>NC_047629.2:32231349-34731349 GCF_009650485.2 Drosophila albomicans | reverse complement strand
ATTTATGGGGTTATCGTCGTCGTCGTCGTCGCTGAGTAACCCAAAAAATAGTAAACAATATCGCTGAAACTGAACTCGAATCAGTTAATAATTAATAGTACAAAACAAATTATTAATATTTGTCTAGATAGTGTAATGCTATCAGTTAAAGACCAGAATAGAACAGAACGGTTTCGAGTTCGAGTTCGAGGTATCCCTCGAAGAAGTCCAAAGAAACGACATGCTTCGATAAGATTAGAGAGTTGAAGGCGATCTATATAGATACAATATAATGATATTGTTGCAACCGCGGCACGTTTTTCATTTTGCTTTTATATATTTACTTTTATTTAAGTATTTTTTATTATTTTTTTTTCTGTATTTGGGGTCGTTGATATTGCGTTGGGGGCCAGATCTGGAAAAAATGTGTTGAACCCATAGGGCATTGGGTGGGCAATGCTCGGGTTTTTTTTTGCTGTTTGTATCGCGTTTTACTTGCTGCGTCTTCACTTCACTTCAGTTTACTTTTTTGTTGTTGTTTGTTTGTACATGAGGAAACAGGTGAACGCGCTGCTGATAGTTGAAAAGATGAAGTAATTTTATATATAGCCTTGACCCAAGTGATATCATTCAAGCAGTGTGTTTATCACGCATGCTGCATTTGCTCTCGATTAAAGATGATTAAGAAATGTAAGCAAAGTGACTGAGAGTGAGTTATTGTAATTAATATAAAGATGATATATAGACTAGGAATATAATTCATCATTATACATCATTATACATCATATTATTATTATAATATCATTACAAAGGGTCTATAATTATGAACTTAGTCAGCTAAAAATACGAATGGTTTCAACTCTTCAACTATTCTTCACATCTATTACGATTTCTAATGAAAAGCGCATTAATTTCTCTTGAAAGCACATTATGATTAAAGCTCTTGTGATCAAGGTGCATCTGTGGCTCTTCTTTGTCTGACAATTGACAGGCAACAGACAGACAGCCAGACAGACTGAAGCTGACTCCTTATAAACGCTGTTATTATACTCTCGTACTCTCGGTTAATTGTCAATCTTCTCGCAAGTTTTCACTTTTTTGTTTTCTATGGCGAGTTGGCTGGCTGCAAACGCTGCAAACGGGTGGGGAGAAGAACGAGGAGGAGTAAAGCGCATTAATTGATTGGTTAACTGTGATAGTTGTTGCTTAGTTCGCTTCGCTGGTCTTCAGTCTACAGTTGTGTAACGAGAAATAGACGGAGAAATACACAGAGAAAGAGAGAGAGAGATAGTGTGATGGAGTGAAAGAGTGCGCGAGTTACCAGTTTGTGAGCTTGTGAGTTGAAGTTTGTTTGTTAGCCAGGTTTTCCAAGCCGCCACATGCCAAAATGAAAGTGTGAACAAACCAAGCAGCTGCTTTGCGCTTTTGCCCCAAACCCCAAACCCAATCTTGAAACTCCCCTCGTACCTCATTCAAGTGACTTTCTTTGATGGCCCTCGCCAGAGCCACAGCGCGAGAGAGAGAGACAATGAGTCAGTGCACTTTGTAATAAATATAAAAACACATGAGTAACAATTGTAGTTGCCTTCCCCCCCTTTCCACTTCTCCCGCCTTCCCAACAGCATAGATAAGACGATCTTTTACAGGGCTTCCGGCTGACATTTCTGTTTATACGATTATAATATATGTGTATTGTAGTATTTTTTTTATTGCATTTTCTGGGTCATTTCTAACGAACACACACACACACATACATACATACCTCTCCTTTGTGTTATTTCTTTTTGTGATTTTTTGTGTTATTTTATTTCTTTTGCAGATTGTTTGCATCACTGCCCAAGTATACGCAACATCTTTTAGTTTTATTATTTGGCACATTCCGCGTCATCGCCAGCAATGCCGCCAACGCCTCCACGGGCATGACCAGCGAGGCTCTCGGCGTCTCGGTGGCCCCCAGTTTCTTTCAATCGTGCGTTAGCGATGGCAAAACCGCACGCATGGAGGATGTGCTCAAGTTTAAGGTGAGTTAATCATCATATTAATCATACGCGCTGGGTGGATTTAATATGGATTTGTGTTTGCTTTTACAGGTGGCTACCAAGATCATGCAACACATTATCGATAAGTTTGCCACACACGATATCTTTGGACGCGACAATTACGAGTACTATGCACGCGTCACAGGACGCATTCTCAAGGTGCAGGACGAATGGATCTGCAGCTTCCAATATCCGCCACCGCCACGCGGCAAATTGGCGCAACAGAAATATGCATGTGAGTGGCGAGTTAAGATTGGAGATTTAGAGATAATTATAGAACTAGTGAAAGTTATAGTAATAGTTCAATATTGTGTATGTTGACTAAGAAGATTTATGATTATAGAACAAGTGAAAGTTATAGTAATAGTTTAATATTGTGTATGATGACTATAAGATTTATGATTATAGAACTAATAATAGTTAAATATTGTGTATGTTGACTATAAGAAGATTCATCATAGTTTGCTTACAAAGTCAATTTGCTCATAGCTTAGATTCAACCGACATAATTCAGACTGTGTTTCTTATTTCAAGATGCTACTGTTTAACGACATCACAACATTCTTGCAGATAAGTTAAATATCTTCTTTTATGATAATAACTCGAAGAGTCTTTTTGCAATCTTACTTAAGTGAATGCAATCTATGTATATGAAAGATGATAACTATACTTTATATTAGATATTTAATAATAATACTAATTAGATTATAGCAATTACACCATCATGAGTTATCGATATCATGAGTAATGTGCTGTTTATAAGCAAGGACATCTGGGTCTTGTAAGTTAAATGTAGCACAAAGAACCTTTGTCACCAGAAAGAAAGTTTACGCGTGATTCATTAGAATATCAAATGATTCAGAAAACCTTGTTCGTACACTTGATGATCTTTTGTGTTTTAAAATCATAATCGTTGCGTTATTGAATCATAGTGCTAATATTTATCATAAAACAAAGATATTTCTATAGATAAGATTGATGGTAATAAAGAATAATAATAGTAATAGCATTGTCAATTATCTTAATAATGCTATTACTATTGGTGATGACAATGATAATGATAATCGTATGAAACGTGTTAACGGTGTTGACAATCACCATTAAAATATGTATCAAGAGTCTTCATAATAATAGTAATTATAAAAAATGTAATGATTGTAATGACAATCTATATTTTCTCTATCTATCTACAACTCGATAGTGCAACATTCTTTGGAGGCGGAAAAGACTTGGCTGCAGTGTCAATGCGAGCGTTGGGGATTACGTGAGTACTCCATAGTAACATATTTCAATCTAGATCTAAGTACTCTACTATCTATATATCTCTCTGCTAACGCTCTCTATCTAACGAACTGATCGATATGTTAATCGACTGATCGATCGATCTAACTGTATTTGGGGTATCTCTCGATGTGTTTAGTCCTTAAGAGTCCATCGCTTCTTGGGCAATTGTGTTTGCTTTTGGGGTTTAATACACACTTTTACACACTCTTCTTCTCCTTTACTATATACAACATTCTATTAGTTTCTCTCTCCATCACTTGCAATGTCTTATCTATCTATCTGTCTCTATATGTTTTTGCACCTTTTTGCCACTGCTTCAGTCTCATTCTATGCACGATATCTAAAACAAAAAAAAAATGAAAAAAACCAACTCTATGTCTACCATATTTATGTCTATTTCATTGCTCATTCAAAAACCAAAAAAAAATCAAAATAAAATCACGACGAACAACAACAATTATACGATACGCAATACGCATACGATCAACGCAGTGGCCCAGGAGGAATCACGCTCGACACCTGCACTCCTGACCAGCTCCAGTTCGGCGCTGGAGAACAGCGTTCTCTCGCTGGGCGTCTCGCCGGAGCATTCGTTCATCGAGAGCTGCGCTCGGCTCTCGGTGTCGCTGGAGGGACCTGGCATCTTTGCCATGACCAGCTCTCCGCTGCCGGCCAAGCGCAATGGTAATGGGAACGGCAACAACGGTAATGGCACCGACTACGATTACGATGATTATGCCGATGATGATGAGGATAACGATGAGTTGGCCCACGACTTTGCCGCCGAACTCGAGCTGAGCAGCATTGCTCCAGCGATGCCAGGCCAATTGCAACATCAACAGCAGCAGCAGCAGCTGCGTGGCATGCAACGCTTCAGGCAGCGTCAGGCGCAACCGTTGATGAGCACAACGAACAACTCGCAGGACGACGATGACGACGAGGATGATGATGAGGACAACGAGTTGACCACGGTGAAGCGTCGCTATCGTCAGAACAAAAAGAAACCGCTGGCCAGCAGCCATCATCAGCGACGTTTGCGCGCTGGCACCAAGAGTCTCGACGGCGGCGGCTGCGAGCGACGTGGCAGCAACACCACAGCGGTGGCAACTGTTGTCGCTCCAGTTCAGGCCACAACGCCAACAACAACCACAGCAACTGTCACTCTGGCCAGCAGCAATGGCGGTAAACTGAAGCAGCAGCAACGCACCTGCAGTCGCTGCAATCGCGGCATTCGTCACAGCAGCTCGTGCAGCTCGAATTCTGGAGGAGCTGTTGGCTCCAATGGCGGTGCAGCGGGCAACAATGGAGGCGGAGGCAGCGCCGGTGGCATGACCATGGAGGAGCTGCGTGCCGTCAATCGCTATGCAGAGAGCACCAAGAGTCTCTCGTATTTGCCACAGGTGAGGGATAAGTTCTGGCCAGGCTCACGCATATCCGTTTGATGCCCCCACCCCCTATCTATCCTCCATTTCCCTTCCTATAATCCTTACTTCCTCCCCCAAGCCTAGCGACTAATTAGCTTGATTTTTAAGTTTCGTATTCTTTTTACAGGTTTGAGCAAGCAAAAAGAATTATTAATCCATTTAGTATTTTAAGTTTATCCTTCTTGATTTTCGAATTTTTACTTTTGATTTGTAATCCACTTATTATTATTTTTATTTTTATGATTATTTAACGCTGTGTATTTGTTTAATTTGAAATTGATTATGATTTTGTTTTAACTCTTTTATTGTTTTCTTTTTTATTTTTATAATTTACATTAATTAACATTAACGGACAGTCGCTGCCCTTTTCCCCACACTCCCCCTCTCGCTCTTTATATATTTCTGTCTCTTGCTCACAGACTGAATTTTTTGGATTGTGAAAATTGTTTTTCTTTTTGATTTTTACAACATATTTTTGGAACGTTTTGCGCATATCTCTCTAGTTATTTTTTTTTTTTGTTGTATTTTGTTAAATATTTAACTCAAGCTGCGCCTGCAACAACAACAACAACAACTACTTACGCACACACACATACACACATGAAACAACAAACAACACCTTTTATTTAAGTTTAATTTTAAGCATTAAACTGGCACAAATCCCAGACAAAAAAATACAAACTACACTTTTGCTAAAATAAAAGTACAAAATCTACACACACTATACTAAAAAATGAACAACAATAACAAGAAAAACAACAACGCATATGTTTTGTGAAAATTCTATTATTTATAATTTATTTACTTTTGTTTTTGTGTGTTCTTCTTGCATTAAGAGTATGTAAGGAATGGTTTAAAGAAGATGAAACGAAATCATTTAAAAATTAATATTAATTAATAAAAGCAACTTGAAGTGAGTTCTGACAAACGAAACCAAACATGCGTATATAATTTATAATTTATTTCTTAATTGGCATAAAGATAAACAAAAAAAAACTATTGTACATATTTCATACGTAACATACGATTAAACTATTATTGTACATACTCATTTGTCATCGTACTGGCGAATAAAATGAATCACTCGAATTCATTGAGCTTAAATTCACAATTCACAAGTTTTGTGTATTAAAGAGTTTTGTCGTATTTATTTACATTTTTATTTGCCCCCTTATCAGTTGTTATCATGAACACAATTTGACTGAAAAGGAAACACAACAAGCAACACAAAAAAAAAAGAAAAAAACTGCACAATCAATCGCGTATTTAATTAATACTAGTTTAAGTTATGTTTAAGCCATTGCAATTGTTTTGTATTCGCATTGTTAATGTTTAATTGTTTATCGTTTATTGTTTATTGTTAGTTTGTAGTTTTGTTTGTTGTCGTCTTGTCGTTGCCTCAATTAACTTCCCCCTCTCCTCAACCCTCAAATTCCCCCCTCTCTTTAATATACTGTCTGTTTCATTATTGTTTTTGTTTTGTTTTTTGTAGCTTGTGCTCGTTTCTTTGTATCTTGTATCTATGTCTTGTTTTCTCACACACTCACACACACTGTCACACATTCACATACACGGAAGCCAAACAATTGCATTTGAAATTTCCTCAAAGTTAACACAGTTTTTGTTAATGTTTCCTATAAAAAAAAAAAACAGAATTATCAAATGCTTGTTGGCGGCTCTACTTAATTTATGCCAAAATGTTATTAACTCGTACTTAGTTGTCTCTTTGTATGCTTTTGTTTAAAACATTAGGGGTATTCGCTGCAAAGAAAATTCTGTAGTTATTTAATTGATAAAAATAATTGTACTAAATTTTCTTTCTTGTTTGTTTTTTTTTTTTTTATTATTATTTTTTTCATTACGTTTTGTGTTTTAAGCATTTTTTTGTAGAATTAATATTTACTTTGCAAATTTTTTATTTTCTCACATTAGTTTTTTTATTTTTTGCTTTTAATTAAAAACTTGAAGCTTATCACTATTAAAGTTTAATTGTTCTACAGTGAATACCCCTAATGTTATTTATTTTTTAATTATTCGCATTATTTTTAGTTAAAACTATTAGCTTTAACCTTGTATTTCTTTCGCCAGCTTTTGTTATTTTGAATAATTTTAATTGCCACAGTGAATACCCTCAATGCTCTATGTGTTTGTGATTTTTATTCTTGAGAATTGTTATCAATATTTTGCACTATTTTCCGCTGCTTTTTGAAATGAATTTGTACATAATAATTGTATTTGTTAATTTCCTTTATGTATTGCTTAACAAGTTTTATTTGAAATATTTTTGCATTATTTATGATTTTCAATTTGTTTGAAATGCAACTGCGAATGTCTTGACAAATCTTTCTTTAATTAAGCAACAAATCTAAAAAAAAATTCAAAATTGCGCCTAAAAAAACTATTTAGAAATTAAAGAAAACAAAAACGAAATGCCAAAACTCTAATGCGAAATTTTCGAATCCCCGTCTTCCCCAAAAACAACAACAACAACGACTACAACAACAACAACACATCACGACGACAACAACAACAACCACACATGACAACAACAATTGCAAACTAAATATCAAACACACAACAACAACAACCAACAACAACAACATGCAAATATGCAATGCGTTAGGTTCATGAACGACAAACCGCACGAATGCGCACCAGGTCCGAATGGTTCCTGGGGCCAAGGGATGCGGTTGTCTCGCTCCAGCTGCCGGCGGACACTTGCAGCAACTGCTGCCTGGCCGCAGCAGCCGCCGCCGCAGCTGGCTACTTGGGCGGCGGCAGCACACGCGACATGCGGCAAACGGTTGCCGGCGGAGCAGCTGCTGCTTTGGAGGCGGAGCGTAGCCAAGCGGCGTTGCTCTATCACTTTTATCGGCGGCAGCAGCGTGAGCTGGACCAGGAGGATATGATGGACACCGAGGATAGCTACAGCTATGGTCGTCAGCAACAGGAGCAGCATCAACAGTTGGAGCAACAGCAGCAGCAGCAGCAACACATACATTCCAAGGGTCTGCTGAAGCCGCCGCAGCAGCAGCTACAGCGTCGTCTGCTGTTGGACGTTAATTCGGGTAGTTATAATAAAAATGCAGCAGCGACAGCAGCACTAACAGCAAACATCACCAACAATCATCATCAACAACAACAACAACAACTACTACTTACCGGCAACAACAACAATAATAACAACAGCAGCAGTAACAATTTGTTGCAACATGCTCAAAGCTTCTATCTGCAACAACATGACACACTCAACAATTCATGCTATTACTCAACACAGTGTTTGCCAGCAGCAACTGTTGCTACCGCTGCTGCTGCAACGGCAACTGCTGATGTTGTCGTTGACTCTGACAGCGATTGTGATTCGCTTGATGGTCACGTGTTGCACACGTTGCAGGCTCATGAGTTGCAGCAACATGTGCAGCCGACATCGTTGCTCTTGCGACACTCGACTCCCATATTGTTGCCACGACAACAGCAACATCAGCAGCAGCAACAGTTGCAGCAGCAGCAGCTGCGTCATTTTGGTGGCAGCGCTTCTGCCACCACGTTGTATCAGTCGATTGAGTCGCCTAATAACAGCAACAACAATAACCATAACAACAGCCACAGCAGCAACCACCACCACAACAACAACAGCAACAACTTTGTCACAGTCATTTTTAATGTTTTGGATTTCTTGTTTTAAAACCATTTTCATTTTGTTTTGAACGTTTATCATTTTGTAAAATCACAACATAAAAAATCTCTCAAAAAGAGAAAGCGAATTGCAAGTGTGGAATGCCCCCTATAGTTGTCCCCCCCGCAATGTAACTCCCATGACTTGCAACTAACAACATCAAACCAGAACTATGTGAAACAGTGAGTTATGTCCCAAGCATCCTCATGAATGTCCTTAATTTAATCATTTATTATTATGTTTTTAAAAATCTCATTTGTGTTTATCATGCATCACGATTCAATATCGAAACGTTAATCTAACAATTTGTACGTTTTTAACTTGAAGATACTGCAATTAATCACGTGTGATCTAAAAAGATTTATTTTTCAGATCGTAACGAAAAATTTAAGTTTATTTTTAACAAAGATTCTCAAAATGCATTTATATTTAATTATAAATCGATTTCTTTTTGTATTTCAAAACGGCAGCTAAAGCTTCAAACGAACGAAATGATTCGACCTTTCTAAGTGATTTTCAAAAATTAGCGCCTCTCTCTGCAATTCTCAAAAATTACAGCCTCTCTCTGAAATTCTCAGAGACTGCAACTCGAAATTTTGCTTGCATGATAAACGAGCAACATGAAATTTTATATTTTTATTCAGATTTGTAAAATAAAATAATTTGTTTTGTTATTGATACGATTTCGATTTATTTGTAATTTATTTAATATATTTATTTAAACGTTATAATATTTCGTTTGTAGTTGTATACGATTAACATTTAATTTATATTATAATTTATTTTATTTGAATTATTGTTTTGATCAAAATATACAATAATAATAATTTAGAACTTGTGTAAATTAAATGTTTTAAGCGCTTTGTTTCGTTTAATGTAAAGACAGCACACAAAGATACAAAGACACCTGTATACCTAAACATATATACATATACATACACATATATATTTGTTGTAATTGTTGTTTCATTTTTATGTGTACTAACCCAAACATAAGTTTTGTGTTTTCTGTGTGTACAACTTTGTGCTTCGTGTATTTGTTTATGAGTTGTTTTTGTTCTGCAATCAAAAAAAGCGCCACACCACGCCCACAACAACAGTAACAGCAACAACATCAGTCGAACAACCACCAAAACAAGAACTACCTAGAAAAATAAATAATAAAAAGACCAAGCAGAACCAACAACCATCCACCAACAACAACAACAGCAACTAACAAACTTAACCTCAACAACTCTTTATGAACAAATCTTATTTTTCGTTTCTCTCTTTCTCTTTTGTCACTTCTCCCTCCGACCTCTGCCGCCCATCATCGTGTACATACGTTACGAATCCGTCTCCTCTTCTTCAGTTGGCAACATCCGTTTGAGTAACAGCGCCGAGTCCATACAATATGCATCGCGTCGTCCCAACATCAGTCTCGGCGGCAACCCCAACAGCGGTGGCAACAACAGCAGCATCATCAATCCCAGCAGCAACACTCGCCGGCTGCTCATCAATGTGCCGCGTCAGTATCCGTTGCGCTCGTCGCTGCGTCGCCACAAGGAGAAACAGATTGGTGGCAGCCAGAGCAACAGCAGCAATAGCATCAGCAACGAGCAACTCACCGGCAATGTGGCCGGTGGCACAGCGGCAACCGTTGCTGCTGCGCCATTGAATAAGCCACTGTTGCTGGTGGGTATGTTGCCGGGCGCTGAGCAGCCGCCGTCGGTGCGCAACTCGATAGCCGATTGTGGCAGCATTGACTATGACAAGATGGACACCATGGAGCATCAGCTGAGTGTGGAGTGCAACACAACACAACACAGCTTCAAGCCGCCGCGTCTGTAACAGCAGCAGTCGCAGGTGCAACAGCTGGAGGCAATAAGCGACGCAGGCTCAAATAAGCAACACATTTCATCAACCACAACAACCACAACAGATTTAACTAATTAACACAAACACACACACACGGAACACTCATCTACTATATCCTAGTATATAGCATATGTATTTGTATTTATGTGTATAGCAAGAAAAGGCTGATTTTCTTTAGTTTAAAAAAAAAAATGATACAACAAAATTAACGGATAATATGTCGGATATTGATATTGCAACAAATTGCCAAATTTTATTTGAACTGAAATTCTATGCATTCATTTGTTGTACAATTCATACGAGAGTTTTGTTTCCCTCCCATTCATTTTTTGTATTTATCTTTTTAAAGCCAAGAATCTCTTGTTATATTTTTTAACTCAAAATTTCACTCGAAAACATTGTCAAAAAGGAAATAAACGTAGGCTAAGTGTGAATTTTCTTTTTCGAAACTTTTGACCTGAACAACGACACACTGCAAATTGTACACGTACTATAGTACTATATACTATATAGAAATATAACAGTTGTATAACAGATTACCAAGACTCGCCCAGCAATCAAAATTAACAGTTCAACATTTGTAAAAAAAAAAAAACGTAACTCAAACTCAATATTATTATTATACTTATTAATATTATATACGTAATAGTACAAAAAACAAGATTAAAAAAATTAAAAAAAAAAATCGATGATGAAAGGTGTAGAAAATACTTATAAAAACCCATGTAAATAGAATGTTTTAGCATTTAATGAATAGTTTTTATATATATTTAATATATTCAAAACCAAGTTGTAATATATTTATAGCTAATGTCTGTGTGTCCAAAAGATGTTATCTATACATAATTATAGATATACCATTATTATTAATCTAACTTAAGACTAGCACAGCTCGAGCAATACGATCGAGAGGCTAGGCAAAAACAGAACCCACAGCAAACGGTGCAGAATTCAACAACAATTAAAATTAGAATTACATTTATAGGAAGAAGAATCAATCAATCATTCAGAGTGTTAAGAAACTTGCCCAGTTGCAGCCAATTTACTTACGTAAAGCATCCCAAACTGAACAGTCTAATTTTTCCGCATTTTTACTGCTCCCATCATCTTTTACTATCTTCTTCCTGACCCCATCCTCCAATCTCAACTGAGAGAACTTTCTGATTTTTCGCGTATTTATGCGAAAAATCTATGAAAGTTGCAAAACATTTCACTCGCTGTGCTACAAAACCAGATTTGTGTGTTTGTTGTGCGAAAAATCAACAGAACAGGAAAACAAATTGAATTTATACATAAATATATTATTATATATGCAAAATTAGTATTAGTTAAATGAACCTTGAACGTCGCGAACGTTTGGCCATTTCTTCATACAAAGTGTGAAGAAACCCAATCTTAAAAACAAAACAAAAAAAACGTATAAAGTGAAAATCGATGAAAATATCGACAGAACACCAATATTTGTTGATCAGCAAAACTTTTATTATCAACATAATTTTTTATATATTGCCCGTTTATGTTAGGCTATAAGCTATATAGAAATATAAATATATTGATAGGTATATATATATATACTACATATATATTGTATATGTATAAATCTTACATAGTACGATTTCGAGTGAAGTACATTCATTAGCCCTTAAACAAACAAAAAATAAATATATTATAAATCTTATGTTGTATATTATGATTATGATTAAGATGCGAAAGGAATAACCAGCATCTGTTCCATATATAGAGATTGTAATCCATTCATTCATTCATGCTGCGAAGGCATTTCGAATACATTTTTCAAATATTTTTAAACAAAACAAATTGGCTTTTCACTTTTTTTTTTAAATATATATATGTATGTATATCGAATGTGTATAAAAAAGAAAATAAATTGACATTCTCTCTGTATAATTTCTTTTCTCATTAATAGCAAAAGTTGCACATATAAAAAAATAAATGAAAGAAAGAAGTAAAACTGTATACAAGATTTCAAGAGAATCATACATATATTGTAAGTAATTACTGAATGGGAAAAATAAATAACTAAATTGCAAAACGAATTGAAATTTTGAGACTTGTGAGGGAACACATCTTTTGGTCAGCTTATACTATATTATATTCTATATAATATTTGTGTTTAGTTGTACAAGGCCTTATCCACTATGATGCCATTCTCGATGAGGAAACTTTCTACATCGGAGGCATAGAAGTCATCGCTCAGATCATCGGTTAGACGCACAAAGTTGCCGATCAACGCCTGCGCTTTATAGACCAACAAAGCGGGCAGTCCTTTGGTGCGGAAATCACGACTCATCCCAGCCACAGAGCTGCAGATTTTGGCAAACTTAATGGACGGATATTCGCTGGCTAAGGTGTCCAGGCAGTTGTTGAGCGTGGAGCAGGCGGACTGGCCACGCTCATAGATATGAATGATAATGGTGGTGTGCTTGCTCTCCTTCTCCACGCAAGAGAGAAACTCCTCGTGTGTGGACAGTTGTTCCACCTTACCAAACTGCTGATTGTGCCCCGTTTGTCGCAACATTTCAGCCATGCGTTGCTTCTGATATTGCTGTAGAAAATCCTCACTCATCAGTTCCGCGAACTCCGCATCGAGCTCTTCTTGACGCTTGCGTTCCTCATCCTCGGCAGATGTGGTTGCGTTCATACTCAGCTTTTTGGCTAGCTCCATACGCTGACGTTCGGTCTCTTCGCGTTTCTCCGTTTCCAATTGCTTGTAACGCTGCCAATCCTTGACCACACCTTTGGGACCCGTATTCGTTGAGCCCTGCGAAATAAATCCTCCTGCGGGTGCTGCATTTCGATCGGTATTGATTGTCAGTCCCCCGCCGCCTCCTTTGCGGGAGCTGCCAGCGCCGTCGTCATCGCCATCGTCCCCATTATCCTCTTCCTCGCTGCTGCTGCAGTAGTACTGCAGTTTTTCACCCAATAATTTATCTTCAAGCGTCGCCATTTAACAGAATTTTTTAATTTAATTAGAGCAAATTTTTTCTTTTATCAAAATGCAAACAAGACTCGCTGCGTGAGGTATACAAGCGTATCGATACTTTTAGCATAGGGGCGCAACAGCTGTTTGGTGCATTTACGTCTTTGGGTGAATGGCAAAAAGCAGTGTGCTATCGATAAGTTTTCAAGTGTGAGTGTTATCGTACGCGCACATTTCAAAATTTAATTTTATGTGTAATACGTATAATTCGAAAGATTTCACGCAACATTTCGGGAACTTCGAACTGTTCTATCAACTGTTCCATGCTATTGAAATCAGACTTTTCGAGCTCATCGCAAGAGTCATCGTCGCTGCAAGCAGCATTTGTTAGTGCCAAACGCTCTGCAAAAGAAACAATGCCACACCAGACACGAAAATCTAATTCGCCACAAACGTCTGTCTCGTAGCCCAAGTGGCTGAGCGTATTCTGCACATTGGTAGCGGTGCCATGGAACTCCAGGACATCCTCCAGTGCCTGAGGCAAGCTGCGCCACACCATAGTGCGTTCCTTGTACTCCACAAGCGGCACTTCATCGTTGCCCAGAGCCAATTCGCTCTCTGGCTCCTCACAGCGACTCAAGTACTTGAGGAACACACGCTTGTAGAGTTGCTTGCGCTGCTGCGACACCCACACATATTTGCTCAGATAATTCCAGGGTGTCATGTCTGTGAAGATTTAGAGGCTTAAATTGCAGTCGTTATGCGACATTTAATTGCGATACAAACTCTTGAGCATGGAGAGATCCATGGGTACATCGAAGCGCGTAGCTGACTTGGAGAACTTGCGTGGCATCTTGGAGCTCGAGCTGCTAGACGTTGTTTTATCTGGCTCCTCGACAGGCTTGCTCTGCACCACAGTTTTGGGCATATACTTGATGGCTTCACGCAGCGCGCGATTCAGCTGTAGAAACAGTCAAGGAAATACATAAGAAGAAAAGTTAATCACTTTGATGCTTACGTAGCGACCAAAGGTGTTTTCGATGAGGTCCACGGTGAGATCTGTTTTCAGCGCCTGAAATGCTTCCTCAGTGAGAAAGCTTCCCTTGAGGAGAATGGGCTCCCTTTCCGTCTCGCGCTTATCCTTGGGCAGCAAACTGATGGCATTGGGTATCAAGCTGGGACGCGTGCTAGCGTTTAGAGAATCGGGTCCCAGAGCAGCCACCTGTGTTTCCGGATCCTCACTCAAATGGAAAGTAGTGGTGGCTACATGGGAATAAGGGATTATTGCTAGCTAATCTTCTAGTGCTTCTTTTCCACTCACCTGTTGCGGGCTTGAGCTTCTTGCGTTTCTTTCCGCGGCGGGCATCCTCGTCGCTCATGTCATGCTCATTGATGCATGTTTTGGGCGCCTTTGCCTCCAGATCGGCATGTGGATCCATGCTGGATGTCAAATTAGCGGTGGCCAGCGAGGATTTGGGCCGCTGTTCGTTGGATTGCTGACGACGCGGTTTTTTCTCCTCGTTGGCTCCGGCGCTCTTGGGTTTTTTACCCTCATCGATGCCACTTTGCGTCAGCTCTGAGCTGGGCTTCCAGTAGAGCGTCTCCTGCGAGTGCGAACGTCGCAGATCCAAGATTATTTTCTTGCGTTGGATGTTCTCATGCTTGCCCCACTCAGGAGTAATGCAGCGACGATAAAAGGAGCCAGCACTCGTTCTCGTATGAATGCTCGTGACTGTGGGCGTGGGTGTCATTGGTCGAGAGTCGGTTTCCGCATAGCGTCGGAATAGATCCTCTGGTATGTTGTCTGCCTCATGTGGTTGCAGTTGCTCCTCACGTTGTTGCTGCTTATCTTTTGCGCCCGTTTGCACGGGGCTTTTGCCCTCGATAGCCAGCGATGTCTTCAGCTGATTGATGACATCCTTGACGCCTGACGGTGCCGGATGATTGCACAGCACCGAGCAGCCCTTGGCAAAGGGATTAAACAGACCACCAAAGGGACGCAGCGAGAGCGGCATTGGAGTCGCCTCAAATTTCAACGGCATACGCGTATCATCCGCATAAAGATGCTTGCGCTGCGGGCAAACCAAGCTGGATTAGCTGCTTCCAGAGAGTTTTCTAATAATGGCATCCTCCATCCTCATTCATCACTTACCTTTTTCACATATTTGATATGCCGCTTTGGCGTGGGCACCAATCCAGTGCGTGTTGTTCCGCTCATCGTTTGCAACAAACTCAGGGCGACGACAACAATGCCGCCGGCGAGGAGTTCATAAACAAGCGGACAACTTCGTTGCCATGACGAGTGGCAACCCAAAAGTTTTCATGTTGTTATTTCGTCAGTTCCCAATTGCGATTTCGCAATCATTTCCCAAATTCCTTTGCACGGAGGCGAATGTGAAATTCAGAACAGTATAACTACAATAGGAAAATCTAGAGTGTTTTCAATGCACCTTTTAATGCTAAGTTGTGAAAATTTCGACATGCTTCCTCATTAGTAAAAATAGCATAATCGAAATTAAACGGTTTTTAATTTGCAGACGGATTTTCCGATGTATATTATTAAACGATTTAAAAAATAAAACCATTTATTTCATTGAAATATTTGAAAACAGAAATGTATTACTAATTCAATAAATGACAATTGTCTTAAAGTTGTTTAATTTTTTTACATCCAGAACTTTAATCGCCTTCAATGATTCAATAACGAGAAACTATGATTGTTTACTAAATGTTTTTTTTTTTTTATATTTTCTTTATGAAAAATTACCTAAAATAAATGCATTAAGAAAATCAGCGAAATCAGCGGAGAAATATGAAAAGAGAACACAATTTTATTGAACCCCTTCTCAACTGTAAAGTATTCGAAACTTTAGTTAGACCCCTTTTCGAAAGTCAACTTTCAGTGCAATTTCAAAGGCCTTCTTCACGTTGAAAACTAACCCAATTAGGAGCATTTGCAACTTGGCGAAATTGTTAACATATGCGACATGTGCTGTCTAAAAGATGAAATATTGTAATGCAATTTTAGAGACTGAAATCTGTCCCCAAATTAAGAAAGTGTCGAACTAAGCGAAATAGCCAAGAGATTGTAACTGGGAACATATTTCTCCCTTTCCGTCTTTCTTTATCTCTCCCTATGTCAAAACTGTTGCCTACTTTCGGGCGTTGAAATGCTTCAAGAAGTTGCAAATTGAAAGTTTGAACATTTACATAAACACTTTATTATGGTATAGAGCAGTTTGTGTTGTTTTTGTTGATGTCGCTTATAACTAACAGTTAAGTAATTGAAATTTGAGGAAATTGCATTTGGAACGTGAGTCCTCAGTACAAGGAGCCGCGATGATGCAAATGCCTCAAGCGCTGATCCAGCAGTTGTCGTTCATTGGACAGCGACAGCGTCGACGAGGATCGATGTATGGGCGGTAGCACATGACAATCTCGGCTCGCAGGAGCAGCACTCGATGCCACACCAGCTGCTGCCGTTGTTGTTGTTGCTGCTGCTGTTGGGGCAGCAAGGTTTGTTGGCTCAATTGGTCCCAGACCAACAGTGTTCCCCACAGCGCGCGAGCGCAGCAAATGATTACGCAGCGTAGAGCGAGAGCGACGACGCAGCGAATTGTTGAATGAGATCTGCAGCGAAAGGCGCTTCTGGGAGAGCGAGGCCAGATGCTCCGGCGACAGCTCAATGATCTGCGAGGCCATGGCAGCCGCTGTCGCTGCACTGTAGCTGGGCAGCGAGGTGGTGGGCGAGGTGCCACCGCCACCACAATTGCAGGTGATGGAGGTCAGCGAAATGTTGTCCGCATTGGCATCACCATTTGCAATGGCGGCAGCTGCTGCTGGTGTCGTCTCCACCAGACTGTAGGCCACAGCTGGTTCCTTAGCGCCGCCGGCTTCGTTGTTCACATGCTCAAAGATCTTAATGACGGGCACAATAGCTGGAGTTAGGATAATGCCTGCCTTGCGGAACTCCTCGAGTGCATCATCATAGGTTGGCAGACCAGAGACAATTGTGTACGAGGGCAGCGATTCGGCCTCGTAATCCGGCGGACAATGACGACAGACTTCGATGGTGGCATCGCTGTGATTCGCACGATCTACAATGAAGCAAAAGTACAAATTGTAATCAGCTTAATGGAATTGCATGCACTTTAAAAGTAGCTGTACAATGTTGTCTAACACTCCCCAGTAAAATGGGCAAAAACAATTGAAATTACCAAATCAATTCTCTCTTGTACCTTTGGGATAACAGGCAAAAAAAAGCTCCCCATTCTCTATTGCTACCTCTAGTTTTGGGGGTTGTGTGGCGCACATTAATGAAATTTTTATGCTCAAATGTCGCAACGTTTTGTTAAAAGCCACTAAAACTTCCGCCCGGTGCGCCGGAAATGTGCAAGCTGCGTCCAACCCTTAAAAGTAGGCAACAAAATTTTTATTGCAATTGGCTAGTAGCAAACTGAACTGGGAAGGGGAAATACCCTGTGCCCAAGGTCCCCCAAGTGGCACACCCTGTGCGCTGTGAGGTGAGTCAGTGGAAAAACTGTTGATGCGGCAAGCGTTTTAGAGACGTGCAACACGATTTTCAAGATTAGCCGCATGCTGCGTGGTCTTTGTTGAGAATGAACATACGAAAATGGTGAACGCTTCGTTTCACACCCTTTTGTGTATGGATTTAAATTCAGTGCGGGCGCCCGGGGGCGGCACCAGGAGCGTTTTCACACCCACATGAACGAACGGACCTTCATTTTTTATGCAACGCTTTGTAAGCTTACGAAATTAAATTGATGATGCACACTGGCTACACTTTTTTTTGTCTGGGGGCGGTAGACAAAATGGAAACTCATTGTCATTTGTCAGAGTAGTACGGGGAAAGAGGTGGGGCTAAGCTGTATTGTTTAACCATATGTAGATACGGCTTTGACTTTGTTAAGCAAACAGCTAAGCAAAGACTTAAGCTTTTATGTAATTTTCAATTGACTTTTGTTAATTGCTGTAGAATGAGCTAGCAGACAACTTGTTTTCTCGACAGGCTGGCAACACTTTCGCTTTGCATAATGTTAACAGAGTGAGAGGCAGGGTTTATCGATAATCTGACAGTTATCGTAGTCAGCTTAAAGCGATGGCTGTCTTAGGTTAAAGACGAATTAAATATAAACAACTGCTTGGAGCGTTGAATTGAATATTAAATTATGAGAGAAGAGGCGTGCCACTTAGCAGCATCATTTGATGAACTGTCTGCGCGGCCATAAGCCCCCAAAAGGACATACGCATTTCAATTCCCCAAGCGCAGCTTAGCACCACAATAAAATGAAGTGCAGCAGTAAAAGGAATATGAAAAGAGCGACGACGACACGGACACAATGGGGAAGGAGCGAAGGGGAGAATGCTGTGTAAGTGCGTGGAGCATAAAGTATGCGCCGCAAGTGATAAGCCAAAAGCAAAATGGACACCGAAAGCCTCACTAGTCAATATGCTAAAGGTCATGGGAGGATGCCAAAAATATTACAACTACGACAACAAACAAGGGCAACGACTACAAGCTGAACTGGAGCTGGAGCTGGAGCTGGCAATGAAGCTGGAAGCAGCGGGAGCTTAGTGGCAACAACAAGAAGCATAACCTAAGGCAGGCCAAGGATATTGGGGCGTTCACGAAAAAGTTAAACACACTTTATGTTGGGGCCTGTGCCCGGGTCGGACAAAAATGCCTGGCATTGGATTTGAGCGCCAAAACCACCGAAGCGACCAACAAAAAAAATATACGAAGCAACGGCAGAAAGGAAAGCAAACGATGGCGGCCAAAAAATGACGTGCCCAGGACGATGGCGACATGCCCGCCAGCAGTAAGCAGCAAAAGCAGCAGCAGCAGTTCAAGAATAACAAGCACACTAAAGGTAAGTGTATGCGACTGTGAAATACCAGGTAACTATGACTACGATTAAGATTTGAATATAATAACGAGTATGATATTTTAGTCAGCTGCCAGCTCAAGGTTCAAGACCTTTACATGATAGTAGATAGCAACAGCTTTAACAACAGTCTACGCCTCAAGCAAATATTTACTGGACAGCGCCGAAATAAAAGAAATCTTTTTTTCAAATTAAAAACAAGTGATAAACAACTGAAGCACAGGACTGGTTTTAATACTTCACATAAAAATATTGTTTATCATGCTGTTAAATCAGAGGCAGTCACAAAAAATTGATTGGTTTTATGTGGACTGTAAATTTAATCGAGCGATAATTAACTACCACTTTAGCTTGCACATTAGAAACTGACTTTAATGATAATCAATTGTTGTTGTTTATGAAGAAGTTATTAATATTTCGTATGATATTTACTTTAATTTTAATTATCGAGTTTTATAAAACCGTTATACCCTTTTGCCGGGTATAACAAATATTCGAGGGGAGACTCAGTTATACGGAAGGATGTCTTCGGTCTCTGATGCTTGCCAGGCACGTAAGCAGTTGATGCCTGCTCCCGTCTACCTACTGCCGTCTACCGTCTGCCCCCAACCTGCTGAAGGAGATGAAGCAAAAAGAAAACTCCACAGGCCACAGTTTTTGGGATGCTCGTCCTTTGTGCTGTGTCCTTGGGGTTGGTAAACACGGCACCAAATTGCCGTTTAAATTTCTCCCCAATGTATGTGGCTCCCAAAACGGGGAGCGGCCTTGAAACATTATGATGACTACTGCCAGGAGTTACCTATCTCCGAAAGAGGAAAAACAATGCTGGAAACTTTAGATTTGAAGTTGTGGTTGTCAGGCAATGTGTCTGGAGACGTTAACTGCGACCTATGCCTCCACCCTTTGGAGTCTGAGCCATGTCAAAGGATCGCAAAGCCGCCGCACTGTTTAATGCGTCTGCAGAGCAAGGGTTCGTTGAGCTGTGGTCGCTTAACTAATTAAACTTGTTTCAGGTACGAGGACATGCAAATATTTTTAAGAGTCTACCCAAAACGCATGTTATGGCCAAATTGCAATGTGTTTCGACGATGGAAACATGAAAAATGTATTCCGGCACATGCTAAACGACTAGAGAATGCTCTTTCCCAAAACGGCAAAGTCCCTTGACATCACGTCAAGTTCGCTCACTCAACTTGTCAGCTGTCGTAAGTATTCGTTAATTTAACTCACTAGTTGTCAAGTCATAACATTGCTGCTGTTTGTTTGTTTCCGTAGTAGCGCATTAAAACTAACTGCTAAATTATTGGGAAAGTAACCCATCCATCTCGGGGATCTTAGGGCCTGCCAGGATGCTGCCGGCGATGTTCGTGTGTTCGTGTGGGGCAGGCAAAAAATGAAGAAAAATTGCGGCATGTCAGTTAAAGGCACAACAACAATAAAAAGGGACAAAACAGAGAAGAGATGAACATGAAGACATTGTGTTGGGGACTGAAGTCGAGGCGAACACGCGCCAAAAGCATCCAACAACAATATTAACAACAACAGGAACAGGAACAAGAACACGAATAGAAACTGGCAGCAGAAGCTGATGCTGCTGCCAGGACGAAAATGTAATAAGTGTGTCTATTTGTTCGCAAATATTTCATTTCCCGTGCCTTTATTTCACATTTCGCATTTCGCCATAAAGACACTCGTCTAACTCCCGCACAAAGCGTTCTTCGTTCCTGCGTTCGGCGAAAAATGAGAAAACCCAGGAAGAGGAAAACGAACACGAAAACGAAAACTTAATTTAACTTTATGATAACAATGACCAAATATTTAGCTACCTAATGTTCTTAATATTTTGTTAGCTATTTCGAAAAGGTAACAGCGATTATCATTTGCCGTATGAATGATAACAAAGCAGATGAGCTGCCAGGTAACCTCTAATTAACTAGATGTCTCTATTAAGGATACATATGATAGATTAGGTAAGGAAGTCGTAGTGAGGAAATCCCCTGAAGGTGGCCAGGTCAACAAACTCAAAGTTGAGTATCTTAATAGAAATTTTAATGGTATATACTTGAATGTTTTATTTAGTTTCTTAAAATGTAATAACTGAAAGAGGCGAATACAAAATTTGTCAAAAATTGTATACCAAATAAAAATTTAAGTTGTTGGTTAATATTTAAATTATAATAAATAATTGTGTTATTGTGTTTCCAAGCTTAACTCTTTGGCCTTACCTCAACTATTTACTATTTCTTGTTTAAAGTTGAAAGTCTAAACATATATGTACATATGTAAAGTTCTTAATTGGGGAATTGTTAAACTTTTACCTTTGAGGTTATCTTGTGATAATTTTAAGAAATACCAGGTTTAAAGCCAAAAAAAGGCTGCAGTTTAAAAAAGTTACATATTATATACATACTATATATATTTTTTGGGTGAATTTTATTAAAGACATTAATTTCTATATTTATTGAACGCAATTTTTATGAGGATATCCTCATACATATACATATATAGTATGTATACTTATATACATACATATGTATTGTGAATTTGACGTTATGCTAAACTTGCAGCTTAATGTTGATTGTTTGCCACTATTAGACATGCAATTAATTACGGACGTATACGTGGGCCAACTATTAGCTAAATGTATATTATTTGGCTGTTCATTTAACTTAAATAAGTATATTTGCCGCATGGGCAAAAACGTCAGCGTAATTTATGCAATGCACAATGCACATGTTGCCACGGCGTTGAATGTTATTAAAAACAATATAAACAACTTGCAACAATAGGCGGGCGCCTAGTGTAGAGCTAGAGAAGCAGGAGGAGGAGGCATGTGGGGGTTGCGTCGCATGTTGTTTATGTGCGTGTGGCTTCAATGGCAGCGTAGGCGGAGAGGCAGAGACGGAGGCGGTGGCAGCGTCAACGACGGCGCCGGCAGTACAATGAAAAGTGGACCACAAAGTACCAGTTGCCAGCAGCCAGTTTAGAGTATTGGGGCGTCGCTTTGAGTGGGCGCCGGAAGCGAAGAGCGAGGAACGGGGGTTCTCGGCACTGCTGTGGCTGGCAGTGCGGCAATTTTCAAATTGACTTTTGCACATGTTGCCCGCCGTAACGAAATGCGGCCAAACAATGTACACATGGCGTAAGTTTGATAAATAAAAAAAAACGGAAAAAACAGTAGCGAAAACGTTTCCACCACATAGGCCGTTATTTTATATGTATATGTGTTTTTGTGTGTGTTTTGCGGGGAGGCATAACGGTTAGCCACGAAGTAGCATAGAAAGAGCAAGAACAGCAAGAGACGCGCAAAGCGAAAAAAATAATATGATGCACTGGAGGCCGCACTTAAAACGTGTCAATTGAGCGCGTGAGTCGCATAAGCAAAATGCCTTTGGTTTGCTTGCCAAAAAAAGGCTGAGCAGCAGTCAGATATCTATCAAAATCGCATTAGGCGCGTCAAAAACATCAGCTGCAGCACGTTTAAAACTGTTTACATTTAGATTATCAACCAAATCAGCAGATCATCAGCCAACACATATCGATTAGCGATAAGGCGCGAAACTGTTAACAACTTTTCAATCAGCAGTTCGATCACATTTTGCACGATTCTGTTAACGGCGCGTTACTTTGTTGTTACGTTGCCACCCAGTCGCACACTGTAAAGATCTCAACAGGTCTGGCAATAATGATCTCATTTGTTGACATCTGGCAGCACTAGTTGGTGAACCAAGTTCACACGAACGCACTCTGGCAATACTAGCACGCTCAAAGAACAAAAGAGTCACAGCGCGAGAGACTGAGGGAGAGTGTGCGTGTGACAGAGAGAGAGAGCGCGCAAGAGCATTAAAAAAATCTGCCAGCGGCGTCAGTGGATTTAGTTTTGTTGTAGTAGTCTAAGTGGTGCGCGTAGTTTGTGCTCCCAAAGCAACAATAATTATAATTATATTTAAAACGAAAAAAAGCTGCAATTAATTTACACAAAACGAATACAACAAATTGGCCGCAGTGTGTGACATGCTAAAAATGACAAATGTGCCGATGCCGACAATGCTTAAGCTAGGCAGCAGCAGCACAAACACAAGCAGCCGCAGCAGAGGCAGCAACGGCGCAGCAACAACAAAAAAGGCACAGCATAATGGAGTAGCCGCAGCTGCGTCGCTGCGCTGCGCAACAGACGACACGGACGAATCCGATGAGGACTCTGAGTCTGAACTAGATATTGAAGAAGAAGACGACATTTTGCTCGGTGATGCCGACGACGATGATGTTGTGCTGCAAATTGACAGTGAGGATGAGGCTGAGTTGGAAGCGCAGCGCATACGCTTGGATGATTTGAAGGCCGCTGCCGCAGCTGCAAAGTCGCAGGTCAGTAACGGTAAAGACGTGACTGCGACTGCGACGCAGCAGAAACAAAAGCAGCAGCAGCAGCAAGAACAAAAACACAAACAAAAACAACAGCTACAACAACAGCAACAACTACAGAAGCAGCAGCAGGCGCCGCAGCCAGCGACGCGAAAGCCGCGTGGGCGGCCACCCGGCAGCACAAATAAAAACAACAACAAAAATCAGCGAAATAAAAACAAACGCAAAAACACAAACAGCGCCTGCGTCAGCGTCGGCGCAAGCGTCGCTGTCGCTGATACTGTTCCTGCTGCCTCAACTATTCCCGTCCCTGTAGCTGTTCCCTTTCCAGCTGCAGTAACTGTTCCCACCACAGGTGCTGTGCCCTCTCCTGTAACTGTTCTCTCCACAATTGCGGCAATTATTCCATCACCTGCCACAGCTGTTGTTCCCACTCCTAGTACATCTGCTGTTCCCACTCCTCCTACAGCTGTTGTTCCCACTCCTAGTACAGGAGCTGCGCCCACTCCTACTGCAGCTGCTGTTCAAACTTCTATTACACCTGCTGTTCCCTCTCCTGCTGCTGTTCCCACACCCATCGTAATCGCCCAAATACACGCGGATGAGAAGGCGTATCGCTTCATTTTTAGCTGCGTCAGCTGCTCGCTGCTCTACGGCGATGCCGAGTCCCTCTCCCAGCATTGGCACAAAACCCACAATCAGCAGGTTAAAGCCACACCGTCAGCTGCGGAGCAAATAAAGCTGGAGCCGCCATTGGAACTCAACGATGACATCAAATTGACCGACTTGAAGTGTTGTGCTCAACTTTGGCTAACGGAGGAGACGTCCAAGCAGCAACTGCGCTGCGCCAGCTGCAGTGAGCAGTTCAAGCTAAGCAAGGAGCTGCAACTGCATCTGGGCAAGGAGCATGGCATCTTCAAGCTGTTGGTGCCGAAACGTGAGCCTAGCGAACCCATGGTGAGCATACCATGCGAAGTGGGCAGCTCATTGCAACCACTGGAGCTGCCGGAGACGCCGCCGCCCGAGAAGGAGGCAGCGGACAAAGATGATCTCGCAATGATATCCGCCATGGTGGCGGAGATAGCGGCAGAGCGCAATCCTAAGGTTAACAAAATGATCATCAAGTTGCCCTCGGTGGGCAAACAGCGCGGACGCAAGCGCAAGAAGAAAGAGCAACCAAAGCCAGAGGAGGAAGTGGAGGAAGAGCAGCCGGAAAGCAAACGCAAGCGAGGACGCAAGGTGCAAAAGGCCGTGCAGCCAGAGAAGACACCGGAAAAGGAAGAGAAGCAGGAAGAGAATCAGGAAAAGAATCAGGAGGAGAAGCAGGAAGAGAAGCAGGAAGAGAAACAAGAAGAGCAGCAGGAAAAGCAGTCCGAGAAACAGCCAGAAAATCAGCTGGAAAAGCTAGCGAACGAGTTGCAGCCAGAGATCAAAGAGGAATTGGAGCCGCGACGTCCGCGCAAGTCACGTGCTTTTGTCGACTATGTCGTCGATGTGAAGGACGAAGAAGATGACGAAGACGGGGACGACGATGAAGAAGATGATAAAGACAGCGATTCGGATGTGGAGACACCTCACAATAGCTCCACAGACGACAGTCATGGCACGCCATCGATTAAGCGTGAATCATCGGAGGAATCGCAGCGCAATGGCGGCACCATACACACCTGCAATTTCTGCAGCAAGACCTTTCAACGTTTCTCCCGGCTGCAGGATCATCTGCGTCTCCACACGGGCGAGAAGCCGCACGTCTGTGGCGAGTGTGGACGCGCGTTTCGCTTGAAGATGCGTCTGGCCGAGCATCAGTTGCGCCATCGCACCGAAAAGGCATTCAAGTGTGAGCTCTGCGATCGCCCGCTGGCTACCAAGCAGGATATGTCACTGCATATGCGTCACCACAAGAACGATCGACGCTACAAGTGCGATCGCTGTGGCAAGGGATTCGTGCGTAGCTCTGATCTGGCCATTCATGTGCGTGTCCACACGGGAGAGAAGCCCTACAGCTGCGATCTGTGCGGCAAAGCGTTTCGTGCTCGCCAGAATCTCGTCGTTCATCGACGCACCCATCTGGGCGATAAGCCCATTCAATGCGAGCTCTGCGACAAACGTTTCTCCCGCAAGATCGATATGCGCGTTCACATGCGTCGACATACGGGTAAGTGCTGCAATCTTTGATAGTTTCCCTGACTCTTTCTAATCTTCAACATCTTTTAGGTGAGAAACCCTTCAGCTGCAATGCCTGTCAACGTGGTTACTCTTCGCGCGTCAATCTGCAGCGTCATCAGCAACGCGAGCATGGCGGCAAGGCTTCAAGTGAGCCAAAGGTGGAGGAGCCAGCGACTGAGGAGGTCAAGGCAAAACCGGAGACACGTCGTCCGCGTCGGGAGAAATTGCAGGAGAAAATTGCCGAGCAGGAGAAACTATTGGATGAACTCAAGCGCAGTCTGAGCACGTTGCCCGAAATTGCCGAGGAATCAAAGGAAGTGAACGCCGAGGGCAAAGTGAATATTACAGAGCTGGCTGCGGATGCTGGTGCAGGCAGAGAGACGAGCGTGGGCATGGCACAGGTGTCGGTGACGGTGTCGATGCAAGTGGAGCCCGCTAAGCCAGATGACGATGAGGAGATCACGCCGGAGAAGGAGAATGCACGTCAGAGCGGCTCCACATCGGACGCCGTGTCGAGCAGTGGAAAGACGAAGACTAATCGCAAGATAACCAGCTATTTCACGGTCGTTGGCCAGCAGGCGGAAATCTAAAAAGACTTATCGAGACCAATTACGAAAGCCAATTCAATTCACTTCAATTAACTATTCAATCAAATCCAATCCAATACAAATTTCTTACTCATTAGCTTAAGTTGCCGCTGTACTTGAAATTCTGTAGCCTAGGATGAACCTCGCAGACCAGCAGAAGATTTCATTTTCTATATAAGATTTTCAATTTTGCAGGGATTAAGTATTCTCTCTATATAAATGTATAGATTATACTATATAAATCGGTATAGATACCGATTAATTTTTGAATGAACAAGCATTAAGCATAATTAATTACTTTTTTTTGCATTTGCATTTAATTAACTTTAACGAACAGAAAAGACTACGTTTTAAAAGCATTATTCATACGGAAACAAAAAAGCGAAACGAAAGAAAAACACTAAAAGAGACTGCAAAGAAAAAGTTTATAATTATATTGTACACACAAAGCATTTGATAAATGTAATATTGTGAATATTAATAAGTTCAATTTGAAGCATGTAATAGAAAGAAAAGGATATCGCAAGGTTATCCTTAAGCACAACTGTACTTCTACAAAATTGTAATTGATTTCAATTGAAAATGTAACAATTATTAAATTGCCAGTCATGAATTATGCAATTTAATGTGCTATGTGTAAACCTGATCAACATTACGCATACTCAATTCCAAATTATGCTTAATTATGCATAATTATAAATATTATACTTTTAAGAACTCACTCAACGCAGCTCACCACACACTCATACGCACACACTCCCACACACACACACACATACACACATACATATATATTTATTTTAGAGTGTGAGTTCTATTCTCAATATGATTTCTCGAATCTTAAGCTAAGCAAAAAGACAACAACAACAAAGAACTACGCAGCAAATTCATTTGGCGAACAAGAAAAGAAAACGGAAGCGTAGCATTTCTTAATGATTTAAGTCGAACGCGCATTTATACTTATAAATCGTATTTAGCATTAGCATTAAGGCCAAGTCCAATGAAAATACATTTATTTTATAATCTAAATACTATAACTATGCAATTACTGCGGCCCATATCGAAATCAACCCTCTCTCTCTCTCTCCCATCCAGGGGTGTGTCTAGCAGCTGCCTTGGATTTTGGGATCAGACATTAAGGGGGGGTGAGTTTGACATATTGCGACGGCAAAAATTCAGCATAGTTTTGTCATAAATGAGGGTAGGCTTTTGGCTGCTCAAAAAGGGGATGATAAATTGCAAGAGCGCAAATTACAAAAAAAGAGAACGAACAGGAATTTGCGAAAGGATCTAGTTCGGAGAGCTGGAATCAAAGCGAGAGCTTTGGCTGAAATATTAACTGATAAAGTTATGAATTGAATTTATGCTACAGCAATTAACGATGATCTCATTCACCAACCACTTTTTCCCATTGAGTTAATCAAAGTTTTATGAACATTTTTGTTCACTCTATTTTGATCTATACGAGTTGATTTTCGACATAATTTATTACTCATTCCTTATCGTCTGCAGCGCGACACTATGGCACTTTATTTAGCTATATCATATTTATATTTATTTATTTTTTTTGACACTCTGGCGGAACAGCGTATCGTTTGTAAACAAAAGCGAGCGTCAGACAAAAGCATGAAATCAGCGAAAAAACAAACCAAATCGAATAAAAACCGCAGCTAAGCAAAAAAATGGACAGAAAGAAGAAAGAACATGAACAATTTTTGGTTTGCAATGCAATATTACGCATACGACGTGGTGCAGCGGCACCACATGTCTCTCAGTGTATGTGTGTGTGTGTGAAGTACAATAGCCAAAAAGATAGTCAACGTGACAGCTAACATGCAGACAACAGCAACACACACATACACACACACACAAAGCGGACAGTTGGCGATTTTTGTTGTGCAAAAATATGCAAATTAAGTGTGGCGACTTTTATTGTTACTGTTGTTGTTGCTGCGCTTCGCTGTTGGTGTAGAAAGCGTACAAAAAGCGCACAACAAATACAAATAAGAAAGAAAGACGAAAAAAAAATAAACGACGTATACACATTATTTGGCTGACGGCTGTAGAAAGCAAGCATGCCGAAAAAAACAAGTATACGCCCCGTTGTACAGTCAACAAAGGCAAGCAACGCTGCGCGTGTGTGAGCGCTGTCTGTGTGCTTGTGTGTGTGTGTTGTGTCTGCGCTGATCGCTAACCAAAGCCGCAGTCTCAGTCTCAGCCGCAGCCCTTTTTTTTGTATGTGTTTTGGGCTCTGTCAGCATTTTCACACTTTTATGCTGTTGCCTTTTAATTGAATTTCGTTTTGTCGTCGGCGTCGACTTGCTGTGTCGCTTCTTTGCTTCTTTGCTTTTGCGCTTTTCGTTTTCTTTTACTTTTTGTGTTTTTGCAGCTGTGGTTAATTTTAAAACTAGCCATAAAAGCCACACGCAGCGACGACGCTGACGTCAGCGTCGGCAGCGACAGCGACAGCAGCAGCAAACAGCGACAGCGACGCTTGGCTTTTGTCGCCAATATAATTTACCAGCCAGCAAAAGTTCTTGCGTGTTCGCTCTCTCTCGTTTCTCCCTCTCTCGCTCTCTCAGTTTGCGGCTCTCTTTTAGCTGTAGCTGTTTATTTGTTTGTGTTTGCCAAGTCGCTTTTGCTCTTCTGCGCGCTCTGCTTGCTGCATTCTTTGTGCGGTCGTTAACATGCGGCGTCGTCAAACTGTGGAACGTGTTTGCTCATTGTGGTTGTTGTTGTTGTTGTTGTTTCCGTTGCTGCTGCTCTTGTTAAAGTTCTTGCTGCCGCTCACACTGATATTGTTGTTCTTGTTGTTGTCTGTTGGCGTCTCCCATATACATGTGTATTTAATAGCGCGTCGCTTCTTGTTTTGTTTTGTTTTGTTTTCTTTGCTCGTTCTTTCTCGCTCTCTTTCTCTCTCTCGCTTTGTGAGCCGCTTGGGCAGCTGCTGTGAGAGCCACTTAGTCTGCGAATGATTTGGCAACTCTGTTGAAGCCCGCGCGTAGTCTTTTAAATTATTTGAATTGCTAACGGTGCGTATGAGTTATTAAGGTTTGATCATTATTTTAAAGGTTTTAATGTAAATGACAAGTTTCTGTTAATTATAAAAAGTACACAATGAATAACAGAAAATTATAATAACACATAAAAAATGGATTTTTTTCTCCTACAAAATTTGTATACATTTTTTTTTTAAGTTTTCTATTGAAAAATTGCAGTTTAAGCGAACAGGGTTAAAAAGCTACTTCATAAAATGCAATTATATTTTTTTAAGTATTTGCAATGAGTAAATAACGTCTTAAATGCTCTAAATAATTGCGAAAAATAAAATTTGTGTGAAAAAATAAATTAATTGTCGTACATCAAAAAATGGTTTAGATTTATATTATTATATGATTTTTTAAAATAATCTTTGTATTTACAAAAGTTAAAAAAAAAGGAAACGCGTAATGAATCCGGGCAAGTTTGTTAAGGTTATTAAAAAATTATAATATGCACTTTCATTAATAAATAATGACACTAGTCAGTAAAATATCTAGTGCATTTTAATTTCATATTTTCAGTTGTCAATTAATTTATTTTACTTGCCATTCGCAAACAGTTAAATTCCTCGCCCCCACCTCATAACGTAATTTAAAACCGCCGCTGACAGCTCATCGTTGCGTTGAACGTTTGTATGTAAAAAGCATTACAATTATTTATCCATAAATCATGCAACGATTAATAAATAAAAATCGCAGTTCATTTCCGCCGACAGCGAAAAGACAAACAAATAAATAATCAAGTAAACAAAGAGAATGTTAAAAAATATGCCAATACAAAATATGCATAAATAAATCATAACTGGGGAAAAAAGAATCATGTCGCCCAACGGCATGTTAAACAAACAAAATAATCGTAAAAAATAATTCAAAAGTCAAAATAAACACGCACGAAAAACTGCAAAAGTCAGTAAATAATATTGCAAATAAAAAGTAGAAAAAAATACATTGTAAAAAAAAGAAGAGGAACACAAATTGAAGCTGGGCGCAGCTGGCAACTAACCGCTGCATGTGCATAATTTATAAAGCTAATTAAACGCGCATTTAACTAATTAAAAATATAGCGCGCATCAATTATTAAAATATGCTGCAACATCATCGTTGCAGTGTGGCAATGGCAGTGGCAGTGGCAAGTGCAACTGCAACGCTTGCCCCTTGGCCAATTATGATGATGTTTACAAATTTGCAATTAAAATGGAACAATTTTTCGTAATGCATTTGAAATATCGAATGCTCAACGTGGCGTATGCGTAATGCTAATCAAAACGTATATTACGTATACGACAGCGTGACATGTGCTGGAATTCGCAGGGGGTGTGCCGAGGCAAACAAGTGTGTGTATAATTTGTATGTGTGTGTGCGTATATGTGTGTGTGTGTGTTTGTATGTCATGCGAGGCAGCTAATTTGGTGTATTGTCGATTTTTTGGCTTTTAGCAGGCAAATACTAATTGACATTTTGCTATGAATGGCACAACAGGCGGAGGCGTTCAGAGGGCGTGGCGGTTAAGCAAGGCAGTGAAGTGGCTTCGAGGGGGGGAGTGTGTGAGGTTTTTGTGGCAAACGGAGTAAATGCAATGCAAAAACAGTTTCAATTAAGCAATTAGCGCCATTGAAACAAATCCAACACGTTTTGTGGCTTATAAACTGAAGCATCATGTCGACATTGGTTAGCTAAACGAACCAACCACATTTCCTCTTTCATTCCTCCCCCCTCCAGCTACAACGCCACTGGCTTTTGCCTTTGCCCGTTTTAGTTATTGGCCCGTTACGGATATTAGCAATACCGAAATGGGAACACAGAGTTTTAGTTACTGCCGCTAATTTGCCATTGACTAAGCGTTCATCTCCTCCTTCTCCTCTTCTCCTCTTTTTCGATTTATTTTTGGGCATTTTGGGGAGGGGGTTTTTCGATTCATTTAGCATATTTTTGCGAATTTCGCCGCCACAAATCGGGAGAATAACAAATAATATTTGCATTTACTAATAATGTCTACAATGTAGCTACAAATCTATTCATATATTTATCTGCTTATATATAAGCTGTTTAAATTTGTGGCATGCTGTGAAAAAAGCAACATTTGATAAACAAGTAACACATCTATTGACGTCAATTCTATGTAAAGCAGCTTAATACTGAGCTGAGCAAGGGAAGGGAAGTTGGGTGAAAGTCTCATGATGTTGCATTGTCCATTGCCATTGCAATTTGCGCTTTAATAAACTGCGGCAGCGGCAACGGCAGCGGCAACGGCAGCGGCAGCTTGCGTTGTGCTAAATGTTAATTACTTGCAAATTTAATCAATGCCTAATTTAATTAACAATTTTGCCGTTTTATTTGCGAGCAGCTCAGTTGGAATTAATGGCAACGCAAAAGTTTAATGACTTTTTCGCTGTTCATAATGTACTCTCGCGAAAAATCACCATTAATAAGTGTTTTTAATTGAAATATAAATAAATTATTAATTAGTGTCAAGCATAATGAAAGCGAAAATATTCTAGGAAATTAATTTTCAAATACTCTTATAAAAAATGATATTAAAATTTGCAAAGCAAAAAAATAAAACTGATTTCAGATTAAATAATTAAATTACTACAAAATCTGTTTCCACGTATTTTAAGTCTTAAACAATTTTAATTTAAAATGGTTCGTGTTTAGTCCAAGCATTAATTTCCTTATTAACTTTAATGAACATTAAAGTAAATTACTGATGAAACAGCAATATTAAGTTACTCAGACGTTACAGCTACTAAATTAGCATTGTTAAAGTGGAATATCTTTTGTGAGTTTTTAAAATTAAATGAATTTCGCGCAATTGCCCAAAGGCTTAAATTGAAAATGCGAAAAAATAAAACTACCAAAAAGGGAAGCAATTATAAAGACGCAGGCAAATCAGTTAAATGACAACGATGCGACGCCCGCAACAATGACAGCTGCAGCAACAAACAACAATCCCGGCAACAGCAACAGCAACCGACAACAAACAACAACAACAACGACGAACGGAAGAAGAAGAAGAGCAGCTACCACATAAGATAAACAACTCATTAAAAGGAAATTAAACAGCCATGAACCGAATAACGTCACTCATACGCACTGTGACACCGCAGACAATACGTACTACGTTGCGTATGAGTGACGTACTACAGCTTGATAAATACATAAACTCATAAAGAGACATGCATACCTGTTATTGTTGTTTGTCAGCAATTTAAATAAGAATTAACAAAATAAAAAGCAAAGTGAAAAACTCAATTCAAGTTTATTTAAATGTGCGACATCAAGTTTACGATAATTGCGGCCTATATAAATATATTTATAGTTAGCATGGAGAGAGATCTACGTAGGCGAATAGCATTAAAGCTAAACGCAAAAAAAAGAAGAAAAACGTGAGAAGTGCTAAGTGGGGTTTGGTTGATAACATGGACTCTGGACGGTTGCCAAGGCCCGAAAAGTTGCCAGTGGTTTTTTGTTGTAGTTGTTGTTGTTGTTGCCCGACGTGGAGGCGAACGTGAGTCAAGCCATGTTGCAAGTTGACAGATTACAGTGCAGCAGCAGCAACAGCAGCAGCAACTAGCAGACATTTGATTGATGAATTGTTATAGTGTGTTTGCTTGCGAGTGTGAGTAAGGTACAAATAAAACAACTTAGATCGCACTTGGCAAGCAAACTTTGCCGAAACTATCTTTAAGATAGTGGATAGTGCTTTAAAGAGTGCTCGCAATGAATAACATTAGCATTAAATGTTAGCAACAGCAACTTTGAAATGTTAATCATACTTTTTTTGACTCCTGAAAATTAATTACGGTCAGTTAAAAATTGTAAAAATGATTTAAGAAATACTTTTGTATAGGCAAACTCTTACTTATTGGGAGTCTTAGTAGCTTTGGCTGATAATCTGGTATATTATGCACTCTATGGTATATTTTGAATGTAGTACTATATTGATATACCAAATATAATCATTGGTATATTTTAAAATTAATATCGAACTGTTTTGCTCTTATTCATAATGGGTAGCGCGTATCTCACAGTCGAGCACACTCGACGGTAACTTTCTTACATATTTATTCAGTTCCTTGGGTTATTTTTCTTTAATTTATATTTAAATAGATTATATAAAATTAGATTATACCTTCATTTTGTAACATTAATTTACTTCATTTTCATTTCATTTCAAATAAAATGCTCTAAATATAAAATGTATGTAGTTTTGTTTAACAAACAACTAATTTCTCTTCGTCCTCAACTACTTTATTTAACATTAGAGACTGCTCGCAATGAATAACATTGGCATTGGAAGTTAGCAACAGCAACTTTAAAATACTAGTCTTAATTCAATATAATCCTTTTTTATTTTGTTCCTTTCATTATTTTTCTTTAATTTATATGTTTTTAGAAAATGTCATATTGTGTAATACAAATATTCATTACTTTAATTTTAAATGAAATGCTTTAAATATAAAAGTTTTGTTTTGCTTAACAAAAAAGTTCCCTAAATAGCTGAAATGATTTATTTAAAAACAAATAAACTCTCAGCGGATTTAACTACTTTGTTTAACATTACTATTAGCTATGTTAACAGCTTGCTCTAATTACATGTGCTTCCCTTTTGCCTTTTGTGTTTTTATTGACTTGCCCATTAGAAATTGTTGAAGTGCGCTTTTGTATTGTGTTCAGTTATCAGTTGCCAAGTTGGTTATCTTGACGAATGCAAGTGAATATCGTTCATTCACATGCTGACCCGCTTTTAAGTGCTTTGGTGCTCTTGTCTCTGTAACTGCCTGCATGTGATGCGCCTGTTAACAAAACCCTAATCGAAGTCAATACAACACAAAACAACACAGCACAACACAACACACACAGAAAGCAGAGCAATTGTCTAAACCAATTGAGTTGTGTCAGAGCCAACAGCCAAGAGCAATGGCAAGAAGAATCGGATTCTTTTGTTTAGTTTGAGGCAGTACAAAGCAATTTTAATTAATTAACACAAATTTGCAATGTAATCGAGCCTCGAACTGGGCAAACACAGCACTGAGCACTTGAGAGGGAGTGAGACTCTTCGATGAATGTTGTCTTGTTTGGTCCAAACTGGGCCACTTGACTGCAGCTTTAAGTAACTGGAAATGTTATGTTTGCTTTTAGCTGACAAACAAAAGGTCCAAAGGGGCCAGATAACAGGCGAATTGCATTTGTCTGTGTGGCCCTAATCATTGCTGCTCAGAATTTATTAGCTAATTGCCTTATAATTTATAATTAGAGTCAGAGCTAGAGACAAATTATGATAGCAGCAGCAGCAGCAGTAGCATAAGTCCAATGCTGGAGTTCTATTTCTAGCTCGACAATTATTTGGCAATTGGCTAAGCAAATAGCAGACAGAGACAGTGAGGCAGTGAGACAAACGGACAATGCTGTTGTTTATTTATCAAGCTGTGAAATATTTGTGGAAATGCTTTTGTTTGGGCTTTAAGTTGTATTCAAGTCACAAGACTCATTTGAAGCCATTCTATTCGCACTACTCACAGCTCGCAAATGCAAATAAATAACGTTCAAATTTCAATTTATTTGCATTAGTTTTGCTGCCGTGTCTAATTGTGACTCATCATTATCATCATCATCATTATCATCACAAGCATTGCCAACACCATCATCTTCATCATCGTCATCATCAACAACATCGTCAGCTTCAACTTAATCATCGTCGTTGCTTCGTTCGCTTTTAGTTTGTGTTCTGTTTTTGTTCCATTCACTGTGTAACTTCTTCTGCCCGCAGACTTTGCTTTACTACTTTGTTTGTTTGTTGATGTTTTAGTTGCCTAACTGCCATGCACTTCCTCTTCTCCCCCTTTTCCATTTACCTTTTTTTGTTTGTGCTTGGCACATTGCATCGCAGACACGCGCAAAAGAACAAAACGGGCTTATTGTCGTCATTGTGAAAGCTGTTCTTGAATTCAATTTCTGATTTTTGATTAAACCCCCACAAACGTTGCTTTTAGTTGATGGCATTTGTTTTCTTCTTGTTGATTAGTCGGGCTTTTTGTTAGCTTTAATTAGCAGTTAAGTATTAAATACTAGCATGTCTAATTGGCGGAAATTGGGAGAGCTATCTCAATATAGGATTTAGCACATTTTCATTTATCGATATATGATGGCTTGTTAACACATGATCGATAATTATTCGTGATGTTTGATTTGCACAGCAATAATATTTGTATCACAATTAAAATATCGATAACTACGTAAAGTTTTGCAAAGCAATAATATTTGTATCACAATTATGTTTATCGATATATGATATCGATAACTTTGTTATTTTTGATCGATAACTGTTTCATATTTGGGATTTTTCGTTTGCATTAGCACAAACATTTGAATTACATATATATTTATCGATATAAGATATCGATAAAAGGGATATTTTTAAACGATAACTTTTTTTTTATCGATATCAATGCAATGTGTAGTTTAGACTAGATTGGAATTAAAGATTTGATTATCTAAATTATTAAATTACTCCTCATTTCGATAAAAAACTAACACACCGATAAACATGTATGTATATCGATAAACAAAATTGTGATTTGAAGTTTTATTGAATGAGGTAAGTACATTCAACCCGCTTTGTCTTCCCATGCCCATTATCACGTAAATAAGTGCGATCACATCGCGTATACGCAATGTAGTCGTACGAGTGGTTATTAAGTATACGCCGAGTGGCGCTTGTCATATGGTGGCACTCACATGAATTCTTCCACTGTTGAAACTTGTGATACAGGAAGCAGGCGCATATGAAGAAGATGATAAACACAATGAGCAGCGTGAGAATAACCCCAATCCAAATATCGCTGACCACATGCGCAAAATCCTCCTCTTCGCCCGTGTAGATGCGCGAACCGTGCGCAATGTGAGGCGTTGGGTTACGAGCGGCGGGCAAGACATCGCTAAAGAGCCGATCATCGACATCGGCCACATCGTTGGCTGTGGCCCCGCCACTCAAATTGATCTCCACCTCCTGGCGATCGATGGTGAAGTTCCCTAAGGCGGAATCCAGGCCGAGAGCAAGTTGCTCGAGTTTGTTGATTAAAATTGAGTAGTTGCCTGGCAAATCAAAGCCATCCAATTGGAGTTTCTCTGCACTGCTGGTGGCATTACCCAGTGTGGTTGTCGTTGTTGTTGTGGTGGTCAGATTCATGGCGGTGGCATTGAGACTACTCGACGGCTCTGCAGCGGCGGCGGCAATCTCAAGGCTGTTGTCATCAAGGCCCGCCAGCAAATTGCCCGTCAAATTGAGCGCTTTGAGTAACTCGACCATGTTCAAACTTCTCGATATTTAGTTATTTAGTTATTCGGTTATGTGATTTGTTGTTTGCAGTGTTGCTGTGTGGATGGTTGTTGGCTGTTGGCTGTTGACAATGGCACACGCGTTCAGTGGCTCAGCTTTGTGGCTGTGACTTCATTTCGCGACTGAAAACCTCCGACGAGTGTAAAGTTGCAAATTTGTTGTGGCGCTTTTTGTCGACAGCGACCGAGTTGTGTATAGTATTTTTTATTTTTACTCTCTTTTTTTTTGTATTTATTATTTTAACAGTTTGTTGTTGTTGTTGCTGCTGATGTGGCTGTGGCTGCTGCTTCTGCGTTTTTGTTAAAAAATCTTTTTATTTATTTCTGTTTCGTTTCGTACATTTTATATACATGAGATTTTTCACTTTTCAACTAATTGTATTAACGCGTTTGTGTTAATTCGCCATACGCATCTGCGGCTGCGGCTGTGACTGCGATTACTTCGACTGCTGCTGAAGCTGTGGCGGTTGTTGTATATGTATCTGTATTTGTAGCTGTATCTGTATCTGGTAGATACATTATACGTCGCTTATTCGTTGTACAAATATTGATAGTGGCTATTAAACTCCTTGCGCGATTTATCTTAGCAATAAACGTTACTAAATAAAGTATTGGACTCGCTCTAAGCTATAGATATAGCCATAGAGATAGCTGCAGATGTAGCTGTATCTGTATCTATATCTGTAGCTTTAGCTCTGGCTTTATTGATTTTCTCAACTCTATAAAATTGTTGTTTGGGTCGTGCTTGTGCTTTGCTCTGTTTCATTTACTGTTTCCGACTTGCCAGCCATAAAAAGTTCTCCTGTTTGATTTACCAATTGCCAGCTACATGTGAAGCCCCCGCTAAAGGACACACGTGCGTCGTCTTGGGTGCAGTTGCACTTAAGCTTCAACGCGAGATCTTCAAATGCCAAAACATAGATGAAGAGAATAAAGTTAAGCCATAAATTAACTTGAAAACGAAGCGCAGATTATGATTCATTAAACACTTTTATTTTAAAATTCTCCAAATTATCAACTACTCTGTTTTAATTAAGAAATCTCAAAAACTTTTCAGCTGTTTTCCCTTAATGCTGATAATTAAGCAGAACCTGTAATCACCTTTTATGGATTGCAATCTCCACTCAACTACCAATTAGATGCAATTGTATTTAGACTAAAACGTGATTGTAGCTCGTAAAATAATGCGGCTCATTAAACTGCTTCCAACTACCGTAGGCACCAAGTTATGAATAAACTTAGTTGCAATATATTTTTATCTGTGTACAATTTGATGAAGTACTCGCATTTGTATAACGTCATTAAGGGCGCAATTAATGAATAAATCAAGTGGAAAATTTCAAGTTTTCAACGCTCAGCATTCGCAACTGTATCAGAAAAGTTTTCAGGGGGGGCATCTAAATTGACAGGCCCCAGATAATGCTTGGCGGCCCCACAAACACATGCTACAGTTTATAATGTTATAAACTAGAGCGCGTCGTAGCTTGTTTTTGATGAATTCATATCAATTCTATTGGAGATAAAGTCGAGTGATCTACTATTCATATATACATATGTATCAGAAAATTAAATAATACTTTTATATACTGTATTTAGAAATATATAAGAATTATTTCTATTTAATTTTCTTAAAAAATATCAATATCAAAGTAATAATCTTAATTGTTATTTAAAAAACTTAAAACTTAAACCGATTTTGTCATTTGATCAATGATCGTAAATAAAATTAATATTCCTAACACTTCTGTTCAATACAAATTATAAATATTCTGATACAGTTAAATATACAAAATTTATCCTTCACATATCTTCATATTCAACGCTTCAAAACTTTGTTTATCTTTTCATTAAATTCTGTGCAATTTCTTAAATTACGCTCGCTTGATCAATCAAAATACATTCGAGAAATATATGAACTTAAGCAATCACTTTATAGGCACAATTCATTCCGAATGAACAGTCATTTCAATCAGTCGCTCTCAATTAAATTGAAGAGTATATTCTCAGCATCATTAAAGCACATAAACAACATTTTTTTACGGCATTTTCTTATGATGAACGAAAACAAAAAACAAAACACAAAGTGAATAGAGGAAAAACAGAGCAAAGACACAGCGAGTCACGCAAAATGGAAAAGCAGGAAGAGATTGCACTTTATGTAATATTTATAACTGATTTTTTTTTATCGTTATAATTATTTATTATATTGTGAAAAATTCTGTTTAGTGGGGAATGTGCTTACATTTCGAAAACTCTTAATATTTAATAACAAATAAAATTGTTGTAGACTGCTCAATAGATTTTTGGCGCCATTTCGATTGTTTTGCCGGCAACAACAATTAATTTGCATAAACGATTTCAATCGAATTCGACGAGACGCGATGAGTATTCCACGACCTCTATCAACACAATTTGTAGAATTTTGTGTTTTCTTTTTTCGACTCGAAACAACTCGCGGCGGATTTGCAAATTTCGGTTGTTTTTTTGTTGCACTTTTAATTTATATTATTTATTTAGAATTTATTGTTATTATTATGTGTTGGCAATTTGTCAAACCGAACGCGCGCGCTTGTTTACAACAATTAAAAAACTGTTTCGTAGCGAGCCGCAATTACAGCCAAGTTAACTGCGATAACTTAATGTTAATGTTAACGTTAACTTGCTGCGACAACGACAGCGTGAACGGCGACTGCGACGTCAACTGCGCTGCCAGCTTTGGCTGCTGTGTTTGTGTATCTGTGTGTATCTGTATATCTGTAGCTGGACAGGCACAGGGACTGGGACAGCACACAGCAAGCAGAGCAAACAAGCACCTCGAACCCAGCTGACTGCTGACTACTCTGTCTGCGACTGCCGACAGAGCTGCTCTTGTCGCTGACTGTATCCGTGTATTTTTCTCTGTATGTGTGTGTAGTTGTAGCTGTAGCTGACGTGAAGACGCCGCAAAAAATATGAAATGAAAAAAAAAATGAAATCAACTAAAACAACGCAGCGCCTGACGAACGGAGGCCCCCATCGACTGCGAATCGGGCGCAACGTCAATGTTTTCACTATCGGAAATAAATTAGAAACAAAAACAAAGAATCAACGGTTATGCGGGGAGTGACGTGCTGTGAATACCCTACTTTCCCTACTTTCCCTACTTTCAAGTGGATGACATACTTTAATTCATGTTCTACATTGTTTTTTTTTTTTTTTTGATCATTGCTCTTAAGACTTTGGGATGTACACAAGAATTACTATGAAAAATCAGATATCATTTTTTAATGATCATAGGCTTTTCGGCATATATGATTCGTTTAATTTTGCTATAAATAGAAAATATTGATCAAAGAGACATACATAGATTTAAAAATAGCAGAATTTTTTGTATTTTTACCTAATTTTGTAAATCATTAAAGATTTGTGTAGTAAATATTTCATAACTCATATAAATTTAGTTAACCATTAATGTAAGCCTTTTTTTGGTGAAATTCTTAGTTAAGCAGTAACACATGATATATATTTATTCATTTGTAATTTTATGCCGCTATAGTATAGTAGTATCACTAATTTTATTATTCAAAATATTATTGCAAAAAGTTTAAAATGAGATTTTTTTAATTGATACACTTCGATTGTTAATATTCCCATGAATTGCTTTAACATATTCAGTCTGAAAGTCTGATTAATTTTAGCTGGTTTATATACCCTAGAATTTATTTTAAAGATACAAATTAAATACAATAAATAAATGTCATATATATAATTTCTTTATATAGTATTTTTTCCTAAGTTATAAAAAAAACTAGTAAATAAGTTAATATATTTTAAATATATTCATATTAAATTGAATACACCCTTATGTAGGGTACAACAATAACAAAACACCGCAAAATGTAGTTGCAGAGCATTTTGCCGATAGCAGCGAGGCGTTGTTGTTGTTTACTTCTTTTTTTTTGTGTATTTGTTTAAGCGAATATTTGAAAATGACTTGAGAATATCATTTAAAATCAGTAAAGAATATTTACCATGAAATCCGTCAAGTGTTTCAATTTCCCAACAGTGTTGTTTTATTTTTAATTGTAAATAAATATTTAATTATTTAAATGCAGTTCTAATGCTCGCAGGCAACATTTGTGAATTATGCACATTATTTACAATTAATTGAATGCGTTTTCAAACTTATTGAACAACTGATGAAGAATAAAACAATGCTTTAATAATACTCTATGACAGCTGTGAGTTTGTGATTTGAAGTGGGTAATTGAGACTATAAATTTTATGTTATAAATTTCATATTTAATATAATATATAATTGAATATTACTGAGTATATTTTAGTCATTAATAAATTCATGGTTGTCTTGGCTTTTCGCATGTCTCTTGATTAAAATTTGCATTTAATTATTTTGTATAAATTTATTGCCAAAATTCCGTTCAATTCGATTTGTGCAATTTGCGGCTGCAACATCGATAATGCGTTTTGTGTGGCACGAGGTTTGAGGTGAGAGTGGGCGCGGTGTGTGGCATGGTTGCATAGCTGCGTTAAATTGCTGCATGGCAATTGTGGCATCGCTTTAATGCAATTGCATAATGCCCACATAGGCGTGGCCAAAATGATAATCAAAACTTACAATCACAATCGTCGTTGCAGTTGCAGTTGCTGTTGCAGCATTCATGCTCGGCACTCGTAATTACGCTCAATGCACATTCAGCATTCAGCATTCGTTCTATGTATTCGCATTGTTTGCGCAATATTTTGCAAGTTATTTAAATTTTTTGTTGTAATTGTAATCATTGCATAAAGCCGCAATAGACTCCATTCGTATATTTGTATAAATGATACCCCGTAAAACTAAACAGAGGGGGTATTTCAATTGGATTATTAACTGAAAATTGAGATAAGACTCGATTCAGTTGCTGTCCGATTGCAGTTAGTAATTTTACAGGGTATCTTTCTGCTATGCACTCTGCATTCTGTGGGTGTGTTCAGGCATCAAATCCAATTAACATTCTACACAGCTTAGTGATACATGATTTGAGTTATCAGCTCGCCGCTCGACTCGACGCAACTGAACTCGACTCTCTGCGATTCGGATTGATTGCAGTACTTAAAAAAATGAACATCGTTTACACGTGGTATAAATACATGTGTAATCAATTACTTCTAGCACACACCCTCAACTGGCATTGCTGCGATATTGAAATTTCGAATTTTCCCAAAAAGTTTTGTCAGCTTTCATTAGGTGCTCACTTAATCAGGCATCCGGAAAAACACCTCGATTCTGAAGTGTTTATTTTGGCACGGAATTTGCTGACCAATTTGGATTTGAATTTGCTAGCCGAAAACAGTTGTTTTAAGAGACTTAGAATTACTATTTAAATTCTTAAACAATTAGTACAAAAATGTGTTTTGAATTGATAAAATAATAGAAACAATCCTAACTCTACTTTCTATTTAATGTTTTCCCTATTGCGTCTTTTATATGTTTATCAACCTTTCACAATGAAATTCCCACTTTAGTTAATTGATTTGGTGAACTACATTCAGAAGAGTTCAAGGCCATAAGTAAGGGCATTTTTTTCGAGTGCAACATTTTTATGCATAACAATAAATACAATAAAGTGTTTATTATTAATGCCGAGTCTATTTATTGCACGTTAAACATTCATTTAAGCTCAATTGATTGGCCCTAAGCTCTATTTAAATGGCACATATTGTATATGCATCTATTGTATTAAGAGTGCATGTAAATTAGCCTCGATTCAAACAATAAAAGTACTCGAGTTCGTACTCGTACATGGAGTGCATATCCATGGCTAATTAATAAATTACATTTAATGGGACATAATACTAACGCGTTAAACGGAAATAAAAAGCAAATTAAACAATAAGCGCGCATCTATCGTATTTTAGTAAATCATGTTAAATTGCGGGTAATTTAATTCAAACACACACACGAACGATGCATACCCTGCAGATATGGCAGATGCTCTCGATTTAAATAGAACTGATAATATGCCTCATAAATTTTGTTATAATTTGTTTATCTGCGAGTGTGTGTGTGTGTGGGTGAGCTGTGTGCATCTATCAAAAATTATTGTTGACTGTTTGTGATAGGTGGGTTTTTAACCAAGTCTTGAGTGCTGCTGATAAGAACTGAACTGAAACTGAAACTGATTCTGTGCGAAATTCTCATGATTTATGAGTGGGGCGGCTGCATTCTATGGCACCGGATGCTTATCTGGAGTGTCGTTTATTATCTTGACAACTCGAATACCCGATTGTCATCAACGCGTATATCAAATGAGGCAGACCAGAATTATAAATATGTGTTAAGTAGCACTCGTAATATGAGTATAAGTATGTGTTATTTATTACCCTTAGGCGATGCCATTGATTGCACTTTGTTTACTATTATTTGACTTTTGCAATTGTGCAAATACGAGATGAAATATGTGAGAAATAAGCATTTAAACCAAGCTGATAAATTGCTGAAACTATCAACAGATTTTGGTTTCAACTGGTTTTCTGTTTACGGCCACGCCATGTAATTATTGGGTGGGGTAAAACAATAAGTGCAATAACTTTGCTTTCATACATTAGCAATTTAATTAGACGCTTGTAAACTCGGTGAGGTGTATGTCTAGGTTATTAAAAGTCAGCATTATTAGCAGGACACTTTTCTGGGTTGATGTCCAGAATCGAAAGATCATCCACCACAACACAGTTCACAACTTGCAGCACAGGTAAGGTTTATGTCTTGGCTATGATATTCTCTTGGTGTGCTAGTTTTCGCACCCTTAAGGAGTTGATTGGTTCTTTCTCAGACTAGATCGAATAGGAGCACAAACTCACCACAGTGCTACTTCAGAGCAGCAACAGAAACGCTAATAATAATAATAACAACAATCATCAAAACAGTTGTGCAAGTCATTATTAGCCACCGTTTTTGTTGGCAGCTTCGTTTTTTGTTGATCGGTGCCAGGCAACGAGCATTCAACTGGTGTCTAAACTGGTTGCGCATGCGTGAATTACCCGCTAAACTGTACTTAATTTAATTTAATCATGGGACCTAAGCTCATAGCTCACATATCATATGATGCTGAAGTAAGTAAGTGAGTCAAGCGCCAACAGGTCTGGTTATAATATAGCTGCTTGATAACGATGATAAAGCCGTTAATGACTTAATGCCACCGGAATATGCGATCGTAAATCCATCAGTTAACTATGCGTTTCATTGTGTAATTTGCCAATCTGTGGAATTCTCTTTGCACTTTGTTCGGAATTCGTCTGTCGGCGAGTCATGCTGATTAGCATGTTGTGTTATTAACCCTTTGGATAGATCTTGACTTGATGTTTACAGCGAGTCATAGTTGAATACTCTTTACAGTACGTCATCTTTGTTTGCACTTTAGTCATATACACACCTGCTCTCTCCTGTTTTACAGCCCATCTATTTATAGTTCTTTCTGGTCTGGTGAGGCATAAAACTTATCAGCAAGGTCAGGTGTGAGTTTTTCCCAAGAGCAAATTGAGTTGGCTTTCTTCAACTAAACAAATTTGCCTATTGCGTTGACAGCACTTGCCATAAATTATTATTTTAAAGGTATTTCCTAGTCGGTTTTATAGTGCGAAGCATTTTTATTTTATTTACCAAATGCCCAAGCTTATTTAGTAAATGAATAAGCCAGTTCTGTGGACTTTTGATCGTCGGAGGCGTTACTAAGAGTGAAAATAGGCGGAAACTATTTAGACTTTAGTCGTTTGAAATACGAGACGAGAAAATACTTATCATAAAGAAATTTACTATTGGAATTAAAAATATTTAATTTATTGAATTATAAAACTATTGATTGATTGTAGATTATAAAAATGTTTACCTTTGTGTTGTTATAATTTATAAACTTAGTGAAATGAAGGAATTATTTTTTGATTTATTAAGAAAAGTGAAATTAAAATATGATACCGGTTACTTCTCCCAAATTTCTATATTAACTCATATACTCAGAAAAGTAAAGAAAATTTATCGGTAAACTTAGGAAATATAGAAGGAAAGAAAAGAATTGTTCCTTAAAAATAAAAAATCAGTTCTAAGGATTTCACACTTAGGATATTGTTATTATTATTTTAATCCTAATGTGTCGAAGCACTTCCTTAGGAAAACTCTTAATAAGACGCACAGAAGATGGGATAGAATAGAATTTATAAGTATAAAAAACGTTGAGAAGAAGTAAGAAAAATAGTCAAAAAAGGTAGAAGAACAGTAAACAAAAGCAATTGACCTTCCTTTTATCATATTATCTCTAAATTGATAGTGATAATATACTACCATTTCCTTACTAAAGGGTCACTTCCTAAAGAAAAACATTCAGCGAAGCTATTGTCTTATAAAGTCGAATATATGGGCTGCTGTCAGTTGCATTGACAGTAATACGATTTGTATGTTAAAATCCTGCTGCACATGTAAATTTCAATTTGATGCAAAGCGGAAATGATCAAACGCCTCATTACGCATCAGTTTTAGTTTCCGTTCCCGTGTCGATTTCTAGTTTTAAGCATGGGTTCCTTGTTTTTGAATACAATATTAACAATAATGAAAATACAAAAGTAGATTTCTGGGCACTATTGTGGACATTGTTGACAAACAGCTCGTAAATTACTCGCTCATTTTTCAGGCATTTAATGAGCGTGGCATCGAGAGGAGGAAGCACAGAGAGAGAGAGAGAGGGCAGGGGTTTTGCACCTTTGTCATTCGGTCATTCAGTCATTCGGTTGTTCTGGTCTCCGCCTCAGTCACGGTTCTGGCTGAATGCACCGCAACGGAAGTTGACGGCGAGTGGTGGCAATGAGGTCAGCGTCAGTGAATGAGCCTTTAAAGTTGCTTGGTGACAATCCGCTCTATGGGATATGGAATGTGGGATCGATAATTGAATAGCATTTCCCTTTTGCATAACTTCTCGCTATTGAAGTTGTTGCCCCTTCGTGCGGCCCCCTTTTCAATTTCCTGTTCTCACACAGAGCACAAAGTGCCATACAAGAGTGAATATAGCCAAAAGGCAAACAAATCAATATATGAATAACCCGAGCAATAGATGAAAAAGAAGCGCAAACGATTGTGCGAGTCTCTAGCTACCTCTCTCAGTCTCTTCAGATCCTTGCTGTATCCTTGTGTGTACCTGTTGTTGTCTGGAGTCTGAGGCGCAATGGCAGACACCACAAAATAACACAACAGACGCACAGTCGCAGTCTCAGTTCCGAGCTGTGCTGTGCCGTGAGTGCCTTTTGCGAGGGGTGCCTAACCGTTTCCGTTTAGCAAAGAAAACAATAACAATGAGAGATTTTTCAAGCAGATACCGAGGGGCTCTTTACCCATCCACATCCACATCGACATCGGCATCGGCTGCGACCGGAAAAGCGCATTTAACGCGATTTGATGGTTTACAAATTGGCTTAAACAGCTATCTCCGGCAGCGGCAACAACTGACGGCATTTTCTTGTATCCTTTTCTATTCTCATACCCCCTTTTTTATTCTCTGTTGTTGCCTTTTTTTGAACCGATTGAGCATGTGTTCCTTGGGCAGGATATGCCGTGAGATGCGGCATGTTGCGCTTGATAAGATTGTAGCATTGCTAATATCTCTTGGGCCCCGAAAGGAGTTTGCGTGTCGCCTTAGACAAAAGGATTCGACATTGAATTGCATTCAGCGATGTTTGATTGATACAATACACCATATGTTCGTAGTTCCGTCTTGGCAATCTATGCTTATTAAGATAGAATGATGAAAATAATAATCCTTGCAGAGATCCTGCAGACGAATCTAATAACAGCTGTAAATCTAGCAATCTTTTCTATAAATCCTCATTCCTTAGCAATTTCGGTTTTAAATTATCAATTTTATCTCAATACATCTCTAACCTAATTAGCTTAACATTTTTAAGTTATCAGAATATTCAATCTTCAAATATTTTAAGTTTTTAAAATGTTGTAAATAAAATACTGTTCTTATTTTTTAAGAAGCATCTAAGGTGCTTATAACTTTCTAATTTAATTGCAAATTTCAGGAGAATTGCAACTATTTGCATAGTTTTACTATTTAAATAAGTTATATCAAGAATGTAGCAACTATTTGTATTAAATAGTTTTCCTTTTTCCTAATTCAATAAAGTGACACAAATATACCGAGAGCAATTTAAAAATGCAGTTTATACATTTTTTATTTCGTGAAATATTGAAAGAGTTGTTAATTTAATTAAGCTTCATTCATGAATACATATATTGATTGAATTCAACTACGTTACACATATATTATTGTAGAATTCAATAATATTTAATATTGATTATTAAATACTAGTTCCGTTGCTTTAAATTTCTGTTTTCCGGCTCAACGAACTACATAGTTTCATTCAACCAACTACCGACTGAATATTGTTGGCTTCAGACTGATAGCGTGGGTGTATCTTAATTTTCGATCTATGCAGACAACTTGAATCAAGTTGCAGACAAGTTTTGCTGGCAGTTCACCTTGCCACATGCCACCTGCCATCTGCCACCTGCTACCTGCCACTTGTCCGGTGTGTGGCGTGGCGGCAATCTTTAGTCGCTGTTGAACAATCAATCATAATTGTTTTTCAGTTTGTCAACAAAACTTGCGGAGAAGAAGCCGTAGCAATCGCTTGCGTTGCACTCACACACAATTTTATCGCAATGCGAGCAGACAGCGTGCCACACCCTCTTTCACACCAGTGACAGTGACGCCCTCCTAAGTCCTAACAAAAGCGGTTGACTTTGCCACCGTTGGAAGTGGCATGTTGCAGCAGCGTTGAATGTTGCTCGTTTCGCGTTGCGTTGCATAAACTTGCACAAAAAGCGCGCCAAGGGAGACAGCGACAGCTGATAAGGCGCTGAAACGGAAGTACACACACATAGAAAGGGAGATGTATGAGTGTGTGTGTGTGTGTGTGACAATATGGCGTCGTCAAACGTGTGACAAATAAAAACGCAACCAGGAGAATGTTGAGGGAGCGAGAAGGAGAGAAACGCAACAGTTTGTTGAGGGTATAGGGAGAGCAACAATGGGAGAGGGGAGAAGGGAGAAGGGGGAAGGATGCAAAGGAGCTGACAGGGTGGCATATTGATGGACTCTGAAGCTCTGGGTTGCGTTGAGCTATCAATGCCGCTGTTGGAATTCCCCAGGCGTCGAGCTCTCTCGTTCTCCCGCTAGCTCGCAGCCAGTGAAAACCGATTACGTTAGCTGGCGACTAAAGGCTGATGATATGCAAGGACACCACACACACACACACAGAGGGAAAGAGGGAAGGAGACACATCCCCAGTCTGCATGCTGTGCGAGTGTTTGTCCTGTGTGTATTCTTGTACAGTATCTGTGCAAACACAGAAGACGAACAGACGCGTTAACATATGATTGTCGTGTGTCTTGTCGCTGTCTGTGACTGTGTCTGTGTCTGTGTGCTGCACATAAAAAGGATAAAGGATAACGAAGCGCAAATTTCAAATAATCATGAATATTACATGAGCTGCAAAGTAGACAAACGTTACACACAGGACACATTCACATCCAGAGAGAGAGAGAGAGAGAAAGAGGGAACAAGGGATTGTGAGGCAGCTGCTTGGACGGGGATTTATATGAAAATCATTCACACCAAAAAAGCCCAAATTATTTATTAATGTTCTATGCAAAATGTGCGCTCTGTTCGGTACTCGCTAAGCTGCCAGTTTGACAAACTCTTAGGGACACTTTTTCCTACATTCAAATTGACTTCTGAAAAGTTGAACAATCATTGAGCTGAGAAATCGATTATCAAATTTATTTACTTTGCTCCTCGACTTGGGCTCAGCGCCAAGGACATTAAGGGGTTTGAGACACAACAGAACTGAATCGATATAGGTCTATTTATAATTTAAAGAACGCAGCAAGGCGTGTAAATTGTGGAGATATTGGGAATTTTATTATCATTGTTAATTTTGATTATTTGTTTGATCATAATTGTATTTCACAGTTGTTTAGGGAAGGTTGGAGTGAAGGTTTAAAAACTTTTTCTTGATAAAGATATGGGAATGTCATAAAACAATTTTGGGTTAAAGTTAAGTTTAAGTAATAGCAAATATATATAATACTTGATATTATTGATGTTATGAAATACTACTGAGAGCAAAAAATTGGGTGAATTGGGTTGTAAAATTAAAGATCTTTATTTATTCTTAAAAATTAATTTCATCCTCTTCAAAGTAAGAAGTAGTCTTGCAAGTTCAGCTAAAATTTAATATAAAACGAACGTTCTTGAATCATCTTTCTTTGCTTTAGCTAATAAGAAACCCCTAAGATAAGTTGTCATTTCATTTTTCTCGTCTGCATTGTTGCTGGGCAACCCTTGTGAATGATATGACAAGCTAGAGAACATTCTGCGATTGCATTACAGCTGCACTGCCGTGACGTCAAAAAGGAAAAGCAAGAGCAAAAGCAAAGGCAAAGGCAAGTTGACTGATAGTGCGAGCCCCCGAAAGGAATCAAAAGAGATGCCGGCAATGAGCTTGCAATAATGTGATAAGCGCAGCGGAAATGAAAACAAGCGCAAGCGAGCGTTGACGATGAATGGGCATGGGCATGACAACAACTGACAACAACAACACCATCAACAAGACAACAATAATGCACAGCAATAACAAAAGGGAGAACGGGACAACAAGATGTGGCGCCCACAACAAAGCGTCAGACACTTAAAAGTCAACGTCAAGCGACGCGCAATAAAAGTAAAATTGCCATCGGAGTCTTATTGCAGTCTCATTGGAGTTGAACTACCGCAATTGCCGCCCAACTCCAACCCAGTTTGCCACCTCGCTCCACACACATACGCAGCGAGCTACATACTCCCCACCAATTCACCACACTCCGAACTCCACAACTGATGTGTGTGTTTGTGTGTGTGGCGCATTTTGCTTCAATTATTTTTATTGGCGCGGCGCAAAAATTTATGTTGCATACTTTGCAGCGCTGCTGGCGTAGCGTGGCGTTAATTTCGTTATGGCAAACTGCAATGCCTTGACATGTGAGAGTGTGAGTGCGAGTGTCAGAGTGTGCATGTGTGTGTCTGTGTCTGTGTTTGTGTTTGGGGAAGGAAAGGAAAGTGTGCGCCATCGCGGCGCCATGGCCCCACTGTGAAGCGGAATATTGAAAAGTTCTCGAGTATCTTAATTAAAGGTTAAGTGTGCGCCTTTTGAAAGCGCGAATTATGGTAATTTACGTTGAAAGCCAGCCAAGTGGGCGTGCCAAATGTGGGCGGCAGTCGACAGCAGCCAGATGGGGGAAAGAAAGCTCTTTAATAAGTGAGTATAGTGAGTGGATGAGTGAGTGAGTGCACTTCACAGAGTGAAACTCAGCAGCTGATACGCATTATAAACTCTCTCGAACTTATCAAAATGTTAAGTGCGCTGTAGTTTAATACGTATTGAATATATTGTGCTGCTAAAAGTTCACATACTTGTGGCAAGGCTTCCCTATTTAATTGTATACTATTACTCAAACTTTTGTGAAATAAAAAGTTAAATTGCTCTAGCGTCATAATAGCAATGGCTTATGGTATTATTAAAAGTATTTTAGTTGATGAAGTGCGTGCTAGGATTTAATTATTTAATAGCTCGAAAATAGTAAAATTTCTATTATTCTAATTTAAGCTAGAATATAAAATTTAAAGGGTTATAAAAACGAAAAGTTATTACTTTATTGTTTAAGGCAATCATAGATATTAATGTAAAATATTTAGAGCTGAACTCGTAAAGACTAATTACTTTATCAAGTAATCAAGGTATTCGTTCGTCAAATTTGAATATATCATTGTGAAATTTGGCACCCGCCAGCTATCAAATGTTATTTAATATTATTGCATGACTGCAAATAATTAAAATCGTACAAAACGAGGCATTGCACTAACTGTTTAAAATGCGATATGTCGGTCAGAATTTATTCGTGGTGCATTTTAAATGACACAATTCAGTCCAGCGATATACATACACATACATACATATACATATAATAACAAAAACCATCAATACATGCATTTAATATAATTAATTATCATAAATGACACTACAAAACGAAACCAAAGCAATTTGCATTTATTTATCTGCACACAGCGAAAGCAATTAAATACAACTTAATCAAATTGCATAATGTCAACTTCAAATACTCCCGAACTCTGGCCAGACTTTAAGCGAGACCTGGAAAACCAATTGACCTCAATACGAATACGAGCGAATAACTATGAATGACTATGAGTACTCAGTCTCTTAGTTGTCTCTGCTCGGCGAACAATCAATAAAATTTACCCACAATCAGCCAGCGAACGTGTGAAATTGTCTGTCGACATCTACTTTTCTCATTTCTCGTTTCTCGCTTTTCTTTCTCTTTATTGACTCCTCGTTGTCTCGGTGTTGCTTTGGCTTCTCCGTTGCTCGGTGACAGAGTGGACAGCGTTAATAAAAAATGCAAATTTTATGCACAATTTGACAAAAAATGTTGTACAATAAATACAAATTAGACGAAATGTTGAAGCTCAAGCTCAAGCTCACAGTTCGAAGCAGAAAATCCAGAGAGGGAGCGATTAGAGTGAACCGAAAATGAAGCAAATAAACCTAATCAAATGTTTCAACATTGAAATCAATGTTGTTTGAGTATCAGAAATTGCAAAATAAATTGAAGCTGACAGCATAGTGTTGGGATTAGCAAATTCAAATTTAAAACTTGCTCTTTAATCAAATATTCCTTTGACTTGTAGCCAAAGTTATCTGTACTTGAAATCAAATTTGAGTAAGAGGATTATAGTTGCAAATTGAGGAAAACAAATGAAAATATCTTTTTGTTCTCTTGTTTAAACAAGTTATTGGGCATCAAGACAAGCACTTTTATTTTAAAATTTTCAACTTTGTGCTAGGTATAAACATTAAATTTTTAAATTTCTCCAGCTGCTTGAATCGTTTTTAGCCTGAATGCCACTTCCAAGATTCGAATACACACAACTTGGAGCTAAAGAGGCGGCAAATCCAATATTATGTTGGAGCAAATTGCAAGCTCACGTATAGAGCGATAGCTGTGAGCGATATTTTCAATGCGCTGTCGGTAAAAATTACGCACATTTAGTTAAGTCCCCGGTCCGATGATGTTTTCAGCGAGCAACTTGGCCAACGATGCCAGCGGCAGGACATGAATATTTTAAAAATTCGCAATGCTCTCTCAACGCGTGTTGCTGTTGTACGTGGGCAGCAGCAGCTCGAAAGCTCGACAGCTCGACAGCTCCAGCAGCTGTAGATGCTGCAGGCTGCTCCTCGCAGGAGACACGCAGAATGAATAATTTAAGACTGGGAGTTTGCTGGGGAGATGGGCTGGAAATGGAAGGCCGACTCTTGGCGTCATCAAATAAATGCCAAATGAGCAATCAAAGTGCCATGAAGGACTAACTAAGCAGCCGCTCAACCTAACGCCACCCAATCCTCCGCCAATCCTCCAATCCGACGCTGATGAGTGTCCCGTAAAAAATGATGTACACGAATAAACAAGCGTGGCAAGCGTGAACAGGAGAGGGAGCTGAAGCGAAGAGAGAGCGGGAACCAAGTCCAATGAAGCGCATAAACAGCAAATAAAGCTGTGAATATTTTTCCATTATAAATAAAAAGAAAAGCAAATTTAAAAGACGCGCTGAAAAAGAACACAAGTATCTTAGATACCCTAGAGGTATGAGTAATATTTCTGAAAGGCAGTCTCAAATGTCCAATTATTCTTGATGGGATATAAAATAGTTATGATTGTTTTTTATACTTGCTCATATTTTTTACTTTATAAAATATTTTTGTACATATTAATTCTCACTGCTTTTTATATATTTCTTCAAATATAATTAAAATGCTTATGTGCAAAATGTTTATAACTATTTGAGAACTAATTTTGTTTTGAGTATTAAAATTATCTTTTATTTATATTAAATTTCAGAAGCCTTGCTATTTAACAAAAGAAAATTAGTAGAAAGTAAGTTCAGAAAGACCATTGATGGTTTGAAGTGTTAATAAAATTTCAGCTTTTTAAATTCACATTTATCTATAATATCACAAGAATATGTGTCTTAATACAATAATATAATCTTAACAACTATACAACTATAATAACAGTTATGAAATTTAATTTATTGTGAAATAATTATCGAATTATTTACAACTTGAATTAAATGTAAAAGAACAACAGAACTTAGTATACAGCTTAAAGATTATCAAGACTAAGCATAACAGAAATGTTTAGCAGATTATCATAGCTCACCAAATATTTGTGTTCATCTGTAGGGTATGCTCAACTGAATTATAGATTAAATTGAGAAACTAAAGAGAAGCAAGCACTTGGCAAGCATAGCAGCATTTGCTATGTGCGAATCTTCTGGCATTGTGTGTGCGGCAGAGAGACAAAAAACTTATTATACGCCAAAGCTGCATCAGCTGTGCCCCAATAGAAATAGAGAGAGAGAAAGGCAAGAACAAGGGCTAGAAGCGAGACTCGAGGGTGCACTCAGTTATTGTCTCAGCCATATTGTCGATATGTAAGTAATTGGTATGTACAACTGCGCCTGCTGCTCGGTTTGCCAGGAGCTGAGAGAAATGCGGTTATGAATTTCTGAGCAGAGCTCTGTAGTTGATACCCCCTCTGATACCAGAGAGTGAGCGAGAGAGGGATAAGCGGGGGAATAGGTATCGCTGCAATTGCTCCACAGAAGTTTTATTAAAAACTTGTGCAGCAGCGAGTTGTGTTGCAGTCGATGCACAAGGCGCTGATATATAATATATATATATATATATACATATATAAGAGGCTAAATAAAATGAGAAAGTTTCATAAAACATTTGTGACTTTCGCAATTTTTTATGGCTGCAACTTAAAGTTTCGCTCCCACTCACTCTCTCTCTATGGCCATCTGTCTCTTTCTAGTGCGCTCTACTTCGCTTTATAGGCTATTAACTTGGGCCACGTTTTTGTTGGGGTTTTGCTAAAGTCGGAAAGTGCAAGAATTTATCGCATGACACACTAAGGCGGGTCTCATGCAGTTATCGAAATGGGCCAGTGCGCTCAAGTGCATGCATCGAGATGGCCAAGAGATGGGGGTTAGCGATGGGAGGACAGCAAATCGATTACTTACTCAGCTTTCAGCTGAGTGCTTACGGTTTACGGTTTATATTGCCAACGCAATGGCCGCATCACAATAACTTTTCATGATTTGCCGTTGTCGTTTCGATAACATTGTTTGGGTCATCTTAAAAACGAGTTCGGCAATGTGATTCTTGATATCGATTGCAGAGATAAGAAAGGGGTATAAGCTGAAAATATTTCAATTATCGATAATTGATAATAGATTTGATGTACGTTATTATTATCGATCATTAATAAATGATTTATTAATCGATTTTATGTATGTTATCTCTATTGATCATTGATAATCGATTTAAAATATGTTATCTTTATCAATCGTTAGTAATCGATTAAATAAATGTTAAAAGTATAGATCGATTTTTTATAATCGATACAAGAATGTGCCTTAATGATAAGCTCTAAATTTGTAAAACTCCTTCATATGAATATGAATTCCAATTAAGATACTGTAATAATTCAAAAATTCAGACAATTTATTGTTAAACGCATTCATAACCAGTTTTAATTACAATATCAGCTTCGTCTCCTTGGCATGGCCTAAACCAACCTTTGGCTTAAAGGCAACATAACTTATTTGTAGAAAATCAGAATAGAATGGAAGTTTTGCAAATGCACAAAAATGTATCGATTTAGTTGCACAAAAGGCCAGCTTGCAGCCTGCAACATGCCGACGAAGTATGCAACAATTGAAAGCCACTTAAAGCCACAATTCGAGAGAAATCCCAACAGCCGTTGGCCAAAAGATAGGTTATAGCCCTAGCTACAACTGTAGTTGTAGCTGTAGCTGTTGCCATTGGGCCAAATAAATTTGCAAACAAATTTTGTGTTATCGATATGAACGTCTAATGACCCATTGACTGCTGATGCCAATGCACTCTGCCACTAGTTCGATGCGATGCGATACGATGCTATGCTATGCAAGAGTATTGGCCTAATGAAACCCAATATCTTTGAGAATTTTAGGGGGAGGCGCAAATGCAGACTATAGACTATAGACTGCACATTGCACATTGCACAAGTTGCAACCGATAACTGCATGGTGCATTTGATTGTTTGTGGTGTGTGTTGAGAGTGTTGCTTAGGGAGGCGTTCATAAACTCAAAATGATGCCAAAAATATGGGCAATTGATGTCTATGGCTGTACGTGTGCATCTAACGCTCGTTGACTTGGCCAAAAGCCAATTTCAGTCAAAACGCATGCCAAATTTGCCAATAACAAAACCAAAACGAGATACGAAAAATGGCTAAATATTTTATGTTATCGATGAGGCAAATACACAGCGACCTACACTTCCTCCTTTTTCTCAGTTCTAGCTGGTGCTGGTGACCCAACAAAAACAAATTGCAGTCGCTGCAGAACACATTTGCATGAGTCTCCCAGCGCTTGCAAACGAAGTTCCCGCTTAGAAAGTAGTTCAGCAGTGGCAGTTGAACGCATTGACAGCCCATACAAATGTGTGTTCTGCTGCTCGCACTCGTATACCCTAACTTACCCCAGAGAAATTTCAGTTTTGTTTGCCGCTCACATATTTCGTATATTTGGCAAGTGCTTCCCCATGGAATTTATAGTTGGACTTGTTCAATGCAAACTGATGAGAGTCTTAACTCGAAACTTTTGCCAGAATTTGCACGAATATATAATTCTTTAGTGAATATTTTTGTTTAAAACTCTACTGTGCTATTGGGGAATGAATTTCGATTTATGAAATATTTTATTTATTTACATTGTGCTCAGTTATAATGACAACGATCACAGTAATGAAAATCTTTAAATTGACTATTGTCGATATTGTAAAAATAACTTGTTAACTTTCAAGTAATTTTAAGTGGTACATTTTAAAATTTGTAAATCATTAAGGAATGAAAATTGATTATTTAAAATTTAAAATGCGAGATTTATATATTAGTATTGTTTAATTTGCTATTTCATGTTATCCACTTAAGTTGCACTTTAAGTAAGTGCATTAACACTTCGTTGACTTTCTTTGTGTTTGTATTTTTCGCTTATTGTTGCCGTTTTGTGTTTTTGAAATATGTCTGCATTGTCGCAAGGGAGGGAGAAAGCATGCTGCTGCGAGTGTGTGTGCAAGGCGAAGCAAATGAGATAAAGTTTCATTGTCTTCGTTGTTTTTGTTGTTGTTGCTCTTGCAGCGCCATTTCTCAGCAGCGCCAAAAAGTATGCCATGCTTTTTGCGCTCGCTTCGTTACCCACTAAAAGCTCTCGTGCATTAAAACTCACCTGCATGAAGGTCGCTTAGCTCGTCGGCATTGACGGCGGCAGCGACGTTGCTGGAGGCAGCGCCGCTCTCCACACCACTGAGCGAAATGCTGGCACGCTTCTTCCCCCGCCAGACGCTGATGCCAAAGCACTCGGCACAGCAGCAGAAAACAAAGCCCAATATGAGGAGCACCCAGGCGGCGACCATTAGGACAATGGTCGATGTGGAACGATAGCTGTAATTCTCTTCTAAAAGTACCAAAAAGTTTTCGTTGCTGTGATTGTTGTTGGCAATGTATTCGACATTGTTGCCATTAGAGTTTACGTAGTAGTTGTTGTTGTTGTTATTGTTAATAATGTTTGGTTGAAAGGCGACATCGACAGAGGCGAGCGCCGCGTAGCTGTTGCCCACCATGTGGAAGAGCGGTTGCAATTTGGTGAGACGCATAAGTGTTATGTTTGACATGTTGGTGGTAGCATTTCTTGGTGGCAACAGCTGCACTCGTTCGGTCACTCACTCACTCACTCATTGAATCACTTAATCAATCACTACGTCACTTGTTCAATATCACCAATTTGTTTGGAGTACGCGCCTTTGCAGAAATACGGACGAAACGTGACTGGTTCCAACTCAACGCAACTCTGAACTCAACTCAACTCAATACTCTATACAAAACGATGCTGAGATACGGCTCTCGACAACTGTCAACCGGGCGTCTGCGACTCGACGTGCAACTGGCTTATTATCTGGATCGTTGCTTTAACCACTGCTTCACTGCTTTAGCTTTAGCAACTGCTACTACGACGCGGCGTCGCGACGTTTCATTTGTTTGTGTGTGAAAAATGTACAACAACAAGAACAACAAAAGCAATATTAAGCAGTATCGTAGATGTTGACAGCCGCAGAAAATTTTGTTTTTGGCTCGCAATCTTTATTATCACACATGTGTATTTAAGCAGATAGATCGACTGGCAAACAGACAGACAGACAACCAGCCGTACACAATACTTGTGTGTACAGTATTACGTATGTATGAATGGAGATCGTTCTCTCTTTCTATTGCTCTCAGTCTCTGCCTCTTATATCTAATTAAGTTTTGTTTACTTGCGAGAACGCTAAAAGTTTTGTTTACTTTTGTTGTGGTGTGGTGATTTAAGCAGAGCAGCGTAAAGCTTAGCTGTCTGCCCATGGTGAGTTGTGGTAGTGCTTACACCTGCAGCTGCAGAGTGCAAGTCTAGACTGTGGTGAGTTCTTACAGACAGACAGATAGATAAGCCTATCATTTTTCAGCTGCAGCCTGCGCTCAAAATTCGCTGTGTTTGCCTCCAAAGTGATAGAAGGTGCGAGCTGTAGCTAGATTTACTCTATTTCTTTATTTTATATCAGAAGTTAGGCAAATTAGAGTGATTGTCGTTGATGTGTGATATTTTTGGAGAGCCAGTCGATTGATAAGCAACAACAGAAGTGCAGAAATTCAGGAAAGTTCCATAATTTGTGTATTAATAATTACTTGAGTCAATAAAATGATATTCTCGACTAAAAATAGAAGCGCTCGATTTGGTTCAAATAATTTCACAATGAGTTGACTAATGTTGTTAACAGCTGTATTTTAATTGATTTTCACATTTTACACAATTTGATCTATTAATTATTCAACGTCGTAATACCTTGACAATATTGGCACAGCTCAATTCTCCACACTCCACCAAAGATACTGTAAATCAAAGTTTGTATAATTTAAGTTGTTTTGTATTAACTTTAAACTTACATTCGCAGGCAGCGCGTTCCAGTTGACAACGAGTTATGTTTTTCCATCTGACATCTCTTCTTCTGCATTCGACGTTCAAATATTTGGTGACATCATCTTCAATGCCGATCCTCGGCTCATTTCTCTCACAGACGCGAGTTAGCTGCTCGCAAATCCTGCGATCTGCCTGGACTTGAAGCAAACACAAGGAGCAGAAGACTGTGCATAGATGACAGAGTTTACTTATGATATCTGAGAAGACATTTTTGTCTGGCTTACCCAAGATTAGCACAAATTTCGACATGATTATGAATGGTTGGAATATGACTACTTCTGTAGCTGTTCTCAGCCAATATACCAGGTATTTATAGTCTAGAATCGGTTTGAGGAAGTGACTTGCAGGTATTGTTATAAAGACAGCTGTCGAATTGACTTACATGTTTTCGACAATGGATTTAATTCGATTATTTTTGGTATATATAAAACGTGCAGATAGTCTTATAACAATTGATGATGGCTGACCTGATTCTTAAGCATTCCCCGGCCTATAAAAGCACGCTCTAAAGCACATTTTAATACCACCAATCAATCATTCTTAGTTGCAATGCATATTCAGAACATTCTTATATTCTCTTTGATCGTCTGCAGTGTGCAGATTAGTGCCCAGAGCATCGATTGCGATGAGATTTACAAGAGCTGCTCAAAACATGCGAAAACTGTTCCTCAAATAGATGAACGAGAAAATAATATCTGCCCGAAAGAAGTGGAAAAACGCTGGATCTGGCGCAATCTCACACAATGTGAGATGCAACGTCTGTACTGTCAAAGTAAGTGGTTATAAGACCTTTTTTTAATTGTACTGAAGCTATTAATACATCTTTGTAGATCCTGGAAGGCAGTTTACTTGTGATGCTATAGCCGAGATGGCTAATATGAAACGCAGGCGTTTGACTCGTTGCATCACTTGCGAGCCCCCTCGCTCCACTCGACGCACCACACGGCGAACTACTCGCCGCACAACTCGTCGCCCCACTCGCCGAACAACTCGCCGCACAACTCGTCGAACTACTCGACGCCCCACTCGCCGCACCACACGGCGCACCACACGGCGCACCACTCGTCGCACCACTCGCCATACAACTCGTCGAACTACCCGTCGCACTACTCTTCGACCCTCTACTAGACCTACCACTACCACCTCTACAACACAAAGGACCACTACACGTCAAGCCACTCGCAGAACTCCGCCGCGTATAACAACACGTAGATCCACCCGCAAGCCATCTATTCCTTAAAGTAATAAGTCTAATTGCAAACATAAAATAACATGTTCTATGTCACAATCTTTAATATTCTTTTGATGCATAATTAAATCATTCCATTAAAATTTGCGAGAACGACGAAGAATAAAAGCTTACTGAAGTTAAAAAATTTAAAGTTACAAATATATGTAGTTTATTGGTCAATTTACAGATTTTGATTTATTTGCAAATTTGTTTAGATCATTGTTTAACGACGGAGGACTCTGACAATGTTGGCACAGCTCAATTGACCGCATTCCACCAAAGATACTGTAAATTATGAAATATTGATTAGTTTATATAGTAATTTTAAGTATGATTTGCTTGTAACTTACATTCGCAAGCAGCGCGTTCGAGCTGACAACGAGTTATATTCTTCCATCTGACATCTCTTCTGCGACATTCGGCATTCAAATATTTAGTGACGGAATCTTCAATGCCGATTCTCGTTTCATTTCTCTCACAGACACGAGTAAGTTGTTCACATGTCCTGCGATTCGCCTGTGATTTGACTTGCAGCAAACACAGGGAGCAGATGACTAGAAATAAAATAAGTTTAATTATGATCATTAATATGATATTTATTATAAAACTTACCCAAGAGCAGCACAAACTTCGACATAATTGCTATATGATGGAACTGGACGTATTCTATAACTGAAAGTTTCCAAAATGTCGGGTATTTATAGTCCAGAATCGGGTTGAGGAAGTTATTCAATTATTATTTATTATGCACAGCTGTCGATTGGGCTTACATCGCCATCGTAAGACATACAAAAGTATAGCTGAATTACATCCATTGTTATGTAATTCAGCTATACTTTTGTATGTCTTACTATAGCCATTGTTTGATAACAGCTGTTGTTGGTTGACCTGATTCTAAAGCAGTGTCTGGACTATATAAGATAGTTTCTGAGGCAACTTCTTTATCAGTTATCGATTACTCTCAGTCAAAATGCATATCCAGAGCATTGTTGCCCTCTGCTTGATCATCTGCTGTGCACAGATCAGTGCCCAGAGCGTCGATTGCGATAAGATCTACAAGAGTTGCACGGACTGTGCAAGGAATGTTCCCCAACGAGATGAAATTAATCATAGGAACAACTGTCCCAGAGAGGTCGAGGAGCGTTGGATCTGGCGTAATCTTTCCCAATGCGAAATTCAACGTCTCTACTGTCAAAGTAAGTTGAGAAGAATCCTCTTTCCATTTCAAACAAGCTAATTATGAATTTATGTAGATCCTGGTAGGCGCTTCACTTGCGATACCATTGCCGAGTTGGCTAAAATGAGACGCAGGATCACGCCTCGTTGCATTCGTTGTACTACTCGGCGAACCTCTCGTCGCACCACTCGCAGAAGATCGAGTACTTCTCGTAGACCGACGACTCGTCGTACTTCTCGTAGGTCTACGTCACGTAGAACCACACGTAGAACTACTCGCAAGCCATCGCCATAAAGCGGAAGATAATGAAACAGGGCTTGGTTGAATATTAATCAGAATAAACAAAATTCAATGGAATATAAATAAACAATAAATTTCGATATGCTTTTAAATACATTTCATTCGGCTGCTCCAGCTGAAGTGCTTTTTAAATACTTGTTACGGTTTAAGTTTTCACAACACAGACGCCCCAATCCCAGGCCCCATTCCTCATTCCCAACCGAATCCATAGCCATGACCAACGATATCCTCACACCACATTGAGCCCAAACCCGAACCCACTTGAGCTCACGTCATGAACATGATTATGTACTTTATGAATGTGCAGTAAGATGAGTGGCAGAGAAAGAAATATCATCAATAATTGATACAAACTGTTGAATGCTCTACAGCATTTTTTAAGGCAAAAGAGATTTTTAAAGTACTCCACAATATTTTGGAAATTTTAAAGCTTTAAACTGTAAGCAAAGTGAAATTTAAAGCGCTAGAAATATTTAATATTACCAGTTTCATCACTTAGCGTTGTTGGTCAGCTGCAAATGGCCATAATGAAATGGTCCTCAGAGTGAGCTGTGTAAATGGTTTTCACAGGCTGCTCCAACTGCAATTGCTTATATAATACTCTCGTATTTGAAATTGAAAATCTTTTTGGCGCTGCACTTGAAAAATGCTTAGGACCAGGCCATGGATGATGAACTTTATAAAACTCTTGACCACATTTGCCGCAGCTACAAGCCTCCTCCCTCCCTCCCTCCAACGTTTGCTTTCCCTCCCCGAACCTTACGCTGTCCTCGCCTTTGGTCAGCTAGCAACACTTTGGCCATGTCTGACCAGCTGACGGCTGTGGAGTTAAGGGCTGTGGCCGAGTAAGAGGAGGGGCGAGCGGTGCAGAGTGCGAGCATTGCACTTGACTTTAGCGCCACTTGTAAGTGTAAATTTTATTTGAGCCAACCAAGTGTTATAGATGTAGATACATATATACGTCGTGTAGATACATATTTATCCATAGCTACAGCTATAGACATGTGTATGTGTGTGTGTGTTGAAGTGACTTTGCTGGTTATTGGCGCTGCCTTTGGCCTGCTGCTGCTGCTGCAGCAATGCTGGCTGGCTGGATGGCTGGCTGGCAACTCTTGGCCATCTCTTGAGGTTGGCCTCGTGTCGCTGACAGTTAAGTGCTGATAATCGCTTTTGAATTCAATTTTCAAGCAAGTAAATTTAACACACAGACAAAGTTGAGATTCAAAATGTGCAACACACTCTAATTTCGACATCCCTCACTCTCTATATCTTCTCCCATTCGTGGATGCTGGATGGCAGACAAAAAGCCTTTGTCCTGTCCCTAGTTGCCCCTTTTGTGCTGTGGGCGTTTGTTTTTTTTTTTCTTTTTTGCCCGACTCTTTTTCTCGGGGTTTTTGTGGCTTGGCAGGGGCGAAAACTGATTTTCTTGTTGCTGCTGCTGATGCTGCTGTTGCTGTTCCTGCTGTTGCTGTGGCTTGTTTTGTTGTTTTTGGCTTTGCGGTTTTTATTTGTAAACTAGATTTGGGGCTGTGCTTGGCACCGAATTTGGTTTGTTACTCATTTAATCAAAGTCCCCTAAAATGCTTTAGTTATAATAGATTTATTCAAGCATTGCGAAAATGTTTCAAATTCTGTTGGCTAAACATTAGCATTTAAGTTTTGTTTTTATTTAAGTTTCTGCTTTTACCATTCTTTGCATCGCAAATATAAAGCTAGCACTTGATTTATTTTTTAAGGCATTTTAAGGAAACAATTTAATATTTCTTTTAAAATTAAAGAGGAAACACAAAATTCTATTGAATTATAAACAAAGGAATAACTGATTTTTGGTAAACAGACAAGTTTGGAAAATACTAGTACTCAACATTAATTTTTATTTGAAAATTGGATCATTTTGTATAGTCAAATTATTTACTCTTTGAAACGTTTTGCCAGCACAAAACTCTTATTATTGGATCGCAGTTGATCCGTTTTTGAGTCATTTTGAGAGCATAGTACGTGCATTTGATTGTCTCGTTTCGCTATTTGTCTGTGTTTAAGCGCGTTTGTGAGCCAAAATATCGTTTTAGGTCCACTGGGTCAGTACATTGCTCAGTTGTAAGAGTGTATGTGTGTATTTTGGGGCTAGTAAACAAGTGTCTTTGAGTTATGTATGACGATAAATCTTGTCTAGTGCAATGAAGCTAAGGCAGCTTGAGATGCTCGCTATTTTCGAAATCAACAGCCAAGTTGGGTGCATCCTTCACGTACTTGGCATTACTATAAAACCCAGCCACATACGAGCATACACTTGCAATTGTCCGTAAGAGATGGAGAGGGATAGGCAGAGACAGAGAGCACGAGATCCAGGAGCTTCATCATCTTCAGACAGCACGCACAGCTTTAGCATCTACATTATTCTTATGGTCATGGCGTCCACTTGATGCATTCTCAACTCCAATTCTAGCCAGTGTGTGCTCTATGATATATTTCTAAATAAAAGAAAATTTTTCACACGAAATTGTTTTGATTTGTCTTGCCATTAAATAGAAGTGGAATGTATTACTCCAAAGTTATTGAGAAATAAGATAAAATAATATAGCAAAAGACAAAAGACATTCAGTACTAATGAAAAAATATTATATGCTTTTAAATTTAGTTCTTTAAACTATATTTTAATTATTCGTATTCAATGCTCAGAGCGAAGTGCTTAGAATAATCAGACAAACAATGCGTTCAAAATAAAATCAAACTTTATTTATATTTTAAGAGAATTTATTCTTTTATATACATTTTAAAAATAATTTAGAATTGTTATTAAATAATTATTATTGATTAAAAATATATTTATAACTATCTCTTATACATATTATTATACTTTAGTTTTTTCTTCGTTGTTTACGGTTAATTAAAAATAAACATTGTTTTAAAAATATACTTTCCTTTGAAGACCCCATCCCTCAAGTAATCATAAATTCAGATCTCTTGCCAGCAGGATATATTTATGAGCTAATCATTATTTCTAATTACTGCACAATTCCGTTCCTCAAAAATAATTAGAAGACAGCCGCCGACTAGCCGAGTGCCAGAATGGTGGCTTCCAGGCATGTTGAGTAACAACATAACTAAAATCTAAATCAATTTCTTGTGCTGTCCTTTTGCCACACGTAGCAACGTGCCACGTGCCAAAACAACAACATTAACAATGCCGAGAGTAACTGTTGCCATGCACTTGAAAGCAAAAAATTTCATTACGAGGCTGCAGGGGGAAAGCAAGGGAGGGGGACGGGGATGAACGCCCTTTGGCGTTGAGTCAATTACAAAAAGGAAACTGTTTTAGCGCTCCCCAAAAACAAACAATGCGATGACGTCGCTCGCGACCCACTCGATGGCGACAAGCCAAAAGGGGGGACGAGTCAGGAAGCTGTTATATAGTTGCTTAATATTTATCTAGCAGTCGTAATCAGCCAACTCAGCACTGACATGTGTCGGACATCTTGATAAGGAGACCAGAGACCCCAAAACCAAAATCGAGCTCAATCCCAACTCGAGTCAAACCCTAATTCCAAATCTGTCGCAATTCGAATGCGTTTTTAATAAACTGTTGGTTAATAATAAAATTTACAAACAAAGTCGAATTGATTGAGGATACGAGAAAGGGGAAGGGTTAGGCTCAATAAGTTAGAGTAGCTCCCGATAATTCTGACATATTTCGGATGCGACGCGTGCTAAAAGTTTTAGTTAGGTGCGCAGCTATTGAATTTAGTTGGGTGTGAAATTTGGCAGCTTGTTACGAACTAGTCAGGGCCATAATAGGGGAACACAAGACGGTTGATGAGGGGACAAGTGGAGGCACATGGTACCCAGGAGCTCAGGGACAGGCTCCCGGACGACCCCAATCATGTAGCAGCTTGTAAAATGTGAGCGTGAAAAGAAAATTGAAAAGTTCTTCACAGTTGCAGACTGTTGAAAGGCTGTTGATTTCAAGAATTCTTGAAAAGTTGCATCAACTTGTTAAGCACTAAGGTTTGACTAGCGCAACTTTGAGTGGAACTGCGCTTGCCAAATCCAGGGGTCGACTCTTACAGGCCACTGACTGCTTAAAGAACAACAATAGAACTTTAATAAATGGGAAGGATATTAGCAAAATGTTCGTAAATGAAGCTCAAATAAAATGTAATTCTTTAACTTTTAGAGGTGCTTCAATTGAACGGGTTTCTTATGGACATTTTATTAACACGATACTTTATAGAAAAACGACCCACAAAGTAGTACAAGAATTGTGTTTATTACAATCAATCTACAAAAATTCAATAACTAATAAACAATTTATAATCAGCATCTACTTTTAAGAAAAGATTGCAGATATTTGGTAGAATCAGTTTAAAGAAATAGATCATGATACAGTTGTTAAGGAAAAGATAATAGCCTACTAAGATTTACCACTTGGATCTTGCGTTGATAGTTGAGGTAGTGCATAAGTTACAACAAAGATATTTTATAAATTAAAATATCAATTTAATGTAAGTAAAAGGTATATGAATTAAAGTACTACATTTGTTTGTAGTTTTTTATCTTTCGTAGACAATATATCATATTAATATTTAATATTTCTATTTATTAGATCTTATATTGTAATCTTTATATTAGGCTTATACATTCTTAAAACGACATTTAAAGGAATTGTTCTATATTTTTAAGCAATTGAAAAACTGGTTTCACATTCCAATGAGTCAGTATCGAAATTCTTTAAAGCAAATATTTGGAATCTCAAAGCATGTTGAATAAGTTTGCTTTAAGAGTGAACAAAGGAACTTTGCCTAGCCATTTGGGTTGGTTAGCAATCCACCCAGAACTCAGCTGTCCGCATGTAAGCCACCCCCTTTTTAACGGCGCCCACATGCTACACTCCCCATCCTTGCTTGGCTATCCCCCTGACAAAATTTAGAAGCGCTTCTTCCGGCTCCCGTTTTGGGCATAACGATGGCACGTTTTGCTGCAATCCCAATGAGGAAATGCTAATCCGCATGTAATATTCGAAAATGATATGAAAATGCCAAACCAAACAACCACCCAACGAAAACTGAGCCCAACAAAAACCCATTCCGTATCGAGGGGAGGCGGGCTGGGAGGCCCAATGCCAACATTACTCAATGTCAACATCAAAATTGCTTTGGAATTCATGCATTCATTTCGTTCACTCACACACCCATTCATTCATTCTTTCACTCACTCACTCATTCATTTGCCGCTTAAAAAACTAACGCCGCAGTATAGAAATTTTCATTTCGCTATATATGAAAGTGCCAAGGGATCTGGCCGGGTTGAAGTCCTGCTCCAGCTCCGGTTTTTGGTTCTTTAAATAGCTGCGCAGGGCGCTGATTAAAAGTGGCAACGTTCTGGGGTTGAGTTCTACATTTTGGTGTCGCGTTGCAACCTTTTCCATTTGCGGTACACGAAGGGTCGCCCTCGACGTCGTCGTCCATGGGGGTTGTCATCTGGATCTGTGGCTGCTGCTGCTGTTGCTGTTGCACTTGTTCCTCTGTTTCCTCCACAACTGAAAAATTTCGTCACAGACTTTGGCGTGAAATTTCGTAACGAATTCTCTAAACAACAACAAGAACAACAACAACTACAAAACAACAACTCGTGGCTCATTGTAATTTTTGTAATGTTGCAGAATCTGCTGCATGGGCATGACAAAAAAGAACCAAGGGAGGAAGGAAGTTTGTTTTTGTTTAAAAATTATTATTAGAAATTCAGTTGGTTGTTTTGTATTACGAGCATTCGCGTGATGGGTTGCCAGGGTAGAGAGACTGATGCTATGCGGGGGAGCGTAAGGGAAGAGAACGAGAGATGGGAGTTGTACCACAGCTGGTGCCACGAATGTGACCGGCACTTGGCCGCAATGTGGTCGATGTTACAGGACTCGCTACGCTCTCTCGCTCGCTAGCTTCTATGGGCAACACTCCAAATGTGTTTGCCGAATCATGTGCTTGGGGTTTTAATATTTTTGTACGGGGCAAACACAAAGTGCAAATGCCAAGCGATTTGTTTGCTCGCTTGCTTGAGGGATGGTTGCATGTTTTCTTTTCCGATTTATATCAACTATTTTTTGGCAGGCACTTTAAAAATTATGTCAAATTATGAGCTTAAATTGTTGACAAAGCTGCGGGCTGCAAAAGATTATCCAGTCGATGGAAATGAGCAGCAAATGAAGTGTGGAATTGCTGCTGATACTATCTAAGTCAATCTTTATTTGGAAATGACTTAAAGTAAGCAATTGCGTGTTTTTTTAATATTATTAAGTTGTATTTAAAAAGACATACTGTATAGACATATTAATAATAATATTAATTCACTTAAAGTAGCATTTAAATTTAAACATGTTCAATTATAAAACTTATTTGTATTTTAAGTAAGTATTTTATTGCAAAAAAGGTTTCCTAAAATGCCTTTGAATCTTAAAGAGCTTAAAGTGGACAAATTGTATTTAAAATATAATATCTCTTTAAATAAATGACAATATTTGCAGCTATTTTTTCAATTGTGATATTTTACAACATTTGTATAATCAATTTTATTAAACTGTTTTTATTGTACTGTTAAGAAAACAATTGATTCTCAAAAGAAAAGAAATACACCATTTGTTTAATATATAATTTATCTTTTGTCAGTTAATTGTCTTATATTTTTGTGTGAAAATAAAATTTATTTAAGCTAAAGTCCAGCTGTCGACAGCACAATAAATATTTGAAAATTTTGTGAGTGCTTAGAGAAGTTTTGTCTGAATAATAATAATACGTTGCTGTTTTTCCAAATGAAAAGTGGAAAACATTGTGATGTTATGGCGCTGGTATCATTAAGAATGCTCAGACAATAAGTTTTTCATTACAGAGACTTACACGAGAGCCAAACAAAGCATTTTTGGCCAAACAAAAGTTGAGCTTTTCGGATGCTTAAACAATTCAATGGACTGCAGTTGCCCTATGCCGCAGGCTCTTCCCCCCGCCTGCCACACTTTTAGCTGGCTGGCTGAAACGAAAACCAAAAGCCATAAGCTGCAGAAGTAAGTTGAAATATTTATAATGCTGTCCAACACTTGGCTGACCACAGCAACAGCAACAACAATGAGATTGGGAATGGGGGGAACTGAGAATGGACAGCACATTGACCGCAGCACAAAAAACACAATAAATTGATTTTGTATCTTTGTGAACAAGTGCAGAGGAGCAGGCACACAGATACAGATACAGATACATCTGTCGACTCTAGATTCATTCGCAGTGTGTATGCACAATGTTGCAACATACGCCCCGATAATTATGAAATTTGATGCGCAAAGTGAAACCAATAAAGAAACCCCAAAGAAATCCAATTCCGAAGAAAGCAAAAAAAGAATACAAAAACAATTTATGGCCGAACAACGCCCCGAAACAAAAACTTTAGAAACGCGACGCTTAAGAGGCAAGAACGCCCCGGCCAAATGAGGAGAAGAGAGAAACAAAAGGCAAGAAGCGAAGAAGGCGTGCCGGCTAACGTTTGAGACACTACACAAAAGGACAACAACATATGCGAAAGGGATAATAATTCAGGCAAACTAACAAAGGATACGCGACGAGAAGGAGAACGAAAACGAAAACGAGGACGAACCATATAATAATAAATACTCGGGCGCGCCAGATGAACCAAAGCTGACCGCATTATTGGGCACAGTTCTTAGAGTCCTTTTAGACGTGTACAAAGGACACCGCCGCGCACTTGTCCTGCATGCGAACGAGGGACAATGGACTGCAGGACTACATGGCTACAGGATTGCAGGATTGCAGGATTCGAGGACTTGCTAACGATGCGACACGCGCGCAGCTGGACACCGCTTGTTGTCCTTCGAGCCAAAAATTGACATTTAATGAGCCCGAGGAACACACACCTTTCTCACTCTCTCTCCCCTATAGACTGTATCTCTCTGTCTATTTCTCTCTTACTCTCTCTCTATTTGCGTGTTTTGCCGCTATCTGGTTTATGTAATCGCATAAATCGTGCAGCCAGCGGGAGCTGCTGCATGCCCCAGGCAAGTGCAACACCTTTTGTTATCATTCAAAGCACTTGCTTTACCTCCTCTATCTCTCGTCCCTCACTTGCACTCTCTCTCTCTTGGTTGTGCAGCCATTTGGCAAATATTACATTGGCTTACCTGGTTCTGGTTGATGTCGGTGTCGGTGTGTGTGTGTGTATTGTATGTTGTATGTCTGGGATTTCGATTAGCTCACATATCAAAATGGGCACGATAATTGTTTTCAAGTTCGTGGCATGTCAACAGCAGCAGCACGTCGAGATGTTGCAACGTCGATTTTCGAGTCAATTTATCTGTCTAGCCGGCGATTTAATGATTTTGTTTTGGCTACACTCTCGATACGAGCCTGGGAAACTCATGTCCAAGTCATTAGGATAAGACACTATAAATCGAAACAAAGAGAATTAGTTGTACATATAATTTATAGTTCGTCATCTAGATAGAGTTTTAGAAAGATAATTACCATACGAGTCATAATTGTAGATATATGTAGAAGAATAGTTTTTGATATAGTTATATATATATGTATGCATGTTGAAATCTTAGGACCTTTTACACCAACTTTTAATATTTAATTTTTTTTTTTTTAGTAGTTTAGTAAAATGTTTATTTGTCATTATTTTAAAATTTACAAAGTATTTTATAGTATTGCTGTATTAATAGATATCGTTTGATTTCTTATTATTTCTCGCCGATTTTTTTCTTAGTTTAGTACATTTTTCTTTTTCCTGAATTTTAGTATTATCAAAGTATCGTATTATTTATTTTAATATTATTTTTAATATGTGTTCAACACTTTCTTTAGTTACCATCATTTAATTAGGTCTTCCAAGGAGTAGAATATCTGCAGGTATTCATATGCTAAATAGAAGACTTCCCTTTGAATGCTTCCATCAAAGAGATTTAAGCCATCTTATCTTAACTACGGAAGTTACATAGTGAATACTGACTCCGTAGACTCTGTAGCTCTCAACATTGAAGTTCTGTAGCTCCTAGTTTTGAATCTCAGCTATCCTAAGTTGTAACTCGTAACTAGTTCCAAATAGATTGTAGCTTTCTCTTCACGCTCTTCACTTGCTAATTGCCCGTTGTCCTTTGTGTGCTGGCCTTAACATATTCAATGTGTAAGCAATTCAAAAGCAACTATCGTAATATCATTTCGGGTATTGTCTGCATTTATAGTGTTGGCCCAAAGTTTGGGGCCAATAAAATGACACATTTGCCCAGTTGCTAATTGCAAGCCATAAATTAGGCCAAATGGCCAATGTCTGCTGGCTGAAAGGATAGATAAGCAAAGAGAAAGGGAACCCGGAGAGGGTGGAGGGGAGATTGTCGTAAAACTTTAGATTGCATTAAACTGCGAGTGGAGTTGGTAGGCGCAACTATTTAATATGCGACATGCAACAAGCCAAAGGAAGGCGGCAGGACATGTAGAGGAAATCGTAGACAAAGCACAGCAAAATATTAATTATGACAGTTCACTATGCTATGCGAGAGAGTGTGTGTATGTGTGTGTGCCTTATAGACTGTGAGCCACTGCCATTGGCCAAAATTTGCATTTATATTAAAAACAAACAACAAACCAGGCAACGACGACGACAACGACGACGACAACAGCAAGAGGCGCTGCTGTCTGGAGTTGGAGACAGGAGTCTGAAAATCCGTATGATGACAGACGCCAAGGACTTGCGGCATAATCAAAGACACGTCACCAACAGGCTATGACCAATTTGCAGTCACACCAACCACTAGCAACGTCTCCCTCTCCCTCTTCATCTGACTAAACGAGAAGCCAAAACTGATTTTGGACTGCGGTCTGCGCTTTAATTATGCCTCATATATCAGTTTAGCTCTTCAGTTAGTTTGGCTAAGCATAAGAATAATTTCGTTTTGATTGCAATTACAACCCCCAGCTGCCTCCCCCTTGGCTGTTGTGTGGCAAGTGCACTTGAGGGTTGCTTCGCTGCTGTCTGAGTCACAAGTGTTGCCAATTGTTTGTAACTGTTTTGCCAGCAACCCCAAACAACACAAAAAAAAAGCTACTCTGTGGTTGCTCTGTGCAAACTACATGACCCCCAACCTCATCCCCCTCAACGTCATCTTCTCTGCTCCCCTCGCTCATCCGAGCCGTGGAAAATTATTAGATTTTATTGCACGCAACATTTCGGAATGAAATGAAAAATTTGTCGTTGTGTTGCGATTTATTGGCATTGCGTTGCCTTTCCTTTCTCTTCTCATTTCACTCCCACTCATTTCTCTCTTGTCTTGCTTTTTATATATTTTAATATTTGCAAGTGGCTTTTGGATGATTCGCCATGGACCAGCTGCCTTTACCCATGGGTCATGGGCAGAGGAGAGCAGCACCCTTCAAAAGGGTTACCCGAAATGCACTCGAGCGCAAATGTTTACGAAACAAAATTAGTTTGGGGATTTGCATTTGAATATACGACTGTGACTACGTCTATAGTTCGTTCTCTACTGACTGTACTATAGAAAGTTCTGAAATAAAAGTTGATGATGGGTTGACTGACAGTTGAGCTGAGTTCTCTTGTTATGCTGGCCATTGAAATCTGTTTGCCATTTGCATATGTAATAAGTGAAAGGGACCGGACAGCTGATGGATATGATAATCATGCGCTTATCACGAATCACAATTGCGTAACTTCAATAATAATAATAATAATCACAACTGAATATGATAATCTTATATGCGGTCCATTGTAATGGTCTTGTTATGATGCTCAAGTGATAGGGAGCTAAGTAGTTGACTATTGTGAGTTGGTCAAGAGCTACTTTAAACCAAATATCAATGAAGTAAGTTTATATATGGTTCAAACAATATTTAAAGATAAGAAAGATTAAGAAATACATTTTGCACATGCTTATGAGAACTAGATATTAAGATGAGTCTAATTCTGAAAAAATAATTAAAAAATATATAAGGCTAAATGAAGATTTATAAAATACGACCAAAAATATTGAAAATATGTCTAAATAAATAAAATTTTTGAAAAATATGCGAAAATATATATGAAAAAAATTGTATTTTTCTAGGAAAGAGTTTTAGACGTTCTTCAAGCATCTGCTACTCACAGACTCTTGATTGACAGGCAACATACCTTCAATGGTCAGCAGGTCATAGCTAGACAACAGATGCTGGACCGGAGTTAATCTTATACTCTAGGAGTGGAAAAGGCATTCTCTAGAGAATCTATTTACCTTTATTATACGAATATTACAAGAGTGACTAGATTGAAATTAATTCTGTACGAGGAAAGAAACTGAAAATTTGAAGATATGATAATGAAAGCGTATAATATAATATTTATGTGAAATTGTCTATCTTATTTCATAGACATAGTAATATATGGTATTATTATTTGTTATGAATATGATATCTTAATATCATAGACTCGATTATCTTTTTACGACTTTTGATAAAATAGTTTACATAACTATTTAAGATTAGTGTCCTGCTAAGTTCTCTTAATCTTTTATATTATAAACAATTGTAAGGCACTTATCGTTTACCCATATCTAACGTGCAGCAATTGCCAGATGTAAGTATCAAGATCTTGTAAGTATATTTGAGATCATATCTCGAGTCCTTCACAGAATGCTGTGTGGTCATTTGAAGCCGCTTAGTTGGTTATCAATAGACTTTCTAACTATTGTCTTCACGCACTTCTCTAGAAATTTGAGGGCTACTTTAAAACTCATTCAACACGCGTCTTGTTAGCATAAAGAATCTTCTCAATTTCCATAGAGTTGGGGGTAACAGTTGGCGTTGTCCGCAGCATTGGGTTACACAACTCAAACAGATGCCAAGCATAGACAACGAGAGAAAGGTAAAGTCAGGGAGGGAACTTGGATTTGTAGTTGGTCTTAGGACTACTTATAGTGCAGGTCGGGACAGTCAGTCGGTCCGGGGGAATGGGCATTTAGCGCATCCTAACAACTGCTACATGACACCATATTATTAAATTAAATGCGGACACGCGCAACTGGCAACTGGTAACTGGTAACTGGCCATCTTTGTTGCAACGTGCTGTGGCAACAGATGGAGCTGGAGGCAGGCGTTAGTTGCCAGACAAAGCAAAGGCGAAGGCGAAGCCAAAGCCCGTTGACCATTAATTCTCGGGCATAAATGGGATTTTGCTTGGCCTGCAGCTCACCAGCTCCAGTTGCCTCTTCTCCTTGGAGTTGGCTTTAACTAACAAGCCAAATGCTTGTTCCTGGAAAGGCAATCAATAGATTTGATGCAACCGATAAGCCAAATGAATGAGTTTTAATTATGCGTTTGCCATACACTCTCTATCTTTCTCTCCCTTGTTTTGTGGATTAAGATCTGTCCACATATCATGTAACAGTTGCTATTGGGGCATGCTACCTTGCAGCCAAATCTGTGTATCTGCAGCTCTTCATATTTCAATTGGCCAAGTCAAAAGTCAGCTGCCCTCGAGCTGCGTTTTATGCTACCTGCGGCTGCCTTCCAATTTACTTATTTGATTTTTGTACTCGGGCCAACAAACATCTGCTACTTTTTGGTTCTTCTTCAAATTGATGACGACAGGTTGCAGCGATCGCAGCTTGATCCTCAGAACCAGACACAAACCCAAAAAAAAAACTATGGTCTGCAGTCTGCTGTCTGTGACGTTAATCGACTAAATTGTGGCAGCTGAACTGTCAGTTTTGTTAAGTGGGCTGCCTCTCAGGTACTTTAACATTGATGTATTGTTGGCCAAATTCAGATGATGCTGATAATGATGATGATGATAATGATGGCGATAGTTGGGCATCTTGCGACGCCTTTGTGACTTGACCTAAAACTAGTTCGTGGCTCATTAAAGCCTTGATTAATGTTAGTGCAACTCATTTAGCACTTATTGTCGCGCCTTTTAGCCAAAAACATTTTATGGCCAGCACAAGTGGCTCTTCGTTTGTCCCCCCTCTTGTTGGGCTGCACTTGTTTTTGCTTGCCACGGTAATTAGTCTCGCTTGTTGTCATAAATTTTCGCTACATTTTGTTGAAAAGTCGCATTTAATTGCACTGATTTACAGTTTCGGTTGTTTCCCTCTCTCTTTCTCTCTGCCTCTCTTCACTCTTTTGTGCGTCTTCTTCGCCTTGCCCTGCCCGTAATTACGTGCCAAATTAATGAGGTTCTTGTATCTCTCGAACACATATTTCAGCTTTAATTTGATGTTTCGCTTCTCACTTTTTGCGACTCTTCTCTTGTTCCAGTTGCAGCTGCAAATTTTGCAGCGAATTGAGCATCATCTTTGTCTTAGATCTCGACTTTTGCGTTTTTAAGGCAGATGAATTTTGAAACTGGGTTAGGGGCAGGGCAGAAGGCGGTCTGGCAGACAGGAAATTAGTCCAGTGGTATTCTAACAGCAAGGAGTGTCAAACATACTTGCTGAGACAACTAATGAGGCGAAAATTTCTTTTTTGATTGTTTCATTGACAGTTGTAGACTACATATAATAAATGGGTAAATAATAGTTGCACCTGAGTTTCAGTTCATCAAGGTGTTTTATAAGACAGAATTTCATTTGGATTTCTCATTTGTAAAAATGTTTTTCCAATACTTCCGTTTGTTTCATGTAAGAAAGATAGCTTTAATTTGATTCAGAATCAGGAAAAAATGATTCAAATTATGTTTTTATTTTAGATTTTAGAGATTCTATAATAACTCTGTGATATTGTATTTCTATTCAGCCTGTTATTATGTTCCTTTGGTAAAAGTTTAATAGAAAGAGCTTTGGAGTTAGATTAGTTCATACATTGGTGAACAGAGAGACTATATTGAGGAATCAGCTCTTTGTGCCCAACTCCATAAGGGTATTAAGCAATGGGATCTTAACTGTCAGCTTGCCAGCCTAAACGGAACAATTAGAACTTCAACTGCAAGACGACTTAGACGTCGACATCAACTTGTGCATGTGAAATCATCGGCTCGTCAATGAAGTTTTCCCCTCAATGGAATAATTGAAACTCATCATGTTTTATTGGGTACGTTTGTAAGGTGTCGGACTGTGGCATCATTAATGCCCTTATCACGTATTTCAATGGGACAAAAGCACACTCCCCCTGACTGACATTCAGCCCCCTTCCCCGCCTGCTTGGAACACCTCAAACTCATTGTATGGATTATGGGATTTGTCTTAAAATTGCCACCCTTAATTACTTGTAAGCTGGCAGCCTCCCTGCACACATCGATTGGGTTCACTGGGCAGTTTGACTTTGCAATTTTTACCCCCAGATTTTGGCCCCCTTCCCTGTCCGTCATCTCAGCTGCACTTGCCTCATGCTTGAGTTAAAGACGCCCCAGTGGTCGAGCTGTATCGTTGATTAAATTGATGATGTTTGATGACTTCTGTGTGCTGATTTCGTCTTAGATTTCGCCTTCATCTTTTGCCAATGGTCAAGGACCACATATGGTGCACACACATGTGTGTGCCATCATGCCACCCCCCGCTCATTACACTGCATTGGACATGCATCAAGACGCTCCCCGCCTTCTCCCCTGTTACCATTCCCCCGGGGGAAGCAGAGGAAAGTCGCTTGTGACTAAAGATGACTAGAGAAGGCGGCATTCTTCTGAGAAGGAACTTGAGACTGACCTTAATTAATCTTGTGTGCTACAAGTTGCATGCCTACTGCAGCCTGTAACCTTGCAACCTGCAACGTACCACTTGCAACATGCACTGTGGCCAATGCTGATTAATGCGAGGCGCAACTTGCCGCGTGACTAGGCGTTATTTTTTTTGTAATACGCCGACCTGGGAAATGAGTTGCATGAATCGCCTCAATTCGGGGCGTGCTACCAACTAATTGCGTGGCTTTGTTCGCCTATATAGCCAGCCTGACTTATCAACTATATATGCATCCATGCATTGGAATGCAAGTCAAAGAGCACTTCCTGTTCCTCCTCTTCGGCTTGTTGGCTCTACTTCCTCTACACAAAGTTCACAAAGCACAGCTCAATGCAAATAGATCAAGAGAGGACTGGACAGATGCAGGTCTTTGACTCTGATGCTGTTCGGGCTGGTGACAAATGCCTCCAGGGTGCAATAGAGAGACATGTAATGAAAGTGCGAATGAAATTCTCATCTTTACTTTTTTGTATGCTGCCACAAGAGGTAAGTAGAAAGTTCAAATAGAATTTAACCCCAAGCGCATATTTATAGCACGTTCTACAGTTCATGCTGCCAATTCCCTCCCCTTTCCAAAAAAAAGCTTACGTAAAGCAAATACATGTGTAACCAGTCTATGTCTGTGTGTGTGTGTGTGGGCGTAAATGTGGGCGTGTATGTGTGGTTCTATACCCTTGACTGTCATGCTGAAAATGACCTAAGGTAAAAAGAGATTTGCTGTTGCTTTCGCTTTAGTTGTTGCTGTGGCAGTTGCAAGAGTTTCATTTTGTTGAAGGTTGTTGGCCTCGGGGCACAGATTCGATTCGCAATGATATGCCAATGATAAGCAGATGATGCACAGCTTTTTTTCGAGCATGTGCAATTGAAGCTATGCTTTTTAGAATTTAAGCGAAAAAATTTATATTCTGGGATCACAATTTAAAAAATTAGATTTGAATATCTAATTTTAATCCTACTTCAAACAAATGTTTTTGAACACATGACATTGGAGCGATTCCTTCTCAGATTTTATTCTTAACTAAGCAAATTTTGAGATACTTTATGATTATTATTAATTATTTCTCAATGCCATATTAAAAGTTACAACGATTTTAAGACCATTTTTACAATATTCTTTTAATATTATAAGAAGCAAATTCAGATATATTAACCATACTTTTATTATATTTTTTTCTCTTTTAGTTTTATTACTTTTTTTGTTCCCAACTACAACCATTTCATCATTTAATTTATTTGTATACGACAAAATCTTCAGTACTAAATCTACCACATTCCATTTCTAACCCCTGGACAGCATATCATATAGAAAATTTATTCCTTCTGAAGAATTTTTCCTAACAACATGCATTATTGATATATGTAATTTAGAGCAAGGATAGATCGTCAGCTATTAATTAATTTCAGTTGGAGCACAATTAATTTCCAGAAATTCTTCGCTTACTTCACAGAAACCGAGTGTGTTAGAACCCAACTCCTTGCAGTTTAACCCCAAGCAAAGTTGTGCATTTCATTGTGAACTTGTTGTGGTAAGTCGTGCCTCTAAGCTGGCTTCACTAACCCAAGCGAATAGTTATTTCCACCCTTTTTTTGAGTTGACAGATCGGCAAACCACTTCAACCGTAGCCGCTGTCAACTCAAACAAGAGCATGAATCGGGGTACTCAAACCCAAGAAACTATAACAATAAAGAGCGGAAATTAAAGTGTGAAAACCGGCAGGAAGTTGACTTGATTACAAGAGAGTGAGAGTGACAGAGTGTGGGTGTGAGTGTGTGCATGTGTGTGTATAGGTTATAATATGGTAGTATACTCGCGTGTGTGTATGTGTGGTGTGTCTGGCAAATAGAAAAGTTTACAATGCATTTCATTTGCTCAACTGTCAACGGTTGGAGAGTAGAGACAGAGACAGAAGAGTAGACACGAGACAGGAGACAGGACACAGCTACAGGCCACAGAAGGCGATGCCTGTGATTGAATGTTAAACATTTAATTTAAACTTGCAACACCACACACACAGACACATACACATAGAGACAGCTGAGATTGGGACTCGGCAGGGCGTAATTTATGCACGTACATCAATTCGAATGCATCTAATTTGGTAAACAGCCAGCTACTCATCGTCATCAGCAGCAGCAGCATCGGCAGCGGCATCGTCACACCTGCGTAGCAACAACTATTCCCCGTCTCCGCTCCCCATCCCCCGCTGACGAGAGTGACGACTTGGCTTAAAATAGTTTGCATTTGTTTTCGTTGTACTTAGATGATGCTGCAACATGTGGCATTGGCATTGCTGCCACTAAGTAGCCTGTCTGCCTCAGCATCTGTGTCTCGGTCTGTCGCTATGTCGCTCTGTCTGCCGCACTCTGTCTGCGCTGCAACTCCGGGGAGTTCGTTGCGCTTCGCTGGCGTACATGCAGCTCATTTAGTTGACATTTATTAACGTCACATTGCGCGCAATGTTTGACAATTAATTAGACCAGAGATATGGCAGACGATGTGAAATCTCTCTCTCAATTTCGCGGGCAGCCTCAGCTCCAATCACTCATTAGCTGCTTAAATTAATTTTAAATTTAGCTCAAATTGAGACTTATAAATAAGTGCTATCAATTCGATGCACTCGACAGCCCCTCTATTGAATTTTTAAAAGAAATCTGCACTAAAATTTCGTAAACCAAATTTTTAATTTTTCATCCAGTTGTGGTGATATTTTAACTATTAAATATTCATTAAAATCTGCCCTGAAATCAGTCTTATTCCACTTGTAAATATCTTATTTTAATAAATTGTTCATACCTCCATGATAAATACATCTGCCTCTACAAAATTTTGATTACTTTTTATAGAACAAATCCTCTTTAATTTTCAATTGATCACAAATACATTACGACCGTACTCCTTTTCAAACCAATCGTAATTTTAATCTGCTAATTCAACAATCATTCAATATCAAATTCCCACTTAAGATATGACCCTCAACTTTGCTTTTCTTTTTTCAATTGAAATCCAGAGGAATGGACCAAAAGAACTGACCAAATCAGAGCAATTTTCTAAGTAAACATTTCTTGCCCAGTCCCTTGCACTCAATTTTTTTCCAACTTTGTCTTACACACATACCCTGCGTGTGTAGGAATATCAAGCAAAAAGCGCCAGGATTTTTATTTATAAAACACTTGAAAAAAAGCTGAAGAGAACACACAGTTTGGGAATTTTTTTTGGGAGCACACTCGCATTGACACAGGGATTTCGTCCCGAAAAGTGGGCAAAAAGCAGAGAAAGAAAACAGTGGCAAATGTGCAATGAGCACTCTGAACAGAGATCAAACAGCAGGACCACGAGCCGGGCGCTGACTGTCGTATCCTGCTGGCAGAGTCCTTTGAGGGTTTGTCGAGTCGCTTGAGCGAAAGTTTGTTTTGCTTTTGCAAATGTCACATGAAAAATGCGTTCGCTCCGCAAATGCCGGCACTTTGCATGCCCAGTAGTTCCTTCTCCTCCTCCACCTCGCATACTCTGCGTATCATTCTTCCCGCCAAGTGGGAGGATGGGCGAATGGGAACATAAACCCCCCTTCGAGAGGAACATGCTGTTGGTCTCGCCTTGCACGAAATTTCCATTTAATGTGTTTGCGCAAAGTATTAAAAGGCAACGACGATTGAGTATCGAAAAGAAGTAAAGCAAAGCAAAGAAGCATCCAAAGAGGGCTGAGTTCTCAGTTCCCAGCGAACAGGGTTGTCGTCCTGCAGCCTGCAGTCGCTACTGCTCCTGAGTGATTGCCATGATAAGTGGCCCATTATGATGCCAGTTTGCACAGTTTGAGATTGCTCTGCGCTCCATTGGAGTCCCTTTCACCCGTCTCCCACAGTTCCTTGGCTCGTCGGTTCGGCAATTCGTCAGTTGCGGCGTTCTTTAGTTTGTAGTTCGTCAGTCTAGTTGCTTCGCCTGCCGGACAATTCCTGTTTAATGCATATCAAAGTGGACAAAGTTCTGGTTGAAAAAGTGCGTCATTGTTCAAAGTACTGGACTCTCGGATGATGGTCTGCTGTTTTTGCATACCCTATAAGAATGAATATGAATTGTATTGCCTAAAAGGATCACAGGATTATTTTTAACAATTTTGTTAATAAGTTAGCTGAGAGAAATCCATAACACGTTATTTAAAATCTTAATTTAATATATTTTGCATAAATAAATCCTTTTTCTCTACTGAGAGACAGAGAAAAAAAAACTCTTTAAAGATTACGGACGATGATTACAAATGAGTTTGCGATCTTTCACCTTCAAACAAATTCTTAAAGCAAGATATTATTATTATTAACAGAAATGTTATTTTAGAGACAGAGTAACTCAATAGTAATAAAAAAAAAATTAAAAAAGTTTTGTTATTAATTTTCATTTAGATATGAAATTTTCGTATTTTTCATGTTAAGTTTTGTACATTTCTTTACAAAATGACTTTTCCACTACTTTTCAGACTTGGGTATCTATTGGTCTATCATGACATAATCTCGCATAGTTAATTCTTTTTTTCTGTGGCTATCAGCATCTTTAGTGGAACCGCTGTTGACAAAAGACATTTAATTTTGCCTTCGTTTGCTTTTGCCTGCTTCGAGTATCTCTGCCATAAAGTTTCTCGTTCCTTCGAGTACATCCCCTCCCGTCTCCTCCCCACCCACCTTCTGCACTATTCTCCTAGACTTTTTGCATGTCCGATTTTTTGTCTGCGACAGCGAAAACTTTGATAAGTGAAATTTATTGTGGGCGCTTTGAGTTGTCCGCTCAGAGTGGACATAGAATGAGCAACTGATGGTGCTTTGATGTTCTCCCCCCCGAACATCCCGTTCTGCTCCTAATGTTTTATGGCATTCATAGTGCAGTTTTGAAAAGCAATCGAGGTTTTGTTGTTTATGAAAACCCGAGACAGATAGTTGAAATTTATAGGCAACACAAGCACCAGTTTGCTGCCATGCCAATCAAAGCGATGAATGGAGGATTCTTTGTTGGAGTAGGAAACTTCGTGATGCTAACTAGGAATATACTAAATAAGTAATATGTAGTTACACCCTTAACACCTGACATTATGCATCGATCATTACTCATGCTATAAAAGAAAATCCACTTAATCTCGCAACGAAACATTCAAACATTTATTAAAGATATGACAGATCTTTTTTGCTGACTAGCAGGGGCTGCTTTTCCCCCCATTAATTCAGAAAGAAAACTGCAACAAAAGGTATAATTTATAGTTCGACACCCTTGGAGAGTAATACCCAATGCTCAATGCGCAATGCTCAAAGCTAAGGGGGCGATTTGGGGAGGTCGCAAACACAGTTCGCCCACGTAACAGGCCAAGGACATTGGTTGGGTGGCAAAATGAAATTGCTGCCGCCCCAAAATTTGGCATAGACCTTGAAAAAAATAGGAAGGGAGAATCGAGCGGCAGTTGAGTGATAGAACTTAAAGCTCAAACGCCCCCCTTTCGCAATGAATATTTACGGCGACGAGCGCCCGCTCTTGGGTCCTCTGAGGATTATTGGGCTTTATGCAATTGCGCGCAAGTAAAAATCTAATTTATCCGGCTGCCACCCTTCGTTTTGTTTGACAATTGCCTGAAATGATGCCCCATGCATTGGCATGAGGCTGTCTCTGCCGGCACGTAATTTCCAGGTCTAGCTTTAAGGGAATTTGCCTGAAAAAATTGCTTTGCTACTGCAGCTTCAGCTACCCTTTGTTCAGGTTGAATTTTGGGGTGGTTGCACTGCGCGCCCGGTGGTGGGTGGCTGGGTGGTTGGTGGGTTGATAGGTCTCCGGCCTCATCATAACACCACATGTTCCAAAATTACTGCTGGCGCCGTGAAGTCGCCATCTCGAATCAAGGATCTAGTATACTTCATGTAGATTTCTATCTATTCTATTGTCTGACTTTGACTCGTGTTGGATTTTAACATTCATTTCGTTTGATGAGGCGCAAAGTTGTGGAATTTATTGCGGGACTTGACAAAAAGTTAAGTGGATTTTACGTAAATTAATGAGTCTTGAATCAGCTCCTGACCCAAGGGTAGTAAGCCACCCTTTAAATGAATCTACAAAATGTAAATTCTATTGCAACTGTTTGTAAACGAATATGGGCAAGTGAAGGCATTTTAAAATCACATAACATCACAGCATTTTCGGATCTACAAATCCATTTAATTTAAATATTATACACAATGCGTTTCTTTATCTTATATAATTATCACATCATCCGCATTAATCAATCGTTTTCATAGCGTGTCTCAAATATTAATTCCTTAAATATGGTAGCATCAAATGGTGACAAAACTGTAAATTCTTTAATACTATGTAAATAGTATTTTATAAATGTTAAACCCAATTTTAATAAATTGTTATTATTCAATGTGATGTGTCAGTTAGACAGAATCTAATATGAGATTTTATAATAAAACATTAGCTGTTGATTTATAATGAATCTCGACTTTAGACTTTGACATTATAAATTCTCATCTCTCAAGATTTATTATATTAATTAAACCATTAAGTTCTCGCAATTTTAATCATGTGCTTATAAAACTTTTGTAGAATAGACCCCACATGAATCTGCGAAAGAATGTAAACACACCACACAAACATATAAAGATATTATATCTAATCTTGCAAAAACTATTGCAATGATATTAAAACGGCTTATCTTAAAACATTCAACACTTAAAATTGTAGTTCAGTTAGAAAACCCCATTGAACCTTCAGATCTACCGAGACCATCACCATGTACGAAAGCAAACCACTGAAGTCTTTGTGTCTTAAACCCATGATGCAGTTGCGCTGCATTGATGATCCTGAATCGGGGGAATCTGCTGGCGATTGGCTGCCTTTGAAGCAGGATTGGAGCACTCGTTGGTGTACATTACCTGAACGCTATATGGATGGCTGGGCTGATCTAATTACTAACTTCGATACCCGTGAAAATGATGTATTTGTAGTAACATACATGAAAGCAGGCACAACTTGGATGCAGGAGCTGGCTTGGATGCTGCTCCATAAACTTGACTTTACCAGTGCTGCAAGCAAGCCTAGTACAAGACGATGTCCATATCTTGAGTAAGACAATAAAAATTGGTTGAGTTTCGAAATTTTTGCTATATATAACAATATTTTAGATACTCAGCGACGAATGATTCTTCCAAAATTCCTAATACAGTAAATTTGGCAAATGATTTAAAAAGTCCACGTGTGATAAAGTCACATCTACCAGCTCAACTTTTACCACGCCAAATTTTTGAGAAGAATCGTAAAATTATCTACGTTGCACGTAATCCCAAAGATCTTATTGTATCAGCTTATCCCTTTACAACTGCTATAAAAATGTGGCAAGGTGATCTAGATACATTTATTGATGAGTTTTTGAATGATAAAGTGCACTACTGTTCCTACTGGTCTCATGTGATTGACTTCTGGAGGATGCGAAATAATCGAAATATATTTTTTATAACTTACGAAGAAATGAAGCGAGATCTGAAAGATGTCATTGAGAGATTGTGCAAGTTTCTGGGTATAAATGAATTGAATGAATGTGAAATGAATCAACTATTGGAATATTTATCATTTGATAACATGAAGAGTGAGTTAGAAAACGAAAACAACAATAATATTTTAGAAAACGTTTTAATTAAAAACATTCATATTTCAGATAAAGAGTCCATCAATCCCACATGGTTAATAAAACAAACATTGGGCAACGTTCCTGAAGGATTTCAGTAAGTTTTTACTGATATTTTAAAATTGTATTTATATTTTTCTCACTAAAATATATGTTTATGTTACAACATAGATTTATGCGTCGCGGAGTTGTTGGTGCATACAAGGAAGAGCTTAACACTAATCAGAGGGTGAAAATCGATCATTGGAGTAATACACATTTAAAACCATATGGAATACGTGAGGCAGACATTTTTGGTGCTATATAGAAAATTTAAGAGTAGTTACTAAAATGAAATGTAAAACATAATCAAAGATTGACAAACATGCTATTTCTTCAAAGTTCTGTTATTATGCGCCGAGTATTTTATAAATGTGAAATTAAATTTTTGATAATTTTTATTGTTTAATTCGAGGAACTCAAATTTACTTATTGGGGCGCCAAAATTTGAGGCCAAATTTATACTATCTTTTGTTTATAAAATGTTTGCCTGAATAAACCCCTTATGAACTTGCAAAAATGTGTTATGTAAACAACTTATGTGCTATAAAGATATCATATCTAATCTAACAAAAACTATTGCAACGATATTAAAATGGTTTATCTTAAAACACTCAACTCTCAAAATTGTAGAAAACACCATTCCTTCAGATCTACCGTGACCATCACCATGTACGAAAGCAAACCACTGAAGACTTTGTGTCTTAAACCCATGATGCAGTTGCGCTGCATTGATGATCCTGAATCGGGGGAATCTGCTGGCGATTGGTTGCCTTTAAAGCAGGATTGGAGCACTCGTTGGTGTACATTGCCTGAACGCTATATGGATGGCTGGGTTGATCTAATTTCCAATTTTAATACCCGAGATAGTGATGTATTTGTGGTAACATTTATGAAAGCAGGCGCAACTTGGATGCAGGAGCTGGCTTGGATGCTACGCCACAATCTGGACTTCGTCAGTGCAGCTAACAAACAAAGTTTTCTACGATGCCCATATTTAGAGTAAGTGATAAGATAACATAAGTACAATTTCTCTATTATTTTAATATATTTCAATAATTTAGATTCTCAGCGAATAATGATTCAGCTAAATTTCATAATACATTAAAAGCAGCAGATGATCTAATTAGTCCACGTGTGATAAAGTCACATCTACCAGCTCAACTTTTACCACTTCAGATTTTTCAAAAGAATCGCAAAATCATTTACGTTGCCCGCAATCCTAAAGATGTTATCGTATCGGCTTTTCCCTTTACAACTGCTATAAAAATGTGGCAAGGTGATCTAGATACATTTATTGATGAGTTTTTAAATGATAAAGTGCTCTACTGTTCCTACTGGTCTCATGTGATTGACTTTTGGAGGATGCGAAATAATCCAAACATATTTTTTGTAACCTACGAGGAAATGAAGCGAGATCTGAAAGATGTCATTCAAAGATTGTGCAAGTTCTTGGGAGTAAATGAATTGAAAGAATGTGAAATGAATCCACTATTGGCATATTTATCATTTGATAATATGAAAAGTGAGTTTTGATATTTAATATGAAAGAAAAGTCTAAAATTCTTCATATTTCAGAACAAGAATTTCTTAATCCGACAGACTTGGTTAGAAAAAGAGAAAACAACCTTCGAGAAGACTTTGAGTAAGTTTTTATATCTTATTGGCATAGAAAATAAGTGTTTGTATCTTATTGGCATAGATGACCGTGTAACAGGCAATAGACGTATGTATATAATTTTATCAGTATATAATTTAATCAGCGTCAACAACAGATACTATGTATGTACATATATAGCACAGTAATGCTTATCTGCTGGTTTTCCTCTGTCTGTCAATATGCCAACTGGATCTTATAGTGTTCTTATAAAAACGTTTATTTTTTAATAGTTTTATGCGCCGTGGAATTGTTGGGTCGTACAAGGAAGATCTCACGGCTGATCAAATTGCGAAAATCGATCTTTGGAGTCATACCTGTTTAAGCCAATATGGAATTTGTGAGTCGGACATTTTTGGTAAAATATGAGATGTATTCAAATAAGACATGAAGTAAACATTTTTTCATTTGTTTTGTTATTTTTGCTCAAATTTGATCATACAGATAATTGTTGTAGTTAATATGTAAGCTTAAATGTTTATACTCCATAAAAATGTATGCTAAGGTACAGATAATAATTTTAAAATAAAGAAGATGAATTGTTGGAATGCCAACAAATTATGATTTTTCATTATTTTAAATTGAAATGTCTTTCATACTAATTTTAATCTGTAATTTAAGTTACCTAAAGTTAAATATTTAAGCTTCTTAGCTCTTACCATTTAAGCTCTGATAGTTCCGTTAGCCAATTTACTAAACATTTTTTTTCGTAAAATGGTAACTGATTAAAACAACTTGATTCTTTTAGTATGAATTCGAGCTTTCATCTTCAGCTTGACTAAATCTTGGCTTGAAAACTTTCACGACGTATAAGTTCATCTTATACGTCTTATACCTCGCTCTTTGACTTTTTTAAGCCTTCAGTCTTGGCCGAAATGTGCGCGACGTAAGCTGCAGTGTGTTTCTCTTCCTAAAAAGTATAAATATAAATAAGTTAAGTCATTGTTAATTAAGAATTGTTGGTAAAATATGTTGGGCCATGACATGTTAATAAAACATCGAAAATCGATTCTGTTGCTGCTGCTGTTTGCAGCGATTTGCAATATTATTGTCTATCTGTACATTATGGAAAGAAAGACTCAAGCAACACAAACTTCAACGACATTTAAAACAAAAACAACAATCGTAAGAGAGACAGAGACTGAGCTCAGTCAGCTGGCTGACAACGAAGTGATCGCTGGACTGGGCGCCATGGGGAGGGCGGCGAGCGGCAACTGGACCAAAGCTCAGCTGTTGGCAATGGAGCGCAGCGAGCGGGAGACGGGTTACAATGCTTGGCTCTCAGAGCACATATCGCCAGAGCGAACGCTGCACGACATGCGGCATCACAGGTGAGTTGAAGAGAGCGTATAAGAGAGAGAGAGACTGACAAAAGCAATCTCTCTCTGACATGAAAGCTGCAAAAAGCTCAAGTACCCAATGGAAAAGCTGCCCACGATCAGTGTCGTTATTGTTCAGTATAACGAACAGCTGAGTGTATTGCTGCGTACGCTGAGCAGTCTTCGAAAACGCACTTCACCCAAGCTGCTGAAGGAGATCATTTTAGTGGACGACGGCAGTGATCATGACAACTTTACGGACACCTTACAGCAGCAATTTCCGAGTCTGCTGCTACAGCTGCGGCATCCAAAGCAGTTGGGCCTGATGCAAGCGCGACTAACAGGAGCGCGCAAGGCCAAGCAGGATGTGCTGGTGTTCCTGGATGCCCATGTGGAGGTGACACGTGGTTGGTTGCCACCGCTGCTTGCACCGCTGCTGGAGAACAACAAAACTTGCACCACACCCGTGGTGGATACCATAGACTACGAGAACTTTGCCTACAAACGTGGCAAGCCATCACGCGGCTTCTTCGACTGGGACTTTAACTATGTACAGCTGCCACTGCTAAAGAAGGAGCTGGCGGCTATGCCGGCACCACACGATAATCCCATCATGAATGGCGGCCTTTTTTCCATCGATCGTCAGTGGTTTTTCCAACTGGGTGGCTACGATGAAGGACTTCGTATTTGGGGCGCTGAGCAGTTTGAGCTAAGCCTCAAGATTTGGCTCTGCGGTGGCCGATTGCTCGAAGTGCCTTGCTCCCGAGTGGGTCATTTATACAGAAGTGGCAACTTTCATGTGCAGTACACAAAGTCGGAGAGCGCCATCAAAGCGGTGGGCAGGGTAAGTGTAAAGAGTTCACTCTCATAAATTCATTATCTAGATTGGCTTAACAATATTTCTCGTTTGCAGAACTACAGACGTGTGGCTGAAGTCTGGCTGGATGAATATAAGGACAAGTTGTATGTAAATATGCCTCATTTGACCCACATCAAGGTGGGTTCGTTGAGCAAACAAAAATCACTTCGCGAGCGCCTACAGTGCAAGCCCTTCAAGTGGTTTCTCGATCATCTGGCCAGCGACTTTCTAGCCCTATATCCTTTGGAGGAACCTGTGGACTATGCCTTTGGTACAGTGCAGAGCGTGGCTGCTCCCAATCTGTGCCTGGATAGAGCTGAATCAGCTATACATCCTCAACTGTTGCCCTGCGATAGGGACCTCATGTATCCCAAGGAACAGCAGAAGTGGAGTCTGAGCTACTTTCGTGATCTGCACTCCAGTTTCCATTGCCTTGAGTTGCAGGAGCGAGAGCCTCAGGCTGAGGTTTGGCTCTGGCAGTGCCATCATCAGGCTGGCAATCAGTTCTGGTTCTACGACTCCAACTCCAAGCAGTTGATCAACGGACAGAGTAAAGCCGATCAGCGTTGCATGGAGGCAGCAGTAGCAGAGCGTAAAATTGTTGCCAATATTTGTAATTCAACAAACCAGCGACAACAATGGAACTTTGGGTATGTGGATGAGACGCGACTGGAAGACTTTTGGAACAATGTGCCGGAAACATAGGAATAATATAATATAGCTTGAAGTTGAATACAAATCTAAATGAAAGCTTTTTATTTACTTATTTACATTTATGGAATAGCTTTTTTATTTATTTAGTTAATCGTACACATTTCCATCTAAATTGAACTGTTCTTCGCCTGCTTCCTGCCAATTGTTTGCAGGGGGCAATCCAAACTGTTTCACTTGGTAGATCATATAATAGAGATTATATGCATCTGGCATATATTCGATATGTGAGCTGATAAATCGCACTGAAACTGGTATCTGGTTCTGCAATTTAACATAATTGGTTAATAAACTGATTTTAAAATTATTTATAAACTTACATTCTCAACTTGATAGTAAGAGCGATCTAGGAAGTTTTTGTGCAGCTCCAGCGAAGCATTTAGTGGTATATTTAGATGTTCCTTGAGCTGTAATGGAAGTATTCGATGGTGGCCCAAGTGATCTCGACTATCGCCAGCCTGAACATTAATATTGCTCAAGCAACGACTCAATTCTTCAGTTGCAGCGCCGCCCATTTCCCCTGATCCGCAAATCGACTCATCGGGCAGGGCTTGAAGGACAAACCGTTGAAGAGTGGCGCTACTAAAGATAATGGCAGCGCGATCGTACATATAGACCTTGAAAAAATTGAATGTAGTAACTAAATAAAAAAAAAGTAAAAGTAACTAAATAAGTATTGTGAGTGTAGGAAATAGATAGTGAAAGCGACACCGAAAAAATGTTCAAACTGATAAGATTGATAATGACATCGGAAGTAAGACTTCCTAGAGAAAAGAATCGCAAATAAGTTAAAAATAATAGAAGTAGAAGAAGAGAAATATGGGAAACTATAAAATCAATTTTGAATGATTCAATTTTTGGAAACAAATTCCTTATAAAATCAAGTATTTTAAACTTAATATTAGACTGCGCTTTTTAAATACGCGTTTTGGATGAAGTTGTTAAATTAGGCTCAAAAATGACAAGTGAACTGAAAAAATAAATATACTAAATGGGTAAGATGGATACAGATGAAATTCTTACAATACAATATGTATAATGGAGTTCTTCTTCTGTGTCCAGTGCTCACCTGATTCGAGTGAGATCTCAGCTTACAGCCAAAGTAGACAAGCTCATCTGGGTTCTTGGACTGCAGCATATGCCGAAGATTCTCCACAACCACAAAGCTGGAGAAAGTATTCAATATATAATAAAAGTAATAATGTTGGAACATTTGTTAAACTAACTTATCATCATTGGCGTAGAGAAACCAATCGGCTTCATCGAAATGATATCTGTGGACATACTCCAAGTGGGCACGGTATTGATGCCACTTGTCCGGCACTTTGAGAAATACGGCTGGTTCGATCTCCTCGTGGGAATCGTCGCTGACAAAGAGGAATCGATCACAGTGGTTGGCCCAGGTGCGTTTGATGTGAATGGCGGTGGTGGATTGTCGATAGCCATACGTGGAGATGATGCAAAAGATGCGCGGTGACGGGGTTGCCGGGGGAGTTGCAACCTTGTTGATACTTGCATCGCGTTCCGAGAGCAACATGACCAGCATGCAGAGCATGCCCAGAAAGAGCAGCTTGTAGAGCGTGGAGCAGATGCGGGGGGAGCAGCTGCTGCATGGATTCAAAATGCTAATTTTATTCTTACCGCTTAGAATGAAGCGTCGCGTGTTGAAGAACCGTCGCATGCTAAAATCGAAACTGAAATCAGACTCCACAGTTGAGAAGAAGGCGGACGATGATGATGGTGATGGTGATGGTGATGGCTCTCTGTGCCCGACTACAATTTAATTATATTGAGTGCTTTTGTCTGTCTCGCTTTGGGTCTTTGCTTCATTCCCTTCCCTGGTGTTGGCTCCCGATTGGTTCGCCGCATACAAATTGCCTTTTTCAATTAGAAATATTAACTCACCTGGCAAGGTGGCAAGTCTTGAGTTGCATTTGTTGCTGTTGGTGTTGTTGCAGTTGTAGCTGAAGTTGATGCAAAACTTTGGTTACGCTTCGTTTGCAGTTTGAAATTGAGAATTGACAAGTGAAGTTGTACGCGATGCGGTGCAGTGCGGTGCGGTGTCGAAGTCAGGGGCGTGTCCAAGTGGGCGTAGCAGTTGCCTCCAGTCTTTTACTATCAGAAAAAGGCATTGACAATAGCCGACTCAGGTGGGGGAATGGAGTGGCTTTCAAATATTGAATTCCAAATGTGGTTAATGGGGCTGAGCAGCAGCTACTGAAGGTGTTGAAGTCTGAGAAAAGGGGTTATATGAAAGTGATGACTGCATTGATACAGAACTTTAACCGAAAGGGTTGAACAACTTTAATGCAATTCAATGCCTTTGTTATTAAATTGAGTAGTGAACTTTCTATGAAAAGTTGTTTGTTAATCTATTTCAAATTTTGTTTAAGCAGTCAGAAAACATCAAATGCCAGTTATTGGCAAGTTTTTATGTCAAAATTGGCTTTTTAAATGTTCTAAAATTGTAAGTTGTGTGTGCAATAAATATTGCAAATTATTTAAAAGCCATGAAAGTGGTTGCCTACGAAGCTTGAACTCTAAATAATTTTTACAAAATACAAAATTTGACAGTTTGCAGTTTTGTTTAATTACTAAAAATATTATATTCCATAATAAATTAAAAACACGTTTATTTTAAATTGCAAATCGCAAAAATATTTGAAATATTTGACTAAAAGTGATTTCATTTCAAGTTAAGTTATTTAAAAGAAGGAACAATATGTCAAAATAATCCCAGAAAAAATGACAAATAACTGTCATGTGAGCGTTCGCACATCAGTCATTGTTTTTTTTTTTTTTTTGGAAAAAATACTCTAAGAACACTTACATAATAACTATAATAACATGTGAGCCAGTTCAAACGAAACTGTCAAAAGATGCATTAAAGAAAAAAAAAGAGGAAAAAGGTAAACGATATTTCTCATATGTGGCATTAATGTCTCAGTTTACGTGCTCAAATTACCAGATGAGTTGTCATTGTGGGCTAACAGGTTGGTAAACAAAAGGCCTACATATGTGAAGCAACAACAACAGAGATCCCAAGAAACATATGAGAGGGGGTGTACAGTGAGTGTAATCAGGAAACTGAGCAAAAAAAAAGCGCAATGTTGCATACAATTTGCCTTTCTCCCTTTACGAAGAGATTCAACTAGCAAATCCAATCGCAATCCCGTCCCCGTATTCAAAAGTGGCAGAGCCTGTGGCAGAGTGGCAGACATGATGCAACAATGACACTTTGCAGTTGCAGCAAAACGGAAGTAATTTCGCACAGACAGCCATCGGAGACAAAAGGCATGAGAAAATCTGAGACCTGGCCAGACGAAAAAACAGACAGACAGACTGACAGAGTTCATTGATGAACACGTATCTCAATCAGTGTGTGGTGTAGTACTTAGGTGTGTGTGGGCTGAGATTGTTGTGTCATGTGTCTGTGTGAGTCGTGAATTATGTGAGAAACTCTGAGCCTAACTATTTAGCTGTTATGTTAGATGATATGTGGGTTACTCGGAAGTGCTCCTAAAGTAACCGAAGACATAATCGAATTGAATCATCTGAAAAAAAGGAAATGCTTGACAGTTTCCTCTTGAGCAGCTGCGTTTAGACACAAAATGTATGTGGAAGGGATTTTGACCAAAAGCACGTAATATAGTGGTGAACTTACCCCAAAATAGATTGAATCACTTGCAAAAGGTTTTAGTGTGTTGCATATTATGAATACTGGTAATGAATACTATACGTTAATAGGGAAATTTATTCGACGGAATTGTAATATGAGTCGCACATTAGCAAAGATTATAGAATTATGTTTATATTTTATTATAATATCGGCGACTATAGAATTTATAATATATTCTACAATTAATTACAAAGTTTTTGAAATATGTAGCTTTACTTAATTTGTATTATGGTAATAAGTCATGTAAGCTAAGCTATTTGATAGTGTTAATAAGAATTTATCACAAAATCATTATATCGTTAAATTGCTTACATTAGTTACGAAATTCATTTCTTTATGCAATATCAGTTAAATCGACTACTGTGACTACTGCTTACTTTCTGTGCCTTGCTTTTATGTATTTAACCCCAGAGTGCCAATTTAAATTTGCATTTTTCTTTTGAATAACTTTATTTACATTAATTTGGATGTTAAATTGTTTATTTGTTCAATTAAAATTCATCTGGGTAGTCATATTCGTAAATAACTTGTATTCGCCTCGTATGAGAATCTGGCGATTATATTCGTATGTCAACTAAAGCTAAGATCAGCAACAGATGTGTGACGAACGAAACCCATTTCTTTTTAACAGCAACAGTTACTAATTACTTAAGCACTTAATAGTAGTTAGAGTTAGTTAGCTAAATAGAATAGATGAAATTATTTATAGATGAAGTTAAACATTGGCTTGCCATTCATAAGAATAAACTTGCAAGCGAAACCGTAATCATTGCTGAAAATCACGCATATCTATAAATCAATCTTTGGTTCTGTTGAGCACACATGAAAACCATAAGCAAACCTCGAAACCACACGAGAGCGAGAGTATTGAAAATTTAAATACACGTAAAGCGATGAACAAACAAATCCCATTTGAAAAACCATGTCAACAAGTTAGGAAGATCTGAAGATCCGTTTCTGAATGAATGAATGACGATCCAAAGTAAACAATGCCAAGTTCAAGCCGCAAATGTGCGCAGTAAACACGATTTAGGAAAATACAACAAAACTACACATAATATTAATAAAACAAAAAAAGACTACAGAAAAAACAGATTCAACACGCTTAACAAATTCTAGACACAGGTCAGTCTCAGCGTGTGTACGAGTGAGTGTTGATTTATTTGCCAAACAAACAGTCGAAATAATTGTAGATAATGTCGATAAGGTGAGGTGCTATACGACATGTTAAATGTTTATTTTTTTTCGCTCTCCCATTTTTTGCCATATTATAAACAAACCAAAAACCGGTTGTGGGATGAGAGAACCTTTCGATTTCATAATGTTGCGACTATTTGCTCTTGACTCTTGATGGATATAGCTAATTAAATTTGCATAGTAATCTCTTTGTCTTGCCATAATGAATTAGGTAATGGTTGAAACATCGATTTCTTCTTAGCATTTGACAACATTAATAAATGAAATATTTGAATTAGTTGTCGATAACTGCGACAAGTGTCAGAGAACTTTTCTTATTCTCATTTTAGTGCTTAATTCTCGCTTCTAGGGAAGAAGGCGTTGACATCTTAAGTACATCATAAATTTCCAATTATATACGAGCATATATACTCGGAGATTAAGCCGAAACTCTCGCACATAATTCATTCACCCGGAATTATGGACAAAGTTCAAAGAAATATTGTTTTCATTTTATTGAGTGTCGAATATATATTAATTATTTATTTCCATATATAATTAAAATAAAAACAAGTTTTAAAATAAACATAAAAATCGAATAATTCTTATCTCTAGTCTAGCATATTCATTTGTTTTTACCTAGGATGCGTTACTTGGGGTCTTCAAACAAACTTTAATCTATTTTTCGACATGTATTGACAATGACATCGACATGATTGAATTGATTAGACAAGTAACATAAATCAACAGTTTTTTATTGTTGTTTTTTGTCGCATTTTTAAAAACATTAATTTCATGGCAATTTCGAAAAGTGCGCATGAAGCTATCATTTATTGATAAGCTGAACATCTGCAACTCAATTCGTGATTTACAGCAACATTGTAGATAATCATTAATGTAATTGCGATTGTTAAAACGCGAATCAATTAAATGAATTCGAAATTACCAATTAAATTGTAAATTGATAAGGGCGTATACCTAACTCTATCTGTGATTTTCTTCCTCAACTGATATGCGGTTTTATCTTTGCTAGTTAAATTGTACCTTGGGGATTCTCAATATCATATTGCTGAACGATCTGCAGTATATTATCTTCTGTATAAGTGCTATCAACGACTTGAGCCTGGGAAAAATGCTCTGTTTCAGTTTTCAATATCAAAGAGCTAACACAATTTGTACCAATTATGAAAGAAAAACTCCCCGGAGTGCAATCAGCTAAGCGCATATATGCATGAAGTTGTTGCAAGTTGTTGTTGCTGTTGTTGCTGCTGATGTCGTTGGACAAAAGGCAGCGGCAGATAAAAAGTGCTCTCTAAAGATACGAAGATACTTCCTTTTTGCCGTGGCGCAGTTGATAAAGGAAACGGTTGTGTTTGTGTGTGAGCCAAACCACAAAGCACCAAAGGAAGCAAAAGAAAAGCGAGAAACGAACAACAACAACGAAAAACTAAACAGAACAGTCAAGCGAAAGAAAACTAAGAAAAGCAATGGAAAATGGAAGTGAATGGAACGGAACCGTGATGTCACAGAGACCCATAGCCACAGGCTGATAACTTTATCAATGAAAAGTCAAACGGAGTTAGAGTTGGGAGAGCGGCACATAAAGAAGTCTAACGAATGTCATAACAATATGCAAGCGATAAAAATAATATGACAAAGAGTCAAAGAGCGCGACTGAGAAAGGCAAAGGCAAAAGCAATGGAAAATGGAAGGGGAGTGGGGGCAATTTATGAGTGCCACAATTCAAATTGAAGTTATGGAGATTATTGGTTGAGCTCATACCTAGAGTCATCTATTTAGAAAAACCAATCGAAGTCAAATACACAGATCAGATCTGACAATAGCCAATTGTCTCTAGTGTTGACCACAATTCAGCATCTATTTGTGTGGTAGTCTGTGCGGTCTTCAGGTGATACCATGCGAATACAGAGAGGTGCCACTTTTTTCATTCTCCACTTCACTACCCACAGAGTAGACCAATAAACTGTAGGACAGTCCACATCTAGAAGTGGACTATTGAAACCATAGAACACACAAACTATGACACGCAGATGAAGACGAGTATAGAGACGTTTCTGGTTTCCTAGTTGCACAATGGATTCAGTGTTGCGTGTAGTTAAGATTCTTGCGGAAGTTGTGACATTGTCTGATCCATGCAAACCGGCTACAATTTATGGCTGAGCAATTCTTTAAATTCCACATGATAGTTAGTTGTTTCAATGTTTAAGCAATTGTCTTTTGTTTGAACGTACTTTGAACTTGCGACTAAATGAACCTCTCTCATTATAACAATTAACAATCTCGGCACTTTAGTTTCCTCTTGTCGTGTTAATTTTCCTCAAATTGTTTTTAATTGATAAACATTTGCTCACTTTTGCAGTGTTAATCCAATTTATTAGCCAATCGAGTAAACCTAATCGATGTGCAGCGCATTCGAGTGAATTGCTTATCGAGTAGAATAAAGAATGAAGAAGTTGCTACTAAAAATAAGTTTCCACTTTAAAGAGATGACTTTAGTTATTATGTTTAGACTTTGCTTAAGTATGCTGAGACATAATCCTGGGCTTTATGTGTGCTGTAAGCCAATGTTGTCACAACAAATACCCCAATTCTAAGCACTACAAATAGCCACAATTAAGAGGGGCCATAAAATGCAAATCCCATCTGTTCTTTTTTTCTTCTCTTCTCTTTTTTAGTGTATTTCTGTTGAAATCTGGTTGGCGACAACCTGCTGCTCCAATCCAATCCAATTCCAATTTCAACTTCAACTCCAACATCAACTCCAGCGAAGCCAAGTCGAACAAACATTAAGTTACAAAATAAAATCTTTGGGCCATAAAATTAAAATACAGCGAAATACGCAGAAGACACTAAACTCCAAGCGGGAGCAACAGAGAGAGGGAAAGAAAGAAAAAGAGAGAGGGAGTTGGAGTTGGCTGTGTGCAACACGTTAATCTTATCAACCAAACAAACCTGCGAGCAACCTACTTTATATGTGCATGTATCTCAATCTCTGTATCTCTAGCTGTTACTGCATTTGTAGCTGTATCTGTATCTGTTTCTCTATCTGTATCTGTAACTGCGTCTGCGGATGCTGGGAAACCCTTTTTACATTCCGTCTGCTGCGCTTTGATGTCGTCTGATGCAAGCGCCCAGATAGCAACAGTTAAACCTCTCCCCGTCTCTTTCCCGTCCCTCTCTTTCTGTCTACATTTGGTTCTATTTTTTACGAGGCGGATTCAAGTTAAGGTCAAACGAACATTTAGCAGCGCGCCCATAACTCCGCATCATCTAAGTTTTATTTGCATTTTGATTTTGGTTCCCGTTCTCGCGTCTCTATCTCTGTTTGTTGTTTACTAAAACAAACAGCAAATATTTATAAGCTTTACTATTCAATTTTTAGTATTTTTTCCATTTTATACACATGTCAAACTTGACCCACGCTGAATTTATGAGTATATTTGCAAGTCCAAGTTCAACTCAGTGATTGCTAAGCACATACGATTCATACTTATATTTATATCTTTCATAGCTCATTTACTATGATGTGGTATATTATTTAAATAACTAGTATGTTATTAGTTCTTTTGACTCTTGTTTACCGTCTTTCTACGCTGTTATGAACGTTGGCCATGTTCTCGAGCTTTTACTACTGTAAATATGCGCCACAAATATTTATTCGAGCACCGCATTTGTCTTGCCATTTTACAAAGGCAAACAAATCAGAATAGACAAAATCTTTATAGCGTTTGCCTTTTATTTCATACATATTTACTTTTGTGTCTTTGGTTTTTTCTTTTGTTGTTGTTGTATTTTGCCAAACCTTTCATTCACCTTTCTGGGTCGTAAAATAGAAGCCATGTAAAATGTGATGATGTTTGCCCAAGTCGCATGGGAAGAGATAAATATTTCAAAGCAAAATTACGGCAAGACTTTAAAAAAAAAAATAAAATTCTCGACACGAGGCGCAAACATTTTAAGGCAGTGTGACTTTTAATGCGAATCCAAATAAAAATTGTTTAAAGAGCTTAGTGAAATGACACAAGACATGCCACAAGGCGGATACAGCTGGATTTTGTTTAAACAAAAATGTGTAAATTCTTTTCAACTCTTTCCGCAATTTTGTGTTACTTTTGATAAAAGTTTTATAGCGAAATTGATGCTAAAATATTACTAATTTTTTTAAATTTGTATGCCAATAAATCATAGCTTTCTGGGAAAACATCCTAAAAATGTATGCTAATATTGCTGTTATTTCTAAGATGATTCCTTTAAGCTTTACTTTGATTCATTTTGACTTTTTTGATTGGTAAAAATTCACACAAATTTCAAATTCTTTAAATTCTAATCTGCTCAACAGTTTTTATTATCTTTGATAGGCATTTAGCTTATACTGGATTCTTAACAACAAAAAATTTAGATAATCTCCTCATTAAATATTTATGATTTAATTTTATGTTTCTTTAAAATTTATATATATGTATTTCGAGTATACATATCACATTCGCTGTTGATCTGAAAACTGTATAATATTTGCATTAGTTTATTTGAAATTTCTTAGGAGTTTGGTGAGTTTGAATTTTGTGGTAATTAACTTGATATTTTGGGTAATAAACTTGATATTCTAATTAAAAATTGCGAAATATATGTTTAGCTTTATCATATTGAACCTGCTTGAAATATTTCAAAACTGGAATAACCATTTCTCAATTAGTTTGCTTAAAGTCAAAAGCGAATTACCGAATAAACGTTTGTTTAATAGACTCTCTTAACAATATTTATGAGGTTTTTGCTCCGTTTGTTAAATATTTATATAAAGTTTTTACAGTTATAAAGCACGAGTATTTTTTCCACTCTCCATATATTTTTTTCGATAAAAATGGTTTTGTTCTCGTGTAAATAAATTTATTTATGTACATTGCTTCTGGGGGAGACTAATGTGAACCGTTTGAAAAACTGGCTTGCGATTTTTGCTGTTGTATTTCATTTTGTATTTATTTCTTTTTTGCAATGCCTTCTGAAAAGTAGGTCAAATATTGCGTATGACGTCGATTTCGGATTCGGATTCGGTTTCAGTTTTTGGATTTGTATTTGGATTCGTCGTCATCGTCGTCGGCGTCGTTGGAGTCGTTGTTCGTTTTCGTTGTTCGACCGGTTTTCACTTTCATATGTCGGCGGCGGGGCGTCTGTGGTTATTCCAGAGTTTTGGGCCCATGGATTTAGCGCTTAATTGAAAATTCATTTAACTAAATTCCGTTTCGAGGCACAATCCGTGGGCTAATGTGCATGTTTTTTCTTTATTAATAAATTGTTCGTTTCATTAGCCTGGCCCAATCCAACAACAACAACAACAACAACTCTCCAGAGGGCAAACTTTCACCACATCTGCATCTATGAGATGGTTTTTTAATAAATTGTTTGCCCTTTGGATGCGCTTTCTATGCATCTGCATGACTATTTGAATTTGGGCATTTCATTTGAATTATAAGCTAATTATGTTGTTTATGTTGTATAATATTTTGATATGCTCAACGGCAAACACATGTTTTCTTGCATTTTGCAATAAACTTTTTTGAGCTGCAGTTCGAAATGCAAATGAGAACTCTTAAGATGACATGATATGATATGGTATTATGGCATAGTGTGTTTCTCTAGTTCGAAAAGCGTGACTAAGGTGTTAATAGTTGTGCCCTTACACATATATCTATTTATTTATTATATTGTATAAGCCATTTCAATTCAATCCATTAGCTTGGCAATTAGTTTGCATAAACAAAAACTCATTAGCAAGAAACCTCAAGTACGCACTTCACATCTCTGATGTTTACTCGCCTTGTGACGATTCACAATTAGAGAGAATAGTTTATTTATTCTTCATTAACATACTAAAGTTGTAGAACCAATACGAAATATGTATGAAAATAGCTGAGGAATTCAGGAATAACATTTGCCATTGCTGTAGGTAACATAACTCTGTTAAGTGAACTTACGTTAACAGAGATGATGAAATATGAGAATGTCAAAATAAGTAAGCCATCAAATTTGCCAATGCTGTTGATTACAGAGCTCTGTTAAGTTAACATTATCAGAGATGATGAAATATGCCAATGTCTTGGGAAGAAGGGGAATAATATTTGCCAATACTGTTGTTAACAGAACTCTCATAAGTTAACATTGTCAGAGCACAACCAGATATTTTTTGGAGGCATGTCCGAACGTGCTTTGATTTATTATAAGCACTTGCCACGCTTTGATAGCCACGCGCATGCGCAACATATTCGAAATTTATTTTTTGCGTTGTTTTGTTTTGTTTTTGAAATTCGGAATTCGATTTTGGCTAATGAAATAATTTGCACACATTGCTGCGCCACAACAAAAATTTAACAACTTTTTCCTTATTTTTTCTGGTTGGCCGCAAAAAACAAAAGCTTCACTAATCGATCGTTGAGAAGGAAAGAACTGAGAAACTGAGAAAGCTGACTCAACTCGTGAGACTGATCATAAACTTGAGAGTTGTCATAAATTATAGAAATTACAATTAAAATATATTGTTTGGCACGACTCGAAAGTGTCGCCAACAAAAATTAATGTAAGTAATATGCTAATAACACCTATCGCCTCTCTTTGCATGCATATCAAGTGAATAGCTCTGACTGACTGAGTAGTGAATAGTGAGTGCTGCAAATGAGTGCAGAACCACACCTCAGTTGAATGTCAAGTTGCAAATGTGAATTATTTTTATTTGTCACTTTACGATTGCGGTGTTTTATCACCCGGCCGGCAATAACTATTCATTTATACACGGCGAGGTCTTTTAAATAATGCTTTACGATTTTGTTTGCCAATTGCAGTTGCAATAAACAATAATGCTGCGATTTATTTCGCCTGCAAAAATCACTAACTGATAATCGAAATGAATATTATTTTACAAATAAAATTGCAGCACGATGTTTACAAATGAGCAGCAAGGCCGATAAGATCTGCTACTGAGAGAATGCAATTTTTATAATTTTAGAATTAATAATGACAAATCTCCTTTAATAACTCTGTTTATTTCTAGACTATCACTTTAATCTGAATTGTAGTTAAATGAATATTACTTTATTATTACCCTTAATTCCATTTTAAATGTTAGCAACAGCTTTAGCTACTGTTCACACAACTTTGTCATTGTCGCCACTTGCTTATTGTAATTTTTTTATTGGGCTTGCAATCAACAGGTAAAATTATTACCTTAGCTATTCAAAACACTATTGTGTTTGATTTATTTCTTTGTAATGTCTATCAATCATTTGAAGCGCGACTAATTATAGATTCAATTAATTTCTATTTATGCCGTTTTAACCGTCATCTGAGCGTGAACTGCAATAAACATTTTTAGCAGCTTGTGTGTATCATTATTTATGTTCACGTTGGATTCAATTGAGAGCTCGATGGACGGATTTGCATAGTCTGACAGCGAGCTTATCAAAACAAATGACTGAAGCGAGTGCAGTGTTAGCATTCAAACTATTCGTCGTAGTAGTCACGTGGCACGTCCTTTGTTCAATGTCAAATTCAGACTGTCTGCATCTCTAGCTAGCTATCTATCTGTCTCTCAATCTGTTGCAACTGTCTCAATCTCGTCTCGGAAGTTTACTGGCACAAAGCACAACAAAGAATTGAGCTGGGAAATCCCTTGACGGGGTTGCTAACAGAATGTCTGATAAGGACCAACTGCGATTGCAACTGTGACTGAGTTTTGATTGCGATTGAGGCATCAGCTGTTGTTTGCTGTCAATCAAATCGTTTATTCAAGTTGAAAGTCATCTCAATGATAACAAGAGTTCGATGACAGTGAAAGTAAATGAAGAGAAAGGGTTTTTTTTGGAATAATTTGTATATTTTTGTAGTGTATAATTTATTATGATCTACTTAGGAACTAGGTACAAGCTTTTACCATCAAATATTATTTAAGCATTCTTGCGAGTTGTCTTTTCGATAATCAATAATCACAGCTCTTAGTTTAGACTTAAGTATTGTATATGATATTGGGAACAGCAACAATTATTATCACAGAACACATTTGGTTAACAGATATTCCTGAAATGTATGCAGAACAACTAGCTTTAGCATTTGTCGTCTTGACTTTTCGTTGACTTTTTCTTCTCATCGATCGTCTTAAAGCCAAATACTTCGGCATAACTGGGCACAAAATTGGGCTTAATGCTTTCGCATGTGGGTGTGTTAGTTGGTGTTGTTTCTGTTGTTGTTCCGCCAATCGCTGTTGTTGCTGTTGAAAGCAGTGGAGTTGTTGCCTCGCACAATGCGGCTGTCTGTGACAGAGTTGCCGCCGTTGCCGACGACGCTTCCCCAGCAACGGCATCTATTGTTGCCGTGGTTGCCGTGGGTGTTGTTGCTGCTGTTGCTGCTGCTGCCGTGTTCGCTCTTTCATGCTTATTGAATACATTAAACACGCTTGGATAGACAATCAAACACGACGATTGCGGCGTTTTATGCAACAACTCCAAGGCGGCCTCGTAGCTGGGCAGACCCGATACCAATGTGTATTCCGGTACCGGATCCTCCACATCGGGTCGCAGTTTCAATGCCTCGATATCAACAATTGTGCACTGCGTCGAGCCATTTGCATTGTTGTGATCTAAAAAGAGAGAAAGAGAGAGAAGTTGTTGATTAGCTAAGCTGCATTTATGTGGGTTGTGCTAAAAGTAATCGCCCTGTAATTTGACCTAATTTGAGTTGCAACTATGTGAGAAGGTATCACAAAGATAAACACTTCCACAGCTACTCAAACATTTCAATGAATGAATAGTACTAATATGACAAAAGCGTATTGAGGTAGTCCCTCAATTAAGTAAATATGCAAAACTAATTATACATTTTAAAATGTATTTAAGTATATGCAGCTAATCAGTTTTATTCTCCGTTTAACTGCACGCAACGTTGTATTATTGAATTTATTTTGTAATAGTTGCTCAACTTTGAATTTATTTATTTAGGTGCGGCTGATCTGCATCTACATATTTTATTTATTTATTTAATATACATGTATGCGCTGCACATTCATTGTTAAAACATTGTTGTTTATGGCTCACATTTTGTTGCTGTCGTTGCCTTGACGCTGGTTTAATGCACTTGGGCTACTTTTATTTTTATTTTTATTTTTTTTTATATTTTGATGGCTATTGTTGTGATATCATTTTCGCTGACACCGAAATACCTTGAGAAAGTTCTATGAAGAGAGGTGAAAATTCGACAGCATTTAGCAAGACAATTTGCAACAAAACACCTGAGTTGATAGTCAATTTACATATTGATATTACTCAATGTAGTGATCATTACTTAACCCATAGTTAATTACTGCTTTTAACCCCATTTAGCTTAGTTCAGTCTCTATGATTTGCATAGGTATTGGATGTAACGTATTTAATTATCACCCTTGTGATAAGTGTCATCCATGAATTGATCCATTTATTAGCCAACTTTATGGAGAATGTTCTTGATTCATTAGTCTAGTTTATGACGACAATGCTGCGAATATCACGTAGACCACGATCGAAATGTTGGTAGAACTAATCAAATGGCCAACTAAAATAACTCTTGGTTGCGATAACGTCTAATCAATAATATTGACTATATCAATGCGAGATTATGTTGAAAGGCAATTCGTCAGATCTTTGGAATTCTATACGAACAGTTGAATGAATATATACTTACAATTGCGTTTCCAGGTTCGAAATTGATGGTACAGGAAGCATGAGCATATGCAGAAGACCATCGAGATCAAGATTAGCGTGAACACAATGCCGATCCACACTTCGTTCATGAACTTGTCGTACTCGATCTGCTCCTGCAGTTTATTCACACTGCTGCTATCGAGGACCACACGATTTTGGAAGTCGAAGTCCATGTCTGCTGCTTCACTGGAATTGTGTCCGAGTGGTTGATCGTTGAGTGTGGGATGCTTCAGTTGAATTGAATTGAAGATTGTTGCTCCAATCTTTTGCAGAATATCACTATCCGTATTATCACTGTTTTGATTCTTGTTCTTTTTGTTGGCCTCGAATATCTGCCGGGCGACACCGATAAATTGCTGAAGCGGCAAATCGCGCGACTGCTCGTAGTTTAATGTGTGCGGCAGATTCTCCATATTGCCTTATATTCGGTGTGCGTAAAATAGATAACTACTATTCAACTAAAGTATCTCAATTACACGGAGAGTATCTCTTTTTTATGGTCTTGTATGTTGTTGTTGTTGCGGCTACTCGGTTAGTTAACTGCGGCACACTTTCACTCTATCGCCAACTTTATCTTCATCTGCTTCTTGACTTCAGATTCGCTGTTGCTTTTATCTTGTAATTCTCGCTCTCGGCGCTGAGCTCACGACCGACGTAGTCGACGTCTGCAAACAAACTGATTAGCGATCAGCGCCGCAAAGGCAGCCGAAGGCAGCTCGGCTCGAACTTCACTCAAGAGAGAGAGAGCGAATGAGAGCGAGAGAACGCTGGTGATCGCAACAGTGAGTGAGAGTGAGTTTTGCTACCTGGGCTGAAGATGCGCTCAAATGCGCTCCGTGAGCTGTTCATTTACCGCTTGGCTACGCATCGCTTGCTCCCTCTCTCTCTCCTCTTTGGGAACTAATCTTGTGCTGCTGCTGCGTGTAATGCTCGGCTCGCTTAGTCTTTTGTGCCTGCTCAGACAATGCCTTCGAATTATGGGCACATAATTGGCGTTACAAAGCGGCGCACATGTTGCTCGACTGCCTCTGCGCAGTCCCAGTTTTAGTTCCCGTCCCAGCTCAACTTCTTCGTACTGTTATGGAGCATCGATCTTCATTTCTGTTCTGCACTCTGCTTCGTTTCTTCGATTTCGTTTGTGCCTGGCAAATGACATATTTCTACATTTGTATTGTTTGGGAAAAGAAATTATTGCTGTAGGATAATACAAATGCGTGTGCGAGTGTGTGTTGGATTCTTTGACGGGGCCTGAGACCATTTATCGTTTTTTTTCTTTCGTTTTTTTTTTTGTTAATTTTTTCTTTCTTTTTTGGTGGGGTTTTAAATTACAGCTACGTGCAGATATCTTATTTCGATACTCGCGAGCAATTGGTGGGCGCACATCGTCTGTGTATTCACCTGGCTAAGAGATGAGAGTTTAGCGATAGCATCTCAGGTAGGAGACAGGAGACAGAAGAATGCAAGAGTTGCGCATTTCTTAAATTGATGGATTTCCATATCCATAATCGATGCATGGGAGAAAATTAAAGAGGGATGGTCTTAAATGACAGGCGATCTATACGCGGAATAATAGTGAATGTATGCTGAAAGAATTCCCTATACGATCTTATGAATGATATTTAGCATTTAGATTAAGAATAGAATATTACGAGTTTTAAGTTGTAAATTTAACAAAGTTAAAAATAGATAATAAATTTATTCCAGAATCTGATTATAAGAGATTAAGTTCGTTAGCCAAGTTATGTAAATGTATTCCCATCAGTTACAGATCATTCATTAAGAAACAAGAATATTCTTTGCAAAGATAAAAGTTAAGTTTAGAAGAATTTAAGAGATATGAACCCTCGTATATCAGTTGATCATTGGTTATTAGTAGACTGTCTGTTTGCCATTTTTCATTAGCGAGTCGATAAGGAATCTTATGGCGAATGCACACACTTCAAAACTCAAAACAAAGCGGGATACGATCAGTTTCTCATACATGCTGGAAAAAATGAAATTGCTTTTCAACGAGGTTTCGTCTATGATAAATTTGAGTGCAATTTACAAAAGGGTTTGCCAAGTCCGGGAATTGTCTGGACGCTGTTGATGATGATCTTGATGAGCTCATCGAGTGCACAAAAGAACATTCTTATCATGATTGTCTAATCTATCCAGGCAGCGAAATGAATCAGCAGAACAGCAAGCAAAGATGACGTTGATCTTGCTGAGAGACTCTTTTAGCAGCCCAGCAACCCAGAGGGAAGAACTCCGACCGTTGATTGTCTATTACGAGGGTCAGATTAGCAAAGATTTCTGGGTTGTACTTTGTGTCACAGTTGATGACGTTTTTTTTTTTTTTTGCCTTGCTTTGCTTCTTTAATTTTCTCTTACGACGCGTCGTTTCCAGCTCATTTAAGACTGGAATTTGTGGCTCTTGTGGCTAGCCATATGGGCTGGGACCGGATCTTGAAAACCTTTTTGCAATAACTTCTGCCCAACTGTCAGTCGCTTAAGACAATGCCCCTCTAATTAGGTGAGGTAAAGAAACGTTCTCAGTAACCGACCCCGATGGCAAATCCCCGACTTAGACCCACATACGAGTTTAACAGTAGCTACCAGAGCAGCAGAGTCTTTGTTAGAATGTCTTCTGTTTTGTGAGTTCACTTTGCTGGCTTTCTTTGGACTGCGCTGACCCTTTGGGGCCTAGTTGACCGAGTTCTCTATATATGTGTACGTGTGTTTGTGTGTGTCTTTTAAAAGCGGCCCAAGTAGCTTTAATTTAAGACCCTAATGAGCCATTTAGGCATTCTGCATTCTGGCTTTGTCTGTATGCCACTCAATGCCGACTACTGTGCGCTGAGGCCCCACAAAAATAAATGAGTCCACGGTCAGTCGGAGACTCAATCCGCTACGGATTGCATGCGGGTGATGGCACTGATAAAGCCGCTTAATTTTTCACTGTCCATGGGGCCCGATTTGATGCTCTGCTTTGCATAATGCAACCCAGACAAACAAACACACACCGAACCAGCCCCAAATACAATTTAACATAGTTTATTAATTTTTTAGATACTTCTCTCTCTTTGTCGTTGTTTTCCTCTCTATTTGTTGTCAAGCTCTTCTGACATCTATAAATCGGCTTAAATTTGATCTTGAACAATTTACAGTCAAGCTTCTCTAAGTCCAACTGACCTCGATTCGGTTTGTGTTTAATTCAGAGACAACTTTAAGTAAATTTAACAATAAATCGAACTTAAAATATATTTCGTATAATTAAATGCAATCTTCTTAGTATTCTAGTTATTAAGGCGATAAAAAAGAATTAACTGTTGAAGGCTATAATTTAAGGAATATTGATTTAAGAAATACCACCAAAGGGTTGATAGATCTTCCGATGATGGATTTTATATATCTTCCCTAACTTTATGAAGCAATGTTTTATTTATAGATCAATGCAATTGATTTTTCTATGATATGCCTTCTAAGCATGTTAATAATGATGTTTCTGGGATTTATTGCATTGATCCTCGTTTGACAGGCAGTTTGACTTCTTCCTTTTTTGTCAATTGTAGGGTTCATGTGAAAATCTGCAACTATTTTCCGCATAATTACAAGCACTCAATGCATTTCTCACACTCTAATTGAGCAATCAGCTGCAGCATCAGGCCAAGAAAAGAAATAGGAAATTCTAGAGTATATATACTATATAGAAGACTGGGAACTGCAGTCACAGCCTGATATCAACTCCTGTGGTGGACTGTGCGCCATAAAGTAAAAGACTCGATTAGTTTAAAGACGTCCTGCCAGGCAACTGGAAGCACTTGTTTCTCGACCCCGGACTTAACTTCTCCTCTGACTTTGCCTATGACTTCGCCTGTGACTTCGACTTCGAGTCGAGCGCAGCAAGGCGCAACAGACCAACAACTGTGCTGAGCTGTGACGCCGGGAGGCAACAACAATAACAACAATATGTGCTGCATAGGCAGGTAATTGCTGGAGTCCGGAACGCACTGATGTGAAACATTTGTCATATGGACCGAGACGTGCCGTGAGCTGCCCTGGGAAAGTTGTCAACGATAGAGCGACGCTTTGCCTCGTCTTGCAAGTCGAGCCTTTGCCTTTAATCTGTGATATAGGTCATGCAACCCTCAAGGTTCCGCGTAGTGGCATGCCTCCATCCAACGTGCCGCATGCCACGGCATTGTCTGTGCCTTTTGTAATCTCAACTCGACTTGAATTCGTAGAAATTACGCATGAGCATGTTGCAGAAGCAGCGCCAGCAACTAGGAAAGTAGCCTTGTCCTGTTGCAAGTCCCAGCTATTATGCATGTTGCATGCCCCACTGTGTCTGCACATTCATCTGACTAACAAGTGCACTTTGAGTGCCGCTTTCATTGCATGCACAATTAAAAACGCAGTTAGACAAAAAAACATGAAGCTAGTGAAACAGTCACAGAAAGCAACTCGAGCTGCAAATTCCCCCGCTGCAAAGCCACCCAAAAGAACTCAACTCAACGCTTCAGCCCATTCAATGTCAATGAACCGCAGCCGTAATATCACACACACTCGTGCACACTCGCACACACACACTTGCACACATACATACGTAGCTGTCGTTGGGATTGAATTCTTTCCTTATTTGTTTATGGTTTTGCCCCGTCTCAGATAATCTTGGGCGCGTTAGCTTCAAGTTCGTTGCGCTTGGCCAGGTTGCAACGTAGCTGCGATTGGGATTGGGAATTGTTATTGCTGCTAGGGCCGAGACAGCGCTACGTATCTATATCTATATAGTACTTATGATGTTATTTTATTTTATTGTCGTCTATCGTTGTCGTCGAAGTCGCTGTCGCTGTCGACGTTGTCGCTGTCTTCTGTCAAAGTTCTCTACATTTTGTTGGTTTATCGCTTCATAGATTTTCAATGCTTCAATACAACAAATAAATATTAATAAATATTTTCGACATTCTAGTCAATCAACCGTCTTTATATGGTTGTGTGTATTTTCTATAGGTGCAGCTCACAACTCCTTCTACTAAATCGATTTTCTTGTTTTTGGTTAATTATTTTGCGGTTGACGTGAAAATGCCATCAACGTAAATCAATTTGAATAACTCTTGAATGGAAAATCATAGTAAAGCAAATAGCTTGCAATCTGAGTGCGTTTTCTCAGATTTCATTTAGTCTTGCATCTAGCGCCCATGCAAATTCAATTAAAACGATTGCTTGTTAATTACAATATGTTAAAGTGCAGATCAAAGATTAATTAAATGTTCAGCTGTCGCTAGTAATGAAAGCAGCATCACTTAACACTGACGATCTTATGCAAAATCGTGTTGAACATTTTCTAGTTATCATTAGAAATTTTACGATATGTCAACGCTCCACAGAACTTTGTTACAATCGAACCTACGATTATTTTTAAACTTAAAACCGGATTTATAGGTATGCTAATGAGTAGGCGATATATTACAAATGTTAGCAGAGCTTTCATATCAATCGCGACGATTCTTATTATTATTATTATACACATTTTGCGATTATATGTTATTATTTATCTTATTATTAGATTAAGCTTATGTCAAATGAATGTAAGTTTGTATACTCTGTAGTAATGCAAATGTAAGTCATACTTACTATTAAACAGTTGAATCTGAATTGTAAATTGAAATTGATAAATAATGAACTCGAACTGAATAACAATACAAAGCCATTAGCTAAGTACTAATAAATTATTTCATATTCCCATAATAAGAGTCAATATTTTAAGGAGTATCCATCAGCCACTTCCTTTAAATCGCAAAATTCAACCACCTCCGCTTAAAACACTTACTTTGTATAATAATAATAATATTTTTCTGACAATTTATGCCCTTAATCCACGAGCTTACATTGATTTACTAATTATAAAAACGAGCGACAAACAAGTTTTCAAAAAAACTAAAGTTGCTAAAAGAAATTAGAAACTCGTGTGGAACATTAGACTACAGATCGTCGGTTGCAACTAAGTAATTCCAAGTCTGGGCTTTTCACATACGCAATTAACCTTAATTTCGCACCTGGCGCCCAGTGCAACTGTTCCCAATTGGAGTCACAGAAAGAGAAATAAACCAAGAAAATGTTGTGACTGGACAATTGATATACTATGATTGATTTCAATGGGGAAATCGACTTCGAATCGAGGCGAGTCGAGTCGAGTGGATTCGCCTTATCAGTTGCTTGTTATCGCCAGTCCCCCCATTGTAAAATGATATGCAAGGTGCTTGGCCGGCTTTCAGCTGGGGCAATTCATCACATTCATCAAACAGTCGTACACGAAATACACGAAATTCATTAGCCATAAACTTTCAATTTCAAGAACTGCCCGACGCCTTGTCGCGGCTTGTTATTATTGACATTACAAATGTTATTGATTGATAGATAGGCTGCAAGAGGGAGGAGGTAGAGGAGATTGCTGTACTCAAGGTATTGTGACTGCATTTCGTTTCACTTTTCCACGGACTGCTTTTCTTTCATTCCGCTGAAGTCACGAAATTGAAAGTACATGTTAATTATTTCCACATACAACGCCAACAATCACCTGCATTCATTGTGCGACTGCAGTTAAGATGGAGTTGGAGTTGGAATCGAAGTTGGAGTTGGAGTTGGAGACCCGCAGACCCGATCAATTTTCACTGATAAGCGCATTAGTTTTCGAGTGTTACCTTGTCCAATTCCCCCCACTTGCCCTCGCATACGTTGCATGCCTCGTTGCGTCTCTTGGTGTCAATCAGTTCCAATTCGAGTCCCTCTCCTCTTTCTTTTTTTTTTTTTTTGTTGACATTTCTTTCTGCCTCGTCAACGTTGCATGCAAACAATGAAATCGGTTTTTATGTTGTTTCTTTTTGTTGTACATTTTTCAATTTTTTGTTGTTATTTTTTATGGGAGCAGGAGGCGTTTGCATTGGATCCATCAGTCTGGCAACAGTAGCATTACAATGCATTTGCTTTTGACTTTTCGGTTTAGCAATTCTGGGAAATTGTCACAGGGGCGCTTTGTTTCGCCCTCCAAGCGATATGGTCAAGAGATATTGGAAATTGAATGCATTCGTACGAGTATTGGTAAAAATGTGATTTTCCAATTGATACTGGGATGCGAAATCGATTAATTTGGAAATAATGAGAATTCTTTTTTAAATTTAACACCTTCTTTTTCAATCTGTACTTAATTATGGATTTTTTTTTAGTGTATAGTCTTCTTTTTTGTTATCAATATAAATGAGGGTATATTTACGAAGAGATTTAACTTACAATTAGGTTCTTTATAAGTGATGTAAGAGTTGACAATCATAATAAAAAAGGAAGTCAACATTGTCTAGACGACAAGAAATCTGTAAGCAAAGAAATCTGTCAACACAAATACATTATCATAAACTATAAAAAACCAAAATTCATATTTATGGTAAACAAAATAATAAAATTAAATATGTAAATACTAAAATATTTAATTGTTTTTCAAATCATTTTTATAAAAAAGTAATTACATTTTTGATTTAATATTAAATACCATTTATCTTTTTTACAGTGGATTAAATTACTTAATGTCTTTCTAAAATGGTTTTAATGTTCTCAATAATTACATTACTCCGTCAAGAAAAATCTTTTTTTTACACCATTCTTTGTGCAGAATTTTCTTAAAAAGTCTTTCGTCACATTTGAAGTGGCCTCTTCATAATTTGCATTTCTAATGAGGTTAACTGTACTCACAGCTCGTCGCTGCTCTAATTACATGTCTTACACGACTCAAAGTCACGCCCACTTCGCGCCTCTCTTCATTCAGCTGTCCATTGCAAGCGATAATTAATTGCATGCCAAGTTCTTGACGCTACCTTATCAAAATTAGTATATGAGAGAAAAGATTGCCCGAAGGCACAGCAACAATTATAATGCTGTCCCTTGCAGCACGAGTAACAGCTGTGGAAGCTGTGGAAGTGGCAGTGGCGGGGGAAGTGGCAGAGAGATGGTCGTGCATTTAAAGTCCAATCTGCAACAATTCAATTAAGCCAATAACTAAACCAATTTGTAATGCGCTGCAGCTTTTTAGCTACAGCAACGAAGAGGACCATGATGATGACGACGATGATGATGGCGTTGGCTACAAAGTCTTTGAGAATTGGGGTAAGTACGTGCAAAGGAGACAGAGAGAGGGAGAAGGAGAGGGAACTGTGGCAAAGCTAATGCCAAACACAAAGCCATGCGGCAGCGAGGCAAATCCAATTAAACTGGTGACAACGACGCTGCAGCCACTAAAAAAAAGGGCAACACAGTCAGAGAGAAAGAGAGAGCGATTGTTAGAAAGAGAGAGGAGGCAACTGTGTGCGAGGGAATGCGGGGGCTGAATAGCGCATAAAAATTGAATAAAGCGCAATTTCAAATGACTGTTGTGGACCATGGAGCAATGCCACCTGCTGCTGGTTTACATTTGCAAAAGTCGACTTCAAAGCAATTGCGACATAATTAAGTTGACAACAACAACAGCAACATCAGCAGCAGCAGCAGCAACAGCAACATGAGCAGCAACAACAACAACGAGCCAAGTCAACGATTGACACCAGTGACCCAGTTTAACGCGACGGATAAAACTGGACGCGGTTCTGGCTCCGACTCTGACTCTCTGACTGCGACTCTGTCACCGACTCCCAATGAATCGCGTCTCTCGTCTTTCGTCTTTCGTCTCGTGTCTCCGTCTCTGCAAACTGGAACTGACTATGAGGCGAACCGTGTGACGTCGCCGTCGTCATCGTGGTTGTTGTTGTTACTTTTGTTGCTGCCGTTGTTGCAGTTAAAATTGAAAATTAAAATTGTTAGACAGCGTGTCGCGCGCTGTCGCCTGTCACTAGCATTAGTTCAACATATTACGTATACGCATGCCCTACTCTGGACTTTAACTATTGCCCCGTGGCGCAGCTTAGCTAAGCTCCAATTGAGCATTAAATAAACTAGAGATCAAAAGGCGCTCCTATTGAAGTAGCAAAGAATTCGCAAGTGCAATAAAAGCACACGGAGAAATTGCATTACCTATTTACTATAAATAAATATATAACATAAAATAATTTAAAGTGGTAAAGATAATTTTGGTTTCAGGCTACAGAGCACAGAATATTAAATTACATAGAGTAGTTTTTATGCTAATCAGATTCAAGTTTATTTAATCGATGCGAATGGTAAAATGCCAAACAAAAATTATTTCATCTTCTTCTATTTAAACAAGAATATCGGAAAGGCAGTATAAATATTTGTACATATTTGTAAAATAAAAACATTACTAATAATCAAAATTAGTTAATCTTGCTAATCTTCTTGACTTATCACTCATAAAAAATAAATAAATAAATAATAAATAAAAAAAATTAAAACTCTATTTATAATATCGAACAATTTCTTCTTAAAAAAACATTACTGAAAATAAAGTTAACTTATTGTTTAAGATTTTTTAAACCTTAACTTTTAAAAAACTATTAAGAATTTGTTACAAGTTAAGTACAGATATTATTGTTATCTGATCAAGATTATTACTATTTGTATATGTAGGACATTTTCAAAGTTGACGAGACCGAACTAACCGCAAAGTCATTTGGTTTTAGGCCGCTATTTTAACGGGTTTTGCCAGCTGCATGTTGTAGTCTGGCAGTCAGTCTGTCTCTCTATCTGCCAGTTTGTCTGTCTCTCTGGCTGTGTCTGGCTTGCTTTTGTTGTTGACTGCTTCTTAATTTCACACCAACGCCGCCGCCAAGTGGCAAATGTTTTTGCGGCGCTTTTAATACTCGCGCTTTACCCAGCTACGACTACAGCTCCAGCAACGAGCTTCTGGCTGCTATGACGACAAAATCCAATTAAAGAAATTATATTTGCACAAGCATATAAGAAAAACCTGGTCACATTTGCGGCAAATTGTTATTAAAACCATTATAAAGAAACTACCAGTTGGACACGGGCAAAGGAGACTAGAGCGACGATGAGGATAAAGAAGAGGATGGGGGAGAGGAAGAGCACTTAAAATGTTGACGCCTCAACCGCACGAGAAAGTTGCGAGTGCATTCAACATTCCTTTTTTCCAGGTTGAGTGTTTTGTTAAGGATCTGGGATTGTTTTTAGAGGATGTGCCAGAACCGCATTCTCAATTCCATTCCCATTCACATTCACATCCACACATGCTTAACTTGAGAGATGCTTAACAAATTTCTTAACGTAATTCCTATGAAAATACACAGCAGAAGATACGAGATACAAGATACTATTTGCTGGCCGCTAGCTTCATATTGTATAAGGCTGGAGGGAAGAATCAGCGAAATTTATGAAAACAAATTGCTCAAATTACAAGAGGTTCTCATCTGTTTTTCAGTTTCCTTTCTCTTTTTTTTGTGTGTTTTGCACTCACTTACAATGTACTTGTAGTTTTATTTGTATCTTTAAGATGCATGTGGGCGTAAGTGTGCTTCTTAAGTGCATTTTGGTATGGATTACGCCAGAATCGAGTGTGTGTGTGTTGAGGAGGAAGTGGTTGGTGTTTTGTCTTAAGCAGTGAACTACAAATTTTCCAAAATAGTTATCGAATTGACAATGGAAAAGTTGTTGCTGGGGAAACCCTAAGAGCTTGAGACTTAGATAAGTATATCTATCTTAATGATTCACTCATAAAATGTCATAATAGCACGAAATTAGCCTGATGATAAGTGTTGGATTGTAAATACCAAAGACCGATAACGAAAACGCACATCATCTGGATGAGTAATGGAATGATTCAGTTACTCGGGATTAATAGAATCTGAATAATTTGTAAAGCTGTACACGCAATTCATCTCTCACTGACCTCGGGCTCACCAATTTGATTTGAGCTGCAGCATTTGTAATACTGTAAAACTGTAAAATCTCCAAAAAGGGCATAAATCTAATTTGGCTTTTTGGGCTCTTTTATGATGGCCATCGAGCGGATCGTTTGAAAAGAGAATTGCCAAATGCTCTGTTGATGTTGCTGCTGATGATGATGATGATGATGATGGTCTATCTAAGCGCCCAAAATGTACTACACCAAATCCATTTACACACCTGACCATAAAACCGTTGAACACCAGCAGTTCTTGACTACGAAATACCCTTTAAATTAAACTGTATAAAGAATTATTAGCTCTGCATTATATAAGCATTATAAAGTAATAATAATAATAATATAAATAATTAGATAACACTTATTAAAATGAATGTATTGAAAGTTGTGCTACCCCTTAAGCATCTTTGTTGCAGGGTATCTACTGAAAGTTAAAAGCCATTCAACTTGGCCCGCAATAAAACGGCAAATGCGAGCGCGAAATATTTTCCAAACGCGCACACGAAAATTATTTTATGATGCTTTTAAACTAATTTTCCGGAAAAAAGCAACAACAACAAGAAGTGAGAACTGAGAACGAGAGCAAACGTGCGAAGGCACTCGAAATTGGTGGAAAACGAGCTGAAGAGAAGAGAAAGAGCATAAAAAAAAACACTGTTGACGGAACGCGTGAGGATATTAAAATTTTATTTACCTGAAACCGAATTTTGAAACCAAGTTTAGGGGCCATTTTACATGCGTCGGGAGTAACAGGTTAGTTCGAGTCCTTAAACTCTAGAACTGTTGCTAGTTTCAACTGAAATGACTACAGTTACTGCCAGCAGTTTGTGGCCACACATCGCATAGTTCATGGTCACGAACTGTGCATAAAATGGGAGATAGACTAAGAAAGGTTCGCGTTCGAGGACTGCGCAAATTTGTCGTGAGACACTTTCCCTTGCCCTTGACGACTGGCGGCTTATCTGAAGGCCATCAATCTAAATTACATTGCAGGTGGGAACGAAGTATTTTTAACTCGCTGCTGTAGCAATAATAAAAAATATTTTAATGCCTTTGACATTCGGACGACAAATTGATTTATCGAAGATGGATTACACAGGAAGTGAGCAGAAGTTGCAACATGCTTGCAACCAAATTGACATGTTCTGCACCATAATGAAGCGATCAGTGGCAGAGTCTAAGGAGCCTAAGGCCTCACACTGTTCCATAGAATTCGAACTGGGATTTGGACGTTGGTCTATTCATAAATTTAGGCACTGCCTGCTGATTTGTCAGCACCACAAAAAGAAGAGGGAAGAAGCGAGTGAGGCAGGACATCAAGGACATGCTGGGTATTCGGTTGTGTCGCAGGTAAACTCCTTATTGTCTCATCCCAACTCATCCCATCTCAGCTTCCATCTCAGCTGGCCTTTTGTGTTGCTCTTTTTTTTTTGCCATCCTCTGTTTGCTTTTGCAATTGACAGGCTGCCTTTGCTGCCTTGGAAGCGTGGGCATATTTATGGTCTTCAATCTATTCCCAGAATTTCGAAAGCAACTTCAACTCCGACGCAATAGCTACGCAGTGGGCATTATCGGGTTTCGAGTTTGTGCTCGGAGTGTGGAGTTTACTTGGAAATGAGGCTATATACTCTACAGGATTCATTACTGAAGGTGTCATAAATTCATCCTGCAGTCTCTCAAGTTGATTTGACTGCTGCTCCTGTGGCGCAGAAAGAGAGAGAGAGAGAGAGAGAGATAGAGTTAGATTCAGTACTCATCATCATAACTTGCAGGAATAAAATTGAAGATACCTTCCAACACAACATAACATAACTTAATGTGACGAACGAGCAGTTTGTTTACCTTTTCGGTAGCCTGTCATTGACATATCATAACTCAAAAAATATCGACAACTCATGTCGGGTGTGTGTTTCCTTTGCACAAACAAGATAGTAATTTCCTGTATTATTTATTTACTTTTAAGTAGTCGCTGTACACGATGGAACGATGGAGGGCAAAATAAAAAACTGACTTATCATCCTGTGGAAAGTGTCCTGACAACAGAACTCATTCATAAATCAAGGAACGCAACACGGCTGCACAAAGTATTGTTAATTTTCGATATATCTATGCCATGTTTTTAGAGGAAACCTCTTAAGTGTTCCTTAGTTGATACAAGAAAAAAATATGTATGTATATAAAAACGAAGGAAGCTGAAAAACTGCTTCCTCATGGTTATTTCAGTGCTCGTAATATGATAGTCCAAAACTTCGTACGCCAGGACAGCTGACGAGCGAGAAATCGAGTAGAAACTTGGTGTTCTTGCTATGGTTGCATTTTTAGAATAATGCGTATTTTTGTTTCTTGGTGAGCTACATTCAAATTAAACGATTTTCCACAGCTCTATGAAAAGTTGAGTCATTTCTGGGAACTGCCTTTTCCTATTGCCAATAAAAGTAGAGACGAAATGGAAAACAAAATGGGTAAAAGTTCTCAAAACGTGCTGAAGCCATAAATATCAATTAGCTTAGATAAAGATGCCGAAGCGAGCCACGGGCTATACGATTCGAAACTAAGGCTAATTGTAGTTTGACTCGAGTCTGCTGGTGGTCCACTTTGAGACTGAGACTTAGACGAGACACTCTGAGAATCGGAGTCTGAGTCAGCGACGGGTCAGCGTACAGGTTGAAAAGGAAGTCGTTAAATTGATAAGGACAAACTGAATGGAAATGCGCTGCAGGAAAATATAAAATGATTATAGAATGTGACCAGAGTGCCAGGTCACGTTCCACTCACGGATGAGTCACACATACACGTATAAATATATATAGAGGCAGACAGAGAGTTCGGCTTATCGGGGCAGTGACGCCACCGCCTCTTGATAAGCTGCTACAAATTTGATGACGCAAATGTCGCCGACCATTTTCCCGGTAGTTGCTGCCACTAATTTGTTGCTCACTTTGTTTGATGTCGGCTCTGTGGGCGGCACTTTGAACTGCTGCCTGCGGCATTCTTTCCGACTCGTTGTATCTCTCTTATCACTTGCCGTTGCAGTGTGGTCCTTATCTCGGCATGTGCTACGCAGCCTCCTTATTGTCTCGCCTCTCTCCTCTGCTCAGCTTTGCTCTGCTCTGAGGTGGCCTTCTCTCTTATTTGCTTGCATCTTGGTCAAACAACAACAGCTAGTTGGCATGCAGTCACATCGACCTCACTTCTGTTGGTTCACCTCCAAAAATGTGCCCTTCCATTGGAAGCATTTTCCGAGCTTATCAGACAACAACGTAACCCTGACCTAAGCCAACTCACATTGCTTATTTGCAGATGAGATACTAGATACTGTATCTGTTTGCTGTAGTTCACACTTCTCAGGCTTATCATCTACAATACGTCTGAGGTATTTTTCTTTTTAAAATATGTTTATGTAGGGTACTTCAGAATTAGAACGGTATAATAATTAATTGTTTAAGAAAAAAATGGTTATTCTAAGGAACTCATTTTTGTTTTTATGTGTGAAGAAAAAGTAAAATGAACGAAAATGGAATGAAGAATAGTAGGTAAAAAAAACATTTTTATTTTATTTTAGGGTATTGATATTAGAATGTTATATTAATTTAATTTATAATGCATATAAATATTATTGTAAGGAGCTTAGCGTTGAAAAAGTAAAATGAACGAAAATGGAAAGCAAGTTTAATGCGTTATTATTCATAAAATTAATACAAACCAAAAACTATTTTTATTTCGTAGGTTGTTTTAATATTCGCACATTATTAATGATAACAATATTATTATTATGAGCTTAGCTCTTTATGTCTTTATGTCTAAAAAAGTAAATGTTTAGGCTTTAAAGTCCAATGCAAGTTTATTACATTCTATCATAAAAATAGCAACTAAAACCCAATGATATAAGGTTCTTAGTTATGAACTGTAAAATAACCTTAGATATTTATAAATTTATGGATATTTCATCTTTACAAAAAAAGTTAAATAATTTTAAAAAATATAAAGTACTTCAATATATAGTATTAATATGGTGTTCATATAACTTAAATACAAGGAAAAGTACGGCTCAGCGAAGTCATGTGCATCTTTTATCGCCAACTTTGGAATTCCTTACAACTTCCCGAACAAAGTTATTGCTTAACCCACATAGTCGGGCACATAACATATAGTACACATGTGATTCGTACATTGAATTAGAAGTTTACCAAAATGCGGCAACAACATAGATTTTACAGCCAAATCATAAACACGAACTCGACTCTGATTAAAATTTCATTTCGCACTTTCGACTGCGATGCCGTGATTGGGTGTTTTGGGTTGTTTGTTGTTGCAAACGCTGGGTGCTGTACTAGGGCAGGTGCCGGGAACAGGTAGCAGCCCCAAAACGAAAAAAAAAAGAAAAACGTAGTGCTGGGTCGTAAAAAGTGCAGCGAGAACCGCAGCGTAACGCGTCCACTGCAATGCAGCTGGTGAAATGTCAGCGCTGCTTCAGGTTTTATGGCCCACACCGCAAATGGCTATGAGAATGAATCTAAACTGAGTGGCTCGGGGTCTGGGTCTGGGCCATGACCAGAGTCAGAGTCAGAGTCAGAGTCATAGCGAGAGTCCGGGTCCGGGTGTGTTTTGGGTCTGAGACTGTGTCTCTGGTCTGGTCTGCTCTGGTCTGGGCTCTAAATTCGGTTAGGGCTAAAACGTAAAAGTTTTATGGCTGGCGCAGGGCGTGCGCGTGGAAGATGCTTTGGGCCAAGTCAAAAGGCAGCGCGTTGTGTTGACGTCAACATCTAGCTAGAGATGGGAGCGTGCGGCACGATAAGTGAAGTTAGTTCACACTGTGCAATGCAAAATAAACTGATTAATTTGTTAGCGTTAAATCAGTTCGTGTCACGACTTGTTACGCTGCCAGCTTCGGTAATACAATTTTGCCTGTAATTAATTTTGCATGCAAGTCAGCAAGTCAAGAGCAGCAGCAACAGCGAGATTGAGACTAAGAGTCACAGACAGTGACTGACGATAGTCGGAAAAATAGTATGAGTACTCGCACTCATACTTTGGCTCAGGTCTCAGCTTTCGGCTTTATTTGGAAGTTAATAAACGAACGTCGCAAACACGGCAGCTGATTTTGAATGCCGCATGACGTTTTAGCCGATTTTGATATGCCAAATGTGTCGCTAAATGATTCTTATTTTCGTTTCTTTCCTCCCCAGGGCACCACCTGACTAACTGACTGACTGGCTGTCTTTATGTTTGTGTGTCGTTCTGTTTGCGTGTGATGCGTACGTTACGCATACGCCGAGTGTGACAAGCGCAGTTTTGTGACTGGCATTAGCTTTTAACTTGACTCTTCGTTGTTGTCGTTTGTTGTATGCAAATTGGCTGGAACAGCAACAACAACAACAACAAGAGCGACGAGGCAGCAAAACTTGTGCCGTGACAGACAGATCGAGAGCTGCGACCGAGGTTCAGGTTTGTAAAGTTTGCATTGCATTTGTCAGCTAGCTCATTAGTGTGCCTGATTGTTGTTGCTGTTACTGTTGCTGCAGCATTATTTATTTGACATTTTTAACACTTGGCTTACAGCTGACAGTTCAGCGCTTTTTCAGCCTTTTGCGCTATTTACACACTTCCAGCCATATTTGCCAACAAGCGCAAATTAGTTAACTGCATTGAGTACATTTTTTTAAATTGTTGCTCTTCTTCTTCGCTTTTGTTGACTTTTGGCATTAGCTGCCTCACTGACTGCCAGACTACGTCGTCTTCTATATATTTGCATATTTGTCTCAGTTCGTGTGCTTGCAAATAATGGTTAACTTAATGCAGATTTAGCATTAGTAAATATAAATATTTCCGTTGCAAGCTAATAGGAAAATATTCGGAGAAATTTCTTCAATCGATCAAACTTCAAAATTATTTGGAATTTTGTTTATAATAAATAATACAGAAGAGAATGATTAAAGTGGAAAGTTGAAAGATATCAATAATTTATTGAGGCCAAAACAACTTGACTTGTTTAATCAATTACTGAGAATTTAGATGACAACTTTTAGTTTGGACTTTTGTCAATAGAATATGAAAATATCGAGTTGGCAATGACATAACTTTATTATGTCTACACTAAATATACGTGGATGTCTTATTAACTTATGACCGTCCACAACAAAATTGCAGTGAATGTAGGCTTTAAAAGGATTTAAGCAGGTGATCGATTCGATCAGGACCCCGAGGGAACAGCATGCATTCCGACTATATCTATAGAGGGTATAGGAAGGCTCGTCGAAACTTCTCGCTAAAAACCTATTTCTTGCTGCTTTTATGGTGGATTTTGGCTGCGGGACAGTGGGTGATGGTGTGTTTGGTGTAAGTGCAATTAATTTATTACCAAATGTCACTGCAACTCCAACTTATGATGTTTCGAATTTAATAGTAAAGAGATTCAAGATGCATTCCGGGATCATTACTACATAAGTCTGGTGGCCTTCTTTTTATCAATTTTTATTTTTGCTCTGTTCCTCTTCATCGAGAGGCTGCGCTACAATGCAGTTCTGTCCATCATAATTTCATTTCTTATTGTGAGTAACTGTCGGGCATTGCAATGTTTGCGATAATGATAAAACACGTTAAAACTTTTAGGTAGAGTTGCAAATTGTTGCCCTCTTCATGCTCGTCTCTCGTTCTTATTGGGGAGAAATGCTCCTGTACTTCGGGATCTGTGTAGTAGCAATATTTATCTTTGTGATCATCGGATTGATTGTACCAAGACAGGTGAGTGGACGGCCCAAAGTGTTGCAAAATACAAGATAATGGACAATTAATGAACTGTTTAATGTTATAGATCGATTGCACGCTCCATATAGCTTTACTTTTTATACTCGCCTTTCTCTTTCTTCTTATCACCGTCTTCTTTCTTATGCATCAACTACTGGTCCCAGAGATGTGGAAAGACATTAAAAAACATGGCTTTTATCTGATTCAGATTCCAATTACAATCACCATACTATTAGTGAGTACTTTCTATTCACACAAACCATTTGTATTTATTTTCAAATGTTAACTTGAAGTTTGTCATGTACCATGCGCAAACAATAAATGGCGGGAGATTCGCGGAGATGCGTCTCCATGATTTTTGTCTTGGATCATTGATTCTTTTCCACGATTTTCTCATTATTTATTGGTTAACATTCTACTGGCAAATGATGTCAGGATATGTCACACCCGATGACTGGACGCATTTATCAACGTTTTGGAATCAAGATAGGAGAGTAATACGACTCGACTTCGATGATTATACTGAGAGCATTTTATCCAATAATAAAGCAGAAGAGAATGTCGTGTTTATTTCTCAACATCAACCAACATCGGATCAACCGAAACTGGGAATAACTCTTGACTTTAGGGAAGACGATGTGGTAAGAACACCAATACCGATGAGTGAACGAAGTTGGAGGCTTAAACGTCTAACAAAAGACATTAGAAAGGCAGATTATAGACAAATAGCTACAGAAGAGGGACCTGGAATCGATTATATCAATTGATTTGAAATATAATTTTTTAAAAATACAATTTACCTTAAAAATTGAATAAAATTGTGATTGTAATTGAGAGGAAATATACTGAAGGCTATACTATTATATTTCATTCAAAATATATCATAGTGTACAAAATTTACCAGATTATCAGCCAAAGCAATTAAGACACATAGTAAGTATGCGCCTGTTATTCGATTTTTTGATTTGATCTGCGTACAAATAAGAAGTGTTGACGAAAAAAAGTACATCTCCATCTTTTATAATCTATGAGATCTTGGACGGGCAGATGGGCATAGCTATATCGTCTCGGCTGTTGGTCTTGGTTTAATTTTGAGATCTTTACATTCATGAAACTAGATTATAATCTTGAATTTGAAGATTGGGCAATCTAGAGTTTTTGTAGAACTTTAATCATGTTTTAAAAATAAACCTTGTTTAAATTTTGCCATTATACAATCTATATTTCAGATTTTATTCTTGATTTTAGAACGTTTTTTCTTTCTGTGGACCTTTCTTGTACACACAAAGATTATAATAGCCTTCTAACATATGAGTAGTCGTTAATGTTAATGATTAATGGTCGGTTAATAAAAACGGGCAAATAACTTTATGCATATATTCGTATAATTTTAAAATTTACAGATACTTTACCGTTAAATGTCAAATTTATATCTAGAAATTATTTAATTCTTGTGAGCTGTTTTGTTGTCTGCTGTAAATGATATTTGTCAAGCACGAAGTTTTGGCAGTTTAGAGTTCCGACTGCCATGAAAGCCAGCTACCAGAAATACCGCATCTACAAGAAAACCCGTCGGAAGTTTGCTTTCCAATCTTATTTGCTATTGTGTGTATGGCTTTTACTGGGTATAACACAATGGTGTCTTGTGTGCATTACGTAAGTTGCATATGTCACAATACTATATTAATTATATATGTATATATATATATATATATATATAAATTGCAGTGATCCCGTAAGAGAAGTATTTTATGACTATTATCAAGTAAGCTTTATCACATTTGTTGTAGCGCTTCTGCTTTTTTCCTTTTATGTATATTTTGAGAAGCTACGATTCAACAATGGTCTTAACTATCTGATCAGCGTATTAATTGTGAGTTGTATTTAATTATTAATCAATTATAAATTTAGCATTGTGTTGTATTTTCAGATTGAGCTGCAAATAATATCGCTTTTCGCATTGGTTGCACGAGTGTATTGGCCCGATCTGATATTCTTTTTTGCAATATGTGTTCTTGTATTGTTTATGGCTATATATATTAGCTCTATACTTCCAAGGCGGGTTAGTTCATCTCTAAATATTAGCAAACCTATGTATACATTCTGATTTCACAGATTGATTTAACCATAGACGTGGCACTGCTTTTCATTTATGGTTTCTTCAGCATGTTGGGTGCAATCTTCTTTATCATGTGTCGCTTTCTGATAACTGAGAAAAAGTTAGGACAATATATATCCAGAGGATCTAAATCTTTTCTCATTTCTGAATTATTAATTTCTTTTATGATTCTCATGGTAAGTTTCTATGCAATTGTTTTTTTTATTAAATCACTCGGATTAAGAGTATCTTCTTTTGATAGTTTGTCATGTATCATGCCCAAACCATTAATGGAAGCCGATTTGCGGAGATGCGACTCAATGATTTCTTGCTGGCATCACTAATTCTCTTCCATGACTTTCTTATCATTTATTGGCTGACATTCTACTGGCAATTCAACAATAAACCCTTGACACCCGACAATATCCTAAGAACTACCACAGCATCAGATGATGAAGAAAAGTATTATGACGAAGGTTATACAGAAAGTCCTGTTGGTACAGAGGATACCAGTGAAGCTGATCTTGTTACAACGGACGATTATATCGATGATACATCTTCCGATGAAACTGACGATATTTTGAGTTCAACATCAGTAATGTCTTCTGATGACGAGTATTATTACAGTAGTGAAACTTCTTCGGCAACAACAGACGATTATGCTGACTATAGTTCTGATGCACCTTCTGATGATGCTAGCGCTGAAGATTATAGTGAGGTTTCTATGGTAACAACAGACGATTCTGAAGCTAATATTACGGGATCGTTTTCTGGTGCTGCAACTTCTAGTGTCGATTCTAGTGAGGCTTCAGTTACAACATTAGTCAATTCGAGTGCTGAAATTACAGGATCGTTTTCTGAAGCTGCAACGTTTTCTAGTATCGAGGCACCTGTGGCAACATCTATCGATTCTAGTGTGGCAATTACGGAATCTTCTGCTGCAACTGCAATATCTTCTGAAGGCGATCCGACTGAGGATTCTGTGACAACAGCAGTCGACTCTAGTGCTGCAATGACGAAATCTTCTGCTGCAACTAAAACGTCATCTGATAATGTTTCTACTCAGGTTACTGTAGCAACAACCGTCGATTCTAGTGCTGCAATAACGGAATCTTCTACTCTAACTGCAATTCCTTCTGATAGCTATTCTACTAAGCCTTCTGTGGTCACAACAGTTGACTCAAGTACTGCAATTGTGGAATCTTCTGAGGCAACTGAAAAGTCTTCTGATGACGATCCCACTGAGGATTCTGTGACAACAGCAGTCGACTCTAGTGCTGCAATTACGGAATATTCTTCTACAACTCCAACGTCCTCTGATGATGTTTCTGGTGATGATGATGTTTCTGGTGATGATGATGTTTCTGGTGATGATGATGTTTCTGTGGCAACAACATTTGACTCTAGTGCTGCAATTACGGAATCTTCTGCTGCAACTGTAATGTCAACTGATGACAATTCTACTGAGACTTCTACCACTACAACAGAAGAAACCACCACAGATTATTATGATGATTATTATGACGATACTATTATCGATGCTGAAACTGAAGTTCCTCCTACTGAAATAACTTTTGGTAATGGGAATAGTGAGGCTACTAAGGCAAGAACTCGAACTAGAAGAACTCGAAGAACTCGAAGAACAAGAAGTACTCGTTCAGGTATTACCATTTCCAGATCTTTTGGTACAGAATAATGTCTTCTAATGACGATATCACAAACCATCATATTCAACATAATTGAAACTGCAGTTTTCAGGCAAAAACTATAAATGGCGGGAAATTCGCGGAGATGCATTCAAATGATTTTTCCTTTGGATCATTGCTTCTTTTCCCCGATTTTTCCATCATTTATTGTCTATATTTCTAGCGTCAACTCATATCTAAATTAAGAAAATATTGAGAGCATTTTATCCACTAATAAACTTGATAAAAAAGGTTGCGTTTATTATTCAACCATCATCAAAACAACTGACAATAACTCTTGATTTTAGGGATGCCAATTCAAATGATCGAAATTGCAGGCTTAATCCAACAAACTGCATAACAAAACAAGTGAGAATGCGAATGTTGAATGTGCTTGACTTTGAGATACCCGCTACCAATTTAGGTAACAATTTTTTAGAAATGCCCATATATCATAATATAGACTTATATTTCGTCTGACCGATGATCTTTAAACAGTGAATCGGTAATTCAAATACCAAAGATCTTTAATTACATACTCGTATATATACTCATATGGTATAGCTTTAAAAGTGGCAGATACTTTCCGTTCAATGTCAAATTTATATGTTTAAATTATTTAGTTCTTGTGAGCTGTTTTGTTGTTTTTGTTGTCTGCTGTAAATGTTTGTTACCAAGGAGTGACATCCATGCTCATTGGCCCTTTGGAGCTTCGGCTACCATGAAAGCCAGCTACCAAAACTATCACATATATAAGAAAGCCCGACGAAAATTTGCTTTTCAATCGTATTTGCTGTTGTGTGTATGGCTTTTACTGGGTATAATACAATGGTGCGTTGTCTGCCTTGCGTAAGTTCCTTATGTCACAATATTGTATTTATAAATAAATATCGAAAAATTTCTGTTCGCAGTGATCCCATAAGAGAAGTATTCTATGATCATTATCAAGTATGCATTATCACATTTGCTGTAGCGCTTCTGTTTTTTTTCTTTTATGTATATTATGAGAAGCTACGATTCAACAATGGTCTTAACTATCTGATCAGCGTATTAATTGTGAGTTGTATTTAAGTTTTAATCTATTATAAATTTAGCATTGTGTTGTATTTTCAGATTGAGCTGCAAATAATATCGCTTTTCGCATTGGTTGCACGAGTATATTGGCCCGATCTGATATTCTTTTTTGCATTATGTGTTCTTGCATTGTTTATGGCTATATTTATTAGCTCTATACTTCCAAGGCGGGTTAGTTAATCTCTAAATATTAGACAAACCTAAGTATACATTTTGAATTCACAGATTGATTTAACCATTGATGTGGCACTGCTTTTCATTTGCGCTTTCTTTAGCATTTTGGGTGCAATCTTTTTTCTGATGTGTCGATTTGTCATAACACAAAAACATTCTGGAACAAAAACTTTTTTCATTTTTGAATCATTAATTTCTTTAATGTTTCTCATGGTGAGTTTCTATTCCCGTTGTTTTCTAAATTATTTGGATAAAGATTTTATTTTTGATAGTTTGTCATGTATCATGCTCAAACCATTAATGGAAGCCGATTTGCGGAGATGCGACTCAATGATTTCTTGCTGGCATCACTAATTCTCTTCCATGACTTTCTTATCATTTACTGGCTAACATTCTACTGGCAATTCCACAATAAACCCTTGACGCCTGATAATATTTTAAGACAAACGACGGATCGTACCAGAACAACAGTTAACGAGGAAAAAACACCTGCAGAGGGTAGTGAAGACGATGTTACAGTAACGGACGACTATTACGATGAAACTGATGAATCCCTATATGAAAATAGCGAAGAAAATACTGTAACATCTGATGTTTATAGCAATGCAGATTCTAGTACCGAAGCAGAAATGTCATCTGATGACGAGTATTATTACAGTAGTGAAACTTCTTCGGCAACAACAGACGATTACGTTGACTATAGTTCTGATGCATCTTATGATGATGCCAGTGTTGAAGAGTCTAGTGAGGTTACTATGGTAACAACAAACAATTCAGGTGCAACAGATACAATATCTTCTCCAGCAACTGCAATGTCTTCTGGTAACGATACCAATAATGTTTCTGCGGAAACAACAGACGACTCCGGTGCTACAATTGCAGGAACTGTTCCAGCAACTGCAATTTCTTCTGATGACGGTTCTATTGAAACTAATTTAACAACAATCGATTCCGATGCTGCAATTTCAGAATCTTTTGCTACAACTACAATGCCTTCCGATTACGATCAGGTTTCTGTTGCAACAAAAGTCGATTCTGAAACTGTAACAACAGAATCTATTGATTCAACTGCAATATTTTCTGAGGACGATGTCAGTTAAGCCATTCCTGTAGACCTTAATTAAAAATGCAGATTGTCATGTGCAAAAATTAAATTCCGGAAATTCCAAGTCCATTATAATGGTTTTTATACTGAGAGCATTTAATTCAATAAAAAACTGAAAAGAAGGCGCGTTCGTTGGTTAACCCATATGGAATCAACTAAATCCAAATACTCTTTGAAATGAGCGAGAACGATTTGGAAACTTGTGCAAAAAATTGTCAAAACTGTCACATGTTTATTAACATTAATCTTTAAGCTTATACAAATAACTACAGAAGACCAATATCGGTAGAGCGATGAGGCAGCTGAAATCCATTATATGTGACATGTATAAAATTAAGCCAATTATAATTTAATTTCTCTCCGTACTCAATAAAATCATAAATAAAATACCCGGTATATTTGTCGGTCTGGATTCCATTGTTCGATTTAAATGTAAGCTTAATTTGCAAACCTATGTTAATGTTAAGTTTGCATGTGATATGCGAAGAAATTGTCGGCCTTACAAAGCAATAACTCAGGATGTTGTGATTTATAAAATATGGCATAGTTTAAAGGTTTCTAGATATTTTTTCTTTCAGTGTCAAATTTATATGTTTAATAGATTTAGTGCTTCCTAGTTTTACTGTTTTTGTAGTCCGCTTTAAGTGCTTGTTGCCAAGGAAGGACTTCCATATTTATTGGCGTTCTGGAGCTCCGGCTACCATGAACGCTAGCTACTGGAACTATCGCAGATATAAGAAAGCCCGTCGGAAGTTTGCTATTAAATCTTATTTCCTATTAAGCGTATGGCTTTTACTGGGTATAATACAATGGTGCATTGTCTGCCTTATGTAAGTTCCTCACAATATAATATCTATAAATGAACATATGTATAGCTCGAAAAATTTACTCTCGCAGTGATCGCATAAGAAAAATATTCTACGACCATTATGTAATAAGCACCATTACATTTGTAGTAGCGCTTTTGCTCTTATATATCTATTTATGTATTGAGAGGCTACGCTTTGTCAAATGTCTTAACGTTCTGATCTGCGTATTAATTGTGAGTTTCACTTTATTATTAATCCCTCAAAAATTGAGAATATTGTTGTATTTTTAGGTTGAGCTGCAAATAATATCCCTTTTCGCATTGGTTGCAGGAGTATATTGGCCCGATCTGATTTCCTTTTTTGCATTATGTGTTCTTGTATTGTTTATGGCTATATTTGTTGGCTCTATACTTCCAAGACGAGTTAGATTTATTTTAAATATTCTTCTGTCAATTTAAGCACTCCGATTTTACAGATTGACTTAACTCAAAATGTGGCAGTGCTTTTCATTTTCGGCTTCTTTTGCGTTTTGGGTGCAATATTCATTCTCATGTGCAGTTTTCTGATACCAGAAAAAAAACCAGGTCACATTCTTTACAAAGAATTTGGAAGTTTTCTCATCTTTGAAATTTTAATTTCCGTGATGATTCTTGTTGTAAGTTTCCATTCCAGTTGTTATACCCGCTACCCATAGGGTTGAAGGGTATTATAACTTTGCGCCGGCAGGAAATGTATGTAACAGGTAGAAGGAGGCATCTCCGACCCTATAAAGTATATATATTTTTTCCGTATGAAACACTGGATCTCAGAGACTATAAGAGATAGAGCTATAATTTTTCGACGGCATTTGTTATGTTTGCACGCAGATCAAGTTTGTTTCAAATTTTTGCCACGCCCACTTCCGCCTCCGCAAATCAAAAAAATCGAATAACAAGCGTAATTTTAAAGCTAGCGAATTTTGGTATATATAATAACTACTAAAGTAGTTATGATTCCTGAAAATTTGGTTGCGATCAGATAAAAATTGTCGAAGTTATTAAAGAAATACTTTTGTATGGGCAAAAACGCCTACTTACTAGGGGTCTTAGTTGCTTTGGCTGACAATCTGGTATATTGTGCCGTGTACTATATCTATCTATCTGTTTGGTATAAACATACCATTTGGTATATTTTTAGTATTTTTTTAGTATTTTCGGTATATTTTGAAAATGATACCGCAATATTTTGCCTTTATTAAAAATGGGTAGCGGGTATCTCACAGTCGAGCACACTCGACTGTAACTTTCTTACTTGTTTTTAAAATGATTCTAATTAAAATTTGCTCTCTTATAGTTTGTCATGTACCATGCACAAACTATTCAAGGAAGCCGATTTGCGGAGATGCGACTCAATGATTTCTTGCTGGCATCGCTAATTCTCTTTCATGACTTTCTTATCATTTATTGGCTGACATTCTACTGGCAATACAAGGAAAAACCCTTCACACCCGACAAAATTTTACGAACAACGGCAGACTCAACCAGAAGAAGAATTCTTGGAAAACATACTGCTGCAATACCCGGTGATGCAGAGAATACTATGCAAACTGTCATTGAAGTAACGGACGATTATTACGATGCTACTATTGTCACATCCAGTAAAGCTAGTGAAGTCGAATCTAGTATTGAAGTATCAAAGTCTACAGATGTCGATTATTACTACGATATTGAAGTATCAAAGTCTACTATTGTCACATCCAGTAAAGCTAGTGAAGTCGAATCTAGTATTGAAGTATCAAAGTCTACAGATGTCGATTATTACTTCGATATTAGGGAAGTCCCTTTAGCAATGACATACGATTCTAGCGATACTATTTTTGGAATAACCGGCGATACTGGCGATGAACCATCAGAATCCTTTGGTGATGAAAGCATAATGTCCAATAATAAACCTGAAGTTAAGGTCCTGTATGCTCCTCAGCACACATCAGAACCACTAACAATAACTTTTGACTTTATGAAGGACGATATTGCAAGAGCATCGAAGTCAATGATTCAAAGAAGCTGGGATCGTATAACAAAAGATGATAGTGACATGTTTATTAACATTAAAAAGCCAACTGATAATCATATATCTACTGAAGAGCTACGTCGCTATAACGTTGAAGAAACTGAAATCGAGTATATGTGACAAGTATTTATTTATGATTTACTTTTAGAATTAAAAAAAGTAATGAATGTAATGATGTTTAAAAAATTACCTTATATTATATATGACAATATGACAAAATTTAAAATATTCCAGATACTTTTCCGTTCAATGTCAAATTTATTTGTTTGTTTTAATTAGTTCTTGTAAGCTGTGTTGTTGTTTTTGTTGTCCGCCGTAAATGTCAGTAAAACGATCATTGGTGCTCCGGAGCTCCGGCTGCCATGAGAGCCAGCTACCGGAACTATCTCATCAATAAGAAAGCCCGTCGCAAGTTTATTTGCAAGTCTTATTTATTTTTATGTCTATGGCTCATATTGGGTATAATACAATGGTGTGTTGTCTGCCTTGTGTAAGTTCCGTATGTCACAATATAATATTTATTTATGTATATCTATAAAGATCGAAAAATATCTGCTCGCAGTGACCCCATAAGAAAAATATTTTATGACCATTATGAAGTATGCTTCGTTACATTTCTTATAGCGCTTATTCTCTTTTTCATCTACGTATTCGTTGAGAAGCTACGCTTAATCGATGGCCTGAGATTTATAATCAGTATATTAATTGTGAGTTGGACTTAATTATTTATCCTCATACCATAATTCTAGCATAATATATTTTTAGGTTGAGCTGCAAATAATATCGCTATTCGCATTGGTTGCACGAGTTTATTGGCCTGATCTCATATTCTTTTTTGGAATTTGTGTCGTTGTATTGTTTATTTTTATATTCATTAGCTCTATACTTCCAAGACGGGTTAGTTTTCTTTTAAATTACACTTTCCTAATAACCCATTTTAATTTCGCAGATTGATTTAACCCAAAATGTGGCAAATCTTTTCATTGGCGCCTTTATTAGCATATTGGCCGCAATCTTTATTCTTCTTCGTTTTCTGTTAGTAGAGAAAAAGTCTGGCTCTTTCATTTCGAACGGATCACTAAGCTTTCTCGCCTTTGAATTATTAATTTCCTATATGATTCTCATGGTAAGTAATATTACAATAGATTTTTAAGTCTTTCGGATTAAGATTTTGTATTTGATAGTTTGTCATGTATCATGCACAAACTATCAAAGGATGCCGATTTGCAGAGATGAGACTGAGTGACTCCTTGCTGGCATCCTTAATACTCTTTCATGACTTTCTTATCATTTACTGGCTAACATTCTACTGGCAATTCCACAATAAACCCTTAACACCCGGGAAACTCATAAGAACCACGACAGAGATAACTTCAACGCCAGATGAGGACAACCCAGAATCTGATTCAGATATGACTTTCGTCGACACTGCAAAACCACATCCCTTGTCAAGCACAGCAACAACAAGTCCCTCGCCAACAACCGTTGCATCTTCTGGAAAAATCACTAGCACTGCAAGAACAACTGCTTTGTCAACAACCGTTGCATCTTCTGGGAAAATCACTAGCTCTGCAAGAACAACTGCTTCGTCAACAACTGTTGCATCTTCTAAAGATACTACTAAAAGAGTTACAAGCACAGCAACAACAACAGTTGCAACATCAACTCCTTCGTCAACAACTGTTGCATCTTCTAAAGATACTACTAAAAGAGTTACAAGCACAGCAAAAACAACAGTTGCAACATCAGCTTTTTTGTCAACAACTCTTGCATCGTATGAAGATAGTAGCACAAAAGTGACAAGCACAGCAATAACCACTCCGTTGTCAACAACCGTAGCATCTTCTGAGAAAGTCACCACCACTGCAACGACAACTCCTTTGTCAACAATTGATGCATCTTCTAAAGATACTACTAAAAAAGTAACAAGCACAGCAACAACAACAGTTGCAACATCAACTCCTTCGTCTACAACTGTTACATCCTCTGATGATACGACCAAAAGAGTCACAAGCATAGCAACAATATCAATGGCAACATCACCTTTGTTGTCAACAACAGTCGCATCTTCTGATAAAGCTTCAAGCAGTGCCACAGCAACTCTTTCATCAACATTTAGCACACCTTCTGATGAAGATGCAAGCACTGCCACAGCAACTCTTTCCTCATCAACTCATGCATCTTCTAAAGATACTAGCACAAAAGTGACAAGCACAGCAATAACAACTCCTTTGCCAACAACCGTAGCATCTTCCGAAAAATTCACCACTACTGCAACGACAACTCCTTTGTCAACAATTGTTGCATCTTCTGAAGATACTACTAAAAGAGTTACAAGCACAGCAACAACAACAGTTGCAACATCAACTCCTTTGTCTTCTGAAAAAGTTACAAGCAAAGCCACAACAATTCCATTGCCAATAACTGTTGAATCTTCTGAAGATACTGTTGCATCTTCGGATAAATATTCAAGCAGTGTCTCAGCAACTCTTTCGTCAACAACTGGTACATCTTCTAATGATACAACCAAAGAAGAGTCTACTTCTGAAACCGTCTTATCTTCTGAAACCGTCTTATCTTCTGATGACTATTACTACGACGAATCTACTGAAGCTTCATTGTCAACAACTGTTGCATCTACTGATGAAGATTCAAGCATTGCCACAACTCTTTCGTCAACAACTGGTACGTCTTCCAATGATACAACCAAAGAAGAGTCTACTTCTGAAACCGTCTTGTCTTCCGACGACTATTATTACGATGAATCTACTGAAGCTTCATTGTCAACAACCGTTGCATCTACTGATGAAGCTTCTAGCACTGCCACAACTCTTTCGTCAATATCTGGTACATCTTCTGATGATACAACCAAAGAAGAGTCTACTTCTGAAACGGTCTTGTCTTCTGATGACTATTACTACGACGAATCTACTGAAGCTTCATTGTCAACAACCGTTGCATCCACTGATGAAGCTTCTAGCACTGCCACAACTCTATTGTCAACATCTGGTACATCTTCTGATGATACAACCGAAGAAGAGTCCACTTCTCAAACCGTCTTGTCTTCCGATGACTATTATTACGACGAATCTACTGATGCTCCATTGTCAACAACTGGCACGTCTTCTGATGAATATTCAAGCACTGCAACAACTTTTTCATCGACAACTGGTACGTCTTCTAATGATACAACTAAAGGAATGTCTACTTCAGAAACCGTCTTGTCATCCGACGACTATTATTACGACGAATCTACTGAAGTTTCATTGTCAACAACTGGTACATCTTCTGATAAAGATTCAAGTAATGCCACAACTCTTTCGTCAACAACTGGTACATCTTCTAATGATACAACCAAAGAAGAGTCTACTTCTGAAACCGTCTTGTCTTCTGATGACTATTACTACGACGAATCAACTGAAGCCTCATTGTCAACAACACTTACATCTTCTGATGAATATTCAAGCAATGCCACAACTCTTTCGTCAACAACTGGTACATCTTCTAATGATACAACCAAAGAAGAGTCTACTTCTGAAACCGTCTTGTCTTCCGACGACTATTATTACGACGAATCTACTGAAGCTTCATTATCATCCACTGTTGCATCTTCTGATGAAGATTCTAGCACTGTTACAACTCTTTCGCCAACAACTGGTACATCTTCTGATGAATATTCAAGCAATGCCACAACTCTTTCGTTAACAACTGGTACATCTTCTAATGATACAACCAAAGAAGAGTCTACTTCTGAAACCGTCTTCTGATGACTATTATTACTACGACGACAATCTACTGAAGCCTCATTGTCAACAACACATGAAGATTCAAGCAATGCCACAACATCTGTCTACAACTGGTACATTCTAATGATACAACAAAGAAGAGTCTACTTCTGAAACCGTCTTGTCATCCGATGACTATTATTTCAACGAATCTACTGAAGCACAACAACTCTTTTGAAGATTCAACAACCACTCAACAACTGGTACATCTTCTAATGATACAACCAAAGAAGAGTCTACTTCTGAAACCGTCTTGTCTTCCGAACAACTACTATTATTACGACAATCAGAAGCTTCATTGTCAACAACTGGTACATCTTCTGATGAAGATTCAAGCAATGCACAACTCTTTCACAACAACTGGTACATCTTCTAATGATCAACACCAAAGAAGAGTCTACTTCTCTGAAACCTACTTCTTGTCTTGTCTTCCGATGACTATTACAACGACGAATCTACTGAAGCTTCATTGTCAACAACTGGTACATCTTCTCCGATGAAGATTCAAGCAATGCCACACAACTCTTTCGTCAACAACTGGTACATCTTCTAATGATACAACCAAAGAAGAGTCTACTTCTGAAACCGTCTTGTCTTCTGATGACTATTATTACGACGAATCTACTGAAGCTTCATTGTCAACAACTGGTACATCTTCTGATGAAGATTCAAGCAATGCCACAACTCTTTCGTCAACAACTGGTACATCTTCTAATGATACAACCAAAGAAGAGTCTACTTCTGAAACCGTCTTGTCTTCCGATGACTATTATTACGACGAATCTACTGAAGCTTCATTGTCAACAACTGGTACATCTTCTGTGAAGCAACACAGCTCCGTTGTCAACAACCTAATGTAGCATCTTCTGATGAAGTCACAAGCACTGCCACGACTGACAGTTCAACAACATACATGAACAAGTAATGCACAACTTTTCGTCAACAACTGGTACATCTTCTAATGATACAACCAAAGAAGAGTCTACTTCTGAAACCGTCTTGTCTTCCGATGACTATTATTACGACGAATCTACTGAAGCTTCATTGTCAACAACTGGTACATCTTCTGATGAAGTTTCAAGCAATGCCACAACTCTTTCGTCAACAACTGGTACATCTTCTAATGATACAACCAAAGAAGAGTCTACTTCTGAAACCGTCTCTTCTTCTGATGACTATTACGACGAATCTACTGAAGCAATCAACTCATTGTCAACAACTGTTACATCTTCTGATGAAGATTCAAGCAATGCACAACTCTTTCACAACTGGTTTCGTTGCAACAACAACTTCTACATCTTCTAATGATACAACCAAAGAAGAGTCTACTTCTGAAACTCTCTTTCTTCAACTGATGAACTATTATTACGACGAATCTACTGAAGCTTCATTGTCAACACTACTGAAGCACATCAACAACTGACAGTCAAGTAAGCAATGCCACAACTCTTTCGTCAACAACTGGTACATCTTCTAATGATACAACCAAAGAAGAGTCTACTTCTGAAACCGTCTTGTCTTCCGATGACTATTATTACGACGAATCTACTGAAGCTTCATTGTCAACAACTGGTACATCTTCTGATGAAGATTCAAGCACTTGTTCCACACAACGCTTTCGTCAACAACTGGTACATCTTCTAATGATACAACCAAAGAAGAGTCTACTTCTGAAACCGTCTTGTCTTCCGATGACTATTATTACGACGAATCTACTGAAGCTTCATTGTCAACAACTGTTGCATCTTCTGATGAAGATTCAAGCAGTGCCACAGCAACTCTTTCGTCAACAACTGGTAAATCTTCTCTGATGATACAACCAAAGAAGAGTCTAGCTCTTCTGAACCGTCTCTTGTCTTCTGATGACTCGTTATTACGACGAACATCTACTGAAGCTTCATTGTCAACAACTGGTACATCTTCTCGATGAAGACAAGCAATGCCACACTCTTTTCGTCAACAACTGGTACATCTCTAATGATACAACCTGATCAACTGAGTCTAACTAACTGCTTCTGAACTGTCAACGACTGACAGTTTTAACATCAACTTCTTTGTCAACAACTGTTACATCTTCTGATGAATTCACTACAACTCTTTTCGTCAACAAAACTGAAACCGTCAACAACTGATGACTTTATTACGAACGAATCATCAAGCTTCATTGTCAACAACAGGTACATCTTCTGATGAAGATTCAAGCAATGCCACAACTCTTTCGTCAACAACTGGTACATCTTCTAATGATACAACCAAAGAAGAGTCTACTTTTGAAACCGTCTCGTCTTCTGATGACTATTATTACGACGAATCTACTGAAGCTTCATTGTCAACAACTGTTGCATCATCCGATGAAGATTCAAGCAATGCACAACTCTTTCGTCAACAACTGGTACATCTTCTCTAATGATACAACCAAAGAAGAGTCTACTTCTGAGCACTCTTTGTCTTCCGATGACTATTTGCGACGACATCTACTGAAGCTTCATTGTCAACAACTGTAACATCTTCTGATGAAGATTCAAGCAATGCCACAACTCTTTCGTCAACAAACTGGTAGCTGGTACATCTTCTGAATGATACACACCAAAGAAGAGTCTACTTTGAAACCGTCTTTCGTCAACTGATGACTCTTATGATACGACGAATCTACTGAAGCTTCATTGTCAACAACAGTGTACATCATCATCTCCGATGAAGATTCAAGCAATGCCACAACTCTTTCGTCAACAACTGGTACATCTTCTAATGATACAACCAAAGAAGAGTCTACTTCTGAAACCGTCTTGTCTTCTGATGACTATTATTACGACGAATCTACTGAAGCTTCATTGTCAACAACAGTTGCATCTTCTGATGAAGATTCTAAGCAACCACAAAGTCTTTCGTCAACAACTGGTACATCTTCTGATGACATTTAACAGTTCAAGAACTCTACTTCTGAAACCGTTGTCTTCTGATGACTACTACAACTCTTTTCAACAACTGGTACACTTCTAATGCAGCAACAACAAGAGTCTACTGAGAGCTCCGTTGTCAACAACCGTAGCATCTTCTGACTGAAAATCAAACAGTTTCACGCACTGCAGTTGCAACATCACAACTCTTTCGTCAACAACTGTTAGATCTCTGATGATACTACAAAGAAGAGTCTACTTCTGCAACAGCAACAACAACTGCAGTGCAACGTCAGCTCCGTTGTCAACAACCGTAGCATCTTCTGAGAAACCAATCACCAGTACTGCAACGACTACAGTTTTGAACATCAACTCCTTTGTCAACAACTATTAGATCCTCTGATGATACTACCAAAAAAATGACGTGCACAGCAACAACAACAGTTGCAACATCAGCTCCGTTGTCAACAACCGTAGCATCTTCTGATGGAGATTCAAGCACTACCACCACACTTTTTTCTTCGTCAACACCAGTTGCTACTTCTGAAGATACTAGCTCAAAAGTTACAAGCGCACCAACAACAACAATTGCAACATCAGCTCCGTTGTCAACAACCGTAGCATCTTCTGAGAAAGTCACCAGTACTGCAACGACTACAGTTTTAACATCAACTCCTTTGTCAACAACTGTTAGATCCTCTGATGATACTACCAAAAAAGTGACGAGCACAGCAACAACAACAGTTGCAACATCATCTCCGTTGTCAACAACCGTAGCATCTTCTGAAGATTCAGATGCAACAACTCTTTCGCAACACTTTCTCGCCAACAGCTATTGCAACTTCTGAAGATACTAGCACAAAACTGACAAGCACTGCAACGACTACAGTTGCAACATCAACTCCTTTGTCAACAACTGTTCTTTCTAATCCTCTGATGATACTACCTGAAAAAGTGACGAGCACGAGCATCTACTGAACAGTTGTCAACAACAGCTTCGTTGATCAACAACAATGCGTAGCATCTTTTCGATGGAACTGATTCAAGCACTACCACCACAACTTTTTGTCTCAACACCTATTGCTACAACTCTGAGATACTAGCTCAAAAGTTACAAGCGCACCAACAACAACAATTGCAACATCAGCTCCTTGTCAACAACTAGCATCTTCTGAGAACAACTCACCAGTACTCTTCTAATGATAAACGACTACAGTTTTAACATCAACTCCTTTGTCAACAACTGTTAGATCCTCTGATGATACTACCAAAAAAGTGACGAGCACAGCAACAACAACAGTTGCAACATCAGCTCCGTTGTCAACAACCGTATCATCTTCTGAAGGAGATTCAAGCACTGCCACTTTCTCGCCAACAGCTATTGCAACTTCTGAAGATACTAGCACAAAACTGACAAGCACTGCAACGACTACAGTTTTAACATCAACTCCTTTGTCAACAACTGTAAGATCCTCTGATGATACTACCAAAAAAGTGACGAGCACAGCAACAACAACAGTTGCAACATCAGCTTCGTTGTCAACAACCGTATTGTCACAAGCAATCTTCTGAAGTTGTCAACAACTGTTGCATCTTCTTCATGAAGATCTCAACTTTTTCGTCAACAACTGGTACATCTTCTGTTGATACAACCAAAGAAGACTCTACTTTTGAAACCGTCTCGTCTTCTGATGACTATTATTACGACGAATCTACTGAAGCTTCATTGTCAACAACTGTTGCATCATCCGATGAAGATTCAAGCAGTGTCACAGCAACTCTTTCGTCAACAACTAGTACATCTTCTGATCAAGATTTAAGCAGTGCCACAGCAACTCTTTCGTCGACAACAGTTGCTACTTCTGAAGATACTAGCTCAAAAGTGACAAGCGCAGCAACAACAACAGTTGCAACATCAGCTCCGTTGTCAACAACCGTAGCATCTTCTGAGAAAGTCACCAGTACTGCAACGACTCCAGTTTTAACATCAACTCCTTTGTCAACAACTGTTAGATCCTCTGATGATACTACCAAAAAAGTGACGAGCCAAGCAACAACAACAGTTGCAACATCAGCTTCGTTGTCAACAACCGTAGCATCTTCTGATGGAGATTCAAGCACTTCCACCACAACTTATTCGTCAACAACAGTTGCTACTTCTGAAGATACTAGCACAAAACTGACAAGCACTGCAACGACTGCAGTTGCAACATCAACTCCTTTGTCAACAACTGTTAGATCCTCTGATGATACTACCAAAAAAGTGACGAGCACAGCAACAACAACAGTTGCAACATCATCTCCGTTGTCAACAACCGTAGCATCTTCTGATGGAGATTCAAGCACTGCCACCACAACTTATTCGTCAACAACAGTTGCTACTTCTGAAGATACTAGCACAAAACTGACAAGCACTGAACGACTGCAGTTGCAACATCAAGACTCCTTTGTCAACAACTGTTAGATCTTCTGATGATACTACCAAAAAAGTCTGACGAACGCAACAACAACAGTTGCAACATCATCTCCGTTGTCAACAACCGTAGCAACAGCAACAACATCTTCTGAGTCAACATGACATCTTCTATTGATACAACCAAAGAAGACTCTACTTTTGAAACCGTCTCGTCTTCTGATGACTATTATTACGACGAATCTACTGAAGCTTCATTGTCAACAACTGTTGCATCCTCCGATGAAGATTCAAGCAGTGTCACAGCAACTTTTTCGTCAACAACTGGTTCATCTTCTGATCAACATTTAAGCACTGCCACAACTCTTTCGTTAACTACTGGTACATCTTCTGATGAATATTCAAGCAGTGCCACAGCAACTGTTTCGTCGACAACAGATGCAACTTCTGAAGGTACTAGCGCAAAAGTGACAAGCACAGCAACAACAGTTGCAACATCAGCTTCGTTGTCAACAACTGTTATATCCTCTGATGATACTACCAAAAAAATGACGAGCACAGCAACAACAACAGTTGCAACATCAGCTTCGTTATCAACAACCGTAGCATCTTCTGATGGAGATTCAAGCAGTGCCACAGCAACTTTTTCGTCAACAACAGTTGCAACTTCTGAAGATACTAGCACAAAAGTGACAAGCACAGCAACAACAACTGTTGCAACAACCGTGGCAACATCAACTCCGTTGTTAACAAATGTTGCATCTTCTGGTGGCGATTCAAGCACTGCAACAGCAATTCTCTGGTCAACTACTAGTACATCTTCTGATGATACAACCAAAGAAGAGTCTACTTCTAAAACCGTCTTGTCTTCTGGTGACCATTATTATGAGGAATTAACTGAAGTTTTATTGTGAACAAATATTGTATCTTCTGGTAAATTATCAAGCAATGCCACAGCAACTCCTTCGTCAACAACTGTTGCAACTTCTGAAAATACTAACACAAAAGTCACAAGCACAGCAACAACAAACGTTACAGCTACAGAAAGATCAAATTATTTGCCAACAGTTGTACTCTTCTAAGGATTCTACTCCGTAGTAAAGTAATCTAATATTGATTCTTTTGTCAACAACTGAGCAAAAATCTTGATTCTGACATAAAAAAAAGGTGGTTTTGATGGAGATTTTAGTGATGTGACTATTGCGAAAAAAAGATTATCATCTTACTGGAGATGTAACAGATTTATATTCGAATGATAGAGCTACAGAAGGTTTATATCTTAATGACATTTATGACACATTTTAAGCTTAAGTAATAATTGACTGCTGTGAGATGGGGCAATTCTAACGATGTAATAAATACTGTCGATGTAATATAAAAATAAATTATAAAATCAACTGTATTCAAAACAATATATATATTATATGTTATTATACCCGCTACCCATAGGGTAGAAGGGTATTATAACTTTGTGCCGGCAGGAAATGTATGTATCAGGTAGAAGGAGGCATCTCCGACCCTATAAAGTATATATATTTTTGATCAGCGTCAACAGCCGAGACGATATAGCCATGTCCGTCTGTCCGTCTGTCCGTCCGTCCGTCTGTCCGTCTGTCCGTATGAACACCTAGATCTCAGAGACTATAAGAGATAGAGCTATAATTTTTTTCGACAGCATTTGTTATGTTTGCACGCAGATCAAGTTTGTTTCAAAATTTTTTGCCACGCCCACTTCCGCCCTGCAAATCAAAAAAATCGAATAACAAGCGTAATTTTAAAGCTAGAGTTACGAATTTTGGTATATACAGTTATAACTATAGTAGTTATGATCCCTGAAAATTTAGTTGCGATCAGAAATGTGGCTGTAATCAAAGAAATACTTTTGTATGGGCAAAAACGCCTACTTACTAGGGGTCTGAGTTGCTTTGGCTGAAAATCTGGTATATTGTGCCGTCTATGGTATATTTTGAATGCGGTACTATATCGATATACCACATATGCCATTTGGTATATTTTTAGTATTTTTTGCAGTATATTTGGTATATTTTGAGAATAATACCGCAAAATATATTACTTTTATTCAAAATGGGTAGCGGGTATCTCACAGTCGAGTACACTCGACTGTAGCTTTCTTACTTGTTTTCAACCGAAATATTGAAAACACAGTAACCTGTTCAATGAACTTTTTGTTGTTTCTTCGACTAATTGCGGCGAGCACACGTTCGAAGCCCCATAAAACCATTCTCCTCATGCACGTACAAACTGTGCATTCTCCAAGACAAGCAGATATGTAGATATAACATTGCGCATCGGTTATCTTTGAGGTTAACAGTGTCAATGGTCGCTGAATTTATGCCCTCATTACCCTCTAAAAAATGTGGCTGTGTAGAAAAACAACAACTACATTGAACAACAATGATACTGTCGTAATCTCTGCATTGCCTTTAATATCTATTATTAATATTAATTTATTGCAAATAATAGAGTGCATTGAGATGTTATTTTAATTGTGAAATTTAGACACCTTCAAGCAGTTATGAAAGACTTGAACCTAACTCTAAATAAATAAATAAATATGCAAAAAGTAGATTTTTAATTGTTTTTTTTGTACAATAAATATTACAGGGTATATATAGGTCGGTTATACGCTACTCGCGGCTTTCTGGCTTATGTTTTGGTTGTGATTTACAGCTAAACACGACCGCGACACAAAGTTAGCAGAGATGGAGCTGCAACTGCATTTGCAACAGAAACTGCCACTGCCACTGCTGGTGATGGTGTTGATGTTGTTGTTGCTGTCAGTGCCAGGTTCTACACCCACTTTACACCCCCCTCCACTCCTTTCTTGTGCCCTACCCAAGCCCTTGGCCCCCGTCGATGACGATGTGGTTGTTGCCGACGCTGTCCACAGTTTAACTGGCAGTCACTCATGACTGTGACCTGAACCAGATACACGATGCACGATAATATAATTTATGGCCCTGTTTTGGTGTTTCTTGCTTCGCTGCGTTATGGAATGCTTGATGTGGCGTGTTACTCTGTCCATCCGTCTGTCTGTCTGTCCGTCTGTCCGCGTGTCTCTATGTCTGTCTGTCGGTCTGTCCCTCGTCGACTCATCAACAAATCGTACATTTGAATACAAATTGCAGCATTACACACGAGTCGAGGCGAGGCGCAGAAACCTCAACAAAAGTGTCAAATTTGACATGAAATTAAGTATTTATTATGCTCGCACGAGAGCTCTGACTTAACCTGGTTCCATTCCAGCTGCTGTCATTCGCATTCTCAATCTCATTCTCGTTCCCAATGCACGTCCACCATTTCCCCAGAGTTAATCAAAATACCATGCATTTCTATTTTTGCATAAATATTTTATTTTGCTTGCAATTTCTCTTTACCATAGTTGACTTTATTTATTAGTTTATTTGCTTTAGTTAATTTGCTTAGCTTGGATTTTTGCATTTTCGATTGAAGTTTTTGTTTCTCTCCCTTTAAAGGCCTATACATAGATATCGTAGATATTTTTCTTTTATCTTGAATCCATCATAATATTTTCGCTACTTGCTGTTTTGCTTTTCAAGTCGTTTTAGTAACTGCAACACTTTAAGAACTAACAGTGCTTGATCAAGAGGTGCAAAATTAAACCAAAATCAAAAATACCTTTAACTAAATGTGTTTCAATTAAGGAGAAACAGGTCTGTGGCGAATACGCTAACTTGTCTTGGGGATAAGTAAAGAAGAAAATAAAATTTAACAAATGAGTAAGTACGCTTTAAGTCCCATTAATAATTTTGAGAAAAATGTAGAACGAATATATCTAATCCAATTAGCAATTACCAATAGAAAACCAATAAAATTGTAGCGTAAAATTAAGAACCAAACTAAAGAAACTATGAAAATAAAACAAAATGAATGTTGTTCTTTGATTTTCATTGTAAGTCGTTTTGTTGAATATATTTTTAGCGTTTATATTTTGTTGTTCATTAACATTTAGGCTTAAACGATAGGCAATTCGTTTAAATTACTTAATACATAGACAATAAATAATACTCAGTCTTGGATAATACATGATATATAACAAATAACTAAAACAAAATCATGAAATCATTTCATCTGTCATCGAAGCTAGTTTATAGGATCAGCCAGAGGATGCAAACTACAATATTTACAAGTGACTAAACATGTAACCATGATCTCTGGCCCATAATCTATACCCAATACCCTTCCCCCGCAATTCCCCGTTCCCGTTTCCCCCTTTAGATGCCCTGGCCAGCTCAGTTGATGGGCAATCACGCGGCAACAACAACAACCAATGAGGCGCAATCATCGTCAGCAGCTGCCGCCGGCAGCAAAGTTTGTGCCGCATCTCTAAAACAAAATCATGAAATCATTTCATCTGTCATCGAAGCTAGTTTATAGGATCAGCCAGAGGATGCAAACTACAATATTTACAAGTGACTAAACATGTAACCATGATCTCTGGCCCATAATCTATACCCAATACCCTTCCCCCGCAATTCCCCGTTCCCGTTTCCCCCTTTAGATGCCCTGGCCAGCTCAGTTGATGGGCAATCACGCGGCAACAACAACAACCAATGAGGCGCAATCATCGTCAGCAGCTGCCGCCGGCAGCATTGGCCACCACATTTCGATGCTGATGCTGATGCTGCTCCTCCTCCATCTCATCGGGCATGTTAATGCAAATAGCAGGCGAGCTTTTGTCCTCAGTCTCCGCTTGCCTCAGCCTCTCACTCTCCGTCTGCATTTGAATTTGCGTCTGCCTCGACGAATCGTCTGCTGCTGTTGCTGCTGCTGCTGACAGTTTGCACTTTTGCAGCTTATTCGAGCTGCACCGCTGCACTGCGTCCTTTTCCCAGTTGGCAATGCACGCACGTTGCTGCAGAAGCTGATTATGATGATGATGGTGATGATGATGCACTGCCGCCAGACTGGGATACACAAACTTCATGCCGTAGGCAAAATGACGCGGCTGATGATGCAACGCCTCATCGTAGCTGGGCAGACCTGTGGCAATTGTGTAGCAGGGTGGCGATTCAATTTGATAGAACGCCGCCTCGTTGCCTCCACCGACTCCAACGCCGCCACCTGCGGCAGCGCCTGCAATTGGACTCACAAGTTGCGAGCCAGTTGCTGCTCCATTGGCTGCTGGCAGCTGCTGCAACAATCGACGGGCATCGCAGCTGATCAGGTGATGACTGGCGCCGTGCGAGGAGTAGGAATCGCTTGCCGCATGAATCTGTGCCCGTATGTCCTTGTCTGCAAATAAATAGAAGGTAGATAGAAAGTTGTTTAGTTTCTGTTGGCTTTGACTTTGACAGACGTCTCATTAGATTGTTTGTGTGCTATGTGCTATGTGCCATGTGTCCTGTCCTCGTCCCTTGCCACAGCCCACACAAAGGACACTTGTTGGATAGAAATAAACGAAAGAACGAAAGAAAAAACGAAAAAAGGAAGCAGCACGTTGGGCTTGGCATTAAATTCAATTTAGCGTAAAGGCGCAAACGCTTGAACTTTGTGAATGCCAGGACATGAACAGGAACCTCAGGATCTTTTATTGAAAAGACACAAAAAATACGCAAAAACAACACAAAGAAAGAGACAGCAAGCAAGCGAGAGACAAAGAGGGGGGAAAAGAAACTTTTGTGCTGACCGGAAATGCCTGTGTGAGTGGACGGACAGGCAAAGTTTCCCATTCACAACAACAACAACAACAACAACAAGAAACTGAATGACTGAATGACTCACTGACTGACTGACTGACAACAACAAGATGCGAAGAACATTTACAACTACAACTACAACGAGTAGGCAATAACATGCCGGAAGTTCGCACGTGGCACATGAACAAAAATACAACAAAAATAAAAGTAAGAATAATAAAAAGCAAAATGAATAAATACTGAAGAAGATGCAGAAATGCAGAAGGCATAAAAACGCCGGAAAGTATGCAACGGCGTAATGTTGAATTTTTATGGAATTCAACCTTTTTCTTTTGTCCGTTAAACCAAAAAATGTCATAAGACCGAAACTTAAAAGTGTTTATATGGCTTTTAAGCTTTATTCGCCAGTTAAACGAGGTATTAAACAGATTTTCATAGACTTCATGAGGCATCAAATATTTTCCAAAGTATTCTACAAAGTAGCATGAAACTTGTCTGAATAAATATTCATTACAATTTATCATCGACTGCAGCTTTTCCCCAAAATAACATTTATTGTAAACCCTTTTATCCACAATTGGGCAACGGGGCATTCCAATTATGATTGAAAATAGATTGATCCAAAGAATAATAAAGTGAGGGCTTGGAGTTGCATTTATTGCGTGTTCTGGCCGCACAATGTTGCAGTTATTAAATGCGATTTAAGCCACATTCATGTGGGTGCTCGCTTTATGCAATTGAATGCAGCAATTTCAAAAATCTCGACAATTTTTTAATTGTCAGCGAAAATGTTGCTTTTCCCCGCGCTTCTTTTTGTTTTTCTTTTTTGGACTTCGTCGTTGTTGTTTTTTGCGTTAAATTAAATTTAATTTAATTTTTTATTTGTATGTGCTAGAAGTTCGCATGAGTAAATATTTTGGTCAAATGGTTTTCCATTAAAGCGATGGCATTTTTTTTGCATTTGAGTGTGTGTGAAGGGGGCGTGGCAGGCAGTGGTAGTCGTAAGCCTGTTGAACAAAAAATTTTCGCATTACAATATTAAAACAGAGAAATAACAACAACAACAACAACAACAACAGCAAGTGTAACAAGAGGAGCAGCAGCAGCAGCAACATCAACAGCAGTCGCACAGTACTTGTAGTCATACTGTTAGCAGGCACTGTGCTGTACACTGGTGTGCTGCTGGCAGCGTTTGTTGATTTATTGTTATAACTGTAGCACAAACTCGTATATTTTTCGGGTGCTGCCTCCTGGACGAGCACTTTCACAGACCCATTTTGACTTTTGTTTCATTTTTTGATAGACAGACGGCAAACACGACCAACTGGGGCCGCAATGGGCGTGGCACACACACACACCACCGCACACACATGCTGCCAGCTTCATATTTTATGCAAGTATTTGGGACGCCTCTTCTCCTCTTGCAGCATGCGAAAACGCAGCCGAAAAAAAAGGAAGTTGTCCAGAAAGGAACGAATCGAAAGGAGGCGAAGAGAAGAGTGGAGCATTTGCAGTGGCTACGGGAAAAAATTAGCACGCCATTTGTTTTTGGCTTTTGTTACAGCTTTTTTACTGCCCAAGCGCCGAAATGTATGCAACAATTTAAATTCATTGCAATGAGCTGACGAACGCTGAAGGGCCCAACAATTGAGTTCGCTTCGCTGCGCTCTTTTATTTATTTTTTATCCACGCATTTTTTTGTTTTCCTTTCTTTTGGGCTTTTCATAAATGTTTGTTCATTTTATTCTTTTTTATGCGTCGAACAGTTGGCGCTGCTTTTTTTGAGGTTGGACGGTATTTTATTACATTTAATCGCTTGGCAGGTGATTTCAATGAAAGTCGAGTGTTGAGTGATGCTCAAATTAAGTTTATCCCGAATTATCCGTCGACTTATTTTGCTCACTCGAACTTTGGAAGTGTCAGCAAGAACTATTTGCAAAGCCAAGACTTAACAGCTAAAAGTATTTGGGTAAACAATAGCGTTCTAATTGGTAAACATTTGAAGCAACAACAAAACAAAAGAAAAAAAAAACATGAAAAGAAAATGTGTCTAACTGATACCTCGAGGAATGTTTTTAGCAAGTTTGTTGGACAAAGTCAGAGCGAGACCACAAAATCCATTATAAATTGAGGCAGCTTTCAGTGTCCTTCTGCTGGAGTCAAGTTTTTGGCAGCTAGTTTTTGTGTCTTGAAGAAATTCGAGGAAGGAAGTGGATGGAGTAGGAGTAGAGAGAGAAGGAAGAGTGTGCTACGCTTAATTACATTTTTCAGGCAGCCAAGTAAATTATGCACAACCTATACAACATAATAAACAGTGGCTGGGGGCAGCTCCTGTTTCGCTCCTGTTCGTTCGTGTTATTTCTGGTACTTTGCTTCAATTTACAAGTGCCTGACTGCCCCCGCTGGCTGTTGTCCTGTTAATAAATTCAGTTGTGCGCTGCTCTAATTGATAACAAGCCGAAACTTGCTCCTCATTTGTGTGCGAGTGTGTGTGAGTGCTAGTGTATCCTTGCTTAATAAATAAACTGTGAGGCTGTGAGAGGCAGCTCGCCAGGTTGGCATCTCAGGCGCTCGTTAAGTATTTATAAGGTAAACACACTCGCTTTCTTCTCTGCCTCCGCCTCGCTTGCTCTTAGCGTCAACAAAGCACAAGAACCTGACCAGGGACGGAGGAGAGGCAGGGCTGCAGCACACGTAGCGAGCATTAAGCGCACAAAAGCGTGCTATGAAAATCGAGCAAACTTAAGCCAAAGTTGCTTAATTATAAATGACACACGTGTGTGCCTCTCACTCACACACACACACACTAGCGATGCACCTAACACAACTATATATATGGATATGTATGTGTGTGTGTGTTTAGCCCCTATCTATGTAGGCCAGTCTAACGTGTATTACCCGAAAAAAAGCGAGAAGAGAAAAGCAAAAACTAAACCCAACACGACACTAACGAAACTAATTAGACGCAGAGGCGCCCCCAAAAGCTGGCAACACTCGCTCACACACACACACACACGCACACTCACGCACATATCGCTCAAAGCTCAAATTGATATTTTACGTAGTGGTTCCCCCGCTCCCTCCTCCCTCCGCCCTCGTCGCCCCACCGAACAAACACTCCTCGCTGCCATTTGAGGCGAGGGGCAGCAAAAGTTTTTAAGGCTCGTTAGCACGAAATTGACAGTTTGACAGTTGAGTTGGCCATACTTTAATGCCACGGCCTTTGGCCTCCCCCTCTAACAACTTGTGTAATGCTCTCTATCTCGCACACACTCTTTTGCTCTCGCTCTCTCTTTCGCTATCTGCGTCTCTCGCTTTTTCTGGTTTTGGCCTAAATAAATCATTTGGCTAAATTGGTCTGCAAAAAGTTTGACACTCGAGTTGAGACTTGTGTAAGTTGCATAGTTAGGGCCAGGTTGTACAGCTTGTTGCTGCTCTTGCCCCTTTCCACCCCTCCTCTACCACCTCTTTGGGGATACACATGAGTTGAGTGTGTGTGTGCCTCTAATTATGTGTAAAGTGCCTAAGCATATGATTTACTTTTTGGCATTTATTTACAACACTGTCAGTCTTTTGGGGGCACAAGCAACAGGTTCACTTTTCCAGCATATTCAACTGACGCTTCAGGCACTTTTTCTTAGAATTTGCACATATATCCATTGCTTATAGCAGACATAACAAAGTGTATTCAATTTTGGCTTTTGTTGCCTTCACAAAAGGCATGCAATATCCGGACGAAATTACTGCTAACATTATGATACTCTACTAGAGTAATCAAATTTTTGGCAGACTATAAAAGTAAGTGCATGAAAACAATGCAGAATAACAATCAGCTTGTTCTTTAAATTTAGTTAAAGATAAATTTAAATTTCCAACTAATCTTATTTTTGAAGATAATAAAATGAAATTGCGCACACACACTTTTTATAGTATTTATATTATTAGACCAAATTTCAGAATCATATTAGAAAATAAGAAATATAATAATATATTTCTGAAGTAACACAATAGAAAATAAGGAAGATTTAAATGAAATCTACTCTAAGCAGAGCATCAGAACTTCGACTACGCTCGCAATGTAAAATTTGCGAAATGTTATCCTTACATATTATATTGTATATTACGCATCTCCTGCTTTATCACTGTCCATTCAACGCGACACACACAATTTCACGCCTTTCTCTGCAAAGTCAGTCTCTCCACATTATCTGGCACCCGCAATGGGCCGAAGTGGGAGGACAGAGTTGGGAGTCGGTTGCTGTGGTAGGTCAATTTGATATTATAAATATGCGGCACATACACATATATTTTGTGGCATCATAAAGTTGTGTATCTAAAATTACAGCGCCCTAACAATTTTCGAAGCGCGCCAAAATTTATGAGACTGTCGGCCATAAAGGCACATAATGCGAATAGAGGGGAGTCAGAGTGAAGAGGGGAGCATTGGAGATTGGAGGAGCACCCTCTGCATTTTATATTGTTTAGCCTGGCAGCCAAAACAGCTGGATAAATGGACGTTGATAAGGTCGAAACAAACAAACACACACAGAAAAACCCGAAAAACAAGCGACAAACATTTTGATTACAGGACGAGGGAAGTTTCAATACTTACTGCACTTTTTCCATGTACGAAACTTGCGATAGAAGTAACAGCTGAAGAGTATGAAGACCAGTGATAACACCACCAACGAGGTGACAACACCAATCCACAAATAGTTGACAATCGCATGCATATCGGCATCGCCAAAGATTTGCTCCCACGTCGAATTGTTATCCCCATCCGCATTGTTGCTCTCTCGCAGATCGGCCAGATCGAGCACTACTGAATTGGAGAGTTGTTCGGTGCTAATGCTGGCCGAGGCAGAGGCAGAGGCAGCTGCTGAGTTGCCAATGCGCTGCAGCAGAGCGTTGAACGAATGCAGTGCATCAATGTGGCGCAGATCGTGCGCTGTGGGTATCTCGAAGGTGATTTGATTCTGTTGCATGTGCTCCGCGATGGCGGCGGGACTCATGCTGCTTGCCGGTGCAGCAATGAATTCCGCAAACAGTTCTCCAACCGTTGTTGTTGTCTCCACAGTCTCCACAGTCAGCGGGTAATCCGTTGTGCTGCCCAACGACATGTTTGTGTCTTTGCGTTTTTTGGGTTCACTTGAAACACAGTTACAATTTGTTGTTTAGTATATCTCTTCTCGCAAGTTGTTTTTAGCTATTTGCTTTGCGTTTCGTTTTAGTTGGCACACGCGTCACGACACGTAAACAAAGCGTTTGTCTATAAATAAAATCGAAACTCGAATTTCGATTACGTTTACGAAGACGATTCGTCTCTTATTCAGTGTTGTTTTTTTTTTTTCTCTCTTTTTTGCTTTCACGTTGAACGCTGCTCCGCACACTGCGTCCGTTCGCTGGGGCGGCTCGTTGTTGACTGAATTCGCCTCTCGCACTGCGAGCGCAAGGTAAAAGTAAACGCAGCGAGTCGAACTGCACGCCAGCAGCTGCAATGTCGTCTGCTCTCTCGCTCCGGCTCTCGCTCTCACTCTCGCTCAGCGGGGACATTTTTACGCTCACTCAATTGACTCGCAAATACTCGCTCAACTCCCTTTCGGAATTCACTCGCAAGTCGAGTTGAAGTACAATTCCTTGGCGTAGCATGTTTTCCTTGGCAGTTCTTTTCATTTTAGTTTGCGTTATTTTTTTTCTGCTTCTTTAATGCTTGACATCCTCATTGCTGACCCAGTTTGGAGAACGCTCGCCTTTTTGGCCAAAGACAAAGATGTCGACATTTTGGTTAAAGAAAACTTCGACCCGGTCACGTTCGTGACGCATTTCGGGGCGTTTAAACTTTAAAGTTCTTTCAAGTTCTTGAAGCAAAAACCAAATTGCAGCTCGCAAAACTTCCAGCGTTTATAATGAGCACACGCCAGAGGAGGAGATTCAGGGGGCGGGATTGGTGATAAGCCTGAGCTTGGTCATGGATTTATGGGACGCAAAGAAAACATGGATTTAGTTTAGAAACTTTGGAACTGTTCATCAGTTCTTATGGTTTCGCTTAAGCTCACACAATATAAAGCAGCTTAAAGTGTTTCTGTATGAAGAAGCACTGAAAATAAATTGCACAAAATGCGTAGTTTAAAAAGTGATTAAATACATTTAAATTTCAACCACATACAAAAACATTTTTCTCTTCAAATTTAAATATTTGTATTTCGTTAGAAACTGGAGCAGCGAAACTTTAAATGTGCCCTCAAATGAATGGGAGCCGAGAGCAACAACTCAAATCTCAGCCATTATGTGTCCTCTGGGTGAAAGGAAGCCGCAATGCATCCTGACCAGCTGGCAGCCACCAGGACGAAGCACATGAATGTATCCTGGACACGCCTCTAGCCCAAAAGGCTGACCAAATGCCGGACAGCAAAACTCAATGCACAAAGGTGTTCGTTGTGGCAAAAAGAGAAAAAAAACAGAAAAAGGAAACGTGCTCAGAAAGTGGAACAAATGCAATCTTCGCACTCTCACTCCAGTTACTGCAGCAACTTCTACTCTCAGACTCTCACTCACTCACTCAGTCACACTCTGGCTCAAAACTGTTCTGAGTGACACTCAAGAACCGGTTTAGACAACGCGCCTGTGCCTGTGAGCGGGAATTTCCCAAACGAGAGCGAGGCAAGAGCATAGAGTAAATTTCCCTTTTTTGTGTGCTACGCTCACACACTGAAGGCGAACACAAGCAAATTGCCAGCATTCGCCTTTGAACTGCGCCCGGCTAAAGGTCACAGACGCGTGGGCGCTACGAACGACACTTTGCCAAATAGATTTTACGTAAAGTCAGCAACTGGTTTCGATGGCCAGGGTAAATGGAAAGGGAAGCGTGTGCAGTACATGCTTGTAATTGCTGCAGGAAATTGAAATAGATGCCCGATAATATGCACTTAGCTACAGCTACCAAAGTCATTCGATAAATGCATTAAAACTTTTCGACGGCAGCCAAAACTTGGGCCTCTTCTTTCGGTCTCTCTTACTCTTAGTCTGACTTTGGCTATGACTTGAGGCAACAGCCAAACGCTTATCGTTAATTAGCTTTCGACTAATTTTGAACTTAAACATAAGTTTAACTGCAACCGGCTTAACGTAGATTGCCGCACAGATTTATGTCCACAAGCCACGGCAACAGCAAAGTGCGAAAGCGGGAGGGAGATGGGGTAAGAAAAGAGGTGGCAAGACAGACCAGAGAAATGGGAGCAGTATGGTTTGGTTAAATTACATAGAAACAGAGTTAATCCAAGAGTAAATATTTAATATTGATACACAAACAAAAATTGTTGTTCAAATGGAAAACTTTTAGACCTACAAAAGTTATATACAAAACAATTTCGCTTTAGGAAATTTCAATTTAAATGCAAATATTTAAAATTAATAGACAAATGCAATATTCTAAAATCTATAATAGATATTGCAAAACCAAACACAAGCACATTTCATAAATACTAACAGTATTCCGTTAAACACATTCAACTCTTTTTTATTAAATCGCTCTTCTTATATATTGAAACAAAAATAACTGAGAGTAGTCATTTCTTCTTCAAATCCTGAGTAATTTGCTTCACCGAGGGAATTTTATATTTTAATCAGAGTTCATGTTTCCACAATGTTTTTCCAAATTATAAAAGTTTCACTATCAAAAGATTAAAACATATTTTTTGATAGCAAAAATTTACTTAACCCCAAAAGTTTCATGCTGCACAAAATGAATACTATATGTTTATATTGGCTTAAAGAAAGAAAAGCAAATCATTTTATCTCAGTTTTCATTTGGGTTTGCTTTTCATTTTTCTTTTCTTGTGCTTGAGTTTGTGTGGTACTTGTGCTTGTTCTTTGTCGCTTTCGACTTTCTTTCATTCTTTCACTTTAATCGAGTTGCTTGTGAATGGAAATTAAATTCACAGCACTTGACTTGTCGCATTCAATTTGCAAATTTGCAACCTGCCTAAGAATATAGAAACCCGTCCTCGCCCCCACATTCTCCTCCTCCTGTGCTCCTTAGTACTTCGACCACCCAACATGACTGGCACTTTTCAACACATATGACAATGGACTGGATGCCACGTCATGTTCTATCTTTTGCATCTTTGCTTTGCAAACGATAGAGACAGACAAAGAAAGCCAGCGAGAGAGATAGAGAGAGAGAGAAAAAGAGTAGATGTGGCCAGTGAGGCAGAAAGTTAACTTTTATAAACAAATTTACACCTTTCATTTTGTGCACGTTTTTAATATATATTTTCTAAGAAAATATGTAAGCTGTCAGTCCCCATGAAGGCTTAGACATATATTCCATGGCATATTCGCTCTCATAGTCATAGTAGTCATACTCACCAGGTATGCAGATGCTCTGTGACACCAAACTAAAAGTAAATTCATTAAAAATTCCATCATAAAGAATACCTAGACAGAAGCTGAGCTGAACCACAGACACAGATGCGTGGAGGGGGCGAGGCGGGGGTAAAGTTGTATGCTTTTTACTCAAACTAACTAAAAGTAAACCATAAAAAGAGGCAAGTACGAGGGATTGGCTTGTTAAAGGAAGACGACTTGGAAATACCTAGGCTAAATGCTGACGTAATAATATGTTAATAATTTCTGTGTTTGTGAATGGATTGTGCTGAAATTTTAAGGATATATTACAAAAAAAAATTAATCTTTAGGCAAAGTTTCATCATCAAATTTAATGTATTACATTTTTAAATTTTCGAAAAAAAAGAATATTTCTTAATACGGATATCATTGTGAATCTCAACTTAGCACATCGTCATGTTACCCTATCGCTATTGCGAATAGGGTATTAAAAAAGCGACAAAGTCAAAAGCAGCAGACAGACACTGTAACTACACCCTCCTAACTATGCGAAACTCACGCGTCTGCTCTTTGATATCTTTCAGCTTCCATCACACTTCACTTACACGCTCTTTAACATGTCAGCATGTCAGCTGAAAAAGTGAGAGATACATAGAGACGAAGACTGAGACAGCGGCGCAAAGTGGGAACAAGGACAGCGAGAGAGTGAGAGAGAAAGAGAGAGTATCTGCGTGACATAGTGACATAATAAAAATGTTAGGATAGTCGCAGTTTTGCTGCTGCAGCGCAGAAATAGCTGAAATTTCAGTTATGCCTTTAGCATTTCTAAGCCCATTAATGAAATATGCAATTTGGCCCAAGTTTAACTTTGTGTGTGCATCTGCATAATTGCCTCGGGATTATGGATTAACATAAATCAATCAAAGGGCAAAGAGAACGAGAGAGAGCCAACCAGTTTAGTTTGCTTTTGCTGATACGGAGAATGCCTGTGAAATTGTGCAGAAAGGCAAAAGGCTGAAAGAAATGCAGAGAATGCCAAGGATGCAGGACCTCAGCCTTAAGGCAAACCGCTTGGCTGGCTAAACAAATACAATTGCATAAGTCCTGGCAATCCTGACAGCCCCTGTCTCTTTCTGCCTGGCTCTTTCTTTCTCTTTATAGAGTTGTATGTTTATCATATGTGCGCTTGATTAGCGCTGACAACATATGCAGGCAAGCCAAGCAGGCAGCCAAGGCAGTCAGGATGCCAGGCAGGAAACTAGTCAAGCCACAAAAGGACTGCACAGCACAAAACTGTTGACAAACAAACAAGTGCTCATTTCTTTTGGCATACCCTATAAACTGGGGAAAGAAAAGGATAACATGCTATAAAGAAGTGCGCAACTTGATTAAGATATCAGACATTTGATGAGTATCTTTAGTGCGTTCAATATGTCTTTGATTTTTTAAACTTATAAAAGTCTTTAGTTAGTTTGTTATCTTTTAGGTTACCACAAGTTCAGAACTATTGATCTGTAATATAAATAAAAAGATTTGTTAGTACTCTAAAAAGTTACTTGACTGACTTCCTACAGGGTAACTGCCAGTCGCACACTCTCTGCTGTTGTCATCCCTCTGCTTGCTTATTTGTTTTTGTTATGCCGAGCTGCATATTTTCTTTTGGGAAAGTGGCACAACAAATATGGCTGAGGAGGTCCTGTTCGTACTTAGTGCTGCTTTCAGTCTACAGTTTACAGTTTTGAGTCTTCAGTTTTTGTTGCATGTGCAGTTGCTGTTTGTGGCATGTTGCATCATGGCAAAACAAAGGACCGAAGAACTGCATTCAGCATGTTCAGTTTTAAAAGGATTTGCAGCTTGAAATATGTGCAGTACATTGTTAAAAATACTATTTACACACACACACACACAGACAATGCTCTTACATTATAAGTACTTTGCAGATATGAAGGGACAACTATAGAGATTATGCAAATAGAAATTACGACCGAGAAAAGAACAATTTGTATGTTAAGTAAGACCCGAACAAAAAAAATTCAACTGGTTTCAGTACCCCAAAAGACAACTACAAACAGTCAATATAATTTGTTAGACAACACTGCAATTATAACGGATTATTCAGTTAACAGGATAAGGAATGAATAGATAGTGTATAGATATATAGTTTAGAATCAATGTGCAATTGTCAGTAAAGATTCTTAATAAAGATACTTTTACTTTAATCTTAATTCCTTACACATTTTGTCTAACTCATCTCAATGCAATAAGGAATTAAATTCGTTGTTACAATAAAATAATAATAACAATAAATTCCTTACATAGATATAAAGTTTAGAATCCACGTGCAATTGCCAATAAAGATTCTTAATAAAGATACTTTTACTTTAATCTTAATTCCTTACACATTTTTGTCTAACTCATCTCAATGCAATAAGGAATTAAATTCGTTAATACATACAATAAAATAATAATAACAATAAATTCCTTACATATTTGTGTTTAACTTGAGCAATAGCTATAATTTGAGTTTTAAAATATTATATTTCATATATTGTCCATATCATCTTCATGTATCCTATCCGTAAAGTGCATTTATTTTAAGATTGCCAAGCCCTTGCCCTTTAGTATTCGTGTCTTATCAATTATTCTTAATGAGCTGCCGCTTATACGACTATTTCAACTATTCTGGTAATATTTCAAACTAATTATTTATATGCTAAATTAATAGCTCTCAGCTGGCTCGCACTGCAGAAAGGGTAGACTGGGGGAAAAGGGGGAGAGTTTTAAGTATTTCCTTGGATCCCAAGTTGAAGCAGTCGTAATTAATCTATTTCAGTTTCAGTCGCATGCTTTTGCCATTTCGACCTACATTAATTTCGTATTCATTGCTCGGTTGCAGCATCAGCTGTTGTAAGGCCACTTCCCTCACTCTATCTCTCTCTGTCTCCATCTCTCTCTCTTCAACTTCTGTTCTAGTAAGTGGAATCGCGTGCCATTCGCGCATATTTCGCGCACTTGAAAAGTTTTCTGTGCCGCTTGCTTATTAAGAGGCAGCTGGAGCAACAAACTGCATGGGCCAAAAGAATTTGAACCATAATTCAAGTGCGGCTCACAAATACAGAAATACAGATACAAGATACAAAAATACAAATACCAATACAGCAGCAAATAGCAAATACAAATAGGAATATCCAAACCCGTGACAGGACTCGGCCTGTCTCCGGCCAGAGTGAAGATGGATAGAAGAGAGCGCGGGGATCAGAGGGGATGCGGTTTGTGGGCCTTTTGCTAGCCGGAAACTGGCTGCACGCTTCCGTTTTGTGCCTTAAAATTAATGAGCTGACAGGGTTGCGGGTTGCAGGGGCATCAAGCGTGGCAACAAGGCAGCGGGGCCGCGCCAGAGTTGCCACACTTTGCGCAAACTAATTCCGAGCAACTTGTTACAGTCGCAAAACTTTTGCAAGGACCTAAAGCAGGACGACCTTCGTGCCAGTTCCTGCCGGCGCATCACGCCGCACGTATCCGCATTCGCATCCGTATCTCTTGCTGCCGCCTTACATCTCTGCCCTCTCCCCTCACCACTTAACTTGCAGCAACAAACAACAAGAGCAACAACATCAACAAAAAAGAAAAAAAACTGAAAAGCCAACATTATTTGAGCAAAATTTTCGCTTCAAAGTTTGCTTATTGTTTACGTGCGTTGCTTCATTAAGAACTGTCGGAGAGCGGGACATTCAAAGGGCGCGCGGGGAAGGATGAGGATGAGAACGAGGTGAGGAGAAGTGCCTGAGGGGCGTGAGATTGCCGCGAGGGTTACTTGACTACAGTTACAATTCCAGAAACCTGAATTGGGTCAGACAGTCGACAATCGTACTGCAGTTGTACGAGCAACATCTACAACTGAACAGAACAGAACTCAACTGAAGTGAAGTGGAGTAGAGGGTTGTTGGTGCTCGAGAGGCGCGTGTTTATTTACTTTTGATATAGATTGGATTGTTTAATAAGTGTGAGAGCAGATTAAGTTATGAACTGTTCCACATACTTTCATAATTCGATGCGAAGTTCTCACATTCTCACAAAGAATTATGTGAGCGAGCGCATGTGAGAACTTTTCGTATCATCTGTGCACACAACACACACACTATCGTATTTCTATCTCTGTGCATGTATTAGTGTGCTTTTGTTTGCGAAAGCTTATTGCATTAGTGCTGCATTCAGAGCAAGCTTAAAGCTTTCACAACGTTCGCATACATGAGAGCTGTCGGTGAATGAAACTTAATTAAAATTTGTTTAAACTTGCTAATATAATATCGCATTTAAACAGGTAAGTGAACAGCTCATTAGCTGCAGGATAATTAAAGCCATTACGAGGTTTTCTCAATACCCACCAAACGAGCAGTCATTTCATTTAAATAAAAATGAAAATGAAAAGGAAAAAATAATGCCAATCGAGTGAGCAATCATTTGAAACAAAAGAAACGAAAATAAATACCAAATAAAGGCGGAAATTGAATAAGCAACTGAGGCAAATAATCAAAAAGCAACAAAAGTCGATCAAACGACCAAATGGGGCAAGCGAAAATACAACGAGAAATAAAAAAACATTCGAATGGCCAAACTGACGCCTGCCATTCAAAACAAAATCATTCAAATCAGTGAAGTTGCTCCAAATCAGCGTAGCACCAGTCAAAAGTCCAGAAATTAACATTTCCACCAGAGTAAACAATCAGGAACTACGCCAAAATCACAAAAAATACGGAAAAATGGAAAAACGAAAATGTGGGAGAAAAAAAGGAGATTACGTCGAAGATACCCAGTAATTTAAATTGAAAAGTAATTATTATTTAGATTTTTATTTGAAAGTGAATTAATTGAGTAACAAATGAAATTAATATTACTTAAGGAAACTTACATATGTACATACATAGATGTAAGTTAAGCCTTGTTACTAAATTTTAGATATTATTCAATTTTTTTTTATATTTATTTTTATTTACAATAGAAATATATTTTAAATCAATATTTTAATTCACTTCATTAATTGTCTTTGTTATTATCTTCACTAAATTGAATTTCTGAAATGTCAAGCAAATCCTTCAACTTTTCTTAATACTACTCTGCTCTTTTATGTTTCCAGGGTATGCACATGCTGTGTAAATTGGTTTGCGGGCTGAGGGAAGCTAAGCGATCCACTGCAGTAAATATTCGTAAACAGCGGGTGTTGGGGGCTGCACATTAGCAAATTCAAAGAGAGGGAGAGCAATAGATGGAGTATTAAACAAATTTATTCGATATAATTAGAAAACTTGGCGACTTCTGAAGTAATTCGCTTAATTACTTTAAGTGCGCAAATGACGATGACGACGACGTCGTCGACGTTGAGAGAGATGACTGCCAAGTGAGTCAGTGGCTGTTGCCCAGCTTCAGCTTCAGCTTCGACTCCATCTCCAACTCAAGATGCTGTTCTCAGCTGCTGCCTGGTGACAACACAAGAGGCGCCACAAGCCAATAAAAGTTGCGACCAACTAAATCGCAAGTGGCAACTTTGGCGTGAATAATGCGTAGGACCAGCAATTTCTGAAACTGTGAAAATTAATTGAAGCCCAGTCGCAACGTGGCTGATGAACTGAAGAGGAAGGTAGGGCAAAGTGGGTAACCTTGACAATAGATTGTAATTCTACAGAGGGGCAGAATTTTATGACGAAGCAATTGCATGGAACAGAATTTTGTGGTTATAACATACAAAAGTAACTAAGGAAATTAGTTTAAAGCTGTTAAATAGCTGTAGATGAAAATCTGAATACATATCTGATGTAAAAGAACATTCTTAACACAAATATATCTAGAAAATTATTTAATGTATTTATTTTACATCTCTGATGTAAAAGAACATTCTTAACACAAATATATCTAGAAAATTATTTAATGTATTTATTTTACAGTACACTTTTCAGATCTCAAAGAAAGTTTTCTCAATTTCTTAATCCTTTTTCCGGTTCACAATTTCCAAGTAAATAATACCTAAACAATTGCAATATCTTTAAACATTTCAATCATCAATTTCTTTTTCATCCTTTTGGATACGCTCTGCAAATCTCAGGCGAAAAATCAGTATTTAAGTGCCATTTGCAATCCCCGGTAAGTAGGCCCTCATAATACATGAATTAAGTTAAGCCAACCTCTCTCAAATGAAGGTTGACTGTCGCACTGAGAACTGACCTGTCCCAAGACTCAAGACGAAATACGTAATACCTAATACGAAGAGAAAGAAGCTCGAGTGTACCGTAACCCAGTCATGACTACGGTTTATTGTGGGCAAACGTGAAGCGTCGAAAGTTCCGGCACAAACTTGAAAACATAATCCCACATCCGGTAGCCACAATTTCCGGCAATATGAAAAAGCCACAGCAAGTACAGCAGCAACAACAACAACAACAACGGCAACGACAATAATAATAAGAACACCAAGTTGAGCAACAACAACAACAAGAGGAACAACAAGCATGCTAAGCCCTAAAAAACAAAGCTCTCGTTGCCACGTTGAGCGATAACAAAAAGCGAGTTCTTTGGCGTGGCCGGACTTGAGCAGAAATTTGTGTAAATTTGATGGCAGGATTTGCCGTGGACAGAAGGAAAACATGGCGAGGAGATGCTGTTTGTTGCTAAAGTTGGCCGGAAAGCGCGTCTCTAATAAAGCTGAACGAGCAAAAATGAAGATGCGATGCGGCAATAAGGATAAGACGAGCCGAAGGCGAAAGGCAAAGGATAAGGCGCAGCTACTTATGGCGCACATGGATAGATGGCAAATGGTTGAGACCGCATTAGGCATGCGGCCAGCTAAGAAGCCAAAGGACAAGGACAATGAAATGGCAAAAAGCAAAGGCAGCAGTAATGGCAAAGGCGTTAAAAGCCAAAGCAGTACCCACTCTCTTTCTCTAACTCTATAGAAAGAGGGAGACAGGGAGAGCGCGGGACAACTCTGCTGATAATGATGTTATTAACATAGCAATTCACATTAGTAGCCGCAGGCAACAGTCAAGTTGTGGAGGAGGAGCTACGAAGAGCGAACAACTGTTAGCTTAATAAAAATTAATGTTTATTTCGCGCTTTTGCTTTTAATTAAAAATTGTCAGGCCAGCAAATTGAAAATTCAAATCTGCAAAACCAAAAAATGTATCACGAAAATTTCCATAGAAAACTTTGTGCCTCTCTCTTCTACCTACCCCCCTTCATGCCCCACTACGCTTGGCTTGAAGTGTTTTGGCCATAATGCAAAGCTTTTAGCATAAACTTTGCTTTACTGCGGCCAGCGCCCTGCTTACGTTTTTGTCTAGTTCGCTGTCGCAAATGGCAAAAGTTTGAGCTTTAAATAATTGGCGAGCCAAGCTGGCAGAAGACGAGAGAACAGAAGGAAGAGAAGAGAATGCTGCCAGTTAGTTTTAAATATTGTTGCTAATTTGCCACATTGTGCGTGAACAGCAGGCGTTGTCGTAACTGAAAAGAGAGAGCAGAGAGAAGAGAACGGGCCTGAAAGCTGGATTAAAATTATGAGCTTGCCATATTTTTTGAAGTGTGCGCGACAAAGGCAGCCTCCAATTCCCTCCTCTGCTGCCTCTCTGAGGCTCTGCTGATGGAAGCCTGGCAAGGACAAGCGTTGCACAAGACGAATCCTGGACCAAGTTTTCTTCGAGTGGACAACAAGAGATGAGCAGACGCTGAAGCTAAAGCTGCAAAGTGCGAAAAATTACTATGGCGGCAGTTTTCTCTGCTTTCGCCTCTCAATTTTTTTTTTTTGTGTTTTTGCTAAATTAACAAGAAAGATAAGTTACAGTTTGCAATGGAGAATATGATAAAGGAGCAAATGCCCTGGAAAATAACGAAGATTTATGTCAAGTGTTGGCACAAGAAATTCATGAATTCAAGGTAGAAATAAAGTTGCATATGTTAGATCTGACTTTAAAGGCTAAAAAGTTTCGCTGTAAGAAGAAATTCAGAATATTATAAATTGGGATTAATTTAACATATAAAAAAGCTTAAGGACTTAAGCTTTAATCATTTGCTTTGTTTAAAATTTGGTAAATGATTATTAATAAATGTATCTACTGAAATATTTATTTTCATTTATAGTTAGTTATCCACTGAACTATTTACTTGAATCTATATTTCTGTGATTTTTTTTATATATTTAATTTATCAATCAATCTAATATTTTATATTTAATATGCCTTTAACGATTTCAATTTGCTGGGTATAAAAACCCATTTATCAGAGATTGCACAAGTTATTAGCTTACAAAAGATGGTGTTAATATAAATCCTTCAATAGTGCGAGATGCTGGTGACAGAGAAAGGGAGCAATGGAGTGAGTGAAATAGAGAAGCAAAGAGTTGGAGAGACTGCGAGGCAGTTAAGCTAATTAAACACTTCAGTTGCGCCGCAGCTAGTGAATAAATATTCGTACTATTCATAAAGTATTCAGAGGGGACTGCGCAACTTGCCGCACACACATAGAGAGAGAGCAACATACTGCATTTGGAATGCCGCAACTTTAACTAACTGCACGGCATTCTAAACAATGGCCAGAAACACGGAGTTGACCACAACCGGACGCCTGAAGCCTGAAACCTCCAGAATCCCCGAAGCTCAGTATGAGTAGGAGTTGCTCAGTCAGTGAACCAAAAGCTCATCCGATTTCGACCCCCTAGATGATGCGGCTGATGCTGCTCGAGGGAAGTGGAGGAAAGAGAGGGTGAGAGAAGCTATGCATGCTGTGCGGCAACTGTTGGGCTGTTGAGCCCGTTGTTATCCTTTCGTGCCCGGGGCTAGACTAGGCTGGTTGGATGGTCGGTTGGTTGGTTGGTCAGGCCAAAACCGCACAACTGTTTTGGCATCTTATTATGCCCGGTTGACAGGTGCATGACATTTTGTGGCTGCACGCATCGAGTGGACAGCTCCCCGACAGCCTCCGACAGCTGGCGACGTCCACTTACTGCCCTCTTGCTACTGCAAATTGCTTGTGTTGCTTGCCACGTTGCCTCTCACGCCACGCATCCTTTTCGACAGAGAGAGAGAAAGAGAGAGAGGCGTCAACGTGCAAATAAAAACGTGCGACGCCCTTTGAAACCACAGCGAACAACCTGCTGACCATTCGAACTGCAACTGATATCAATTGCCCACGCCTCGGATCAAATTGCATTATGCCAAAGTAAATACAAATGGGAAATTTAATACACATGCATTTATTATACAATAAATGTATATTTTTCCACTTTATCCCCGACACTGCAAAAAATCAAAACGAGGTTTATTAAAAATGCCAAACACTTTGCCACCTCCAACTTTTCCTGGTTTTTTCACTTTTTGCTGACTGGGAATCGAACAGCATTTCGCAAATTGTTGACAGCTGTCCCTAGCAAAGGGATTGAGAGAGGGGGTGCTAGGCGCACAGCAGCGTATTTTGAAGCATGTCTGTGCTCTGTCTGCAGTGTTTTAATCCTATGTGAAAACTACTTTCCAATCTGACGCCTGACAACGTGGCGCGAAAATAAATTAAACGACAAATTTGAAGTTTTAGTCAGAAGTCGACTGTGAAATGGTCTTCAAAAGAATGTATCTATTGGAGCTATTTTTTAATGAAAATAGAAAAGGAAATGGAAATTTCAAGAAAGTAAAACTAAATGAAACTATTATTGCTATAAAATATGCAATCTTCATCACTATTATTGCGATTAGTTGTATTAATACCAATACTTAAAACTGTTGTTAAATCTAAGTTTGACTTTAAAACAACTAATTTAAAAAAATTCAAAGTATTTCGTAAAATAATTATTACTATACTCGAAAGACTATAACAGCTACATTATTCAACACTATCTCTGCGACTATATATATTAATACCATGACTTAAAATTGCTGTTAAAAAGAAGTTTTGCCTGAGCTTTAAAAGAAATGATACGAAAACATAAGGTTTCTTATAATGATGAGTAGCTACAAATATGGTTGCTGTTCCTTGCCTTAATATGAGGTAAGTATGTTAGCTAAAAACCACTTAGCAAAAACTTGAAATATTATTATGATTATTTCTATTCATGATTATTTCTATCGCCGTAAGCTAGAAACGAATTTAAGCTAAATTAACATATTCATTAAATTGATGATTATTTCAAGCACTTCAAACAATAATAAAACACTTTTGAAGCAGCTGCGAGTAATCTGCTTAAATATACGATTATTTCTGTTTGCATAAATAATAATTTCAATAGTGTGCACAGCTACCCCTAAAAGTAGTGCAACAGCTAAACGTTTTGCAGGGCACAATTTGTGCTGTCGTGCAAATAAATTCAAGTTCAAAAATTTTCTGTCTGTCATTTCAGGCCGTGACATGCTTCAGGCAACAGTCAGTCAGTCAAACAGACAGTCAGTCAGTCAGTCAGTCCTTGCAGTCTGTTGTCCTTATTTGATTTCTCACAAAACACAAGCGAGATCGAGAAGCAGAACCAGAACCAAATCCAGACCCAGGCAGAGGCAATCTGAGTTGTCGAGTCGTCGTCTGTGCTGTCTATCTTCATTTGATTCCGAGTCGATTTCCTGGCAAAAACGCGAACAGAACCCGTCGTCCGGCTACGTCATATTGACATAAGTCAACGGATTTCACATTGGTCACGTAGTGCGGCATCTGCCACAACTGCCACGTCTGCAACGTCTGTGCATGCCGCACATTATATTTCTCTCGCTCTTGCTCGCTGGCTGTGTGTTTTGGCATATATGAATATTTTAGAAATGTTTTCTGCTTTCTGCTATTTTTCGTTGTATTTTGTTTTTGGGGAAGTGGAATGAGAAAACTTTAGACGTTTCGTTATGTACAACACCCAATTAAAAAGTTTTTTATCACCTCGTGTATGTATGACAGTTGGCTGCCCACAGATTCCGTTCTGGGGTCTTGAGCAGATCTATAAACACGTCAACTCACAACTCGGCGCATAAATATGCAAATTTAATGTGTTTTTAAATAATTTTCTCTCTATATCTTAAGTTTTTCGAGACGTTTTTCCGGTCGCCTCATTTGCAGCCCACGTCAACAACAACAACAACACACACATCAAATGCGTTTTGAATTTTCTATTTTTGGGAGATTCGATTCTAAACGGGTTAAAAGTTTAATATGATCATCGATCAGCTGCAGCAGCAGCTTCTCCTCCTCCTCCTCCTAAAATATTTACATGAAAGTTTTGTGTGTTTGGAAAGTTTTACCAAATGTTTTGGACCATTTTTATGGGTTTTAGATTGGGCGTTTATGAGAAAATGTTTACGATACGATTGAAAAACATATCTAATCAAGAAACATGACTGAAATCGCCCGGATTGCGCCAAAGATTTACAGATTGTTAAATCTTCGCATCGAATTGATATTTAAAATGTTTATAAACTAATAAAACTCGAAAACTCAAAGCCATAAAGAATCAACTTGAATTTTTTTTTTGGAAATATATAATCAAAATGAATATAAAAATAAAAGGCATATAATAACTTTAGAAAAGTGCAGAAAAGTTGACTTCCTCTTGAGTTTATTATCCTTTGACGTGCAGGATGAGAATTTTATGAGTATTATTTTATTTTTATTGCCAAACACTAAAATGAATTACGTCCGAATGTAAATTGTTTTGTTTTCCGAGGGTGCATCAAATTAATTTTATTTTCATGATGACGCCACCGCAAAAGCAAAAGTTTTGGGCAACCCCTAAACCGAAATGTAGGCAACCCTTTTTTTGGAGTTTTTCTGTACTTATTTGTATTTTATTTTATTTTTTTTATTGTGTGGTCTGCCTTTAATCAGGCTTTTTTTGCGAGAGCAAACCAACTCAAAATATTCAAAGTGCGTACTTTGAGGCAACACATAATTAAGCTTAATAAATTTCTAATTATCAGATGGACGCTAAGTGAAAAATAAGGCTAAAAAGGGTCGAAGGACTCACTCGGGCGCAGTTGGCAACACATGGTTGGGCCCCCTACTTGCAAATTAACCCTTTTATAGAGGGACACAGACAGACAGAGAGCGACAGAGAGAGTGAGAGAGAGAGAGAGAGAGAGAGAGAGAGAGAGAGAGAGAGAGGCAGACCATGGACTCGGCGGACAATTAAAAGTGCGCTCATAAAATGCCAGTTTTATGTTCAGTCGCTGACTGCAGTTGAAATTTAAATAAATTGTACAAAACGGCGAAGAGTCACTCACAGTTGGTGAGAAAGAGAGAAAGAAAGAGAGAGACAACAGCAGGAAGAGTTGCTCCCTCAACTGTCGGCAATGCTTCCCACGTCCACTTTTTATGACCTGACCAGAAATTAAAAGTTTATCTTGATTTCCCTCTAAACAGTTTGATGAACAAAAGACAACGGCGTTGACGCGACCAAAAGCCCAGAGAGGGAGAGTTGAAGAGAGAGGTAGGTGGAGGTATTCACGAGTCGAGCTGCATAATTAGACACCCGTTGGGTTCATCCAGCAGTGTCCCAGCTCTGTGATGTCCAGCTATGTATGCAAATGCTTCACTCTCTCTAATTCATTCTCTCTCTTCCCTACTCCATCTCCCCTCTCTCTTTATCTGTCGCTAACTGTCCCAGCATTATTCACGCTCAGTTGACCACCTGTGAGCGGCATGAGACAGCATTGATAGACTATTGTTACGGCAAAAAAGACAACAAAGAAAATATTATGAAAGAGTCAGATGAAATACTAAACTAGCAAACACCCTACAAACTGAATACAACATCTATAAAGCATCAAAGTCAAAGACATTTATTTTGTTGCATCCATAAATAAAATATGAAAATAATAAATAAGCTATAATTTTATATCTAATTTTTACGATAAATCTTAACACCACAATAACTTACATTAAATTAATGATACTATAATTCAAAATGTCTTTATTTATACTTTTAAATATATTTATGTGTATATAAGCAAATATATAAAAGTTCGTTTCTTCAACTATATTAAAATTATAAGATATTTTTCGTTTTATCACTAACTTTTAACTCAAATTAATTATATGAAAACAAAAAACTAAAAGATTAGCTTCAATTTCTAATAATTGATTTAATTCTTATTAGTATATCAAGTAAAAAATCTGATAATAATAAACTCCTATTCAACCATCACTTCCTCTCAGTCAGTATACCCCCAAGCGCTTACTAATCGCTACAGGGTATGCACAGAAAATGAATACTGAAAGCTGGACAATGTCGACTTTTTATCGCGCTAAGAAAATTAACATAATTGAATTAAGCATCGATAAGCGCTTCAGCTGCAGTTTGCTCTGATATCATTAGCTGCTGTCAAAGTTTCTGTTGATATTCCGAGTTGCTCGAGTTGTTGCTGTTGTTGTTGCCGTCTCTAGAGTTGGTGTCTCTAAAGTGGCAAACGCAGTGGCAGGTTGCGTCAGCCAATGCTCATGTTTTGGCATCATTAATTTAACATTTGATAAGCACAAAACTGGCGACTGGCAAATGTCAACAGAGGGGGAGTGGAGTGAAAAGGGGTCAGATGACGGAGGCTAGAGTTCAGAGGACGGAGGCAGCTTATGCGAGTGGTGATGTAATTGCCAAAATGTCAATAAACATTTAAAATTTTAAAACCCTTTGGAGTAGCAAACGCATCAAAAGCACCGCATAGAATTGATTAAGCAGGGTTGTCAAGCAGCCAAAAAGTACGACACGGTGGCTGCAATTGAGACCGTGTTGTTTAAGCTGAATAAATGAGAGAAGCGAAAAATGAAAATAAATTAAAGTGTAAAATATTCAAAATATAATAAATAAATTTTATGTATTTTTGAAATGAAAAAGAAAAATGATGTACTGATAAAAAATCAAGTAAGGTTAATTATAATTTATAAAGAAATTTCTGTTTTTGTTTAAGATCTTCAAAATTATTTCTGTGAAATATTAACACAGATTCCTTAAAAAAGACTTGTCCAATATCAATCTAATAAATGCCATATTTCACGCAATAGTGATAAAAAAGGTTTACAGAATGATAAATAATATTAATAAAGTTTGTTTATTTATCTTTACTATAGAAATGTTAAGAAATTTATTTCCAAATTTAATTGTGGTAATTGAATTTAAAATTTAATATATATTTAATATAAAATTGAATATAAAAGTTAAACTGATAACTTCAAATATGAAAATTTCAAATAAAATGTCTTAAAGAAAGTCAGCTTATGGCATTTAAATGTAATGTTTGTATTTACACAGAGTATTATCTAAGAAAACACACAACAAATTGGCAGCTTTAACCCAATTCGTGTGCTCCGAAAGTGCTTGGCAAATACACCTGGCAACCCTGGTGGGCAGAGCCAAGCGATTAACACACCCAAACCAAAGAACCAGGCGAACCAGTTGGCTTACAAGTGCACAGCCATGTCCTAAGCCAAACAAACAAACAGAAGGAGAGACAGTCAGACAGACAGACAAATATTTGATATTTAATCTTATGAAACGAGTAAACAAAACAGAAGGCAATCGCTAGGGAATGGGGGAAAATGGGGGAAAAGCTGGCGACAAGCTCTGAATGAATTAAACAGGCAGCGCATGAAATTGTAATTAATTAAATTTAAAGTCAACTTCTTGTCTGCCAGGCAGACCGACAGACAGAGAGACAGAGAGACGGAGAGACGGAGAGGCAAAGGGAGATTGGGAAGGCGCCTACATAAAGGATTAACACGAACACGAAAACAATGGGCAACAATTTGACGCTTAAACTGTTCCAAAAACCAAAGACAAAATGCAAACAACAAACAAAAACACACGAACAACACGAAGCAGTGTGACGTGAGTGGGGCGTTGTGGGCGGTGGGCGTGGCTTTGGCCCAAAAGTGCTTTTAACCTACTTTCGTGTAAACAGACACACATACATGTGCTCACACATGTGTGGAGAAGAGTATGCATAAATAAACTTAACCTACCCCCAACCCCCATTAAAAAGCGACCCGCAGAAAAGCGCTTTGAATATCAGTTGGGAAAAAAAAGTGAGGAGCAGCGAGCGTGGACCGCACTTTGTCGCGTTTGTCGCGTTGCGTCGCCATTGCTCGTTGCTTTCAACAGAATTTAATCTCATTTACACACCAACACACTCACACACGTATATACAGGACACACACGCACACACACTCTTTAGTTGGTAATCCTTTAAATGAGTTTAGCGTCACGTTCGCACTTATGCATTAAACACGTGTTTTTGCCTGGCATTATCCTTGCCTAGCACACACACACACACACACAAAAACACTCTTATACACCTCTCTGTGCACTTAACTCATTCACACTCACACAGACACATTCACACACACTCACACCCCGTTGGATATGCAATGCTTTTTTGCACTCGGCACAATTCAAAATGTCAATTGAGGCATGCGGCCATGTGGCAGTCCAACAGCACTTGAGTGCCACAGCAGCCAGAGGAGAGAACTCACAAGTCCCACAACTACCCTAGCTCCCCTCCCCTTCTCTCCCCCTCTCACACTGCTATGCACCCATGCTGGTGCCCTGATGCGAATTGTTGGACGTCAAACATTCACGACATGCGCCGCGGGCCGGTCTCAGTTTAGTCCACGTCGTTGCACCTACAACAACTTCCAACTTCCAACTTGCAACTGCCCCTTGCCGCTGCTGTTGCCGTTGCCGTTGCCGGTGCAAAAGCTTAGTCGAGTGGGCGTGTCTCGTCGCCTCCCGCTTTGCCACTGAGCATTGGCACAAAAGGGGACAGCAGAGAGGCGGCACTCAGTGCGCAACGTTGGTTCATTAAAGTGGCATATTTCACACATAGTCCCAGTAACAACAACAAAAACAACAAGAGCTCGAAACAACAATCAACTTCATATATGCAGACTCAGAACTTTTATACCCTCACCTGGCATCTAGATTGCTTTTGGCATGTCATCAAATTTATTTTAAAACTTGCAGTAGAAAAGGTGGAATAATTTTTTCCTTAAGTCTTCAACATTTAAGTGCATTTTGTTAATTGAATGAAAATCGAATTTATCGAAATTAAATTAAGTATACGCAATTTTAGTGATGTTGTTTAAGTTGATGCAAATCTAATTAATAATGTTCATTAATATTAAATATGTTATAGCTTTCATAGTTACTTTAATAATTTTGACTTTATTAATTAATCTTCATTCCAATGAAAGAAAAAAATCTAGATTGAAAAATTAATTGCAAATTTTGATTTAAGAACTTTTTGAATTTCAATATTGGGCAATCTAGATTTTTTGTAGAAATTTGATTTTGATTTAAGAATAAACCTTCTTGATTCCATTTTGACATCATATAATCTTGATTTAAGATTTTATTCTTTAATTTAGCACGTTTTGTTCTTTCTTTCTAAGATAATTAATTATTGTCAAATTTATTTATATATTAAGATATACATAGTTATTTTAATAATTTAATTGCAGCTAGTTTTAGAACTGCAACTAATTAAATATTTTGTAAAAAGAGTCTTTGCTCTCTATAAATTTCAAACCAAAATTCAAAATATTATTAGCTATTTCATATTTTTCAATTATTTCTGCACCATTATTTCTTTTCTTTTTAATTTTGCTAGAAAAGTTTATCTTCTTTACACTTTACCTTTTTCTCTCTCCAAGCTCATTCATTTCTTTACGCCTTGCTGTTTAGACTTCAAACTTTAGAGTATTAAATATTCTATTTAATATTTATCTCAATTCTCACACAGTTGACGTTCTTCTGGGCATCTGTGGCATGTCCTGGTCTGGCCTCAAAGTACAGTTGAGCACTGTCTCAGTTAAGTGCTGGCAATTTTAGTCTTTGAAAAAATAAACTTTGTTGTTCTAGTTTGTGTTGTTGTTGTTGTTGCTATTGTTGTTGTTGTTGTTGTACATAGTGCATTGCGTCGAGGGACGGTGCGAGTATGTGGCAAATTATTTTAATTGTTTGGCAAGTGCTTAGAATGCCGTCGACTTAATGGACTTTTTGAGGCAGGCAGCACACTACATAGCACAGGACATTGCAAAGGACACACAATGAAGGATGTAGAAGGGGGTCTCAGGGTGTGTTCTGTGTGTTTGTGAGTAAATTAATATCAAGGGAGTTACGCATTTCGGTTAAATTAATATTCTTTGTTAAGTTAATTTCCGAAAGAGGTTCTAAGTGCGTCATAGACATTGTGGTTAAAACTGTTTGCCGACCTGCAATTGAATTATGTAAGTGCTATACAAAAACTTCAAAGGAGAAGAAAGACTCAACTTGACTTAAATTAAGCGTTTAATGTGAAATTGTGTTATTTTTATAGAATTAAATTCGTTGTGCTGATAATCTATTGATTAAATTAAGTTTAAAAGTAATTGTGCGCAACGAAAATCGATTTAACTTTTAATTACTATTCAATATTCATAAATAGTGTTTCAGAGAGTTTGTGTGTGTGATTAAAAAACTCTCTTGAATTTACAGCAAATTAATTCCACGAACATTGAAAGTTCCCTTTATAAACAAGTATTAAATGCAATGCTTAAAATGATAGTAAACTGTTTTAGTTCATACCCTGTAAATAACCGAAAATTATATCGAATTTCTTTTATCATAAATCTTGTTGATAGGATTCAAATTAGTTGTAATTATCTTGATAGAATTAAAGTGCTTTTACTTCAATTGTTTATGCACCTTTCCCTTGACACCTCTTTTGCTGGGTATAGAGATAAATAAAAATGGGAGACATGCGGCAAAAATAATAATAAATAACGCGCCAACGAGGCGAAATCAATGTGAAACGCGTTGAAGCATGTCATTAGTATGTGTGGGGGGCGGTCCAAGCCCCAAACGAGGGCGTGGGCAGTGACAAAATAACCGCATGACGTCAATCAACAATGTGCTGTACTGAATAAGTGAGTGCATGTGTGTAAGTGTATGTGTTTGTGTAATGGGATAATATATAATCGAGGCATATCAACAACTTGCCACAGTGTTGGTTAACACTTCAATAAATCGATAAATGCATCAAAGAGAAAAGCTGTTGCATAATTATCGGCGCACAGCCAGCACTTTAATTAAATTGGCTGCGTTCGAGTTTAGTGTCCTTCCATCTCCACCCACAACACTCCTTCTCTGAATCCCACTCACTCAGCTGCGCCCAGTATTAATCATAAAAATTGCAATCAATTGGCAAAAATTGAAATGGCTGCCAGTTGGCTGACGTCCCATTCGAATCGAAATACTTACCAAAAAGGATACTTCAACTATTTGATAAAGTTTGTTAGGTTTACTCTTTTGGTGTCCCATATTTCCAAAACAAAATAGGAGTGTTTACAAAAAACATCCGAATGAAATTTGTTTATTATTTGGATTATTTTAAATAAATGTATATATGATATATATATATTTATATATTTATAATAAAAATGAAGCATAAATATTTATTTTTATTTTGCGTCATTAGTTTTTAACATGAATATTTGAATACTTTCAATTTTCGGTGTCATTTGCTTTAAATGTTTTCTAAACTTCTTGAAAGTAAAATTGTGTGATTTATGTTAACATATTCGTACTCGTATGTACGAAGTCTAAAGCTTAATCTCTAAAATCTTAAAATCTTATTAAATAAATATATTCCCGCTATTGAAATCTTATATATGCTTTTATTAACACATTTATATTTACATTCGATGTCATTTGTTTTAAATTTTATCTTAATTTCTAAAAATGAAAATTGTGCGATTTAGAATTAATATTCGAGGGCACGAAGTCTAAAGCTTAATCTCTAAAATTTTAAAATCTTATTAAATAAATATATTCCCGCTATTTAAATCTTATATATGCTTTTATTAACACATTTATATTTACATTCGATGTCATTTGTTTTAAATTTTATCTTAATTTCTAAAAATGAAAATTGTGCGATTTAGAATTAATATTCGAGAGCACGAAGTCTAAAGCTTATTCTCTAAAATCTTAAAATTTTATTAAGGGTTCATATATAAATGCATTTCCGTTTTAACATGAATATTCAAGAGTTTCAATCCTAGAGCTTTCTCTCTAAAATATTGAATATTCATATATGAATATGAATATATTCCCCAATTTTTCACTGACTTTTCGCGATTCCCCTCGTTTAATTCCCTTGGCTAAAAATTGAATATTTTTGACTTACTCCGGAAAAAACTTCATTGGAGTAGCGTATGTACTTCACTTCACATATGAAGGAACATTTAAATGCTGTTATAGCATGCTTACTTGTTTGCCATTCCAAGTGAATGGACGCGTCTGTCAATGCTGATGATGATGACGTGGATGTGAATGTGGATTGCAAGGATGCTGATGTCGATGCCGATGCCGAAGCTGATGATGTGGTTGGTTATGCTCGGGTAAGGAATATTGCAGTCAGGTAAGCTGCAGAGGCAAACGAAAATTAAGTTGGCAAAGCGTTCAACTGCAAGTAACACCCCTTCCTCTTTCTCTTTCATCCACCTCCCCCAACATCAACACAATCTACCACTTGGGAATGGGTTGGCAGTAAACTGAAGTTGCTGCACGTGACCGACAAACGTTCGCCCAAATCCCAATCCCAAGCCCGCTTCCAATGCCAGTCAGAGTCGCAGTCGCAGTCGCAGTCACCGTCACAATCGCAATCCTAGTGCCAGTCAGCAGTTGAAGCTGCCACGTGCCGTCATCGGCAGCATTGCAGCAGTGGCAGCAACAACAGCAACAGCAACAGCAGCAGCAACAGCAGCACTTGTCAGCATATGTCGAACGGGCTCAAGTGCCACTGGAAGTGGCACAGTTGCTGCAGCCTGCAACAGCTAGATGATTGCTTTTACGGTCACCTGTGGGTGTCATTAAATGATATCGCGCAACTAAGTCAACCAGCATTGGATTTCAGTCATTATACAAACAGTTATAAGCTCGGTTACGCTGTGGCCCTATTGCCCTACTGCAGTCCTATGAAATAGCCCTCATTTATGCATAATGCGAAGAGTATAAACTTTTTCATATACTCTACAAAACATTACTTTAAATAAACACACACAAAATAACCACATTCAAAAGTTTTATCAAAATACTTATGCAAATGTTATTATGGATTCTTCAACTAAATTAGTATTTTAACCTAATTTACTTAAATTGATATTTCAACTACTTATTTCGATTCCTTAATTCGAACTGATCTCTCTACTACATATGCATGTGAATAATCTACTTTGTGCTCAAGAATTTTTCACTAAAATATTCATGGAAATATTCGCAATAAAATATTTATATAATTAAATACCTATTAAATAATATATTCGATCGTATTTAAACAAACTTTTCTTACTAAATTTACTAATCATATTAAGATTTTTACTAATTAATATTTTAATCAATTACTGTTTGAAGCTTAAATTCATATTTCAACTTAATTCCTCTTCTCAATTTCGAACTGAACTCTTTACTATGTGAATACTCTACTTCAGAGCCAAGCATTTTACTTCTCGCCTTTAATCTACTCTCTCAGTTGTGCCTTCATTAAATGTTCGCTTCACTTTTAATGCCATTTGCCAGTCTCCCTTATTTTTTATGAATTTTATTTAGCATTTGGTTGCTGTTGTTGTCATTTGTTGTTTGTAGTTGTTGTTGAGTTCTTTAATGCTGTTAAATGCATTGCAATTTTTATCTGTTGTGAAGTTGTTGTTCGCTCTTCTACGTGACGTTGGCGTTTTACTTTTGCCTTTGCCTTTGCATTTGAAACTGGACTTGCATATCCGTTTGAATATCCTGAATGCCAGTTGTAGGTTCCTTCCTGCTGTCCTGTTGCGTGGTGTTGTGTTGTGTTATCTTGCGGTTTTTTATATCAAGCTGAGAATTTTCTCATTAATTTCAACGTCGGTTTTTTTTTTGCCACCGCTATTCATGGCCAACGTTGTCGTCGATGTGCTCTGTGGTTGTGTGGACAGTTGTCGGTCTCCGTTCTGTGGCAGAGTCCTGTACGCTGTGTGCCACAAGCCTGGTAAATGAGTGTGCCATGTGGTAGAGCACAGATAGAACTATTCACATTTAATGATATGGAAGTATTGAATGCGGCACAACAATTTCATTTTATTGCGAGATGGGAATAAATGCAATGTCGGATTTAAATAGAGTCAATCAAATGTCAACTTCTGTTAATTTAATCTTGAAGACCTACATTGCTTATATACGTTTTCCTTATCGATTCTACACAATATCTAATTTTAAAAAGTACTCTACCCAAAGATCTTCTAAGCTCCCTTCATTTCTCTTTCATAACTACTCTAAATTAATCTTGTCTGCACACAAGCTTCACATAATTTAGGGAAATTAAAGAAATTTGTCGAAATCTTAAAGATAGCATCAACAATTTCCTTCAGTTACTCGCACTCGAAAAGAGAAAAGAATCGACTGGAAATCAGTGCGGCAAAGTGGAAGTTCACACAAATTAGTGCCGGGGTCAAAGGCAAGTCATGAAGAGAAGAGAAGAAGTGCAAGGCAAACACCAATTAAATGCACATAATGATAATGTTGTGCCGAAAAGTCATTTGGAGCTAACTAAATTACAACTTCCACTTTACATTAGATGGCAGGAAAAGCGGAACCTTCACAATGTGCCCCCACTCTCTATCCGTTACTTCTTCAACCTCAACCTCAACGTTAAGCAAAACGACCTCGACCTCACCCAAGTCCAAGAGCTGCGCCATCGAGTCGTCGGTGTAGAACGGAACTGGAAATCCACACAAATTAAAAGTCTGCTGCAGTTGCAAGTAAGAACAGATGGCTACTGCAACCTAATGAAAACAAACACTTCCACAGCAACAACAACTACAAGAGCAACAGCAACAATTATATTGCGCAGAGGAAAAACTAACAACAAAAAGAAAGAAAGAAAACCTCGTGTCTAAAAGTGAACTGTAAACTGTAGCTAAAACCATTGTGAAGTTGGTTTTCGGCTTGGTTGACTCGCTTGAAGTTCAATGCTGAAGTTCATGAACTTGGAACTTCGAAAGGGTTTTATCGGGTCGCTCCACTGCCTGCTGACAGAGCAGTTTATAATTAGAAACCGTAAGATGGCTAAAAGAAGAACGAATAAGAAGTCGAAGACGAAGACGAAGTCGAAGATGGAGAAGTCGCAGAAGTAGTAGAAGCCATAGTGCAGTTGTAAATAGAAGCAGAGCTCAGAGACCGACAGTTTGACTTGCCTCAAGTGTCTGACAAAAAGTCAAGTGGATTTTGGCGGCAAAAGTTGCGTTTGCCACAGACCCTTTACAAATCTACCACTTCCTCCTCCTCCTCTACCTCCTTCACTTCCATCACAATCTTCCTTTGGCAGAGACGTGCGTGGGATTTTGTGTTTACCCAAGGCACAGACCCAGACCAAAGTCGAAGCAACAGCAGCAGCACCAACGGATGATGACGTTGATGATGATGATGATGATGACAAGTGTGCACTGCTCCTGCGATATTGACAGAAAAAACAAAAGCAAACAAATTGTCGGTGTGCAGTCGCGTATGTAAATAAAAGACAAGAAACCAGCAACAACAACATGAAAAAACCTCAGGTGTTCCGTTGCATAACGAATAGACAAATACCCTGGTGATATCTGGATAACACAAGATATGTGGATAAAAAAGGCATAACAAACTAAAATTTCAATATTATAGAAAGAAACATAATTGAATCCATATTTTTTTCAGTTTCAATCAATTATTAGAATTATATAATTAAACATTAGTATAATATTAAAGTCCTTAAAATTCAAAGATCTGATTAAAAAAAGCCTTTTAATTATATCAGATGCCAGAAAAAATTAATAATGTATTATTATGCAATGTAATCTATTGATATTTCAACAATATTATAATTGATAGTCGAATAAAAATAATTCGAATAAAAAATAAATCTGAATAAAAAAGTAGAATAAAGAAATATGAATAATTCATTACAATCTTAATTCATTAATCTAAAATTTTATTAAACTATCACCATCTATATTGCTAGTCTATTTATTTCCTTCTTCCACAATTTCTTACAAATTCAATAAGCCCCAGTTAGTTATAGAGTATATTTAAATACGGTATAGCGGTGGCAACTTATCAACATTGAAATGAAAATCGGTTTAAAGAACAAAAACCTCAACAATCCCGAGAAGGTAAAAAACAAAAACAAAAAAAAAAGTGAGCAGCAAAGTGAAGATGAGATTGTCCATTTCCATTTTTCACATGTGGCCAGCCTTTTGTTATTATTGTTTTCAGCAGCTTAAGCAACATTTAATACTGATTTAACAAGAATAAAGCCGAGACAACAACACAAACAGCGCAGAGAACGAATTATTCCAATTTCGACATATGTTTATAGATATGTATATGAATGTATGTGTGGGAGTCTGTGTGTATGTGTCGCTCGTGGTTAATCTTTAAAGTGTGCACTCTCCATCTCCATCTGCATCTCTATCTCTTTCTATCTGCATGTTTGTGTTTCGATTTAAAATTCTGTGCACGCGCCATGCATTATTTTCTATATACGATGATACTCTCAGTTATTCGTACTGGCAAACAAACGAATACACTCGAATGGCCGGTGTGAATGTTTGTTGTTGGGTTTTTGTTTGCATTTTCCCGCATATGCAAATAAATACAGAATAATAGTATAACGAATATATGCGAAGAATATGAACAGATATGGACAATAGTCAACGATGCTTTTTAAATAAATATCACAAATAATATTGCATCCCCTTCCCTTCTCTATCTCTTTTCCCTCATCTACTATTTGCTGCTGTTTCGATTGATAAGCGGGGCGAAATGAAAACTGCAAACTGCAACTGCAAACTGAAAACTGTAAACTGCAAACTGAAAAGTGCAAACTGCATTGCGATAAATTGCAGGAAATGCAATATAAAAATGTTTATTTGTCATAAATTGCCATAGTTGGCATATGGCCCTCAGCATTAAAAAGGCAATCAAAAAGCAAAGAACATAAAAATATACTCGCTAAAGATGGGAAGTGAATGTGATGGGGGCGAAAATGAGGGAATCAAATGCAAGGTGCGGATTATTAATACTAAAACCAAAACAGTTGGGTAATAATAATGAAAGTAGCGGTTATGATAGTTAGGCTCTTAATATACACTTTCTTTTTATACCCGCTACCCATAGGCTAGAAGGGAATTATAACTTTGTGCCTGCAGAAATTTGAAACAAACTTGATCTGCGTGCAAAAATAACAAATGCTGTCGAAAAAATTATAGCTCTATCTTTTTTAGTCTCTGAGATCTAGGTGTTCATACGGACAGACGGACAGACACACAGACGGACAGACGGTCAGACGGACATGGCTAGATCGTCTCGGCTGTTGAAGCTGATCAAGAATATATATACTTTATAGGGTCGGAGATGCCTCTTTCTACCTGTTACATACATTTCCTGTCGGCACAAAGTTATAATACCCTTCTACCCTTCTTCATGGGTAGCGGGTATAACAAGCTTTGGATTGTTGTTGCTTTGGCTGACAATCTAGTAAATTTTGCACTCTAATAATGTAGTACTATATCAAAATAACAAATTTAACCTATGTTAGATTTTTAATATTTTATGTTGTATTACCTTGGTATATGTTAAAATTAAGAACGCAATGTTTTGGTTTTATGCAAAATAAGTAGCACACTGTAGCTTTCTTACTTGTTGAGCTTGGCTTTGATTACATAAAGTATCTGCATTAGATTTGTATGTCACACTTGAAATCTTATTTACTTTGCTTTGGTTACAAGCTCATTTCTTAAGAATGTTTATTGTTGACTGCTGCAGAAATGAATTATATTTTATGGTTGCAATATACGCTCAAACTGTGAAGATAAAAACTTGATATACTCTTTGACACTCGTTGCAGAGACAACAACAACGACACGTTTATAAATCGTCAGTCAGCAATAAAGCTGGCTAATAATTTTTATCCTGTCTGTCGACTTTGGGGCTATTACGAGGACAAACATGAGGCATATACGAGAAGCAAGGGATGCATAGTATACATCGCACTCGTAAATCCTTCGGACCGGCCATCTGCATAATGCATTTCTAGCCAGACCAAAAACAAGACCAACTAAACCTTCATTTATCACATTTATCGCTGCAGGCAGCTCAGCTCTGCTCTGCTCTGCTCTGCTCTGCTCTGAGCTCAGAGTGCAATGCAAAAATTCTATTACAAGCCAGCAGACCGAATGCTTTCAGTTTTTTCCCCCCTTCTCTCTCTTAGTCTGCATGACCTGCAGGAAGCAATGCCAGCAGACCATTAAAAATTACAATAAGCGTAGAGAGAGATGGATGCTGAGCTGTAAAAAAGTGAGAAAAAGAGGCAGATAGTTGAGAATCTGGCATATCATGTGAGACTTGCGACATATGCGATAAATTTCCCGAAGAAAACTGCCGAGCAAAAAGGCACTGCATCATTTTCTATTGTGCACAAAAAGAAAACATGTTGGCAGCTAGACAAGTGTGACAAACTCTGAGATATTCTGTAGAGTAAGAAATATGTGATCAAGGAATATGCAAACCAAGAATATTTATTAACTAGTTGTAAATAGTAAAAAAAAAGTTAGTATACTGTGATCTCTAGCTCTGAATATATTCATATCCAATATTCAGAAATCATCTTAAACTTTTTTACTTTTCATGATTCCATCATACCTCTTTCCCTTATCTTCTTTATCTACAGGGTATTCATATAAAAGAAAATTGTAATGCACATGTTGGAGAGCGTTACTCGAGATTCAAAAAGAAATGCTCCTTTCGCTGGCTGCAGTTTGTTACAATTTATCAATGTCCTCGCATTGCATATAATCCGCGTCCATAAGGATCAATAAGGATAATGCGAATATATGTCGTATGTGTCGTGTCGTATCGTAAAGAGACGTGTGGAGGTGAAACGTCGACTCTGCCACATGTAATTATCGTTTATGCCGCAACGTGGCACGTTTCGTATTTGGATTGGAAATTGGGTTTGGGATTGGGCATCGATTTGGAACTGGAATTGGAATTGGAAATGGGGGAGTTGTCTTTAATTTGTCATGGTTTTCAGCTGCACATGCCAGTCCCTGTTTCTGTTTCTGATTCTCTTTCTCTTGCCGTATTTGTGTTTTGTGTTTGCGATGTGATAAGCACATGTTATGGTTTTTCACACTTACAATAGCTTAGTCAATGCGGCACATGGAGATGGGGAAGGGGCTTTTGGGGGGATTTGGATTTGTGTGCTATCGATTTTGCCTTTTCAGTTCTGTTCAGTTTTCAGTGGCGAGTTGCCGTTGCTGCGGTCGTGTTGCAACATGTTTTGTGCTATCAGAATTATGATTAATTGATTGCCGGCAGTTATCAGAGGGGTAGTTGGGGGTGTAGTTGCGGGCAAGAGGGCGGGTCACGCCCCCGCAATTTGGGGCGGTCAACGGCCGATTCTCGATTGTCGACACCCTTCGCCCCTTTCCATAGAAAAAGCAAACAATTCGAGTGAAAAGCATTTAAAACAATTCTGCGGCAACTACTTTAACACTCACGCCGCCGCCCCATTGATGGCAAACAGCTGGAAGACGCTGGCGTGGCATCCACAGCAGCCACAGTCACAGCACAAACACAACAGCAACAGCAGCAAATGTGCAACCAAATTGACAGCCATAATCAAACATAAGCAACATTTAATTGGCACAACGAGCTGGAAGGGAAGGCAAAACGAAATTAGGATACTCTAAATAAAACTGGAAATAAAGTGCATTATGAAATTGGAAGTTAAAAACTAAATTAAATATTAAGTATTTATAATTTTTAATAATTTATTTAATTAATTTAAGTTCTGAAGTAAGCTAAAGGACTCTCTTTGTCAAGAAGTTAGTGTAGTCTGCGGCTGTGGCAGCAACATGTGCGCTCTGCAATCATTTAAATAGTTATTGCACTTTTCTTGCAACAGACAAACACACACACACACTTGCGGCACTTACACGCACACGGCAATGCAATTAGTTTAAAAGGCCAAAAAGAGAGCAAAGTGACGTTTTGGCGGAGGCAGTGGGAAGTGGAAGCTTGACAGGCTGACAGCACAACAAACATGCCCCAGCGGGCGGCAGGAGGCGTGAAAAGGGGAAGCAAAGAAAAACGACTGCCTGGAAAAATGTCAAAGCAGAAATGAAGCCATTAAATGAACGGCAAAAGTTGCCCAAAAAAGCAGAAAAAAGACAGCAGAAGAAATAAAGAAAGAGAGCGACCGCATAAAAAAAAGGGGGAAGGAAACTGCAGCCAACGCCAGTGGCAACACATTTAACACCCGCGGCAGCGTTGCAAGGAAGAGGCAGCAGCAAAGATGAATGGGGCAGAGAGAGAGAAAGGGAGAGATGCTGAGGGGGACATGTCTAGTCGACCGAAGTGGGGAAAGGAGACTCTAAAAGGACTGGGGCAACACACTTTGACTGGTTCAAACGTCATCGTCATCGCCGCAGTCCGCAACATCATCGTCATCATGCGGGGCAACTTCCAGGGAGAAGGGAAACCGGGAGGGGAACTCTCTACGTCTACGTCGTAAACGTCAACATCTTTCACGTGTGTGCGACTCTCTGACGTTTACAGCACGCGATAGAAAAAAAAGAACGAAACGAAATATACTATGTTATACAGCACCCAGAGATTGAAGCCAAGCGAGAATGGTGCCAACATTTTTGGGTTGAGTTTGAGTCGAAATTTTAATGGGCTACAGCCCATTGTGGTCATGTCATTAAGTGCAGCAGGCAGCTCGCTTTTAAAGTGGGCGTGGCTGAGCATTGGCAATATGCTAGTTAGCCATAAGGCTAAGTAATGGCCAACTACTTAGGAACAGGCAAGGACAAAGACCATGGTAATAAGCTTGTGCTGTTAATTCGTTGTTAAATATTGTGGAGAAATAAAAAAGGAAATGGAATTTGCTGTAGAGAATGATCAAAGAAGTTCAGAGCTGACCTAGAACAGCATTTTTAGTTAAGAGCTGTAAATGAGCCAAGTATTAATGCTTGAACTTGGGTGAGAGTCGAGTTCGAATAGCAAAATCATTCATATTTCAAGACTATATTTCTGTAGAATAAATTACAGTCAAGAATACAAGAAATAATCCTATAAGAATCCAAGTATTGCAAAGGTGGTTTCAGAAGGTAATTTTCTTAAGTCTAGACAAGTTTTGTCCACTTTTCTGAACTAACTTCTTCATGAAAATTGATACACAAGATAAATTCCTAACTAAATTCACAAAATTAAAGTAAATGTTTTTCCAAATATAGAAATAAAAGTGATCAATTAAAATACAAAGATTGACTTGGCATGTTTTATCTAACTGAACTTCAAGAAAATAACAAATATTTCATACTATATAATATAAGATTTCAGGTAAGTAAGTTACATAATTTCAACATTATAGAAGTTACTAGACAAGTCTTAAGTCCTACCTAACTTATTTTGATAGTGACTTCAGCCACATAGCGTACACATAACGAGAAGTAAACTATTTGGCAAGCAGTCAAGCTATATAAATTTCCCAAATTCCGACCTACAAATACCTCACAAGCTGTCTTCGACTAGAACAATAGATCAAGTTCACTTGTTAAGCTTGATTGCCAGCATTTTGCTGCTTTCACTCCACAAATTGCAAGGTCTAGAGGAGAGTGGCACACATCTGGGCGATAAAGCAGCCGCCCCTGATTAGCTGTAACCTGGTGTAACTTGTGTAGCTGTTTGTTGGGTAATTAGACTAAGCAATTAATTAAGCTGGCAGCTGTAGACAGATGGAGAGACGGAGAGCGAGACAGGTAGGTTTACAGGATGAATCCTTAAAGTTAACAATAAGTAGGTTATGCTATCAATTTCCATATTCCATATGCCAGCTTCCCTGGGCGGAACGTAGCGCAGCGTTAACTTGGCCCAAAACAGCAGCCAGACAAGACAAACGACTTCTGCAGTGCGGAGAGTGGGAAACAGGAGAAGAGAGTGGGGAAAGAGGAGACAACATAGAACACGTGAGTTGTGCAACATTTTTGCAAAGTAATTGCTCATTTTGACAGCTCGTGCAACGCCCTTGTTTGCAGTTGCCACATGTGAAGGGGGTTGGCAACGGGAGAAGTTTCTTCTTTTTAGGGCTTTGTCAGGCTTCGGCTTGTTGCTTCCTGCCACTAGCAGCAGCAGCAACTTGCAGCAGCAACCCGCAGCAACCTGCAGCATCAGCTTCGCGTCTTCTTTTTTTCTCACATACGAAAAAGCAATAAAATCTTATAGTTTGTTTTGTTTTTGTACTCCGGCTGCTTCTGCTGCTGCTGCTGCTGATGGTGCTGCACATGTGGCATGCCACCAGCGTACAGTGCAACGGTGACAACGACAACAATGACGACACTGACTACAGACAGTATTCTGTCACTGACAGCCTGTCAGACGACACAGGCGACTCGTAGCTGTCCCCCACTTGTTGTCAACTGTGATGCACTTGCTCCTTTGCTCCATCTATCTGTACACTACATTTTTATCTAAGAAAGCTAAAGGGCATGTGGAATAAGTGAGAAAGTTCGTAAAGTTTCTAGGGAACATAAATGGGAATGTTTGAAAAGTATATTTGGAAATCATAGATCAATTTATTTAATGGAATTTAAAGTACTTTAATAAAAACATTGATAACAAAGTGTTACTCAATATATATTTAAATACTTACACTCATTTAAGTAGAAATATTATTTACAAAATTTAATTTTTTTGTTTTGTATTTTTAAAAAATAGAAAAAGGTAGATACAACAATGCGAAAACAATTTGTCATAAATTAGCAATGAATTGAACTATTAAACTCTAAATATATTATGCGAATTTCATTCGCTATCATTTCTAAACATAACAATATCAATATATTATATATAATTTAAATATTTATAGAATAAAAGAGCAACTCTTAGTCGCATATTCCCAACAATCCTTCGGTTGAACTATCTTTTGTTGTCGCTTGCATTGTTGCTGGATTTTAGTGCAACTATTAAATGCATTTCACAATTGTTGTCGATGGATTTGTTATAGTTGGCAATAAAATTAATATGCATGTTGGGGGCAACACAGTTCCGATGACATTTGAACAACACGCAGCCTGCGGCATGCAACATGCAGTATGCAGCATGCAACGACATCTGCTTTGCATATCAGCAAACGCCATCGAATGACAGCTTTTTTGCGTCTTTTATGGCAATTGCAGCATTGCAGCTAGACGCATTGTCCCCCCTCTCTGCGATTGTAAACACAGAATGTAGAATGTGTATTACTTTTTACTGGAAGACATTGTCTAGCACGTCGGGAGATGATGGCTCCCCAAACGAGGCACAGAATCGTTCTCAATTTAAACGCATGACACAACACAAAAGTGTCAGTCAACAGCAACGAGGAACAGAAGGGATGATAGAAGCAGACGGGAAAGGGGAGCACTTCATAGCAATCTGTCACAATCAATTAATTGCCATAGAAAATATCAACAGAGCACATCAAACAAAAGTCTGGCAAGGTAAATGCCCAGCCGTCAGATACAAGATACTTCATACGATGAGATACAAGATACTCGGCTGCCTTTGGCTTTTATCAGCACGCACGATCACTTCAAAGAGGCAAACAGAATCAGTGAAACGGAAGTGATTGCATTCACACCACCGCACCACAGCAAAGCACAACACACAGCACAGTGCACAGCTGGCCCAAGTGGGGCAAATTGAAGTTGTGGTTGTGGCACAACAACATAGTTCAACGTAGACGCGGCGGCACTTCATTTGATCAACGCTCGATCGCATTTAGCAGATACTTTTCTGCTGCACACGTCAGACCGATAATTTGATCAACTCTCTGTCAGCTTCCCCACATCAGAGGCAACAAACCACAATAGACAAGACATTTCAGAGATGTGTCAACCTAAGGTTAACTGGAATTTTCCTGGGGCAACGCTCTACGCTTGGTTGCTCCTCTGAGTTGTGCTCGATATGTGTTCATATTAATTGTTAGTGACATATTTTTGGGACACATCGAAGGTGTTTTTTATAGCCAAATTGTAGAAAGACTATAAATATGATAGTTGAAAGAATTTTGTTAAAAATTCAAAGGGTTGGAAAGACGGATTTGACATTTAAGTCAAAGAATTTATTTTAAGAAGGATTTTGATACTGAATAAGAAGTAAAAAGCAACGATGAGCTTAAAATGAATATGTAAACAATTAATGAAGAGAAGATCTACAAAAGCATATTTTAAACAGCAAAAAGCTAGTGTTCTAGTCACATATTCTTGAGACATTTATCTGTTCAATTATCAGAAGCAAATTTCAGCTATATAAGAGACCTGAATACATTTTGTTAATAGGATTCGAAAGAGGGAAAGAGGGTTTTGTTCTTTCAAGCCGAAATTAGCCTATGAATTTAGAGTTATGTAGGCTTTCTTACTGAATATAGAATATAAATTGGTAAGCAACATAAAGCTTTAAGGAACACTATAAGTTTATAGCTGCTAAAGAAATAAAGTTTTCTTTAATTGTAATTAATTAATTGGAATTAATTGTTTAACGAAAAAACTTTGTGTTTAAAGTCAATAAATTTTTCCATTTAAATTTCATCACACATGAATGAACAAAGACAAAAGAAATGAATATTTTATATTTTAAAACAATTACTACATTTCATTGATTAGTTACTTGCATGACCATTCGTCAATTAGTCATTAGTTATATTACAATAATAATTTAAGAGGAAAGTTAGAAACTAATGGAATTCTCTTACGAAACTGAAGACTCCGCTCATAGAAATATTTTATGAGTTGCGGGTTTGTGTAATGAAAAAGTATTTAGTTATTTTTACCAAATGGTTTTTTTCTAGTGGAAAGAGAAAAACAAGAAAAGGAATTGGAAACTGCAAATGAAATGAATTTTCAGTCATAAATAATACGTTGACAGTTGTAATTTTCGAAAGTAATCAAGCAAAGCTAATTAACAACAGAAACAGCAACAGCAACTGAGGGAAAACCAGCAGCCAAACTCAAGTAGGAAAAGGTGCGCTCTTCAAAATAGTAGTGTATACTCAAAGCTATATAATATATGGGAGTGTTTAAGTGTGTGTATGTATGTGTGTGTGTGGAGATGCGAACAACGTGTCATCTATGAGAAAGTCGGAACAGCGCTAATGAGAAAAATATGACACAATTGTAATTATCTCTATCGGAATGGTTGTTGTTCGCTGACTGTCTCAATGCTCAACATTTAATGCCAATGTGACAGCACTCGAGGGCAATGCTGGTGGCAGTTGCAACAACGAATACGTATACGAATACACGAATTGTAGTGTGTGTGCAAGATGAATGAGCATGAATTATAAACACATAAAAAACAGCAACAACTTGTGCAACTGGGCAGTGAAAATAGTTGTTGCCACTGCAGCTGACATTTCAGTTAATTTTGATGTATGTTGCTGACCAAAGGAGGCGTTGCCATCCGCTAGATGTGTGTGTTCCTCTCCCTTCCCTGAAGACCCCGAGCTCTTGTTAAGCCAAACGGATTTTCAACTCCTGCGGGAAAATAGAAAATATGGCAAAAGAGAGCAGCGTTTTGAACGCTTGAAATAACAATAACAATAACAAAACAATGAGCACTCGAAAGGAGCGAGGAATGATATGTGGGCTCGTAACTCGTAGTCTCGTAAACTTGCTACACCTGCCGCTTAATTGGGGAAACCGAACAGAAGAGAACAAGTAAGTGGCAGTGACCCTGTTTTGTAGCATGTTCTATGTTCTATGTTCTCGCTGTTCTCTGGCGCCATAAAGTTTCATTAAGCGTGACGTGTTTTATAATTTTTGTGTAATCCAAAACCGCCCCCGTTACCAAACTTGCTATCAAAGAGCCGTAACTGATTAACTAAATGCCCATAAACAGGGAAACTAACTGAAACTGAGCGAAAGCAGCATCCTACCAACAACCCCTATTAAAAATGATCTATGAGTAGTTGAAGAAAAACAAAAATATGAGTAAATTTTTGGCTTGTTTTCATGGGAAAATGGGAAAATTGTGCGCACTGAGTCTGTGGGTGGCAAGTTCGTGGTGGCCGAGTCCTTACCTCGCATTACTTGCACTATTTTGTCAGTTTGTGTGCTGTCATTGCGGCACTCAAGCGTACTCTCTCTCTCTCTCTCTTTCGTGCTCAGCGGCATCTTTCGGGATCATTTAGCTGGGTGAGAGTGCAGGAAAAACTGAACTCTGGGAAAAGAGATCTTTATCGTTGAACTGTGACACCAAAAACCGGCAGCATAAATAATCTCTGGCGCAGGAATTTAGCCCAATGTTCGAGTTTAAAACGCGTCTCATTGACCCAGTTATCGATTTAGCTCGCAATACGCCAAAAAATTTATGCACAATATTTCTTTTGGCTGTTGTCTAACAATTGGCAGACATCTGAATCAGGCAATGCAATGCATGTAGCTATGGAAATGTTGTGTGATGTGTTTACACAAGAGATGTACACGAAAATGGAAAATGGAAAATCGACGAAAATCGACAAGTTGAAATTCAAAATACGAAATTTACGAGGCAGCCGACGAATTCTCACACTGTTTATCATAAAAAAAGAGAGAAGAAAATACGGCAGCAAAAAAGATGATAGGAAGTTGAAGGGGGCAGAGGGAAAGGGAGAACGGCAAGCCAAAAATCAGTGAAAAAGCCTGGCAAATGTTTACACAAATTACGTTGCTCTGCCCCCTCCCATTCCACTCCCACTTCCCTATCGACTCCCACTCAAATTGAACGGCTACCGTATTGGAAAATAAACCAATTGCCTTGTGCATCCGATAGATACAAATTCAGAGATATACATAGAGAACGAAGCTAGAGAAAGACAGGACGTGTGGCAAGTTGCAAACATGCCCGGGCTGACAAACACTGTATGTCGGAGCGATAATATTTTTCCAGCTCAACATACGTTCTGTTCTCTTATGTGTGTATGTGTACAATATTTAAATGTGTAGCTGTAAGTGGAAGTATATCTATGTATCTATTGGTAGTACGTTTGCAAAGGCAAAGGCAAAAGCGGATTGAAGGTGTTAAATGGGCATGAAACAGCTGCATTGCGACGTGGACGAAAGGACAATCACCAAACAAACACAAACACAAATACAAACTCCTCTCTCCGCTATCCGCTCTTTGCACGTGTGGACGAAAAAGCTCAAAGGACATGTACAACATTTTCCAATTGGTAATGCAGCAAGCGAGGCACAGGGGCCAAATTGATCGGTTGCCGTTGCTGGTTGCCGTTAACCGGCAAACGGGACATATGTAAATACCAATTTACGCTACGAAATGTCAACAACTACAATTACAACAACACAGCAGGAGCTATAACAAGGGTCGAAACTAAGGTCCCCCGGGGCTCCTTCATAACCCTTTCACTCGCTCCTTCTTTTTTGTCGTCTGCTCACACACAACACACACACAATGCGTAGGCAGCTCGTCCTTTATTTAAATTCAATTTAATTCTTGCCCCCTTTTTTCGTCGGTGCCATATTAATTTCCATATCGATCAATTGTAACTGACCAAACACGCTCCCACCTTTCGATTGGGCAGCTGCCCCTCGGCACTCCCTCGACTCCCTCCCCAGCAATGCTGACCTAAATACAACTAATTGAGCATGACGTAATTAGTCATCTATTCACAGGGTTGTTCCTCTCGTTCCCATTCATCGGCTTCTCTTTATTTTGATTTATATTTAATGGCCATGGGAAAAACAATTTGATTCATTGAGAATACATTGAAAATGCATTGCAAATGCATTGGAAATTGCAACCACAAATTATTATCAGTTCAGTCCTTTGCCATTTGTCATAATTTCCTAGGAACAAAATGTTGCCGAAAATGCTTTCAATGAGATCTTTGAACTCATTTATTACCAATCTCCATAAAGCAAATTAATTGTGCGCCTAAGAGAGTTGCCAACAACGTTTTGAGAACATTGAAATTAACACAATTTTAACAGATTTATTATTAAATAATAGTATAATTCTCTTTTTAAAATTGAAATTTTAAGATTGTATTAAAAATTAATAAAAACTATTATATTCTCTAGTATCTCTGTTGGCGTATTTGAGTAATATGAATTAAGAGCAAATGAAGTATCATGAAGTTGTTAAAATTAGGGCGAAGCGAGAGCGCAATAAAGCTTTCGTTTGTTGCTCTCTGATCGAATTCGCCTCGCGTCGCCACTCTAGTTAAGTTAGGCTTAATGTAACTGTAATGTAATGGTATGTTTTGAATGTAGTACCCTATACCAAAAGTAGCCTTTTTATACCCGCTACCCATAGGGTAGAAGGGTATTATAACTTTGTGCCGACAGGAAATGTATGTAACAGGTAGAAGGAGGCATCTCCGACCCTATAAAGTATATATATTCTTGATCAGCGTCAACAGCCTAGACGATCTAGCCATGTCCGTCTGTGTGTCTGTCCGTCTGTCCGTATGAACACCTAGATCTTAGAGACTACGAGAGATAGAGCTATAATTTTTTTTCGACAGCATTTGTTATGTTTGCACGCAGATCAAGTTTGTTTCAAATTTTTGCCACGCCCCCTTCCGCCCTCGCAAATCAAAAAAATAATAACAAGCGTAATTTTAAAGCTAGAGTTGCGAATTTTGGTATATATAATAATAACTATAGTAGTTATGATTCCTGAAAATTTGGTTGTGATCAGATAAAAATTGTCGATGTTAAAATATATGGGCAAAACGCCTACTTACTAGGGGTGTTAGTTGCTTTGACTGACAATCTGGTATATTGAGCCGTCTATGGTATATTTTGAATGCGGTACTTTATCGATATACCACATATACCATTCGGTATATTTTTAGTATTTGTGCAGTATATTTGGTATATTTTGAGAATAATACCGCAAAATATATTGCTTTTATTCAAAATGGGTAGCTGGTATTTCACAGTCGAGTACACTCGACTGTAGCTTTCTTACTTGTTTTTCAATTATTTTGGCACTTTTTTGGTCTTTCTTAAGATGTGGGTGTCTCACAGTCGAGCACACTCGATTGCAGCTTTCTTACTTGTCAATGAATTTCTGTTATTCTATAAATTTAATTAAGTACCTGTTAATGTTGAATACCATTCAATTGTATTGTTCAAAACAAATTATAAGTGTATCATAAAACATTATACAAGTTATGTTTAATTGAAATTTATTTCAACTTAATGTTGAGCAAGTGAGCATTCGTCATCGCCTAAGGCAGCTGCTGCTTATTAAATGTGGAGCTGAACCGCAATGGCAAAAGCTTATTTATTATGGTAAGGGAGCTGCAACAAATCTCTTAAGCCCAAACAGCACCCACAACACAGGATAAGAGCAGCAGAAAGGACACAAAAAATGAAGGATGCAATCCAAAGCGAAGCAATCCAAGGAAAACCCCATTACCGAAATGAATTTATGCACATTTCAAATAGAGTGAAACAACAAACAACAACAAGTTGAAGGAAGAGTGAGAACTGTAGATACTCATAGCATGACCATGACCAGGATGACGACAACAAGGAGTACTACGAAGAAGAAGAAGTAGAAGAAGCAGAAGCGGATGTGCTGCGAGTTGATGATGTTGACGGGGAAAAACTGCAAAGATGAAACACTGCAGAAATGAAAAACTTTGCATGCTGAGTTCGAGTTGCAGTCGGAATCGGAGTCGGAGTCATAGTCGGAGTCGTTGTCTGTTTGTTTTTGTTTTTTGCTGTTGTCGAGAGCTGAATAACAAATTGCCAGAGAAAACTAACTAGACCAAATATTTATTTTTTAACACGTTAATCTCACAAATCCCCTGCTCAAGTGCAACAACAACGAGAATAACATCAAACCGCACACAGTTGTCTGTGTAAACAATATGACACCAGATACTTCATGCCACAACCACAATGAGTTTCGAGTTGTTCTTTCGTTCGTTCACGTTTTTCTACAGATTTGTAAATCATGATGATGGCCTGGCCACCGATTCTCACTGGACGCAGCACAGTGGGCGATTTGGTCCCGCTAGCGGCATTTAATTAAAAACTTCTAAACTAAAATAGATATCTTCAGTCGGTTTTTTTTCACTGATCAGAAAAAAATCATAGAATTTTTTAAGTTAAAAAAATTTTTTTTTTAATTTTTTTTTTAATTTTTTTTTTTAATTTAAAAAAATTTTTTTTTTAAATTTAAAATTTTGTTTTATTTTTATTTTATTTGAACTTCAATTAACATATTTCATATATAAACTTTATCTAAAAAATGATGGGATGATGGAAAAAAATGGGATGACTTCTGAGTGCAATACTAAAAAAAGATCCCTTTTTGGTACTAACACTGTGTCTAAAAAGTACCATAGTTTCAAGGCTAGCAGATAATAGCAGTTGATTTTACACATTTTTGGACGCCACTGATTCACACTTTCGGCTAATAAAGGAGTTAGACTGGACTTAGTTGAACAAATTAAGTTCTACTCCACGAAAGACAGGTGTACGCTAATCCGGGCTAGTTGTTAATACACTGAATTACCACTACGTTTTATGAGCTACACATTTATAGACCGGTCACAAACATTGATTTTTTTGAAAATACATACCTTGAATATTATAAAAAACCAAACTTCTAACAAATTCACCAAAAATTATAAATTTCCGAGGAACTCAAATTCCATGCGCGCAAAGAGAAAAAATTGTGTAAAAGCTCTTTGCGAAATCATATGGTGTGTTTGACCGATCACAGCTAATGATCAGCTGATCGTAGAGCTTTCAAAAAGCTTTTAAAAATCTAATCAAAGCATCTGCTATCGATATGTGAAAAAATATTAACGGATTTTTAAATTTGAAAATTTGAATTAAATGCCGCTAGCGGGACCAAATCGCCCACTGTGCGCAGGAGTCTAAACAAACACAGCTCAGACAGCACTCAGTAACAGTAGCCAAGGCCCAACAACAAGCATTGGCCATAATCAGCCGCAGGCCTCAGTGAAACAACAACAACCATATTACGAAGAATCGGAGCTGTCACCACTTGACTTGACTTCTCCCCAGACTCGCTCTGAGTTGCCCTCGGAGACGCCACACACCATCCGCACTGCACTTTTTCTTTTTCCACATAAAACATGACGCAGGCGTCGCAGCCTGCTGACAAAAATGTCGCGCCCAAAGGCAATGTCACTACAAAAAATACCAAATAAATTATGATTGTCTGACACGACGAATTTAGAATATCCTACGAGACTCAAGAATATGGAATTATAATTGATCAACAGCAGGCTTCAATTGATTTATTTGCGAGAAATAAATCACAAATTTTTAAAGCATTTATATTATAAATTACAAATGTAAATTTAGATTGATATCTCTAGATGGTCAATGTCTTTAAGAAATCAATATTTTTTTCGCCGTTACGTAACCATGGACGAAACATGGATACACCACTATACTTCAGAATCCAGTCGTCAATCTTTTGAGTGGGTGGTAGCCGGTGAAAGCCGTCCGAAGCTTCCCAAAACACAAATATCGTCGGGTAAGGTTATGGCGTCCATATTTTGGGATGCATACGGGATTTTGATTATAGACTACCTGGAGAAAGGTAAAACAATCAACAACGAATATTATATAAAGATGCCAGATCGACTGGGCCAAGCGATTTAGAAAAAACGTCCACATATGGCAAAGAAGAAACCGCTGTTTCATCAGGATAATGCACCGTGTGACAAGTCTATGGCAACAATGCTGAAATTAAGCGAATTGAGGTTCGAACTAGTGCCACACCCACCCTACTCTCCAGATTTGGCCCCCAGCGACTACTGGCTTTTTTCAGATCTCAAAAAGCACCTCCAAGGCGAGAGATATCGATCAAATGAGGAGGTGATTGCCGATACTGAGGGCTATTTTGAGGGCAAAAGTTCACCCTTCTACAAAAATGTCATCGAAAGGTTGGAGAAGCGCTGGACTGACTGTATAGCCTTAGATGGAAACTATATTGATGAATAAAAGTAAATTTGTAGAAAAAAATATGTTTTTCCCTCTTAGGCCGGGAACTTATTGAGTGGTGTGTTATAATAAATAAATAATTACTTAACATATTTTAAATGTTCATTGAATTGTAAAAACAACTATGTTTTATCTTTGCAATGGAAAAAAATACATATATGTATGTAGTTGACATATAACGTTTAATATTTAAACTTATATTAGATTGACAATGAAATTTCGATTTAGATCTTTTATATTTATATTGCAATGCCTTTATTTTTATTAAATAATTTGATGTATTTCACGCGTTACAGTAATAATACATAATACGTAAAGAAATATGTTTTTAATAAATTACAAATTCCAAATTAGATTTTGATTGCAATATGAAATTTATTTTCAGTGCCATTTATGTGTTAAAATGGTAATACATAAAAAAAAATCTTTAACAAAATGTAATTGGAAATTGCAATTTCAATTTGTTTACCAATTTCAAATTTTCTTGCAATATAAATATTTTGTTTGTTTACAATTTCAATCACAAGTTTCGTTTGCAATGATTGTTTATCACTTTACTATCAATATTTTCTCGGTCAATTTGCAATTTGAACATTCTACTGAAAGCAGTTGACAATAAAGAGTATTTAGTCGGTGCACAGCAAAAATTATGACTGTGGATTCAATTTGTATGAAAAGCCAACAGAACAGGGAAAAGTACGTATTTTTCCCCTGTTTTTTCTTTCCTTTTTTAGCCACTCGACAGAAACGAAGCCTTTTCGAGGCTGTCCAACTCAACTGTCAGGCGACTACGTTGAGGTTTTCTAAGTGAGTGAGAAATGCTATATTTGTATCAATGTATGTGTGTGTGTGTATTTGTGTGGTCCACTCTTGACGCAGTTCAAGTGGCCGTTGGGTTTGGCCCCAAAAGGCAACAACGGAAACAACTCACTGGGTGGCCTCGTCGAGATTGTGGGAGGGAAATGTGAAATGGGTTGCAATTGTGTTCGTCTTTTGTGTGTTTGTGTGTGTCAGTGTGTGTGTGAGTTGGTCAATGCGCGAGCTTGTTAATTATGATAACCAGACAGCTGGGTCAGTTTAACAATAGCCAGAGTACAGTGTAAATGCAGAGCAGCAGCTAATTAGCGATGGCTAACTAAAAGCCTGCGCCTAATATCGAATTGAGCAAGTAGCTGGAGACCTGCGGATCTCCAACAGCGACTCGGACACGAGCTGCTTCATTAGCGCACATTAGCGAAAACTAAATTTCCGCTTTCTGCTGATGAAGATGAAACACATGCCAAGAACAACAACAACAACCGAATACAACAATAACAACAGCTGAAAGTGAGCAATACAAAGCGAAAACCCATCGAAACGCCGCAGGTGATTTTTGTTTTCAGCCAAAAATAACAAAACCTCGTACCTCGAACCGAAAGCAAAACACGCAGCAATATAATTAAGAGCCTCAAGTGTATTTAAATCAAAAAAAGCATAAGACAAAAACAAGCAAAAAAACAAAACAAAACCGAAACTTGAAGTCGCGTCATAAAGGAATTGGGCTTAAGGCTTTCGGTTTTGAGCTCTGGGATGAGTCGATTGGCAGGCAGCTGTTGTTCTGGCTACGCTTTTGTCTGCAGTTAATGTTAATGCAGAAGTAAACCCCATGGAGCCTGAAGATTCACACTGACACAGTGCTCCAAACTGTGAAGGAATCGAATTTCGGCAAGCTGCAAAATTTTAAATGCACTACACAGCAAACTAAAGGGAATATGCCTTAAATGAGCTTTAAAGAAGTAAAACATAAATTAATTACTAGCTAGGATATTAGTATTAACCCAAAATATTATCCCAATATGAAATATTCTTAATATGCTTTAATAAGATAAGAAATTATTTTAAATAATAATTCAAAAGGAATACATTGAATCTACGAAAAGGTCTAAGATGTAACATTACTATTCTATTTCATCTCAAATACAATAGGTAATTAAATATTTTTCTCCGGATTAGCAAACTTTTCTAACACTAGTTAATATTTAATATTCGTTAATAATCGATTCATTAATTTCTTTTTGAACTTTAAATCTTGCCATAATTTAAATTACAAAATATTTTATGTAGACGCACCTAATAAATTTGTAACCCTAATGCAATTTATTGAACCAACAAAACGTCCAAGACGTCAAATTACTATTGTAATTTATCTCAAGTAAAAACAATTGATTTATACTTTTTATTATTAACAAAATTATTAATTACTTGATAATGTTTAATAGTATACCAAATATATTCTTTAGATTATATATTAACTTCAATTTATTCATTTCTTTCCCAATTTTTAATGCTTAAATATTTCAATTTACAAAATCTTTTATATAGACGCACCTAATAAATTTGTAAGCCTTATGCAATTTATTGAACCCACACAATTTTAGCAATACGCACAAATTGAATTTTGTGTAATAAGTATCAAGTCATCAGCAAACTTCTCCACATAATTATTATAGCCAACTGTAGAAGATTATTTTGATGGGCCGCCAGTTTGTGCGACTTTAGCTGTAAATATCGGGGCACAAAAATTGATGGCACACAGAGCACGCAGCGGGAATCGAGTACTGATTGAGCGAAGAAGGGGGAAAAGAGGGGGCAAGGGTAAAGCAAAAAGAGACTGGGGTCTGACAGCGAGAGACTCTTCTGCTGTGTGGGGCACACCTACCCAGAGTGCCTACAAACTAACATACACAACAAGCAAGTATATGTTATGAAGATATGCCAGCTACGCACACGCGAATAACTCGCATTCACAATGCGTCCCAATACTCCCTCTGTGCTCCCCCTCCTCTGTTGCCCCACGTTTCCCCCCGATGTGGCCACTAAGCCGGGTTGTGCGTTGCGTGTGATGTGCGTGAAATGCAACTAAATCATGCCGCGAAATATTTCAGGGATTTCAGAAACGCACACAAAAGAAATGAGGCAAGAGCTGAAAAGCAGAAATCTGAAGGGCATTGAGAATAAGTCGACTGTGGATGGAGAGCCCAGAAAGCAGAACGCAGAATGCAGAATACAGAACACAGACGAAGAACACGCTCCCGCCAGTCGGCAGATGGCCAGCAAAGCAAATGGACAGAAAGAGAGAGAGAGAGAGAGGAGCATGTTGCACGTTGCACGTTGAACGTTGAACGTTTGCTTGTTGTTGTTGATAACTTAAATGCCACATTTAGATACAAAATTTCAGTAAAGGCGGCGCATAAATCAAGCGGCAAGATCACCAGAGGCTGCCCTGCCACAAAGCAGCAGCAGCAGCAGCGGAAGCAGGGGGCGTTGCTGGAGACGAAGAGCAGAAGAGCAAGAGGAAGACGGAGACGGTGAACTGGAAATGGAGATGGCGACTGCAATATGATCTTCAGAGACTGTAGCATATAGTATAGAAAAACAGTTTCATCCAACGTATGTGTCTCGTGCGTTTAATTATTGTCATTTTTTAAAGCAATTTTGTCCCCCTAAAAGACTTTGCGTAGTTGGAGTGAAGGAGTTAAGGAAAAATCCAGGGGGAGAGGTGTCGCCTGGGAGCTGCTTAGTCACAGCTCTTTATCATCATTCGTCGCCCTCGTTGCCGCGCGTCGACGTCATTTGACACTTTTCTGACATTTTTATCATTTAAGTCACATTCAGTTTTTGTTTATGCTCCCCGATCAGAAGCACACAAAGAATCGACCCCTTCAGCTTTTATGCCTTATGACAGCTTTACATTCCACATCTCCATTCACATTCGATCCCCCCACGCACCTCTCTCCACTTTGAACAATAAAGATATTTTATTGTTGCCCAATACTGTGTTCTGTACTATTTGGTATTTTGGTATCTCTTTGCCTTAATGAAAGTGTTGAGTTCGCGTTGCGCTTTTTTTTCTTATTCCAACATTTTAATTGTTTGTTTATAGTCAACGCATTCGGGGAGCATTCGTGGGGCTCGTTAAGAGGCCCCCAATGATAAATTGCCAGACGTGCAATGAAAAACCATTCAAAATACGCCATTAAAAATTGTTGTTCAAATTCCCTTTTCGACTCAAATTGATTTAAGTTGCCAGCGTTTGTTGAAACACGAAAATGCATTAAAAACTTACAGTTACCTTAAACAACTCTATTAAAATAGAGGGATGTCTAAATGTAGCTGCTGCCTGGCTATAGAACTCTGTGAGTACCTATGGCAAACATTTCAAAACATTTCAATCAGCTTGCTTTTTAATGTGCGCACTAAAAGTTAAGGATGAGCTGAAAGAGGGATATTTTAAATGTAGGAACTGAGTAAACAAATAATATTCAATAAAAAGCAAGCACTGACTAAAAAGGGGGAATGGTGATTGAATAGATTTCAGTTTACTTTAAGTGCACTCTACCGTAACTAAACTAAATTAATTGGTAGTCAATGTAAACGGAAAGAAAGAGAAATAATTTTAAGCTAATGCTTTCATTTAAATCTAATTCAAAGAGTAGCTTAATGATGAAAAATTATGTTGTCAACGCATTTACAGATAGCTAGTTGGAAAAGTTTTAATCTAAATTACAACCCGAAGTAGAAATTAAGTCAAGCAACATCACGTTAAAGATTGAGATTAAATTTTGAAAAGAACACCCACGGAAAGGAAGCGAGGTAAATTGATTTAAGATTGTAATCTATTCCCAAACTAGTTGCTAGTCGTTAAGGCGAGCTAAATGTTTTTATGATGAACTAATCAGAAAAAAGAAAATTATCTACGTAACATAAATGGCTTACAATATTGCTAAGACTTTCATTAGAAAACAAGTAAAAAAAACACACGCAATTGATTTTAAATATTAATAAATACTTTAAAAATAGCTACTACAGTAGTTATTTGTATCAAGTTTTTTTAGCTTTTCATATTGTAGTTCAACCATTTCAATAACAATAATTGATTCAATGTTATCAATAATTGTAAGTTCTAGGAAAACAACCACCGAACTGCAAACTGCAGCAAATTATGTGCACTTATAAATCAAATAGCCTAACAACACGGCCACTATAATTATGGGAAATTTATAAAAAATTACATAATATTTACAAGATGTTATCGAAGTTAAGTATAGGCCAGACAGACAGAGATACACGCGGACAGACGGACAGACAGACAGACGGACGCACAGACTGCGCCAGACAGCTGCCTCTGGAGTTAACCGAGTTAATTTGTCTATTAAGCGAACGTGGGTTGTAACCTTTCTCTGAGACAGCGAGTAAAGTCGGAGAATGAGAAATTTGTAAATGAGTCTAATCAGTCAGGCAAAAGGGTAAGCCTATAATTTCGTAATTACGTGTACCAGGAGCTGACCAAAAGGAGCCAAAAAAAATGAAGGCAATAAGTCAGAAAAAAAAACAAAGAATACAGAACGCTTGCATGTAATGCATAATTTTTGGGAATTTGTACGATCTTCAGCATATTCCCAAAACAACCATAATTAGCAGATCCAAATGGGCTGCCCCGCTGCTTCAGAGTTCTTCGGTGGTTGCTCACCTCAGGTCTAAACGGTAGCCACCGAGTTTACCCATCGCCCAGTTGCCAGTTTCCGTTCCAGTTATTGCGATGCAACTCCGATAGAGAGAGGAGAGAGACAAGAGAGAGAGAGATGCAACCTTTATAGAGACATCAACAGCTGTGGCAATTTTGACATTTTGATTTGTGGTTTCTTGCGAGCGATGATGAACACGTTTATGATGTTGCCATGTGGTCGATTCGTAGTCGACACTGAAAGCCGGAAACTCTAACCCAGATATCCATAATAAAAGAAGAAGCCAATTAAAATAGAATTTTAACTGAAGACTAGAAGCTGACTTTAATTACCTTGCTGGAAAATATCATGAAATATTCAACATTGCATTAACATGAATATTTGAACGAAAATAAACGTTTTAAAATGTGCAAAATTTCAGGAAATATTCAAAACATAAAGCAAACACTTTAATGTAAATATTTACCAACAAATCTTGTACATTGTAATTGCAAACCTTGATTAACTGCAGACATGCGAAATTTATCATTCGCAGCAACACAATATGTAGCACAATGTGTGTGCAGGGTACAACAAAATATAATGGAAAATTGTTTAGAAATATTCTGTGGACCACAATGTGAAAATGTCAGGAGCAGTTGTAACCACAAAATAAAATACGACGATGACGACGGAGAGTTTGTTATTTTGAAACAAATCGCAATGGCCCCAAAGTTCAAAGAACCCTCAACTGACTGACCATTCGCTTGGCTAACAGAAACATGTGCTCCGTTATGACCTATTTGGGTCATCATATATTTTTGGCACAGGACCTTTTTCCTTTTTTTAGGCTACTCTGCTTGTCTTTTATTTTAAATAGCTCACGCGCCTACGCTTTTGTCGAGGCGAGGGACAAACTCACGCACTTGCTAGCTTTATCTATAAAATATTTACTCTTGTCAGAGGAAATTTGTAAACCATTTTTAAAATACAAGCATGTTGAGGAGAAGACGATGAAGGAGGCGTCTCCCATGGTTGCTATTCCCACACATATGCTCTTGTCGTCTATGTCAAATTACTGTTTAACTTTTATGGTGTTTTGTCGTATTTTGTCGCATTTCGCCAGCTATTTATATATACAGATTGTTGTTATATTATTTTTTTGTAGCTTTTGCAGCTTATTTCTTTGGCATTTTTCGGCTGTTCGGCATGTGACGCAAATGTGACATAAAATTTGAGGGTAGAACATCCCCCATTCTCCAGCTTTTTTCCCCACTGCACTATGGGTCAAAATCCCAAATTTGCGGCATAAACTCTAAAAATGGACCTAAGATTCTGAAAATTTGCACAAATATCTGGGAGAGAAAGATAGAATTTCGGAAAAAATTTTGTGTCAATTTGACCACGCCTTCCTCCCGCCCCCATATAACCCTCCGTATGAAACACTGGATCTCAGAGACTATAAGAGATAGAGCTATAATTTTTTTTTCGACAGCATTTGTTATGTTTGCACGCAGATCAAGTTTGTTTCAAATTTTTGCCACGCCCACTTCCGCCCCCGCAAATCAAAAAAAATCGAATAACAAGCCTAATTTTAAAGCTAGAGTTACGAATTTTGGTATATACAATAATTACCATAGTAGTTATGATTCCTGAAAAATTGGTTGCGATCAGATAAAAATTGTCGAAGTTATTAAAAAAACACACTTTGAGCAGCGCTGCATGAGAGAACTCATAAACACCTGCAACATGTATTGTTATTTCAAAAACGGGCAAAAACGGGCAAAAACCATTACTAAAAATGGATTCTATAGAGATTTGTTAAAAATATTACATTTTTACCTTTAAGGCACTTTGAGGCACTTAAAAGAAAAGCTTCACAGAACACATGTACTTTTGTTAGAATAAGCTAGAACAACACATTTGCAAACACATTAGTCAAAACAACACAAACATTTAGAAATATAGAAAAACGTTTAGTAACTATTAATTTACATACCTTGACCTTTATTTTCCATTTACACACTTTTAACTTTTAATGTTCGGTTCAATTGATTTACGAGCTGCAAGTCGTCAAAATTTTCGCGGGTTTTTTGTCTAAAACAAAACGACACTGAACAGCTGACTTTAAAAGCGCGCAAAAAATTAGGGGTATTCCCAAAAAATTTTATCAAAATTTTTTTATATCATATAAGTATTCAAGATACCAAAAAAATAATTAAACAACACTATTTCAAAAAAAAAATAAATCATTTATGCCGCATATTTGGGCTTTTGACCCATAGTGCACTGTCTCCATCTCCTCTACACACTCACACACACATACAATGTGGCGCTTGTCTTGACTTCGATTTGTTGTTGCATGGCATGTTGCGTAATTGCTGCAATCTGTGGGGCGCTCTTTGGAGGTGGCTGGCTGAGCTATTGGAGCCTTGCCACATGTTGTCCCAACAGCTTTTAAATTGTTATTGATTGGGCCAGCCAGAGACACACACACACACAACTTGGCCGACGAGTGAGTTTGTGACATGTTTTGGGGGACAGAGTTGTAAGGAAAGCGAAAACAAACAAATTAATATATGCACATACTTATTAAACATACTGTATATTGGAAATTGGGTTACCCAAAATATCTGGCGACTCAATAACAACAGCAATGTTATGTCACAACGTAAATATGTATATATTCATGCTGATATCTCAGGACCTTATTAAGATAATGTCATGAAACTTGATATGCACACAATGTGGAGTGTGGAGTTAAGCTTGTGAGAAAGATGTTAAACCTTTCACTAATTTAATTGACCCAAATAGCTAAAAACATTTAAAGCGTGAGTACTCGCTTAATAAGGCCCTTCTACTCTATAGGCAATAGGTATAAAAAGTTTTGATATTAAAATAAATATAATAGCGAAATAATCAGGATTTTTGTAAGTAAACTTTACGAAACTTAAAAACTTCGATTAAATAGTAAGTTGATAGAATTCTTGAAATACTAACCTATATAGCTCAAAACTTAATATAATTGAAATCACGGTTCGTGGTCAAAGTTAGTGTATTTTAATCTTGATATAAGAGCTCTGAAAATCGAACGAAGCAGAATCTTTTAGAGTAAACCTTACGAAATTTGGTCTTTATAATTGAATATTACGTTTACAGAATACTTAAAGGAATTACTACCCCAATTAACTCTATATTTGATATCACAAAATTTGGTTAACTTTAATGATTAATAAAATGGTTTTAAAAAACTCTGATATTCTGGTTTTGTTCTGTTTTATTACATAATTACGTTTAATAAATATATATAATATAATGTACAATCCCAAGTACATCTGCATTTACAATAGTTCAAATCACGAAATTTGGTCAACATTAGCATTTAATAGTATGGTTTATCACCAGCACTTATAAATATTAAACATTAAAGATTGGTAAACAGCAAATGGCAATTTCCGTTATCAATGCAGCTGCAGCGGACAGTCACACTATAACATATTGTAAATAGTGTACATGTCATATGCACACACATTCGATGATCAAAAGAAACATGAACCGAGCCCAAGAGAGCAAAAAAAAAGGCGCCCAAAGCACTAGCGCCTGACCATGGTCACTGCAATGCACTTTTCTTATCTAATTGCATTTAAAGTCAATAAATTAATAAATAGCAAGCAATAAATTTAGTAAAAACAAGCCATTAATAACACTTTGGTTGACACAACAACAGCAGCAGCAGCAACAGCAAAAACGAGAGACCTCGGTGGTAATGTCGGTGGCTGCGGCCACAGCTCTGGCGTCTACGTTGGGTCAGGTCAACCAGCCAGGCAGCAGCTAGCCATCCAGCCGGAGCCAATGAGTCGCCAAAAGGTCGCTGACATACGCAGAGAGTGTGAGGGGAAAGGGGAGGAAAAGTTGAAAAATTGAGCGCACAATGTTTTTGTCACCAAAAACCGAAAACCGAAAACTAGCGGAAATTCTAAAGAAAAATGAAAAGTTCGTTCAATTCGTTGCACTTCGTTGAGTTTTGAAATGTGGAACGTAGCTGTGGTTCTTCATGTGGTTCCAAGTTCCTGTGAGACCCTCGTAATAACTCCGATGAAAGTGTGGGCGATTTGTGTGAGTTTTTGGCTTAACAATACGACGCAATTAATTTTAAAACTATTTAAATCAGCGCCGTCAACAATTGAAATTTTTATTGTAAATTAAATTTGATGGCCCAGCGACCCGCATGCCACACACTCAACATGCAATGTGCAACGTGCAACATGCAACAGACAGAAGATATCAATCCTCAACGCGTGCCACTTTCCATTACCGAGAAGCTACTCGTATTTTAAAATACTATACATGCTCAGCCCAACAACTGTTTCGGGTAATTTGTTTAATTGAAAAATCGTAAAATGGCATTTTCTTTATTCTGTATTTTTTTTTTTCTCTCTCCTCAACAAATTGATTTTTATGACACACACAATTGACAATTACGGATATAACGGAAATTTACGATGCAATGCATTAAGCCTTCTATTATTATGGTGCTTGCGTTTTTTCCAATACAGATTCCTATTCCCATCAGAAACAAAAAGTATGTTTGACAAGCAATAAAAATAAGCGTGTCACCAAAGTTGCAGCGGGAACATTCCACAGACTTCATATATAATATAATAAAATATATTCAAGAGTAAACATCTGGTTTTATAAATATTTTATATAAATAAAAAAAATGTATTTGCTTTCTCTCATAGAAACATAATTTTTAGTATTTTGTAAAGTCATATATTATATATACTACTACTTTTACAACAATAATTAACAGTTTAATTTACATGGAATCCAACACAAATATGTAATTGCAAGAATCTATTTAATACCTCAATAACTTAAATGTCCTTTGTAGAAACTATCTGCTATTTGCTGTTATAGCCACTCTAGCATTTAAGTATTCCTAAAAAGCTACAGCATTCGCACTCAAAGCCTAAGACACCATAATCTCACTCCACACAGTCAATTAAATCAGACTCTCCCCAGCTCCCAATCTTAGCCATTTCCACTCCCATTCTGATTCCCATTCCCCAAGCTTAGCCAGGTCAAGTCTATTAGCCTAAAGCACGTAGCACATTTGGCCAGCTAAGAGAGTCCTGTGGGTGCCCAGCAGCTAGCAACTTGCAGCTTCCAGCTTCCCGTATTCAGCATTTAGCTTGTTCCGAACACAATGTGCGTAGGCAATCAGACTAGACAGTGGCATATAACTTGGGAGACCACCGACAAACCACAAAAATGCACGCCACTCAAATTTGTGTGGTGCGGTGGTCTTCGTGTCAGTTTTTGTCTGAGTTTCGTATGTGTGTGTGTGTGAAAATGGCAGAAATAGTCGGAAAAGTGGTGAAATGCTGGCTGGAAACGTGTGCTTGCTAGCTTGCTGGCTGACAGCCGACTGCCCGACTGACTGACTGAGTGACTGTCTCTTGGACTGATGGACTGACAAAGTGCGTTCCAGAGACAACAAATAGCATTTGGACACGCAATGGGAAATTTATGTTAGATAATGCCTTGTTCTAGTGTGTGGTGTGTATGCTGCTGATCCAGAGATAAAGTTTCAAATTAGTTTTGTGGCTGGTAATTAAATTTATTTTTTTATTAGGCCAACCGCACAACACAATGGAACAAACGAACAGGCCAAAAGGTGAACTGAACTGGCTCTTAAAATAAAGCTTCCAATTTTAAAATGAAATTCTGGCAACAAATACAAAGCTAGCTCAATCTAAATTAAGGTGTGGTTTCTAATGGCAACTCAGCATGTTTTGCCATAAATTCATACTCGTAAATATCAATTTCAATGTTTAAACAATGCGAAATCGTAAAGCAAATGGCCCGTAAATATCAATAAGAAATTATGCGAAATTGTAAGAAAAACTATTCAAAGTTTATCAATATGTATTTAACTAATAAAAATACTCGATTTTAAAACCTCTAAGCACATTAATTAAGGGCATCAATCAATTGATTATCAATAAATTTCACAAGATTTGACAGTGTCTATAAGATGTGATAACATCTCAAGCTTTAAATAAGTTATGGAAATGCGAGTAAGTTTTGAAATTGCCAAGCACTCGAATTGAATAAATGTTGTATAAATGTTGGCCACATTTGCATAATCGAAAAGCTTTCGGCCTGTTCTTGGCAGTGCCAAAATGAAAGGCGCCCCAATTTGATTAGCATTTGATTCGTGAACTTTGCCGAACAGAGCTGTCAGTTTGGTTGACTTGATGACTCGTATCGACTGTTCGTTAGATTGATTGATTGATTGATTGATGACTCAAAGTACCAAGCAGCTAGCTAGCTAGCGAATCCAATTCGCAAGTTGCCAGTCGCAACTCTTAAAGAGGTCTTTAAGGTCGAGTTGGTTTTTCCGGAGCTTTGCAGAAAGTCAAGTCCGTTATTAGTACACAAGGGCGCGCAACCTGTTAACCCAAAAACCCCAAAGAGAATCTCGCCAAAAGTAAAAAGTTCTTTTGTATTATTGTAACTGAAATTTCTGACAGCGACAGCAAAAACTTGCAAGCAAAAGGTAAACAAGCACGTGAAACAAACGAAGCGGATAAAACAATATCGGAAAAAATTCCATAAAAAATGCCAAAAAGAAAAACTCAGCTGAGCCAAGATATGAGGGGCGAAAAGGTTGCCTAATAAAGTCGCTAACAAATTGGAGCACATACATATCGCCGGGGCGAGACATAATCCTAAGGTTTCCTTGGCCTGGCCTGACTTGGGTTATGATAAAGTGCGAGAAATTCCTGAGGTCTTGTCTCCTCAAGGAAAGCGCCGCCAGGTAATTGAAATAAGCGTGGAAATTTATAAGGCTCAAAAGTTGGAACGAAAAAAGCTTTTTACCTTGTTGTTTTTTGCCTCCAGACCTCCTTCAGCCTCCGCTCCAAAAACCTCCTCGAAAATGTATGCGTGTCTATTAATTATGATTTCGGGTCTGCTGAAGAGGCAGCTCCCCGCTGCCCTTGGCCCCACCTAAGCTATGCTCCCAACTGAGCGCCCACCTGCGCTCCTGGAGGCCTGGATAATAAATTCAATTTAAATGAAGCGTAAAATTCAATCAGGTCGTGGTCGAGACTCCCGACTCTGACTCTGACTCTGACTCCAGTTCAGTTGAAGGTTCCGTTTCAGTTTCGTGGTTTTTAGTTCTGAAGTTTGAGGCTACTGCGGCTGCGTCTGTGGCTTCCTAGGTGGTAAATTGTTTCGGGCCCAGAGCACTCGACAGATTCTGCGAAATTAAAGGGCAATGCAACAACAATAAAGAAGTCAATTTATATAAATTTTCCGTCTCTCCGTGTCCCAAAGACCCTGGCCTAGGCTCCTGCCCCTACCCCTACTCCGACCTGAGTCTCGGCCCTTGCTGCGGTCTGTGGCTCAAATGCAATTTAAGAACTGGTCTCGGTATTGTTTTTCCTTATTGTTCTCTTACGTCTCTGCTTTGTTTTTCTTTAAGTCACTCTGCGAGTGTGTTCTCGAGTGGTTTTTCTTTTCATTTTCCGTATGCTTTTTTTCTTTCTTTTGTGTTGTACAATTTTAAATTAGGTAGCATATGTTTTGCGGTCGACTGCGGGACAGTATTCAATCAAAATGATGTTATTTTAATTTCGAAACGGATTTGCGTAGAGAATTTTTAATAAATTGTCTTTTATGGGCTCTGTCTTCCTCTTTGGGTATGAGCTACCCATAAACAATTGCCTGCGGTTGTTGCTCTACTTCTCCTCTTCTCTTCGCTCTGCTCCTCTGCTGTTCATCGAGTATTCTATGCTTTGTGCTCTGTTCTGCTCTGTTCTGTTATGTCCTTTGCTCTAATTTTATTGATGGTGTTTCATGTGCAGTGAATTGTGCGGACATTTGTAAACTGTAATTGCAGTTGGGTTCCGCACTCCAAATCCCCAGTACTTGGTGCTCGCAACTCGCTGCTCGACTTTGGACAAGACGCAGATGTAGTTCCCATATAAATGCATATGTTTTGCAGGCTTCACTAACTTTGGCCAGAAAGGAAACGAAGCAGCCGACAGCTGTCGAGGAGGGTATTTCAAATGGACAAATGTGTTGAAAGCAAATTGTGAAGACTTGCCTTCGGGGATTAGATTAATTGAACCAGCTCCTAACAACATACACGCCAAGAAATCAACTCGAGATGAATGTGAATGTGAGTTTACAAAAAAAAAAGGGTTACAGAACAAGTGTGAGTATACTTAAGGAATAGAACGAAAAGAAATTACATGAATTAAAGTGGAAGATAAAGAAATATGCTAAGCTTTACTTTTATACTATAAGATTTAAAAGAGTTATGGAAATAAACAAGAAGAAAAAACTCAACAATCAGAAGTTATAAAATAGAAAATGAATAAAAAGAATGTATGAAATTATTTTATGAAACATTCTTTTAAGTTAAAGAAACTTCACTATTATTTTAGAAATATTCAGTTTAATATGAAAGTAAAGATGTAGGACGACATAAGTAGGTTCAATTCTCTCTTATAAATCATGCAACAGTCCTGATTACTTCTAACCTGTTCGCTCTCAAAAGGACTCAATTTACTTAAAACCAGCTAAAATAAATAAAGCCAAGATACACAAAAAGTAACCCATTGCTACCACACTTCGTCACCTTCTTCCTTAACGTAGTTATTACTGTGGCCAAAGTAAAATATTTGCTTACCTTTGTCATATGTAAAAACAGATGCCAAAAAAGAAATGGAATCCATACCTAAGATCTGCATAACACAGAGCTTTCGCTCAAAAGGTAAAGCAATCTAATGGCTACAAAGCTTAAGCTTCAATTTGATAAACGTAAATCCTTCAAAGGAGCCTCAGTCAACATTTGTCGGCGAAGCGAACCCCCAAAAGTGGTCGCCCCCGGCGAAGTTTAAGCCAACATTTCTTGCCCCGCTAGATTGCGAAATCAAAAAGGTGGCCCAAAGCTAAAGTATAGAAACACACACACACACACACTTCTACTTCCACATACTGAACATACATATATGGTATTTTTGCTCTGCTTGGCATTGATTTGAACATTGCGAAACATTTTGCTGTGCTGCGGTTTGTTTACTTAACCCAGGGTGGCGGGACGGAGCCGCAACTATTTAGAAAATTTAGACACCTACGGCTAGAAGTAACCGCCAAGTCTATTAGAACGCTGTGTTTAGAAGCTGTAAAACAAAATATTTACACGCGTTTCAACATAAAAGGCGACGCAACACGCAAAGGCGGCAACGACAGCAGCTGGGACCATGAAGTCGAAGTCGAGGTCCTGCCCACAGGACATGCGAACGAGACATTAAAGCCAAAAGGCTCCCAGCGAAACACTTGCCGCAAAACAACTGCAAAAACATCTGGGACAGAGCGAGGGAACAATTTTTGCCTCGAATGCTAAACATTAAACTGACAGGCGGGCCATGTCCTGGATCCTGGCTGGCTCCTTCTTCTGCCTTCTTCCGGCTGCCACGTCACGTCTGCTCGACGCTTTTAGTCTAAATAAAGGCATTTAAAAGATTTAGAGCAAATGAACCTAACCTCAAGCATTCGCTGCTCTGTCTGCCATTTCTCGTCAAGCTTTATGGCCGAGGGAGAAGCACAAAGAGGGCGGAAGGCGGTGGGCGTCGCATAAAAACAAAAGACACGCATGTCCTTGTCTGTCTGTGTGACACTTTTATGGCAAATTTAAGACACGCAACTTCTACTTCTTCTTCTCTTGCTTTCCACTTTTGTAAGTTTTTTTTTTTTTTTTTGCTTCGTTTTGAGTAATTTGTCAGTCGACGCTTTAATTTCTCTGACTTTTTGGCATTTGTTGACTACATGTGTGTGCGTGTGTGTGTATCCTGCTTGTATCCTTGCTTTTCCTGCTGGCCCCATGATGACAAAATGACGCAAATAAAATTGTGTTGTGCATTTCCTTGGCCCGCGTGCATGTAATTGCTTAATTTTTTATATTTCCCCCTTGATTTTATTATTTTTATTTGTATTTTTATTTTTCACTTTATCCTTATTTATTTTCGCCCTTTTTCAATGCACTTTTATTGGGCTTTCCTCAGTGAGAAGATTCGCTGTTAATTTTTTTTGCGCTTGATTTTTATCTCTTCGCCGTGGAAGTTAATTAAGTTATTAAGAGCGTCCTTTGAGCCCACTGAGCGAGTCCCCAAAAGCTGTTTATTATTATGTATGTTCTTCTGCTTTTATGACTGCCACACCACAGCACAAAGCACCCACACAACACACTCACACACACACCACAGAGCACCTAGATCAAGCCAAAAGATATTAAGTCCTCCCTATAGGGTTAGGGAATATTTGCTGCTGCTTTTTAGCTAATTAAATTGCCGTCTCTGAAGGCTGATTACCATCGCTGATATTAATATGCTAATAAATAACACAAAGTGTTCTTTTTATAGTTTTTGCAGTAATACAATATTAATGAATTGATGCCATTTCTTTTAATTTACTGGCTTCTAATGAAATATTTGTTTACTGCTTTTAAACTTCTTAATTGAACACATTCAAAACATATAATATTTAAAATTCCAATAATGTAGTACTTGTAGTTTTTCGATGTTTTATGCCATTGATATGTGTTATGCTTAAATTATAGTGAACTGATATATTGCAAAAGATAAAAACTATTTTGTTATACTAAAATACGAAATCCAATATTTAAATGTAGTTTTAGGATTCTGGATTTTGGCTGCTAATGCTTAAATTTTTATTACTTTATTATTCTAAAACTCGATCTTAGTAATTGGAAACTTTTTTACGAAAAATATTCGTTCAACAATAATACTTAAAAATCCAAAAATTATTTAAATATTCTTAATATCTAATGCTTACATCAGAATATTGAACAACAATATATTAAACAAAGTCTAGAATTGAAATTAAATCAAATGTTTTTGCAAATTAATTTCATTAAGTAGCAAATTGCAATTTTGGTTAGCTATGTTTTGTTGAATCACAGTTTAATTCCACAAAATTTGCCCAAGTATTTCTCGATTTCAAGCGGTTTGTCAACTATTTAAACTTTGCGTAAATATATGTTACTTAGTTACTGTGCAAACCGAGTCATAGACTAGTTTTCCTATTATTAGGATCCCGACGCCTACGAGAACGCACAACTTTTTAGCCGCAACTTGTAATGCAAATGAACATTAGCAATTCCAGAGCTCGGTTCGTAGACAATGGGATTACATTAAGAGAGTGCTCTCCATAGAGGCCAATCCATTGTTATGCATAAAACTCTCTAGACTTTATGCATAATTCAAAATGTCCGTCAAGTTGTCATAAACTGCACGAAGCAGCAAACGAAACTGAGCCAAAAAATTAGGAGATGGCGTAAATGTGCTTGCCAAGAAAGGAGAATGCTTCAAGGACTCTAATGAAATGCAAGAAAATGAATGAGCTGGTTAACTAACTGGCCAACTGGCTGGCTGGCTGCCTGACAACTGACTGACTGACTAAGTGTCTGATTGAGAGAGTGACTCACTCACTGGCTGACTGGCTGAGTGACAGACTGCTGCCTGTCAGTGGCACTCAGTCAAGCAGCCAAGTTTCAACTTATTGCAAATGTAAATATTTTGTTTTAATTTCCGAAATGATAAAAACAACTTTTATGCGGGTCTTCTTCTCCTTCTCTCAACCGCTCAGTGAGTGAGCAGAAGATGTTGAAAATGCAGGAAGAGTGGGGCAATAGTTTTGGGAAATTTGTTGAAAAACTGCCGGTAACATGAGACAACTCTCAAACGCAGTGATACGAGCATAAAATTATGAAAACTAATTATAGGGGTGCATCCCAGGCGGGGAGGAAAGAGGATAGTTGAGGTAGCAGATTGGAAGTTGCACGTTAGCTGAGGTGTGTGTGTCTGTGTCCTACTATCTACTATGTTATATAGAGAGAGAGAGAGAGAGTGGCAGCTCTCACTATCCATGGCCGTGGCACGCAAGCGTTCAGCATAATTAACCACTTATGTTTAAACAAATTTTAAGTGCTGTCCCAGCCCAGAGGCGGCCTGCTACCAACGTGGGAATAATCAGAAGAGTAACAATAATGTCAACCAAAAGCAAACAGCGACGAATATCGAATACCCTAAGGGAATTAAAGGGTGTCTTTGGTATTTCATTGAAGCGTATAGAGTATGGGATAACTCTTTTGATGTAACACAGTAAAGGAAATAAAAGTGATTTAATGAGACTGTTGCAAAAACTATGCAAAATATAAAGATGAAAGAATATTTAGATATTTCTTTTTTTCTAAAAAATCTAAAGATTTATCTTTTAAAGAAACATCTTTATAGAAGAATTTTAGAATTAATCTAAAAGCAGATCTTTTCATCTAATATCTTAACATACTTCAGATATATTTTTTAGAATAATTCGAAAGATCGCTCTTTTGATATATAATCGAATTTTGAAAAAACATGTTTAAAAATATAGATTCATCATTAGATTTAAAAGAGCTTAGCAATAGTATAATGATACCACGTTATATTAAATATTTTGCAAAACTCCATCAAATCTAGAGATAAAACAATAGAGTCTCACTTCTGTCTAGAATAAACATAAAATTGAAAAAACTACCAACTACTCAAACTTTTACATGGACCACAGAAGATCTCTCAGTCTTCTCGACATACCCTCTAACGTAGGGTATCTTACAGTGTTACACTGCAGCAATGCGGCGAAGTTTAAGTGAAAAACTTTTTGTTTTTGCCGCAAAAGTTTTGCAACATAGCGCAGCAAATTGCAGCGGCTGCCATCGCAGCAATGGGCAAAATCACAGAAAAGTCGACAGAGCAAAAGCAGAGACAGAGTTTGGAGGGAGGAAAGAAATACTAAAGTGCGGTAGGAAACGGAACCAAGGAATGTTAACCAAAAACAAACAGCAAACAACGCAATGACATTGATTTTTATGTGCTCCACTCACTTGCCATATTCCCTTGGCCCTCGCTCGCTCTCTGGAGCTCCATCTGAGTCCAGGATCAGGCCACAAAATGGAGCAACTCAAGTAATCATTAACACGCATCGTCGTGAGAGGCCAAAAGCCGGCAGAACAGGGCAGGGCCACGCCCACCGATGTTAAGGCCAAGTTAAGCAGCTTAGCGGCAGTTGCATGCAAACGGAAGCACATTGTAGCTGCAGGACCTTAAAAGGACATTACACTCAGGACACATCAGCAGCAAGCCAAAACTACAACCAAACACACACACACAACTACAATGTTGTCAGGACACGCAGACAGCGCAGTTGAATAGCCGAATACTCTGAGTACACTCGTTCTTGGCTACAGCTGAATATTGTTGAATAGTTGTGCATCTAGTTGGATAGTTGCAATTAAAACCAAAGTACTTTTGCCTTTTTAAAATAGTTTCCTTTTTGGCAGGCCCGCTCTCTCTCACTCTCTGATTCTATTTTCCTCATTCTATCCTTCTGTGTGCCTATCTGCCATTTCCTTGTTCTTCCTGCACTCGTTCCCTAACTAAACAGACAAAGGCAAGTGGCAGAAATGTAGCAATTACTTTAATTATTGGCGGCAGGAAATGGGTTGACAGACAGAACTGAGAAGACAACCGGACAGATAGACGGACTGTAAGTTGGCCAGTGGAGCATTCAGATAGAAGACAGTCAGACAATGCGAGGGCTGCCCAAAGATATATTCTTCAGACGCATACCAAAACAAAAATTGTTACGAACATAAAAATAGTTTAGTTTATTCAGGAATTCAAAAGAAATTGCTAGATAAATCTATAGTAAAATATTTTAAAATTTAGATAACTAAATTTTCAGTATTTCATGGTCAGCTGCAAAACGTACCAAAACTACAATGCATGGTTGACATAATTTATATAAACTTAAAAAAGTTGTTGATATTAAGAATAAATCAAAAGAAAGAAACAAATTAAGACTTTTCAAGTATCAACAGGTAATTTAATCGATTTAAGTAAAAATATCACATATAGAATATTTTTCCAGGAATTAAACAAAAACTATTAGAGAAAACTCTAGTAAATGAGCTGTCAGCAGAAGATTTTCACACTTCGATTGTTTAAGTATAAAATTTCAATCAAACTAATATATGTGACTCAATGTCAACTGCAACGTTTAGAGTATGAGGAAGTTTACTAACTGCCCTCGCAGTTGGGTACTTGGAATCTCTTGCAATTTGCACGTTTCGTTTTCGCACTCCCCACACCCACGCAATTACAAGGCCAAGAAGGCACAGCATAGAAGAGAATGAGTGTAAGCGGAGTGGAGCGGAGAATATGGGGTAAATCTGGCAATCAGAGTCGCGAGTAGTACAAAAGTTTCATTTCTTTGATTTTCGTCTGGCGCTGCATACTTTTTGGCGCCTTGGCGCTGATTTTCGCGTTTGTTCTGATTCACACTGCTCGACTTTTTTGCTCAGCTGATGTTAGCGTCACGTAAAAAATTAGTGACCACCCGCTGTTTGTTTTCCCTTCCCTTTTCCGTTCAATCCCTTTGTGTCCCCTACCCTCAAGAGTTCGATTTGGCATTTTTTGGCACGCCCTGAAATGGAATTCTTTTCATTAGATGCAAGTTCGATGCTACCGTAAATTGTTTGCTCACGTTCTATGCAAACTTTAAGCATGATAAATGAATGAGCATGGCATGCAGCTCTTCAATGGTTGCTCTTGTTGTTGGGCAATTAACTTTTGCCTTTTTTCAATTATATTTTTTTATTGAAATGCATTTTCAACCACCGTAGAAACCTCTTCGCTCTCTTTGGCATAATCCCATAAATAAGGCAGTCAACGATTTGATGGTAGGGATCGTTAGGTAGCTCAACCCGCATTTATCTCAGCATCCCTAAAAAATATAAGAACTGGACACAGTAGCTGGCGTTTTTTGTTGACAGCCTCAACAATGATAGAAAAACGAGAGAAAAAACTTGAAATTGAGTCGTAATCGATGGATGTTTTCAAAATATGACAGAGACTAGAAACTAACGCATATTATAGGTATTCCCGTTGACAGGCACCACCATAAATTGTCAATCAAAATTGTAATTCCTTATAATTTCGAAAGAGTCCAAATCGAAAGCCCAATCAACGTCTGTCTCCAACTGCAACTTTGACGTTTGCATTGTTGTCAGAGACGGCGACGAACTCAAAGAAAGAGTAGGAAACATAGATTGAGACGAAGATGGAGACGGAGACAGAGACGAAGCCAATTTGTCGGGATTTTGGGAGCAGATAAGCGGCTTAACTTGGCTTATAAATGGAAATTGCAGTCAAGACGCGTTCCTGTTTATTGAAGATGATGACGATGTCGAGCTGACAATGATGATGATGACGTTGCATGCAGGCGATTTGAAAAAATCAGATTAATAACTTCGATTGCACTCGCCAGCAACAGTGACTACAGAATGCAACAGGAAGAGAGTGAGACAGCGAAATAATGCAGAGAGTGAGAGAGAGAAAAGTACTCTGTTTTCTCTACTCTACCTGATAATTGGCTCACGTTCCAGGTAAATACTCAACGCATATGCTCCAAGCTAGAGGATTTTCCTCCTGAATGTATGTGTGTGTGTGGGTGTGTCTGTGGATTTTAATTAAAATTTTTCACTGCGCTTTTGCCATTTGATTTTAACAAAAGAAAATGTGCAAATAGAGTATCGAGTGTTACCATAAAATTGGATTTGCTCTTGGCTCTTAGCAGAGAAAACAGTTGAAATCAAATAGGCAAAGCTTCAAATCAAAGCACGTAGACGAAATGTTTCTAAGAAAATGTCTCTGTTTAAGTTTGTCAATAAAAATAATGTCAAATAATTGAATTTAACGCTTGAAAATGTAGTTTGAGAGGATGAACATTTAAATAAGTCGCAATAATGTCAATTGACTTTAAATGGTTTTTGTGTTGAAAGTTCTTCTTGTTGTATTAGCAAGAAAAGAATGCTTTGCCAAAATACAGAAAACCAGATGGGAGATGATTATTTTTGGCACAAAACTAAAAGAACGAATTGAAATTTATAACAACACATTTTTAACCATTTTATTGTCAGAGCAAATATTGAATTTTCATGAAGTATCTTTTACATTTCAATACTATACTTTTTAGTATTACTTTCCTTGAAATGAAATTCAAATGAAGTCATACCTAAATTAAATATTTCCTTTAACTTCAGCACCACATCATTCCCTCGAAATATCTTTTAATTGCGATCTAATCATATCTAACCATACAGAACTTCATACACTTAAATTCTGTTTAAAATTGGAAACAATTTAACTAATTAAACATTATCTTAACTAATCCACTTTGGCTGGCCATTAATCAGCGGCCAAACAAATAAATGGAAAAATAAATAGAAACGCTGTCCACTTAATTTAAACAAAATTAAAGTTTTATCACCAACTTGGGACCAAAGCAGACAGCAAAGGGAGCAAAACACACGCCAATCAATGGACACCAGCATCGTGATGGGAGATATAATATGAGCCTAGCACACTGAAAAACTCAATGAGCTGATGAGGCAGAGGGCAAAATGAAGAAATTAGCAGCAAATAGAAAACAAATTAGGAAAGGGTCCCGTCTAGACTCCATAAAGGGGCGCACTCACACAGCTCTCGACCATGAAATGAAAATCAAAGTGATGGTCAGTTTATGGTGGTGTGGTGTAGTGTTTGTGTGTGTGTCTGGTGTGTGTCCACTTTTGGTCCACTGTGGTCGAGTGGCTGGTGATTGGACGTTGGTGGTGGACAGCCCGCACATCATACGATTGATAAGACTAAGGCTAACTCGATTCCCGATACAGCTGCCATAAAAACTGACCAGAGTTCGTGTCACGCAGGAAATAAAGAAAATTTGCTGCTTGATTGCTGCTGGAATTTCCCCTCTGCTTCTCTTCTTCATCTTCTGCAGTCCTCAGTCGAACCCAAACCCAAACAAATCCAGCAACCGACTGTCAATTGTCAATAATGATGATTTCTTTCTGGCTATCATTTAACTATTGTGGGGGATATAAAAACACACACTCTCACATCTATGTGTATGTTGGATATATAATATACTCGTACTATCCATCGATAATGAAATGCTCATGTGTCCTCCAGCTTTATTTTATTTTACTTTTTTTTCAACTTTTGCCGAGGAAGGCAAAAATCAAATGTGCTTAGCTGATTGCTTGGGGACCTGGGTGTGACTATCCCTCTGTGCAAGTTAGTGTGTGTGGGTGTACATAGATGTGTGTGTGGCAATGACTATGACAAATTTTATGCTGATGCTGCATGTAATTTCATTGATTAACTTTCTATGCTGATATTCTGCATAATTTCGTGTGCGACAAGTTGTCAAAAATTGGGTTAGGCATGCATTGAATGTCCTGGGAGATTCAATGAAAATAGAGAAGCTTTAACAGCAATACATTTCTGTTTGAGCTAGCTTAAAGACCAATCGATATTCTATTGGATTAGATTGGTATTAAAGCGGAAGAGCTTGTGTAAGCTTAAATGTGTTTAAAGGGCACATTAAACTTTTTTAGCTTGTCGATTTCTTTCTATCTTAATACTGTACTCTCTCTTTTATGGACTACATCAAATGCAAATGAATCATTGAAAATGTGCATAATTGAGCTATAACTATGGCTGCACAATTACCACTTAGTTAACTTTATATACCCCGGAATATACCCCTAATTATGACATAAAATAACCCATGCGATTGCACAAAGAAATATGAACCGATACGATTCTTTCTTAACTAATCAAAAAAAAATTGATTCGATTAGCTGCATAAAAGAAAACTATAACTCGTCGCAGACTTATTCATACGATAAACTTTATGAAGGGCTGATTAATGTGAACACAACAAAAGAAATGTCATAATAAATCTTTATCAAATGCCTCGAAAATATGACAAATTATGAGCCACAAAGCGCAGTCAAAGTCGAAGGCATAATAAATCAACAAATCAAATGTGAATCGCTGAATAAAGCCCATGAGAAATTTAGCCTGACAGCAATTAGAAATCATTTAATTGCAGCAACAAAGTCATAAAAATAAATTTAATGAAATTAGAGAAAAGGGGATTTACGCAACACAACAACAGTTCATCAATAATAATCATCGAGTCTGATGTTTAGTGAAATTTACATGATTTGGCCATAAATCAATGAGGCAAACCCAAAGCATGGCAGATAGGGGCAGGCCATTAATTGGGGCGTCAATTTGAATTTGATTGTCGACATCGACGTCTACTGTCGAAATTCAAAGAAGAACTTCAAGTCACTTTAACACTTTCAGCAGCTACAAAAATCAATAGGGAGCAGAAGTTACCGAAGTATCAGAATGCAATTTGCTAAACCAACACCTTGTCCAGCCTTTAGTCTCTCCTCTTCCACTCCCCCACACCCATCACAATCCCCCCTTTTGCCACTCGTTGTGGCAGATTTTCAACAAAATTTCGCTTGGGTTTTTTGGGCAAAAGCCATATTTCATTCGCTGCCAGTCAAATCGGACAAGCTAACAGACAGATGGACAAACAGTCGAAACTGTGGGAATAACTGGGGAATAAGTTCAAATAAAAATAACAAAAGATAAAAACGCACTGTGCACGAGAGATGCCCCCATGTTTGCAGCATGGAGTTGTACAGAGTGGCAAACCCTATCTCATCCATCCAAAAGTAATTTAACTCCACTTCAAAACTCCAACCAGACTCCAAATACTCTCGTACGTGTTGCAGGCAGAGAGGAAGGCAGAGGAGGCAGGAAAGGCAGCGGCGCTTGGCTGCTGTCACTGATTTTCCGCTTCATATTTATATATATATATATAGTGTAGTATGTATGTGCACATAGCATATAGGAACAGATATGCCATGCCTCCAGAGAGACAGACAGTAGTCGAGAAAAATTGTGTTTATTTTTGTATATATTATATAAAGGCAGCCAGGGACAGATTTTCGTTGAATTCTCCGCATGTATGTAAATTTATTTATTTTCCATCTTTTCCTTCGGTCTCAGCTCGTTTTCTCTTCTCCTTTCTTTTTTTTTTGCGCTTACCCCAAATGAGGCAAGGCTGGGAATTTTCTTTTGGGGAGACAGCCTGTGTCTGGCTCATGTTATCGGCGGGCGGGATTTGTAGTTGACGTGAAAATTGTCAAAGGGCGCTTAAAGTCTTTGGCTCGCCTCGTTGTCCTCGACTCGGCCTATGTTTTCCCTGTTCAAATTAAAGAAAATATTATTTTTAGGCCTGACAGCCCAAAAGGATTGAAGTTGGGATTTGCTATACGTGGCACCTCCAACGGAGCAGGGGAGATTGACGCTGGATTTGACATGCTAATGGTTTGTTTTGGGAGGGTGCCACGGCAAATGCACTGAAAATTGCCGCGAAACGAAGAACGCCCCATGTAGTATTGTATATACCATATAGTATGGTATACACGAGTATGGTTATGTTATGGAGTGTTAGGTTCTCACGCCTTGACAGATGACTTAAGTGAGAATGAAGGGAGGGGTGACAGGCACAGTTGATGCGTGGAAAATGATTGTTTAAAATGTCTACAGGGAGTTTAAGATTCGACAAATGGTGATAAATTCGGATTCGACAAAAAGGAGGTACCCAAGACACAATATCTCTATTAAGGAAGTAATCTACATGGAAATTTCAGTTAAATAAACTTTGTGTATTCCCACAGAGTAAATTCAATATTGAGGTTGATTTTACGGTGAATAACTCAGAAGTAAACAGGTGCAGTATAAAATTATGAACTACTTTGATAAGAAATTATAAAATTATCCTCCTAAGTTAACCTCACATTATATTCTTTTTTGTTATGTAAAACGCAAATTTATAAGAATTTGCAAAATTTCTCAATTCATAATTCCACGATCATAATTATTAAACATATGTATATAATCAAACAAGAAAAATATTCAAGATTTGTATTAAAAAAAATATTATATTAAAGTTGCAAGCTAAAATATTGAAGTTTAAATATACAAAAATATCAAAATATATATAAAATTTAAATATTCAACAGCTTTAAAAATATTTTAATTTTTTCCTCTAAACTTATTTTTTAACGAGTTACTTTTCTCTCGAGACAACAAACAAAACTTTATGAAGATATTACAAGTGATAACTGAGTTATGAATAGGTTAACATGTCCTTTGGCCATGTTGTTTGGCCAAGTGTGGCCATTGCACAATCACATTTCGCTGTTTGCTGATTTCGGTGTCTTGCTTTTATGAGCACTTTTCACATTCCACACGCCCCAATGGCAGCACGCACTTGTTTTATCGCTCATACTCGTAGTTCGTATCACATTCCTTTCTCTCATAACAATGGGGCAGTCGAAAGTCGTGCTAGAGCGAGACGGATAGGGAAAGGACGAAAGAAAGAATGAGAGAGAAAAAAGAGTGCGACGAGTCGCGGAGCCAACACATTTCGGTGATTTACATTGATAAAGTTAATGGAATGGAATGCGTGTGCGCTTGCTGACTCGACTTCAATTCGGATTGTCAACTCCAACACTTGGACTCGACTTTCAGTTGGAAAAAAAAGAGAGAGAGCAAGCGAGAAGGATATATGCAGAAATTTGCATTTCTTGCCAGCGTCACACGCCAAACGGAAGTTGTATACAAAGAGTTGCACTTAAAAGCTACCCACAAATGTTCCCATTCATGTCCAGAGACCAAAGAAACTCTGGAGTCGGTAGTCCGAGCAATGTTCCCTACATGCACACATGCAATTTTTATGGCTTGTAAGCCATTTCAGGCATCGAAATGGTCTTCTGCTAAAAGCCCTTTCCATCCCCACACATAGAGAGGTGTTATACTTTGTCGTTTTTTTAACGTGGTTCACTTCAATCCGATTTTTTCGGCGCACTCTGCCAGCGGAAATGAAATGCGCCTAATCTAACAAATTTTCGTGCTAATTTGGGTCAAATGCGGATTTGCATAAATTTACCGGTTACCGTTCGCTGTTGGTGTTGCCACCTTATCAAAGTCCATTAGAGTCGCACCACTCGACTCGAATTTTTGCCTGTTGTTGTGTACGCAAAGCGCGCAAAAAAATTATTATTTTCTCGGCATTTAAGTCATACTGACACATGACAAATTCCACATGAACCTACTCCCCTTTCCAACTCCACTTCCCTCCCCGCACGTTGGGCGCCACTGCCGAAAGTCATTAGCCTAAACACCCACCGCTTGTGCCAAAGTGTTTGTGGAATGGGGTCGCCAAATGGAATTTTGTCATAAATGTTTCTGTTTCTCTTGCTGCTCTTGTTGTTGTTGGCACTCTTGTTGTTGCTCTTGCTGGTGCTGGCGCAGTTGCTGCTCTAGTGACATATTTTCGTGCAAAATTTCACGCTCATGCATATTTAAATCGCCTAAAAAATATGTGTAAAAATGGCAACACAACGAACCGGGAACACCCTGTAAATTTGCAATTTTTATGCACTGATGTGGCAGTAATATAATATACAAAATAATATAAAATACTACTTTTATGGCACTGCTTAGATAAATTTAAATAATTGCTTAGAGCCGTAAATAATTAGAAGAAATAAAAAATAGATAAATTGTAAATTTAAGTTAGTCTTGATTAAAAAAAACCTATATATGAAAAATATAATATTTTTCAACTAAATTGACAAATTTTTGTAGACAAACACATTTGCAATCCTTAAATTATTTGAACATTATTAATTATATTAAGAAGAAACTAAATTTACTCTAAATTAATTTCGTTCAAAAATTTTTAGGTCCAATTTTTCCGCAGTAAGGTATTTTCGAAACGAATACTGAAGTATTCGCTAACAAACGAGCTTTACCAGCGAAATGTGCTTACTAAATAAGAACGTGCATTAAAAATTACCCTAGGATAGCGAACACGAAGAGCGACAGCAGCTGATAGCGAACACCAAATCAGCTTTCCCCCCAATACTTGTACCACAAACTCGGACCATATACAATATGTATTTTTGCATTTCTGCAGCTGTCCAGAGAGCACATCAATCAAATGTCGTGGAGCATTTAAAGCAAGTACGAATATTTACCCAGGTTATTATTGGACTCGGCGTGCATAGTGTGTGGGGCGTGTCCTTTACCCGGACTGTTCCCTAAAGTTCTCGCAGGTTCCCGAGGTGGTGATATTGTAAGTGCCGAGTTGCGTGCCAGACAGCCAAAGCACACGCCTTGTTCTCTGCCTCTACCTCTGCCAGCGACTCGCATCAAAAGGTGTAAAATGGGGCGTGGCCATTGGCACGAGACCAAAACGTTGACGCCACGGGGCGTCCAGTCGGCAATTTGGTTTAAATTGTTGCCATTTGTTCACACACAGAGCATAGCACTGCACACAGCGCCAGGCTAAATGTTGCATAATAATTCTTTTGTTTAAACTGTACAAATTATAACAAGAGAGCAACCATCGATCGATGCTGCTCGACTGTCAAATGTCCGGTAAATTTACTTTTTTGGAACTATTCAAAGGGTTAACTCTTTCTTCAAATTGGATCCAGGTATCAAAATAAAATGCATAATAAACTTTAACAATTCAAAGCCTAGTTGGCTTTTTTTTAAACATATCATATATTACTTAATTTATACTTTCATAATATTAATATTACACATTCTGTAGCTCTAAAATAAAGAGGTCATTTGCAATGACCATAAAGTTGATACGCTCTTCTGGTATTTCGTTGTCGGGTATAACAATTACTATGCGACAATTTGGTTTATGGGCTTGGCCTCGATTCTTGAGAATATTGTTGCGGAAGGCTTGATTTAAGCTGCTCTTGAATGGTAATTGCTTTCTTAGTTATAACATGCACATGGACTTGTTAAGGGATCAAGCGACTATGATTAAGCCAATAGTATGAAGAAGACAGAATAATTTTATGATTTGAATAGTTTCTCAGGATAATATAAAAAAGGCTTTTTCTATTTAAATAAAAGAAAACAGAATACAATTCAAATTGTAATATTGAAATATCTAATCTATTGCCCCAAGGATCTAAAGAATATATTTAAAGTGATTGAAATTAATTTAATAAGTAATATTGAATACTATTGTTCGACTCTTTATAAAATTGTTAGCCTTTTTAGTCTTAAATTGCATTATATTGTAAAATTTAAAATTGATTTACCTTTAAGCACAACTTATAGAAACTATGAGCACCCTGCAGCATCAGTTGAATGCACCCATTTATGAAAAATGTAACCTCAGCTGACCCGCTGCCAGATTGGCTTTTGCAACAGCTTTTTGACCTACTACGACTGCAGCATGGAGAGGACTCAAATGCAATTTCCTTGCTCAATTTTTTATATGCACATTAAACGTCTTTTTACATTTCAATTTTCAGAGCGAAAGCCAGCCACCCGCAATGTGGCACCTGCCGCAGCACTTGCAACACAACCCACACCTGAGCTGAGCTACTCTATAAGCGTATAAAAATTAATATTTTACAAGAAGCCCAAAAAACTGGTAGAAATTCAGCGCAGCGCTATTGTTATGGCGAAGCAGGAGCATCATATGAAAAGACCAGCAGCAAGAGTAGCTAAAGGAACTACTGGAGCACTCAGTGCAAATCCAAATGTGTGCTTAAAAATGCATGAGAATTCAGTGTGCTGGAAAACTAGGTGAAAGCGGTTCCCATATGAAAAGTGTGGCGAAACAAGTTGATTTTCCATTTCAGCAATAAATTACCTCTACTCTATGTATTAAGAGAGAGACTGGCGCCAGTGCGCTGAGCCCACCCACAGTTTAGCCCGATGATTTTTGCAATTGTCCTGACCACAAAAACACGCAGACAAACAATCTTGCTTTACCAACAGAGGCTCAAACCACACTCGTAAAACAAATCGACAAAAAAAATGAAACGAAACGAAACAAAACAAAAGGAATCAAAAATCACATAAATTGAGCTAAGAAAAGTTCTCACGCATCGCGTATAGATTTATATGCACGTACATAGCATAGTACACCTGTGGTTAGACTCACGTCCACGTTCACGTCCACGGCTCTTCTAACACAATGGGAATTGCCCCTAAAACGTGGGCCAAACAACAATGGGCCAACAACAGACTCGCAGACGTCTCGCGGTGCAGCATCAGTTCCGAGCACAAAGGCCACAGAAGAGGCTAAACAACAGATGACAAAAAACAAGAAGACGAAAGAAAAGAAAAATTTATATAATTTCTTGTTTTCCATTTTCACTATCGCATTCTATTCTATTTTATTCTATTGTAACACCATCTCGTTATGGGGTGTAGTTTTGCTTTTGTTTGTTGTTTTGTTTCTGCTTAAAAATGGGTTTGACATTGTCTCTCTCTCTGTCTCTTTGGGCAATGGGGCAAAAGTGTTGGGCCAGAGACCCCGCGTGGAACTTGAGTCGAAACTATCGCGTTAAACGCACGTTGATCTTTTGTCAGGATCGTGTTATAAAATTGATTACACACAAACAACAAAAATAGAAGAACAACCAGCTATGCGTGTTCATAAAATTTATTATATGATTTCCATGAACATGAAAAGAGTCGAAAAACAAAAGTTTCTATGTGTTAAAACTAAAGTACTCTGGTTAAAACTTGGGTTCAAATCGAGTTAAATCAATTTACTATTAGTTTTATGTCTTGTTTCGAATAAACTTTTAATTTCATTATAATTGGCTAAAGTTCTGAATGGAACCCAGTGAAATCAATTTGCTTTTGGATTTTAATTTAATTAAATTTTAAGGCTTAACACATGGTAAGTTATTTTAGGTTTGAATACCAGTTAAATCAATTTATTATTTAGTTTTATGTCTTATTTGAAATAAACTTTTTATTATAATTCGGAGTTTAACTTGGACTAATTCTTATTTATTTTTCCATGTTGCATATACATAGTTTCAAATTTAAATTAAACTCAGTCTCTACGAAATACTGCAAATACTCTCCTTCAAAAAAAAAAGTAAACAAAAGTTTGCATTTTACAATTATCCCTACTAACGGTTACTTTAATCTTAACTACCTTGCAAATTGCTGAAGACATTACGTAAACTGCCAGTCACAACTGTTGTGATATTGCAACACCCAGTTTTGTTTGGTCTGCCTCTCGTATCAACAATAACACCTCCACTTTGGCACAAAATGTGAAATTTTTGAGAATATATTCAGAGCATTCGCTACTTTGGCAGAGCAATTAATCGACAATTTTGCAGGCGGAGGGAGCAAGGGGTGAGCGAGGGAGAACCGGAAGTACAAGGGACTATGGCAGGTTGTTAACTCTGACAACACATTTGGACAAATCCGTATTTTGGACTAAAGGACAACAACAAACAAGCTGCACATGGTTTCGGAACATGGCGAACAAGGTCCCAAAAGGCTCAGCATGAAAAACACATGGCAGGAAAAATGGAAAATCAGGTCAGTTCCAACGGGGCTCAGGTTCAGTTGCTGCTCTTGGCCCAATGCAAGTTGTAATCGTTAGAAAATTCGAACATATTTGACAGAGCGCAAAAGTAAACAGTAAATTGACAGGGACGGGGGTTGATTGGTTGGGGGAAGTAAGAGGTCGCTCGAAGAGGAGGAATTTTTGATACAGTTTTCTGATGCAGATCCTGTCAACAGGCAGCGACGAGTGAGAAATGAGCAGAGCAACAGCAACAACAACAAACACATAAACACATCCAACAGCTTGTTGAGCGATAAAGCAATTAGAAGCAAAATGGGATTTTGCATTTGAATTGCTGCTACAATGAAGTCCAGGACAATGGCCCAGGGGGTAACAGTGCATGTCAGAGCAATGAGATGCAGTGCAGCCAAGGGGGTGAGACAAACTGCACAATTTTGTTTACACAAAAAGGATTTCAGACGCGCTCTTTAAGCTCCAACAATGACTACAAAGATGCAACAGGGAGCAAGAGAGAGAGAGAGAGAGTGAGAGAACGAAAGAGAACTCCCTTAACTGACCTACTTCAGTGGCTGTTGCTTTTTGGTGTTGTGGCAGGATGCAGACACAAGGCAGGATGCCGGATTGAGGTTTCGTCAAGGAGCTGCATTTTCATGCATTTGGCGCAGCTTGAAGTGTTGAGCCGCATATAAGGAGTATAAGCTGTCGAATTGAAGACAGCAAAAGGGAGAAAAACATGGGAAGGGAGCGGAGAGATGGGTGATGGGAGTTGAGAGATTGCCTCTCGTATCAAGAAAGAAAAATTCGCTTCGTTGCGCTGAAAGTTTTCATATTTGTTCGCCTCGTCGAACTTTTGAGATTGTGTGCACATTGTGTGTGTGTGTGTGTGTGTGTGCGAGTGTGTGGCAGCCAATTTCTGAATAGTCGAGAGTGTGATATGCCATAAAAAGAAATGAGACACTTTTGGCTCTTAAGTCAGCTGCTACGCGATAAGCCAATATGAGTAAAACGAAAATATGAACTTGAAAAAAGTTGACGAATATTTTACAGAAATTGCTAAAGCCGCTGAAAAAGCTGCGACAAGCCACAAAGCGATTAAAACTTGCTACGATAAATTATCGATTAAGCTAAAATGAGCTTAACTTGACAAAGCTGCTGCAGAAACTTGAGTAAGTAAAGCGATTTTCAATTCTAACTTTTTAGCTTTTATTATAATAAGTAGTAACTAACTTTTAAGCTAAACATGCAGCTAGCAGTTGGCTTTCTTTTTGCATAACTGCAAAGTCCAGCTTTTACTTGGCAGGATGCAGCTGCTGGACTAATTCATGCCAGTCTAACCCACTGGTAGCCACTCAACAACTGTAATTTTTATTTCAAAACAAACAAAACAACAAGCCAGCCAAGCAAGCAACCAACTAACAAAGATCCCTAATCTGGAGTAAATCCAGCGTCGGGTTCACAAGGCTTCTCTAGCTGCTGCAGACGACATTGTTTTTGCCCTCCTGAATTATTCGCACATATGCAAAGTTGGCAAAAAGTGCGAGGCGAGTCGAGTCGAGGCGAGTCGAGCAGAGTCCTGGCAAAGGACAGCAGCAGCAGCAAAAATGAAAGGATGCCTTGGCCGAGCACAAAAACAGACAAAGGGCGGAGAGAGAGTGCTCGTCCTATAACTCGCAAAAACTCCCCCCACAACATGAGCAGCAGCCCGACAATGACTGTGCAAATTTGGTGCAGATAAGCAGCGTCCGAGAACTCTCTCACTCTCTCTCTCTTAGCCCGAAACTAATGCTCGCTGACATGCAAAAAACAAAACAAAAAAAAAAAAGGGTAAATGAGTGACAGGATATACAACAGCCCAGACTCAACAAGAGTGCCACATATATATGTATAGCATCAGGCGATGAAACAAAAGAGCAAAAGAGCTAGCCATCGACTGTTTCTCTCTTCTGCGCTTGGCCATGTTAAATGCTATGACAATTGCTATAATTGTCAACTGTCAAATGGCATTAACAATTTGTTGTTGCTGCTCTTTGCACTTGCCCGCGCACTCAATTGTGTGCGTAGGTGTGGAAATTTGTAAATGAAAGCGCACACTGCCAAAAGCGGAGGCGGAAAAGGGTCGCAGCCAAAAAAGGGAAAAGGGATGCCAACGAAGGAATGGGAAATGGAAATGGAAAAAGAGGCTTAAGCCCAGCTGGTTAGACATTTGCTGTTTTGATTCCGTCAACGAGATTAAAGAGCAGTCTGAAATTAGCAGACAATGCGCCTTTCCATTTCTTTATGCTCTTTCATATCCTACACCCTTTACATTCTCTATTCTCATAGACAGTGTTTGATCTATACAAACCAATCAAGCATTTAGATAAGGCGTTATATGCAGAGCGAAAGGAGATCTGCTATGGGCAGCTGATAACTTAAAGAATAGTATATTCAATTAGGATACGAATAATTCATTATATTATTATTTTTATTATTATTATTATTATTGACAATAAAAACAAATTTGTACATCGTTTAGTAAAACATAATTAAATAAATTCCATTATTTAATATTAATTAATTAATAACCTTATATAAGGTACCTTATACATTTTTTTATTAAGACACAATTAGCTAATATGCTATTAAAATTACATGTATAAAGAAATCTATTATTTATATAAGAATAATATGAAAGCACAATGTAATGTAATTATAAATTTGTTATGAATTATTACTAAGAAAAATGATTTGAACATAAAACTAAATAATTTATATAGACATTTTTTTCTAAAATTATATTTTTTCACTTTTTTATAATTTTGTTGTTTATTTATTAAAAGTAAAGAAAGGCTACATTGAATTACTCATACTTATACTATAATATGGATGTTCGAACAATGTCAAAACTTAAGATACATAAATTTGCCAAGAGCATTTCAAAGAAACTAGCTTTAGCTCTAAGAAGATCGCTTGTTTACCTATCAGTCACAAATTCCATTCACAAAAAAAGTTTTGCTCGAACTCAAAGCTATCATAAATTCCTTCACAGCCTCAATTAGCTATTGAAACAATGCTTCAATAGCTTGACTATAATAGTTTTTCTCTTCTGACAAGTATGAGCATAAAATCACCACACAGCGACAGCTTTCAGTTGGTAACTTTTTCCGTAATGCCAAACCGAGCAATCATCGTCAAGTTGGTAGCGCGTGATGACAGTTTTTGCCAGCCACTAAATGTCAAACTTTTTGACATGACTAAGGGGTAAAAGTGAGGAACAAGCAGAGAGAAAGAGAGAGAGAATATAGTGAATACCACCGAGAAGTGTACGGTGTGTGTGGTGACATTTCCCGACTCATATGTGACATTCAAGTGTCATCAAAAAGTGAACGCGCTGGTTTGCATTTTTATGAGAATGACAGAGAGAAGCTCTGCAATGACTTGAATGATTTTCTTTTACTTTTCTGCCATTTTTGCGCAAAAAAGAAAGGGAATCATGGTAAAAGATTTTGCATAATTAAATTTTGTGTGACTCAAAAAAGAAGCGAAAACGCAGAAGGAAATTTTGTTGTTAGCACAAGTATCTAAAAGATACAGATACACGAGTCCACAGATACAAAAGATCTGCGGCGCCTGCGAATCAGCATAAAATAATTGAAATTGTGTGCGTTCGGATCTATTTGAATAAACGCAATTTGAATGCAAAAGCACGAAGTGCAAACAAGACGACAGATGGGAAACACAGGACACGGGACGCGCCGAATACACACAGGACTCACAGGACAGATGAGTCAGATACACAGGATGGCCCAGGACCAACGCTCTGTCTGATGTTGATGGATGGTGTGGGACGTGATTGTGATTAGAAGGCGCTAATGTTGAACGCTGCTGAAAAGGGTTGCAGAACTTAAAGTGCTTGAGAAGAAACCCGAAAACCCCAGATGAAAGATATGAAAACATTACGGATTCGAACTTAAGCAAAATATATAAAACCAAAAAGGTGTTAAGCTAAGTCATCCACTCTAAATATACTTTAAATTTAAAGGAAATGTGAAGTATGCTTTTCAAAAATTCTTTTTTAATGTTTATTCAGTCACTAAAAGAAAATATAGATAATATTTGTAAGGGCTTCTTTCAAATATGCACAAATACAAATAGGTCACAAAACTATTGGAAATATTTCAGAGAATGTCTGAAATCAAGGGGTAAAGATAGATGGATGCATTAATCTAAAGTCTGTCCAACAGCATAGACATAAGTGCCATCATTACCATACCAATTTCTGGAACTATTATTTGCCATTTGTAAAACCCATTAGAAGCCCTCATATGTCAACTCCCTATGCCAACCACAAGCCAAAAAAGAAAAAAAAAATAAGAAACCATGAGGCCAATAATTGAAATGTCAAATTCGTGCTAATGACAAATGTAGAAGCCCCGAAAACTCAACCGAAATTAATAAATGACACAGATTTTAGCACTTTAGTATGGAAAATGCATATTGAGGAAGAGGAGTGAATACAAAAAACAATCCGACGAAGCACTCAAGAGACAAAACTGTTATAAAAACACAAGTGACAAGTGTGGCAGACATATGGATGGGGAATGGGAATGGGATTGAGAATGCGAGGCATTGAGTAGGAGACATTCTGAGTGTATGTTGTGTGCTGTGTGTGTGAAGAGTGGGCAAAAGACCCGCACAAGCCGCAGACATACAAATCTGAGATCTGAGATGTGTGGCATGGCAGAGAGAGGGAATCAACCGCACACTGGAATTTTGACACATTTGACAGGCGAACCGAGTGGCACTTGGCAAAGCAGCCATTTGATAGCCTCATTAGTGATGAGCCACTGCAGCAGCATCAACAGCAGCAACAGCAGCAGCAGGAAGACCCAAGCAAAAGAGTAGCTGTCAATGTGCTTAAGAGGCTCCTTTTGGGTTCCTTGCGTAACTCAAAACCAAAAGGATATCGACCGTAACGCATGAGAATTTGACACTTGCTTCTCTCTGGCTTCAGGCAGCCCTCCCGCACATATGCACCACATAGTCCCTCCTATAAATATCCAAAAGGCCACCAAATAAATACTTAAGAGACGTCGCCCTACATAACCAAAATATGCTCCAGGGAAGCAGCACGAAACTGGGCTGGTCCCAGAGCCAAAAACCGAAACCGAAACCAGAACCAAGCCAAGCCAAGCATTGGACAACCATGGCACTGCCCCAAAGCATTTAGTCATATTGAAACATTAAAAAAGTCAACACCCACATGGCTAAACTAACAAACCAACACAAACTTCGACCGTATGGTCAGAGAGCGAGCACGATAAACAAGTCAAGGGGTAGTCAGAACCAGAGTTCGGCAAATGATGGACAAGCCAAAGTCATAAAATGTTATGATCTAATTGAATTCTCGTATGCGCTACCACACAACGAAGAAAAGGGAAAAGTGCGAAAAAGCCAACAGAATTCTTCCTAAAATTTCATATACTATATTATAATAATATTTTTAGTATTTTGGACACATTCCTAAAAATCATAATTTACATATTTTACATTGTTGTTCTTTAAGTTAATCAGATTAAATAGAAAAACGTAAATTAATCTGTAATCTTCTTGTTTGTGATAAAAAAAAACAAACCAAATCATAAAATTGTATTTTCCTACTATTTCCTATTCATAATTTTTTTGTTGTTAAAACTATCGTTAAATAAATATGTATTTATACAAAAAATTATAATTAACATATTGTTCAGCTGTGATCCTTTAAAATATTCTATTTTTCTAGATCTTTTCAGCCCTTGGGAACCTTCGTTATGTAACACGATCACTGTTATAAGATACTTTGTAATAACAGTTTGTTGTTGGCTCTCTTGCTTATCGAATCCTTTGCAATCTCTGGTATTCCCCACAATCTTAACTGCTCCCGCTGGCCGAGGGTAGCGCAGCAATGCCCCAAAGCAGCCATAAAAATGTCAAAAAATTTCTATGTATTCATAAACACGTGTGAGTCTCTCTCTCTCCCCCTCGCGTTCTCTCTCTGTCTCTCCGTCAAAGACCGGACTGTGGACCCCCCGGGCCAGAAAACCAAACACGCCTCGCCGCAATGTGACCACAATGTCGCTGCTTTCCTCTTCAGACACACGCTGTACTTTATAGTCTGTCTATTCATACATGAAGGACATAGTTTATATGGTCAGTACATAACTTAAGCAAGCCCCAACCCAACCCCAACCTCAAACTCAAGCATAGAGCTCACACATATGTGCATTTAACATGCAAACTACTATGAGCCCAGCAAGGACTTGTGACGTTGCCAGTCTCACATTGGGTTAGCCAACCATTTATGATGGCGTTGCTAGACCCACGATTGAGCGCCAAAAAATTCCTAAGAATAGTCAGCCCCGGATGTGAGAAGACGGTTGCAAATATCATTCACAACCATCTCGCGTGCAAGCATATAGCGGAGCGGGACCCATTGAACCCTTAGCTCTTTCGGGATTGTGGGGTGGGTTTTTGCTATACTTTACACGAAGCCACGAAAACTTTATTATTATAGAGTCCCTCCTGATTCAAAAAAAAAAAAAACAAACACATGAGTCGATCCTCTTGTCAATAATCTAACCCGACTCGAATCTACAATACAACTCGATCGGAGTACTACCAATATCTAATAAACAAAACAAATGCAGGCACACTGTTGAAATTCGGACAAAATTAAGAAAAGCAGGGGTGGTCTTATAAGATGTTAACTGCCACACCCTGGTCTATACCCACCCAACCATGGTCATAAGATGAAACGTTTTTATGACCCCAAAACTATTCCAACTCCCCCTTTATTTTATGCTCCCATGTCTCCGGAAATCAGAACAAAATCTAGAATTTCATTATTAAAGTCCAATGACTCAAAGTATTTATTTATAACAAAAACAAAACCATTTGTCCAAAATGAATTAGAATTATGACGCTATAATTATTTGCATAATTGGTTTATAGGGCAGTTATTTTTAATTCGATACAATATTCATTTTTTTATTAGCAACGGCTACTACTCATTTACAATAATAACTAAAAAAAAAGCAGATGTAATGACTAATAATATTTAATAAACAATCAATAATTCATAAGCAAACAAATTTTGGCAACTATTTTTGGATGCGCGCTTTAGCAAACATGAGGTTTTTCTATTAAATTTACTATTTTTACTTTAAAATCTTTATTTTCTTCTCAAATCGTTATTTTGTATTTTTAATATTTATTTTATTTTTATTGTATTGTGAAACATTTTTTTTTTAATTATTTTTGATATTTATTTTTATTTATTGATTTTTTAATATCTCAACCACTTTTATAATTTTTATTTATTGATTTATTTTTTTTTTTTTTAATTTAATTATTTGGCAATATTTTAATCATATTTAAACAAAAAAAAATTGTATTGAATTTATTTTTATTTTTGGTTTAATATTTTTACTCATGTTTAATATTTATTTTATTGTATTTATTATTGAATCATATTTATTATTTAATTTTTATTTATTTTATTTATAAGTTTTATTATTTTATTTTTAATTGTTATTATTTTATTTATATTTACTTTTTATATTTTATTTATCCAAAATTAATATTGACTTTTTATTAATTTATTTGTAAATCATGTTCAAACCACTGTGCTGTACCAACAAACAATAATAATAGTGACAATATAAACGGAAGCAAATCAGTACTAAAAAGGTATAGGCCTGACCCAAAAGTTAGGGTATCAGCCGACAGCTCATATGCTGTTTGAAGCTTTCGCAACTGCGAAGAAGTATGAAAAATACAATGCAAGCAAAACTGTGGGCAGCTGCTGCGTGGCCGAACAGGCACCAACATATGTATGTATGTATGTATGTAATTACATATGTACGAATATTTATGTTATAAAACTTCTTTTATGTATTTTTTTATTTCGGACACTCGGACTTAAAACTTACCCGACAGAACTCCACGACGAAGGCCTTCATGATGTTGTTGCTGTTGGTAATGATGATGTTGATGATGATGATGATTTTAATGATGATGATAAAAATGATTGTTTATATACCTTATAGGGTATATATTTTTGTTTGGTTGTTCACATACACACACATTGTCATAATTATTATTGTTTTGCACAGGGTTTTATGGTGGCTTGTTATTATGTACGAGATTATATTTGCATTATTTATTTATTTATATATTTTTTTGAATTATTGTGTTTCACGTTGGATATACCCTTTAATGCCTAGGGCAAGAATGGTAAACAAAACAAAGCAAACCAAAAAAAAAAAATAGCGCAAAAAAAAATAAGTGCCAAATTACAATTGATATTTCTCTTTACTTTTCGTTATCTTTTTTGTTACTTATTATTTTATATGTATGGCAACTAAATTGTTGTTGTCAATATATTAATTGACGGCAAATGCAAATCTTGTTGCTTTTTATTTGGGCTTTTACCCCTTTTCTTATTGCCTCTGTGTACAACTATTGTATGACCTTTTAATTTTAACAAACTTATTTTTGTCATACTATTATTCACAAACTTGCACTACACATCTTCACTAGCACTGGCACTGGCACTGCACTGCTGCTGATGCTGCTGCTGCTGAGTGGAGACGGCGAACGATAGAAGCGGCAAACGAGAGAAGTGACGATTCTGGTACAAGAGCCTTGCGCGGCTCGGCACAGTGGTGCAAGAGTGATCTGCCCAGAGATGCACTGCACTTCACTGTTGTTGCTTTTTGGTTCTGCAGGCGGCAGACCAGAAATATAAAAAGGCTTCCGGCACGAAATAGTCGGCCTCCGCTGACTAACATGCGCCGGAATTGTGGAATTCAAATCCACTATAGGTGTAGAATTTTGTCTATCCGTATTATTTAATAAAAAATAATGACGGCTTAGACGAATTTTCACAATCTACATATGAGAAAAAATACGAAGTTAGGACCAATGTAAAATTTCATTATTTCATAGAAATAATTACCTTTGCGTAGCAAGCGTAATGAGCTGGTGTATTTATTTTGCTCAAGGCAAAAAAGCATCGATGGATGCTGAGGATAAAGACAGATTATGTTTGTCTTCTTTTCTGGTGATGCATGTGTTTTAGTTTTGTTTTAAAAGAACCATCAACCAAGAATGCATCCGTCTCTGATCGTAGTCCAATAAGAAAAGAATGAGAGCTGTCGTTGCCAAAGTGACAAAGCTCGTCTCCTTCTCCTACGATCTTTCGCTAGACAATTCACCACGGAGAAGAAATTTAATTTGCAGAGGTGTATTGTCCCTTTATCGTGCCATGGTTTGTGTCTTCGCTAACTTTGCGCGGCAAATTTAAAATCTCAAGAAGAAAGAGATTTTACGCCCAATTTTTTTATTTGCGACCATTACACCCACCAGATAATCTCACGAGTCATACAAAGGCAGATTAGATGGGAATTAGACTCGAATATCTTTCGCATGATACACTCCTAATTCTCTACCTTGTAGATTTTCCAATAGATAAAAAGAATTACCAATTTTCTTCTTTATCCGACATTTTGAGAACTGATGTCCTAGCTTTTTATTATAATTCTGACTGAAATCACTAAGATGGAAATTCCGTTTAAATACTTCTTGGCCTTCTTTTTATAAATGACAGGATTGGATCGAAGATTGTATTGTCTGGCGTTACGCTCGTAGGCTTCTCTACTACTTTTCTTAATGTCTTCTCGCAACAAAGCTAATTGATCACCTCTTTCTAAATATGGAGACTCCTCCAGCAAGGACAATTTTTTTAAGAGCTTGTAATCATCTCCGTGATTAATCATATTTACGCCAAATAATGCTTTGTAAGGGGAACAACCTATCGATTGATGAAGCGACGAACGTAAGGCAGATGAAATACTTGGCAAATACATATCCCATTCAGTTTGATCCGACTTAAGATAAGCACGAATAGCGGCTAATAAGGAACGATTCACTCGCTCCGCTGCATTGCTCTGAGGCGAATATAATGCAGTAAAAACATGACGAATACCGAATTTTGTCATAAACGCTTCAAATTCGTTTGATTTAAATTGTGAACCATTATCTGATACTATAATTTCAGGAACTCCAAATTCGGCAAAGATCCTTTGTGACAAAAACTCAGTTATTAACGACGTAGTGAACTTTTTCAATGGACATAGCCAATGGTAGCGACTAAAATGGTCAAGAACTATTAGTAAACCAATGTTTCCTTTGCGACTTCGTGGATAAGGACCCAAGATATCTATATAAAGCTTTTGAAATGGTCGACTAGAGACGCTTTGCTCTCCCATAGGCGGACGTAGTGTCATATTTGGAGCTTTAGTTTGCTTACACATATCACACTGCCTAATATAGTCTCTAATGTCTTTTGATAAACCTGGCCAAAATAAATTACGACGCACTCTTTCGATCGTCTTTTGCATTCCACCATGTGCAGAGCTTAGACTATCATGTGCTTGACAAATCACAGCTTCTCGCAGTCTCTCCGGTACCCAAAGCTTCCAACAATGAGAATCTTGAAGATTATCTCCTGTTGATGGCTCCGTTCGTATGTATACGAATTTGTCTACAACTTTAAGATCTGGAAATTTTTCACCATGAGATTCAACTTTCAATCTTAGATCTAGATAATCAGGTTCGAGAAACGCTGACGATTCTAAATCGATTTCCGGTCCCACAAGTTCTAAACTATCTATATCACCTTCACCTATCCGTGACAACGCGTCAGGAATAATATGATCTTTTCCTTTCCGATGAGAAATTGTGAATTTAAAAGCCTGTAATCGAAAAATCCAACGAGCTAATCGACCAGATACATTTTGCTGTCTCATAAGCCAGACGAGGCTAGAATGATCAGTGATTATCTCAAAGGGCTGTAATTCAAGGTAACATCTGAATTTCTCTACTGCTAAAATGACGGCTAAACATTCTCGTTCCGTGACACTATAGTTACGCTGAGATTTAGATAATTTCTTTGACATGTATGCTATAGGCTTTTCTTCTCCAGAAGTTGACAGTTGAATGAGCACCGCTCCAATTCCATAGTCACTAGCATCGCAATGCACATAGAATTTTCGACTAAAATCGGCATTTTGTAAAACCGGGGCTGATGTTAAAAGATTTTTTAACGTATCCATTGCAGACTGAGCTGCCGGGGTCCAATTAAAAGTTTTCTTAGTGGACAACACTTCAGTGATGGGAAAGGTAATTTCCGCAAAATTTTGTATGAAGCGTCGGTACCATCCGCAAACTCCAAGGAAACCTCGTACTTGTTTTAAGTTTTTGGGTGTGGGCCAATTTTGGACACAGGATATTTTCTCTGGATCTGGAGAAATTCCATCGCTTCCAATAACGTATCCTAAATAGTTTACTGTTGTAACACAAAATTTTGCTTTTTGAAATATTTAATGTGAGATTAGCCTTTTTAAATTGATCAGCTATACGCACTAATACCGCCAAATGTGACTCAAAATCTCCTGAGACAATACATAAGTCATCAAGATAACCAAAAACACAATAACGTAAGTCTGGTGGAATTAAGTCATCCATCAATCGACACATTGTGGATGGAGCATTACATAACCCAAAAGGCATGACGGTAAACTGAAACAGCGAACGACCGGGAACAGTAAAAGCTGTTAACGGTTTGGCTTCATCAGACAACTCAATTTGCCAATAAGCGTCTTTAAGATCCAACTTCGTAATTAAGTTAGCTTTTGGTAAACGAGAAAATATTCCTTCTATGCTCTGTAGGGAATAAGCATCCTTTTTCGTTACTTCGTTAAGTTTTCGCGCATCAAGACATAATCGGACCTTATTTGGTTTCACCACAAGACGAATAGGTGAGCTCCATGCTGACTGTGACGGTTCAATGACTCCTAGCTCTAACATACGATCAATCTCTTTGTACATCAACTTCTCTACAGCTGGACTAATTGGATAGTTTCGTTGCTTCACCGCTTTAGCATCAGAAATATCTATATGATGTTTAATTAACGCAGTTCGTCCGAGACCTTGCTTTTCGAAATTCGGAAATAATGCTTTGACCGCTTCCAGTTGACGAGATTGTAATTCGGACAATGGATAGTGATCTTCAAAGTCGATATTTTCAGTTTCTTCTTCAGAAATAGAGCTAATAATTCCAGGTGCTAATGCAAAAATACGCCAAAAATCTATGCCAAGAATTAATCGCTGAGCTATAGAAGGTATGACATACAAGTCAATATCTTCTTGCTGCTTCTTATATTGCATGCTCACTCTCAGAATTCCGAGTACCTGATGTGGTTTGGCATCGGCGGTACGCACTTGCGATTTAATGGGTTTAAAATTTGGTAAATCAGAAAAATTTTCTAATGCTAGCGACGATCCAATGCAACTAATGTTGGCTCCGGTGTCGAGCAAACCAAATTCGCTAAAAGTTAGGAACGCGACTTTCGCGTAACTACGTCGATCCGACTCATTTTGAAAAACTGTTGAGATAACCAGTTTCTTTTGTTTCTTTATTTTTCTATAATATTTTCGCATACGTAAGGTATTACGACGGCTCTTAACTAAATGTGTTCTAAAAATTCTATCTCTTACTAAATTATAATTTCTTAATCTTTCATGGTAAGGTAAAAAATCTTAACATCGTGCGTTCATCACCGATGTATCCTTCATTTTCTCTAATCTTAGGTTCTATTTTATTACCTATCTCTACTGTCGGGACATCCTTCCTGCATTGAATGCCCCGGATTGACGGTTTTCCGACCTCTGTTTACAGGTTTGACAATTCGGCTTGTATACCTGAGGAGTACCGCATCCGTAACAAAAAACTCTACGCTCATTTAAGCAATTCTCCCAGATGTGTCCGGGGATTTCACAGTTCCAACAAACTAATTTAGAAGCAGTTCCTCGCTTTAATTCAGCTATCTCTGCCTCGACCTCAGAACTAGACTCTTCTTCGGGAGCAGTTTCTTCAACAGCATAAACTCGAGAAGTTTCTTTGGCCTTAAAAGATACTGATCGATTTTTTCCAACTTCCTGTAGAAAATTTTCGCGTTTTTGTACCAGACGACGTAAAGCGGATATAGAAGAGACTTTCTCAAACAATAACCTGTCTTTCATATCTGTTAGCAGATTACCTTGAATCATTTCCACGAATTCGTCTTCTGGAAAACTGACCGACAACTTATCCATAAGCTTACATATGTTTTCATAAAACGAATCAAAAGATTCGCCAACTTTTTGTTTACGAGCTCTTATCTGTTCTCGAAGTTCAGTGACAGAACGGCTCTCGCGATATTGCTCTCTTAACTCTTCACAAAACTCTTCCCAAGTGAAGGTTTGAACTCTTCGATGGAAACGCCAAAACCAACTACTGGCTTTTCCATTCAGTAATAAGTGAATATGTTTGTTCAATAATTGAAAATCATTGTTTAAGTTTTCTCGAGTGAGAATGTTCACTCTATACAAAAATCCTTCAACCGATAAACCTTCCGACGAACCATCAAAACGAACACCCCACTTTTGTAACATATCAGCAATTTTATGTGTAGTCAATAGTGGACCCAAATTGGTGTTACGTGAGCTTCTCTGGCTGGACGATAACCCTTCCACGGTTTGATCTGCTGCTGCTGCAGTTGCTACTATCAAACCTGAACTATTCATAGAAGCGATTACTCGACTCACCGTTTCTCTTACGATTGATTCTATATCTGGTTCTGGAGTTTGTATATTACGACGACCATTATTTGGTCTCGAAGGCTGTGTTGGTCTAAATGGTCTTCCTCTTCTTCTAGGTGCATTTCCTCTTTCGTACGCAGGCACTTTTGGTCTGGCCCCCTGATTGTTGGGCGTACTACGAAGTGGAGGATTCCTCTCAGTACTTGTACTGTGTGATTGATCGATATTACTTCTCGCTTCTTCATCGGCAGCCGACAACGCTTGCGCGGCGTCAAATTGACGTTGCAATGAACGTGTAACGATTTGCGAGACTACGGGTGGATTTGGTTGCGTAGACAATTGCGATTGCTGTTTGGCATTAGGCGAATGATTTCCTACAACCACTTTCCATTCGTTATGACTAACCTTTTTCAAACAACTTGGACACTCTTTAATACTTTTGATTCGATTTTCTAGACAATTTTTGTGAAACACATGACCACAATTAGTTATCGCACAAGGTTGTGTATCCGACATGTGTTCACTGCAAATAAGACAAATATTTTCAGCCGCTTCTGCTGGTGGCAGTGGCTGAGGTTCTTCAAAACTACGTGTAACGGGCATATTTCAAATTTAGATTTCCTTCGACATTTTTGGGAGACATAAATAAAAAGGAATTTAAACTTTGTTCCGACTCAACAGTGGAGGATTATTAATATGGGCTATTGAAACTAAACTTTGTCATTTTTGATACCTGATTACATCGAAGGCTTCTTCGTATTCTTCGGACAACGATACGCCTATGCATATACTATTGTATTCCAGAAGAAAGCGGAGTTACAATCGATCTTCATCAATGCGATACCAAAAAAGAGCAAAAGTTACTAGAAACTAATAAATTATTTGAACTATTAAGCAATCTCAATACCGATAATTTTGGTCGATAATATTCAAAGATTCAAATATTCGAATTCCGAAAATGTATAAAGAGGTATTACTTAAATTGCTCCAACAATTTATAAGACCTAGCGAAAACAAACGAGCTTGGTATTGAAGGATGTAAGGCTCTCGATAATCGATAACAGAATTACACAAGATAATCCTTAAGAGATGCAAAGTGCGATTCGGTCGAGTAATTTCACATACGTAAGATTAGTCAAAGTCCAGAATCGAAGACACTTTACTCCTTCTGCCCTACTTCCATCAAAGTAGGCCAACAACAACCTGTATCGGATCTTCCGATGCTGTTATAAGTTTCACGATGCTAAAGTTGTTGCTGCCCCACGTTGGGCGCCAAAAATTTATGTGACGTTGCCAGTCTCACATTGGGTTAGCCAACCATTTATGATGGCGTTGCTAGACCCACGATTGAGCGCCAAAAAATTCCTAAGAATAGTCAGCCCCGGATGTGAGAAGACGGTTGCAAATATCATTCACAACCATCTCGCGTGCAAGCATATAGCGGAGCGGGACCCATTGAACCCTTAGCTCTTTCGGGATTGTGGGGTGGGTTTTTGCTATACTTTACACGAAGCCACGAAAACTTTATTATTATAGAGTCCCTCCTGATTCAAAAAAAAAAAAACAAACACATGAGTCGATCCTCTTGTCAATAATCTAACCCGACTCGAATCTACAATACAACTCGATCGGAGTACTACCAATATCTAATAAACAAAACAAATGCAGGCACACTGTTGAAATTCGGACAAAATTTAAGAAAAGCAGGGGTGGTCTTATAAGATGTTAACTGCCACACCCTGGTCTATACCCACCCAACCATGGTCATAAGATGAAACGTTTTTATGACCCCAAAACTATTCCAACTCCCCCTTTATTTTATGCTCCCATGTCTCCGGAAATCAGAACAAAATCTAGAATTTCATTATTAAAGTCCAATGACTCAAAGTATTTATTTATAACAAAAACAAAACCATTTGTCCAAAATGAATTAGAATTATGACGCTATAATTATTTGCATAATTGGTTTATAGGGCAGTTATTTTTAATTCGATACAATATTCATTTTTTTATTAGCAACGGCTACTACTCATTTACAATAATAACTAAAAAAAAAGCAGATGTAATGACTAATAATATTTAATAAACAATCAATAATTCATAAGCAAACAAATTTTGGCAACTATTTTTGGATGCGCGCTTTAGCAAACATGAGGTTTTTCTATTAAATTTACTATTTTTACTTTAAAATCTTTATTTTCTTCTCAAATCGTTATTTTGTATTTTTAATATTTATTTTATTTTTATTGTATTGTGAAACATTTTTTTTTTTAATTATTTTTGATATTTATTTTTATTTATTGATTTTTTAATATCTCAACCACTTTTATAATTTTTATTTATTGATTTATTTTTTTTTTTTTAATTTAATTATTTGGCAATATTTTAATCATATTTAAACAAAAAAAAATTGTATTGAATTTATTTTTATTTTTGGTTTAATATTTTTACTCATGTTTAATATTTATTTTATTGTATTTATTATTGAATCATATTTATTATTTAATTTTTTATTTATTTTATTTATAAGTTTTATTATTTTATTTTTAATTGTTATTATTTTATTTATATTTACTTTTTATATTTTATTTATCCAAAATTAATATTGACTTTTTATTAATTTATTTGTAAATCATGTTCAAACCACTGTGCTGTACCAACAAACAATAATAATAGTGACAATATAAACGGAAGCAAATCAGTACTAAAAAGGTATAGGCCTGACCCAAAAGTTAGGGTATCAGCCGACAGCTCATATGCTGTTTGAAGCTTTCGCAACTGCGAAGAAGTATGAAAAATACAATGCAAGCAAAACTGTGGGCAGCTGCTGCGTGGCCGAACAGGCACCAACATATGTATGTATGTATGTATGTAATTACATATGTACGAATATTTATGTTATAAAACTTCTTTTATGTATTTTTTTATTTCGACACTCGGACTTAAAACTTACCCGACAGAACTCCACGACGAAGGCCTTCATGATGTTGTTGCTGTTGGTAATGATGATGTTGATGATGATGATGATTTTAATGATGATGATAAAAATGATTGTTTATATACCTTATAGGGTATATATTTTTGTTTGGTTGTTCACATACACACACATTGTCATAATTATTATTGTTTTGCACAGGGTTTTATGGTGGCTTGTTATTATGTACGAGATTATATTTGCATTATTTATTTATTTATATATTTTTTAATTATTGTGTTTCACGTTGGATATACCCTTTAATGCCTAGGGCAAGAATGGTAAACAAAACAAAGCAAACCAAAAAAAATAGCGCAAAAAAAATAAGTGCCAAATTACAATTGATATTTCTCTTTACTTTTCGTTATCTTTTTTGTTACTTATTATTTTATATGTATGGCAACTAAATTGTTGTTGTCAATATATTAATTGACGGCAAATGCAAATCTTGTTGCTTTTTATTTGGGCTTTTACCCCTTTTCTTATTGCCTCTGTGTACAACTATTGTATGACCTTTTAATTTTAACAAACTTATTTTTGTCATACTATTATTCACAAACTTGCACTACACATCTTCACTAGCACTGGCACTGGCACTGCACTGCTGCTGATGCTGCTGCTGCTGAGTGGAGACGGCGAACGATAGAAGCGGCAAACGAGAGAAGTGACGATTCTGGTACAAGAGCCTTGCGCGGCTCGGCACAGTGGTGCAAGAGTGATCTGCCCAGAGATGCACTGCACTTCACTGTTGTTGCTTTTTGGTTCTGCAGGCGGCAGACCAGAAATATAAAAAGGCTTCCGGCACGAAATAGTCGGCCTCCGCTGACTAACATGCGCCGGAATTGTGGAATTCAAATCCACTATAGGTGTAGAATTTTGTCTATCCGTATTATTTAATAAAAAATAATGACGGCTTAGACGAATTTTCACAATCTACATATGAGAAAAAATACGAAGTTAGGACCAATGTAAAATTTCATTATTTCATAGAAATAATTACCTTTGCGTAGCAAGCGTAATGAGCTGGTGTATTTATTTTGCTCAAGGCAAAAAAGCATCGATGGATGCTGAGGATAAAGACAGATTATGTTTGTCTTCTTTTCTGGTGATGCATGTGTTTTAGTTTTGTTTTAAAAGACCATCAACCAAGAATGCATCCGTCTCTGATCGTAGTCCAATAAGAAAAGAATGAGAGCTGTCGTTGCCAAAGTGACAAAGCTCGTCTCCTTCTCCTACGATCTTTCGCTAGACAATTCACCACGGAGAAGAAATTTAATTTGCAGAGGTGTATTGTCCCTTTATCGTGCCATGGTTTGTGTCTTCGCTAACTTTGCGCGGCAAATTTAAAATCTCAAGAAGAAAGAGATTTTACGCCCAATTTTTTTATTTGCGACCATTACAGACTTTTAGTGCCTGTTAACGTTATTGAGTTGCGAGTGAGTGGAAGGGGGACGAGCGCTCAAATTTCCGGTCAAGCGAGCGAATCCTTACATATTTCTTTATAAGTTTTTTTTTTGGGTTCCCTTTAGCTTAACGCCCACAAAATTTCAGCTAAATTAAATTATAAATATGGCAAAAAGTCGCCGGCAACGGCGCAACACACAAAAATAAAGTGGCCCAAAAGGCAGCCAGAAAGGACGTTGCCATTATGATTCATGACAATGTCTGTCCCCTCGCTCGCCTCACCCCCTGTTGTCCCCGCTTTGTTGGCGTTAGTTAAAGCTGGACAATTTTGGACAGTTCCTTAGTTAGGAGCTATCGAGATATCTGCTTACAAAGTGCGTGTCAAATTCAAAAAGCGAGTTATTCAATCCTTTTTTTTAGACATTGTCTGCATAGTTTGCCTGCTCAGTTCAGTGAGCGACATTGGCTTCTGATATCCTTTATCCTGTTTCTCAAACATATTTTGTTTGAATATTTTTCGGACAGATTTGGGCTAGTGATAAGCTTTGCCGCCTACGAATAAGCAAAAAAGAGAAGAGAAGAAGAGAAGAGAAGAGCTTAGATATTACGCCAGATACTGGTGATTGATGAAGGTTCGAGTCTATTGAGGCAGCTTTCAAGTGGAATTCAATTGAATATTTGGAATGTGTGTAATCCTTGATTCCAATCAATTTGCAAGAACATTTCACAACTTTTGCTTTTCAATTATGAATTTAGATTCAAAGCCATTTATTTCTTAAAGCTTGTTATTTAAATACATATGTGGCATAAAGTTCATCATGATTCTAAAAGAACAAACTATTTAAATAATTGTAATATTACTTAAAAACTTTCAATAACATTTACATTTTGTTTTATAATTATTTTATATTCCCAACTTGTAATCAACCCTTAAAGAAAATAATTGTTTTATTTTACTCACACCAAACTTTGATTTTTCAAAGACTTCATTCAAATTTCTTGAAATCAATTAATCTAAATCAATTGTTTAAGATTCCCTTGCTCGAAAATCAAAACCAATATCAAAAAGATTTCTCAATTGCTTGGTTTATTTACTTTTCCTTCGAATGCCCATTAAAAGTTTTTCAATTTCTCATTTGTGCTCATTATCCGCAACTTATTCAACCCAGTGATCTATGTATATGCGAAATTCAAGTAATGACTTTCTACTCGTTTGCACTTTCCACAAAGCAAAAAAAAAACACGAAGGTCAATCGAGTGCTGCGATGTGGTCCTGCCTCACGTACATAGCTGTGGCTGTATCAAATGACCGTCGAGAAACCAATAAACGAACGAAAACCCAAAAGCAAATCCTTAACTGTGGTTAACATCTAGCAAATCCATTAACTGGCACACTTGGAGCGTGAAAAGGCGACGCCACCAGTGGAAAGAACATCGGGCTGAGCCAGCGAAAGAACACAAAATAAAAGAAATGGATATAAAAGCAAGAGGCGAAGAGTAGTGGAGTAGAGAGAGGGGATGTTGTGGAGGAGTCGAGCTAGCGGACCACATCATTTCATAACACTTCCAGTTCATATAATCTATTTAACCCAAATTTAAACGTGCCGTGCGTTTGTTCAGTGTTTAATCAATTGTAAAGCAATTTTCGCAATGTTTTTCCTTTAAACGACGCGTCGCTTCGGGTTTGCTGCGAATTGGAATTGTGTTGGGTCCGGGATTAGAACTGAACGCAATGTTGCGACTCCTTGCTATGTTGTGCACTCTGCGAAATTGTTGTGGGATCCTTCAAGCGCATCGCATGCCAAGCGAAATGCAATTTGTGAGGCGTGCGTTTCTCACAGTGTATCTGTGCTTGGCTGCCTTTTTTCTTTGGCCATCTATCTAAACGGCTTCTGCTCCATTTCAATGGCAACTGTTTCACAGCTGATAAAAATTGGCAGATCCGAGTAAAAGAAAAAAGGCAAAGCATAGTGAATGGCAAACCAAAAAGGTGGCCAAGGAAGGGAGGCGAGGGACTGTCAGCTAGGGGCATTGTGCCTAATCGTCTGCGTAATTGCTCTGCCACAGTGCGTGAATCCTGCTGCTGGTGCTGATCCTGCTCCCTGATCCCGATTGTTTTTGTTGTTGGTTTTAAAGAGCATGCCAAAAATGATTGCTGCAGCTGTCGTCGGTCGTCGTAGGTCACTTAAACCTCCCACACAGACACCCGTTAGCCCCGTAACCTTGTAACACCGTAACCCCAGCACCCTTATGTCTCGACAAGCGCTAAATTTTCAATTAACTTTCCCAAAAGGTCGCCCTTGTGGTTGAATGTCCTTGTTTAATTTGATTAATTGCTGCGAAAATGGTTCACTTCGTGGTTGGATTTGTTGTTTGCACACTCTATGTGAGTGTTTGTGTGTCCGAGTGTGAGTGTGAGATGAATGTGCTATTCAGGTATTTCGAGATGTCATTTGAATGTTGATTGTGCGGAAAGGATTATTGGGTTCAGAGGTGGGCATGTTGCCAGAATCAGTGACAACACAATGTACGCATGCGAAAAGGGAAATAAGAAAATTGAAATTCAGCCATTATAGAAACTGAAATGGGATTGAAATAAAGGTATATAATATTTAGTTATAATGAAAACCAGGGCAACTGAGGTCTTCAAGCTGATATTATAACTAGCCAGCTTGATCCGCTACTTTGCCAGCATTGTATTCAGGGATTATTTTGATAAATTTGTTATTAGAAATAGGCTATAATTTCTTATAATTGAAGAACACGCCATAGATTGGGTTAATGGTAGTAATAATAAAATATGATATTAGTAGTAAAATATGATATGATAGTAATCTAAAGTATTCTGGAATTAAACCTTCAATATAATCCTAAATGAAATGTAGTAAAGTGAATCAAAGAAATCAATGTTTTAATAATAAGCCTAAGGCAATCAGAAAATCGACAATCAATATTCATCCGATTGACCAACATTGACTGAACTCACTCCATAAGAAGTATTAAATGACACCCGATACCAATGCTTCTGATCATCTTTGAAGTGCTCTAAGCACTCACATGAATTACCCATACCGAATGCATTCTATCATCCATTTGCCCTACCTTAGCTTTGATCCATTAAAAAGTGACTCCCGCTGGAAAAAAGGACGAAATGGACGAGAGCAAAGCGAGATGTGTTCACTTTTGACCTTTTGCATTCTCTGGTTAATGCACAAAGGCGACTGGCTAATTGAATTGTAGCAAAAGTGAAAATAGAATAGCAGAAATTGGGCAAAAATGGAAAGAGCAGGACACTTAAGAATCTTTTGATGGCAGTGCCAGTCGCTGCTGTGGCAATGTCAATGGCAGTGGCAAGGACAATGGCCGCATTGTGTGTGTGCCACAAACGGATGTTATATTCAGCTTCAGTTTAAATGAAAAGGAAGCAATAAAATCATTTTTTTTTTTTGTCGTATTTTGTGTAGAACTGCAAGCAGACAATTTGTAGCGCTTCCGGGGCCAAAAGGAAGCTGCAACAAACCAGCTAAAATAAATGCCTCTCCTGTCGCATCTTCGGCTTCGACTTCGACTTCCACTCCAACGCCAGCATCAGCTCCGACTTCAACTCCGACGTCCTGCGTCGTCCTGTGAGAGCAACATTAAAACAAACTATAAAATGCAATCGATCTAAACGGTATAAACCGGAAAAGTAGAAATGTGGCATTGTATTTATAATGGAAATGGGTTTTTCTATTTACTTCTATTTTCTGTTACGAACAGAAAAAATTGCACATAAAAAATAGGAAAGAAAAGCAAACAGGAAATAAAAGAAAATAATTCGTTTGCGAGACGGAGACGAAGACGACGACAGCGAAATGAAAAACTGTGATATTGATAAATGTGATATTAATGGCAAAACGTTGAGGGAATTTAAAAGTTTCGGATTCGCTTTGTTGATGCAACGCGGAAAAATGAGCTCGGTTTACGGGCGATTTAAAGCTTCATTAATCACAATATAAATTAGGATTTCTGGGAAGAAAAGAAAACATATGGCGAAGGAGGAAAGCGTAATTAAATAATGGAAATTGCAAAGCCAAAGCGAAAGAGTTAACTTTTAGTTCTTTAGTTTTTTGTTTTGTGACACTTGAAAAACTTTAAATAACTTTTCTGTAAATTTTACACTTTATTTTATCTCCAATTTCATAGTACATTTGAGTTACATCCTCAACTTTAGATTGCTCCCCTTAGTAGTCATAAGTAGAATCTAATCTGTCCTGCCTCCTTGCACTGATTTCTTTTTATATTACGACTTTGATGCCATAACTTTGAGCTTTCTTATCGTGGTCATTACTCAAACTACTACTACGAATATTCCCTACTATACTCCAGCTCTATGTCTATTTCAATGTTAATGCCCTCATATTTTCTCATATCTGTGGTTCCCATTAAATAAGCAAATCTCTCTGACATTGCTCGTATGTTTCCCAAACTTATCTACCCTCCACCCTACTCTCTTTCTCTCGCTCTCTCCTCTGTCTGTCAGCAATTTTGCGGACAAGTCAAGAAAATCCCCCCGAAAGGACACAAAAAAACCGTCAACTAAGTAAATCTCTTCGCTTGCTAACAATAATCTGACATAATGTTTCAATTATGCGTCGTTTAGCATTATGGACGCTATATGAACGATCCCCGTCCCCCATTTCCATGAACAAACCACAGAATGAGCAAGGACAACATACAGGTTTTTCTTGGGGGGTCGGGCAACTTCCCAATCCGGCCCCCCTTGAGTAGCATTAGGAGCCAAAACAGACGCAACATTTGGAGAGCTAAGCAAATCTTACTAAAATAAACATTTTAGCATTAAATTTACATAAGACGCGACAATGAGGCAACTGGCTATCAGGAGAGAGAATGGAGAACCGAGAAGGGAAAAAACAAAGTTGTGGGATAAGCAAAAAAGAGAAGAAGCAGCTTCTACTTAGAAGACATTTTCCATAAGCAGCAACAGTCAACTTCATCTAAATATGAGTACGCATTCCAGCTTCAACTCTCCCCAGTTTCTTTCCCCCATCCCCACTAATTCCCTCAACGCCTACGACTACCATTTGAGTCCCTCCCATGCCTCCCCTCATCGCTGAGTTGTCTTGCGTATTTGCATAAACATTAGCAAAACAAATTTGCACATTTGCCCATCCAAGAGTTTTGCGTCAGCCTCCAATTGCGTACCCGACATATGCAAACAAACCGCAACAACAAAAACCAAAAAAAAAGCAAAGGGAAAGAGGTGCATAACTCAGCTTACAGCACTTAGGGATACCCTGTAAATCTACGGGATGGTTGGCTGAGTTTTCGATAGACTTAGAAAATCAAAACTTAAGCTTATGTTTTGGGTTCTTGTATTTTATTTAAAGAGGAGTTTTTCCCATTTTCATTTATTTCTATGATATTTTTCTTAATTACTATAATTCTCAGATACATATTATATTCGAATCATTCCTACTACATCGAGTGCATACCCCATAAACAAAGTGTTTGCTAGGTGTAAGACAACTGTCAAGTTCATGGCGCACAAATAAGATGAAAATGAAGTTAGAGCACCGATGAAAACGGAAGTCTTTAGGCCAACGTCAAACCCAAAAGGCGGAAGCGGAAGTGCGTGCCAGTCAGACGGCAGAAGCGAGACAGCAACAGCAACAGAGACGGAGACAGAGACAGAGACGAAAATAGAACTGTAAGAGGCGAAAAATATGCTAAATCAGCCAAAAAATGCTTATAATCATTTCAAGATGACGAACACCATAATGATGATGATAATGTTGTGGATGATGATGATGGGAATGGCGTTGTCTGTATGTATAAAAATGCTCTGAACTTGTCTCACTTGTTTGCTCCTATCTGCCGTCTGTTTTGTCTATGTTTTCTTAGCAACTTTAGCGCCATTTTCGCCAGTTTTCCAGCAAAACTCCGAAAACATTTTGTGGCACTTTGGCGCCCAAAACTCGGAACAAACGACAGCAAATATGCGTTTTATTGAATTTTATGGTCCTCGTCGACCAAAAACTCCCCACTGAATGCGGCTGCTGCCAATTCAAAGTTTTTTTTTTCTTTTGTGACTTGGCCAAAATCTTTGGCTAAGAAAAAAAAGAGGAAGTGCTTAGTCTGGCCAACCAAGTGAGCGTGAAATATGCCAATGACTTTTTGCTGGCTCCCAAAAGCCTTGAACCACACTGCACAGTGGTTGCGTCCATAGGCCAAAAATAAAAAAAGTCATAACAACAAAAATGTACGAAAAGTAAACAAATCGTTTCTAAATTGTCCAACCTTTTTCATGGCAAACTAGATTTTTCTGGATATCTAACGGTTCTTTCTAAAAATAGAATTGAAGTTGCGGGAAGGTAGTCATTTGCACAGCACAGTTTGCGCGCATCGCCAATTTTTCACAACAAAACCGAACTTTGAAGTGCTCAGTTCATTTATTACGTGTCCAAGTTTATAATATTTTTTAATGGATTTTGAAGTTGAAGGTATTTTCTAAAATTTGAGATATTATAAAAAAACGTACTTGTTAAACTCTTCTTGTTATATTAATTTGAAATAATACATGTTTTTTGTCTATATTTTGAACGTCTTTTTTATGTTTAGCTAAGGTTTTAGTAGTGACGCCACTGAATGCCACAGTTAAATTGTATATCAATGTGTTTGTCTGGCTCTAAAGGTATAAAATGTGTAAATTTTTTTTGCCGAAAAGTGCCGATGTGCTTACAATCGTAAAAATTCTAACACCGTCTTAACATTTTCAGGATCAGTATTGCACTAACAAAATTTGTTTTCGCTCGTGTGCTTGTTGTGCTGTTGCCCTGTCTTCGTCTTTTGAGTTTGTGTTTATTAACAGTTTTTCATTTATTAATAGTTTTGATTTATTTTTTGTTTATTCCCTTGGTTTAAACTTTAATAGGTTCTTCTTATAAGTGTGTATTCTCACGTTTATATGTTTTTAATGTATGGTGCAGCGAAGAAGGTAGCGCCGTTGAAAGGCGAACAAAATTGATTGAAATGATAGAAGCAAATATTATTAAAAACGGCTATATTGTTGATAAGAGTGAAGTGTCGAAGCGAATTGATTACGTAAGAGGATTATAACGTTTTGGGTTAATTACAAACGCACGAAATCTTCCATTCTCCAAAATAAATCTGATTGGTTGAATGAAAAGGAATCTATACCGATAACATGCGCCCAATCAACATCAAAAAATCTGAGCCGTATGGAAACTATATGATACGATTTTTTTACAGTGTGTTTAAAATATTTTTTATAGATTTTTGGATTTTTCACGCATGTATGTACATCTTTGATCTTTGGTGTACAGAAGTGGGCACGAATGAAGAAAAAACTCGAAGAATAACTAGTTTGGTAGAAGAAAGCAGCAATATAATTTAAATATAATATATATATAAAATATATATCGTATATCTTGGATTCTAATATCAAATTTTAGCACTGTAACTCCACCGGAAGAATTTTGGCGCACAATCGGCATATACGCCATAATAAGGTTATATGGGAGCTATAGGATATAGTCCTCCGATGTATCCAATTTTTTTACTATATATTCAAAATATTTTTTTAAATTTTTGGGGAAAATTTCATAACGATATCTCAACGGGAAGTATTTTTGGCCGCGGCTTCATACAAGCCCAACCACTGTGCACTGTGACGACACATTTTTGGCATTGAACTTGACGCAGGACTCAGGAAAATGCACATGCTCAAGTATTTAAAATTGGAAAGTCATTTTGTGGGTAGCCTGTAAGAAGCGATAACATTTTTATTTCACATTAATAATTTAAAGTAAATATGCATAATTTTATTAGCAATGTTCTAGAAAGTTTACATTTTCATTTTAGATCAATAATTTAAAGCATATATCCAGAATTTTATAGAAATGATTTAAAAAGTCTACATACAATAAAACTGGCAATAAGACGGTTAATAGCAAAAATATTCTGAACAAATAGTTTAAGAATTTATCATTAAAAATAATCATTAACCTCATTAATATAATTTACTTAATAGTACGCCAATCGTTTATCATTACTATTATTGTTAGACTAATAAGATAAAAAGATAATAGTTAAGTTAAAATATAACTGAAAATATCAGGGTTAATATTAAATATGTTTCGCCTGTGAAGCTTAGCAAGTGCTCTGAAGAAATTATTTAAGATTTAATTACAATTAGCTTTAAGGTACACCAAACGTCTCTCAAATTAATAAACTAATATTTCTGCCAATCACATGACAATTTTCCAGAAATTTATGAATTAATTATTACTAATCAAGCTCTTGCTGAAATGGCATATTACATTTACTTTAAATTAAATTAAAGTCAAGGTTATTAAATAGTCTTAAAGCTCGAAGCAAGTAAAAGGTTAGTTCAAGTGGTTTTGAATCGCAATGAAACCTCAGAAACTAATTAGTCGAGGCGAGAATGCAGCACGACATAGAATCTAATCCTTGGCTAAGAGGCTCTAAAACAATTTCATTACAAATGTGTCGGTCATTGGGATGGTTGGTTAGATGTGCACACTTCTCTATAGTGCTCTATAAAATGGTTGTATATGGAATCAATTAATCAACGCCTCATGGAAACAAGCAATGGAAGCTAAGGTCTCAAATAAATTCAAATCCTTTCGACAGCTGACCGCACTGAGCCTAAGCCAACAACGACAACGACAACGACACTAGCAACTACAACAACAATAACAATAATAATAATAATAATAATGGAGAAATGCATAAAATTTCAATTTTCTCTAGCGTAAACAACAAATTTGTGGAGCCTAGAGACGGCAAAGGGAACGGGGGAGAAGGGAAGAAATCAAAGCCTAAGGCGAAATTTAATTGCGTTTAACCTGAAATCAAATTTTCAGCATGCTACCAAGCAGGCGGCCAGTCTTAAGATTCAATCAACGTACGGTCTACTTGAGGCCAAGGACCAGGACAACAACAGCAGCAGTAGTAGCAGCATGAGAGCAGAGAATAAACAACAACAAATCAAAAAGGCTCATGTTTATCTTAATATGAAATACTTTTTTCCCACACAACAACTGACTGACAGACAGACTCTGGGAAAAGGGATAATAAAATTGGCAGGGAAAGCCCAAAGGCAGGAAAATAAACAACAACACGCTCGACTGGCTGATGCCTCCTTGAAGGATAGTTCAGGATACTAACCGAAAAAAGGCTTAGACAAGTTTTGCTGTCTGATGTGTTGTGCTGTGTGTGTTTGTATGTGTGCTGCAATGATTTTGATTTTGATTTTGATTTTGATTGTGGCATTGATTTCACTCACAGTTCGACAAAAGAAACGAGGCATCTGCTTCTCCCCCTCAAACCGTTTAACACAATCAGGATATAGCAGACAAGACACTACGTATACATATATCCTGGCTGTGTTTCCCTTTTATATATTTACTTTTATTTTGATTACATTTCGACTTTAAGCCAAAAGTTCTCAGAGCCACAGACCAGCAATTCACACTTCATCTGCCTACGGAATCGAGCCCAAGGGAAAAGGTTCCTTATGCTTATTCTCCTGCCTCCTAAAGCATTTCGAACCCTTTTTGGGCTAACCAAATCATCGACTAATTTGCTAGAGGCCAACAAACACTGAAATTGTTATTTCGTTCTCTTCTTTTTTACTTTTTATGGGCACACACAAAAAATTAGCCGCCTTATCAACAGGTGGAGAACCCTAAACAGCTGTAAACTCGCCGATCTCTGAACTCGGAACATTTCTTTGTCATCTTTCGTTCCAGGTAAAGTGCATATATAAAATAAAAAATTGTATTTTGAATCCCGATTCTGTGAATTTCTGTTATTACTACCCTTTATGGACGTGATGCTTATCTAGTTGGATTTGTCTCTCATCTTTTTTGTTTTCTTTACGAACATCGTAAAGAACATAATAAAATTTTATTAATAAACGCAAGCGCCTGTCAAAATCTAATGGATAATGGATTTCGATACAGACTGCCAAGAGGTTAGAAGGGTATTATAGTTTAGTGGTCAAACTGCGAGGAATAATTATTATCGAAGATCTACATAATATGTAGATCTCAAAGAATTTATTCTAGAAAAAATTGTAGTTGCAAAAATAAAGTTAACTTGAATGCAACGGAATGTGTATATTTAATGTCGTATTTAATGCTGAGTACAAGTATCCCAAGGTTGAGCATACACACCTCTAATTGTATTTTTGTGGAAGACCTCGATTAAAATCTGTCGACTGACAATTTAAGGATTGCTTTTGGATGGTTAAATGAAAACGCATTTGTGTGTAACTGCTCAAGGCAGCTGAAGATGCAGATGTCCAGCTGTTGTATTAAAAACTAAAGAAACCACAAGGATAATTTGTTATAAGAGACAAATATTATTACAACTTAAATTTTGAGGATCGAATTTCAGTTAAAATTTGATTATGTTAGTTTTAGCTGCTATAAAAACCAAACTTAGAAAGTATGATAATCCATATTACAACTTTAATAATTAAATCACTATTCCTTACTGGAATACACAGATTCATTTTATGCCTTGCTCCCTTTCAATATTAATAAAACATCTGTTATACAAAACCTTTATATAATCACTTAGTAAGCTGCTTGCATTATATAAATTATTGCCACTAGCATTTCACCCCACAGAATCGATGAACCAATTAAAATTAATTTTATTCAATCGAAACCAAATCCCAGTTGGGTCTTCACTTATTCTTTTGTGTTCCAACAACGTCTGCTCTCCACCTTCGGATGATTTTCATTGTCTACTGCGTCGACGTCGACTTCTGTCGCTTAAGGAGCGATTATTTAATTTCAGCTATTAATGCTGTGACTCCCCAGTTGCCAGTTGCCAGGCTCCAAGCTTCACACAGCTCCACATCTTCCCAGTTAGTCAATGCTTATTGATGTTTAGTTGCTGTTGTTGCCGTTTGTTGAGCTCCGGCTCCATCTCCTGCTCCAGTTCGAGCTCCAGCTTTAGCTTCAGCTCCGGTTCTCGCTTCATCTCCGTGCAGCTCTGTGGCATTATTTCACTTGCGTTTCCACTTTTAGCTTTGTTTACTTTTACGCTTGCCGCACAAAAGCCCCAAAGCCCCAGCACCATAAGCAAACCCTTGGCCGCAGCCAGTCGATCCACATAAACCCAGGCACCACATAGAATTGAACAAGCCGCACTATGTTTGGGTATTTGTATTTGGTGTTTTATACCCTGTAATTAGACAAAGGGATTACTTGAAGAGAATATGTATGGTGCTAAAGAATGAAGTGGCCAGAATATGAAAATAATAAGACTCTTTAAAGTGCCTAATTTAATTTTGCAACTATCAAGAAGATTAGGTAGCAAGTCTATAATATATTTGCAATAAATAATTAATTTTTAAGCACAATAAATTTAAGTTTAAACTAAATTATTCTTAACTATTTCAATTCAATTTAAATTAAAAAATATGCAAAATATTCCAATTTTATAACAATTTTTTGATTAATTATTCAACTAACTGCAGGGTATTTGAATAGTTGTTGCCTTTTGTTGATTACTTGCCAACTTGTTTGGTATTTGTATTTGGTGTTTTTCTTATGCCTTTTGCGTTTTTTTATTTCATTTTTTTGTTGTTGCTGTTGTTGTTGTGTATCCTGCTCCACTGCGATTCCCTTGACAATGCAATAAATTGCGCAAAAATTGGAAAAATAGAATTTTAGCCACACCACAACGCAACGGCAGTAACGACAACGACAACAACAACAAAAACAACGACAACATCAACAGCAATAACAACAACGTCAACGAGTCCTTTGGCTTTGTGGGTGGCTCACGCAATGCGCCCAATATAGCGATTCGTTTCTCCTTTGCCGCTTTGGCGGTATCCCAAATAACACCGACAACAACTACAACAACAAATAACAGTAACAACAACAACAACAACAGCGGAAATCAAGTGCTAAGCTTCCCACAACGCAATCAATTGATTTCTATTGTTTTGTTAAAATGTCGTGGCGGGTCCCCAACCAGTAAGGTCCTTCCTCCTACTCCCTCCCCTCACTTTATTCAATATTTTGTTCTATTTGCCGTTGTTTTCTCTTTCTCTCGTACTCACACTCCCCACCCAACTCCCTTGTCCCCTTTACACACTATGGTATTTTTATATAAATTGCTTTGTTGTGGTCTTTATTGAAATTTTTGAGGTTACTTTTGTGATTGTTGCTTTTTGGCCAGCTTCCAGTTCTCATCTATCCCATCCCCAAGCTCCAAAATAAAAAAAGACTCCAAAGAGCAGAAAACAACAAAAAATAACAACAACAACCTGATCCTAAATAAAACTGTGCATTATTTTTGTATATTTGTTGATTTTACTTCGACGTCTGTCGCCCATTTTTGCATTTTATTTTTATGGCCTTTTCTTTTTTTCTGCCGTTGTTGTTTTCTGTTTATTTTGCTGAAATATTCATGAGTTACGTTTTCAGTAAATGAAAAACGTTCTTCGGGGATTTATTGTATAGTCAGTCTCTCACCGGACCTATGAATGCTTGATAATTTATAGTGTTCGCCTTTCCGGCAAATATACGAGTATGAAATGCATATTTTGTCTATCGCAACATTTAACGAGTTACAAATGAATACGAGCATAACAAAAACTACGATTGAATAAAAACATTTGCAATTGGGTAAACTCTTTAAATCATATTTTTTCAAGTGATTGCAATTTGAATTGACAAGTGGAAAAAAATTCATTAGGAATACATTGAGATAATATGAAAAATATGCAAATCCCTTTGTTGATTTTTTAGATATATTTAAACTAAATGCATAAACAATGGCTATTTTTTACATTTTTAAGTGATCAAGCATTTGGGAAATTAATTGAGATTAAATATTAAACAAGCCAGAAATAAAAATGATATACTAATTTTTAAATGCTTTAATTCTGAAGAAAAAAAATATTTCTTAGAGAAGAAAACACAAAAAAAAAGGAAATAAATATTTTTTATTGAATAATTGTTTTACTACAACGATTTCCGCATTTTCTACATATTCACGAAAATTGAACAATTCCGTTGATATAGACATCAGAGTCCTACTAGTATGTTAGATAATAGAACAATGATAAATTCTGTAGAATCTAAGGAATCAACAGAGTAGGTGATGATCAACAATTCAATTTTTCTAAATAGAGAGCTGGCCGTTCTGCTCCTCAGTTTGTGTGTTTTGGGTAACTCCTCATAAAGATGCAACATTACAACGATTAAGAAAATAAAGAAGATATCTTCTGCTTTGATTCAGGTGAAAACAGCGAGACAAATTCTGAAAGAGAAGCAAAGAAAAGAAGAGAAAAATGTCATGATTATGGCAAATTTTCGGTGCCTTTTGTGGGCAAGAATCATAAAAAGAATTGCGCTTTTGAGCAATGTCCATACATATAGAATACAATACGGGAAGGACAATAATCGACTGCTAAATCTCAAATGTCATGGCAACTTGCAAAGGAGGATGATGCTCTTTTATGATTCATCCTCTCCAGGGGGTTCGTCAGCAGTAGGTAGGCGATGTCGATCTCTAAACTGTAGGCAGGTTTCACAAATTAGAGGCTGCCTGGCGTGCACCAAAAATGTCGTAGCACTCGCCAGGGGCGGTCTACAGTTCCTTGTCTCTTGTGTCCTGTGTCCTGCGTCCTAGGGTCCGGCATGCGTTTTATCTCTGTGACCAGTTTTATGGTTGACGCGAGCATCTTGCGATTTGACTTTGTGCTACATTGTCCTGCCGGCAGCTGCGTTTGATATCCTTGTATGCTGACGTCTTACTCGCAATCCTACTGACAGCTTCCCTGGTAGCATTTCCCTGAAACCCAAAAGAGAAAAAAAAAACGACAAATGTACGAAAAGAAGACAAATCCAAATGGAACCTTTTGCGTAATGTTTGCTACTTTTCGTTGCTGTAGGTGCTTGCTAATTGGCTTATTGTCAGTGTTTGATAAGATTAGCTACAGCTGCTGCTACTGTTACTGTTGTTACTGCCACCATTCCTACTTTCCCCGCGACTCATGCTCTCTCTCCACCTGCCCTATTAATATGCACTCGTTGCCTGACAATTTATAGTTCCATGGAATAAGCGCCATGGCGCGCTTGTTATCCTTTCCTGTGCCCCAACACATTATTTAAATCGTTAAGCAGACAAACAAAATTCCACACCACACCACACACACACACACATTATCTCAGTCCAATTTCCAATCCCAATCCCAATCCCAAATCTGAATCCCAATGCAGCAGGTCGGACGGCGCCAGGAAGCCAGCCAGCTTACCCAAGCGCATCGAGCTCCTCGTTGTCATAATTTAAATAGCGTCCACGCGTAAGCCGAGGCAAAAATATGGTAAACTATTGTCGGAGCACTTTGTGGCCGTGCTCTGCCTGCTCTGGCTGGTCGGTCATAATTTTCCAGGAAAAACGCATGGAAATGAGCATTAGACAAAAAGGGTTTTTTTTCACCCATTTTAACGATTATGCAATGCGCCAGCCACACTCGCTTTTCTCGCTCCTCTTTGGCTCCCCTCACGCATACCAATTCAGCCTTTTTACCTGTTGATAATACACAGCACAAGTTGCCTAGGGATGAGGCCATGAACGAGTGTGGAGGCGGGGGCAGAGACAAGCGACGGGGCCTTGGGGTGCTGCCGGAAGGTTGTGACAATGTTATGCGCTAATTGAGCACAAAAACATTCTTTGCCCCCCCGTTTTATAGCCATATTGTTGCACTATGCTACAAAACTTGCCACATACAAATGAAACTTTAATTAAACTTAAATATTTTATTTTAAATTATAAAAGAATTTTAAATAATATAATTTTTACAAACTTAACAATATGTAAAGAGAAAATTATAAATTCCATATTATTAAGATAAACTTAAATAAACCTAATTAAAGTTTAAAATCATTTAAATTAATAAAATATATTGATTTGAAGAATTATATAATTATAGTGATTATATTATATGATTATTCTATTCTTTTAATTATATTTGACATTCGAAAACTACACTAAAACAATTATTAATATAGATAAATATCTCTGAGATAAATATAATAAATTAATAGTTAAAATCCAGTAATTTTAGTTTATTATATACGTACATAATAAATAATAATTTGTTAGAAGTACCTAGTAATTCATTTTTAAATTATTACAGAATTGTTATTCCTATTTCAATATTCTTATATGCACAATAAACTATTTCAATCTCAGTTCATGCAACTTGTAGCAGAGTGTAATGCACTCAATATGCTTGCTGCACGCATTGTTCTTTGCCACACGTGTGCCAACCAAATAAAAAGAGAAGGAAAATTTAAAAAACTTGTTGAAAATTCCCCATATCTCGTTAGCTCCTCTCATTTGCAGCGCCTTATGACAGTTTTATGAGCTCTGCTCCCCCCAACTTCTGCACTCTGCTAGTTTTGTTTTAAATGCAGGCAACAAAAAATTATAATTATGCATAATTTAATTTTATTATAATACGCATTTTCCATATGACATTGTTCGGTATCGAGACATTCTTGGAAGACGCAGCGGAAGCCGCTGGCGACAGGCTGCTCTTCCCCCTTCCCCCATTCTCATCCCCTTCCACTCCAACTCCGCTGCAACATTGTGTGTGTGCTTGTGTGTGTGTGTTGTCATTTTACACAAATTTATGCATTCTTCATTTTTAGTGGTAATTTGATTTTGATTTGGGAATTTTAATTAATAATCATATTTCGGGGCGCCCGATTCTCGTATTGCATCGGTGTTGATACACAACAAGGGAGCTCAGCGAGGGGGAAGCAAGAGAACAGACGTGGGCATTGAATACACAAAAATTCAATTCAGCATAATATAATAATTTTATGGCATTTAAAACATCTAATTGGGCAGAAAGAGAAACAGTTCTTTACACATCACTAAAAAAAGCTTTTAGAAGCTCACCCAGGTGTGGCCTGTTTATGAGATTGGTTAGTTTTTAATGGCCTCTATAATGATGAGGGTTATATGAAGCCCGTAATTAACAGGCAACTGTTGAAGTTTATTGCTGGAAAATTGTGTGATCTATTTTAATGGGATTTGATAATAATAGTATGATATCAAAAATATGTGAAAGAAAACTTTCAATCGACAAATGGTTTTGCAGAATTAACTGAGCATTTTCAGTATTTTAGATTATTCTTAGCTTAAAGATAAATAATCAAATTATATGTAATATTGCTTAATAGAAAGGGGAAATGTTTAAATATTATATAACAAGATAGTCCGTACATAGTCTAAAAATCAGTAGTTTTAATAAAATTTACTAATTCTTGAACTAAATTTTCATGATTCAACAGTTTCTTTCAGTCCGAACGAAAAAGAATAGAATTCTTAGGAACTATCGAACAACTATGAAATTGCAAACGGAACTCACGTCTTGGATTACAGTAATCTCATCTGGGAGATCAGAAAGACTCAATTAGTATCCGCTTGGGAGCATCTAAAGAATCCTGGCCACTGGACGGAAATTGGCAAAAAGGATCAATTTTCTGCGAAAGGACTTTTGAAGCGAAGTGCACACTTTAACGGGATAAGATGCGTTTAAGCAAATGAACACACAAAGGCAACACACAAAGAGTACCAGGCGAAAGAAAAGTAACAGAAGTAGTAAAAAATAAAGAATCGACAACAGGCAGCAAACTCCGTCGGCAGTGCATTGAAGTAGGCCAAACAAAAGAGCAAGGAAAGCACTTGGCCAGGGCCAAAACGGCAAATGGTCAACCGTCTGAAGGAACCACAAAAGGCAAACGGCGGCAGCTGGCGAAAGATGACCGGACAAAAGATTAGTTCGAGCTGAGATGGGCTCAAAGTGGCAACAAAAGGTAGCCTGCTAAAAGGAGCAAAGACGGAAGCAGCTCCTCTCTTGCAATCTTAATTCCGTTTAGCAAATAATTTCGAATCGATGCGTATAAAGCGCATCGAATTCGATCAATGTGCAACCCAGCTGCATGTCTAAACATGTTGTATCCTGTTGCGTGCCGCACACTGCCCGCCTCTCGCTAAGGACTCGAATGCAACTCAGTTCGTCTCGGTGTTTAGTGAACAATTTCATGGCAGTCGCAAAATGTTAACAGCTCACTTCTTTCCTTTTGCATTTCGCCGCCTGTTGACACTTTCAGCTGTCCTGTGAAACACCGCCCGTTGTCACCAGCAGTGTCTTTTGGTGCTAATATGCTAAGCAGCAGGTTGCCAAAAAAAAAAAAAAATAACTAAAAACAACTTGAAGATAAACTCGTGCTGTCATCAGTGTTTCACTCCTACTGCGAATTTAGCCAGAAAAAATTTGAAAGTGCCGACGCAACTGTGGGAAAGTCTCGCTGACGCTTCCTTGATCCCAAATATAACTCAAAACACTTGACCCACATCCCAACCATATCAACAATCTAATCAAAACAATGCGCATACCCTCGCATCAAATTGCGCAGCCTGTAATCGATACCGCAGAGGATCAGTTGAGGATCTATCACAAAAGACAAGCGATTTTATGCTACATTAAATATTATCAAAAGCAAAATAAACCATATGAAAGCATTAGATAAGTGGCATCTGCCCAGACCCAAATCAAATGTGGGTATCAATAACGTTTTAGTTAGGGTTTTCAAATCAAGATATTTTGAATAAGGAAACCCACAAAAAACACACAACAATTCCTTATTCATTTTCAGAGTAGGCTTTTCAATTTCTATAAATGTAAAATACTTTATTGGAACATTTTGAATTTATAGCAAGCCTTGACTCTTTATAATGGGCGCCCAGATAAAAGCATAACCACAGAATTAGGACAACCAATTCAATTTGTGGCCATACGAAAAGTTTCGATATAGTTATGTATTTTTCAAGTGCTGCAATTTTCGGTAACGATCAATATTATCGCTAACGATCAATATAATCAGAAAGCGAAGAGCGAGTTGCATGAATTACCGTCTTGCGTCTTTGACACAATAATAATATATCTACCAGATATCGTCATCTACAATGCCGGTATAGATGTGTGGGAAGAAGGAATTAAAACAAAAAAGAAAGTTACAGTCGAGTGTGCTCGACTGTGAGATACCCGCTACCCATTTTTAATAAAGGCAAAATATTGCAGTATCATTTTGAAAATATACCGAAAATACTAAAAAAAATACTAAAAATATACCAAATGATATGTTTGGTATATCAATATAGTACACCATTCAAAATATTGTCGGCCAAAGCAACTCAGACCCATAGTAAGTAGGCGTTTTTGCCCATACAAAAGTATTTCTTTAATAACTTCCACAATTTTGATCTGATCGCAACCAAATTTTCAGGAATCATAACTACTATAGTAATTATTGTATATACCAAAATTCGCAAGTGGGCGTGGCAAAAATTTGAAACAAACTTGATCTGCGTGCAAACATAACAAATGCTGTCGAAAAAAATTATAGCTCTATCTCTTATAGTCTCTGAGATCTAGGTGTTCATACGGACAGACGGACGGACACACAGTCGGACAGACACACAGACGGACAGACGGACATGGCTAGATCGTCCCGGCTGTTGACGCTGATCAAGAATATATATACTTTATAGGGTCGGAGATGCCTCCTTCTGCCTGTTACATACATTTCCTGCCGGCACAAAGTTATAATACCCTTCTACCCTATGGGTAGCGGGTATAAAAAACCGCACAGCAGATTGAAAGAAAGCCAAAACGAAAATTTATCGTTTTACTATTGTGGAGTTAACCAATAGCAGCCAAGAAGTATGCAACAATTAATTTTGGATGCACTTCAAACGCTCTGCCTGAAAGTATGCTACAAATACTTTTTGCGAGCGTGTACTTGGCCTCAAATTCCACTTCATCTTCGAATTTTCGAAAACATAAAATCAATTTCATTTTGTATATTACTTACGCTTATTTTCAATTTCCTATATTTAAATTTTACTTGCAAAATAATTAATTAACTAACTATTAGCTATAGGCTATGTATTTTAAACTCGAGAGCAGAATTTGACTTCAAATTTTTAGTTTTCCTTCACATTTACACATGTATAAGGAATTTATTTAGAGAGTAGTCAAAAGTATATACTTTACCTAATTCTTAGAAAAAAATCTTATGCAATTTGATACAAAGATTGCGGAGATAACGCGTAACAAACATTTTTAATATAAAGTGTACATAACACACGCCGCAAATCCTTCAATGAAATTAAGTTCTTTGAGACAGCTAAGACTAACTGACCCACATTTAATGATAGTAACCTCATTACGCTAGCCTAAAATTTGAAGTCAAATATTTGATCAGTTGTCTAAAATTTGCGATAATCTCTTATGTAGTGCTTAGTATAAAAAGAGCAGTCAGTTGTTCAGTTAGCATTATAATCATTTGCATCTATAATTAATTATCAATATGTTTTCCAACAAATTCCTGATTATGAGCTTCGGTGAGTTACAAGGATATTTGAAATACTTTTGAAGGAATTCCTAATATCGTACACATTTTTGCAGCTCTTTTCGCCGTGATCCTTGCAGTGTCTGGCGCTGAAATCAGCGATCGTCGCTACCGCTGGCCTAACTCTAATGAACAGGAGGCTGACGAGAAGGAGACTGATGAAGATGATGAGGAAGATGACGAGGATACTGACAATGGTAATGGCCAAGAAGAAGACCAACAAGATGATGATGATAATGGTGAAGAAAGCCAAGAAGATGCCGAAAATGATGACGACAATGACGACAATAATGAAGAAGAAAGCGAGGAGACTGCTTAAATCAAACTTCACAAAATTTCACAAAATTCCATTTAAAATGTTATCCATCATTTAAAGCTACATAAGTTACAAAAAAAAATTGCAAACTATAGAGTTAAAGCCGTTAAAATATTTTTAAATACTTGAAATAAATATTGTTGAAATTAAATCACAACAAAAATTTTAATACAAAAACATACTTTTAGTTAATTCCAAACCTTATCAATTATTTCCACAATTACTATATGTTGACTATTACCAAAAAAAACTTTCGAACTTTTGATAAACTTGAACAGGAGCTTGCTGATAAAGTTGTTGTTGAAAAAACATGAGAGATTAAATTTAGCCGAGAATTACTTTGAGTTGTGATTAAAATAAATGCGTTCCAATAGATAACGAAATCTAGGGCAGTAGAACTAATTTCAGAATATTGTTCAAGAATGTCCCTTACATTTGCAATATTTAATTTTTTAAATATAATTAACAAAATTTTTAAAGTTTAGTTTTAGACTAAGACGCACTCTTTTAATTATCATAATTATACCCGGTACCCATAGGGTAGAAGGGTATTATAACTTAGTGCCGGCAGGAAATGTATGTAACAGGTAGAAGGACGCATCTCCGACCCTATAAAGTATATATATTCTTGATCAGCGTCAATAGCCGAGACGATATAGCCATGTCCGTCTGTCCGTCCGTCCGTATGAACACCTAGATCTCAGAGACTATAAGAGATAGAGCTATAATTTTCGACAGCATTTGTTATGTTTGCACGCAGATCAAGTTTGTTTCAAATTTTTGCCACGCCCACTTCCGTCCCCGCAAATCAAAAAAATTGTATAACAAGTGTAATTTTAAAGCTAGAGCTACGAATTTTGGTTTGTACAATAATTACTATAGTAGTTATAATTCCTGAAAATTTGGTTGCGATCAGATAAAAATTGTGGAAGTTATTAAAGAAATGCTTTTGTATGGGCAAAAACGCCTACTTACTATGGGTCTGAGTTGCTTTGGCCGACAATCTGGTACATTGTGTCGTTTATGGTATATTTTGAATGGTGTACTATATCGATATACCAAACATACCATTTGGTATATTTTTAGTATTTTTTAGTATTTTCGGTATATTTTGAAAATGATACCGCAATATTTTGCCTTTATTAAAAATGGGTAGCGGGTATCTCACAGTCGAGCACACTCGACTGTAACTTTCTTACTTGTTTTTCTATAAAATATCTATCCAGCTTATCCGCAGCATCGTGTGTGTTTAGATTTGGATTAATTATTAATTATTATTATTAATTTCTCGAAAATTTTAATTTGTAAGTTTCCAAAGTCGTTGCTATTCGCGATCCGCCGTCGCGAAAGCTGTCAATAATAAAGTTTAGTTTTGATTGCTAACCAACATTATTGTTATTACTTGTATAATAAATTTTATTTAACATAATTTAATTTATGCATAATAATTCAATTTCATTATGGTTTACATACATTTATTTATTTATATTTTAATAAGTATTTGTATTATGCATTTAAATATATTTTAGGTATATTTAAACTATGACTAAAAGTAAACTTCACATAATTATGCCTTCGTTCAATAATTTAAGTTAATTATGCTCAATTCAATTACATACTTGCTTTACTAAATTTTAAACATGTTTATTTTTATTTGATTGTGTTAAACAAGGAAACCAAAGTTGGAATGAATACACAGCAAAAACAAAAATTAGAAACAGAAAACGCTAAAACATTTAACACAATTAACTTTTACAATTAGTAGACGGTTCTTTAAAAAGAGGTTTCTCTGAGGTTCGCCTCTCTGCCTTATCATTTTTAGCTGTTTATGTTTATCAACATTGTCGATGACTCTACACCGCGAGAGATCCTAACATACTTGCGACGCAGTTTGATGATAAAGTTTGGTCGCCAAACAAATAAATTGCACACGTTCGTTCTTCTATATAATTAGGCATTTGTTTTCCGTTGATTCTGTTTTCACTTTGCTGTTCCTGTTATTGTTATTGTTGCTGTAGGTGCCTTTTATGCGTTGCGTTGCGTTTTGAGTCTTGTTTTCTCATCGCACGTTCCCAGCCACGTTGCACGATCCGCTGATCCCTTCATCACACATTGCTGTCCGTGCCCACGGCTCCGGTGAAAGAGAACGGCTGCGCATTGTTCACAATGCCCGCCCGATCGTTCGTCGTGGACGCAGCATTTCCGCCGTATCCTGTTTGCTGTGCCGCCGCGCGCATATCATCAGCGGAAGCTCTAAACAAGTAAGATAATAAATAATTAGTTAAAAGCAAATGAAGACTACACAAGTACTGATAAAGATAATACTGGGAATAAAAGACAAAATTAATAGATCACTAAAAAGTTTGTGTGCGAACAAAGGAATCGTGCATTGCCAAGGTCCAGTCGAAAGAACAGAAATTCCAATCATACAATTGGTAGAGATTATTCAAATAACACTGGGTTTGGAGGTCTAACTATTAAAGGAAAAAAGAGGCGAAAAACTCAACAAATCTAATTCCAAATCCATTTCCAAATATTTTAAATGGAGAACGGATTCAAACTACATAAAAGGAAATCAAAAATGGAATACTTAAATTATCGATCAGTTAGCTACGCAACTATTAAAGGAAAAACTATGCACTACAGAATTAAACAATCATTTTGAGCTAGTTGACAACATAATAATTTTTGATTGCCTGTATGTTAGCGTACTTCTTGCTGTTGCTGTTGTTCTTGGTGTAGTTGTTGTTGTTGTTGTTGTAGTTGGCTTTTTGCTGCATACTGGACTGTTCTGGGGCAGTTTGGCATTTACAATTCATTAGCATTTAAGTATATATTTAAATTGAAGCATTTCATTCTTTTAAGTTAACCAAATATTTGATTGAGTGATAATTTTTAGTGTTGCATTCGATATGAAATCAATATACATTATTTTTAACTATGTAATTTGAACTAGTTTTGCAAGCTAGGACTCTTCTCTGGCTACCAGTAACACGTTATCATATTGAGATTATGCAAGTAGTATTTATTAAGAGATAGAGAGCAAGCCACATTGGATGCCAATATGGATCCACTAGGATGCTGAGTTTTTTCTTTTTCTTCTTTTAGATAATGTGTTGCGAGTATTGTTTTGCTGCGAGTTACTATTTAGGCATAACAAAAACTTAATCTTAATATAACTAATATAAAATAAATACATATGCTCTAAATTGTAGGGAATGTGTCTCTGTGTAGGGCCAAAGCTGTAGTGAGATTACGTCTGAGAACTGATTTGTTTACAATATTTAGAAGTCAATTATGAACAATTCAGGTATACATTAATAGCTCGAAATATATATAGATATATATATTGTGATATGAAAGCTAAACGAAACATTTAACAATTGAATTTGATTGGCATTCAAGCAATGCATAATATCAAGTTAAGAGTTTCCAATTATAGTTGTACAATTATTGCTCAACGATTCATAAATTTACTTTTAATTTGCATTTGTGTGGAAGCTGCTCATCATTCGTTCCTTTAGGTTTGTTTTCTAGAGTATTGATTTGATTTGTTTTTTGTTATCAATAGAATTTTCTCACTAAAAATAAACTTTACATATATTTATATATATTTTATATATATACATATGTAAATTGTTATATGTATTTATGCATATGTATGTTTAGTATATTTAACTGTACTTTTAACAACACCGTCGCACTCGACAAAAGACATTTAAAAATGGAGAAATGCAACTACATGCAAAGGACGACAAATGACCAAACAACATTTTGCAAACATTGTGTTTAGTAACAATTATGAAAAGTTTCCTTTAGTTTTCTTTTGTTTTTCAAATTGGTGGGGTGTTTTTTGTATTATTTATGATGTTCTTTTATTGTTTTTATTTTTTTGGTTTTCGTTTTTGTTTTTCACTTTCAATTGGAACGAACACTAAAAGCTATGCGCCATAAAATATTTGTTACTCAATATTTCATCATGATATTTCTTTGTCTAATTGCCATTGTATTTGTTTTAGGTTTTCATTTCTTTTCGGTTTGGGGTGTTTGTGTGAGTATCTGCAGTGAAGGTGTTTTTGTGTTTATGTCTGTGTTGGAATTGTTAATTGGTTTTGGCAGTTTATGCATTTAGTTGGCGTGTTTATGTTGGACGCCAAACATCGGGGTCTTCCATGAGTGTGATATGTTGATCGCCGCCCATTTGCATTTGGCCGCCCGCCTGGTCGCCTCCCATTTGTGTGGGCGATGTGGCCGCAGCAGCCATGTCCTCGCGCGAAGCTCTAATGTTATGCATATATTGATATTTCGTGTATTTGGTCGATTTAATTATGTGTTAGATAACATTAGTTAGAATTGTAAGCGTAATCACAGCGCAAGCACGTCAAGGAATAGAGAAAACATTGGTTTCGATTAGCATTTAGTGCCTTCTCCTCCTCTTATCATCATCTTCACTCTTTACACGATAACAGACTAAGAGACTAGCCAACTAATTTTGTTTAGAGCTTACAGCTTGCTAACAATACTCACTTCTTGCCTAACGCCATCATGCCGTAGACGGCTCCAGTTGCGAAGATTAAGCCGCTGCCAAAGAGACTCGCCAAGCCGAAGCACATGAAAATGGGCGGCACAGCCAATCTATGGACAAAAAGAGATAGTAATTAAATGGAGTGCGCAAAAAGAAACTGAGTGTGTTACTTACGCGCAGTAGAGACCCGCTCGGAAGTACATTGGCTTGGCCTCCACCTTACCCGCCACCTGATCGACCTGCTCGATGCAGGGAAAGCAACAAGGCGCTTCCAGCGCCATTACTATAAACCCGGCCAGCATTTGAATGATGCCAGCGACCAAGCATGATACATCCAGTGTGAGAATCGAGACGACGTTCCACAGACCGAAGAGTATGGCAACTGTAAAAGAAAAGGTCTATTAATAAGTGATAATACTGATTGAAATCAGAGAGTTTAAAACGTAAATGAAATCACATTTTAAGACTGAATGTTTGTGAAAATAAAGCGTAACCAAACCATCCACAACATAATCAAAAAAGGGGCGTTATTTTCTGCTTTTTCAACATACAAAACCAACATAACTAATGCATAAATTATCTATTTAACGATTAATTATATACATATGTATATAACTTCAATCAGTGCCAACTAAAAACGCCTACCACATTTGGCCTCATTATTGCACGCAATTTTTTAACATGTCGAGCGTAATCTAATCGTTGGAAACTGACTCATCCAACTGCTAAATTCGCTACAAGGTTGAATTCTTTTATTTTTCTACAAAAAAAAAAAATAATTTAACAAAGAGAAAGAATAATAAAATACATTATAAAAGTGCTACGCGGAGAGCAGAGAAGCGTGACAAAACCTGCAAAAGCACTTGTTCAAATTGGAGCACTGCGGTGATCTGACAACTGGACAAATAAATAGAGAATAAAGAACACATTGTCACCGACTATCTGTCCGTCTGTCTGTCTGTCTTCTAGTTGCTATAAGCTAACGATCCATACCGATGAGGTAAATGATACTATATTCAGGCACATGCCTACGAAATTATAATATTTAAATATTTTATCAGCTGAAAGCGTAGTGCGAGCTTAAATTCGACTGATAACAATTGTAACAACTAAGCAAACGAATGCCTTAATGTGTTAATTAAGTCACTTGACTTCGTAGATAATTGTAGAATTTAGAGATTTGCGATTTCCATAATTATAACCTAGGGTATTATGAAACTGAAACCTTAAAAGATAAACAATTGAAAAGCGAACTCGTTCTACCGGTAAACTGATCTCATTTTTGAGGTTTTTGAGGTTATTGCTCTTATTATTCATAATCAACATTTTAGTGTAAGCACGAAATAAATAAAAAACCTGTTTAAGGAAGCCGCAACAATGATTTGCATACATTTGAATTAGTTATTATCATGAAACATACCGCAGAGAATCGTTGAACTCATTGCAAAAATAATAATATTTTCTCATTTTTCTTTTATTAACTTTTCTGATTACGAAAGTAAGTTGCAAATAAAATTCTGTGTCATTGACCTTCCACTTTTTCCTATTTTACATAAAGCGGAACTCGTAAAAGGTACAAATAACATATAGTATAGTATATTTCCTATTGAGTTGCAATGTTGGTGGGGCAGGGAAGGAGAAGGAAGTGCGGTTTGAATGTCATGGCAACTCTGGGTGGGAAATAAAGAAAACACAATAAAGTATTACGCAAAATAACAGCACTCTGTGAGAGAGAACCAGAGAGAGAGAGAGAGATAGCGAATGTGGGTGGGAAAGTGCAAATAGAGCGTAAATGTTGCTGATAAAATAAAAATAAATAACAATAAAAAAAGAGCCATGCAAATTTAATGACAATTTAATGTGCAAGGAGAACAAAGAATTCAGAAACGCTACAAAGGCAACAAAAGTTATGCATTCTGTATGTATGTGCGTATAAAGGGCACACATATCGACACATACAGACAAACATTTCTGTATCCTTTTGTCTTTATCAATGTCAGGTCGAAGAGCGAGCGAGCGAGTGTGCGTGCTATGAGTGTTGTGTCGGGCGTGTGAGTGTTGGGGGTGGCACACACACACACATTTACACGAACACGCGCGCACAGACAACAACACAAACACCAGCGCATATGTATACACTCACACACATATACACATTGTACACGACGCTTTGAATAGATAACATGCAAGGCCCATTAGAATAATAAAAAATCGATGCAACTAACAGTTGTAAATGCTGTTCTTGCCATTTGTTGTTGCTTCTGTTACTGTTACTGTTTTTGTTTTTGGCTTTTCAATACTCACAGAAGGAAGCAACGATGCCCAGCACTCGACTGCCATATTTGAGATACCAGGGCGCTTCAGGACCGCCAGCAGGATCCGGTTGTTGATTGGGTCGCGCCAGCAGCCCCGTAATCTTTTCCGCAAGCGACTGCACACATAAGAACAATGCAATTGATATGGTGATTAATCATAGTCAGTATTATGCATTTGAAAAAATCGACAAATTCGGCATGCAGTTTTCGTTTTTTTGTGACGCGGCCGCTTCACACATACACATACACGCACAAAAACACCTTTGCACACATGTACAATTCACGTCAGCAAAAACTTTGGCCGCGTTCAAGTTTTGCGATTTGCATCGCAATGCACACACACTTTTACATACCATTTTGTTAAGCAACTATTTAAACTTAAATTATATTTATTGAAACACAAATTTAGCAATTTTATGCTCTTTTTTTGACCAACGAAAAAACGCAGAAGAGAATGAAATGCAGAATAAAACAGATAACTCAAGACAATCGACTCGTCGTTTATTTAGCGTTGCCACCTTTCAACACTTACAATTCAATAAACTGTCGTGCTCCTCTCTTTACAAATAAAAATGCTCCTCATGTGGAATTCAAATTTAACATAACATATAACAGCTTAACGCATTTTCAATGGATTATCATTTGCTAACATTGAAAAAATGTTTAATTATTTTCTGAAAAACATTACCCATTTCTCAGTTGTTGGTTGTAAAGAAAAACACAATTTCTGTTGCTGGTTCTCGGGAGTACAAAATAAAATTTGAACAGTTTTATTGCCGGTTTTTTTTTTCTTTTTTTGAAAAATATTGCCATTGATTTTTGGGTTGCACATAAAATGAATAGACGGGAATTTGGTAATTAAGGGAGGGGATTCAGATAACTATATTATGAGTAATTTTGTATTTTAACGTTGCGTTGTTCTCGTTTTCGTTAACTTTTTTCGGTTCGGTTTTATTTTTTGTGGTCTACAATTTGCCATTCGTTTTTTGTTATATATTAATTGTTTTGGACGTTGTTTTTAATCGACAAAATTTGATGTAATTGCAAAGGCAAAGTAAAAAGGTCGGTATTGAATGGGCATATGATCTAGACTTAGTCTACGGCAAGTGTAGAGTTTCAAGAGTTGGAATATGCCTCTCAAATGTTTTGAGTTTTAAGTGTGTAGACTTTAAAGTTTAAACTATTATTGTATGGGGGTCCAAGTAGTTCACAAATTTATCGGATTGGTTTGCTTAAATATTAACTTAAATGTTGTTTTTAGCTGTTCTCGTGGTTTTGAGTTTAACTGCACGTTAACTACAGTTTACTATTTGCTATGTCTATTGATTTTGAATTTGAGAAACATAAATTAAGATTAAGTAGATTTGAATTTGGAATAGTGTGGGTAGATTTACTTGTAGTATGGTTAAAAGCCGTCGCTTTTCATGTTGCACATAATCGGCATAAACATAATCATAAATGTAATTTTCTCTGTAGTTAATACAATTTATAAATTTTCGTTGCGATTTCTTTTTCATATTGTTGTTGTTGTAAAAGTGGTTTCTATTGTTTAATATTTGATATTCATTGCAATTTGACGATGGTCGGTCTATTTGTTGGGCGCAAACAAATGCACAATGAAATTTCAAAAAGTTGAAGAAAAAATTGATAATAGGAAAGTACAAAATAAAAAATTGAATGTGAATTTCATTGCACATTTGTCTGACGCTTATTGAACAGCATCGATATGTTGCTGTTCAATTTGTTGAAATTATAATGCAAATTATAAGATTTTACAATAAATGAAAATCTGTAGAAATTAATACATTGAATTTCGAAAATAAAAAAAAATAATGTGGCTTTTCAAAAAGCTTTAAAAGTCAATTATAAAATGTTGGAAAATAATTAAAGATTTCGTTTCTGTATGAAATAGAACCATTATAAAGGCCAGTCTGTAGGCAGCAGCAGGAGAAACACTTTATCACTTTAAAATGTTGTTAAATTCGTTAAATTTATCATAGGTTTTCTCATTCTTATTTATTGGATATGCTTGCCTGAGATTGCCCCGCTTTTCGCTTTTCACTTTTCACTTAATCTTGGGATTTCTTGCACTTGCTTGAAGCTGTCTTTTAGTTTTCTTTTGCGGGGGGCAATAAACAAGTTCTTTGTCGCCTGAATTATTATTAAAATTTCTTATAAAAACACTTGTTCGGTTTGTGGGTTAGGTAATGTATGCATGTTGTATGTTTATGTAATGTATGTATGTATGTTTAGTTTAATAGTAGTTGTAGTTGTAGTTGTCGTAGTAGCTAGCCGTTTTGTTAAGATCACAATTGTGCTAAGAAATACTATATCACAATTAATTATTTACAATCGTTATTATTTGTATCTTTTTGCTCACTTGCATTACATCTTAAGTTGTAGTGTGTGATTGGGCCGGCCGAGGGGGGGCCGCTGTTGGAGCGGGGTAGAAAGTCATGCAACACGTTGCATATTAGTTGGTTTTCCCCATTTGATTTTTTCACACACCTGCACACATACATATTTCGTTTGATCTTCTTCACGTTTGTTTAAGGTTATTGTATAAAAAGTTCATTGCTCACTGCACAATGAACGAATCTACAATTAATGAAAAGTATAGAAAACAGAAGCTAAGCTTTCTTTTCTTTATCGTTTCGTATTCTATCATATTCTTTCTCTCTCATTTATCTTCATTCACTTTTTTGCTTTTCTTTTGACTCATCTGAAACTCTAATTAGAAGGATACCTTGCTTCGTTCACTTTTTCGTTCGCTTACTAGAATTAAAAACAAATTTAAACATAACATACTAATTTTAGAGAATCGCATATCATTTCGTATCGCATTGTACTTTTTTGAACTTTTCTCTTCTCTCGTGTCTAACTTTTCGATACATAACAAAAAATATTAATTTTGACTGAATTTTTTACAAAATGACATGAGTTTTACTGGAGCGGAAGACTCTCTCTTATAATTTCCCCTTCATCTATAAATGTAACATTCGTGTATTCTTTTCTTCTTTCGATTTTTGTTTTTTTTTTTTTTTTTGGTATCAAAATGTTTTTACGTTAATTACAAAAGTTTTATACATTCCTTGCTGTTTGTTAGCTATTTACAATTCAATGTAGAAAATGTTGAAAAAATGCATCTCGAAAATGTGCGCTTCGAGAGATCCATGGAAAGTCTGTTAAAACATATAGTATTCAACGGTTATTTAACGGTCCTCTTATGCTGCCTACATGCTGGCCTTTTGACTTAGAAAAATGCAAATAAAGATGCAGGAGAATTTTGGTTTTTAGGAAGTTTTTGTGAAATATTACCAAAGCAAATTCTTTGATTTAGCAAAACACATTTGCTATAATATTTTTGGTAAATGTGAAATTCGTCCACGAATTAAAATTGGGCGTAAATGTAAGTGGCCCCCTGTTGCTGTTGTTGTTGCACTTGCGGCTGATGTTGTTGTTGTTGCTGCTGATGTTGTTGTAGCTGCAATTGTTGCTGCTGTGCCAGTGGTTGATGCGATTGCGCACGCTTTAAGATGCGCAAATTGGTGCCCGATGCCATGCGCTGCAATTTGTGCAGTGTTTGAGCATCTGGCGTTGAGCTAATGTTGCTGCTAGATGCAGCGCCAACAGCTGCTGCTGTTGGCGAGTTAAGTGAAACCACCGAAGCAGGTCGTGGACGCTGCTGCTGCTCCGGGTTTGGTGTCTTTTGTGCTGCAGCTGCTGCTGTCAGCATGGCAATCAAATCGATTCCTGTTGTTGGATTGCTTTGTTGTTGTTGTTGCTGCTGCTGCTGCTGTTGTTGCTGCAGTAGTTGTTGTGTGTTATTCTTGGTTAAAATGCTTTTGACAACCATTGGCTGCTGTTGATTGCTTTGCTTATCACTCTGCGATTTGGTACGCGAACGTTGTTGTTGCTGTTGCTTGAGAGCCTTGGCCGCCTTCTGCTGCTGCTGCTTTTCCTTGCGTATCAAATCAAAGGAGCTGACAATCTGCAATGGCTTCTGTTTAGCATTCTCACCATTTGTTAACGGCTTTCCATTGCTTACCTTCTCATTGCTTGCCGGCTGTTGGGCATCATTCTGGCTTTGGCTATGAAACAGTTGGCGTTTGCTACTTGTTGCAGCTGGTGTTGTTGTTGTTGGAGTTGGAGCTGTTGCTGCAGCAACAGCTGGTGTTCCCCAAACTGCTGGCACTGCTGCAGTTGTTGCCGTTGTTATTGTATTGCTGCCTGCAGCCACATTCAGTTGCTTATTGTTACTGTTGCTATTCCGCTTGATATTGCCATTGCAAATGTTGCCGCTGCCGTTGCTGTTGCCATTCACATTGCTGTTGCCATTGCAACCAGCGCCCGACTTTCCATTGAGATTATTCAATTTAACACCATCCAAATCACCCATCGACTTGTGTCGCTGACGTCGCGACGTCTGCTCCTTGTTCTTGTTGCCATTGCTGTTGATCAGCATTGTGGGCGATGCGGAATTGGCGGCACCTAGAATGGCCCTGGGACTGTGCTGGCCAGAGGATTTGTTACGACGAGTCGTCGATGGCTCGACACCATTGCGTCGATCATTCACCCACTTCTTCAAGCGCTTAACAAATGGCATGATCATGAAGAAAGAATTGGAATTCTTGCCCAATTTGGCTTTTGATATGGCATCGTTCTTATTGACCGGCAATGCATCAATGCGAAACCAATCACAGCACTTAATCTCATTACGCGTGCGCGGCGCAAACTGCGTATCCAGCGGTATGTTGCGCACTATATACAACCGTGTATATTGATAATTGATATGAGCCTCAATGTAATCATCCGCATCAATGATGTCCGTAATGTCAAAGCCCGTCTCCTCATACACCTGCAGTGGGTAACAAATGCAATTAAAAAACGAACGAAATGATTTAAATAGGATGTAATTGACTTGCCTCCCTGGTGGCACAGTGTGCAGGATTCTCGTTCTCGTTGATTTTACCCTTAGGAAAACCCCAAGAGTTACGAGCAAAATATGATTGCACCAGCAGACAATGATTGAGATCCTCTGATACAAGTATGGCGCCATATGTGGGCACCGATAGCTTATAGTTCTTCCATTCCTCCAATATCTGTTCGACTGTGCCAAAATGCTTGTTCAGAAAGGGAATGTGCTGCACATAGATACCGAGTAATTAATGTTTAATTCAATTATAATCATCAAACACAATGATTTACCTGAAAGATCTGCATGGCAAATTGTTTGATGCCAACAATGGGCAATTTCCGTTGCAGCTGCAGCTGCTGCTGTGTTATTTGATCAACGGCATCCGTGGCTGGGGCACAAAAGAAGTCCAAATAGAACCAATGAGCCAACTCAATTTGAAAGCAAATGCGTATTAGATTATTAAGCTCCATGTCCGGCACATTGATGATGAAGCGGCTGGCCAGATCGTCGAGTATATCGGACGGAATTTTCGATTTCTCTGGCAATTTAATGCTGGACGACTTGTTGCTGTTGTTGTTATGGTTGTTAGTGGTTGCTATAATGCCTACGCCTCTTGTTGTTGACGATGTTGTCGTGGTCAGTGCCGTCATCGGTTCCTCCGAGGAGGAGCATGAGCTCCCATAGCTGTTGGCCGTTAAGGAGTTGCTGGATGTGCTTGAGTTAGTCGATGATATGGATGAGTTGAGGCGTTGCTTTTGTGCGCTATTTCCTCCATGCTGCTGTTGTTGCAGCTGCAACTGATGCTGTTGTTGCTGTTGCTTATGATGTTGCGTCTTCTTCTCGATGGCAATGGGCGCACTGTGAACGCCAGTGGGCGTGACAGCAGCAGCTGTTGTTGTTGATGTTGTTGTAAACACCGCGCCCGTTTTTAGCAATTGATTTAATACATCATTCTCAGCTTCGTTATCAGAATGTCGTCGTTGTTGTTGTTGTTGTTGTTGCTGCTGCTGTAGTTTGAGCGCTGCTGTTGTTGCCTTCGCAGCAACTGCTGACAATTGCTGATAAGACGTCGCACTATCGCTCCTTGTGCCATTCTTATTATTGTTATTATTATGTATGTGATTGTTGTTGTTGTTATTGATATTGTTGATGTTGAGCACCTTTTGCAAAGTCAGCGACGCAAGCAATGCCAAGTTATTGACTTTAAAATGAAAATACAAAAGATTACAAAATGTTTAGATAAGACAATAAGACAATTGCTAATGGAATTGTTATTTCTGTTAAACATAATTATGATCACCATGAGTTGTTGACTCCCTTAAGCATGTTATCGATAACCGATCGATAAATGTGATCAACTAAGCAGCTAATTAAACAACCCAAAACCTATAACCGACCTTCAAACACTATTTTGTTGGCACCTTGGCCTGCAGTTTTCAGTTTCTCAACAAATACTATATTTAATAGAAAGCACCTTGAAAAAAACTGCTGATTAATCATTGATAATACGTATACGTAATATACGTATTATTCTATTAGTAGTGGAGACTTCTACAATTTGTATACGATCTGAGGCAGGGCCAATGATCTGCAAATTGCGCAACAACAAAATGTTGAAAACAAAACAAAAACAATCACAATTGCAAACACTATTCATTGTTACTGACTGCTTCGTGTTTTGGCCTCCAAAAAACTACACTGGACTAAGACGTGGGGGCTCAGTTCAGCGACCTGCCTTCGAGAGCATTGCAAGCGACGCGACTGCGCTGCAACTGCGCGCGTGGAAAACTACTGAGGCGGAGAGATAAAAATACTAACAACCAGAGAGTGAGTTGGGGACAGTGCTGCCACTTTTGCCAGTTTCTAACTAGATCTAGCCATTTTTAGAGTTGGTCAGTCAATTCTTATTTCATATCCGAATTTTAGCAACTTTTACTGACTTAGTGATTTGTGTTTAATTGAGTCATTAAATGTTAAATATTCGTTGCCTAAAGAAGCGAAATGATTACGACCTTACTTCGCTTATTGACAATAGGCTTACACATTTTTGTTTTTAGCAATTTTACTTTTAAATCTCTGGCACCACTGGTTGGGGAGAAAATCGTTGTCTCTCTCCCCTGAAGTCTTTATGCAGTTAGCAAATTTTGTAGTCAACATAATGTTGTTACTATATGCATGCAATTATCGAAATCTTCGATAACGATTGTAGCAACAATTTGTCAATGTCTAAATTCTGAAATATTATGAGTAAATGTGTGTGATGGAATTTACCGTTATCATTTGGATTAGAGTTGCTTTCTTTACCCGGAGCAAGTGGAGCGTTGTTGGTATGTGTTCTAGTTGTTGTTGTAGTTGTTGCGGTTGCCAAAACGGCGGTTGCTGCTGCAGTGCTGCGTCTCTGTCGTTGCTTGTGCTGAGACGCTGGCGTTGACGACGACGTCGACGAAGTGGCGGCTGAGGCAGCGGCAGCTGTAGCGACGACGGCGGTATTAAAGATAGGAGCTATTTCCATAATATTTCGTATATGCTTTTGTTTTAATTTTTTATTTATTTTTTGTTTCGTCTATTCGTTAATCAATACAGCTTTGACGTGATTTTTGTATGTATTGCAAAAGTTTTTTGTTATTGGTTTTATTTATTTGTTTGTTTAATTCACACTAATTTCATGCGCAAGTCAGTCTTCGTCTTCCTCTTCTCGAACTTTTTTTCGTCACGTATCTTTGCAATATCGTGGATCGCGCTTTTGTATTAGTTGTTGTTTTATTTGTAAATATGGCTGCCAATCGTCGACAATTGTTGTTGTAGCTATCTGCTGCTTCTGTCGCACAAATTTCAATTTCCAATGCAATTGTTGTAATTCATGGTTTCGATTGTTGTTGGTACATGCATTTCTTGCTGCTCTCGCTGCTTTTCTTGTTGTTGTTGCTGATGTGTGGCAATCAACATTATCTGTTTTTGTTTTTATGTTGTTTTTGTTTGTGTTGTCAGCCATCCACAATTAAATGTGTCGCTAAACAGAAACAAAAAGTCTCCTACTCTCCACTCGACATGCGTACGCACACAACCAAACTTGTATTTTCTCACGTACTTTCTAAAAAAAAATGAGGCTGCCTATATGTGTGTGTTTGTGTGTATGTGGTTTTTGCGTCACTCGTATTTACTTCTTCAAATTGTTTTGTTTGTTGATACTTTTATGCGTATGTTATTTGGGTTTAATTACATATACTTTGAACTTAAATTTATTAATTATTTTGCACTATTTTTAATAGCTTTTAATTTTTTTTTGGAAAATGCTTCCTCGTCGCACTTATACATACATATGAAAGTTATACACAGAGGTGGAGAAATATCGATGGCACTACTAACGTATCGATGTTTTCAATATTTATTTAATATCGATCTTATTATCGAGAACAAAAGTTTTGTTGCCAAAATACAAATTATATTTTTTTTACTTCTAAAAGATATTTATTATATCACAAAATTTGAAGTTAGATTTTATTAAAATACCAATGTATGCAAAAAGCTGACTTGAATTTATAAAAATATAGTGTTTTGGAAATGTTTTACTATCGGTATCGTCTAGAGAGTATTTTCACCATGTGCGATAGCTATACATCATGTGTGACCATTCAAGATATTAATTAATACTAAAATAGTAAGGGCTCTTCAAAAAATACACTAACTTATTAATCTGTTTTCTAACAATGAAGCAATTTTTTTAAGGAAAAGATGTGGCTTTTACAAACATTATTGACACACTGCTGAGAACTTAATAAAAAGTCAAATCGGTATTTTGGTATATTTTTCGATGTACAATCCAATATTTTGATATTAAGTTCGCTTGGTCACGCTGTATCTTCCAACGAGAAGTCTTTGATGAAAATATTGTGAAAAATTTTGTTTAATGTGCGAAAGAAGTGCAAGTGCATTATCAAATTATGTTCGAAGTGCTTACACAATGCACAGCATTGTTTGTCGATTCTAAACTACTGCAATAATTGCAGGAATAGTTACAAGAAAACGTCTGTTTTGCAATTGTTCGATTTTTCCCACAAGACAACCAACGTTCTTCAGTGTGCAAGTGAAGTAAAAATCTGGTGATTTGCGCAAGCAATTGCTATAATTTGTAAACTCGCAACGCAAAAATTATTCAGCACAAATGTCGCTTTAAGCAAGCAGCAAAATTGCATTTTCGAACATTTCCGCCTGCACCTGGTTTCCGTGGACGTGCTTTGGATCCGTGGACAACAGAGACGCAAAGGTATTGGAAAGATTACAAAAACAAAATTTAGAGATGAGCGCGTGACAAACGTTTGCTCACGCCCACAATGCAGCAGCAATGAAAACAAATGCAATAAAATGAAAATTAAAATCCAATTTCAAATTGAATATACAAATGTGAAAAATGTGCTCTTAGTAAGCATTTAAATAGACATACTTATATTATTTTCATGTACACATACTTAGAATATTTTGTTGAGTATGTTTTGTTTGTAGAGCTTCGTTCAAGTGCGCTTATTCACGCACACATCTCCAGTTTTGCGCTGTATGCATTGCATATGTGTTTGTGTGGGCGGCGGACAAAGTCAAAGGCAAAGGCAAAGAAGGCGTAACATTATTAACTTGAATCTTCTCCACTCACTCTCTTTTCTTTTATTTTTTTGCTTCCTTTCGTTTCACACCTTTTAGATAGACGCCGTGTGGGGTTGGGCATCCGCCCCGCTGCGCTTAGCGGCGAATAGAATGGGCGATCCTTTGCTGCCGGGCTCCACCGGCCTAGGCAGCGGTGCTGCCGCCACAGCCACCGCTGCTGGTTCAGGCACAACGGGCAGTGGGTTAGGTGGTGGCGGTGGCAGCGGCGGTGCCGAACGTCCACCGTCGCCCGCCCGTCTCACGCACACGTCCGAGAAGCATCCGAAAGTAACGCTAACTGAGCTGAATATGCTGCGTCGCCATCGTGAACTCTGCGACGTCGTGCTCAATGTGGGCGGACGCAAGATCTTTGCGCATCGGGTTATTTTGAGTGCATGCAGCTCGTATTTTTGTGCCATGTTCACCGGTGAGCTGGAGGAGTCACGACAAACGGAGGTCACCATACGCGACATCGATGAGAATGCCATGGAGCTATTAATCGACTTTTGCTACACCGCTCACATTATTGTCGAGGAATCGAACGTGCAGACTTTGCTACCAGCCGCTTGTCTGTTGCAGCTCGTCGAGATCCAGGACATTTGCTGTGAGTTCCTCAAGCGTCAACTCGATCCGACCAATTGTCTGGGCATACGCGCCTTTGCCGACACACACTCCTGCCGCGAACTGCTGCGCATTGCCGACAAATTCACCCAGCACAACTTCCAGGAGGTGATGGAGAGCGAGGAGTTCCTGCTGCTACCCGTGGGCCAGTTGGTGGATATCATTTGCAGCGATGAGCTCAATGTGCGCAGCGAGGAGCAGGTCTTCAATGCGGTCATGTCCTGGCTGAAGTACAATGTCGCCGAACGGCGTCAGCATTTGGCACAAGTAAATATTCTATTCTTGCTGCTTCACTTGATGTTTAACTAATAAATGCCCTTTTGCAGGTGTTGCAACATGTACGCTTGCCACTACTCTCGCCCAAGTTCCTAGTCGGTACTGTGGGCTCCGATCTCTTGGTGCGCTCCGATGAAGCCTGTCGCGATCTGGTCGACGAGGCTAAAAACTATCTGCTGCTGCCGCAGGAACGTCCATTGATGCAAGGTCCACGCACACGTCCTCGCAAACCCACACGACGCGGTGAAGTGCTTTTCGCCGTGGGCGGCTGGTGCTCGGGTGATGCGATTGCCTCCGTTGAACGCTTTGATCCGCAGACCAACGATTGGAAAATGGTTGCGCCGATGAGCAAGCGACGTTGTGGCGTTGGCGTTGCCGTTCTCAATGATCTTTTATATGCTGTTGGCGGCCATGATGGCCAAAGCTATTTGAATAGCATTGAACGCTACGATCCACAGACCAATCAATGGTCCTGCGATGTGGCGCCAACCACATCGTGCCGCACCAGCGTTGGCGTTGCTGTTTTGGATGGCTTTCTCTATGCCGTGGGTGGACAGGATGGTGTACAGTGTCTGAATCATGTGGAACGCTATGATCCCAAGGAGAACAAATGGTCCAAGGTGGCACCGATGACCACACGTCGTTTAGGCGTTGCTGTTGCTGTCCTAAGCGGTCATCTTTATGCAATTGGTGGCTCCGATGGCCAATGTCCGCTCAACACCGTCGAACGTTACGATCCCAGGTGAGTGTTGCTCTTAATTTTTCATATTAAAATTTGTATTGATTAATTATTTAAACAGGCAAAATAAATGGGTTGCTGTCAATCCCATGAGCACACGTCGCAAGCATTTAGGTTGCGCTGTATTTAATAATTATATTTATGCCGTCGGCGGACGTGACGATTGCATGGAACTGTCGTCCGCCGAACGCTACAATCCCCTCACCAACACCTGGAGCCCTATTGTGGCCATGACCTCTCGTCGCAGTGGCGTAAGTGAAGGACATGCTCTTAATTCTATTGCGCTCTACTAAAATCTCTCTGATGTTGCAGGTCGGTCTGGCTGTTGTCAATGGGCAGCTATATGCTGTGGGCGGCTTTGATGGCTCCGCCTACTTGAAGACCATTGAGGTGTACGATCCTGAGACGAATCAATGGCGCTTGTGCGGCTGCATGAATTATCGTCGCCTGGGTGGCGGCGTTGGTGTTATGCGTGCACCTCAGACTGAGAATTATATGTGGTGCGATAATAGTTTTAGACATCAGAATAATCAAAAATTAGTTGAACTGCATAACTAACTCAACTATAATGTCATTTCTTTGCATTTGTCCTTATATTTAAACTTACACACATAAAACATACTACATATATGCTAACACACACACACAAAACACGCAGGATACGCAAGGATTCTGTCGTCTGATGGGAGCCGAAGCCGGCGTCGTCAGCGCTGCCCTCGCAAACGTTGCCGCCGCCGCACTTCTATTAAAAAAGGAACAGGAACTCCAACAACAGCTAAAAACTGCAAGAAACAACCACATGAAATAGTAACAGAAAAAACATACCGACAGACAGTTAACTGCTACAACAAATCGAAGCCAAATTTTTTCCAGCGGTTATAAGTTGATGATAGACTTAAGCATAAGCATAATTGTATAATTGATACTTAATTGTTAATCGTTTCCCCCATTTGATGGCGCGTTAAAAATGAGAAATGTTTGTTGTGTCGCGCGTTTTTAACAAAATATGCCTAGCTTTAGTTTAATACACACACTCACACACACATTCTCAATTACACGTTACACTCAATCAGCCCAACACGAACACACACACACAAACCTAAATATATATATATTATATGCTAAACACGATGTACTGTAATATTTATTAAGCTAAGTAACTAAATACTACATGTTCTTTGTAAAGCAAACTAAAACAAAACTAACTGTTGGTTAAAATTTCATGGAAATTTCTGACATGCCTTTTCCCCCTTCTCACCTCTCGCCACATCATTCATTTACATTTATATAACACTCTCGAAAAAACAAAAACAAACAAAATACAAAGCATTGAAAATCAAATATACTATATTTAAGCTATGCTATCGAAGTGTATTAGATATATACAAAAGAATAATAATAATATTAACTTCGTAACTGACCGCGTAAATAATAAGTGTGGTTGACGTTTCGAATTTGTAAATTGTTTCAGCATAAAAATCACAAGCGAGATAAAAATTTACAAATAATTAATTCTTAATGAATAGTTGTTCAAAATAAGCGCCAATAGATTATCATGCTTAAAAAACAAACAGTAAACATACAATGAATTGTAGTTGTAATGTACTATATAGCAAGTACGTAATCTTTTCAATAGCAAAATTAACAAAAAAAAAATGCATAAATGTATGAATATAGTTATTAAGTCGAAAAATCTATCGAAAATTGATGCAATTTATTAAGTGTTGTGACAATTACGCCACAACACAAAGCTAAGGAACCAACTCGAAATAACTAAACAAAAAAAAACAAAAAGCTATGATTTTGCTTAGTTTTAGGCCTGTTTGCATTTTATTTATTTATAAAACACATATACAAATATACATCTTTATATATATTTCGTTGTTGCCCTTTAAAAAAAAAAAAAAACAAAAACTAGCATGCATACACACAACACCACATTTATAATTTATTCATACATTATTTATTCTGGATTTATTTTGATGCCTATCCACATGCACTCTATGATAATTAAATAATAATTAAAACGTTGTTAACTTGACAAACACACACATTTGATGTTTGCAAAACCACATAAAACTTAAGAATAGCATTTAACTACACTAATTTATATATTTAGCATTAAGAGAATAACAACACTCACTCTCAAGCGTAAGCAACACGTAAATAAAATAAAACAACAAAAGCAAACAAAACTAAAATAATTGCACAGTAAATAAAGAAACAATATGATATCGGACATATGTATAAGAATATATACATATTCGCGATAGTTAATACAATAAAACTGCCGTATTTTAAATTGCATTTCATTCTGGGGGAAATTTGAAAATGCCAACTATCGATTATTTGCGCGCTATGGCTTAGGCTAGGCTCGATAGATTGCTGCTGTCAGCATTATCGAGAATCGCAAATCTATCGATAAGTCACGGTACAAAGAAGCGACGAATCAATACATTGGGTATACTTGTTGCACGAATGTAAATTAAATACATTTTATACGTAGTTCTCTAATTATGGAGAAGGTATGCCGTGTTTGCCTCAACAATTCCGATGGTATGGTCGACATATTCGGCGAGGAACAACCGGAGGAGGAGGAGATCAGCTTGGCAGACATGCTCAACGAATGCATCGATTGCAAGATTCGAGTGGACGACAACTTCCCCAAGTGGATCTGTTGGACCTGCTACTTGGATGCACAGATCGCATTCAAGTTCAAGCGCAAATGCGACCAAAGTTACAAGCTGTTGACTTTGAAGCAGGAGGAGCAGCAGCATAAGCAATTTCCCGTGGATCCCGATGAATTTTGTGCCATACTTGAGGAACTGTCCAAGCCAGACGAAAACGTCGTGAAAGAGGAGCCAGATGAAAATTGCGACTGCGAAGAGGCTGTTGCTCCCAGCACTCCAGAGCGAGATCCGCAGCAAGACGCTGAAGAGGAAGAGGAGGAACAGGAACTGCCGAAGACGCCACGGCAGCAACCGCAGCAGAGTTTTGATGAGCTTATGTCGCCGCCCTTTACTGGGTTCCGGGAACCCGACTCCAGCCCAAGTCCTTATTCGATGCGTCAATCGGCAAGAACAAGAGAAATCGCTAAGAATTTGGAATCGGAGCTGCAGCTAGAGTCGGATGACAACAGCCCAAGTGATTTTAGCGCTGACGAAGATGATGAGGATTACATTGACAACGTTAACGACAAAGACACCGAGAGAGTGCCACAGGCAGGTCGTCCACACGAATGTCCCGAATGTCCAAAGGCTTTCAATCGCCTGGACACGCTCAAATCGCATATGCGCACGCACACTGGCGAGCGTCCCTACTCGTGTCCGCATTGTCCGCGCAAGTTTGCCCAAAGCCATCATGCCCGGGATCACATTAATGCCCACAACGGACAGCGACCACATCAGTGTCCGCATTGCCCAAAGGTGTTTACCCAGAAATCCAATTTGCGTGCACACATCATTTTGCACACGGGCAAGGGAGCATACAAATGTTCGCACTGTTCCAAGTCCTATGCTCGTAACTATGATCTGAAGACACATCTACGTATCCACAGTGGTGATCGTCCCCACACATGCAGCTTCTGCTCCAAGGGTTTCAATCGCCGACGCGATCTCGAGCGGCACATTCGCCTCCATACGGGACAACAGCCCTTCAAGTGCTCAAATTGTGGACAGCGATTCTCGCGCAAGGATCAACTGCTTATCCATGAGCGTAATCATGAGTGTGAAGTTTAAAATATGAACCTTTAAGTGTACATATCCAAGTATGTTATCTATAACATACATTTACTAATACTGAAGCAGTTCATTTCGTTTATAAAATGAAATGAATTTTTTTTTGTTAATGGAATTTGTTTGCTAAGCAGATAGAAAATTTATCTGAAATATTCAAATACCTCCTCTTTTAATTTTTTTCTATAAACGTAATCGAAAAAAAAGATGATTTAAACAAACATTTAAATGTACATATTTTAAAGCATAAGTGTCTACCGTAACTATCAAGAGTCTACAGTATTATTAAGCAGTTAATTTAGTTTAAGAACTTGAGAAATGAATTATTTTTGATATGAATTGAAGAATTGAAATTTGGAATATTGCATTAAATATTCAAACTAATTAAGTAAGATTTAGTATAACTTGGAATTGTTTAATTTCTACAATTTTTTTTATTGAACCATTTGTTAATCCTTAGTACAGAAAATAATTGTGCAAATTTTGCAGCAAGTGTATTATTTTTTGTACTTTGGAATTCTATGATATATTTTTGTTGAAATAAACAAATATTAAACAGTTTTTATAATGAAAATAATTAGTTATATTAATCTTTCTTTCTGTGATTTATCCTGCTATTGCTAATCACTTATGTAATTTGTTTCCATGTTTATCTTATGGTGTCTTCTTTAACCTTAAAGCGTCTTTGAGTCAGAAATTAATGGGAATATTTAGCTTAAAATCAACAGATTGAAAATCGTTTAAAATACGATTTTAATAAACAGATGAATATATATTTTCCTAAAGCATATTAGACAAATTTGTATCTTAATTAGTTTGACTTCTTAACTTTTTTAGGCTTTTTATTTTCTGGCTTTTTCCCCGTATCCTTTTTCTTTTGCTGCTTTTGCGTTTTCCCTGCTTGCATGGGCTTCTTCGTCTTATCGAATTCTCTTGGCAGCGGCAGCCTTTCAGCTTTAATTTTCGTGGATATATCCTCACGCTCCAGAGGCTTCTTGGCACGCATTTTGGCCTCGGATTTCTTCACCTTTTTCATTTTCAACATGTAATCAGGCACTTCGCCACCAGAGTTCTTGATGATCTGTGCGATGCTGGCAAAATAATAAAATTATTAAAACTGATATGAAAAGCAAATATAAGTATAGGTACCTTCTCAAGTTGGCCGTGTCGTCTTGCGTGAAGAAGGTAACAGCGCGTCCTGGTCGTCCAGCGCGACCAGTGCGTCCAATGCGATGAATGTACGAGATGCTGGTGGGGGGAAAGTCATAGTTGATGACCAGATTAACGCCCTTAAAGTCAATACCACGCCCCATCAGCTCCGTACAGATCAGCACCCAAATGTTACCCTCTCGGAAGGCGCGCACACAATTATCTCGCTGATGCTGCGTACGTTCGGCGTGTATGACGTCCACATTGATGCCATCGTAGAGCAGCTCCTCGAACAGCTGCTTGGCACGCTCCTTGCTCTGCACAAACACAAGCACAGGCGGCTGCAATCCCTGGCGCACCATTTCTCGCACAGCTATTAATTTGCCACTCTCAGAGCCAACGAAGAGCAGCTCCTGCTGCACTGTATCCGTGGCACTGTTTGCCACACCAATGGTCACGCGCACCAGTTGCTTGAGGTGACGCAAGGCCCACTTGGCCACGGGCACCGTGTATGTGGCACTGAAGAATGCCACACGCTTCTGGGAATGCGTGCAGGCTTCATAGATCACATCCAGTTGTTCCTTGAAGTTGTTCTTGCCATCCTCCATCAGGCGATCCGCTTCGTCGAGCACAAACCATTCAATGCGCGACAAATCAAGCAACGGCGGCTGCTGTTGCAGTAGGAAACGCACTCGGTTTGGTGTCGACACCAGAATATCATATTTTTGCTTGCACTCCGGACCATATTGCTGATGCGCTTCACTCACTTTGCTGATGATGTGCGCTCTCAAGCCCGTGGAGCGAGTTAGCTCCATGCAAGCCCGATAGATTTGCTGAGCCAACTCGCGAGTAGGCGCCAAGACGAGAGCACGTAATCCTGTTGTCTGGTGGCAGCGCAGTCCATTGATAATGGGCGTAAGAAAGGCCAATGTTTTACCCGATCCAGTTGGTGCACACGCCATAAGTGCTCGATTCTTGAGCAGCACGGGAAGCGCTTGCATTTGAATGGGCGTCGGTTGCTCGAAGCCAAACGACAAAAGATTCTCCTTGAGTCGGGGCAACAGTTTGTATTGCTGCAGCTCATCGAATGTTGAAATGGGCGCGGGCACATCCTTGCCCAGCACTGTAATACCGTGCTCTTTACGTATGGCCTGCACCTGCTCCTCGCGCTGTTGTTGCTCCAACTGCTCCGGTGACAATTGTTTTTTGTTACCCTTCTTACGTTTATCTTTGGCTGGATTTGTCGTGTCGTTACTGCCAATGTTGTCGGCTAGCAATCGAAACTGTTGGGTTGCAGTGTCATCCTCTGCTAACTTGGCAACTTTTGCTGGCTTGGGCAACTCCTCTTTTGCAATGATTTGAGACTTCTTCGCGTTAACTGCCGGTGGCGCCTGCAATAAAGTGTACGATTAATGTGTGTGTTTATTTTATTTTTAGTGGACTCTACGTACGGTACGCTTTTTGGTAAACCGCACTCCTGCGGTCAATTGACGAAATATATCATGAGTATCCATGATGAAGTTAATTATTATTTAAATTATGCTTGTTTAATTCAATTCTTCAGGCACCAAACAAAATCACACGTGCATTTGTTTTGTTTTTGCAGTAGAGTTGCCAGATTTTTGTTGAATACGAAGCCGTGTTCAATCGATTATTTGGCTTCGGCTATCGATAATTGATATCGGATGTGGTGTGTTTAATTTTTGTTAATTTATCGCCTTTAAAAATATTTTGTTATATCTTCATATACATAGTTTTTAGCATGACAAATTCTTCAAACTGTGTCTACAATAACCCATTTCTAAAAATATAGTATACATTCAATTAAAAATTAAGACTTATTTATTCCAAACTTATACCGTGACAAAATGTAATTTGAAAAGTATAATCTAATCGCCCTCATCAGTGTTGACCAATGCATCGATGAGCTCTACACGTCTGTGCAATCCTTTGGCATCCTTCTCGCTGCCTCTGCGCTCAGATAACACTCCACCCCAGCTGCATTTTTGATGCGCTCCTCCAGAATCCACCTCCAAATAGTCATCCTCGTAATCGACGCACAGATTATGCATGGCACAAATGCTCTCCACTATCAGCCGCACCTCATTCAAATCACGCGCCTCTAGCGCATACAGCGTCTGAAATCGACGTGCCAAACTATCCAGCACATTATCAGCCAATTGAAAAGCTGGCTCCAATAACCCATTGAATACCACATCTTTGCGAAAGCATTCCGCCTCAATGGGTCGTATCAAATAGGATTTGAGTGGGAAACTGTGGCTGCCAATGAGATAACTGCCAGCTGGCATTGTGCGAGGATTGAGGGCAAGTGTTTGTCCAATGGGCGACTCCTCAAAGCTATAATCCTGCTCCAGCTCCACATAGCAATCGATGATCTTATTTTCCGCATTGCAGATGAGCTGCAGAACCACAGCCACCTCGGCATGCTCACTTTCCATAAAGATGTCGACGCGTTTAAGGACAATGACGCCAAAGAGGTCGCGAAAGCAGCTTAGCTGGGACACAGACTGAAACCCTTGCAGCGCACTCTGTTGAGCCTCCAGAGAGTTGGGCCATTTGATGAAGCTTTCGTAGTTATCGGAGATAATGTGCCAAAAGCTGCGAACCACTTGCTGGCACAGCGACCATGGAAATTGAAATTTTCGAGCTATTTCTTCGAAATGTTCGTCCGTTGAGAGTTTCCACAAAGCTAAGGCGAGTGTTGTCTGCGGCGTGGGATATCCCGGGAGCACATTCCTCTCCAGAATCGGCTGCAACTCCTGCTGTATTTTCTATGAATGGAATATGTAGGCTATTGATACTATCGTTGGATTACGTCTAGGGGAGAACTCACCAGATAAGTGAGCTTTCGCATGTGCAAAAAGGATTCAAACTGCGCATCCACATAGCGATGCAGTAAATTAAGTTCCGCATATTCCCACTCCAATTTGTTCGTCTTCCTGGACTTGAGTGTTTCCCTTGGTACTTTATCGACCTGTCTGCGCTTTAATGTTGCTGTTGTCTGCTTTCCTGGGTTCTTTGTATCGGCTCGCTTACGCTGCATTAGTGCAAAAATCTCCGCCTCATCATCGTCGCTTCCATCGAGCAGTGGAAAGCTGCTGTTGGAGAAGCCGCAGTTTATGTTGTGTTTGGTCGGATCATCGATGAGCAGATCCTTGGTAATAATTGTAGCGATATTAGCTAAAACGGCACGTTCCTCCATTGTGTTGTGTTCTCAAGCAGTCTGTCTTTATTTGCCTGACAGCTGGTGAGGATGTTCATACTGAACCTATTTTTCCACCCTCATGGCGATATGGCAATGCTGATGCGCAACATGTTTTTAATCTATTTACTACTGTTACAAAATGAGATAAGATTAAGATATCAACATTTCATGCAGCCATTAAATAATGTTCTGAAATTATTTAGACTGTACTTTTTGTTTCTTCAAAATAGCTTTTTCAAAACACACAAATTCTTAGAGCTGCCACCTGGTTAAACTTTTTCAATTAAATTTCCGTTAAATATTATATCGGAAAAATTATAGATAAAAATGGAGTAAATGAAATCATCGATGTAATAACCACTACATTTGTTACAGATTGATTCGTTGGCAAAACACATTTTTATTGCTTTACTATTATTTACAACAATATTAATGACCACCGAGCTGCCAGGCAATGCAATGACTTTTTCGTTTTCCTTTCCTTGCTCTGCTGTTATTGTTATCGATACTTAACGGAATGAACTATGTGGCCAGATAAATGAACTGCTTAAATTTGTTGGCGCCAAGCTAATATTGTCTGTGAGAGATTTTATTTAAAATTCATAAGATATGGAAAAAAAAAAGATTTTATTATTTCTAGCGCTTCGTTTGCTTACATTCTATAATATTAAGGTCGTGCCAAAATATAATGTTTTAATATCCGAATTCCAGTAACTGGTCCAGTAAAATTACGCGTCACAAGGTAAGCCATGGTAATCACATTCTAGGCGGACTGCAATATCATTTAATAAGTATACCATTTATAATAAGCAAATAATAATAATAGAAAAATATTACCTGAACCCGCCGGTTTCACCTCGAAATTATCCCAAGTGCACTTGTGTAAACTGGGATCAGCGTAACTGGCACTGGGTCGATTACCAGGCGCCACAGCGCCTGCCCGTAGCTGATGGATACGCTCTCGCAGTGCCGAAAGCACGTCCGAATGGGGCTTCGAGTAAGCCAAGTTGTTAGTCTCACAAGGATCCACGCTCAAATCGAAGAGACATTCCTCGACCAAGGCATTGCAGCCCCGCTGAAAGTCACCACAGCGCACTTTTGCAGCTCGACTGAGATTGTTGATCCTTGACTGGGTTAACCGCTGTAAATCGAAAGGAGCGAGGGCTTTAGATACAGGTGAATTACGCACTTCAACCACATAACGACTCGCGCGTGGATCCAGATCATCCAGTTCGCGATACATCAGCAAACTGTCGTATTGACCCGCCGATGTTGTGCCATTCACATACTTCCACTGACCGAGCATCAAGGAGCTAACCCGCCACACATCGTCCAGGTTATGCAATATCTCGCGAGGCACATGAACGGCATCTTTGGCACCCGCCAACTGTGGCCACAGATCAATGCCATCCAGTTTAAGGGACTGTGGCAAATCAATGCCAACCGCATGGGCAAGTGTTGGCAGGAAATCGCCAACATAGATGGGCTGAGTGAACACATTTCCACGAGCCTCCAACAAGGGACTCCAAATGGCGCCAGCAACTCGCACGCCGCCTTCCCACGGTGTGTTCTTCTGACCCTTGAGTGGAAAATTGGAGCCGGTGTTAGCAAAGAGGCCAACTGAAGGTCCGCCATTATCCGAATAAAAGATGATGATGCTGTTCTTCAACTGTTCGCTACGTGCCAAGGCGCTGATGATGCGACCCACGCTCTGATCCAGTCTGGATACCATGCCTAAGGATATGCAAGAATAGAATGGAAATATATAGCATATATTTTGTGGAAGTTCAGTTCTAACTCACCAGCATACTTTCTGCGATTGGGATTCTTGATGTGCGCAAATTTACGAAGTTCTTCCTCGGGCGCCTGCAACGGATCATCGGTGTTGGCAGTGTGCGGCGCTAGATGACCGAGCATCAGGAACAAAGGCTTCTGCTTGCTTGGCTGCTCAGTAATTAGACGCTCCGCTTCGTTGGTCAGCAAATCGGTGACATAGACACCACGTTCAGAACACTCCAGCTGCATGTTGCGTCGAAAGTCGTAGCCCATCGTATAGTTATCCACCGGCATCTGAGCCCGTCGTTGATAGTAGTCAATGTAGCCGCCCCAGTAGCCATAATGATAGTCAAAGCCCCTGTGAGTGGGCGTATACTCTGGCTTGGCGAAGCCCAAATGCCATTTGCCTATCAAATTGGTTGAGTATCCAGCCTCTCTAAAGATCTCAGGCATCAGAGTTGCATTGAGTGAGAGCGCCCAGGGCTCCTCATTGCTAATCACAAAGTGTTGGGTACCTGAAGGAATGAACAAATAAGTAAGTTAAAGTTATCAGCTATACAATTTTGATAACAAAATTTTGTAGATGTGAAAAGATAATGCCGAACTTGATATTCGCATTAAAAAATTGTTTTTTTTTGTATTATATCAAAAATTAATTAAGTTGTATTGGTTCTACCATATATGTACTTTTAATTCAAGATGTAAATGATAACATAATAATTAAGCGTCAGCTTTCAAAACACATAAATAAGAGGAATAAAATTACTTCGGTCATGAAACAGTGTTTAAAGGCATATCATTTTTAAAGTTGTAAGTATTTAGTACTTTTCAAAAAATTATTATTTATTTTGATTCACAAAATAGTGAGGTGCATTTAATAAAAAAAAAAAAAAACATCTCAAATACAAATACTATTAGCCTTTATAGTAGCTGAGATTGGAATATACAGTGCCCGATTAAAGTCTATGTAGGAACACTTTTTCTAATAGGTTTTGATATTTAGCCAAAAAGTAATAATTCTGTCTTTTTTGAGATTTTACTTTATAACAAGTTTACAAGTTCTTCATGAAAAATTTAAAAATGCACTGACAAAAGTGAACGTCAAAAAGTAAAATACAAACACATATGTATGTATACGTATTAATATGTTCATAAATCGCCAGGCACACAGACATGACTATAACGCCAACAGAATTTGTTTAAAAGTATAATATTATTAAGATTATTCGTATTTTATAGAATCACGTTCGACCTGCTGAATACAATTTTGAACCCAATGACAATCGCGAACAATATTTTTGTTTTGTATATACGAGTACTATTCACAATTTCTATTTTTGGTATTTAGTTGTATTTGTAGCTCACCTGTGTGTATGGGATATTTGCCACTTAGCAGAGCGCCACGAGAAGGCGTGCACATCGCCGGCGCATAGAGGCGATCTAAGATGCGTCCGTGATATGCTAAAGCATCGATGTTGGGTGTGAGGAATTCCCTGCCTCCACGGAAACTCACATCGTCGAAGCCCTTTTTGAATGGGTGATAACAAATGTTAATTGCTGTCGTTGACCCAAAATCGATTTTACTACACTTACCATGTCATCTGCTAATATAATAATTATATTTGGTAATTTATTATTCGTTCTGTTTGAAGATGTTGTAGACTCTGCCTTAACCCAGTCACGATTAAGTAAAAGTAAAAGTGCTGATAAGATGACGACGCGCATTTTAATAAATATATATATATGTTGATGAATCGAACTATTCAGATGCCGCTCTATAACCGTTCCAGTCGGCAGCTAAAAACAAACTGAGCTGATCAGCGATTCACAGCCGCCGATGAAGCTTGAAACGTCAGTCGGGTGTTACGTAGTTGACTTATTGGTGCCAATAACAACAACCGGTGTTAAATAAACATGCAGCGAAATTAGTCTACAATTAATTAGTTGTTCAAATGAAACAAGTTGTAAGATGAAGAGAGAATAATAATATGTGGCGCACTTTTAGGCAGGCGCTTTGACTGATACGCGTATCGAAATAATAATCGATTTATTTATCGACGTATTCCGTTAAATAAATATTTGAAATCAAATCATTTTACATTTTAATGACACGCTTGTGCAACGTTGTAGTCTAATAGTTATTTACTCTTTTTTGGAATTGCTGCCAATGCTCTCACAAAATTTATAACGAAAAATTTCCCGTTGTCAAATTGAAATATTTTTGTAACACTTTTATGAAAAATATGGATTCTGTGGGACAAACTGATGGCAATGCAGATGATTTAATCATACAACAACAGCGGGAAATTGAAAGAGAGGTGAGCGCACAGTTCGTATGCGTAATATTTACTTTTACAATTGCTATTTTATTGGCTAGATCTCGGATACAACTCCCATGGTCAGTGAAGAGTTACCGTTAGCATGTTTAATTGCTGAATATGAAGGAAATCCCGTGTTCACGGCCAAGATAGAGAACCTAGCTGGAAAATATAAATATCTGCGACGCACACGACCCGATGGCAATTGTTTCTTTCGATCTTTTGCTTATTCATATCTCGAGCACTTGATTTCCAATAGCTTAGCTTATCACAAATTTCGAGTCCTTGCCGAGGGATTTAAGGATAAGCTCATGCGCCTTGGATTTCCAAGCTTTACCTTGGAAGACTTTCATGCAACTGTAAAAATTAGAATATCATATTCTTCATTTAATTATTATTAAGTTCGGCTTTCTTGCAGTTCATAGATGTGATCAATCGTGTTTGTCCAGATACTCCAGGAGGCATTCAACGAGCTAGACATGAATTGCATTGCTTGTTCAACAATCAGGGTTACTCAGATTATGTCATTGTTTATCTGCGTCTCATAACATCAGGTCAACTCCAGGCGGATGCTGAATTCTATCAGCACTTTATCGAAGGTAATCTATCCATTGAGGAGTTTCGACACCAAGAGGTTGAACCGATGTTCAAGGAATCCGATCACATACACATCATTGCGTTGTGCGCAGCGTTGGGAGTCGGAGTGAGAGTTGAGTACCTCGATCGGGGAGAAGGTGGAACGGTGAAAACTCATGATTTCCCCGAAGGATGCCAGCCAATGGTTTATCTCATTTACAGACCTTCACACTACGATATACTCTATCCGAAGTGAACATTTCGAGCAGCACATAATCTTATATAGAAATGAATATTTAGGAATTTTGTAGGGTATTGAACTCCCGGCTGATTGATAACCTTTCCTCGACAAATGCTCATATTAATATTTCAACTTTAAATGCTTTAAATTTATAGCTTTTACTTACAGTAATACGTAGTGCATTAAATGAAACAAGATCATACCCTAATGCAAATAAATATTTTATTATATTTTCTTTTTGAGTCATCAAACAAAATGTTCAATTTATTTATTTTATTTCAGATCTGTAACGTTAGCAAATTCGATTTATCATCAACTTTGTAATGTAAAATATGGTAACTTTGTGTGCTTTCTTTTACGAGTATTTAAAAGTAAAGACCCTGACTATTGAATAGTTAATTGTATTATTAAATTTTCGGCTTAAGATTAATAAAAGTTAAGCTAAATTCAAATGTGAACTTAGCTGGGCCTCAACAAGGCTCCGATTACAAACACTCACACGCACACACACACGTACACAGATAATACTACAGAATGTACACACATACATAATCACACACTCACACACACACTTTTATACTCTACTCATTAGCTAGTTTAAAGGCATAATCAATTACTCATTATGAGCGCATTTTTGTGCTGTTCTTCCTATTACCAGACAACGCCGCGCACCGAGGCAGGCAGCCCACAAATGGCATTGTGTACGGGAATGGCGAGGAAACCGGCCAGGGCGATGCCATAGGAATCGGATTGCACCACCATGGCCATGGCAAACTGCTGACGACCTGGCGGTATCTCCTTGGACATGCGATAGAAGGTGTTCACATAGGCGCCGCCGCCCAACAAACCCTCCCACAGCACAATGGTGAACACAATCCAGATGCTGGGCGTGTAGAACCAAATGACCTCGGTGAGGAAGTAGACGACGTTGACAAACTGAAACACTGACATCAGCCAGATCTTGTTCAGCTGGAAGAGATTGACGGAGGAGCGCGATATGAAGACACCAATCTGATAATCCACATTCAACCAGCGATACTGCGAAGCGCGATCCAAGAAAATGTTCTCAAAGTAAACCAGTTCAAACTATAATAAAATACAATTCAAAATAAGTTGACAAAGAGTTGAAATTAATGTCAGTTACTTACCAAACCCTGGTTGATGAAATACTCAAAGAAGTAGACGAGACAAAGCGGCAGCATGTAACCAAACAGATGTTTGATGTAGGACAATTTCTCCTTGAAGCCCACCAAAGGTTTATCGTCGCTGATGAGTTCCTCAGTGGATTCCACCGTGGTAACAGGCAACACCTGAGGACGCCGCAGCAGCAACCAAAAAGCGAAAGCTTCAATGGCGGGAAAGACCAACATGATGAGCATCGTATCACGTGGACTGACATCCAAGGAGCGCAGCGTGGCATAACTCAGTGAGCCAATGACACCAGCTCCTCCAGTGCCAGACGACCAAGTGGAGATGACATTTCTAAATGAAAATAAAGTACAAATGTGTTAAATGACAAATCAGTTAAATGAAAGTCAGCAACTCACTTGTTGAAGCGCGAGGAATAGGCCAGAAAGGTTGTCTCACCAATGCCGCTGCTGGCTGAGGTGATGACCACGCCCAACAACGCCATCCACTCGGCATTCGCAAAGCCAACAAGCAGAAAACCCGCTGCAGAAAAGGCAACCGCCAAGCCAATGCGTACACTAAAAAGATTAGTTGAGATTAACATTGAGTTGTTAAGTTCTCTTAGAGGTAAACAACTCACTTGACCCAGAAGGGAAAAAAGGGCATGAGTATCTTGACAAACAGCGAGGGTAGCACATCCGCTAGCAAAATGGCGCCGGTGGACACCAAATGGCATTCGCGTCCATTGCCACCTTCATCGCCAACTTCCGTCTCCTGACAAAGTGAGAAAACTATGAAGTATATTCTTTAACAGGCTTCCTAAGGTGACTTACCTCATCGTTGAACTGCGCTATGATATCGTGGGCAGCACTCAACATGACCACGTAGCCATAGTTATTACACAGACCGAGTATCCAGTAGGCGGTCAAGTCTCGCCACAGGCTGCGATCATGTCGCACGCTGTGAGCGGCTCCCGAAGGAGTCACAACCACTTGGGGATTGTGCTCGCTGTCCTCCGCCTCTTGCTGCTTTGTCGCCGCCATTCTGAGCAGGAGTACTGCAAAGGAGAAATATTAAGCTCAATATCATCCTTCATTTTAAATTTGTATAATCATTTGAATATTCTATTTAAAGTATCAATAAATACCAAATGTTTTTGCTTATCAACTTATTTTTAATCATCATTGAAATAATAAATATTAAACAAATTTGAATGCAAGTAATCGTGCTTCTTTATTAATTAAATGACTTAATTGTATATCGCGAATTGCGAAAAAGATTACAGAACATAGTAATTTCATTAGATACAACTTTATCCTCGATATTAAGGAAGTTTAAGTATATTATCTAAATTACCGAATTTTCACTACAACCTTCAGAATATTCCTCATCATCTTCATCTTCAGTTTCATCATAGTCTTTAAGCTGTCTATAAGCTATAAAGCGTCTACTTTTCTCAAACATTTAAAACACTATGAATAAAACTCTCTTTGAACAATTTAACAGTTCTCTCACAGTTATTGTATAAACAGGTGCAATAAAAATATATTATCCAAAAAATGACACGCTATTTAAAAGCTCGTTTAGCGCACAGCTTAAATTAGTTCAAGTGTTGCGCTCAGTTTATTAATACATTTATTACTTTACAAGTGATTACGATGAGAGAAGCTTTTCAAAAAAATAATAATTTAATTCAGTAGGCGAAACATGTGCGATGAGCGGTCTTGAGGCAAACGAAATTTCATTGAGCAAGTTCAGGAGAACAACGAAAAAAATGGGAATTACGTGCTTCAAATAGTTAACCGAGTGATGCAACTGTTTATTATTGTTTTAGTATTTTACACTTCCTATCTCGCTCACCTTATGTGCACAATATTTAGCCAGACATTTTACTATTGTGTTTATTTATTTAAATTTATGTGCTTGGCTTAAGAATTTACGCGTATTGGCACAGAATATTTGTTTATGACGACGCAAATTTTGCTTTTACTTTTATATGTTGACCTGGCCGAAAAGTCTGGCTTAATTACCAATTGCGTCACTCGAGTGATTTTAAATTTAATTGCTGTTTATTTTTAACACAACTAGAAATTAAGTTTTGTTTAAATATGTACGTGCGCAAATATATCATTAAAATACAATCTATTTATCAACTATTTGGATGGCATCAAAAGGGAACTGAACTAGGCCCGGATATAGAAAAAAGTCAACACTTTGTTGGCAACGATTCTCGGCTGGGCAAAGTACAAATGGTTCTGTTTGTTTACAATCCCAAGAGCTTGTGACTTTATGCAGCAAAACAACAATTGCTACAGAACAATACGAATGTATTTAAGTTATAAATCAATCGATGTACTTAGGGGAAAAACTTTTAGATAAAGTGAAGAAGATATTAAATATTAACGATTATGTTAATGAACAAATAAAAAAAGATTATTTCTCATTTCATTAAATATGATAAAAATTTAAATGTAATAGTAAAAAAAGCTGTCTCCAATTCTATCGATCGTTTCTCATTCAAAGAATCAATTAAATATCATACACAGGAAGATATAAGGGTAGACAACTTTCTCTAATTAAACTGTGACGATTGTGGCCCATTCAAAAGATCAATGAGATGCTCAGCGACTGGTGTAAAAAGTTGTCACGATATCGCACAAGTTTATAATTAAATTATATCGCCAATTACTCGATCAGTTACGTACAATCAATAGTCACTTAAATACCTTTCGTAGGCTGCACAAATTAGCAAAGAGAACCAGAGAGAGAGAGAGAGAGAGAGAGAAAGGGGCGGAAGAAATTGGGGGTATATCACATTGTTGTGGGCCAGAATAGTTGTATCTAATCAAATTATCTCAACGAGCTGCTCAGCTATTTGACCTTGTCAATGCTTGAGATTAGCAAATAAGAAAAAAAGAAGAAAAAACACACGCTATTTAGACGTCTGTCCAACCCACGTGAGAACTAACCGAGTGCTTGTATTGTAATTAAAGCGATATCAATTCAATTGCCAGCCGCTAGATATTCTCAGGCAAAGTTCTCGATCCGCATCGGTGTTTTGTAAGTGATCAATTGAGTTCTCTCTCTTTCTGTCTCTGACTCATTCAGGTGTTCGCACTCTCACATAGAGCGGTGTTGTTGACCCACTTTGTAAGACTATCCCAGCTTAGTTGTCACTTTCGTTTTGCATACCCCATGAAAATAAACCTGACACCCGTCCGTTCATCCAGCGCAAAATGCTAAATGCACTTCGCATTATAACTCCGAAATGTAAATCGAGACGTACGAAAAAAGTTTGCGACATTTGCCTTGGGTTAACAATTTATGCCGCCGCATGAAATTTGTGTTATTCACATCATATTTACTTTTATGTACAATGCATTTAAATTGCATATAGGAAGTTTCAGTTTCGTATTGCGAAAGACGATAGAACTATAGAACTGCATAGGAAACTAGAGACGTTCGAGGCTAAAGGTATATCAGCATTTTTAATTGAGTCGTAAACAGGTAAAGTGGGATTACAATTTGTGTACCGGTTTTTAGAATTAGAACTGGGGCGATTTATTGATAGATAATGCCTAATCAAACTATTAGGATATGAAACTAAAAATAGTTGATAGTTTCAATAAAAACTTGTTCTAAACATTTTATAATATGCTGTGGACTTTAGCTACTCCTGGGCTGATTTGTTTATTGCATTATAAAGATAACTTGTTGAAAATAATTGCACTGATTTGAAATGTGTCAAATAGAATTTTTGATAAGTTGATTACCCGTTAGAGAGCGCACCGTTTGTTCAAGCTTTATCTCGCAAGCACTTGATCTCAAATGTTCCCGCTGCTGTTGTTAATTATTTGTAGCTAAGATTTATAGAACGGAAACTCAGGGAATTTTAGATAACGTCGCTGACAACGTTTCGCACGTTTTAACGTTTCACGACCGACTGAATCTGAATGAACCGACCGCCCACCAAACGGGACCCACAACAACGCTGACAATATCGACACCGACTGCGACAGCGGCGACGACGACGACGGCGACGTCGAAGAGCTGAAGCGCTAAAAATCACGCGAGCTGCGAGCGGCAGCATAAAAAAAAGTTCAAGAAGAAATGCCGATCTGGCAGGTAATTAACTGCAAGTAAATATACTATATAGCTGAGAAATGGTTCTGCCAGTTGCTATGAATGAGCAGCGCTGCAGTTGCGAAAACAGTAGACAGTCAAAGGGCAAGAGGGGGACGGGGGCAGCGACAGGGGCAGCGACAGCAACATCACGTTTTTTATGTCACTTTTTTGTCACCTGTTGTCAGCTAAATTTTGTGAATGTTGTGTTTGTGAATCGGCAGCTGCTAAAGAAGATTATGAATTGAAAGAATATTGAATAATCGAATTTGGAAGACTAATTAAGTATTCAAGCAGCAGACTTATTATTGTTATTAGGCGTACATGGCGTATGCGCAATGTCAAGGAGCTCTAAGCAGACTGAACGAGAATTGCAAGTAACTTAAACCGGATTTAAAACGAATTTCGTTGACATTCTACTTTTATTGAAACAACAACTCAAAGTAAAGTTCGTTGAGCTGCAGCAAGGCCTTTCTCTCCCTTTCTTCCTCTCTAAAACACGTTGGTACTTAAATTTCTACAGATACTAAAAACCTTAAGACCTTATCAAGTATTACGCACATTTTATAGATTACCCTTTTGAAGGACTTAACGTTGAACGCGTGCGAACAATGAAAACCAACTGAATGTGATCAAGTTGAAAGCTAAACTGAACGCTTAAGTGCCAATTGACATCATTATCATTATCATTAACATTATCGTCCAACATTATCTTTATCTGAGTAATTCATTGGGCATAGATTAAACTTCCCAGTTGCCAGCAATAACAATTGCCGATAAGATGAACACGGGCCGTATAAATCTTAAGATAGTATCAGACCAGCGCCAGCAAATGGCAACAGCTATCGTAAATCTAGAACTGAGTAATTTTCAGACTAACAACACCATCTAAACTGTAGTAAAGCAGGTATGTATATAAAGTGAAGAGTTGAATTTCGAAACAAATTGCCAGATGCAAGTTTAAACAAAAACCATTTTGCTCGCGCGTTTAGCACGTACACAAACCACCAAAATCAATTTAACAGCAGCAGCCGCAAAGTATGCAACAAAAAATAAATACAAGCGATGCATTGCTGCTTTTCTATTGCAGTGCACTGAAGTGCAGAGAACTTTTAATACCCTTGACTAACTAGATAGAAATATTAAATTAAACAACTTTTTATTAAAACGTAAATACAACTAAAAATTAATTTAAAATGAAATCCAAAAAATAGTAATTTATTTGTATTAATTCAGCCACAAACAATTAAAAGAGTAAGAGTATACAGAGCAAAATTTAAATAAATTAATATAGAAAAACTATGTTCAGATTCATAAGCTTTATTAAAATAAAAGTGAAATTATTCACAGAGCAGAACAAGTTACAGTTGCCATGTAATAAAACAAGAAAACAGGGAAAGCGAGAGAGAATCAAAAACCAAAACATGTTATTGACAACTGCCACGCAGGGTGACTGCGATAGGGTTACAGTGTCGGTATGGGGTACATAGCTCTGTTGCCAACTCGATAAAGACAAGTAAATGTAGTAAATAATTTACAATTGGGTGTCAATTTGTCGTTCAATGTAATGTGCAAAGATTGACAGCGTTGTGCTACAAGTTACTATATGGGGGTGGACTGATGACAACAAGATTGAGCTGGCAATTTGTCAGCTCAACGGCAATTTGTCATAACAGTTGCCTGCTCATGAGTCAGACAGTTGAAGTGGTAAGCGGTTTGGAGAGGTTCGTATTTATTCCGGTTTATGAAACAAAAATAATAAAAATTAAAAAATGTATAAATTTATTGACCATTAATTTACCCATTTAAAGTAATTTTAAGTGGTATATAAAGTTGTGCTGCTTATGCGAACAAAAAATATCCGGATACATTGGCATTAATTGGTGCCCTGTTTTATGGTTTCGCAACAACGTGCCACAATTTTCCGATTGTGCAACTGAAATGAAATGGTGTCAAGTATAGCCCGCAGGTTGCCACATAAATCACGTGACTCACTGCGAAATCCATTATATATAAATATGAAATGATTGATTAGTTATGTCTGGGTGATAAGAGAGAGAGGAAGAACTTGCGACAAATCCGCTGTCAAGGTTTCATTCAAAGGTTGCGACAAGCGGCAATTGCCAAATGCTGATAACCGTTTAATCTCTTAACTGTGTTCTGTGGCATCCACACGTTGCAGTCTTCCATTTTTTGTTGACTCTTTTTGCTCGTTGTTTGGGCATAAAAATGCAAATGGAAAAAATGGGAGGGTGGTGGGAAAAACGCAGAAAAATCGTAGCCCAAAATACGGCAAACCGGGAAAAGTTTTTAATGCAAATACGAAAATCGCATGAAAACATGAAAACGTGGTCAACGCAGCGAGGCGTGCATGGCAATTGCGCGGGCTCTCAGTCCTCAGCCCCTCAGTCCTCAGTTCTGACAACAGGAAGTGCACGGACAACCGGGTCGGTGCATTCCTGCATAATTTTCACAGCGGAAAAAGTTAACGCAAAGTGCTTTTATTTTGATTCCATTTTTGCATAATAGCTTAAAGCCATGACGTGCAGTCGAGCTGCTTCAAGGTGCAAGAAGACACATAAAAAGTGGGTGCAAAGTGTTTAACGTGCACGCTGCACATAGCGCTCCCAGGCGAGTTCCAGCAGCAACAATAGTAACACCAGTACGTAGCCACAGATGAGCATAAAGAACAGCGGCGCCACATACTCCATGCCCACGGTAATGACAAAGTTCTGGGCATAACAATGCAACTTCATGCGTGCCCAAATGTTGCGATGCTTGCGATAAACTCCCGACTCCAGAACGCGCAATAATCTAACGAATAATATTCAGTTAGTTGCATAGTTTCGATTTAAGCCAAATACTTTACTTGAGGCGTATGAGCTCCTTATAACTCGAGTTGCGATGCAGATGTGTGTAAATCAAGAGTTCGGGACGAAAGAGTATCTCATTGAGGTCACAGATCTCCTGCTGCGTATAATAATGCTCCACATAGGCATAGCCAGAGCTGGCTTCCAGTACATACACATAGCCGGGTCGATCTCTTACGCGTAGTACGCCCTTCTCGGCGGTTATCCAGAGTTCCGGATTATTCGTTTGTGTCTCAATTTTGAGCTTACTGAACAGATGTATTTCAGGACGTAAAGAGTACTAGGGAAGGGCATGAATAATGAAACTACAGTTTTAGCCAGCAATTGAATGTGAACAAATATTATACTAAGAGCTAGAGCATAACTACAGTTTCTAATATAAAGGGTCATTAGTTAAGAGTTATAGTAGATATTTTGAAGAAATCCCCTCTTATTTCACGCTGAAATATAAATTGCTGCATCGTAGCTCCAACTGTTTAGTTATAACAGAAGTTAAGTAAATCAGACCAAATAATTTGATGTATAATAATATACTGACATACTCGTATGAAGTTAGATTTTGGAAATTACGATTAGCAGTAGAGTAGAGTATAAATTTTTAAGAAACCCCCTCTTATTGCACGCTGAAAGTGTTTCAATTATCTTCTCTACAAATTACAGCCTCATAGTTCTTACCGTTTGGGCTGTGCGTTGCTAATACAGTCAGTCAGTGAGTATAAAGTATTTAATGTCAAACTCACATTAAGATAACTTTTCGTAAACGAGAGCGGTTCCAGGCCCACCTCCAGGGAGCTTTCTGCCAGCTGTTGCATTGTCTTGATGTCCGATTTGACGGGCGAATTTAAAAGCGAAGAAACCACAACAGACGTATAATAGTTATACATGATGAAGCTGATAAGGAACAGCGCAAAGTAGGCTAAACGTCCGCCAGTGGAGCGCGGTATTAAAGCAGAACTTTGACTGCAAGCTGCACCCAAACTGATCAGGATAGTGGTCAGCAACGAGGGCATATAGTTGAGATGGCGGCGACGCGGCATACGTTTGTATTCCACATAAAATACCAAATAAAGCAGTAGGGCAATTAGCAATAAGAGAGCACCAAACAGATACCAGACAATGGCACTAAAGGGCTGCAGAAAGACATCGCCACGTATGCCAGCGTTGTGGGGTGTGCGAAAGATACAAACGGAGCGAAAGTAACCCGTCTCAATGATAGCCGACATACGCTTCAGGCGACCCTCGGTGGCCAAACAAGGAGCCGAGGCAATGTCCGCAGTCTGATCAACCACAGCGCCCACAGAGCCGCCATTGATATCACTATAACTCCAGCGATCCGTAAAAGTGTAGTTCATGCTGAAAAGGAAGGATCAGTAATACAGCTCTTTCAAGTAATGTAAATAAAATAGGTAAGATTTCTAAAAAAAAGAAATATTAAAATGGAAAATAGAACGGAAAATAATTCATAATAAGAATTAAAGTTAGTGCGGGTTTTTGTAATCAAAAGTTTCTGTTTTTATATTTTCTCCTTATTAAGTACATTGCCAATAAACATAAAAGTAAATTCTTTAAATGAAAATCAATGAAAATTTTAAGAAAATTATTAATGCAAAGCCGTTTATTCAAGTTTTGGCTTTCTACATTTGTTCCTTGTTAAAAATCTATAAATTAAAAGAAATAACTAAGTTGAAGTCAGGATTTGATGCTTCATATTTGATCCTAGTTTATTTTAAACATATTACAAATTAAATATCAGTAAATTGAAAGAGAAAATTGAACAAATTAAATGTATTAATAAAGAAAAATTTACCTTAATCAAAATTTGTCTTTCAACATTTACAACTTGTTAAATAATAATAAATTAAATGGATAAATCAAGCACAATAGTAAATGAAGATATTATCATATTGTAACTCTATTAATATTATTTTCAATCTCACCCGCACTGCAGAATATCCTTAAGCACCAGATTGATATGAAAGCCAAACCGGGCTATGGCATCGATGTGCGTGTTGTTATCCTGGCTGAGGTAACGTATCAAACACTCTGGCGACCAGGTGATGGGTCGTTGAGTCACCACAGTGGCCACACGCAATACCACATCCCGAAGCTGCTCTCTGTGGCCATATTTGGAGCGCAGATGCAAGGTGCTCAAATAACACTTCAATGTGCACTTTGTTACATTGCAGTTCACTTCGTAGTTGCCAGTCATGTTGAGTTTTCCACCAATGTGATTGCCATTGCTATAGACATCATAGACCGCGTAGTTGGTGTCTCCATTATCAAGTAACTGCTGCTTCACGTAGTCCACATTTGCATCTACAGATAGATTGAAGGGTGCAAAGAATTTGTAGAAGCCAAAGCCAGATAAGCTGTCGTGTAGAACCCAATGATAGTGCTGATTGTAGAGCTGCGAGTGACTAGCCTGAAAGGAAATTTAAGAGAAATATGCTTTTGAGCAGGAAATTTACAATTTACCTCCTTTAAAAGCGCTTCACTACGCACACACTGCAGATCCACATAGATAGCTAAAGTGGGCTGCTGATGATCCAAATAGCGCTGTTCCAAATGCTCCCAATTCCAGTCGTTCAAGTGCACAAATTGATGATAGATGAGTTGCGGCGAATTGTAGATTTGTTGAGCGAATTGTAAAGCTACAATTAGATAAGAAATAAATAAAATTATTGAGTAATTCATTAGTCAGTTAATCACTTTTAAGAAGCTGTAAAAAGAAAAGAAATAAATAAAATTATTGAGTAACTTATTAGTTAGTAATCACTTTCATTCCTTTGCCAGCAGTGAAAGATGACAATGAACGTGATGCGCGATTGTAGCAAATTGTACAGCACAAAGTTGGCCAAGTGCAGCAACTGCATTTTCTTTATTGTTGACTTTTGAGCTTCAGACATCTTTCGGGGCTTTCCTTTTATAGTCAAAGTCGTTGGCCAATTTTCCTGTCGCCTGTCAGCTGCATGTTTGTTTTAAATTGCCAATAAATTAGCGAGCCACTTGCCTTAATTTCTTCCTTTGCGTAACTGTCGTTTATGCCACAGTATTTCCAGGCCCAAAACAAACAAGCAGATGATATACGCCATGAGTAGTAGAAGAAACAACGGTCCGGCGGATTCCAAGCCCACCACAACGGTGACATTGCTTTGATAGCAATGCAGCTTGTTGCGCACCCAATAGCGAAAGTGCTTGAAATGCACTCCAGTCTCCAAGAGGCGCAATTGACTAAAAGACAGAATAATAATTTATTCTTTTATAATTAGACAATTGTGTTGCTCTCACCATAGTTTGAAGAGTTCTGCAAAATTAGATGTTTTCAATATGATTGTATTGGCGCTTGTCTCATCGCGCAATAGAATTTCATTCAGCTCGCAAATCTCGTGGGGCAAATAATGTTTTCGTACAAAAACATATGCGCTAGCTGATTCAGCTATGAACACAAAGCCAGGATGATTGCGAACCATCAACACGCCCTGCTCTGAGGGCAACCAAATGCGTTTGGGATCCTTGTTTAAAATCTTGTTGAGATACAAACTGCGTATATCGGGAAATTCAGCAGTCTGCCAAATGAAGCAATGAAGCATATGATTTTTTGATAACTTAAATAGATCACTGTTAACCCACCTCCACATAAACTTTCGTATAGATGGTGGGCTCAACAGCCACCTCCAGATTGCTATCTGCCAATTGTTGTATGGTGCGTATATTTGATTTGGGTGGTGCTCCTAGCAGCGTGGACACCACTATTGATGTATAATAGTTGTACATTAGAAAGCAGGTCAACATTATCGCATAGAAGACCATGCGACCGCCCGTTGAGCGAGGGAGTAGCCAAGCGCCTTGAATGCAGGCTGCACCAAAGGACAGAAGGCAACTGGTCAACAAGGATGTCTCCATGCTGCTAGCTCGACTTAGACGACGCTCCAGCAGAAATGTCAGCCACAGCAAAAAGCCAGTAAACAGCAGCAGTGCGCTAAACATAAGCCAAACCGTCCAGCTGAATGGCTCGAGGAATTCCGTAACACGCAACTCGGCGCCAGCTGAGCGTGGATTTCGAAACATGCAGACGGAGCGAAAGGAACTGTGCCAGGTCAAGGGCCTAAAGTACTTGGTGCGTCCCAAGGTGTATAAAAAAGCGGTGGTTGTCATATCAACGCTGCCATTTATCAAATCCCCAATGAGGCCGCCAGTTAGCTCCGAGTCCGTCCAGCGATCGCGAAAAGTGAATGAAAAGCTAAAATTTATATGACAAAATATGCTTAGGGATTTTAAGTAAGAATTATGACTATCTGAGTCATAAACAAACTTAAATACAAAATATTTGTATATCAATTTTGATCTAAATTTTTTCAAATAAATAATTATTGTATTTATTGTAGAATAATTATTAATTTCAATCTTTTTTTTCAACATCAAAATAAAAATTGAATGTTTGATTTCAAAAATATAAAAATCCTTTTATAGTAATAGTTAAATTAACAAAAAATAATAAAAAAAAATAATTGAAATTGATATATAATATATATTATAAATCAAATAAATAGAATATTTTTTGATCAAAAAACAAACATCTCTTTTACCATTTTTGTTAATTTTTTATATTAAATCACTTTTAATTATTTAATGCAACTCACTTGCAATCTAGTAAGTCCTTGAAAACCTGATGCGTTTGATAGCCCAGCCTGGCATATGAATCCTTGTAAATATCATCAAGACTGCTTAGAAACTCTTTTATCTGCTCCTCTGGGGAATCTACAGGCATCGCGGTGATCTACCATTAATATAAATTTGTTTAATCGATGAGTTAGCATTAAGTTTATTTAGTTAAGAGATTAAATTATATCTTGTTCTTACTGCTGCATTTACTCTCAGAGTAATGCCAGTGAAATATCTGCGATTTTGCAATCGAAGTCGCAGATGAAGATCACTTAGATATCTCTTGACGTGGCAACCTCGCTCATTGCAAACAATTTGCTGATCGATGGTTATGTTTAGCTTACTGCCCAAGTGTTTGGCTTTATTGTACAAATCGTAGAGTATAAAGCTGGTAAAATTTGCCTGAGGTTCCACATAAGTTAACTCGCTGTTGACATAAAGTTGTGCTTCAGCAAATCTTTCTCGCAGTTGTTTTAAATCAAAGTTGCGATCGATGATAAGCCAATGATAATGATCATTAAATAAGCTTAGCGTATTGGCCTGATATTAGAAATGAAATGTTAGTTTAACAAAAATTTAAATTGAAATTAATTTACCATTTTCAACACTTCTTTACTCTGATCACAATTGATGTCAAAGTAAATGCCCAGCTTGATGATTTCATGATTAACGAGGTGTGCTTGCAAATGCTCCGCTTGAGAGAAAGTTGCATTAAGATCCAAAAATTGATTGAATATCCCAGAATTATGTGCTAAGTGTGCCAGTTGAAAGAGTGCTGTAAATAAACAATAATTTAGCATAATAGTCAAATTTTAAATTAAACTCACAATTAGCTGGCCAACAGTGTAGAAATAAGATATTATTCAACTTGGCAATATGCACAAAATAATAGATGATAAATTGAATTGTGAACATGATTGCACCTCAATTACAGCTAGTTAATGACAAAATCGTTTAGCTCGCAGTGCTTTTATAAGAACACTATAAATCATCATAAATTTACCGTTGACAAGTTAATGGATGCGTGTGGCTAGTGAGCGACAGCTGAAAGGCAGGACTAACTAATTGGCCAATTATTAAATCGCTTGATACTTACCTACCTAAAAAACTACATTTTAAATTGTATATTCTCCTTACTGACCACCGATCGAACGCTGCAAGTGGCGTCTACTCAGATATGACCATCCCAGCTCAAGCATTAGAATAATAAATGAGAGAATATAGGCGGCCAGCAGAGCCATAAAGAGAGGTGCAGCATATTCCATGCCCACATTGATGACATAATTGTTGGAGAAGCAGTGCAGCTTGGTCTTCGTATAGAAACGTCGATGCTTCTGGGTCATGCCGCCCTCCAGCATGCGCAATTGTATCTGCTTCAACAGCTCCTTGTATGTTGAGTTGCGATGCACAATGGTATAGACAGTGCTCTCCGGACGAAAGAGGATCTCATTCAGTTCACATATCTCGTGGGGCATGTAATATTTCTCCACAAAGTTGTAAGAGAACGATGCCTCTGAGATGAATACAAAGCCAGGTTGATCGCGAACTCGCAACACGCCTTCTTGAGCCGAGAACCAAATGCTGCTGGGATTGCGACCATCAACTTTACGTTTAACCAAGTTGATGATGTCGGCACGTGGTGAACTCTATAAAGGGATTCAATTTTATGAGAAACAAGTAACTACAGTCGAGTGTTCTCGACTGTGAGACTGCGTTTTTGCCTAAACAAAAGTATATCTTAAATAACTTGTAAAATTTTCAACTGATCGCAACCAAACTTTCAGGAATCATAAACACTGTAATTATTATTAACTGTACCAAAAATCTTCCTTAAAATTTACGCTTGTTATTTGATTTGTATGAAAGAGGGGTGGCAAAAATCTGAAACAAACTTGATTTGCGTGCAAACATTGTCCAAATAAATTATAAATCTATCTCATATAGTTTTTGAGATCTAGGTTTCATACGGATGGATGGACAGACAGACGGACATGGCTAATAGGCTAAATAAATTAAATATAGGCACATAGTTATAGTTAGAAGGGTAGCGGGCATAAATATTGTAATTTACCCCAGAAAAACTTACGTTTAAGTATGCCCAAGTAAACGGTATCGTTTCGAAGCCCACATCTAGTGAACTGTCTGCGAGCTGCTGTATGGTTTTAATATTGGAACGCACTGGCGAACCCAATAAGGTGGACACCACAATCGATGTGTAATAGTTGTACATGAGAAACGAGGTCAGCATGAGTGCTATGAACGCCAGTCGTCCGCCCGTCGAATGTGGAATCAAGTGAGAGCCTTGAATGCAGGCAGCGCCAAAACTAATCAGGCAGCTGGTCAAAAGCGAGGGTATATAGGCCAGATAGCGTCGCATCCAGTGATGCTCCAGTCGAAATATCAGCCACAGCAGCAGGCCAGAGAACACTAGCAAAGCAACAAAAACGAGCCAAACACTTGGTTTAAAGGGCTCGAGAAAAACGCCAGCCTTGATGCCCGCATTGTGTGGTGTGCGAAATATGCAAACCGAGCGAAATTGTCCAATGTCGGTGGTGGGAAAGATCTTCTTTAGCCGTGCAGTTGAGAGCACAAAAGCTGTGGTCGATAATTCCACATGCTCGTTGACCACTTTACCCATGGCACCGCCAATGGTATCGTTGAGACTCCACTGATCCACCCAAACATTGGTGACGCTGTCAATGAGAAAGTCGATCAATATTGGAATTAAGTGTGTATTTTTTTATCAGAAACAAAAGTACTTAAATTCGAGATAAATTTAAAAATATGATTTGAATCTTAAAACAAGATTTTTATAATTTTAAAAATATTGAAAAGTATAGTAAAATTGATTATTGATGAAGGTGTGCATTCATAAAAGCAGTAGCTATAAAACAAAAACTAAGAAAGAATATATTATAATATAATAAACTGGAAATTTGTATCTTGATTTAAAAATTTGTGCTGTCCATTACATTTTTAAACTTATGCAATACTATTTGAAGAACCTCCAATACACAATTTTCCTCAATTTGTTGGTTAACTTTAAATTTCTAATCTTGGTTTAATTTTGAAAAGGTTTTAGTTGTATATAATAATTTATGGTTGCTTTTAAAATGTTTTTTTCTTTCAGCTTACTTGAATTGCAGCATTTCCTGCAAATGCAGATTGTTGCGATAACCCAGACGAGATATCCAATCTACATGAGCATCTTGCTCACTGTTCAAAAAGTCGAGAAGCACTTGTTCGCTTGAGTTCAACGGCAACACGGTGACCTTTAAAGGAAGTCTTTATGGTCAATTCTCTTAGTGACAAAAAAACTAAAGGCAATCTCCAACTTACCAACGCCACCTGCCTGAAGGTAATACCCTCTAAATTACTGCGCTGTTGTAGCCTGGTTCTTGTGTGCAACTCACTCAGATACTCCTTGATTTCACAACTGCTCCGATTACAGTAAACACTCTGATCGATGGTAACGTTGAGCTTGCCTCCCAAATGGCTGCCTCTATTATAGACATCATAGAGTGTAAAAAGGCTGCCATCATTCGATTCTTCCGCTAATTTCACATAGGTGACATCAGCATTAATGCTTAGATTTGCTTTGTTGTAGAGTTCTTCCAGCTGACTCATGTTGCCTACTTCATCATAGAGCAGCCAATGAAAGTGTTCCGTGTAGAGACGCGCTTGACTCGACTGCATAATTTTTGTTGTAGTTAAAGCTAAAAAGAAGTGAAAATCTTACCTGATTTGTTATGTAGGAACTGTGACTACAGCTTAGATCTAAGAATACTCCCAGTTTGGTCAAATCGCTATCCAAATAATCCTTGTGAAAGTTAGTCAATTGCTCTTTTTCCATATTGAGATTAACGAATTGTGAGAAAATGTAGTTTTTCGAAAATAGTTGTACAAGTGGCAGAAGAGCTGAGTCAAAAATGAAATTTAAAATCGATAGTTAATGGATAACGAATCAAAATGTTTAACAAAATTTTAGTACCTGCTAAATTTAAATATTGTAATATTGCATAATATTTACCATACTTCTGCGCACAATGAAATATAATCACATCTCTTAGGTTCGCTTGCAATAAATTGTAAACAATAAGTTGAAATAGCGCTAGATTTGCCATGTTTGACTTTTGACTGTGCCAACAAAAGCAGAAGTTGTGCTTTTTATACCTTGCCAAAATAATTCAGTTATATAAGAAAGTAATTCTAGTTAATTATCGTAATTGAGAAATTTGGGCTGTCAACGAAAATGCGAGTTTGATTGACAGTTTAGTTACGCTTTAAATGGGGGCAGTGTTCATGCAACAGGTGCTGCTTTTTTGGGGGCGTCATAACAAACAGCACGTGGCTTGGCAATGCGCAGGCGCCAAAGTTTAAACGTAAACAAGACGAAAAAAAACTCAGTCAGATATTCATGAATGAAGCGTTGTTACACACGCCTCCACTTAGCCCCCGAGGCAGCTTGAAGCACCCACAAACCTCGCTGGTAGTGTTAATGGATTCCAGCCATGATTTAGTCCCGCTGTGGCAGCAGGGCGAAACTGATTTTGCGCCTTTTGCATGTCCGTGAATGTGTCGCAGTCAGTGTGTGTGTGTGTGAGTGTGAGAGTGTGCGCCTCTGTGTGTGTACTTTATGCTGTCGGCGTATCCTCTGCTCATGCTGCTGCTGCACAATTGAATCTTGCCCAAGCGTTTGCTTTTAATGTCGTTTCAGTTGGCGTTGCGCGCTTGGCGCGTCTCGACGTATTCCTGTGACCAAATCTCTCTCCCAAGCGAGCAACGGGCATTAAGCGTTTTCCATTTCCAATACGCGCCTCGTTATCTGTTTATTTGTAAACATATTGTCGTTGTCATTGTTGTTGTTCTTCCCTTTGTTGTTGTTGTTTATTATTGCCATTTGGCTGGCGGCGGCATCAAAAGAAAGTATTATGTCCTTTGCAAGGCGATTAGAAGCGGATTGATTGAATTGACGGCGGTCGCGACGGCGGATTGTGAAATTAATTGAAAAATGCATTACGCATTTTTTTCTTGCTGTGAAGTTGTGAAGCTAAAAGCAGTTAATTACTAATCCTAGTTGAAGTAATTAAATTACTCATTCTCATTAAAAAATTGCATAACAAATTAACAAAGAACAAAATAAAAATTTGAAGTGCAGTTAATTAAAATCTGAATTTACAATTAAAAAGTAAATGCAACGCAATCATAAATAAACATGACAACTTGGCGTATGTGTAATATACAATGAATAAAAATATAATATAAATATTGAAAAAAAATGAATTTTATATAAATTATTTGCAATAGAGTATTTTTATTCAATTTTTATAAATTTTACAAATTTGAACAAAAAATTTCTATATTTGTTAAACTTGGCGTATGAGTAATGTGAAAAAATAATTTATGAAATGTGAATAATAGTATTAAATAAAAAATAATAAAAGAGTTTCATCATACACCTAAATAAAAATGAATTCTATATAATTCATCCGAGTACTTGGCGTATACGTAATATAACTGAATTCTACTGATGCTAATCTAAATATTTTCTGCATGTGTTAAATGCAAAAAAAAATTAATAAACGGAAATACATCTTAAAAAAATTACTTAATAAAACAAATTTAAAGAAATACTAGGCGTATATTACGCATACGCTAAGTACTTATATAATATAAACTCTCAGCGTGTGCGTGAAATGTAGTAATAAAAATACAAATAATCGCAATATGGAAGATAATAAGTATAAAAATATTTTATGAAAAATAATGCAAGTTAATTTATTTATCTAAATACAAAAATAATAAACAAATTTGAAGCAATTTTTATGGCTACTTGGCGTATACGTAATAAATGTGTAATAAATTTAAATTCCATAAATTTCAAGTTCATTTTTAAATGTCGTTTAAAATAAAATTTCTTAACTTATTAAAGTATAACAAATTAATGCACAATTATTTACACATCGAAATTTTTAAAACTTGAATCTCATGGGCCTCTAAATTGATTGACGAATGCCACACGAAATAAATTACAATTTAAATGCGCATGCAAATGCGTTTATCTTAATTAGCCTTTCAAACAATATCAGTATTTATGAACAACCAATTAAAATGTCGAGCGGGATGCCAAAAAATAAATAAATAAATAAAACTAATGCTAATTTCAAATAGAAGACACACTGACAACTGCTCAATTAAATCTACGTATTTACCAAATACTGAACTGAACTGAAACCCCAAATGTATTAAAAATCAATTGCAGTGCGGTTGACCCGCATGTGAACAACCACAAATATGACATTTAAATAAAATGTAATAAAAAAACGTAAAGTGCAAGTAAAATGTAATTATCGCAGATTGAACAACAAACGAGAAGCACACCAGAGGGAATGTAAATCCGATAAAACTCAAAAAATTTTGGTCAACCAAGCAAATTATTAACAAAACTATTACCAATCCATTTGGGAGTGGGGAACCTGCAGGGCGTGACTTAGCCTTATTTATGAGTGTTCTAATGTGGCTTTCCGATGCAATTTATGGCTATGCAAATTTCTAAAGAGGAAAGCAAAGATTTTCAACATGCATTAAAATTGAGAATGAAGTTTTTACAATAAATACTTGAATACACAAGAGTAAAATAAGTACAAAGTTAATGTAAATTTTTAAAGTGCAAGAAAATGTTAAAGAAAATGAACGTTTGATTGATAGCAGAATGAGTATAAAGTTGTTTATTGTTGGCGATTGTGACTAAGTTGACCGAAATAAATGTATCTCTGCAGCTTTGATGCTGACAACTACAGCATTTTCAACCATCTACAAGTCCTCAGTTTACTTTTTATACAGTCGTAACCATAAGCCGTATGAAAAAGGGCCTAAACCTAAGTAGTTTAAAGGGTATAACATAGTAAAAGGTATTCTAGAATGTTATTTTACAAAATTTGTAAAATTTTTTAATTGTATAGAAAAGTCAGATAGTTGAAGAAAATTATAATTATGCTTAAAATGTTTTGCTTACTACAGGGTATCTCCCAGTCAAACCCTTTTATAGAGCATTAATTTTTTTGGCAGTTCCCGTTTTGTGTTACAAAACATCTGTCGGTTGGGCGAATGCAAAGCAGATACGAGTCTCAAAAAAAAAGCAAAATAGAAAAGCTGCTGGGCATCGCACTCTTGAGATTTACATTGTAAAGTGATGCGTTTAGCTTTTAACCCAACCCTCGTTCTGTTTCTTCCACTCGTTACTCTGCATATAGTGTGTGTGTGTGGTATGATGATACAACAGCCTAACAAAAACTGCATTTAAATTAATTGAATTTTGCAGATTTTTTGTGGTTTGCTGCCCTCATCCACATCTCCCGCCCTCGCAGCTTATGCTTTTGCATTCGTCTACGAGTATTGCTTTTATTGAATTGGTTTGGGGATTCGTTACTTGCCCCACAAGTCTGAGGACCACTTCTTCTGCTTCTTATTGTCTCCCCTCCATACTCATGAAACTTGTTTACTTTAGGGTCTTAGGGTCAGTTCTCAATGTTGTATGCATTTGGTTTGGTTTGTCACAGCAATGGCATCTCTTCTTTTCTTCTTCATGGGGATCTGCATTTGCGTTCATTAATTTTGCAGCCAAGTTGAAATGTTTCTGTTTACCTTTGAAATGCGTTTGGGCTCGAGCGCAGCAAATTGAATGTTTGGCAATACTTAAGAGTAATACCCGAAGCGTTCATAATGCAGCTAGGCCAAAAGTTACAGATTTCAGTTACGAGCTTTATATTATATATGGCACAAAAGTTATTGTGAAGTATTGACAATCCTCTTCTCGGTTAACTGCGTTAGAGACACTAATTATAAGGTACATTTATAACATTTTAAATTGTATGATTATCAATTAAATTAATTGTATCATCAAAAAAATGAAATAATATTTAAAAGTTTTTTTTTTTTTAAGTTAGACAGCAGTTTATTTATTATATTACTTAAAAAAACCTTTTAAAATAAATTGATTTTTTTCATAATTTAACCATCGATTTTATAAAGTTGACTTTAAATTAAAGATTCGTCCTTTTTTTATATCTCTGTCATTAAAATGCTTTTACATTTTTTTTAGTCAAATTTTTCCATTTTCTACTCTCCATTCATTCTATTAGAAAATCAAATAAAATCTATTAATGGATTGTAAAAAGTTTTTTTACATACAAATTTAAGAATTTTAGTTTTAAAATGGTATTTCAGTTATACTCAATTGTTTTTCATAGGATGGGATAGCTAGTTTTTGATAGTTCTACTATTATTGATTAAATATATGTATAAAATATATAAATTAAATTTATATAAGAAAGGAAGAAATTAAAAGTATAACATTTTTTTAACTTTTTACATTAAGAATTTTTTTTATTTCATTTAAATTTTAATTGGTGGTTTTTTAAAGATTTCTGGAATAAAAATTTCAATTTTATTCATTCATCATTTTAAACTTTCTTCTATTAAGATCTTCAATAATTTTGTAGGAGCATCTTCTGTTCTCAAGAATGCCTCTTTTTCGCGAATAATCCTTATTTTTCTGCTAGTCCTCACCATAGTACAGGGGAATGCACTTAGCTAAGTCAGAGGCCAACAAGCGAGGCTGAGTTTTGTGCTATCTGCTGCACCTCCTTCACTTTCTACTCCCACTTCCTTCCGCTACTTTTGCTTGGGCTGGCAAACATTTCCGTAAGTCGTGTGCTTCGTATCCTGACCATCGTTGCAGCAGCACGTGCAGCAGCTTTAGTCTAAAATAATTACAACAATTGCATTATTTTATGCCCGAATTCTGTTGGCCACAAAATTTTGACTTGCATTTAATTAAATTGCACATTTTTAAAGCTACTTAAATTAACTAGAAAACTTGTGGCCAAATCCGTTTTTGCCCGTTTCCCTTTCTCTTTCTCTTTTTTCCATAGTTCAGACAATGAAAATTCACACGTTGCCCAAAAAAGCAAAACTAGCATACTATATATGCATTTAAATTGGAGTATAGTAAAATTCTTTAGCAGATTGAAATGCAAAACTCATTTGGTAAGCGCAGACACAAAAAGGCGTTCGAAATAATGTCAGGACCTGAGTCCATAGAAACCACCTGCTGCACCCACACAGCATTCACAGCAAAAGACAAAAAGAAACCATATAACAAACAATGTTATATGCACCAGATGTTTAGAAAACTGCTCAGATTGCTGAGAATTGCGTATAGTTTAGTTTAAATACCCTGTAATTATGCAAGTTTATAAGGCAGAATAAGAAGTTTTAAAAATTTTAAAGAAATATCTAAAATTTCAAGAAAGATTCTTTCAGTTTCCACATTAAATTTAAAATCCTATCGCAAATAAATGAGACAACTAACTACGTAAATAGATTAAAATATTTAATATTCCAACTTGCAGAAAATATTTATATACTATACCACTTTAAAATATAATTATAAAAAGCCAAGAAAGATTGTTGTAAATTAAATTTAAAGGAAAATTTTGGAATAAATTAATTAGACAATTAATTACGAAAAAAGTTAGAAATATTAAAATATTTCAAGTTGCAGAAAAAAATAATGTACTATATCACTTACATGTAAATGATTATTTCTTTCTTCATAAAATGAGTTTATGAACTGAAAAGTTTGAACGTAAAGCACATTTCGTATAATGGAGTTAATAATATTTGATCAACCAAATTGTATATAACATTAGGAAGCCAATAGAATAAACCACGATTATTTGATATGCTTGATGGCGTTTGCAAAGTGAATTTATACCCTGCAAGGGCCACCACACACAGTGGTTTGTAACAATGCAGTTGGCAGGCAGACCCGAAAAAAAGGCGACATATTCTATAGAAAGTGGGAATGAAGAATAGAAGAGTGGCAGAAGAAAGAGATGGAGGAGGAAAGAACGGAAGCAGGCAGCGATGAAAGAGGAGGGCAGCCTTCAAAAATTGAGTGCAATTTAGACGACGTTGATGAGAAAATGCGTTGAACGTGCTCAAGTTGTGTTCTACGCTTGTGGCCGGGCTCGGTTCGGGGCCGCATTTAACCCTTTCGCCAGTTAACAAAGGCAACAAGGTGTCGACGAGAGGGAGGCGAGTAGAAGAAAGAGACGGAAGGAAGGAAGGGCAAAGTAAAGGCGTCGCGAGGCGACGCGACGCGACAACCAAAGCAAGAAATTAGAAGTAAAGCTGCTGATGCTGATGGCTGATGTTTGCTTGTTTTGTGACGAAACAAACTGGCACCAAAAGTAAAAATAAAAGAATACGAAAAGAGTGATTCAAATGAAGGGAAAATATAGCAAAATGTGTGTAGCTCAGATTACGGCATTCAAATTTATGATCAGCTGGTTAATTTATGGTGAAAGTCGATAGCAAAACCCTTCTCAACATTTAGAGTGGTATCTGATGGCAAACAGAAAAAAAGTGCTCTTCACACTGAATTAATTTACTTTGTAAGCTTAGCTGAATTTTGCAAAATTTTTCACATGCGTCAAGTGCTGGGCAAACCAAGTGAATCTAATGCACATTTCCTGCGGCTCAGCCACATGCTTAATTAGCAAACACAGCGCTTAATCAAGTGGCAAGTAGCATTGACGAACACGAGGCCTCGATGCCTCAGTCTCAGTCTCCGTCTCTGACTGGAGATGCTATCAGTAACTAGAAGAATAAGAGGAAGAAGGAGGCAAGGCAAAATGCACTTGGAATGGACCCTCATCAGGTAGCAGCATTAGCACACAATTGGGTTAGTGGGTGAGACACATAATCAACTATCAACTTTATGGGTCGCATTGCACACAAGTACAAGTATTTTGCATAATTAGATAGATGGACTCGTAGTCGCCTTGATGCACCTTCCAAATGACCAAATACGAGTAGATTTATTAAAGGACATCTCGCCTGCCTCTTGGCCCAATGGCAGTTGATTTTTCATTAACAGCTCGGTGGTCGGTGCCGTTGGGTGCATATTTTATTTATTCCATTTAATAACTTGCCATCAATATAAGTTGAGTTCCTTGGTTTTCGAGATTAATTTATAAATATTTGTTGTTTTCTGTTGTGTGAAATATCCCCTCACAGCGTGAGCTTTGCGTGCATTAATCTTCACGCGTTTCCCAGGCGTGTACTTAACCAAGATTCATATTACGCATACGCCGTGTAATGTGTGTAAAATAAATAAAAGCTGCGAAAACTCTGTGAACTTTATTTTTAATTTAATTTGAGAAAATTAAAACACACTCAATAAATACAAAAGTGAAAACTTTAACTAAAAACTAATAATAATAACTATGATATTATAATATCACGCATACGTCACGTGTTCAGTAAATAGTGAAAAAATATTTGCAATTTAAAATATTTGTGGCAACTCAATAAATATAGAAAGTAAATTTTAGGAAAATCTATTTAATTGTGAATTCAAAATATTGCGCATACGTCACATTGTACATACAATTCAATAAACACAAACCAAAGTTGTTGAAAATGTTTTGCAAGTATAGAAAATTATTCAAATAATGTGGACATTTATTTTAAATAAATATAAAGTGATTAAGCGAAAACTATAAAATATTACGCATACGCCCTGATGTGAATTGTTATAAAGCTGCCAAAGGTAGTCAAAATATTATGCATACGCCTATTTATAAAATAAAGTAAAAATATAATATGTAATGTTTTCAATTAACGACAATCGATGTCCGATAATCTAAATATAATGTGTATAATCCGTGCAGATTCGAATAAAAGCTAATTTAACTGCCAGCAACTTAAGTAATTTCTTGGCAGCCATCAAAACGCTGCTGGCTAATTGGCCAATCACAGTGGATGGCATTGAATCAAAGTGCCAGAAGCAGAGGCGACACAGTCACAGGCACAGTTCAAACAATTAAAATCATAAAGCTCATCGCAGCAGAAGTGAACGCAAAAGCGAAAGCGAATTGAAATACACAAAGACCAAAGTCAAGATAACGGACAAGATAAACGAAACTAATGCTCTGAGCGAGAGAGAAACAAGTCGAGAGGAAGAAGCAGAAGAAGAGGAGCTGTGGGGATGTGCTTGTGGAAATTAAGAAAAACCCGACTCGGAATGCAGCCTGTGTCACAGACGAGTGCAACTTCCGGTGCATAAATGAAAATAAATACCAAAACAAACTGAGAAACTGTCAGCAGCAGGCGGCGAACGAAGAAGAAGAAGAAGAAGATTGCAAGGAGCACTGGACGCTGGCCAGTTGGAGCGACAAATGTTAGCCAAACGGATGTGTAGATTAGGCCAGAACAGTTGTCCGTCAGATGTCTAAACAATAGACACAACAACAACAATAACATCAGCAGCAGCAAACAAACAGCAGCAACAACAACAACAAACAGTCGGGCAATATGTGCTGCAGTCGAAGAGGAGCAAGAAGAGCAACCGAAACAAGTACAACATCCGGCAATGCGTCGGCTGACCTCATCGTCGTCGTCGTCGGCCGGAGCATGTCCTCCTGGCTGTGGACGAGGATGTGGCTGTGGCTGTGGCAAGGACAACGTTTAAGCTTGCGCATATTTAAAGTTTTGATTAGCTGCTGGATTCTAATGTGCTGCATTTACACAAATGCCTGGCAAGCGTCCATCGGTCTTCAACTTGGCGTCATGGCCGGCAGTATCAAGGGACGCGGCGATGCACATCGCCTGGACGAGATTGGTGCCGGCTCACTGACTCGCTCCTGGCTAACGCAAAGCAATAATCATGCTAATATCTCCGAGCTGCTCGACAATTTGTTGCGTGGCTACGACAATAGCATTCGACCCGATTTTGGGGGTAAGTTTAAGCCAAGCCAAGTTTGTCCGTAGCTAATATGCAGTTAAAATGCAGATAATGCAGATATTGTCCGCTGATAAATAGTTAGACGCATATGTATATAATTTGGAGAGGCGGCGCAAAACAGTATGTTAATATACCATACACATATGTATTTAATGAATATACAAGTATAGACAGAATGGAGTCATCATTTGTTCAGAGAGCTTCAGCTAAGAGGCTATATGTTATATGAAAAATTTAATGTTAATAGATGTTTTAATATATAATATTAGATGGTTATACATGGGATATATTAGATAAATAAATTATATTTTGTATTTTAATCGTAAATAGTTTTTAGTAGATTAGAAACTCGATTTAAACTACAATACAACAGAAACTATAGTTTCTGATGATTAAAGAACGAAATCTCGTTTAAAATCTCTTCAACCTAAAATTCTTCTTTCATGGTTATTTTTAGAGATCGAGAAGTATCAAGATTTCCAATGGAGGTGGAGGCTAGTCGATAGATCCTATCGGTATCGGTTGACATTAACAAGTAGATAGGCACTAAGCTATCGGTATCATCAGTCTTTAGAAGTAGATCATCACTCGTAAAAAGTAGAACAGTAGCAGCAGCAGCTAAAAGTTTATTATTTAAGTTTCATCAGACTTTACTTTTACATATATTATCAATTATTTCTGTATCCAACATTACTTAATGTAAATAAAATAATAATATATATAGATTTATAAGTAAAGGTAATCTGGAATTACAAACTTATATAGCTTCCGACTGATCTGAGATATTGAGATTAAGGTGCCGCTGCTTCCGCTGTGCTGTGGTTGCATCCCTTGGCAAGACCGGGATGAGTTTTGTTTATGCCTTTTGGCTGTTTACCCTTTCACAGATTCCTGTAATCAGCATGTGAGCAGATTTGCCCCTTCAGCGGAAACGTTTAATGAAGCGGAAATCGTTGCCAGGAGAGAGTCAAGATGACGTGGATGTCGTCGTCATTGCTGGTGATGATGATGATGATGATGACGGCAATTCCCTTGGCAAATAGTTAGTGTCAAAATCGACAAATATTTACATAGACTTTCATTGCGTATTTCCCTGCGCCTCTTCGCTATATTTTTATCGTTATTTCGCTATGTTTCGTTTCGTTTCGTTTTGTTTGTCGTGACTCTCAAGGATTTCCCTTCAGCAGGCGCGACGGCAAATTTATAAGCTTTTTCAATTTTCCAAATTGTCGACACCATAAAAATTTAAATATTTTCGAAATTTAAAAGCCTTGCGGCTGAGAATGAGAACGAGTGCAAGTGCGAGTGCGAGTGCGAGAAATGAGCGGTTTGGCGGGCACTCAATGGAGCTTAACGCGCGACGCCCACAAACAAAAAAAGAAAAAGAAAAAAGTTTTGCGTTTACGCAACTTAAGCCCAAATTACATTGTTTTAAACACTTCATTAAGAATGGCTGCTTTGCCGTGTGACGTGCAGCAGGATGCGAGCATACGCTTCGTAGGTAGTCGAAAGGATGCCAAGTGCCGTAACATTACGATGGCGATGTAGGTGGCATGTGCGGCATGCGGCATGCTGCAGCTTGCAGGATGCACAACGCATGTTTGCCAAGCTCAGAGCCCCAAAGTCATTAAAAACTGTTCGCATAGGCAGAATACAAAATAACAAAAAAAGCGGGGGAAGAAAAACTGCATATTAGCGCAAAATACAACGCCATGAAGAGCTGATAGATGATATGATGATGATATCCCAGCCATAAAGTGAGGCCACCGACGGACCGCGAATAGTGGGAGGTGCGGGGTAAGGGGGCTGCCATGGAATGAGACTGTCTGCCAAGCGGCTTAAGTGTCATTGTTCAACAGAGGCAACATTTAAATTCCGTTTCATGTGAAGGACTTTGGGGGATAATTCATATGCAGGAATTATACGAAATATAAAGCTCGTATATTTCACTATGGAAAATGTAGAGCTCTGGACTCTTTGCAAAAACTTCACTTAAAGAGATTAAAAAGTCAGGCTCGACTTTCTAAAGTTTTCAAAGATTTTTATAACAATGCAATTAGAATCAAGTTTGATTAGCGAGAAGTTAAATGAGCTAGCGTTAGAAATTCTTTTAATATGATTATTGAGTTTAATTTTTTTTTAAACATTTTCTTTCAGCAATTTTATATTTTTATGAAATCTTTATAAAAATGCACTCTTGTGCATTCTATAAATAAAAAATACACTTCAAAATATTTATTATTAATATTAAGTTACTTTGGCCGGGGAATCAGGTTGCTTTAAAAATGCCTTCATGCTTTGTGCATATAGAAAACTATGATCATCTTTGTCATTTGCAATATTTAGTTAGTGGTAATTCTGTCGATTACTATATTATTATTATTATTATTATTACTAATGTTTACCAGGAAAATTACGAATTTTGTTGTATTGAAGAATAATGCCATTAAATTGCAAAAATAACAAGTAAACCGTGTTTGTTTAAATTTTAATAAAAAGTTACTGATTATAAATTCAAAAACTTATAGGAAACTTCAGTGCTGTTTATAAATTCAAAATTCCATTTGCTTGTCCAAAACTGCAAATTTATCGAATTGCACAATAATTGCAAATTTTACAAAATAATGAACCATGTACTTTATTGCAGGTCCCCCGGCTACAATAGAAGTCGACATAATGGTGCGTAGCATGGGTCCCATATCGGAGGTGGATATGGTAAGTTGTGAACAACAAATGCCTCAACAAAATCCCGCACTCAATACTGCACTCCAAGGACACTTGAGTCACGTAACTGCAGTGTCTTATGAACTTTCACTCTCTATCTCCCTCTTTCTCTCTTTCTCTCTGCCTGCCTTGTGCGTTATTGCAGACATATTCGATGGACTGTTACTTTCGGCAATCCTGGGTGGATAAACGTCTCGCCTTTGAGGGTGGCCAGGATACGCTGGCGCTGTCAGTGTCAATGTTGGCGCGCATTTGGAAGCCCGATACGTATTTTTACAATGGCAAACAGAGCTATTTGCACACGATTACCACGCCGAATAAGTTCGTTCGCATCTATCAGAATGGACGCGTTCTGTACTCGAGTCGTCTGACAATCAAAGCCGGTTGTCCCATGAATCTCGCGGATTTTCCCATGGACATACAGAAATGTCCTCTGAAATTTGGATCATGTGAGTGCAAAAACAACCATAAAAACACAAATACAAAATACGTTATATGAGCAAGAAAAAAAAACTGTTGGGCAAGGAAGATGCGATGGTTGTGCTTTGGCATAATTATGCATAATTGGCGCTGAGAGGCGCTTTGATGTGAACACTGATGGCCTTATGAATGTCCATGTGCATGGGTCGACCACTTGTTGTAGTTGGAAGGGCACTCGGATTTATGCAATGAATATGCCATGACATTGGATTGTGAGATGATGTGCAAAGAGTAAAATGCTTTGATAGTAAGAGGATTGGGACCAACTGCGGATTTGCCTTGCGCTAATGGCAATTGATGCTGCCAAAGGAGGATTCTAAAACCCCTTAAAGCGCAGTAATTGTCATTGATAGTTTGCAATTAAATCGCCTTCACTAAGTTTTGAGTAGCTTCAACCTTGTTATAAAACAATTAAAATATATTTTATCTCAGATCCATTTAGGCGAATGTTTTTCTAATCTGAATTTCAATTTCAGATATATTTTTTCTTATTTTAATTTTTCAGATTAAGCTTTATAAAACAATTAAAATATATTTTATCTAAGATCCATTTAGAATATTGTTTTTCTAAACTGAATTTCAAATTCAGATATGTTTTTTCTTATTTTAATTTTTCAGTTTAGCTTTCGTTTAATTTCGTTCAAATTTTAATTGAATACTTTTAGTTTTTATTAATAAGTTTTATTTTATGCTTAAACTTTATATTAATTATAGTTGGCTTCAAAGAGAGATTAAAAACTAAAGCACTGAGATACGTTTATAAAATAAGACCTAATAGATTAAAACTTAAGAGTCGATGGTAAAAGGTTCTGAAATTATTTTCAAAATAAATCACTTAAAAATTAAACAAAATTGTATAGTCTTCAGACTCAGATATGAGTACACTCTTCTGTTTATTTTTCACACAGCTCGAAGCTTTACTCGTTAGCTTTTCATACCTCTGACGTTTTCGAGTTCTTTACCCAAGCTTAAAACACCTGACTTTACTTGATTATTCTACTCGGAAAGATATGCAGGTGACATTTCAATTATTTTTAGCAACAAACTGCTGACGTTGATGCATTTTCAGCAAACAATTTTAAAGATATTTTCAATATCAAATGTTCATTAAATATGTAGAACATAAAGAATATCAGAAGCTCCAGTTAGAAGGCAACACTTTATTATGTGTAGTCTTATCTGCGAAACGTAAATTAACAGACGACACCGAGCTATTCTAGGTATTATTGCTTCCTATTTGTTGTGAATAATGTTGCATGCAGTCAAGAATTCAATTACCCCTCGCCACTTCTTTCCATACGTTGCCGTTATTGCCTGCCACTTAATGTTGACAATTTCCCATTTGATGCGACGACGACGAAGAGTCACTGAAAATATTGCCAAAGTCAAATAGGAAAAAAAGAATAGCAAAAAAAAAAAAGAATTGGGGAATAAGGTAAACCAATCCGCATCACACACATGTCGCAATGTTTGGCAATTTGTGCAGCGAGGCGACAACAACAAAACAAAATAAAATAAAATAACTGTACGTGTGTTGATAGCAAACGTTTGCAGAGCAATGGATTGATGGGTTGAAAGAGGAGGGAAAGGAAGAGTACGAGTACTAGTTAGTTAGTCTATGGGTGCGAGTGAGAGTGCGAGTGAGAGTGAGAATGAGAGTGAGAATGAGAATGCGAGTGCTGGAATAGCGATGTGGAAAAATATGATGAACTGCGAATGAGCCAAAGACTGTGCATGGCAGAAAGCAAAATCTGCTTAGACCAACATTTAATCACTGTAAAAACAAGTGAAAGTAATTATCATAAATGAAATGAGATTCGTTTTAGCAAAAATTTAAGAGGTTTCTTGAAGGTTTGTCAGGATTGGAGTAATATTAAATTTAAGTGTTTAGTATCAAAAAAAAAGTTTAACAATAACTGAAAGTGCAAATAATAATTGAATTGTACGTACGGAATTACTATATAGTAATAAACAATACCTATTTTTTATTTTTATTTATTTATTTATAATATGAACTGTATAATATTTAAAATTGGTATTACAACTTTACTCATTTTAACTCTTAATAGCAATAAAAAGGTTAATAATTATTTTAATAGAAAAGACTTAACAAAACAGCTATTATTTATTATTTGGTGTTCATCTTAAAAATTGTATAGAAATTTCAGCTCTTTAAACAAGAAACAGAAACAGTATTAATACAGAAAAATAAATAAAGTCGAGAAAAGTGTGCCCATAACTTATGAATTGGAAAACTTGGAATAACTTAATTTGATTTCAGAAAAGCCAATCATTACATTAAAACTTTACCTTAAACGGAAAAGAGATTTCAGTGGCCAAGAGTAATATTTAGGGCAAACTGACTTAAGTTAATTAAGTAGTTGATATCATTAACTTTTCAAATTATTTACTTCCTTAACGGTAAAAGTTTATACACAGTTAAAAGGTAAAATTTATAGGAGTTTAAGCAATATGTCCAACTTTTCTCACTTTTCACATTTTTCTAAATAAAATCATTACTCAACTATCTCAGCCCAGTTGTCATCACTGTTCAGGTAATCTCAATCGCTCCCTCGCTCTTTCAGTCTTTATCTCTCTCTCTTAATTGCCAATATTTAGAATAACAAATCTGACACAATCGCACTCTCTAACTCTCATGTTATTTCCACCTCCCAAAATTGGCAACTGGGCCACAGTTGGCTACACCACGTCGGATGTCATTTATCGGTGGAACAAAGAGCGTCCTGCAGTTGCCATTGCTGAGGACATGAAATTGTCACAATTCGATTTGGTCGATTGTCCGGCGGGTAATTTGACGGACATTGTTTACAAGGCAGCCGCACCCATGCCCCAGGGCTACAACAACAAGGACACGCTGTCACCCAAGCAGACGCCAAACAGCAACAGCAACAACAACAACAAGGCAATGACCACGTTCGCTGGTCCTGGTGCCAAAAATCAACATGTACGCGGCACTGGCTTAAAGCTAGACAAAGGTGCCTTCGGTTCGGGACGGGGCGTGGCAGGAGGCGGTGGCCTTGTCACAAATCTGGCGGGCAGCATCACCCTCGAAACGCATCATCCGTGTAAGTTGTCACTTTACTCTTACCTTAACTCTTAATGCTGACTGATGCTCTTATCACTCGACAGCGGAATACTCCATGCTGATGGTCAACTTTCATCTGCAGCGACACATGGGCAACTTTCTCATCCAGGTCTACGGACCCTGCTGTCTCCTCGTCGTTCTCAGCTGGGTCTCCTTTTGGCTGAATCGCGAGGCAACCGCCGATCGAGTTTCCCTCGGCATTACCACAGTGCTGACCATGACATTTTTGGGATTGGAGGCACGCACTGATCTGCCCAAGGTGTCGTATCCCACTGCCTTGGATTTCTTCGTCTTTCTCTCGTTTGGCTTCATCTTTGCCACCATTCTGCAGTTTGCTGTTGTGCATTATTTCACCAAATACGGCTCGGGCGAGTGTTATTTCATTATCGAGGAACTCGACTCGGATTCGGCCGAGTCCGAGACGGATGTCGATGCCAGCGGACAGTCGGATTTCCGCAGCAGCAGCGAGTCCAAGATCTACGAGGTAATACCATTGTCCATGTGCGCCATCAATATGCCCAGTGCTGGCAATCCGAGTGGCATGTTGCGCTCCAGACGCAGCACACGTAATCGTCGACACGGCTTGGGAGGCTCGAGCTTCTGGCGCTGTCTGGATTGGTTCAGCTGGCGACGCCGACAGCGGCGTCCCAAGCGCAAGGCCACCTGCTCCGATGACGACGACGACGAGGATGATGAGCAGACGCAGCTGCGTGCCGACGAAGCACCTTGCACCTCGGCAGCTGCGGCGGCGGCGGCTGCAGCAGCAGCTGAGCAGAATTCTCCGCCTGTGGTGGGACGTCGACGCATGTCCTTCTATCGGCGGGAGGAGTTGGAGGCACGTCGCAAGGGCAAACGGACGCCGCAATACAATTCGGTATCGAAGATCGATCGTGCCTCGCGAATTGTGTTTCCGCTGCTCTTCTTTCTGATCAATGTGTTCTACTGGTATGGCTATTTGTCGCGTAGCTCACGCATTTTGGCCAATACGCCGACGAGCACCTGATGTTACCTTTTAGCAATTTAGACACAGTCCTTAAAGAAATCAACGCAGCGTTGCAGCAGCGGCAAAGGGGCAAGAGTGTGAATGTTAAAAGGGCAGGAGAGGAAAGTGGAGAAGAGTGAAATAGAGTTGAAATTTATCGATGATTTATGGCTTCAGTTATTTGCTCTTTACCTGATTTGCTAAACGAACGCTTCATGGGATTTCTTTACGCGCTAAATTGCTATGCAGACACTTGCTAAACCGATAAAATGATAAAAACATATCACAGGACTACAAACAGCACAAGAATACTTGACTCTTGTGGAGTATTTCAAGTGCACCTCTTATATTATATATTATTTGTACAGTTAGCTTTTAAGCTTAAGTTATCGATCTAACGTTAAACACTCTACTATACTATAAACTCTTATGCTACTTCGAATATGTTCAATTTAAATATATATATGTGTATTTGTGTATGTATATCAGTTTTGGTCTAAAGAGCTTTTTGAGGGATCACATCAAATAATAATGCAAATGTTAAGACAATTTTGCCGTCAATTCTTCAGTGTCTGGCAAAGTATAGAATGTAGTTAAAAGATTGAAAGAACTATTTACGAACAGCAGTTGGTTACTAGCAAGCGCAACTCAAAGATATTACTATTACAATAAGCTTAATTAAGAGCGTTATGGGAAAACTTGCCAGCACATTGAGGAACTCTATGTATGTACTTTTAATAAAATACAATAAATATAAATGATATGTATACATCATGTGCGTTTCGCGTTTCAATTAAACTGATAGCAACACTAAAAGATAACAAACAATGATATGATAAAAATGCTGGTGAGTATTGAAATTCTTTCATAAAGTGTGTGCAGCATTAAAAGAGGTATGCAACATTCTATTACTTAAACATTACTCAATAATGTCAAACTATTTACACTGTGTAAGGAACACCTTTTGAACTTGATTTAATTATTATTTTGGCAGCTATATCAATATTGGTATATTATAAAAATAAACATAATATTAATAATTGAACTAAATATTAGAAGGATGTTTTTGAAAACTTTTTAAAATTGACTGATATAAACCCCTTAATGGTGTTTCTCTAAAATCCTACAAAATTTTATTCACTTTATCGGGTTTTTACTTAGATAAAAACATTATATAGTAAAAGATTGCAATTGTGTATCCCTTCATTATAAAATCAACTACACCTATAATTATTGTAGTGTTGGAAAAGTAATTATAATAATTACAAAACAAATCAGATAAAACGGTAACAAAAACATGTTCGTCTAGATAATTTGATCAAATCTTGCGCGTGTCCAGCTCGAAATTTCAACATATAAAGGAGTATGAGAGAATAGGTCTTAACATATCAAAGTATAATGTGGCTGAATCGTGTCATTTTAGTGCAATTGACAGTAGTTGTCGGAATAGTGAGCTTCACAAAAGCCCATAGATACTTAACCGAGTTTGAAGATGATGAGTTGTTCAGTGACTGTCCCAACCAACCGGAGAATGTACTCAATGTTCATGGACTCGCAAATTTGACAGAGTTGACTTTTAGCCGACAACAGGACAATTTACATGTATCAGGAAATTTTACATTGCTATGGAATATTGAGAAAACGGATCGCGTACAGGTGATTTCTTTGAATATTTTCTAAAAAATTATGTTAATGACAAAATGTGCTTTTAAGGTTAAGCTTGACCTTTTTAAATATGATCGTCGGGAGTGGGTACCAACTCTCTACTCTATAAAAAGTACTAATTTTTGTCCAATAATGTTTGATAAGAATCAATATTGGTACACATTATGGGTAAAATACATAACGAATATCGATGAAATCAAGAACAATTGTCTAAATGTTCCGGGGGTAAGATATCTAAAAATCATAAACTATTTTGAATGATAGTGTGGCAATATAAAATAATTATTTTTCCAGACAAAGTATATACTAGATGACTTCGATATGTATATAGTAATCGAAAATAAAATGCAAAATATGGAAGGAGAACAAAAACTACGAATTGAGCTTAAAGCATTTGACCAGTCAAATAGGATGCGTCCAACTATCATATGTTATGAAGTTAAAATGAACCTTGTAAAATTAGCACGAGAAGTAAAAGCAAAATTGCCCTTATAAACGACTTACTTGTCTACCACTTTGTGAGTTTTTATTATTGTATATATATTTAGTTACGCAATAACTCGTGCCTTAGAGGTCTGGAAAAAATAGTCAAAAGTTTTCAAATATCCCTTTATCTTCTAGTTTTTGTTTTATCTATTTTCCATATTGGTGTACAGGGAAATCGCTGAAAGGAATAGTGTTCTAAAGCTTATGGAATACAAAACGCTGATGTAAATTTTAAGCTGTCCGCTGTAAGTTACACTTATTACATAACAATAAATGTTTGTTAAATTAGAAGTTTCTTTACTTGCTACCTATGAGGTCGAAGGGTATTATAACTTTCGATCACATCACATGTTATTGTTGCAGGCAGATCAAGATTGTATAATATTTTTTTCACGCCATCTTCATACCAGGAAATTGATACAAAAAAAAAAAAAAAAAGAAAATAAGCGCTATTTTTTTTATTAAAAGCCAAACGTTATATATTATATAATATAAATATAATCACTATATAACATTAAAATTGTATTGTATTGTATTGTAAAATTGTAATTACAATGTATTAAGTCAAGTAAGAAATATACAGTCGAGTGTGCTCGCCTGTGAGATACCCGCCTCCAATTGTGAATCAAAGCTATACAATGCAGTATTAATTTAGAAATATACCAAAAAATACAAAAAAATATAACAAAGACTATTTTACCATATATACATAGTCTAATGATCGAGGATATGTATTTAAAAACATCCCCGATCAATAATTTCGTTAATTAATGTAATGACCTGAATAAATATTAAAAATGTGTATAACATGAACGTCAGCTACTAGCTGAATTTTTTGATTGTGGAAAAAAAAATTTACAATTGAAAAATATATTCTGTTATCACCATGACATTCTACGTTCACTTACTTATTTTAAAAGTTATTTATGTAAGGATGTATAGACTAGACAGTACAAAATTTGTAAAAATGCGTTTTATTGACAGGCAAGAGTATTTATTATTCAACCGTGTTGTTTGCTTATCATTTTTGTTTACACTATTATTTATTACTATTATTTACAATTTGATCAAGGCCTATATATAAGGCAATAGATTGCCTAGCTTGGGCAGATAAACATCTGGCATTGGCAGCTGGGGGTTCTCACGCAACTGATCCAATTGATAGCTGCCCGTGCCCACTAGGAGGGATTGCATGTTACAGTTCCTGGCAAAGGTGACGTCGACTTTGCAGCTACAAAGGCAGAGAAAGTGTGACAGATTTGACGTTGAATGACATTTCGCAGCTGCTGCTTACCAATCGCCAATCATTAGCGTACGCTCTGGCTGCAATGCAGCTGTGCTCAGCAGTGGCTCAAGCACCAAAGGATTCGGTTTGCCCATTTCCAATGCCGGACGTTCGGCACAGGTTTCGATGGCGGCGACAAAGGCGCCGGTGCCGGGTATGTGAAGAGAGGGATATTTGTGCACGGCATCCTTGTTCGTAACGAGAAATAGGCAATCGGGATTGCTGCTCAAAATGTGACAGGCACGGGCCAATTTGCAGTAGCTGAAATACTCGTCCCAACCGACAACAACGGCTCCAATATTGGCCGCAGCTGCGGGCGTGCTAAACTCACGCTGGACAAACTCCTGCCACTTGTCACCTGGCTGCAGTTCCTCGGCTTTGCCAGCACCAAAGCTCTCAATGCCGGCGTCGGTTAATTCCCTGGCAATAGCCGCATTTCCGACCACGTAAACCCGCTTTGTGCGGTCGAATGTCTTGTGCTGCTTGAGATAATCAACAATGGTTTGTGTCGGCGAAATGATGTGCGACTCATTTGGTATCTGAATGCCCAGTTTTTGGGCGCGTTGAAAGATTTCATGGCGAGTCTTGAGGCCATTATTTGTCATCAAGTAAATCTTTTTTCCAGCACGTGATTGCAGTGCATTCAACACTTCTACAGCGCCTTCGATAGCCGTATCATCAAACCATATTGTGCCTAATTAATATAAATTAAATAATAAGTTTAAATTCAAATTCGATCGCGCGCGTAAAGTTTCTACAGATACCTAAAGAAAGGTGGCAACGCCAATATCTCATATGTTGCCATTTTATAGCTTTGTGTTTTTTAATAATTGTAGATACAAATCTGATCGTTTAGAGGGGCAACAAAAACCTGTTCTAAGATCTAGAAGTTATCGTATTTAATTTAAGAAACTGGAAAATTATTAAAAAAGATGCGCTGTTTTTAAACTTTAAAATGGACAGCACACTTTAAATAGTGTAAACAAGTTAGTATACTTTGGTATATTCCACTTGAGGTCACTTTGACTTGCAGTCTTCTACTCACACACGCACACATAGGAATGCTTACTCACCGTCGCCGTCACTGATAATCGTATCGAAGCTCTTCAGCCAGTCGCTCACCTGCTCGGCCTGAAGATCTAGCAAATTCGTGCCGCTCGCCTTAAACATGCTGTAATGGCGCACTGATTATAACTGTCGGCCGAATTGGCACAAAAAACGTTCGTGCCCCAACCACAATTGAGCGTCGGCTGAGCGGCAAACACAGTTAGCTCGCTGTGCATGCTGTCTCTCTTGCACCTATGTAGGGATAGTTCATATGCGCTACACTTGATGGCATTTCAATAAGCACGATCAGTTTACAAAATAATTATAGTTTTATTGTAAATTGAACTAGAAACATTTATATTTTTGTTATGTGTAAAATAAATTTCCATCTATTGGTTATATTTTAATAGCGTCCCTGAGCGGAATACATACATAGGTTAGTTCATTGAGAATAAATGAATAAATTCAAATGAAAGTTAAAAGTTAAAAACTTAATAACTGCCACCAGTTGCCTTATCAACAATAAAAGGCAGCAGATCTCCCAATCTGGGCAGGTACACATCAGGTATTAGCTTTTTGTCCTCTGGATTTTTGCTCTGCTTCCACTCGGCAACATCGCTCAACTGATGAATGCCGGTGCCAACGAGCAGCGTTTGAAAGCCGCAATTGTAGCCTAGAAGTACATCTGTATTGGCACGATCGCCAACCATCAGAGTGCGCGATGGATCAATAATCTTCTGATTGATCAATGGTGCGCAAATAGCTGGATTCGGTTTGCCAATAACAATCGGTTCCCGTTCCGCACATGTTTGAATGGCTCTCACAAAACTACCGCTGCCTGGCACGACAAGCGTTGGCATTGGAAAACGTTCATCCGTATTTGTGGCGATGAATAAGCAGTTCGGATCGCTAAGGTACGATGCGGCTTTTGTCATTTTCGGAAAGCTAAAATGTTCATCGAATCCAACCACAACGGCGCCAATATCCTTCTCCAATACTAAATGCTTTGACATAAACTCTCCCAACGATCCGTGCATCTGATCTGGGCCAACTGTTGTATGTGCAATGCCAACGGCATCCAGTTCTTTAGTAATACCCTCCGATCCAATCACATAGACCTTTTTGCTAAAGTTGTGTGCCTTCAAGTAAGCTGCTGTTGCATGAGCAGTTGATATGATACCATTTTCAGTGATGTGATATCCCATATCAACGCCCTTTTTAAGCAACTCGGCGCGAGTCTTTGTAGAGTTATTTGTGCAAAAATAAATGCTTTTGCCTATGGTTTTTAAATTATTCATAGCATCTGCGGATCCAGCAATCGGCTCACCATAGACCCAGAGCACGCCTGTATAAATTCAAGATTAAATTGTTATGAATATAAATAATAGTTAATCATCCAGAAAAATCAATAAAATATTTACCACAAATTTTATAATACACATTTACGAGAATTATTTTCTAACTTTAAAGTATTATTAAATTTGAGTTGGAATTATTTTCATTTACCAGTTTTCCACATATGATATTCATTAAAAATATAATAGAATTTTGTAAATCTCGTAAATATTGTATCATATCTCATTCGGTAGTATCTTTGTTTTAATAAATTGTTTGTTTTTTAAATAATACTAGACTATATTCGTTCATCGGCTGCCTAAAGTTGACAAGTAAATTTTATAATATTTCATAATATCAATTATTGTGTTCCTAAGCATGAAGTGGAGCAGCTTCAAGAGGTCTTGTTAGCCGCACCCCATTGACATTGTGCTTTGACATTGAAATTTGCGCGGCCACGCACACGCACACACACAAACACATGCACAACACGCAAAAGGCATAACTACACAAAACTATAGTGACTGGTGACGTAGAGCCTGTCTGCTTTCGAAAACTTCCTATCGTTACGCAATTTACATACATATATATATTTGTGATGTAGCATCATTTATTAATTTATTTCACTTACCATCGCAATCAGTAATAACAGAATCAAAGCTATCTAGCCAAGCTTTGACCTCATCTTTGGATAGGTTCAATAGGTTGGTACACGTTTGTTTATACATTGTACGTTTATCGTTGTGTTTTAATTGATGAAGTGCTTACACATGGGACTGGGATAATCAAATGTCAGTTTCGTACTGCAGGTTACCTTTTAATTACAACATTTCATTCACTGATAATTTATTTATGTATATCTATGGGCTGATGGCCTTTCAACTATCTGGCAGCTCTCCAAAACCAATCAGCTGTTTGCTTTCAGGCTCAGCTGGTCCAAAAGTACTGTCGATTTACGGTATATTTTAGTACATTCCCCGGAGTAGCTGTTGCATTTGCCAACATTTTCCCTTTCTTTGCCCGCCAAGTATGAAATTCGAAATTGTTAAATATAATTGTTTATTACATTTCTATGCCGTTTATTATTGTAATGGGCGCTTACATATATAATTAATTACTTAGAGTACAGGTTTCTGTTTTGTTAAATCTCAGCTTTTTTCTTTCATTCATTATTAATTGTTTTTTTTATACAAACATGCTGGAAGAACAAACCATTGCAAACAAAGAAAAATACTGTAGCTAGCACTAAAGTTTTAAGCAAAATAAGAATATTCATTTTGATGACTGATCATTTTGTAAAGTGCATGCTAGGATTTGTATAAATTTGTAAATGTATATGCGGTGTATATAATTAGGTTTTTGCAGTGTTGGGGGTTGGTAATTGTGGAATCTAGAGCGAAAATTTAGCATTTTGTACCATAATTTGCATTAAATAAATCTCATTAAGCTAGCAATGCATTACAAAACGAACGAAAAGTTGGCTAATTACAATTTAAACTATTTTTACAATCATAACTTTAAATTATAACCTAAACATGAAACTTGTTTTTTTTTCTTTTTGTTTTTTGTTATCAAGAAATTGCATTTAGAGCGTGCGTTTGTATTTTGGACACATGTGATTTTCTTTTGTTATTAAAGGAGCTATGGATGTGTGTGTTTGTGTGAGAGAGGTAATGAGCCAAGTCTATTAACTAATGGATTTCGCCTAAAACTGTGACACTAATAAGCTGCCTGGACCGCCCGCTCCGCCACTACTCGAGTTGCCGCCCGGTCCACCGCCGCTTGTGCCAAGCACAGAGCCCAATAACGCTCCACTGGGCATTTGTTGTTGATGCTGATGTTGCTGTTGATGCTGCATTGACAACTGTTGTTGAGGCTGCTGCTGTTGTTGCATTTGCAGCGATGGCGGAAAACTATTAAGACCCATGCCCGTATTCATGCCGCCAATAACGCCGCTTGATCCCATTGGATTATTCGACATGCCCGCTGTGGCGCCCATAACTGGTCCAGCTCCCATGCCACCAGCCAAGGCACCGCCACCGCCGGGCATGCCCATGCCCAACGCTGACCCAGGCTCAGGACTTTGATTTTTCTTTTTTCGTTTCTTTTCCTTTTTACGCTTCTTGCGCTCTTTGTCATCCTCGTGACGTTTCTGCTTTTTGTGCTTCTTCTCGTAGGTCTCCAAGCCAGCGGAATCTAAAAAGGTTGCAATGAGAAGAGTTGCAACTAAGCGCAAACTCCACTTGAACTTACCCAGCAGCGTTGACTCTGTGCCGCCCGTGGTGACGCCGTCTTTGTGTTTGTGCTTTTTGTGCTTGTTTTTGTGTTTACGCGCAGGTGTTGCATATGTGGTGCGATACTGTTCCGGCAGCTGGCAATAGTAAATAATAATTATGATTAGAAATACATACAATTACAATTGGAAGGATGAGACAAACCGGTCCAGGATGCAAACGAAAACCGGCTAACTGCACGGCAGTCAGTGGCAGCAGCTCTTTACCACCAATGGGCGGCTTCTCGATTACGCTGCGCAGTGTGCTGTTCTCGACGGGATGCGTGATGAGGTCATTGATGCCTGGTATATTTGGCAGAAAAGAGGCCAAGGATTCCTTGAACTTTTTCTCCTTGAATTTTGTTAGCGTATGATGCAGTCCATATTCGGTCATGAGATCCTTGTCACCTGTCAATTCAGCCTTCGCTGGTGGCTCCTTCATCGAATAGAATGGTCCTGTGTGTATTATTGTTGGTGTTTTACCTAACGATATCGTTGTCTTCAGCGTTCCCGACGAGTCCTGTCGCGCCACCACTGGCGATCGACCGCCGTGGGGCGAGGAGCGTGGTGAGTCCATCATAATGTTGCCGTAGTTGCTCATCATTTTGTCGCAGTTGCAGGAACAGGAACAAAAGGCAGACGAACTTTCAAGTTAGGCACTCATACAACAACAGCAACAACAACAAGGCCAGACAGCGCAGCAACTTTCGCAAGTCGCTAGCAGACGCTGCCGCATACACAAATTGCGAGCACTATTTGCTCGGCTTGCTATTGCGGCCGCTTAACACTTTTAACTATGTTTTAACAATTATTTTGCACGTTTTATTGCGATTTTCTTTACTGAATTTGCAGACAAACTCTCGCCATCTTGTTGTGTTCGTGTACAAGTGTGCACAGACAGCGAATAACTAAACATACCATGTATGCTATGCTACGGCCTGAAATACCAAAATTGTGGTCCGATTACATTGCATATCGAAATGAAGTTCTTATCGAAATTAATACACTAAATTGAGCGGGAAAATGTAACGAATTCCACTTTTTGTTTTCTGCAAAGGGATATTAAAAAAATTTTGAGGAATCTTTAAAAACGTTAGATGTAATTTAAAATAAATTTTTTAAATGGTCTACAATTGACCTTATCTCTAAATAGTGTAACCAGTCTCCAACAACCAAATGTGATATATCTCACAGTAAAATGGTATTTTTTGCAACGCAACTTGTGGTCACGCTGGCCCAGTCATCATCTGCGATTTGTGCCGTGTTCTAGCAAAAAATTTCCAGAATAATTTTCAGTGCAAACATTGAAAATTATTGGAAATCATAGTAGTTGGTGGAATTTCAAAACACGAAAGTAAATTTTACAACTAACCAACAATGCAGTCGACGTTATCGAGAGCTGCGGCTGTTGCCAAGGTACTAACTAAGAAGTTAATGTAAAAAACATTACCAAAAAATCTCAATCGAGGGTTATGCAATTCTAACCTAAATAGGTCATAACTTTGGCATTAACTGCATTAGTGACGTCAAAACCGTAAAGTGATTGTGAATGTCAAGGCCGTTCATTAACCGCTGTTATTAAGATTATTGTTAATCTCAAAAAGACTGTTAAATGCCACTGTGATTAGCGTAAACACAACAAAACCGTAAAAATAATATTGTCAGTGTGACCAGTGTGTCTTTCGAAACTAAAACCGTTCTTTAAATTTTTGCTTGCAGTCTCAGCTACGCACCAATGCTGCGATTTTAGGCTCTTTAAATGCCCGCTTCTATTCTGCAACACACGAAGCTGATATTGTGGTGATTGGCTCTGGCCCTGGTGGCTATGTAGCCGCCATCAAAGCGGCCCAGATGGGCATGAAGACCGTCAGCGTGGAGAAGGAGGCAACGCTCGGCGGCACCTGTTTGAATGTCGGTTGCATTCCATCGAAGGCACTGCTCAACAATTCGCATTATTATCATATGGCACACTCCGGTGACTTGGCAAAGCGTGGCATCAACTGCGGCGAGGTGACGCTCGATCTGGAGAAGCTGATGGCCCAAAAGACGAATGCCGTCAAGGGCTTGACGGGCGGCATCGCGATGCTGTTCAAGAAGAACAAGGTCACCCAGCTGACGGGCTTTGGCAGCATTGTCAATCCCAACGAAGTGTTGGTGAAAAAGAACGACGGCACCACCGAAACGGTGAAGACCAAGAACATATTGATTGCCACCGGCTCCGAAGTGACTCCCTTCCCAGGCATCACGGTAAATATAAATATTACTTCTTTTTGCTTCAATCTCTTACGTGGATTTACATGCAGATCGATGAGGAAGTGATTGTAAGCAGCACTGGAGCCTTGAAACTGGCTCAGGTGCCCAAGCATTTGGTTGTGATCGGTGCTGGTGTTATTGGCCTCGAACTGGGCTCAGTGTGGTCTCGTTTGGGCGCTGAAGTCACTGCCATTGAGTTCATGGACACTATTGGCGGTGTGGGCATCGATAATGAGGTGTCTAAGACCTTCCAGAAGGTCCTCACCAAACAAGGACTCAAGTTCAAGCTGGGCACTAAAGTGATGGGCGCCTCACGCAGCGGCAACAATGTCACCGTCAACGTAGAGGATGCCAAGTCTGGTGCCAAGGAGGAGATCCAGTGCGATGCTCTGTTGGTGAGCGTGGGACGTCGCCCCTACACCGAGGGTCTTGGCCTCGAGGGTGTTGGCATTGTGAAGGACGATCGTGGTCGCATTCCCGTCAATGCCACGTTCCAGACGGTCGTGCCAAACATTTATGCCATCGGCGATTGCATTCATGGCCCAATGTTGGCCCACAAGGCTGAGGATGAGGGCTTGATTACCATCGAGGGCATCAATGGCGGTCATGTGCATATCGATTACAACTGCGTGCCCAGCGTGGTCTACACACATCCCGAGGTTGCGTGGGTTGGCAAATCCGAGGAGACGCTGAAGCAGGAGGGTGTCGCCTACAAGGTCGGCAAATTCCCCTTCATGGCCAATTCGCGTGCAAAGACAAACAACGAGACCGATGGTTTCGTTAAAGTTTTGGCTGATCAGGCCACGGATCGCGTGCTGGGAACGCACATCATTGGCCCCTCGGCCGGTGAGCTGATCAATGAGGCTGTTCTGGCCATGGAGTATGGCGCATCGTCTGAGGATATTGCCCGTGTCTGTCATGCTCATCCAGTAAGTTGGAAAAACACTTTCCCACTTCTTTAAAAATTGATTAATTTGATGTTTCTTTGTAGACCTGCTCTGAGGCTCTGCGTGAGGCGAATGTGGCTGCTGCTTTTGGCAAACCCATTAATTTCTAGATCGTTTTCTTGCTGCTGCCCTGCAACAAACAAAAAATCAACACATTTCGATATACCTAAAAGTGTCTGCGAGTTGAAAATTCTCATTGTGCAAATATTTCTAAAATTCGCCGATAAATATATAGAACTGCAATGTATTGCAAAAATATATAATTGAAAAACGTTGTCCTAAGTATAGCAATAAAATCGCGTTTAAATTTACGATAACAAGCGCGCATTATTTTATTACAAATTATCGGTGGCTGCTGAATATCGTTGGTGGTGATTGGCAAGACTATCTACGTTTATCGATAAGCTAAAATATTAAACAGTGCCATTAAATAAAGGTTTGTTCACAACGAATTTCTAATAAGTGATAATAATACGATTTGTAATTGTTTATGTATTAATAAATACTTTTATTTTTTAATAATACGATCGATATGTTTGAGTCGATCTACATATGTATATAAAAGCGAATATGGCATAGACGACTTATCGACACAGTGAACCTTTTTGTATATTTCTTTGGTTGCCGATAAGGATAGTTAAAGCTATCTTTGCAAAATAAATGCATGCAACTTGAAATAAGGTGTAGCAATCGATATACAACTATGTTATCGAAGTGTCAGTTTTGTTCGGTCACACTTGACATATGTTCATAGTTTGGTTTTTTAAAAAAGAAATACCTAGTGCAAAATTAAACACACAATCAGATTCGGGGTGTTATTTTCTTTAACTTTTGCTTTTTTGTTTTATTAAGTGTGATCCATATATGCAAAACCATTTAAAACTATTTATGTAATTTAAGCAGAAACCGCACACAAAATTCTGAATAAGAAACACTTGCGCAATGTTTCGCGTGGCCATCAAAATCAATGTTCCGAAGAACCATTCCAATTGCATTTCAATCTCGCGGCAAATGTCGCTGGCCAAAAGGTTCCTGAATGCCAATCAATTTCAAACTGCTACAATTGGATTTGGAGGAAAGGAACAACGAACAGTGCCATCGTCGGCGACATCGCAATTACACGCAGCTGGCAAGCAGCAAAAGAAGTCGCCCAGTGTGGACAACAGCAATGAGCAGCCGGTGAGTAGCAGAAGTCTTGGACGGTGATGTAACAATTCACTCACTCCCCACTCCAAATGGCAGACAAGCAGCACGCGCTGGCCACGCAAGGTGTTCAGTGGCATCCAGCCAACGGGTTCACTGCATCTGGGCAACTATTTGGGTGCAGTGCGAAAATGGCTGCAAATGCAGGAGCAGAACAGCAGCGATAGCATCACCATTTGCATTGTGGACATGCATTCGATAACAATGCCACACAATCCTCCAATGCTGCGTGACAATATCTTCACCATGGCGGCCACGCTGCTCGCCTGCGGCATTGATCCGGCCAAGTGCACGTTGTTTGTGCAATCGGCGGTGCTGGAGCACAGCGAATTAAACTGGATACTCAGCTCGTTGACGACAATGCCGCGATTGGCGCAGCTGCCGCAGTTCAAGGAGAAGTCGCGACAGGTGCGCGATGTGCCGCTGGGTTTATATGTCTATCCCGTGCTGCAGGCCGCCGACATAATGCTCTACAAGTAAGAGAGTGCGTTAACCTGTACTTGCCTTGACTTAAACCCAACTGTTTTTTGCAGAGCTACCCATGTACCCGTTGGCATTGATCAGCTGCAGCACATTCAGCTGGCCCAGCATCTGGCACGCAACTTCAATGGACGCTATGGCGAGCTGTTTCCCGTCTGCACTCCTGTCATTGAGCAGGACGATGGCTCCAGAGTCTTGTCTTTGCGTGATGTGTCGAAGAAGATGTCCAAATCGGATCCTAATCCCAAGGGCACAATTAATCTGGCCGACTCCCCTGAGCAAATCAAAGAGAAAATTAAAAAGGCTGTGACAGACTTTACGTCAGATATTTCTTACGATCCAAATACGCGTCCAGGCGTCAGTAATCTCGTCAATATACATGCCCATGTAACGAACTCGAGCATTGCCACCGTTGTAGAGGAGGCCAAAACCTTGGATACCGGACGGTACAAGGAACGTGTGGCCGATGCCGTCATTGAGCATTTACGTCCCATACGCGAACAGATCGATCGACATATGGCGAATCGAAAGGAGCTGAGCTACATGCTGGAAATGGGTGCCGATCGAGCACGTCAAGTGGCCCAGCAAACGATGCTGGAGGTGAAGCAACGACTGGGACTAGGCACTTATTGCAATCAACCGGCTAGTGTACAGGTTGCGCCACTGCTGCCAGAGCATTCCAAGCAGACGGCGAGTCAACGACTGGCCAAGGGAGTTTTGCACCCGGAGGTCAATGCGCACAATCAGCCACATTTCGAGCAACGCATGGAGGCGGGACGTTCAATTAATGCTATTGGGGGCGATGCTGGTGAGGCTATCAGCGGTGATTTCGACACAATGCAACAGCAGCTGCAATCGCGGAACATGCGACGCATGATCCAGAAACCCATTGTGCCTGTGCAGACGTTGCGCGTAGAGAAGTCAAGGAATCGAACGGCGTCACGTCATGTCTTCAAGCTGGACACCTTCAATGTGCCCAAGGTGGGCTTCAATGCGCCTTCAATGCAAGGCCCAACCCTGCCCAACGCTCGACGCTCTGCATCGCCGGGAAGTGGACAACTGGGTTTTGCTGCCACGTTGCCTTTGAATGCGGTCAACAGCATTTCGGGCTTTAAATATGGACAGAGCGGCAATCACAGCGCCTTGGCTTCGGTGACTAGTCAAGCGAATGCAATTACCAAGCAGCAAGAGTTGGTCAGCACTTTAGCCAACAGTGCCTTCTATAAGGCAGCGGCCAGTTCCTTTAACAATGCCAATCCGAGTGTTGTCAATACTGCCGCTAAAACAGTCCGGAGCAAACAACAACAGCAGTTGCAGCAAGCGGAATGTGATCACAGCGAGTCCGAGCAGGTTGATGAGGACGTGGAGCAGTCGACGGATCAGCAGGATGAGGATGAGGAATCCTCCGCGTCCTCGTCCAGCGACATTTCGAAGCCAGAGGCCACAAAAATGGAGAATTAAATAAGCACCATGCAAAACCTGTGCACTGTTGTTGTTTAGTATAATCTTTGTAAGCAAAAATCGTCTGTTAAACTTAAACACTAGTCAACCAAAAAAAAAAATACACAAATTTAAATTTCGAAGTGTAAACTGTTTTTTGGTCATTTATTTAAAAAAAAAGCTCACTTTTAGTATTTTGCTTCAAGTCGATACGTTTGGTGTTTGCTACTTGTAAATATGCGGTCACACAGTATGAATTGTTTGCTAGTTTCGTTGAATTGTGCGATTCGGTCGGATGTGTGCGCGCTTTTCTTCGACGTTCTTGCGTTTCGTTTCGTCGCTCTAACTTACCTGTATATTCGTATGTGTGTGTGTCTCTGCGTGTGTATGTGTTTGTGCAGCCAGCAAATCAAAACCTAATCAAAGTATGCAAATGCGTTGCCAACGTTACGCACGCGTAGTAAATACAGCTAAATAAAAAACCCCAAATTGTGTCTGTTTGTATGTGCGTGTTTCATTTGAAAAGCCGCAAAGCGTAAAAAGCATCAACATCACCCGCATGACCCGAGTGAAAGTGCAACAAATATTCCAACTAAATCAAAGCTTACACCTTTATTTTTTGGCCTTGTCCACACAACATAGCAAACAAAACAAGTACATAACAGCAAAATTAAAACATAATTAAGACCAAAATATAGCCGTAATAAAAGAATCACTTGGACTACCTGTTGTCTAAGAAGTTCGTTGGACGCAGCGGAAAACAGAAGCAGAAGCAGCGCAGCAGCAGCGGATTACAAAAAAAGAGGTGCGCAACAACAATACGAATAACAAGCGGGAAGAAGCAGAAATATCTAACTGTTGCGTCTCTCGCTTCTTCGTTTGTGTGCGTCTGTTTATGAGTTTGTGTGCGTGAAGTGCATTTAAAATATTTAGTTAATTGCGCTACGCTCAAATATTTTGCCCAACAGTTTTAAACAGGTGCGTTTTGTGTTATTTTTTGTTCTTTACTGTTTTACATCATTTGGGGAACAACAGTTGTTGGCCGTTACACACATACAAATGCTCATATGCTTGTGTTTGCATGGCTGTGTTTGTAAATGCTCATTAGCATTTTTGGGGACTGTCAAACTGTTACCCAAGGCAAAATAAAAAGCTGCTATTAAATTGGATGTTAAATATGTTTTATCAAGTTTAATACATTAAATATGATATTAATGTTGTTAGCATGCACAGTCATTTGTCTTGGTTTTAGTTGACACGCAATACTTATTATTATTGATTCTCAAACTGTAAGCGCAGTTGTCAGTGGTTGAAGCAGCATTGCTGTCTAAGCTTTTGTTTTTACTTTTTTTGTGGTGTACGCGCAATTAAGCAAATTACTTGTTATAGTTGTAGTTGTAACATTTGCACCAATGCGAAATTCCCATTTCGTTTGCTGTTGTTTTTTTTCAGTTGCCGTGCCAGTTGGCGCCATCGCCAACGACGCTTTTTGCTTGGTTTATTGTTTTCTTTGGTTTAGTTTTTTGTTTTTGCGTTTTAGCCATTTTTACCCTCTGATTATAGCTAGAGAAAGGGTATTATAGACTGATAAAAATAGAAAACAAGTAGAAATTCTATCCAGCATCCTTACAGTGCACTGCTTGCAAGCAGGTCTCCGCCACTGCATAATACCGCTTATTCACTCACACTCACTGCAGGGTATCTATGCTCACACACACACGTACGTACAAATAGGAAGCTTTTCTGTTGCTTTTAATCCATTTGCTGTAATTGCAACCAAGCAGTGCACGCAAGAGCGCGACAACCAGAATGAGAGCAAAGGAGCATTAAGAGCATGCACAAGTGTTTCCGGCTCTTGTTGTTGTAACTATGGCCACCTGCCCCGGCATAAATGCAACAGGAAGCCAGTCAGTCTATAAGAAAAAAAAAAACTGAAGCGACATTAGACACTCGAAGCAGCCACGATGTTTTTTTTTGTTTTTTCGGTAATGCGAAACCCACTCAAAGATGCAGCAGCAGCTGCTCTCTGCTCTTTACGCTCTTTTGCTTCTTCTTTTGCTTTTGCATTGCATCACACGCGTATGGATTTTATTTCCTATTTTCTTGTGTTTTTTTTTGCGTTTTCCATACGTATGGTAATTTGATAGTTTTCTTCATTTCGCCCAAGTCCATTTGGCCCCTATTAACATTGCTTAGCGCTCTAAAATTACAACAGCCATAGCAGTCCCCCCTGTTCCTGTCTTTCTCTTGCCACCCACCTTGTTTTACCACCACTCTATTGGCATCTCCCTCACTCGTTTAGCTGTCTAATGGTTCTGCTTTGCAATGCACTTTGCATATGCCCAAAAATATGCATTGTTGTTGTTGTCGGGCCTTGGCACAGTTATGTGGCTTGGCCACGCTTTTTTTGCTGTTGTTGTGTCTTTAACTTGTTTGTCTTCTGGTTTATGCCTGAAGTATTTTACTGCAATTGCAGTTTTGGGGTTCTATGTTCGGCATGACCTGTTCCTACACGGTTTGAGCAGCACTAACGAGCTGCAAAGTGTCAAAATGCATAACAGGTTTGAGCAGCGCTTTGAAGCTGCTAAGTTGCTTGAGAGTTGTTCAGAGGAGGTTTAAGAAGCACTGGCAACGGGATTAAATACTCGTTTTTATTTATTTTAATAATCTTTATTTAAGAAAAATACGTATACTTAGGTGTACGTGAATTTATATTACAAAAATAAAAGTTATAGAGAATTTAAGTTTTTCTATTTAATTTAAAGAAAAAGTTGAACATAGTAAGGAGCATTATATAAATGATTTTTACAAAAAAATAAACTGTAAATATTTAAACTTTCATAAGCCCAGAAATATATTAAATATTATACAATATATTCAGCTTATACGTTTCTGCTAGTCTCCATAAATAACAATTGTTCAATACATTACCAACGTTTCTCATAAGTTAATTAACAAACAATTCTTTAGATAATTTTTTTGCAATTGCGAACGAATTTCCATTAAAAAAAATACAACTTGTATAAAGCCGCTAATTAATGCATAAAAGCAACGAAATAACAATGATACTATATAAAAAAAAGCTGCAGCTAAATATAAAATTACAGATTTGAACTTCAATTCGATTCAAGGCAAACGAGTCGAAATGATTTTGTTGTTTTAGCTTTTTACTTATTTTTTTCTGGTTTTTTGTTGTTGTGTTTTTTGTTTATAACCGAGAACTCGTGCCAGTTGTTTTGTTATTTTCGTTGCCAAAAGCAGAAGAAGAATGAGATGAGAAAAGAGCATGTCGAGAAGCGAGAGCGAGAGCGAGAGCGAGATAAGTGAAATAAACAAAAAGGAAGCTAAAAAAGCTGCCTATCGACTTTTGTTAGACAGATGATGACATCGTCAATTGATTTGTAATTGGTTGAGAATTGAAGTGCAGTCGTCATCAAAGTGGGTCAAATGCATTTACCACCTGCCGCCGTTGCATGCACCACCAAATTGAGGTGCAATTGAAATGAGAATGCACAGAGGAAGGGAGGGGGGAATGCGATTGGTCATTGGAACAACGCATATGTTTGTAATTAGTCAGGGAAACTCCCCGCTCTTCCCTCGCCAAGTCTGGCGACACTTTTCTCGCTCGTCTCTTTTTGAAGGCAACCGCTTTCTGGCCTAAGTAAATACAATTGCGGTGACTGAAAAGTCTGTAAACACACAGAAAACACAGAGAACTCATAGAGAGGGACTCTCAAAAGTACTGCAACGACTTTAAACAGGTGGCGACTACTTTGTTGTTGTTTATAAACGAATGTTTCTAGATATACGTACATTGTATTTATTTTTATGTGTTTGTTCTGTCATGTGCGGCGAGCGTCGCACGCAGTTCTGTAATGTATCTTTCAGATACAAGTACGTGAGCCACAGACTTCCGCATCTCCTTTTGATTACAAATATCTCAGCATTCTAGATGCCTGTGCGTTTGTTCCCGTCAATCTAATACAAATTCTCCTGCACCATTCCAGCTGTAATTGTCATGAGGGGAATTGCTTTTTTAAGACATTATAATTACTTTGCATTGCTTCTAATTTCACTGAGCTGCAACGATTGTGGGTCAACAGCAGTTTACAACTTCATTTTTGGCATAAATAGAACTCTTTCTTCGGCACAAAGTTGTGTACTTTTCGCTTTTGAAGTTTCAACTGCTTGTTGGATTATTAATTTACTTCTGGGAATGCAATTTATAGCCTTGCATACCCTGTAAAATGTACCTAACAAATAGTTGTTTTTACTTAAGAACTCTATCTTTACTTTGAAGTTCCTCATATGCATTTTATTTTGCATTTCAAGTTAAACACAGAGTTGGTGTTCAAGATTGAACTTGGTTTTACTTTTAGTAAAGAACTTCACTTGACTTTGGATCTATTTTCTATGAACTAGTATAAGCCCTGTGAAATGTATTTATTGTTATTATTTTATTGAAATAATGCATACAATTCCTTGTTGCAATAAGATGCAGCAGAGCGACTAAGGTCTTCAGGTTAATAATATATTTTGAGTATTATATAAACCTCTATTGAATTAATTTAAAATGTAAAAATTATAGTAAATGTTATGTTTTAACTTTGTTTTACATTTGTTAAAAAACTTCACTTGCTTTTAGATGTGGAAACGCTTCGTTATCGTTCTATTTGAATGTTGATAGTTTGATTTGCCAAAATATATGATATTTACTCTAAAGAATTTTCTAAATTCTTATTAGTTAAAGTGCCAGTCTTATATCTTTTAAGTTTCACAACTATAATTATATTTTTATAGCATTTTTAACAATTCTATTTCTTTTCTAAAGCAACCTTAAATATGTTGCTTATTATTTCCTCAATAAAAGTCCATTTATCGACTTTGATATCCTTCCGCTAAGTATTGGCTTAAAAGAGTGACCTTTGGTCGATGTTGCCTCAACTGTCGACTCGATTTAGCCATTTACTTGCTGAGCTGCATCTTATTTAACATCTCCTAGTCGAGCACTCTCGTCTGCAACAATCTTGCTATACAGCTGAGTACTTAAAAGCGATGTGGCAGAGTTGAAGAAGTATGCTTGCTGCCTGCCCCAACAACAACTTCGACTGCCTCATTATTCATTCAGCAAAGGCAGTCGGCCAAGTAGAATATATGTGTGTGTTTTCTTTTTTGGCTTCCGCTTGAGTGTGTAGGCCTCAAGAATTTTAAACCTGCTGCATGTTGACAACAAGGAAGAGGGGAGAGGAGTGAGGTTGGGCTACGAGGCTGGGCTACAAATTAGCGGGAACTGCCAGCGAGGCATCCACGATCCAAAAAATATAGCAACTCTCTCGAGGTGCAGACAGTTTTTCGAGATGCATAAAAATAAAATATGTCAAAGCGTCGCAAATGGGATTTGCTCTGGTATTTTAGGAGTAGTAGTAGAAGGCGGGCGAATTTTCCGTGCACTTCGTTGAGGAAAATCTTAATTGAATTTTCACACTACAATTTACACATTTGCTTTGGGGGGCCTTTTTTGTGCCCTTCATCTGGCTAAATTATGGCCATTTTCATTTGTATTTGGACCCAATTTGTCAAACAATTTGTCGCCCAAAATAAAAGAAAAAAGTTGTCAACTTCAAACTGTAAATGAATTTCAAGTTCCCAAAAAAAAAAAAACTTTAGAAACTTTGCTACAGTTTTCCCACAGTTTGTATTGTCATTCGGTTGTGTTTTTGTGCATTTTCCACACGTTTTTCATCCTCCACCCAGTGACCCAATTCTTCACATTTGATTCTTCACTTTCAAGTGTCGCAATGCATTTTCTCATTTTCTCTTTTCATTTGGTTTTCATGTTCTTGTTGTTGCACAATTAATCAATATTGTCTTAATCTATTTGGTGTCTGATTCTTTTCGACTTTTGTCTATTTTTTTATGGGGGGGCGTTTGTTTTTTTCCCCTCCCACCATTATATGTTTAATGGGGGGCGTTCTGAAGGGCCATTAAATAAGCTTTAATGTTGTTTGTTATGGTGATTTTTTGTTTCCTTATCAGTTTCCTCAATTTGAACGCTATTGAGTTGAAACTTTGTATAATTGTTAACTGATTTATTTTGCACTTATCCCACAAATTTTCTTGAAATCCGCTCAATGATTTTTATTTTATAAACAGTTGAACTTTTTAATCACACTGTTTGCAATCTATATAAGTTCTTTGTTGTTTTTTATTTTTACTTAGTGCAAAAGTATGCAAATATTTGCAGTAAAATCACGTAGCCAGTTCCAAGTGCAATGCAGTTAGTTATAATTAATGTATTTGAACGTAAAACACGTTTTTTTTACAGTCACAAACTCTTCAGAACTCGATTAGTTGTTTTAGCTATTGCATAAGTGGGATGCTAACGGTTGAGCATTTGTCCAACAAATTTCTACAATATTTTTAAACCAAATTTATCTTATCGGCAATTTTTATCTCAGTCTTTATGGACCGGCTGTTGAAGCACTCAGCAAAATATCTCGCCAACTGTGCGCATCTTGAGCAGGTAGAAACCAGAGAAAGAAAAAGGTTTCTCAGAGTGTGAGAGAACATCCCACTCTTTTGGCAGAGAATTTCAATAGAATTCTCTATGATACTCTCTGGCATTTGCTTCGCATGAATTATGCACTAGAGTTATTCCAATCCCATTTCAAACTCAACGCAACCAAGGCGAATCGCGTGTGCCATGCCACATGTTGTTCTTCTAGTTGCTGTTGCCACATTGGTGTCTTTCGCTTGCCTCCTCTTGCTTGTGGCACTTGAGAGAGTTACATGACCAAACTTGGCTGCCCGCTCGATTGTTCGCCAGAGACCAGAGTTCGTGTGGTTTCATAATACCATCGCATTACACGTATTATATGCCAGTTTATGCCCGAGGAATGAATGATATATGTACACATGTATAGCCAGCCATGTGACTGATCATAGCTGGTAGGCTCATTAAAATGCCAGACCAGCTGACAGTTAATTGCAGACATTCTTCTCAGCGTCAACTGGGCCAAAAATATACAAATTTTCAATTGTCAACTGAAGTTGACGACAGAGAGCCAATGCTTTCTTAACTTCAAAAGGTATAAGTTAATTTACTCAGTATTTTATTTAGTATTTTATATTCAATACGGTTATAGATATTGGTTCTTTCTCTTTTCTTTGCTTGCACATTCGCGAACGTTTCACGATTATATTATTAAGAATATCAAATTAGAATACACATACAAATATGTCTTTTGCCGCGGGCTATTGCTGTCATAAGTTAAAAGGTTTAAGTTAATTTATTCAATATTTTATTTAGTATTTCTTTTTATTTTCTTTGTTTGCAAATTCGCAAACGTTTTACGTTTATATTCTATGAAATATCGAGTTTGAGTACACATATAAACATATAATTTACTTAAAAAAACATTAAGATTCTTTATTCAGTATTATGTTTTGTATTTTATATGCAATACGGTCTTACACCAATATGTTCTTTCTCTTTCCTTTGTTTGATCATTCGCAAACGTTTCATAGATCCATGCGAATTTAAAATTTACTTTAATGTAAAACTTTCTTATTCTTTGAACAGCTTGTGACAGACAGTTGCTATATATTTTTAATTTTTTCTTTCACCTTTTTTAGTTTTATTATAAATATTATTCATTTATTTATTTTTCAACTTTTGGCTTTTGCATTTATGTATTTACTATTTTTTTATGGTATAAACTTTTAACTACTGCGACTTTTTGAAAGTGTGTTTTTCTTCAATTTGAAACTACATATTTTTATAGCTTGTTTGTCGATAACTTTTGACTCTGTTTGCATTAAACTTTTTATTACTTCGACATGTCAGAGAAAGTATGATTTGACTGGTTAGTTTTAAATGTGTTTAGCAACACTTAAAAGGATCAATATCTTTCAATATACAATCTTATTAGTATATTGTTGTTTATTTTCCTCTTTGTAGGTAATTTAGACACATTTATGCTTGTTATTAGCTCAACAACATATGTAATCCATAAGCACAGACTGCCTCAACTCCCTGTCATTTACTTCCTACACCTCTCTCTCTACTTTGCTCCCTTTTCTTTACAGTCTTCACAGCTGTTTGCAGTGTCATTCCGGAATAATCCAAAGAGATCGTTCAGCAGTTCACTTGATTAGTAAATTGACGCGTTTGCCCATCGTAAATTTGACATCATCCACTAAATGTACATATGTGTACATATATAGAGTATGTTCTCTCTCGACTTAATACACATGTATTTGTATATGTAGTACACTCGGTTTTCTCAATATTTATTGTGCTGTGCTGTGCCGGACAAGTTCAAGTTTGTGACTCATGTCAAAGTCACTGGGGGCAGCACCAGCAGCAATAGAGGCAACGGCAACGGCAACGGCAGCTGCTCTATTGCTCCATTGAGTCTGTGGTCAGCAGTCGCCCATTTGGCTGGCTATAGTCTCGGATAACATCTAATAAGTAGCAAACGCCCCCACAAGCGAGTCGCTTTGTGCTATAATTAAAAATATATTGAGTTCTCTGGCATGTGCTCTTGATCTGTAGCATATGGCTAATGCTCTCAGTACAAGTATCAATGTGTTTTACGATGTAATCTGAAACTTAAATGCAGAATAATCTTGGAAAAGTCGTGCTCAGCTGTAAGAAACATGCTGTAAAGTGTAAAATATTTACAAAACAGCTTAAAGCTCTTAACCAGATGATTTAAACAAGCTTTTCATATATATTGCATTTCATTGTCTTAATATTGAGAAGTAACATAGATTAATCTGCAGTAAAAATCGAATTATTCTATATAAAATAATACCCCTCCATCTTATATATACCAGGTATACATATATATTTAGACAGTCATATAGAAGCTTTAAGCTCTTTACAAGATGATTTTAAGAAGCTTTTCTTACATATCTGTTTTGTTTCTCTTAAGATACGTAGTTGTGTGTAAAACTGCAGTTGTATAAGTAAATTATTATAGTGCTTAGAATATTTGACAGCTTGCTTAACACATTTTAGTTAATAATATTCGTAACTTATTTAAGCTTTCGTCATAAATTTGTTTGTTAACCGACTGCGTCAATTCCGCTTAAATTCTCGAGTAAAGTATAGTTTGGAAAGCAGCTGCAGTGTGTAATGATTAAACAACTTGATTAATAGAGTTAAGTGGCTAGTAAAGCTTTTTAAATTAAAGCAACAGCTTAAAGCTCTTAGCAACAGTAATTTAATGATGCTTACGCTAATCACATTGTTCTCACAATAGGAGTTTTCTTTGTTTTCGCAAACTTTTCACACTGTTCTTTATTTTTATTGCGCACACTCGTATCAGGTGCTGATGATTATGATGATGACGATGATGATGATGATGATGTTGGTGTTGATGGGTTGTGTGTTGGAGTTGTAAACAATGGAAAACCGTTCATGGGAAATACATTTATAATTATAGAAGCGGAGACGACAACAAAAACCTGCAAGCTTGCATGAAAAATGCATTACAAATCAGCGAATCAGCGAAGTGCAAGCAGAGGGAGCGATGTAGGAAGATGCTTGAGAATCGCCGTGAGGCATGACAGATAAATTTGATTCAGGCCCGCCCCATTCTCTATCTTTTCCCCTCCTCCTCCTCTCCCTTTATTGCACTACAGCATCCTATGTGCCTTTGTGTAACTGTAAACGAAACGGTCTCTCACTTTATTGTTGCTGTTGTTGTTGCTCGTTGTGTTGTAGCGCAGGTTGCAATAACTGAAAATTTGGTTTTGTGGCTCGACCAGATGGCATCAAATTAAATTGGCATTATTATTAGCTGACACAGATGTTTTTTTGGAGCTCAGTGTAAAGTCATTGCCGAAATACTCTATTTTAAAGGAACGATAATTTCTAAGAATTTATGCTGTACTTAATAAAATACGAAAATACGCAATAGAAACAGAAATAACGGAAAAGGTAATACTTTCCATACTACTCAAGTCACAACAGTTGATCACATAAATTATTGCATAAGTAAACTAGTAATTACACTAGCCACAATATAAATAAAAATCTGATACTGAAATATTTTATTCTAAAAGCATAACAACTAAATTATTGAATATGAAAATAAATGAATTAGTAATTCTATTGAATATGAAGGGAGTAAAACTGATTAGAAACATATTGCTTTTATGAATTCCATAGAAATTGAGTTAAATTCATATTTTCAAGAAATAATAAATGAATAAGAAGAAAAACGTTAATAGATTCATCAATTGAGTATCAAAATATAATGTTTGTCTATTTATTTTAATTATGTTTTTTTTTTTTAAACTAAAAAGCTAAAAGAGCTAAAATACAAAATATATATACGAGTAAAATATAATATAAATATAAATATAAGATACATAAAAATCAAATAAGATTTCCATATTTAGGTAATAAATAAATAAACTCAACTAATTAAATAACATCACGATCAAGATACACCACAAGTCTGCACTACTTTGCGACGTGAAGGGTATATAAAAAGTGACAGGCAACTGACGTTGCTGTTGCTGTTGCGGTGCTATAGCAATCAGCTTTGACAGGGGGCAGAAGGGGCTGTCAAGCTCTCACACGCCCTCTTTCTTCTTGTTCGTTTGATTATGCATAGGAAAAGTCAATTGCATAAGTTTTTCGCCAACATTCCAGCATCGATTTTTCGTCGCTGCAGTTGTCGTCACGCCGACTCGACGATTGCCATTCGAGTTGAGACCCGATACGATAGGCGACGAGTTCATTGCCCTCGTCGAAGTAGCCTCCTTCTGTCGCTTCCTCCCTCTCTTCCCTCTCCTCCACCCACATTTACCTACGCCTTTTCGCTGTTTTGGTCAAATGTCAAAAGCATAAAAATAAAGTTACTCTGTTTGTTGTTTGCTTAAGTGTATTTGTTTATTGTTGCTTGCTTTGCTGCCATTGTTGCGATTGTTGTTTATGTTGTTGTTATTTTCTATTTGCTTTCGTTTTGAACTTCTGCCATGTAATAATCATTTTTCATTATTGCGCATTTTTCCAGTTGAAAACGTTTTGTGTAATTGCCGATATATAGTCAGATAATCAATATTTAATCACAGCTCTTTATGTATCCCCCATTATGACAAATTCCTATAATTGTGTATTTGCAATTGCTGCGTCTTTTATTTTATTGTTTACTCCGCGTATTAAAAGAGAAAAGAGTCATGCGATCAAGTTCAGCTGAGGTTGACAGAGATTTCTGTCAAATAAGAAAGTTACTCAACAGACCACAACAATATTAGATTGCAAAATATGATATTGCATGTGTTCTTTAAGAAAGTATACAATACAGAAAATAATTATCTATTCTGATTGTATGATTAAGACGAAGTAATTTCATTACAAATACAAATATGTTACTATTCGATTGTAAGAGCTATAGGTCATTGACCGAAATGAAAATTCTAATAAATAAATCAAGATTTTGAAAATAGGATTGTATTTTACCCCGATTATCGAATTATCATATTTTTAAATGTTTGATTCATAGTTTAATACATTTTAATATTTATACTGAAAGATCATTATAATTTCTCATCAAAATATATAAAGAAAATATATGGTTATCGATCCTCAATGAACAATAATTTCTTAAGCTAAACTTCCCATTTCCTATTTTCCCTAATAAGAAGGTTCTTCGCTAATTGTCGGCCATAAGTATATCCAATAATGGGCATTATCTTGCATACCCAAAAGCGACAATAACACTGACCCAATTCTCAGAACCAAACGTCAACCAATAGGCCATGACATATCAATCAATCATCAGAGCCAAACTCGTACAATCAACCTACTATCTGACAATCGTACTCAATACTATTTATAGAGTTTCTTCTTCCCAATCATTCCACCAATTCGTCCGCCTATTTGCTTTCTTCGTAACGAAAGCGTGCGTAAGCCGAAAGTAGGTAAAGTTCTGCTGGCGAATGAAAAAGGAACTAACAACAATTATAAAGTAATTACGCACGCTTAGCGGGAGTGACAAATAGGCCGCTGGAAATGTCGCCTGACCGACCAGTGACTGAGCTCCTTTCCTCTTCCCCTCTGCATATAATTGCGGGGGATGTTGTAGCTTAGCTGTCATGTTGTCAATGCTAATATCTGGGTACCAGGAAGTGACCACAACAAACCTCGACCCATTTGGGGAACTTGTTACGCTTTTGGTTGACCACTTCCGTTCGATTATTACCCTCTTTTTTATGGTTTTCTATAGTTGGCATATTGCACCTGTTGCACTTACTATACGTACTTTCAATTTACGTTTCAGTTGAGTTGCACAACACCAAATTTTGTACAATCGATATATCTGTAATTACCAGACATGTGTTGGGAAATACCCAAAAGTTCTGTTATTATTTTCAATAGTGAAATACTTTGACTTTGTAACAAAATTAGAAGTATCAATTAAAGTCTTAAAATCTGTTATAATTTTGTAATAACTCTAATCTTATTGATTTTCCTTCTTGTTTTGTCAAAATATTGATATATAATCTAGAAAAGGGCTTTAATATGTAAAAATTACAAATGAAAGCTGAAATTAGAATACGATTTTAGAAAGAATTTAACTCCACTTTCCACAGCTCAGCTCTCGAAATACATTTCGTCTTTTCAATACTGAATAATACAATAGATTGAAAATAAATGAATTGTATTTAATATTTAATAATGTCATGCCGGAATAGAAAGTGCTCTACATGCATGTCAGTGAAAGGGAGAGAATGCGCAATATGAGATTGGGTGGGATTTTGAAGCACGTTGCACTTTTACGGCCTCTTCGATTGCATGTGGCAAGTCGATTGACTGTCCTATTGACCTCTTTACAACTTTGCAAACTCACTGTTAGATAATGCAAGCAATAATGTTTCGCTTTTCTTCCATTTCGATTGCAGATTGCAGATTGCAGTGAGCGAGCGGTTCGACAGAATGGCGCCCATGCCACGCATTCAGTTGGCCAACAGCAATGCGGCAATCAAGGCCAGCACCAATAATTTTCTCTATGCGGAAACTGTTTCCGGCGACAGCAGCCCAACGCCCAGCAGTCCGCCTTCGAGCACAGGTAAAATACAATACCTTAACTATATATTAGATACATTCGTTAATGGGTATTCTCTTTGTCTTATCGACTAGCTGGCGTAGCCAAATCTCAATGCTCGTCGCTGTCCGATGGCGAGTCCTTTGAGGGTTATGGCGAGAATGAATACAGCGGCCAATTGCGTGTGCCAGGCGGATCCCAAAGTAACAGCGGTGGCAGCCACAATAACAACAACAACAACAGCATCAGTGGTGGCAACGGAAGCTTATGCGTTAGCAATGGCAACGGTGTTGGCCACAGTGGGCACTCGAATGACGGCAATAACAATTTGAATGACAGCGCTGGCATTGAACTCGATCTGGCGCCGCATGTCTCATCATCGCCCAAGGAGTAAGTCGAACTCTTATTGCTGCACATTGAGTTTATTTATTGACTTATTCAACTTTTGTGTTGCAGTGACGAGGAGTTGAACATTATGCCCCGCGACAATTGGGCCAGACGCAGTCTGAGACGCACGCCTACAAGGTAAAGACAACAAAACAACAAACAAGTGGGAACTACTATATAAGGCCAACACGATCGGCAATTAGATATGGAAAGCACTGCATAAATTCGCATATACATACATATATGTGGTAGTAGAAACAAGTATTTATTATGTTGACACTGTGCACACACACACTCACGCGCATAATCAGTGTCTCCATTTTGACGTAATGCTCATAAAGTGACCAGTTGGCCGGAGATCATCAACTGCTTTCCGTCCGTCCGTCTGTTTCTGTAAAACTATTTGAATATTTAACCTTTTCTTTGTATGGCTCACATATCTCCATCTGTAGGTACACAAAATGTGCATACACGGCTTGAGAAACCAGTTTTGTTTTTTTCTATGGGCCACACTCTGCCTCTCTATCTGCCTATCACGATCTCTCGCTTCGTCTCTCTCTCTCTTTTTTTTGCCGCTCGTTTAGGCCGTGATTCATGCGTGCCTCAGACCAAAAATCGCAGTCGTGATCAGAGAGCGCTCATTGTTTCCGCTTAGTCGTCAATTCACCACAAGCTGTGAGCGAGAGTGGGAGAGAGACGAACTAAGGTGTGCTGTGTGGTTTGCTGTGGTGAACTGAAGATTCACCTGACAGCAGAGCATGGCTGCGCTCTTAAATCGTACCGTAAGCAAGCTGTGCTGTGATCAACCTTTTGCTTAGGTACAATCCATTAAAGGTTGCAGAAATAAGAATATGAAAATCTGGAATATAATATTACTTGATAGCTAAAAGAAAAGATTTGTAATAATGCTGATTTTAGGAAAGAAATGCAAGATAATTCCGCTTTTACATTTCTATATTTGTTTTCCAAAAATTAGTCTAGAACAAATTTTGTATTGCAAACCAATTTAGCATACAGTTTAATATATTATATCAACAAAACAGCTTTGCAATACCAGAAGAAAAACATGAAAATGTGAAAACTAAATAGCTTTGCAGACAAGAGTTATTGCAACACCAACTAAACTAATAAATCAATATAGTGAGATAGACAACATATATTTTTATATATATTCCTTTATTGAAACTTTGTGTCTTATGTCATAATTGATTTCCCCCATATACCGCAACTTATTCTCATTAAAATATCATATAAATTCTTTACAGCAATCCAGATAGTTTATCCCAGCGTCGTTGGGGCTCCATGAGACAGTAAGCAACAATTTCCATAATTCCTTTTTCATCTTCATAATTTGGCTTGCTTTTTTGGGTTGTCATGTAGAGCTCTTCATATGAATCTAACTTTCGTCATTTCAATTGCTGCCCATCTGGTTGTGGTTTATTAATTATATAACAACTAGAATAAGCTGTAAATATGTACAAAAGTTAATGCATTTTAATACTTGAATAATCTCAATTTTAATCCAACACTTTTCTTCGCATATTTTTTCCTTTTTCTCAGCTAATCTTTTGGGTTTTCTCGATATAAAATTCAATTGACTTGTTTTCGTTTTTTTCAAGTACATTCATAAATTTGTTGTGAATGTTTTCCGCTTTGCGACCCACAAAAATTAATGTTCGTGCTTGTTGTCATCAAAATGTACCATCTCAGCGAAAAAGAATTCTTGTTTGCGGTCGCATTTAATTGTCTAGTTCATGGTTGGATATAAATTCTAGAGATTAATAGTGCCAGATTAAAGATTAAGCAACTTCTCGACTGATTTTTCCTTGTTTCCTGTGTCGCCTTCTTTTTCGCTCAACTCTGTTCTGACTGAAATCCGCTTCAAGTGAAAAGGTTGAAGGTACTCTTCGAGTCTTGGGGTCTTCGGTTCGAGTTGACTTGGCTTACAAGTTTTGCAGACTTCTTTTTATCGTTTTTGTTGTTGCCTTTGTATTTTTGCATTTTTTTGTTGGGGTTGTCATGCTGTTGGAATGCGCACAGCGAAAGAGAGTAAACTGGAGAAACAGAAACGGGTTTTTACTTTTCGAGCTGCTGGCAAATTCAGTTAACTCTTGGTTTTCATCTTCATCTTGCTACAGAATTTAGGCCGCTATTTTGTCAAGCTACCACAATTGGCAATTGACCCAAAAGTGTTTTGCCAGCTGGTCAATGTAGTTTTTTTTTTCTTTTGTAATGCTTTTGCCGAGTGTTCGTGCAGCGTCAATTAGTGGTGGGAAATCTTGGCTAATTAGATGCAAACATTGCGCTGCAATCAGTTAAGGTTAAGTTAACCTTGATGTGCAAGTGTCTCGTAAATTGTTGGGGCTTCTGTTGCTGCTGTTATTGCCGCTGGGCTCTTGACTTTCCGGCCATTGCATCTATCGAGTTAACCAGCCAAGCACTTTTTATGCTGTGTTCCCAGCCAGCTTTAATTTGTCATGCAAATGTCTTTTGTTTTTCTTGGGAAAGTTTTTCTTTTTTTTTTTGGTGGGTGATTCCGGTCTTTACCTAATTCAATTTAAAATTTAACATAATTCAATACCAAACTTAAAAAACTGTTTGCAAAACTAGTTTAAACGCGCCAGCGTTGCATGTCGTCCCTTGGAGTTGGAGTTGGGGCTGGAATTCTCGATGGTTGCAATTTCGGTGAGCCTGGAAGAATCCTGGTCGAAGTTGGAGGAATTGGTATTTCCGGAAAATCTGCCTGCACAGACATTTCCCGAACTGGAATTTCATCGCCATCCTCTTCAAATTCTCGACGTTCTTCGTGTTCTTTGATTACGGCATTCTCAATGTTTGTAAGTTTCCGGTCCATATTACGAATAATTTTCATCAGGGTGTTTTTCCCACCGACAAGGATCCGTTCATATTTTATCAATCCATAAGCGACAAACACAGAAAAAGCAAATACGATATAGAAAATCAAGGATTGCCAGGGCAAACCCTTCAAATATTCGAAGAACCAATCAACGAAACGCAACGAAGTTTTTTCGGTCTCATTTTTAGATGAAAACCATTTCTTTATAAATCCTTTCATTATTAAAAGTAATACTATTATATATCAAGTAACTAAAAGTATGAATGTTTTTGTGAGACTGAAAAACGTTCGATCAAATTGCTAAAGCAAAAGTCTACACTGGACGATGTTTGCTGCGATTGCTTTTCAACTTTGTAAACTGACTTTAGTTTTCTTTCATGCCTACTTTTGTTTATGTATTCCTGAGGTTACAGCCCATCCATTAGACTTAAGGCTTAAATAATTGGCTCACGTTTTTACAGTTTTTTTTTGGCAACTCTTCAGCATTTGGCAAAGTGTCAGCGGTTATTTGGCAGTTAGCGATTGCTGGTATCTATTGGATACACACAAAAGCAAATATGTACATATATTTGTGCACATTTGTTGTTGCCACATTAAAATATTCCATTTAGACTGCATTGTTTGTCTTGGCCGGGGCAAATAGTTTTTAGCATCGAACATGACGAACATCGAACTTGTTGCAAGTGCAGGGCAACAGTTTTGTTCGAAACCAAAGCAAACAACGTGCTGCCAGATTTCTTTAGTTTTGTGGAGTAAATGACAGCACTATTACTCATACTGATTTAATGGTTTATCAGAAAAAAAACTTGGTCATCTTCCCATTTGGTTTTGGTATATGATATTTAGAGCCATTTTCCAATAACCAGATGGTTCGAAAATAATAACTGTCAAGGGCTCGAAACAGTGTTAAAAATAAAAAGAATGTCAATTAGAGAAATAACATGCTTTATCCCTATAGCATTGAATGTATAGGAAACTATAAATGTAAAAATAAACTTTTACTAAATACAATTTACACTAATAAACTGAATTAGTAATTTCAGATTAATTTTTGCCACTGCACTGCGGATGCTGTTTTGCTGGCTGTGCAGCTGCCCTTTTCAGCAGTCTGGCAACGCCGTATGTGTTCTCCCACGCTCACCTTAGCGCCATAGCAAATAGTTTTATTTTGTAGAGTGGCGTGCACTTTGTCTCTCGCTCTCTCAGAGAGCATAGTGAGAGACTGCACTTGCCCATCGCTAGCTGGTTTGTTTATTATGTTTTGGCTGCCTGTTCGACCACTGTTCGCTCTCTCTTTCTTTCTCTGTCACTCTCCACACACATACTTGAGGTTGCGCTCATTGCTCTCACGCTCTCGCTATGTGTGTTTTTGGTTGCGTCGAACCTGTTTGTTAGCCGTATTTTCAGATTGGCAGCGGCATTTTGCGTTGATTTTTAGTTTGAAACTTGCTGCAAACGCGTGCAGTTGGCATTTTTCGTTACGTTGAATTTCGCATCAAACATTTGTTCGTGCGTGTTTGTTGTTGTGGTGTGTTATTGTATTCACATCCGACTCGAGACTGAATCGCATCCATCGTCAGTCACACTCGGTTCCGGTGTGGCATTATAAAAATCTACACAAAATTCCGCAGCAGCATAATAAAAAGTATGTGAAAGCGGACAACGCGTCGTATGCGAAACATTGCTAAAGTTTTTAGTTTTTTTGCGTTGTTTGTGGCTCTTCTTTATTGTTGTCTACGTTGTTGCTCCGCTGTTTGTGTTATTAAGTGCGAAGAGTGCGCGAAAACGAGCAGCAAAAAATTAAAAATAAAATACAGAAAAAAATAATGAAATATTTTAAGATTTTTTGGCCATAAATTTCGCTTTCCATGGAATAGAAAACGCAGCGCGCGTTTTAGTTGTTATTACTATTACTATTTACAACGAGTTATTGTTTTAAGTGCTTGTTGTTGGTGTCGTAGCTACTGTTGTTATTGTTGCTGTAGCTGTTGCTTACACTTTGGTAATTTACGGCGTCACGCCTTAATGACTGCAACAAGCGTCAACAACTGACGAACGGGCCGAAACTGACGAAGCTGAGAGTCATTGTTGCACATGCCTACAGAGAGACTCGCACAGCAAAGCCGCAGCAGCAGCACACACTCAATCAGATAGACAACACACACCTCTGTCTCTGACATGTCTTCACTCACACACACACACACACACACACACGTGGTCAAAAATGTATTGCCCACGCCCTTTTGTTGCACGCGTTGCAATGTCTTACATCAACATTAAAATCAAGAAATACAAAAAACCAAATCAAAACACTCACGAAAATTCTTATACTCGCCATAATTGTGTGGCTGTCGATACCCTTTAAAAAGTGTTTTGTAAAGTCTTTAAAAAACTTGAAAGCGATGCAAATCTTTCCTTAATAATATTTGCAGCTGAAATTTACTAGATTAATGCGAAATAAGAAAGCAGACAAGTTTATACACTTCAAAAACTTAAAAATAAATAAAATAATGTGTAAATTCATAAAATAAAATAAATCACTAAAAAGATTTTGAAGAATTTGCAGTTTAAAAAAAAATAAAAAAATGTTAAATATGTGTTGTTGTCAATTTAACATTTTAATCGTAATAGAATGCAATTAAAAATGCAAACAATCTGTAACTTGAGTGTATCTTTTGCTTCAGCATATATGTACGTCAAAAGTATATTCACTTGATTAATTACAAACTAAACAGTTGAATAATCGAAGAACTGCAATCATCAATTCGACGTGGCCGTCCATAAGATCTATTAAAAAGAGAAGACCGCAGCAGACAGCGAAGACTTCTCTTTTCCAAACACTAAGTGCATCAATGTGTATGTGTATCTGTGTGTGTGTGACTGTGTCTCTGTGTCTGTGGTTGTGTTTATTGCACACCCTTTGTGAGAGAGCGCGCAATGCATCAATCAAAATCAAATCGTTTTATAGCCTTAATTACACTTAAGCAGCCATAAAAGTCGGTTAACAGTTGATGCACAATTTCATTGGTAGTTGATCAAAAGGCGTTGAAGGAAGAGCAACGGCAGATAGACTGTGATCGCATTTGATTTTCTATTGTTGTCTTCTGATTTTGCTTTTACTCACTTTTTTCGGTTGTCGGTTGTTGGTTGTTGGATGTCGATTTTCAGTTTTCATTTTCGCTTTCGGACGGGGGCATTTAACGACGTTATCAGAGCTAAGAAAAGCTGCAACGAAGAAAAACGCGTGTCTATGAAATATTAGCCATAAATCACAGACACAGAGGCGCTACAAATGCAATTGTCTATTGTTGTAGTTGTTCGTTCGTTCGTGTTGTAGTTGATTTGTAATGAAAAGTGAAGCGTGGCCTCTTGCGAAAGTGTAAAATCGAACACAAAACTGAGCTTCAAAAGTGCTGAAAATTTTGTAGGAAAAAAACCGCTGAAAAATGTTGCAAGCGTGTGTAAATGGGATGTACATCAACTAAATGATCGAAATAAATTGGCGTTGCATAAAAATCTTTAACAAGGAAGTGTAAAGTGTCTTATAAAGTGTCCTGTTGTGCAGTGTAAACAATTGAAAGCACTTGACACAGTCCAGTGTAAACGGCTTAAATCAAGTGGAAACAGAGATAATTCAATGAAGTTGCTTTGTAAAATATTTCTTAACAAACTTATCTTATCTGGTAAAAGGCCATTTGAATGACGTGCAATGCGGCCAATGGCCAAGACGATAAGCAAATGAGTTAATCGCAAAGATAAAACCAAATTAAATGAACAATCAAATACGAAGCCGAGGCAACACAATCACATATGGATGATGAATATTTTGAGTATTTTCCTTATGACCGCAGTCATTTGAGAAAAATGTGCGTATACTTGACGATAATTTCGTTGAATGTTGTTCTAGTTGTGGTTATTTGTTGTTGCACCTAAATGTCATGTAAAGCATTGTTGAAATGTCTGCTAATTCTTAAGAAACTCGAAAGCTAAGCGACACGCCCATCAACGCCCTCACACACACACACACACTCACATTGGCACCCACATAACAATAAACACACTTTCGCTTCTGTAAACAATTGTGTGGCTCTGTGAGTCAGCTCGAGACTCCTACCTAGATCACAATATTTCTTTGGAAATCGCAACAATCGCGAATTTGTCTTGACCCGAGCATTAACATAAGTATTTCAATGGATTTTCCTTTCGTCGTAAACGTAGCATGACAACTTTCTGAAGGACTCAAATATATTATTGAAAGAAAAGTCTATATGCAACTTAGCACAGAAATTTTATATATGAATACAATGAAGTCAATATTCCTAAAGGCATTTTAAAAAGTGTTGCATCTTTTACTATAAAGAAAATAACTTTCGCAATCTCTTTAGGCTGATTATAATAACATGATAAGCAGTGAAAAACTAACCATATTTAATCAAGCTCCAAAATTAATGTCTTAGTCTAACGATTCTTATAAAATTTTAGGAATATGTCTTTAAGACATTAACTAGAAAATAACCGTTTTAATGTCTTAATAATCTTAGGTAAGAAAAACGTTTGGTTAGCTGCTTAACTATGATAAATGAAGCAATCATTTGCCAATCTATCAATAAATATAAAAGTCATTGTGTATGACATTATGTAGTTATATTTTTGCATTTTTTGTTTTAGCTGTTTATATAATTTTTGTATTCTTTGGAGCATGATTTTTTCATACATAGATTATTATATAACTGAATAGCTAGTGTGTTAGTTTGAATGCGGAAGATATATCAAGATTAACCCAATTTATAAGTCATTAATCATGTTTTTCAATGGAATATATTAGACAATAAATAAGATTAGTATATTCAATTTAAAACGTAGAGAATGATTTCTGTTTGTATAGAACTTGAAAACTTAGTATTTTGTTGTTATATGGTTTGTAAATATACTGTAGTATATCAAGATTGGTCTATTTTTAAATGGAATATATTAGATAATAAGTATTATTAGTATATTCAATTTAAGCCGTAGAGAATGCTTTCTGTTTATTTTCAACTCAATAATTTAGAATTGTTGTTATACAGTATATAAAAATACTGCAGTATATCACATAGCACTGTAGTATGTAACAGTATTATCATAGTAGTATATCAAAATATAGTCTATATATAATCAAATATTTATAATATTTTTCAACTATATTTGTTTACTTATGATCATCGTTCTCTATTCGCTCATAGTTGCTGTGATTTATCTCACACATTGTCACACTGGTTTTATCAGTTCGGTAATGTCTGCTCCCCCACATATTATAATTGTTAGGAACATTGTCAAAGTGTCGTCATTTGCGTATTTTAACAACCTGCTGTTAATTAGACTTTACTGCGCTTGAAGTCAGCTGACAAAGGGTCGCGTTTCACTAGCTCTACTCCACTGGCCTCAACACTATTTGCCAGCATTCCCCTTGCTCTTCTATCCCCACTTCCAGCGAAGTATTTGTAAATATTGTTACCAGTTTGACGCACTTGTTAATACCTGTTGCGATTCAGGTAAAAGTCAAAGCAGTCAAAACGTGCGACCGACAGTCAAAGCAAACTCAACCGAAAGTTTTAATGATTACGATTACCTCTTCAGCTATAAAGCTTACCCTGGTAAGGAGTCGGTGGAGAGGAGAGGTGGGGTCGTGGTAGGCGTCGAGACAGCAACAAATTAAATAATCAGCCAAAGTTGTGAGTTTCTTGAACTTCGTTGTGGTTGTCTGCTTAAAATTCAACGCACAGACAATGGAACTTTACTTTTTTTTCCCTTGGATATTTCTTCTTTTATTTTGCATTATGCCTCGGCTTATATTTATGTTTCATATTTTTTTTGTGGCTGCGCTGCGAGTCAATCAATCAAATGGCAAATTATGCAAAACCCCGAACACTTGACTAAGCATATTAGGCGGGGCCCAATGCTAAGTAGTATCTACTCTATAAATTGACCCACATTTATTCGAATAATATTTGCAAATTGCGTTTGTTTGCACTTCACAAAGTAGTTTCAAATGAAACGCCTCGATGCCTCAAGTATGTGAGTGAACAGTTATTTCTTTTTTTTTTTGTGGAATATTACCAAAGGATGGTCACTCTAAACACACCTTTCAAGTCCGCTCGAAACCTGCTCAATAAATGCCCTGAGAAACGCGACTATTTTTAATGGTATTATGGCATTTTTAATGTGCTCTTGGTACCGTTTAATTTATTTTGTTTTTCGGGAAAAACTTCAATGGGTGAAAAACTCATTTTATAACGTTTCTTATTGTCATTTCTCCGCATTCCAAAATTTAACTAGCAAAGCGACTTTTTTTTTTTAAATTATATTTCCGTAAGCAAAGTTTGAGTTTCCCTCAAGTGGAAGTTGCTAATGAAAAGAAAGTTGTGAATCGAGTGGCTGTATTGATAGAAATATTTCTAGAAATCGCACAGAATCGGAGAATTGAAAGAGATGTTTAAGACTCATTATAAACCGTGGTATATGCGGTATATGTGGTATATATAGTATATATGGCATATATGGTATGTGTGGTAGATACGGTATATTTGGTATATAGTATATATGGTATGTGTGGTATATACGGTATATTTGGTATATTTGGTATTACTATATATACGGCATATATGGTATGTGTGGTATATACGGTATATGTGGTATATATGACATATGTGGTATATATTGCATATATGGTATTTTATTCTATAGCCCATGTACTCTATTCAATAATCCAAATATACAATCAAAAACAAATATTTCAATTTAATCCCTTTTGATAAAAAGCTCTATCGCATTTGAATAGAGCATCACACTTATACAGTTAGTATTCGAGGAGCAACGAACTCGCTTCTATAGTCAAGCTACTAGTTATGTCATTGACTGAACAAAGAATATGAAACTTATATAAAAATTGTAATGAATTTCTATTCACTCTACACACACGACTTTTGCAAGCTTTTTCATACATATATTTTTACCCTTTTGCTAAACCAAACAAAATTCTCAACTGTAAACCAAGCGGAACGTTGGCAGAAGGGAGCTGTAGGGAGGGGAAAGGGCAGTCACAGCAATTGAGCGTGCGCCTCGCAGCTTTTAGGGAGCGAGAAGAGAAACATTCATTCAACAGGTGTGTGTGTTACCTGTACCGGTGTCTCTTCTTCGACTGTCACTTTGATGGCTGAGAATTGCAAAACTCCTTGCAAGGGCTGAGCTCAGGTTGAATGCGCTGCCTGAGGGTGCCGAGAGAGGTGATTAAACGATAAAGTGGGGGGAACTTCTAGGAAAACATTCCGACAAAGGAAGACAAGAGCATACCTACGAAGTTAAGTACTTCCTTTTAAATAATAGCTGATGCAATTACGGCATATTGTGAGGGGACAAAGAGCAGAGAATAAAGTAAATATTATTTTAAATATACAATAATCATTTATAAAAATATATAAATATAGACAGTCTTAAATGTTTTATGAGGTATATATAGTATATGAAGTATATATGATATATTACGGTATGTATAAGGTATATTATGGTATATACTAAATTTTCTATTTAGACATATACCATACAATGGGGTGGGTTGCAAGTTTAACTCAAAAAAGTTCAAGTTTAAGACAGTCAACAACTTTACTTCCGTGTTCAATCAAAATATTACTTAAGTAAAATAAACAAAAGTCATAAGAGTTAGGGCAAAAATAATTAAAAAAAAGTACTTAAAAAATATAGAAATATGGTAGAATTTAATACTAATATACTTATTTAATTTCAAGAAAAACTTTGTAGTATGTATTCGGTTGATACATTGTTAATACTTCCACAGAAAGAGTATATTAAATATTTTATATATTTAAGTATAAGATGACTCTTGTAGGGTCTTAAATGAATTCCGTAGATCATTAAGAACTTCTTGCTAAATGCATGTGACAAAATAAAAGTACAAAAGACGGAAAAATAATGAAGAGAAGAAAGAGTGAGTGCGAGCGGGAAACAATGCGAGGGAGATGGCGATTGAGCAACACTGAAAGGGCATCTCGTATTTAATTGCAGAGTATCGTAATGTGAAATAAAAAACATAAAAAACTGTCTGCCGCAATTTCCGGCCGGCGTGTTTCAATTAACTGCAATTCGAGCGTGTGTGTTTCAAAGTGTTTCTAAAAACGAGCAGAACCCGAATATTATTTTGAAGCGAAGGTCACCTACTTCTGGTTGTTTGAATATGTATGAATTTGAATGTGAATATGTTGGTATGAATGTATGAATGTAGGTGCCACAGCTGTCCAAATGCCAGCAACAATTTCTATCGATAGCGAGTCGAAAAAAAAATAAATGTATATAAAAAAGGCAGTTAAACCAAATGCGACCTCAATCATAATTTGTTTAAACAGTTTTTTTTCTTTCCAAATACGTTGTTTTTGTTTTTTTTTTTGTTTTTGTTGATTACATGTCATTACCTTGATCGTTTTTATAATTAACTGTCAGTTTTTGTGCTATTCGTTGTTTCATTTTAATGCACGAATATATAATTTTTTGTTTTGCGATATCAAATTTTCTACGCATTGAAAAGTTGTTAAACAGCCAAATGTTAAATGTATTTCTGCTGTCTTTTTGTAGCCGGTTTTATTTTCGACTTTTTTTTTTATTTGTGGCCTGCTGGTTTATAGATGATGATGTTGCATGTTGTCTTGTGTCGTGCAACTGTGCCACATTCTAATGCCGCGTCGAGAGCACTTTGATTTGCACCTGCCACCTGCCACATTTCGTTGCGATTTAATGCCAATTTCAATTTGCATCAATAAAATGCCAAGCGCTGTGAACCAAAGCAAAAGCAAAAACCAAAAACAAAACTCAAAGCCAACCGCACAGCTCAAGTATAAGTATTTTACGTGTATTTTATTCCCATTTTCGATGACGATTTGCAGTTGTTATTTATACTCTATTTATAATTGAATAGGGTATAGACGAATACGCAAGCAAAACATACATTTATGGGGGAAATCAAATTAAATTAATCTAACTTTATAATACGAAATATTTTTATTTATAAAATAGATCTTTTTTATTCCTTTAATTTTCCATTTTATAAGGGTATTCGCATTCGACACGCAGCTGTGAATTTTTGGTTTTTCCGCCACTAGTTTTTCCGTTGATTATGCTGAAAATTGTTGCTCAAATTGCGCAACTTTATGTGGCACATTAAAATTGTTGTTCGGCTCGAACACTTCACACAAATATGCGCGATTGCCAATTTTGACGGAAACTACAAAAAAAAAAAAAAACAGTACAACAATATTGTTGTTTATTATGATTTTTTAAATTTGTTAATATGGTGTTTTATTTTGTTTTATTTGCATTTATCTTCATTAATGTTTTTTGTGTACTTTATTTTGTGTTGTGAAGTATAATTTAGTTCAGTTATTGATAATTATTCATTATTATTACTTTTAATGCAAAGTGCATTTATTTTTCAAGTTTATTTATTATTCATTTTGAAGTTTATGCAATTTAATTGAATTTTTCAAGTTTATTATTTATTCATTTTCGAGTTTATGCAACTTAATTATTATTTTCGTTTCATTTAATTTAATTTTTCAAGTTTATTAATTACTCATCGTAGAGTTTATGCAATTTAATTATTATTTTCATACATTTAATTTAATTTTTTTTAGTTTGTTTTTATATATTTTGGAGTTTATGCAATTTAATTTAATTTTTCAAGTTTATTAATTATACATTTTGGAGTTTATGCAATTTAATTATTTTCATTTGCTTAACTATATATTTTACTTAATTTAATATTTAATTATGTTTTTTTTTTCGTTTACTTTCATCTTAAATTCGCCACGCAATTTACATATTTTTTATACAAATTTAGTTTATCTATTTTGTATTTTTATAAATTGTTATCTGTGTCTCCAGCTTGGCAAAACCTTGCTAATTTGAATGAATTGCTTTTTATGCTTGTTGTGGCTGCTGTTGCCGTGATTATTTTTGTTGTTGTTGTTGTTGTGAGTAGTGCTGGTCTTGTACACTTTATGTTGTTGCTAAAAATAAGTCATAAACCAGATGAGACATATTTTTTGTATTTTATTATATTTCTAGCGCTGCAACAACAAAAACAACAAAGTGGGTTAATGAGTTCACTCTTGGTCGAAGTTGTTAGGGGAAAAGTAAGGGGGGAGAGAGAGAGAGGCTGCAGCTAAGGCTGAGCCACAGCCCCTCATTATAAGCAAGATATATGTACTTTATATATATATCTTATTTTATGTTAGTCTGCGGTTGAGGTTGTTCGGTTTTATTTTGGCAAACATTTTTGCGTTGATTTTCTAATTCAATTAGAGTGCAAAAACTGATTTGCCGCTTTGCGGCTTTGCTTATCTACAGAAATGCACAGGCGGAAAATTGAATATTTTCCATGAGTTTTCCATATGTTCTCTGTTTAAACAAACCGCAGCAGGTAAAATAACAACAAATCAACAATAACAAAAGTGCTGCTCACGTTTTTTGCAAACTATACAGTTTGAGAAACGTTGGTATATAAGGGATTGGTCTCAAATACGTTAGTAAGAGATAGGGAAAAATAGTTTATTCAACATTTTATTTATCTAAGAAGCATTTTATTTGAATTGTTGACTGCACCCATTTCACACTTGATGAGTTTCACCCAAACACCTGAAAATGCAAAATATTTCCACATTTATTTTCATTTTCCCGTTTGACACATTTTCTCTAAATGCACTTTACCCATTTTCCATGTCTTGCTTTTTCACTTTTACAACTTAATTTTAGTTATTTTCGTCTCAATTATATTGCTGTTATTGTTGTTGCTGTTACAATTTCTTGGCTGCATTTTCTTGCTATTGTTGTTTTGTTGCCATTGTTGTTGGTATTTCTTTTTACCTGTTTCTCTTTGACTTTGCTGTGTGCCTAGGCGAAGGCGTCAATCGCTCGCTTGGGTGGCTATTGTTTTCCCTTTTTGCTTTTGTTTTTGTTGATGTTGTTTTTTTCTTTATTTGTTTATCACGTGTTTGTCGTTTTTTGTTGTTGTCTTTTTTCGTTGTCTTTTGCTCTTTATTCAATGCCAGATAGTTTATTTGCAGTTGCTTTAAGGCACAATCAATCTATAGAAATTTCTTTGCTTTGGCTTCATCTTGAAGGGCACTCTTACAAGAGCACACTTGATTCTCTAAATATCCGATTTATTTCGTCGTTAAACTAACTTTATTTTTATCGCTTTCATTTCAGTTCCGGCCGCAGGCAGATAAGTTCCAATGCCTTAGCCAGGTGAGTTGTAAACAAATATATTATCAAATTTAACAGTTGTTAGTGTTACAGTGTTAATATAGTGCAAACAAATCGCTTAAGTAATACTCAAATGTTAATTAATTCCATTAATTTCACTGTAACAGTTTAGTAGTCACAGTTTTACATCAACTGTGCGGTTTTTAAATATCAGTGTCTAGGCTAAACACAGTTCTGTGCGCACTGCGCATTGGATTCCACAGTTTGAAATTGTCTTGTCTGTGGATTGTGTCTGTGCTTAGGTTGTGTGCGGTTGATGTCTGTGCTTAGGCTTTGTATGGTTGATGTCTGCACTGAGTCGTTCGCAAACTCTTTCGTCGAGTTAGCGTAGACACCAACCACTGTTAGCAGCAACATGTTCACAATAGACGCAAGTAGTGTTAAAATTTCTGAAATAATGTTAATTGTTGGCTTAAATTAAATTTGTTAATTGAATTGATATTTAAACGTGTTACTTTCAATTTGCAGTCAACTTTACAGATCATCGAGCTTCAACTCCTCGGGCCGTAGTTCCAACTGTGATACAACTGAAGACATGTACAGCGACATAAGCTTGGAGAATCGTCATGATTACGATTATCGGGTAAGTCAACTTTATATAACTGTCAAATCTAAAGATTTTCTTCTCTACTTGGCTCTCTCATTATCCCTCTCTCTTTCTCTCTATGATTTTGCAACTTTTCTTGCACAAATCGTTACAAAAATGCGGGAATCCGTTCCGCGAACACGATCTCAAAAATTTGCAATGTCATAATTCGCAGACTCTTGCATGATTGGTCTTAAAAATCATGGGTATTCGGTAGATTTCAATGTCTCTTTGAAATCGATAACGAAATCCGATGCCGATGAAACGCAAAAATTGCACTTGACCAGCGATGACAAAAGCGTTGACAAATTGACAGATTGAAGACACATTTAGGCTACCGATTTGGCAGTCAATTTTGGCCAATTCATTAATGACCAAATTCCAATTCAGTCAACGTCGCCGCAATTCAGTTTGCTTTGGTTTGGTTTTTTTCGTCTCGTTCAACATGGTAGCTGGAAAAGTGTATTTTCACTTGAAATTCGCCCGCTACAAAGTCACAGAAAAACATGTTTTCCCTCTCGTCGGAGTCGGAGTCTCAGTCTCAGTCTTTGTCTTTGATTGTTTTAACTGCACACAATTCGTGGTTAGGTGGCAGGCAGGTGAAACTCTTTATTTGGTGTGGGTTGCACTCTCCTCTTCAGTTAGCTCTCCTGTTTTGCCTCGTTATTATATAAAATGCTGGCATGAAAATTGGCCAAATACCGAAAAAGGAAAGAGATTCGAATTCGCAGCGAGTGCAACGACGCCCCAAGGTCATTGAAATTGACTTGAATTGCATTTCTGGCCAGCTGAAGCTGAAGTGAAGAGAAGTGAAGTTAAGACGCGACTTGCCAATTACTTAGCCCGCTGCTCGCTCACTCAAACTTGGTGCCAATGAGGTCGTCATTTCATTTACTGTGGCTTTTCTTCTTCCTCCTTAACTGATTATATTCGACTATTGATTTGCGATCATTAAGTGATCGAATGTTCGTGTACATTTCAGCTTTCCCATTTGCATTTATGTTTCGTTAATAAATATGTTTGACAAATGGCAAAGTAATCAATTTTTAACGCTTTTCATTGGACTTGAAAGTAAAGCTAACATTTTGTTAATGTTGTCATAATACATTTTAACTATTTTAACAGTTTTTTTTTATTGTTTTGTAGTAAACAAAATTATGTTGCAAAACAATTCCTAAATTCATTTTAAACGCTTTTATTTACATTTAAAAGTGAAGTTGAGATCTGGATAATGTCATAATGAATAAAAGCATTTAGAAAAATATCGCCTAAAGTAATTTCTACATTTTTAGACTTTTTTGCCAAACAAAATTTAGTTGCAAAAGAATCCTTAAATGCATTGAAGACATTTTTACTTAGATTTAAAAGTGAGGTTAAGATTTGGTTAATTGCAATTGTCATAGTCATAAAAAATAGTAAATAAAACATATATCAAAAATTAAATAATATAGACAAAAATCGCTTTAAGCAATTTCGACATCTTTAGATATTTTTGGTAAACAAAATTTAGTTGTAAAATAATCTTTAACTGCATTTTAACCAATTAAATATTGTCATTATTGTCATTTGCAATCTTAATAAATTGAATATTGTCATTAAATTTACTCTCTTCAGCTTTTTCTGTCTCTGAGATTTAGGCGCCGATAGCCAGACAGTTAAACGGATGTAACCAAATAAACAATTTTGTTGCATCAATTTTTGGCACTGCGTTGAATTTAACTACCAAAATTGTCTTGGGGGAAGGGGGAGATATCCGGCAGGAATTTGTAATTGTCGAGAGAATTCGAATGTTCCATAAAAGGAATTCTGTTGTTATGCAAATTTTCTTCTTTTTTTTGTCGAGTATCTGGCGACAGGTGTAAATTGTAAATGGATTTTTTATCGTCGACGGGCTGCTGTTGCATGTAATTATTTGTAAATTTTCGAAAAGCAAAATAAAAGGAGTAAGTGCAGTGGCAGCAACAATAAAAACAACAACAACACAATCATTTAAGAGCTGTGGTGAATGGAAAATGAAAGGTGTTCACTTGCACCTGAAGTGAGGAAAATTCCAAAACGCAGGAAAAAATAAGAAAACAAAAACAGAAACAACGACAAAAACAACAACAGAAAATGGCAAAAATTGTACGCAAAAATATCACGTACGAATCATTTGAAGACCTTTGATTGTTCTTTTATGCAACAGGCCAAGCGGGAAACGGAAATGCCAGGCACTCAGGACCGAAGCAAAAGGTGGCAAGTGGCAAGTGGCGTGCGGCATGTGGCAAGTGGCAAGTGGCAAGTCAGATCATTTGCAATGCGAAATGTGCGGCGATTGAAGGGCGTCGTTGATTGTTGTGTGAAACGTTGGCGTTGCATTCAAAATGAGCGAAAAGCAGGGCAAAAGCAATTAATTGATAAGGAAATGCGACATGCAAAATAAAAAATAAAAGAAAAAGGAAAATCTGCAACGAGATGACGGGAAAAGCAGTTTCAATTGCAGTTGTAGTTCGTGTTTAATTGTTAAGAACTAGGGGAAAAACAATCTCTGGAACTAGAACTAGGTCTAGAGATCTTCAAATTGTTGTAATTAAATTTGTTTAGCCCAGACACGAACCGCCAGCAGCGAGACACGCACCACAACAGCTTTAAAACGTGGTTGCTTTACCTTTTTCTTAACATCTTCTCTATTTTTGATCCGATTATACTGAAAATTTCAAGTTACCTTAAAAAATATTAATTAAAAAGTGTATACAATTTAAGAACTCGATTTTATATTTAAAGAGTGTTAGCATCCGCTTTAGTTTCTATACCGTAAATCCCTCAACTTTCTATATCAGTATGTGTTTGTATTTTCCTGCGGATAAATTGAGAAATTGCGTGTTGCAACTTGGTGTCGTCACTTGGTGCTGCAAGAGCGATACTCAAAGTCTCTCAGATACTCGTACTCCACTTAAATGCCGAAAGATCTCTCTCTATCTCGACAATTGAACAAATTGCAATTGCCATTGTCTTTTGTCGGTTTAACATACTCGAATGCCTACAGTTATAATTGCATAAGTGCGTCGTCGCTTCCCCTCGAAGTCTCCCTCTCCTCTTCAGACACACACTCACACTTGTGACACAGATGGTAATCTGGCGACGTGTCTGGGAAGAGTTGTGGGAGCCGATCTGACAGATACTTCAGACATAGACATAGAGCTCGAGGGGAGCTTTGCTTATGCAATTGAATGCACTATAAAAGTCACTGTTTCTTTTTTTTTTTCTTAGTTACTTCCTCAAGTGTCTGTTCCAGACCGAACCCCGAACCTAACTGACCTTAGCTAATTAAATGCGTCCAACGGGCTTAACACACCTTTTGAGGTTCTTTTCTATTCCATTTTCATCTCTTGCTTTTCACTTTCTTGTTGGCACCGAGGCAATCAGAGCATTGACAATTAACCAGAAGCGTACAAGATAATACGTGGTATAGGAAAAAGATTGGAAAAGTCCAAGCAACCAAAAAAGAAAGTTGTGAAAAGTTTTACGGCTTGTTAAAATGCTTTATGATGTTTTGAGTGGGTCAAGAAAAGTACAAGGAGCGGAATTGAAGCTTTTCTAATTTAAGTAGGAAATTTTTTGTTCTGGAAGAAGAAATATTTCACTGATTTTTTACAAACATTCTTGTTAATTTTGTGTGTATTGAAAGGTATTAAATTTTCCTAATTAAGTGAAAATCTTTATCATATCTTTATTTAAGGAACCATTTGTTATATCCTTATACAAATAAAATAGACTTCACAGTTTTGAAACTGATAAAAATTTCTTTAATTTAGCGGGATTAATGTTTATAATTTTCTATAGAAATTCTTCGCTAGATTGTATTTGAAAATCTTGCTTACTTTTCGCTGTCATTCCAACATTTCCATGTGTCTCTAGTTAATCCCCTTAAAAAGGCCTATTTTTCATAGTATGCTCGCAGATCGATCCATTAACAGCAAGTCGAATGTATCTAGTATAATAGGACAACAACAAATTGCTTGCTCTTCCATCATATCGATTAAACAATTTTCTGGCACCTGCTGCCCACACAACATACAACACAAAGTCCATAGTACACAGAAGGCGAAGCATAAGGCAAAATGTGGAAAAAGAAGACAAATGGATGGGGAGACAGCGAAACAGACGAAACAGTGAAAATCATAAACGAAAATCGATTTTTAACCCAAATGTTGCGATGACCCAGAAAAATCAAACTGAAACTGAAACACTCAGCTGAACTGAGCTGAGCTGAGAAACAAAGCGAAGCGCAACCCACGCGTCGCAAGACGCAACAAATTGTGGCATAAACTGTTGCAATTATTATAATTAATGCAAATGCGACTTACAATCTATCACAATTTTCGAATTATGCGCTTAACAAAACGTTTAAGTGTCAAGCGGGAAAAGGGAAACTTGCTTAAAAGATTGAAATAATAAGGGGCAATATAGTTAAGAACTGATAGATAAGGTTTTATGAACTCTTTTAAATAGGAGGTGAACTTTTTCGTTGTTTTTCTTTTTTTATTGATTTAAATATAATCTTTAATTTATAAATACTACATTTGCTGAATCAGGAAATTGTAGTTAAGTGGAAAGGGAAAAATTGTTTATAAGATTACATTAATAATATTCATTATAAGTAGAAACTGAAAGACAGTTTAAATATTTTTAATACGTTAGTTGGGAAAGTTTCTTTGGAAGTTGTTGTGGCTTCAAATATAATATTTAATTAATAATCACTTATGTTAATTTTCTGATTCAGGAAGTTGTAGTTAAGTGTCAAATGGAAGATTAAAGAAAAGAAGAAGATTACAATAATTACAGTCAATAGACGAGCTTTTATAGACTGTTTTAAATGTTTTTATTTGGAAGCTGCATCAAATATAATCTTTATTAATAAATACATTTTCTGATTTAAGAAGTTATCGTTTTTTAATTATCATCTGTGAGATCTAAAAGATATCAATACATATATTGCTTTATAATTATTGCTACATGTATATATAATTTATTACAACAGTTATCTACCAAACTATACAATGCGTATACTTGATATGGCAATTGTAGTGTTGAATATTGTTTTTATGATATTTTTTATTGGCTAACGATCGGTTATTACTACTCTATTCATTAGGTGTACTTTCTATACGTTTATGCAGCTTATTAATTATTTATTTTACTGCTGCTTACAAATCTCTCAAATATTTATTGTAATCAAGCCAACATATACTCGACATTTCTTTATGGTTTATCAGATAATAATTTGTACATTTTCCCACTTTGCTTTCAGGTAAGCAAGACAAGAACAACAGACAATCAAATACATATCTAACTGTTTATAGACGAGCGTAGTAAGTAAAGTAAAGTATTTACGTATGCCGCAAGTTTATTATCTAACTTTTCTGCCGGGCGAGAGACAATGAGTTCAACACCTGCGAGCTTACGGGCCCAAAAGAACTGTTTGCCTATCTGCGGCGAAACATCGCAAAAAGAATTGGCCATAAAATGTTTATGTTGGTTTCCCACACGGGGGGCGTCATTCGAACTTAAGGCGTGGCAATAATAATACCAACAACAACTCAAATCCTACGCCTGCTGTTCGTTTGTCCGTCTGTATGTCCGTCCGTCTGTCTGTCCGTTTGCCTATTACGTCAGATTTCGACTGTGACTTTTGCTTGTAGCTGTTTTAAGCCGCTTTTAATACCCCATAAATTGGAGAAAAATGGGGTTATTTTGTTGCAATAAAAATGATATGTTATAAAAATAACTTGTTACGTTTTGCTGTGCAAAATTGTTCGAATTTTATTTAGATCGCATCATATGTTTATTATTTTGTAATCTTTTTAAAGAGGAGTTTTATATTTAGATTACACCATATACTCAATATGTTACAATCTGTTTAAAAAACAAAATTGATTTTTTATATTTTCAAATATTAGAAACTTCAAGAAATCTTTATTTATTATATACAATAGAATCTTTAGCCATATTCATATTATAAATAAATTTTCGTATTTAAAAGGATTGTAATACTAAACGTTGTGCAATTCTATATACTAGCTGTATAGGATATTATTACATTTTAAAATAATGGAAACTTCTAAGAATCTTTTTTGATTGATTGATAGCGTGTCTTAATAGATTCTTATAATACTTATATAGGGTATTTTTTATGTTTTTTAAATATTTGAATTTTATAGTAATATATAGTTATTATATTGAATGTATAGCTTCATCGTAAATTGAATTTAAAATGAAACATTTTGTAGGGTATTGTTGTATTTAGGATCCTAGAGGAGACTCTAGGATCTCTAGCTAATGTATTGAATTCATTATCTCATCATAAAAGCGCATATAAAACAATAAATGTTGTCCATTCTATATACTACTTCTATAGGGTATCTTCGCCACGACTCTTATGATAATCTTTGGGTATTTTGCTTTAGCTTTGCTTTTCGCAAGGTTGTACAAGGCAAACGGGCGTTACATTAATAGTCAACTAGTTCGCGCACTTGCCGCACCAAAAAATCGCCAACTTTGGTGTTGCTTTTGTTTTTGTTTTGTATTTTTATCGCGCAAATTATTTATTATAAATAATGAGACAGGAGACGCTGGGAGTTAACAATTACGTCCTACGTGCAAATGAAATCACGCTGAACTTTTTCAGCATTTGCGATTAAAGGAAGTGGTTGTGAAGCAGTGGAAGAATGATGGAGGAAACTAGTGATGATGATTGCACTTAGTCTTAGTCACTTAAGTGGGCAAAAGTAATGTGTTTACCGAGTATTACGCCAGCTAGTTCACTTTATAGAGTTGCTTTAATCTTATCAAATGGAATGGAACTAGTTAATCGACTTGGTCGGATCAAATTTGCACAAAATGAAGTAGCTCGATCATAATAACCCAGAAAGAAAAGAGTCAAAGAACTTGTTCGCAACTTTGTTATCAGCTTTTTATCATTTGCTTATCTGCATGTGACACACATTGAGCTTTGAGTTGACTTTTCTCTCTCTCTATCTCTCTCTGCAAACTCATGCAAATTTATAATATTTGTTTCGTTGATCTTATGAAATTGTTGTTAGTTTACATTGGATTATTCAAACAATTGGCATTTAATTATGCGCCTTATACTTCTTCGACCGATCCCAGCTATATTCGCATATAAATAGTCTGCATGTGGCAGCTGCAATTGCGGTTTTTTTTTATGGTTGTGTTTATTTTTATTTTGCGGTCGAGTTTGTGTACAAAATGTAGTTTGTTTATTTGAGTTGTTGCTGTGACGACGACGTCGACGCTCCTCGTAGAACTCCCCACTTAAGAGGGTCGAGTTGAGGGTGCTTAGTAACGGGTTTCTTAAGTAGAGCAGACCAAACAAATGTCTATCAAACATAACTATTCCTTCTATTACATAATCAGCTGGTTCGTAACAAGCTTGTAATGGCATTCATTATTTTGATTAATTCATTGTACATTCTTAAGCCTTTTCCACGTTGAAATTTCATTGCAAATTTCCCTTGCTAAGTCGCATTAGTCGCTTTTTCGGCTGCTTACATAGTCACAACTACAACGACAACGACAACGACTACTACGCGTAGTACAACAGCAAAGCAATTGCGACGTCGACTGCGACGTCAACGGCACCCAACAAGTTAGCTTGTGCCCAGTGTTGGTAGCTAGCGTCGCTGCTGGCGTCGACGCCAATGTGCTATGGTTTTGCTTTTGGTTCGTGGTTCGTTTGCTCGCTCTGCGCTCAGATTGCATTTAACTCTTGCCGCGTGCACAACGGACAGAGCGATAACAACGGGGAAAAAATAAATAGACGGCCGCCTCGCGTTGGCTGGGGGAGTTGCGCTCTCTCTTGCTCTCTCTCGCTCGCTCGCTCGCTTGCTTGTTCGTTTATTCTCTGCGTGTGTGACTGAGCACGTTTGCTAGCTCGCTTGCTCGATAGCGTGTGTTATTGTTTTTGTATTTGTGCGGAAAATGCAAAAGACGCCAACTGCAGCAGCTGCTGTCGATGTTGTTGTTTTACCTTTCTGTGGTGGGTGCTAAATAATTTGCAATAAATATTCGTGCAAAAAGGAAAATGTGCCAAGTGTAAATTTAATTTGACCAAATATTTATCGATTGTGGTTTATCGGAAATACATATCGATCGCTTATCAGTTGTGTCAGGTGTTTCGCATAAATCTAAACGTGCGTGTGTGCGGCTCATTAAGCGATTATTCAATATGAAAATTGAGACGACCACAAAGCGACGCTAATTGAGGCGTCTGTTGTAAACGCCTTACGTGTCTTGGCTCGATTCATCGGTCTATGGCCTATGACCACTCAGCCGGCTAATCGAAAACAACGATATCAAAAGTTTGATTGATCTGAAATTGAAGTTTGTGGTTGAATAAAAAGGGGCTGCATAGGCCGATTGCATTAAAATTAAAGAAAAATATAATCAAGCTTAAAAACTTTGATTATATTTAAAAAAATACAAAATAATGAATTAAAAAAAATGTATTATAAAATGAGATAAAACCAAAAAAAAAAAAAAAAAAAAATAAATAATTTGAAATAAACCAAGCAATAAGTAAAGTATGAATTATTTTGAAGTAATAATAAAATAAAACTAGCAAAAATACTAAAGTAATAAAAAGAAAATAATTCAATTCTTTTGAAAATAAAAAAATTTAAATTTTTGTACCATAAATATTAATTACTTTTGATTTGATCGTATCTGCAGACTTTTCGTTAAGAATCTCCGAGAGAGCCACTCAAAACGGTACTTGACACCATCAGCTATGAAAAACGGAAGTTTCTAACATTAACAAGCCCCTTTTTTATATGATATAGTAAATATGTATGTGCTGGGGAGGGGCAACTATAAAAACCATACAAAAATAAATCATGAACCTATACAAGAATCACGCACAATTTCAAGTTCATTTGGAAAACGAATAGTTTTCCCGTTTTCCGCTTCTCAACATTTTCCATGCCGTTAATTTTGTTAGAAATTTTCATTAGCCAGTCAATTAGTAGTCGGCATTATAACGGCACACCAACCGACCGACCGACCGACCATCGTAGAAAGAGAAGAAGAACCGGAACCAGAAGCCAATAAGCAAAAGTCTCTCCGAGGGAAATCTTCTCCATCTTTTGACTATATATGACATCAGACGCATGACACGCACGTACAGGAAAAGAGTGGGAGAGAGAGAGGGAGAGCAGAGACTTCTCCTCTATTCTGATGACGGCGCGTGTCCATCGTTGAGCCCGTATGCGTGTTGTCCCGGTTGCGGTGTTACTAAGTGAGCGCGCTCACATGGCTTGAGTCCGTGCTTATTCACTTGCGCTTTTGTTCGAGGGGGAGTCGCATTTGGGTATGGAATGCCTCACAATTATGCGAGTGCGAGTTCACAGAGGGTGGCTCGAAAACTTTGTAAGAAGAATCTATTTTACAAAGATATCGATCGTAGAAGAAATATGAGATTATTATTATTAACACAAAAGAATAATGAAATATTCACTTAATTTTTGTAATGAAATAATCCTTTAATTTAAACATTGTACATATATATATTATTTTCTTATATTTATTGAACACCCCTCGCTGAATATTGTACCATATGTGGCGAGTGTACGAAGATGTATACGTAAATGTACATTGATGGCGCACATATGGCAAATTGTTGATTGAAAGGCCAGTTCCATATAGTTCCCCAGTTGCTCTCTCTCTCTCGCTCTCTCTCTCGGTGCCCAGTGCTCATCTTTTTGGCTTTCAATGCCTCCCCAGCAGAGGGAGAAGATCGACGTTGATTTCTTTGTTATTTCATTTGACTATTTATAAGATCTGCCAGGGGGTTGCTCTCAGTAAAAGGCGCTCTCTCTCCTCTTTATCGCTGACACTCTCAGTTTGCATTTGCTATAGTTTACTTTATAAAAATGCCCCTGAATTTGGCATTCAGTTTGACTTTCGCGTTTCGCGTGTTTGAGTCGAAATAACAGAGAGACTTTTCGGGTTTGTTTTGTTTTGTTTTGTTGATTTTCGGTATTTTTCGCGTGCCAATCAAAACACCAAAATAAATAGTAAATTACTAATGCAAACTACTTCAAAATGTACGATCAAAGTGTTGTGTATTTTGGCTGCTGCTCTTAGAATGTCTATTTCAATGTGATCTTTTAAGTTTTGTGATTGAAATTTGGAAATATGCTTCCACTTGACATGCAAATTTAAATTCCATAACAATATGGAATATAAAGTGAAGAAAATCCTAAAGCGAAATTGATTTAAAAATATGGCCAGTGCTCTTTTGTTCGGCACACACACAAAATGTGTTGTTGTAAAGGAAATTTGCATTTAATGAGTTGCTTATTTTATAAAGCAACCAAATCCAATCCCCCCGAAGACTCTCTTGTCTCCCTATCACAGCGGCCAGTTCCCCTACTCGACAACAACAATAAGTTTGTATAGAGGCAATTGTATGTAAATGCGCCGTGGAAAAGCTAATGATATTTTCTTCAGTTTTCCCCTCTGATCCCGCTGCTGCTGCATTAGCTACTGTTGTTGTTTATTGAGTGAAGATGAGCAGTAAATTTATGAAATAAATTAAAAAAACATATACAAAACTGCCTAAAGAAAGTTGACTTAGCAGAGTTTATTATGCGATGGTCTTTCCTTTGCAATAGTTTTGTGTGATAATTTGTACAGTTTTCATAGTTTTTCAAGGAACTTTGTTTTCAATTTGATTGCAAATTTAATATAATTGTTAATAGAAATCTTCTTTTCTTTTTTAAAAACTTTGATAGTAATATTGTTTTTTATTTTCGTTGTTGATTCACATAAGTCTCTTTTAATTTCAAACTACAAGTAAACAACTTGAAATTTTTGTGTATTTCTGTAACTTTTTCATGTATCAACGCCCTTTTCAGGCCTAGTTTATTTGTATTTTCGTATTTACTCACTAGTAATCCATCATCTGTTTCGTTTTTCCACACTCTACACTTTTCCTAGCTGTAATCAACCTTATAGCGGCTTCTAATCAGCGTCTGTGCATACTAATAAACCGAATTTCCAAAGCATTATCAATCATTCCCCGACTGCGTTTAAAATTGACCTTAGAAGTGCCAAGGGCGCTTTACCTATAGAGTCGACTACTGATAAGCTGGCAAACTCTGTAGAAACTGTGTGTAGAATGCGAACAATGTTTTTTCCATGGCTGAAAAGCAGCAGAGCATTGAATTTAGCGTAATTAGAAACTAGTTGGAAGCGCAGAACAATGCCCAAAGCTTTGGGGGGAGGAAGAAAGACAGCTCAGCAATCTGGACATGCAAAATAATATAAAGACCAACTGCTTTCATTACACTGAAAGAAACAGAGAAGAAAACAAGCGTAGAATGTTCCTCGAGTGGCGATTGTAATTGTCTTTTAAGAGCAGTTTGCCAGAGAATCATTTAACGCTCTGTTGAGTCTTCCCCTTGATGCTTACATAATGCTGAAGATGAAAGAGGAACCAAGTTGCCAAGTTGAGTTTAGTTGAGTTTAGCATATGCTGCTGCCACTTCTGTAGATTACTAAACAGTTTAGTTACCTATTCTATTACCATGTTCCTCTTCATTCACGTTGTTGTTCTGCATTCGCAATTGCATTGGAAAATTATGCAAAGAGGCAAGGTGAGAGATCAGTGTGACAGCAAACAGCTGTTGTCTGACTGTGTCTCTTTTTTTTTCTTCTTTGCCCTGACAGACAGTTTGAGAAACGAGGTTAGCCATTGTCTATGTGTCTGTGTGTGTGTGTGTTTTGGCCATGTTCTGAAAGGGCTGAGTGAGTGGGCGTTTGGCAAATGGCAAATGGACATGGCGAAAATGTGTTGTGTGTGTTGTGTGTGCACAGCCAGACAATGTGCTCGGCTTGGCTTGTGACTAGTGACTCTACTTCTTCTCTACAGTTATCTTCTTTTAATAACCTCGAAAAACAATTTTTACCATACTAACAGTATTTAGATACTTCAGAGAAAGATTTCTCAGTATCCTCTAAACAATTTTTTCCCTACTGGCATTTTGATGAACATTTTTATATGCAGCAAGAACTTTATGTGAACTTCACAGACACTCTATTGATACTCTTCCTATACATTCTCTACTCTCTATACATTCAAGAATATTTTAAGCAGACTTTCTCTAAATATACTCCTTTTAGACCCTCACTCTCCAGGGATACTTACGACTCTTTGTGACTAATCCCCTCAGAGCATTCACAGCAGCTCAGTTTAGTTTACATTCATTCAAAAGCTGCCCTCAGACATTGAATGTGCGTGGGGGCGCAACATGCAACACGCAACGGCAATAAAAATTTATTAAAATCTGAGAAAATCTCATTATTATGCTGCTTAAGAGTTTTGTATATAATATTATGATTTTGTTTGATCACAAATTCATTTTCACGACAGGCGCCAGCCAAGGCATTCGGTTTGGTGCATCATTAGCTTGATTTCCATTGTCTAAAATCGTGAAATCGCCCGCAAGCAAATCAAATGCAGCTACACAAATCAATAGAGCAGGCGAGAGCATCATAAAACGCGTCTGCATTGAAATATCACGCATACGCCACCGATCAAAGTATCGCTTATAAATGGTCAGGTCATAAAAGCAAAGCGACTGCAGCGGCAGCTAAAGGCCAAACCCCATTTTGGACACGAGTTAATTTGATGCGCTTTTCTCGAGAAATGTTTAAAGAAAAAAAATGAAGTGAAGAAAAAAAAAGTGAAGCGACAACAAACTGGTAAACAAGTTGGCTGCGAAATATGCGACAGACTGTCGACTGGTCAAGAGAGACTGGTGAAAGTTGTTGTTGTTATTTATGTTGTTGTTGTTGATGTTGCTACTGTGATGGTTCATTGACAAAAAAATACCATAAATCAATAAAGTCTGTGGTCAACTTAATGTTGATTTGCGGTTCAACAACAACAACACCTGCCTGAAGGGAAGCTTTTTGATTGACAGCTAGGGCAGCAAACTTAGACGAAAACATTTTGCTTTCTTGCCTTTGCAATATTTTACAACACTGGCGTTAGCTTGAGTGCATTTCTATTATTAAATATGCTCGAGTTTTTGCTTGAAATTTTGTATTCGTTTTCCTTTTGCTGAACTGGGCTGAGCAAATAAATTGAAATTTATTATGGCGACCACTTAAGAGCGTTTGACATGCACAATTCTAGCTGAGGAAAATGTTTTCAGCTTCTGCTGCTGCTGCTGTGAATCATGCGAATTTATTATAAACAATTTAAGCAGCGCGCAAAAGTGGCAGCATCACAGAATTTTGAAGACTCATGTGCATGACACATTTTCCCATTTCTTGAATTGAATCATCATAATCGCCATCATCAAGAACGGCAAAGGAAAAACACATCAGTTTGTTGTTGGAAAAAAAACAGCTGCAGACGACGGCGAAGGGAAGATGACGGCGTCTCTTCTGGGAGACGAATGTTATGCAATTGCAAACGAATGAAGAATTGCAGCATTCTATGCTCCACTAAGCATTGCAGCGACGAAGAAGACGTTGTTTCTTGTTGCTTCTTTATCTGCACGAAGTTCATCAATTCAAGTCGCAATTCAAGTCGGAAATTAAACACAGACACAAACACACAGACACAGAGAAGACTCGCCGAATTCAGTCGTGTAGAAAGAGAGGCGTGACTGCAGAAAAACAGTGAAGAACTTTTGCTGCAGACTTATGGCTTTTGTTTTGCTCTGCTCTGAGCGCATCGCGCATTTCCTTCTGCATGAAATATTGAGAGATTGAAAGAAAAAAAGCAACAAAAAATTCTTTAATGCCATTTACCATTTGCGAGTTGCCAGTTGCCATATTTCCTTTGTTTGTTTGATCTGTATTTTGCTTTCTTTCCCATTGTACTCTGGGTGGCCCCCCTTGAGGCTACTGCTTGCTTGCTGCATCCACAATCCGGAACAATATTACCTTTCAATTTGTTTGGCCTCGCGATTCTGATTACCATCTCAGCAGCATCAGTATTCTTCGAGTTATGCCTAAACATTAAATATCTCGACTGAAATCAAAGAATGAATTGTGAACTCTGTTGTTTTTGTTTATGAAGTTGAATAAACTCATTAGGGAAATGTACTACGTGCCCTTTTGCCAAAACAATTATGCTTCATAAAGCGTAATTAAGAGACTGATCTTCAAGATTCAAGATTCTCGTAGACAAAGAGTAAAAGCTGCAAATATGATATGAAGAATTTAATGAATGAGTAACTTAAAGAAATGACACAATAAACTAATAGAAATGTGTATAAGATATGAAACACAACCAAGTTAAAAAATAATAAATAAATTAAATAAACAAATTACAAAAAATATACAACAAACTAATAGAAATGTGTATAAAATATAAAAAAAAATTAAATTAAAATATTAATAATTAGAGTATTAATAAAAAAAACAAACTAAAATTAAAGAACAAAATGTGACACACAATAAAGTTAAAAAATGATTAATAAATAAATGTAAACAAAATAAAAAAAAGTATACCAAATTACACCAAGAAGAAATGTGTATATGAAAAATAACTAAATTAAAAAATTATTCAAAAATATCTAATAACAAAAGCAAATTATATTAAAAAAATGTACAATTAAAAAAATATATTAATATACATTCATATATATATATATATATATAAATTTAAATAAAAAAAAAACGTTTACAAGTTATAAAAAATTGAAAATAATGTATTTTCATTTACTAATTAGATTATAAAATACAAAGAGATCAAATAAATATTTGATTTAATTTATATTTTATAATTTAAGAGTTTTTAATTTATGTTTGTGTTGAATAAATTAAAAATTTTAATCAAATATATATATTCATTTACGTAGCATATCAAAAGGTTGAAAATGCATAGAAAAGTGCCCAAAAAGTAGTGTAAAATGTAAGCAGCAACAAGAAGAAGCTGAAAACTTTGAAATATCTGAAAAATGTGCCTTGAAACCTAAACAAAACAACACCTTGTCTTCCGCAACAATAAAAACAACACAAGAATCTAAAACAACAACAACAACAGTCGAAGAAGTGTGAATATCCAACACCCCAGTGCCACGCCCCCGCCCCAAAAAAACGAATGCATAAAAGAAAACAAAGCCAAAAATAAGAAAAACTATTACAGCAATCGTTCAACAAAAACAAATCATGAGTAGTCAACCTGCCAGCCAACCCGATAGCATTGACTTAGCCTATGATATGTGGGCGGGTCAATTCGAATTTGTCGGACCCACAACGAATGCAGCGTCGATAAATCAAAAGCAAAACACACTCAACAACAACAACAACAATAACAGCAGCAGCAACAATAATAACAACAATAACAATTGTGTGAAATTTGGGAGTGAACGGAACACTAGTCAGAAGCTCTCAGCGTCGGACAGTTTGGAGGATTTGAATTTGAATTTCAACACAAGTTCCACGCAAAATCCGCTGTGTAACGCCTACAGTTTGGGAGTGACTGGAGGACCGTATTCGGCATTCGGTGACAAGCAACCGATACTGATCGATCAGGAGACGTTTCTGAGTCTCAATCCAGCTGATTTTGAGGATATTGTGCCATCTGATTCGGAACCCAATTCACTTGTTTTCATCGAAAACAAACTTGAGAATAATAATAACAGTCTTGAATCGAATAACAACAACAACAATAACAATAATAAAATCTATAATTTGGAAACGTTAACCAGTAAATTTAATAATAAAACCAATAATACGAATACCAACGGATTCAAATTGGAAAATTTGAAAAACTTTAAGAACAAATTACTCTGTGATTTCGAGGAGAACGGTGGAAGCGGAAACGGAAACGGCGGCTCAGCAAACGGTACAAACAACAACAAAATGAACGGAGCCCTCAGTGCCGAGATATGCGATAATCTCAATGAGCAAGTAAGCACAAACCTCTGACCTCTCGCCTGTCCACTTGGCTAATTTTATTGTGCTGTTTTTTTGTTATTTTCGTTGTATGCAAAGTTCAGGGTACATTTATTGCGTGGTCAGCCAGCTGCCACCCTCTCATGCTTGCATGTTAGAGAGACAGTTTGCTAGTCTATCCCCTAGTTTAACCCTCTATACTATACTATATTATAGTATGTCGTGGCATGTCAATAATGTCAATTTACTATAAATAAGCGAGGCTTCGCAGTCAGGTGATTTAGTCTACCTTCGGATTGTTGCTGGCATTGTTCAGGGCGAGAGGAATTGTAATAAATATTTATTTCAAAAATAACTAACTAGTTGATTGATTTATGTTAAGTGTTTAGCAAAAATGCTTGAAGCATGTGTGGAAAATGATGTGAGTGTTGCCAAAAGGTATTTTACAAAACTAAAAGTGCAAGCAAAAACAGTGTTATGTAAGGCTTAGCTAAGTGCATTAGTTCGACATTTAAATAAGTAATCAGTGTTGGTTAACACAAAAAATGAGACAACAAATTGAGCTTGAACAAATGAGTGTTGAAATGCTGATGGAAAAATACTTTTATAAAAACATTCGTGATTGTGATGAATAAATTGTTTAAGTAAAACATCTGCGCCATTCTCTTTGGAAAAACATTTCATTTCTTGCGAAAATAAATTTGCCTTAATCGCCAGTTAAATTGAACATTTCAGAAATTGTTTACGAATTTCCTTGACATATTTACCTATCAACAAAAGAAAAGAACAGCAAAACTAAAAGAATAACATTAAATAGTTGTTCTCTTCTCTCTTTTTTGTGTTAAATTGCAAACATGTGTTAAAAATAAACAAAGAATTCATAAATTATCTTTTTCGAAGCGTCAAATGAGATCAGCAGTCAGAGAAAAACTAAAACGAAAACTAGAGAAAAAATAATGCTGATGAATGAATGAGACAGATGAATGAACTGAAACTTAGCCAAGTGGTTGGTCGATGATTAGTGGGCAGCAATAACAACAAAATGTGTCAACGAAAGTAACTGAAAGAGAGAAACAGAACACAGAAGCGCCTTTGGGTCTTAAGTTTCTAAAAATGAAGCGTCTAATGCGATTGCGGAATGAGAAAGGAAAGGAAATACCTATGAGAGATATGAGATATATATGTTTGTGACGGGAACAACCTCTTTTTTCCCAACGCTTGCAACGTGTAACCATGCACCATGGGGCACAAAAGCAGCAAGCGGCAGAATTCGACATGCAACTAATTGCATGATGCAATTTTCCATTTTCCAGTCGTACTAACATTGGGTTCAGCTAATTGGCCAGCAGCGGATCTGAGCTGTGAATGCGAGCGTGTGATTAATCAAACGAAACTCAGCAACTTTTTGAAATAACGTCTTGATAACTCTTTCAACACCCCACAATCCGGGCTGGAGGTCAATGGAAGTCCGATAAGGCCAAAGCAAAACGGATGCCAGTCCACATGTCTTCGCTGTTCTCCAGAGTTTGTTTACGCATTTGTCCGATACTAAACAATATATACGAGTTGTATGCTAATGGGAACAGACTCTCATTTGATAAATGTAACAAATGGGAGCATTGTTGTAGACAGCGGAAAGTGTGGCAAGTTGCTGCTTGTGGAATCTTTTGAGGTCAAAGCTAATGCTGATTGTAATGACTCTGTGCATTGCTCTGTTTTTTATTTCAATTGCGATTGAAATTTATGAGCTGTTAATGTCTAGAAGAATGGCACCAACGCAGAGCTAAAGTGATTATGATGGGTAGCAGCTCTTTAGTTATCGAATTTACGTGTTGGATGATAGATAAAATAATACAAATGTGTTTACTTATCTTACATCATGCGTTGATCATCGATCAGTGTTGGTATATCGGTTTTATCATATCTCAAGTTTATTCAACAACTTTCGACAATCATCATTGTAATTTAAAGTTGTTTGCTTTTCATATGTCATTTGTTGACACTTTTCTTTTTAATTTAGTTCCGTGTCGTACAAATTAATTTTCAAACAGTGTTGATTAATGCTGACACGTTTCAATTATGGTTCATCTTTCAACTCTTCATCTGTTTGTTGAACTCAATCAAAATTTGCCTAATGCACTTCCCCAAAAACCTTTGCCAGCTGTGTTGATCTTTTGTGCACACACTTTTCCATTATTAGTGCTCGCACATTTCCCCATTTCCCCCCATAATAATGTCACCTGTCAGCTAAAGTCGAAAGCCTTCCAGTTTTCTCCTTCCTCAACCAAAAATAAACTTGTTCACAGTGAGTTTCCGATTTTTACACACATCTTAATGTTATGGTATATGGGGAGCAGACCACAAATGACCCTGGAACTAACCCTGCTGACATTTTGATGGGCTTCAACAAAAGTGACAAGAAAAAGTGAAGCATTAAGATAACCCCGCCACTTCCCGCTTTCTTTCAACAGTCCATCTCCCCCTCTCTTTCTCTCTGTCTCTCTCTGTGTGTGCGTTTGTAAAACGGCACTTGTTACTCAATTTGTCTGGCTGAATTTTATTTTATTATTATTTCGTCTTCTTCTTGGTGTTTTGCTTCGCCTTTTCTTTATAGTATGTTGTCTAGTTTCTTTTATGGCTTGTATGACTTTTTGTTTATTTTGGCCAACGGTTCTCGGTCTCTGTTTTCGTGATCCATGTTGTTGTTGTTTTCTCTAGAATTTCAAATAAAATTTCTAGTTTCTTATGCTTATATAAAAGATACTATAATTCTTTTTTTTGGCATGGTTCATTGTACACATATGATGAGTACATCGGGCCCTAAAGACCTTGCTCTTTCGCTCTCTCTCTCTCTCTCTCTCTCTCTCTCTCTCTCTCTCTCTCTCTATTTGCGGCCTCTCAGCGAATTCCACTCGCATAGAGTTTACATGTCATTTTCGGTGCCCCATTCCTAGGCCTTTCATTCAGTTGTTGACGTGCCGTGCGCCGTATCGTTAGTTATATTTTTTTTTTGTTTGTTACGTCCGATTTTGTACATATTATATAGTCGCCATATACGCTCGTTCTCCCGCTCGACGCGTCGAGTACAAATTGTTTTCTGTGTGTGCCGCTGATTTTTTATTTACTGTTTACATTGCTCATCGAGCGACTGTTCTGCGTCACCAATTCGCCACAAATTGCATTTAATTAAGCTTAATTAAAGCCTTTGCCAACAAAGTTGAACAGTTGGACAGTCACTGCGCAGCCCAAATAAAAATACCCACCCACAATTTGTATGGCAAATGCCGCGCATTTTATTGAATTGAACTTTTCAATTGACTTTTTGTAAGCAAAGGCAGCAATCCATCTAATTGCACAGCTGAGAAATTATAATCATTTAACATCACTGGAAAATGTTGCTTATTGATTGCTTTACAACACTGCTTAATGTTATAAAGCTTGTTATTTACTCTAGCAAAATATATTTAACATATAAAGCGTTTTATTGCATAGTTATCTTAAATAACTTTGTGTATTTATCTGCTCTAAATTTCCATACTTACGAATCGAGCATATTTTCCCACACTGAATTGAAGTATATTTTCCAACACTGGCAGCGACAGCTTGCTATCAGTTACCCTGTATTACACTTGCATCCCAAAAGACGCATCCGCTTCACACACAGTTTCTTATCGGCAGCTGGTCACACAAGCAACGACTGATTTCTCAAATATGCAGCGTATATATAGACACAGTATATATACAGACATTATATATGTACACTATACACATATATATTTGTGCCGATAATTACACTGAACAGCAGTTTGCAATCAAATATTTGCGTTTCAAGTGTCTACCAAAAATAGTTAATGAATGCAACGCCAACATTTGTGGGTGCCTAACAAACAGTCAATGGGCGTATGCTTAATATTTATGAAATTTATATGGGCTCGGCATGCTCAATAACACTGTGCAACAAGTGCTAACAATTGCTAAATAGCTAACAAATTGCTGTTTGGAAATTGTATCTTCAACTAAACAACAACTTGTGGCAGCTTTGTTTGCGATTTATTGTTGATTTCAAAAAGTGAAATACGATTCCCTTGTTGTACAGTGTAATTAAGTGTATGCTGCAGCCCACAGAGTGCGTCGTCGTCGTCTTTGCTGCCGCTGAACAAAAAACAAAAAGAAGCAGAAAAAAAATCAACAAAAACAGCCGGCGGCTACGTGTTGCAGTCTCGTTGTGGCAAGCAAATGAGCAAAGACGACGCCGCAGCCGAAGTCGAATCTGAAGCCGCCAACTGCAAAATATTTCGTTGAATATTTGATGAGCAGAGCGCGGCAATATAGATACAATACAAATATCATTACTATATAGAGACCCAGATAATGTATATAGACGAAGATATATGCAAATGTATTTGAAAAATCACATGGCAGATGTGCAGTTGGTGAATGAGCTGCTCCACGATTTGCGGCACATGAAAAGCGATTGTGTTAGTAGTTAATGAAAATTCAAAAAAATACAAATGCGAAAAGAAATTTCGCCATTAAATGCCATTTTAATTAATGCAAACTTTTTCCATTTTCGTATCGTTTACAGCTGGAGCTGCTGCAGCGCAAGGTGGATGATCTGTCAGACACACAGAATATAGCCGAGGATCGCACAACGCGCACCAAAACAGAATATGCGGTGCTCCAGGCGCGTTATCACATGCTCGAGGAGCAATACAGAGAGGTGGGTTACAGTTTTGCAAGCACTGTTATGTAGTACCTTTTTTAATAACTGCTATCATTCTGCATATTTTAGTCGGAGTTGCGTGCCGAGGAACGCTTGGCTGAGGAACAGAAGCGTCATCGCGAGATCTTGGCGCGCGTGGAACGCGAAGCCTCGTTGCAGAATGAGAACTGCCAGATGAAGATAAAAGCCACCGAAATCGAGGCGAATGCACTGCGCGATGAGGCGCAACGATTGCGTGTGCTGTGTGATAAACAGGCCAATGATTTGCATCGCACCGAGGAGCAGCTGGAGCTGGCACGCGATCAGATTGCCGCACTGCAGCAGGAATACGATGAACAGTTGCAGACGCTGCGTCGCCACGAGCAGGAGAAGAAATCCACCGAGGAGCTGATGCTGGAGCTGAGTCACGAGCTGCAGCGTGCCCGCGAAGAGAATGGGGCACGTGCCATGCCCACCACATCGCCGGAGAGCATAAGACTGGAGGAGCTGCATCAAGAGCTCGAGGAGATGCGACAAAAGAATCGCTGTAAGTTGGTGAATTACTCAAAATCTTTATAGAAAACTAATTCCATCTCTATTTTAGCACTCGAGGAGCAGAACGAGGAACTGCAGGCCACGATGCTGACGAATCAGGCCACCATGCTAACCAATGGCGTGGAGCAGGGTCGTCATCTGTTGAGCGGCACCCTCAACAATCTGGCTCAGGAGCTGGAGGAAATGTCACAAGCTCAGGTGTGTATTCGAAATGCAAATTTGCTGCTATTTCCCGCTTTTCCCCCCCGTCCCAAGCTTTGAAGCCTTCTTAGTACTTAGTACTGTCCACTCAACAACTTTAAAATCAACGCCCACGCACAGTCACGCTTGTAATTGTTGCACACAGTTTGAGAGTCCTGCTGCATACACATTGTGCCCGTTGTACCCCATATCATATGTCTATATATATTATATATTGTATCTATTGTATTACAGGATTCTGTGGATTCAGCCACATTAGCATCCTTAAGTCAGGTAATGCTTAACCACCAACAACCACAAGAAAAAACAATAGCAAACAAAATTCCAAATATTGAAACGCAACTAAAATCGAAACACAACATCACTCGGTTTTGGAGCCACTGTGCATGCGCTACAGTTTTACGGCCACTGTTTTTATGGTTTTTGGTTCATGTTCCTTAACAAATTCTTTTTGGCACTCTTTTTACAAAATGTTTAATACAAAATTTAAAATTATGTGTTGGGTTCATTTAGTTTTTATGAAATAACAAGAAGAGGATGAAAAGGTTTCATTACTTTGCCTGACTTTGTGTTAACCTCAGCTTTCACACGTTGTTCAACACTAATCAGTATTTTGTATGCACTTGCAGCTGCAACAGGCCTTCCAGGAAAAGGAAGATGAGAATGTCCGTCTAAAGCATTACATCGACACCATCTTACTCAACATTGTGGAGAATTATCCCCAACTGCTCGAAGTCAAGCCCATAGAGCGCAAGTAGATGAAGACGACGACGAGAAAGAGATGGAGACGGAGAAGAATAAACAGCCCAGACACTTTACAGTTTCTGTACCACCTAACGTAAACTCAACATAGAAACACACAGATGAAAGAAAAAGAAAAACAAACCAACTAATTAACTACTTTAAATGATATCATAAGCAAAAATCCCATATATTTATGTATATTTAACTTAAGTCATAATTTATTTTATAAAAAATTTATTGTAGTTTTTAAACCGAACAACACAAAACTGATGAAAACAAAAACCAAGAAGAAAACCTAACGCAATGGAACAGAACAAAAACAGAATTGTGTGAAATTAGTTAAAATTGTTAAACTCATTCATTTTTTCGTATCCCTTTTATATTAATGTAATTGTTATGTATAAAAAATTCATGTTTGTAAAATAGAAAGAACAAAAACCCAAATTGTCTAAAACGAAAAATCGTCTATCCAATTATTGTTTATAGATTTTGTAGTATTGTTGAACCTTGGAAGATATTATCTATAAAAAAAAAAAACAAATGTTTAGAATCTAAGAAGAAACACCTTTTAAATGAAACAATATTTATTAACAATTTTAACTAGCAACAATATGACGATATGTTTATATGAACCGTTCCCTAGTTTGAGTACCTTTTAAAGAGTTTTATATGCGATATTATTTCAGATACGTTAAAAGAGGCAGCCTGTGGTTTATTTTACAGAAATGTTTTACCTTTTTGCTCTTATTTCTGTTTTGATATCTTTCTATCAAGAGCCTTAGGCTGCCTCGCATATATACTATATCCAGATCCAAGAAGAACCTATCAAACAATTTGCGTTTATGGTATGGACAATCCCCAGGATATGTAGTCGGAGTTTTAGTTAGAATGAAAAGCAATTATTTACAAATAATTACACAGATAATACTAAACTGCAAAACTAATCTTATCTGAATTACGTACTACGTATATTATAATCGTATGTAAAACCTATATAGATGGACGTAATGTGCAAAGGTTTAGGGATCGTTACTGTAGAAAACCCCTCCGGATATGTTCAGACGATCCCTAATTAGCTTAGACTAAAAAACTCAACGAAAACTTAATACATACATAACTCAAGTGGTCAACTCTTCTATATGAATATATACAATATTGAAAATCTATATATAGAGAACTTTGCTAATCAAAATATTTGATGCCTTATAATGATTTATACCAATTAAGCAATTCTTTTGTATCATATAACAGTGTTGTAAAAGGCAAAAAAAGAAAAGTTTTAAGCTTTTAGATAAAACTAATAAAAAAGTCCATTACAATTTATGTACATCGATATATATATAAATTAACTATGTGTACATGTCTACGCCTAATAATATAGCTTAACTACATACTATATGATTTACACCAAGGAAGTGTACGAAACAATACTAAAAATAAAAATAATAAAAAAAGAAGTATTTTATAAAAACAAACAAACAAACAAACAAGAGAGTGTTCAGTTGTTCTTTGGAGAATTTTCGAATATGAATTAATGCTAATGAAGCGTTGACAAAACCCACCCAAAAACAATAACGACAATAATTGGTGGATTTATGGAGGAAAGTTTTGGTGGGAACCGGTTTTGCACTGTTTGCCAGCTGTTGCCTTGAACTTGCAACCGGTTGGCGAGTTACATCAGGGATTGTCCGATAATGTATTTAAGACGTTGCCAAGACCCAGTTCAGGACACAGAAGACCCTCGAGGTGAAGTTACAAGATGTTTAAGCTCAGTTTCGTTTTGGCCACAGGTAAGAGCTTCCATTTGCGGATCATTCAATACTTGACTGATCAATCTCTCTACTTTCTTCGTAGTGCTGCTGTGTTCCGTAATTGTCACAGCGCAGGTGAAGCCAAATTCAGAGATCGGCCGGGTTACAGTCCAAGTGCCGTTGCTGGTCAATGGAAAGCCCGTGATCACCCAGGATAAAGTAGATGATGTGAAGGAGGAGGTGGCGCGTGTTGTTGAGGTGAAACCAGGCAAGGTAAGCACCACTGAGCAGGTTGTGGTGCCACCCACTGTGAGCAAGCCGGTGGCCAAGGTGCGCAAGATGAGAGCTATTGTGGAAACAGTTAATCCAGGAGTACCTAATCCTGGCAAGCCCAACCCTGGCATCCCAAATCGCGGTCTGCCCAACCCTGGAGTACCTAACCCTGGTATGCCCAACCCTGGAGTTCCAAACCCTGGCATGCCCAATCCTGGTATCCCAAATCGCGGTTTGCCCAACCCTGGAATGCCAAACCCCGGAATGCCAAATCCCGGAGTGCCTAACCCTGGTATGCCCAATCCTGGTATCCCAAATCGCGGTTTGCCCAACCCTGGAGTGCCCAATCCTGGCATGCCTAATCCTGGCAAGCCCAACACTGGTGTTCCTCATGTGGCTGCCTCAGAGGTTCAACCCGTCGTCGTACAAGCGCCTGTCACAACCATGACCCCAGTTGAGATGCCCAAAACTGTGGCGACAAGAAACTGCTTCCAGCTGTTGCTGGGCGACATGACGACCACGCCCCATCCTATGCCAATGCCGCCCACTGAGGCCGAGAACTGCGACGCGGTGTGCACCAAGTTCGAGCTGCTTCCCATCTGCGCCACTAATGGCGTCTGCATCCATGAGTTCCCCAATCAGTGCATTATGGATAGCTTTAACTGCAAGCATCGTGATTCAGCGTTCCGCGAAGTCGATGAGCAAGTCTGTCGCAGGGGTTTGTGTGCAAGGCGTTGCACTCCAGAAGATATCAATATGTAATTTTAATTAACATTGTACTTGCTTCATATTATTAAATTTGCTTATAAATAAAAAATGAACTTAATATCATATGAGCACCGTTTTCATTCACTTTTTTACTAGAGTTTAAAATGCACAAAGGATTGTTTGATTTTCGACTAGTTTTAATAGAAAATTAATGGATGCAACATTCGGAAATTCGAATTTTTAGTTTGCTTTTGTTATAAGCATATTCGAAAAGCTCAAATGCAATTACGAATACTTTTCGGATTAGCAAGAGAGTGCTTAACATGAAGCGCAGCCTTTAACTCTATGAACATTTGCAAAACAAATTTATTTATTCAACTCGTGGCAAAGCTTCAAATGAATGTAAGGAGCTTAGAGTATTGCTCGCCTCTGAATGTTTTTGATTCACAGCAAGCATTTTTATAATCTCTTTGTTATATAGGAAAGTTCAGCGGGGATCTCTAGGTACTCGTACATTCAACTACTATCTCTCGGGAGTCTGTGTCTCGTTGTAATAACTTTACAAGGAAAGCTGTGATTATTTCAAGAATTTGATCTATTACACTTTGGCCTTCCTTGTATTCCCAGTACGCATTTGTAAGTGCGTTTAATGCTGCCAAATTCTTGCTATAAGATGACAGTTTCACACGAACGTTTCGTTATGCAATTAAGTGTAATTTAATCACCAATTTAATTAGTTCGTTAAGTAATATTCATTTATTAATGCGCGCATGCAAGCAACGCAGTAATTGCAAACGTGCTAGCAGAGTTAATCGCTTAGTGGGCAAAGTGTATCAAATTACATATTAGTTTTTGCAGAAAATACTCTTTGCGGCTTTGCTTCCGTATATTTTTAGTTTGATATGTTAAAATATAAAATATTATTTTTGATCAGCTAGAAGCTTTTGCACAGCTTCGCCGTATTATATATAGATAAGATTCATTTAAGTTTAATGAAGTTGTAATATAATTGTACAAATATTTTCCCATTATACCGAAGATAAATTCTTTAAACTACTAACAATAAAATATATAATAGAAAGCATTAAGTATAAACTGTACATATATGCAGTAAATGAAAAGCGTATACATAATATGCGAGATGTATAAAGTATACGTAGTATATTTAGTATATGAAGAATACGCGGTCTATGTAGGGTATAAAGTATACGTATTATAATTTTTATATGAAGTATACGTAGTATATTTAGTATATAAATTAGAATATTTGAAATATGAAGAATATACTATATGAAGAACACACATATGGGCATTTCCCAAAGTCGCGAACGTACGTTCGTACGAGATAAATTAAAAAAATAAAATCGAAAACAAACGTTTCCTGAAACTTTTTTTTTACTCTTCGATAGCATTTGTTTAGCTCTTTGGTTAGTGTAAATTATGGGGCTTATCGATTTTTAATTTTCATAATATTGTCAAAAAACATGCGGTCGCGAACGTACGCAAAATGGAAGTCGACTTTGGCTTAATACAGTAAAATGCAAAACTCTGCGAATTGAGACGGAATATTTTAAAGAAATGACTTTACTTTTAAAATAGAATTATGTAGCTTTCTATTAAGTCTACTCCCAAGAAAATATCTCCATTTATTTATTTTTAATTTAATTAAGTTACGGTCGCGAACGTACGGTCGCGAACGTACGATTTTTCCATGTTGTTTTATTTATTAAATTTGTATTTTTACCACAACTTTTTTTTATTAATAACTTCATATTTCATGAAAACAAACGGATTTAATTCAATTTAATGTGTCTAATAACATTTAAAAGCAAAAAAAATAAATTTTTATTAAATATGAAATATGTACTGAAATTTATTAATAGCAAGAAAAATATGTAATAAATAATAAGTAATAACTAACAAGTAATAAGTAACTGCAAACAATATAGTTTTCAAAAACAAAAACAAAAAAAATTTTTTTTTTTTAAATCCATGCGACGCTAGTAAAAATCGACATAGGCTTATAGGTAAGGTCGCGAACGTACGCTACTTTGACAATCAATAAAAAAAGATTGGTTTGAGTAACCCCAACGATTTTTTATATTTAAAATATATATACCAAAATAACTTAACACGTGAAGTTTCATCCACCTGCTTGTCCTTAATGCGAAGCAATTACAATAAAATGATGTTTTCGGTCGCGAACGTACGATTTGAACATAGATAAGAAGCAAAATAAAAATTAACAGTTAATTGACATTTTTTCGCTCACTTTGCATTTTTTATCTTATTATTGGATTGCTATTAAGAGATTTGGTAGAAAAAATGCAAACATATCTTATGTTTTTCTTGTGAAATAATTAATCAAAAAAATGCATATAAAAGTAGCTAAATGTGAAAAAATTACATTTTTTCAGTTTGCAGGCAAATTTTTTTATAAAAACAACGGAGATTTGCTACGGATCCATTGTATTATGAATTATTATGAAAATTTGGATATTTCTTTATGACATTATACAAAAAAATACAATGAATGTGAAGATTTTTTTTTTCGCTCGTGGTTTACCATTTTTTGGGAATTGCCCATATGCGTATACGTAGTATATGAAGTAAACGTAGAATATTTGGAATAAAACATCCGTAGCATATGAATTCATTGAAGTTATGCAATGTCTTTAATTACTTCCTTCGTCATCGGCTAGAAATTCGATCTCTTTCGATCTTTGTACGTTAATAGCAAAATTATACAAGATCAATTTTTTAATAATATGAATATGTATAGATTTATTTAAGTTTTACAACTATCAACTTCCAAAAAGCCTTTAAATATATTGTTCACATTGTAATTCCTAGTTCCTTGCGCTCTTCGGGGCTGCAGAGCGGCACGTAGCCCAGTATGCATTTATAGTTCTCAACAATGTTGAAACGCTTCTGAGGATTACGGCAATTGTAAGCGGCCATCGTGCAGCGGCTGGTGAACAGTTGCAGGCATTGTCCGTTGTGGGCGCAGACGCTTAAATCTTGATCCGTACAGCTGAAGTCACATTTATCCGGCACAGAGTGGCTCATCTCATCCAGCCAGACGACCTCGCCCTGCTGATTGACAGCCGGTAAATGATTGCGCTTTACGGGCAACACACTAGCGTTGGCAACGGCGAGCGTAACGAGGACTACAAGGGAAGCAAAAGGAGAGAGAAAGTTACAGTTTGAGTTGTTGGAGCAATGCTTGTTAAACTTACACAGGCAAAGTGGCGAAAAGTGTTTCATTTTAAGCTGTTTGGACTTGATAGTTGTTGTTGTAGGTTAACCTTGCTGTGTGTGCAGCAACTGTTGAACTGTTGATTTTGTGTCGAGTCCATATTGTTTTTATAAGAAAGTTTTGTCAGCTTTTTGGCTCTTCAACTTGTTTATCTGATTGCCGCTTGCCTCGCATAATCCTTTATTTTAACACCTGACAAAAATATGCAAAACTGTAATATTATCAATGTCATCATCTTTTGGGGCCTGCCATTTATTCTGATTGTTCGCCTGCCAAAAATAAAAGCTTTTTGTGTTTGCTCGTCCCGTGGGAAATTTGCATATTTAGTACTTGCTTTGCTTTTGTTTAAATAATAAATTGCTGCGGCATTTGGTTATTGTGTAGAAATTACAATACAAAAATATTTAAAGCATACTTTTAGGCTGGATGCCTAAACTACTCACCCAATGCATTCTAAACTGTAAATGAATTGAAAACAAGTAAGAACTGAACTCGTTATTTAATTGAAATTCAATTGTGTTACGCTGTGGGCTTAAACCACATGCCACGCCCCAAGCACGAGGTGTTGTTAACACAAAATATCTCAAATTTTGTGTAAAATAATATTCTATAAGGAAGTGCGAATTAAGTGCGATTCAAACGAATTTCCGTCACAGTCAGTCGATCGTTGAGGCAAAACGAAACCAGTTCCTTTGGGATGAGCGCAATGCTTTATAATTTAATTAACATAAAAAGTGCATTAAAATATAAAGATGCTGAAATGCTTATGACAAATCTTGTGTGCACACATGATACTCGATCAGTTCGTATATAAACTGAGGGCTCTCATCAAAATCGTCACAGAACGCAATCGAGCGTCGTTTGGAAAGAGTGCAAGAGATCAATAATAAAATGAGAACTTTCTACGTATTTGGTAAGTGGGCGGGATAAAGTGAAAGGAATTTATAATAAAAATTGTCTTTGCTGCAGCTCTGTTGTTGGTGGCATCACAGGCCGTGGAATTGGACAAGCCAGAGCAACAGCTTCCCGACAAGCTTCCCGTGCATATTCAAACACTGATAACGAATCACATCAATCATGTGCTGCAGACGACAACGACGACGACACAAAAACCGCATGGACAGACGGCCACAGTATTAACTGGCCACGTGCCACAGTTGCAAGGCGAGGGAAAAGGAAAATCTACAATCGCTGTGCCGCATTTGGATTTGCTGCCGCCACATGTTGAGCAGCCAAAGACAGTGCCGCAGGTGATAAATCATACAGCAACTGGCACATGGCAGCAGTATGCAGCTCCTGTTGCCGGCCATAACAAAGTGGTGATGCCGCCGGTATCACAGATTGTGGTCACAGTGCCCGGCAAGCAGCCGCAACTGCACAATGTTGGCGACAAGGTCAACCAGCTACACCAGAAAGTGAGCTATATAATGCAACAGGCCGAGAAGCATATTCCCCTGGCCATCAATCAGGCGATCAGCGAGCGCGAGAAGCTCAACGCACAGAAGGAGAAGCAAAAGCAAAAAGAGACGCAACACAGCAGCAGCAGCACATCGACTACCTCAGCGCCAGAGCACCACAAGCTGCGTTTGATTTCATCGGAGGAGGTGCAAGTGCCTGAGTTGACTGAGGCGCAACGCGATCTCCAGGAACTGGGCAAATGCAACTACAATTGTCCCGAGAAGGCGCTTCCCGTTTGTGCCTCCAATGGCAAATGTGTCGTCGAGTTTCCCGGTCAGTGTGAGCTAAGCCAATGGAATTGCTTCAACACCAAAAATGGTAAGTTTTGCTAATGAGAGTAGCTGGGCAATCTATTAGTTTAACTTCATTTTCAATTTGCGTTTATTCAGTGTTCAGCCAAGTGCATGATGACGAGTGCCGGAACACGATCAGATGCTATGAGCGTGATATGCAGTAAGCAGATACTCAAGGAGAGGTCTAGAGAGATGGAGAAACTGAGATAGAAATATAGAAAACTGTATTAATGAATTTACAATTAAATTTTTAATAAATAATAACTATGCAAATATTGAAAAATAAATTTGTAGTATTATTATTTTAACAGATGGCTAAAGAATAAAATGCGAACAAGAACTTATGAGTATCTCATTACTGTAGACTTTGAAAGGATATTTACTAATTATCAAATCCTTATAATAATATCCTTATTATAAAATCCTTACACAACATCAATGCTCAATTGAAAGAATTCTCTATATTTCACTTCAAGGTGCATTGAATTAGCTTTCTATTCGGGTCTTTTGATTTCCTTAAAACACAAAGCCCATAAATTAATTATTTATGGGGTACCAAATCCAGCAAAATATTTAAATTCGACTTAGCAGACCTTGAGACTGCACTTATGTGTTTTTCCCCTCAAAGTTTCCAGCTTCAGCTTCCTAACTAATAGAGTTTGTTTTTCTTGCACTCACTTAACAACAAAACTGATTAAAATTCATTTTTCTAGAGTATTTTCTCTAAAAATGAAAACTTCTATTAAAATCTGATGCTCTTTCTAGAGTATTTTCTCTAAAAGAAAACTCTTATTTAATTCCGAATTCTAAATAAAAACTTCTATTAAATTCATTTGCTTTAAATCAATGTACAAGATATAATTCAATGTCGTTTCTTATTTAGTATAAGTATAAGCCAAGTTGCTCACGCCATTCACCACTTGCGATTTAAGATTTGTTTACTTTGCAGCTTCGATATGCTTCAAGATTTTTCCAAAGTTTACTTTGTATCTTAGCCGAACTTGACTGTTGAGAGCAAATATGGTTTAGCTTCTTTTGGCAACAATCAAATGCTTAAATGTTGCTCGTTACTCTTCAGATCAATTGGCAATTGTCTACTTTATCAATACTTGCCTCAAACGCTTGCCACACTTTCCACGCACACACACACACACATATACGCAGACATTACTGGCAATCGCAGTCTGACGGCAATCATCCAATTTGTCAAAATGGCTTATTAACGGATTTGGCCAAAGCCCAGAACGCCAAACGCAAAGCCAAGTGAATGCCAATACTCGCATGAAGGCCAATGCCACATTGGAGAATCGAGGTGCAGGGAGAAGAAGCAGAGAGATGGACGAGTCGAAGTCGCAGTCTCAGCTGTTCCAATCGAATCTGTCTCCGCATTACATACAGTAATTCTCTTTTTTCTCTGATTTGCTTGTTTTTTTCCTTTTGCTTGGCTTTCCTGCTCGCTTATCAAATGTGGCCGCATGCAAAGACATGCAAAGAGTTCGATAAGTGACAGACGCCTCCTGGTTTGGCCGCCTTGTCAGCGCTTTCATTCCCAGTGTGTGTTTGAGTTTCGAACTACAAACACACATAAGAACGTGTCTCGGACTTGGCCTCGGTCTAAGCCAGAGGATTTCAACAGACTGGGACATAGATTGGGACGTTGTCTGACTGGCGGCACTAAGACCTCTTGCTCCCATTAAAAAGCACTTTATGAATATGCGGCGAGCCAAAACGAAATCATTTCTTTTCGTTTGCCAGCTTCGGCTTTAAATTTGCATACGATTAGAAAGGGTATAGTTAGGGTATATAGTGGCGGGTAGTTTGCAACAAGAATTCTTAAGAAAGGAAACTAGCAGATTTATAACAAACTTTGTTTTTAAGTACCTGAATACTTTAATCTCTTTTGATCTAAGTTTCTATTTTTATTGTGCATATTAATTAATATTTATAAATTACAGTTTAATAAGAATAAGTTTCTCTTTTAAAAGGTGGCAAATTAGAGTCACTAAAACTAGTTTATATATTCAATTGTGAGAGTAGCAATGCTTTTAATGCAAGCTTTTAAAACTCATCAAGTCTTGAACTTGAACAGTTGCATTCTTGATTGGTTCTTAGTAAAAGCTTCTGATATTTGATTATTACATGTGACTACTTTGAAAGTGTTTTTTTTATATATATTTTCAGATTGTTAGAGAAGTGCATATAATAGAACATTGCGACCTTATATCTTTTTAAAATAAATAAATTAAAATAAATTTTATAAATAAATACATATAAAGGAATTGATAACTTCTTTATCTTACTTACCTAATAAGCGTGAATATTCTATATAACACGTATTTCGAATAGTAAATTTGCAAAATTAGTACAAGAACTGGCTGATTATTGGTCGTCCTATGCCATAAATCTGTTCACTTTACAATATATTATAATTTTGATGCATATTATAATATACATAGAGAAGTTTGTAGTCGGTGAACTACACTGATTTTCTTTTTTAATTTTTTAAAAATGCTTCATTAACTTTAAAATAGCTTTTCATAAATTCAGCATATTAATCTTTATTATTTGATTTGTCATTTCATTTTTTATTTTTAAAATATTTAATAGACGCAATATTTTAATTGAAATTATTTGAAATTATTATCTAATTATTATCAAATATTTTCCGTATTCATGCTCTTTCATTCCTTTGTTAGGGTATTTACATGTGTGGCACTTAAATGTCGGTTGCCTTAAATTCTACTCTCTTACTGCAACTGCGATGTCCATGTGCCTTTTGGGGGCCATAAATTTCGCATTTGCAGTTAGCTTGAGGAGCTGCTCGCCTCGCTGGTTGTCTGTCCGTTTGTACTGTGCTTGTCTGCTGAGATGTTCTACAAATATTTGACTTAGTTTCGCCTCATCTGGAGCGTTAGTGCATTGGAGCATTGGATACGTGAAGCTGCTGCTGCCCATTTGGCTGCCTGCTGCGTGTCTGCCACGCATGCGCCATCTTTGCAACAGTGTCTCTAGAGGGGCCAAACGAAAAGCACCGTTAACTGGAGAACGCTGCCTTATCGCTGAATGTGTTGGCCTTTTGCTTTGGCAACAGCTTCTTCTTCATTTTCAGCTGCTGTTGCTGCTTCGAGTGCAGCTTCGTTGAATGCCAAATGCGTGAGCTGTGGGCTGTGCCACAGTTGGCAACAGTTGCAACAGTTTGCTGCCAGTTGCCGGCAGTTGACTCTGCGTCAGCGGAAATGCAATTAACACTTTGGGCCATAATTGCGTGCCAAATGCATTTGACTTGGCCCGAAAACAGGTTTAGCGCTCTCCTCTCGCTCTCCCGCCCAGCTACAGGCAATGCGCTTGTTTTGATTTGCTTGGCTCATTTGCAAGCAATGTGGCCATTAATCAGTTTTTGGCCGGCGGCACGAAATCACGCATACGCCAAGTAGGCTGACAGATACTCTAACTAGTCGGCTCTCAATTAGAGCAGCAATTGCCATTGTTCAGCATTTAAATGTGCCTGCCAAATTAACAATCATTTGCCAATGTTGTGGTTGCTCCTTCTGTCTCGCTCGAATGTCTTAAAGTTAAAATGGAATTATATATGGCAATCTGCGCTGGACAGAGTTTTTAATACAAGTGAAATTAATTGAGTAATTTGATGAGAGAACGCAGTCGAAACAATTCAACAAATGAGCCAAGGGAAGAGCGCCGACTGAGACAGCGTGGAAATTGTAGCAGATGCAGATTGTAAGGCCAGACAATAACAACAAGAGCAACAAGAACAACAAATTTAATATAAAGCATATTAACTTTGATGGCAAATGGCCGCAGGCTGCGACCATGGAAATGGAGATGGAGTCATGGATTTTGTAGTCATCTGTCAAGGCGTTGGCGTCGAGTCGAGTCAAGTTGAGTCGAGTCGAAGTAGCTGCAACACATGTTTGATGATGTGCGCGCTTTGAAGTCAGAATCTCAGCAGACAGCAGCAGCAGACTCATCGTGGAGGCAGGCAGTTAGCTTCCAGCTTCCAGCACTGCCCCAAAAGTCTTATACAGTCTGAGGCTGAGTGCCCGGTAGTCGTGGGGGCCACATGACAACCGTTTAAAAAGGTTTTATTTACACCGAAGACAGGCCAGGCAACAAGGCAACAAAAGCAGCAAGCAAAACCGAATCCCGATTGGATGGTCAACTCTCGTCTGGAGGCGATATACGAACGTAGTATATACGCTTAGAGTCGTAGTCAGATCAGAGATCTGGCAGAGAGGCAGCTGCCAGCGTTTGGTCGCGTTGTGCGCAATTAAGTTGCCAACAACTTTGAAATTATGCAATTATGGGTATGAGAAATTGCCTGGAAATTACATGAGGGACTTGACGAACCGCAGCCAACCAACGAACCAACCAACCAACCAACCAACCAACAAACAACACAGCCTCAAGTTGAAACAAAGACGAAGACCAAGACGGCGTTGCTAAAGCTGTAGCTGATGGTGCTGCTGATGCTTCTGATGCTCAAGCCATGGGCAACATCATGAGGCGACGCTGACCAAGTGCCTGGGTCCAGCTATAACATCAAAACGATAGTCACTCCACTTGATTATTTATTAAAACGAAAGTTAAACAGCGAAAGGAAGCAATTTTTCCATATAGAAGCCATAGAAAGAGCAAACACTGAGAGAATCTTTGAAGAATGTTATGCAAATTTCTTTTGAATCAGAGATATACTTAAATTTCGTTCATATAGGAATGAATTAGAAACTCTTTAACAGAATGCTGGTCCGAATAAACCTGGCGTTTATATAATGATGAAATAATCGTCATTTAAAATATGAAATTCTTAATTTAAGAATATTGTTCTTATTTAGTAATAAGACTTTTTATACTTTCACGAACCATTTTTTATATTAACAAAGTTTTAGACTCAACACATTTTAATTTGCAGTAAGAAATGTGCAGCTTTGTTTTTTTAAGATTTTTTAATGTTGTCCTAACAATTTTGAAATTATTTTTGTTGAAGCTCAATCAAAATCTAGGAATTTTTTAGGGAATAATCAAAAAAAATTGTATTTTTTGATTTATTATTTGATTATTGAGCAATGCCTCCAGTTTCACCACTTATAAATCAAGAATAAAAAAAAATAAACAAATAAATAATAAACAAATAAAATAAAATAAAATAATAAATGGTTTTAGTGAGCGAGCAATTTTGTTGGAAAAAATTGTAAAATTGACACAAATTTAAAAATCGTAAAAAATTTGGTAAATGAAATTTTGAAAATTTAAAACAAAAGTAAAAATCGGCAAAATTTTGGAAATTGACAAAATTGTAAAATCGGCAAAAATTTTGGAAATTAAAAAAATTGTAAGATCGGCAAAATTTTGAAAATTGAAAAAAATTTTAAAATCGGAAAAATTTTGATAATTGATAAAATGTAAAAATCAGCAAAGTTTTTAAAAATTGAAAAAATGTAAAAATTTAAAAAATATTGTAAAATCGCAAAATTTTGGAAATTCAAAAAATTGTAAATTCGACAAATTTTAGAAGTTCAAAAAAGTAAAATCGGCAAAATCTTGGAAATTGAAAAAATTTTAAAATCGGAAAATTTTAGAAATTGAAAAAATTTAAAAATCGACAAAATTTTGGAAATGGAAAAAAATTTTAAAACCCGCCAAATTTTTGGAAATTGAAAAAATGTAAAAAACGGCAATGATTATGAATGAAATAATAAAAAAATCTTCATAAGGGCGGAGCAAAGTTCGCCGGGTCGACTAGTAGTTGAATAAAATAATGTTTCAATACAAAGATTGAGGTGTTCAGTCTGCTAGTAACACGAACATCAATAAAAAGCATTGCAATCATTTTGCTCAGTGTTGTGGAAGCTGTTTTTGCTCCCGAGTTGGCAACGATATGCTTGGGTTCCTGCTCAATGGATCCTCCTCTGATGAAACTGCATACGCAATTCCCGCATGCTTTCATGATGCTGCTCGTATCGCAGTTCTACAGTTAAAGCCAGGGTTGAAGCAGAGTCTGTCGCGGTGCAAGGAGCGTAATTGCCATGTAAAGTGTGATTAATTTGTAATCATCAAAAAGGCAAAGCAGCAGCCAACAGCCAACTGAGACTCAGTCAGCAAAGGCAACGAAGGCAACTGAGAGTGATAGAAGCAAGTTGGCAACTGCCACAAGATGCTGCTACGATATTTGCGCATTTTGAGTAGCTGCAAATCTTGGTGGCAAAACTTTAGGGTACTTGAGGGGTTTATACAAAATATGTTAGATGTGTGTTCTCCCACATACATAATTGACTTTCTGATGCTTTTTGAAAGCACACAGAAAATTCAGCAGTCTTTGCAGCTGGCAAAAGCCTAGTAATTAGATTCCACAACAGTTGACAGATAATATTTCAATTAGAGTGGATAATTAAATGAAAGTTGCTTTTTGCGGGTATAAGTTAGAAAATTTTTGAGGCAAATAATTAATAATGTATTGCTTAAATTTGCAACATAATTTCATTATGACAATAATAAATTCTCCTACTAATATATAATATTTTATATACATATGTTACCGATGATCTTGCAATTTTATATATTATAGTTTACCTTCATTTCCAAACATATTTAAGAACGTAAAAACTAGCCTGAAAGTTACATTTTCTAATAAACATAACTTAAAAAAAAAAAATTCTCTATAAAAACACCCATACGATCTGTTTTTCTAATATTTCATAACAAGGAAACATTTCCTGATATTTGTAAATAGTCCTGAAATCGCTGAATAAAACTCTTCATTTTCTAACTCGATTTTGTATCAATGAGCTTTGGAAAAGCATCCGACGGCTAGAGCAACTAGCACTAGCTTTATACAATTAAACCATATTATACTTTAATAGGACCTATAGAGTCTAATTCTATTATATCTGGAAACTTTGAGTTAGATTTGATCTAATCAATTTAACGAACATGTTTTTGGTAGTGTTTTATCTGATATTTTGTAATGTCATTCTAATAACATAATTAGTAGAATTATTTTTTAACATCATAGTGATTGTATCAATGGCTTAGAATATAAGAAGAAGACTACGTATTTCGGAAAGCACAGATAGACATGGTTTTATTATTAATTGCACAATCAAAAATTATTCATGAATTTGTATATACATATAGTACATAGGTGTGCGCCTTTTTTATATATGCTAGTTGTTTATTTTCGGGACTTTTGGGATAGTCTTACATAGTTTATTATCATTGCAAAACATATGGAAGTTGGACGCATCCTGTTTAACTGATCAAATGCTTTTAGCACAAATTGTAGTTTATGTTGTCCTTCTATATTTCCCATTTTATTTTCGAATTCAAGATGCATATCGAAGGTTTCATGTATGTACTTCGTCTAAAAATATAAGTATTCAATTTTGTTATATACTTCACAATAGTAAGTGTATTTATAATATCTTACCCCTGGAACATTAAAGCACTTGTCCTTTACTTCCTCGATATTCGTTACATGTTGAATCCACATTGGATACCAATATTGATTCTTATCAAACAGTATTGAACACAAATGAGGTGTTTGTATCCTGTAAAGAGTTGGTACCCACTCTCGGCGTTCATATTTGAAAACATCTAAAGTAGCCTGAAATCCACATGTTGTGGCTTACATAGGTTTTTATTAAAAATATTCTAGGATTTTACCTCAATACGATCCGTTTTTTGAATATCCCATACCAACGTAAAATTTCCCGATACTTGTACAAGATTGTGATGTGAGACTCTGGTTATCTCTGATAAATTTGCAAGTCCATGAAGATTGAGTACACTCTCCGGTTGATTTGGGCAATCGCTGAATAAATCTTCATCCTCATACTCGGTTTTGTATCGATAGGATTTGGTAACGCTTAATATTCCGACGATTACAGTCAGTACCACTAACTTTGCACGATTAAACCACATTATACTTTGAAAATACCCTTGGTCACCTGCTCAAATTTATGTAGAAATTTTGAACTGGAGACACGCTAGATTTGACTAATTTAATTTGACGAATATGTTTTTGCCACAATTCTATCTGATTTGTTGTAATATCGAGGCCAATTATTGTAATTATTTTTTCAACACCGTTATGATTACATCAATGGTTTAGGAGATCCTATAATGGAGATAAATTTAAAATTTTAATATCATATAATGTGTTTATTTAAGTAAACCCTCGATAAAATGAACAGAATATAATGTGTTGTTGAATTTTTTAAATAACTACTTGTATATAGCTTATCCTCCAATTCTTCAAACTGCGAATTTTACAAAATAAGAAATACATAAAAATAATTAAATTCGAGAATTGTTTGTAATATGTTTTTATTGTTATGTCAACATTGCAATCTTCCACAGTCAGCTTGAAATATATACATATTTCATTTTTACGTTTTTTCTATTTACCTGAGGTGGACAGGAAATTGCAAAAAAATATATATATATTATATATATTTATATATGAATGGTTTCGAATTTGTTATTTTATTATTCACGTAATTTAAAACAGAAATTATTGCAGAAGTTAGATGCAAAAAATAATTCACGAAATTTTAGATCAGTGGTAACTTATATATATAAACCGACTTGTAAAGCCAATTTTGATCTAACTTAGTTCGGCAATTTTACACTGTTTACTCTCAATACATAACATATGGAAGTTGGACGTATCCTGTTTAACTGGTCAAATGCTTTTAGCTCAATTTGTATTTTGTGTTCTCCTTCCACATTTCCCATTCTATTTTCAACATCAAAATACATCTCGAAGGGTTCGTGTATGTACTTCGTCTAAAAATATAAGTATTTCATTTTGTTTTATATATACATATATCACAATACTGAATATGTTTATAATATCTTACCCCTGGAACATTAAGACAGTTGTCCTTTACTTCCTCGAGATTCGTTATGTGTTGTCCCCAGACTTTGTACCAATGTTGATTCTCATCAAAGAGTAATGGACAGAAATGAGGCATTTTCATCTTGTAGAGAGTTGGCACCCATTCTCGACGATCATATTTGAAAATCTCCAAACTACACTGAAATCCACATTTCGTAATTCGTCATTATAGAATATTAATTGGAACTCACCTGTATGCGATCCGTTTTCTGAATATTCCATACCGTAGTAAAATTTCCCGAAAATTTTAAATTATCCTGTGGCCGGTCTATGGTCCACTCTGTCAAATTTAAGAGACCATGAATATTGAGTACACTCTCCGGTTGATTTGAGCAATCGCTGAATAACTCATCATCTTCAAACTCGATTTTGTATCGGTGGGCTTTGGTGAAGCTTAAAATTTTGATGGCTACTGCAAATAGCACTAACATTGCACGATTAAACCACATTTTACTTTGACAAAACCTTTAGCTTCCCTTTCTAATTTATGTAGAAATTTTGAGCTGGAAACACGCTAGGTTTGATTAATTTAATTTGATGAATATGTTTTTGCCACCACTTTATCTGATTTTTAGATTATCGCTAATTATTATAATTATTTTTTCAACATGGGTTTGATTGCATCAAATGTTTAGGGGATCTTGTAGTGAATTAAAATGCAATTTCAATTTTATATAATGTGTTTACTTACAAAATATCCTGATATAGTAAACAGAATATAATGAGTTGGTGAACTTCTTTAATAACTGTTCGTTAATTTTTATATAGTTCATCGACCAATTCTTAAAACTGCGAATTTAACAAAATGATTAGTATGATAAACATTAGTATGATAAACGTATGATTTTATTGGTTTGTCAATATTGTAATCTTCCACAGTCTGCTCGAAATATATATTTAATTTTTACGTTTTTGCTGTTCACCTAACGAGACAAGGAGATGGCAAACAAAATGAGATATATAGATGGTTTAAAAATTATTTTTTATTATTCACGACAATTATAACAGGAATTATTACATTAATTGCAAAAAAACAATTAACGAAATTTTAGGTAAGTGGTAAGCCGATTTGTAACGGCAATTCAAACCTAACTTCTTTCGGCAATTTTACAAAGTTTACTCTGAATACAAAACATATGGAAGTTGGACGCATCCTGTTGAACTCGTCAAATGCTTTTAGCTCAAATTGTATTTTATGTTCTCCTTCCACATTCTGCATTCTATTTTCAAAATCAAGATACATCTCGAAGGTTTCATGCATGTACTTCGTCTAAAAATATATGTATTTTTTTTTTTTTTTGTTTTATATATATATCATAATAGTGAATATGTTTATAATTGCTTACCCCTGGCTTAAAACACTTGTCCTTTACTTCCTCGAGATTCGTTACGTGTTGTCCCCACACTCTGTACCAATATTGATTCTTATCAAACAGTATTGAACAGAAATTAAGTGCTCTCATCTTGTAGATAGTTGGTACCCACTCTCGGCGTTCATATTTGAAAACATCCAAGCTACCCTGAAATCCACATTTCATCATTTGTCATTATAGAATATTAATTGGAACTCACCTGTATGAGATCCGTTTTCTGAATATTCCATACCGTAGTAAAATTTCCTGAAAATTGTAAACTATCCTGTGGCCGGTCTATGGTCAACTCTGTCAAATTTAAGAGACCATTAATATTGAGTACACTCTCTGGTTGATTTGGGCAATCGCTGAATAACTCATCATCTTCAAACTCGATTTTGTATCGGTGGGCTTTGGTGAAGCTTAATATTCCGGTAGCTACTGTAAATAGCACTAACATTGCACGATTAAACCACATTTTACTTTGACAAAACCTTTAGCTACCATTTCTAATTTATGTAGAAATTTTGAACTAGAAACATGCTCGATACCATCAAATTATCTTAACATACATGTTTTTGCCACAACTTTATCTGATTTTCTGTAATATCGTGACTAATTATTTGAATTATTTTTAAACTCCACAGCTATTTTATCAATTGTAACTTAGAATAATTTATATTAATAATATAATATCGTCTATGTTGTTCACCTAGATCACGAATGATCTAGATACTTTATGTAGTTGGAAAAAGCTGTTACCTACATTTCATATCGAACAAAAAGTTAATGTGTTTTTCTGCGCTTCTAGCGGGTAGAATTAATATACAAGTTCTTAGAAAAAATATTTTGAATATTAAAGTTTACCATTCAATACTTAATATTCACCTCGTTTTGAACCCATAAATCCCATGACTTTTTGTTCTCACACAATTTGATCACATTACAACATAGAATTGGTTCAATGTGTGTCAACAAGTATCGTTGAATATTTATCGTTCAGCTTGATTTTTTTGCTTCTCAAATATTTTGTGGATCTCTTTTTTTATAATGAGTCATTTAAAAAGTTGTCGTCTAAAGAGGTTTAATAATTTTCAAGACAATGTGTATTAATTTCCAATGACTGATAAATGCGATTAATTAACAAAGCCATCTCCTTGATTTATTAATAAACTGTTTATGCAAACAAGTTCTACAATTAAATCATGCCATAATCTAATGCTGTTTAATCACTCAATAGTAAAACCAGGAACAGATTGTTTGTTATTGCTATCATGGAGTTTTTAAATGGAAATCGCTGAGTTTGGTGAAATTATTAATATTTACGATTCATTAAAAAAGCATGCGTAATCAGCAATCCGTTTGAATTTTTATCTTAACATTCATGGTGGTGTTTTTAAGGTGATTTTTTGCAGTTGAAAATTACCGTTGTGCAGAGTTTAATGGAAATTGAGTTGGAGTTTTTGTTTTGTTGTTGTTGCGCCTTAAGTATCATTGAATATCCTGAGTTGCAATTTAATTAGCAGACAACCCTATTAGCGCGCCAAAGACAGACAGAGATACACGGCCAGGTGTCATAAAGACGGCTGTCGTTAATTGCACAAGACGAGACAGGTTGTGTTTTATTTGGTATTTTTTGTGGTTGGAACGTGTGCAGCATCCATAAAGCCATTTAAGCCAATCAGAATGGGCCACGACAACGCTATTAATTACACCGAAAAGTATAAATCTGGCATTAAGCAAACGCCAAAAAGAAATGCCAATGAAAGCCGTAAGACACTTCCTACTGTCAGTGCGGCCAATTGGCCAAGAAGCCTGAGCTGAAGACAGAGACAGAGACAGAGACAAGTCGACCGCCTGGCGCGCATGTGCAGAGACGTCCCAAATTACAAGCTATAAAAATTTATGAGTTCCAAAGACAGCAATAGGCGAACAAAGTGCGCGCTAAAGAAAAGAAGAAGATAAAGAGAAAAGTAGCTACATAGCTGGAAGATGCAGCGCCATAAAACAGTTCTGCGCTTCGGTATCACAGAAGCCCAAGCCCAAGCCAAAGCTGCGCTACCGGTTTGCAGCGAACTTGGTCAGTGCTTTTGCCTCAATTGATTGCAAATTAAGTTGCAGTGCTGCGACTGTATGCAACGTGTTAAAATTCAATTACAAGCAGCATGATAAATCATCTGGCAGTATCTTGCACTTCAATTTTTGCAATTCTGTACTTCGAAATCTTGAAATCCACCTTCAAGTGAATCGCATCTCTCAGGCAATTATCTTTTAACCCTCGATTTGTGTGGTAGTTTGACCCGCTTTAGCAATTCCACACGCAATCTGTATAAAGTATGAACTCGCTGCAATAACTTTGTAGCTGCTACTCATACTCCCAACGGCGGACGCTCTGCTCTCTGATGGCTACATCATGCGCTTCCACTTGATTTACGTCTAACTGTAATCGAATAATATATCAGGCAAAATGCTAGCCAGGTAGCCCCAGCCAACCAACGACAACCTTAGTCAAAAGCTCAGGCATAAAATCAATTACATTGACAAATGAGCAGCTGACAAGACACGCAGCACAAAACGTTGGATTGGGGATTGAGGCTGTGAGGTGTGCAGGGTTGGGAGACACTGTGTCAATGCGTCCCCCCAAAAAACATTGGCCTGCAGCAGCAGCAGCAACGTCAGAAGCAGCAGCCTTGGCATGCTATGCAATCTGTTCTGCGACACACGAGAGAATAATCTGCCGTTTTGGGGCACGCGGCACAAAACATTGTCATCCTCAAGAGCTACCATCAACCTCCACATCCACATCCACATCGACAACGACATCGGCAATGCCGATGCCGATGCCAGGCCATGAATTATGTGACTTATTAAAACGTCATTCGAGCTGACAAGTTGCCGTTGCCACAGTCTACCTACCAAACGAGCACACACAGTTCCCAGTTCCAGTTTTGAGCAGCCAACTCCCAACTCTCTTCTGTCTACCTCAAATGTATCCCTACTCCATCGTAGTAGCTGGGCCTTAGACTGGGCAGGAAACTTCTAATTGTTGTGTTCCCTGGCACTTTTTTTTTTTTGCCTTTTCATCTATTTTCTTTATTCGCTCTATGCTGTCTTGTGTTCTTTATCAAGTGGTCGCCACTGTTTATGCTTTGGCATGTGGGTAATCAATGAGCTGTCCTGATTGCTGTTACTCCATCAATTTGCATTTATAATTTTCAAATTGATTGGCCTCTCTTTTTTTCCGTTCATTGCTTTTTCTCTCTCGCGTGGCGCTTTGGAGTTGTGCAAGAGAAATGGAAATCTCTATGATGACAGGGCTATTGCAGACATTATATAGTAGACAGTCGAGATAATTATGACGAGGAACTGCAAAGCACTTTTTAGTGGTCTATTAAAGTTTACTGATATGATATGATAGAAAAGATATCAGGCAAACGTCTGTGGCTGATTTTATTAGCAGAAAGTGTAGTAAAAATTTTAATAGGCTATATTTAATTTTAATATTAGTAAGGTTATTATTTACTAATCGATTTTAAGCTCACATAACGCTAGTGAAGTTATTATAAACTAAAAGTATTTAAGCTCGTATAACGTTAAATTTATACTAAAGTGAATATGTTTGAAAACATTTTCTATCAACTCTTTCATTTTTTTTGTATATTACTTTATCTGTATCTTTACTTTTTAGGAAAACATATCAACTTTATTTTCGAATGCTATGTCGTTTTTATATAACGTTGTTTGACTTTATTTTCTGCTGAAAGTATTTTTCATCTCATGCTTAATTTGGTTTCTCAAAGACGTAATTACATATTATAATTTTTTAATTACATTTTTGAATTAGTTTGTAACTCAAAAATCGTACTTAACCTTCATAAATTTTATTTTATTAAATTAAAAAATATACTATGATTACTCACCTTAATTTCATAATTAAATGCTGCTTTCTGATAAATTCTACACTTTTCTTTAATTTATTTGATCTATGATTAGCTTATTAAATTAAATAAAACTCTTTGATAACTAACTGCTTGATATATTTACAAAAGTTAAAAATTTTCTTATTAAATCCATTTAAGGTAACCCAGTTAAAACATGCTTTGATAAAGTTGTGAATAGCTTCTATTTGACATAATGACATACTCTGGCTTCTATGCTAGTTTATTTTGCTGTTGAATCGCTTGTTCTTCTCTTTCTTTTCATAGCTAAGATCGGTGCCCTCGTCTAACTTTTGAAATGAAAATGTTGATTGCATTCATGCTGGCTTTCATTCAATGCGTGGTTCAAGGCCAATAAACTTTACACATGTTGCAATTATTTGTAGTCGAGCTCATATTTATGCCGACAAATGTCAGGCATCATCATCATCATTGTGTGGAGTAAAGAGGGGTAGAGATTTACCATTCAGCTGTCAGACGTTGTGCCATGTCTCACCTGCCCACCTAATCCCGCTGTCATGTTGGCCAATTTGTTGTTGTTGCTGTTGTTGCTGTTGTAGCGAACGCACTAATTAAATTTAATTAAAACGTGTCAACTGAGCTTGTCAAAACAAATTCGTTACACATTCAAGAAGCCAAAAAGAGAGAGAATCTGGGGTAGGATGTGGGATGTATGATGTGCTTTATACACATTTATATAGACTTAAGTATACATATATATGTTATAAAGACGAATAACGAGGAACGCAAGAGGAGCGAACGCCAGCTAACGATAAAGCCAGCAAAATGGCTCATTAAAAACTTTTATGCTGATGAGATGGCGACGCTGTGAAACTTGGCCAAGGAATGCGGCTAAGAAAATATATGCGTTTAGTTAATTAGAGGCGTAATAATGCACGCACACACACACTTGTTTATACTCAACACACAGATATTAACACACCTGTGACCTACTAACACTGTCATACACCAGCTTAACGTGACTCTTTTGCCGGCTATTCACATTCACATTATTCTGCCAACGATGCGTGAATTTTTTGTTGTTGCTTCCCTTTTTTTTCTTGCTTTTGCTGTGCGGTAGCTCCTTTTTATGTCCAGACACGGCATCTCATAGTGATGTGGCATATGGTGAAATCACAGTGTTTTAGATGAGAAAATTAACAGTGACTTAGAGAGCTCCATTAAATTTTGGTCGTTTTATCAACTAGTCAATTTTATTTTTTTACACCTACGACTTTGTGCTTTCCGACATTCACTGATCGCTGATCTACGAAGCATAATTTATGTATATATAGATTTCAAATGACAAATACAAAATTTGTTGTGTCGCTTTAATTTCATAATCTCATTTATTAGCCTCATTTCAAAATAAATCTTATTAAATATCTAATTGCTAATTAAATAAATGAAAGCTTTTGTGTAATATATAAATAATATCAATTTAAGCAAGCCCACAAAAGTATGCTACAAATATTTTCCAAAAGTCAACTTCAAAGTGTAAGCTAAGAATGTCAACATGAGATATTATAGTATTTTATTATTTAAGTTATTCTAGATTTTCGTTTGAACATTTGTTGTTTGTTATTTCCTTACCTTGCGGTTATTTGTGTTGTGTTTATTCATTGTCCCATCTCTAACGAGTGCAGCAGGAGTTATGTATTCTACTTCTACCTTGCTCCAAGCATGCCTTTTTCTATCTCTCATTCTCTCGCTCACTCACTCGATCTCTCCATCTCTCCTTCTCTCATGCTGCAAACACACCCGCGGGTGTCGTTAATTGAAATTATTATACTTGTCTGTGGTATCATAAATGCGACTCGTTAAATTTGTATGTATGCGCATGTAAGGCGACACTCACACACACACACACACACACACTCACTCATATCCTGGTACCCTCCCCATCCCCCTCTCACTCTGTCGGTTGTCTGCTCGGCGAGTGTCACTTATTTGCATGGAGCGTTTGGTTGGGTTGGTTGAGAGGGAGCCGCTTTGCCTCGCAGGACAAAATGGAAATTTGTAGCCGCATTGCTCATGGCGTCGCCGTCGCCAATTCCCCGCCATCCCGCCCCCTGCATCTCCTGTTGCATGCAACACATGTGAGTTCTTGTTGCTGTTTTAATGTGTCAAGTGTTTTATTTGCGCGTGTTACCTACTTTGATTTTATTTGCCCACTCAGAGGAAACCGGGGAAACCATCCTCGCTTCTCACTCTGATTTTGGCAGCGTGTAGGGAGTGACAGAGGGGGGGAGAAGGGAACCGAGACAAGTAACATAGCGATATGGGGGCGTTGCGTTACCCTGCCGACTTGCTTTTATGTTTAATTCATGCGCAAATTGTCGCGGAAATCTGGCGTCAAGTGTATTAAAAGCCGTGCGCTGCTTTTGATTTATGGCACAGTTGGTGCCACAGCTACGATGGTTACACTACCCACTCCTCCCCTCCCGTATCTAGACCCCCGATCTCATCATCATTTCGCCTTCCCCCTCTATATAGCATTTGACAGTTTTGCTGCTGCTCCATTGGGGGCTGGCCGTCAATTTCACTAGCCAAATGAAATTGTTACCGTCGACTAATTTATGTGCGGCATTGAAGTCTTTTTCATGCTTAATGAGCTGCCACAGTTGTGAACATTTAAAGAGCACTTTAACAGCATGAGTGCGTTGGCAAATCCTTTCATACTTGCAACTGTTAAGTGTGCATTGATGTGAACAAAATATATAAGCGGAAAAACTCAAGTCAAGTTCATCTGGTGAATTTCTAATGAAATTAGCAAACAATTACACCGAAATCGAGAAAATAGAGTGGGAAAAAAGAGGATTTAGCTCAGCTAATTAAAAATAAAAAATATAAAAAAGATTATGCTTGAAGCATACGAGAAAAATTATTTAAGGTCTGAATTTTAGGTTCGATAATAAATACATGAGATAAATATTTCCAAAACGGATTGTAAATCAGAAGCAAATGCTAATTTAATTTAGCTTAAGGACAGAAGACGAAATAGTCAAGACAAGTTGTCATAACTGATAACAAATAAACAATAAAAAGGCTGAAATAATTAAATCCATTATTATTTTAACACAGTCTAATACAAACTTGAACAATATTTATAAATCAGTAAAATTTTGTACATAAAAGTCAAGCTTAATTTTTTTTTTTAGCAATAGCACTGCCAACAAAATCGATGTTTTCGAAATCACTGGAAAAGAAGTCTGGCACCTAAAAGTGAAATTGAAGTGGAAGTGTTTTCTGTGGCACTCCTGAATAAATGCAAATTGTATTTAATATATAAATATTTCTTTTCAATTTTCAATAAGGAAGATTGTAAATAATAAAATTTACTTACTTCTTTATTTTCAATTAGTAAATGAAATCTGGTTAACAATAATTAATTCTATAGATTCTTTTGGATCGGAAATCGAAAACCAATAATAGAAAATATTTACAGCATTTTTAGTTGTGATTGTTGCTAATTTCCCATACTATCGCATGCTAAGCATTAACTCTCAAATTTCCCTTTAAGCTATTGAGTTACGGACGTAGAAGAAGACAACAGCCATGTCGAATGTGTTCCCATAAAAGTAAAGAACACGCTTAAGGCAAGGAGACAACTGACATTATCGATAAGCTAGCCGCATCTTGATGCAATTTCCGGCTGTATCAAACGAAAATAAATCTTATCTGGTGCAGTCATTCAACCTAATCAAATAGCTACTGAACAAGGCGTCGCGACGCGATGCTTCGCTACCATTTTAATCAGGCGGCGGTCAAGCCAGTTGATTGTGACTTGGGGAGCATTAACTGCGCAGCGCAGTGAAAATAGTTGGGGAAAAACTAAAGAAATGGCTGCAGGAAAAAAAAAGAAGAGAAGCAACAAGTGGCAGCAATGTTATGCTGCAAGTCAATAATTTTCATAACTGCCACTAATTGAGACATTAACTATAATTGGCCTTAAGTGCAGTCGCGATGCGCGATTCACCAGCGATTGGCGACGCTAAAGTAGCGACAAGGTCTGGAAAAGCGTTTAGGCTCAGTCAAGTGTTAAGGCCAAGAGCATGACAGCATTAGCAGCCGACAGCCAGCAGCCAGTTTGGCTAACAGGGCGCGAAAAGTAGCAATTTTTTGTTATGTTTAGCCCAAAGGGTAAACGAAGTAAAATGCTGCGGAAAAACGTGGAAAACTCAACACAAACAAACACACACACACACATATGGCGCCCAGTGTCTGCGGGTGATTGAACCTAGAGAACAGCTGCTTGTTCACTGGGCCATGAAATTGTCGGGCAGATCAATGCCAAGGGGGAAAAAATGCAAACGCAAAAGAAAAGGCAAATCAAAGTGGCCAAATATGTCAATAAATTAAGTGTATTGCAGCTCGTGTTCTCGCTCAGGTGTTAAATTGTCTTCGACCTGGTGGGGCAATAAGGGGTTAAGACTGGCTGGACAGATTTGTCAGCGCACGTGTTGCAACATGTCAACTGCGTAAATAAGCGCGAAATTGGCCCAAACCAATAAAAAGGTAGCAACAAAAAAACCCACACAAATAAAAAATGGCAACAGGAGCTAAAATCCTTGGGTTCAAGGCAGAGCGACGAACCATGAAACGTACAGCGACAGCTGTTGGGGATTTTGCAACACTGTTCGCCACCACCCACACACACACACACACAGAGAAACACACACGTACACAGACACATTTCTAGCTTGTGGCACACTTGGCGTATGAGTGATTTATTGCCTTCGACTTTTGACCATTGCTCTCATCGCTCCAAATCAAATAATAAAGTTGAAATTAGTTGCGGTTACAAATGGAAATTGCAATAGTTTATCCTTTTGCTTTTCCTCTTTCTCTCTCTCTTACTCTTTCGCATTCGCTTTCTGTGGTAAACAATAAAATTGATGAATTGCAAAAAGCGAACAAAGTTTTTGAGGTGTTTGGTTGAGTGGAAATAAGTTCGATTGGCGAAATGAAGTTGCCAGCAGCACATCAAGTTTCTCTATTGGCATTTAAATGATTTGCGTTTTTGCCAGAAAATTGATCTGTCACTCAAAATTAGGTTAGATGTTTATTAACTAAGGGACTCAATTGTAAAGTGAACCCAAACTAAACGAATAAATTAATAGTTAGCTAATTTTCAATGCGTATTGTGATATACTCGTATAAATGGAAAGATATTTGTGTTCTAAAATAGTAAACCTATCAAATATTGTAAGTCACACAACATAAATCGTCTGACAAATTTAGCAAAATTAACTATTCACAATATTTTTGTCTCTATTTAAGTCAATTTTAAAATGTAATACATGGAACTGAATATGTAATGTTCATTAATTGTTACTATTGTTCTTTATTGCACAGATTAAGCAATCATAAATCGAGAAAGAAATATTTGACAAAAAAATTAATAAATTGATTAGAATTTCTTAATACAAGAAACAGATGAAACGTTTAACACATTTTTGAATTCAACACTTTCGTGTTTCGATGCACCTTTCACTGTTTAAGTAGATCACAATAGGAGGTTAAATTAGCTGCGTTTAAGTTTGGGCAATAAAAAAAGTAAAACCGTTGAGAGTGCTAGACTAAAATCTACTCTGCGCTCTTTTTATTATAATGGTGATAACACATATTGTTAAAGTTTTAAACATCCTTATTAAAGCAGTTCTTTGATTGTAGCTTTACCTTATCTCACTGCTACTTTCCATTTTTGAGCTGCCTAACAAAATTTGAGAATATATTTAGAAACTCTATTCCAATTTAATATATTAATGTTCATAAATAGTTACTATTATTGTCAAATAAAATTTGCTCAAAATGTTAGTAATATGTTAACAAGATGAGTGGGATCAAACCCTTTAAATAAACATGATCTGCCTACTCAATAAAGTAAACAACACATTTAGATTCTAAAATCAACTGTTTTTAAGAAACGGACAGACCGACATGTCTAACGTATTTCAATTCAATTATTGATGCTGACCAAAAATATGCTAATAGCTTTCACTACCAAAACTATAATACACAGTAATAAAGTATACATAAAAATACTATAGTGCGTTTATAGCAAAGTATTTCGTTTTCGATCAACTCAAGTTGCAGCAAGTTGGCGAAAGCTTTTTCCGTTAGCATAGCTGAATGGATACTTGCAAACTGATTGAAACCATCTATCAATGCGGGCTCATAAAATTTGAGCACCCCGGTGAACAGGCCTCCTAAATCATAGACTCAGCCAGCTGGCAGCTAGAAGGCAAGGCAGGCAACTTGCAGCTGAACCAACCCACAAACTGATTCCCAGAGCTTACAAGAATTTCTCCTGGAAACACTTGACGACAGTGCGAGAGAGTGTCCAGAGAGAAAGAGAGAAGCATGAGAAGTGCCACAAGTGTGTTGAGTGATAAAGAACATGTTAATGGGTTTTAATCAATTTGAAATTTTTTCACTCTTGCAGTGTTTTTTTTTTCTGGGCTGTCAGAGAGAATGTGTAATATGTGATACGTACTCGTATTTATGCATAAGGCTGGGAGTGTATGTTGTGTATATATTTTAATGATACTTTAATTTGCGGCAATTAAAACGGTAGAAGCAACAGTGGCAGCAGCAGCTGTACGATGATGAGGTGCCACGGTTTCTCCCTCAGCCGTTTACACAATCAGCGAGAGCTTGCAACAACAACGATGACTCGACTCCTCATCGCGCGTTGCAACTCCTTGGTGGCATGCATAATGATCAAGTCTCAAGAGCGATTTCCGTTGTTGTCTTCCTGATTTGACTTCGATTGTGCCGGGGCCACCTGTGTGTGCTGTGTGTGCTGAGAGATGTCTTCTGCTCTCAATGCTTAACCAGCTGCCCAGACCAGTCCCAGCCACACAACTTGCTCTCTACTTCCCCTCTTTCTCTCCCTCCTGCCTTATCTGATTTGTTGCAGAAGTTTTCCAGCCAGATTCAATTAATTAACGGAACTAAAGGAGCTGCTGCTTGACTGATGCGATAAGATATTGCCCTCGATCGAAAACTTATCAGTTGTTGCTGTTTGATTGATACATTTATAATTGGCGCATAATAATGCCTGTTCATCGCTTGTTGCCTTTAAGCACTTGCCACACTTTCCAGTAGTTTCTTCCTCTAGGTCTCTCAACTAACTCTCAACTACAAGCACAACATGTTTTCCCATAATTACGGTTTCTTGTCGAACAGAACTGTCTCTTCGCTGGTTCTTGCTGTGGGGTGTTTGTGTGTGTGGTTAAATTGCAGTGCAAATTGATTTTAAATTGTTTAACCAAGTAGTTTGCTAGATTATTGACTAAAACGTTAGTTGCTCAATGCACAAGGCGACGAAGAAGTCCTTAGCATAAATGGCAAATTGATATTGCAAATTAAACGACAACTCAGCAAAGACAGCTTGTTTCTTCTTGTAATGCTTTGTTTTCTCTGGGAACGATATATCTTGCCTGGTTTTCGCAGACTAATATATCTTAAGATCTTATTCAAAGCGTAAAATTGAATTGCTTTAGGAATTGTTTGCTCATATAAACACTTAACATAACATTGTGTAATAATATGTTTTAATCAAATTCACTGGCTTAAATAGATTCCAAAATGATTCTACAAATATATGTTTCTTCCTATATTGTCAATAGTTTCTTAAAGAATAAATGCTCTTTCTTCAAATAGAATTACAAGAATTCATGTCATTAAGAATATTATCTTGCTGGTATTACTAATATTGATTTTAACTTTATGTTTCTCTTTCTTTTTAGTATGCTTCGCTTGATTTGAACTCGACAGTAAATTTTGTTTTAAAATTTGATTGAACATATGAATATTTTCTTCAAATCACTGCAAATAAGCTAGCTTTGAATAGTATATGACTTTTTGAGAAGTTATTGCTCCTTAAAACACAAAATTACAAAACCGAATGAAGTCTAAACTTATATCACACAAAAACACTTTTCGATGGCAATAAATTTTACACTTAAAAACAAAAATTTCTATTACTTGTCTTTACTACATTCCACTGAAGAGTAGTTATATTTTTTAGCTGAAGTTTATTAACGAATTGTGTAATGCATATAGAGGAGGATCATAACTCTTGGCGCACATTCTTAACAACGAACAACTTCATTAAACAGCCACTCGATTCATGTAAACTCATCGTCCAGATGTTCTTGAACAACTCGAAACGAGACTCACGAGTCTCGACTTAATATACCAAAAACAAACATTAGAATCTAACTACACTTTACAGGTTTGCTGCATCATCATCATCAACATCATCGTGTTGTGTGTTGTGTGCTGTAGTCTTGTTGTCTGTTCCACTCGTTCTCAACACTCTCGCAAGCGTGTTGCTTTCTCTCTCTTTTTTGCTCTGTCTCACGTAATTGCCGCGGTGATCTATTCAAATTTCATAACATGTGTCAAAGTCAAAGCAAAAAGGCCGTTAAAGTCGGCCTGGTCCTCAGCTGCCTCCTGCTCCTACTCTTCTGAACTCTGTTAGCTGGTAATCTCTGCAGTGGTAATAAGATATGCTCATTGCCTTCGCACATGGCCATAACTAAGACGAGTTTTTCGGGGGACTTGTTGGGCTGCTGCCCCGCAGTGCAGTGCTGGCTACTGCTTCAACTCGACACTTGGGTAAAAGTCACTTCATTCTTCCTTTTTTTTTGGTAGCCACTCCACCCATTTGCTTGTCTGGGCTTGATGCCCCGTTATAACAGCAGTCAGACAAAAACCAGTTGGCCCACTCTCAGTCTTTCAGTCTTTCAATCTGAGCTTAAGGTGCATTGCATTGCCTCTGCGCAATGGGGATTACTTAATTATGAAGCCACAAGCCAGACACAGAGACAGAGACAGAAAGTCTGAAAGGACGAGCAGCCAACTGCAACAAGGAATTTAGTTGTAGAACGCGATGGCAAAAAAACTTTATCACTCAGAAACCCCTTTTAAAAATTCACATTTTGCATGCTGTTTCGATCAAAGGGTAACTCGACTTTGTTGCAGATGATATGAATATTTAATTTAATTGCATATGATTTTTGAAGTATAAAGGCTTGCAAGTAATAACATACGTTACATTAAAATAGTTTTCGAGTACACATATTTTCTTGTCATGGATAATTTTTTAATTCCATTTATTTCAACTATTAATTTATATTTGAGCCAATGTTTTTTTTATCTCATGAATTTAGTTTTATACTTTTTATTAATTTATTATAGTATTATTGTTTTAATTTTAATTCTGTATACTTTATTTGTTATTATTTTATTATTTTAATGTGGCAAGGTATGCAAGATAATGTTAAAGTTTTTATTCAATTCTAAAGTGACTTTCGAGTATATATTCTTAACTTGTTATCTCAACTATAAAATTCTACTCCAGCCATTTTTTTTATAAAGATAATTTAAAATAAATCTCTATTTAATTTTTTATTTTATTTTATATGTTTTCCGATGTTGTGTTTGATTTTACTTAATTTCTTATAATAATTTGTTATTATTATAAGGATATTATAAGCTTGTGCCTTCAGGAAATGTATGGAACAGACAGAATGCGGTTTTAGTGACTTTGTCTGACAATCTATGGTATTATTATTATTAATTATTATTATTTATTAATACCCACAATGGGTAGTGGGTATCTCACAGTCGAGAATATTCGACTGTAGCTTTCTTACTTGTTTTTATCATTAATGTATTATTCTTATATCAAAATAAATAACAATTACCTTATTATCTATTTACAGAGCATTCACGTCTCGGTTTACTTGCAAAAATTTCTGTTATTTTTTATATGTTGTGATTTGCCTTTGAGCATTTGTTTTAAGCTTATCAAAACTACGAGAACCAAAAAATTGCTGTAAGCTTCGCAAAAATATGACATTGACAGACACTTAAAGCTGCTTAGTGGAATTCTGCTGTAGATGAAAGTTGAAAGTTGGTCCTTGCATTCCGCTTACTTTTATTTTTATTTCTATTTAATTCTCTCGCTGTCCGCGCGTGTCTGTATTATTATTTTACTTTTTATTTTAAGATTCTTTTCCAAGCTCCCCCGCTGTGGATTTGTTGTATTTGCATATATATACAAATAGTTTAAAGCGTGTAAGCTCCAGCTGACGTTTGGGGCTCGTTTGCTTTAATTAGATAATTTGCCAGCCAGTTGAGGTGCAGCATCTATGTGGAAGTTCAGTTGAGTTGCCACCTGAACGGCAGTTGCATTTGCAATGCTAAGCATTTGCAAACATTTCATTATGCAGCTTAAATCTAATGCTTTGCCTTGCCCATGGGTGGCAACAGTGACAGAGCTGAACTGCATAATAAAATATATAAAACATAAAAAAACAAAAACAAAAACTACGCAAAAGACAGTAAAAACAACAAAAGAAACGAGGCACTTGACAGAAGCGCATTTTCGGCTTAAATTTATGGCAAGTGCTTTACAAATTCATGTCAAGGGAATCGCAGAAGGTTTCGCATTTTGATTCTGTTGCATTTAAGATGCTAGTCGAAAAGGTATAACACATAAATTAAAAAAATAATGAGAAATTAGCTTATAAAGATACATTTTTAATTTGTCAAACTCGTAAAAGGAGTTTTACAAAATATGTTATTTTTTCCTCAAAAATAAAATTACAACTTTTTTGAAATTCAATATTTTTATTTTAAAGTGTTTTCATTTTAAAATGTTTTAATGTTTTTAGCAATCATTAGTTGCTTGGGCTGCCAATCTGGTATATTTTGCACTCTACATTCAGTATATCAATATACCAAATGTGACCTTTGGTATTTTGTAGTATTTGTAGCTTTCTTACTTGTTTTTAAATATATTTCGAATTTAATTTTTAAGATTCAAGAAAATAAATAAAAATATTAATACTGTTATCAATTACAAAAATATTAAATATATTTGTGAAAATAACCAGAAGCGGTGTATACCCACCTCACAAAACTTTACAACTTCAAATCGTCAGCGAATTATTAAAATTACTCATTTGTATGCTGCTTTCGTTCAAGTTCTCCCCATTGCAATCTTAATGCTACGATCTGTTTGGGCAACAGTCCTCAGCTGCTTTCATTTAATAAATAACGCGAAACATTTTCAATTTAGGGAAAAATGCAGCAAAATGACAAGCAATGCATTTTAGTGCTTTTTCCACTTTCCACTCTCGTGCACTTCTTATCTTCATTTGATTTTGTGCCATTTGCTTTGCATTTCGCTGTCCACTCTGACACTTTTCCTGCTGTCGCAGTTGCTGCTTCTTTTCGCATCTTTTGTTCTCCTTTTTTGGTCTCAGCATTTTTTATTTAAGTTGGCCTTAAAACAATTTTATGACACCATAAGTACAAAACAAATAAATTCACCGCGTACCCGTTCGTTGCAGACGCTTTTCTTCCTCAGTGCTTCTTGCACGCGCTTTCTCTAATGCGCACTGCATTCATCATACGCCCCGTTGCCCAGCGAGCGAAACAAAAGAACCAAGAATATGATAAATAAATGCAACACGATAACAAAAATAAAGCATACGCGAGCAGCAACTGTACAACAAAAGCGCAAAAAAGGAAAACAACTCGCTACAATGCAAAGGATGCGAGCAGAATGCAACAGCAGTTGCTTTTGCCCTTCGACTCATCCCACGCATGCAACAGGAAAACAGCGCTCACAAACTTACAAGTTGCACAGCAGGCACTTGAATACGCTCTACGAAATTTATTAGAACAAATCTATAGTTGTAATTATTTTTTATTTTAAAAGGTTAGATATAATTAAAACTAACACTAACTTATTTCTAAAGTTGTAATTAATTGCAATAAAGCAATGCCATTTGTATAATTTTTATTTAATACAATTAAGAATTAATATTCAATAAATTTTAATACATTTATTGAATTTTTAAAATTGTTTTTTCCTCTGATAAATTTTACAACGTGCTTCTTACATTGTTTTTCCTTAAAGAAAAGTTTTTCTTTATATTGTTTTCTTTCAAACTAATTAGTTTCGGTATAAATGCCGAAATAAAATTGTATTTATTATTTTATACAATTTGAAATATCTTCGATTATAAAATTTATATTTGAAGCAAACGTAATTAACATATATATTTGTATAATATTTTATGTTTAAGAAATCTTAAGTTTCTTTTATTTTTTTCTTAAATTAATCTGATTAAGTATAAATTATTTGTTGTATATATACATTGGATAGAAATATGATCATTTATTCCATTTTTGTAAATATTTATTATTTTAAAAGATTAAAGAAATCCATTTTTTTTCTTTAATAAATTCTTAAAAGTAAAAATTTCGATTCATTAAAATATTTTTTATTTCAATTGCAATTGAAAATCTATAATATTTTGGCATTTCCCTTATCACAAAATATAGTTTTCTTATTTTATTTACTAGCCAGTAAATTCGTTCAAGAAAAAGAGTATTAAAATGCTTGAATAGTGGCAACTTTATAGCGCGGCAGAGTGCAGCAAGAAGTATATGTAGTAATATGTGTGTGCCTGGGTTGATTTATATGGTGTATGGCGAGTGTACTCGCGCAGAGTATATATACAAAATACTATATAGTATAGAGGCTTACATACACACTAGTAGAGCACAAACACAAGCACAACATACAGTTCGCAATAGCAAAAGCAATGTGCAACGCATTGTGGCATATTGGACGGCATACAGATTTCGGTGGCTGTTGTGGCTGCGTTTTGGGTGTATTTTCATTTTCATTTTCGTTTTCTTGTCGTTTTCTTTTTCCTCTCTTGGTTTGTTTTTTGGTTCTGCTGACTCGTTGCGTTTTGTTTTTTGGGGACTTTTGGGCGGCGTTTGGCGTAAAAACTTTTATTATTGCAATGTGAACGTTCTGTGAAAATGCGTTCAGCGATTTTGCTCAGCTTCTTTCGGCATGCATTTTGCATTCATTTTTTTCTGGTTGAAATTCTCGAGCTTTCGTAGCTCTCGATTTCCTTTTTTTTTTGCTTTGCAATAAAAACACGCAGCAATAAAATTCCAGCTGTGTTTACGTGATTGGAAAACGATTTTCCATGGCAGCGAGCTTGAAAAATGGTTGGAACCCTCAAAAAAAAGGAGAAGAAGAGTTTCTGGTTTATTTTCATTGTTCTTATCAATGTGTGAAACTGCGCTGAGCATACGAAAATGATTATTTTTATTGCCCGATTAAAAAATAATTTCGCTGCGTGTAATTGTCAACACACACATACACACACATACACTCAGCACATAAAACATATGCTCGACTGAAGCTGCTTGAAAATTCATAATGATCTTGTATGTAATATGTAGTGGCCTTTTATCGAGCACTCAATAAATTTTCATTACGTTAATGCATTTTTTATGCACGGTTTCCGCACCCAAAAAAAAAGAGGATACCTGCAGCAGCTTCGCAATCTTCAGTTTTCTCCAAGCAGTCGAGAGTGTCCAGTGGCGACTTTCTCTACTGCCCTTGCTTTTCCCCCTCTCCCTTTGCTGCTGCTTCGACTCACATGTTAAATCCTCAAATTTATGATGCTGTGGTCAATTTGGAGCATATGGCGGCTGCCACTCTTTTTCGGGGGCACTCCACTGTGGCCCCATTTTTGGGGAGCCTTGTGCTATAAATTGCTTTCGTTAAAATAATGAAAAAACCCAAAAGGGTTGTGAATTGGTTTTCTCTCTCTTTATTCTTGGGTAACCCAACAGAGCGGAGTGAAATCGTAGTTAGAAGAGGAGAATATATTATATTAGTGTATAATAATAACTTTTAATCAAAAACTAAAACAGCTTTCAATATATATTTATGCTGATATATTATACTCCATATAGTTATATATAGTTGACCATAGTGCAATAAAATTTATGAGACTCTGGGCCAAAACTAACCACTAAGAGTATTTGCTCAATGTCGTTTATCATCTTTAATACTTTTGAGTGATTATAGAAAAAGCTAGCCGGGCAAATAGCAGCTTGGCAGCTGGCTCAAGCTGGGCCCATAACTCAGACTATATGCATAATTTATGGCATGAGTTCGTTTTGGCATATTGGGCTAAGGAAACGGAAAAATCGAGCATAAAAATGTGCAAAGGGAAAGCCACAGAAAATGTCAAATAAATCGCATATTTAAAGTGTGGACAAGCGAGAGAACAACTATGGAAAACAATATAAGAAACTGTGTAGGAAAAAAGCAGTGCTGTCAACTGCTGGAAAATGCATGTAAAATGCACTCAATGTAAAAGTATCTTTATCTCTCTGTGTGTGCTCGTGTGTGTGTGTGTGTATAGGGAACATCCTTTGCGCATTTAGACACATTTCGCTTCATTTCCTCAACAAAATGTGCACAATTTTCCATAGCAAAAACAACAACATGAACAACAACAGGAATCGTAAGCTTATTGAATTACCCGATTTGCGCATCAATTGGCATTCTAATGCATAAAATAGATACGAATTGAAAAGTGCATGCAAATGCGCAAAAGATTCAACTTGAAAAGTTACCTGCCTGCAAGTCTGGCTCCGAGAACTTTATGGCAACAACTTGGCAATGCTTTCAAATCAATCGATAAATGAAATGTAATCCCTTAGCAATCCCCTTCTGTAACTGCAACTGCTTCCGATGTGTTTTCACTAACTGCACTGAATTTTCTATAAATTGTAGTTGCACAAAAAAAAAAAAAATGGAAAAAGAAAATTGCCCCCCAACAAAATACTCAAACACCTCTGGCTCCCGAAGAACAAAGTTAAAGTTTTAACCATCAATTCGACGAAGCAAATATTTTGTGCATGCCAAAAGTTTCGTTTTCTTTCTAGTAAAATAAAAACACAAGTTGAAGAAGAAACACATGAGACAAGCAAATTGCATAAAATGTTGCTTACTCGCCTAGAATGATGTACGCTTAAGTATGTTTCTGCGTAATTTTTAAAATGTGTGTAGATATTTTTATACAAGTAAATACAGTTGCAAAAAGAGTTATTGGGAAATTGAAAATGGCTGTAAATATAAATGCAAACGAATCAATAAGAAGATAAATAACGAAATAAATGTTTAAATTGAGCAATATTGAGATGCATCAATACATGAAAAGGTAAATGCTAAAATAGAAAATATAAATACTGTAGAAATGCATTCAAAAGCATTAAAATATATATTTGCTTGAATTGATTTTGACAATAAATAAGAGCAAGCAATGAAAGAAGTATTTTAAAAACTAAGTGCTTATTTATGAGTAAAGAAATTTGAAATGAAAATTAAAAATACATAAATATAAAATATAATGAAAAATATGCTCTAATAAAAACACTCATTTTTAAGTAAGCGAAATGTATATAATTTAAATAATATAAGTGGTAAATAAAAATGATTACAATAACTCTTTAACTGTGTGCTTAATAATGAATAGAGAAGTTAAAAAATTACTTTATTTACACAGTAATAAATACACTCAATTATTAGAGAGATTAAAAATATAAATTGCATATTAGAAATATAAATAAAAATATACTTTAATATATTTTAAGTATATTAAAGTAATATAAAGTATCAACAAAAATTATTCAAAGGAATTACGTATAAAACAAAAAATAGATTTTCCAAATTAAATACATCGCAAAATAAATATTTATTTAAAACTGAATCAAAGTAAATGCTCTTCGTTTACCTTAATATACTAAAGCAAAGTAATTGCAGATATGTTATAGTAAAAAAGCCTCTTTGTGTTACATAAAAATAAATCGAAATGCTTAGTTGCTGATGCGGCTTCCATTACCCAAAGTATAGAGTATTAGGAATCAACAATAGCCAAAAAAGCAGTTGGGGGGAATACACAAAAATGTTTAGGTAGCAAATGCGGCACGTGACAACGGCAATTGCAACTGTGAAAGTTTTCCCACATCACGCATACGACGTGCTGGTCCGATGGACAGAATACAGAAGAGGGATGGCGAAAGAAAGAATAAGAGCGCTTGAGAGTAAGGACAAGAAGTAGAAGAAAGAGAAGCCAAATATTTCTTCTACCAAGAGTTGTTTGTCGTCTATTGAGCAATATGTTTTGTTTTTATCGCAAATTGGTTGACTTGCGGGCAACGCGAGGGACGTTGGCTGGAGAGCTTCGTGAGAGGACGACGAGGAGCGGGAGCGGTGTTAAGGGTTTGCATTTTTTATGTGAGTTACGCCTAAAAAAAAACGGACAAATTTTTTTTGACTTGTTGTGCCAGTTTTATTTTTGTTTTGGGGCCATTGACACGAACTAAATGGGAGTTGGGGTTGATTTTGACGTTCGAATGCTTCTTGCGGGGGCGGGTGTTGATTGTAAACACAAAATAATAGAAGAATGGCGAGGAATGAAGCGAGCCGAATTGAGGTTAAAAGAGAAATCCCCAACGGAATTTCTGTGGGTCAACTTTTGTGGGATATATTTAGAAATATGAAAATTGGTATATCAGAGCAGCTAACTTGGAACTTAAGGGAAGTTTTATTTTTGTGGTCTTTAGCAGATAAATATTTTGCTGAAATTTATCTTGATGGTATTAATTTTTTATCAATTCAATCTATTTTATAAGTTCTTGAGTAATTCAATCGATGTCAACTTGATTTTGTCGGTCAACTTTTTGGGATATATTTAAAGGTACACAAATTAAATTATATGCGAATAGAGTTAGCTTTGAACTTTAGGAAATCATTTATTTCGTTGTTTATGAAATATAATAATTTGAAAGAAATTTATGGTGATGGTATTAATATTTTATTTTTACAGTCTTAGTTGTTAAGCAATTCAATCGATTGTATTGATTAATTGCTTGATTACATAATGGGATATATATATTTAGCAATATGAAAAAAAAACTTTAAATGTATTCTATAACAAATAAAAATATTTATCTTGATGGTTTTAATTTAATATCATTACAATCTTTTCAATTGGTTGTAAAGCAATTCAATTGAATCTATTTATGTCATATTGAATTGCTAAGTCAACTTTTTGAGACATATTTAGAAGAATAAATGGTATAACAGAATATATAGCTTTGAATTATAAAGAAACTTTAATTTTGTGTTCTATAACAAATACATATTTATAAGAAATTTATCCTCATAGTCTTAATTTCTTATCATTTCAAGTCAATTCTATTAGTTTTTGATCAATTGAATAGATTGTATCCATGTCATGCAAGTCCATCAGCATTCCGCTATCGTAACAGTATCGTTTGCATTTAGTGTCGCTTACAGTTATGTATTTGCTTTTATTGCATGCGAATATCTCAAGAATTCCACCACACACAAACACATACAAGGCATAGACTATAACAAGCTTCGTTTGATTGCCTGAGCCTCAATTGAGAATGTCATGGGTGCTCAGTCCTTGACAGGACTCACGTCGCATTCGTGGCCTTAAAGTGACAGCCGCCCCTTCTTAGCCTATTTGTAGTAGTCTTATGTGATGCGTTTACCAACACTGTCAAAGCTAGTTATACCTATCTTAGTACGTGTGTGTGTGTGGTTGTGTTTTTTGTCTGACTGCCTCTCTGTTTATGTGTATAGATTTTTTCCAATTTTGCTGATGGCATTTTAGGTGACACACACAGAGAGCAAACGAAAAAAATGAAGGAGGCCAAAGAGCTGTGCCTGGGGATGCTGCTCTCTCTCTCTCCCTCTCCCTTTGGGAGCACTCTCGTTCTTAGCCTTTTCTTTTTTACAACTTTCTTGCGTCTTTTGCCTGATAAAAATCAGCCGAAGAGGCGGCAAAAATTGATGGCACATTAAATTGGTCCGTGCCGAGGCGTCTGCAGTGGGCGGCGGTTGAATGCTTGACTGACTGACTCGATGTATCGATGGATGGATGGATGAATGGATGAATGGAGTCACTGTCAATGATGCACAAGTGAAGTGCTTCCTCCTCTTTGCTTGACTACGCAATGGCTCAATATGTGCGTTTTGCCAGTCACTTTGATAGGCTTTTTATTGTTGTGCAATAAAAGCAGAAAGCCGCCTCAACCGGCCAAGTGTCAAGTAGTTGATTCCCTCTACCCCTTCCCTTCCCCGCTGGCGATCGCTTACTGTATGGAAAACCCAATTTTCTGGCTCATAAATATTTGCCGAAACTCAATGACAACAAACTTTGATTCATTTTCCTGATGCCGCTGCCGCTTTACATCAAATTTGCTGTACATCATAAAGTGATTTTTTTAGTAAACACTTCTGGACTCTTTTTTATATGTTTGAAAATTCGCTTTTCCGTCGCCCTTTGGTCTTTTTTGTATTTACTTTTATTGATTTATAATGTTTGCAAAATGCTGTTGGTAAAAAATATTTGGCATATTTACAGTCAATATTCCAGCGTTTTATATTTTTTCTTTTTATTGAGTACTGCGAGTATTTTCCCTTTGAGCTGCAGTTGAATTTCAATTGAATTCGTTTTGATTGATAGGCTGCGCATTAACATTTCCCTCTGCTTTTCCGTTATATATCTTTATGTGCTTCACATTTGTTTATATTGCTATTCACTTTACTCACACACGTTCACTTTGCTGTTGTTGTTGCGCATTGAAGTGTAGTGTTATTTATTTTGCTATCAATTGGTTGTTTATTTTTTAAATTAACAGTCTATGCTATGCGATATTAACACTTTCAGCGTTGTTAAGCTTTAAGCTCGCGGATTAAATTGAATGCATCTTGCATGCGCTTCTAATTGAATGCCAATTGAAACATTGTACTAATTTCCTGATTATCACTTTTTTTAGCGCTTACAAAGAGTCGTGTTGAAAACAGCGTTTTATACTTTGAAAAAAGTTATTCAGTTCAAAAACAAAAGCGTTTGGAGAATTATGTTTTAAACTAAATACAAGCTTTATTTCAAATCAGAAACCAACACTCAAAATTTAAAAACAAATAATAAATATTGGAAAATTAGGTTATAAATATAAATTTGAATATTTTTTAAAAAAATTAAACAAAAAAATATGTTATTTAAGAAATACTTTTGTAAGAAAATAACGCTTACTACAAAAAGGTCTAAGCTGTCTTGGCTTACAATTTGGTAATGTTCATTATTATATTAATATACCAATTATAGCCTTCGATATATTTTAGTATTTTTAGGTATGTGATTTAGTATATTTTGAGAATTCACTCGAGTACCCTTGACAGTAACTTTCATACTTGCTTATATTAACCTAAAAAATGTAATTTAAAAAATATAATAAAATATATATTTTAAGTTTTAGCTACTGAATATAATTTCATTATGTGTATAATGTGTTAAATAATAATATTTTGAGTGAATGTTAAGATTTTAAATATTGAGTAAATATTAAATATTTTAAATTGAGTAACTTATATAAAACTGTACCAAATATTGTGAATATTTTAGACTATATTAGAATTGATAAAAATTTTAATGTTTAACTATAGAAAATATTTCTTATATGCATTGTTATCAAAAGTATTTCATTTGAGTATTAAGAATTTTAATAAGAAACAAGTAAGAAAGCTACAGTCGAGTGTACTCGACTGTGAGATACCCGCTACCCATTTTAATTAAAAGCAATATATTTTGCGTTATTATTTTTAAAATATACCAAATATACTGCAAAATACTAAAAATATACCAAATGGTATATGTGGTATATCGGTGTAGTGCCGCATTCAAAATATACCATAGACGGCACAATATACCAGATTGTCAGCCAAAGCAACTAAGATCCTTAGTAAGTAGTCGTTTTTGCCCATACAAAAGTATTTCTTTAATAACTTCCAAAATTTTTATCTGAACGCAACAAAATTCTCAGGAATCATACTGTAGTTATTATTGTACATACCAAAATTCACAGCTCTAGCTTTAAAATTAGGCTTGTTATTCGATTTTTTTTTATTTGCGGGGGCGGAAGTGGGCGTGGCAAAAATTTGAAACAAACTTGATCTTCGTGCAAACATAACAAATGCTGTCGAAAAAAAATTATAGCTCTATCTCTTATAGTCTCTGAGATCCAGTGTTTCATACGGACAGACGGACAGACACACAGACGGACAGACGGACAGACGGACATGGCTATATCGTCTCGGCTGTTGACGCTGATCAAGAATATATATACTTTATGGGTCGGAGATGTCTCCTTCTACCTGTTACATACATTTCCTGCCGGCACAAAGTTATAATACCCTTCTACCATATGGGTAGCGGGTATAAAAAGTAATATACGAAAAGTAGACATATTATATAGAACTGAATTTTATAATAATCTAATTTAATATTGAAAATAGTTGATACATTTTTCAGAAACATTTTTGCTGACTATTAAAGATTAATAAGAAATTGTAAAGTGTTTTTAAAAATACTCATTTAATTTATTGCAGTAGAATCTATTTAATTTAATTTACAAATTGTATTTAAACTAAGCTTAATTCATTCCCGTCTTAATGTTGTTCTTTAGTACTGTAATAATCATTTTAAGCTTGTAGTTTATATCTCTATTAAGAAATATAGTTGTACTACAAGCAGTACTTATCATTGTTTTATTTGCTAAATTTGCCAACTGAATGGAAATACGAAACAATTGCAAAGAATTCGCTTGCTTCGACTCCCTTGGGAGTTCATTCCCTAACTTGGTCAATTAATGACCACTTTTAGACAAATTTCCCTACAGTTTTCAATAGTTTCCTCCGCTTTCCAACCCCCGCCTCAAAAGTTGCCGGCAGCAGAGCTAAAACTACTAATTTGGCTGAAGTAAAATTGCATTGTTTGGCTACGGATTTACTTGCTCGTCGTATTCGCAAACCGAATCATTTCTCCCTGCTTGTTTTTGCTTTTTTTCACTCCACTTTTTCCTTCCTTCTCGTGATACATTTCCCTGCAGGCTGAACATTTCTTTGCAATTTGTTTTGGGGCAACAATAACAAACAAGTTATTTTACATCGTTGACTTTGCTAGACTTTGAGGTGTCCTAGAAAACTAATTGTGGAACTGCGGCTTACAAATGAATAACTATGAAGTATTTAGGTTATTTTTGTTACGTATACGCCTCATAGTTTCTATTTTACAGGGTAGCTTACTAACAATGACAATGCATTTGTTTCATTCGGCCAGTGGAAAACTGAAAATCCTCAAAACAAGCCAAAATCATTAGCAGCTGAATTGCAGTCACGCCCCTTTTTTTCTTTGCCTTCATTTCCCCCTTGCTGGCAGAATTAACAATTTAATTTAATTTGCGCACAATACAAAATTGTTGTCCTTGTTGTTGTTGTTGTCGTTGTTTTCCTTGTAGTTGTTATAAAACCTCAGAGATTGCCATCTCTCGTCGCGTATTTCTTTTTTTTTACTCTCCATGTGTTTTGAGTACATTTTTGTTTTCTTTCTGATTCAGCCAAATCCTTTTCCCTCTTGTCACAATCAGGCGGACAACAAGGATGCAAGGATATAGGATAAAAAAAACTAGAGAGAGGCAGACTGCGCTGCTTTTAATGCGCATTTGACATGCAAATTTATTTAATTTTCTGCTTCAAATCGCTGCTCTCCCTTTTTCCCCACTCTCACTTCTCTCTCCCCACAACTGTTGCCCTCCTGTTGCGCTTTTTAATTACACAGCAAGCGACAACAACAACAACGACAACAACAGCGGCAAAGGATACTGAAAGAACAAAGAAAATTGTCCGCTTGGCTGCCAATTTATGGCGCAACATTCCTAGATAGCCACGTCCTGTGCGCGCTTTAACATGTCCTTTGTGGCATGCAGCATGGAATTATGAAATCCTCCCCTGCCCCTTGTCACTTGCCACTTGTATGTGTGTGTGTGTGTGTGTTTGCTGTTAAAGCTTCACGCGAGGCAACTTTAAGCAAAAATCAATAACTTTTACGACGCAATGTCAAAAGGTAGTTCACCGTCCGATCCACCCTTGGCTCTGTTTAGGTATTTACCTCGCACCCACACACGGAAATGCTGAGTGTGTGATTGTGTGTGTGCTACACGACGTCATAGACGACGCGTCGCTTGAAAGTTACCAGACGTCGAGGCAGTCGATGTCGCATCGTTGCCAGACATTCACAATTTTTGCCAATCACAAAATGCGCAATGCTTCTCTTTGCTCCCCTTTATGAAAAGGGGTTTGTGGCGTCGCAAGAAGTTGACGCAAGGGAAAAGAAAGGAAAGGGAAAGGGAAAGGGAAGCGGAAGCAGCAGAGGAAGAAGCTGGCTTTAATAGGTGTAGATTACTTAGTTGATTACCAAAAGACGAGAGTCCCCAACAATGTATGTATGTACGTGCAAGTCCTTTAAATGAGCTGAAGGTCTTCTTGAATACCCTGATGAAAACATCTTAATGAACTCAAAAATCTTCAGAAGTAACTTACCTGATTTCAAAATATTAGATTCACTGAAATTTCCTTGGCACTGTGTAGGAAATTAAATCAGTTTTGTAAAATTGCGAATAAGACATTCTCCAAAGATTTTCAGTTTATTTAGTAAATCTGAATTGTATAAAAGAAATAACTGAAAGTGTAGTATAAAAGAAATTATTTGGTTCAGCAAAAATAAAACTAAATTTAGTTCTAAACATTTTCATATATCTTAAAAATTTCAACTGGATTGAAGCATTCTAAATAAAAACCTAAATTTCGTTCATACAGTTTCTATTTTATTTCTAGTCAATTTATAATTAACTATAGTTAAGATATTTAAGCTTTTTCGATTATTGAAAAGAGATTATAATCTTGAATTTCTAGATTTGGCAATCTAGAGTTTGAAGAATTTTGATTTAGATTTAAGAAAAAACCTTCTTTGATCAATTTCACATAATCTTTATTCAACATTTTATTTATCATTTTAGCACGTTTTTTCTTTCTGTGTAGACCCATCGAAAACAAAATCAGAGTAGTCATTAAATATCTTTATTTCCTTTACATATGTATATTATATAAAGTAATTCTTAAAAAATATAACTGAAATATATGTAACAACTTTAATTCAATAGTTCGAAATTAAAATAAATTTGCAATATCTTGAGACCTTGATCTTCTTCCCCATAATTTCTTTAATAATCGCTATATTATTGTGTTAATTTGCAATCATCGGCTATGGTCATTTTTATTTGAAATTAACTACTTAAGCTATAGTAAGTCGACTCCAACTTTTATTTGCCAAAGTTATCAATTTTGCCAACATTATTAACTGCCCATATTCCGAACGAACTTAATTTCAATAAAATTTAAGCACATTTAACACTATTTTATAGTAGTCTGAAGACATTTCTAAGCATGTAAGAAGAGCATCTGTCTAACGACTTTGTTTGTCTTTTGTGCTGGCAAAGCAAGGCAACTTTGTTTACATTTTTATGGGCGGATTGTAGGCGATTTTATTTTTGTTTGGTCAGCCAGTCGGTGGCTGGCTCGTATCGCTCTTTCATGTTGCCACTGCCACCGACATTTGCCACCGCTGCCACCGTCAGTGTCATTGCCAGTGCAAGCGGGAAGTGGATCATGTGGCTCACGTGGCGTATGAGCAACTTCAACACACACACATACAACCCTTTTTCTAGACTTTTGCACCCTTTTTTTTTGGCGCCCTTTTTGTGTCGGGCCCTTTTTTTTTGCGACCTTTTGTTTAAGTTTTTCTACACGTTTCGGCCATCAGCCCCCACCGAAAAAAAAGGTGGCGTTAATTTTACAGTCTGTGCACGTTTTGACCCTTTGCTAAAAGTTGTTCTCATTCCCGTGCTCCCGTGTTGTTGTTGTTCTTGTTGTTCCATGTCTGCGCTTGTTGCTGTAGTTTGTTTTGGTCTGCCATTTTTCCAGACGATATGTTGCCGCCATATTTAATTTGTTGCAACTTTATGTCGGTGTATTTCTCTATGCGTGTGTGTGTGCACAACGGGTGGTCGACGCTTCCGCATCCGCTTAACAAATTTTTATCTGCCCCGCTGCGGTTGCCCCATCATTTCCCCCTTCTCTTTCCTACAAACCGAAAGGCTAGCGAAACTTTCTCCTAGGCACCTAGGAGAAAGGGGCAAAATGCATTCATCAAAAATAGTAGAAAAGGAAAATCTGGGCCATAAATTAGTTGGGTGCCGCAGCATCGTAAAAACAATAAAACAGAAGCAGAATCAGAAGCAGAAAAGGGGAAGTGAAGAGTTGTAGTTAACCTGAAAAGGCAAACGGGGCTTAATCTAATTCAAGTGGCTCACAAGGGTTAAGCCCGAGTCCGGCGAATGGTATAATGAGGCGAGGGGTTAACGGGATTGCGATTGTTAATTGGCCAGGGTTAGCTGCCGCCTCAATTGGATCGTATAATTGGACGCACTTTAGGTTACAGTATACGCTTAACTTGGGAGTGTTTCACGTAGGAAGTTTATCTGCCGGCCAGGGTTGTCTATTTCTCTAAAGATTGGCTGTGATTGTATAAAATCCTTTTCTCAATGTTAGCTTAAGTGAAAGATTTCAGAGCATTTCATTACAAATCTGCTCATGATTGTTTGAAGTAAAAAGAAAAACTGAATAAAGAATATTGCGAAAAAAATAGATAGGTTCTTATGAAATATTCACTTCTTAGGCTTTTAATCTTTGATCTTTAGAACTTACTATCATATATATGTTTTATAATTTTTTAGTCGCTAGATTGCAAAGCTTCACTTAAAAGTCTAAAGTGAAAACAGACCGTAAATCAAGAGCAAAAAATTTTGCCATCAGAGGACAACTTAAGCAAAAAATATTTAACTCCCTAAGGAAGATACAAACAACGACAATTTCACTTTAAATTTTCAGCGTTATCAACTAACTAAATTAAAGTCTTTATATCATAATGCAGGTTTTTCTTACTTATTAAAAGCAAAAATCTCATTATCATAATACATTCTTAATTAGCGCATAATCATTTAAATATTTTTGTACAACATACAACAATTTTATTTTTCGTTTAAAATACACCTTAAGTTTAATGAAAATAGTAACCTTGATAGAGTTGTCACCTGCACAAGTTAAGTAGACTCAACTTTCCTTAGAATCCTTGCGCTCAAGCCTTTAATTAACTCTCATAACCACACATACTTTGTGTGTGTGCGAGAGAGTATCCAACAAAGTGGGTAAGTATTTAAAGTTCTGATTAAAAAGTTCACTTGCCAGAGTTGCCAGAGCAATAACAAAAGCGAGAAGTTGTCGACAATAACTAGCAACAGCAGCAGCTGGTATTCTATGCTCCACCCACGTCTCGTCTTTTGCCATAACTCGGCCGAGGAGAAACGCATTCAATTAAGCCAAAAGCACCAAGCAACAGCAACAAGACCAGACAGAGCCAACAAGTTCAACTGTGTAACGCCCAATTAACCAGAGTGTCGACAACTTCCTACAAGCGGTGGCAACCCTGTCGCCCCGTCCCCCCCGCTACTGCTGTTTCGTATTCGAGTGTGCGATGTAAATCAAATCGTGGTTCAAAGTTGAAAATGGGCCGAAAAATCTTTGGTTGCCACAAAAGTTGATCAAATCTTTAGCCGTCGGGCACAACAACGAATGCTGCGAATGCCCCTCGTGCACCGCACACACACTATACTATATAGTATAGACGCACTTCAGCTTCATAGTGCGCGCCAAAAGTCGTAAAGCAAATCGCATAAATAACGCCCCAGGCGGAGGGTCCGTTAAGGGGCGCGTAGGTGGAACCGCACACATTTCCGCTGATGATGCCAAGAGGGGGGCCACTGGGGAGACCAAGGGGCGGAAGTGGAGTGGGAGAGGGGAGGCTTGTATGTGTAGGTGTAGCCACGCCCACGTTAAGCACATTTATCACGCATACGCAGCGTATGCCTTGCCACAACCAACAGCAAGCAGCGAATTGCAAATTTCCGCAACTCGACGCGATTGCAAATGCGACTCCGACTGCAACTGTGAGGATAGCCAAGGCCTAGACTAACCTGATCCCCTCTTCGCTCCCCCCCACCCCTCTCTGCGAGGCCAACACAAACAGTGGCGCACAAGTTCAACTGCATGCAAATTTCAAATGCAATTATTTATAGTCCAGCAGGTGGTAGCATAACTTTGTTATGCACTGTGTAACCCTATGGGAACTATGTGAATTTCATTTCACTAGATTCTGAGTTCAAGATTTGTTAGCCAACTCGTAATATCAGGCGTGTAGTTGCGAGTCCAACAGGTAAATTAGATGATCTCAAGAGAGCCATAGCTAGAATTGTGATTAATAGTAAATGCCAGCGAGTTTAAGTTGCTCTTCAAACAACTATTGAAAGCTCTGCAACAGAATGTTCTACGTAAAATTAATGGACTTGCAGTAAGCTTTGATTTAATGCGACTTCTAAAAAGCTTTTATGTATTAGCAGAACAATTAGCTTTAGTTTTATATTCATAAAGTTTTCAATTTTACATATATTTTCTCTTATACCCATAAAATCATGTATAGTATTTAATCTTTACATTTTATTATTGCAAATTCTGAAAGCTTAAACTTATTTGAATTAACTTTATTGCTCTTAATGAATTTTAAAAGTTTTGATAGTTAAAATATTACACTGCGTACTTCAAGGTACTTCAAAAAATTTGTTGCATGGCCTTGAACAAAAGTTTAAAGTATTAATAAAAATGATCACAATATATATTATAAAGATATAATATAATCACAATTTTAAATTAATGTATTACTGTCTTCCTGTAAGTTACTATTGAATTCACAATAAACAAAAAAATAGAACCAGCTGCTCCTAAGAGGGGCGTGTCATATCCCAAGTGGAGGTCCATTGCTATACCGGTTATTTTAGAACTAATTCTTTAATATAGTGCAGTATAGTATATATACAAATATATACATTTCAGCTTATTTCTTAGAATATGAATATCATATTTGAATACAATAATAATAAAAACGAACAAAATACTTTTACTATTTTAAAGTTATCTTAAAGCTATCTTTTATTTAATTATAATTTAATTATATTTCCATTTCAGAATTTCAAATTGTCGCATAAGTTCCACTTAAATATATATTTCAGAATATTAGTTGGGATGTTAAGTTCGTTTTCTTTTAAAGTTTAAATACATTCTGTGTGTAGAGTATTTTGACAATTCGTGCCACCTCTTCCGATATGCATTGTGTACGCTTTTGAAGGACATTCGATGCGACTGATGCCTGTAACGAGCCTCGTTTGATGGACATTTCAGCGCACACTTTGATTGATGGCGTCAGTTGATGCAATGTGAGCTATGTGTATATGTATGTGTGTGAGCACCCCTCACCGGACAACGCAACGTGGACTCATCGCTACCCCCTCTGCCCCTCATCTCCTCATTGTTCACTGGGGAGCAATGCTTTTGGTCATTTTTCAAAAATTTAATTGAGCTTTTGGCCGTTGGCTGTTTTAAGTAAATAATGCATTATTTATGAGTAGCTTCCGCCAATACCAAATGCCTAGCAAAACTTTCGAGTGGGGGCATTGTGTGGAGTGGGGGGTTTGGCACGAGGGCCTTGTGATTGCGCAAATAGCAACAAATGAGCTGTAAAAATGGCGCAAACAGAAGACAACAAACGAAAACGTAAACTTTTAATCAAGAATTTTGCCAGCGGGCTTTCAGCAAAGTCTTTGCCGCAAAACGCACTTAACTAACCCCCAACCCTTAACTTGGCCATAGCAGAGGGGATAGATAAGGAGAGGAAGAGATGGAGAGAGAGAGAGAGGAAAAGGCCTGCGGCTTGGCAATAAGAGAACATGCAGAGCTTTTACATCTAATTAGTTTGTTATGACTGCGGTTGAAGTTGAAGCTGAAGCTGAAACTGAGGCTTTTAAAAGTTGACATTTCACTTCGAATCCGACTCCGAGACCGAGTTCGACTCAGAGTCCGAGGCCAAGGGTGATTTGTGGTGGGGTTGGTTAAATTGGTCAACTAATGTGGCCTAAGACGCAAAAGCCCAACAAGTTCAGGGCCCAAGAAATGTGCTTGGGATTGGGGATTTACATTCAAAGTCCGTTCTGGCTTCTGTTCTGTAAATACTTGCACTTTTTCCCGTAAGATAGGAAACCCTTTTGGCTTAGGACCGAGTCCTTTTTGGCATTAAGTCTCTCCAAAAAACCACGCACATATGAGTTGAACCCTTCCTAATTTGGACGCCATGTTTTCCAGCTTGTTTATTTATTTTATTTCTCTCTTTTTTTGCGTGTTCCTTTTGTGTTGTTTTCCGGCAAAACAAACAAATGAAACATGACCAAAAGTTATGTACGGAAATACGGATTGATTTTGTATTTTCTAGCTACAAATGAGCTTGTACTTTTTTTGTTGTTGTATCCCTCCCATTAGAACAGAGCTTAGAACAGATTATTTATGCAACTCAAACATGTTGAAATGATTAAACAAATGGCGGACATAGCTTTTAGTCCTTATATGTTAAGTGATATTTTGTGTTGGCGAAATTTTAATCATATTTGAATATTTTTAAAGCGAACGTTGCGCACAAAAGCTGCTATATTGAAAAGGGGCATTCTGAAAAGATTTTGAACCTTTTCAAAAGTATTAGCATGGAATAAATTGCTTTAAAACTGATAAAAAAAATATGTTTTTTTTTTGTTTTGAAAATTTATTTTGTTGAGTATTCAGATTTGATTGATCTGTTACCAGAAAATTTAAAATAAACTTGAAAATAGTTTACAAAAATTAAATAAAATAGAAAGTATACAATCCCATGTCTTAGTGATAAAAAGGCGTCTATTTTATATTACTCCGTCAAATAAATAGTTATATTTCATTTGGAATCATGAAAAATTAAAATCCAATTATGATAGTAATTCTTCTGTATTAGCAATTAATGGAGATATTTAATATAATTTCCTTAAAAATAAGAAAAGCTTTTTATTTTATACTATTACTACAATTTTAACATTATATTGTTCTTTTCCAAATAAATAGAACCAATTTTATTAATGATATTTTTTCGAAATTTTAAAGATTCTTTAAAAAAGTTTAAAATGTAGAGTACCATTTAATAAAGTCTTTTAACAACCTAAAATTAACGTTAATCTTAAAAAAAACAGCTTTAATGTGCTTCACAGTAACCAACGAAAAAGTTGTAAGTCAAACTAACAATAAAAGTATGAATTTCCGTAACAACTACACAATGTCTACTCACTGTAGTTAATCAGGTAAGACAAACAACAATTAGGGAGATCACATGAAAGCTTTTGAGATGTAAGCAGAGATAATAATAACTATCAGTTGTTGCCTTTCGCTTATTAACTCTCATTATGTTGCAACAATATTTTTGGAGACACTCGAAAGGGGAGAGAATATTCAATTTGACTTTCGCTATCTGTCGTCTCATCTTTATCATTGTTGTCTTCAGTTTACATTCGCTCACACTTTGGAAGCAATTTCATTTTAATTACATAAAATTACATACGAAACATATTCTAAAAGACGTGCCGAGAACACAACAACAAACACTTTCTAACAATGCAGAGTGAGAGGTAGCTGACAGAGAGCGAGAGCGAAAGAGAGAGGCGGTGAGCGAAGCAGCGGCGTCAAAGTTCGTTCACTTGTAAACATAAAATGTGCGCCAACTACAAATACAACAACAACTAAAAAGCCAGCAACGTTGACGTTGACGTTGACTTCGACTTCGACGTCGCTGTCGCTGAGCAACAACAATGAAAAGTCTTTTTATGCTGTGCTCAACTTTGGCGCTTTTTATTAAACAAGCCGACGATGGCAAAGAGAAGAATGAAGACCAAGAAGAAGAAGCAGAGAAGCCACAGCGGCTCAGAAGGAACGCCGGCTAAACCGGTAACACTTGTTTACAGCCCACACGGCGGCGAGAGCGAGCGAGAGACCTAACGCAAGTAAGAGAGCTAAGCCTACGAGCAAGAGTAGGACAAGAAAGCAATGCAAGTTTGTCTAAACTTATGTGTGTGTGTGCGAGAGCATGAAAAATATGTTAAACTTTGGCTGGCTGCATTCTGAGGCTGAGTCTGCGTTTGACTGTGTGAGTGCGACTGTAAGTGTGTGTGTGTGGACAAAAGGCTACAGGTGACAAAGACAAAGCTCGCTCTAATGTCATCATTATTGTCAATATAACAAGTTTATTGGCTGCCCCGCTCTTCTCTTTCCCGCTCCCTCGGCCTGAGGGGTCATTAGAGAAATGCTTGGGATATGCGAAGTTCGTTTCGAGTTGATTTCCCCCTCAGCTAAGCGCAGATTAAGCGCAAGTTAATGACTTAATTAAGTTCAAGTGTAGGAAAAGTGAGGAAAATACAGATGAAGAAGCAAAAACACAAACCGTATGAAAAGCGAGAGAGGGATAGACATTAATTGTCGTGCAAAAATGCGGAGCAAAAGTCATCAGCTTAGAACTCGACAATAAGGAAAACATATGCGAGTTCATATTGCTTTTTTGCCCTCCATATCGAAATAAATAACAGTTAGCGCTCTGTATGTAAATATGGAAACCATTTGCCTATCTTAATTCACAGCTCCCTGACTTCGGAGTCTCACTTTAGTTTTATTAGTACTTTATTGTAATCTTTAATTAATACGCTAACCATTTGTTGATACTTTCCTCGGCTGTTCAGCTCAATCAACAGGAGCTCAAGCCGCTGTCGCTGTCGCTGCCCGCGTCGCAGCATTCAAAACAAAACGTTTAACAACCCTGTCTTAGTTTGGCTCTCTCGCTCTCAGTGGCTCTCAAATGCATTGAGCGACAAATTCAAGGTCGAGCCATGCAGTGGCCATTGCTGAAGAGAGAGCCAGAGCGAGAGCATGAGAGAGCACCCATATTCAGCAGTTGAGCGCAGGCGATGCAAACAAGTGACGACACGACGGCTGCTGTTGATAGCTAGCTGGCCTGTTGATGTCGCTCTCTCGCCCACCGCCAAGTGAGTAAACCTGCTCTCTCTCCCCCTTGACGAAAGACACGGACTGACTGAGTTGGCGCTCTGCAATGGTTAGTTTGTCAGCGTTTGCCCTGCCGTTCGGTTGTGCTCTCGGTTGAATAATCTGGAATTATTGCAAGTGCTTAACGTTTCGCGCGTTTTACGTACTTTTTTGCACTTCTCTTTTGCTCTGTGTCCCGTTCCGTCGGTCATCAACACAGCCGGCAAAGTGTACGCAACAAAAGTGATAAAAAGCAATTGAAATGGAAATTGAGAAGAGCATATAAATTAAAATTAAATATTTGTAAATGCTCAAAAAGGTGCCAAGTGCTTAAAATATTATTCTTTTCTTTCCGTTGCCGTCACCATCTCCCTCGTCGTCTCCTTCGTCGCGTGTGCTGTTTGTGTGTGCGTGTGTTTTTGTGTCGCTCCAAAATGTGCGAGCTCTAAGAGAATTCCAAAACAAAACGCGCAGGAAAATTAACTTGAGGAATCCAAGAGTCGCACGCAAAACGCGCAGAAAACGCGCCAAAAACGAAACGAAAATATGCAGAGAAATCCAAAAATGCTGCTGCCTTTTTTGGCGCTTCTGTTAATGCTGCCCGCGTTGCAGCAAGCAGCGCAGCGTTATGACCAAACACCGCTGGACGCCAGCTCATATTATCGCAGCGGCGTCGGTTCCGATTTGGCAGCGGGCACTTCGCCCACCTCCTCGCTGGATGGTTTTCCACATCACAATCGCTGTGAACCCATCACGATTTCCATCTGCAAAAACATCCCCTACAATATGACCATAATGCCAAATCTTATTGGCCACACCAAGCAGGAGGAGGCTGGTCTTGAGGTGCATCAGTTTGCGCCGCTCGTCAAGATTGGTTGCAGTGCCGATCTGCAGTTGTTCCTCTGCTCTTTGTATGTGCCCGTCTGCACCATTTTGGAGCGTCCGATTCCGCCGTGTCGTTCGCTCTGTGAATCCGCTCGCGTTTGTGAGAATCTCATGAAGACCTACAACTTCAATTGGCCCGAGAATCTCGAGTGCTCCAAGTTCCCAGTGCATGGCGGCGAGGATTTGTGCGTTGCCGAAAACACAACATCCTCGTCATCGACGCCGGCACCAACGCGTAGTGCTCCGAAAGTAACCACGCGCAAACATCAGATCAGCGTCGATAGTCCACATCGGAATATTGGATTCGTTTGTCCCGTGCAGCTCAAGACACCGCTGGGCATGGGATATGAGCTCAAAGTTGGCGGCAAGGTAAGTGCGGCATCTTTTGAAAAATTGGGGAAAAACATGGGTCGTAAAAAGTAAAAGAAGAGCTGGGGATTGATGGGGAAACTAATTTGGAGGCAATGATTAATGAAACCAGAGAGCAATGAGATCACAGTTCTTATAGAGAAATCTGAAATTATAGACTGTTAAATGGTTGAAACAAATAATTATGAGGCGCGAGCATTAAGAGTAAAGATGCGAAAGAAGAATACAAGGAAAACGTGGATAAATTAATATCACGAGTTGGAAAATGCCACTTAAGAATTTCAAGTAATTATAAAGTTAAAATAATAATAGACTGAATAATAAACAGAGAAACTTAGTCAAAGCTTAAAGTGTTCATTATATAATAATATTATGAACTTGAGAAATATAAAAGATTATAATAGATAGATTACTTTTAAGCACAAAAACAAAGGATTTAATAAATATAAATATATAAATAATAAAATTTCAAGGAAGAAGGAAAATGTATAGAAGTAGTATTTCAAATTATATGCTCATAAGATATGCGTAAAATTTTTTTTATAAGTTAAATTCAGTTGGCTAAAATTTGTATAGATAAAAAGAAAGATAGCGTCGAATTGGTTAAAGAATTTCTTCAAAAATATAAATAAATAAAATGAAATATTTTAGTTACACAAACTAATCCAGTTCATCTAAAGTAGTTCACTTTTTGAAAAGAACTTGTGTTCTAAGAATCAAATTTCAAATAGGTCAACTGCTGGCGTTGTTTTATGTCTTCATTTGAACCAAGACAAAGCCCAATTTGTTGTGCTCTTTCGGGTCTGTTGGCAAACCCAAAGAAATGCCATATCCTGTTGCGCAGTGGAATTAATTTCAACCACCACACTGCACAGGGTAACACAGCAGGGAGTCCGATGCGAGTCACCCTGTGGTTGCTTACAAACTACCTGCCTGGAGTTAAAGAGCAGGTAAAACTATCAGGAATTGGGAAGAAAAAAAAACACTCTTTACTTCTTTCTTGATCTCTGACCGTTTTCATTGTTTGCTTTCGTTTTGAACTAAAACCAGTTTTCAGTTACCACTGCAGCAATTCGTAATGCCTGCTTATAGTTTACAGTTTGGTATCCCCACAATTCCAATATCCAATAGTCGAAAACAAGGCATCACTTATTAACTCGCCTCCCCCTCTCCAACCCTCCTTTCAGATGATATTTTCAACGCATTTTCACGTTCAATGCGCTCGTGTATAATTAATTTCCCAGCTCGCAGTTGGCTCCTCCCAATCATCATTATCATCAGCATTATCGCCATGCTCATCATCATCAACCGTCGGGAACACTATTGCAATATATTGGCTTGATTTTCTCCATTGTTTACTTTACCCCCCGCACCTCTTTCGCTTATTTATACTTCTGCTGTTTGTTTTTATGACTGATGATCGAATGCCTTCTTGCATGGTACTTGTTGTTATTTTTATTTTTCTTAACGCTCCGCTTTGGTTTTGTTCTTTCTTTTCTATTTTGTACACTCGCATATCCTTGTTGCCATGTGTAAAGCGCATTAAATACTTTGAGGCAGGATAATTCACACTTCTTCGCCTCATACGCCGTAAGAGCGTAGCAGAGTATCTTACGGATACACAGATACATGTCTAGCTGCTGGCTATACTTTGTATTTTTTTTGTATTTCTTTTCCACATTCGTCTTTTCTGTTTTGCTATCATTTTGAGTGTCTGTCTGTCTGTCAGAGAGTGTGTGTGTTTTGTTGAATTCCTCACCATCATCATCAGTAGAAGCAAGAGGAATACAACTCGAAGCCTTCTTAGTCTTAAATGTCGTTTTTTCTTTTCTCTTCTCTTTTTTTTGAGAGCAGCGTGCGAAATTTAGCAGCTTGTTGGATGCACACATTTGAGACAGTAGTCGAAGAAGCGGGCTTAAGGTGTTCTAGTCTAGTCTGTGGAATGGGCTCTAATTGTGGAGCAGATTAGTTTTGCTTGCTAATGATAGAACAGTTTGTCACAGAAAAGTGTTTCTAGTGCCTTTATAAATCTAGAAAAAGCAATAGTAGTTAGGTATTGCAGGAGGGCGTAGAATAAAAAATTTCAATGATTGCTGCAGAAATGTAGAGTCGGAAAACTATTTAACAAATGTGTGGCCAAAAAATAGTACTGCAGTTTTTCTTAAAACTTTTGCATAGTTTTTAGACATAAATATTCATTGAACAAGAAATTGTTTTCTAAAAAAAAGATATTCGTTGTTCTTATTGAAATTAAAGTAAATCTTTCTTTATAAAATATATAATATTCATTTAGTAAGAAATTGTTTTTTTTTTTTAATTAAATATCCGTTGTTCTTATTGAAATCTAAATTTATCATTAAAATTTTAAGTTTCTTCCTTGCTATTCTTTAGACAGAGATTATAAACATACAGCGAGCAAACATTTTAACTAGTATACTTGTAAATTCTGTACATCAACAAAAAAAATCTCACTTCTCCACTTTCTCATTCAACTTTTCTTAACAAAAAGAATAGTTGAAAAAGATTATGCATTATTAAGAAATCAAGTATATTCATATCATGTTTTCTTATAGAAATTAAAGCAATCTTACAAAATATAAAATTCATATTTCTTTTCTTTTTATTTGTTTTTTGAATCGTATATCATAACAATAGTAAGCGTATTCAATGTTGAACTAGTCTCTTTTGTGTTACGATTTCTATTTTGGGTTTGTTGTTCCCTCTTATTTGCGTGTTGAAATTGCTAGGATTGTAAAATAGACTGGCACATTCAAAGAATACTCAATCAATTGAGCTCTATGCGTAATCCAATACCACAACAATTCTCAATGAGTTCCACAGCCACAGCGTATCCCTTTTTCGGGGGATTCCTTCGTGCCCTTCTTCCCCCTTTTTGCCAAAATGTTTCATTAAGCATTCGAGCGCATACCGCCTGCCATTTCGTCAATTTGTTGGACAACTGCCAAGGGACGAAGGGGTAGGCAGGATTGGTTGGATTGAGTTGAGATGAGTTGAGTTGGGAGAGCGGGACTGAGGGGAGTGAGTCTGTCTGGGTGAGTTTAAAAACGAGAGGATTAAGTTTACGCACTGACAGCGCTTCGTTTTGGCCTGGGCCAATGTCCGATTGATGATTGTATGTGTAGACAGGACACCCCAAAATAAATTAATCAAAGACCGCGAGAGGACAACGGAGTGTTTTGGGGGCAATTTTAGGGATCCTCCTGTGGCTGTTTTGTTGTTGTTGTTTGTGTTTGTTTGTGTGTTATATGGAAAATCGTAAAACCATTAAAAGCCTCATTTGAAACGATTTTGACGCATTTTAGGCGCCAGGCGAGACACGATTCGATTTGTAGGTTCCTCGCCCTTTCTCCGCTTCCCAAAGGATAATTCATTGGGCTTTGCGGCATTGACTGAATGCCATTAGGCATTCTTGTGGGCGTGGCATGGCCTTTTAATTGATGGAAATGGAAATGCTGAAACGATGAAACGTTGAAATGAAAAGCAGCCAGCCAAGCGAAACTGTAATTGATTGTCCCGCTTCAGCTTCAGTTGCAACTGTTAATCCCAAATTCTCGATTATCCTCTTTTTTGTGTGTGTGTGTGTGATAGGAGAATCATCCTTTTGTGGCTTTCATCGGGACGCCCCGTTGCCTTTGCATAATGGAGCTTGTTTGTGGCAAAAAATAGGCGTTGCATATGTCGAATGTCCAACAAGCATCATGATTATAATTTCACTTTGACTAATTTAATTGGAAATGCCTTTTTTGCTCCTTTGCCGCTTTGCTGCTTTGTTGGGTTTCGCTTCTTCAAATGATTTGCTTTTCACAATTGCAAAGGTCAATATTGTGAATGTTAATTTATCTAAAAGGCTTTCCACAGCCAAGGGCAAAGGGAAAGAAAGATGTCTATTGTGCTTTTATTGACAGGCAAAAGAAAGTGACTTATGATAATTGATTGTGATATTATACATATTTTAACAATACAACGACCCTCACAACGCCAGTTCAAAGATCTTTTGTATCTATTGTGTTGTGTTGCCAGCAGCCAAATGAGGCTGAGTTGCCTTTGGCTTGAGTAATCATATTTGCTTTGATGAAATACTAAAAGGAAATGCTCTTTCAAAAGTCATCGCATTTGGCTAGAAGCATCTTTTTCTTAATGACAATTTGCTAGTTGCAAAACAACCCTAAGTTACTTGAACAATTTGCTCAGTTCTTGGGGGAGCGAAGCTTGAAGCTTGCAACATTTGCAAGAGTTTGTTTGGGACTTAACTTTAATAATCTTTTTACTAATAGGTACAACCATTATTCTTTTTTATTTTAACTGATTATATGCATTTAATTTCATTTAATATATTTAAATGTTTCCCCAATTATCTAAAATGTGTTTTCATTCTTTCTGACTGCGATTATTACCCTCAATCTATTTTTATCTCAAGCCTTCTGATATTACCAAGTTGAACTCCAAACTCAGTCACTTCTTTAGCCAACATAGCGCTAATTAACCGAGAATCGATTAATGAACAAAAGCACAAAAACAGTTCAGTTAAATGAGCTGTAAAAAGTTGAGAAACTCAGCTTCAAAAGTTGCAAATGATATGATAATTCTTGAACAGTAAGTTTCTTATATCAAATTTGCATGGATTGCTGCGACTTCTCTCTCTCTCTCTCGCTCTTTCCTTCTCTCACTTCTTCGCTATATTTGTTTTGCTGTGGCCAACTTACCGTTAACCAGGCCCGCAGCATTTATCATTATCGACGTTCAGAGAGACTTAAGACTAATCTCTGGGCTACACGAAGTCGTCTCATAATCATTTAGTGGGCTAAAGCTCTTAACCCCGAAGCCCAGAGGTCAGCATGTTTGCCATTCTTTCCCCTCTCTCTCTCTTTCCTTGCGTATTTGCCTGTTTGTTGTCTCCTGCTGTTCTTCTCGTATCTGTGCAATTTATTTTCCCGCAATGTCCTTTAACAAATATCCACAGTTAAGTTCGAGGCCGAAGGAGCATTAAAACTATAATCCACTTAATATTTTCCGCTCGAATTGTTCAATTTATAACCAATAAATGCGAAGCCTGATGATGATTATTTATTTATTTTTCGTACTGCAATCGCAGCAAGAACAACGACAACATTTTCAACTCAATTAATTTGCTGGGCAACAAACAAAATACAACAACATAAAAATAAGGAAAAACTTCCGGCTACTTAAGCACACTCGCTTTCGTATGTGTGTGTGTGTGTGTGTGAAAGTCTCTCAGTCTGTGTCCTTGTGTTAAATCCTTGTAAATCCATAAAAATTACCAGTAGACTTCAAGGCAAACAATTTGCTCTTGTTTTTACTTTTATTTCATTTATTTCCTTACTTCACGTTGTTGTCGCTGCTATTTTTCTATTCGCTTTTCTTCAATTTCAACGAATAAAAGCACATTAAAGTGCAGCTTTTTAGTTGACATTGATGAAAGTCGGAGCAGAGTACACAGAAAAGGTGGAAATTCTTAGAAAAATGACGGAGAAGTGATGTCAAGTTGCAGAAAATGAGAAGTTGAATTGGATTAGATACAAGAGTGTTTATTTTAGAATATTATGTTTGTTTCGCTTTGGCTGACCATCTATGTTATTATATTTTGTACTTTATGGTATATTTTGAATGTAGTACTATATTAATATTGGTACTATATTAATATTATATTAATATTATATTTTATGAATGATACCGCACTGTTTTGCTTTTTTTCAAAATGGGTAGTGGGTATTCCACAGTTGAGCACACTCGACTGTAGCATTCTTACTTCCTTTGGCGAAGAGAATTCATATTCCAGCTTTGGAGAATTCATCTTTTCTTTCGTTTGAATTATTTTCTTTCCGAGATATTACTGAGACTTGCTTCATTTGATGCAACTTACTCATTGCCTCATTTCAGGCGAAGCTCCGATGTCAACATTTACTTTGAAATGCATTGAACTTCAGCTATAAATTATTTTTAGGGATATTATATTCCAACTTTTTTTTATTTATAAATTTAACTGACTATTGAAACACTTTATCTCTATGTTACTATTGAGACTTTTTTAATTCAATGCAACTTACAACTTAATTTTTACCTCAACTAAAGAGTATCTTTTTTCTTTAAGATGAATTAGATTTTTGAGTTACAGATTGTTTTTAAAGTTGTAATATTCCAACGAAACATGATTATAAATCTTGAGCGAATACTAAATATCTTTCCGTCTCTATTGATTGACTTTATCTTCGTGTTATAACTGAGACTTGTTTCACTCAGTGCAGCTCACAAACTTCAAGATTACAACTTACTTTTTGCCTCACTTAAAGGGTATCTCTGGCGTCAACTTTTACGCAGCATCCTACGCACAAAAAAGTGAACTCATGATAGATTGGCCAACTGACTGACAACTTGGCGACTGTCGCGCATTTTCATTTCCATTTCACAAGTTGTCGCCAGTGTTTGTTTGTTTTTTTATTTCTTTGAGCTGTTGAGCATATGTGTGTGGGTTTGGGTTATTACCAAATGGTAAACACATTTCGACAAAACTTTGAGATACTCATGTTTATTATGCTTATGCGCATATGAATACGAGTGTGAATAGGAGTGTGAATGTGAGTGTACTCGCTTGAGTTGAGTTGTATTTTCATGGGCCGTCGGCTCTCCTAAATGCTAATGCTAAGCTGTGACTTTTGCCTGACAGCCGACTGTTAAAATATTTAATTACAACCATTTAATGACAGTCCATGCGCCAATCCACAAAACCCGAAAGCCCGAAAACCCCAAAAAACCAATGCCACCAACAAACGAAGCGAAACCAGACCAGACCGACCCCAAGCCATGACGAAAATCCACCATTTACTGTAATAACTGGCCAACAACTGACCGCACCCAGCATTAAAGTCAGCACACAATTCAGTTGACACTTTTTTCATATGCCAGAATTTACAGTAAATAAACTGAAACCAAAACTGGAAGTGGTACTATCGAAGCGCGGCGGGGGAGAGAGAGAGAGAGAGGCATTAAAACCAGAGCGCAGACATGCTCAATGAATTGTTAATTTGGTTCTTTAATTGAATACTTTTCACTAGCTTAAAGATTGGTTTGTTTACAATCGGAAAATTTAGAGAGCATCTGGGGAAAGCTTCAAGTAATCGAGGTAAAACTATCTCTAAACTATTTATCTCGCTCTCTCTCTCTTCAGACAATTTTCTAAGAACACTGGTTAAATATGAAATATCTGACATAGAATTTATCTTGCTTAAGTTTTTGTTTGTGCTATAAGATAAGATCATTTCGAAAATATTCTTAATATTTTATTTTGTTTATTCAGCTCTTAAATAAATTATGATAAACTTTTTTTTATTGTACCTATTTTTATATTTTCATAATCCGATATTTTACAGATCATAAAGAAGTTAGACATATTTGAATACATAAAGTTTCATAAGATATTTTGCTGCAATTATATATACATCTGACTCTGAATTCTCTCTTAATTTTCATTAAAATTTCGAATGATGAAAATTATTTCAGATGAAATTTATTTTAAGCAATACTTAAAAATTGTTGAAAATATTTTTGTTTTTCTTACATCAATCTGAATATATTCGGAAAAATCAGAAAAAACTTTACCCACAATTCAATTTGTACAGGCTTTAGGGTGACATATTTCGTTTAGTTTCTCCCACATTCACTGCAATATTTTTATGTAAATACCACATGCAATTTCTTTATAAGCAATTTTTCTAAGAAACATTAACAAATGTCTCTTCAACAAGTTGCAAGTCAAGTTATTGTTGGTTTTGGGCCTGTTCCAGACTGTTTGAGAGGAGACTTTCTATAGAATAGCTGCTGCTAACCTCAAAATCCCATTTGCTGTGCCTTCGGCTTATTCCTGAATTTGCAAAAATAGAGATGTGTGCGCTTTTTTGTGGCAGCAACTAGACCAGAAGCACATGCATATAGTTTTTAGTCGCACACCGTTGCATGTTTAATCATCGTTCCGATTGCCCCGCCCCCTCACTCTGCCCCCGCTTCTACCACAGTCGGATACCCCTTTAATCCTGCTATTCAGATCACAAAACAATGTGGCAGGCTGCCGTTTTTTTTTTGTTGTGTTGTGTGTAGCAGAGAGGCTTTTGCAAATATTTTGTGAAGTGGCTTTTGATTTTGCACCTACCGCAGTGCTCCACTTTGGAGCATGATGAAGCCTCTGCTGGGTGGGGGCCACCTACAAAAATTTGACACAATTAAAAACAAAAGCAACAAGCCGACGACACAACAAAACAAATGTCAACCACAAAGCAGACATCCTTTTTTTTGTTGTTTGTTTTTGGTTTGCCGTTGTTGTTTATTGTTTGCATTGTTCGCTAAGCGCTGCGCCATTTTGTATGACCAAAGGCATCCCACAGATACTTAGATACAATGTACAAATGCAGATAGAGATGCAGAGATACATTATGCACGGCCAAGCTTCTGTGTCTGTTTGTGTGTCAGAGGCAAACTGTCTGATGAATTTATAATGCCCATTGTCTGCCTTGGCCAGACAATTGGCAAACATTGGCAACAAAAGTAAAGTAAAAGGACTTGGCCCATAAATAAGCAGCACACAAGCACAAAAAGGGCCAAAACAAGATGGCCAAACCAGCACTGACATATTACGAATGGCAAAAATATATAGGCCTTGGGCCAATAAACTTAGCAACTTCATGTTGACCTGCTCCATAAATAAAACTGAAATAATTTTTGGTCTGGCCGCCTTTGGGGAATTGGGGACGTTTGCTTTTGGGGCCAAAATACAAATTGCAATTGCCAGTTAACACCTTGGCTAGGGATGCCATAAATGGATTCGATTTTGAATTGGAATTGCAGTTGGCTTCGGGTTTAGCTTAATTAAAATGAAACACGCGCACGAAACGAAGATCCAGTTCTCTCTCTCTCTTGAAGTTGAAGCAGAAGCTGTATCCCAACTCCAAAGTCCGCAAATGGGCAACAAGGCTTAAACTTGTTTTGTGTGGTGTGTGTTTTGTCCCCATGGCGAATGTATAACGCGAATGAATCGATGTCGTCCCAGTCCGAGTTCGAGTCCAACTCCAGCTCCAAGTTGCAGTTGCTGTCAAAGAAGGCAGCCAAAAGGCAAATCATAAATTTTATGCTTAGTGCTTTGGCTTTGGTGATAGTCCCAGGGGCAAATATGCTCTCTACATATGTGTGTGTGTGCGTGCGTGTGTGTGTGTGTGTAGGTTGTGAAGCGGGTTTATAAAGAAGTTGTTAAAGGTTTATGAGCCAGAGCAGGAAACGAGAAGGTTGAATCTCTACTCGTTTGTTTGTCTGTTTTTTTCCTCTTCAGCCTTAACTCCACAAATGATAATGGCAAACAGCTGCTAAAAAGGCCCCGAAACGTGAAGGAAACAGCTTGGGGCTTCATTAGCACAGGATTGCGATTACGGTGTGACAATGCCTTAAATAATCGCTCTCCATAAATTACAATATATCTGAACTCTGGGCTCTAAGCTACTTAAGTAATTTCCGTTTACACCTGCAAATCAGTTGCTGATTGTTCGCCAAACAGTTCAATTAAAGATCATTTCCATATTGAGCGAACAGTGGGAATAAAATTCCTTTTTTGAGTTGTCAAGTGATTTAACATAAATAATAGAATTAAGTTTCGCTGCATTGCTGCGACTTTTGCTCTCGAAATCAAGTTGTATAAAACAGAGTTAATGATCATATATTATGCACTCCCACACACAGCATGATCTAGAGTTGCCACCCACATTAGAAAATCGCCTTGTTAAGTTGGCTGCGCATTCCACCCGAACAAATGTTGAATTACATGCTGTAATCAGTGTTTTAGTCTGATTTAATGATCACAAAAAACATTTCGTGCTCTCACTTGTTTGCTAGTCATAGATTGAAAAAGAACACAAGAAAGTTATTCAATTAGCTGTAAAAGCGCACGGCATGAAATCCATTATTGCAAATGCTTTTCTTTAGTTAAACCATAAATAAATACTTAGGGAACCATTAGGAGAGACCTATTATTTAGCTCCAACTACAAGTTTGACTCTACAACTGTCGGATGCTTTGCTCAAAAATGCTGACAGAGGCTATTAATTAAGCGCAGGCAGGCAACCGACTTAGACTTAGACTCTGCCGGTGACCACGTCTTCGCCATCATCTTGGTTGGTACTACAAATGGTCGAGTTGGGAAATATGCAACAAACAACAACAACAGCAACAACAAGAGAGCAAAGAGGCAACTGCCATAAGAAGACATTTGTAATCATCTTCAATCATAACATAGACATTGAGACACGCACACACCCAGTGTGAATAAAGTGAGATGGCTAGAGTGAGAGCGAGATGGCAGATAGCTAAGTAGTCGCAACGTAAACTCTATTTGTAGCTGTAGCTGTAAGTAAGTAAGTGCATTTTCTCAGTCAACAGGCAGCAGCAGCATCTGTGGCTGCCCCTAATGAACCAACTTAAAATTGTCATAACTGTAAATCATGACAACTATGGAACGTGCATACATATGTGGAGCAATCAGAGACAGAGATAGAGATAAACAGATGGAGGGAGAGAGAAGGAAGAGATATCAAGAGACTGGACATGACGGGCGTGGGCTGCATATGAAGTGAACTAAAACAAAACTATAAGTTGTAATAGTTGTGCATTTAAAACGAACTTGGAATACTCTTTCTTTAGTAGGAAGAGTTGGGATGGAAAATATTAAAGATTCATCAGAATGCGTTAATATAATCTGTGTAAGACTGCTGCTTAAGTAATTTTTAGTGATTATACTTTTGCATATTGAAAATTTGATTGAATTGTTATAAAAATATAATAATAATTACATTAACTTTTTTCAAAATGTTAAATAATATTACTATACAAAAGTATTCTTGAATTCAAATTGCACATTCTTGAAAACTCTAATATTTTAAAGAAATTTCACTGACTCCTTTTTGATCTTCAGCATCGCTAGAACTATAATTTCTTTAAGAAGATTCTTTGAAATGAAGTCTAGGAGATGTAAACCTACAAATTAAGAACAGGTTTTTATATTTTAAGCATTATTATTTTAATTGAAGCGGCAGACAAATCAATAAGCCCTATTTATAGAATTCCCATCCTCATTTCTCAACTTGTTACAAAGTAGTTGGGAAACGAGTTGAGCCCTTCATGCAACTAAACAAATAACTAAAAGATAGCTGGGGAGATGAAAGGAAAGGGTAATGGGGACGAAGAAGGCGAGGCGAGGCGAGATACAGCAACTGATATGAGAAGTTGAGGCTGATGATGGATCGGCATCGGCAACGTTTTGATGCTGAGATGTGCATGTCTGGGCCAATTGAAACTGTAGCATTCAAACTTGTTTGGTCTAGAGCAGAAGGCCAAACTGTGGGCACACATCCACAGAGCAGTTGAGTTTGCTGCAGAGACACTGAGACTGAGGCTGAGGCTGAAGTTGATACTGTGATGCTGATCTGTCATGAGGGCCATTTGACATGGGGCACCAATTTGATTACAGCGTTAATTACAATGAACGTGCCAGATAAGAACAGTGAAGAGAGGGACAAACACACACACAGAGTCAGAGTGACAAACACGACCGAGACCAGAGAGCGAGGCAACCTGTGCCTAAGGGGGCTCAGATGACAAATCACAGCGATAACATGATTCGTGATGTCTGATTTCAGATTTCTACTGCCTGATTCCTGATTTGTGGCTTCATGTTTTCTGCAAAGTCAAATTGTGAATGTCAACGATTATGAATGTGGAAAGAAGGGCGCAATAAGTAGGCAGAGGGGAAACAGTACATCGATAGTTTCCATATTGCGTGCAGCTTGTCTGACAGCTGTGGCTTTTACCAGAGAGCTTATGCTGGAAGGAGGAAATGCGATACCTCACGGGCATTACGTCAATGAAATGAAATGTTTGTGCCGTATTTTTGCTTGCAAATATATCGAGGAGTGCAAATTGTAGCCTACTTTTATTTGTGGCCCCTAGTTATTGTTATCTAGATTTGCGTGACACGGCTGTGAATTATTTTTTTAAGGCAGTTCGATAAAATGTTGACGAAATAACAGAGACATGCAAACCCATTTGTTCGGGATGTGGGGGAGTTGCTCTTGATTTATGCGTAGAATTGAGGAAATGAGCCAACGGATGGGGGAGCTTGAGCACACATTACATTGAGAAATTTGCTGTAATTTGGCGCATGTTTTTAGTTAAACGCTTCTTATCAGGCAAATTGGAGAAATACGATGCCAGCGGAGAGAGAGAGAGAGGCGAAGTTCTTGCATGTCGTTGATGAATTTCTGGCGTGTGCGTCGCTTAAATCGTGACCAAATTGTGTTAGCTCAATGTGGGATGAGTTTGGGGGAAACACAAAAGTGAAACGACATGTTGGAAGGGCCAAAAGGCACGACAACTTTACGAGTGTGAGTGTGCGACTGTGTGTGTGTGTGGAAGTCAAAAGTTGAAAAGGTTTTTGTAGGTCAAACATTGCTGTGCTGTAATAGAGAATTTGATGATAGATAAGAGAAACATGACTGATTGTACGACTACAACTCTGCTGCTGGAGTGCCTCTTCAGCTTTTAGTTCGTCTGTGCTTCTTGCCCTTTTAGCTACATACACATACATACTATATCTATGATTTATGTGTCCAGCACAGTCAGTTCAGTCCACAAATTGTGCTATTTTGTTGTGGTTACAAAAATCATAACTAGCATTTTGTGTCCGTTTTGTGTGTGTGTGTGTGTGTGTGGCATCTCTTGACCCCTTTGGCTAAACTTGTGTAGCAGGAGCTTCAACAATGACCAACAATCAATTAGAAGTAAGATAAAGAGAGGTGTAGGACATGAGGAAGCGAGCTGAGTGACTCTGCCTGCAGGCAGCATATAAACAAACTCTTCAAAACCATTTTTCATGCAATTAAAACACAGACAAGGCAGCAAATTTAATTGAATAACAAGTTGCAGCCACAAACAGGAGCAAGGAAAAAAAAACTACATAGAGTAAAAATTGTCGTAAAATTCTGTAGGCAGAGCCAATGTCGATGCCAAGAAGATGTGGATAAGGTGGAGATACGCAAGGAATATGCCAGAATCCGACACGTGTCTCAAAGTAAAGTTTAATTTAATTAAAATTTCTGCACTGCCCAAGACTGAAGATACCTCAGAGACTGTGACTGGAGTTTGCAGCTTGTACTGCGTCTGTTAGCTGACTGTTGCTGTAAGTTTCGATGGGTAGATGATCTATCGCACGCATGCCGCAAACGGCAAACACAATCAGTGCAGCAGCTTCACTTCCAGCTGCAGCTGAAGGAGGAGGTGGAGTTGAAGATGGACACGCACAGATGGAAATCCGGCGACGAAGTTCTTTCTTCCACTCTTGCAGGTGCGATGGGATAAAATAAAAGCCCACATGAGAGATTTTTTCTTTTATATATGCACTTCTCTAACAGAAATGCGGGCTTAGTCCATTTACGATGTAGTTCATCACTCAACTTTGACTGACAGTTAAAAAGTTTACATTTTATAGTTGGAAAGATCTAAATTGAATGAAGCTTCATTAACAGTGGTGAGCGTGGGATTGTTAACAACCAAGTGCTTTTATTTGAGTGATAACAGCTAGCTAACAGTAGAATAATGGTCGAAATGGTACAAGAATATAATACTGATTAAGAGAGACGTTAATCTGAGAAAAACACAATAATTGCATTTGGTCAATGGGTTGTAGTGATATTTCCTAAACTAAAAAGGCATTTAAGGATAAGACTTGGATATTTCATCAATTCAGTATTTATTTTAGTATATTTTTATTATTGAAATGAGGCTGATATCTTTACATAGTTCTATTAATTCAAGAAACTTAGGTACAAAATTAGTGTAGTAAATATACGGTATATTAATTTGGTACATTTTCCCGATAATATTGTCTTCGCACTGTTTTTCCTTTATTAATATTGTGTATCGGATATTTCACATTCCATTGATTAATGAGACTTAGATGTTCAATCATTTCAGTATTTAACATTTAAGATACTGTTTTGCTTGCGGATGCGGATATCTACAAGTCGAGCTTTCTTAAATGTTAAACTTAGAGCATAGCAACTTCGCCTGTATTCCAAAAATTCCCAGCTCGGCAGGTGAGAAAACAATCAAGTGCTGAGGCAAAAAGGTAGCTCAATTCGAAGCAAAGGACAGCAAGACAAACAGAGGCCATGAAACATGCAGAGAAAAGGTGGGCAAAGAGTGAAAAGATAGTTGAAATATTTGCTTACATCCGTTTTTGCCAGCTCTCTTGGCATATTTTGCGGTCTCTCTCTCGCATTGGGTTACTCGCTGTGTAGCAACTAGTTGCTGCAACTACCCTACATATGTTTTGCTCTCCAAAATGTTCACATATCGCATGCTTTGTTGTTGCTGGCCAGCTGCTGTCAATGCGTCAAGTGAAAATTGCAGGCCATGTTGCATTTGCAACGACCTTAAATGGCAACTGGTTGACGTAGCAACGCCTATGGATATCGTCCATTAAACCCATTACAGTCCATTATTATAATACAACGACTGTGGCACTGTGGAGCAGCCATTAATAGACTCTTAGTCTCTTCGCATTTTGTTTCGGCTTTTGCCGCAAACATATTTGTGCCAGTTTTGTGCACAACTGAAAAAAATGTACAATTAAAGTTTGCGATTAAATTGCTGCGATAGCCTTGCATCGATTACAAATGCTTTGATTATATTATTTATAGGGTGAAAGCCTCCAATCCGCAGTTCGCCAGTTTGCCAGTTGGCGGCTTTTAGCCGTTTGTCTTCTGATGCCTATCTCTAAAGGCGATCGAGTTTATCTTTGGCGATAAACATAAAATTTTTTTAGCCAGCGAGCACAAGCTTGTAGTGCGTAATTTATGGCCATTTGTGTCTATGACTTTATCTTGAAAGGAAATTAGCTATGCAAAAAGGCGCAAAAACTATATATATATGTATATAAGTATATTCCGTTCGTTGTGGAGTGTGCCTCAAATGGTCGATTTTAAAGTGTTTTTGCCTCCAACTCCAACGGCCCATGACTAATATGGTTGTGTGATTCGAAATGCGAATTGCATTATCGAATTTAAATTGCAATTCTGCATGTTTTTTGTGTTGAGTTGAGTTGTTCAGTTTTGAGTTCAATCGCCAATGCGCCTTTATGGCAACTGATACAATTTCCAATCGATTGCACAGGAAGTTGACGCGATTTTTGGCACTTCAACTGTGTAAAATACTTTGGCACCTTTAACGGTCTCTGACAGTTTACACGCTTCATATACCATTTTCGATGAGGAGGTATATTTTTGGGTTGCTTTTGTGTGGCATGCAATGCACGTTTTTTACAGGGCTGCATTTGTTTTTGGTGTGGATTACATTTGAATGGATATACTTTACTATATTACATATGGTCAGGTACAACATGTGATACACTGTATTCGACATTTTGGTTGCATTTACGGTTTTGCGCAATCAACTATTGTGTCTTACGTTTATATTACTATATAAAAAGGCTTCGGAGTATTCAAATTTATTTTGAAATGTTACATTATCATTTGGAATAGATGGATAATGTTATGTCCAAAATTATAGAAACAGCATTATGTATTTTACTTCATCATATTAAAAATGAATACACACTTTTAAGAATGTTTTAAAATAGTAACAATTAGCATGAGAGCCGTTATCAGCAAAATAGAATAAAAGAATAAAATAATAATATTGTGTTGGGACTCTATAAATTAAATTATAAAGTATTTGTATATTAAGTTTCAACACAGATACAGTGAATACACACACCTATGAGTAAGAGTCTAAATAATAAAATTTGGTATAAAAGATCGATTTTTTATTTCGAATGCATTGCCAACTTTATATACAAAATGAAAAAAGTCAAACTATTCTGATAATTTTTAAATTAAATAATGAAGTATGTATTAATGTCTATAAGGTACTCATAAATTAAAATATAAAATACATATACATATGTATAATTACTTAGCTTCAACACAGAAAATATTAATATATATCTAAAATTTTTTCGAATTGATTAAGCGAATCGTTAACTTATTTGTTAAATTGCCGTTTCTTCAAGCCATTTATGCTCAATACTCGTTTTGTATCTCGATTACCCTCAAGCGCTACAGGTTTCATTTTCATTTTTATTTTCATTGGGAGAATTCTTTTCTCAAAATGTTTTCAATTTGTTTGGCACTTAAAAGCTACCACCTCGATGATTGTTGAATATTTACACTATTTTTAGTACTAATTGCACAGCCGCATAGCCCATTTAAGCCATCTAAATTCATTTTTACTTTTATGGCCAACCACTTGCCAACCACCAGCAACAATGGAAATTCGGCAAACAACTGCAACAACAAACTAAAAAAAGAAAAAAATGGAAAAAAATAAAATGAAATAAAATGCAATGCAATAATTTGGCAAACCCGAAAAGCGCCGCAGGACGCAAACAGTTTCTGATGCAGACAAACAAACAAGGCTAAAAAAAAAAAATGCAGTTATGCGTCAATTCACATACAAACTAACACACACACACACACTCGTCTGCATATTTCATAAATGTCCTCGGGCGCTAAACAAAACAAAAAAAAAAAAAAAACAAAATAAAAAGTCTAAAAAATATAAAACTCGAAAAGAATTGCAAAATTGTTGCAACAAAGTTAAAATTTTTGCAATCGCTTAGACAATTTAAATAAAAATAGAAACATATAAATAAAATAAAATAGAGGCTGGCAAACAAACACAAATTGAAAAGGCAAAAAGAGAAGAAATGCAAATGTGGAAATTGCTGTTGACTGGCTTGTTGCTTGCAACATGTTGCAAGCTTGAGCTTGAGCCAATTGCAATTCACAATCGCAATCGCATTCGCAATTTCAATTCCAATGCCAATTGCAATGATTAGCCAAGGGAACCGCCTGTTGCTGATGTTGCCTGATGCCCGATGCCCGATGCTAGATGCTGCTTCTCTTGGCTTCTTTGGCCAAATGCCTGACGGCAATTTTCACAGTTTTCACAGTTGGCAGAAAAGAAAACTACAACTTGCAACTTGGCAGTCAGTCAAACCGTGCCATGCTCTACTACTATAACTGTGCAACTGTGGCAACAACTGTGGGTGCCTTTTTCCTTGTCTGACTTGTTTTTCTTTTAAGCATTTTCCTTTTTTCCTGCTGCTGTTGCTGCTGCTTCTTGGCTATTTTGTTGGCATAGAAATGCGCGTCTATTGACAGTGCCCATAATTTGTTTGTCTAGCTGCAGTTGCAGACTGCGAATGTGGCAAGAACAGGGCGAAGCAGGACGGGGCGGGGCGTGGCAACAACTCCGTGTGGAGTGGCAATTGCTCAGAGGCTGAATCCGTCTGCGTTTCGTCATTGTTGATGGCTTAAATATTAGTTTAACTGTGTGTGTGTATGTTTCTTCTGTTGCTGTGGCGTGTTTCGGCCACAAAACTGTTGACAGTTATAAATGATGGGGTATGCAACAGCACCAGCAGCATGTGGGCTGTGTGGCAGCAGTTAGCGGAAATATATATAAAAACCACAAAAAAAATACTCGAAAGCGTTTAAAGTTCAACTGCAGTAGCTGTAAGTGGCAAGTTGGCCAACAGTTCAGAGCTCAAGCTAAAGACAATACCAATTACGCAATGAGAACGAGCGTAGAAGCAACGCCCAAAGACAATTGACAAGTTAAAAGCGTAGTTGTAAATATCTTTCAACTTTAGTTGAGGAAGGAAACTGTAAATTGTTTAAAGTTCTTATGTTTAAAATAACGTATTACTTATTTTGTAAAACATGGCTTAAAGTTAATATGTAAAGAGATAAAATGACGTTCTAAGAACAAGAATACAAATTTTAGTCTTAAAAAGTTTTCGATCTTATGTTCCTATATCGATCATATCAAAATTGTATAATTTATTTAAAAAATTCTTTTGAATGGACAAAAACACCTACATACTATGGGTCTTAGTTACTGACAATCTGGTATAGTTTTTAGTCTAAGGTAAAGATTGCATACGGCATATTTTTAGTATTTTGGTGGTATATCAGTTCGGTATATTTTAAAAATAATATCGCACTGTTATCTTACAGTCGAACACACTTGACTACAGCTTTCTCACTTATTATTCTGTGTGGTCATTAAAATTCTTAGTCATTTATTATTATATAGCTAAAATAAATGCATTTATTTGCTCATTAAATTATATTTATTAAAAATGTAATTTTCTTACTTCTGATTCATAATAATATGGCATAACATCAACATATTTATCTAGTCATGTTCAACTTTAGTCCTAATTAATATTGTAAGCTTATAGTTATCTCCAAACTTACATTCTTAGCTAGAAACGTAATATTTCTACCACAGAATATTCTGAGAATACAAAATGTGTATCCAATTGCACTTTTGATTTTCCTAACATGAATTTTCAATATTCAGTCTAAGCTTTTAGCATGATAATTTAGCTTTACTTATCCCAAATCTCATTAGCAAAACTCTGAAATTATTATACGAACACAATATTTGTTGTAGGAGGAGCTTCACATTTTGAGTGATAGCTAAATAATATTTAAACACATTTCAAGGTACTTATTAACTGGCGCTCGTCATCGCTGTGGCAACGCAACCAACAAGAGCAACAACAACATGCAACAACTATTTGGTGTCAGCTCTTGGAACAGACATGGGAAGCAGAAGCGATGTTGCAGTTACACTTACTTCACTTACCGCATATCATATCATGTTGCACAACCCGCAAACTCGGCCACAATGTGTGGCATGATGCGAACGTTGGCTGATATGATATAAAGCTTTCCGTTGCACGTTCATCTCGCCCTTGTCCCTGCCCCTGCCCCTTCCGTGGCTGTTGTGTTGCCACAGCAATGAAGAACCCGCCCATAATCAACGCTCTGCCTGCATCTTCGTAATGAAACGTGTCAATTTACATGTGAATGAGAGACTGAAAATTAAAATCATTTTTCTCTCTCTCCTCTCTGTCTGCCTCTCTTTCTTTTACTCTCTGATTAAGACGCTGCTTAAGTGTTTCTTTTTTATGTGTGCAACTCCGACTCAAGGCGCAAGCTCAGGGTCTCGACCCAATCTTTTTACGGCCAGCTGCATCCTACAGGGAGAGAGAGTTCCGAACCCCGTGTCGTTGCCTGGCGTTGAAACACGTATTATTTACAGCAAATTATCAAACTGCTTTGCATATCATAAAAAAGGATTTTTATGTTTGCCATCATTAAGAATAATAATCTGCAGCTGATGACTGTCAGTGTGATAAAAGTAAATACACTTCTCCCCATATAAGTAGGTGCTCTCTCCACGACCAGGACCAGAACCAGGACCAGAAGCAGCAGCCTGATGCTTTGGCTACTAATTTTTAAGCTGATTAAAAGCCATCAAAATGCAATCAAATTTGCTGAGTACCAAACAATCCCTTTCATTGTCTTTTGAGCCCTGTCTCTGACTTACCTTACAGTGCCTCACAGCAGCTGACTCCCCAGTGCTTCGCACAGTCAGTGCCTTACTTTATTATATTGGACATAAAGCACATTGCAAGTAGTCTGCTGAAAAGCCTTTTGCAAAGGTTGTAATATTTTTTATGTGTCCGACAGGTTGAACCTGCCTGGCGAAAGAGCCATAAAAGAATACAGAGTAGAAGGGCCGAGTGCACGAGTCGGGAAAACTATAAAAAACTATGAAAAGTAATGGCCAAGTCATGTGCTGAGAATTATATGGTCTTACGACTATGTTTGTATGTAAATAAATAAACAATCTCTAATATTTATAGACAGACAGATGAAGTTTAAGATGATCCTTTAAACAGGAATAGGTAGAACTAGCTTTTGGAAAATGCTTTGGTATAAAGATCTTGCTGCTTCGAATGATCATGACTTAATAAGAATTTAAGGAGTAGATCTTTTAAGAAAGAAGACAGTTTGCAAACAAAAAAATTTACCAACACTTAGAGTAGAAAACTTTTATTATATAAATGATCACTATAAATTGCAGTTTCATATTCAAATGAATGCTTTTAAAAATGAAATTAATTTTTAGAAATGGATTGTGATTTTCTCTTTGTTTATATGAAATGTTTCATGATTTTCAACTAATTTTCGTTCTAACTTTGCTGCTGCTGTTGATCATAAAAGCACCAGGAATTCATTATTAGAAAGGGATCATAATATTTTAGTGCACTACGATATTTGTTTTATGCCAGGGACTCTTCGTGTTGGCTCCATCTGCATCGCCTTAAAGGCGAGCACTTAAGTAATCACAGCTGCCTCTTCAAGCGTAACTCCTAAGGGTGCCACTAGCCCCAACTCTCTAGCGCTATCTCTTTCCATTCGATATCTCGCTCGCACAGTGGAAGATAATTAAAAACGTGCTTAGCGTTTTAACGATGGCCGGACACAGTTTGGAGCCGAGGACAAGCGATGATGATGATGATGATGCTGACGATGACGACGTCGATGTCGATGTCGATGATGGCAATGGTGATGGACGTCAGTGACGATGATATGCGATTTAGAAGTGCTTTAACACAGAGTGAGAGAAAGACAAAAAGAAAGAGTGTGAGAGAGAAAGACAAAGAGAGCTAGAGAGCTGTTCAATTCATTTTTAATGCTTTTTTTTGTTGATTTTACATCATTTGGCTGTTGGTTTAGTTGCCAGTTCTTCGCTGTTTGCATTCAAAATATATCTGAATATCCAGTTTTTCGTTGTTTTTATTTGTGCTCTCAAGTGCTTTTGCTACTGTGACGAGCATGTGAGTGCACAACTGTGTGTGTGTGTGTGTGAGTGTGTTTGTATATGCTCTAATGAGATGAGACCCGTTTTATGCTCACTGTCCAGAGGCAACCCCAACAGACCCCAAAAGCCAGCAGCTTCTTTGAGTCGCTTTTATTTTTTTAATTACGAAAATTGGATTTTTATGTACGGAGTACAGCGAAGCCCGAGACGAAGACACTTGACATGCATGTGGAGATGGCTTCTGCTTTCCCTCTTCTCCTCTCTCTCTCTCTCTCTCTCTCTGCAGTCTCTCTGCAACTGCCTCGAAGTAAGAGTGTGAGTGGATTGCTGTGGACATAGACTGGGGACACAACATCTCCTTGGCTGGCCAGTTTTATTTTTACATTTGATTTTTATCTCTTTCCATGTTTGGGGTCGCTGCTTAATTGAGTTGCCAACATGGCCAGGTAAAAGTGGCAAGCAATTCTCGCTCTCCTCTACACTCTACTTTACTTCAGTTTATTCCTCTGCTCAAATGCTTTGGCTAATGAAATTAGGTTAAAGTGGCAGTAAATAGGCAACAAAACAGCTGCCATTTCATGAGCATTTCTTTGCCCCTTCTGCCTTCTCTGCTCAGCCAGCAAATTGAGCGATTTTATGCAGCTACTTTCCAAATGCATTAACACCAGAATTATATGTATGTCTATCTGTGAGCGAGTGGGAGAAGGACTTGCAGCAGACTGTGGCAAAGCCTTTGCCAGTCTGATCTGGGTGAAAGCTGCTGGCGAGCTCCAAAATGTGGGGCGGGTTCTTTAATAAGCTGTGGAAATGCCAGTTTGCCATTGCACTTACTGGTATTGCATACCCGGTGAAAGAGAGAGATAGAGAGGACTAGCAGACATTGAGGTGTGACTAGAGGAAGGCGTTGAACATGGAAATTACATGAAGACTCTTGTGGCTGACGAGCTGCATGCCCCAATTGTGTGGATGGTGTGTGAGTGTGTCTGATTATTACAGATGATGATTGGCATATGCAAAAATCCCCCCAAAAAAACCAGAATCGATGATAAGAGAAGGTGTCTGTGAATAGCGAGGAAATTTCATGAATTTTTCACAGTTGCAAAACAAATTGAATGAGCGTAAACTTTAGTGAAACGAGAATTTGCAATTTACAAAGATTTTACGTTTAACAACTTGAGCTTGATTAGAAGCTGAATAAATATTTATAACGTTCAAACTTTTTAAAAGGATTTTTCAACTCTTAAACACATATGTTCAATGTAAGCACTTTAGCTCGACAGAGTTACTAGTCAGCATAAAGTAAATGCAAATATGTCACAGAATAAATCTAAAATAGTAGCAAACAATTTTCGTTTTTATTTGCAACGTTGCTAACTAAATTCTTATTTTCTTCTATTTCCAGGTATGTTGAAAATCCCACAGCTTTATCCCCATCCGTAATATCAATCATTTATCAAGTCGTAAGTCCAGTAAAATGAAGTCTAAACCCTCATCCGAGCTGTCAGAGCATTTATTGGACTCATGGCAAAGCTCAGCTTGTGAAATGGATTCAAACTTTAGCAGCTTTCGGCCAAAAGCCAATTGGCAAAGTTTTCGTCCATGGGGAAAACACACACGCACATCTTTTGCTGGTTGTTAAAGGGTCAAAAACTGAAACCATAAATACGCAAATAATTCGCTAGCGAATGTCGCACTTTCATCTGTTTTCTTAATATAACTTTTGCTTACCTGTTTTGCCATACGGAGGTTAGTTCTCTCCCTCTTGACTATCATGAGAGAGAGAGAGAGTTCCCGACAATTTCAAGTGGCATTAACTCGGCACCAAAAGTTTCCATTATCTGCAACGCGCCACTCGCACAAATTTTGCAATTACCGAACCGAATTTCAACAGAACTAGAACTAGAGGGAGAGACTTGTCAAAGTTGCCAACTTTTCCCCTTAAACCCTTAAATATGGCTAGACAGGAGTTAGAGAGGGATTGAATTGGTGAGTGTCGTGGATGGAGGGGGAGGAGTGAACACCCTCAAAGTTTTTGCGCTTGGGTCACAAATCTGACTCTGCTGTTGACTTCCCTCTATGCCTCTAACCTAAGCGACTACACAAAATTGCGCTTCAACAAATTTCGAACAAACATTTTGTTAAATCTTTTCTAGTTCGGCCTTTTTTCTAGTGGGCGTGGCATTGTTGCAGGTGCAGTACCATCGAGTTGGCAATTTTCTGGCAATTTTTTTTAGTCTTCTATTTTTATTTGCAAAATGCACAAACACAAATTTTTTTTCTATTCTTCAGTTTGCGTTGACGGCTTAATTTGCTTTTCATGGTGACTCTTAAAAGTAGTGAAATAGCAGTAGAAATACCCTGTAAGAAGTGCTAAAATGTGAAGGAATCAGTAAAATATATTAAAATAAAATATAACAAGACTTTTATACAATTTTTTGTTGACACTAGAATTACATTTAAAGTTAGAGTCTGTTAGTAATCCCTTTTAATACTTTTAGCATTTTACAGGGTATCGCTTGTTGGTTATTTTAGCCATGCGTCCCATTGAATTTTATTTCAACCAGAGCAGGCAGGATACGCTGTGACTGTATCTCATCCCCAGAACTACAGAGGAATATCTAGTATCTATCAGCAATGATGCTGCTCCCGTTTCTCATTGTTTGCCAGTTTTTCTTATTATTGTTGTTGTTGCTGTACGTTTGGCAGGCACTGTTCACTGCTCACTGTTCACGCTCAAGTGAAGCGATGTTGTTTTTCGCCATTGCCCATAAATTTTGACTGTGGTTGTGGGTGCATTGAGGGGTGGAGAGAGGGTGGGGAGGTGCTAGTGAGTGTGCCTAAAATTCGGTTAGTTTCGCTTCAGTTTCTGTTTTGCTTGTTGACGAATTTTTTCACGTTTTGTTCCTCGCTTGTGTACTCGACATTTGGAGGTGCGCCCGGCAACGCAATTTTTGCACAGTTATCTGCATGACTCTTTTGGCCCGATGCGATGCTTGTTGACAAACGGCTTAAAGTTGCGCCCATAGAAAGAGAGAAACCAACAAATGGCCTTAATGAAAGATATCACTGCATTATCTACGTAAAAGTGTCGAATCATAAAAAAATTTAATCTCAATATATAAAATAGTATTTTCATTAGTAAAGCCCGTAACTAATTGATCAGGTTTTCAATTTAAAGATCATTGAAAATATTTGGAATATCTTATATTTCAAATTTAAGTAATTGATTATCTATTCAATTAAGAATTTATATCCTTGAAGATATGAATTAATATTGTATTTCTTTTCATATTTAAAAACTTAAAGTAATTTAAAGAATTTTGATTTAATTTCGAATTTATAGTTAAATTAATTAAGATATACCTTATTATATAAATTATATAATTTTTTTTCCTTATTTACAAAACTTTTAAGCAATGGATTATCTATTGAATCAGCATCTATGAAATTAGTCTGAGCTGTGATGTCATTTTATTTGAAATCACATACTTTATTTGTCTATGTTATCATGCCATCAATTCGAGACAACAATCTATCAGAATTCGCACAGCTTTTGTAGTTGAAACCACGCCCGTGCAATAGCCTTTAAAATGGTTACTCCCCCCTCTGCTGCTGATGAGAGCTGAGATAAATGTTGCTTTATAATAAATTCAATGCCAACTGCTGAATCACCATCCAAACAGACAAACAGAAAGACAGACAGACAGACTGTTGACCTGGCCAACTCCCCCACAAGCCACTTCAGATGTGGTCGGGAGAAGAATGCGGGATTGTCGAAGGTTTTATGAAAAGATAGTTTTTTCATTGACAGCAGCATTTTCCAGCAATTGAATATCAGCTGAAGCAGCTCACAAACCATTTGAATGCGTATTAAATGTGTTTTTCTTTCTTTTCTTTTACTTTTACTGTTGTTGGCAGCGTTTTTCTCATTTTTGCCACGACGACAACGATTCGCATTTTCCATGCTGAAAATTAATGAGACTGACAGGCTTTTGACGCAATTTGATGCCCCGCAGCTTTAGCGCTTTTATAAATATTGAAATCATTTATCAACCGACACAAAAGAAACACCGAACAGAGAAACAGAACAGAACAGAACACAGAACTGAGAACTGAATTGAACCGAACTGACCCAAACTGTAAAGAACTGGAGTTGAAATCGTACGCCATCGTGTTGCCAATTCAATGAGCGATTGACGAGAGACCGAGAGAACTCACAGAGCTCTTTGCTTATCGTGCAGCAGACAAATACAAAAACACAAAAAATACGCGATTTTGTGTATAATAAATAAATGAAAATAAATGCGGCAAGTATTGTAAATATTGTAAATGCACAAGTTGCGGCATTATCTGAGTTTGGGGTTTTTTTTTGTATCGCACAACATTCATTTCATTTTGTACGCGTTTGTTTATAAAACGAGTGAAAATAATGCCGAGTGCCGAGAACTTTTGCGCCATTAATCTGGCATATTTGTGTTGCGATTTCCAACAGTACGTAAATTAATATATTGTAGAGCTGTAGATTTGCATAGCAATTTGAGCTGAGTAATGGCTCAAATAGTAAGCTGTTAATGGGTGCGATCTCTGTGATGTGCAACTGTTAATTAAAATCAAAGGGAAAAAGTGAATGAAAACGATGTACTATTTTATGCTTGTCCGGGCTTGTGAAGCAGAAATCGCTTTTGCTTTGAAAACTTTTCACTCAACTTTTTTGCCAGCCTTTTTTCCCATTTGAAAGTGCATTTCATTTGCACTGTGCTGATTTTAAAGTCAATACAGAAGTAGTAGATCATGTCCAGGCCCGTATGTCAAATTGACAGTCGAGTCTTATACGGTATATTTTGTTTTATATGGTATATTTTAAATGTAACAGTATACCAATATACTAAATATAGTTTTCAGTACATTTCTGTATTTTTTGGTGCGGTATATTTCAAATGTAAAGGTATATCAACGCATCAAAATTTTGGCTGCGGTATATTTTAGTATTTTTTATATATTAGTTAGAGGGTATCGCACATAATTTAAGCATAAGCATTTCGATAGTAGCTTCCTTCCTTGTCCATTTGAAAAGTGCATTTCAATTACAATACAGTCAAGCTGATTTTAAAGTCTAAAGTGGAGATCATGTTAAGGCCTTTGCCGCATCAAAGTTGCTGCAGTAAGGTATTCCAAATATATATACCGATATACCAAAGATAATTATTAGTATATTTTAGTATTTTCCCGTATATTTGCTTGATATATTTGAGGAATAATACCAAACTGTTCTGTGGGTATCTCACATAGTCGATCACACTCAGTTGTCGATTTCTCACTTGTTCCATTTGAGATTGCATTTCAATTGCAATAGTCTATGCTGATTTTAAAGTCAATGCACAAGTAGTAGATCATGTCCAAGCCCGCATCAAAATTGCCATCTAACCTCGTTGAAATTTGCACTAAATTACATGGCCTAAGCTTAGGCAGGCAGGCAGACAGACAGACAGAGAGAAAAATAGATGCCAAAAAGGGGCAGCAGAGTGGAGGAGAGTCAGAGTGGCATTGACCAGCAAACTAAAGCCATGGGATTTGAACAGCGAGTCGCTGTCATCGTTAGGCTCTCTGGTTCTGGGTACTCGGAACTTGTCTGAAATAAATACGAAATCATTTGTATATTTCAGAGTTTTGTAGTTTGTGTTTGAAATGCTAAAACATTTATCGCTGTCGCCGCTCAGCGCAGCACAACCAAGGTGATGATGGACAAAGGGAGGAGCGGTGAGGAGGTAACGAATGCGGATGCGGACATGGCAAATGGGTTGGCTGGAGATGAGCCGATGAGCCGCCGCTGAACGCATCGTATATATATATATATATAGTCAGTTCCCTATGCTATAGTTAGGGGCCCTCGACCAGAGCAGAGCAGACCAAAGCCGTACTCGCAGTCATTTTTGTTTAGACTGCAAACTGTGAGATAAATTGTGGTGTATCTGTATCTGCGTTGCATCAGTAAATGCATCTGTATCTGTAGTTGTAGCTGTAGCTGAAGCTGGAGCTCGACTCTCGACTCTCGACTCTTGTTGATTACAAAGCGCTCGCCACTCGCACTGTAGCGAAAAAATGGAAATGAAAATGCAGTTGGGCTGCGCCCTGCTTTCCCTCTCTCTCCCCCTCTCGTGGTCATCTCTAAACGTCAGCGTTTAAAGTGTTAAAATAAAAGCAAAACAAAATTGTATAAAAAAAAATTGAAAAATATTGCAAAAAAAAATCGAGCAACAGATCTGTGGCATCGCATCTGTTGCGCTGTGTGAAAAATTATGGCAGCCGACTGTGAAAAATTGTTGCAAATAGTTTTCAGTAAATGCTTTTTTCTTGCCACAGTCCCGATATCAAGAGCAGTGTTGTAGGCTTTTAGTTAATGGCATGCTCTCAGCTCTCAGCTCAGCTCGGCATACAAAACCTGGCTGGAACCCAAGCCCCAAAGGGGCGCATCACATTGAAGGAGGTGGGGAAACTGAACTGAAGTGTGATTCAATGGCATCGATGTCAGCCAATGAAGTGGCAAGTGGCGAGTGTTTCACATATGTAGTAGATAGAGTGTGTTCCACATGCCACATGCTAGATGCCAGTTGCCAGTTGCCAGTTGCACATGCAGCAGAAAGTTCGAGTGTTGTTTCCCAGGCTAAATGAATGACTGCCCGAGTACTCATCGAAGCAGGTCTTGCATCAAAATTACAATTTGCAGTCTTTACGTGACTTGCCAACTAAAAGGACTTTTCGCATCCATTTGAAAAGATGGCCAGCATTAAAATGGAGCATTTTTTCTATATTTTCATATTACAAAATTTACAAAATTGCATTGCTTAGACATAAAAGAAAGTTTCCTTAAAAGTGTATTTTATGTCAATAACTTATATTCGTTGTATTTACTTTAGTAAAATACATTAAGAATACAATTTGTACAAAGTCGTTATGAACTAGTAGTGGTATTTATAGTAAATATTTAAATTTATTTCGGATAATCTTATATAATTTAGATGTACAATTTTTTTGAGTAAATGCTTTTGAAATATAAGTTACATTAAATCTTTAATGAATGGTTTTAATATATTAATTTACTGCCTCATTTATTTGCCTCATTTCAACTTATTTCTTACATTGTTTTCTTTGTTTTACAATCCAATTTTTAGAAAATACTTTATAAATGAATATATATGATCATTTCAATAGTTCAAGAAAGCATTTTAAAGCAACTTTTATATTTCATATATGAAACTTACATATATGTAAGTTTCATTAATTGCAATTTTTGTTGCCTACAAACTATTTGAAACATTTCTCAATGAAGCTGCATTTGCTCTCAATTGACAAAAGACGTTGAAGTCTTGTAAACCTCAAATTACATCAATCATTGTGAACTTGCTTCACTGCAGTCCCTAACAAATTCGCTCAGCGCTGTCGCCGTCTGCAGATCGATTATATGGCATTTTTACGTAATTTGATGCGTTATTATTCAAATGATATATAATTTCCAGCCGCATTTTATATCGGCGCAATAGAAAGAAAACGACAAGAGAAAAGAAGAGCAAAGACTAAAGCAACGTTTTGGCTTTTTGTTCACTTTTGCTTGCCGCACTTTTGGCCAAGACAACAAAAAGCAGAAAAGAGTCTTCCTCATCTTGCAACAACGTCGTCGGCGTCTTGTGCTTTTGTCTTTGCCTCGTACTCATCCTCATCCTCAGCCCCGGCTTTGGCATCTTGCCACCAGCTACAAGCCACCTGCCATAACTTGTTGTTGTTGTTCTGTAATTATTATTGGTGGAGGCAGCACAAGAAACCGGCCCGCGATGCGATGCGATGTGATGCCGATTCGATGCAAAGAGACGCCTGCCTCGCAGCCTAACTGTTTGGCATGGCAAACATCGCCGGATCGCTGGCATCCCATCGCCATCGCCATTGCCATTGCCCATCGATGCAGCTTTCTGGCGAGATGCCACTCGCCTCTAAGAGTGCTGCCGTTCTGCGATTCTCAGATGCTGCACACTTCTCTCTCTCTCTCTTTCTCTCTCTCCGTCTCTAATGCCGTTAGTCCTGAGCTTAGCCTCTCGTGGCGTATCTGCATCTTTTTGCACATCCACCCGACAGCACAAAATCGTAACAGTAACAGGCTTCACTGCCATGCAAATTGTTGTAATATTTCGTGCCCCATGTTGCATGGTTGCTGGTTGCCTGCCTGCTTGTTGTTGTTCTCGTTGTCGAGTGAGGGACTTTAAAGTGGACCGTTTGCTTGTTAGTCGATTCGATGCTGGCGACACTGTTGAATCGTGGATACCGTTTTCAGCTTGGAACAGATCTTTTGACAAAGCCTAATGACTGTAACGTGATGTATGCTTAATGACGGAAATTAAGTATTTGCTGTTCAAGCGCATCTTAAGACACGCTTGAATAAGTCCGATTTATTTACAGACACGAGACAAGCAAAAGCCAACAGAGATCATTGATAGGATAGAGATTAAAAAAGTGAGGATATTAAGAAATGAAGTTGAAGAATTTTTAATATTTTTAAAATGGAAGACATTGCACTCAAGGATCAATTCAATAGTCAAATTGAAGATGTGAAGAGATTGAATATATTCGAATACTAGAAGTTAAGCTTAAACACACTAGAGAAGAAATGTAATAAGTACTAAGATCAGCAGTATGTTCATGAAATTTGTTATTAATTATAAAATTATATCACTACTTTTAATAAAGTCTTGAACTCTACTTGATTATGAATAGATTTATCGAAGATTCGTGATATAATGAATATAAGTCATTGCAAATGTAAAGAAATTTAAGAGAAAGCTTCAAAATACTGAGGAAAATGTACTAAATAAATATGAAGACAATCAGCATATTAATAAAATCTTTTAATTATTACAAAATTAAGTCACCGCGTTAACTAAATTAATTCCGTTGCTTGAGATTATAAATAGATTTCTTACAGATTGTGCAACAGCAACTTTGTTACTCTCGCTTTAGTTTAGAGGTCTTTAAGAGTTGCATTTGTTGTTTTGTTGTTGCTGCAGCTTAAGTATAATCATTTTCATGCTCCGACAAGCTCAGCTGCAACACAACTGACACGCCCACTCAGCGTCAGCTTCAGCCTCAGTAACAGCATCGGCTGCAACTTCAACTTCAACATCAACTTGAAGTCGTAGTCGAAGTTTAGCTGTATCTCTTGGCTGGCATATAAATTTCAAGACCCACCACAAATTTGTGGCCACCGAACACGTTTCTGTCTATTACATTTCATAAATTTATTAAATTATGCGCCTCTTAGACGCCGCAGCAGCAGCGAGCAAGAATCGAGCGGATAAATGAAGGAGAAGGAGAATAACAACAAAAAAACCTAGACAAAAGGAATGAAAATGGGTGAAAAGTTGACGTAAATGTCTTGAGCAGAAAGTCGGAGGCATTAAAATAGAATCAGAAATTGAAAGAAAGTGCCACCAACTGTGTGAGTTGTACGTTCGCTACATGTGGCAAGCGAAACAGTTTAGTAGCAGCATGTGGCACAAAACAATAGAAAGAGAAAGAAGAGGTGGATAAAAGAAAGAGAGAGGGATAGATATTTGTGTTGTCATTTTGACAAGCAACTAATAATTAATATGTCAAATTATGCACAAGTTGCAGCTAAGCGAAGCGTGTCCAGATTTCAATCCAAAAGGCACGACCTGCATGCAGCCAGTAATGCAATTAGAAAAGATGCAGAGAAAGATGGCAATAGTGGCAGCAGAGAGAGTGAAGTAGAGGGAGAGAGATAAAGAGAGCTGCCAAAATGTCAAATTGAAAATTGCTGGCGCTGGCAGCGTCAATGTCAGCGTTGCAGACAGCGAAACGTGCCACAGACCAGAGACCAGAAGGCTCTTCAGCTACAGGTTTGACTGCTGGCAAGAAGAAGAAGAAGGAGAAGAAGACGGGAAAGAGATGGGAAGCCATTGCTGCACCTGCAACTTTTGCACTGCTGAATTGGGCAGCAACAAAGTCTAGCAACATATTGATGTTTAGCAACATGCAAACGCTGGCAACATGTGGCCAGCCATTTACAGTTAGAGTGCGAGCACAAGCGACAGCAAATTGTTTAATTTGTTTTGGGTTAATGTTCGGGGCCAAAGCCTGTTTCTGGTTGATTGGTTTGGGCGCTGAGTTAGTTTATGTGGGTTATCATGTTGCTGTGCGTCAGCTGCGTGACTCTGACCAACTCCAAAGTGGCCATGGCCATAGAGTGTGTCAACGTCACGTTGTCTCCCTCTCACTGGCTGCCTATATCTCTTTCTCTCTTTGCTGCATGCCACATGCTTCTGCCCGCCATTCGCCCGCTGCGTACGTGCGTCGCATGCTAAGCGATCCGATAAATATTTGCCAACGTCTTTAGGGCAAGACAAGTTGGGGAGCATTTGCTATATGGAATACTGGATATGGTGTGTAAGTAAAGGTCTTTAAGTTGCTTTTAAGTTGGTTTTAAGTTGTTAGCATTTAGCTCGGCATTAGCTGAGATTTGAGCCAACAGTGCAGACGAGACAAAGACCAAGAATGCGACGGAGTTTCAGACGGATAAGTTAAGATAACAAGTTAAGAGGCTGCCAAGTTAGCTAAAGTTTTGAATGACAGCAGCTGCTTACTTATCATAATCACCCATCATATTCATATAAATAAAATTTCAATTTTGCAACATTTTAAAAATGAGCAATTCATCAACCTAATTCATATTCAACGGTTTTTTGTTAATTTCAATAACTAATTACTTGCTCATCTCATCAACATTCATACGTATCCAAAAAAAAAGAGTTGAATTTGTGCTGAAATGTGCATAAATTCCGTGTGCGTCCTTTGACAACACCTTTTGCGTTTCCTTAACAACGATCCGACAACATTCACACAGCCTGCGGCCCACAACAATAACAACAACAGCAACAACAGTTTTGGGCTTGGAACGGACCCTAAAATCAACCCAATCTGCACATCTGCCCATCAAGCTTAATTTGCGTGCTGTGTCACCTTTGGCTACATAAATTTTAAACCGTCTCTCATTATAAATTTCCATTAAAATTATACGATGTGTGCCATAGCAGAGTGTTGCAGGTTCCCCTCTCTGTTTCTTTCTCTCTCTGCCGCATTCCACTTGCCGTATCACCCGAAGCATTTACATTTACATGACCAACCCAAGCCTAACTTCACTTCTCTTTCCTCTCTGTTTCTTGCACTCTTTTTGGCATTCCTTTTACACGTTTTGTTTTTTATATATTTCGCTCCTCATCGCTGTGGGCATAATTTGTATGTAGCCTCAACAATTTGGCCATGAAAGGGTTAAGCAACAGCCCAGCCAACGGATGAGGCTGCCAACTTCTGACTGAGCGAAAGAATAAAACAAAAAGCAGCAACGAGAAAACAAAAAACAGTGGACGAACATCGCGCGCCAAAGTGTTGCCTTTTTTATACCCTGTTCTCTTTAAAAAGAAAGGTGCTTTAGGTTTGTGAGAGAGATGTGTTTCATGTAGATAAAGAATTACCATTTGTTTGCACAAAGGTAATAATTGTTGACCAAGTCCTTAATAATATTGTCATTATTCTTTGAGCAAGTTATAAAACTTAAAAATAATTACTGTCATGTAACTTTGCAACCAAACTTTGAATGCTTTTAGTCTCCTATTAAAGTATCATTTGAGAAAAAAGATTGACTATAAATTTTGTTTTTGTTTCAATTTTTTTATTCAATTGATTTTATAAATTTATGGAAGCTGAATTTCTACACTCATTTATATTTTCAAAATACTATTATTATATTTTACATCCTGGTTGGTTGTTTTCTATAAATTGCTTTACCTTGTCTTTTTACAGGGTTTCTCTGCATCGATCAGTCTGAAATTGTAGTTCAATCACATCTTTTTTTTTTGGTTTTTTGATGGCACCTCCCATTTCAGTTTTGTGCAGAAAACATATGGACGGGTCGACATTTTATAGCCGTCGGTGTTGGGTTCGGGATCAGCTCGTTGCGGGACCGCAAAAACCAAATGTTTTTTGATATCGAACGCCATTCGGCAATCCTTGGCTCTCAGTTCGTTTCGGGTTGACACGACTGCGAGAGTGTCCTTAATAAAGTGTCGACATGTGTAATTTGTGCGGCCCTTGACTTTATCTTTTGAGCTTTGCGAGAGGTTCGCGACCCAAAACCGATAACATTAATAAATTATGGGCATTTTTTGATTTCTTTACCGTTGCTGATGTTGTTTTGCTGGCTTGTGTTTTGCGGTGAACCCGTTTTGTGTGCTGCCTGCTGTGATTCCTGCATATCCTGCATATCCTGCTGCTGCTGGTGTTTCCACTTCCGGGGCATTAAATTGCCAACGTCTTCGGCTAGTTGTTGAGCTTCGTGTTGAGAGCTTCGCTTCGTGCTTCGTTCCGGTTTCAGTTATTGGATTTCAATTTTTCGAAAATTGTATTCAATGCTCGAATGCATGTTTTGTTGTCAGCACGAGCTGTTTCCGTTGATGCCGTTGTCCTTGCCGGTTGTTTCAAGTGCGACGTTTCTGTCTGCGTCTCCGTCTCCCCAAGGACATGCCAGACAGCGAGACACAAAACACAAAGCCAGACAATGATGCCAGCCGAGAGAGACGAGCCTGACGCTGTCTCCTGCCTTTGCCTGTCTCCGGCATACATCCTGCTGCCTTCTGACTGCCTGAAAATCCACCCTTAGGACAATCGAATAGCATCTGGCATTGGGCCCAAAAAACATGGGTGCTTTCCATGTTTGTCTCGTCTATCTCTCTGCATCTCTTGCTCTCTGTATATATTTTGACTTTAACAACGTCAGCAACACCCCCAAAAAAGACACACACACACACGCAGAATACACCCACATGCCATCATTAACACGAGGGTTGTCTATATACTACATATGTATATACATATGTATATAGCTGTCGAATCTGTAGCTAAAGTCAAACTCATTGCACTGTTTTTTTTTTTTCGGTCTAAAACTTTCGTCATAACTTTGTTTTGCTCTCTCATTTGATAGCTTTCTCAGAATGAAATTTTTGATGGTCGCATTGTCTGAAAATGAAGACAAACAGATATTTTATCTTAATTGCTGCACATAACGTTCGTGCGTCGATTAAAACTGTCAACACTTTTTGGGGCTAACTGTCGCACGTTTTGCTCGCACAACAATAAAAGCTTAACCCGAAAACAGAAAACTTTTTTATAGTTTGTTAATTGACAGAGCGAAGAACAACAGGAATACAAATACGTTAATGAAAAGAGAGTCGCACTCTTAGCTAATCTTTTCAACATCTTGTTGCACTGTGCAACATCGTTGATTTTCAGACTTTACTTATAATAATTTGCAGTCTGCCCAACCATCATCAACACGCCCACCAATATTCCAACTAGAAGTCAGCTCTTCACCTCGTTTCTCTCTTCTTCATTTTTTTGCAGGGCATAAAATTTATTTATAATAAATTAAAAACTCCTTAAATGCTGCTCAGACTTGCAGCCATTTTTTGTATTTTATTTCGTAGCCAGCAGCAAAAATGAAATACATTTTGCTGGCTGTAGTCGTTGTTGGCCTGGTCGACGCCAGGGCGCAAGGGCATGGGCGTGGCAAACGGGAAGTGGATGCCAGTTTAGTCGCTTGGCGTTTTTAGTTGTTGTTGTTGTTGTTGTTCGAGACGTTGTTCGTCCACGCGGCCGGCATGAAAACTTATGTCGGCGGCCTTTGGGCGCAATTATTTATACATGCCTCATAAAAATCGAAAACAATGGCTCGCTCACTCCAAGTACAGACAAAGGGATGGAGGGATAGAGGGAGGGAGTTAAAGGCGGAGGCCTAACAATGCAATGTGCAAGTCTCAGGGCCTTTTGTTGTGGTCAGTTTGTGTTGCCGTTGTTGTTGTTGTTGTTGCAACTCCTCTGGGCAACGTTGTCTTTTGGGCTTTTGTTCTAACTGTTGCCAGCCGCATCAAGAGTCAGTCCTCTTTCTCCTAGTCATCCCTGCGGCTCAGTCTAGTGCTGTAATTGGCCATAGAAGAGGCGTCTCTGTTTGCACAGAGAAAGAGAGAGGGCAAGGGAGAAGGACAGACTCCATTAAATATTCCGCTGTGGTGCAACTTTAAGTGGCAACCCTAGCATGAATGCAATTTGATGTTATTACGCATACAATTCGGTTTATTTTTGGGACTGTCGACTGCAACCTTGAACTTTGCCACGCACCTTTCCCCTTTCTAACTCGCAACAACCCCGCAAATTGGTTGCAACTCGGTCTGGAGGCAGTGTGTAAACCACAAGAGATTTGAATTTTAGATAGAACGCACACACATGGACATCAGACAGACAGAGTGAAAGGCAAAACAAACAAACTGCGCAAAAATTCTTGACTCTGCAGCACACAACTGTGAATACGAAATTTCGGAAATGTATCTGCATCTGATGCAGATCTCTCGACACATCTGCAAATGTTTGCCTCACGCAGCTCTCTTTGCAACAAACGCAACTCGGCTCGACTCGACTCGACTCCATTCAACTGACTTTGAACTCATTTCACATGCAGCTGACCAGACGAGGAAAGGAGGAAAGAGGGAAGGAAGTTCTTGTGGATGAGACCAACCTCTGTCTGACTCAAACTAAGCTTCAAATGGGAAGGCAATGGAAAGGCGGAGTCGCCCTGTCAAAGAGCAACCCCAAAATTTAACGGGCTCGGCCTGCGCATTATTTGAAATTCCCATTAAAAATTTAAAATGCGTTTCCCTCGACCCGCTGCCCGTTGCCCGCTGCTGCTGATCCTGATCCTGATGCTGTTGTCGATGTTGCTGCCGCTGTCTCTTCACTTGGGGCAATCATCGTTAGGTTAGCGGCGCAAATTACATTTTTTTTCCTTCTTTTCTACCAGCTTTAAATTGGGGGGCGAGAGTTGAGCAAAGCAGGAAAGAGAAGCTGTCGACGTCGTCGCCTTTAACGCGTTTTATCTGGCGCGAGTTGCGGGCCCCGAAAATAACGAAAAAAAAAAAAACAACAACATGAACGGCGGCTACAAATTTCATATAATGATGTTAATGATAAGCAGCCAAGCCAGCAGCCGAGCCGAGTCGAGTCGAGTCGAATGGAGGGGCTGAATAAGCAGCAGGACTTGGCAATATTTACGCATATTTGCGGCACATGCAAGAACATAAGAAGCGGGAAAATCAAAGTTGCTTGACTAGAGTATACCCTATAAACAGTACAGAGAAATCTCTTGCGTTTTCAGATTATTAAACTGATTAAAACTGAGATATGAAAGTGTTTCCATTACATTTGTCTAAACCAACCTTTTGATTCCATGTTTTATATCAATGGAAATAAGGACATTCATAAAATATATTTATGTATCTATATTATTAGTATTAAGAAGTAGTTATGAAAATTTTATATAAATAAAAAGACTAAAAAACATTCGCTAGACAGACAATAAGTCTATTCTATTAAGTCTCTTGTGAAATACAAAAATTATTTTTTAAAATTTTGTATTCAAATATGTTTCAATGTATTTTATATTTATGCACTGAAAATAACACCAGTTCCTAAAGAACATTCGAGAACATTCGTCTTAAAATTGGTATTCTTAACATAAGGCCACTCTAAGATTCTTAAAACTAAGGACATTTGTCAGAAATTCTAAAATTCTGAACATAAGACCAAAAATTCTAGATTTAGGGTAAACAATTCTGTGATCTATCGAAGTTCCTATAACGTTTTTATCTAACTTTAAGTACTTTCATTTACAGCTCAGTTAGTCGAACTGTCGTGAACGATTCTTCATGCCAGTCATTTGATTTAATTGATCAACTACCTACAGAGCAGCTTAAACTAATTATAAATTATATAAAACATATACATACTTTAATAAAAGTAATGTGAACTCTTTAAACTCCCAAATTCACAGCTGTTACAAGTCAACTCACAACAGCTGGCATCCCCGACCAATAGCTGCAGGGTATGAGAAAGAACTTTTCAGTATTTGTGGTAAAATAAGTATGGGGAGAGAGCCTTAAAATTGCCTGCAGTTTGTGGTCGGGGAACAGCAAACTGAAAAGAAAAATGCAAATTCGAAATTTGAATGAAGTGGAGCGCAAAGAATGAAGCAACAATTGATGTTGGACACAGATTTTCGACGTTCAACTCGAAAGTTGTGGCACATGTTGCAAAACAGCTGTCAATGAATCAAATGAAATAAATAATATTTGTTTGGCATAAATACATAATTATGCAGTTTGTGTTTGCGCTTAGCCTAATCCAGCCAGCTATAAACAATTTCTAATTAGATTTTTTTGCTGTGTTTAGCTTTGCTTTAGGTCAATTATTATGCGTAATTGAAGCTAATATTTTTTGTTAATTTTCCAATGCAATAAATATTTCATATTATTCATAACATAATATATGATTAAATAGCAGCAAATGTCAAGCGGCTTAATATAATTAAATGATGCCCATAAAAAAGGCTCTTTGACTCTCTGCTTCTTTCTCGCTCTCCAAGGGTTAAGCTAAGAGGAGAATTTCCTGGCTTGCTTTATTGTGAGCCTAATTAATGTGACGTTGCCAGTCTCACATTGGGTTAGCCAACCATTTATGATGGCGTTGCTAGACCCACGATTGGGCGCCAAAAAATTCCTAAGAATAGTCAGCCCCGGATGTGAGAAGACGGTTGCAAATATCATTCACAACCATCTCGCGTGCAAGCATATAGCGGAGCGGGACCCATTGAACCCTTAGCTCTTTCGGGATTGTGGGGTGGGTTTTTGCTATACTTTACACGAAGCCACGAAAACTTTATTATTATAGAGTCCCTCCTGATTCAAAAAAAAAAAACAAACACATGAGTCGATCCTCTTGTCAATAATCTAACCCGACTCGAATCTACAATACAACTCGATCGGAGTACTACCAATATCTAATAAACAAAACAAATGCAGGCACACTGTTGAAATTCGGACAAAATTTAAGAAAAGCAGGGGTGGTCTTATAAGATGTTAACTGCCACACCCTGGTCTATACCCACCCAACCATGGTCATAAGATGAAACGTTTTTATGACCCCAAAACTATTACAACTCCCCCTTTATTTTATGCTCCCATGTCTCAGAACAAAATCTAGAATTTCATTATTAAAGTCCAATGACTCAAAGTTAACATCAGTATTTATTTATAACCAAAAACAAAACCATTTTTTCAAAATTTAATTAGAATTATGGCGGTATAATTATTTTCATAATTGGTTTATAGGGCAGTTATTTTTAATTCGATACAATATTCATTTTTTTATTAGCAACGGCTACTACTCATTTACAATAATAACTAAAAAAAGAAGATGTAAAAACTAATAATATTTAATAAACAATCAATAATTCATAAGCAAAACAATTTTGGCAACTATTTTTGGATGCGCGCTTTAGCAAAACAGATTCATGAGATTTTTCTATTGAATTTACTATTTTTACTTTAAAATCTTTATTTTCTTCTCAAATCGTTATTTTGTATTTTTAATATTTATTTTATTTTTATTGTATTGTGAAACATTTTTTTTTTTTTAATTATTTTGATATTTATTTTTATTTATTGATTTTTTAATATCTCAACCACTTTTATAATTTTTATTTATTGATTTATTTTTTTTTTTTAATTTAATTATTTGGCAATATTTTAATCATATTTAAACAAAAAAAAATTGTATTGAATTTATTTTATTTTTGGTTTAATATTTTTACTCATGTTTAATATTTATTTTATTGTATTTATTATTGAATCATATTTATTATTTAATTTTTATTTATTTTATTTATAAGTTTTATTATTTTATTTTTAATTGTTATTATTTTATTTATATTTACTTTTTATATTTTATTTATCCAAAATTAAAATTGATTTTTTATTAATTTATTTGTAAATCATGTTCAAACCACTGTGCTGTACCAACAAACAATAATAATAGTGACAATACAAGCGGAAGCAAATCAGTACTAAAAAGGTATAGGCCTGACCCAAAAGTTAGGGTATCAGCCGACAGCTCATATGCTGTTTGAAGCTTTCGCAACTGCGAAGAAGTATGAAAAAATACAATGCAAGCAAAACTGTGGGCAGCTGCTGCGTGGCCGAATAGGCACCAACATATGTATGTATGTATGTATGTAATTACATATGTACGAATATTTATGTTATAAAACTTCTTTTATGTATTTTTATTTCGGACACTCGGACTTAAAACTTACCCGACAGAACTCCACGACGAAGGCCTTCATGATGTTGTTGCTGTTGGTAATGATGATGTTGATGATGATGATGATTTTAATGATGATGATAATAATGATTGTTTATATACCTTAAAAGGTATATTCTTTTGTTTGGTTGTTCACATACACACACATTGTCATAATTATTATTGTTGTGCACAGGGTTTTATGGTGGCTTGTTATTATGTATGAGATTATATTTGCATTATTTATTTATTTATATATTTTTTTTGAATTATTGTGTTTCACGTTGGATATATACCCTTAAAGGCCTAGGGCAATAATGGTAAACAAAGCAAAGCAAACCAAAAAAAAAATAGCGCAAAAAAAATAAGTGCCAAATTACAATTGATATTTCTCTTTACTTTTCGTTATCTTTTTCGTTACTTATTATTTTATATGTATGGCAACAAAATTGTTGTTGTCAATATATTAATTGACGGCAAATGCAAATCTTGTTGCTTTTTATTTGGGCTTTTACCCCTTTTCTTATTGCCTCTGTGTACAACTATTGTATGACCTTTTAATTTTAACAAACTTATTTTTGTCATACTATTATTCAGAAACTTGCACTACACATCTTCACTAGCACTGGCACTGGCACTGCACTGCTGCTGATGCTGCTGCTGCTGAGTGGAGACGGCGAACGATAGAAGCGGCAAACGAGAGAAGTGACGATTCTGGTACAAGAGCCTTGCGCGGCTCGGCACAGTGGTGCAAGAGTGATCTGCCCAGAGATGCACTGCACTTCACTGTTGTTGCTTTTTGGTTCTGCAGGCGGCAGACCAGAAATATAAAAAGGCTTCCGGCACGAAATAGTCGGCCTCCGCTGACTAACATGCGCCGGAATTGTGGAATTCAAATCCACTATAGGTGTAGAATTTTGTCTATCCGTATTATTTAATAGAAAATAATGACGGCTTAGACGAATTTTCACAATCTACATATGAGAAAAATACGAAGTTAGGACCAATGTAAAATTTCATTATTTCCTAGAAATAATTACCTTTGCGTAGCAAGCGTAATGAGCTGGTGTATTTATTTTGCTCAAGGCAAAAAAGCATCGATGGATGCTGAGGATAATGACAGATTATGTATTTCTTCTTTTCTGGTGATGCATGTGTTTAAAATTTTTTTTTTTTTTTTAAACAGCATCAACCCAGAATGCATCCGTCTTTGATCGTAGTCCAATAAGAAAAGAATGAGAGCTGTCGTTGCCAAAGTGACAAAGCTCGTCTCCTTCTCCTACGATCTTTCGCTAGACAATTCACCACGGAGAAGAAATTTAATTTGCAGAGGTGTATTGTCCCTTTATCGTGCCATGGTTTGTGTCTTCGCTAACTTTGCGCGGCAAATTTAAAATCTCAAGAAGAAAGAGATTTTACGCCCAATTTTTTATTTGCGACCATTACACCCACCAGATAATCTCACGAGTCATACAAAGGCAGATTAGATGGGAATTAGACTCGAATATCTTTCGCATGATACACTCCTAATTCTCTACCTTGTAGATTTTCCAATAGATAAAAAGAATTACCAATTTTCTTCTTTATCCGACATTTTGAGAACTGATGTCCTAGCTTTTTATTATAATTCTGACTGAAATCACTAAGATGGAAATTCCGTTTAAATACTTCTTGGCCTTCTTTATAAATGACAGGATTGGATCGAAGATTGTATTGTCTGGCGTTACGCTCGTAGGCTTCTCTACTACTTTTTCTTAATGTCTTCTCGCAACAAAGCTAATTGATCACCTCTTTCTAAATATGGAGACTCCTCCAGCAAGGACAATTTTTTTAAGAGCTTGTAATCCTCTCCGTGATTAATCATATTTACTCCAAATAATGCTTTGTAAGGGGAACAACCTATGGATTGATGAAGCGACGAACGTAAGGCAGATGAAATACTTGGCAAATGCATATCCCATTCAGTTTGATCCGACTTAAGATAAGCACGAATAGCGGCTAATAAGGAACGATTCACTCGCTCCGCTGCATTGCTCTGAGGCGAATATAATGCAGTAAAAACATGACGAATACCGAATTTTGTCATAAACGCTTCGAATTCGTTTGATTTAAATTGTGAACCATTATCTGATACTATAATTTCAGGAACTCCAAATTCGGCAAAGATCCTTTGTGACAAAAACTCAGTTATTAACGACGTAGTGAACTTTTTCAATGGACATAGCCAATGGTAGCGACTAAAATGGTCAAGAACTATTAGTAAACCAATGTTTCCTTTGCGACTTCGTGGATAAGGACCCAAGATATCTATATAAAGCTTTTGAAATGGTCGACTAGAGACGCTTTGCTCTCCCATAGGCGGACGTAGTGTCATATTTGGAGCTTTAGTTTGCTTACACATATCACACTGCCTAATATAGTCTCTAATGTCTTTTGATAAACCTGGCCAAAATAAATTACGACGCACTCTTTCGATCGTCTTTTGCATTCCACCATGTGCAGAGCTTAGACTATCATGTGCTTGACAAATCACAGCTTCTCGCAGTCTCTCCGGTACCCAAAGCTTCCAACAATGAGAATCTTGAAGATTATCTCCTGTTGATGGCTCCGTTCGTATGTATACGAATTTGTCTACAACTTTAAGATCTGGAAATTTTTCACCATGAGATTCAACTTTCAATCTTAGATCTAGATAATCAGGTTCGAGAAACGCTGACGATTCTAAATCGATTTCCGGTCCCACAAGTTCTAAACTATCTATATCACCTTCACCTATCCGTGACAACGCGTCAGGAATAATATGATCTTTTCCTTTCCGATGAGAAATTGTGAATTTAAAAGCCTGTAATCGAAAAATCCAACGAGCTAATCGACCAGATACATTTTGCTGTCTCATAAGCCAGACGAGGCTAGAATGATCAGTGATTATCTCAAAGGGCTGTAATTCAAGGTAACATCTGAATTTCTCTACTGCTAAAATGACGGCTAAACATTCTCGTTCCGTGACACTATAGTTACGCTGAGATTTAGATAATTTCTTTGACATGTATGCTATAGGCTTTTCTTCTCCAGAAGTTGACAGTTGAATGAGCACCGCTCCAATTCCATAGTCACTAGCATCGCAATGCACATAAAATTTCCGACTAAAATCGGCATTTTGTAAAACCGGGGCTGATGTTAAAAGATTTTTTAACGTATCCATTGCAGACTGAGCTGCCGGGGTCCAATTAAAAGTTTTCTTAGTGGACAACACTTCAGTGATGGGAAAGGTAATTTCCGCAAAATTTTGTATGAAGCGTCGGTACCATCCGCAAACTCCAAGGAAACCTCGTACTTGTTTTAAGTTTTTGGGTGTGGGCCAATTTTGGACACAGGATATTTTCTCTGGATCTGGAGAAATTCCATCGCTTCCAATAACGTATCCTAAATAGTTTACTGTTGTAACACAAAATTTGCTTTTTGAAATATTTAATGTGAGATTAGCCTTTTTAAATTGATCAGCTATACGCACTAATACTGCCAAATGTGACTCAAAATCTCCTGAGACAATACATAAGTCATCAAGATAACCAAAAACACAATAACGTAAGTCTGGTGGAATTAAGTCATCCATCAATCGACACATTGTGGATGGAGCATTACATAACCCAAAAGGCATGACGGTAAACTGAAACAGCGAACGACCGGGAACAGTAAAAGCTGTTAACGGTTTGGCTTCATCAGACAACTCAATTTGCCAATAAGCGTCTTTAAGATCCAACTTCGTAATTAAGTTAGCTTTTGGTAAACGAGAAAATATTCCTTCTATACTCTGTAAAGGATAAGCATCCTTTTTCGTTACTTCGTTAAGTTTTCGCGCATCAAGACATAATCGGACCTTATTTGGTTTCACCACAAGACGAATAGGTGAGCTCCATGCTGACTGTGACGGTTCAATGACTCCTAGCTCTAACATACGATCAATCTCTTTGTACATCAACTTCTCTACAGCTGGACTAATTGGATAGTTTCGTTGCTTCACCGCTTTAGCATCAGAAATATCTATATGATGTTTAATTAACGCAGTTCGTCCGAGACCTTGCTTTTCGAAATTCGGAAATAATGCTTTGACCGCTTCCAGTTGACGAGATTGTAATTCGGACAATGGATAGTGATCTTCAAATTCGATATTTTCAGTTTCTTCTTCAGAAATAGAGCTAATAATTCCAGGTGCTAATGCAAAAATACGCCAAAAATCTATGCCAAGAATTAATCGCTGAGCTATAGAAGGTATGACATACAAGTCAATATCTTCTTGCTGCTTCTTATATTGCATGCTCACTCTCAGAATTCCGAGTACCTGATGTGGTTTGGCATCGGCGGTACGCACTTGCGATTTAATGGGTTTAAAATTTGGTAAATCAGAAAAATTTTCTAATGCTAGCGCGACGATCCAATGCAACTAATGTTGGCTCCGGTGTCGAGCAACCCAAATTCGCTAAAAAGTTAGGAACGCGACTTTCGCGTAACTACGTCGATCCGACTCATTTTGAAAAAACTGTTGAGATAACCAGTTTCTTTTGTTTCTTTATTTTTCTATAATATTTTCGCATACGTAAGGTATTACGACGGCTCTTAACTAAATGTGTTCTAAAAATTCTATCTCTTACTAAATTATAATTCCTTAATCTTTCATGGTAAGGTAAAAATCTTAACATCGTGCGTTCATCACCCGATGTATCCTTCATTTTCTCTAATCTTAGGTTCAATTTTATTATCTATCTCTACTGTCGGGACATCCTTCCTGCATTGAATGCCCCGGATTGACGGTTTTCCGACCTCTGTTTACAGGTTTGACAATTTGGCTTGTATACCTGAGGAGTACCGCATCCGTAACAAAAAACTCTACGCTCATTTAAGCAATTCTCCCAGATGTGTCCGGGGATTTCACAGTTCCAACAAACTAATTTAGAAGCAGTTCCTCGCTTTAATTCAGCTATCTCTGCCTCGACCTCAGAACTAGACTCTTCTTCGGGAGCAGTTTCTTCAACAGCATAAACTCGAGAAGTTTCTTTGGCCTTAAAAGATACTGATCGATTTTTTCCAACTTCCTGTAGAAAATTTTCGCGTTTTTGTACCAGACGACGTAAAGCGGATATAGAAGAGACTTTCTCAAACAATAACCTGTCTTTCATATCTGTTAGCAGATTACCTTGAATCATTTCCACGAATTCGTCTTCTGGAAAACTGACCGACAACTTATCCATAAGCTTACATATGTTTTCATAAAACGAATCAAAAGATTCGCCAACTTTTTGTTTACGAGCTCTTATCTGTTCTCGAAGTTCAGTGACAGAACGGCTCTCGCGATATTGCTCTCTTAACTCCTCACAAAACTCTTCCCATGTGAAGGTTTGAACTCTTCGATGGAAACGCCAAAACCAACTACTGGCTTTTCCATTCAGTAATAAGTGAATATGTTTGTTCAATAATTGAAAATCATTGTTTAAGTTTTCTCGAGTGAGAATGTTCACTCTATACAAAAATCCTTCAACCGATAAACCTTCCGACGAACCATCAAAACGAACACCCCACTTTTGTAACATATCAGCAATTTTATGTGTAGTCAATAATGGACCCAAATTGGTGTTACGTGAGCTTCTCTGGCTGGACGATAACCCTTCCACGGTTTGATCTGCTGCTGCTGCAGTTGCTACTATCAAACCTGAACTATTCATAGAAGCGATTACTCGACTCACCGTTTCTCTTACGATTGATTCTATATCTGGTTCTGGAGTTTGTATATTACGACGACCATTATTTGGCCTCGAAGGCTGTACTGGTCTAAATGGTCTTCCTCTTCTTCGAGGTGCATTTCCCCTTTCATAAGCAGGCACTTTTGGTCTGGCCCCCTGATTGTTGGGCGTACTACGAAGTGGAGGATTCCTCTCAGTACTTGTACTGTGTGATTGATCGATATTACTTCTCGCTTCTTCATCGGCAGCTGACAACGCTTGCGCGGCGTCAAATTGACGTTGCAATGAACGTGTAACGATTTGCGAGACTACGGGTGGATTTGGTTGCGTAGACAATTGCGATTGCTGTTTGGCATTAGGCGAATGATTTCCTACAACCACTTTCCATTCGTTATAACTAACCTTTTTCAAACAACTTGGACACTCTTTAATACTTTTGATTCGATTTTCTAGACAATTTTTGTGAAACACATGACCACAATTAGTTATCGCACAAGGTTGTGTATCCGACATGTGTTCACTGCAAATAAGACAAATATTTTCAGCCGCTTCTGCTGGTGGCAGTGGCTGAGGTTCTTCAAAACTACGTGTAACGGGCATATTTCAAATTTAGATTTCCATCGACATTTTTGGGAGACATAAATAAAAAGGAATTTAAACTTTGTTCCACCTCAACAGTGGAGGATTATTAATGTGGGCTATTGAAACTAAACTTTGTCATTTTTGATACCTGATTACATCGAAGGCTTCTTCGTATTCTTCGGACAACGATACGCCTATGCATATACTATTGTATTCCAGAAGAAAGCGGAGTTACAATCGATCTTCATCAATGCGATACCAAAAAAGAGCAAAAGTTACTAGAAACTAATAAATTATTTGAACTATTAAGCAATCTCAATACCGATAATTTTGGTCGATAATATTCAAAGATTCAAATATTCGAATTCCGAAAATGTATAAAGAGGTATTACTTAAATTGCTCCAACAATTTATAAGACCCTAGCGAAAACAAACGAGCTTGGTATTGAAGGATGTAAGGCTCTCGATAATCGATAACAGAATTACACAAGATAATCCTTAAGAGATGCAAAGTGCGATTCGGTCGAGTAATTTCACATACGTAAGATTAGTCAAAGTCCAGAATCGAAGACACTTTACTCCTTCTGCCCTACTTCCATCAAAGTAGGCCAACAACAACCTGTATCGGATCTTCCGATGCTGTTATAAGTTTCACGATGCTAAAGTTGTTGCTGCCCCACGTTGGCCGACAAAAATTTATGGGCCCGATTGCCTGTCTCACATTGGGTTAGCCAACCATTTATGATGGCGTTGCTAGACCCACGATTGGGCGCCAAAAAATTCCTAAGAATAGTCAGCCCCGGATGTGAGAAGACGGTTGCAAATATCATTCACAACCATCTCGCGTGCAAGCATATAGCGGAGCGGGACCCATTGAACCCTTAGCTCTTTCGGGATTGTGGGGTGGGTTTTTGCTATACTTTACACGAAGCCACGAAAACTTTATTATTATAGAGTCCCTCCTGATTCAAAAAAAAAAAAAACAAACACATGAGTCGATCCTCTTGTCAATAATCTAACCCGACTCGAATCTACAATACAACTCGATCGGAGTACTACCAATATCTAATAAACAAAACAAATGCAGGCACACTGTTGAAATTCGGACAAAATTTAAGAAAAGCAGGGGTGGTCTTATAAGATGTTAACTGCCACACCCTGGTCTATACCCACCCAACCATGGTCATAAGATGAAACGTTTTTATGACCCCAAAACTATTACAACTCCCCCTTTATTTTATGCTCCCATGTCTCAGAACAAAATCTAGAATTTCATTATTAAAGTCCAATGACTCAAAGTTAACATCAGTATTTATTTATAACCAAAAACAAAACCATTTTTTCAAAATTTAATTAGAATTATGGCGGTATAAATTATTTTCATAATTGGTTTATAGGGCAGTTATTTTTAATTCGATACAATATTCATTGTTTTTTATTAGCAACGGCTACTACTCATTTACAATAATAACTAAAAAAAAAGAAGATGTAAAAACTAATAATATTTAATAAACAATCAATAATTCATAAGCAAAACAATTTTGGCAACTATTTTTGGATGCGCGCTTTAGCAAAACAGATTCATGAGATTTTTCTATTGAATTTACTATTTTTACTTTAAAATCTTTATTTTCTTCTCAAATCGTTATTTTGTATTTTTAATATTTATTTTATTTTTATTGTATTGTGAAACATTTTTTTTTTTAATTATTTTTGATATTTATTTTTATTTATTGATTTTTTAATATCTCAACCACTTTTATAATTTTATTTATTGATTTATTTTTTTTTTTTTTAATTTAATTATTTGGCAATATTTTAAATCATATTTAAACAAAAAAATTGTATTGAATTTATTTTTATTTTTGGTTTAATATTTTTACTCATGTTTAATATTTATTTTATTGTATTTATTATTGAATCATATTTATTATTTAATTTTTATTTATTTATTTATAAGTTTTATTATTTTATTTTTAATTGTTATTATTTTATTTATATTTACTTTTTATATTTTATTTATCCAAAATTAAAATTGATTTTTTATTAATTTATTTGTAAATCATGTTCAAACCACTGTGCTGTACCAACAAACAATAATAATAGTGACAATACAAGCGGAAGCAAATCAGTACTAAAAAAGGTATAGGCCTGACCCAAAGTTAGGGTATCAGCCGACAGCTCATATGCTGTTTGAAGCTTTCGCAACTGCGAAGAAGTATGAAAAAATACAATGCAAGCAAAACTGTGGGCAGCTGCTGCGTGGCCGAATAGGCACCAACATATGTATGTATGTATGTATGTAATTACATATGTACGAATATTTATGTTATAAAACTTCTTTTATGTATTTTTATTTCGGACACTCGGACTTAAAACTTACCCGACAGAACTCCACGACGAAGGCCTTCATGATGTTGTTGCTGTTGGTAATGATGATGTTGATGATGATGATGATTTTAATGATGATGATAATAATGATTGTTTATATACCTTAAAAGGTATATTCTTTTGTTTGGTTGTTCACATACACACACATTGTCATAATTATTATTGTTGTGCACAGGGTTTTATGGTGGCTTGTTATTATGTATGAGATTATATTTGCATTATTTATTTATTTATATATTTTTTTTGAATTATTGTGTTTCACGTTGGATATACCCTTTAAGGCCTAGGGCAATAATGGTAAACAAAGCAAAGCAAACCAAAAAAAAAATAGCGCAAAAAAAATAAGTGCCAAATTACAATTGATATTTCTCTTTACTTTTCGTTATCTTTTTCGTTACTTATTATTTTATATGTATGGCAACAAAATTGTTGTTGTCAATATATTAATTGACGGCAAATGCAAATCTTGTTGCTTTTTATTTGGGCTTTTACCCCTTTTCTTATTGCCTCTGTGTACAACTATTGTATGACCTTTTAATTTTAACAAACTTATTTTTGTCATACTATTATTCAGAAACTTGCACTACACATCTTCACTAGCACTGGCACTGGCACTGGCACTGCACTGCTGCTGATGCTGCTGCTGCTGAGTGGAGACGGCGAACGATAGAAGCGGCAAACGAGAGAAGTGACGATTCTGGTACAAGAGCCTTGCGCGGCTCGGCACAGTGGTGCAAGAGTGATCTGCCCAGAGATGCACTGCACTTCACTGTTGTTGCTTTTTGGTTCTGCAGGCGGCAGACCAGAAATATAAAAAGGCTTCCGGCACGAAATAGTCGGCCTCCGCTGACTAACATGCGCCGGAATTGTGGAATTCAAATCCACTATAGGTGTAGAATTTTGTCTATCCGTATTATTTAATAGAAAATAATGACGGCTTAGACGAATTTTCACAATCTACATATGAGAAAAATACGAAGTTAGGACCAATGTAAAATTTCATTATTTCCTAGAAATAATTACCTTTGCGTAGCAAGCGTAATGAGCTGGTGTATTTATTTTGCTCAAGGCAAAAAAGCATCGATGGATGCTGAGGATAATGACAGATTATGTATTTCTTCTTTTCTGGTGATGCATGTGTTTAAAATTTTTTTTTTTTTTAAACAGCATCAACCCAGAATGCATCCGTCTTTGATCGTAGTCCAATAAGAAAAGAATGAGAGCTGTCGTTGCCAAAGTGACAAAGCTCGTCTCCTTCTCCTACGATCTTTCGCTAGACAATTCACCACGGAGAAGAAATTTAATTTGCAGAGGTGTATTGTCCCTTTATCGTGCCATGGTTTGTGTCTTCGCTAACTTTGCGCGGCAAATTTAAAATCTCAAGAAGAAAGAGATTTTACGCCCAATTTTTTTATTTGCGACCATTACATTAATTACGCACCAAAGCAAATTAATTTCCGTTTTGCTTTTACTCATTTCCCCTCTTGACTGTGATTTTCATTAACGATTTCCATTCAATTGAATTTTCATCATCAAATCCTTATGTTGTTGTTCATTTCAGGATCTACATGATTGCGGTGCTCCGTGTCATGCGATGTTCTTTCCGGAACGGGAACGCACCGTGCTCCGTTATTGGGTTGGCTCCTGGGCGGCTGTCTGTGTGGCCAGTTGTCTCTTTACGGTAAGTAGAAAACCATTTTCTAATACACACATACACTCAATATTAATGCGCGCTTTCTTCTTCTGTGTGTGTGTGTGTGTGGCATAATGTCAGCCACTCAATTTTCAATTTGATGGCAATAAATCATGAAAAGACAGAACTGCAGTCTTCACACTCAACACGAACCGCATTCCCAAGCTATTCACAGAACTCTTCCTCCTCCCTTCTCCTTATCCCCATTGCGCTAAGCTCGTGGCAAGGTTTCATCCTGAGTGCTGCCATATTTTCCTTTAGCTTAAAAACATTGCTCGAGGGAGGAAGCGCAAACAACCTTTGCATATCCTCAGACAAGTAGATATCCTGCTGCTGCTCTTCCTTCTACTTCTGCTGCTGCTGCTCTTCATGCAGCGAGTCTCTATTATGATGCTGCCACTTTGGCAAATCCCACGCATTGACATATTACCTGTCAGCGCATATTTTTCAATAAACTTGGCAAAACATATGCGGCAACCCTCGCCCTCCTTTACGCGCCCCCTTCCATCACGCCTCGTTTCACTTGAATAACTTCTGTCTGACATCTTCTCAGCACTTACGTTGGTCGCCCTGCGGCGTTGTTTGTGTTTGGGGCAGGTGTTGTAGGGATTTCTGTCCTTGCCAGCTGTCCATTCATCTGGTGGAGCGTGTAGTAGTTGCCTTCTGGCAAACTTACATATATAGAAAAGCTGATTGCGCGATGAGAACAAAGCCAAACTTTAAATATTGCACATCTCTAACTTTAATATAGATAAATTGAATGTCAAATATCTTGAACTGAACTCATTTCCATACTGACTAAGTTTATACCCTTTAATCATTTATTATTCACAAATATCCAACCATTAACTAACCCAAATTGCTTGCATTCCCATACGCATTATTCATCATTCACGAATCAATAACCATTTATTCATTCGACAAAACCATCCTTTCAGCCTGAGCATATGCAAATTTCTTTGCTTTCTCTCAGCTTCACTTTTTTTTGCTACTTTATTAAAACCTCAGCCCAAAAAATTTGTTACCTTTTTGCTACTACGAGTATCTTATCCTTGATACTGTGTCTTGACATAAATTCGACCTTAACAAATCCATCAAGTTGCATGGATGATGTACATTGTACAAAAAACTAGACCCAAAGCTAAAATAAATTTGAATAAAAAAACAATTTAGTCAAGGGAACGGAAGTCTATAACCTGGTAAGCATCGTAATCAACAGAGAAAAGCGAGAAGAAATGAATGAAAGACCAAAAGTTAGCCTGTACAAAGATTTTACATTTACATTTACGGAAATTATAAAACTAATTATATGACTGAGGAGATTAAGAATTAGTTCAAATAGTTTTTGTTAAAGAATTGTTGCTTCCAATAGTTAACTAGTGTCAAATTTCTAAGTAACTTAATTAAGAAATTTCATCTTTAGTATTCAAAACTTGTTTTGTATTAGTATTTAGATCATTTACATATATAAGTTACTTATTTTCCAAGCAAATAATATATAAAAAAATTGCATTTGCAGTCTTCAAGACTTGCTTTCAAAGTATAAATTAGTTTATATAATATATTATAACATTTTTTTAAGACACTTCTTTGAAAAAATTAATGTAAAAAGAAGCTAAATAATATAATACATTTCTAGGTGTCAAAAGTATTTACAAAAACTTCAGTCCGCATAATTTATATCGCTGTAAATCTTCTAATATTCCAAATCCTAAAATTTCCGCGAAGTATTTTACATAATTCGAAATTTTTCTACGAATCAAGCGACTCTAACTCTAGATTAGCTACAGGGTATTCAATTTGCATCTGAGGCAGTCTTAAACTTGCCTCGTAATTCGCAAGGCACTTGTGCAATCATCAGGATGGCCCAACGAATACATCTATCAAATATTTTTTGGCCAACAACACAATTTGCCTGCTGTTGATCTCTCTTCCTCTCTTTCTATGCGAGTGTTTGTAACATTTGAGATGAAGCTGGGGCTGAGTTTCGGATGGGAACGTCATAAAGTTGAGCTACATTCATCACATATGTGCATGGAGAATGCTAGCGAGGGGAGAGAGAGAAAATGAAGAAGGGAACATTGTCACTTTCAGTGCGACATGTTTTGCATAGTTCTTTCTGCTGTCGCCTTCTTTGTTTTTTACTCCCAAGTTCTTAAATACCCTGTGGTCGTAAAATTTGTAAACAAAGTATGCCAAAGTTGTGCAGATCTATAGCAAGTTGTTGTCAGTATATTTTAAAGGTGTTGCAGGGTATTCCGTAGTCCATCAATTGCTGCCTTCCTCGCCATCCTACTTGTTTTCGCCTGTGATAAATTTGGCCTTGCATGTAATTTGTCGCCCCATTGTCAGAGCCAGAAACAGATACAGATACAGTGTCTGCAAGTGGGCGTGGCAGTGCGTATATCAGTGCAAAAAATGTGCGCAAATTATTATTTCTTTTCCCCCCAGTCATTTCATGCATTCTCTACTTGAATATTTTTTATGATTATGATTATGTTTCAGAGTGTTCATTTTGCATTTTGCAAGCATTCAACTGCTGCTGTTGCTGTTTCTACTTTCACTTTCTCCCTCGCTCGCAACTTATTCAGATTTTGTAGTTATTATTTTTATTGTTGTTGCAGTGGGTCACCAACCTCCCTCCCTCGCTCTCTACGCTCCACTCTCCCCATCCCATCCCCTTGACATATTCATTTCCATTCTCAGCATTCAAGCTGATGGAATTGTTTTGTATGCTCTTCATTTATTTTTCTGTTTTTGTTGCTGTTATGTACTCCATTGTTAAAATGCAATGCAACTTTTATCATGAAATTCAAATGATATCCGCAGCCATACTTCATACTCACTCGTATATTAAATAAATTTGTTGTGCAACAAGCGGGAGCTAATGATAGCCCACAAAAGTCCGAAACAAAACCATATTAATGTGTGCCAAATTAATGTGGCAAAGCCTTTTATAAGCTCATGAAATTAACATGCCAAGAAAAGTTCAAAAACGACCAAAATAAATGCTGATTGAAATAAATTCAATTAAATATTACTGAAACACATTTTTAGTCAAAAGTTCACATCTAATTTTAATTGCATTAAATATGAATATGATTTCGTTAAAATTGGACTTTTTGAATTTTAATTTGAGATTCGTTAATTGATTTTTGTCCTTTAAAGTTTGCTGAATGTTTAAAATTTGTAATTGAACACGTTCAGTAGATAAATTCTACATTAAATTTCATTGCAAAGTCTTTCGAATATCGCAATCGAATCGCAATAACAAAGTGATTGTTGTTCGCGATATTCATTGCATAAATTTTGAGTATCTTCGCCATCTATTTCAACTGCTCATGTTGCACAAATAAAACTATTTTATGGCGCTCTCGCATATGGATGCTTTTTGATGCTTTTAATAAGCTGCTTTTTATGCGCTCATATACTCGAAAGCAAACAGCAACTGAATTGACAATGAGCAGCAGTATCAATAAAGGAAATATTTGAGAAAAATGTCAGTCGAGTGCATTAGAAAACTGCAGTGAAAAGCGTTATGGTAAATATTGACCAGCTACAAAAAAAAAGGAAACTAGAATTTCATTTTGCTTTGTATTCGCTCCACTTCATATTTTGCAATGACCTATTTCTCATTTGAAGGTCGAGTTTTGGTTTAATTATCTTGGTTTTGTGTGAAAGATTAAAGTAAAACCCTAGAGGACATGAAGAAAGTTTTGTACGATTCGAAAGTAATAAAGTTGCAGGTGTGAGCAAAGACGCATTTATTTCAATTTTGCACAACACAAGTCAAACTAAAAACCAAACAAATTTACGAATTCTCCACAATATTGCGAGAGTCTGTAAACTTTACCATCCGGATGATGTGTCGTGGAATCTGAGCTAAAGTCATCGCCTAGAGACTGCGAGAAAGAGAGACAACTGTCAACAATCAACACCTTTTTCATTAAACGCATTAGATGAGAATGTGAATGTGATGAGAATGAGACGAGAGACATCTGACATGACATTTGTTTTAGAATGAAAGCGAAAAGGAAATGACTTGGGCTGTAATGGCCTCTCAATGGGTTGGAATAGTGTGACATACGGGAGAAGCCTCTGCTGCTATAATGTTGACAACAAATAAGCGAAGCGAGGGGGCGGAAGTGAAGCAGGTGGCAGTCAGTCAGTCAGTCAGTCAGCACGTTGTTGACTTTGATGACTTTTCTTAATTACGAAACCTGCTGAAACAGAAGCTCAGTGAGGCGCATGTTGACACGACTGAGAGACAGTCTGTCATCTCTGGATGTGAGCAAATATGCCGTGTCATGATGACAAAAGTAACAACAACTGCAACAGGACCAAAGCAGCCAGCGATAGTTGCACAAGAATCAACAAACAAACAAACAAACAACAAAAGTATACCCTAACAAATAGTTGCAGACAGTGACATTATTCTGTTGTTACTTTGAGCTTCATATTTGCTGAGATTTATTGCGAAAAGGTTTGTTAACTTTTTAGAATGTGTCGCAAATCTTTTTAGCGAATTGTCAGACCAGTTTGTGACAGCTTTTGACAGTCGGCTTTACATAATCGTAACTTGTTAAATATGCACATTTCAATGACAGCATAAACAAAATTTTAATCATTTCAAAAAGCGATAACATGTCCAAAAAATTATGCTGAACTAGAATCACAAAGCCAAACGAAACGAAGCCGCAAAACATTTACCACAATTTATGCCGCAATTATTGTTTCAACAAATTCACAGAAAAAAAAAATAAACAAAACCTGTGGTCAGTCTTATGCTAATCATAGGCGCTAAGTTATACGACAATGTTGCAGCCCCTTTTTTTCCGCCTCCCTGACTAAAACAACTCCTACTCCTAAGAATTGTTGTTGTTGCTGTCTTCGTTTGGTTATATGCAAATGCCCGCCATCATTTAGTTTGAATTTGAAATGAAACCTACAACGAAAAAAAAAAAAAAAGTATGGTAAAATTTAATTTAATTTATGCAAAACTCAAAGCTGACAACAAAGCAGAACGGCATGCCACAAAGCGGGGGGGAACTTTAGTTTTTTCCTCTTTTTTTTCGGCTGATTTTAATGACTAGTTTTAGAAATTTATGAGCCACAGCGGCGTTAAAATTGAAATTAAACATTCAACTTGACCATTAGAGACAGAGCGAGAGAAAGAGGTGTGGCTAAAATTTGTGTGGGTAAATGCTGTTGTTGTTGGGTTTGCTCCACTGGGAGACAATTGTCGAGGGGTTGCTGCAGATGCAAAATAATCAACTAAAATGCTCACTTTAAGCACTCTTTAAGATAACGCATCGCAGATAAACTAGCTTAAAGAGGGTAAACTACAATGGTAAAGCGCAAAGATACTAAAATATTCTGTGGTTGGGATTTGACATAGGTTTGTTTGCTGTGTGGGCCTGGGAATATCTTCAAATATTGATCGAGCTGAATTAAACATGATTAAAGAGGGTTAAGTGGAGATAAATGCTTGAAGTCTATTGTGAGATGAGAATTAAACTAAATGCTAAAAGTTGAATATGTTCTTGGCATGAGAAATAAGAGTAGAACTAGAAACATAAACATTAAATATATTTCAAATGAATATAAAAGCAAATTAATAGTCGAAAATGAACATCAACAAAAACAAGCTTAAATTAATTTGAACATACAATTTATTCTAAAAACATTATCGCATAGATTAACACTATGAAAAATGATTGAATTTGTATCAAATTAAAGCAATTAAATAGATGAAAATAAACCTCAGAATACATTGAAATTATAAAAAAGAGACTCAGTTTTGAAATTCCGTCTTAAAATAATTTCAAAACATTTTTCATTCTGACAACATTACAAAAACATTTGAAACGTTGTAAGAACTAGAAAAATACTCATTTTTAATTTCCATTTACACCAACTTCTTTGGCTCACACCTGAAAGTACTTAAGGGTCTCGGCTTATGCTCTTTGAGCTACTCTGTTCCCCATGGGCATATATCATGGGGCAGGGTCTAGCCCTAGCTTTAAATGTGAGCCGGAAACTGGCTAAGTACGCCCCATGTTTATCAAAGAGCTGCCCACGCCCTATCACAACGAAGAGTTGACAGCCAAGTTTCCCCAACTGAAGCACGAGAAACGCATAATTTTTGTCCCACACAGAGATAGAGATAAGAGTTGGAGACTCAGACTTACAGTCTGAATCGTAGTTTTTGAGGGAGGAGGAGACAAACGTCGCTGTAATGTCTGCTTCCGACTGCTTTTGGTGCTTTTGCTTAGTATTTCACTTCATTTGTAGCTACAATTTCAGCAGTCACACCTACAAAAGCGACCACGCCTCCAACGCCCCTTGACTACAAATGAAATGAGCAGCATGCGTGGCATAACAAATTGCTCTGACTGGGGGGAAGCTCTGCAAAGAGCATGAAATGTCGGAACGAACATCCAAAATAGACGTCGAGCTAAGAACTCACAAAGAGAGAGAAAAGCGCTCCAGTAACCCTTGCCTTTTGCGAGATCTGTCTGGCAATCCTTCACCGAATTGCTTGGCATAAATAAACAATTCAATTCCATTCAATTCTATTTGGGTTTTTCACTTTTTTTCTTGCTTTTGCGCTTTGTTGTGTCTGTGTGCGATGTCAACAAATGTGTGTTACACACACCCAAAATCTGTGGCATAAATTTCGCATGTAAATGAGGCGAACGGCTGAAGCGTAGGCGGGAATTAGACGCAGGCATATGAGAACTATAATTTAATATCTAAAAGTGGCAACAGACACAAAGAGTAAGCCAGTAGATACCCTAGGAGAAAGGATTGTTGATTAAAAGATTGAATTATTTTGAATGTAAGACACTAAAAGTGTAATATTGTTTATCTTAAGAGTAGTGAAATGTTTATAAGTAGATAGAGTTAAATGGGGTAACGAATTATATATAATAACGATATAAGAAACACGTTACTGAAACACAAGTATTTTAATGTCAAATAGATAAAGAAATCATTCATACCTTATAGTTTAATGTAATTAAAACCAATAACTAAAGGGATATAACAAAGTGTTAATGTTTAAGGAGACAATAATAAAGTGTATAGTCGAACAAATTTGATATTTTCTATTTAAACAGATTAGCAAAGCGATAAATTCTAATTAAAGAAATATACAACAACTTTGTAGAGGAACAAATAATAATTGAAATATAAAATCAACAACTTATCGAATCACAAATATTTCATAGAGTAAAATACATTATTTTATCATTCTTAATAATGTGATTCTAAGAACAGAAACTGCTTAGATCGACTTAATCAGACACATGTTGCGAGTAAGCCATATATAGTATGTCATCTATAGTTAACATATGTCTATGCCATATACCCTTTTGATACCCTAGAAGCAATGAAAATCTTTACAAATGAATGCCTGCGCCTTGTGACGATTGCGTTGAGTCGTGTTGTGAGTGTCGTGTGTGTGTGTTACATCTATGAATAATTCAAATGTTTCTTGGTCGTAATAATAATGGCAGCACATTATGCAATGGAAACAACATGGCAAAGACACCAACGCTCCATCTGCAACACATCAACACTCCAGCACTCCAACTGTAGTTCCCTCTCAGCGCCTCGTGATAGTTTTGTAATGATCAAGTTAAATGGCTTTTGGGCAAAGACAAAAGACAAAGGACTTAAGACACAGCCTCAGTATCAACCTCAACCTCAGCCTCAGCCTCAGCCCTGGGCTTAGTCCAAATGGTAATGAATTCATTTAAATGGTGCGTAATCAGCAGGCAGACACAATTGTAGATTGAGTTCCATTTGGTATTCGGATTTAGATTTGAGGGTTTGAGGATTGCAGTTTTAGCTTTGAGTTGATGTCATGAATTGGTTTCGTCTGAGTTGGTTTCATTGTAAGGGAAAGGGGGGAGGACGGGCTCCTAGGCGGGAGCTCATTTAATTGAAATTGTCCTTAAAGCCTAAAGAATTGTCAAGCAATTTGTGTGTGCAGCTGAATGGGGGAAATTGAGCCTAATAGCATTATTAAATATATAATGCCCAAGGCTAACGGGCAACAAACCAAAGCCTGAATAGTGCGGAGTTGAGTGTGTAGGGTCGTTGGTCGGCTTGGTCTCATTAGGGAACACGCTACAAATGAGCTCAGATCAAATAAATTGCACAACAATCAGCTAATGTGTATAGCCTAATGACCATAGTGAAACTTCCTCAAGCCGAAAGCAAAAGCATCCTGACTTCTCTCTCCTCTCTCCTCTCTATCTGCTTTCCACTCCCCGGCTAATGCATTTTTAAGCCACTTCGCAAGGCGGCTTCGTTCCTATAATTACAGACTTAATTAAATTTAAATTCATATTTAATATGTTTAATTTGTGTGGCCTCTTTTGTATAATAATAATCAACATATATATGGTTGCCTTTTTTTTTGTTTGTTCCTCTTTATTTGCAGGTGCTCACCTTTCTGATAGACTCTTCGCGTTTTCGCTATCCGGAGCGAGCGATTGTCTTTCTGGCCGTTTGCTATCTCGTCGTTGGTTGCGCCTATGTGGCCGGACTTGGTGCGGGCGATTCGGTGTCGTGCCGGGAACCATTTCCGCCGCCAGTGAAGCTGGGGCGCCTGCAGATGATGTCCACCATAACCCAGGTAAGTCGGCGGCTACACTTCAAGCAGCCTGGCAGCAGGTGAAACGAATTTCATTTTTTATTTACGAACTTCCTTACGTTACTTTTTGTGTTGTGCCTTTTGCGCCTGCTGCCTTTCTGCTGCTGCCTCCCTCTCTTACTTTCCTCATTCTCATGCTCATCCTGGATATGCATCCACTTACAGGGTCATCGGCAGACCACGGCCTGCACCGTATTATTCATGGCATTGTATTTCTGTTGCATGGCCGCCTTTGCGTGGTGGTCATGTTTGGCCTTTGCCTGGTTCTTGGCTGCCGGACTTAAATGGGGCCACGAGGCAATTGAAAATAAATCTCATTTATTCCATTTGGTTGCCTGGGCGGTGCCAGCTCTCCAAACCATCTCGGTGCTTGCTCTGGCTAAAGTTGAAGGTGAGTACTCCACCCCTACCGAAATACCCAATTATTAATAAAAATAATAACAACACACAAGCGAACACGCAAACAATAAAAGGCGAAACATAGTGAAAGAGATTACGAGAAATGAGAAACAGGAAGAATCTTCTCACTCCATTGACCTTTAGCTTTAAAGAGACCCCACTTGGAAGTCATTATAAATTACCAGCACTTAATAGATACACAAACTAAACTCAAACCTCAGTTTTCAGTTTTCAGTATCCCCAAACTGTTTGTCTGTGTGAGCCACAGCCGTCAGTTTTCGTCATGTAAGACGAAACCGTCATTAGACATCATTTTGTGGCATTAACTGTATCTATTTCGATGCTGCGCAGCCCAAACAAACCTTAAGAACTAAAGCAACAAATAAATAATGGGACGAAATGCGAAAATTGTGCTTCAAAATTTGTATATTTTTAATGAATACGATTCAATATAAATATATCTTACAAATTGAAAGAGATTCGATGAATTTTAGAAGATCAATTAATATTTAGTATTTGTAATAGTGACTTAAATAGTACATATATTATAAATACATCTTTTCATTTTATCATTATTTGATATGCTTAAATTTTGTGATTGTTATTGTGATCTCGATGAATTCGACAAATATAATTTTATATATGTATTTTATTTAATTGTAGATTAATAATAATACAAAATTTGTCTGAAAATAAACCTTTAATGTATTTCATTACTTTTAATAATTGTCATATTTCAATTCAAAAACTAAATACACATTGCTTAAGAAAAATTTGAAATTTTAGAAACATTCCAAACAACTTTCATAAAATCGAGGGGTATTATAACCTGGGTCTTGGTATATTTAACTATTTTTTTTTTTGCATTTTAATTTGTTTTTTTTTTTACCGATAATATCATACTGTTCTGCTTTATTGAAAATGCTCACTTGAGTGTAGATTGTAGTGAACTTTTCTACGCTATTTCATTGCTTACCCCTTTTTGAAACTTTTGCCACAATAAAGTCTGCTTTATCCCATTGTACTTTGCAAGACAGACGGTGCGTGCCGCCCGTTTCACAGTCATTTTGTGGTTCATTTAAAAACGGGCCGGGCCTGATTGTGACCTGGCAGGGAGGGCTGAGTGCTGAGCAAAGCTGAGTAGCGTTGTTCCGTCCGTAGAGTTGATGTCCGCGATTTCTAAGCAATTTAATGACCTACGTGGTCGAAAGCAGACACGAAATAAATCTTGGCCAAGAAATGTAAAACAAAATGGTTGCTAAAATGGTCACGTTAAAATGCCGTAAAAAAACCAACGTAGATTTAGACCTTTGGATAATTCTTCTTTTTTATTTACTTTTTTTCTCGTTGTACTTTTTTTTGTGCTGTGCTGTGAGTGGAGCTCATGAGCTCCAATTTCGGGTCAAAGAACAAGCAACAAGAACACAAATCTCGAGCAGCTACCAAAGCGAATTCGCTTAGCTCTTTCAGTTGGGTAGCTGCTGTTTTTTCTTTTTTGTTTGCCTCTTCTGGATAGCCGTTCACATTTTTGGGCTTAATTAGATTGCGGCTTAATGACTCAATTGTGTTTGGTATTATGGCGCATTAGAATTTCCTAGCTGCTGCCGCTGCCACTGCCGCTGATTGTCCTCTGTTGAAACCACTTCTGCCCTGCAACCAGCGACGACCCGCAGCAATTTCCAATTGGAAATGGAAGGCAGACACAGTAATTAAATACAGCACCACCGCATGATTATGGCTTGTTAGGCAAATCCAATGAATGAGTAGCGAACACTCGGCGATGGCCACTTTACTACACTTTCCTATAAACTGTATAGTGTATATCGAACATTAACTGTTCCCCCACCCAACATTGTTCATTCCTCCTCTTGCATTGTAAATGTCGAATGTAAAGTGAGAGCTTTTGGCGCGGGACTTAGCACCGGATAATAGCAATCGATGCTCTCGAACGGAATTATCGAGTGATTAACCCAACGCATGCTTGTAAGATAGATTTATAGGGCGTTTTAAGTGCCAACTATTGGCGAATTCTTGTTACATCAGCTATGCATTAGACCAATTAGTTGCAGCCAAAGATATTGAGAGCAATTTGAAATGGTAATTTAACTGAGACATAAAAAACATTTCTTAACGGATCTGGTTTTGAAACTAAAACTAGATTTTCAGGAAGAGAAAGAAGCTGCTTATGGATAGAATTGATAATAAAATTAATTAAAACAAGAATAATTAAACTAACGCATATAAAACATTCCCAAGCGAATATTTTTCCCAAACTAAAAAAGAAGAAATCGCATATACGACATTTCTTTTCTCTGTCTTAAGGAAGACAAAAATGTCCCTTATTAATTTTATTCAAATTAAATAAATGAATAATATAAACAAAATAATTAAATCAAAGCATTTAAAATATACCAATATGGATTTGGCGTCCAAACTAAAGAAGAGCCACAAGTCGATTTTTAATCGAATTAAATTAATTTAATAAAATTAAATGAGTTGCCTGGTGTTCAATCTTGATAACCGAGATGATTGATTGGCACGTAGAAACTGATATAAAATACATAAATATTATATTGCTGCTTTTTACCTGTTGAAAAATCGAATTTTTGCACATGCGTGAGCACTTATCGGAGAGAGACAAGCTCATTGCAATTTTTCCAGTGCTATGCAAACACATTCAAATATTTCCACTTAAAGAGACTCCACAAATTCCCTCACTACAATGCCACAGCTCGCTAATGCATGCAAAATGGCAAAGCCATAAAAAACATATTTCCCCCTCATTGCACGGCTGTAATAAAAGATGGAAAACATTAACAACGAGCCAAAACGATTTATGAAAATCTTTGCCTTTGCCCGAAAAAGCGAAAAGCGTAAAGGAAAAACTCAAGTAAAAATGATGACTTAATGCACTGAGCACACCAAGGAGAAGGAAATCGGGGAGAGGAGGAAGGGAACACTCCTTGTGAGAGACTCGCCCGAAAAGCGGCCTCAGGGCGAACCTAACTATGGTGGCACGCAACGGTAAAAGGCAGAGAGAGAGAAAGCGAGTGCGAGTGTGAGAGAGAGAGACCATTCAGAAACCATTCAACGACAATTAATGTTAAATTTAAAAATACATTATTTTAATGTGTCGTCAGCTGGTTGAGAGCTGTAGCTGTTGCTGAGGCGACGATGATGGCAGCGACGTTCCGTAAACATGGCCAGAACCAGCCAAGCAGCCACCATCTCCTAACTCCCAACTGGCCCGAAGTCTTGCCGCCGTTGACTACGTGCATTGAATTTGTAATTTGCGCACGTTCGCAGCAAACATTGAATAATGCTCACAGATACGAATAGTCTACCTCACTTCTCCCTCTCCTCTTTTCCTGCCGCCGTTGTCTTTGACTCTGTTGCAGGCACTTTTCGTTAAGTAAATAAACGTAAGCGACAGATCAGTTATTGGAGGTAACACAGACTGAGAAAGAGAGGTAGCTCTGGGTATGCATCAATTTGTATTGAGTGCGCGACGCGTTGGCAGCTCATTTGATGGATTTCCCTTTTTTGGTCGACACAAAAGATGCCTATGAATCACCTGCATAAATGTGAGCCATCAACATGGATTTGTCGAATGCAAAAAGCAAATATTTAATTTATGCTAAATGCCTGGCCAGTAATCTGATTGCTTGTGTGTGTGAGTGTGTCTATGTGTGTGTGTGTGCGGATATGTTTAGCATATAAAACAGATTCTGTGTAAATCGTAGGCGTAGTTGCATCAATTGCCAGCTGATATTCGAATTGTTGTTCGATTCCAAATAGCAAGGCATACAGGGCGCATACGTAATTTTGTGAAGACCACAAGGCAAAACGTTTAACCTTAGATCTCAAACGTTTTCCATGCATTCATTCAAGTCTGAGCTATTTTTAGACACTTTCTCTTGGCATTTCTCGCCATTGATTATTTAGTTCTTGAGAAATTTATTTCAAAAATAATTTCTATGTAATTCAATTATATTTTGGCAATTTATAAGAATCTTTCTTATAATTTATTACGTGACTATAAATTTAATTACTGATTTTCTATTTTCTTGCCAATATTGAATAATTGCTCTTTTCATGAATATTTGTCACGTTTTATATTTCACTCTACATTAACATATTATTAAAATGGTATAGTTTGTTACATTAATTTTAAAATAAGGTAATGGATTTTATTGAACTATATTGATAAAATATTTTTCATAAAGCAATTTACCTCATTTTTTTTTTAAATTTTCTTATTTTCAAAGATTTTATGAATAATTTCTTCAATTCATAATTTTTTCTTCACTTTATTAACATATTATTAAAAATGATTTTATGTAACTTCTGGGCACTCAATCTTTTTATGAGATGCTAAATCAAAATCAATATTAAGCTGAAGGACTGAGAAAATGCAATAAGCGTGGCCAACAACTTGCTTTATTAGCCTAGAATTTATTATAATTTCCGTCTTCTTGCGACATTTTCCTTTTGCGCTCAGCAATTATTTTAAATTTATATTGCGAGTCTGCATTGAAAAAAATTTGTATATACGGATAAAAAAAACTGGCACAAAAATATGTAAATTAAGAAAACAGACGCAGAAAGACGAATGACTGGGGCAATGAAGGATGGGATAGAAGCAGCAAAAGGGAAGAGAAGGGGACAAAATGGAAAGGGAAGAAGTTAAAAGTAAAGAAAATTAACAATTTGTTGCGCTTTTGCAAATTATATGGCACAAGTTGTAAGTCGCCAGACAAAGTCGAGTTTTCAGTTTGAGTTGTCGCTTTGTCAGTGAGTTTATTACCCTGTAATTGAATGATTAAACAGGGTATATACACTTAACTTTCAATGTAAATGGTTGTAATTATAGCAAAAGATTCTGAGTGGGTATTTCTGAGTCGAGTTTTGCTTTACTACTTTGTATTTTTCTTCATTTGTCAAGCTATTATGATAGAAAGCGAGAAATGGAAGGAGAGAAGAGAGTGTTCGAGGGAGATGTCGAATAAAACCGACTACTGGCAATGATATTAGCATAATTTATCCAACGCTTGGTCAGTTGCAAAGAGCGAGGGAATGAGTGCGACTTGTGGGACTTGATAGTTAGCTGCTGCCAGTTGGAATCGAGCACAAAGCACAAATGGCCATGCCAAAGCTGCACAGCGTCTTATCGAGTGGCATAAAAAGAATTGCGTATGAATGATTTATGATATTGGGGAGAATGGGACTTGGCCAACTCAACTTAACTCAGCAGCAGCTGCCCTGAACCCAAACTGCATTAATGCATTTGCTGCTAGAGAGCATTTTGTAACAAGGAAATGCCTCAAATCCAACAGAAATCCTTTAAACGCAAAGAAAAAGGGAGAATAATTTAATAAAGAAAGAAATTTCATAAACGTTGTCCTGACGATGCGCGAACAAAGCAATGAATGAACGCAGCACTCGGAATAAGCCAAATAAAATGAAATACCAGGCAAAACAATTCAAAGAGTGAGCACAACACACAAAATGTCACATTCTGGTCACATACATGGAAAACAAAAGCTCTGCACTTCTGAGGAATTCAACACTGCAAATATATGAAAGAACAACATGAAAGGGCAACGCAGTAGGAGATGAAGGCAAAATACACTGACAGAATGTATCACATCAAAAACGTGACAAATTTGTAATAAAATTTGCTTGATTACCTCAAAAGAATTTGATTTGCCTTTGCTATGACTACAACTCGAAGTAACTTCAATGTGTTTGCTAGCAATTATTTTGGGAATGTTTTGCGGGGATGTAGCAACAAGTTTTCGATACATGTCAAATTAAATAGAGTTTGGTATAGTGTTTTTAAGTTCAAGCTTAGATTGCAATCCTTCATTTTTAAGAAACATTTATTTAATAAAATCATTTTTTCGATGTAACTTCAAAGCGTTTCCTAGGAAATATTTGGGTAGCTATAGCAAGAAGATTTATCAACATGTGAAGCAAGTGAAGTGTAGATTATTTTCCTTTAATATCATCAATGTTATGTCATTGATTTTTGGGTAACATTTATTTTGCAAAACTTCAAAGTGTTTGCTGACAATTATTTTGGAAATGTTTTTGGTAGCATCAAATTTTCGGTACTTGAATTGTAATAAATCGAGTGTGGTAAAGTGTATTTAAACTTAAGCTTAGTTTTCAATCATTTTCAAAATATTTTTTTCAAAGTAAACTTCGTAGTGTATCCAGACAAATATTTGGGTAGTTGTAGAAACAAGTTTTATTTTCATGCAAAACAAGTAAAGTGTTGAGTATTTTTCCTTAATATTAATTTTCGATCATAAATTTTGTGGCAAATTTTATTTTAAGAAACTTTAAAGTCTTTTATAAAAATTATTTGGGTAGCCGTAGCAACAACATTTCTGTACTATTAAAATTAAAGATAACGTTGTGTAGTGTAAATTTCTTTAATCTTAGTTTCCAATCATTGATTTTTGGGCAACATTTCTATAAAACTGAATGTTTCACAATAAGTCCCCCAGCTTAGATGTCCATAAAAGCGAAGTGAACTGCAACAATAGTTTTATGATTCATCTAGCGTTGAGTTAACTTGAATCTCTAGAGCAAAAGTGAGTAAAAACAAAGGATAAGAGTAGCGAAGCAACTGTTGACCAACTTGGAAGTAAAATAACAACAACAGCATCTGTTGCAGTAGCACTCGCAGTGGCAACAACAATAGCTTGCTTACAACAGCAACAATGTTGCTGCTTCGTCGAATGTGGCATGCGGCAAAAGTTACGCGCACTTTGACGCGTAAAACCGGTAGCTAAAATGGCTGCCAAGCGGAGTCGAGCCAAGCTAAGATGGGGACGACGATGGCGACAACAAAAAGCGTGAAACGTGCGTGAGTTGCCGCCAAGCAGCGATGCTGGCAGCGACGCCGGCAGCAGTAGCTTTAGCTACAGCAGCAACAACAGCAGCAACAGCAGTAGATACACAGTCAAGAGATATCGCGAGAGGTTGTCGCTACACTACGACAACATGTTGCGATTGCCACAGCTTCTGCTTTCAGTGCAACTTCTTGTCGTTGACTCGTTATTGTTGTTGTTGCTGACGCGGTTGCTGTTGCTGTTGTTGTTGTTGCTGAGTGCCCCATCGGGCAAAAGTTGCCGTATCGTTGATTACATTTGCAATTTAGCGCTTGTTCCCCTCCTCCCGGTATAACTAGGTTACGATACACACACTCGGGTGCTTTATCAGCGTGCGGGGAATATGCTTCCCTAAATCAAGTCAAGTGTATTTAGAATTCGGCAACTCCCAGTTGTAGCAGAAGCTTCAGCACATCGCTGTCACTCTTTTTTATATGGCTTTCTTACACGCACGTTTTTGCGGCTTCTGTTTTTTTTTTTTTGTTTTGTTTACAATCTTTATTTGTGTGACTTAAATATTATTGCATTTGTTTAAAAAGAAGATTTCTGCAAAATCAGACTTCTCAAAGTTCGTGCTCTTCAGCAACTGAATTGATTTGAAGATTTATTATTCAAATTCTTGTAACGAAGATTAATTTCTGTATTCATCATTTTATATAATATATTCAAATTACCTTTTGAAATATATAATTTACTTACTCTAACATATAATTTGAAACTCATGCATAAACTTGATTTAGTTTTCTAATAACTAACTTTATTCAAATTGTGCCCCAAAAAGTAGGGTATCATTTAGTCAACACCTCTCTACGCAGTTTGTCGACTAGATTTTAGTAGAGCACGCTTAATTGTTAGATTATGTTCAGCTTGAAGCTGTAATTAAATTGTCGCAGCTCATTGTTTATATAAGTTTTTTATTGCTGTTCCTATTAAATAATTACGGAGTGCATAAACGTAGCACTTTGAAGTCGACAAAGTCGATGCCAAAGCTAAGCTTAACCCCCTCGCTCGCTGGCCAATGCCAATGCTCGCCGAGAGTGTTTTGCTATAATTATGTAGAACATGGAAATTTTGTAGCACAGTGTATAGCGGGTCGAGAGCCAGATCATTACGGGGCTCAAGTTGTCGGCACTGGCGGGTCACTAATTAGTAGCAATTAAATTCATTAATTCAAATTAATATGATTTGAAAAACATAAAACTTAGTGAAAAAGACGACGAAGACAAGAAAAAGGTTTTCGCGTTACGCATTTTACACGTCCAAAGGCAAAGAATGAAGAAAAAACGTAGCAACAACAACAACTTTACAGTAAGCTGAGCGACCCCAACTCAGACTTCATCTTTGGCTTTGCCTTCGACCAGGCCAATGACCAGTAGGAAACAATGGCACAAAGTGTGAAAAGCAATGTTAATGATGCGAGATCTGCGCGCAAAGACGCAGACAGAGACTAATGAATGTGGCGCGGGTTTGGGGCAACTCTTCTTGCTACAAGCTGTAAATGTCAGAAATGAGATATATACAAATATATTTACAGGCAATGGCAATTATTTTACTTTGTCGCTGAAAAATTGCAAATACTTAAATTTAAGTTACAATATTCATGTAAATATAATCAACTTAATTTTGAAATATTTGTAAAATACTTTTCTACGATTTTTTTATTGATTGTATTGTGATTTTCTTAATCTAATCGATACTGAAATTGCAAATCAAATATTAAAGACATTTAACATGCTAATTGTTATGTTAATATAACTAACTTAATTTTGAAGTATTTGTTAAATAATTTACTCAGATCTCTTTTAAATGTATTTAAGTTTTAACTTTTTAGCATCGATTGTGATTTTTTTTTATCGCTACTCAAATTCCCCATAAGCAAATCAAATATTAAAGACATTTTACATGTTCATTGCCTCACTTAGATATTGAATCTAAATTGAAATTCCGACAATCGCGTGCATAAAATAATGTTTTGCTTAATCTTCACTCTTCGAACTCTCTCTCGGTAATCGAATCGAACATTAAAGTCAACTTGACATCATCCTCTGCACAAATTATGGCCACACACATTGGGATTGTCTTCCTGGCTGGATTGCTGCGACGCTTATCGGTCTTTGGTCCTTCGTCGTTGGTCCTTGGTCCTTGGCAATTGGTGGGACCTCCCGCTGTTCTGTTTATTTCTAATATCCTGACGCCGTTGGCGACAATAAACACGCCCACATTGAATGGCTTTCTGAGCATCTCTCACACACATAAAAGCCCATAAAGCGCAGCGGTTGCCGCTGTCATTAAAATCTCTTTTTTGGCAGTTTTATACTCGCACTCGTATCTAAGGCCTATACACTAAGGGCAATTCCCTTCCCATCTCGGAACACCTTTAACCCCTGGTTGGTGGCGATACATCGAAAAGGTTTTGGATGGAAAATTTCTCCCCTTTGTCTAATTTGATAAGAGCTCGGGAGACAGATGAAAATGCGTAAATGAAAACGAATCTTTTGCCATTCTTTTCGCTTTTTTGGCTTTTTTTTGGGCGTGTAAATTGCTGTTGTTGTTTTTTTTCTACGCCTTCGACAATTGCTTTTCTCTAAAGTGCTCAAATCGCTTGCGGGCCAAGATTTCAGTTTTATAAAAAATGTAAAAGAAAAATGCATTCCTTTCACAGTAAAAAACTTTTGTTAATTACATCGAACATAATTTTTTGTTCTCTCTCTTGTCGAGTGCAGTCGTTGCGTAGGTTTTGTTATTAGTTTTGTTGAGGACTAGCTTTGGCTTTGGCATTGCCTTTGGCTTTAGCCATGGCTTTTGTTTAACCTCATAGCGTCCAAAAATTTATTGGCCCAACTTCAAAAACAACGAGCAAAGTTTTGGCCGGGCCAACACCTTTCACATGCTTTTGGCATGAAAAAGCGTTAAAAGTTTTTTCTCCTGGCATTTTTGCATGACGTGTTGAATACCTTGGTTGTAGTTGTTGCTGTTGCTGCTTCCACCCATTTCCTTCCCTTTTTTATTATTTGTTGTTTTTCATCTGCAGCACAAAAGGTAATGGGTTAATTAAGGTTTTTGCTGAGCTCAACTGCGGTTGCTGCACTGTGGGTTAATTAAGTGGCATGAAATTTCATAAAAATGCAAGTAAATTGATTAAAAATTGCAAAGCCAAGCTAATGACAAGCGCTGTGACTGTGACGTTGACGTTTTATATGGGATGAAAGTGAGGTTAAGTTGCCCAACAAATGAGGTTAAGGTGAAGCTGCAGAGTTGCCACCTGATGAAAGTGAAGCTGAACTAAATTCAAAGTGAATCATGAAATAAAAGAAATTATAATAGACTGAATAAAGCATTCAAGCTTTATTTAAAGATGTCATTGTACTAGTTGAGTTCATAACTTCTTGTCTGTTTTTTTTTTGCTGCATTGCTTCGACTAGAAAATGACCGGCGTTAAATTATGTACAATATCCGACAATTGTGGATAAGCGATTACCGATATGCGATAGCATATCAAGCAATGCTTATGGACGTATCAAAAACTTGGCAAAAAAGCAAAGAAAAATCATTGCTTATTGTTAATTTATTTCCTTTTTGGCTTTAGAATTCTTTTTTATTGACTGCGCTTTGCACGCTCGCCCGAACTGAACGAACTCTTCGAACTGCTGCGAACTCTGCGGACTCTACGGATGTGGCATATCCGGTGCCATGTGCCGCACACACGATGACGACGACGACGTCGACGACACAACTGCGAAGCGTGGGGGGCAATGACCATAAGAGACAGCAGAAGCAGCAACAGCAATAGCAGTGGATGGAATGGAAAGAAACACACTCCAAAATGGGACAGGACAGAGCTCACTGGCTGGCCATAACAAAGCCTCGACACATTCAGTGGGAACTTTTAAGCGCCTTGGCTGGGCTTGTAATGAACTTTTATTTGCATTGTGCGAATGCGGGATGTAGATGGGGATGAGATGGTGGGGGGTGTGGACAAGTGTGCCAGATTCTTGTTCAACTCAACCATAAGTCGATACACTTGCCGCCCATTTCAATTCATTCATTTATCCCATAAAGCGACCGCCGCATGTGTTGCAAGGACTCGTCGATTTGGTATTAGGTTGTGTTCAGTACACTCTCTGTCTCTTTCTCACTCTCTGCTTTGCCACCCTCAAAATCGATTTATGGGCATTTCCGGGTTGAAATCACTTAAAAGAACTTGTAGACGACGAAGCGAAAGGGCAACGGGAATGACGCGACGCTTGCTTGTTAGCTCCTCACTCGGCGAAGTCAGCGAAGTCTTTTGTGCTTGGGTTTTATATTTCCCCTTTTTGATCGCATTCATATGGACCTTTCTTTATACATGTATGTATATGTAACGTACTCGTATTTGCTCCACTTCCACTTCCTCTTCCAGCTACAACAACTCCATTCGTTTGTTCTCTCTGTCTTTGTGTGTGCAAAAATTTTGCGCAAATTTGTAAGCTTTATAAAATAAATATTGCAGGGCGGAATTGGAGAAATAAAATATGAGGGGGTTAGGTCTCTTGACTTTGGGGTTGTATTTTTAGATGTTTTTGACTCGCAATCTACTTAGGACAAGTGGACAAAGTAAATGTTGTAATTGAGTAACATTCAGAGATGTGACTTGAAGATATGATGTATCACTAATATTTTATTTATTTGAAAACTAATTAGAATCAATATATAAATATACGTAAAGTGTTGCTAATTAAAATATATTTCGACATAAATTTTGTATTAAGCATTGGAAGATTAGACTTAACGATATGATGTATCTATAATATTATATTCATTAGGAAAATAGCAACAATTTATGAAGCACTTATGAAGAACACATAATGAAATTCACAACTTACAATATTTATAAACTTGTAGAAATAAAATATTACACATTTCGGATAATTTGTCACTCAAAATATATGTCGGAATTTCCCCCACATCAAATCTAATTGATGTTGAAATTTTCATAGTTGTCTGCTCCCTTTATGTCCGAACTTATGGCATTGTCAACATTTGGGGCGCTTGTCGCCCCTCAAGTAATAATGCACTTTAAAGTGCTAAAGTCCACTAAAAAAGAATCCATTAACACTTTGTGTTTAAAGTGTTTGCGAGTGTTTCACAAATATGCACACAAATATTTTGAGCGCATACTCCTAAAAATTGTTTGTGTGTGCTCCGTTCTGTTCTGTGCTGTGCTGTTCTCCCATCTCCTGCAGCAGCTGTCCACTTTGGCATTATAATTCTGATGACTCTGGTCTGTCGTCATGTTTACACTTTCAATAAAAATCCACTCTCAGTTTAATGTGCCAGACGTACACGACGTCGCCACGCCATGGCGATGATGCTATCCCTACAGTCCGGGACTTTCGCCACAATTATGGCCTTTAACCCTTTTGTCAACAACTTTGAGTTTATTTGGACTTTATATGCACATGCCGAGCATGTCGCAGTCGCAGTCGGAGTCAGAGCTCTGTCTGGTTTTTAGCTGATGCTGCCCAAAAAATGCCTTTGAGCATTGTCATAAGCCGGTTTTTCGGGGACTTTTCGCCTCTCCTGCTTCTCCTCCGCCTCTCGCATAATAATTTTATATGCTTTTTGGCTGCATTTTTGCATAGTCAGTTTTGCAGGCAAAGCTGTGGCAACTTTGAATTTTCTATGGCGACCACAACCACACGTTGCATAGCAGATGATGAGTCATATATGCAATTCTTTAAAGGGCGAATCTTTAAAAGGGCATTTTCCCACTTGTGTCAAAATCGAAACTCCACTCGAAATTAAATGTAACAAAACTTTTCTGTTTCCTAGGCAATTTTTCTGTTGACATTTCATTATGCAACACCCCCAAAATGTGGATGATGATGTTGAGGGTTGGTTCTGCACATTTTTGCGTATTTTGCCAGCTCACGTAATAAAAATAATAATAATAATCATAATATTTTGATTTGATTTGCCTGCAGTGAGCCCAAAAAGAATTTAACCCCCAACGCGTGTTTATAATTTACGATAATTGCGCCGACTTGTGACATTTTCAATTAATATTTGAATCTAGGCAGAGTTCTATGAGTCGCAACCAAACGACGATTTTCAACAGTTGTCGATGAAATTATTAATTAGCAATATTTATGTAAGGCAACAGAAGGCCAGCTGAGGTTTCCCTCTCTTGCTCGCTCTCTCTCTCGTTCTCTGTGTGTGTGTTTGTGTTTCTGTTTACATTTGATTTGATGTGATTTTGTTTGCTCAGCGAGCTCAGCTGGACTCAAACTGAATGTCCTTTTGTATATTAATTGGACTTTTGGGTCATCAGCTGATTATAATGGGCAGTTTTCCAGGTCATTGAGCAGCTGTTGTGTTAATCGACTGGCAGATACTCTCTTTAAAGTGCAGTTCTGTGTTTGCTATATCTTTTTTTTTTGTACTAACTTTGGCAAGTGCTTAACGACAGTGCCATAAAATCAAATTTATGCATTACCAACTCTGCTATCAGCATCCGCATCACCTGCATTGCCACGTGCCTCGGGGGAGCTCACACTTTAAATAGGCATTAAATTGATACTGCCAAGCGTAAAAAGTTTTCCCTTTTTCTTTTTTATTTTTGGGTCTCTCTTTCACCCCCTTTGGCAAGACTGCTGGCAACCCGCACATATTCCTAATCGCTTTATAACTTCTAACGCATTTTATCAGCGCTAACTTCCACATCCCCCGTCTGCAAATTCCTGCCGCACTCAACAGGAAAAGTTATTGTTAAGTCTACGAAAATGTCGCTTGCACGCACTAAGCACTTGATGCGACATCGTGCTCTCAACCCACGCTTTGCAACACTGGCGAAAAAATGTTCATCGCATGCTTTGCTTCACTTCTCTTGTGACGCGTCATTCATCCAGCATTTTTAGTATTTCCAGCATAAATATATATATATGTATGGGAGTTTGTCTGGCAGTCTGTCGTCGCCACTTCCCCTTGCTCCCCTTCTCTCATCAACATCTTGACTCTGTCCAGACACCGGCATGCAGGCGGAAATTATTGTCGACGGCGTCTTGCATTTTTCCTTCTCTTTTCTTTTCTTTTCTTTTGTGATGCCAAAACTTTTCGACGCCGCCACACAAAAAGTTGCCACACTTTGTGGCATGTTTTTCATTTTTTTCTTCTTTGCAATTTCTTCTGCTGCTGTGAAGCTTGATTCACTTGTGTCTGGCGGCGTAAACAGATTTATTTATTTATTTACTCCGATTAGATGGCAGGCAGGCTGGCAGCTTTATCTGTTCTATGTCAATTGTGAATGGGACAGAGTGGCAGGGAATCACCCTAAGCTCAAAACGTGTTATTCACCTGCTAAAATAGCAGAACCCAACCCCCCGAAAGTAATAATCGCACGTATCTTTACAACCGAACATAAAAAATGACTCACAATGATTCACAATTTGCAAAAAAGAAAACACGTCGATAAGATAACAAGCCATGTACATTACCTACGCCTGTTATCTGATAAGAGTTTTCAGTCCAGAACGCGTATATATTGCCAATTGCTGCCTAACTGCGACACAGTATAACAATTCCAGTTGAGGAATTAAGACCTACAGCAAGAGGATAACAAGAGAATTTCAAACAACAAAAGACTAAGAATGCCGCCACCACCACACCACGATCGTCTCTTTGGCATCCATTTGGGATTGCATTTGGGCCACCATCACGGCCACCACGGACACCATCCGCCACCACCGCCGCCACACCACCACCATCACCACCACCACGGACCTCCGCCGCCACCTCACTACGATCACCACCACCATCATCACCACCACGGCCCTCCACCACCGCCGCCGAGCCACTTTGATCATCACTATGATCATCACCACCACCACGGACCACCACATCATCATCATCATCACTGCTAAGGAATTGATGAAATGATGAAGCGATGAATTTTGTGATTTCCCTGTGAAGTGAATTCATATAACATAGTTTTACGAATTTTATTTATTTTATACAAAACCTAAAAAGCCCATAAAAAATATAAAACCACTTCAAAAACTAAATACAAATATGTGTTTCTTTTTAAATGGAAACTTGGAAATAAATATAGTGACATATTTAATGCTATTTGTATAATAAATAACTACAAAATGGTTTTGGAACCTAAATTAAATAAACATTCAAGTACAAACTCATTACTTATGGTGTCAAAAGATGTAAACTTGTGATATGTGTCTAACACTTTATCTTATCTTTGAGTTTGCCTAAGGGAACCCAAAATAAATACCACAAAAGAAAGTACAACATTCTAAATATAAATCAATGTCAAAGAAAACTAATACAGTAAACGTTACTTTCAATTATGAAATTAATAACTGCATAACACAAAAAAAAAATGGTGAAATTATTCACTATACAAAGAAGAAAAATAAAAAAAATAATGAATAGTGCATGAAATTAATACAAATATACATACTAAAATAATGTATGCGTCACATTAACATAGTATAATATAATATTATACTATACTTTACATGTCAAAGCAATCATTTTTAATGGTAAATTTTATTTGTGCATTTATGAAAATAAATATAAAATAAAAACTGACTTCGTACACAAAACAAAAATGTAAATATTTTCAAGCCTATTAAATCTAGGCATTAACAATTGCGCAATTGGGTATTAGTAATAGCTGATAATAAGCGTACCAAGAACGACATGATAAGATGGTAATCGGAATAATAAATATCTTATCTATATTCTATTCACAAATATAATGCGCAAAAAAAAAACATTCACATATCCAATGCACCAATAAAAGTGATTCGAAAGTGACATTGCTTTTGAAATGATAAACTATCATTCAATATCTATAAATAAAATGATTTATGACATTTGATAAATAAGAATTTGCTATAAATAGCAAAGCCTTTGTATTAGATAATTGAATGAATGCGTAATCTGAGCAAAAAACGAAGTATAATAAGCGGCTTATGGCGACCACATTGTGAATTAGCCACAGCGACAATTCAATTAGGTGGCCCGCGGTTAGAAGTACAAATATACATAAAAATATATGTATGCGATGTATATATGTATGAAACTAACTACTGTAGCTATAACTGGGGCCGAACGACCTAAGCATTGTTAGGCGCATAAATATAAATGAATTAAATATCAATGGCCCAGACAAATATTGGCCAATTACAAGCCATTAGAACTGTTTGTCACATAACACTAATTAGCAGCAGCTACAAATGTGTAATTTAATTTTTTTCTCCCCAAACTCAACTCGTGAATAAGTAAGGGAGGGGAGGAGGAAACGCGTGAGGCAACTGTCATAAAATGCAAAATGTTGCCAATGGCGTGGGACGTTGATTCGACACCTGGAAAATATTGGTAATTAAAATTTGCCATGTTAGCCAGCTAAGCCGGTTCGTGGTTTGGCTCTCTGACGTTGTCTAATAATGTTGTAAAACATGTTGCCATTAAATAAAGCGACAGACATGGCCAAAATAACACCCCAAAGGCAGCAGCAGCAGCAGCAACAACAACAAAAGCAGCACGAGCAGCAACAGCAGGCGTTACATTTTATTGACTTTATTGACAACCCAACGAAACGAAAAAAACATCCAAATAATATTAATATATACCCCTCCATATATATATTTGTAAGTGACTGAATTTTAATCGAAACTCTTCGACGACAAGTTGGGCTAATGGCCAACGGTAGCATTTCTCAGCCTGTCTGCCTGTCAATTAACTATGAAAATTATTTGTGACCAACCCACTAAGCCAAAGCGGCAAACCCGTCTAAATGCATTTTTGACAATTTTAAACGACAGACCTCAAATTGACGGCTCACTGCGAAAGTGAAACCTGTCACACACTCGCACAAAACTGGCCGTAAACAATTCACAACTCACATCTCAATTCATAATTGTCAGCGTATATTTTGTGTGTGTTTGCCGCTTTTAATTGAAATACTTAAATTATGTAGTTCAATTTCGAGCAGCGACAAAGTGAACCCGTCGTGTTGCCCATCTTAATTATTATTTGAATTTAATTACGACGTAAAAGCAACAACTGCTGGCAGTTTATAAATAATACTTTCAAGTGAAATGAATTGATTTCATTTTTATTCTCTGGAAAAATAAACTTCATCAGCGTGGTCGGTTACGGTTATTTAAAGCAAGTTGGCAGCTCCCCAACTGCAAGTTGGCAGTCATATTTTATAGCCATTAGATAATAACTCGGCAGCTCTTTTAATTTTGTTTTGACTAATCGAAAACGTTTTGTCTTTCATTTACTATTTCATGCTCATAAATACCACTTTATAGCAAGTTAGCATGCCCCCAGCAATCCGAGCTAGTTGACAGTCTTAATTTATTAGATGCAATAAACAAAAGACTTTGTCTCCCACTCTGCAATAAAGCAAGTTGACAGCATTGTTTAATTGGTATCATATAATAAGATATATAAGATAATATTTAACATATTGATTCAGCTATAACAATTTTATTGCTTTTTCCTTTAACACAAGTTGGCAGCTTTCTAACATATTTACTAATTCAAACTGTTTTCTCTTTTATTTACAGGTATGTACTCGTAATTATCTCCCTAAGTATCCGACAAGTACAAGTATGTATTGTATAGTATTCCTAATCTTACAATAGCTGAAAATAAAATTCATAATACAATATAATAGCCACAACAATATCTTCCATCTAATACAATACTTAAGTAGCTGTATGTGAGCAAGTCATTTGGGGTAATAACACAACACTCGAATATAATCAAAGTCAAGAGTAATTTCAAGAATTCAACTCATGACATTTGACCATCTGCGATTACATAAAACAATTTAATAAACCCATGAAAAATCAAAAAATGCGATAACTGCGAACCAACTACAACTACAACAAGGGAAACATTGGCTCAAACTCACATGTGTGGCAATAAAAATTCCTTGAGTAAACACACACACAGAGAGGAGTGAGCCCAATGATGGGCGGACAAACTGAAGGGAACTGAAAGACAAAAGCCATATCAACTACGCGTGCTCGCAACTATCTGGCGAATGTAATCAGCCAAAAACCAAAAGAGCAGCGAGAGGCTGAGAGCAAAGATCCCTGAGTAGCCAGAACTCTGTCCCAGACATAGACTCAGAGTCAGAGGCAGACTCAGCGTAATGTTGCTTGTTAGTACTAATGATGGCTAACTTTCCGACATCTTCGCTTCTTGTGCCCCAATGAGCCAGCAGATGCTGAAACAAATAAAGAAAATAAATGGCATGCATAGAGCTAATAAAACAACGAAATTTAAATACTCTAACTATTTAAAATAAGTTCTACATTTTTCTACAAATAAGGGTAGTAATATAATAAATTTTGAGAAATATGTTTAGAAGAAAATATAAAAGCAGCATAGTGATACTTTTACTGGGGACGAATTCTTATCAAGCAATTTATAAGATCTCTTTAATAACAAGAGATTTGATGAAATACTTTTAACTATAAATTTGAATATAATGCTACATCTATATTAATCAATAACCTTAAAGTAAATAATTAAATGAATTCAAATACAAATTTTAATAGGCCTTCGACACTTCGAATACAACATTTTATAAATTTTCTATAAATCGAAAAAGCTAAATATAATTTTTTAACGTTCATGTATAGATCTGAATTTATTTGAATCAATAAATTTTAATAGTAACTATTAATATACAAAACTAAATTTATTTAAAGCTTAAAGAGTTTAATTTGAAATAAACTTTCGACACTTTGATTTGCCAAGTTGACAAGCCATCGCATATACCCATTTGGCGCCTAGGGCATACCAAAGGAAAATAAATTTGTACAGCTGCGATAGAAGCGGCGCGATATGCCTCCAAATGTGCTCCGGCCTGGTCTGGCCAGGCGATGGCGATGCCGATGGCCATTTCGCATGTATGTCATAAATTGCCTATGGAAGCGCAGCAGCAGCAGCAGCAGCCAAACGCAGTCGCAGTCGAACAACAAGTTTTGGGAGGTTGCCCCGTTGAGCATTAGTTTCAGGTTGAGGTCCAGGTCCTCAGGTCCCAGGTTCCAGGTTTCAGCAGTAAAAATTAATAGGCAGCATAATAAGCGGGATTTTATGACAAGCGTGCACCTTAACGCAGCAGTTAGCCACGCCTCAAAATGTTTCCCCCCCCAAAAAGTTCAGCCCAGTTTGTGCCGAAAGATTTCTCATGGCATCATCATCAGACAGTAACAGTCATTTGGCTTTAGCTTTGGCTGAGGTGAGGGATCAGTTGGTCGCGTAGTCACTTGAAAATTACGCAAATTGAAAGTTACATCGTTTGGGCTGGTGACGTGCCATGGCCAAAATGGGCATTAGGCCAGGCCAGGACACGAGAAGTGTATGCTGACCAGCCTCCCTCACTCCCTCTCTCTCTCTTTCTCCTCTGTTGTTGTGGCCAAATCGTTTTTGCTTCACAAGTTAGTTATGAGCTTCGCATTGGCGCTACAAGATTCCGCTTTATGATAATTACACGCAGCTCCAGCATCGCGTCGCGTTGCTTTATTTATATGCAATTCAATATGTGTGAGCCAGACAGCAGCAACGGCAGCAGAAGCTGCGGAAAATTGAAAAACTTTGCAGTAGGGGAAAATATATGGCCGATTATGTAAGAGCTTATGGTGGTATATCGTTATTGGGCGGATTGTCGGCATTGTGAGTTTATATAAAACGAGCTAATGGCTTTACGAGTTTAATTGAAATGAGCAGCGGGGAGGTGAATGGAATGTGTGAAGAGAGAGAGAGAAGCCGTGGTAGCAACAAGTGGCAAGCTTAACTATCATAACAAATGATGAAAGCGTATTTTCAGGATTAAAATGATTCAGATATATTTTCCAGGCATAACCAAATTTATCTCTACCAAACACTAAATACGAAATTTTCAAGAATTTGTTAAGATTCATGCAAACGAGAAAATATGTGCTTAAGCCATTTTAACTCAATAAAATGTTGTTGTTAAGAATAATAAAAATAAATGAGAAGATTTATTTGGGCTTGCGCCAATTTAACTCTATTAAATGAATGGATAAAATAACATACGTATTTTCAATATAAATATTCACAAACGTTTCTTCGATACCGTCGTATATTGGCTTTATAAAAATGTAATAAAAAAATAAAAATGAACAGGAAATAAAATAATAGTTAACATAAACTCTAATAACGCAGCTTAGAAAACGTTAAAAATTTTGAAACGTTTCTATGTTACATTATATTGATTTTATATAAATATAAAAAGGAAACAGAAATGAGCTACACATATAATAGTTAACATAAATTCTTATAAGACAGCTTAGAAAAGGTTTCAAATCATTGAAAAACAAAGACTGTAAATTCTTTATATGGCTTTGAAGTTAGAAGGCAAAATAAGTAGAAATTAATCTTTTCTCAACTATAAACCCAACCTATGTAAAGTTTTTTTTAGTATCAACAAATAAGGCTAACACGAAAAGAAAGCTTCAACTTTATAGCTTTTACATTTCGAACAAATTAATGGCAGTTCCAAGCGCATTTCCTGACTACAAGCATGGCCTCAACTTCAACAAATAACAGTAACTAAAAAGACTTAACGAACAAACCAAGCAGTAAAAAGAACCATGAGTGTACATCTCACAGAATATAAACCAAACAGTGCCTTGGGCACACTCGCCTTCACCTTGGCCATATAGAGAATTTATAGCAGAGGGACTTATACGACCTCCAAGCTTCGTGGGCTGCGTCTTGATGCAATGATATAACCATAACAGCAAGTCGCATAATATTCATTAGAAGTTTATGACAGCCTACGCTCCAGCATAGTTGTAAAACCAACTTTTATGTCTAGGAAAATAGATAAACGACATCGAGTCAAACGCTATATCCAAAACCAAAAATAAAACTGTAGAATCATTAAAATGATTAAGTGATAACTTCAAATGGTAATCGATGGCGCGGCTCAGTTTTTGGTAGCGAACAATGAACCCGAAATGTTTATGATGGTAATTATAGTAGTTTTTAACAATGGACGACACCGAAATCTATTAGTAAACACACAAATGATGAGAAATTGAATCGACTAGAGAGAGATAAAAAAGAGAGACGAAAGAGCTGCCATAAATCATGCACCATCGATGAGGGGATCATCCAAATGCGGAGACACTTGTCAATGCCATTTTGGATGTCTGGCCAGCCATAAAAAACAACCGAAGCCAAAACTGAGTCTGGGTTTTGATATGTAAATTAGCTACAAATCGAAATAAAACAGCCCTTTTCTCATCTTTCTCTCTCTATTCTGCTATTGTTGTCTTGAGGCCCTATGCAAATGGATTGCATTTGCAGCTTTGCATTTTAGATCTGTGGCCTGCATTTTTATTACTTGTCAAAATACGACAAAATTTATGGCAGCTGAGCAATATTTTTAACGCCAAAAGCAGCGCAAAAAGAAAAATTCAAAGGAAATATTCAGGCGCACATAAATCATACAACTGGAGTCGAGACTCCAAAACTCTGGAGCCGAATCTGAATCTGATGTTGATGCTGCTGCTGCTGCTGCAGCAGCAAAAGACAAAAAAAGGAACACAAAAATAAAAACACAAATGCGGCGCATAAAAGTCATAAAAATGAAATTAGCCATACAACGAGACTGGTTGCGAGGCAACTCGAAGCGAAAATCTCATTTCCCGGGGCAAGCGAAACTTGTCGCGCGAAATTGTTAAGTGGTGAAGGAGGGCGGCATTAAATTTAATATAAATTTAAATTGCGCCACTTAACGCGAGACAGCAGCATTTTGGCCCTCGTTATGGTTAAACAAACTTTTTCGAAATCAAAGCAAATGGAAACAATTGTCACCATTGAAGTTGGATCGCATTACATAGAGAGTTACATTAATAATTCTTCGAATTTATTGGGAAAAAGGAAATTGTGTACTTGCCCTACGCTGTCCTGCCACAAACTGTGTTGCCAAAAACTTCACACACACACAAGAAGAGAACAAAACTTCAAAAGAATGTGGCAAACTATCCGCACAAAGTTTGCTTCCCCCTCTTCTACCACACATAATTAAGACTTCTTCGAGGAGCTGAATTAGTGGAAATGAGCTAATGAACCAAAAGTTGCGCCAAGTAAAACTTCAAAGCTTGAAGCAACCATGAAACTACTCATCAAACGATAGACAACACCATCTGCCATTCATCTTCATTTTGTGTTGAGGCCGCCGCCGCCGCCGCGATCATTTCGAATGTGTCTATTCCAATGGGAACTCTCTCTCTCATTCACTCTCTTCTCTCCCTCGAAAATTCTAAGAAAATTCTGCCTCGGTCGGTGAATATCAAAGACGACGGCGACGTTTGCCCACAAAGAAGTCAAAGCAAAAAAGGCCAAACAATTTTTGCTTTCATTTGAAAAATGGCATTAAACTATTTTGCATGAAACCAGACGTGAATCATTGAGAGATTCGCTTCGGCATGTGTGTGGTGTCATTGCTACAGTGGACACTCGAAGTGTGCAACCAGCATTTGCATTCTCCATATACTCCAAAGATCTTTGCCGTCCACTATCAATTGTTGTCATTGTTACAGTAAAGTCGTTAATTGACGAACCATTTGCATGGTATTTTTCTTGTTGAGATCCATTCATGCTTCACTCTATCAACGCCACAGTCTATCATTGACTGACTGATGAACTATTTTGTGGTAGTCCATTTCCCCCTCTCTCTCTCTCTCTCTCTCTGTGTATCTTATTCTTCGCTCTGTTGCGTTTCGCTTTGATCTTTTTTTAATAGGAAGCGCCCGAGTTGTTGAGTGAAATTTATGGGCGATGAAAAATGCAAGTGATTTAAAAGCAAAAAGATACTTACTTATACACAGAGCCTTTGGGGCGTATACGTAATCGGGGAAACATTAACACACAACAAGCCAATTAATTGAAAGCAAATTGGCCATTAACTAGCCAAAAACGTTAAAACGATCCTCGAGAGATTAACCGCAAGTGTTCATCAACACCAAAAAGCAAAGAAACACAAAACAAAAACAAAAGCGAAACGCGTAAACAGCAGCCAAACAAACCAACGAAACGATCGATCGAACGATCGATCTCGATGAAACGATCAATGGAACGAGCCTAAACGAAACTCGGTTACAAACTCGGCTAGCGATCGATCGATTGATTTCCAAATGGAGAAGACGAGAAAGAGAGAGATAGATAGAGAGGGCGAGCGATATACTCATACTACGTTACAAGATCGCTTGATCAACATCAAACAAAACGACCCGCTCAATGGCTTGATTAATGTGCGCCACATCAATCAGAGAGCTGCAGGCACATCGAGACTGAAGGGGAACCGCATAAAATAAACATAACAAACTTTAGCGAATGTTTAAAGTCGCCCATGAGCACACAGAGGGGACTAGATATATACGTATATATATATATCTGGCTATGTCTGCTGCACCCACACACAAATTGAGTTCAACTCGTTGTGGTTGATTTTTTTTTTGGGCTCAAAGTCTTGTCAAAATAAATGAGCCAACATAAATCGAGCATTGGCTAGAGGTACTATAAATTCGAATTCGCATTCGTACTACGACTATATCCAAAGTTGGCTTTCGATCTGCAACAAAAGCAACCAACAAAGTGACGACTGATCGAATCAGCATGGCCAAAAGGAAAAAACGCCAAATGCAATGCCCACAAATAAACAACGAGAACAACACAAACAGCAACAACATCAGCAGGGTTTTGCTTAGTTTAAAGATCACGATCTTTTGCAGCTCCATGAAGCGTTTGCCGAAATGAGCAACAAACACAAAACAAACCGAATGAAACAAAGCAAAACAACAACAACAACAAATCACGTTTGTGATCTTGACTTTAGACACCAAGAAGACAAAAAGCCTACAGTTGAAAACATGCAAACAAAAATAAAACTCAACTCGGCGATACTGAAACGGCATTAAAGCGAAAGAAAAGTCATTTAAATAGCCGGCTTTAAGAGTTGGCGAATTTAAAGGGAAACATTTGTTTTCAAACCGATGACGCCGCAAGTAGCCCAGAGGCGTTCAGTGTGGCACGAAGGGAAACGCAGGTGAGACTGCGAAAATTAAAGATATAAATGGGGAATGAGATCATTTGCTTTTTAGGAAATGAGAATTTAAGAAATGAAAGAATTCAAATAATTTAAATTATTATATCCTCTCTATATAATTCCACATATTTGGATAATGGATTTAAATTGGTATTTGCTAAATTCAAAATAATTTATTTTTTTAAGTCATGTTTTTAAGATTATGAAAATATAAAATAGTACAATAATTTTTGCTACTTTTGTTAATTAGATTTTGATTTATCATCTCAATATTTACATTAATTAATATTTGCTAAATTCATTGTTTATTTTTCATCATATTATTTTTAATGCTTTTAATAATTTTAAATCATTTGAAATAATAGATAAGAAATTTAATTTCTACTCTGCATTTTAGATTTTCAATCTTATACAACTTCTCAAACATTTGTAATTCCCCCTAAGAACATCACTAAAGCGTTCTTAAAATGGAACCCATTTCTAATTTTATGACTTTTGCTTTGTGTGTTTAAAGTCAGCTTTCTTTCTCAGACCCCCATTGAGAGCGCCTCTGTTGCTTAGGCCTAGACAAGTTCTACTTGTTTGGTGCTCTTTTGTGTTTGTAGCTATTTGTGTTGTTCTTGTTGTGGCTACTTATTCGTGAGCTGAGTGTATTCTATGTGTGTTTGTGTGTGTGTGTCGTGTTCATTGTTGTGTTTGTTGTACTCTGGATACACATGCAAAGTGTTGTTTTTGTTGTAGTACCTGCATGTTGTAGTTGTAGTTGTTGTGGTTGTTGTTGTTGCTGCTGCTGCTCCGATTTGAGTTACATGACAATGAGCAGATAGGGAGCTATTGGGGTCTGGTCTTTGCCTCAGCTTGCACAATGGCAATGAGTTCATCGGGCTCTTTTTTTTGGGGGGCTTTGCCTCTAAAAATTTCTGATTGGAGTCTGTTGTTTCCTACTCCATTGTTGCTGTGGTTGTTGTAGGAGAGTTCACGTCGAACTTTTTGTGGTTGCCTCTTGAGTGTGTGCAGAGAGGAGACAGAAAAGAGGCAAACACGAAATCTTTGGCTTCCGTCTTGACAACTCACTAATTCTTCAATTGTTGAGCAACTTTCGAATTGAATTTTAGCCCCTCGTAACTCGTAGCTCGTAACTTGTAACCGGTAACTGGGGTTACCTGGGTAACAACCAAGTCAGCAGCCAACACGAACGTATTAATAAATAATGTGAATATCTTTTTCTTTTGGCCAAAAAGGTCTCACTTTCCTCTCTCTGTTGCAGTCACTCTCAACTTAACTCTTGGCATTAATTTGGCATTCAGAGTGCATTCCCTTTCCCTCGCAGTTTGCCTAATTAAGGTATCCATTGTGGCATCCCTTGGGGAGTTGCAGCAATTTGCTTCAGTCTCGACTTGTCTCCTCCTTCCTGACTCCCTCTCTGACTCTGCCACATACATCATTTTTATAATTTACGTGTAATGCATAACAAAAGCTCAAGTAAACAATAAATGTATAACAGCAGCAGCCACAACAGCAACATCAACAACAGCATGAAAACAAATCTAATTTTGAGAGCACTTCCCTCAACTCACCGCAAAAGCCAACACACAGACGGTAGCTCATCAATTTTCCACGTGTGATTTATTAACTAATTTTCCTACACATTTAAATGCGCATTTCACGCGGCACGTACCAAACTGAAGCCTCACACAACAACCAACAACCAACAACCAAAAAAAAAAAAAAAACAACACGAAAGCGAGAAAAATACGTGGAAATTCATTAGCAGAAATTGTTGCTTTTCTTCATGTTTCTTATGGTTCACATTATTGTTCGACTCACCAAGTGAAATATGCGCAAAAAATGAGCCCTGCCACTGCAAAAATGTTTGCGCATTAATTATTTTTCGATTCAGCCCAAGTGCCTTGGCGCAGTGCCTCAGCATAAGAGACCCACTAATTTGTTACGAAAGAGGAAGCAAACAGCGTGTTTTTGGGAAAAGTGAGAGAGAGGGCGCAAAATATTATTAAGGATTATTTAAGATTGCAGCCATTACATTATGAGCTTGTGGTGCTGGTGAAAACCCCACTAATTTGTTATGAAATGCAGGCTGGATGGGAATGTAGCAAATGGGAATATTAATACGTTGAGGGTAAAACTCTTTCGGAGCTAACTGAGCAAAGGCATCGCGGGAATATTATAAATATAATATGTACTGAAGAACTCTTCTAGCATTAATTCCTTTTGACTGTGGAAATATTTTATAAGTAGTAAAATTTTGTAAATGCAATTTCAGACTAGCAATTTGCTAGTAAAAGACGGGCATGAATTTACCTTCACTAAGAATTTTTACAATTTTCTAAATGTTGTTTAAAAAATTGTATATTTTTTTTGGCTTTAGTGGAACATGAAAACAATTTAACTTCATTAAGACCAACAATGAAAAATATTCTGCTTATTTATCTGAATTTTGTTAAATGGTATTTTAGACTGTTTATTGCTCTCGTTTATTCAAACTCTATTAATGCTTTTTATGTACTTTCGACTCAAATATATTTTTTTATAGAATAGAAGATGGAATTTTCGACTAATACAAAAATGTATTTCACTTCTCTTAAGTAAAGTAATACTTTTGTAAGTATTTGCTAGTGGAATATAAAATAGAAGATACAATAATGAAGACTAAAGTTGAATCATATCTATGTATATAAAATAGAATAATAAGGAAGTCTTTTTCATAGTTATCTGTATAATTTAAATGGGATTTCAGACTGATAGAAAATTAGTTTAACTCTTAGATATCAATTATTTTAATAGAATATGATATTTATGTATTTCCAACTAGAATATATTGTAGAATGCAGAAGATACCTTCATTAGGAGTCAAAATTGAGCTATGCATCGCGTTTGCAAGCTTGTTGAAGTTGCACAAAGTTATCGCCTCGATATGAACCCATTTAAATGCCAAAGCTGCCACAAGAGGCATGCAACCAAGCAGCTAGAAGCAAAACTTCATGTTTACCTTCTGCATACAACATTCTGGCGACATCTACATGGCCATAACTTGTGCACATGAGCCAGCGCAAAGAGGTGCCAGCCACTGTTAGCAGGAGTTAGCATAAACTTTGGGAAAGTGTGGAGAAGTGGGGGTAGAGAGAGAGAGAGAGACAGCGGGAGAACGGAACATCGGAAAAATGCAAGCAACCAAATTTGCTTGACATTTACAATGGCCAAACTGGCCAACTAGTTACTGCCAAGTTGGCAACTGGCTTACGAGTGGCCAAGTGACTCGCTGTGTGATGTGCCCCTGGACGGTTGGACTGTGAACTGTGCGGAGTGGATGTGTTTGCTGTGTGTGCCAAGGTAGCAAAATGCTCAACCGAGGGGCTAAGAATGGTAATAAGGGGGGGGGAAGGTGGTGAAGTGGGCAACCCGAGCAAACGGTGGGGCACTTGTGCCATTTTAAGTGTTTATAGGTATTTATTTTTATTGTTTTTTATGCTTAACGATTTTTTAAGTGGAGTGTGCAGCTGAAACAGCGCCAAGAAGTAAATGCAGAGTAATGCAGAATGATGAACTCAAAGATATCTTAGAACTTACGGACAACCATTTATTCTTAATGATAAAAATTGAGTAATTTATATTTTATAAAAGAATAGCTAAATTTGGAGAATTTAACTGATGAAAGGCAAAGTATAGAAAGCTTTAGATTTATAGAGAAAATTTAAATATTCTTCAGGAATAGGCATGAATAATATTTGTTTAATAATTCTGGAAGATCAGTACAAGAAATAAGATTAAGTATTACAAAGAAATTTATAATTAACTAACAAAAATTTCTTATTAAACTAAACCAACAACGTTTATTGAATAATTCGGTAAATTCACATTTAATAAAATCAAAATTTAATGATTTTTTTAATTAGCTTATTAAAAAATCATATAACTCATAACTTATTGAAAAATATTAATTAAGCAATATTGAAATTTAATGAACTTAGAATTATTTATGCAAAATTGATTGGAAAAGAGAATTGAAAGTCAATTAGTTTATTTCAATCGTTTATGTAAATTTCTATTGACTGCCCGTTGAGTTATTTGAGATACCCTTTTCATACTCTTGGAAGGTATTTAAACGTCAACCAAGCACTCGACTGTGACTCGTATGCAAAATGCTCTGACTATACTTTGCGGGTTTCGCTTGATTTTTTTCATTTCTTGTGTTTTTTTTTATGTAGTTGTTGTTGTTGTTATTGTTTGGTTGGTTTGTCGGTTTGTCGGTTTTCGGTTGGTTAACAAGCGAAACAACAAGCAGGCGGCATAGTTTAGCAAGTTTCGTATTTGCATTGTGTTGTTCTCTCTCTCAGAGAGGTCGACGCAAGTCAGCGGCAATTTAAATGCCAACTCGAGCACAAGAATACCGCCACATTTTTGACTGAAGAGGGGTCAGCGGAGACGAAGAGGTTCACAGAAGTCACAAAATTTTCAGCTGGAAGCTTGAAAGATTTATGTGCCCTTTGTGTTGGTTCCGCAGGATAACAATGCACATCGCGGACGCACAACAATTTCGCTTTCAATATTGTTTACCTTCCAGCAATATTTCAATTAATTCTTCGAATACACACACACAACAAGATGTATTAAACGACACAATGATGCATCATTAAGGTACAGAATATACAGAGTCATGATTGTGTCTGTGCAGTTTTTCCCTTTCATTAAGCACTCGCATTGTTTTTCAATTTTTGCCTTCATCTGCATCTTTTGTCTCCTATTGCAAACTTCTCTCACTCCACACAGCCAATTTAATTACTCCACGCATTTTCACATTCCCATTTTTTCCACCAGCAGCTTTCGTGATTTATCTTAATTTATGAGAAGCAACGAGAGAGTGAGAACGTGAAGTAAATTGTAATTTATGCAGGTGAAATGTCCGACTCAGGTGCGAGAGCCATTTTCGCAACTTCAACTTTTTGTCAGCTTGTAAAAGCTGCAGCCGAGGGGGGAAGAGAGCGGAGAGCCACTGAGACGGTGGCAAAAGTCACTTATAAAAATTATTTAATTATGTAATAAAGTTTCACTTGATGTCAACGTATAGAGCGAGAAATTGGACAGCAAAAATTAATTATGAACCTCAAGTATCTTGTTTTTCGCTTTTTTGTGTCTTCGGCGAGTTCACTTTAAATGCTCGTGATGAAAAACTTTAGATTTAAATTTTTTGTTTGGGCATTCTTTGGGAATTGCGAAATACAAAAATGCCAGGCTAATCTGCAGCCAGGGGTAAACAAAGGTAAACATTTTTGCGTTCTCTGCTCTGCTCTGCTGTGTTGCTGTGTGGCACCTAATCCACTTGTCATCCCAGTGACCCCTTGTTAACGCACTAATCTAAGAGATTTTTTAGCATATTTTCATATATATAGAAAGAGAGAAACAAAGACTGGGCAGCTGAGTGCAAGGTATAAAGAATATCCCATGTCAACATTAATTAGGGTCCAGTATAATTCACATCTAATTCGTAGCAGAATGTCAGCAGAGGCTCGCAATTTGAATATCCTCTGCCTTACGTCCTTGTCTCTAAAATGTCGCATTAACATATGGGACACATTCAGCCACTGTAAATGGACCCACGGGTCAGTCTGACATTTTTATTATTTCTTTTACAATTTTTTCATCTCTTTTTTTTTGGAGGGAATAATGTAAAGCTCGCCTCACAATTAAAATGTCATCATTAGGGAGCTGAGATAGGCATAGAGACAGCCAGCTAATGGCGCAAGTGAATTAATGGGACTAGCACAAGGATATCAGAGATGTGTAGGACAAGCAACTTAAGTAGGGAAGCGAAAAAAATGTAGGAAGAGAGAGTGAAAGAAAAAAAGTCTATGTCTCTATTGAAATCAGCTTCCTAATGTTGTTTTCCCATTTATATTAATTGTTGCGAATTTTATTGTAAATGAATTGAAATCATTTTCAAATTGTTGTTAAGCTGAAATGTCAATTGTTGTGCTTTTTATGCCCTAAACAATAAAATTAAGTTAACTTCTATATCAATTAATAGTTATACAAAAGTTAACTTACAATAAAAATTCTTCTGAATACCTAATAAGGTATTTAATATTCATCATTCCCATTTCTATTAATTGATGTGAAATTGTAAATGAATTGAAAACATTTCCAAATTGTTTTTTAGCTGAAATGTCAACTGTTGTACTTTTTATGCGCTAAACAATAAAGAGAAAATAACTTCATTAATTGTTATAAAAAAAAGTTTACTTACATTGTTCAATTCTTTTGAATATCTAATCCAATTAACATTCGTTGTATTACAATAAAATATTTGTAGGGTATTTAATATTCATCGTAACACATTCAATTGCAAATCAAAAGAATGTTATGTCTAATTTAACAATTTGGATTATGCTGAAAATCGATTATACTAAAATAATGTTTATTTATTTACTTTTTATTTAAATGCAATTTTTTATGGTAGGTTGTTCATTTGAATGATTGCTATTTTATGTGTGTGCGGATGTGTCTGTTATTTTTTCGACCAACCAAAACAATTTCATATGAAATTTAACAATTTGGAAACAATGCTGCAATGTTTATGCAAATTGTGCAAATTTCTCTCTCACTCGATAGCTGTTTGTCTCTTTTAGTTTGGCATTAGTCATAGTTTGTTCGGTCTTTCATTATCTAGGCCTAGGCTCAAAAGTAAACATCTTAATAATGATAATAATGAAAGAATGTCACAGTCTGCTTATAAATTTTAAGCCGATTTAAAAAAGAACTGGCGCCAGTTGGGACCGAGAGTATTTGGGGCGTGGGTTTTTCTGTCAGACTATCAGAGACTGCGGCATAACAATGGATTTCCAGATGGAACGACAGCTATCAGGCTGGACAGTTGGCTGGCTCCTTGTCAAAAGTTGCCCCAACTTATCCGCTTATTTACAATTCACTGCGTTTGACTTGGCAGCTGACGAGAGCTTCAAGAGCAGAGTGAGCGCTCAAATCTTTGTCGCGATTTTGATGAGCGAAATAAGCAAATTTGATTAGGGCATGATAAAGCAACGTCATGTGAATGACAGAAAGAGAAGCATAGGAGATGCTTCCATTTGGCAATTCATTGTAGAGCAGTTTGTCAAATGGCAGCAGCATCGATGATGTTGCAGCTGCCACCGTTCCCAGACACTTTTCACACATTAGTTTCGCCACAAGTGAACTGAGCTGAAGTGAAGTGAAGGACGATACTCAGCTCTCATAGTCTGAAAGCCCCCAATGCGATTGCGACATGCCAAGTGTGCATTAGTGTGCTTTGTATGTCGACAAAGGAGAAGGGAGTGAGGGAGGGAGGAGGTGTTACATGGGGGCAATAGCCAGCCATAAATAATGGGGCCCACTCTCGGTGAGGCAAAAGCAGCAGCTGGGACTCCACCAGACAATGGAGCATGGCCATTACCGTTTGTTGTACCAACATCCTTAGCCGCTTTTGCTGCTGCTGCTGCTGCTGCCTTTGGCTTTGGCTTTAACACAATTTGATATATGGCCGAGCATTGATTTCGTCTGCCCAGCAAAATCTTTCTTCCCCCTCTCTCTCTCAAACAATATGCGAATATGCGATATAATGTCCAATTAAATTCTAAAAAGAACCAAAAAAAAAAAAATATATATATATATATATTATGTGAATAAGTAAAAGACTGGCAAAGTGCAGGAAGTATCCAAGGTTGGATAGCGAGCAGAGGAAAAGGGGAAATTCAAGTGCTCAAGTCTTCCTCCCTCTCATAAATTTATACAATTTCTTATTTATTTTATTGTACTATTTCTTGCACAAGGCTCGAGAACTGTGCATAAACTTTTCGCCAGCTTTTTATGGCTTATCGGCCATGTTACTGTCCCCCTCCTGTCTCTCTTCCTTCTTTGCTGCCTCTTGGCCTGGTCAAATGCCTTGCATATTATTCCAATCTGAGCGTTTGAAATCATAAATCTTGACTACAGGCGCCATAGATCATCACATGGCCTCGACTAAATCGCATATCCAGTGGGGTCTGCCTCCTTCTTGCACCCTCACAGTCGATTCTTCTCCCCTCTCCGATGCCTATGTCTGACAGTCGAGTGTGTGGCAAAGAGCAAAGTATGTGCACTGAATTGTATTATTAAAAAATAAACTTTATTTTCGTCGCGGGAGCGTAACGATTGTGCAAGGAATAAGGTAGCAATTGAAGCACATATTAATGTGTTTTTAAACTGTGCCATGGAAGTGAATACAATAAATAAAAGTGGGGAGAATAATATAAATTTAATGATGAGAAAAGTTAAGAAATAAGCTAGAACTTGAAGAACTGAAATAATCTTTTAATGTGTGTTAAGGCTGTGAAGTAGAAGTGAATGAAATAAATATGAGTGAGGGGAATACCACTGTATTACTTTAAAAATAAAAAGAGTAAAGATAAATTTATAATCTAAAACTTGAAGATATTGAATAATATTTTAAAGATACTTAGAACTACTGAGGGGGAATAAACTTACTTATTAATGAGAAAAATATGAAATAAGAAAAAACTGAGATAATAATATATTAATGTCTCTTAAAACTATGAGAAAATGTAAATTAAAGTCAAGAGATAATATAAGGTAAATAATAAGAAAATACTTTAATAATGAGAAAAGTAAATAAAATAAAGTGAAATGTAAGGAACTAGAATTAAATCGTTAAAATTGTGAAAGAAAAGTAAATAAAATAAAATGCAAATAAAGAGAAGATATATTGGTTTATTAATGAAGAAACTAAGCAACTCAAAAATAAACTGAAACTTTAAGAAATAAAATAATATATTCACTTCTTTTAAAACTATCGAATTCAAGTAACTAAAAGTCTGCGAAATAATATAACTTTGGCAATGAGAAAAAGTAGTAAAATAAAATGGAAGTAAAATAAAGTAATTTGATAAAAGATGCTTAAAGTTCGTTTTCACAACAAGTTTTTGTAAGTGCTTCATGTGTGCAACATACGCTTTTCGCAGTCTTAGTGTGCATAATCTTTGGCTGCATCTCTGTCATCAGTCAACATGCTAAATAGGAAAATCTTCAGTTCAAGCGAGACACGTCTCTGCCCCAGGTACAAACATCCAGGCAATTAAAAACTTCTGCACAAACTTTAATCAACAAATTTCCCAGCGCAAAAGATGCAACGAGTTGTTCTCGGGCTCTGAATGGGGCTTCGACTAGGGTCTGTTGCCCAGGTTCTCGTTCTGGTTCTGCTTCTGGTTCGGGGCAGCAAAAATGTGCGTGTCTGGCCCGAAAATGTTTGTTGCAAGACCTTTTGCACCATTTCCCCCCTCGCTTTTAGGTGTTGTCCTCCACATCGTTTGTGCATTTCATTTCACACATGAGCAATTGCCATTTGCCAGCAGATGCTACGCGAGGGAAACTTCGAGGGAGAACAGCTTGAAAAAGCTGGCGAGATTTGTGAGGCAGAGAAATTCATATGCAACCCAGGGTAACTCGACCCAACTAGCTGCAACTAAGTAGCAAAAAGTCATCACGAGTCAAAAATTGTAGTCAACTGGCAAATTAAGTTGAATTGCTGCTGATTCCCCCTCCCCTTCACGCTCCCGCTCTTCTATCTCTGCCCCAGCTATATTGCTCCCGGTATTAGCATAATCTGTGTTTCATTTTTTGTTTTTTTTTTTCGTTATTTTGCGCAACATGTTAACGAAAAAAGTCAAGAAAAGAGAAGCGAAAAAAGTTGAAAATTAATTTGCGTTAGGCGCATGCGCAACTTGACTTGAAAGTTGTATGCTGAATGTTTGTTGTTGTTTGTTGAATGTTGTTGTATCTGCAGCATGAACTGGCTGCCTGCCATGTTGTTGCAAGTTGCCCCGTGTTCCATGTTCTGCTTACACTCCAGCTACAGCAACAGCAACAACTTCCTCATTTGCCGTAACATTTTAATTATGCGCCCCGTTAGAGGTTTATTCTTCATCTCAGTTCGTTGTTGTTGATGTTGTTGTTGTTGTCGTTAAATGAAAGCTCGTAAATTGCAGGCGCAAATAAATTTGTTTGAAATATGTTCACCAAGTAATTTCTCTCCTCGCTCCTCGAGAGACTTAATAACACGTAATTCTAGTCTAAGCGTTGATTTAACACTAGGCAAAGTTTATTTGATTTATAAAATATTGTTTATTGCGCTTTAATTCAAGTTTCGTGGCATTGTGAAAGTTTTATCAGTTTAAATCGACAACGGATTTAAATTCATCGTAATAGTCATTTAATCGTCCAACTCGAGCCAGGCGCATCTGAAGATGGCAACTGCAACTTTTGCACCCGCAACTTGCAACTTGCAACTTCGATGGCAACAACAACAACAACGGCAACGGCTTGTCTCGGCTCTCTTGGCAGCTTTGCCATAGGTTAACTCAGCTGCAGGCAATGCTGCCACTCACAACAGTCAGTGGCAGGGACAGACACGCAGAGACAAGCGGACAGACTCAGACTCAGAGTCGGAGTCGGAGTCCAGGGCCAGGCCTCATCATCACAGCAACTCACAGGCAACCACGACTCGCCAGGTTACGTGGAGTAAAGCCAAAAACCGCTTGTCAATCGCTTGGCCAACTGCGGCTTGGCACGTTTTTCCACTGCCCGTTTACAATCAGCGATATTTTCTTTATTTTCTTTACTTGTACTTCTACCCTGTACAAATAAATGAAATAAAGTTTGGTATATGGCAAAAAGAGACTGTCTCTGAAGAGTTCTTTTTTAAAAGAAGGTTTGTTAAATGCTTGATAGAATTATCACAAAAATAGTTTAGTTGGATTAATCTTAAGACTAAGTAATAAAACAAAAATTAGTTTTATAATAATAATTAACTTTAAAGCACATTCTTGTGAAGGTTATTGTGTCCCAAGATTAAAATTTAATTATTACAAAATTTGTGTAATAAGAATTATAAATTTAAAAACTAATAGTTTACATTTATCTGAGTGATAAAATAGACTAAAATATAAACCAAACTTTTGGGAATAATGGAAAAATATAATATATTAGAAGGGCTCAATTGGTTCGTGTCTTCCATAAGTACTGGTTTGAAAATTTGCTACGGTTTGTGCCTTAACGAAGTTGAGTTCTTTTATTATTACATATCACAAATTTATGTTAAAATAATTATAAATTCGAAAACATACTTGTATAGAAATTCATTCAAATTTGATATTACGTGAGCTATCTATTATTTACAGGGTAGCTTCTTCTTTATACAATTTATTTTTGCTCTTAACTTTGGCTCTGCCTTTCTGCCATTTTCCAAAGCTCTCCACGCTGTGTTGTCTAGATCGAAGGCTGTCGATAATGTCGCCAGTTCTTTTGCCAGTTCCTCTTGTGCCTTCCTCTCAAGTACTTAGCAATTTTGTGTGGCTCTGTGGCATCGTCGCTTGTTTCATTAAAAATGATTGATTGTCAATTAATTGAAGTTTGCCGATATGTTAATAATCAAACTGGCAATTATACGCATTTATCTCCATCAGAGACAAACCCTCCACAAAACGTATGATGCATCAATTTTTGAAACGTTCATATTCAATTTCCATTTCCATTTCATTTAATTGATTTATTTCTTTAATGCGCTTGATGATTTTTGCGCTCGTTAGTTAAATAACAAATACAAGTATTTGTTAATTTATTTGGTTTGTTTGCATTTGGCTTTTAATAAAGACAATATTGACTTTTATTTAAACCAATAAGCACATTTAAATATAATATGCATAATCAACAACTGTGAATTTAATTTCACAATTAAAATACGCATAAATATTTTCATGCTCTTAAAGCCATAAGTGATAAATAGAAGTTTGATTAGCAAGCCAGTGTCGAGCTTCTGAATTTAAGCTAGAGACAAACTTTGTTAAGCAACAAATTTAAATGGAAGCTTTCAGCCAGCAGCGTTTCTGGCCAAAGAACAACATAAAACTTAAACATTTTATGTGATGAAAAGTTTCGGCTACAAATTTTTCACACGCATAAACAAAGTGGCCCTCGTCTCTCTTAGTCTTTGTCTACGCTTTACGGTCCACGGTCTACTACCTGAGCCCCAGGTCGGGACCAGAGATACATATTATACTGACTCGGGGAACTTGGCCAAGCCACAGACAAACACGTCGAAGCGACGACAACAACAACAGCAACAACAACAACTGAGCTTGCAAATTGTGTCGTGTCATGTAAAAAGAGTTTTTCTACTTTTTTCTGTGCAAGTTTTTTGTAGCAAAACAAAAAAAAAGAGTTTATTTTTCTATTTTTGAAGCGCGGCCTTTTTATGTTTTTCACACTTTTCATGGTGTTTGCAGAGCAAAAGATGTGTTCAGGGGGGAAGGAGGGGTACAGAGTAGGGCACTTAGAAAGCAGTGTAGAAAAAAACAAAAACATGTAAACGAACACCCAAAGTGCTTCGCTCCAGCTCGCTATGCGTTAGTTAGTTAGTTAGGATTTTTTAAGTCTAGGCGGTTCCACAAAGATGTTATGAAAATTTCCAAAGACTCGGGGAAGCTCTGTATGTGCTCTAAGTAATATGAGATAGTATAACGTTAAAAGTGGGTAAGACAATGTAATGAAGAGGTGTGGAGAGGGAAGAAAGCGCTCTTGTGTGTGGTTGTTAACAGGTCATAGGGTTAAGTTGTGATTATAAGACAGTTGAGAACGCGAGTGGTTACAAAAGACAGTTGAGGTGCAGTTATGAGAATGCGCTTTACAAATGTTTCTAAAAGGGGCACAGAGTTATTTCAATGAATTCACTTGGGGAGATTTTTATGCTTTTAATAAGCACTTTTTTAAAGTAAGGAAAGTTAAGCAAAATCTAAGACACCTAAATGCTTTTAGTAAAGAAGAATTTACATTCAAAATATCATATAAAACTGATTGGTTTTTGCGAAGAATTTAGATTTTAATTTTGACATAAATGATAAAAACAAAAAAGCTTTTTACGCAGAAGAATTTAAAAGCATTTAAATGCATTTTTTTCTTAAAGATTTAAAAAAGCTTTTTACACAAAAGAATTTACATTCCTACTTTTGCAAGTATCTCGTCACTTAAAAATGTTTTTTAAGAAGAAGAATTTGCGTTTCAATTTGTAGGCTGATATACTAAAAATGTATTTGAATCATTTCAACAACACCATAATATTACCATTAATAACCTAAATTTTTTTATCTCTAATTTCAGGTATGTAAAGCGATGTTTTCCTAATGAATACTCTAGTGTACTTGACCAAGTAAGTTCAAGCGTTCAATTGAACGTCATATAAATAGTCATAACATACAATTGCATTTTTATTGAACTCATCAGCTAATTTGCAACAATTAAGCAGGCTTATCATGATATATGTACGTATGTATATATATTGCATATATCCGCAAGTAATTGCCAGTTCATCGGCCATCAATTTAACATCAATATGCACTTTGAGGCACTTAAAACAAAAGCATGCAAAGCGAAGAGCGAAGAGGGGAGAATCTGAGTTGAAACTCTTAAATCGAATGCAAATAGAGCCAATTAATTCTATAACTCTCTGTTGCTGTTGTTGTTGTGACTGTTTGCTGATTAACCCAACAGCAACTTGGTTGGCTTATGGAATTTATTTAAAAACACATATGATGGTAATGGCAAACGCTTTACAATCCGCGTCGTCAGTCATAAATCCTGGCCACCAGTTGTTCCTCTTACTTAGTAGTTGCTTCAACTCTATAATTATGCCATAAAGCGAATTTATTTTATTTTATTGTTTGCCCGCCGGGAAGGCGTTCGCCTGCTTCTCGTATGCAATGCTCTTACTTTTGGGGTAAAAAGCTTTTGTCACGCAACCTGACAACATGCAGTTCATATATTAGATTGGGGCTACGAAAGTACAACCCCCAAGAGGGATAATGGCTGTGCATCAAACATTTTTATATCTAGTCGGTTCTGCAGCGAATTTTATTTCAACAGTCTTATTATTTACCTGCTGAGCGGCAAACAAGCTCGTAAAATACAATTTTCTGTCATTAACTAAAACTGGAAGTCAGTGTTTATGTGCAACTTTTCCAAATTTTATTTTTATAAACATCCGACAATTATTGCGTTGCTAGTTACGGAAAATAAAATTGTAAACGAATTTGTTATATCAATTTTCAAATTAAATCTGGACGCTCTTTTTTATATATAAGCTATCAAAAGATTCATATTCTATAAACAAATAGACAATAATTGTAAAGTTAAAAAGAAATTGGAGCTTGGCTATTAGAAGAAATCCTATTATAAATTTATAAAATAAACTTAAAAAACAAAATCTGAGTTCTTGTTAGAGTATTTCGTCTGCTGCTCTCACAAAAGAGTTGTAATTAATGGTTTATGACACCCCAGTCCAATATAAATGTATTTAATTATGGTTATTAAAGAGAACAACGTTTGGGCCAAAACTTCTGCCTTGCTTGTGGAGCCTAACGAGAGATTGTTAATGAAACCAGTTGAGAATTGTGTGGCACACAGCAAAGCAAACCAAAGCAAAGGCAACAAGACTAAAAATCTGAGCAATGCAAATATTATCGTATGAAAATTGAATTGAATCGGAATCTTGTCACTTGGCTTCGCTTTCCACGCTCCACAGTCCACGCTCGATGGTCCACAGTCCATGTGGCGCTTCTCGATGGCAACACGCTTCTCGATGGCTCCACGCACAATATTTCCTAGCTGCTCAAAGCCGCAGCTTGCCGCACTTGAGTTCATTCTGTGGGCCACTTGAGACTGGTTTCTCCAAATGCCACTCGACGAGGCTGCCAGTCAAGTGTCTCAGCTCAGCTGAGAGACTTCTACACAGCTATGGCGCGTCAATAGGCATCGCAATGACTTGTGCAAAATGTACCCCGAAAAAAAGCTGAACAAAAATGAAAGAGAATAAGATTGAAAAAATATTATAAAGAACTGAAAAAGAAATACTTGCCTGCTCTTGAGCCACGCCAAGAAGTCATAATTATTGCCAGTCAACTATTTGACTCGACTTTGAGTGCTGGACTGCTCATAAATTTACATGCTGATAAAAGCAGCGAACATGTATTGAATGAGGCGTAATTGACTAGAGGGTACCCTATGCCAAATATATATATAAATCGTAATATATATATAAATATAAATATATATAATATATAAATATGTCCATCTATAATTGCTAAAAGCTCAGATAGTAATTTGAAAAGTAAAGACATATAAAAATGATATAAATTTCGCATAAGCAAAATGAAAGCCAGACACAAGCATTGTAAATTAGTTCACAAATGTTACACCGGAAATTATCTTATGGAACACATATTAATCTGTACAGAATATATCTTACCGTTTATTAGAGAAGGGTTTTTTTACTGTTAAAATTCGTGACGATGATTGAATTTTTATTTAGAGAAGAATGCCAGTTTAATAGTTGTTTTGTTTTTTTTTAATTTTTAAGTAATTCAAATACCTCTTCAACCTCTTAAAGGGTATTAGAGTGCTACATTTGAAACTCGCCAACCGAATCTATCTGCAATTGTATCAAACCGACATTTGGATTGTCACCTGGCCATTAGGCATATTGAAATGTGGTTTTCCAGTTGTTTATCTGGGCGTCATCTTGCCTTAATAACCAAGCTACTTTTAGAGTATCAGGAATTCTTTTGCAACATATGGTAAATTGAGCACATGACTTGTATGTAACATAAAAAGTGAGGTTAGGCCATTAAAAAGTGAGGTTAGGCTATTAAAAAGTGAGGTTAATGCACGCATAAAAAAGACAGTTTAGATTATGTTGAGGGCAAGTTATCTCGAATGATTTGCTTAACAAATTGCGAGCTTGTTAACAACTCATTTGAGGCACATAAATAGCATTAAAAGTTGCTAAAAAAAAAAGCGAGGGGATAAAAAATATATTATATATGAAATATTTCCTAGAATAGGTCAAACTATTAAAAGTGCCAGATTAAGTCTGGCTTTGGCAAGAATTTATGCGGTTTGGAGTTACTTTGCTGGCAGCTTGCTGCCACAAAAGGCCTCCAATAAATCATAATTTTGAGCATTTTGAAAGTGCGTTTCATATTACTGCAAATCGTAACATGTGGCAGCAGCAACAGTCAAGCACATGTGGCACACACACGCACGCATCGAGTGTGGCAATTTGAGGCGGGGCCAATTAAGCTACGTCCAACTAGATGCTGTGGCAGCAGCAGCAGCAGCTGTAAATCATACTCAGCGACTTGCACCAGGTTGTTGTGTGAAAATATCTGATAGATACTTGTACTTCTTGTACTCGAGTTGTACTGTGTGCGTGGCAAGTGTGGCACGTTAAGCATACATAAATTAACATTAATAAACCGGCATAAATAAACTATTACAGCAAAAACTTATAAATAATTTTCGAAATGTACAAGGCACATAAATCATTGTTAATGAATGTTTTTGCACTGCGAGGGCAGCTGCAAAGGCTTTTTATTAAACTTGAACTCAAACCCTTTTTCATTTTAAAACTTGTTTAGCTGCCACAAAACAATTCCGGAGGCGACTCCACACATATGTAGATGCAACTGGCAACTCATAGCTAACAACTTGTCATAAGTTTTCTCAACTCTTGCAGTCGTCGTTGATTTTAAATTGAGATACATTTTCGCCGTTGCAACGCGTTGCACTCTCGCTGGCAGAGCCGTAAATTCATAAGACGCCAAAAAGTTTTTGGCAAAGTGTTGACTTCAATATGTTTTGGCAACACTTGCATAACAACAACAGCAACATTTGCAAGTCCAACTCCAGTGCGTGCCACTTGCATGTTGCAGTTGTGTTGCGTTGTTGTGTACCGTTAAATGCAACGTTTAGATACAAATGCGCAGATAACAAATTGTTGTACAACTCAGCCACGCAGCCAGCCAGCCGTAAAAACGTTAAAAGCCAAACAAAAATCTCTGTTTCTTGCTCCGCCAAGTCGCGACGCCGTCGCGCCGCCAATCTCATGCTTTTCCTTTTGGTGTGAAAAATTGGCCAAGCCTTGCTTTGGGCCAACTCAGCTCCCGCTCCCTAACTTTTCCGCTTTTCCGCCTTGCCTGCTCTCTGCTGTCTGCTATATTCTATCCTGTATCTGCACTTGTCCATCAGTCTCGATGCCGCGTCGCCGGCTTTGTGTAGTTTTTCTTCTGCTGCGCAAATTTGTTGCAACTTGCGACTTGCCACTTGCGGCAATCTTGCGCCTCAATATTTCCTTTTTTTTTTCTTTTACGTATTTTTGTTGTTGTGTGTTGAGCGACATTTTGACGCTTGGCTTTTCAAGTGCAGTTCGGTGTAGGTTTCACTTCAGACACTTGTCTGACTCTTGATTGAAGTGGTCCAGAATGCTGGCCGATATTGTAACCGTTGTGCAGATAGCAAATTGATTGACTGACTGACTGGCTGACTGACTTGTGATTAAAATGCACTGCCTTGAGCACAAAACTGTTCAAAACTGCATGCAAAATGTCATCGCCTGACCTTAAGATGAATTCTCTTGGCTCTAACAGTGTTTCCCACAGTCTTTAATTGACGTGGCGCCTTGACTTTTTATACCCTGTAGTAAAAATAGGCAAAGAGTGTAATAAGTGGTCAATACTTTGTGTCAACTTCGATGCCTTAATGAAAAGTAATTTTATATTACGTTTGAAACAATCTACATCCAAATTCAGAAACAAACTACTTCCAAATTCTGAAATTGTTATCCATGACTTATTACTTTTCACGCCTAATTAATCAAACGTTTTTATCTAAAAAAAAAACTAATTAAAAGTTTATTGAAATCTATAAAAATATTTTCGTAAAATTGTTTGTAATTGGTTGTTAATTTTTACGCTATAAAAAAAGTTCAAACTTACTGAAAAGGTTAAAATCGTGAGTAACGATTTTATTACTACAATTTTGTATTTATTTTTCAATTAAGTTATATTTTGTATTCTTATTCTGCTGGGTATAACTCAATAGAGTCTGCTCAGTTCGTAGCTTGCTTACTTACTTATTAATGCTGCAACATTGTCTGCCGTATAACGACATCAGAGTGCGTTATGTATTCATAAGTTTAGATGCAATCCAAGGCAGCCAAAGATAGTCTGAGATAGAGACAAAGGAAGTGGGAATGACTTATGACCCTGCACATGCATTTTTTACATGGCTCACTAAGCCAATCATGCAAATTTCGTCAAAGCCATGTCTAAATGGCCTTGTATGGCAAACTTATTGTGCTGTTCCCTGCTACCTGGCAGTGGCAACCGTAAACAACAAACAGCAGCAGCAGCTGAAGCAATTGGCGTTGGCCTCTGTCTCTGACTCTGACTGTGTGAAGCGCTTCCCCTGCTAGCCAAAATGTTGCCAAATGTAACGTTTGGCAGGCGGAAACGTAGACAGCCGGAATCCCAGTGGCTGAAACGAAGCGCAAGAGTAGGAGTAATGGCAATGCAGGAGCAGCAACAGCAGCATAACATACATGCAAAATACAAGCAACGAGAGACACACACATATGGCCAAAAAGCAATAGCCTGGCCAACAAAAGAGACAAGGCAGCAGCAACTACAACACAGCTCTGCTGAACAGCCGTTGACCATTGCCTGACATTTGAGCCATGTTGTCAACGTGTGTTGTTGTTGTTGTTGCCACATGTATATGCATCCATTATGGCTGTTTGTTACACTCGTGTCTCTCCAGTCTCACTCTCTCTGACTTCCTTGCCCCTAAACTCTTTTTGGCCAAAAGCATGTTGTCTCCTCTCTCTGCCCTTTGCTGTTCGTCTCATTTCATTGGAATTTTTCTATTGCTTACGGGCAAAATCTTTGTTTTTGTTCCTCTATTTTGCTTGTTGCTGCTTATCCTGCTTTTGCATCATTTCATCTTTTTGTTTTGCATATGCTTACATCACTTAGTCGCTGGTAATGAGACGACGCTCATAACCTGCCACGAAGTTGCCATGGCATTCCCTCTCTCTCTTCCTCCCCTTTCGCTGTCTCTACTTGGCAGTACATAAATCTGGCTGGGCATAATGTTAAGTGCGTTTAGGCCATGTTTTGTTTTTATCATGCCACAAAAATTAGCTACAGCAGCAGCAACGACAGCAACAATGTCCTATAGTTAAGGCACTTGAAATGTCATCTGTCATTTGGCAACAGCTGCCAGGCAATCCTCCCGCCTCCCCCTTCCGTCAATTGTCCTTTCTGACTGGCAGTTTTTATGATCGATAGATGAGCGTCTCGCATATATGGTTATGGCCTAATAGCTGCCTAATGGCAGCACAACTGGTCAACTGGATGTTTGGCTGTCTGGCTGCCTGGGTGCTTGGCCTTTTCCCATGTGCATCATTGGCCAATTATTATCATTGGCAACGCTAGTTTTATGGCTAACAACAGACACAATTTTTGTGGCCAGTAGTCGACGCCAAAGTAGTTGGCCATAAACCACCAAATGGGACATGAGCATTGGCATTAGGCTGACGGCTTAGCTTCGCTAAAAACGAATTGACGAATCAGTTTTTTTTTTTTTTGTGTGCTATTTTCTTTTATTGGATTTCGCTTGTCAATCAAAATGTTGCCTCCACCTCGCGTCGAATTCTTGTTCTTATTTTTAGCTTTAATTTTTTAATTAATTGCTCGTCACGTTTCGCCAAGTTGATGAGGCGCATTCACCAGCGAAAATGAAATGAAACGCAGACACACAACAGTGAAGACCACAAAGTCATGGGTTCCCCTCCGTCCACATCCAAAGTGTGCAGAATAATTGTCGCGCCATTGTTGCACGTTGCTTAAAATAATAATAATAATAAAAGTAGTTGCAGTGGTTTTGCTGACTCGCCTCTTCTACGAGTAATAAGTGGCAGTTGGTCTGCGGTTGCCTGTCGTCAACTGCCGTCTCGTGCAAATGAAAACTCATAAAAAAAAAACACAGAATCAACTTCAGAGGAAGAAAAGTGACTCGAGACGCGAGTAAAAGCCGCGTCCGATAACAATAAGACAAGCAGACAAGAGGGAACTAGAATGAAGCCAGTCTGGCGAAGAAGCGGAGGGCAGAACGATTGCAATAATTGTCATCATCATCTTGTGGTCAGCAGGAGGCGCTGCCTCGAACTCAGTTGTAACCCCAGTGGGCGGCTGTCCAAGTGGACAATCAAAGCCAAAGCAAACTATACTTAAAGCAAGTTAACCAGCGACATTTTTCAGATGCCAAGGCGAAGGCGACCAGCAACAGACACAAAAGGCTTAAAAGGCAGAGCAAGAGAGACACTGAGACGAATGCAATGCACACTGAACAAGCAACTAAACGGGCAATGGCTTGAACACAGAGCACAGAGAGGCGCAAAAAGTCTGACCAAACATGGGTAAAAGTGGTTGCTATGGTACAGAGGCGTAGTTAGAAGGGGGTTGTGGTTGATAGGTAAGTGAAATGACAGTAGTTAGGTTGACAAGGTCGTTGAAAGTCAATTTATATGAAAACAGTTATTTTGTATAACAGCTTTTGAGCTCAAATTAAAAATTTGTATAACAGTTTTGTGGCATATAGCTACAATGCCGCATGAGATGATCCCGATTCATAAACGAAGTATAACAGTTGGTATAACAGCTGTATAACAGCTGTATAACAGTAGTATAACAGTTTTATAAAACTGCTCCTTTCAAGCTAAATTACTTTTGTTTGTCTTGAAAAACTGATGTATGATATTAGTAGCTATTGTAGCTACACGGCATTATTCTCCCTTTGCAGACAATTGGTACCGCCCTTGGCAATACATTTTTCCCTTCTACATCTTCCGAACTACGCCCACAGTTTTTGCTGCTGATTTGTGTCCAGTTCTTGGCGGCGTGTTGTGGGCAATCAAAGCAATTGCAGGTCCCCGGGCTGCAAGTGTCGGTATAGAAAAGCAAGCAAGCAGAAGTAGTAGAAGTTAAAAGCGATGAAAAAACGAGAATAAGAATTACAAGAAAAACCGGCAAAAAATAATGAGCTGCAACCCTTTTGGACTTGCGAATAGAGTGGAGCAGTCGACGACTGAGAAATTAATTAAGGCAAAGGGACTGAAACAGAGATTGCCAACTAAAGGCAAAGGCAGAGGCAGAAGCAGAGGCAAGTGTGGCAAGTGATTCGAGTGAGGTGTTGTCGGTTGGGCTGTTTGATTTCTGCACGACCTTCAGCGCAAAAAGAACCTAGCACTATAGACAATTATTTATCCATATGTAGCTGCCTCTGTCTCCCTCGCTCTCTGTGCCTTTTGCTTTCAATCTGGCCACAATAAATCTCAGCTCAATCTGCACCACGCCCCCAAAGCTGTGCTACTCTAATTCTTATGCATGACAACACAGCTGAAATCTTTGTCCAAAACTTTGCTCACTCCCTCTCATGCTCTGCCTCTCTCGCTTTGAAGATGACCAAACAACATTCTGTGTACATTTTTTGTCTTCATTTTTGCGCGCTTTGGTTGCTTAATTTTTCATGCGTTGCGCTGCGTTGGGCGTCGCAAGTTTTCATTAAAGTTTGATTAAAAATAAATTATTGGTTATTAAAAATGATTAGTTTGGCAAGACTGAAAGACTGAGATTGAGACTGAGAGAATGGAGCGCACTCAAGTGAAGTAGCCAAAGCAACGCCTCAAAGAACTTTTATAAAGAAAGAAGAGAATAATGAAATTGTTAATGGGCTCTGCCACAGACACAAAATACTTGCCACAGAGGGGCGGCAATTGATGTGACAATGTCGAGGACAACAGGCAGAGAGGGAACGAGGCAACGAACACGCTGCTGATGGTCATTTGAAAGTCAATGAACGTTGTCGTAGGATAACAGCACTTGGAATATGTTAAGCTGCCAACTTGGCTAAAGAAAATTCACATTATAATGGCCATAACAGCTTGACGTTGTAGACGTCGCCTCAATACAGTCATTAAAACTTGGCCCGAAAACACTTTTAATTCTCGCTACGAGATATCCTATGGATTTCTGTAACCTGGCCTGTAACTCATCCATTTGATAGCTGCGCAAAGTTTTTTCGATTTTTATGTCCAACACACGAGTAGCGTTGAGTCAGGGCCGCGTGCATATGGAGAGGCCTGTTTGTGATTATATCTGGTGGTTGCCACACAGCTAGCTAGCTAGCTAGGCAGTCAGTCAGCCACTTCCCACTCCATTGCAGACCGCCCACACATGCCACCAACTCGACTCGCCTGTCGCCCCATTCCAATTGTGGTCTAGAGTTGCCTTCCCGCTTCCTTCCCCCTTCGTTAATGTTTGCCAGCATTTTCTTGAGCATTTTTATTATTAGTTTTTTTTTTTTGTGTGTGCCGCTTGTCATAATTTTTGTTTATTTTGTTTGCCACAACACAGAGCGCTGCTTCTTGAGAAAATACTACTAACGGGGTGGGCTGTTATACACATTACCATACATGCATTTGTGTACAACGCTACGTATGTGTAATGTGTTTGCTTGTATTTATTTTCATTTCCATACCATGCGCAGCTGTCGCAGATTCTAAGACTCATTCTATGTGCCATTTTATTGGCCAAGCTTTTGTTTGTTTCTCTTCAAGTTTGTATACTTATGAAACTGCCCTCTTATGTGTTGTTGTGTTGTTGCAACAACAATAGCAGCACTTTGTGCTCTTCAATAGAAATGTAAACTTTATAATTTGTTTGTGTCCCCCCATCTGGTTCCCCTCTCTTCGCTCGTTTCGTCAATCTACAATCGGATCCCGCATGCAAATTTCAGTCAGCTTTGACACTTGAGAGGCCAAGCCACACATACACACACACACTCACACACATCATACACACAAATTGATTAAACTGTCAAGTGACTTTATAACTGACAGCGCTGACATTTTGATTATTAATCATTGCCGATTGGCTGAGCGAAGTCAAATGAATGCGTGTGCGAGTGAGACACAGAGTTGTCTATTTCACTTGACGAGGGCAGCTCGAAAAGTGAATGGTAAACACATAAATAAAGAAGTCTATAATTACACGAAATATATATGTAAATTGTATTTTAGCTTAAGTAGTTAAGCTGTGAGGAAATAATAGTTTGAAGTGCAAGTCGATGGCAAACATAATTCATAATGGTCTGGCAAAATTTATGATTTAAATTTATGTTTTAAAATTATTTTAAATTTAGTATAGGTTATTTACAAAAAGTAACTTAAAATGTTTTATTAGTTGTTGAAAATGTTGTTTGAAAGTTGAAAATTCAATACGCTATTAATAGTTGAGAGGTCTTTTTATAGACTGTAGACGGCATGTAATTAAATGGTATTTCATATTAAAGCTTTGAAAAGACTCAGTGCATCTAAATATTTTAGTTTTATTGCATTTAATTATTTCTGTAAATATGTAGTTGCAAAATGAAACTCTCTTTTTATCAAACCAATAAGATCCGTCCAAAGAAAATATTTCTATGCCAAGCAATTTATCATATTAACGTAAGGAGTATTCTATAAGAACATTGTATTTTATATTTTAATGTATATTACTTTATTGTATAAAACTTTAAAAACTCTGTTCATCTAAAAATGTTAGTTTTCTAGAATTAATACTCAAAATAAGTAATTGGAAAGTTAAATTCTCTTTTAATCAATTGAATAAGATTCAAACATAGAAACTATTTCCATCAGTTAATCATTTTAATGTTATCTTTAAGGTTTATTCTCAAAGCACACCTCTGTTGCTAGCATAACAGTAAACGTAGTGTATCTTGGGCACACATCAATGCGGGCAGACAGACGAACGACAGATAGATGCACAGAAAGGCGACTTGACTTGGCCCATTGACTGCAATGCGGCCCAGACAAGGCTGCATAATAAACCAAAGCTGAGTAGCTTGTCGATGTCGAGCTGCAGATAGATTGCAGTGCGGTGCGGGGCGGTGCGTTGAGTGAGTGAATGAATAAGAAAGGCACTCATGAGTGTTTGATTCAATTGGTTTTAGACTGCCAAGTTGTCGAGCTTGTCATTAGCTTGCGTCACATAATTAAATTTTCATTTATTGCGAGACGAAAAGTTTGCACAACCGGAGCTTAAAATAAAGCTTTTCTCTTTCTAACGCTCTTAATAAGTTTTACGCAAATGAGCCAAAAAGTTGTCAGACAAAACTATCGACAGTAAAGAGCTAAAAGCACCTGTTGCCCTGACAAAGAGAGAGTGAGAGAGAGAGAGGTTGAATTGTTACTCGACTCGTAAGATAGTTGAGTTACTGAGTTACTTTTATGGCAGTTTTGCGCTTTGAACTTTTGGCTCGCAATTGTGTTAAGTGCGTTTTGATGGCCAATGAATAGGTAGACAGATAAGTTCGAGTTCAAGTCTCTGGCCAAAGGAGATTCATTTTCAAATTGTCGAACACAGAGAAAAGACAATGGAAGATAGTGAAGTGAAGTGCGCAAAAGTTTGCCAAACTGCAAGTTCAATTGAGAGTAAAATGTGGGTTACATTGAGGTTAGTTCGCAGATCCGCAACAAGAACCATTACAACATCGCTGTTGCAAGTGGAGAAAAGGTGCATGCCACCGTTTAAGCAAACACTTTAAACCAATTGGCCAATCATTAGAAGCTAGTTCCGTTTTTTGCTGGGCTAAAAGCACCGGAAAAAGCACACGCAACAACAACTAACCAAGTACCCAGTGAACGAATGTAACGAGTGAATGCATTCGATGAGTGCGCAAAAGAAAACAAAACAATGCAAAAACAGGCAACTTGGCATGTTAATTACATGTTGCAAGAAGTGTGTAAAAGGCGAAAGAGGAAATCCTGGAAAAGCGGAGCCAGTGCAATTCATAATGAGATTGCAATTTGCCTCCTTGAGGCTTCAGGCAACCAAAACACAACACTAGCAACTAGCAAAAGGGCGAAGCGAAAGCAGTCCACTTAATGATGCAAAAATGCCAAAGAAACGCAGGCGAAACCAAAGAAACCCTTAAGCCAAAAACCCAAAACCAAAAGCAAAAGCAAAAACATAAAAATAAAAACAAAAAAGTAAAACCAAATCCAAAGCTGCAGCCCGTTAACTTTAACATACCGTTGGTTTTGAGGCGAGCGGCAGCTTTTGGACTTTCTGCACGTCAGAACAAAAGCTGCTTAGTGAATGTGTGAGTGTGAGTGCAGAGTGCCAGGCTTGATTGACTTGAGTGAGAGTGAGAAGCAATCATGGCAGTCGCATTGTTGTGTCTGTATGCGCGTGTGTGTGTGTGCACTCACTCGTTAGCTACACATTTCGTCTGCCCTTTTTTGGGCTACATTGTTGTTGTTGCTGCTGACATTATCTTGCACTTCCAAGGGAGAGAGGCAGCGCCACCTGGCGGCCCAAGCGCGCATAAAAGACATCAATATTGCTTATATGCAACAGTGCTTTTTGCTTTGCTGCTCCTCTCGCTCTCTCTTTGTCTCGTTCTAGCTTTCGGTAGCCATCTTGCAGTCAATCGCTGTTGTTTTTGTTGTTGTTGCTGTTTCTGTTGTTTGGCAGTTATTGTAACTACCTTGCTTACTCACACACACACGCATGTGTTGTCGGTCCCTTTCCCACTCAGACTGCACAAATTGCGCTAGCGCTGCTTCCGCTTGTCTCGTTTTTATTGTTGCTTTGTGTGTTGATTTATGTGCGCTGCATGTGTGGGCGTGTGTGTGTGTGCGCTCGTATGAGTATGTGTGTGGGTGGCCCTAGGGCACGCCTGCAGCTGAAGTTGTTCTCAGCACAGTCGCCGTCAAACTTCCCTGGAGAAGACATTGAGTGCAGTTAGAGCACAGCGAGTGGGAGGGAGAACGCTGCAGAGGCAGAGGCAGCGACAGCAACAGCAGAAAAAGAAGTGCGAGCAAGAGGCAGCGAGAGTGGCTGCGTCTTGTTGCGCATACAAATTGGTTTTAGTTATTAATGGTGTGTATAATTAAGCGGGTGCCTTTTGTTGCCAACTTTGTCTGCAGTTTGTTAGAATGTTTCTTAATAATTTGTGTGCGCATCGTGCAAGACAAACATGCTAAGAAGAAGAAGAAGAAGCAGAGTGAGTAACAGTCATAAGCTTTCAATTGCAGCAGAGCGAGGGCGGCAATAAAAGTTATGCCAATAAGAACACGAAATGAAATCCAAATTGCAAAAACTTGAAACAAAATCTCTTATTGTTCTCTCCAATCGCATTAAGTATTAAATTGGTAGCCCCAAATCCCGTACACGATTCATTAAACAGCTTACTTATGGCTTTGACGAGCTTGATTAACTTTAGTCAATACACAAACCAAATCAAAATCGCAAGGGAAAACAACAAACATATAAAGAAGGCAAGTCAACAGCTCAGAGTTGAGCTGACCCTTTCAATTAAAAAAGTGCCAGAGACAGGACCCCAAAAAATACCCCTAATCGTGTTTGTCTATCAATCAGACGAACAAATAGCCCAAAAAATAAAGCACTTGGCTCACCGACTTAACAAATTGGAGCCGCACTTGGCAATTGAAACCTAAACCTAAACCTTTCGTTTTCTTTTTTTTTTCCATCTGCTTTCTCATTACGAATGCAGAACGTGAAAAGCGAGAAAAACCGCAGGGAAAAGAAACGGATGCGATATTTCGCTTTTATTTATTTCGTTTTTGTTGCTGTTGTTTTTGTATAAATTTTTATATATTTTTTTTTTTTTTGGGATTGGGATTTTATGTTCTTGACGCCTTCATAAACTTTGATCGGCCTTCGATTTCGCACTCAAGCGAAGAAAAAAAGTGCTCTAAAAATAGAAAACGACAAGAAAATCGAGCTAAATGCTACGCAAATGTTGCCTTAACAACTTTTAATTGAATGTATACAATCGCATTCATACACGAAGCAAAGAGGTGGGAGGGAGGTTGGAGGGAGATATGTGAAAATATTCATAAATTTTGTATAGATTTTCTGGGTGGTGTTGCGAAAAACTTTTGTCAGCACTTGGAAGAGGAGGCGGTGAGAAAATGCCTACGAAAAAGTAAACCGCAACTTTTCTAATTTATTTTCCATACATTGTGCATGTGTGCGCATATTTTGTGTTAATACATATTATATAATACTTACTTTGTATTTTTCTTTACTTTCTCTTTTGCGAAGAACGAGGAAGAAAGACCAAATTTGAGCCCTTTGTTCTAAGCAAGAGCAGAAACAAAAACTGGGCTCAGTGTAAGCAAAAACTCTGGCCAGGCGAACTCAAAGAAAAGTTTGCCTCCAGCTTACCAGAGGAATAGAAAGAGTGAGGGAGATAGGGAGAGAGAGAAAGAGAGGAAGCGAATACAGATTGAGAGTTTCGGCAGTTCCCCAGTTGCAAGTTTCTAAGTTTGCCCATTTGGTTTGAGTTTGGCATGCCTCTCTCTCTCTCTTCTCTCTAGGGAAGACTCTTCATCACTTCACAAGTCCTGCGTCCTCACTCCTCCCTTTCACCACTTGTTTGCCCAGTTATTTTGTTAGTCGCTGGTGTTTGTGTTGCATAGTTTTAGGCGTCATAAGATTGCATTTCATTGAGGCCTAAACGCACTGCAAATAAACCAAACTTGTCTCTTAAAGTCTCTCTCTCTCTCTCAACAAGCATTCCAATTATATTTATTACATTACTCTATCTCACTCTTTTCCCCCTTTCAACTCCTGTATAATCAAGCTATGCAATGCCAGGAATATCTTATGAGCATTTCACTCATTTAACAGTGACAACATTTACCCGCTTTACCTGGTTTACCTGGCCAGTTAAGCAGCTAAAGCTCTTGCTCCTGCTTTGCCTCACATTAAATTAAATATCCTGCAATGAACATTTTTGTTAGCTCTTGTCAAGGCAGCGCATAACCTCAGCGCACTTGAAGTTACTTCGTGTCGCTGGATAATTGAGTTTAGACTGCGCAGCACGCGACCCACAAATGGCACATTTAAGCACAAAGAAGGACAACAAGAAGCAGAAAGAGAGAGAGAGAGAGAGAGAAAGTCCTGGTTAATGGGTCACACACAAAAACCGCAGGCACGCGTGTAAGAAAAGGGTTTTAATTCTAGCCAAATGCCAAATGGAAAATGGAAAATTAAAACAATTTATTTAGACAATTCCCTTCAGCTAAGCACGCATAAGAAAAAAAAAGATTTAGGATTTCCCCACGATTTTCAAATAACAATACACATGACCTATGATTTATGTTGACACTTAACCTTTTTCTTATACGAGTATTGGGGGCAAATGTCTTTCGCCAGGGATTCACTTATTTATAGCCAGCAAAAAAGAAAACAGCACAACAAACGTGCTCAACCTGAGTTCGAATTAAACCGCAAGCACGTTCAATGACAAAGGAAAAAAAAAAAGAATTCCATTTTCATTTACGAAATTTCAAACCAACAAATGCCAAAACGCCATTTCATAAATTTTAATCCTTTTTTATTGCCAAGGAATGAATACAACCAGTTTCGCTAGCTGCCATAGATGAGACTAGAGAATGTACAGAGAAGGGAAATAAGAAGAGAAAGAGATAGGGATAGAAGGTATAACATTGTGACAAGCAAAAGGTGCGCGGAAAATGGGGAAAATGGAAAGTGAAATACACGAAACTCATTTCCGTCGCACGCTTCGCTGTCTTGGCACTAAGCGAAGAGGGCTACAAACGAAGGGTAACAATATCAACTGACAGCACAGGAATAAAGGTGAAGACTAGAAAATACTCTATAAATTTGAAAGGGAACATATAATTGCATTGATTTTAATGCCTAAAAAATGAAGATTAAAATTATAACCCAAATATATTCCATTATTATCAAAAATTATCTTGGAATATTTGGTGTAAAAATATGGATATAGATATCAATATAACTTCCAAACATCTTCCACTGCGTATGCATTCATGAAGATGAATATAATGTGTGAAACTCTATATAACTAATGTAAATATGTAACTGATTACAAAGGATACTTATTAATAAGCAGATGTTTTTTCTGATATGCATTGAAAGCTCATATATGCATGCCAAATTATATCAATATTCGAGAAGAATAAAAGAATTAATACAAAACTGAATCAAGGTAAAACAAGTGAATTGCAAAACTTCTCCTGCAGTTAATATTATTACCAAAATACTCTACTCGCTGTTCACTATGGAGGGCATAACAAGTTGTGCTTAACCCTTCACAAGTAATGTGAAACTAACCAACGGACATGAGAACTACAAGAGGAAAAGAGGTGCGACAATTGTGTGAGAGGGAACAGATACATGGAGAAGAGAAGGGCAAAGAGGGGTACAGAATGAAAAGGTAAAAGTGCTCAGTGCAGCACTAATTACTTTGGCACCTCGCATTACGACTGTGACTGTGTATGTATGTACGTGTGTGTGAGAGACAGAGCGGAAGGCGCAGAGGACATGGCGGAGGCGTATACTTAATGTCAAGCATTCGCCACGTTGAATGCCTGCGGTTAGCTGGGCAGCTCCCACACATAATTTAAATGGCAAGTTGAAAACGTACATATGTGTGTTTTTTCCCTTCTTTTTTGGGTCGGCATTTAAATATATTATGCAGGCGAGGGAGAAACAAATGAAAATAGCGCGCAAAATGGCGAATGGAATGCGTGCGAGAAATGTGCAGACCAGGATAAAATGGGATGCGATACGGACAGGACAGCACAGACAGGATGTGAACAGGCGCCCCGCGGATGCGTCACACTCCCTCACTCCCTCACTCACTTACTCGCTCACTCGCATCGTCGTGTCCTGTCGCGCGTAATTTATGCATGTCTAAGCAGCCGAGTTACCAATGTGAGTGTGTATGTGTGTGGCGTGTTTGTGCCTTTTGAAATGACATCAGGACAGGAATCAAAATGCTTCTAAAGTTGGAATAAAGCGCAGAAAACTGCATGCGGGGAATTTCGTTGGCATAGCAATTGATGGCGCATGAACATAGTGAATAAAATTCATGAATGTCATCAAGTGTTGCAGCAAATAACTGAAGTGCATTCATTCGACGGGCTTGTGAAACTGAACCACGATCGATTAATAACAGTCTGTTCCACTTAAGAGATTACACAAAATTTATTTAGAATGATATGAGACAAATACCAACTAGAGTTGAATGAAGAATTTTTATTAAAAGCGAATGAATGAAAATTGTATTTATACAGTATAAAAAAGAACTTCAAAATAGATATTTTAAATATATTTTACATTATTTTATGGCTTTAAAATATCGAAAAGAAAAGGATTTTTAAACAAAAAAGTTTTGCAAAATAATTTCAATGAATAATTTTAAAAAATTTAAATTGTTGAGCATCAAAAAGCAAATAGAAATGATTACGAGACATACAAATAAATTACTGCAAAATTAATACAACTAATCATTTAATTGATGATTACATTTTTGGTAAAAAAAAACTAATTTCAAGATTTTAAAATTTTTTATGAAAGCTAAGGGTAACTAATAAATTTTTGATGGTAACTTATAACAAAAAAATACTAAAAATAATCCATTTTTTGGAAATGAATACGATGAAGAAATAAAATTGATAAAAGAAATTAAATACTTAATACACACTTACTAATTTTATAAAGTATTTAGCTTAAAAACCAGAAAGAAATTTGCAATGTTTCAATGTAGATAGATTAAAATAAACGCCGCAATAGAAACACATAAAATAATAGAATAGAACAAAATGTAAAATAAAGCACAAGACTTTTAATGTAATAAAATGGTTTTGTATAAAAAAAAGAAACAAAAAAGAAATGTGTAATAAATTAAAATCAAAATTTTGTTTGAAGAGTCTCAAAATCTTTAAAACACTTCAGAGCTCAAACTGAAGCATCATCATTATCATCATCATCACCATCATCCTCATGAACATCAGGTTGGGATGATCGCATTGGAAAGCACAATCGTTAAGGCCCATTAATAATTTCCGAGCTTTAATTGTGCCACTTCTCGCGGCGTTGTCAATTCTAAAAAGCACTTTAACCAATCAAAAGTTCAACAAACTGTTGCACAAGTGGCAAATACACAAAAACAAACACAACAACAGAAGCAGCAGCAGCAGCAAAAAAAAAGCGAAAAATTGCGACACGCGACATTAAAAACGTGGCAGGCAATAAAAATTGAGGTCAACAGCAGCAGCAACAACAACGGCAACAGAAGAGGCAGCTAGCTAATGAATAACAAAGGCAAAAAGCTACAGCTGAGAGGGGTAAATAAAAAAGAAAAAAAAGGAGGGAAAAAAAGTGAAGCGAGGTTTATCAAGATGCGCAATTAAATATGGAAATGTGCAGAAATGGAAATGGAGGCAGAGCAATGCGGCATGTTGCACGCTGCAACAGCAACAAGAGCAGCAACAACAACAGAATGAAATCTGCACACGCGACAAGTGTCATTAGCAATGCCTTCCCCCTCCTTTCCCCCTCTTCTATGCTGCCACTTGACACCACAAAATACAAAAAACAACAACAACATCGAGTGAAAAAAAAAACTTTAAAACAATTAAATGTCATTTTGTGGCACATTTTATTTAGTAAAAAGAGGGCGACGCTGCGGCCTGCGGGCGTGGCATTTGGAATGTGTTGTAAGTGGAGAGTGGAGAGGGGGAAAACTGCTGCTGCTGCTGTCGATGTTGTTGTGTATTTAAGTTAAGTGTTGTTGTCAACGCATTTGCGATTATTTGCTGCAAATATTTGAAAATTAAACACAAGCCCACGAGACATCAATGATGTAAAGAGCGGAAAGCGGGGGCACAGGGGCGAGGCACAGACATGCCTAAAATTTGTTGAGAATTTATATTACGTGTCGACAGTTACAACAACAGCAACAACAATAGCAACAAGGGCAATAAGAGAGCAGCAGCTGTTGGTTGCTGTTGCTGTTGGTTGCTGTTGCTGCTGGCAAGGTTAGAACTGGGGGCAGGCACAGACAATGCAAACAATTTCAATTTGCATGTAGAAACAAGGACACAAATACACATTCACACTCTCACACACACACACACTCACACTCAGTTGTAAAATTGGTTGCCAAAGTTCAAAATGCAACTATGCGGGGTCCTGTTCCTGTCAACTGCCAAAGAGAGATAGAGAGAGAGAGGGAGAGGGGCACACACGCAGTGCGGTGTCAACTAGAAAGAGATAGAGAAATGTAAAGCAAGGAGCGACGACGTGGGGCATTAAGTGGCGGTTAGGAACATTTGTGGTTGTACTTGCTGAAAAACATATGGAACTGCTGAAAGAACGTGTCGCCAACGATGTCGATAAAGACTCTCAGGCCAAGAGAACATGTCGCCACAATTATACTCGCTATGCCTAGGCATGCATCGAGTCGAGAGCGTGTTTATACAGCTTACATAGCATATAGACGAACACGTTTCTATAGTCTACCTATCGGAGACGTCAGATAATTGCGTGTAAGACAACAAAATAGACGACAGAGACCTATTTTAAGTCCATTCCAAAGCAAATTACAATATTGTTTAAAAGATTTGCAAAACTTCTACTAATTCAAGTTCCGAGTAACCTATTTTTAATGCATCTCAAAGAATAGCCAAAAATCGATTGTCCAATTTGAATATAATTGAAGTTTCTGATAACTAAAATTACTAGCAACAAACTAGCAAACTAGACCTTTGATTGAAAAATTCGCAATTCATCTTTGAACCAATTTTAAATGTATTTATAAAATTGATGGATTTGAATTATTATTATTATTATTATTATTATTATTATTATTATTATTATTATTATTATTATTATTATTATTATTATTATTATTATTATTATTATTATTATTATTATTATTATTATTATTATTATTATTATTATTATTATTATTATTATTATTATTATTATTATTATTATTATTATTATTATTATTATTATTATTATTATTATTATTATTATTATTATTATTATTATTATTATTATTATTATTATTATTATTATTATTATTATTATTATTATTGCAGTCTTTTGATAATTAAAATTGATGGCAACGTATTTTTAACGCGTTTAAAAGCAAACTAGACTATCGAAATCGAACAATTAAGTTTGGTACATCAAAATATGCATCTAACATAACTATGTCAATTCGATTTCAATTGATGAAAAATATAAAGTTGCGGAAAGCTCGAATTTAATTTAAATCCAAAAACATAGTTCACCTATTCAACAGCACAAACTTTATTGAATCTAGTCAAACAAATAATTTGGAGAAAAACGAAATGCAAACAGTTAATTCTGAGCAGCATACATTTTTATTAGATGTGGTAAATGCATTAGCAATTTAATTTGTTATCGAATATTTTCGTGGTATGCAATTTCGTGTTTGTTGCGAATGTAAATACAAATACTAATTCAGCTAGTTGCATTTTAGCTGCCTGTTGATTTGATTAGTTGTCAAATAAATAAAATGTATTCAATAAAGAATTATAACTGATTAACAATGTATCAAAAGTGAGGTTATAATGTGGGTTAAAATGAGAAAATATTTAAATTTTAGTAAATATATTTAATTAAATTATACATCTTAATTTAAAAATTCTTTATATTCATTAAAGTTGTTATGAAGGCTGCTTAACCTTTATTTATTTTCCTACATATTTTGCAACCGTTAAATGTTAGCTTACAATAATTTTCAATGCTAATAAAAACAGTTGAAGTCAATGAACTTTTGCCAAGATTACAGCTCTGGCACAACAAAAGAAATTGAACTGAGCAGCTGTCACTTTGGCTTTTAAGTGAAGAACTATGGAATTCAAAGCAGCTTCTCATCCAGCAGATGTTCAAATAGCGAAATTCCTTAACCCAAAAGGGCAAAGAGAAAATTCCCCCCTCCACACACACACGCGGAGGATCCACGCTTTTCACTTCCATTCATCAGAGCACCCCATTTTAATCTGTTTGACAATTTTCAGCAGCAGCAGCAGCAGCAAATGCGAAAAGGCAATCCCCCCGAGTGAGAGAGACATGACATTTCACCTGCTGCTCGACTACATCTCTGTTCTCTGTTTGCACATATCCATATCTATATCTCTCTATGTAGTATGTTAACGTTAAGTCTGCTGCACACACCTGATGAAACTGTCAACTGTCATTTAAATTTAATCGCATGTTGTTTCTCTCGCTTTGCAGTTGTCGCCGCGATTATTGTCACCAGTCTCCAGACTCTCTTCTCTTCTCTTTCCCTTTCCCTGAAGATTTTAATTACTGCACCACAAGACAACAAAAGTCAACCCGGTTTGCGACCCATTCATTCCCCATTACTTTGGCGGCCCTGCTTCTGCTTCTTCCATTTCTTCCTCTTCTGCTGTCACTCGCTTATCGCTTGACTTTATAAAAATAATAATATAGAGAGACACTCATTGGGTTGCTCCCTGTCTCTGTCTCCGCTTCCATCTCTATCTCTGTCTGTCGTTTTCTCCTTCTCTTTTGCTGTGTGTTGTGCTGCTCCATTTAGATAAGTGACACATAAATTAACCAATTTTCCTTTTATTTTACTTGCTGTTTTTTCTCCCCGTTTCTTTCTCTCTCTTCTTTCGCTTGCCAGCATAATAGAATAATTATAAAACAATTGTCAAGTTGCTTATATTGCTTTTAGCTTCCCTTTCGAAGTATTCTACACTCTTTCATTTTCCCATTTTGTCAGCTGAAAAACTGCTCAAAGTAGTTATGATCGTTGCTTTATTAGCCCCATTCACATATATATTTGTTTTCATTACGAGCACTCGTTCTCGCACTCACACTCACATTCACATTCCCACTTACACTCACACTCACATTTCCCATCACTCTCCATTAAGTTTATTTGCCGCATTGTGTTTTATCATTTGTGGAACGCTTGTCGAGTGTTAGATAAACATTTTGACAGCAGTGTCATAAAGTTGCCTTCCGATACGATTATCGCATTGCCAGGGCGGAGTTCTGCTTACTTTAGAAGAGTTAAAGAACAGTTCAAGAACTGCGGGCAACGCTCAATGTTGCTTAATTCCAGTTGGTAAATAACACAAAGTCAATTAAAGCACAATGAACTTGACTAAATTTTGTTCTCTTCTTTTCTGTCATATTAAGATAGTGATATTACGAAAGCTCATTAAAGCTATACACATTTAAAGTAGAAGCTTATTTGATTAAGTTATATCAAATTTTAAGAAATTAAGCTAACTTATCCTTTGAAATTACATATTTTTTCTACTCCTACAATTTAATATTTAGTAAAGCTCATATGTGAGAAGGAACTTTCAAAGCTCCTTAATATTAAAATTGGTAATCTAGAATTTAACTTAACTAAATTCTTCGCTTCCTAAAGATAAAAAAAAAATGATTTATTAAGTTTATTGAATAGCGAACAAAGTTAGAACTCTACTTTTTACCTAAAAGCTCATATACTTAGAACTATCTTTAGCTGTCTACCCATTTAAATACAATTTAAATGCATTAAATTAAACGCAACAATTTAAATAAGTTATTTATTCTTCTGCAATTTCATTTCATTCTAAGCTCATGCATACGAATGAGCTTTGAAAGCACCGTTGGCAAGTAATTTCTCAATTATGCAGCGCAAAAACCAATCAAAGTTGCAATTGCTGCTATTTTTTTGTATTCTCTGCATAATTTCAAAATAAAACAGACTTTAAAACTGACAAGAAAAAAGTGTTTTTCCAAGAGAAAACTCAACTGAAGGAAGCAAGCACTTAAAAGCACAGCTCGATTCTATTATTGTCTGCCTGCCTGTCTCTGGTTGCAGCTTGAACTATTGCATAAATTGTACTTAATTGTTTCATGAATAAGAAACAGCTTTGAAAGCAACACTTTTAACTGTAAGCTCAGCAAAGTGTCAACTACGATATATAGTACTATATTATTCTATCTGGGAAATCTTTTGCACCATCTAGCTTTCAGTCATCAGTTTGTGTGTGTTGCTAAAGTGATTTGGGATGTGCCACCTGTTAATTGTGGCCCAGAGACAAAGCAGCCTTTTGATTGACAATCCAGCAAAAGAGTGACACCTCATTTCAAGCTCAACGTCGAGTCGAGACCAACATCATTTAGTGCCCGAGATTGTTTGGAGTTTCAAGAAGGCGCTGCCTTTGTTCGCTTTGTGTCGCCCTGTAATTTCAGTCACAAAAGCATTTTTCTCACCTCGCCAAAGTGAAGATGAGTTACCTGCAGTCGTACTTTAGGTATTTGGCCAACAGATTAACACCTTTTGCGAGTGCTTGTTGTCTCAACACAAAACTTGTTCCTCATCTGGCAGCAGCAGCGGCAGCTGCTGCAAAAAGACTTTTTCTTTTTTTTTTCAGTCCAGCATTTATTTCGAACCGAACGTTCGTTGTTGTTCTCGTAGTTTGGTTTCGTTTGGTTTATAATCAAATGCAATGGCATGACTAAAAATGGAATTTTGCTGTCTGCACTTCATCAACATGCGGGGCCCCAAATGACTCAAAAAGCCGAGGAGACTGCGAGACGGACGGGAAAATGTCAACGCAACATCCCGATGGCTGCAACTCGAACCCAACCCGTTCCCAACACGCATTCCTCATGCCATACAAAACAATTGACATGCATTGTTGTTGTTGTTGCTGTTGCTGTTGCACTGACAGCACTGAATTGTCACAGCGGCAACAAACGCGTATCTCAGACTCCCTCTCTCTCTCTCTGCGTGCTGCCTTTGTCAACTCGTTGCCTGACTGCAAAATGCAATTTTCCAAAATGGCCAACAAAGGCTGGTTCACTCAAAACGGGTTTTTAGCATTGAAAGGACCTCGCCAGAGAGAATTGCAGCAAACTGGAACTGGTTCCTTCTGTCTGCTCTTCATTTATCAATAGCTCCCTCAACTCCCAACTCTCTGCTCCTCAGCATATATCGCCAATCTGAGGCCGGTTTCCTTTCAATACCATTTGATTCTCTCTGTTTCCCTTTTGCCAAGTCTATCTGTCCGTCCGTCTCGCTATCTTTCTGTCGCTCTCATTCGTTGCGATATCATTTGCTGTCTTTTGCTCTTCTGTCGCTAAAATTAAGATCAATATCGGGAGCCTCAAATCGGGCGGTAGCCGGCAGGTGGCAGATCGCCTTCTTCTGCGCTCGCTTTTTCATTCTCTGATTTATTTTCAGTTTCCAGTGGCGGAAATCGCTTAATACGTGGGACGTGCAACGTACAACTTGCAGCCCATTCGCTTTTTAGCTTTTCAATTCAATTGGCGCGCTTTGATGTCCAATCGCCTTTCCCCCTGCAGCATGTGGCATGCCCCACACTCCCAACCCCCCCTGCTCAGCCTCCTGCTCTGGCTGGTAATTTATTGTATTCGTTTATCTGCATTTTCCAGGCGCTTATAAATTTCGTTTCGCTTAATTTGCCACAAAGAACTGCAGCTCAGCTGACTTTTATGACCAGGAATTATATTTCCAGTTGCCCCAGCGCACAGTAGCGCCATCTATGGCTTGCCATGTGCAACTTTAATTGGGTTGGATTTTCAAATTGTTGAATAATTTGTATGATAATCATTTTGCGTCTATTACATTAGCTAATTATCGGGGAGTCTTGTGCAAATTAATTGAAAGTATTTTCGACTCAAATGGGCGTTAATAATTTGGTGGCGAGAGTTGCTGCAAGTGAAAACTGAAAGCCGAATTAGCATGTCATAAAAGCAAAGGAGGGGAGGGAACAGCGAGCTAATCGATAATTTATGAGCGGATATAATGTTGAACCCAGACGAGATAAAAACATGGGGGGAAGTGTAGCAAACCTGTAACATGTTTATAAATAGCGCTAATGAGCAAAGCAAACGAGGCAACTTCAACTTCAACTCGAACTCCAACTTCGACGGCGACGGCGACTGCGACTCTTGTGGCACGTCAGTCACTCAATTCGATTTGTGTCGGTGTCAACAACATTGACTGCAAAAGGTGCACAACAAGAGGGGGGAGGGAAGTTGTAGTAGATTGTAAATTGTTTAAACAAGCAAGTCGCAGTCGGCACATTCGACTTTGAACTACGAGTTGCTTGATTCCTCCTCTGCTCTCCTCTGCTGTTTAAGCAATCACTGTGTAAATATTTACCCAAAAGGTAAAAGTAAATTTAAGCATTGTTTATCTGTTCCCAAACATCTCTGTCCCCCTCCCTCTCTCACTCTTCGTTCATTGCGCATTAACCAAGTATTTGCCTCAAATATTTGTGCTGCATTTTGTGCTTGATGTAGACATCAAATGTCGAATATTAATACAAGTCCGCATGTTGCAAATACAACTTGCAACATGCCACTTGAACAACTCGACTTGTATTTATGTTGCACAGCCATTTTGGCTTTCCGTTTTGCATTTTGCATTTCACATTTGCATTTCGGCCTCTGCCACATATTGTTGCACATTGTGGATGCTTCCAAGTCAAAATTGTGCTCCACTCTCTGGCAACCAAAAGTGGCCTCAAGTTTGCTCAAGTTCGGCCTAAGTGTGAGCTATTATTTGTCATCAAGTCTAGTCGTTAGCTTCATAACGCTGGCTGAGCAAAATTTCTTACAAATTAATGTTGAGAGTATTTATTATATTTCAATTAGCTTGGCACTCAAAAGCTTAATGTTTAAAGATCTGTAATATCAGCTAAAATTTAAATCCAAAAATATAAATTTGAAAATCTTCTCTTTTAACAAGGTATTAACAGCTCAAAATCAATTGCAGCTGATCGAATTGCTTGGGCAATTTTAATTTCTATAGATGAAACCATATTCTTGACAATTTTAACAGCGTATCACTACAAATGTTTCAAAAACATTTTCAGTTGATTGAATTATTTTTATTCTTCTCTTTTATATATTTCACACTTTTAATATCTATGTATTTCAAAGAAATACTTTCAAAAAATCTTTTTCTCTCCAATATCCTCATTAGATATCTTTCTTTGAAGATCGTCATATATTCCTTTTCATCACATATTCGTTTCCTTCATTAGAGTTTTTCCTTTTAATGATTTACTACTTATTGAAATTGATTGTAACACATCTATGCTTATGTATATTACTTAAATCAAAAATCGTGTTATTAATGCTGTTTTAAAAATACTTAAGTGTTTATTTAGTCATTATATTCTTGCAGTAGCTCAATCTCTCCCTTATCTAATGTAATATTTTATATATTACTAGTAACGTGTAAGAACTCTCAACATTTTACTTTCCCTTTCGCACTCTAATATAATAATTTACTAATAACCTATTTCCCCATCTTTTAATTCTAGGCGATATACTCTCTGGCGTTTGCTTTGTGGGTCAGCTGGACACACACTCGCTGGGCGGCTTTCTCATCCTGCCGCTGTGCATTTACCTCTCGATCGGAGCGCTCTTTCTACTGGCGGGCTTCATCTCGCTGTTCCGCATACGTACAGTGATGAAGACGGACGGCAAGCGAACGGACAAATTGGAGCGTCTGATGCTGCGCATTGGCTTCTTCTCGGGACTCTTCATACTGCCCGCTCTGGGACTGTTGGGCTGCTTGTTCTATGAGTACTACAACTTCGATGAATGGATGATTCAATGGCATCGCGACATTTGCAAACCCTTCTCCATACCCTGTCCGGCAGCACGACCGCCGGGAACTCCTGAGGCGCGTCCGATCTTTCAGATCTATATGGTGAAGTATCTGTGCTCGATGCTCGTGGGTGTGACGTCCAGTGTGTGGCTGTATTCGAGCAAGACCATGGTCAGCTGGCGCAACTTTGTCGAGCGATTGCAGGGCAAGGAACCGCGCACTCGACCCCAGGCGTATGTCTAGTATGAGACGGCGGCGGTGGCGGCGGCTGAGGCGGCGGCTAACGAGAGTTATTTGGCGTTTAGCACATAGAGCACTACGACACAAGAAACAAGAAAAAGAAACAGTCCTCTCCTCTGAGAAATACGGCTAACCCACCCCCGCATCCAGATGCAATTGAATCCTCATACAGCTTTGTATAAAGTTCATCTTCTAACTCTTTCGACCGCCTTTCTCGCCCCTCGTCCTCGTTTCGCGCTCAGTTCTCTGGCAACCGCAAGCAAAATCAAAAGCTATTGTTTAATATTTAGTTATAACCGAAAGCTGGAGCTCAATTGCTGGCTTTCTTGTTGAACCAAAACTATTCGCATAAGTTTGAGAGAAAGAAAATTACGAGAGTAGAGTGTAAGAGCATTGTAAGCATAGTTTATTCTAGTATTCTAGCGCATTCTAGTTGTTATCGAGAACCTACTTCCCTATCCCCCATCCATCAACCCCCACATTCGAAAATGGTATACGAAGAATTTCCCCTTTTCGACTTGCATTTAAGTAGAATTTCATTTGATTTATGTGAAAGCTTTAAATGTGCCCTACAATTAATGAGAGACGTACTTATAAACTAACATACAAATATATGCATAGCCACACATAGAATACGATATATAAATATATACAAAAGTGTAAATGCAGATTGAATTACTTAATCCAAAATCCAGTCAAATTGCACTACGAACTAAATGTAAAATACAAAATACTTGACGACAAAAATTATAAAGCTTATGGGTAATTTTCTGGCGAAAATGTTCCGCACAACATTATTTAAAGTGAAAGAAAACATATACAAAAACATATTTTTATTTTAAGTAAAGAAACTAATCTTTTACCTCTTGATTAGAGCTAAAAATGACTTTCGAATTATTCTTCTGTTTTAAAATGATTGCAAAAATGAACAAAACACAAAAAACTTAACGAATTTATGTATTTCAATGTAAAACAAAAAAAGTTCCTAAGAGCTATTAGAATACCCTTTACTTATTTTTAAAATGGTTTCAGTTTAGGTTTTTTTTTCACTTTAAATAGTGTAGAATGGGACACTTTCGGCATTGAATAAACCATATATATAAATCAAGATATAACTAACGAAACTACTCCTACGATATATGATGAAAATGGTCAATGATAAATGTATTATGTAGCAATAAATGTCCTCCATGTGCTAAACTTAAAGCGAATTAAAAGCATAAATTTAGAAGTGTAACTAGAGCTATAAACTATGATATAAACTATTGTATATTTATTATTATGTATTGTACGTATTTGTTACAACTAATTCAGTTTTAAAGCCAAACGCGTTTTTATTACATTTTTAATGACGTTGTAGTCATAACACTTAAGAACTCACCCATCCTTTCCCTACCCCACCTTCCCCTCAACCCTACATCCATTGTGAAAAATTGCATAACTAATTAATTAAGTCAGATCTACAATTAAGTGAAAATAACAAAAAAAAAAACAAAACTGCCATTTTAAACATGTGTTGACGATGATGATGAGTTTTAATTGTTTTGCAATTTCTATTTAACAACACAAATAATGATTGCTCTGTTTTTAATTTGGTGTCCAACAAAATTTTCAAAAACCTAGCATTTAAGTGAACAATTATTATTGAAGCGTAAGAAATGAAGTGCAAATGAAATTCATTCAATTCATTTCGATTGCAATTACATTTACCATACACAATACAATACAATTCGATTAGAATCGCTGTAAAATAGAAAACTCAATACGTATGAACATTTAGCGAACAAAAACCAATTACAATACTATCATATAAGTGTGTGTATACATATTAGAACAACAACAACAACAACAAATGGCAAAAACTGCAACAAATGGCATAAAAACAGAAACAAAAAACGAAAAAACACAAAAACAAATATGAACAAATAAAACTTTATTTTATTGTTAAAGACTGAAAATGATTTTGCATTTCTTATTTGGTGAGGAACAAGGGAAGCAAGTTACTCAATTATCAATTTGATTGCATTGCGTTTTTGTTTAAATTTTAGTTACATAAAGAGCTTCATATTTCAGAGAACGAACTAGGTGATGGAAGTTTATAAATTTGATTAAATAAGGAGATATTTCATTAAGCTACTGACTCATCGATGAAGTGACTGATTTAAAAAAACACTTCTTGAAAATTAAAAGTCCAAATTTTTTAAAAGTACTACAATTTAAAAGACTATAGATGGACAATAGTCTAGCTTGTTATTCTGATTCCAAATTAAAATTATATTTAAAAGAAATGTCTAAAGAAAGCGCTGTTTACAATATTTAAAGATACGAATTTAGAAAAGATAATTAAATTTCACTACCTCCACATTACTTTAAAATATGTTGAATCTATTCATTTTATTTGAAAAAATCATAATTGAAGAAAATCATTCCACATATTTCTTTTTTTACAAAAATACTCTTAACAGCAAATATTGATTTCTTTGAAGTCTGCTTAGGATTGAACGATTTATTTCAATTCGAAAAATGCTCAATTCAATTGAACGATTCAAGAACTGCTTTATTATATACAATATTAATATTAAATACATATTTATAATATTACCATGGTAAGATATACACAAGATGTTTTGTATGTTGTCTGCTACCAAAAACACAATAAAAAATAATTTAGTTCGCTTCAATCCACATTATGTAGCTGAGATTATAACATATATTGTGGTCATGCAACTGCAGAGAGTTTATGAAAATGACGCAATTTAACTGTAAGCTGCAATATTTGTGGCTCATCTTCAACAAATTGCAATGCTGACAAGCACTTGTCTCATGTTTTTTGGCCAAAAACTTTTCCCATTACAAACAGCTGAAACGTTGGCTTATCCCTCGCACACACACACACACACACTCGGAAATGTAGTGAACATACATACACTAATACACATTCACACACTAAAAGCGATAGCCACAAAGCAGCTTGAAATTCAATCATAACTTGCCAGCAGCCGCAGCTACAGCATAAACCTTCTTCCCTCCTCTCTGACTCCCCTCACTTGCTTGAGTCACATGGCTGTAAGCGTTGAAATTTACGAGTAGTGGGTGAAAAGCGTGAGGCGCGAGAGGCGTGGCAAGTAGGCGGCCACCTACACATGAACGAACGAACGTCCGTCCCACGCCCATATAATTTTGATTACACTTGTTTTCTAAATACTCCGGCTATAAAAGAACCGCACTGAAACTGAACAACATGTGTGCAATGGCTGCCCTCAAATAAAATCCAGGACAACTGGCAGGATGCGAAGGGGGAGGAGGAGGAGGGAAAGCGAGAGGCAACCGTAGGTGCGCGCTGGATAAGCGACTTGGCAACAAATTGCAGTTAAAAGCGTCGGCCAGAAATCTGAGCTGCTTTTGTTGTTGCGGTCTGGCGGCTTCTCTTTCTCCTCCTCCTTCTCCGAGGAGAGCACACGCACACAGCGGGACATGTCGTAAGGATGTGAAGGATATGGCGCTGTTGTACAAAACACGTGTGCGATTTAACAACTACAACAAATAATATAACAACAACAACAGTAAGAACAACAGCAACTAAAGCTGCAACCAAAAGCAAACGAAAAGTTTTTCCTAAAAAAATGAGTAAGAGAAAAACCAAGAACAACAACAATAACATTCAATATGGCAGCGAGTTGTGTTGCGTTTTTATGTGACCGCCATAAAAAAGTTATTAATGTGTAGGTGTGAGTGCGAGTATGTGTATGTGTGTGTGAGGCACACGGCACAAAATGGCGCGGGCGTGTGCAAGCGTTAATGTGGCAAAAATGTTGCTGCAATGAACTTTTCTATTTGGCTCGACAAGTTTCTAAATGCTCTAACAACAAACAGAGTCCTACGGACTGTTCACTAAATATGGAATATCTTGAGTTCATAGAAAAAACCGATCCAAAGATACACGAAATTAATTTAATGTACAATCTTTAGTAAAAAACTTGCTTTAATCACAATTTAAATTAAATTTTAATGCATTCAAAAGTCATAACTTGCAGCAGCTTGTGGGAATTTATTAACCACAAAAGCTATTGTTATAATTATTGACAGCATACCCTATAAAAAGGGTCGTCCCTTGGTACACAGGGAAAAAATGACATTATAAAAAAAATATAACGAAACTCTTGAAAGCTTTTTGATCTTAATAAAACATTCTTTAAATAAAAATTCCAGTTGCAATCATTATAGAACTTTTTATTAATTTACGAAAGGATTTTATGTGTGAAAATTAAAGCCAAAATTCTTATTAAAGTCAAATGTTTGAAAGTATAGAAAATACAAATATTTACAAATAAATATAAAATATATAAGAAATTGCTAACACTCATGAAAATGTTAGCCTTATAGAAGATGTAACTTTAGTTCAATTACTTTAAATATACACTGGTTTCTTTCATACTCTGCAAACTATAAAATAAATGAAAGATGATGTGAAGAAAATATAAAAAATATATTTAAAATGAAGAAAACAAGAAGGATTATTTAAGATAAGTATAAGACAGTTCATATTGACTAACTCTATTTACAGTTATATTTTCATTTACGAAATTATTACATTTTCTTATTAACATGAGGGAATAAAATATATTAGGAATTCCCTCAAAAAATTGTTTTCCACATTCGTTTTTCAAATATTTGATAGAGCATTTAAAGATAGACTTGCCAGCAGCTCGCACGTTCACGTAGTATATTTAATTCTGCTTTTATTATTTGTATTGCATTTTTTCTGCTTTTTGGCGGCGTGAAAATCATAAAGAAAACATGTGAGTGGATAGTCATTTGTGTGGAAGTTACTAAAAATAAAAGTGTGAACATTGCGCGAGCAGTAAAATGGACTCACACCAAAGTTTTTCTTCCTCTGCTCCTCTTTATCCCTCTACAGCAGATGGACCAATGCAATAGTTTTGTGGCATGTTGCACGTTGCCAACTGTTGTGTAGCATACTTTTTTTTTGGTACTTTATGGGTACTTTTTGATACTCTGTAAGCCAGAGCTCAGACAGCCATGGAACACATTTCAGAACAGGAGAAGTTTGCCAAAACAAATGAAATCATATTATTTCGTGAGCTTTGTTAGATTAGATCAACACAATACACGACACAAAATAAATACAGAAATGTCTTCGAAATTTTGGATTTTTATTGCATTGCTTTCGGTGGGCATTGCTCACACTTATGTGTACACGGATTTTATAAAGCAAGTCGAGGCGAAGGAAAATTCCGTGGCTGGCATTACCGAATATGTGACATCAATGTGGCCGCATGTGGATAAGATTGCGGTGAGGATTAAGAACGACCTCAAATCGATGCTGGAGACGGGTCATTTGATGGCGAAAATCGTACGCAAAGCTATTTCCGACTATCGCGAGAAGCACAAACAGGAGCTGGATAAGAAGAACGTGGGGAAAACTCGTTAGATTTGCCTAACATTGAGATAAAGTTTTAAAATAAGGAATTTCCCAAAATATACTCCTCAGTCTGTGTTTGTGCTTTCTTTGTTGTCACTGATAAATATCACTTTGTCGCATTAAAAACAAGCGAAAAGCAGGGTGAAAGGAAAACTGCAACAGAAAGCAATTTTAATTTAATTAATTGCAAATACTTTGGCAAACAGTCTGCGAAATTGACACCAGCGAAAAACTGCTGGAAAAAAGTGAACTAAACTGAACGTGTTTAATTGCTATTTTCAATTACGCGACAACCAAAATCACCGACAAAAAAAAAAAAAAAAACAGGAAAATCGAAAAGAAAAACACATTTTAGCAGCGATGCACTTGACTTTGGCTCTTTGACAGAGTAAAAGCTGAAATGCGAGTAATTAAATGGGAAGCAAAGCAACGTGCAAAGTTAATTAGCTGAATGATAACACGCTGACATAACATCTTCTTAAGAGACCAGCGCTTGTTTATGTCAGCTACATTAGATCAGGCTTCAGGAAGGAAGACTTTGTTGATAGCTTAAAGTTAAAGCTAAAAATTTTACTAGATTTTTAATAACTCATTAAATAGCAAGTAGAGTACATTACAAGAATAAGTTCAACAAATTCTTGTTCAATAAGTAAATATATGTTATGTATGGTATGTGCATCAATATGAACTTTAGCTAGCATTATTATAATTTTAATGCTTAAGAAACGATCAAAACGAATTTTACTAAACGGATTACAATTAAAATTAAAGTTTAGTTTTTATTTCACTTAACAGATTATAATTAAAATTTAGGTTGTATTTATATTTCTTTAAACACAGTACAGTTAAGATTTAAATTAACATTTTTAAAGTCTCTCAAACCTACTAAACGTTTTCTTAGAAAAATTATTGATGAGTTTTAATAAATATTTTTTCAATAAAAACGAATGATTACAAGTTAAAAACTGCTTCTCGTCTTATATTATTTCAATTATATTGTAACAAAAGCCAAAAGACGCAATGTAATTATATATTCGTTTATGCGTTTAGCGAATTAATCGCCGCGATTTTTTCGCTTCCCTCGCGATTTATTCGCTGCCGCTGCGATTAATTCGCGCCGCTGCCGCTGCGATACTGATACTGATACTCTTTGGAACAACAATTTATTTATTGAAATTATTTAGCAACATTCTATTATGTTTTTATAGCGTATGTAATAAATATATTATTTTGTAGTATAAATTTTTAACACATTATACAGTCAAGAACTCCCTAACTTTTTAATAGTTTTGTTAATAGTCAACAGACATTAAAGATGCTATCTAACTGAGAGTAAGGGTTACAACATCTTAAAAATGCTGGGCAACAGAGACGCGTCCTATCTTCAGGCCATAAAAATCTCAACAGCTGCGCTTGACTGCAGAGCAACAACAAAAACTACTCGCACTTCGAACGCAGCTTGAAATAGTTGGAATAGGAATGATGTCGAGGGCGGCAGCAGCAGGATAAACAATGGAAAAGTTAATTGGCCAAGCGAATAACAACCCCATCGAGAGAGTCACCCTCAGTCCCCCCCATTTTACTATTGTGCTTATGAGGTGCTTGCAAATCACAGCAAATTGCGCAGCAGCCGTCGCAGTTGATGTCCTGAGTTCTGGGAAACCAGTCACAACAAAAACAAGTAAGAAAGTTACAGTCGAGTGTGCTCGACTGTGAGATACCCGCTACCCATTTTAAATAAAGGCAAAATATTGCGGTATCATTTTCAAAATATACCGAAAATACTAAAAAATACTAAAAAATATACCAAATGGTATATGTGGTATATCGATATAGTACCGCATTCGAAATATACCATAGACGGCACAATGTACCAGATTGTCGGCCAAAGCAACTCAGACCCCTAGTGAGTAGGAGTTTTTGCCCATACAAAAGTATTTCTTTAATAACTTCCACAATTTTTATCTGATCGCAACCAAATTTTCAGGAATCATAACTATTACAGTAATTATTGCATATACCAAAATTCGTAACTCTAGCTTTAAAATTACGCTTGTTATTCGATTTTTTTGATTTGCGGGGGCGGAAGTGGGCGTGGCAAAAATTTGAAACAAACTTGATCTGCGTGCAAACATAACAAATGCTGTCGAAAAAAAATTATAGCTCTATCTCATATAGTCTCTGAGATCCAGTGTTTCATACGGACGGACGGACAGACGGACAGACACACAGACGGACAGACGGACAGACGGACATGGCTATATCGACTCGGCTGTTGACGCTGATCAAGAATATATATACTTTATAGGGTCGGAGATGCCTCCTTCTACCTGTTACATACATTTCCTGCCGGCACAAAGTTATAATACCCTTCTACCCTATGGGTAGCGGGTATAAAAAGAAGAGAAATCACAGCACTCTTCAAGTGCCAGCAGGGCAGAGAGACGGGGGGAGGTAAGTAAGACAACTTCCGGACTGGCTAATGGCAGTGCCAATATTTGTCAGCTCGCCGACAATTGCAGCCACTTTTGTGGGCTGCCAATTTCTGACGAGGCAGTCAATTAAATTTTCGGCAAGCACTGATTTCTCGGCACTTTATCTCTCGAAGTTTTCGGGATTAAAACGGCGCCCAAATGAATAAATGATGGGGCATGAATGTCAATCAGAGTTAAGCGTCGGAAATGAAGACAAACAATCGCAATCGCTTCGAACGAAATGAATGGACACAAATGGATATAAATCCCTGAGGTCGGTGGGTGGCGAGGGGTGAGTTGCCGAGGGGCGTCACAAAACTTCACTACTGATGAGTCATGTTACGGACAATGCCATTAGCAGTTGCGAGTTATCGTGGGGTTGGGCATAAATTATTAGCAAAAGCCACGCCCACAAATTGATAAAGTTTTACTTGCTGCCGCACTAACAATGCTAATGACAGTTGGCCCAAAAGTTCTGCTGCTGCTTTTGCTGCTTCTCTGGGCCAAAATCGATTTTAATGGCATCGCAAATAATGTAATGAAAATATCGTCTGTAAATTTGCCAAGCTGAGAAAACAGTCGACTTGTTTATGCAGCGCCTATTCCATGATAAAGCCAATGAGCATAATCATTGCAAGAGTGGAGAAGGGAGCAAGGGGAACGAAAGCATAAACAAACTTTCAACTCGGAAATGAATTGAGTTCGATGCGATGCTGAAAATGCTGTAAAATTTTATAGTTATCGCTGGCAATTTGATGAAATGAGCTATGCGAATAGGCTTGAAGTTCTAGCTGTGGATTAAGCTCTATTCGACTGGGAAATACCTACACTAGAATTATGCTTTATTTACTTTTAGAATATGTATAAAACTACAAAATTAGTATGTAAATAAAATTAGACTAGATTCATGCTTAAGTCGCTTGGTTTTAATAACTATTATATGAACTTTTTTTTATATATTTTTGAAGTCTCTTACTATTTAAAAATCATAAAATTTAAGTATCAAACATTAAGTACAAACTTAAGTATCAATTGTCTATATTTAATTTGCTGGATATTTTACAATCATAAGATTTGCAGTAAAATAGAATATTTCATACTTATTAATAAAACATTAATTAAAATTTCTTTTCCATATTCTTTTAATCTTGTTTTATTTTAACTATAACAATTCATTCAAATATTTTTTCATTTAAGCAAACAATAATATTCACTACCTTCTCAACCACAATCCAAATCAATTTATTAACAACATCTAATGAAAAGAAAACAATGTTGTTGATATGCCAGCTTAAGCAGTGTGTGGAACGAGTATCTAGAAAGTGCGTGACATAACTCGTGCAAACTGATTGGACATCCTTTTGAAGTTGACGGGTTTATGGATAAAGTTGCGAGCTTTTAGAGCTGTCGCATAAATTTCCGTTTTGCCATAGATGTATTCAAATGGCGAACGAATGAATCGTTCGTCCGACATAAGCAGGAAATTTTTAATGCAACGCAGTTCGCCCATAAAAGGCGAGCACTGATGAGGCCACACGCTGAGGTACCAAACTGAACTTAACTCGACCCAAAATGAATAGAATTGCTTTTGGGGGATACACATAGGAAGTAGTTTGTGATCTGGTCTTATGGCTATGACTACGATATCGCCCAAGGGGCTAAGATATGCGTATTATGCTCGTAAAGCATGCAGCAGGTGGCCAAAAAGTTGCTCTCTAGCTACGCCACGTTCCGTAATTAAAGCCTTGGCCACAAAGGCTGTCAGCATGTGGTCACCAAGCCATGGGGCAACTGGGAGCCCGATGAGGAATGGGAAGCGAAGCAAAAACTGGGCTTAAACAGATTTATGCTGCGGTTTTCGTCGCTTGGCTGGCGCGTGCTTCGCTTAATTGTCATAATTTCTTTTTAGCACTCAAGAGCAAACGAAATGAGAAGCTCAAAACGAGATTTATTCAAGGCGAAAGAGAAATGCAATTCAGGGGAAAATTGATTAGAGTGCAGAGTAAATTCAACTGCAGCTCAAACTGAATTGCTTTTGAATTTCTATACCCGCTACCCATAGGATAGAAGGGTATTATAGCTTTGTACCTCCAGGAAATGTATGTAACCAGCAGAAGGAGGCATCTTCAATCCCAAAAAGTATATATATTCTTGATCAGCGCCAACGCACGAGATGATATAGCCATGTCCGTCTGTCCGTCCGTCCATATGAACACCATGATCTAAACGACTATAAGATATAGAACTATATTTTATTTCTACAGCACTTGTTATTTTTGCACCCAGATGAAGTTTGTTTAAAATTTTTGCAAAGCCCACTTCCGCCCCCGAAAATCGACAAAAATCGAATAGCAAGCGTAATTATGAAGCTCGAAACGCAATGTTTCCTCATATTTTAATATTTTTGTAGTATAGCTTTGATATTTTTGTAGAATATGGCTTTATTGAAAATGGATAGCGGGTATTTCACAGTCGAGTACACTCGACTGTAGTTTTCTTACTTGTCAAACTTATTTATACTTCTTATGACAGCTAAGATAAACATATTTTATTTTCGTTTAGGCATTATGCATTCTAAGCTGTCATTCGGTAATCTCATTACCAAATATTTCATCTCAAATCTCGACATCAATTTCGGAATTTAGCCCTTAGCCATTGGGCATAAATTATGTGGCAGACACAGTTGATGTGACCTCTCTTTCTTTTTTTGTGAATTTCATTTTAAATAGAACCATGAAATTTATAAGTGTCGCCTGCCGCTCGCTCTCTATCAGCTAGTCAGTCAGCTAGTTACAACAAATTGTAGCAGCGACTTCAACACTCCGCAGAGCACTCAACAAGGTGAACCAACCAGGACAAGACCGTGGCTAATGAAAAGAAATATTAAATTCTCACGTTCCACAGCGAGACACAATAGCTGGGGAGGAAAAGAAAAATAAAAATGTACAAAAGCCAAAGCCAAAAGAAAAGGAACTGAAAACGCTTCCAGCAATACAATACAAGAACAACGAAAAAAAATACAAACCTGAGCAGAACTCTCATATCGTATACAAAAGGTAAATAAAAATTGCAGCCAAAGACTCATTGGGAACGTGAAGAACTGGGAGCTGAGACTTGTACCAACGACTGACCTTTGCTAAAGCCCAAGACGAAGTCGAAGTCAGAGTCGAAGTCGCAGTCAAAGTCAGTCAGCCATTGAGCGTGTCCTCCTCGAAGCCAGCAGCTTCCATCGCCACATTGACTACATCGCATCGTTAAAGTCCAAAGGCAAAATAAAACGTGATTCATGTTACTTATCACCCGCACAACATCGCCAGCCAGACCCTCGACTCCAGTCTCAGTCCCCAGTTTGAGTCTCAGTCCACAGTCCCAAGTCACAGTCGCCAAACACTCAATAGGAAGGCAGTCGGCCCGTTGAGCACAATGGTTTCCTGGTCTGCCCTCACTGCACTCTGTTTCCCCTCTCCACACTCTTTCGATCTGTTCAGTTTTGTAGCCATAAGTTTCAAGCCGAAACTTGCCCTGTGGCATATGAGGTCGCCATTGCCAACTCCTTTTACTGCTTGCTGCTGCTGCTGCTTCTCTCTAGATGATGTTGATGTTGATGTTGATGTACTTCATCAATGCTGTTTGTTGCCTCAATGCTTGCTGAGTCGTTCGACTCGAATTGTTCTTCTTTGCCGCTGATGCTGACTTACTCTGCCTCTGCCTCTGCTCCGGACTCTGATTCGGGTTCTTTAATAACGTCGAAACAATTTCAAAATTTATGCTCACGACCTTTACCAAGTGCCCTTTATGATGAAGTCCCATTCAGCGATCCAAGTTGCATCACTAGCTTGATTTTGCTATTATTACTCCTATTATTACATTAATATTCTTCATGAAACTATAGTTCATTAAAGTACAAAAGAGTGCGAAAAGCTGAAAATTATTATTCAATTTTAATTTTAATATTTGTTGTGAGGCGATTGACAATTCGCTTCATTTTTTGCAGAAGATTATTGCTTGTTGGATTTTCCCATCATTATTTTATGTTTACAATAAAATACTGTATCAAAATAGAATACATTAATAAACAAAGGAACGATAAACTCACAAATAATCATGTAGGAAACTTAAAGCTTTAAGGATCAGCTAGATTTTAAATGTTCATTTTTCTTCTGCACTACTTTTCCTTTTGCAGAAATAACAAATCTTTTGAGAACAGAACAACTTCCTAGATTCGTCTAGTATTAATCGATTATCACAATTCTTTTCAAAGATATATAATCTTAATAGATTTAATGTTGTTAGGGAACAGAATTTCTAGCCAATTGTTATGAAAAAGGTTTCATCCATGAAAAATTGAACAATAAAATCACGATTTATCACATCTAAAATTTGAAGATCTACTGAATAATTCTCTTTTCAAATACTGTCGCTTATTTTGTTGCCCAATATTAAAGCCAGCTTTCTGCCTCTGCAGAAGAGACAATTCTTTTCAGAACAGAACTGCTCGGTGGATTTTTCTACAATTACATTAACATCTGCAGAATTTACATCTCTTTTCATTCTTTATAAATAAAAAGTTCTTGTAAAATATAATTTCTTTATTTATATTTAAATTGTATTAAAAATATCGTTCTTCAATTGAGCGAGAAAAACACTATTTATCACGGTTGACATTTGAAGATCAGCTAGATAATTCCATTCAAAATGTTGTCGCAATTTCTTTTCAATAACTTTAAAGTCAGCTTTCTGCTTCTGCAGAAGTGACAATTCTTTGCAATGTGATTTACCAGCACATTTAAAGTTTTTTGCGGAACTTTGATTAACTTTAGGAGAGAGTCAGCTTTCAAGTCAGGCAGCCCACGGGTTTTCTTTTTAGCATGCACCTCACACAGCGACAGCGAAGACAGTGGCACTGGGACAATGCCACATTGATACAAAGTTTGCGCCACAGTTTTCAGACTAAACGCCCTATCGCCTGTCAGTCTGCTTGCCTGTCTCTCCGGCTGTCTGTCTGCCTGTCAGTGGTGGAAACTTTGTGGCTGCTGTTGCAAGCACTGCGAGTAGGAGAAACGCAAAAGTTAAGCCAACTGTTTGCTAGTCACGTTCGTCTTGATAACTTGTCGCCAGCTGGAAATCTTCAAATCATGCGACAATGTCGCCAAATCCGCAACCAAGTGTTGCAACATGGCGCATGCATTGTTGCAAGAAGGGATGCGGCAGCAACGGCTAATGCAACGCCTTTGGGGCAACGTTCGTTCGTTTCGTTCGCCTTACAAAATGTCAACCATCAAACGGAGCTTAGGCGCACCGAGGCATGCAACCTCCAATGCCGCAGCCGGGCGACAGCATCCGCATCCTCATCCTCATCCTCTGGCTGCATCCCCAACTCTATCCTCTGGCTGCCAAGCTAGCCGAGTAGTCAGCCACTCAAAACAGTTAGCTAGTCAGCGTGTGTCATCCGCGGTATTTTGGCCACATTTTGGCCGCCAACTCTCGCGGCTTCACTTTAGAATTATGCAAAATGGCTTCGGCAACTTCCCGAAACCAAGGCTTGAGTAGAAGTTGCCTCTATACTCTACTCTATAGTGCAAGCCTCATCATATGTAGATTCAATTTGCTGGAGCGATTCACTTCAGTTGCCTTTTTGCCTCCACAATTATTACCGCAGCTTGGTTTTAGCTGAAGATTCTAAGCGTAGTTTAAGGCAAAATATGCAAATTCTATTTCGTAGGCAGATCACGCTACTCACTCTGCTCACTCTCTGCCCATTTATCTTCAGCTCACAGATTACTTATCTGCATCCAATTGCATCAGTTTCGCTGCATGCCTTGCATTCAATCACCCTACCAGCTAAGCTTTGCTTCTGCTCTTCACTCTTCGTTTCCCTTGCTCCACTTTCAACCCACTGCCGACTCCATCTATGGACTTGCCACTATAACAAGCTCAACACTTTCAACCCGCACTCACTGCAGTTGATGCCACTAATGCAGTGCCCAGGCATGGGACTTCACTAAGTACCCACATTGTTGTTAAGAGAGTGGCAGCAAAAGTAATATAGAAATAGTAGCAAAAATATTACACGAAACATCAGAGAAAAATGTTCAAATAAAATAATAAATAGAAAAATAATCATTGCTGAAAATTACAGGAAAAAATAATGCACAAAAAAGGATTCTAAAATAGTTGTGACACAAGCACTTAAATAAATTTAGTAGAATTTGTGTTGAACAATAAAAAAAAGAATAGATTATAAAGCAATTGTAAAATAAATGTTATTGGAAAGTATAGTACAAATGATAACATTGAATGACAGTAATAGTACCTACCTCTCAGCAAAAAGAGTCCTTTAAATCATAAAATAAAGTTCTAATACAAAGAAAAGTAATACTAAAATAATAATAAAATAATAATACTAAAATAAGTATTACTAATACAGAAAAGTTGGCTTTAAATAGTTAAATTTAATTTTTATAAGGCTATATTTTGAGTAAAGTATTGGAAACAATAGAAGTGTCTTCTTCTTCGTTTTCAATGGAAGCTGAAATAGTAGATGAAGCAATGAAAATAATAATAACGATTAACTGATCAATACTTAATATTATTTGTTTAAAAAAAAGCATTACTATAAAAAGTTATATAGAAGTATTATATGAAATATAAAAAAATAATTATTTAAAATTTGATAACATCAATTTTCTTCAAAAAGGTACAGCAGTAAATATTGTGGAATTATAAAATGTGGAAGCATAAAAATAGTAAAGGAAGAGAAAGAATATTATTAAATATTAATCAAAAAGTTGCTTAAATTTAAAAAGAAAAAAAATATATATATATAAAAAATGCAAGCATATACTTAAATAAATATAATAATCAAAACCGCTATAAAGAGTTGAATATAATATCTTTAAATATACAAAATTTCTGCTCCCTCGCATCATATTGACGACAGCTCTTCAGCTTAGTCTACAGCTCGTCAGCTAAGCGCAGCCTACTTAGTAGTTGAAATAGTAGTAGCAATAGGATTAGTTACATGCAGAGTTTGTCCTCTCCCTCTGTCTCTCTCTCTCTCTCTCTCTCTCTGTCCTCTTTCTCTGCAACATCTTGGCAGCTCAGTCTCAAGTTGTTGGCAAGCCTGCGATTAAGTGCCGCATGCATATGCAGTTAGTAGTAGGAATAGTAGTAACAAAAGTAGTGGACTTCCTTTCCCTTTTGCACTATAAACTCGCATGTAAGTAGCAGCTTCTTCTCGCTGGGGCCTCGACTTACATGATAATCGTGCCCCGCAGACATTTAGCATGCCACAGCATAGCATCCATCCAGAGCAGTCAACGTCGCCGTCGCTTTGCTTTTGGCGCAACTAATTTTTCTCTTGTGCTTTCCATTTATGTTGCTTCTTTTGTTTTGCTCAATGCTGTTGTTGTGGCTGTTTTTCTTTCGCCCATTTTTCGAGTTGCAAGTTGGAAATTTCTGCGGCCACCGCTGCTGCTGCTGTTGCTGTTGCATTATGCATTTGCCCCGCTCTCTGTTGCAAGCGCTAAGCAATGTTTACGCTTACAACATTTATTTTGCATGGCAGATGCCCTAGCTACCGCCTCCACACACTTGCCCCCGCTCTCCACACTTTCCTGGTAGAGCTGCTCACTTTGCCACGCTGATGCCAATTTGGTGCACTTCTAGCTGCCTCTTCGCTTCTTCCCTTTCTCTTTACCTTTCTTCCTACATCATCTTCTTGTTGTTGTTATTCTAAATGCCTCGCAGGCGTTGGCTTCTTTGGTTGAATATTTGCTTCTCCCTCGCCTTGCCATTCGGTGGCCAAGTTGAGTGAACTTCATAGTTTTTGTGCCTCGAAGCAAATTGAGTGATTATCAGTTAGCGTTACCTGCGCCAAGCTGTGGCAGTTGCAAATTTCCTCCTCTACTCACCCTCTCCCTTGCCACTTGACTCCGATTTGAACCTTAAAGTGCGTGTCCCGCGTTTGCCGCATGCTACGCTTTAAATGCCCAAAGTGGCCACAAAAGTCGTTGACTTTTCTCGCAACTCAACTCAACGCAACGGAGCTCATACCAATTTAATTGAATAGTAACCATGGTGAACATGTTTGAGCTATTAATTATATGAACTCTAGACTCACGCTTGCTATCGAGCTGCCAATTTTGAGCAAGTTCAATTTGTTGAGAGATTAATGATGGCATTGAGTTACCTAAACAATCAGTACAAAAAACGCGTGAAATCGATTACCAATGTTATCGACACGAAAACAACTTGATTAGTCTTTCTATTCTATGCATATATTAACTTTTTGTACCTTAACATTTTGTATCTGGCAAATATTTTGCAAATTGAATTTCAAGCTTTCTTAACTTTGAATAAAACTTGCAGTTCGTAATAATAAATTTTATGCAATCAACTTTTATATCAATATAAATCTTACAAACACTTTTGTAGCTCGAAGATTTTTAAAAATCTTTCAAATACTGTGTAACTTACAGATGCAGTTAAATCTTCTTTTGAAAGTGTGTAAAATACGTATTGCGAATCATGAAAAATGTGGCATTTAAATCTTACTGATAGTAACATAACTACGTTATAATACTTTTAAAACTTTGATAATATTTCTAGTTTTGTCTACTACTTCTACTTACCATTTCATATCAATAAACTGAATTATATATTACACTTTCCAAAATGTCTTTTCAAAATTTTGCAGATCATCTATACAAAGTCACACACTAACTGCTTGCTTCGCCTTCTGAATAAAATTTAAACTCAATTTGTGTCAAGTTTCAAGCTTTCCAACACATTTATTTTTTCAAGCTTTCCTTGCTGGGAACAACACGTTCTAAACCGCAAGAGATCTTCTAACTATGATCTACGAACTGTCAACTTAAAGCAATTTTTCGAGAGTCACGTTTCGGCCCGAGTGGCATAGTTACAAGGCCGTGCAACACAATTAGCACGACATCATCTCAGGGCTCAGTCTATAAATCAAAGCTACGGCCAGGGAAAAACTATTTAGCATATAATAATTTTGAGATGCGACAGACACAGAATATCAACGGCATAAGGCTTAGACTTTTTATATTTTTGCCGTTTTAAGGGCAGACTCGTATTGCACGGCACGTGCCACAAAAAGCAGCAACTAAGAGTACGTCGCTAGTAGCAGACTAACTATGCCACAAACTTGCCTCATTAGCATGCGACACCAAGGCGCATTAAATCACATTTTGCATTTTGCTGCCTTAGCTTTTTCTCTGCTGTTGCAACTATAGTTGCAGCAAGTTGCAAGCAAAAATCGCTCGACCTGTCCACAGTGAACGGCAGTCAACAAAAAAAAGTACAAAAAGGGTTAAAGTAAAGCAATAAATACACTTTTTAAGTAAAAAATGTGCACAAATTTTACTAAATAATTTTCTTTTAATTTTCATATTTAAATTTAAGTTAAGGTAGTTGAATAACTCTAGCTGAAAAAAGATTCAACAATTCAGAATTTTAGTTTAGTAATTAACCTGCGTATTTTCTAATTTAAATGTTGTTAAAATAAAGTAAAATACTTGTTGTAGATAATATTAAGAAATTGAATTCAAGCATACACCAAAATCAATAATAAACTAATCTAATTGTATATTTATCAATTTAAATTTAGGTAAAAGTAGTTAAAAAATTGTTGTATAAAATTTGTGAAATCCCAAATATAATTAAATACTTAGCTTGTAAATTCTATTATGTTCAATTTAGGTTTTAATTTAAATAATTTTGCAGAAAATGTAAAATATTCAAACATACCCAAAAGTAATTCACTAATTTCATTGTATATTCAAATATGGCAAATTTGGTTTGAAAATATAAAGGAATTGGATTGAAAAATTCACAAATTTAATTAACTAATTTAAATCCATTTTTCTAATTTAAATTTAGTTTAATATACTTTTAAAATTGTTGTATAAAATGCAATAAAAAGGAATACAAACTGCCTCACTTAGCTAATGTGCTCGCTGCATTGAAAAGTTGCCAAGCAAGTCATGAATTCTGATAACTTTGTCGACTTTTCATGTGTTTGGAAGTTAAACAGAAGGCAAAGAAACTGTGAGGCGACTGCAGGATAGTGATGACGATGCCGATGCTGATGCCGATGTGGATGCAGATTCTGATTCAGAATCAGATTCAAACTCAAACTCAAAGTCAGCCTCATTGCCTGGCATTCAACTTATTTGCTTGTTGGCCTATGCGACTTTCTGCATCTCCTTCGCTGTCTTTCTCTCTCTCTCTACACATATCTCTGTCTCTGTCTCTGTCTAATGCCCTGCTATCTATCTCTATCTGCAGCTATCTCCATCGGCCACGAGACTTGTGCACGTTTTGTGCGCAGGATATTTGCCCTGCAGGAGCAATTCGCATTTGGAGTCGTTGTCGTTGTTGTTGTTGTTGTTGGCAATGAAAGCGACGTGCATGTGAAATTGACAAAAAGCTGATGGGCGTGGCAGCAGCAATGGCAGCCCGCCCACACGGTATGAAAACATAAATATGACTTGAGTCGTCTCTCCGTCTCTCTTACAACTTGCCTGTGTGTGGCGCCTCAAGGCAACTTGTTAAGTTGTTTACCCAGGCATTGAAAAGCAGCAACAAAACCCAGGATCACAACGTAGACCAGGAGCTGCCTCATTGCCAGGACTAAAGAAACCACACACAACCACAACCAATTTCCATACCCATAACAGCTAACCACACACCTCTTGCCACACACAGTTTTGCCAGCATGAAGAAGTTTAATTTCTTTAATGCAACAGCAACTTTGCATTTTATTGTTTTCTTTTTTTTTTTTTTGTATGCATTTCAAGCTGAATTTATTTCGATGGTTTTTCATTTAGTTTATATATTTTGCGGAGTCTCAGAAAATCGTTTTCCTTGTTTGTGATTGCAAAATATTTTATGGTTTTAATTCATTCCTATGCATTCCTTGTGCATTTTTCAAATGTTTGCCTATCTGCTATTCAAAATGCTTTTTCATTATTGGCCAAGCCATGAGGAGCAGAAGGCAGGAGCAAAAGGGAAATTGCCGAGGCAAGAAAGCGAGTTCATTTTATTTGCATAAAAATGCATTGAATATCTTTAGAGAGTAAACCAACTTTCTGGCTTTCTTGCTCGACCAAATGCAAAAATAATCATGTCAATGTGAAAAACTCAGTTACTCTCTGTGGTTTCTGCGGCAAATCTATCTCTTTCCCTCTGTGTGCGTTTAACGCAACCAAAGCATACAAATTTCAAATTTCAAATTTAATTAAATATTGAGATTCATTGAAGCTGTGAAATATGAATGAAGCTGCCTCTCAAGTATCTTTTATTGACCTTCGTCGAGAATTGGTTATTGGAAATGGACTCAAGAGCAGAAATTTTATTTAGAAGCTGAGGTTTAATTGTGCATTGAATTGTTAAACTTGTCAGTTATTAATTTCTAATAATTTGCCATTAAAGAAGAACTTAAATGGATGTTATTAAAGAAATACTTTTGTATGGCAAAAATGTCCACTTACTACGGATATTAGTTGATTTTGATGACAATCTGGTATATTTTGCAGTATATGGTATATTATGCACTTTGTGCATACTTTAATGTAGACTTTAATACATTTTTAGTATTATACGGTATATTAATTCGGTATATTTGAAAATGAATAACGCAATTCACTTTGTGTAACGGGTATCTTACAATCGAGCACACTTGACTCTAGCTTAATTGATTTATTTTCATTTAAAGAAGAACTTAACTATTAATAATTCTGAATAAGTGCAGTACAGAAAACCTTGCTCTACATCTTCAAATTGTTATTCTATTTTTTTTCAATTAGCTTCGTCTTTAGTAACTTTATAGTATTGCATTTGCTCTCCTAAAAGTATATTCTAAAATCGATATGTTCAATCAATTATTGTGCTACTCAGTTCATTGTTCCTTCTTCAAGATGTTGCCATTTCTATTTCCTAAGTCAACTCTTTCGTCCACTTCCTCTTCAATACTTTGCTTTGCTGCATTTTATATTTTCTTCTACAGTTTTCTTTTATTAGCATCAGCACGCGTTTCTTTTTTGAAAATGTGGTTGCCTTTCCTCACTCTACCTTGGTGTAAAAGTTTGCTGTCTTTAATTGCTCTCGCAGATAGAAGACCGGAAAAGTGCCGCTTATCGCATCGCATTCGCATTGCAAGTGGAAAACTTTTTGGAGCAACTCTTGGCCAACTTTAAAACGCAGACCACAAACAAAGCATCTAGTGCAACTTGTACTTTAATTGCCACTCCCAATGAATGCCTCCGATTTTACTCTTCTTCGAGTGCTTAACTCCCTTTTGCCAATTAAATGCAGCAAAGTGCAGCTCATTATGGAAAAGCTCAAAAGAAAAACTCGACACTTGAGAGACTGCGAACTTTAGCGCTCACTAGCTGAGGTGCTGCTTAAATTCCCTTTCTCTCTTACACTCTCCCTTTATTCTCCTCCAGCTGTCTGTCTTCATTTGGGGACGGCTTGTCAAGCTGCCAGCCTGCATGTCTGTTGACAAACATTGTCAACACCCATGGCCAACGTCATCATCAATGTCACTGACAGTTTCCGCTCGCTCTCTCCCTCTTCGCTTTCTCACTCCCACTCCCCCAGTTTATTCTCCTCTCGTTGTCAGACATCACTCAGTTTCAACTTCAACTTCAACTTGAAGTTCTCTTCACGCTTTCCATGTTGACAAACTTTTCACGCGATTATTTCGCCACTCCCTTCCCCACATTGTCAGCCACTTGGCAATCAATTTCCATAATTTCCCATAAAAACGGCATGTTACACATTACTCCCAAAATGGAAAGGGTCCACAGAGAAATAGGGAGGGAGAGGTAGGGAGAGAGGAGCCCATTAGGACGACCAGGCGCCCCTTTAATATCATTTGATTTACATTTTATGCGCGTTCGTCATTAAAATTTATGTTTGTCAAATATTTCGACAGCTGGCACCAATAACTAACAACGAGATACACGTACTCACTAAAATGCATAAACCAGTGAGTGCTTTTCTGGATTGCCCGCGCTTCAATGATGATCGTGTTTGATATTGATAAGAGATGACTAGAAACTACTCTAAATAAATAACAAACCATATTTTACCATAAAACATAAATGGCATCAAATATAATAACTTCTTTAAAAAATTTAGCAAAATTACTAATGAATAATTTAATGTAATTTCTATTACAGAAATTGTGCTACAAAACTTTACACTTTACTTTAGGCTTTACATAAAATTAAATTAATCTCGATTAAGTTGTTTTATACAATTGTCCTGTGCCTGAATTTATAAAGCTTTTGCAAACGCTTTATAGTGTACAAATTTTGTATTTTTCTTCCTTAATTTCAGTCTTTTATTTGTGTAATCTAGTTCATTAGGAATGACCAAATTCAGAAGTTTTCATTTTCATCTCTTTTTTTTAAATATTAACTTATAAAAATGCTGTTCATATTTATTTATTTTAAAAAAATAGATATTAAAGTGAACACTAACGTATTACTAGAGCACTGGCTGAAAAAAAGGCATTTTTCATTTTTTCCATTTAATATTATTCTAACAAAGTGTTCCAAAAATTGTTATATATTAAACTGTTTCTACCTTTATATTTAATTAGATACTCCTAAAATAAATTGTATTCATACCCACAAACTACACTTCTAATAATCTATATAACCATCCACTAATTAAAATGAAAGCCAGGCATATTTGCAACCTTAAAGGTCATTCATTAAATTTTGTATTTATAGTATGATTGAACGCGAGTACGCGGCGTATACTCAATTTCGCCTACACTTTATTATGAGTGTAATTTAAGTATTTATCTACCCATCGGAAATTAAGCCACTTTTAATTGGGCGTCGAATGGCAAAAATGTTGCATTTAATATTTGCTGTCGATATTAAAATATGCAAATTAGCATTGCCTACATTTAGGCGCCCGGTCGTTTGGCATCGCTTCGCATAGCATCACATCGCACGTAATCGAAATGAACGTGAACGCGAAAAGGCTTTTCATCCATTTCATTTGCGTTTTAATTATGTTAATTACTCGTGTCCGGGGCAGGAGAAAGAAGAGAGATAGGGAGGAGGCAGCTTTAAGACGACTTTGACTAATTACTTATTATAATTGCACAATATTTTTGTAATTGGTTTCTGGTTAGAGACCGATTGTATGTGTTGGTCAAGTCAACAACAGCTGCTTTTGAGGGAATGAGGATAGCTCATCAATCAATGAACAGCTGACAGTCTCATTTAATAACGAGATTAGAAAGGGGAATAACAGATACTATAAATAGGATAGACAGAGAAAGAGAGTGCTGATAAGTAGCCTATTGTTGGCAGTTGCAGCACCTTAACAAAAGTCTTTTGCCTTGGGAGTCGCTTCATTCCATTTGGCATTCGAGAGCATCGCAATGCATCGACACTTCTATTCAACTTGGCAATTTTCAAGTGACAATTTCCCCACACACATATCCACCAAACAAACTCGGCCCTCTTCTGGACTTTTATGGGAAAGAGGGGAACGGAAATGCTCTGCAATTTGGTACGCCTTTGATATGCGACACACTGTGGCAAAATCCCGTGCAACACGAAAGTAAGGCGGGGATGCAGCAGCAGCAGCTTTAGCAGGTGGTAGCAATAGAATTGAAGAGTAAAAATGTTAGCAGTCGCACACATTTTCACTTCGATATATTCAAAATATCTTTGGACTAGTCGCCTGGCACTCAAATGAATGTCAGCGTAAGTAGATCTAGCTCAACGTTCGTCCTTAGAGATGTGCAATAAGTCACGAAATGCGGGCATGCAATGCAGAATATGTTATATTGAAAAAGTTATTTTACATCGATATATACATGTATATATAGAGTATAGAGATTTCAAACATGAAAGTTTGCTGTGTGAGATAACAATAAGGAATTGATCTTAGAGTATCAAACCAGAATGAATATGTATTGAAATAATTTAAATTAAAATTGTTTTTGAAATATTAAAACTTCTTTAATGATTTCTTAAGTTGGCATAAAAAATTTTCCGAATTTTTGATTAGCTGGCAATTTTATAATTTAGAATAATGAAGTTAATGAAATTGTTTGCAAAATTTTAATGCTCCTTTAATAAAATTAATAAATATCATAAATAAAACATCCCATTTTCGTATTAGTCGCATATTTTAAAACAAGAAGTAATCAAGATACAATTTTGTAATTTGGAATATTGAAATAGATAAAATTATTTGCAAAATTTATAATCATCTTGATAGAAGTCTGAAGCTGTCATACAAAATTCTTTAAATTTGCTAAATAATTTCAAGTTTTGCAAGAAGAAGTAATCAAAACTAAGTCATGTAGTAATGCTATAATTTTAATTCTTAGTAAAATTCTTAATCTCATTCAGTTAAATTATATAATTTTGAAAATGAATCCTTTGATTTTTTCATTAATTAAGTTGAAAAATTCGAAACTAAATATTCTAATTTTTAATATTAAAATTGAATTGTTAGCCATTCTTTAAAAGGAAGCACCCATCAATTCAACAAAATGGACCACTTTTAAATAAGAAAATAAATGTCATAAAAACTTCAAAACTGCCTCAAACAATAGTTGAAATGTTTATAGCCCCTACTTCTTAAACCTTCAGCTTTGATTAATCACTTGTTAGCAAAGCAACAATATGTTGAGCAACAGCAAACTTATTTATATGTATCTCCCACTCTCTTAAAGAAAACGTAGATATATTTCCGTTTTCCTGTTGCTGATGTACACTTATAGATGGCATTCTCGAAATGTGACAACCCAATCACGAGTTGGCTCATCACCAGCTGACAGTTCCTATTTAAATGGAATGTGGATAATGATGCTCCTGCTGATGCTATTGATGCTGTCGCTGATGATGATGATGACGATGAGCTGTAGATGGCAATGACGATGGTGATGGCGATGACGATGGCGATGACGATGATGAATCGGTGGCGTGACAAACGCTGCACTTCCCTTTCACAGCAATTTCAATTTCGCATCATATATAAATAACTTTGAATTTCAAAGATATACTCGCTCGCATTCAGTATTCGAAGCAGAAACAGGGACAGGAGAGGCAAAGGAGTCTGCTGCTAGGGTAAACATGTCTCTGTAATGTGTATTACTTTTGATTGAACCAAGTGCTGGCTCCATTTTTTTCTTTTTGCTTTCCTTTTGCTACGAGTGCGTTAAGCTGGAAGAAGTTCTTTCTTTGATTGGTTGCGTTGGGTTGCCTTCGTTTGGTCCACTTTTTTGCATGTGGTTTGTGGGTTAGTTTTTTGTGATTGATTTTTGTTTGGATTTGGCATTTGATGGTGCTGCTGCTCTTCGTTGCTGGTATTTGCCTGCTGGTTGCTGCTGGTTGAACAGCCATTGATTGGCTTTTATATGCTTAAACTGTCAAAGCACTTCAAACACAATCTACGCAGTCAAAGCAAATTCCTAATGCTCCCCCAATTGATCCACTTTTGCAACACTTCAGTTTAGTGTTTCAAGTTCTTAAAGCGTCCGATCTACAATACACATACATACATATATTTGCAAGCGGTCGCATTTATTTGCACAGTTTGTCACTATTAATTTGCTGGCACTGAAACTCTAGAGGTAGAGTTCATATATTTGCTTTGCTCTGTTATGCCGAATAATATTTGGCATGCAGCTCGTTCATCTTTTACCTCTCGCTCGCTCAGTTGACACGGCGTATTTGTCTTGCTCTTGTTTGTTATTGCTTTGTTGCATTTGTTTGCTTTGCACTTGCCACATAAATTCATGGCACAAACACACATCTAATCCGGACTCTCTCTCTCTCTCGCTGCCATTGTCCCCTTCTTATCGCCCCGCTGATTTATGGACTATAATTAACGCAATCTGTTGGCATCCAGCATTAATTTAGCAAATCCATTGCAAACACAAAATAAAGATGAAAAACAGAAAAACAAAAAGAGTGTAAGCGAATTGCTGCACGCACTGCTGCAGCCATTGATGAAAATTTAATGAACTGTCAACGCTGTGCGCGGTGCAACGTTGCGTATGTGTGATTTATGTGGCACCAGCTAACGAAAAATATCTATTAAAACTGTGAAACCAAGCGCAAGTCCATAAAAATAGAAATACATAGCAGCTAGCTTGTGTGTTTCATTTTAGATGCTCTATAATATAAATAATTATGACTACGTACAATTTTAATTATCTAAAGAAACAACTAAACTACAATAATTCAGATATAACGATAATATTTGTATGAAAATAAATTTTATAGTCGTTTTATAATATTTATTTTTTAAACTTAATAAACCCAATTCCTTTTAATATAATATAAAGATAACTTTTGTATGGAAATGAACATCGAATTTTAGTTTGGTCTTTAGGTCTTTATTTTATATTAAGTATACGCTAGTTTTTCAAAGTTTTAAATAAATAAGCAATAGTTTCAATGGTCCCGGTTAAATCGTTTCGATATGAAAGTAATATTTTTACTGTCAAAACCATTTATTGCTTAAAAAAATATTTTTATTATAATACATTTACAGTCTCATTTATATAACATATTCAATTTCGAATTTGTAATATTTAATTATTATTTAATTATATTTATATGTCGCATACTTCAATATTATTAAGTATACATAAAGTATCATATCATAATTAATATTTATACTTTAGATTATTTCATGGAAAAATTAATAAATTACTGCAAAGACATAGTAAATGCAATTCATGCAAATACTTTATTTTGTATAGCTAATGAATTTATTCATAATTATGAAGTATATGCAATTTTCTCAGAGTATTGCAAGAGCCAGAAAATGCCTACAAATATTTTAGTTAAAGAACGGTACCCTGATTGTTTAACAACTTCTACATCACAGCTAAGATTCCCAACACCGTCTAAGGTATTAGAGAATTAAAACTGAGCATAGCTGAGCTCCTCCCTTCGCGTGAAGATAATGATGATATATGACTGCGATGGCAATCCGATGCACTGCTATTGTGAATCAAAAACAAATGCCTGAAATTTATCTGTTGCAATGTGGCGAGGGAATAGACGACACTCGCTGTGAGTGTGAGAAGATGTGTGAGAAGGTGTGTGTGCATCGAAGGGAGGCGTGGTCTAAATGCATTTCCGTGCGCTCAACTGCTTCACAAGCATGTGTGTGTGAGTGAGTTTAATACTTTAATAAAGACACGACAAGGGAACATGCTGGTGTTGAAGAGATGGCGACGTGGGTTTCTGAGCATGCGGCGGAATTCCTTCCTTCGCCTGTCGCCATGCACTTTATCAACTTCCGGCAAGTGAGCGACAACGGCGGCAGGACGAACGCAAATCAAGCGTGGCAAGCTCTTTGCAAAACTTTGCGGCGTAGAGCCAGAGAATTCGCGGATGCTTGCCATATCACAATGAAGCGTCGCGCAACGTGCAAAATGTTCTTCGCCCATTCCCCCTAAAGTCTTTGCATATTTTAGGAAGTGATTGCGCAAATGCATAATTTAATGACAGCCCATTGAGTGGGAAAGACATGAGGCAGCCACACACACATTATATTCGCTGTTGCAATTTTGATGACATGCCATGATAAACGCCCCCATATCGGGGGCACTCACACAACCATAAATAATTCGAAAGGCAGGCAATAGATTTGCATTTGAGATAACTTCAATTCGCCTTTAATCGCAGCACATTAAAGCGAAGAGCACAAATAATTGAATCATTTGCTGTAGAGTTGAAGTTGAAATTTGCCAAGCTGCTGCTTCCACTCGGAAACTCTCCTTTGGGCAAAAGTTGTGCAAGTTTATCGGCGACAACTGGCCAAAATCAATGCCAATTTCAAGCTTTGGGCTTATCAATTTGTGTGTGTGTGTGTGCGCCGCCCACAAAACTTATTCAATATGCCAGCAACATGTGTTGCGCTTGCAACGCCATCTTCATCGTCTCACGTTTCGGTGAAGCAAATCCCCCAAAGAGTTTTGCACTTTAATTGAAAACAAACCGAAAAAGTTATGTTAGCAAATGGCAACTAGCAAATGCCAAATGGCTCCTTATACTATCTTCCTTTCTCTCTCTCTCTGTCTCTCTTTTGGTCACATTTGATTGTCATAATTAAATAAGTTAACAAGCTGGTCAACTAGCTGAAATGGAGCGGGGGGAGGAAAGCGAGAGGCGTGCCAATAAATGTAACTGTAACCAACTGTGGTCTACTTGAAATATGCGTAAGGTCATAATAATTAAATATCACTCATACGCACTGGTTAACAATATTACGAGCATCTCTCTGCGCTGCTCGTGCTCGCATAATAAACAAGGCACTCGCTTGTCGCTCGCTTACGCAACAACACGCACAGACAAATGACAACCAGTAACAGCAACAACAACAACAACAGCAACAACAATAACTGCAAACTACAGTTGCAACAACAACAATTTGCCATTGTTTTTGGTCTGTTGTGGCATTTAATTTATAGACTACGTTGTCGGTCTGCAGCCTTACTATCTACTGCTTTCTCTCTCTTTCACTCCCTCTTTACGTCTCTGTATCTCCCTCTCTCTCTATCTCTCGCTCTGTCTCATTCACACGGCTTTGTATTACAGTTGTTAAACTGTGTTACAAATTATTTGACACGAGTGAACTAAATAATGAAAACTAAACGCAATGCTAGTTGTTAACTAAATTATATGTTACATACAAAAAGTAGAAATACATTTCGAATATTAAATGTTCTTACAAAATTTTATAACAATAATATTTTCATAAATTACATCTTAAGTGAACAATTTAGAACTACATTTACATTATTGATTACTCTTACAGAGTTATACAACAACAATATTTGTATATCAAGCTTAATCATTAGTTCCTATTAAATTATGTTAATATATTGACTATAATTCTTAAGTTGTAGTTAACAGAAGAGTTTTGAAACTTAAATATAATTCAACAATTTCATGAGAATACTTTTACACCTAAATAAATAAAATATATAAGCTTCGTAGTATTATTCAGTCACAGCAATATTATAGTAAACACAATTTATAGATACAAATGTTTAAAGAAACTATACAAATTAAACATACAAGCAATTAAGTAAACTTTGCCTTAAGATATCTTTACTTATTTTCAATTTTGAATGAGAAAATAAAGTAAAGAAACATAATAGTCAAAATATTATAAAGTGACAAAAAAAAAAGAATAATTAAAATATATCAAAAGACGATAATGCTGTAACTATTCAATGTTGTACATGTGTTTATTACTTCTGACATAAAAGTGATGTAAAATTCATAAAATTATGTTATTCAGCTTAATTTAATTTCTCCGATAATCTTTCTTATTTTCTACTATTTATAAAAAGAACAAATATTCAAAAAACAAGTTGTAATGTGCAAGTGTAATTTATAAAATTAATGCTTACTGTAGAAATGTGGATGATGGCGAAATTTTATAGGATTAGTTTAAAAGAAAATTGAGTCGAAGATCATGGCAGCCAACACTCCATTAATATAAGTTAGCTGCTTTACATTTTAACTAAAAAATGGAGTGGAGTGGAGAAGCAAAGGAATTGTTCAAATAAGTTCAACATTGACATAAGCATAAGCATTTGTTCTTCTACCCAATATTGCCAAGAATTTCCCAAACTTTGCAGCCCAGTGTAAAGCCGAGCGTGCCTGGGTCTAAGGCAACTGCAGATTATATGCATAATTGAGTTCTGTGCGTGCAATTCTATGCACTCATAGAGAGTATCAAGAACAAAAGCTTTGGGTCCTCCTCACGCATATTTCATAATTCAATTGAAATAGTTGCAAAATTATTAGTAAAATATTTGTGCAGCACAAGATACAGGCAGACAAAGCAGAGACAGAGCGAGAGCGAGAGAGAGAGAGAGAAGCAGTAAACTGTATTTACTTGGCCCACTTGAAAAGCTGCAGCTTCCCTCCTTCGCATCTGGCTGCTTGTCAATGAGTGTTTTGTTGAGGGATTTAAACACAGCACGGACAGCTGCTGCTGCTGCTGTTGTCCGAGGCATCGTTGTATTGCTGCTTTTGTCCTTGTCCGACTGTGAAAAGGAGCTTAACAGTGCTTAAAAACATTTGCTAGGAGAAATCTGAAATCAATTAGCTGGCATTTTGTGCCGGCCTCAGCAATGCAGCATTGCAGCCGCATTGCTCATACGCCACATTGCACAACGTTGTAGGCGTCAAAGACTCTTGCATTGTTCATTGGCATCAACATCACGAGCCATAAGCCGCTCTAAGCCCACGCTGAACAATACAAGACAAAGACAAGCAAGCGAATTAAGCCACAAACCGAACGAAGTCTCAATACCCTTTCCTACGAACATAGGAAAAGCTATTAATGCAGCAGAGACTGCACAACGAAGATAACAGTATTAAATGGACCAAAAAAGCGCAATCAAATACCTAATGCCTAAACACAAGTTTTCGCATGTAATTCGCAAATGGCAAAACTTTAAATATTATTTAATTGCTGCTTAAACACTTAAGCTCTTTTTGCATAGTTTATTAATCATACGCTCCGTTGGTCAAAAGTTTTTCAGCACTCGCAAAAGTTTTACAGCCCAAGCCGGGCGATCAATGGAAATTAATTGCCAGCGCAAAGGCAAGCAGTAAAATGAATTGCAACTGCATTGCAAGAGGAAGAGCTGCGTCCTGCTTTCTCCGAGTATCCTTCAACTGCTTAGCACGTTAATAATTCCAGTAGGAGCAAAAGCTGAGATTGAAATTGCCCACGGAACGACGCAGCGCAGCGCAACGCTACGCATAAGGCTAACGATTATGGCTAACGTCTAATTACCAATTCTTGGCCTGAACAATCAATTGACTGCACACACACACAGAGCCCGGACTTATCCTTTGGCCTCCCAGACAGACACACAAACAGACCCCATGGGATTCGCCTCTCTCTCTCGCTTTCTCCCTCCTTTCTGTCGCTGTTGTTGTTTATCAGCGGGGTGCCAATTTATTGCAACATCTCCAAGGCAGCGCCCACTATTTGTCCTCCTTCTCCCTCCCACTTTTGGCCCTTCTGTTGGCCATTTCCCTAATCAATGCTCGAATGCTAATTACCAAGCCAAATTGGCTCATATATTCGTAAATTTGGGGGCCTAAAATTGGCCTACAAACTGTCTAAGATTTGCATTTCGTGTAATTTGCCTGAGATTTTGCGGCACTGCGATTTACCAGAGGTTGTGAAATTTCACAATCAAATGCGGGATGAGATCGATGGGTTCAAAGTTTGGCACCTTGTAGCAGGCAAATCGAGGGGGATTTTCTCACCGTAAACAAATTTGTAGTGCACTGAAAATTCATCGGCTAAAATCAACAATAAATTCTTAAACTAAGATTGTATATCAAAATTTAACTAAGAAGGTTAATTGTTAAATCAAGATTGAATACCTATGTACATAAAATCTAGATTGTTCAATCTTGAAATTCAAAATTAACATCTTGCTTTAAGAATGAGAAAATCTTAAAATTGAACCAAGAAGGCAAAATTTTAAATCAAGATCAAGCAACCTTAAATTTATAGACAAAGAAAAACAAGTAAGAAAGTTGCAGTCGAATGTGCTGGACTGTGAGATACCTACCCGCTACCCATTTTGAATAAAAGCAAAATATTGCGGTATTTTTTTAAATATACCAAAAACAAAAATACTAAAAATATAGTATATATAGTATAGTAGTATAGTATTATATATAGTACCACATTCAAAATATACCATAGACGGCACAATATACCAGATTGTCGGCCAAAGAAACTCAGACCCCTAGTAAGTAGGCGGTTTTGCCCATACAAAAGTATTTCTTTAATAACTTCCACAATTTTTATCTGATCGCAATCAAATTTTCAGAAATCATAAATACTATAGTTATTATTGTATACACCAAAATTCAGCTGTAGCTTGAAAATTACGCTTGTTATTCGATTTTATTGATTTGTGGGGGCGGAAGTGGGCTTGGCAAAAATTTGAAACAAACTTGATCTGCGTGCAAACATAACAAATACTGTATATCTCTATCTCTTATAGTCTCTGAGAACTATGTGTTCATACGGACAGACGGACGGACACACAGACGGATAGATGGATATGGCTAGATTGTCTCGGTTGTTGATTCTGATCAAGAATTTATACTCTTTATAGGGTCGGAGATGCATCTTTCTACCTGTTACATACATTTCCTGCCGGCACAAAGTTATAATACCCTTCTACCCTATGGATAGCGGGTATAAAAATATAACTAATTATATTTTTTTTATGTTTGTTTATGTAATATATATTGTTTTCAGTTTATCACTTCTTCATCGCTTCTTTGGGACGAATTAGCATCTTAGCTTCTTCCATGTAAAACAATGGGTAAATCATATTTGGTTGATTTAAGTTACTGCATAAAAAAAAGAATAATTTAGTATATTCCATCAAAAGGAAAAAATAGTAATGCTTACCCATGCTGACAATTGTTGTACCACCAGCCACTTTCAAAATCAGCTGCACAATTGCCACTGCCAAAATCGTTGTCGCGATCGAATGTTGAGAATTTCATGTTTTCGCTGTATCTCATCGAATCTCTAATAATAGTTTCGCTGAATTTACCCAAACTCAGTGCGTATCCATGGTCTTCATCAGATATTTTGAAGTCGTCATAACCAGCGTAGAAGACACTTCCATTCACAGCAACCAAATGTATATAAAGTTCGAATCTATGCAAGCTCGTGATACGATGTATTTTCTCGAGTCCCAGGAAGAAATCACTCTTATAAGAACCGAAACCTTTGCGATACGTTGCCCAATCCCTATTGAAACTCTCATTTCCCCCAACTCGTTGTTGTATTACAATCCATCCAGGTCCAGCTAACTGACTATTGCATAAAACATCGAAGAAACCTATGCCAGAAACATTGAGTGAATGAACATCTGAATCTCTAAAAGGAATGCACGTTGTGGGACTTAACTTATCAAGTTCAGATTGACATAACTGATTTTGTTTCACTTTATCTATTAGCTTAGTCTCACTTTCTTTTAATTCCAATTGAATTTTTTTCTGCTGTTCTCTGATATTCCCTGATGTCCTTTTCAATGTATCAATTTCAGATTGGCATAACTGAATATCTTTATCTTTCTTTATTAATATAGATTTACTCTTCTCTAATTTCAACTCAAGTGTTTTCTGATGTTTAGTATTATTTTGAATGTTCTCACTAAATCTCTTAATTTTTTCATCTTTTTCAATTAAACTTGAATTAAGATTTTGAAATTGAAGTTGGCAATTTTCTAAGTTGGTGGATTTATCAGCTATTTCTCCTTTTAATTTCACAATAATATTTTGTTGTGAATTAATATCAGATTCTAATTTTTCAACTTTATTTTTACTCAATTGCAAATCGTTTTCCCCTTTAATTACTTTGTTTTTATACTCATTTAATAGAGCTGCCTCTTTCATGAATTTTTCATGAATTCTCACAATTTCATGATACTTTTCCATAAGATCCGAATTTAATTCATTTAACATATTTTCTTTAATTTCTTTGTCTTCTAACTCATTTCTAACCTGTCGAAAATAATCTAGCAACGGTTTCACAGTTTTATAGTTCTGATTTAGGCATTGCTCTTCCAATTTTCGGTCGAATACGCATGTCTGATAAGAAGAAAATGTAAACATTCTTAGCACGCACTGTATTACACTGCTTTATGTAACTGTTCTCACCTCTTCAAGGGCAGCTGCTGCCACCACGAATATTTGAAGTATTATTAAGAAAACAGTTGCGTTGATTTTTATTTTGCACATTTTGAATATTTCGACTGCATGCAAACAAGATGAATTTGAAACTAAAAGCTTAATTTAAATCGACGAAGAATATAGCTCTAAGTGCTGCATGATTTTGGAATTAACACGTGATCAACGGATGTGGGTTCAGCCCAAAAGTTCGTAGCGGAAGTGAAGGCGATAGCAAATTGTGACAATGTCAAATTTCTGACACATGTCTTGATAATGCAACTAGAAGTGGCGACAGTATTTGAGTAATTCATTTATTCGGAATTTGAATTTACTTAAAATAAGAAAACTGTGTAGTGTAAAATTGCAATGTATTATATATACATATGTATGTATCACATGGATATTATTTTGAAGTCAGAATCAATGAGCCAAGATATTAATAATGTCACATGGAGATAACGTATCATGATCAGCTTTCTCTCTCTCATTTTCTATCTGTCTCTCATCTATGTCACCGCTTTCAATCAGTGAGAGTGATTCTCTGGTTTATCTCCGCAATGCTGACGCAGACGCGTTCCAATTGTTGAGGCGACACACTCATGCTTATTTTATATGTTTTAATTTATATTATATAAAACAACAAAAAAATTACTTTTGTTTGGTTTAACCCCAACTTCATTCAATGCAGTAAAATGGCTGATCTTGAGTTAAATTTATATTTAATATGTGCAAATTGAGTATTGAATTGAGAAATGTAATTGACAAGAAAGAACAACCTGACTTTGCAATCGTTATTATCAAACATTACTCTACAGGATGAAGTGTTTTTTAAGTTTGTTTTCACTTTGTGTGCTTTTGACATATATGTATGTATGTATATACTGATCGTTCTATATGTTGCTAATTTATTAAATGTATGTCATGATGTCGGATCAACATGACTTTTACATTGGACGCTGTATTTTTGGGTATTACGTTTTTAGAGTGGGGTATCATTATCAAAAGAAGCTCAAAGTCTGTTCAGCTGAAGATAATGTGACAAAATTATTCTATTTTCGAATTAAGCTGCATCTAAAAGTAATTAAATATGTGCTTATTTAAAGAGTAATACCCTTTATTGAGGTTGGCTTTTCTGTTCTGTTGCATACAAGATGTTTTAATGTACTTGGAATTTTGGAAAATCCAAAAGCAAACAATTGAAAACAATTTTGAACATAATAATAAATACTATTAATATTGCCAATTAAGATTTAATACAACAAACTTTCAAGTTCAGGGGACTGGGTATCTTGTAGTCGTGCAATCTCGACAAGATCGTTCTTTTTCGATCTATTTGTTCAGTAAATACATATATATAATGGCTCCTAAGTCTTTCACACATCATGCCTGCACGTGTTTCTCTCTTCACTCTCAGTTGCTTATCATCGCATTGCTGGCTTTAGCTTCTAAACTGCCCAGCAGCTTGGCAACAATTGTCAGAATGACGTCTTTTTCGGAGAACGCTTCAGCAAAATCATAATTCGCTGACCTACACCAATTATTTAGATGTTGAAAGTAAACAAAATACAATTTTTCGTCGGCGAAATATGCGCCACGCACAGAGAAAGACATTTTTGAGCACACAAAATTTATTCAATATATATTTTGATTCGTCATCAACACAGTTACATTTCGGCAGACTCGTTCATTTTTTATTCTGCATTACATTACATTCATTTTTTTCCAATAAACTAAAGATACTTATGGAAATATATACATAAGTGCTTTTATTTAATCTACAAATGCATTTCAATAACGTTAGCTGTTGTTGTTGTTGAGATTTGTTTTTGCATATGCAAATGAACATCAATTAACATTTGTAAGTGCGTCTGTGGGATAGACACGATCAGCCAGCGCTTGTTTTGGCAGTTGACTATCGCGTACTCGCTTGCACTCGGCTCCAAGCGTGCATTTGTCTGAGCTTAGAAGCAACTTCTTCTGTTATACACCACCACAACTAGCATCGTCTTCCGTTTTAACGAAGTAGCAACTGCTTCCGCTTAACTAATAGCAAATTCTTTTGTTACTAATATACATACTCCTTTTCTGTTTAGCTTCTGTTCCCTTTCATATTAATTATTTTTGATATTTATTGATAATATAAATTTGATTGTTAGCTAATGCTCAATGTTCCCTCTTTAATTAACTCTCTGAGATTCAAACTATATGAGTATTGTTCTTATATAAGTTATAAGATGTAAATATATATAGAACAAAATTCTATTGTGTTAACTACTATTACTACTGAGTAAACTTTGACTTTGGTTTCTACTGATGTTAAATACAGCTCAGAAACTAAAAATAACAGAAATAAATAACTAACTAATTATAATTTTTTTTTTTTTTTTTTGTTATGTTTGTTTTTGTAATATATATTGTTTTTATTATTTACATTTTTCTTTTATGTAATTAAAGTTAAGTTGGGTTTTCTTATTAATCCGCATTTTATATAAACATTTGGAATTTTCAAAAGTGGTGCAATTTTTAATTTCGCTGCTGTACATATTCCCTCAGTTGATAAGGAAAAGAGCGGCCTTCATGACGTCAGACTTGTGACGAGCAGTCGAAAATATTTGCTGGCTCTCTCCGCTGATCTTACCCTGCAGCTTAGCAACCGCTGTTGAGCACCGCTTCTATCTATAATTCTGCTAAATCTAAATCGGGAGAGGCGGAAGATGATGATATACATTGTGTTCCGATGGGTAGATCAGCTAAGTGATCTCGAACATTTTCTATTTTAATAACAAATTGTCTTTAACAAACTTGAACAGGTCTCCAACTTTATTGCAATTAAAAATTTATCGAACGCGTTTAATACCAACTCATCGCATTTAATAAGTTATTTTAATAATGATTTTATACTTTAAATAATAAATAGTTTAATAATTAGACCGTGGCCGGAATCTTTCATTGAAGTTACTCTTAAAGACAATGTAAAAATAAATAATTTATTATATATGTATGTACATATGCTGAACTGCTATTATCTGAAGAAAAGTCATTGTCCCGATCGATGTTTAAGCAAAGCTCAATACGTAACCGTTGAATTCATCGGATATAATCGTATTCTTCGTAACGAATGTACTTTGTTGAGTTATTTGATAATACGATATGAACGTAAATCTCGAGATAAATTTTACCCAATCCAAGAGAGAAATCGCTATCCGGAGATCCGAATTCTTAGCAATACATTGCCCAATACCTATTGAAACTCTCATTTCCACCAACTCACTGACTATCGGATAGATCATCGAAGAAACCAAGTCCACAATTTTTGATCTTATGAATTCCAGTACGTTCTCCGCAAGTAGAGCAACATGATTAAATATAATACTAATGAGATCTGTCTCATTGAATGTCTTATTAAATTCTACTGAACATAACTTACTAACACTACCTTTTTGTAGAATCTGAATTTGAGACTTCTCTAATTGCACCTAAGCTTTCGTGTGTCACGATATTTATCTTTGTTTATCTCGAAATAATTTTATGTGAAGAATTTAGTTTCTTTAATTGAACCTCATAGTCGATGAAATTATTGGATTTATCTATTACATATATTATCTTTTTAACTGTCAATATCTGTTGTTTGTGACTTAATCTTAAATTGCAATTTATCAACTTTAACTTGACACAGTTGCAGAGCATTTTCCTTGTTGCTTTTTTTTCAAATATCATTATCCAATTAAATTGCCTTTTTCATTAATTCTTTATGAAATTTTAAAGTTCCATTATACTTTTCTAGAATTTAATGATCTGTTTTTCCCTTAATTTGTTTTGTTCTACCTCATTTTTTATTTGTTGAAAATAGTGGAGCATTGGTTGCACAATTTTATAAGTACATTATATAAAACATTTAATAGTATTATTATTAGATTATTATTATTATTAGATACACGAATTTGATGAGCCTCCTTCAATCTAAATATCTCTCAATTCGATGGACTTTCAAAAAAGCATTTAAACACTAAATGATCACTTTTAACGGATCAGTGATCAGTACTCTTCTCTCTGCTGATGAACATCGTCTTCATTTTTGCAAACGCTTATTTCTCTCTCTAATTTAGAGATAACTTCAATGGCTTCATTGAAAGAATATATTCAGGATGATTAGAAATCTATCTTTCATCTCGAAATAGCAGATTGCCTTTATCCTGTATTATTCACTAAGTACTTCACTTCCTGTATTATTTGCCTGTATTATTCGAGAGGAGAACTAAGCAGAACTTACATCACTTTCATCGAAGGCATCAATGGACCAAGTCCAGCATGGACTTACCATACACCCTCACTACTCTCTCTCTCTCTCTCTCGCTCTCTCTGTCTATCTCTTTTTTGTCCGTGAGAGCGATTCTATTCCTTACCGTCGCAATGGTGCAGATGATGCAGATTTTGCAAGTAACATGAAATATATTTAATAATTGTGTTTTATTTTCACGAATAATAATGAATAATATATTTAAAAATTATAGTTTTTTTACGAATAATCATGAACCTATTAGTCGAGAATGCTCGATTACAAATTAACCTACTTTACTTTAAATACTTAATCGTATATTAATCAAAAACCAAATTCATAGTGCACCAATTATAACTTCAGTTTATCACTTCTTCATCGCTTCTTTGGGACGAATTAGCATCTTAGCTTCTTTCATGTAAAACAATGGGTAAATCATATTTGGTTGATTTAAGTTACTGCATAAAAAAACGAATAATTTAGTATATTCCATCAAAAGGAAAAAAAAGTAATGCTTACCCATGCTGACAAGCGTTGTACCACCAGCCACTTTCAAAATCAGCTGCACAATTGGCACCGGTAAAATCGTTGTCACGATCGAATGTTGAGAATTTCATGTTTTCACTGTATCTCATCGAATCTTTAATGATAGTTTCGCTGAATTTACCCAAACTCAGTGCGTATCCATGGTCTTCATCAGATATTTTGAAGTCGTCATAACCAGCGTAGAAGACACTTCCATTCACAGCAACCAAATGTATATAAAGTTCGAATCGCTGCAAGCTCGTGATACGATGTATTTTCTCGAGTCCCAGGAAGAAATCACTCTTATAAGAACCGAAACCTTTGCGATACGTTGCCCAATCCCTATTGAAACTCTCATTTCCCCCAACTCGTTGTTGTATTACAATCCATCCAGGTCCAGCTATCTGACTATTGCATAAAACATCGAAGAAACCTATGCCAGAAACATTGAGTTGATGAACATCTGAATCTTCAAAAGGGATGCAAGTTGTGGGACTTAACTTATCAAGTTCAGATTGACATAACTGATTTTCTTTCACTTTATCTATTAGCTTAGTCTCACTTTCTTTTAATTCCAACTGAATTTTTTTCCGCTCTTCTCTGATATTCTCTGATGTCCGATTTAATGTATCAATTTCAGACTGACATTTCTTGATGACTTCATCTTGCTTTACTAACATAGATTTCTTCTCATTTACTTGCAATTCAATTCTTTTCTTGTGTTCTGTTATATTTTGAATATTCTCACTTAATCTCTTTATATTTTCATCTTTTTCAATTAAACTAGAATTAAGATTTTGCAATTGAAGTTCGCAATTTCCTAAGTTGGCGCATTTATCTGTTAATTTTCCTATTATTTTAACAATAATATTTTGTTGTGAATTAATCTCAGATTCCAATTTCTCATTTTTATTTTGACACAATTGCAAATCGTTTTCCCCTTTAAGTACTTTGTTTTTATACTCATCTAAGAGAGCTGTCTCCTTTATGAATTTTTTATGAATTCTCACAATTTCATGATACTTTTCCATAAGATCCGAATTTAATTCATTTAACTTATTTTCTTTAATTTCTTTGTCTTCTAACTCATTTCGAACCTGTCTGAAATAATCAAGCAAAGGTTTCACAGTTTTATAATTGTGAATGCGGCATTGTTCTTCCATTTGTCGGTCGAATTCGCATGTCTGATAAAAAGAAAATTCAAACATTCTTAGCACGCACTGTATTACACTGCTTTATGTAATTGTTTTTACCTCTTCGAAGGCAGATGTGGCCACCAAGAATACGTGAAGTATTATAAAGGAAAAAACTGAGTTGTTTTTTATTTTGCACATTTTGAATATTTCGACTGCTCGCGAAAACGATGAATTTGAAACTAAAAGTTTAATTTAAATCAACGAAGAATATAGTTCTGAGTGCTGTATGATTTTGGAATTGACACGTTATCAACGGATGTGGGTTCAGCTCAAAAGTTCGTAGCGGAAATGAAGGCGATAGCAAATTGTGTCAATGTCGAGACAATGTCAACTTTTTGAAGCATGTCTGAGAGAGGATTCTTGTTAATGAAATTAGAAGTGGTGACAGTTTTTGAGTAATTTATTTATTCGAATTTTGATTATACTTAAAATTAAAAAACTGTGTAGTGTAAAATTGCAATGTATTATATATACATATGTATGTATCACAGGGACATAATATTGAAGTCAGGATCAAAGAACCAAGATATTAATGATCTCACATAGACCTAACATATCATGATCTGCTCTCTCTCTCTCTGTGTCTCTCATCTACATACGTCACTGTTTCAATCAGTGAGAGTGATTCTATGGCTTATCTCCGTAATGCTGAGATGCGTACCAATTGATGAGGCGACACACTCATGCGTAATTTATATGTCATATTATATAAAACACAACAAACAATTTACTTTTTGTTTGGGGTTAATGAACTTTACTCAATGTAATAAAACACTTAACTGTACCTAAGTTAAATTTATATTTAATATGTGCAAATGCAATCTTAAAATGAGCAATGCAAATCACAAAAAAACAACCTGACTTTGCAATCATTACTCAATATGGACTTCCGACTCCTTACTATCAAACTTTATTCTGCAGGGTGAAGTGTCTTTTAAGTCTGGCAAGAGAGTTTTCACTTTGAGTGATTTTAACATATTTGTATGTATGTATAAGTATGTATGTCATAATGTCAGATCAATATGACATTGACATTGGATTTTTGGGCATTAGGTTTTTACAGTGGGGTATCATCATCAAAAGAAGCTCAAAGTCTGTTCAGCTGAAGATGGTGTGACAAAATTATTCTATTTTCGAATTGAGCTTCGATTATTCGATTTTATTGATTTGCGGGGCGGAAGTGGGCGTGGCAAAAATCTGAAACTAACTTGATCTGCCCTATATATAGCTCTATCTCTTATAGTCTCTGGGATCCAGTGTTTCATACGGACAGACGGACATGGCAAGATCGTCTCGGCTGTTGATGCTGATCAAGAATATATATACTTTGTAGGGTCGAAGATGCCTCCTTCTACCTGTTACATACATTTCCTGCCGACACAAAGTTATAATACCCTTCTACCCTATGGGTAGCGGGTATAAAAAATGGAGTGCTTTTTTTCGCGTTGTCTAATTTTATTCTAATAAATTAGGTTCTAATTGTAAAGAAAGGAAACTATATCATTTTAGGAAACAAGAACAAAATTCTGTATTTTTAAGATCTTAAATCAAAACTTGCAACCAATTTTTCAAACTAGAATAAAACGTTCTTGAATAATAATTTTAATCTAAAATTAAAATGTTTTTAATTTTAAAATGAAAATTAAACACAATTTTTGTTACAACCTAAAAATATAATTTCAAAATTGTTCAAAAAAATTGTAAATCAAGATTTTTCAATATATTGTAGTATTTTTTTTACGCTCTGTGTAGTGAACTGAAAATTCATCAACATTTCCCTTTCCGTTAGGTCAGTTTGGCAGCCATCAAAAATTCAGCCTTCGCTTCCCTTTAACGAGCTCATTTCATTCAATCGAAATTATCCTTTATGAATTTCATCAGCACTTTTCCACTGAAAATTCATCAACATTTCCCTTTCCGTTAGGTCAGTTTGGCAGCCATCAAAAATTCAGCCTTCGCTTCCCTTTAACGAGCTCATTTCATTCAATCGAAATTATCCTTTATGAATTTCATCAGCACTTTTCCATTCCGCAGTTAACGTTGAGCCTTTCTCCGAGAGAGAGAGAGAGGGAGAGTGTGTACTTTCTTAGGGCCATTATCAACTCTCTGTCGTGGCTTGGCATCTTTTGCGTGACACTGTCAACGGCGCTGAACCAATTCAACGCTATTCAAATTGCGTATCCATCTTCATTTATTTCATTTTCCTGACATTTTTGCTGATATTTTGCAGCAGCCCACGTAGCAGGAACTAGTCTCTTCTCCCTCGCTCTCTTTTCCCTCTCTCCCCAAATGGCTGCCAATTGAGTTGCCGCGTCCAGAGCCATGATGCCACAAACTAGCAGCACGTCTTGGCTTGTTCCCTGCTCGGAAATGGAAAAGTGCGCCAACTTTTCGCTTGAATTGGCAATGGTTACACCTCACTGCCTGCCTCTCTTCCTCTTCCCTGTGGCTGCAGTCTCCCTCCTCACTTTCTGCTCATCCTTATACCGCATCACCATTTGTTGTCTGCGGTTTTTTTTTGCGGCGCTTGCAACGGGACAACCTGTAATCGTTCTTTTGCGCCACATTTAAAATGTCTCCGGGTGTTCTTTGCCTGTCTCATCCTTCTTCTCCCCTTCTGCTGTCCATTCGTTCATGTCTTGTTAGCGTAAATCAAGCGTAACAAAGCGACGCCACAGCATCGCTGAGGGATGCGGCACAAAGAAAAACTGCCAAGATGAGGCATTGGTCTCCTCTAGCTGTGATGCTTCTTCCAGTTGCAAAACTCCTTCTGCCTCCTTCTTCAATTCCAAGTTGTCGCAAAACTGGCAAACGGGCAAAAAGTCGCTGGCAAATTTATTATGGCGCTCAAACGGAAACGCGAACGCTCGCTCACTAAACTGCACCTCTGGGATCTGAATTCGGGATGCCACCAATACCAAGCAATACTTTCAGGGGGTTTGAGGTTCCAGGCTCCTGGTTCCAACTTGCTTTTGGCTCCAACTTTTACCCCGTCCTGCAACTGTGCTTATTTTGGCAAGCAAGCGACGGACAACGTTGATTAAATGCTGAGAGATTTGCCATTGAGAAAGGCTTTAGAATGCGACAAAAGTTTAAATTGAATTTTTTGAGGTTTAAAACGAAATAATGTAGAGACGGCCAAAAAACAGCGACTTCAATGGAACTTTAAAGTAAGAAAACTTTACTAATAACAGTTGAAGGAACTTAAAACTATAGTTAAAGCATTAATGAATTGAAAGAAGTGCAGATAAAGTAACGAAATAAAATAACGTTGAAGTTGAAGTTCAGAAAATAAACTTAAAATAAAATATATAAAGATGCGATTTCAATGGAAATTTAAAGTAGGAAAACTTAACTTATAACGGTTCAAAGAACTTTAAATGCCAGACAAAAGTACCGAGAAAATGACTCAATAAAATAAAGTTGAAGTTAAAGAACAAGAAATTCAAAACAGAAAATAAATATTAATAAACAAAATATAATTTAATAAAGACGAGTAAACGATGCAATTTTAATAAAAGTTTAAAGTAAGAATAGTTAACTAATAACTGTTGAATGAACTTAAAACGATAGTTCAATTAATAAAACATTAAGAAAATACAGGTTATTTTACTAAATAAAACTAAATAAAGTTTAACTTAAAGTACATAAAATTTCATAGCACAAAGAATAACTAAATAAAATAAACTTGAGATTAAACTACATACAATTTCATAAGAGAAAAAAACACTAAATAAATCAGTAAAATAAAGTTTACTTACTGAACACAAACAAATTAAAAGTCAAAATTCCTATAGTTTTAAATGCACTTAAAGTTAATTGTTTTGTTTACCTTTTTAAGCTTTAAGCTGCATTTATTCTAATCTTACTCAAACTTACGTAAAGTTTCAATAATCTAATCAAAATGTAGATAACAAATTTTATGAAATTTTAGTTCCGGTCATAGAAAGTTATCAAGTGTTAAAGTTTTGGGAAGTAATCAATAAACAATAAAATGAGTTTCAAATTGAATTAAAAACAAATAAAACTAAAAGCATTTAAATCTGACTTTAAGGCAATCAAAAATGAAAATTGACAAAAGAAAAAAAGACAAAAGAATTTAATTTGTGCATTGTGAATTGTAGAATAGAACTTATTTTCACACCTTTTTGATTAAATTAATATTATATAATTGCACAATTATGTAATGATGCATTCCAAGTGATAAAGCATGACTGCAAAATTAAATGCAATTTTACAATTTTACAATTGCAGTAATTAAATTAGGCGCTGTCAGAGTTCACATGAGTGAAAACCCAAACTGACAGAAAGTTAGATATTGTATTCACTGCTTTTTAACATGATATCAAATATCTCGAAATAAAACGAGACAAGTTTAACAAACTAATCAGCACTTGATTGAATTTCGCAACCCAAACTCCAAAAAATTATTTTCTGACCAATATCTAAAAACTGTATTTGCATCGAGTTAGCTCACTTTTCCCCTCCTCCTCCGCTGACGGAATAATGCAATTATAAAGTATTAAAATTATATGGCAAACTGTCGAGCGAGACTGTTGCCAGGATATTGTGGCTGGAAAATAGAGAGAAAAACTCCCGTCAGTGGCAACGTCCTTCCATCGAGGCAGAACTCTATGACTATGACCAACGTTGCGCAAAAATGTTTACTAATTATTTATAAAATATTGGTCGCCATCTGTTTACAGAATTAGTCGCGTTACACGAGGGTAATAGAGTGAGGGGAGGAGGGAGGAGAGTGAACCTGTTAGTTTATTAAAATTGCACAAGCTTTATTGCAATTTCAGCAAGTTTTTGTTTTTGTTGCGGTCTGCGTCCATTTGATTAACAATTTAAAATTATTTTGATTTGACTTTGCAAGCGAATATTAAAAGGAAAAACTTTCGTTGCGAAACACTGCCTTAAATGGCAGCATATTAAAAGCACATTTATAACCATTAATCAGCTTAATTACTACTTAAAAGCATTTGTAGCCTATCACAAGCCTATCAAATTTTAAAGTGTCGAATCATCAATTTCACAGAGAGAAACACACACACTGAAGGAAATTATAAATGCATTCCAAACACATTATGAACGAATAATAAGTTATGGCATAGGCAATGCATTAAAAAACAATGTTAAATGGAAATTTATGCGACAAAGAAAAGCGGCAGCAAACGGCAAGACAACCGAATGCCATAAATATTCTCAAAAGCAATTTCGTGAGCAATTCACCAAAGCAAATTTTTTGCAGATGAAGATAAAGTATTGCTAGAAAAACAGAGCAAACAAAAAGGCGTTCACAAATGTGTTTGATATACTATTTAATATTTGAGTATATTTATTTTGCTATATCACAATCCATAAAAATAATTTAAACGAAAATGTTAACAATTTTTAAATTATAATTAATTTACATTTTAGAGAAAGGAATTTGGGATCACCTTTTACTGATAAAAATTCATAGCATACTTTGAGGCAGCATAATTAACAACCGTTCTAGATAACTCAAATGAAAATATAATTAAATGAAATTAAAAATTATACTGAACCAAAAATGTAATAGGCAAAATAAAAAATAAGGGTTTTTTTTGTTAGTTTTGTTTTTATCGATGCAATAGCAAACTGTAATGTGGAATTTAATATAAGAACATGTTCAAATTCGAAATGAACTGAACTGAAATGCGAATACAACAAACAGAAAAAAAGAGAAAAATGCGGAAAAACAAAGTGCGAGTCAGTTTCACATTAATTTGATTTAAGCGTCGTTGCTTTTTTGACATTTTTATTGTTATTGTTGTTGCGCTATCAGAGGCTGCCGCTTGTTACGCTCTCTTGCATTGTTTTAAACATTTTCCAACACACACACATTTCTTTTTTGTTTTTTTTTGTTTTATTATTGCTGCTGTCTCCATCGCTTTTGTTGCTGTTGGTTTAATTTTTTGCTTTGCTTCTCTTTTTTTGTTGTAATTTATTTGTGAGTGTGTGTTTTTTTCGGGCCACTCGCCATTGTTAAATGGCATTTTCATGCTCAACTGGCGTCAAATATGGCGGCCAATGAGGCGCTCCAGCGACCACGCTGAACCTCTGCCCCTCTTCCCTCTGCTTGCCATCCATCACCCTATGAAAAAAAGGGGCGCCTATTGGAGGCAAAGAGAGACGGGGGACAGCTGCTGTGCAAATAAAGTTTTTGACACGTGCCAATGCCAGAGGCGGAAGGGAAAAAGAGAAGGGAAGGAGGTAGGTGACAGCTGAGCGGCAGGTTAATGCATAATATAAAGCAAGTGCCTCCCAAGTAGGGAAAAACAAGAAGTGATAGGGAGAGTGTCTGGGGGAGAGGGGGAAGCAACATGGCCATGTAAATAAATGAAATATTGTTTTGGCTGTAAAAATCATTTTCAAAAGTGCCGACAAATGCACGAATATAAATTGTGTTCACCTCTTTTCCATTTGCTGTTGTTTCGCTCAACAACATTTTTTATCACTATTATAAAATTTCATATTAAATATTTAATGTTTTTTTTGTGTGTTGTTATTTTTGGTGCAGCAACCGCAAGTTTGTAAATAGTTTGTACAATTTGTATGCAATTTATGGAAAGTGGAAAACAATCCGCAAAGTGTTGGTAAAAAGCAAGTAACTTGGGGATGGGAGCTCAGCTTCTGTTTACATAGTGTTGGTAAACGCCTGAATGGAAGGTAAATGTTTGTTTACGCAGTGTTGGTAACCGACTCGTGGTATATTATTCTTTTGATGTTATGTTTAACTGCAACGTTCTAAACATATCAAAGTTGTATAATTTAAATCTTTTTTGTCTATGTTTAAGTTATTATATAAAATTTGAGTTCTGCTTAATTATAGCAAATTAGAGTTGAGACTATAAAACCAGTGTTGGTAAATAAAATGACCATTTTCAATAAAAATAATCTACTCTTAGTTGGGCAAGTTTTTGTCTAAGAAGAAAACTTATTATTTGTGTTAGTTTGGCTCAAAAACAAACTTAGAGTTGAAAGTCAAAAAGCTTTATAAAATTTTAGATAAATAAACTGGTGTTGATTAGAAGGATTTGTATTTGTATTCCACGAATTCTGTTAGCTAATATACTAATGAACTGCTCTTCAACATCTACAAATGATTGCAGACAACACCTTTAATGATCTCAACAACAATCAACATTTATAACTGTCTTTAGATATAATTTTATGTGTTTCCGCTATGCAACAGTTCAAATCGAATTAAATAGCGATTTAATGTGCTGATCTGTTCGCTTCGTTGATCTTTTCACACTGCCAGTTGTCATTTTATTGCACATTTAATGTAATTTTGAATGACTCAGAACACAATCCAGTGTTAACAACAAATCCGGAAGGGGAAAAAAGCGTTAAAAGCGCGGCAAAAAAGACAAAAAAAAACGTTGTGAGAGAAGAAGTCGAGAACACAGAACTAAAACGCATAAATCTTCGTAAAGTGTCAGTTTGCATATTTTTTTGCATGTTTTTGTTGCTATTTGTTCATCTCGCCGTTGTTGTTTGTTGTTCTCGTCGTTGTTGTTGTTGTTGTTGTCAGCAGCAGCTTTGCAATTGTTGTCGTTGTAGTTGTTGTTTGGGTAATTTGTACGCATTTTCCCATTGTTTTTATTTTGATGGCACATTTTTTTATGCATTTGTTTCCAAGCGATTTGAAGGCAGCTGCTCTACTGTTTGTTTATTATTGTTATATCATTTGTTTATTCGAACGCGTCGAGAGTGTGTGCGTGTGAGTGTGTGTGTGTGAATAACGAGTTGCAAAACGGAAATTAGTTGCAGGACTCTTTTCGAAGAGAAACGGGCTAAAAGTTGCTCAACATTCATCATTAAACCAAAATGGCCGCAAAAAAATGGAGTGTGAAAAGTGCATGGAAAAAGTGTTGCCGAGCTGCGCAGAGGAGAGCGACAAACAAAAACAATTAGCAACAGGCATAGCAATTAGCAAAAGCACACGGGAGCAATGACAATGCGAGAGCAAGGGAGCGAGAGAGAGAGAGAGAGAGACAGAAAACAGACAGCAGATAAATGCAAATGAGTTTCGAGTTGTGGCAAGAGTTTCAGAGCAGTCAGCTTTCGGTGCAGCCAAAGCGATTAGCAGGATTTATGCGAACCAAAAGTTTCGGCTGGACAAGCCGAAAGTTTTCCATTACGTGGTCAACTAAAGAGAGAGATGGGAGAGAGCAGTTGAAAGAGATAAATGGAGAATGTCTGCGTAGGATTGGCAACTTTTGTGCTATGCTGTGTGTAAATGATAAATAAACAAGTGTGCGCACATTTATTACGTCTTCTTCTTGTTGATATTAAAATACACTAGCCAGCAAATAAAATACAACCAGACAACTTTTGGGGAGCGTCAGTGTCGTATCCTTGTAGGCGAATGAAAGTGACAGAGTGAGAGTGAGTGAAAAGAGTTAAAGAACATTGCGTAAATTGCTGCAACAGCAGCTGGAACAAGCAACAAAAGGGGGCTAGAGTTTGTATTTAAATAATTTGCACAGCTTGCAGGATAAAAGCCAAAAAAAAAAAAGAAAAATACGAAACTAAGGGGATCAACAACAAAAAGTTGAACTAACGTGTTAATGAATGTGGCCAAAGCTTCGGGTGGCAAACACTTAACTTCTCTCGCTCCCTCTCTCTCTCTCTCTTTCTCTCGACCAGGGCCAATGACGAAAACTTTGCCCGACTGACAAATTACAACACTAATTATGTGGATTTATTAAATTTACAACGCGAGCGAGGAGGAGACGGAGGGGCAGCATTGTGTAAACACCCAAACAGCACTCAAGAGCAGCTTCAAATGTTGTGGAAAATTGTGATAAATCGAGTGGAAGGCGTTGCCAAAAGAAAATGACGCTGCATTCGCCTAAAAAATGAGCATCTTAATTCGCCCAAGCAACCGAATAGACTACGAATACTACTCAAAATGTCTCCTATGTGAATTAAAAGCTCACACATTTATTCTTATAAATCTCTAGTGGAGCATTTTGCAGCTTTTAATCAAGTTAAAGTGGCATAAATGGTGTTAAGATATTCCGCTGGATGAATGATGACATGTCATTATGCTAAAAGTTCTTCTCTATGCTTAAAGAATGTTGACATTTAAACAAAAAGTTGTGGTTAATGATGAGTAATACATTTCAACAGCAAACTGACCTAGAAGACTAGAATAATATTGTCATGAGGTTTCCCTAGTGAAGAATGTTTCCTAAATATCTTTCTCTATTTAAAAGATGAGTACTTAGAGTACTAGAAATATTATACCATTAAGCCTCACCTAAAAGAATTGTTGCTAGATATTTTCCGCTATTGAATGCATGATAACTTAAAAGAGTAGAATAATATTATTCGTACTTTTACTAGAAGTATATTCAAATAAGATTTACAAAATTAGAAGAATAAGATCATTTAATGAACTACTAGAAGACTCGAATACCTAAATAAGTTCCAGTATTGTGAAAAATATATTTTACAAGACAAGAAAAATCAATCGCCATCGCATTTAAAAAATCTGCCAAAAAAAATACTACTATTGGAAAAAAATGAAGACTAGAAGAATGATATCCTTCACTTTCCTATTGGAAGTGAGTTGTTATTCCATAATTTACTTCCACTATTGGAAACATAAAATTCTAGACTGGAAAAATTACATCTTTCACTTCAGGAAAGACTAGAAGAAGAAGAAGATTGATATCTATTCTCTCAGGTAACCATGATACAATAATACAAGGTAGTCTTTACTTTATGATAGAATTAAGAACCTGAACTAAAAAATTTGTAATCAAAAACAAAAACAACGATTACTATCCAATTCAAAACTATTAAAAATTAAATAATAAAAAATATTTCAACTCTTTTTAATATAGAGGAACAATTAAACCCTATGCACCATTTAAGGGTTAATCACAAAGCTCTATTGTCGATTCTTTCGCACTCACTAGGCGCAGTCGTTTCACTCGCATTTACATATGTAAGGTATAGATAGCGGACAGCTTTTCCGAGGAGACTACCTTGTATTATTGTATCATGCAGGTAACGATATTGTGTCTTGCCATACCGTCATTCCATTAAGCACTTCCAATACTGGAAGATGGTCTTTTCAAAAGCTGCTGATCATGCGAAAACTTCGCAAACTCAATAAACTTTATGTGCATGTCAAGCTCTGTCTATCCGTCGAGCTTTTTGTTAATTGGTTTCCCGCTGTCGCTCTGGCAATTTATAGCCATATAAATTAATGTACTTGTAGCTGCATTTTCAGTCCCCTTTTGTTGAATTTTCAATACAAGCGATAAACTAAATGTAAAATACAATAAATCGCCCTCATTGACCTGCGCGTCGGAGTTGCAACTGCCAACAAATGGGTTTAATTATGCGCCACACAGTTGCAGGCAGTCCGGGAGAGGGTCCGGGAGCGGGGGCCAGGACAAGGTGCATTTGGAGCCAGGACAACAGTGACAATAAATTCCAGTCTGGCGTTGGCGTCGTTCTCAAGTGCAAAAATATATTGAAACCAGACGAAACAACAACTACAACTATGGCAACAACAAAGTTGTGAGCTGAAAAGCGCATTTATAGTGGAATTTTCATTTTGCCAAAGGAATTTTCCATTGCTCCTCGGAGCAAAATTAAAAACAAAGAAGGGAAGTGGACGTGGCGGTGTGGGTGTGGGGGCGTGGCAAGTGTGAGCAAGTGGCATAAATAAGTTTGCTAAACAGCTGCCCAGCAGGCGAGTGCGGATGGGAAAGCGGATGCGGATGTGCTCGGCCGGATGTGCCATAAAGAGCACGACTTACATGCAATGAACACGAAGGTGAACTACTCTGACTGTACATGAAGGGAAGGGTGGGACTTGACTTAATTGAGTGCACCACGACAACTTATCGACAATTGGGGCAACTTTGCACGAATGAGGCAAAAAGAAATACCCCAACTATGGTTCGCTCTGCCAACAACATTGTTTGAAGGCGTTCAAAAGGATTGAATTGCCACAGCAGCAGCAACAGCAGCAACAGAATTTGCTAGCTGGCAGGCAGGAATCTTCCGTTTGCTTGTTTCGAGTTGCCAATTGCATAAATTTCCAAAAGGCATCCGGGATAAGAGCAAACACACGCACACACACTCACACAGAAACTCACATGAGTACAGCTGACCTGAGTATTTGACTCTAGCTATCTCTGTCTTACTCCCACATGATGCGAGCTTTCATTTGCATTGTTTGCCTTGCTTCGTTTTGCTCTCACTCACATTCCACATGTGGGCGACGCCTGCATTTTGTTGTCTACGTAATTGAGCGACAGCTATCTATGTTTGTGTGGGACCTCTGCTTTGTGGATCGTGTCATCGCACTCGCGGATCACGCTTCTGCAGCTAGCAGCTAATTATTGATGTAAACAAATTAAAAGCGCAGTGAAACATAAAAACAGCTTGCGACTACAATTACAATTACACAATGAGTGTAAAATTTGTGCAGCTTTCGCACGACGTCAAAGTCAAATATTTATTGCCACTCAAATAAAATTCAAAGCAAGAGTGGAACACAATTGCTGAGAGCCAGAGAGTAAGAGAGGGAGAGAGGGAGAGCGCACATCACGTTTAGTATTGCCGTCGCAGTCGTTAAAGCGATAAAGTGCCGAAATGCCAAAGCTGCTGTCGTTTGAACTTTGGCTCCGTCTCTCCTCTTCCTTCCCCTTTGCAACAGCTGCCTGCAAAGCAATCGTTAGCTAATTAAATTTATTTTAGCCAAACAAAATGAAGAAAAAATACTAAAAAAAATTGCTGAAGTGCGCCCACATGAAGATGAATCGCACTCGACGTTTTTTTTTTAGCTGTGTCGCGTTGGGTCACGAAAATTGTTAATGCCATAAAGTGGAAAAAACGAGCGAAAAAAAACATAGCGAAAAATTAACGTTGCTATGGGAAAATAATTTATTTTTTATGGGAAAATCGTAGCCGTTTCTCCATTTTGACAGTCGTTTATTTTGATTATTATTCGCAATTTGCGTGTGATTTCAATTTTTTCTTTTTTTATTTCGTTATTTATTTATGCGCTTGCTGTCATTGTTGTTGTTATTGTTTTTGTTGTTGCTTTCATTTATTTATTGTTGAATGACATTTAAGTTTGCGGTGTGGAATTGATTTATTTGCTTAATGTCGCATTTTATGCAAAATTCATGAGACACGAACATTATTCTCAATGGGATTATTTAAATAAATACTGATTAAAGTCGGGGGCGGGACATACTACACAATATGATAAATGATATCAGCATTATTCAAGTTTATTAATAAGTGACTGTCTGTGGTGTTATTTTGATATATTGCAAAGCTTAGAAAAATAATATATGGAACATACTCCTCTTCTTACACTATTTTTTTAGGCTCAGGCAATTTGCCATTAAAGTTAACAGCTTCACGTTATTTTTAATCAAAAGTGGCGAAGAGAAAAAACTACAACAATAATGGCTGCAAGACTGGAAGCAATAACAGCTGTAATCACACTTACAACATGCCGCCATATTGTTTCCCATTTACAGTTAGCCATAAAAAGCAACTTACATAAGCAGACAAGGAGCAATCACTGCACACAGGTCAGACAGAGACAGATAGCTAGCTAAATGTGAATAAGTATGATTGTGAGTGTGTGTGTGTTTGTGTGTGCGTAAGCGAAAGTGAAAATGTAAATTGCAACAGTGTGCGACATCTTCTTCGTCTTCTTCTTCCAGCGAATTACGCTGTGACCATTTGCTTGATTTCATTTCACATTCGCCTCGTTTCCCAATCATAAATCAAACACACTCAAATCATTCCTCACACTTCTGCTTCTTCTTATCCACTTTGTATCTCTCATGCAATTTGTTTGTCATTTTTTTGTTGTTTTGCTCTCGCTCTCACCGCAATGACATTGCAGTTCTTCTTGTGGATTGTGTTCGTCTCGTTGTCTTCGTTGTTGTTTTTGGCATTTAAACTAATCGCTTGGGCACTTTGCACTGACATGCGTCACTTTGGCATGTCTCTACTTAACCGCACACTTCTGTGTACATCAACTGTTTTTTCCTGTTCTCTCTTTCGCTCAGCTTGAGTGAGTCCGAAAAAATGTCAAAACTTGCTTGATGTTTTACTTTCGTCTCAAATTTCGCGCGTCACCTGCAGTCCTGCTTGCTGTTCTTGTTGTTGTAGTTGTTTTCTTATTTACTTACCAATTTCAAGCTTTTGTTTTTGTCGTCTTCGTCGAGGCGCCATCTGTCGTTAGTGGGCTATACTACAAGTAAGCAAAGTTGTTTAGTTGCCATCTTCCTCTCTTCTTCTTCTGTTTAGCTGTTGACATCGCGTGCTCGCTGCGCATTCTTAGTGCTTGTTGCTGCTGTGTTGTGTTGTGTGGCTTGTGTTGCACTAACTGATTATCTTATCGAGAGGTAAAATGCAAACAAGGAAGTCATTAGCACAAGCGTAAGACTCGCAAAATCAACTACTGTTGTTGTAATGTGATACTTGTTGAGCTTGGCACGTTTTCAATACGAGTTAAATAGCATCCACTTGGTGCCTATTTTAGGGTCCACATACTACACAAACAACTCGACCATTAGCAATATCGACAGTTCATTCCCTCTTTGCCTTGCTGCAGAGCCTTTGGCATTGTTCTGCTTGTGTGTGTGTAAGTGTAAGTATGCGCGTTGTTTACGCTCTTTGTGGTTTTCCAGCTGTCGCAGCAATAGTTTTAGTCCCCCTTCCACCATCTAACGTTACGCTCTCTGAGCAATTGCTCTCGCTCCTTTGGCATATTGCAAAACTTTTAGCTTCCTCCATTTTTGCATTTTCATTTATTTCGCCGCCGCCTTTCATTCACTTCTACGAATTGCTTGTTGGGTAGGGGGGAGCAGAGAGTAACATGCACTTTTGTTTGTTATCAGTGCTGGCAACGTAATACGCTAGCTTTGAGTACTCTTAGTTTTTTTCCCTAGTAAACTCTCTTAGCTTACACTACAAAACTCACTATCGCATTTAGGGTAAAAGAAGCTGAATTTTTAGCGGCTGAAAAAGCTTAGTTGGCAACACTGGCGTCACTTCACTTTTAGTTGATTCTTCTCCAGCGGCTGTTGTAAAGAAATTTCATTTCATTTCTAAAGAAACTTTGCGTTTCCTCTTTGCCGATGCCCTTTGAACTTTATGCACAACTTTTTTTTGTTAGCCGGACACAAATATAAAGAAATAAGCATAACTTCAATAACTAAATGCACACGCCCACAACCCGCGGCCCGCGACCGCATTCCCACCGTACGCACAATACAAAGCAAAACTTTGCACTGAGTTGCAGTAAAAGAAGTTGGCAATTATTTGTGTGTGTATTTTATTTAGATTTGTGTGGGTTGCATTTAAGTGGAATAAGTGGAAGCTATATTGAGTACAGAGCTTTAAAATCTGCAAAGTGGAAGCCAAAAGGTAATGCATTAAGAGAAATTTCAATTGGGTTAATTTCAACTTTTTTGAAAAGTAAAGATTTTTTTGCTAGCAAGTCTAACCTGACTCTGAATATATTAAGCTAATAATTGTATGTCTTGATTGCAGTATTAAATATATTTTACATATTTTTAGATAATTTATATTTTGATCATTTTATTTCAAAAATATTTACAATATAAAAGATTACAGGAAAAATTTAAAGTTTTTTTAAATAATAAAAAAAAATCAATAATAATATTTTTTTGGGTAGAGAGGTATTTACAAACAGAAACTCATTTTACATTTTATTTGTTATTTAAATTAATTAGTAACAAGAAAAATACTTATGATGTCCCCCACTGTTTATAATTTTCTTTAACATACGATTATTACATTTTCTAAAACTTTACGCAAGTCACTTTATAAACAAATACTCTTTGTAATTTATGAATCCCCCGGTTATCAGTTAATATTGAAGAGTCTACATTTTATAGAATTTATTATAGCACTCAATTTGAATTCATATTTGCTCAGATTACACCGTATAAAAAGGGGGAAGCACCTTTTGGTTGGCGATCGCATATCAAATGTTGGATTGTTGTTGCAACAATTAGTGGCAGCCATACACACACAAAGGCTGTTTAATCAAGCGGCTTTTGTTGCCTCCGCCCCAAAAGCCAAGTTAACAGCATTGTTACACATTTAAACGGTATTTTTACGTTTAAATATGCGACCAGCTTTGAACCAGACTCCTGGTCTCCTGTTCTACACTGCACTCTCTCCTCTCTCCACAGTCTCCACAATTCCCTGTCTACACTCTAAACTGACCTGGTCCAATTCTGGTTTTGGTTTCTAGTTTGGTTCTAGCCGCGTCCAATACTGCGGTTCATTAGCGCACCAAATGCGATTTGCTGGAGCAGCGTGGGCGGGACAAGAGAGAGTGGAGAGAGGGAGAGAGAGAGACGGGGGATGGTTGTCTACCGAACTCTAGATAGAACACATGAGCACGTAATTTAGTAGCCGCTTTAGCGCTTTTGTGTGAAAATCACAACGACAACAAAGGCATGCGTCTCCCTTCCTCTCTACCTCTCTGCTTCACTACGTTGCAACATTTTCCATTAACCTATGTGGCTTGTTGTTTATGGTCATGTGCCTCATTGGGATCAGGGGCACTTTGTGTGGGTCCGGTTTTTGCCGTTAATTCCTTTTTATTAATAGCCAGCGACACAATGCCCAAGCGAAAAGAGCAAAAAATCCACCAACAACAACTACAACTACAGCGAAATGAGGCAGTATGAAAGAGACAACAACAACAACATCGAAGAAGAAAAAAAAGCAAACTAATTTTGTTTGCTAAACGGAAACCTAAACGAACCTTTCGACCATGGACGCAAAACTAATCAGTTTTTTTCGGTCTCGACCCGAAGCCGAAGAGAGAGTAATGTTATTGCCTCGCCTCAAATGGAGTAGTGGCTATTGTTGTTGCTATTGTTGTGGATATCTCTGTAATTGGAGAAGACTTTATATCAGTTGAGTAATGCCAAATTACAGAGTCATGTCTAGCGCAGCACACAAAACTATTTGAGCTGATCAAATACGGGTCGTAAATTTAACTAGCTTTGTCTTTCAGTTCAGGTTTGTAAATAAGCAAACTCGTATTATTTTTTGTGCAGATATTGTTGAGGAAAGTTTGGTGGGGAAACTTTATTTCTCAACTAAATGAATATGAAATATTTTGATTTGGTATTCAGAAATTTAATATTATAGTAATATATCATGCTAAATTTATAGAACGTAGCCATGTTATATTATATATAATTTATAATTTATATTATAATTTAAGCATGAAATTGAATGCCTAGGTTCTTAGAGGTTCTATCGTATTTTCAAAATTCTAGCTGTAATAAAAAACCAAATATTGATTTAAATGTTCAATTATGATATAGCAATGTTATCATTAGCTATGACTCCATTTGGTAATGATTATTTGATTTAGCAATTTTATGTATGTATATACCATATATATAAATAATCATCCCACATCAACTACGCAGCAAATAAATAATAAAAGTGCTACAAATTTTATTTTAATCGTAATATGGAAAATCTTAAACTGAACATTAAATTCTCGGTCTTCAATGACTCAATATTTATTCATATATAGTAATATATATATTTAGTTGTGTGTGTAATAATTGATAAAAAAAATGTATGTTCAATTGACAGTACAAATGTAATCCATATTATGGAATATGAAAATTTTAGATGTCGTCATCGCTGATGCTGGCGACGCTATTGCTGCCGAAGATGTCGTCATCGCTGCTGTTGATGTCGATGCTGTTGCTGTCGATGCTGCTAATGCTGGCGACGCTGTTGCTGCCGAAGGAGTCGTCATCGCTGCTGTTGCTGTCGATGCTGATGCTGTCGATGCTGATGCTGTCGATGCTGTTGCTGCTGTCGATGCTGATGCTCTCGATGCTGTTGCTGCTGTCGATGCTGATGCTCTCGATGCTGTTCCTGTCGCTGCTGTCCTGACGCATAGCAATCATCGGCACCTTGGCCATGGGCATGACGCGACATATTCGCTTGGCTGGCGACTCGGCTGCTACCGAGCCTTGCCGCTTAGCTGCCTTCGCATCAGCGAGCGCGTTGAAGATCTTCTGCTGGAAGCGCATCTTCCGCAGGGGATTCATTTCACGCATCTGCGTTCGCACCATGTTCAGAAAATAATCATCTGAACTGGAACTGGTACCGGAGCTGGAGCTCATGGTTGTGGTGTTGCTGCTAGCCGTCGGGTAGCTGGTGGTGCTTATGACGAGCGTGTTGCTGAGAGACCAAAGGAGACCAAACGTTGTTGCTGCGGTGGCGAAGAGGATGTGGCCCTTTGCTGGTTGGTGGCAGCTTCAAAGGATCGTTGTGTAGACTGTGTGGCGGTGGCGCACGAGGCTTTATTGAACCAAGCCAGATAAATTCACTTAACGAGTCTAATAATAATTTTTTATGATTCCTGCATGAAATTGTACACTTTGTTTCTCAGATTCTATAGTACTAATAAAAAATACGTTGAATATTGGTGACAAGTTCATTAAAAATATGACAGTAAAACCTATGTTAACTATATTTATCAGTCTGTCAACGACGAAAGAGAAAGAGCTTAAGAAAAAGTGAGACCATGTAAGGCCAAACATCAATCGATATTCGATATCTAATATATTCTGATTTAATATATTAGTGATGAGATGTTGCGATAACATATGTATGTATATGTATACTGTTTTTGCATCCAGTTTGATGCTACATTTCCACATTAAATAATCCAACTAAAGAAAATAAATAAAGAAAAAAATGTTATTATAAGCTATGACTTCTTTCGTAATGATTGTTTTTTTTTTAGATTTTTATATATGTACGCATCATTCCACATCAACTGCGCAACAAATAAATGATAATAAATAATAAATTACTAATTAATACAAAATTCTTCAAATTATCTACACACTGTCTGCTTTCTTTTTAGCCTTTTTTAGCTTCGAGCATTTTCAAATGTTTCGCACACGTGCCCTCATCAGATGATTATTTCCACGTGACAATAAATAAAATTGATAAAGCGGAGCGGAGAAAGAGAAAGAAATAAGAAGATAATAAAATCAATGCGCACTTCTAAACGAAGTCTTTATAATTTATTATTGCTGCTGATATAAATAGAAAAACTTAAAAATACAATACACATAAACATAGTTAATATTAAGAGACGGATTTTCTGTTTGTTTTGTTAACACACGGTTTACAGGGCATCGCTGGCGACGGACATGTCAGGTACAAGATCGACATTAGCCTCAACTGAAGATAAGGATGAGAAGTCAGAAAGGAAGGCAGGGAATCATGTGGGGAAAACTTACCCTTGTCCAGAGCATCGGCGGCAACGGACATGTCGGGTACAAGATCGACATTAGCCTCAACTAAAGATGGTGAAGAGGAGTCAGAAAGGAAGGAATGTTAAGGGGAGAAAACTTACCTTTGTCTAGAGCATCGGCGGCAACGGACATGTCGGGAACCTGAACCTTAGCCTGGGCAGCTAATGAAGGCAAAAATTATACTAAAGCTAAATCCTTCAGAGCCGCTCTTTCAAGACTTACTGTGGTTATCCTCAGCATCGGCAGCGACGGACATATCGGGCACAGAAGCTTCCTCCTTACGGAATAGCTGACGGAAGGATTTGCTGGGCACGGTTTCATCAGCATCGCTGGCCACCGACATATCGGGGATCAGAATGCTATCCTTGCCATCCTCGGCCGTAGAAATATCGGGAATAAGATCCACATCGGCTTGCTGGGACCTTGGCACCACAGCGCCATAGACGAGGGGCAAAAGCAGAGCAATAATTGCCAGGTATTTCATTGTAGACTGTCTTGGAGTGAACTAAGCGCGCCAATGGACTGACTTGTTCTTATAGCTGTTTATTTCCCATCCCTCAAACTCATCTTATCACTTATCATGAAATTTACAAGCACACAACTGTTCTCCAGATAAGATTCTCTTCGAAATCGAATCGAAATATAATTGTAAATTTTGTCGTGTGCTTTACCCGATCTCAATAGTTGTTTGGCACAATAAATAATAAATGGAGGCAATTGATAAGTGTGCGACTTTTAAAGGGTGTTTGAGAGATCTTTGAGTTGAGAGCATGTTTGCTATTGTCTCTTGCCCATTACTCTTTGTTGTTTGCTGGCACTTCAGAAACAAACTGCAGCTGCTTATAGATATCGTCTACCTGCGAGTTTCCGGTTTATACCCTACACATTTTCGATGGGACGAATGGGAGTGTAATAGTTCATCAGTAAAGTTTGATACTGACAGTGAATGTCATACCTACTTTATAAACAATATTTATAATAAGTGTATTTTTTTTACCAATTTCATACATAATTTATGTATATTTATAATGAGTGTATATTTTACCAATTTTAAATTTCGATTAGTGCTAAGTTTTTAACATTCGTGTATATTCCATCAACGTATCTTATAGTTTTCATTAAGTATTCTAAATATTTCTCTAATCCAAAATAAATTTAAATTAAAACAATTATTGATCCATCAAATTGGAAATTGTTTATTTTAATTTCTGTACTACTTATAACAGATTGTTATTACTTTTAAAGGGTATTGCCTAGGCGACCATTATGTAGCAAAGCAGTTGCTGAATTTCCGAAGCCCAAGAGAAACATTATTGACTTTAAAAGCTACAAATTATACTTCAACTTATTTACTCCAGCAATTGTAAAGATTCAAGAAATAAACTTAAACTAATTACAACTTACTTGGTGCAGCAGCTTATCTGAAATCGTAATAGTCCAATTTTTGTTATTCTCTTCTCATTGCATTTATTTAAAGCGTATTTTCAAGTCGACTACCCAGCACCTTGAAGTAGCTGCGGAAACCCGAACCCCAATAAAAATATTTGCGACTTGAGTTGAAGAGCTACAAATTTATTTTTATTTTCTTTTTATTTTAATTTAATTATATTACCAAATTATATACTATTATACTTACAACTTATAGGCAGCTCACCTAAAAACGTTATATTCCAATTTCTCCTCTTCTATTCTTCATTGCGCTCATTTAAAGCGTATTGTCAAGTCGACTACCCAGCATCTTATAAGCAGCTGCGGAAACCCGAAACCCAATGAAAATATTTGCGATTTGAGCTTAAGTGCTACAAATTTTATTTGAATCGTAATATGGAAAATTGTAACAAACTGAACATTAAATTCTTGGTCTTCATGACTCAATATTTATTCATATATAGTAATATATATATTTAGTATTGTATGTAATAATTGATAAAAACAAAAATACATATATATGTTCATTTGATAGTATAACTGTAATGCATATTATGGAATATGAAGATTTTTTGGGGATAGATTGAATTACATGCCCAAGATGTCGTCATCCAAGATGTCCTGTGGCTCACGTTTGAGGCGACTCATGTCAAAGTAATCGGCGGCAATGATGCCCGCCGTCTGCGTCTCCTCACGTTGCTCTGCGGCTGCTGCTGTCTTAGCTGCTGTTGCTGCGGCTGCTTTGGCTGGCTGGGAATGTGGCTGAGATTGAATTGCAATTGCAGTTGTAGCTTGTGATGTCTGTGCGGGAGCTGGGGGTCGTTGAGCTGGATTGGACATGTTTGGACGCGAATCGCTCAACAAATTTGCCACATTAGGCGACGACGTCGACTTGATTTGACCGAGAGGCGCCGCAGCGCGCACAGCAGCCACCGAAGATTTGGCCTGCTGTTGACCTTGACCCTTCACATTAGCGATGACCATGCCACGTTTCTGTGGCGATGTGACACGTTGCAGCGTTGTGGGAGTGGCAAACGAGTTGAATCCCGTATTGCCGCTAAGCTGCGGTGACTTTTGTGTCAGTGGCATGCCGCCCTGTGGCGACACTTGCTTCTGTGCACCTGCCACAGCAGCGCGACGCACCAGCAAACTGTTCCCAGGTGCAATGTGTCCGGTGGGACTCTGTGAGTAGCGCGGACGTTGCTGCGGCGGCACCATCGACTGCGTCACATTAGGGAGACGGCGCTTGAGCATCGCCTCCAAGGAACCATTCACGGCTCCAACAGAGGCAGCAGCCGTCTGCGAGTTGGCCAATGTGGCGCTGGGTCCAACACCTCCGCAGATGGAGTAGCGTCTTCCCATCTGACGCACCAGCATGGGATCCTTGCCGGTGGTAACTGTTGCTGCTGCGGCAGTTACTTTGTTGGCGTTGCCCGCTTGTGGCACTGTGGTCAGCAGCGTAGTTAGGGGATCTAGTATGCGCGGCGACTTGGCGGGTATCACAAACTTGGCACGTGCCGCAGCTGCGGCAGCTCCGGTTACGGTTGCAATCCCCGGCGTGCTTCGTGCGGTGCTGCTGTTGGTGTCGATGCTGTCCTGACGCAACATCGTCATCGGCACCTTTACGCCATTGGCCATGGGCATGATGCGATACATTCGCTTCTCATCGAGATTCGGCTTAGCTGTCGACGCTGTCGCTGCTGGCGACGCTGCTGCTACCGCGCCTTGCGGCTTGGCTGCCATCGGTGTAGCATTCTTAGCAACGGTGGGCAAGATCAAGGCTGTTGCCACCGTCGATGTTGTCTCTGGCGTGTGCTTGGCAGCGCTGACAATGCTCACCAGCTCACGCATCAAACGCAACTCCACATCAGAGACATTCTCGTAACCCGATGGAGTATTAATGTTGAAATGCTGCAAGTCACCGCTATCAGGAAAATCGGTGGCATCATCGAAGGTCTCCATGAGCGCGTTAAAAATCTTCTGCTTGAAGCGCATCTTCTGGCGGGAATTCATTTCACGCATCTGCGGTCGCACCATGTCCAGGAAATAATCATCCGAAAAGACATCCGCGGTGTCGGTTTGTGAGCACTTCTCCAAGCGCTTGACGAGCGTTGTGGTGCTCGCAATCGCCGAGGCTGTGATGGAGGTGGTGAGTCCTGTGTTGGAACCGGAACCGATACTGGAACTGGTACCGGAGCTGGAGCTCATGGTTGTGGTGTTGCTGCTAGCCGTCGGGTAGCTGGTGGTGCTTATGACGAGCGTGTTGCTGGAGGAGACCAAACGTTGTTGCTGCGGTGGCGAAGAGGATGTGGCCCCTTTGCTGGCGGGTGGCAGCTTCAAAGGATCGTTGTGTAGACTGTGTGGCGGTGGCGCACGAGGCGCTGTGGCCGTGGGCACTGCAAAACGCTTGGCTGCAATTGGAGCAGGAACTGTGGGGCGTGTTCCTGGTACAGGACGCGGCTTGATGATCTGACGCATAAGCGGTGCAGTCGCGGAAGCAGCTGTGGTCGAGGGTTGCGCTGGTGACTGCGATGATGATGGGGTTGGCGACGAGATCTGTAGAGGCGACTGTGTCAACTGCTGGCCAGGACGACGGGCCATGACCACAGCAGGTGGCGCGGCGCGTGGACGCGGAAAGATGTCATCCCGTGAAGTAGCAGCAGCCGCTGCAGTTGCTGCTGCTGGTTGCCCGACTTTGGCTGCCTTGGGAGAAGTTGTTATGGTGCGTGGCAGCGGTGTCATCTTCACCGGCGATGTGGAGCTGCGCAGTCGGAGCGCAGCCGCCACGGACAAGGACTTGCGACGCGACAGTCGGGTTATGCGTTGCTCCGAGACTGTCTTCTGTATAGGGAGCTGCTTGCGAGCGGGACCGCGACGCAGCCGTCGACCACCACCAACGCTTGCGGTTTCATCGGGACTTTCATCGGCCATGGGATCGAAGTGATCGTCGGCAAGCTGTGGCGGCTCCGTTGTGGCGTCTTCTGTGGGCTGTTTCTTCCCAATGATGAGACAGTTAGGTGTCGTCTTGCTGCTCTGTTTGATGAAGAACTCAGACTTGTTGCTGTCGAGGCGAAGGCGTTGTGGCTGCTCCAGCTTTGCTGCTTCTTTTTTGTCCTCTGCTTCGTGTTCCTCTTCCTTCTCGTAATATTCGCTATATTTACGCTTGTTCTTGGCTTCCTTCTTCTGCTCGACTTTCTTGTCCTTTGGCTTGATCTTGTCCTGTTCGGATTCTGTTTGTTTTTGGCTCAAAGTTGTCTGCTTTAGCTTGGACAACGGCTGTTCCTCAACTGCTTCTGTGTCTTCGAATTCCTCCTCTTTATAGCTCAGCTCAACCGAAGGTTCCTTGCTCTTACTCTTGCTATCTCGCTCGCTCTCATTGTCCTTCTTGCTTGTATCCTTTTCGCCGACCGTACTCAACTCGGACGACGTCGGCAGGTGAGCGTTAAGAAACGCAAGCTCTTCGGCCATTGGGAAGTTCGGCGCATTGCGATTCGCAATGTAATCGCTGCGTATTTGACGCCAGCGTCGTTTGCATTTATCCACTATGTGTTTGGGCGTGCGAAAGAAAGAGACAAACATAGGCACATCATCAAGTTGTGAGCGAGACAAATGCATTGTGCAACGCAGGTAAATCTGAGGAGGACTTCTGGAAGGGGTGTTCGGTCTTTTGATTACCTATTTATGGTACCTATTGCAACCTAACAGATGTCGCGGTCTTCGGACTAACCGTAAATCTGGTGATCGCAATATCTCAACTCTAATCCTAACTCAATAAGCGTCATAAATGTTTTTCACTTTTGCATATAAATTGCCTAAGCTGTCGTTCAAAATTTGCCCGCAAATCTTTAAAGTTTGACCTGATATTTATGACTGTCACCAAAATTTCTTGTCGCAACGTGAAAAAATGTTCCGCGACAGTACTTTTAGTTTTTCTGTATTCCTATAGCAATTATATAAGAAACCATTTTGATTTCATAATTAACCGTCGAGGTTTTTGATGTGTATTTATTTAGTAAAAAGGAAAAATATGAAATATAATGTAATGTAATGTAATTTTCTGGCAAATGTCGCATGCGACCACCTTTACAGTTAAAAAAACATCAACTAAAACAATTTTAAAACAAGTAAGAAAGTTACAGTCGAGTGTGCTCGACTGTGGGATACCCATTTTTAATAAAGGCAAAATATTGCGGCAACATTTTCGAAATATACCGAAAATACTAAAAATATACCAAATGTTATTTTTGGTATATCGATATAGTACACCATTCAAAATATACCATAGACGGCACAATATACCAGATTGTCGGCCAAAGCAACTCAGACCCCTAGTAAGTAGGCCCATACAAAAGTATTTCTTTAATAACTTCCACAATTTTTATCTGATCGCAACCAAATTTTTAGGAATCATAACTACTATAGTAATTATTGTATATACCTAGCTTTAAAATTAGGCTTGTTATTCGATTTTTTTAATTTGCGGGGGCGGAAGTGGGCGTGGCAAAAATTTGAAACAAACTTGATCTGCGTGCAAACAACAAATGCTGTCGCAAAAATTTGAATAGCTCTATCTCTTATAGTCTCTGAGATCTAGGTGTTCATACGGACAGACACCCAGACGGACATGGCTAGATCGTCTCAGCTATTGATGCTGATTAAGAATGTATATACTCTATAGAGTCGGAGATGCCTCCTTCTACCTGTTACATACATTTCCTGCCGGCACAAAGTTATAATACCCTTCTACTCTATGGGTAGCGGGTATAAAAAGGAGCAATTTCAATGTCCCGCCAGTAGACCTGTGGGTATTTCCTAATATTCTTCCCCTGCGTATAACACGCTTTAGTTTTGGTTAAAGTATTGAATACTATAATATTTGTAACCGCTCTAGCATTTAATATAAATATCAATAACAATGTCATAGTAGCTACATTCAATTATGAAGATTATTTAAGTATTTAAAAATATCAATAATTATGTTATTTGTATACTTATAAAATAAAGGCAAAAACAAATATATACATATTTATATATCAAATTCAGGGCTACTTGTTGGAGTTGTTCTCCAAAAAAGGTAATTATCTTATTGTCTTAAAATAAAAGGAGCCATATTGCAAAAAATATTTTTTATTCAATAAAAATGTCCAAATAAATTGTTCTCTGCTTTTATAATTGCTGTCGATTCGTTATCATATTATACACTTGGCCCTCGCTTAACCCGGGGGCTACGTTTCTAGAAATTCTCGTATGAAGCGAAATAGCATTAAGCGAAACATGGATTCAGCACAAAATAAGGGGTTACGCAAAAAAAATTTTTATTGTTCAAATTTTGTCCGTTTTTATTAAAGTTTCATACATTTGTTATGCATATGCATTTAATAAATGCATAACGTTCATATTTTCAAAACTAAAAGCTGGTATTTAGTTATAAAGGTTGTTTAATCATTATAGAAACTTAAAAATGTTAAAAAGTAAGGAGATCATATGTTTCTATTCATATCAAGTTTGAAATGCATTTGGTGGCATTTATAGCTAAACCAGTTTTCTTAAAAGGGGGATGACAGCAAATTTGTAACTGTATAGGACCGAGTTCGTGCTAAAAGAGTCCGTGTTAAGCGAGGGCCAAGTGTATTTGAAAAAGTAAAACATAATTCTAATTTTTTAAAGTCCTCATAAAAAACAGTATATACAATATGAATCTGAAGAAACTAAGTGTGTATTTTACAAATAAAATAAGATAAATTATAAAAATATAGTTTCACCTAAATATATTAAAATAATATATGGGTAATTCCAAAACGGAATTTGTCCCGTGCGAGACCCTTTACATTGAAAATAACATAAACTGAAACAATTTTGAAAATAAGAAAAATTTATTTTTATAGCTCTAGATAAGTACTTTAATTAGAGCTAAGAATAGTTTTGGAATTTTCTTTCTGTTTTGTTTTCTGTTGTGATAATTGCAAAAATCAACCAATGCGTACGCAAAACCAAAAAATGAACGAAATTATATATTTTATCGGAAAACAGATCAAGTTCCTAAGGTCAATCTTAGCTGTAAATATAGTGCTTAAATAGAGCTTTAAGAATAACATTCACTTATTTTTTAAATTGTTTCAGTTTATGTTATTTTCACTGCAGTGCACTGTACATTCTATTTCCATGTGTATATTTATACCCGCTACCCAAAGGGTAGAAGGGTATTATAACTTTGTGCATACAGGAAATGTATGTAACAGGTAGAAGGAGGCATCTCCGACCCTATAAAGTATATATATTCTTGATCAGCGTCAACAGCCGAGACGATCTAGCCATGTCCGTCTGTGTGTCTGTCCGTATGAACACCTAGATCTCAGAGACTATAAAAGATGGAGCTATACAAATTTTTTCGACAGCATTTGTTGTTTGCACGCAGATCAAGTTTGTTTCAAATTTTTGCTACGCCCCTTCCGCCCCGAAAATCAAAAAAATCGAATAACAGGCGTAATTTTAAAGCTAGAGTTGCGAATGATTCGGGTTCGAATGATTATGATTCCTGAAAATTTGGTTGCAGTCAGATAAAAATTGTCGAAGTTATTAAAGAAATACTTTTGTATGGGCAAAAACGCCTACTTACTAGGGGTCTTAGTTGCTTTGGCCGACAATCTGGTACATTGTGCCGTCTATGGTATATTTGTAATGTGGTACTATATTAATATACCATTGGTATATTTTTTAATATTTTCTGTATATTTTGACAATAATACCGCAATATTTTACTTTTATTCAAAATGGGTAGCGGGTATCTCACAGTCGAGCGCACTCGACTGTAGCTTTCTAACTTTTTTTCATTAATCCTGAAGTATTTTCATATTTATTGCAGAACGTGAAGGATTACGAAAAAAATATAATATTTTTTAAATAATGTTCTTATTATTGACGCCTATGCCTTTCAAATTAAAAATCAATAATAGATAAATTTTTGGAGATTGAACTAAAGCGCTCGACCCACCCAAAATAAATTGCAATATTAAAAAAAATTCTTGTATATTTTGCAAAGAAATACTATAATGTTTAATTATTGTAAATATATTAATAAAAATAACAAAATTACTTGTTACATATTTGCTGAAAACTAACTTTTAAAACTTGGCAATATTCATTACCATTTTGTAGAAAAGTAAATAAAATAAATATTCTTTTAAATAGTTTTCGGTATGACCATAAAATATTTTTAGCAACTTTCAACGTTAAATTTAATTACATAAAAGGTGGAAAAAACGGTCTCACTGAAATTTTTACTCCCTGAAGAAATAATTAATATTTTCGACATTTTTTCAATTTATTTAATTACATATACATAAAGTTTTTCTAGATCCTAACGTAATTGAAAATGAAAGAAAGAATAATTGAAGCTTTAAATATGCTTGGAGTGAGTTTTTCTTGAACTACATGGATTCCTTGTGTAATTATATGAAGGACTTGCTATGCAAAGATAGTAATAACAAAGGAAATATTTTTTTTTATTTCTATTGAAATATTAACACCAACTAAATATTAAAATTAAAAAAATTAATTTTCTTATAAAAAAATTTAAAAGCCTAAGTGCGCCTTTTTTATTGACTAAGAAAAATACAACTATATTTTGAGTAGCTTTCAAATAATAATTGACAAACACTATTTTGTTAAATTTAAAAAATCATTTAAATATTTTATTTAAAGTATCATTAAATACCAAATGTTTCTGCATATCAACTTTATTTAAATTATCATTAAAGCAATAAATATTAAACAAACTTTAATAGAAAAAGGCGTGCTACTAACCTAAGACCAGCAGTGTATTTTATAATTACATTTTTATTTTGCATTTATTGCATTTGTATTAACCAACAGAATATCAATGAGCATAAATATTACATTCATTACTGCATTTGTATTTAAAAAATATTCGTTAAAGCAATTCAAACGCAAGCAAACGTAAGTTACCAACACTGAACGCGCTGCCAACTCGTTTACAGCGGCGAACAATTCACAGTGACAAGCGATATGCGATAACGATAAGCGCGAATGCGCACGCCTCGCTTTGCAACACTGCGTCCACTTACCCGACACTCCCGTCTCCTCCGCAACCGACTCCCAGCAAATCTCCGAAGGCTGTCTTTTTCTATGATGTTCATGGTTTGGATCATATAAAGTAGGTTCTTTCTCGATAGCCCGACATAGTTTAACATTCGCCTTATACGCTGCACTATGCGGTGACGGCAATGACATAATTAAACAGTTTAACACACCAACGAGCGATTGGTTTGGCTTAAAATTGTTTTTTAATTTCACTTCACAACACGAAACACTGGCGAGAAACTTGCCTGACACAAACACGCGTTGCAGAAACAAAAATGAACTAAGGCATCTGCGAGAACCAGCACACACACACGCTTATACAAACGCTCATGTATACGCACACGTATTCATATACGTGCCGATGGAGAGTGTGGCCAGAGAGCCGATTCCGATAGTATTGGTGTCGCTGTCGACGAACAACTTAATTGACTGTTCAACGACGGAGGGTTGCATTATTGAGCTGACCGTCGATTAATGCAGAATGTCAAAGCTCCAAGTTTAACTAAATAGTTTAATAAGTTATAATCTAAATAAGTTTTCTAAAATTTATTTCATTATCCAAGACACTTTTTGTCTTAAGTTGCTGCAACAAATCAGGCATAAATACAACTAATTCGATAAAATTGGCAAATTATTCGTATTCCATATTCCAGGGCCTCAACAAAATTTATACGTTTTCGACATTAATTGCAACCGATCTAATATTGTTGCCAGCTGTTATTCAAACACCAACTCGTTGTTGCTTGCAAATTTACAGCTGGCAATACTGGCGCGCACTCTCGGGTTTGCTCTCTCCCAATCTCTCTCGTTCACTCTCTGGCAGCACAGTTGTCGCTGTGTGCGTGAGCAGAGGCATGCCATTGTTTTGCCAATGAGACCAGGGTAGTTCGCCTGAATATTAGCCATTCCCTTTACATACAAGTCGCCTGCCGACGGCGCCCATGCTTTAATTTTGTTTGGTTTTCTTCACTTTTTGCCGGCACAAAATTGTTTACGACAATAACAAAACCATACATATGCAGAGCTATTGGTGTTTACATATCTTTGGCATATCAAGTTTGTTGCTAATGTAAGGAATTCATCTGTGAAACATTTTTGACGTTGCTATTGCTGTCGCTTTTAGAAATTGTCGTTATCATTTTGCAAGCAACGCCGGCTGTGACTGTTGTTGAGAGAGCCAAACATACGTACATACATGCATATGTATGTATGTATGTACAATTTTGAGAGCGACTGCGAGAGCTAGTGAGAGCGTTAGCCTAAATAAATTCTATGTGTGTGTGTATGTGTGTCGGCTACAAAACTCAGCAGCAACAGCAATTTCACCGCAACAGCAGCATCAACAACAGCAGCAGCTCAACAACGACAGCAGCAACACTTCCAGCAACGGCAGCAACAAAAGCCAATCAACAGAGACGGCGAATATTTAGAAAATCTGTGTAAAAAGCAATAAACGGATACAACAAATTGCAGGTAAGTGCCTGAAGTACAAACCACTAAACGAATGCACAAATTGTAAAAATAAGCGTAATTGTTGCTGGTCTAGTGGAAATCGCGCGCCAAACAGCTGTTGCGCCCTACAGGCGAACGAAATGTCCGAAACGTTTTGTCGTCTGCAAATGCAGTGAACTGGTTTTCGTTTCGTTTGTCACCTGTGTGCGCAACGGTTTGTTTTGGGCTCCGCTTCAATGTGTGTGTGTTTATGCACGTGTGTTCGCTCTATCTTGTGTGTGTGTGTGAGAGTGAGAGCGTCAGTTGCTGTGGAAACGGACGCAACTAAATTGCAGTTTCGGTTTGCACTGTTGCTGCGCAGTTAACGTCTAGTTTTTTTTATTTTTTGTCGTTTCTTTCGCCACAGCAACAATGAATACTCGACGCAGCACAGGCAGCATCAACACCAACAACAACTACACTAATCACAACAACAACAACAGCGAGAAGCGCAACAACAGAAACAAGTCGCTGAGCAGAAGCCTTGTAGCAGCAACAGCGATTACCACAAATGCGATAACACCCGAGTTGCATGCGATCAATGCCAAAATCTGTCGCCTGGTGGAGCAACATCCTTGCATGTACGATCGCTCGCATCCTTCGTACATGCGCAAATCACATGTGGAACGCGCATGGGACGACATTGCTAGCCAGATGAATGATGACAGTAAGTTGCCATTTATCGATAATCGATAGCAAGGTTTATAATCGTTATGCTTTCCAGTTGATAGTTGCAAGGAACGCTTTCGGAATATACGCACAAGTTTTGCCCGTTCCATCAACGTGCAGCGGCGAGCGAATCGCGTCAAACCCTACTATCTGAGCGAGGAGCTGGAGTTTCTCAAGAAGCACATTACACCCGGCGTCCCGGTGCCCATCAAAGGCAGACGCTCACGCGACAGCGTTCGTCGCGGCGATGAGGGCGACGATGATGAGGCAGAGGAGCTGGTCCAAGAGCCGGGCGCCTTGTTGCACATCAAACACTCGATGAGCAGCGGCGAAGAGGATAACAGCAGCGATAGTTCCGAGTGGGCCAGCCAGGAGCATGCGCAGAGCGTCGCCAGCGAGGCAAAGCAGCCGAGCGACGACGAACAACAGAAGTTAATAGCAAATGCCGCCATTCCGCCCAAAAAGCGTCGCCGCACAGTGGTCGAGGGGGCGCCAGCCACCGAGGTAAGCATACGACTTTTGCAACGTGCAAGAAAGTTTGACTTTATGCAACTCTTTTTTTTTTGGCAGCCCACTAACAACAATGGAGATGTTGCTGTCGAAACGAAGCCAACGATAGACTTTGATGACGCTTTTCTGCAAGGACTTCGTCCCGAAATGAATCACATGAACTTCCATCAGAAACTGTATTTCAAGCGTCGCGTTTACGAGCTGCTGGGCTCAATTTTCGAGGAAAACGAGCCACCCAATAACAATATTAATCAAGTTCATTCGAATGGACACCCGACAGCAACACCTTCGCCGAATGCACTGCAGCACCTTGGCTTGTTACCACGCGCTGGCTTGTTGCAGCTGCCCAAATTGGCTCCCAAACCCACCAAAGATCTCTAAAACAGAATTGTTAGCAATTCAATTCAACCAAGCTTGCCCAAAGATGGCCACAGTTAATCGTAGCTGTGTTAATCTCTTCGAATTTACGATGTACAGTAATTTCACTTAACACTAACTAGATATATACACTTATATATATAAGATGTTACGAAGATTCTAGATTCTACTTAACTAGTTTAAGCAACACTTTTTTTAAGCTCAGTTCAAGTCGTTAAAGAAAACATAGCATACCGAAAGTTGGTTCGGTATATGTTTATCGGCTATCCGCATTCCAACAAGTGAATGGCTTAGACTTGCCAAGATATTTGCATTAAATGAAAAAGAATTAACGGTTAACAAATACAAATATATTATTTTAAAAAAGAAAATTGCGTTATTTTTATTCAAAGTATTTATTGGGATATGAATGAGGGGATCGCAAATTTAATTTATAAAAGTCACAAATAATTAAAATGTTTTTATTAAAGAAATTTTAAAAGTTTAATTATTCAAATAAATTTAAGCCTCGAAGTTTCGCGCCTGAAAGCGCGCAGTGAATATTTTTACGGAACAAAATTGTTGCATACTTTTAGGCAGCGGGAAAATATTTGTCAATGGAATATTTGCTTCGATTCGGCAATAACTCTCTGATCATCAAAGTATAACATCGATAACAGGGCTATTAATGGACATTTAAGGATAATTATATTGATAGATGAACCCAAAAATCAGGGAAAATCTGATCTTCAATTAGAATACTTGAAGAAACTGACCATCGGAAAGATACCGTTTCATCGTTAGCAGAAGATATAACCCATAAAAAAATATATCATATCATATCTTCTTAAAAAAATATAAATTTTCGGATCTAAAATATCTTAAAATCTGCCCTTCATAGATTTAAAAAAAAAATTTAATTTTCTACAACACAATTAAATAAAAAAATAGTTTTAAATATTGTATAATTTGTTTATTTTGTAAGTATCATACATACAAGTATAGTGTATATATATAATATAATATTTTTTAGCAAATACTTTTGTAAACGTAAACATTGATTTTGTTTGTGGTTTAAATAATATAAGTAATAATTATTAAGAATAATATATATATTGATCCCGCATAATTTATGGCATAAAATGCATCAAATATTATTGTTGTATTTTCATTTTTGTTTTTGTTGTTGTTATTATTATTTATGTCCCATTTAATCTTTTGGATATATGTATATTTAAGTATGTGAAAATGGTATACCAATATTATGTATAAGGAAAACTGAATTTCATCGCATCGCGGCTTTATGCGCGTTAAATAATGTAAATTAAGATAAGAATATTTATGTACAATCATCATGTGTATGCATGTTATGGTATATAGTATATAGTATATGTATAGGGCGGTGGTTAAATGCGACCGCAATCAAATGATCAAAGTTTAAGCAAATTGCACTTTAAATTATTTTTTAAATAGTATATAATGATTACGATTACGATTACGTTATACGATTACGATAAACATTGTGTATAGATCGTTTTCTAAATGCAGAAACAAAACACTTTGCTTAAAAACTAACAAATTGTGGCGCATTTTCACTATATATCAGCTTCGATCCGTGATCTGTGATTTCTTCAGGCGTTTCTTCAGGCAAATGAAATCTTGACCGGACCCAGCGGCAATTGCTTCATGTAGTTCCAGGCATCGACGCGTGTCATGCGCGCCGTGGATGCACCATTAATGCTAAGGATCTCATCGCCATTTCGCACCTGATTGGTCTTCTGGGCAGCGCCGCCTAAGATAGAAAAGAGAAAGCAGGGATTAGCAAAAGAAGTACGAGGAGGAGGAGAAGTTAGTGCTCTCAACTCACCCATGAAAACCTTCTTGACAATCAGCGGGCGATTGCCCAATGGCGAGTCGAAGCCTCCCTCGATGGAGAAGCCCAGTCCACAGCTGTCCTTGACGATTTCCACACACCTCGCACCGCCGCCAGACGCAGCATCCTCAGCTGGAACGGAGAAACAAAAGTTAGTTGCTGCATTTCATATTGTTCAAAACTTGGACTTACCCTGAGCACGAATCTCGGCGGCAATGGCATGACGTGCCTCGGCAGCTCGCTCCAGAAGTTCGCTGGTGCTCAGCTTGGCGGCATCGCCACGGGAGAGTTGACGTCTGGCCCGAATGGTGGCAATGGTGGCTTCCGCATCATTGCTGTTCGCTTCGTCTAGCAGACTGGCTGGCTGCTGTGGACTGCTGGTGCCTGTGCTTGGGGTGCTGGGCGTGGCAGCGCCGCCTTCGTTGGACACAATATCCAAGTCCAGATCGAGGGAGCGCGATGCCTTGTGATAGTTGCGCTTGCGTTCGTAATCCAATTCCGTGGGCTTCTCATTCAGCGAGCTGAGTGAGCCGAGCGAGGAGCGTTTCTTGTTCAATGGTTTGATGATCAGTGATTCGGAGCGTGTCACGACCACAACGACCTCAGGACGTGGTGTCTATGGGGAGGAAAAAGAAGTGCGTTTAAAAGAACGGCAAATCGGAGGATTTCCTTTGTGGTGAACTCACCTTGAGCACGCTGATGGACTCGCGATGGGTCAAGCCCCGCATGCTCATGCCGTTGACGGCCAAGATGCGATCGCCCTTCTTCAGGCGACCATCCTTGGCAGCCGGCGTGTTGCTCAGTATCTTGTGGATCTGCAGGAGAATAGGAGAACGAATTATAGAATGTTTTAATACTTATTTTAAATTAAAAATGTGCTACTAATACTTGTGCGATTATTACAGTACGTAGTCTATGTTATTAATCAATATCAATTTGGAATTTTAATTGCATTTTAAAATTTCAACAAACCAAAATTAAGTAAGACTCATGAATGAAATAAAATAAAGGACAAGTATGTTAAATGTTAAGGAATTAAATAAAACAGAAAAAACAAATTTTCAATTTAAGGTACAACTTATACCTTAAGCCTTAACGGTCGCAACCGGAACCGAAAAAATGTCAATTTACGTGTAAGTAATGCTTCTGCTTTTGAGTTTGGTTTACTAGTTTAACTAGTTAATAAATATAGGAAATAATACCTATATGAGTTAAACAAATAAGCTAAGCAAAAAACCAATATATTTCTTATAATTGCTTTGGTATTTCCAACTTCTGTTTTTGAGTGTGAACGATATGGAAATATGGCACTAAATATAAAATGTAATCGGCCATAACTCATGTTAAGCAAATCGGCAGTTAAGCGAAGAATAGTGTGAAAGTATATAATAGATGAATATTATAACAACAATGCGTAAAATCGAAATAAATAAATACCGAACTAATAAATATACAATAAATAAATATTCAATCAATTCTTAATACCTAAGAGTTAACTTGAAAATCGAACATTAAATAATTATTTTTTTTTTAATAAAAGCGCACTTACGGTAATCTCTTTAGCCTCGTAGTCGGAGCCACCGGCGAGCGTGATGCCAATGCTGCTCTCGGGCGTATCCCGCTGCAGGACAATGATGAACGCCTCCGGGGTCTTCAATGGGGGATCGGCCTCCTCGACAATCTGCTGCACATCCTGAGCGGTGATCAAGCTCTGATTGCTGCCCAGCGACGAGAAGCTGCCGAATTCCGTGGCCGTCTCCTGGGTGGTGCTCACATTCTGTGTGGTTGAGCTAACACCCGACGAACTGGAAGCCAGCGAATCCAGCGAACTGAAGCGTTCGTGATGCGGCTTTGTGGCCACCACCACGGTGGCAATTGCCTTGTGCACCGGCGGCGTTTGTGCGGCAGCAGCTGCAGCTGCCACAGCGGCAGCACTGCGTTCGAATTTCTCCCGCAGCTCGGCGGTTGTCTGCGACTTGTTGGCTGCAGCACCGAGACCAACACTGCTCAGCTTAGGGGTTTGAGTACGCTGGGCCAGCGGACTGATGACCGGCTTGGCCTGGACACGCTGTTGCATTTTGGCACGTTGCGTGGGATCCGCCTTGAAGCTGGCTTTGCGCTCCTCATCAATGAACATGGCACTGATCTTGGCCGGCGTATCGGAGCGACGACTGCTGTCGTCTGTGTCGGATGTGAGCTCCACATAGGCAGCCACATTGATGAGCTTGTCCACCACAAGTTGTTTCCCCAGCAGCTGATGTTGCTGCAGTTGCTGCAACTGTTGCTGCTGCTGTTGTTGCTTGTAGCTCGACTTGACGCGACGCCCGTTGAGCACACAAGCCTCACCATCGGTGCTGTCGTTGTCATTGTCCTGACTGTTGTCCTGACCACGACTCTTGGCGCTGCGACACTTGGCCGAGGCCAAAATGCTCTTGCGATTGCCCAGCGACAACTCCGAGCTGTTGGCGCTGCTATTCAACTTAAGCACACGACGTGTCAAGTCGACTGTGGGAGTGCTGCCCAACGAACTGCAGCTAGCCTGGGAACCAGCTGAGCTGCCCGACGTCAGGGTTGAGGTGTTGGAGCTGGCTATCGAGGTGTTTGTCTCCGAACTGAGCGTGCGCGTCAATGCGAACTTCTCGGGCGGCGTTGGCACGCGTGCTGTGGTCGAGAACACCGAATCCGTGTCGCTCTCCTGATCGCCCAGGAATTGTGTGGATAGATTAGGGCGTGTGGGCGTGGCCAGCGAGGTGCGTGGCGGCTTTGCGGGTGGCTGTGACAGCTGCGACTCAAGCGGACGACGTTGCGAGCTGGAGAAGATGCTGCGATAGCTGCCAATGTTGTTGTTGCTGCTTACAGTCGAGTTGTGGGAGTTGGGTTGGGAGCTCAGGTTGTTGCTTGTGTGTCGCAGTGGACGCGTCTCGCCCAGTCCGCTGTCTGTGGAGTCTTCGCCGCTGGCCGCCTTCACCTGGCTCTTGATCTCCGGCAAGTCTAAGATCGGCTCCAGCAGCTGGGGACGCTCCGGGATGACTAGGCCACGCAGCTTGGACAGACTGCGACGCCGTTGCTCCAAGATGTTCGTAATCGCTGCCTTGCGATTGGCCGCATCGCCCTCGCCCGAGAAGCTAATGCGACGCTCCACAGCCAAGGCCGAGTTCGAGCCAAGTCCGTGACTGCGACGCGGCAGCGAGGCGTAGCTGTAGTTGTTGCTGTGTGTCGTTGTGGGCGTGGCGGACAGCGTGTGCAGCGAGTACATGGAGTCGGCCACATGCAGCTGTGGCAACTGCTTGGCCAACTGATACTGACGCTGTGCATCATTCAGATTCTCCACGCTCATCGCGCGCGTCTTAAGCGCTGGCGTTGATTGTGTCGCCTCCAGCAGATTCTCGCTGCTCATGTTGAGCGGCTTGCGTGCAAAGCTGGAGCTAGAGCTGGCGGAGCTAAGTGTGGGTGTGGGCACAATCGTGTCCAGCTCGTTGCTGGACGAGAACATGGCAATTTTGTCACGCACCGATTTCTCGGACTTTTCATCCTTGCGCCAATCGCTCGGTTTGCGTGGCGCATTCGTGCTCGAGGAACGTTGATAATCACGAGCGCTAGATGGCGCTGCTGTGGCTGTTACTGCTGCTGTGGATGGTGTGGTTGCTGCTGGACGCGCATCCTCCACATTGATCACCAAATCCTGGCGATACAATTTACGCGGCACAGTTGGCGGCGGTCCCGTCTTGGGCAGCGGTGGAGCTGCCTCCAATTTGTTGTTGTTGTTGTTATTATTACTCGTGTTGTTGTTGTGCTCGAAGCTAAGCTCTGTTTTCGCTCCAGTCCTGAGCAGCAGCGTGTGTTGCGTCTGTGTGGGATGCATGATCAGCGGCTCACTGAAATTGGGCGGAAACTCATGGCCATCGGGCGGCAAACGTGAATATGTTGGCGGGGAGGCGTAATTCAAATAATCCTGCACCAGCAATTGTTTCGTTGTGGTTGTTGTTGTCACTGCTGCTGTGGCTGTTGTTGCTATTGCTGTTGCTGGGCTGCTCAGCAGCTCCATTTTGTTGTTGTGCTTCTGCTGCAAATTTAAAGTTGGATTTGTGCTCGGATTCAAAGTTTTTGTCGTCGTTGTTGTCGTTGTTGCTGTCGCTGTGCTCGTTGTGCTGGCCAAAAAGCTCTTCTTGCTATTGACTCCAGTTGCTGTGGCTGTTGCTGTGATGATTGTGCTGTGATTGTTGCTGCTGTTGTTGTTGCTGTGGTTGTTTAGGGTACCAAGATCTGTAAGAGGTGGCGAGAGAGCAGGCAAGGCGGTGGTTAGCAAGACACACGAGGAGCAACAAGTGGTTCAACAAATAACAAGATGTATTAAGGATGTTCTATAATTTGTGTATATCGATAGTGTTGAATGCTACTATCGATAGTAAGCTTTTGGTATAATTATATTGATTTTAATTGATGGGAAACTGCAGAGAAGTAGTTAGATATGCAATAGATATATATATTCATCTCATTGCATACAAATTGAAGTAAAAATATTTAGAAATAATTGTTTGGTAAAACAAGGTAAACCATAATTTAAACAAAGCATAGAGAAATCGATAAACTTCAGAGGTATTGTTGACTCTGCTTTAGTTAGCAAATTAATAAAACAAGTTTATGAAAATAGAAAATTTAGAGACTGCAAATTAATATATAAATAATTATTTTAAAAGACAACTACAATTCGAAGAATTTATGTCGATTTATTCTAAGCAGCAAAAAAAGTTTGCAAGATTCAAATAAATCTGCTGAATTTAACTTTAAATTATTTGGGATTTTTATATAAATTACGACTTATAGAATTAATGAATATTATAGAAATAAAATAAAAATGTTATAACTTTTTTCGAATAACAAAACTAATAGAATGGAATTATTTGAATTGAAATTAAAATTCATAGAATTCTTTTGATCTTTAGAATAAAATAAAAATGACTTCAATTCCTTTAAATTATTAATGTAAATAATAGCTAAATCATAAAATAAAATGAAATTGAAAGGTAAGGTTGGATATTAGTCAAGAACATATCACAAAAGTGGTAAGGTTTTAGTTTGGTGTCAGCTGCACGTGTTTTATATTTTTGTTCAGAGGTAATATGAGTTGGAGTCGTAAGCTGTGCGGGAATTTGGCCAAAAGAATAAAGAGAGAAACATTTTAAATAACAATTTCGAAACGTTTGTGTCTATTAAGCCAAAGCGACAGTGCCTGGCATTAGACTAAACACTATAATTATTCGTGAGTCGAAAACGAAACTTAAAACTTTCGCCCAAAAATAAAGAGATACAAAAAACGCAAAAAGAAAAAAAAAGTCGCAGAAACAAAACAAAAACGAAGCTAAGCGAAACAGTTGCCATTAAACGTTAGCCCCCTCGAGAGCTTTTGAGCTGAGGCGAATCTTACGTATTGCCGGAATCTGAGAGAGCAATTAAAAACCGCAACAACAAATTGTTTGCGGTCGGTCTCCAGCCAAGTTGACAAAAATATCTCTAATAATAATAACAATAATACGCGCAATAATAAGTAGTTATCATAATACCCGAAGAGATGCCAAGATTAATACAAACAAAGGGCTTTGTTATTTTATATTTTTTACTATTATTGTTTTTTTTTTCTAAGCGTAAGAGCGAAAGTTTCGCCAATAAAGCGAAGAATCGTAGTAGAAAAGAGTTGACAGATTTTTGCATTGGGGTCAATCGTTATTGGGGGAGTTTTGTTTGTTTGTCTTTTTTCTTGAACCTACGTTGAACTCCGGCAGCTAATTTATGCCCCAAGTGGCTTTATTTCTTTTCATTTGTTTTGTTGTGGCACAACAAATCAAGTTTATGCGTCGATTTCTTTGTTTGGCATTAATTGAAATTAGATTTCGTCAAAATCAAAATAGATAAGCAGAGAAATTGACATGGAAATGGAAAAACACCCACATACCAAGCAAGTATCATAAAAAATATTTGCATATATAATTTTCAACCAAAAAGAACGCAAACATAAAAAACCAAAAGAATGCTGCGTGATTCTTTTCGTGCTCATGTTAATGAACTTTTGCGCATTAAATTGTTTAATCAAAAGTAGGGCCAAAATATCAGGTACAAAATACACGTTCCAGACGCATTTGCAAAAAAAGCATAAAAAACTGGCAATGTAATTTTGTGTTGTGTAAAGAAATCGTGGGGGCCTGACAAGGGCATTACTGAATGACAGACGAGTACGAGTTCTAGACCTAGAAGTGTTTGCCCATGTTTAAAGTGAAAGAGATGGATAGAGAGGGAAGACCTTCAGAGAGTGAGAATAAAAGTAAATAAAAGTTTCGTCAGCACTTCAATGAATTTATTACTCAGTATGTGCAATCGATAACGGAAGCCGAAATAAAAATTCGCTCATCGATTGGACATTATCTCATTCAACTATCAGAAATATATACTAAGTGCTTTACAAGATAAGTATGAGTAAGGAAAAAGTGATTCAGCAGCCGTGGACACAAAGTCTGCTTTATGAATGAAATGAATTGAATTGAGTGTATTTGTTCATAGCTTATGACACATCTCTGACGTTGGACTGTGAATTGTGTAAATTAAAGGTAAATTTGTGTATAATTAATAATTATGAAATAGCTGTAGGCGCCATCAATTTAATTTTTAATTTGTCGATTCTATCTGCTTAATTAATCAAATTAAAGGGTGGGGGGCATAGATTATTATTAGCTGAACTCCAGCGAACTCTAAACTCTCCGATCTCCAGATTCTCTTGGCGATTAATCTTGCCACGTCCCAAGTGTAACATGAGGCGCCCCTTGGTATTTAGCAAGTTGTTTTAGGCTCTTTGTTGAAATATGCATACTTTGTTTATAGTCGCTTGATTCTTATCTTGAAGATGTTTAATGTAGGCTTCAGTTTTGGACACCTGCCACCAAGAAAAATTAATAATTTGTTTGAGCTTTCGAGTCGAGTATTATTCACTCACCTTTATGGCAATTAAATAACACCAGGCCAACTTGAACTTTCAATCTTGGCAGCTAATAACTAAATCTTTTTTGGCCATTTGCGCAATCTTTGTTGGCCATTTTTTGTGTATTTCTATTTCTGTAGCTTTGGCAACCCGCTGTGGCAAGAAGTGGCTAGAATTAATTGTAATCTTCAGGGGATCGATCGATCGATGTGTGTGAGATGTGAAAGGTTAAGAAAGATCAATCGAAAAGCATTGACCAGAAGAGATTGTTACGTAAGCCAGAGAACAGAGTTGTTCGACGGGCACTTCAATTGACTTGAAGCAATTCTTGGTACTTTGGCAAAACGATCGAGCGTAGAATTCTTCAAAAAGTCTCAGCTTGAAAGCTCGAACCGTGGCATTTCCGTGCTCTCGAGTACATGCCAAAGTGTCGTCTTTAATTAGAAGCGAGTGAAACCAAAGCGAGCGGCAGGCAAAAGCTGAGTGCTAAACTCACTTGCCAAGTCACAATTCACAACTCGCACACAACTCACACAAACTGGCCAAGTGGGAACTGGGAACTTCAATGCCAAGTTCTTTGGAACTTGCTCGCATAACTGAACTCGACTCGACTCGACTTCAGTCGATTCGTCTCGACTCGCCAACGGGCTCTAATAACTTCCGCTGTTATCAACATGCAACTTCTGCTGCTGCATTGCATAAGTCGACTGCCTCTTTCTTCTATGGCAGCAGACAACACGGCAGCGCCACCTATTGCTGATAATTATAAATTACACACTGCCGACTTTTCCCACCACTGAATTTTCCACAACTCCCTGTTTGCCCACTCCGAAAAAATCCTGTAACAAATTGCTCGCATTTAGCGCACAAAATGCCACTTACATCTTACAACTTACAACACTGGGCGCAATTGCGCCCCTCTCTGCGATTCTCAGCATTCGAGCGCCCCTCTCAGCGATTCTCAAACAACGTGGGAAAATCGCATCTTTCGCGCTGCTTCTGCGTGCTGCTTTTACAGTACGAAAATAATTGAAATTAATATTTTCAGCGATTTCTTTAAAACATTTCATCGTTCGCATTTTACTTGTCGGCCTTCCTTTGACGTCGTCTCGTCCAAACATTGTAAAAACAAAAAACAACGAACAAAAAATGTGCGTAGATTGGTAGCCCGCACATTTTTCTACATGGATAGCATTCTGTGGCCACGTTACCGGGGGCCTCTTCGTGGTTTCTGATATTTTTTTTATACTTTTATTATTCTCTTTTTGTTTTTTTTTTTCGTTGTTCCCTCCTTTGCAATTTACTCAAGTGCGAAGCTGGAGCGAAACACTTTTAATATGCGTATTGTTCAATTTCAGCTAGAGAATACCACAATTTTTCTCCTCCTCATTTTAATTATTTTATTAAAGTCCCTCTGCAATTATTTAAAGTGTTTCGTTTCGAAATTTGTAGCTCCGTCTTGTATATTGCGGCCCTAAGGGGACGCAAAGCCATCTTTTGAAATCCGTATCATAATCTTAATACACTTTAATGAGCTCAAACTACATCCACATACGAGTGGCAAATTTGTATGCATTTTGTGTCATTGATTAATGATTCCATCGAGTTGATGATTGCCACGCATTACGTGTACTATGTCAAAAGGTATTTTCTTTTTCTTTTTGTTGCTGTTGTTGTTGTTGGTGTTGGTGTTTGTGTTATTTTCGGCTTCACCTTGGCAATCCACGTTGATCCCACAGTTTGCCATTTGTTTAATTATATTGTCGTAAGACAAGAAATAACAACCAGGCAATAACTCAGCTCAGCTCAGCTCAACTCGGTTATAAGCCAAAGAGTTTGCCTGGCCAAAAACGGAGCAAACAGCTGCTACAGTCTGAGAAACAGCCGGTTTATTATGCAAAAAACTTAAACGAGAACTTTTGGCATGAAGTCGCATCAGTTATGCTCTATAATAAGAACAGGAATTGATGGCAGTTGAAAATTTGAAAGTCGAGGTGGAAATAATGAATACTGAACAAATCTGTAAACTAATAAAATGCTCAAATTGTGAAGGTAATGCAAAATAAACTAACTTCATTAAAAAAAAAAAACAGAAAAAAAAAAATAAAATTAAATTGAATATTGTCAAAAAATAGACAAATTTTTTTGCGGCGTTTACAAATTGCAAATAAATATAACAACATTAAAATAATTATAAAAAAATAAATCATACAGTAAAAGTTAGCTTCAATCTTGTATACCTTTTTCTCATTTTTACATATGGCAAATAAAAAATGAAATAAAAATAATGATTTAAGCTAATTAAGCTCACAATAGCAGTACTATATGTATTGAATCTTTTGGATCTTTTAGCCATGCTCATATATGACAAACAAGAATTATAAATAAATGAATATAATAAAAGATTTAATCAAACTAAGTTCTCATATCAAGATGTAAACTTCAAGGAAATATTTTCAACATTTTTTTAAAGCCTAGTCTTCCATACTCTTCACCTTTTATAAAATGTTGCAGAGTATTTTATACAAAAAAATTCCAGAGCATTTCTTTTATTTAATAAAAGCAACACGGAGAGAATAAGAGAACCGGCAGCAACAACAACAACAATAACAACCGAGTCAGAAACCGCTGCTTAAACCGACTTCTTGGCGGGGGCAACAAAATTCTTTTGCTTCTCTTTCTCTTTCTGTCTGTCTGTTGCTGTCTTTGTCTAGCAGTTGTGTGTTGCACGCTGCCCGTTTTGCATTTAATGTGTCATGCAACGCTGCATAGCGGACGCTGCCGTTGCTGATGTTGCATATGTTGCAGTTGCAACTTCTGTTGCTGCTGCTGCTGCCGCTGTTATGTGGCAAGCGCCAAGTGTTGCAAACAATGCGATGAGCAGCAAAAAGGGCGAGGGGGGGCAGCCGACAAAAAGGGTAGCTGGAAAAACTGCTTATGCATATGGCGAGGAAAATGTGTTGCCAAGAAAAATGTGCGCTTAAATTGCAGCTGAGGAAGAGAGAGAGAGAGAGAGTGAGAGTGAAAGAGGGGAGAACTGAAGTGAAGTGTGTGCCGTTGCATAAATATCGAGCTAAAGTGCCAGTCCAACTGGGACTCGATCAGGGGAGGAGTGAGGAATGAGGGGAGAGGGGAGCAGCAGCTGCTGCCACACACGTTGAAAACACACGCACCCGGCGGCTTTCGGCGACTTGACTTAAACGCATTTTTGCCATTGGCAAAGGCCAACACCAAGGCTGATGGAGGAAGGAAGCAAAGGAAGCAAGGGAGGGTAAGGTAAGCGCGTTAAGCGCGCTGTGAATTATTCGTAAGATAGTCTCAGAAAAGGCAGTCAGAAAGGCAGGTGAGCAGGCAGAGAGCGAGAGAGAGAACATTTCAGTGCTATTTACGAGGCAATTTGGCCAAAGGAATATTACAGAATGTCTACTAACAAATTTATGTTGAGCTTTGCGTTTCTTTATTATTGTTTTCGTCTTTTTCATAAGCAGGAAACTCTCACTCGACCGAAAAAAAAACTAAAGCAAAATCAAAGTAAAATTCAGTTTTTCCCGCAGATGAAGAAAAAATAATACTAGTATTTCAGAAGAATTACGATGCCATCTCAAAAACCAAAAAAAAAAAAAAAATGTGCATTGTTCATAAATTATAGTGGCAGCTTCATAGTTTCATCGTTTGTTTATCATTATCAACATTTTGTTTTCGTACAACAACAGAAAAAAAGCAAATAAATCTTTGGGGCGGCATATAAAACTCTGTCACGGACTGAACGCAATTTAAATAAAAAATAACAAAATAAAAAAGAAGCAGAAACTAATTAAAATAATACCAAGAAATTACGGAAGCAAACTAATTGGAGAGAAGAAGCTGCAGAGAGTCTTAAAGTGTGACATTTGTGGAGCTCAACTGAAATGAACTGAAGCTGAAAGCTTCAACTTATATAACATGCGGATTGCTTTTAATGTTGCGCCACAGTTGATAATGATGCTGCGGCGATCATCATCATCATCATCGTCATCCACATTGCGATGTTGATGGGTTTTAATAACCCCACGAGAAGTTAAATGAATTGAAATGGAATGCTTTGAATATGTCGAGAACCGTAGCAAAACTCAGAAGTCACAGAAGTCGGCAGCAAGAACTTTGATCTGACCATTGAAGAAGCGTTGAGACGTTGAGTTGTTGCCTCAGGTTGCAAACTATTTGCCAACTTTTGTATTTGTATTTGTATTTGTGTTGTGTGTGTGTATTTTTGGTATTCCAAATATTGGACATTTAATTGCATGGCAATCGAACAATTAAATGAGAGAACATGGCTTAATTACTCTCTTTCTCTCACTCACTTGTGATTCTCATGTGTTGAAAAAAGGCGTAACTGGCGAGGAGTAGGAGGAGAAGGAATGAGGACTGTCTAGAAGCCATTGGGGAGCACGCTTCGTTGCATCGTTTAAGTGCCTCGACCATCGACAAAAAAATAAAGAAGAAGGTTCAAAACTATTAAGTGCTGCTCTGTATACCCTGTAAGTGTCCGCTGCCAGCGGGTATAACTGTTACTCAACACAAACAATTAACCTTTGCAAATAATTGTAATAAATGAGAGCAATTTTAGTCGCATTCTTTACAGGGTATCTGCATTGTTAATCTTCCATGCTCGAGGCATAGAAAAATGCACTCAATTGTAGCATGATTCTTAGTTTTTCTCTTCTTTTTTAGATCGGAGCAGGAACCGCCACCTGTGACTGGGGTGTGATCTTTATCGAGGCACAGCTGGCACTTCAAGTTCATTTTAGTTCACTTGGGTTCTTCTGCGTTTTTTTTTAACCTTCTTCTACTCTTTTTTGGTTTTCTTATTTGGTTCTGTCATTGTTTTCCATGGGGATTTCCATTTGACTGACTTTTGTAGCGTTTCATTTACCTACAGTAGCCGGTTCGGAATCTTTATTTTCTCTCTAGTATTTTTTCTGTTTTTTTTTTTTTTTTTTTGGCTCTCGGCAAAGCTACATTGTGTTTTCTTATCAATTAAAGCGTGACCTTTGTTGTGGTTTATCTGAGGGAATTAGTTCGGCCAGGCAGGTCGGCTGCTTTATGGTCTAATTAGTTGGAGAAACCTCTGAAGGTTCATTATGACTGCCGAGAAATATAATAACAATAAAAGTAAAGAAAGAAATCATCATGCACAAAAAAAAAAGATAGAAAACTCGTTCGGCGATGACATCAAGTTAATGTTTCCATCACTTTCAGCGTCTATCGTAAAAGAGTTAAGAGTATCTGATGATAAATCACACCCTATCAGAGCCGTAAATATCAATTTTAGCACCGTGACAAAGGCAATTAGGTAATCATTGACTCCCAATGCACATAAATAGCTATGAAGTACTCGACCTCTAATATTTTATAATATGTAAGCACTAAAAGGCATTTTCTATCTAAAGCCCAATTCACGTAAGTTGACCAATAAATATGCTTTATTACACGTATTTGCTTTTTATTATTATTGCCCCGTATTATTATTAACAATTTGTTGTAATGCTCGACAAATACGTGTACAAGTTCGAGTTCCACAATTGCACCTGTCAACAAGTGTCTCAGAGAAACAGAGACAGAAAAAGAAAAACGCTTCGCTTCGATTTAAACAAGTGTCAGTTTGGGCCATGGCTTTGTAATAAGAGCCAACTTGTCATTAACAATCGACAATGGGGCGAATGGGGAAGTAATAACACAACAACAAGCATTCGAATTGCTTTCAAAACAATATCGAAATTATATTACGAACAAAACGAAACAGATCATAAGTTCGCACGAAGGTTAATTGGAAAATCTTATTACAATAAGTCGGAAATTTTCAGGTGGTAATTCCCAACGAACCAAAGAGAACAGAACTGACGAGAACAGAATCCAGACTGCGTTTGCTGATCTTTTGTGATCTTTTTCGATTACACGACTCTCAATTATCAGTGAGGACAACTTGTCGCAATTTTGCTCATTAAGTAAATTATACGTTTTCACTTTGAAGTCACACCGCACACCGTCACACACGACCCTCTGAAGATCCGTTACGATACGATCCTGAAACTCTTTAAAAATGCCAAACACAAAATGCTCCAAAATAAAACAAAGTACACACAAGTAAATGAAGGAAGGTGACTTCGTTTCTGTGGCTCTTATAAAAACAATTTCAATTGGTTTGCGTTTTGGGTCTTTGGTATTTCCCGACCTCCACCTCTTCCATCCATTGAAGACACATGCAAGCTCTCTTCTCCTCTTCGGCCCTTTTTAACCGAATTCTTTTTTAATGCGAAGCGCGCAATTTTCGTTGACATTTGCAAATTCTTGTCACAAACGCGAAAACAAAAAAATACATATATACATATATATATATAAAACAAAAACGAATCATAAAAAATGTATTTCGTTTTTGTTATTCGTTTGCTTTTGATTTCGAGCGAATTTCAACTATTTTGTTGCTGCGGCCTCTTTTTTTTTTTTTGTGTGCGACCGCTGGAGTTGCATTTAAAAAACCCCTTCCCCTTGTGTGTGTCGTGACAATTTGTGCAAAATTTAATGCAAATATTTGAATGAAAGCAAACTTAAGACTGACTGACGACTGTCGGGGGACTGAAACTGGCGACTGGGGGCTAAGTAGGTAAATGTTTATGGTGCGTTTTATTTTGTTACGACTGCATTTAACAGCAAAATCAAAAACTTGGTGACTGTCCAAATTGTGTGGCAAGCAAGTGAATGAAGAGAGCGAAAGATGCGGAGCCACATACTTAATAATACTTGCGACGAGTGTGCCGAGATGTATGTTAATTCCCTGCCACCAAATGAAAGTAGTTCAATTTTAGACACAGACAAATGTTTGCCAATGGCATACAAATTTTTCAGCTCTTTGTCAAACTTGCTCTCGCTCGAATAGAAAAGAAAAGAACTTGCGAATTGTAGTTGAGTGTGAGTGAGTGAATGAGTGAGTGAGTGTCTTGTGTGTGTCTCTATGGAAATGTGTCACAAAAATGAGTGTTTGAGGAGCTGTCCCCACCTAATGATCTACAGAGTGACAAGGCGTATTTTACGACACGGAAAGTGCGAAAGGTTGCTTGTCATCAGGCGTGAGCTAAAGTAGGCTAAAGATTAAGGAAATGCCACAGAGGAAGTCAGTGGAGCAACAATGAAAATGAGGCAGACGGCTCACCGACTATTGTCACTATTTATTATGATTGCAGGGATACTAACAATGCGATGAATTGAAACTATTTTCGTACTAATGACTTTAAAGAAAGCTCCCAAAGTGTTTGCAACTAGATTATAACAATACTGCTTTCATTCAATTATTTTTTGAACAACGTTGTAGTATTTGTATAATTGTATTTGGAGTGTTTCAAATTCGAATAAATGTGATATTTGACATTTAAATCAACTTTGCTTTTGGTAATAAAAATTTACGATTTGTTTAGAAACCAGTTTAAAATTCGAAAAACACATTCAACTAGAATTTGGAAATATTTTAAATTCTTTTAAGTTGGGCAAATTATATCAGCAATTTACTTTTAACTTTCATATTAGATACATTTTTGGGTTAAAATCATTTAAATTGATTTAGTTTAAACAGCATTTCAGGAAACTTAAAGTTTATTTGATTGATTTTTGCTTTATGTTTGGAAATAGTATAAGTTCTGCCTAGTTTAGATGTATTACATTATATTATGTTTAATTTTTAAAAATTTCAACAACATAGATGCAATTGTAAATGGTATCTCAGCATCTTTAAAGCTTTTTCTTTAACTTTTTACTTGCAATTAATAATATTGAAAAACTGTTTTAGTGTCGTAAATTCTATGAAATAGTTATTTTCCTTTTTTAAATAAATTTCAATTACACTGTTTTTCGATTAAGTCGCTTTTCAGCAACTTTAAAGCTTATTTCTCCCATTTCAACGACTTACGTACCTTTTTAAAACTTTTTGCTTTGGGTATGGGACTTTCCTTTATGGGCAAATTTCACAGCCATTATTTGTACATTATTAAACATATGTTTAATTGTTGCGTGAAAATATTTAAACAGTTTGGTTTTCGTTTGCACTTAAGGGTTTTGTTTTGTTTTTTTATTATTTTTGTTTGGTTTTTGTGTTTCGTTGGTTGTCGAATAAACTGTTTCTCTCTGTTGACGGTGGCGAAACGGTTATCGAAATTAGCATAATTATTGGTTATTTTTAATTATTGCATTAAGTATATTTTGAGAAATTTCACTTTCTTTGCGCGAGCGAGGCATTAGCAATAATCAAAGATAGACAGAGAGAGGGAGAGTGTTGCCAACCATTTGCGAATGCAACAGCAATTATGAATTGTTGCGCTCGAATGCGCCGCAAAAGCTTAACGGAAATGGATGTGAACAAATGAAAAGCCGAAAATACAACAAATAGAAAAAAAAAACAATAATCACAATAATAATAATGTTTGCTAATTGTTAATTGCAATTAGTTTAACACCGATTTCAATATTTGCTTTATTACATTACTTGTACACTAATTAAGCAGTTAGCATGATGATGATGATGAAATTTGCAAACGTGAATGAACTTGCCAGCGAACGTTAACGTGAATGAATGTGCTAAGCAACTCGCAACTCGCAATTCGCAAATGGCAAATGGCAAACAAATAACAAAAGCACTGTTACAGTTACAGTGAGTTCACTCAGTTTATAGACGACGACGACATGCAAAAAAGAACACTAACTTCACGGTCAGACTGCAGGCGAACGACGCGTTCACACACGCAGACACTTTACAGGGTGTGTGTGTGTGTGTGTGTGTGTGAATGTGGGGGAGAGCGAACGAACGCGAACGTGGAGGAGAGTCAAAGTCAAGTTTACAGTTAAGACTTGTGTGCGCGCCGCTTACACGTTGTGGCCGCAACGAGCGCCGAAAGATAACTGAATGTGCTGCCGGTAAGCACGATACGTCTGCGCAGGCGAATTCGACTCGAACTTGCTTGACGACCAGCTGAGCGCGACTGCGGAGAGCGCGCTGCCAACTGCGACTGCAGCAGCGACTGCGACGCTCGGCGCTTGCAATTCTTTTGGCTTTGGCTTTTAATTGTCTTGGCGTCGCGTTGCGTTGCGTCGCCTTATTGATCATTATCTCTCAGCTGCTCAACTTCATTATGAGCAGCATGTGGCGATCGCGCTCTCTGACTCCCAACTCCATGTGTCAGAGTGTATGCGTGTGAGTTTCTGTGTGTGTTTGAGCTTGTGATCGCATTACAACAAGCTGATGACAAATTCATGATAAGCGCTGGAAAAATCTCTCACTGAGCATTAAATTATTTAATTTACCTAATGAAAATGCCGATTGATATCGATTGAACTTTGTACTCTGCAGCGTAGCAGTAAACAATTTTCTCAATTTGCGGCATTACAAAGTGTGAATAGGAATTTCTCGGGTAACATTTCTTCAAATGTGTCACAAACAATAATATTTGCATTTCATTTTATTTGCCTTTGTTTATTATTTAAATGAATTTACGACTATAATGTATACTATATATACATATATTGGAACTTATTACTAAGCGTTGTAACACCCAATGCTCAATTGCTTTGTTTGCTTTCATTGGAATTTTACAGCAATTATCGTAAATAACACTATAAATACGAATATGACATATATTTTCAGTGATCGCGGTTTCTTTAGTTCTCGCATTCAACCTTGGAACAGTTCGTCTTGGGTTCGTTTCACATCACTGAGAGATAACCCCATAAACTTTTGCCCAAAACAATTGGCAATTCTTGTGGTCATGAAATTCTAGATATTGTTTAAATTGGTGATCGAAAACCGAAATAAAACGCAAAAAGCACAAAATGTGCGATGTACTCGCCACTTGAGGGGAGAAGGGGGGGTAAAGAAGTGAGGTGGCATCTCAATGGTGTTTCGGCCACGCTCCACGCTTTGGGCTTAGTAATTTTTAATTTGATGATTAATCGATAAGCGACAGCCCCATCGGGCCATTGTACCAAGAGAGAGAGAGAGCAAGAGAAGAGATCGAAACGAAACGGATCGGAGATTGCATGTGATTAGAATTTGTAATAAGCCAAAGCGCGCTTGGCGAGCACCCAAAAAGCTCAATCCGAGTCTTTCATTCGTTTTATTCTCAGCACGCTCTCTGGGGGTATTTGCCAGATAAAGATCTAACCGTGATTGGCCCCGATCAACTGCTGCTGCCTGTGGATGCTGTGTTTTTTTCTTCTGTTATTTTGGTTAAAATTCCCAAAAACCAAAAAAGAAATAAAAAAAAAAACAACACCCGCAACATGATAATGATGGAAAAACCGAAAGTGCATTAAGATGAGTACACAATATTTTTGTTGTTGTTGGGATTTTTCAGCTTTCACTTCCCATTTCCATTGTCTAGAATTTGTTATAAAGTGATTTGTATAAACATTGCATAATCTTGTCGAGATTCACGACCTTTGGGCAATTATCATACAACTTTCTTTGCTTCTGCGCAACTTTCACACACAGAACACAAATAAAAAACACTTTCCCAAAAACAGAATTTTTGGGGATTGGGGGAATGGAAATAATGTAGGCAAATGGAAGTTCCATTTTAGTTTGTCATTTATCAAAGCAGAGGTTCTCCCTCCATCCCCGCAAACGTCTCTCTGCTCATCGTGATGAGTTATGTTTTTCATTTGATTTTCTGATTGACAGATGCGACCCCAAAGCGTTTGTAATGGATACCAAATGTCTGCTGCCTGCTGCCCCCATAAGTTTTGGCTTAGTTTCGGATACGGTTTCGGTTTCGGTTTTGTGTATAATCGTGATAGATATGTAAATATGTTTTGGCAAATGCAAAACAGCTGCACATTAAAATGTGCCAGCAAAGTGCGAATAGTTTTCATTAAAAGTCACAGACCTTGGGCCACTTGAGAGGCAACAGACTCTGTACCCATTACTATCCCCATAAACTATCCCATTCCCGACGCGATCGCACTTCGAACATCATCAACATACAATATTGTAGATCCCATTCCATTCCATTCAATTTCATTTCAGACAATCAACAGCAAAATCTCTTGGTTCCTCTAGCTCATGTCGTGCGTCACTTGGCAAAACAAATCAATCAAAGGCAGCTGCAGGAGGGCTTGCAAATTGCACATAGCGTATAAAACACGCCCCACACGATGATACCGATGATGTTTCACTTCTCCTCTCTCCCCAGTCTTCCTCTCCTCTTCGATAGCGAACAAATTGCGACAGAAGCTGCGGCGCCAGCATCGACGCCAAAATGCAAATTGCGGCAAAACTTTAAAGGCAAATTATTTGACATGTGACATTATGCGAGAATTTCCTCCCTTGGGGTCCGTGAAACTAGCAATACCAATAGATCCCATTTGCATTTTACATTAGCGGCAGGCTGTTTACATTATCACACTGTGTTTGCCAGGAATCTAAAATATGCTCTCTCTTTATACTTTTATTTTATCCGGCTCTTGGCATTTGATTAATCCTTGTAGTTTTAGATATGGAATTTAATTCCTTTTATAAAAATGAATATTTTTGTAAAAACCTTTTTACCCATATATTAAATTGTGTTCCTTGGATTGTTTTTAATTAGTTTCATTAATTATAAGTAAAAGAGTCCTAATCAAACCTTACTTTTTATTATGAAATGTAAAAATATTTCTGCAAAAATAATATGCATTTTTAAAAGGTTCTATAAATGGAATTCTATAATATTCACATATTTATATTCTCTCTTTAATTTAATATTGAAATCGATAACTTTTAATTATAAAATTAATTTCCATTCTGTTGATATTCTAAGTAGCTTTCTTCCTTAGGTATTCCATCTTAAACATACTTGTAATAGCAAATAAGTTTTCTATCATCAAATAATTTCTTTTTTTTTTTATTAATAATCAAATTCATAAATCTATGATGAACTCTTTGTTTTTCTGCAATGAAACATTCTTATATTCATATTAATAAATAATTAATAGTTAAACCTATGTAAGGATTGACTATTTTTATTTTTGTTTGGTAATTTCATTTAATAGTTAAACCTATGTAAGGATTGACTATTTTTATTTTTGTTTGGTAATTTCATTTAATCGCTTTCTTAATTTTTTCTTTTCTTTGGTTTTATTAAGACCAAAGTAGATCAACAAGTTGTCATAGATAGTGTATATTAAATTCGGATTGCTGTCGCTTGAGTTTTGGTCATACACCTCGCCAATTGGCGGCAGGCAATCAAAGGCTGTCAATTGATAAGCGCAATTGTTATTGAGCTGGTGCCTTGATTTCACAGGACAGTCAAATGACAAAGTTCAATGTGTCGATGTATCTAAATTTGCATGTGTATCTGTGTGTGTGTGTTGGAGTGGAGTGGAGTGTGTTGCATGCCACGGCGAGAGCAAAGTTATGATAGCTCCAAAATGGAGCTCACAATGCTCACATTAACCCCACAATGGAGCATGTTGCACTTGACAGTTGCATTTGTTGTGGTCGCCGAGGGAATTTATGGTTTTGATATTTGAATAAAACAGCCAAAAGCAGCCATAAAAGGCTGCCAGCTTTGGCCTAAACTAGCCAAACTAAATGGCCAATCACTTGACCGCGCTCTGTCGGCTCATTAAAAGACTTTTTTCTGTTTTTCTGTTACGTTTTTTTTTTCTTCTGTTGTTGGCCAAATTATGAGCCGACCGCACAACTCAATTTTTTTTTTTTTTTTTGTATATCGTTCGTTTGGTTTAGGCCACCTTTTGCTTGGCTTGTTAGCGTAATTTGTTTCTCTCTTCTGGCGGTTCTTTTTGGCGCTTTTAGCGTGTTTATTAATTACAATTTGATTCAACACGTTTTGGCTTTTTAATCCGCCAAATCAGCCAACCAAAAAGGGGGCGTTACAATTTGGTTTTTCATGAGGTTCTTTTTTTGGTGGCCAAGAAAAAGACAATCGAATGGAATTCTTTTATAAGTACACACGATAATCACATAACTTGTAGTTATGTGTAGAGGGCGAAAGCTCAAACATAAACATAAATAAAAATGTGTTAAACCCATTAAAACTGTCAATTTGTGTTCGCAAGAATGAATTGAATAAATTTCAAATAGTTAATGCGAATTATACGCGGGGCGTACCGTAAACTCTACATAAAACAAACATAAAAAAAATATCAAAATAATAATAAATAAATAGCCACAGAGTGAGTGGGGGAGAGAGAGCGAAAGAGACGGTCGATGGTTAGACAAGCTAACGATCATAAATTTCAATCAGCTGGCCAACTAAAAAACCATTAAAAAATATATTTTATAAAATGCATAAAAATTCAATTTCTGGCCCAGCGAGCACTCACTATATTTCTGGCCTAAAGCAAACGCGGCCCAAAACAACAATTGGCTAGTACAAATAATGCACAATAAACATAAATTAGCAATGCCATTTTCTTGTGTTTTAATGCCCTGGGATCTATGATTGAGCAAGTGGGGTTGAAGCGACTAAAGACTTTATATGTAACAGACGGTATAGGGATTCTTTATGCACTACAAACAAATAGTTATAAAGATTCATTATAACCAATATTATACAATTTGTGAATCTCGAAGTTCATTGGAAAATACTTTGAATGAATTTATTTAAAGTTAAGATCACGTAAAAACATTGAGAATTTAGTTATTCTTAAAGTTTATTAGTTGGTATATCGAATCCATTTCTTTTAAGTTAAGATTTCGAATAAGCATTAGAATGTAATGAAACTTAAATGTTTATTAAAGTATACATTTGTTTTTCTGATTTATTTTTATTAAGATCATGAATACACACTAGGAGTTTCATTAATCTTTGAGTTTATTTGAGATATATCCGATGAATTTTTTTTGGGAATGAAGTACATTCTACAGTTTTTAAAATGTTTGGAAATATTTAACTTTCCATATCTTTGTTTTTAATACTAATTTTTTTTAATGAAATCACATTTAAATCATTGTTTTAAAGAAGTAATTTACAACACTTCTACAGGGTATCTTTATGTGCCCCTCTTTTCCACCCTGTTCGCTAACATATTCTTTAAATGAATTAAATTGGGCTCGTTATGGCCAAGTGACCTTTGTTAGCTGGTAAATAATACCTATAGCATAATACCCGAAGACTTTACATTACAAATTGGCAATTGCCAATTGGACATTCGTTTGACAGTCGCCGATTTGGCCAAGTTCACATGGCCAACACATTGTATCCGATTTCGATGTCGATTTCGCGAAATACAACTGATGTCGATATAGAGTCGATGTCGATGTTGAAGTCGACTCCTAGTTCATGCATTAGAAAGTACAGCCAGATTTGAATTGGGGCGTGCCTGGGGACGACGACGACGTCGATGTCGATGGCGACGATGGCGAAGACACACCTTATAAGTAGAGTGGAGGGGCTCATAATGAGATTTGTTGCCATATCTAAAACAATTGTCAGTGTGCTGAAAGGGGCGTGAAAATTGCAGGGCCTTTAGATACCACAAAAATCTGAGACTGCGACTGTAACTTGGGGCACAAAACATTTGGGCTGGGTCTCCACAGTTCTCTCTGGGCCTCTTACTCGTACTTGAGACGCTTCTCCTCCTCCTCCTCCTCCATGTTCTCTTCTACCCTTTCGATTCTTAGTGCAGTTCTTCATGCAATCGGCAAGTGCCATTTGCTGCGATTTTTCTTTATTTTTAATTAGTTGACTGTTGTTTCATTACTTCCCCTGGTTTGATCTTTGTTGTAGTTAGTTAGTTTTGTTATTGTTGCAGCTGGGCGTGCGAACTTTTTTCTTTAATTAGCTGGCATGTTGTTCGACTTGAAGTTTGAATTTGAGTTTGACATTTGCAGACAAATTTCATACGGATTTCAGATTTCGCAGCTATCTGCTGACGCAATTCATTGACGTTGCAATTAACTGTAATCTATAACATTATAACATTAGCCACCATGCTGACAAGCTTTAATTAATGGCTATATAAAATTTCATACTATATTCTATAACTTGATTCATTTTTATAGAGTTGACATTCGAGTTTTACGCGCTTTGAATTCACAATTTCCTTCTTTTTTTTTTGTTGTGTTCACACCCAATTGAAATTGATTGTTTGGCCTTGTAATTAATAAATAGCTGGCAATTTATTTAAATCAAATATTGATGATTAACAATATGATAAACTGTTGTTTAATGCAGCGAAACATTCACATCAAACTGATGCACTCTTTTATTATTAATGCCAATGGAAGAGAGCACAATAATAATAAAACCAAATTGTCGCAGAATATTTTGTTTAATTCATTGGAAAAGAGGCGAAAAAAAAGAACCCCAAAAAAAAGTATAATAATAATACACGCTGTGCTATTGTTTATCATTGTTATTAACTGTGGACAACAGCTGCGATATCTGATTAAACAATTAAAAGCGAATGTTTTATTAATAATTGAGTTGAGGTGGCTTTTTTTTATTTTCGTCAGTTTTCCTCCCTCGTTTCCGTTTCTGTTCGTTCTTTGATTGTTTATTATAAACTGTTTCATTCTGCGCGCTTTCAATTATCTAAATTAAAAAATTCCTCGCACTTGTTTTGCTTGTTTATTTATTTAATGTATTGCATATTCGCTAATTGTGTGTGTGTGTGAGAGTGGCACATTTCACGCTTGCTGATTACTTTTCAGCACTTTGTTGTTACCTTGCAAGGTCGCCAGCGTAGAGAAAACGTTCTCGCAGATACATTTCACAATCAGCTGCAGATGTTGAGATACAATATTTGCGACAAATTAACTTGTTAACATTACGTTGAAGTTTCGAACTCATTTTCTTTGGCATTTTATCTCCCCCTTCAAGTGTTATCGAACTTTTACAAGTGTGTGTGCGGGTGTGTGTGTGTGGGAGTTGACCTTGAGGCATTTGTCATCCGACTGCTTGAAACCTTGACGCAGGTTAATGTCGATGTTAATTGGCAAAAAGCTGAACAGGTTTATATAGATCAACGACAGCTGATAATCCTGCTCAAGTGCAGAAAATGAATGAATGACTGCTTGAATATTGTCAATAATAAATGAAATGAATGCTTGTTATTCGCTAATTGAAACGGTATCTTCTCTATCTCTATTTATACCTTATTTAATCTCTGTGTATTCTCAACAACTCGATGATTCATATGCATACAGTATAACTTGCACAATTTTCAAATCGCATTCACTTTGCACATCGTGATTTCGAGTTGACATTTTGTCGAGAGTCTGTAAAATTTGCATTTAAATCAAAGCCGACAGCTGAGACACCTTTTGTACCTTTTATTTTGGCTTTGTTGGTGGCGCCAAAAAAACGTAGCTCATAAATTATATTTTTGCCTAATTTCCCCCTCTTTAAGAGGTAAGCTGCCCTTGCCAAAAATAAAATGTGAGTGCTACACACACTCACACACACACACATAAATCAACGACGCGTCGTCAGGTATGGAAAAGTCGCCTGCCAGGCACTTAGTCAAAATAGAAAAGAAGAGAGAAAAAAAAAATACGGATTTTTGGCGGCACCGCACAGAAAGTTAACATGGAAACTACATAATTCACTTAAATGTCAAGTTTGCCAGCTTGCTTCAGAGTGGGATGAAGGTGGCTAGTAAAAGGTAGTAGTAACTTGGCTATAAGTAGCAAAACGAAATGCTGGTAGCTAACAGCAGCGGCAGCTGCGCCAAAAACTGTTCACGTCACTCAACCGGCTCTTTGAAAATGTGGTAATAAAGATCCAGCCAAGCTGAAGAGATGAAAAACAGACAGTTGCAAGGCAGAGCATGAGCAAGGGGGGGAGGGGAGAAATTTCACTAAAGCGCTACAGTCACGATTTATCATCATTGCCGAGGAGCCATTTGACAAAAAGGGAAACATCTGCCCAGCTCAGAGACCGAGAGAGAAAGAGAGAGAGAAACATTGTCGAAGGGGTTTTGGTTTAAGGTTCAAGTTCCAGTCAAGCGGCAAACATTTTGTATTTTTTTTTGGTTACATAGTTTAGTTTTTTTTTTGGTTGTCTGATTTTTTTTGCTTAGCGGCCCCCTCAAACGATTGACTCTCTGGGGGATCTCTGGGGGATCTGTTGTAGTGCCTGACACTTAACGTGTCATTCGAACATTTTATTAGACTTGACAATGAACTCTTGAACCGCAAACGGTGCCAAACACAAAACACAAAAAACCAAAAACACAACATTAACAACGGAATTATACAAAAGAAATTGTATAAAAAGCTGAAAAAATCTAACAAAAAACATTAAAACAAAACTTTCTGCAACTTTCACATTAGCAAATGTCAGCAAGGATTTGCTTCGTAAAGTTTAAAGGAAAATCAGGCAGCAAAATGTAGAAATATGTAAATTCTGTTTTTTAAAATGAAGTACTTAATTTTTAGTTAAATGCACCACTTAAAATTTTCTACATTCTTGTAATTTCTTCTTATTTAAGCTTTTTTTTATTTAACAAACTGAAGACGATACACTGCTAGTCATAGGTTGATAAGCAAAAACATTTGGTATTTATTAATAATTTAAATATAATAATCAAATGATTTTTAAAATTTAACCAAATTGTGTTTTCAAACATTTTTTTAAAGCTACTCAATTAAAATGTGCGTTTTCTTGGTCAATAGAATAGACGCAGTTAAGCTTTTTAATTTTTTTTTTATAAAAAAGTAATTTTCCAAATTATTTTCTAATGAATGTATATTTAAGCTTCAGAATTTTATATATTATATAAATAAATGCTAGTACAAAATTGTAAATTTCTTTTCCTATTGCAATAAATTATCGATCAATTTACTCAGCAAATTATCAAGAAATTTACTCAGCAAATTTTCAAGAAATTTACTTAGCAAATCATCAAGAAATTTGTTTTATTTTATGTTAACTTCTCAACCCAAATTATTAATTCAATAATTTTCAATCAATGTCTATTAAAAAATATGAAATTTATCTTTTGTTTAGCTTGAATAAGGAAGTGTTATTTAAAATTCAATTTCACACCAATTTAAAGCCAATGAAAATATGGTTTGTTTATTCGTTAACTCGTTAACCATAATCAGATAAAGTTGTCATTAAATTTGTGTTAGATTATAAATATTTTTGCTAAATTGTTTTTCTACTTTTGGCTTAGAATATTCAGCTGAAATATATAAAAGCACAAGCCACAAATAAAAATATTATAAAGAGTTCTCGTTAAGTTAAACGTTAGCAGACTTTCTCATTTCTATTTCCCATTTGGGGCTACCAATCAGTAGCCAACTTCTTTTGGTTAATCCAAAATGCAGTCACCCACGACACAACGAAATGATTTGGGTTCTCAGAGAGCTGAAGTGAAAAACGATCTGCTATTTCCCATTTATCAATGCCGCAAAATCGTAGTTTACATTTCTATTCGAATTGTCTTTTAAATGTTATTTTGATTTTATTTTGTTGCTTCTCCGAATTGGGGCCAAAAACGTAAACATTTCTCAATGCGCGCGCTGATCGCTTGGCCTTTAACCAATTCCAACAACAACAACAACAGCAACACAAACTTGGCTCAAATAAATCTTATCAAATTAAGCCGAGACTCTACAACAACAACAACAACAACAACAACAAGTTAAACGTGGGCGTGAGTTTAGAGGCGACTACAAGTGAGAAGTTCCAAGTGGGCGTTCCGCTTGTTTTTTTCCTTCTTTTTTTTTTGTAGGGCTTGTCGAGGTTTGTTGGTTTTTTGTGAATTCGGGTTTTTTTGGTTTTTTTTTTTGGGGATTGGGATTTGGATTTTGGGCTAGGGGACTGTTGAGTAATTGTTAACGAGTTGACCAAGTTAAATGTGTACCATGCCAAAATTGGGCAAATTAATTAAGCCATTTTAAACAATTTTACTTTTGGCTTTTGCTTTTGCTTGTGCTTTTTCTTTGTATTGTGCTTTTTTTTGTTGAACAGTCCAGCGAGTTCAGTTTGAGTTTGCGTTTGCCTTTACTTAAATTGCACTCAAATTAAATTGTTTAATTTAATTTGCTTGAAAATAGTTGCAATTGTTGTCGTTGTTTTTTGTTGCTGTTGTTGTTGTTGTAATTGGCAGGCGCATTGCGTTTAAGTGAAAAGCGCTCAGCACGTTTTACTTTTTTTTCCATCCAATTCGCTGGCGTTAATTTCCAACTGTCCAGTTTTTTGCTTTTCTTCTGCTCAGCGAGATTGGTTAGAGTAAAGAGGGTATATTGAATTTGTAGCAAGGTTTGTAGCATTACTTGGTTGTCTTATATACTTAATAATGAATGAAAAGGTTGAAAATAATATGAAAGTACGCAAATAATATCAAAGTATATTATCGATAACCTGTGTTAGCATTGTATTAACATTAACATTTCCTCTACAGAAATTATGTAAACTAACATGAACATGATAGTTGTGAATAAATAGTCAAATCAAATTCAAGCTTCCGTCAAGATCTTTTTTGACGAAATTTTAAATTTGGTTTATCCAAAATGCAAAACCTACGTCAAACACTATTTGAGTTCTTTCTTAGCTGAGTTTAGCTGAGCTCAGTTTAGTTGAAGTTAAAAAGGATATGCTATTTACCATTTGTCGAAACCAAAACTAATTAATAGAAAAAATACATTCATATTTATTAAATTATGTATTATAATAGGTAAATTATAGGAATTTATACTCAATATAGAATTCAATCTTGATATAAGACGTGTTAACAGAACAACTAAGATTTTCAGTTTTTTATGATGCAAAACACATATAAATATTTAATTATTCCCATTATTCCCATTTCATTACCATTCACTCCATCTTTGAAGACTACTTGGCTGAAAAAGTGTCTTTTATAGTTAATATTTGCGAGAACATTAATTAAGACTTTATACTAAGCTTTTAAATGCCGGAGCACACACGATACAGATGTCTAATTTTCTATATATATAAAACTACAATTAAAAATAGAAGTCTTCATTACGTAAACTATTGCTTGACACAACTAAAAGTGAAGTGCTCATGCATCTGCAATTAGTAGAAATATGCCGAATATCATTCATTGGAAAGTCAAGTTAAATATTCTTGAATGTATCATAGAATTTCTAACGTTCGTTAATTTATGTAATACTTGGCAATTCTGCCATAATGTCAATAACTACCTCGCAAAACTCTATTGATCTGAGAGAGTAGTCAAGCTTCGTTTAGCTTAGGAATTGAGGAAGAAGCTTTGGCAGTCGATAGGCCTCGTTTGTGAGCTTTTTATCTGGCATTGCGATGCACGTTTATTTCTTTTTTTTTCATAGCTGCTGCTGCTGCTTCTCATATTTGTGGCAGGAAGCAGCGCAGGGCCCAATTTATGGAGCTGCCGTTGTGCCTCACTCGAGGGCCATCTCCAATTACTGATTGCCCGGGTACCACATGCCACATGCCACAGACACACACACTCACACACACACACACACAGCTCGAGGCGGGAGAAAGAAATGAAAACCGACTGTTAACAGAGAAAAAAAAGACAGAAAAAACAGTTGAATTTGTTGGGCCCCGAGGGCTGGCAAAATATTTGACGCTTATTCCATCAACGTCAACGGCTGGAGGAACAACAATAACTCAACTGATCGATCAAATGTCGTCGAGGAATGATCGCACCAGAGGCTAAGTTAATGGGTTACCGAGTTGCTCAGTTATTTTGGTCAATTTTTGACACACTTTTCCACGGTTCGGGTTTTGACACCAATACCACAAATTTTGAGTCGCCGCATTTGATGATGAATTACAGAAAAACTTTCAATATTGTTTAGCACAAATAAATAAATGAAAGTCCACAGAGAATCGCAACTGTATAAATTACTTTCGCTCCCCCAAAAATGGGGGAAAAAGTGCAACAATTGCAGCCAATTAATTTGTCATAAACAAAAAGATCAATACACAGAAAAATTATGTTATTATTAATGGAGAAAATGTCTGTCTGATTTGGAACTGATAAAGCGTAGTCAAAATGCCGAATGCAATATGCACCCACAACAATTATAAATAACAACAAACAACAACAACGAGAAATCATAATGCAAAAGTTGATTCGAAATTGAGATGAAAGAAATGCAAGCGATCCTCAATGGCAAACAACAAGGCAAAGCAAATTGCATAATTATTGCTACAAATGAAGCTGAAGCTGAAGCTGGAAGAAGAAAGTGGTACCGTTTGAATCGTGATAAAGCGATAATTTTCCCCCTGCGCCGAATGCATTTCACTTTCAAACAAAATAACAAACAACAACCAACAAAAAATTACCAAACAAACGAGCAGCTTTAAATTCAACTGTCGACTATACAGCAGTGAGTATATTATTATGAAATCCGATTTTTCGGGGGGAATCGTCCACAAGGCGCCCACGCCAACTGTTGACCAGACAGAGAAAGAGAGAGGGAAAGAGGGTGAATAAGAGAGAGGGGTGATCGCTTGAGCTCTCTATTCAGCATTGAGTTAGTTCCGTCTGCGAGTTCAAAGTTTGCGCAAATCCGAACAGCGTCTGTCTCCAGGTTCAGCCCCTTCGCCAGTCGCATCCTCTTTCTCAGTCTCTCCTCCTTCATCTCTCGAGATCATCCTACTTCATTTTAAATCATTTGCTTTTCACTCTTTTATTATTGTTCGAGGCACAACTAAAACAATAAACATTGAGGAAAGTGATATAAACATCAGTTTTTATACCCGCTACTTATAAGGAAGAAGGGTATTATTACTTTGTGTCGGGAGGAAATTTGTGTAACAGGCGGAAGAACGCATCTCCGACTTCATAAAGTATATATATTCTTGGTCAGCGTCAACAACCGAGACGATTTTTCGTATAGACAATAATAACCAACTGATCGGTTGTGATTAGACAACAATTGTATAAGTTATTTGAGAAAAATTGGAAATTAAGCCTACTGCAATCGAGATTTAGTGGGTTTGGGTAAAAATCTGATATATTTTGACCTCTATGGAATATTTCGAATGTAGTACTTCAACATGATACCAAATATGGTCTTCGGTATATTTCTAAGAATTTTCGTGGTATACTAATTTGGTACATTTTAAAGTTAATACCGCACAGTTTTGCATTTATTCAAAATGTTGGCGGAATATTGTGTATTCTATGGAATATTTTAAATGTTGGTATATAAATCTACCTAATATAAGAGTTGGTATATTTTGTAGCATTTTTGTGGTATATTAATTTGGTACGTTTTAAAGTTAATACCGCACTCTTTTGCTTTTATTCACAATGGGTAGCGGGTAACTCACAGTCGAGCACACTCAACTGTATATTTCTTACTTGTTTTCTTTGCTGCTGCTTTTCCTATTCGCTCTTCACGTCACGAGGACCGTGAGCAGCATCTTTTGGCTGGACTAAACGAGCATTTCATTTTCCAAAAATACGCCACATCATCATCCAAGCTGACGGAAGCTTTGCGGCCGCATTTGACATGAGTTTTGAGCTGCACTTTTGAAAGCCAACAATTTGTATGAAAAATGCTTTAGGCACATTTCAATCAGGTGGGAAACGTATGAAATTCCTGCGCATTCAACATTGTGACAAACAATAAGAAAAAAAACCGACTGTTTTTTTGGCTACCGTGCGCCGCAAGCTATGCAAACAAGAGGCGGCAACTCTGGCACAAACAAAAGCGTGCTAATCCCGCCCTACGGTTATTGAGGCAACCCACATTTCGCATAACCGTCGAACACTTTTTCGCCTCGAGCTGGGATTAAGTTTAATTATTTTCAGCTTAATTAATTTACAAGCAACGAAAAAAGAAACACACGAGGGCCAAAGTTATTTTTGCGCGCGTTGACAGCTGCGCCTTTATCTGGGAAATTGGCCAGATGCATCATCGAAACTAATAGAAAAATGCTAGGAAAATATTTCTGCACGCCCGTTTTTTGCAGGGCACAAGGATGTCGATCGAAGCGGTGGAGGGGGAAGGTAGAGGGGAAGGGGAGAAACTTGCCACTTGGGGCGCTGCCTTTTTTGGAATTTTCACAGCCGCCAGAGCGGCGACTTTGGCTGCCTTTTGATAACGCCAATGACTTGGGCATCGCCGTCTATAAATAGACATTGGAGCAGACGAACGAAGCTTTGGAGCTTGAAGCTGCACATGCGCACTCGAGGCATGCAGCATGCAGGTTCCTTGGAAAAATGCAGCCTCAGACGGAGTCGAAGACTCTATGTAGCTGAGGCGTAGGACAAGTTCCAGTGACGGGAGCGCAGGGCTGTGTGGGAGGGCAACGTGAGACGAGACGAGACGCTGCGACGCGAACTCCATTCAATACGCTGCCATGCGATGCCAAGCCAAGCCAAGCTAAAGCACAGCCACAGCAAAGTCAAGCCAAAGCCAAAGCCATCCCCTCTCAAAGTCATCCCATCATAGACAGATGCTGTTAAATTGATAGCGTGCGTTGCGTTCGATGTTGTTGTTTGCGTGTCTGCAACTCAAAAGTCGCAGCTCCTCTCTCTCTCTCTCTATCTCAATTTCTCTGAACACAGAGTAAAGTGTCGGTAATGTGGCTAAAAGACTTGCCTGATCGCTAGGTGTGTCTCTCACATTGTTCTAAGCGAAAGGGAAACTAATCGCAGAGCATTCGAAATTGAGAATTTCAAGAAAAGAACTTACCCCTATAGCGCTTAATTGTTAACATATTGGAACTGTTAATTACCTGCAAAGAGAAAGATGTGAAAATGTTGGAGATTAATCATGGAAAGCAAATACAAAAATTAGAAAAAAGAAATGGGCTTAGAATAAGCACTTAAATAATAAAAGAAAAGACGTGAAAAAGTTTTAAAAAATTGTGGAATGAAAATACATAAATTTGAAAAGATATAAGCTTATAATAATCATTAAAAATAATATTGAATTAATAGAAGTGAAAAAGCTAGAAATCAATCATGAAGAGAAAAATAAATTCCCAAAAGAAATAAGCCAATAAGAATCTTTTAAAATAGTACAAACAATAATACAAAATAAATAAATAAGACCTTTCTCTACAGCTGCGCTTTCAATATTCCCTTACTCAGCTAATCAGTCGAGACGTCAACTGCAACTTGGCCAAGCCGCGAGCCATCGGCATCGACATGGCCATGGCATTGATAAGGTCTAGGTCGCCACGTCTGCGGGCGCCCACTGCAAAGCTGGCAAATGCCAAACCCAAACCCAATCCCAATCCCAATCCGAAGCCTAAGCCCAAGTACAAGCCTCGGCCAGTCAGCGAGAGAGATAAGAAAATGCCTTTTATTGGTTTTTCCTTTTGACTTGGCTCTATTTGCTGATTAGCCAGCCGATTAGTGGCAGGCACAGCCTGCAACCGACTGCAACTCCGTACATATTATTTTATTTTTAGCTGCAAGTAAACTTGTGTAATAATCATAGATGGAGTTTTAATAAAAAATCCAATTTGAATACAACATTCTTTTCATACTAAGCTCGTCGCTCGTCTTTTCGTGACAGCTCTACATAAATTTCGATTAAACACTTTTTTCTTCGCTCTTTTGCTTTGTGGCCTCACAAATTTCCATTGCATTTTTCACACCAACAGCAAAGCTGGCAACGTGCCGTATACGTAATTATTTTAAATATGTTATGAATTTTGCGCATGCAACAACAAAGCAAAGACTTTGACAGCATCCGCAAAAAAACAAACAATTTATGGAATTTTGTTAAAAAATTGCCAGAAATTTCATGAAGCGCCGTTGCTAAAGTTCAGTAATTAATTAAACAAAGGGAAAAGAAAAAAAACAACGGAAAACAAAACGAAATAAATTTCTTTTAGAGCCGCCCGCATTTGACACGCTGTGGAAAAATTGCGTCCATTTTGATAGCAAATAATCAAATACTAAATTCGATAAAAAAAAAGAAAGTCTCTTCAATATCGATTTCTATTGTTTTGTTGTTGTTGTTGTTATTCAATGAGAATTGTGCAACGATCTTGGCCCATTGATTATATTTTTTTGCTCGCCTTTCAAGGGTTATTTTTTCCCCGAGCTGCCTCGTTTGATAAATTGTCAATAATTAAACGTTGGCCCCATACAAATTGGCGAAGATGCTCCCAAACAACGAGCTGGGCAGGTAAATAATTTGCGCCCATTGCCAAATCCAGCCTTAAATGTATTCAATTGATTGACTGCTCAACATTATGTGTGATTTTTTTGTGTGATCTTCAAGTAATTAATCTTTCAACTCTTTGCCGTCGCACGCTTATGTAATCTTTCCGTTTGCCAAAGCAAACAATAGTCGCAGATGTATAACAGTTTCGGTGCCAATCAATAGGGAAGCTTTTAAAAACAGTTAACTTTTGAGTTACAAAAAGGTTCATATCAAGCAGATGGGTATTTGATAGGGATAGAGAATTTCAAGCTGATATTTAAATAAGAGTGTTTATACAAGTTGCAAATACTTCTGTTTTAAAGTTTTTGACAACGCTTATAATTAAGAAAGTTAAGAAAAAAAAAAGTTAAGTTAAGAAAGTATAAAAAGATGGTAATATTTATCTTCTGTCTATTGATTGTAACATTATTTATTTATATTTTTATTTTTCTTATAAAAAAAAACATAAAATGTTTTCTTATTCTTTTTATGAATTTCATTTAAAGTAAATAAAGCTATACTGAAGTGCCATTTATATTTCCTTTTTTCTCTCTTTTGCTGTGAGAAATAGTTTCAATAAACATGTATACCTAATTTCGTTTAAATTTAATTTGAGGAAATGGAGCAATGCATAGAATTAAAGTTATGTTTTAGGGTTTGCTTCTCCCTAAATGTTTTAAAAATGACTTTTGCTAATTTCTTTTTCTTTTTCAATAATAATTTCTTTGATACAACAATTTATTAAATTGTTAAGTTGTCTCTGGTACAAAAATTCTCTTAATTTTTCATATTATTTTTATTTTATCTTCTTTGTGAAGATAGATTGCCGTAGTAGTAAAATCAGTAATATATAAAATAAAATGTATTTTTAGTTAAACTTAAATTAACTTAAATTATGTAAATATATAGTTGTTCATAATATCATAATCTGTTTTTCATTCCCTTTGCTGCAATCCAGATTAGATTCCTGATGTGATAATACTTGCATCTCAGCGCTGTCTTAATCTTTCTCTTCCTCTTCGTATTTCTGCTTTGCTATCTGCATTGCAGCGATAACATTAAAGCTTAATGCTCAGTTTATCTGCCCTGGTCGCTGTCTTCCTCTCTCCCCCTCTATCTTTCTCTGTAGATCCTGCTCAGCTCAGCTTACAATATTTGATCGTAATATTTTACGGTCTGCCCCGCTGTCCGCTGTGGTCGGTCATATCGATGTTGCATGTGGAAATTATATGCATTATTACATATTATGCCAGGCAGCAACTTGTAGAGAGAAGGAAGTGAGAAGTGGGACTAGAGAGACTAGAGAAACGTATATGGCTGGCAACAACAACAACGACAACGACGACGACGATTGCAAGAGTTGCATTCGATTCGCTGCAAATCTCTGCATAGATTCTAACGGTAACTGGCCAACAAAAGAAAACAAAGGCAACAAGAGCCAGCCACAAGCAAGACAAACAAACATGTGTAAGCCGCTGCTTAGCAGCCTGACGATCCACCTTCTTCTTCTTCTTCTTCTGCTTCTTCGTGTTGGTTGCAGCTTCTTCTAGCCGTGATGATTCTTTTGCAACAGCAACTGCAACTGCAACTGCTGCAGCTACCGCTTTTAGCCTGAGTCGGAGTTGGAGTCGGAGTCAGAGTCTGAGCCTCTTCAGGCTGCTTTGCGCTTGGCCAAGTTGTTTAGCAACATTTTGAACCTGTCGTCATGACTTGGCCAAAGTCAAGTTAGGCACAACAACAACCACAACAACAGCAACAGCAACAGCAGCAAACCACAACAGCAATGCGGCACACGTGATTTAGTTCCTGTCGCTGCAACAAACTTGTTGTTTGTCTCCCCCTTCCCTAGCTCCCCCTCTGTCTAGTATTGCAGTTGTTGCAAGGCGTAGTGTCGCTTGTGTTTTATGCATATTTTGTGGCCATTGGAGCTGCTCGCTCGCTCGCTTGCTGCTGACTGGGTGACTGTCGCTTATCTTTGGCTTAAATAAATTTTACGCTCGTGTATTTCTTTTCAACGCCAGCCAGTCAGCCAACCAACCAAGCAGCCAGCCAGTCAGCCAGCATCCAAGACTCCCCAATCGCCCCAAACAACGTTGACAACGACACACTGCCCAAATGTCCTCAGTTACCACATTGCAACTTATTTTGTTGTTGTTGTTGTTGTTGTAACATGCATCCTCCAATCGCTTGGCAAGCATCTTTGTCTGGCTATTTTTCCCAGCTGCCTCCCCTCTCTCTCTCTAACTCTGCCTCTTGTTGTTGCACATTGTTTGAATTTATTGCCACATTAATAAAATTTACAGCTAATAAAAAATGCATCGAGGTCTTGCCATGACACCCACCAAAGCAACCAATTGCAGCCGCTTCTCTTCCCCCATAAGCTTGACAATATTATTGACCAGCGAATGGCTTCTTCAACTGCTTCATTTTGTTTGCTACGCTGAAGGAATTCTTCTTCATTCTCATTGCAAAACTACGCCCAAAACTTTCTTCAGCTTGTCTTCAGCTGTCTGCGTTCGTTGCCCATTTCTTTGAATGCAACAGAAATTGCGCAATATTATTTAACAACAACAGCTACAACAATGCAATTGATTTTTTTTTCTTCTTTTTAAAGAAGACTTCGTAACCAGCAATTACAACGGTACTTGCTTCCAATGAAAGCAAAGCAACATAGAGAGAGAGAGAGAGAGAGACTGAGATATTGCTTAGAGATTCCTCAAACGAAGCGAGGCAAACAAAATGCTTAACAAAGGTCACAACATTGACATTGAACAAGACTTCAAAAGCGCAGCAAAGGGTGGGGGAAGCGTATAGGGAGAGGGGGAGGTTACTGTTAGACCTTTCCAGTTAAAAATGTAAACATTACTTTGGTAAATGTTGTTTAATATGCAATTACCGGCGACAGCGATGAGTTGGGAGTCTGGACTCTGGACGACAATAGACTTGCATTACAATTGATGTTGTGAAAGAGGGGTAGAGTAAAAGAGGGGAAAAGGAGTGGAGGTTACGTCTTTGATTTTGGAGTATACCGTTTTTCTTTTTTCTTTTTTTTTTTTGGCCAGTCAATCAAAACGTTTAAAATTAAATTATACATACGATGACAAACGAAAAGAATTTTTCCTACACTTGGATTCATTCTTTCCCCCTCAACTCCCCTCTTCTCTGCTCTCTGCTGCATCTTCTCGGGGCATGTGTCAAAAGTTCAACACCGTGAAGCTTTTCAGTTCCCCCTTTTTTTTTTTTTTTTTTTTTTTTTTTGGTATTTCGTTCTTTCCACAAATCAATCATTGCTGTCATAGTTTCTTCTCTCGCTGCCTGCCCCATTGTGCGTCACACATAATTATGCTGTAATTGATATTTTCTTCTCCCCGCCCCGTTCCTCCTCCCCCCACCCGAAGCACTCTTTGCATATAGTGCCCCTGTCACTCTGTCGCTTTTGCTTAGTTTCGGGGCGTCGCAACTTTTCAAAAGAAATCAAAATTTGTAACGCCTTTTGATGGCTCGTTCTGCTTTTTTTCTTCAGATTCTTTATTTTTCAGAGAGTTACCGCCTTGAAGTTTAGAGTCTTCTTTGGGTTAACATCTTGTCGAACCTGCACTTAGTTTGCATAGAGTTCTTTACGGTTCTTCTTCTGCCCCAAGACTCAAGCTCTCTTGCACTCTTTTGTTGATTGAATGTTTTCAGTTTGAGTTCTTAACGGTACCGTTGTTAGCCAAGTGTCTGTTAATTTTGCCATATTGTCTATGTTCAACACGATCTATGCCTGCAATTCTTTCCAATGCATCTTCAATCTTTACACTTTCCCTGCAAGTGAAAGTTGCTGAGAATTTCCCGATCACACATTTGGCATTCCTCAAAAAAAAAAACAACCACAGACATTCCAGCAATGATAGATCATTAAAACATTTCGTAGGTGTTCGCAGAGCAACATCAAAATAGTCACGACCCTGACTACTGACCACAGTCCCAAATTTTCCCCAAATTCCCCCCTCTTCGAATTCCCCTTCATCACAGAGTTGAAAGGTCGTGTGAAAGGCTGTTAAATGTTACTTTGAGTGCGAGAAGTGCAATTTGATTTGCCTAAAATGTTGTTCCGACGAAAGATTACCCCGATCCGAAAGTTGACATTGGGCATGCCAATAGGTCGGTCTCTGATAAATCCCTGGGACAAGGGCTTTACTTTTCAACTGCATTTGTAAGACGGAAATGATTTATGTTTTCGGTGGGAAATGCACAATGCAGCTTTGAGGTTTTTTTTTTGGGTCTGTCATTGGGTTGGTTAAAATGAAGCTGAAGGAAATGATGTAAGCGTGTTGTAAGAATTAGAAAGAATTGTGTAAAATAGGGAACAAAGAGTTACTTTATAACATGTGTATGTTATGCAATTAAAGAAGTAAATGAATCAAATAATATTACTTTAATTTGATGTCAAGAATTGTATTTTTGTGAATTGAATTAGATTCGATAAATCTAATTTTTATTTACTTTTATGTGAATTATAAATACTAAAATTAATAAGGAAAAGTCCTTTTTATGAATTGAATTATATTCGAAATTTCACTTGTGTTTAACTACTTTTAAAAATTTTAAAAGTCCATAAATTTAATGTATTGATTGATTATTGTCTTTGTTGATTCAAAACTCTTAAAACCTATAACAAATACATTAAAAAGTCTCACATTTAAAACTATAGCAACGCTTCAAATGTTCTTTGCTTTGTACAAAACATTCTCCCATCAATTTGTTGACACTTTGTTCAAGTTGTTGAGCATTTTGATGTCAATGACCATTCAATAACTGCCACAAAATAGTTTCGAATGCCTCAAGTGCATGCAGCGTGTTCTCCTCTCCATGTTTGTTGCTTTCCTTTTCTCTGTACTTATGTTAGCTAGTGTCAGAGTTATCCATCATTAGACTCAATTTGTTGGCTACGCCTTAAACATGACTCGACAAGAATTCGGTTCGATTCTAACTGCATGACAAACAAAACATGTGACTGGATAGATCGAAAGGGTTTGTAGAGAAGGGGAGACAACAGACAAAAAAAACGATCTTCTGTCTGCATAATGCATTCATTATAGAAAATTACAAAACACAAAAAACAAAAACTGTCAACAAGCTGAGAACCTCAGAGAAGCTAGACAGTAGCCGGGAAAAACAAACATTGGAAGGAAGGAAGGAGAAAAAAAAAACAGCACTCGATTGCAGTTCAATCAACTCGGAAAAGCAAACGATGGACCCCGTAGGGTCCAAACAGGCTGACCATAAATGTCGCTCCAAAACTGTCAAAATGACCCTCCCCAGACTCCTGTCTGGCAAATGTCAAACGTTAGTTTTGTAATTAGCTGCTAAGCTTGTGACAGGCCCAACAGACAGACAGACGGACAGACGGGCAGACAGACAGACAGACAGACGGGCAGTCTGGAAGTAGGAGCTCCGACTCTGCCATGCTGACAATTTGCAACTGTCATTGTGACATTTGGCGGCAAGTCGCAAAAGTTGCAAAGTTGCAAAGTCGCTGGGGTTAATGACAACGTCGGCCAAACATCTCGCAACACATATGACAGCTCAAAACACACACAACACATACACTCCTCTCAGTTCATTTTTCTTATTGATAGCTTACTGTATCCGTATCTTTCGGCTGGCGACTCTCGACTTTGCCTAGCCTTGAAGTTGCGCAAAATGCTGCGGCACAATTCACATTTCTGGTCGTAAAAATGTCAATGAAATTCGCCAGATCTCTTTTAAGTGAACTGACCAAATATTCATCTACTACTCGAATACGTACATACATATGTAAAACTATTTATAGCTCTCTCAGACAGCCAGCCAAGTCGCTGTCAACAACAAGTTGCTAGTTGGCAATGCGATACCTCAAAAAATCGGTGAGAGGTGCTTTAATATTATTGGACATGAGTTGTGCTACTTGTGGAGCACTCAACGGCACCAAGTTGAACACATAAATATCTACAATTTACCAAGCTGTCTGTCAAACGGAAAAAAAACACACAGCACATTCCAGCAATAAAACGAAGACAATGCTGAATGCCAATTTCAATATTTCGTGTAAGTAGCAATAATACAAAGTTATTAGCGTAGTTATTTGCATATAAAACATATCTGTTATGGTCACTCTAATAATATTTTAGATAAGTTGAGTAGTTGGCTATTAGCGTAATTATTTTCAAATCAAAAATATATTTTATGGTCACCCTAAAATGTTGTTATACTATTGTTATGTATACTAATATTCACTTCGAATGTTTTTTCAATATTTTGTGTAGGAATGAATAATAAAATATTATTAGCGTAGATATCTAAATATTTTTTAAATAACAATTATGGTCACTCTTAATGATGTTTTTACATTCTAATGTAAAATATACAATTTTTATTCAATGCTAATTTTGCGAATTGTTTTTTAATACTTTGTGTAAATTATAAAATATCGTTTGAGACTTACTAATATAATTGTAATAGTAGTTGAATAACATAAATGTGAGTTATGGTCTCCCTATAAATAAGTTGAATACCTACTAATGCATGATAACCAATCCAACATTTTCTATTTAAGCGCTAATGATATTTGACAAAATAGTTTACACCTTTAAATGAACTACATTTTCTGGAGGTGTGATTGTCGCAATTAGTGGGGAATGGTCACCCTGAAACGCTAATTGAAATCCCTAATGCTTCGTTTCAGCTCCACAAACCAATCAATATTGTGTTGGGTCGTCTGATTAACCTTATTCGACTCGCTTTCCAACATTGCTTGGGGTAGTCTCTCCCTTCTTTCTCTTTCTGTTTCACTCGTTATCGCTCTCCCTCTCTACAGCTGTGGCAGGAAATGCGGTTGACTGCGCAATTATATAACTTCAATCGGCTTCTTTTTAACTCATTTCAATCAACTCTTCCACTTTGCACTTCCCATTTCGATTAACACATTCACCCCAATGTGTGTGTACACACATTTGGACTGGCGAAATCGCAGCACTCTGGCCACACTAATCAACAGCAATTAAAATCAATTAAAGTGCACTGCAAAGCAGACAAACAATTTGTCTGTCTCTCGTCTCTCGTCTCCCGTCTCCCCCCAGCCGCAACTCGCAACTTCAACTCTACCGAGCAACCCTTTCAATGCATCGCAGCTTCTCCCGCACCCAATGGCAATCGCCCCAACAGTATTTCAGCTGTCAAATCAGCGCCTGGCCCGTTGACATTTCTATTATGTCAGTCAGTGAGTCAATTGCAAACTTGCACTCCAAAGACAGAGAGGGAGAGGTAGAAAGAGAGAGGGAGAGAGAGAGAGGCACTGACGGAATTAAAAATTCTAAACACAAGCTTCAAGTGGCAGCATGCGGTGGCTCCACATGCCACACACTGTCCGTCAAATGTTAATGACCAGCGTTGGCTCTCTGCGCACGTCTAAAAATAAAGCAAGCGCCAGCAGCCAGTCTCCTTCTCTTTCTCCTACTTGTTTCTCCTCCTCTAGCTGTGAGGCGTCTGCATGGCGAATTAGGCGCAGATTAAACGCAGCCCTGGCTGGGAAAAAGATCTTCGGTTGTATTTTTTTTTTCTTTTTTAGGGAGTGAGCGTATCAAACGCCTGGCATCTGCAACTGAATTTGACTTTAATGCGCGTTAATTATGAAAAGCAAACTTGACCAGGCACAAAGGAAAAATCGCTTCTGGTCTTTCACATTAGTTGCGGTCTCAACTAAACTGAAGGTCAGTTCTTCTCTCATGCACATGGGAACGTGATGTGATCTCAACTGAACTGAGACTGAAATTCAACTGAACTGATCTCTGATGTGATCAACTCTGATGTGATGTGATCTGATCGCTTCTGATGGAAGGCTGTATGTCTGCCTTAGCCTCTCATTGTGTGGTTTCCCAATATTGTTTCGGCTCCTGACTGCCTACTGAATCCCCTCCTTCCTTAGCTTTATGCCATCCATATATAATTCAGTGCGTCAGTTCTCTGACAGCTTCATGGAACGAGTTGGCAGCACGTTCCAACCACAACTTGGCGCTTTGGTGTGACTTTTGGGTGTCTGCGCCAGCGACGCGCTTTTCTGACAGCTTCAGGGAGGGGAAGAAGGGGGAGGGGAGGCAGAGTCAGAGTCTGTTCTCTTTTTGCATAAATGCATAAAAATTGTTTGCCATTGTTTGCAGTTGAATCGACATGCGGTATTTTTGTATTTTTGTATTTTTCATTTTTTATATTTTTCTTTTTTTTTGGGTGCTGCCAGCAGTCGAGCTGTCAAAATATTGAGCTGCCTCTGGATTCTGGTCCAATGTTTTGCACTGACAGCTCAGTTATATTTATGCGAGTACACATATTTTCAATTGCAGACAAGTTTATAATTGAAAACTCTGGCAAGCAAAATAAATGCAAAACTACTCGCATACGCAAACAAAAATGAGAAAACTGTTGTAGCTATGGCGATTTGGGAAGTATAGCTCAAATGGTTGAAATTGTGGATAGGTTTTTCAATGTACATCATCAAAGGCTTTCCCCAACGTAATTACTTGAAATGGGTTTGAAAAGTGCGGAAATTCAAAGGATGTTATAGAAAACAAGAAGAACTCTATTGAATTGTATTTAAAGGTACGAGTATATACATTACTTTCAACTACCTTTTTAAAACATTTTAATTGAATGATTCGATAGAATAATAGAATTGTAAATATGTTTTTAAGTAAAAATTCCGAATTATTAAAACTAATATGGATGATGCGATAAACTAATACAATACGGAAGAATTTCAGAAATAGAAAATATGATTCTATTAAGATAATTCGCAGTAACATTTTGAATAGTTTCATCTTCATACTGAAGCTATTTTAAAGAAGTTGTTTACGCAGTAAAGAAATATAAAAAATCATTCCTTTAAAACATACCTCTGAAATGTTTTAAAGGAATGATTTTTTATATATATTTTCAATAAAAATATTTTACGCAGTCAGAATTCGAGTTTGTACAAATTTCAAGATTGAATACTTTTATCTTTGACTTACGACATTCTTCAACAATTCTTTATTTTTGAAATTCTATTTATTTTTGAGCCGAAATCAAAGAGAACCAATTGCAGGTATAACAATAGCTGTTATAAGTGATTCTGAAGCGATGCTTAATCATTTCACAATCGGTTCTACACATTGTTTGCACTTCATGCCACTAAATGTTTAATGTTTATGCTTACCACAAGCATTCGTTTGCAGTTGCAGCGTGGATTGGACTCTCGGGGTTATCTACACAAGTTATTTGCTTTTCTCACAACATTTCAAATCACTGCAAACAGAAGATGCAATAGCCGAAAAGGTTTCAAAGTGCATAGAGCGCCTCATAAGCCAAGCAACAACAACAACAAAAACAACAACTGCAACAACAATACTTGATTCTAACTGTGCTGGGCACATTGCGCAAACATTTGAGGCAACCCAAAACGAAGTCAGAGTCCAAACTGTATGCAAATATTTGCTCAAAGTCCGGAGTTCGAACTCCGTGCAAAGCGACCAATCGGAAAATCATTTTATCATCCGTTGCAGTTTGTTTAGTGAAAGAGAGAGAAGCAAAGAAAGAGGGAGAGCGATGGAGGTAGTTATTGTTATTTGGGCTGCCAAATTTCGATTCCATTTTCATTTCCCAAATCTGCGCCGCGTGCTCAACGCACTTCAAAGCATGTGCCGCTCTCTCGTTCCTGCTCTCTCCCCCTCTCTATCTCTTTCTCTCTCTCTCTTTGACTTTTGCGTTATCTTGCGCACTTTGTTCCATTCCGCTTTACGACTCCATTTGACGTATTACAATTACCGCTAACACTTCCCACCCGCACAACACGCACCTCTTCCCATCTTTATGACTTGCATCCCAAAAAAAAACTACGCTTTGTGTTCTCTTTATTCCTATCTCGGATCTATTGCTATCTGTGCCTTCATATCCGTTTTTATAGCCCATTTCCCACTCTGGCTAGTACCTACATACGTTTGTTGTTTTCGGCTCTTTCTCCAGCAATGACATTTTAATTGCTTTATTGCATTTTTTTTTTCGCTTTTGACATTAACTTTTTCTTCTACGATTTTTTTCGGTTGTTTGCTTTGTGCTTATTGTCGTGTGCCGCCTTACGTTGCGTGTTACGTCATTTGCGTAATTGCAGTTATGGGCCACACCGTTTCCCTCTCCACAAAACAAAAAACAGCAACAACAACAAAATCTCTAACTTCAAAGCAAAATGAGGTCAACATTGTTTTGGGCCATGTTGTTTGTTGTCGTTTCTGTTGTTGTTGCAGTCAATTTGAAATTATCGGTCAACTTTTTTTTGTCTGCCGCTTGTCAAAAATTAATCAGATAAATATGTCACACGACAATCTCGAGCAACTCCTACGCCGAAAAGGTCAAACTTGTTTATGTGAAACGCGGACAACAAACACAACAACATGAGAAATAAGCAAACAACAATAACAATAACATGTAATTAATTGCTTAATGGAAAATTTTACAACTTACGCAGTCAACGAACAATTTCAACAATTTTCAGTTTGAAACAAATTTGCATTAGAATTTGTCTGCAGTTATCCACCGTTGGCTTCGTGTGTTCTCAATATGAGAATTCCACAAATATTTGCAGCTAAAGTGAAAATATGAAGAACACGCGGCGCGGCGAAGCTTCGAAGCAGAGACTGAGACTGAGACGTTGGCGTCGACGCGTCCGAATGCGCGGAAATGAAAAAGTGCACTGGACGAATGAAAGGCAGCAAGCGCAGCAGCAGCAACAGCGGCAGCAGAGATCGCAGCCAAAGATCTGCGCACGAAGTTGTTGTTGCACTTGCACAAGCACGCAGAACCAGCCGCACTGCACGTTGAGAGAGAGTGAGTGAGTGTGTTGGTGAGAGAGCGCGTTGGCTGGTAAGCCGGTGTGCCGGCTTAGGTGAAAAGAGCGCACGAGCCAAAATGTTTCCAGCACAACGAAGAGAGCAACATCAACATGTTGCTTAGCCGCAATGTTGCCAAGGCGAACTAATTGAATTTCGTAGTGTGATTAAATGGCGAGTTAATCAATATCAAATAGTCGAAAAGAGATTTTCCAAATATATATTGACAGCTTAGCAAATAAACTGTGTTTCTGTTGTGAACTAGAACTGTGCAAGACATTCCAAGCTGGCATTTCCCACAGCAAGAACCAGGCTAATAATCAGAAATATGAATGTTGATGATGAGGTTGCCAACATCCCCGCTGCTAATGAGAGCAGCTCATCAGCAGGTGAAGATTGCAGCTGAGACACACTCATCACACTCACACAGACACACACAGCTAGCTTCGGGTCCGGAAGCCTGAGAAACTTTTGAATTGTTTCATAAAATGCACAAAGTTGCAGTTAATTGTGTCAGACAGAAATGACAGGCTGATGTTGCTGTTGCAACAACACCAACAACAACAACTCGAATGGGAGCCCAAAATGAAGCCATTTTTGTAGACAGTCTTCTGGTCTTTCATTTCCATTTCGATTTCGTCTCTGTTCTGCATTTTGTCTTTTTAGTTTTTTTCTTTTTTTCGTTTGCTTGCGGCAGCTGGCATCAGGTTATATGCTAATGCCAACAAGGATCTTGGAATCTCATCGCATATATAATTTATGCTGGCTTATTGGCAGCTGTTGTTGCCGCAGCTTGCCACAGCTTGTTGCCGCGTTCGCCTCCGTTGCCTTTGCCTGTTGCATGTAGATTTGCATAAATTTCATATGCAACATGTGGCCAAAGCGGCGAGTGGGCGACGTCTTTGACATTGGCATAAAGCAGCGCAAATGTAACTTGAACTTCAAGAAGCCAACTCGCTCCAAAATAGACATCAATGTTCAGGAAGCACACAGCACAGCACCGCGGAAAAAAAAAGAAAAACAAAAACATATCACGGTGAAATTTTGCAGCACGACCTCGTTTCGTTTAACAAGCCTGGCCAAGAAGAAGAGTAGGAGGAGAAGGAAGAGGGGAGCAGAGGAAGGAAGCGGGTGGCAGGTAGTCGAAAAATATGAAAAATATGTTTGGCAACGGGTCGATCAATGATCGTCGCCGCGCTGCTCGATCGATTATGATCAACAGTTCGATTTTAATGAGTTCGCGCGCCAAAAAGTGAGTGAGCGAGAGGGAGAAGGGGGGCACAGTCAGTCAGTGTGGTGGCAACGTCGATAAGCAGGTCACTTTTTGTGGCATGAGAAAGGCAACAACTGAAAGTAAAAGACAAAACGACAGTCTGCCCTCTCTCTCACACACACTCTCTCCCTCTCACTCTCAGTCTCTTGGCGGCAGACAGGATGAGAGGAGTCGCCAGTCATCGAGTGACCCAATTTCGCTTTTTAATGGGGTGCCAAAGGCCGCCTCAAGTCGGTATGTGCCAAAAAGATTGGCTGGCGATCAGTTTTTGCGATCGCGATCGCCATCGATCTTTTCAGCTACAATTGCAATTCATCTTTATTACATTCTCAATGGAGATTCTCTAGAGAGACAGAGAGAGGGGCACTCACTTTGATTTTCACGCTCAATTAATGTTTATGACAAGTGATTGTGTCGCGGCGATAACTCAACGCTTCGGACTTGGACTTTGCCACGATTTGCGTGTGCTGCTTTGGCTGCTGCGGCTGCTGCGTCTGCCTCAGAATGTTGCACTGTTTGCGCATAGAAAGTTTTGTGTTTGCAAAGTCGATGCGATTTGAATTTATGTGGCAAGCTGCCTGCTTGACATGTGAAAATCAAATCTTGATTGATGTTATGACTGCGGCGACGGAATCGCATTCGAAATCAAATCGCAAGGAGTGTGCAGCAGAGAGAGAGAGAGAGAGAGAGAGAGTGAGTGAGTGAGTGGGGAAAGAGAAGGCAGATTAGTGAAATGAAACCGTATTAGAGTCGCAAGTCGCAAGTCTCGACTCTCGACTCTCGACTGTCTCGATTGTGTGTCGGTTGTGTGGGCAATCGAGTCGCTTAATCCAGATTCTTGGCTAGTTTTCCACAAAGTTGATATCCTGTTGCTGGTCTGTGGGGCATGCAACAACAAACAACAACACCACCACGTGCCAAATCCCTTAAAGCTGCAATTACAAAGCTGTCTTCAGCACATCTCGATGTGCCTCTCTCTCACCCTTCTTGCAACCAATTTGGCAACAAGTTCGTGGCAATCCCTAAAATGGTTAGCTTGGTCAGCTTGGCGGTTGCGTTGTGCCCCCTCTTGCTCTCTATCTGCCACCACGGTGCATCAACAGCTGGCGAAAATAAGCGCCCCCCGTCCAAACGCTGTTGCATGCCACTTATTTTCACCACAGCAGCGGCAAAACAGCAACAGCAGTCGAAGCACTGGAATTTGAATTGAGAGATTAAAACGCTGTCCTCCAGCTGCAGTTTCCCCCTCCTTCTACCCTCTCTTCCCCCTCCCTCTGCGCCACCACTCGCCCACACACAATTCGCGGTGTCAGCTTTTAGACAGAGATGGACGGACTTGGAGACCGAAAATTCATGGTCGCCAGTTGGTTCTACAAGCAAAGCGAAAACAGCGAACACACAAAATCCAACAACAACAACAGCGATTGCAACAGTTGCGCGTACTTTTTGCAGTCAGTGTCATGACATGAACACCAAGTGCGCCAAGTGAAAGCAGGTTAAATGCAAATAAAATTCTGCAACTATACGTTACGATTTACGATACACGATATATTCACGATATATCACAGTTTATTTATAAACTGAAAATCACAAAAATACTGAGCAGCATCTGCGTGCACATTTTTGGGCCTCTTCAATTTGATTACTTTTGATTATCATTATTATACACGTTTATATTTGGTTATCATGCGGGTCATTTATTCCCCACAAAAACTTATTTAATCATTTCGCTGCGTGTGTACTCCGCGAGATAGAAAGTGCCAGCTGAATCAATTACGACCCAAAAGGTTTCATTATTTAAATATTTCATTTAGCCATCGATTACATTTCAAGGCAACATTTGCTTTGCTTATATCACATCAAGGCAAAATTATGACAATTGTTTGTTAATATGTTAAGAAATGGAATTCCCAAATATTTACAAGGTTAACTTCACATTCCTTTAACGTGACTCAACTTGAAAGAAAGGATTTTTTAAAACTCAACTTTATATTATTTAATTTGCAGTTAAGTTTCTTGTTATGGGGTTTTTTTATATTGTTAACATCTTGGGATTTTTCTTATAAATTGCAAGCAACTATTTTGAAGTACTAATATTATTTGCAATTTATTTCAAATTATCTAAAGGTACTAAAGGAATTTAAGTGCTTAGTTTTGTGAGTTATCAATTTTTCTCAATTTTAAAAAAATATTTTGTTTGTATTTGAAAGAAACGAAAAAGGATTGTATAAATCTAATTTATATTATTTAACTCTTAGTTGCATATTGTATTGGAATTTCGGAATACTCTTCATTTTAAAACAACTATTCAATTATTTCTTTTAATTCCAATTAATTTTGAAAAATATTAAAGTAAATTAAAGGAATTTAAGAACAAGACTTTGGGAGTTGAGTTCTCTGATGTCTTAGTCAAAAATGAAATAAGTTCTCAAATGAATTATCCTCTGCATTTTAACTTTTTCAATTTAAATGCTATTAAATTGAATTATAATTAGATTTTTATAAATAATGGGTTAAATAATGCAATATTCTAGTCAAGATCGAAACAAATTATCATTTTAAAATCATAATATTCTCATGATTTCATCAATAATTCGATGATAAATATAATGCAAAATTTTATAGTAAATGTAAGTTTTGTTACAACTTTTTAAATTTAACAAAAGCCAAATGTGACCTCCAAAAAATACGCTGCACTAAAAAACCAAATAAATTGCAGCAGTTTTTTAAGGGAAAAAAATTCTGAATATCTCCTACTGTGTTTCCTTTCTATGTCGGTCCACAGCATTATCCTTTGTTATCCTTTATGGCAGGCGCTGTCATTCACAGGGCAAGTGTAACAAATTGCGAAAGATAAATAACTACAAGTGCGATATACTATATACTTAAGCAATATGTGAATGAGCAGGTGAGCCCGCTACCTGGTGATCAACTGGACACCGATTCACAGGGTGCTGGGTTTACCTGGTAGAAAACCGCGCCCGGATTTCGCCCGAGAAGCACTTAAGAGACGTCGCGACGTGCTAATGATTTTGGTAGTTGTTGTTGTTTTATTTTTGGCAAAAGGTAAATGCACTATGGAGCGAGAGAGATAGAGAGAATACAAAATCGGGAATGGGAATATTGAGTGGACATGAATGAATGTGAAAGTGTTTAAAGATTTATGATATGAGGCAACACCCAGGCGCAGTCGCAATTAGCTCACGTGAAAGTGAAATGTTCTCAACGAAGTGCGGACAAGTAGGTAGGGCAAACAAGAGAGAGAGAGAGAGAGAGAAAGAAGAGTGGGAGGCAGAGATACAAATGGAAGGAGTAAGCAACAAGAGAGAGGGAAATATAAAACACTTTAACGCTTGAGCATCATAAATCACAATGGGACATCATGTTCGTAGTCAGAGTCGGAGTCCTTGTGTACTCCATGTCAGCTGGCCAACTGTCAAAACAGCAGTGGCCAAAATGTGAGTAACGGCTAAATAATAATGTTGCCCAAAAGCGGACACACACAACAAGAAACCCAAACCGAGTAACTGGAAACAGTCCCTGTGGGTTAAGGTAAACGCCACGAAATGAACGTTCATTTATCATAAAAGTCGAAGACTTGAGCAGAGAGGGGAAACAAGCAGATGGAAGGGGGCAGGAAGACAAGTCTTTGCAGCTGGCCAAAATGGGGTCAGGCACACAGGAAGCCCGTCAAGTGTCGCCAGTGTTGTCGTCGTCGTCGTCGTCGAGGAGGAGTTGGAGAACTCCGACTCCGACTCCAACTTCAACTCTCTCGCCAAATGGCTCAATGAACTGTAATTTGAGCGCTCGGTAATTTGCCGAATTCGAATGCGAATACGAATGCTTATGGCCCGAGGTGTTGGCCACAAACAACAGCAACAAAAAAACTTAATTCATTGACCAAAATTGGCCAAGAAAGAAGCGCTTAAAGAGGCGGCAAAGCAAAAGGAAGAAGCGACAGGAAGGTTTCCTCGCCAGGCTTGGCTTCGATTTGTTCCTCTCTCTCTCTCACTCCCTCTCTCTCTTTCCCTATTTCTTCTGGCTGAGTGTGTGGGTGCGTATGTAATTTAAGACTTTCTCGCTTGGCCCCTGTCTGTTTATGTCGTTTTGGGGGCGATACTTGCAGCTTTCAAAGGCCACCAGCTGGCCTGATGCGGGTTTGCCTCAGGCACAGGCTCAGACTCAGACGCAGATTGCAGAGGCAGCTGCTTGCCCCATCCTCCTTTTTCGTTGTTGTGTTGGTGGCTGTTATGAGTTGGCCTGATCAGGCGAGCAGGCAGGTTGAGTAAGCCACGCAAGAATGCAGCGATAGGTCAACAAGTTATCGATAATATTCATGTTCTATGTAGAAAGTTAACCATGAAAGTTTCATAAGTGGGCGTTACAGATATAAGCTATGAATTGTAATGTCATCAATAATGTATTGAGTTAAGACATGAATTGTAAAGTTATCGATAGTATATTGGGTTGAACAATAAATTATAAAGTTATTGATAACATGCTGAGTTAGGAAATTAATTTTAAATATATCTGTAGTATATTGAGTTAAGCATTAATAGTTAAACATATATATAACATATATAGATAACATATTGATTGATATACCGATCTAATCAATATATTTTATAACACATCAATAAATCGATATATTTGTAATTGTTATCAATGAAATCATAAGGAAAGAAACGAAACGAAACGTAATTAGCTCTAAAGGTCAAAAAACAATTTGTTAATCAACTCTAAGCAGGAATCGATTTAAATTGTGCTGACACGATTGTTAAGCTAATTTACACGACTATCGATAGTACAAAAAATGTCTTTACTATCGATAGCTGCGTGAGTTAGTAGTTCATTATCACTACTACCTTTCTTTTCTATCATTAACGACAGATTAAACTCTCTTGAAGGCGCTGAAACTGAAATAAAATTTGATTGATCCAGTTTTCAATGCTGTAGATAAGAAACTCTATCAGTTGATAAAAGTTATCGCAGTATTTCAAACTCAATCGCTGTCTTTTACGAGGAGTTAACTGTTCTCTGGCAAACAGTAAGTCACCATAAAAGAAGAGTTGTGACATTTTTAAAAGCCACTTGCAGCTTCTCGTTGACTTCATTTGACTAGCGCAAAGACTCAATTTATGGCATTGCCAAATGACAAAAGTCCATTAAAATTTGGCAGCCGGAACCGCATGAAAAACCAAAAAAATAACATAAACTGTCAAAATGAGCAAAGGAAAGAAAAACTGGAAAAAACTGTTGCACTGTGCAGAGAGCGAGTGTGTGTGTGGGAAAACCGTTGGAAAAACACGTCGCTGTTTTGCTGTCACAGCTCGTCGTCGTTGTCGTCGAAATGGAAAACACAATTAGATGACCTAATAAATATATATTCGGATGCACACACACTGACATCGGGACATCGGGACATGGACATCGACATGGACATGGACATGGACGCAGCGAGAAGTCGTCGCAAGAGCAGCAGCGAAAGCCCAACAATGGCAACACGAACAACAACAACAGCGGTGCAGCGAAAAAAGAGGTAACAATTTTTGGTAATGCAAAAATTTGTATGGGAATTACCTTGACTCTGGAGATCGTGAACGTGTCGGAGGGCAGCAGGCAATTTTCATCGGCTCGGCGAGTGAATTTCAGTCTGACTTTGAGTCTAAGCCTTACTTACTCTGCGCCCTGGCTTAGAGCGTCCTCATTGTGTGCCTTTATTGGTGCAGTCACAGCGTGACTTGTCGCTGTTGTTGTTGTTTCTGGTGTTTGCTGTTGCTGTTGGTTAAGGTCTTCTAATGTTTTTGGTCATGGGAAAGTGTCGCTCGGAGGCATGAAGCGTCTTGCTTAGATGCCTTAGAATTGTCAAGCAATTGCTGCAAAATATATGCACGAATCGCAGTGAAAGTTGAGCAAAGGAAGTCCAGCAATGATTGAGAGTTGAGGAAGCCATTGCAATCGCTTTAACTTTGCGAAAGGGTTAAGTTGCCTGTCGAAGGCAAACTTCTAAAGGGAGCAAAAGAAGGAGTTGCCTTTAACGGAGATAGACTGCTGCTGGAAGTGATCTTTGCGAAAAGAGACCGATGCGCATTCAATTAACCTGATTTCATTTGTCACAATTACTCAGTCGAAGTCGAGCAAACTTTCCAAACAAACAAAAACTCAAAAGGAAAAGGGCGAAGAACTGATGACAGCCGATGATTCTTTATTGCAGCAGAGAAATGTAGTTCATAATGATTATGAATTAGTCTGGGGTACAATAAGTTGTACTGGAACTTTTATAAATGATGTCTGTTTAATTTCGTTAAAAATGGCAATATTATTTAGTGAATTATAATAAAAACAAAATGAGAAAATTAAAATTTGTAATTTTTGGATATGGCAGGAATCTTTAAAGATCTCTCGAACAAAAATGTAGAATAAATTTCCAGAATAATATTAAATGTTTAGATATTTGAAATTCAAATGCAAACAACTATTTAGAAATTAAGATATCAATATATGTATGTAATAAGATATAAAAATTCTTATAGTCAGAGATAATAACTTTTATGTATCTCAAAAAAAAGTCATTAAAATCATTTAGAATGTAAACAAGAATTACTTTCAAAATATTTAAAATAAATTTTGTATAAAATATAAAGATTTACATCTAATATATTTATATCTAATATACTATAAAATGTCCAGAAATAAATGTTTAATAAAATTATTTTAGAAATATAACACATATTTTAAATAACTATTTTCCATTTTAAAAGAACTTCACAATTAATTCTGATACGCTGCAAACTCTTTAAACATCTCGCAGCTAAGGAACTTTTGTTGACCTAGGAAGTGAAAACCAGAAGAGAGATCTTTCTCTGTCTCTTGAGGCTGGTTTAATTGAAAGTTGTGCTACCATTTTGCCCTTAATTGACTGACACTATTAGCCCAGTCTGCAGTTTGTTGTTGTTACTGGCATCTTATCAGCATTCAATGATTATCAGCTGCCATTAAGTTAACATTTAACTCACGTCACAAGCCAACCAGCGAGAAGAGAAAGAAAGAGATAGCTGGTGTTGTGGAGAGACAGAGAGAGAGGGGAGATGAGGTACAAGCTCCTTTCGGTGCCTCTTTATCGTCGCATTCATCTGCCTCATTTATCATCATCGAAAAATGTGAAGCGTGTTGAGTTTGCTTTTGCTATGGATCGCTTTGCTTGCCTCTGACTTTGTATCTGACTCCGACTCCGACTCCACTTCACTCCACTGCAGCCATGGCCTGGCTGGGGGCTCATTGTTTGGACAGGCGCGTTCGCTCCAACAGAGTTTTGCCGACCACATTGTATGACCCACATTGGGGAGCAGCGCGAGATAGAATGAGATAGAGCAACGGAGACAGAGAGACAGAGAGAGAGAGATGAGACGAGATGACTTCCTCGAGACCATACGCTCTGTGTGTTGTATCTTTTTTTTTCGGCTGTCGCTTTTCAGTGATAAATATATGTTACACTTTTTTACTGTTATTGCGCCCCGCATGTGTTCGCATTTCTCTCTCGGTCTTCGGTTTTTCAGTTTTTTTTTAGCGGGGATCTGTAGATCTCTCAGAGTGACCGAAACTCTTCCTTTCAAATGCACATTTTGGCCATTAATCGTTGCGTCGTCGTTGTTTTTTCTAATTAAATTGCGGCCAAGCTGCATGTGGGTGTCGTGTCTACACAACACACAATTCGATAATTATTCTACAGCTTAAGAATTGGTAATTGAATTTTCGACTTTTACTTTGCATATACCCCGTTGACTATTTTTGGTCAAGTCTCATAACTCAGACAAAGTGGGGCAATTATACACAGAGAAATTCTTTCTATTGCCATGTGGGTGGTCCATCATTAGATTGTGTTTTTTTCGTTGTTAGTCTAGTTTATCGGATGACTGCATCTAAACATTGAACCCTAGCGATGCGATGTATGCTTAAGTAGCAAACATGCCCAACAATTACCGAGCGCAAACACATAAATTCCCCCAGTCAGAGAATCTCTCTCAAAGGAAGCGCCAGCGAGAGCAGCAAACTTGCAGAATTTGGAGCAGATTGTTTATCATACGAGTATTTTTTTTTTTTTTTTGTAGCATAAGAAATTCCCCGACAAAAAACCAACCGCAGACTTTGAGCCCAGTTAGAAGCGTTTTAACTGTTTTATTTTTCCTTTTTTTTTTTTTTTGGCAATGGCCTCGTCGCTGATTGTGTCAGCGCGATAATGCCCAGGCTTGAGGCTTGAGGCAAGCGAGAGAGAATGGAACGGAACTCTTTGCGGCTGTCTCCGTCAAACAGATTCCCAGCAAAGATTCTCTTCTTGCCCCAACCACGTGCCCCTTTTTTTTTTTGCTTATTTTTTGTGGCGTGGCGTGTGAAAGCACAAATTCTGATTATAAACCCCAAAAGCAACTGACTAGCGACTGTAATTTATAGACTAGCCTCACAGACAGACAGACGGACAGACAGATGCCCCTTTGCAACAACTCCAACGCCATCTAGCAAATCTTTTACCAACTTCCCCAAAAACGCTTTTCGTTTTCACTTCCTATCGCACAAAACACAGCCAGGGAAAAAGTTCCCTCCCTCGAAAACTAAGCGCGAAAAAAAAACACATTTTATGTGTTGCTGTATTTTTTTCGGGTTTTCGTTTTTGTTTTTTTCTCATAATAAATTTGCGTGGTTTATCCTGCGGCTGGTGGAAAATTATGGTTCTTAAATTCTTCTGTTGTGCCAGTTGTTGCACTGTTGATAATGTTTGCCAAACACGAAATGAAATGGCCATAAAACTCAGTGCTCAACTCGACTTCAAGTGCAACACGTTGCTGCTGCTCTCTCATAACTGGCGTTTTGGGCATTTGTTCGAATTTAACGGAAATAAATTGCTGCACCAATTGCACGCTCTTTAAAATATACAATTTATTCCTCGCTAACTGAAAACTATAATGTTACTTGGCTTTGCTTCGCTTGGCTTGGGGGCGCAAAATCTCAAATTGATAGTGTAACACAATTCGATGGCGAAAGATATAAAAAAATGCGAGCTCAACTGGTTTAGGAAATCATCAACTTTTGCATATTTATGTTATTGAATGCGATCTAATAATTTATTTAACCAATTGCTTAAGCTTAAGATGAGTTTGTAAACTATTAAAAATTTATGAATGAATTTAACGGTTTGCTCGAAAATAAAAGCATAAGACGAACCAATTTAGTTAACATTAAAATTGATAGCATTTTAAACTTTGATAACTCAATATAGCTAATCAAAGACATTCAATGTGGTCTTACAATAAATAATAAATAAATTCATTAATTAGAGCACTCAAAAAATGATTTATTGCTCATTGAAAATGCATTATTTTTTTTTAATATTTTTTCAACACTAATAATAAATGTAGATAAATAGTTGAATGCTTTTCCGAATTTATAATATTTTTTAATATGCAAATAAACTTAATTGATCTAAACAAAAAGCGCTTTGTCTCACTTTGAACAGCCATTTAAATAATATGATTATTAAAAATTATTTTTGAATTGCTCAAAATATTATTGACAAATTTCAAAAGTTTCTTAATAATTTAAGTGCTCATAATTGAGTTGCTTAAAATCAATTCATCTAGTTTAAGTCGATTATGTATTGTTAACCCAATTTTTAGGTTGTCAATTGCAAGATTAATATTTATTTTTCAGCCTTCAATAGAAAAAGATTTCGTTATTTACATCAATGTAGGCCAATGTGCATTGTATTTGTTGAATTGCATTTCTTTGAAAGTGGAAAAAAGTATTTGCTAAATTCTTTAAAATTCTATTAAGTTTAAGCTCATATTTAGTAGCAATTATTTTGTCATTTTCTGATTATTATCAATTAAGATTGTAAATTAGAGCTTAAAGGCATTCGAAAATTTTTATATTAAAATATGAATGCATTTAGTTCCTTAAATGTTTAAGTACTTTCTATAATCATTTGACAATGCAGAAAATGCAATAAGCAATTATTTTATTTGATTTGCCGCCGCTTGGCTAATTATTCTATTGGCAAATGAGTATTATTATATTATTATTATTATTGCAGCTGAAGCTGTCAGTTTTAGCCATTCGACCGGCCATTTGCAGTTGTCATTAGCAGTTGATATGCCATTTAGCTAACAACCACTGTCAAAATATGCTTATTTATTGTAATAATAATTCATTTGATTAACTCTCGAGTTGGACCCCAGAGCCAAGCGACTTCCAATTGTAGTCGGAGTCGGAGTTTGAGTTGGAGTCGAAAACTAAACGCCCCATTAGCCTTTCTAAACCAGCCGAAAGAGAGGCTCAATTCGGGGGCTCGGGTTATAGCTCCTAAATGCGCTCACGTTTAAGTTGTCCGAAATACGACATGGCTTGGGATATGGATGAGGATGGAGACGTGGATGTGGACGTGGACGTGGCTAGTGACTACTGTGTGTGCTCTACAGCTCTACAGCTTAGCAGCCCCTGCAGGAAAGGAATGGAAAGTTTTGTGGCCTGATCGTGGATGTTGCATTGGTTTTTTATTGAGCCATTATTAAGTTATAAACACGTTGCTATTGATACAAATACAAATAAATATTGCAAATACTCGTAGATACAACAACAACAGCAACAAAAAAAAAAAAAAAAAATAGACTCGGCAATTGTTTAGAAAGACAGCAAGCCAAGCGAGAAGCGAGAAGTGAAAGGTTGCAACATGGACAAGGACCTGCCTCAGATTTTAGTTTGGTTTGGACTAGACACTTTGTTTATGTGCAATTTAGTTGCACATTTCGGTGGAAAGTTGCTGTGGCTTGCAGACGATGCTCGAGCGGGGCCAACAAATGTTATAAATAAATATTGCCATGTTTTGATATTCTGTGTGTGAACAGGCAACAACAACAACAACAGCAACAACAGTAACTTGCAACGTGGGCGAGTCTTTTGCGGTTTTGGGATTTGCGATGTGTTCGCTGTGCATTTGTTTTAATGGCCCATTTCAAATTGAGTTGTAGCCGAAGTCAACTCAAGATTGGGCAACTATAGTACACTGTCTGCCATGCCTCCAACCTGACTGCCAAGTGGGCGTCCATCCGGAACATGGGGTGGAACCACGAGCCCAACGTGATTGCATACAGTTCAATTTGTGCAGCATCATTTAGCCAAGTTTTTACTTGTGTGTTGTGTTGCGGGCTAGGGAAACAATTAAGCGCGTCCAGGGAATGGCAAACAAAAACAAAACAACAAGAAAACAATTGAAATATCACAATCGCAGTCACAGTCACCGTGTATCAGTCACGGTTGCAGCACAGCCACAGCAAATGCAGTGAAGGGATCGTTCTGATTTTGAGGTCACCTTAGAGCTTTCACATTCTGCAGCGACAAGCGAAAATTGGCAAGGTGTAAAGTCTGAAAGGAAATAGTGCCAATTGTGTATTGATCTTGATGGGGATAGAAGATGAGCTGCCATGAGTTGTTAAAATACGTTGAGTGAACAAAGTGAAAGTATTATTTTTGTAGACTTTGGTTGACAGAATTGCATGTTTAGAATTTAAGAACATGTCATTGTTATCTTAAGGAAATAAAAATCCATCAGATGGACATATTGTGTACTTGAATAGCTGTGAGATGGCAGCATTGAATGTTTAGAATTTTTAAACCAATGAAAACGTCTAAGAGTAAACATATTTTTATGTACTTAAAGGAAACAGAAACTGATCGTCTTAAAGCTTTGACAAAAAATTGAAAGTTTCCATTTTCCAGACAATGCATAAAAATTAGATCTTCAGCTTATAATTATAATATTTAGAATGCCATATTTTTATTGTTTATTTTAAGTGAACTTAATTTCACTACAAAGTAATGAAAAAGAATAATAAATAGATGTTCTAGATGTATTGTTGATGACAGCCACATTTTTATACCTTTGAGGCGGGATATTGACAAATCGAAGTTAAAGAATTCTGTTTGCAGGACTTTGAGATGACAACACATTAAAGGTTTAGAACATGAGAATCTATCTATCGTAGAGTTTATTATTAAAATTTGAGTTTGTAGTTTTTAAAATTTCATATGCCATTTTATTTTTGGTAGAATGAATGTGCAAAATAAAATAAGTATGAAAGATAAATTCGAGTGTGCTGTAAGATACCCGCTATCCACTTTTAATAAAAGCAAAAATACTAGAATATACCGATGGCTGTATTTGGTATATGAATCTAGTACTATATTTTAAGTATTCCATAAAATACAAAATATATCAGATTGTCATCCAAAGCAACTATGACCCGCTTTTGTCATACACAAGTATTTCTTTAATAACTTTATTTAATGACAAATGTTCGTATTGAAAGTGACTAACAAAAGAAACTCCTTCAGCGCTTTATCGCCACTAATTCTATAATAGCAAACCTAGCATAACAATACATGGTCACTTTAGATTTAAGAGGCAAAGTTTAATGCTTTCACGTATAATGAATAATTTGTATTCTGCTACGCATATAAGCCAGCATATTAAAATGTTTGATGTGCGCTAATGTAGAGTCGACCTCTATTTGTGTGTGTTAATGATGGATCATTTAAGATACTGAGCCTATCAAAAATTGAAAGTTATGTCATCATTAATCTTAATGCCCAGTCGCAAACAGAGGTGGCGCCTCTGCAAAAAGATTAGCATCGCATCACAAACTGCAGTAAAGCTAAGACTGTGACCTTTTAAGACCAGTTAACAGACGAAGCTAAAAAACTGAAACATAAAGATAAACATGAAAAGCTAATATGGGGGCTGGCACATTAGATCTTCGCTGACGTTTTCAGCAATTAGCGGGATTAATTGCTTTCGTGTAGAGCTGACTGCCGACGCAAAAATGGAGTTGAAGATGGAGATATAGATGAAGTTGGAGTTGGAGATGGCGATGCAGACCTCACCTAGTAACCTCCCAAAAATACAAAAAAAAAAAAAGGAAAAACAATTAGAATCCGACATAAAGAATATACAAAGAGCTTGACATTTGAATTAGACGAGAGAGTCAAACCCACAAAAGAAACTGGAACTGGAATTGACTTTGTGGATATGGATACGGAATTGGGAGCTGTGGGCTCCATTTTTGGTCTGCTGCCAGTGCTCGGATGCAACGCACCGACTCAGTGAGCAACTCAATCCCCCCTCTCAACTCTGCTTCCCCTTTGCTGTCAAATTGCAGTGGCTGTTGCTGTTGCTGCTGCTGCTGCTGCTGCTGCTGTGGTGGGCGTGACACTTGGAGCCAGCCCACACACAAATACACATTATGGAACAACACCAGCAGCCGGGTGAAGCCAATAAATGGCATTAACCAAATGTGGTAAAAACAATTTTGAAACTTGTTAATAAGTGATCGTTGGCATACACACACACACACAGTCGCACACATACACACACTAGACATCCCTCGGTGCTCAGAAAATGTTTTCATTTTTCAACAAATTTCCCACAATTGTTTGTTGTAGGTGTGTTTGATTTCTTTCGACAATATGCTTCACTGACCAGGCCAACTGAAAAACCAACTTCAGTCAGTTGCGCTGGCAAAAAAAACCAAACCCAATTCCAGTTTCAGTCGCTCTCAGGTCTCATATGCAAATTTGCCTCGAAGCTGTTTGGGTTTCTTGGTGGCCTCAGAGATTAGTGTGACAGCTGAGCGACGATTTGTTGAAAAATTATGGACAGTAGTCGCTGCCAGAAACAATAACAATAAATTTCAATATGCGACGACGACTGTGCAGAGAGTGAAGGAAATGAAGAAGGCGAAGGCGAAGGCGAAGGCGAAGTAGGAGTTGCCGCCGATAGAAATTGGTAGCAGGAAGCATAATAATATTGGTTGGGTGGGGTCCTCTGTGTAGCCTCTGTATAATGATGTGTAATATTTGCACAAAGCGATTCGCCATTAGAAAGTTGCCGAGATTAAGCTTAATGCACTTGAAATGAAAGCTGCCAGCAATGAGCTTTCAAAACTCAAATGTGCTTATCACAAAGAGTGACCCCAAAGGCTATTAGTTTTAATGGCTAGCAAAACGAAAAAACGAAAAGAAAAAGCACCTTCGAAGAGCTTCGATTTAAAATAAATTTTCAAAACACAAATGTGCTTATCTCAAGGAGTGACCCCAAAGGCTATTAGCTTTAAAAGCACCTGCACAGAGCTTTGACTTACCCCAAAAAAAAAAAAATGCACTTTACACAGAACGAAGGGAAATACCCTTTTTGGAAGCAGCTCATTAAAGTCACTTTAACATACCTGCAAAGATAAATAAGAAGGCGTCAAAAAAAAGTGTCATTAAATATAAATTTATTTGTTTATTTTTTTGTTTTTGAAAACTGAAAGTGCTGGCTTTTAATTGTTAAGCAAATAAAAAAAAGAAGGCACATAACATAGCTCATGAAAGAAATCAAAAGTGAATTGCTACGTTGATCCAATCCAACAATTACTTTGACAACAACAACAAGCAGAAGTGGACTTTTGACACCCGCTTGAAGACTGAAGTGGCTGTGAGGAATTGCTCAGTCAAAGACAAACAGAAACTGTTTGGAGGTTGACTTTATGGTCTTTTTATTTTTTGCTCAAGCTGACGAAGATGGACTTGGAATGTTTCCACCGAAAATAAAATTGATGATGAGCGATCGCAGAAGGGAGAAGGGGAAAGGAGTAGGAGGAGGCGTGTCAGCGTATTTACATTTCAATTGTAAAAGGTCGGGAGCCGGATGAAGGCGTTGAAGTCGGCGACAGTCGGCGCCTCAGGGTTAAGCAAATTGCGCATCCATCGCAAAATATGCGGGTCAATAAATGAAATGCGATGGCGATGGCGATGAAGTTGAAGCTGAAATTGGTGATGCCAAATTATGCAACCCAAGTTGAATAGCTGCTGAGCTGGTGAGTGGCCTGCCTCAGTCAGTCAGTCAGTCATTCAGTCAGTCAATCTCTCAGTCAGGTAGGCAATCGTTTGGAGCTGCTCATTAATTTCATAAACGCAGAAGAAATGCAACAATGAAACCGAAACCCATACTTAAAAATAGCTATAGCTAGTCTACCTGCTTGCCTCCCCTGCAACTACTGTTCCCCCCTTTGTCTTATGGCTCTCCTCTGTTGCCATCTCGCATCTCCCATCATAGACAAAAGCGCGCGCGCATTTGGCACACCTCTGTTGCCGTCTCTTTCACTATCCCCATCTCTCTCTAGCGCTCTCTTGGGGGAATTGAAGTTGCAGCCTTGGCTAAGGCGTGTGTGATGATGATTATGGCCTAATGGTGGGGCCTGTTGGCATGCCAGTGTGCAGATAACAACAACAACTAAAACAACCGCAGCACAACAACAATGCAACAACAACAACTACAACAACTGTGTGGCACAGTCGATGGCCGCCAGTTGCGCCGCGTTTGAAGCAGCGCGTAAAAAATGGCAAATAATTTTGCGCTCTGGCTGATTAGTTGATGCCTGCCTGATGCCTAAGCGGTCTACATAGTGGACAACAAAGAGAGGGGAGGGGAAGGTGCTTGCTATTGCGGTGGGGTAGAAAATATCATGAACAGGTCAATGCTTTCGTTGCACTCGAAACAGCAAAAAGAATGCAAAGTGGTTTTGCTATTTTCTGCCGCAAAATGCATATCAGCAAACGCATTCAACAATAACAATTTGCGCACAAAGAATTTATAACTCGATTGAAATGTGTATACGAATTTAAGAATAGAGAAACATACAGAAAAGTTATAGGTAGGCATTGAGGAATGAGGTGCAAATTCATAAAATGATTGTGCAACAAGATTCTTGATTCAAATTTCACGAAAATGTGTTTTATAAAGAACTAATTATAAAAGTAACATTGAAGGAAAGTATTTGCTATTGTTTGAATATTATATATCTACAATCAAAAGGATATAAATTTGTATTCAAACTATTGAATTAAGTCCTCCATTGATTACTATTATATAATATATAATAGTATTCAGTATAACTTTATAATGTTAAATATAGAAAAGCGATTTATACAAGTATTGGGAATTGCGATGTAGTTAACCCAATGTAGTTATGTATAAACCAATAAACAATGTAGTTATTTATGTATTTTTTTTTAATTCCGTTGAGTTTGATCTCTTAAATTGAGTGCTTTATTAATTGATATTATATACTCTGTAGTTTTTTATATACTAAATATATAATATACCGGTACAGCTACGGACCTCCAGTGGTCTATGCTTTGCCCCGTACAGGGGCAGCCGGTCCTACCTAAACCTAAATATATAATATTCCTACCAAAATTTAAAAGTTTGCATACAATTAAGAAAAATTTGCTTTTTTACTGTAAAAAATACAGAAACTGTAAGCTATATTAAAAAAGAATTGAAGATCAATAATATTCTTAATATAGAATGCATATCATTGTCTCAAATGATTTTATTTTTTATAGAGATCAAAAATGGCCATTATGTATCTAACACCTAATGCTGTAAAAACTAATCATATACATATTGTAATTCTAATTCATAATGAGATCAGTTAATTCACTTCAGCATTCTATAAAAGAGATTTGGCCAACTTAAATTTGTGTTTACAAATTATCTGCCAAAGAACAAATTGAGACAACAAAAGCTGCCTTTTTAAACAGCAGCAACTTGTCAGCCAAGTGATGAATAACATCACATAACAACGCACATTCAATGCATTTGAAAAATGAGAATAAATATTAAGAACTCAGCCATAGATTGGACAATATTGGACATTGGATTGTTGTGGGCAGCCACTCAGCGAGAAAAGCTATCAATTGAATCATCAAAAACGCAGCCTACAACAAAGACCAAAAAGAAAAAAAAAAAAAGCAGCACAGCAGCAAAGCAAAAGTGATCTATGGCTATCTTAAGATTAGCTTGTCTAGATGTCTGGGCCAGCACAATTCGATCAGATTAGATCTGGATCCGGAGAGGACAAGAGAGGGAAAACAAAGCAAAAGTGTTTTTTGTTGTTGTTGTCTATATTTGTTTTGATCAAGAGGCAAAAGCTTGGTGGGCGTTGCACATTTGTCTGTTAGCCAGATGCAGTGCACTCGAGTCTCTCCGATCTCGGATCTCGAATCTTGGGGCTTGCTGGGTTTGTTATGACGCTGACAAATTGTTTACCATATCAGCTTTTTGTCCATGTGTAACAAATGACGCCCTGACCGCTGGAGACCCGGGACACTGAGCACACGGCCCCAGTCCGAAGCACGCCCAAACACACACAAAAGATTGCGACTATATGTAACTTTTGTTAGTGTCTGTTAGTGTGTGTGTGTGTTGTGTGCTGCACTCAAGGTCGTTTCATTACTCAGCGGCGTCCTTGGATAATTACACACACGCCAAGAGACCAAGAGCAAGACGTCGACGACGACGACGAAGACCAAGTCCAAGTCGGGTTCGGTCTCAGACCGCAGACCGCGCCAAAAGAAAAATCACATAATAATAGCAAGTCAGCCAGCCGAGTGAGAGAGCGAGAGAGAGGGAAGCGTTAAGCTTTGGTTTTATTTTTTTCAATTTGAACCATCATAAAAAATGAGCAAGCCAACAAGCAAACAGAGTCGCGCGAGTCTTCGAGTCTTAAGTCCGGTCCATCCACGCAGCAGCAGCAATCTGATCTTTCGTTCTCTTCCTCTCTCGCACTCTCTCTGTCCCATGCTCTCTCTCTCTCTCTCTCTCTCTCTCTCTCTCTCTCTCTCTCTTACTCTCTTTGCATTTTCTGCAACATTACTTCCTTTTAGGCTTCTAATCGCTTGCTGACTCAACCACGTTCCCAAGTCGCCACGCTCCCCTTCTTTTTCCTCTCTGCCTGCTCTTCTCCTTCCTTTTAGCCAACTCTCTCAGCGCGCTGCGCATTCGTGCGAAAGTCCGTCGTTCTGCTCTGCTGTCCGTCCGTCTGTCCGTGCGTCTGTCTGTCCGTCTGTCTGTCCGTCTGTCCATTGTCCGTTTGTGCAATGTGTTCGCATTGTATATTTGTAGTATCTGTGGCCATGTTTAGAACAGATACGAGTTCTCAGTCGGTTCTTTCGTTCGACGTCTCCTCTCAGCAGCGTTTTCTAGTTTTGTGGCCTGGTCTGGAATGGACCGCGGACCGTGGACCGTGGACCGTCGACTGGGGAGTTCAATGCACCGCCAATGTTTGTAGCTCTACATGCATTTTGTCCGGGCCGCTGGCATTTTATGCAATTTTTTATTTGCTTTTATCTCTCAGTGAAGTGAGTGAGTGAGTGAGTACACTGCCCTACCTACCTTACTATACTACATACTATATACTATATATAGTATTTTTAGCGGGTCGCTTAGTTGCTCAAGAAGTTCCCGCAGCTCATTGCTTTTAAATCTCAGAATGTTTCAAGTATTTACCAAAATATGCAAGTTAAAAATAATAATAATGATAAATGATAGTATGATAACAATATACTATGTCTCTGTAGATATACTGTAGTAGTATTTTATATACTTTATATATAGTATGTATATATTGTATAGTATTTCATATACTAAAATTATATTTCTAATTTATATCACTTTAGAAATACTGTATATGTAGTATCTTATATACTATAGTGGTATATTATTATATACTATGCAGTATTTTGCATACTATTTTTATTGTATTTCTAGCTGGTCACTCAGATACTCTACAATCTTCCCTAGAATGCAGTTCACTGCATGTAAATATCATTAGTCTTCTCAAATATCTAAAGTAAAATATTTCGTTTATCACAACTTGAATCTTTTTGTTATATTTGTTTTATAAAGATCGCGCTCAAGGTAAAACCAATGAACAAAATAAAAAAGAGTGACCTCAACTTGCAGAAACCAGAACCAGAAAATTGCTCTTGCGCATCGGTTGAAGCAGAAGAAGCAGAAGTATACTATAGTATAGAAGAGAGGCAGCTGTGCTACGCTATTGTGTGTGTGCTACGTCGCTGCTGCCATTGTTGCGATAACAATAAAATGTGGGTGGGTGGCATGAACTTGGACCTCTTCATTGTCCGTGTGCCCCACAATTATACTAGCCTCAGTCTCGAGACGAATTACTTTCAAAACAAAACTTGCAACTCGCCAAAGCACATCTGCCTCAATATCGTTCCCGTTTCTGTTGGCCAGACACAAAGCACAGGGAGAGAGAACTTGAGAACTGACCCAAGCGCGCAAAAATGAACAAAAAAAAAAGCAACAACAGAAAAAGAATAAAGCCAGTTCACGAACAACAAAAACAAAAACAAATAAAGGAAACGTAATAACAACAAGAACTAAAAGAGAAGTTGCAACTTGCGCGATTCCAACTGCAACTCACAGAGGCGCATTATTCAACTGTGGTAAACGCCAATAGGCAGCTGCTTTTTGGTCAACTGCAACAGCAGCAACAACAACAGCAAACGGCATTTTATGTCGCCGGAAGCAAAGCTGAAACATTCGTTAGAGAATCGGGATTGGGATTGAGACTGGGATTGGGATTGGGATTGCTCTCTCCCCAAGAAACCAGAGAGATCCCAGAATGGGGATTGCCGGGAATGGCGATTGCAGTTAGCGTCTTTTGCTGTGTGGGTTTCTTTCATTCTTTTTTTTTACTTAATATAAAAAAATGCATTTATTTATAGCACATGCTGACTTCCTTTCTTTCCTCTATTTCTCTCTCCCTCTTGGTGTGTGTTGTGCAAACAGCAAAATATTTTTCTATTTATTTATTTATTTTTGCTGCGAATTGTGCATAAAAGAGGAAGGAAGTTTTGTGTTCGTATTGTGGCCATAAAGTGCCGACGCGCACCACTTGCAGGGACCGGACCACTTGAATTCTTAATGAGTTTTGGGTTTCTCAAGGTGCAGGTGACGACGACGACGACGTCGACGATAATAAACAAGATGCTGCTGATGATGATGATGATGCAGGTCAAGGATCGGAAGCAGCAAACATTACTGATTTATGGATATTACGAAATGGGTCAATAAACGGATGCAATCACAACAACGAAATCAGTGAACAAAACACATTTGATTGCACTTAACGACGAGACTCGATATTAATAACAAACTCGACGGAGCAATAAAATAAATTAGTATTGCAGTAATGCATTAAAGTTATTACAATTTAAATATTTGCAAATTTAATTATATAGCCACATTTTTTTAGTCTAACAATTTATCTACATAATATATATTTTGTTTTTCAATGAAATATTTAAGGAACTGCAATATTTAAACTGAGGTCATTTTATAAATTGCATCAGTATTTTGCATAATTCAATTAATATAAGACATTCATGTGAACAGCAATAAAATAAATTAAGTGTTTACCTTAAGTTATGCAAATGTATTTTTAGAATTATTTTATGAATATTTACGACCCCCATAAAATTTCATATTTTATTAAGAAGCAATTTTGCTTCTGCGTTTTTAAAAGTAATTTTTTATGACCAATCTTTAATGAGCGAATATTCACATATTGTTATTTAACTTTGTAACTTGTTGATGAAGTAATTATATTTTTATATTTTTTATGTAGTTTATTTATTTTTCGAATGTGACTCTTATTATCATAAAATTACATACATATTATAAAAATTACTTCTGTGTTTTTATGACCAATCTTAAATGCGTAAATAAAATATGACTCTCATATATATTTAAAATTATTTGATGAAAGTTAAAGATATCTCAAAATTACATATTTTGATAAAGATTGTTTCTGTCATATATTTATGATCTATCTTTAATTAATCAATATTCAGATAAATGAGTTTAATATTATAATTCATTTAGTTAATGAAACATTTTGTAAATGTAGAATTCGTTTTTGAATATACTAAACTATTTTATTTATTTATATTTCTATTTGTCAAAGTTTGCTTCTAATCATAGATTCGAATAACGAATAATAATTAGTAAACACTTAAGTAACTTTACACATTTTTATCAATTTTTCACCCACAGATAATTTATTGTGTAATTCCTTTAAATTGTTTTTAAATGTATTTGAATAATTCGATTAACTAATTATTTAATCCTTCAATATATATTTCTTTATATTACTTTCAAGCGTCAGCTCGCTTTTTGTAAGATTTACTGAATACCTTGTTCACAGCTATTGTGAATACATTTGGCATTCAACAACATTTGCTATGCACAATGACTCCTAAGCAAATGTTAACTTTTCATACAAATTACAAAGTGATTTTTATAAATTGTGCGAATGTTTGCAATTTGTTTGTGCCCCCTTTGGACTTCCCCTGCCCCCGCCCTTGTTCCCTTCTTTTTTAGCTAGACTCTTTGGTTGGCCCTACGAGCAACGTCTGCGTATATCACAGTATTTGCTTATTGTGGTTGCTGTTGTTGTTGTAGTTGTTTACGTTGTTGTTGTTGCTGCTGCTGTTGTTGTCGTTAGTGCTTTCTGATTACAACAAATTTGTCATGGTTACTGGACGGTCGGTCCCCCACAGACATTTGATACCAGCCAAATGTTGACAAATGGCAGCAAGGTTTCTACCATTGCTTGGTTGTTGCTGTTGTTGTTGTTACCGTTGTTGTTGTTGCTGGGGTGCAGCAACAGCTATGCAGGAATAGGAATCGGAATGCTTGACGCATTTGGCAAATAAAAAAACTCTTTTTTTTATTCAGTTTCTTTTCTATTTTTTGCAAATTGAAAATGGGAGTCCGTTGTGGCTGCTGCTGCTGTAGCTTGGTTGTTGGTTGCTGTTGCTGTGACTGCAATCGGACATTGGTCAACTTTGGCGTTGCCCGTGGAGACTTTTGTTTGGCTTTGAGGGCGCGACGTTGTTGTCAACATGTTGCCAAGAAGCTGCAATGCTCTGGCCATAAAAATGATGAAAAGTGCTGAGTGCTGCAGCTGCTTTTCACTGGTCTAACAAGTTGTTGTTGTTGCTGCTGTTGTTGCTGCTGCCGCTGCTGCTTTGGTTGTTGCAATAGCGGTTTCCATTGCAGTTATGTAAACTTTAGTGAACTTTTGCTCAATTAATTTGCCACGCACAAACTGACCAATTGCAGTGCCAAAGCACCTTTCGTTCTGCTTCATTGAGGAGCAACAAGCAACGAGAAACGAGCTCAGCTCAGTGCAGCGTTGTTATCTAGAACGAACACGATCTACAATTTGGCAAACTCTCAAAGCCGGGGTGATCCAGGAAGAGATAAACATGAAGATAGATCACACTGAAAGATCATACATAAATTATACTAATTGTGGCACAGTTACTAAGCTAAAAACATTTTAAAGGTCGACTAAAAAGTTATTTTTTGGACAGTTCAATAAATCTAAAATTTTCAAAGATATACTTCACGGTTCAACTAAAAAGTTATCTTATAGAGAGTTCAATAAGAATTTAAGATTTCACACATACAAAGTATTATCAGAGACTATGGAATTATATTCTGTTCTGTTCTTTGCCATAGAAATCTATTCTGTTCTATAGTCTTTGCCCTAAAAATTTATTTTGTTTTATAGTCTTTTTTAATATACATATTATATGTTTGTTTGACATATGATGAATATAGATTTAAATTATTTTTGTATAAACTTAATATTTTTTCTAAAACTTCGCTGAATAAAACTCTGGGTTAATTTTTTGCTAAGTATCATATAATATTAAAAATCATTGGTAAATATTTTATATTTTAAATATCGGAAGTAATTTTCGGTTATTGCTTATTATTATTTACTACTGAAGTTCAATGAAATAATAATCCCAATTTTAAATCATTGTAAGACTATAAGAAATTATTGTTATATTATGTGAACCTAATTTATGAATATAATTTTTAATATTTTTATTAAATACTACACATATTCATAAATTATAATATAATACTAAAACATAATAATATAATAGTCTTAAATTATAGGATATAAACTTTTAGTTCAACTTAAAGTTTTTAAATGATATAATCTTTGCATAAAACGAACCTTTGATAAGTGCAATCAAATGTTGTGCATAAGTTTTATGTTACAATAACATCGCATTAGTCTTGGCAGATTTTCAATAGAACCCGTTCATTATGGGCAAAGCAATCAAAGTTCTTCATCATCGGCTAAGCGAGGCCAGTCTATAGCTATACTACAGTTGTATAGGACGTGCCTGTTGCCTGTTTCTTGGTTTTTTTTTTTTCTTTTAATGAGTCTCCTTTGGGCTCATCGCGGGGCGCCAAAGCAGCAAAAGATAAAGAGGGTGAGAGGGAAACAGATGTAGAAGATAGTCGAAGAGTTGTGTTCGCACAGTAGCCGCAATCTCGGCGCAATCTGTTACATCTTCAACTTGTAATTATTAACTTACGGCATATTAATTTATTATTTGCTATTTAATGTGGCCAGCCTCCAAGACAAGTTCCCTACCAAGTCCAACTCCCTCCCTGCCCCCTCTGGACTGTGCCCTCTTCATCATCATCGTTGTCTAGGCAAAAGCAAAAGAGTTGGCCAGAGTCTCGGTGTTGAGTCTTTTGGTCTACTATCAAGCTGTGCTTTGGGTCCGCAAGTCAAGTTCATTTTTTGACATCTGATGTATTTATGTGGCTGGGTTGCTGTTGCTTTTGCTGTTGTTGCTGCTGTGGCTGTTGCTGTGAGCGATTGGTGGGAAACTATCCTGTCATGTGTAGCAAGAAATACAGTCTCTCTCTCTAGCATTTTTGATTGAGTGATTTATTTGGAAATTGTTGAGTGCAAAAAGGTATAATTAAATGGGCATAATGATGCTCTAAAGGGAAAGGCTCTGCTCTGCTCTGCTCTGTTCCCCAACAAAACTGGGCTATTGTGGAAAGGAGTTGTTGTGGCTCAAAGGAATTTAGCCAGCACAAAACACACAGAGAAATCTTCGATTCAGGTTTCGGTGAACGTATTTCACGATAAGATCAAATAAAAAGATTGCAATAAATTGATAGCAAACTTCCAACTTCTAGTGCAAATAAAAGTTATTTCTAATTACGTTTCTTAACTGACTTTAGTCACGGTTACAATAAAAGAGACTTTCATTTCCTTGTATTAGCCATAAATGCCATACATAAGTATATATTCAAAGTGCGGCACACAACAATAAAAGTCAATTAAGTGCGGCAAATGTCTCTATAAAAAGTGTGATATAGCCATCATCAAATCACGCACTCGACAGAACGACAAACACGAGGAATCAGAATCACCAAATCAGAAAGCCAATGACTTAATCGCGCTCAGCAAAAGACATGTTACACACACACACACAGCTGTGAGAGGAAAAGAGTCAGCGAGAGATGAAGCCAACTGTAAATAAAAACGAGGCAAAGCAGAGACACGAACCTCAAGCCTGTGGCTGAACCTGAACCTCAACCCGAACCTGAACCCACATAAAAATCTTAATCTAGATCAGGAAGGAAATCAAGAGTCGTTATAATTGATTAACTGCACAAGAGCTGAAGACTGCAACGTCGACTATTGAGTGAGACGGCAATAGCGTGAGAGAACGAGATGGAGCAAACAGAGTGAGATAAACGGGCAAAATGCAGATGAACAAGAAACAGGAAGACTTTTCGATTCGCAAAGAACTAAGCAGGAGTTGTGGAGGGCAGAAGAGTGGGGATGTAGTCTCTAGATTGTAGACTGTTGGCTGTGTAGACTGGGGGAACTGGGAACTGGGATTGGTATTGCATATGGAGACTGAGGCGTGGGGCAGTCACGCGTGCAACAGCACTGAGTACCGAGTGGCAAGTCGAGTTGAGTTGCAGTTGCAGTTGTGTTGGCTATTTTGGGATGCACACACGACAGCGACGACGACGACGAACGCGACTTTGAGGATGACCAGAAAGGGAAAACAACCGTTGCATTCATCGTTAGAGAGCCAAACATTACGGTAAAATGCTAGCTTCTCTCCTCTCTAGCAGAGTGTGTCTCTCGCAGTGTGTGATTAGATTAGAATTGCTCGATACTTAGTTAGTTAGTTGCGTTAGATAAGTTTGGAGCGTCTCTGGTGTTGGCAGAGGTCATAAAAATAGCAGCAACAACAAGTTGTTGCTCTGTTGCTGCCTCATCAGTCGGGGGGATCAGGATGAGGATGAGGGTGCCACAGCACAACTTGAGACTGGGTCTGACTGTCTGACTGATGCGTGCATCTTGGCCATAAAAGAGCGACAACCACAGCGACACACACACAACTGCGGCCAACAATAATTTAGCTGACGTCGCCAGTGTCCAGTCAAATGGTCGCCAGTCGTCTTAAGGAAATGCATTAAATAAGACTTTTGCAAACTGGCGACTTTAACAGTTAGACAGTTGTCTTCCCAAACCCTCACTCCCCCCCTTCCTCCTTCTACTACTTGTGCTACTGTTCATGCCCGACAAGCTATAAAAAGGTGCAATCAAATGTCTGGCCAGAGGCCACATCAATATGCATAGAGCTTTAACCGCACTTCTAGCGGTTAACATTGCCATATTTCAATATTGTCAAGAAACTAATGAAGTTCTGAAAGAAAAAAGCTGTAATTACTAAACTTAGTTATAAATCTAATGACAAACGTTAAAGAATTCAGCTATAACTAACTTTGATTTATAACTTGAATAATGTAGAACTCAAATGCAGATGACACAAGTCCATTGGCATTAAGCTATCAAGCTTTCAGCTTCAATGCGCTTTAAAAGCTTTTATCGCTAATAAAAACTGTCCAAGCGAGTTGGAATTTGGTTAAGCAATTGACATAAATCATGTTAAGGAGCTAAGTAAATTATACAACAGGATGTTGTATACCATCTTTATCTTAATATTATTTTTTATGAATTTCTATCAAATCTAAACAACTGCTCTTATTTGCTTGCAAAGTAATCTCTACTCAAGTTTATTGCACAATTAAATAAAGTTCCTTAAGTAAATGCAAAACTTGTGAACTGAAGTTATTTAATGAGCTTTCGAGTTGAGCTGAATGTGGCATAAATTGTCGAATGAATTATTATTGGCCAGCTGATCATCATATTGGTATTTGCGATGAAATATTAAAATAGCTGCAATTTTCACAGAAACTTAAAGTTGGCTATTTAGAAAGTACACACAAACACACACACACTCTAGCTGGCTGTCATCTAATCCATAAAATATCTATAAGAATGTATGCCAATGCATTGGAGTCTAGGCAAATGGCATCGCTTTGGCCATGGCCATGGCCATATTTTAATGCATTTCAATAATAAATCTCTTTGGCAATTGGCCAAGTGCAGACAGTGCAAGCCAAGAGTGGAGACGACTTTTTTGGGGGATAGAAAGAAAGAAAAAAAAAAAACCTTAAATCCGTCCATGACCTTCTTTGGCCACAGAGCGAGTTCTTTTTGCTAATAACGAAAGATTTTACTTTGGCACGACTTTGAACTTGCTTTGGATTTAGTTTTGGTCTTGGTTTTGGTTTTAGGATTTGCTTTGGATGGTTTTTTTTTTTGGAGGGGTTTTGGGTTCGCCACAGCTGGCCATGAGGACACCAAAAATGCTTCTTGGGCCCAACATTATTTTGTGGCATGCAAAGCAAAGCAAGACGAAAAGCAAAACAACAATTGTCTCGCTTTGCTTTTGACTGACTGACTGACTCTGTGACTGACTAAATGAAATTATAGTATGCCAGGGCAGCACGAATCTTGAATTGACATGAAGTCAACAGCAATTCCAAAGTCTGCAACACTGAAGGTTTCTGCTCTCCCTCCGTACTTATACCTTGCCTTGCCTTGCCAAATGAAATAGAAAGATGCCCGCGGCTGAAACATTTTTATTTGTAGACATGGAGAAGATGCTGCTACTTCGGTTGTCGGGTTTTCTGGGTCGCCTTTTTAGCCGGCGATTAAAGCTTGTAAATAAGTTTTTCTTGTCTGATTGTCCGATAGTCTTTCTCTGACTGTTTGGTTTGTCTTCTGTCTTTTGTTTATAATCAAAAGTAAGTAAAAATGATTGCCGCATCGTGTTTGGGGTCGCTTTTTGGCCATTTGATGACCCAGTTGCATGCTTTTCAGTTTTCCCTTCGCTCTTGATTGTTTTATTTTTTTCAGTTGCCGAAGAAAGTAAATGAAGATGCTTGGCCAAGAGAAAGGAACTGCAGTCATAATTGATATTTCAGATTTGAGCCTTGGCTCATTTTTATGAGGTGTGAAATAGTTTTTTAATTGGATAACACTGCTGTTTGTGACTTTGCTAGCAAATTACCTCATCTAAGCCCGACACATCCGTCATCTGAGCCTGACCACACCTCTGACCAACCGCAAAGAGCATTTATATATTATAGATAAAACCGCAGAGAAGGAAAAAAAGTTGTTAATGTGATACACAATATTTGCGTGTGACCAATGCGGCGTATGAGTAATGACAGCTCAATGAGTCAATTTGAACTGCGTCAATATTTGGTTTCAAAATGAATGCAATTTTAACTGTAACTGTAACTTCTTATCTATTGCTTTGGGGTTTCTCCATAATTTGGGGAATTTTTTGGGTTTCTTTACCTTGCTTGGCGATTAGAGCGGTGCGTCTTTGCAGGCGATACATGTTGATGCACTTGTTGAGAGAAAAACTTGGAAGAGTTGATCGATTTTTTAATGATTATTATTGGTTACACTTGTCCGAAATTCACTCTACAAACAGTTCATCGTAATATATATCATGAGTTTTGGATATATTTCGGAATACACTCGCACACTTGCGCCATTTGAGTTCCACGACTGTGATCGACGGGTACAAAAAAATTGATTTTGTTTTCTTCTTTTTTTGCGTAAAGAACTTGAAAAGTAAAAACTGAAACTCGAAGTCGAAGTCGAACTCGTCTCGTCTTGTGGCGAGATCTTGGAATGGAGGCAACAACGCTTTAGGACCGCTTGAGATGACGTGCAAAATTCAACTGAACTGAAATTGAACTTCCTGCTGTTGCCGTTTGGCATTGCAGAAAAGAAAAGAAGCAAAAAAAGCAAGAAGCAGAAGCAGAAGAAGCAAACAAATAAAACTACTGCCCCGTGTAGGAGTCTTGTCCAGAACCAACGACTGCAACTTGTTTGGCCAGGCCGATTCTCTCTCGCTCTCAAAAGCATCTTGTATTATCTCTTTTAGGCTGTCTCTGGCACATAAAGAGAGAGCTGATCTTTAACGAGGCATAAGGTAAACAAAAGTCGCCTAAAACAACAGCAACAAAAACGTTGGCAACAGCAACAAAAAAATGTACATGAACACAATAAGAACTTGTTTCCATTGTCCATAGTTGGACTTGGACGGCATTACAATGTGCCGCCTATGCGTGTGCTTGCGTCTCTGGCTGTGTGTGAGGCTAAGAGATAATGTCTGATGCTTGTGTTAAGAGAGTGCACAAAGAGCGAGCAACGACTTTGGCTCGATCGAACACGCAACATGTTCGATCGAAGCGACAACTTTAAGCTGCAACGCTTTGACACTGAACTTGGCCGGCTGCTTTTTTTTTGTCCGTGTTGTTGTTTTGTTGTTTTCTTTATAAATTAACTGGAGTTAAGCTTGATAGTGGGAAGGGGAAGTGTTTGATGTGTGTATAAAATGTTTGCTTACATGATTGAAATGGCTAATAAAAACATATTATTGTTTTGACAAAATTTTATTGAAAAAATAAAGCTTGTTTTGTATGTGCCACTTTTAAAAATACACAATTAAAAAAATGATTGAATTAATTTAATTGTACATAGGTAATCAGAAAATAATTGTTTGGTTTGGCAATTCATTCAAAAGTGTTTTTTCCTAGCTTAACATAAATTTTGTGAAGTAAGTAGAAAAGAATTTCGAATATAAAATAATTCAAGTAATATAAGAAATACAAACTTCCGCTTAATCTTTGCAAAAAAATTGCTACATATAAACGTAGCACAACTAAGCAAAAAATAGATTGCCGACTGTTGATTGTTGATATAATAAATGTTTTATTTTTATGCAGGCATTTATTAATAAACAAGTTGTGACTAACTAATTATCTCATAGTTTGTTGTGAGATCAACTGAGATCACTTATGCATATGAGATTGACAAATGATCTGCGTATTTCAAATTATAATTGATTAGAGAATTGCTAAAAAAAGATGCATGTATAAATACAAACTGTAAACAGTTTATTATAATGACATAATGATCGGCAAATGTAGGCCAGCAGACAGTTTTGGCTCGAACTAATCTTAGGCGTCGCATCTAGCAACAGATGTGGAGCAATTTGCCCAAAAATTCAACATGAAATGGATTTATCGAAAAAGCAGAAAAATAAAGATAGAGAGAGAGAGAGAAACATGGCAAGTGCGAATACTCGTAGCTGGCTAATCAAGTTCAATAAACTCAATGAGATTGTTTTGGCCATCCTCCCACGACGAATAAGTTTTGAATAAGTTGTTACAATGCAAAAAAAAAAACATAAAGCTTGGACCCTGACACTGAAACTGACTCTGCATATATGGTATAAAATATATCGTATAAAAAAGATACGAGTAATGTGGAATCTCGATCTAACATAAGTGGGTCAAAGTTTGCGAGTGAAGCCAATTTATTTGAACACACACCGGCGAAGTGATGAAAAATAAACAAAAGAGAGCAGCAACAACAACAAATAACTCATGAAATAAACAACAATAAACAAATTTGCAGATCACTGACAAAATATTTTCGGGGATAGCCGCACACACAAAAATTTACATGCCAGACTTGTTGCCAGCGCGATTCGTAATCGCATTCATTCGGTGAAGAAGATTTACTCACTACATTCATTTTCGGGCGGTCGCGATAAAGATCGACCTCCATCTATAAATATGTTCTCACGCTTTACGAGTACAAGTTGTTTTTTCTGTATTTATGTTTGTATTTAGATTTGGTTGAGTTGTCAAGTCAAGTACTCGAGTGCCCAGCCCAGCCCTTTGATTTCGCTTTGCCAGTTTCAACTTTGTTGCCCATTTTGTGCCTCATTATAAGGGCACTTAAAACTCAAGTTCTGCTATCAAGTTTTATTGGTCAACGGCTATCAAATACCGAAACTGCATACGCTTTATGGCTTATGGCACATTCTTGATGTCTGATCGTTTTACGATCGTCAGCCCTTTACCTCCTCCCCTTCCCATCGGTCGTTGATTTAATTTTTATGCCTCGTTTACACGTTCTATGCTTTATCAAAATGCTCCGCTCTCTGGAGTCGAGCGAGAAGCAATCTGTAGATGAGCTGATTATTGATTTTGTCCAATGCAAAAATCTTTGTAACTATTTTTTAAGTGTCGACTTTTACAGTCGGGAAACCTCTTCATAATTGGATAAAATTGTCGTCATCGTAAAAGTGAGAAGAAAGAAATAGAGGAGATGCGAAGCGAGGCGAAGCAAAACTTGGTGGCACTTAAACAGAAGTTGTCGTTTGCTGTCAAGTTGCCCCACAGCAATTTGTTTATTGGGGGATTCGTTTATAGTTTCGATGATATCTTTTTTCTTTCTGTACACAAAATAAACTTTATGACAAAACTATCAAGTCTTGTGACTTAGGTGTGAATTGATATTGTTATTTATTTATCGGGGTGCAATAAAAAACAAACTTTTAATGAAAGTAACTTAGATATTGATATAGTTCAGAGTTGGGAATTGTGTAATGAGAGTACAGAGTGAACCATTCCTTATTGCATAAGTTGTTCAACCTCTTGAGCTCAACTCAAGTGTATAGACCACAGCAACAACAACAACAACAACAATGAGGGTCAACTCCTCCAACTCAACAGCAAATAGCAACGAAAAAACACTGAAACCATTCGAATTTTTTTACCACACGATTTGAGCAAATAACAAAAGAAAGCTCCGCACGGGTCCAGACAAAACTCTTTTTTTTGCACACGATCCGCATAGACAAAAAAATACTATTCATATATCGCGTACTTCATACTCAATACACACTCCATATACACTCCATCAGTACACTCGACTTGACCAAAAATATAAAAACTACAAATCTACTTATTTTCGCATACAAAATTCATTAAATGCGATCATTGAACCGTGCTCTCCCCGTAATGGATACCCGAAAAGGGGAGAAGAAGATAGAGAGATATAAGAAAAGAAAGAGAGCGAAAGATCGACGAGTCACGCGAGCAGAACATATTGCGATCGGTAGATCAGCGTTTATAAATAAAGAATTATGCTACAGAGATTAGCATGGAAATCAATAAAATACCAATTCGAATATACAAATCAATTGGAGATGAAAAATTAATCAAAAAAGAAGACTGCATAAATTTGTCACACACAATTTAAGCATCCGAATCATTAATATCAATTTATAAGCTCTTCCCTTTCCGAAACGAAATCGAACTTGAGCCCCGAAAATATGCGAGTAAATTTCAATTGGCATTTAATTGTGATGACGACTTGGAAGAATGAAGAATGAAAGAATGAATTCATTGGCGACGTTTGCCAATCGATACAATTTCAATATTTGTTTTTGTTTTTTTTTTTTTTTTACTTTTGTATTCTTATACAATACGATATATGAATTCTTTTGTACCCACTTGCGAGTATTTTTGGCGATTTGCCGTCGACTGTCTTCAATATTGATTAAGGCTTAAGCATTCTGACCTTCAACATTCATTGAGATTTTTTTGTTGCCCCAACTGCTTGTATTCATTATTATTTTATTTATTATGATTATTATTGAATTCGATTTCAATTCGTTGTGTTCAAAGGCAACATCAACAAAAAATAAACTCGTCGTCGCCACTTCACTTCAATCGCTGAGCAATGATTTTGATTTTGATTTTGTTTTTCGATCGTAATTTTTTTTTTCAGTTTTATTATTTATTTTGGTGGCGCGATGCCGAGTTCAACAGTTTAATTATGGCTGAGTTATGCGTGGCAGGGATTTATCTCTCGACGTCGTCGTGCAGCTGCCACATAAAGATCAATTTAGAACTTTTGCTAGTTTTTTTCCTATTTTTTTTCGTGAAGTTGCCCTTGATGCAAAACGAATCAATTGCATTCAGATTTTGAGTTGCATTCATATCTTCGACAGATGTCTATGAGATCGCCTTACATTATGTAATCTTCCTTGACTGCAATTAGAGATCTCTCAGACTGTCTACCTTCCTCTCTCATCTGAGTCTTTGGCTAGTTTCATGTTCTTGCCAACACGGGTCTTATCAGCTTATGTTTTGTTGCCTGGCAACTTGGCTTTTTGGCTCGTCATTAGTCAGATCGTTTGCTTATTATTATTATGGGGCATGATCGTGTCTAAATGAAATCTATTTTGTAGTAGAGAGCAAGAGCGAAAGAAAGATAGAGCGAGAGAGGGGAAGGCAATAAAGCGCACTAATGCGATTACATTACAGCTTCGAGTATTATGGCAAAGAGCCGCTTAATACAAGACTGGGAATGGCCAAAAAGCAAACTAACAACTAATAATAAAAGTGAAAAAAAATGTATATGTGAGAGGAAGACAAGTCAAAGCCTTGGCAGAAAGTTCCAAAGTCAATGAACGTTACGCAATTTCAATTAGGTTTTAGGTATTTTTATTTTTTCTTCTTAAGGGAAGCCGAAGCCAGAAACTCGGTTCGGAAATGATGAGAATGAAATTGCATTTAATATTTTTGAAATGAGCGTAATTAGACGCAGCCGCAGTCGCACTGACAAAGACGAGCTAATGATAGCCAGAGTTCAAGAGACTTACCCAGCAAACCGTCACACATGACGTATGAGTTATATTTTTAGTACTTCAAACATACCTGTAAGAAACAGAATGAAAGCAAAAATTAATTATTATTCACCATTAATTCAGCTAGTTAATAAAGCTTTACAGTTATGCTAATCCCAACGCTTTATTGCTAACCAACACAAAAATAAACTCTGCTTTATTATCAGCGTGTTTTGTTTGTTTGTTCTTTGCGCCGCTTCGCTATTAGAACAGTTGAATTTTTTGCACAAATATTCGTTTTGCGATTTTCACCCAAAATACCAAAGCAACTCCCCTTTGATACCGTTATGCACCCCCCGCTAACTGTTGCATCCATAAATCTGTTATTCAGCCAGCTAGCATTTTGCACAAAACTAAACTAAAAATTGCATTGAACAATTTGCACGCGGCGCTGAGTCAACAATTTGTTCATAGCTCTGTCTATCTCTTTCCTTCCCTCTCTCTCTCTCTTCATCACCCTCTCTCACTCCCTCTCTGTTTTGTCTCGCTCTGTCGCCCATTTTGCACCTCCCTCTCGCTCTACTCTCAACGCCTGCGGCATTCAACGCTCTGCGCTGATAACAAAAGGCAGCGATACAAATAAATGTATGTAAATGTCTGTGTATATGTGTGTGTGTGTGTGTACCTTCGTACACCTAGTTTTCTACTTGTACACAATAAAGCTACAACAACGCAGTTATGAACCCATCCCTTGCCACCTCCTCCTCTCCCCAAGCTGCCCTGCAACATTTGCCGGCATTTTTAGGTTTTTGCTTTTTGCGCGCTGCAAAAATATTTGCGATTGCCTTTTGTTAAATGTTGTTGGCCCCCTGTTACGCCCCCTACCAAAGCTCTCTCTCTCTCTCTGTCTCACTCTGTGTACAATATACGTATTCATCTTTAGCTATGTGTTTATATGACAGACAAAGCATTGTGTCTATACCCTGGCTTTAAGAGATTCCAGCTAGATACCCCCAAGTGTCATCATTGTGGCATGTATATTAGCTGAGATGTGGCAAATGAGACGTCGCAATAAATTTCAACACTAATCTGTGCAGTTATAAATAGATTAAAATGTTTCTAAAACGATTTCCATTTTAATTGAATGCCATTAAAGCAATCATAACTAAATAATAATTGCTTATTATTTATTATTTTTATTATTTCATTATTTTTATAATTCTCGTTTTTGAAGTATATTAAACAATTTAACCAATTAACAAACAATAACACAGCAAATATTAAATAATTATCAGCATTGCTTTAGAAAATATTTAACTTTGAATAAATTCATTTTGAGTTAAATTAAAGACGAGACTTTTCAAAATAATGAATTTTAAAGAAATACATTTAAATTAAATTTGAAATCGATTTTAAATCCACAGTTATTTTTTCAAATTGTGTGCTTATTATAATAAAAAACATGATCTCTAATTATTTTTAAAAGCATCAATATTTTGTCGACAATATAGTTTTGAATTAAAGTTAATTAAATTTTAAATAGGGTGATAATATTTAATAAAATTTAATTAAAACAAGTAAGAAAACTACAGTCAAATGTGCTCTAAAAAATTCAGAATTATTTTTAAAATATACTAAATATATAAACCGCAAAATACTAAAAATATATTTAAGGTTATATTTGGTATACTAACATAGGACTACATTCAAAGTATACTATAGAGTGCAAAATATACCAGATTTTCTTTCTTTCGTTTCTGTCATACAAAAGTATTTATTTCAAAACTTAAAAATATAAATATGACAGATAATATTTAATCAAATTTAATTAAAACAAATAAGGAAACTACAGTCAAGTGTGCTTTAAAATCTACAGTCTAATCGTTTAAACTTAAAAAGCCTGTAGACCTAATTCCTCTAACTTAAATTTGACAATTTCTACTGTAAAATTTAATGTGAATTACAAGTAAACTTCATTGCAAAAATGAGTAGTAAGAAAATTAAGATTTTCAACAAATTAATTTCAATTACAGGGCATCTGTTAGTCGTGCATTGTGAGCTTTAGCTTGATCCTACTGTACAATTGAGCTTTATTTAGCTTGTGGTACACAGCTACCAGCTAGGGGTACACAGAATAGTACTTTAGAATGAAATCGGCGCCGTTCTTTGGCCGCTTATTATGAATTATGGCCACGTTGACAGTTTGTACTAGGCGAGGGCGTGGAAAACTTGACAGATGCGCGCAGAGATCTCCATGAGCTCTGCCACGAAATGTTGTTCCTGGTATTTATGGTTGTTGTTATTATATTCAGGCAACAGGCAGGCAGACGGACGGAGGCAAACAGCCGCAGCTCTATTTCTTATTAATAATGTGATAAAACTGTCAAGACTGCCAACTGGCAACTGGCAACTGTGAGCTCAACTCTCAAGTTGTTGCGCCTTGTGCATGGAAAAAGCAAAAGTGGCTTTTTGAGAAACTCTTGCAATCCATTCCACTAAATTAAGCAATTAATTTCACATTTATATAAGCCGACAACTACAACGACTTCTCTATCTCTCTCTCTCTCCCCATCTACTATGTGGCAACAATAAATTATTGTAGTTTTCCTTCCCCCACTCCCCGCAAGATTATAACAAATCCAACGAGTTATGCGCAACTCTGTCACATTGAATCACTTGATGTTTGCCATCAAATGAGCCACGTTTAAAATTGCTAACCAAAAAGATAGCTAAATCATTTCAAGCAAATGAACTAATCGATTATGGCGTTTGGCATACTTAAGACACGAGGTCTGAACTTAAATCACAAGCAGGAAATTCCTTCACAGTTCTATCCTTTCACAAAAAAAACAAACAAGTAAGAAAGCGAGTGTGCTCGACTGTGAGATACCAGCTATCTATTTTGAATAGAAGCAAAACAGCGCGGCATTATTCTTAAAATATACCAAATAAATATACCACAAATTTACAAAAATATACGGAAGGTTATATTTGGTATATTGATATAGTACTACGTTCAAAAAATACCATAGATTACAAAGTATACCATGGAATACAAAATATACTATGTAGTACACAATACACCAAATTATCAGCCAAAAATCTTAACAAGTGCTGTCGAAAAAATTATAACTCTATCTCTTATAGTCTCTGAGATGAAGGTGTTCATACAGATGGACGGACAGACGGCTGTTGACGCTGATCAAGAATATATATACTTTATGGGGTCGGAGATGACTCCTTCTGCTTGTTATATACATTTTCTGAAGTCACAAAGTTAGAATACCCTTCTACCCTTTGGATAGCGGGTATAAATAGAAAGGGTAAATATTATATCAATATGAAGCGAAAAAAAGATTTTCATATGCCTTCCGGGAATCTCATTAAAACGCTTTTAGAACGCTGGACAGCTGAGAAAAGTTGCTACTCATTTGTTTTGGCCATTTAGCGTTCAATGCTCTGCCATTTGGTATAAACAGATGAGAAGAAGAGAAGCGAAGTCAGGCGATTGAGCCAATAATAAATTCAAATGCTGCTAACATTGCTGCTATCAATAGTCCCGTCTAACCAGCAACAGCCACAGAAACAACAACAACAACAACAGCAAATGCAATTACAAATAATATGCAACTTGGTCGTTTATCTTTATCTTATTTATGAAAACGACAACAAACCGACAAATGCAATTTATGTGTTTGTGCTGGTCAATGCAAAGGGCACCAACTTGCAACACGGGGCAGAGAGGTAGGGAGAGGGACAAGGCTGCATCTCTCCCGGCATTGGGATTCCGTATCAGCAGCTGGACCCCAATGGACAACAACAACAACAACAATATCAAGAGAAACAACAAGAGTAGAGCTGCAAATAATGCTGCATAATGGACGTTGCTGGGGGAGCTTGCAACATTCAAGTTGCAAGTTGGAAGCTGCAAAACAAAACAAAGAAAAAACAAAGTACTGAAGAGCTCAACACGATGACGATGACGCTCCCCGAAATGAAAACAAAGCAAAGCCAAAAGCAAAAGCAAAAAAAAAATACAACAAAACAAAGCAAAAGCCAACTAGGAAGAAGAAGTGCCAACAATTGTCGGGCATTAGAGATAGAAGATGAAATACAAAAAGCGAAAAAACAAAAACCTAAACGAAATGGTAGAAAAAACCCAAAACATTAAACTGAACAAAAAAGAAGCGAAGCGATTTGTTGAAAGTGTAGTAAGCCCGCACAGTGGGCAACTGCTGCTGAAATTGTGCGAAGAATTAATAAAGAAAATATTATATGAGTATTTCTTTTAAATTACTGAAAAGTTAACAATTAGCAAGCTGAACAATTTTTATACCTACTACCCATAGGGTAAATATATGGTATATTTTGCATGTAATATACCAAATATATTTCAGTATTTTGGCGGCATATTTGTAGAATCTCATTTTATTGTACAATGGGCAGCAGGTATCTCAAAGTCGACCACACTCGAATGTAGATTTCTTACGTGTTGATTTTAAAAATGTTGTATTTCAAAATTTTGTTAATAGTTGATTGTTTTTATTTGAACATTTTATCAATTTTCTATTTTTTTATTTAATAATTCAATTTTTCGTATTTTAAATTTTTTGTTTTTATTATTTTTTATTTTTGTATTTTAAAAGTGTTAGATTTTCAATTGTTTAATTGATATATCATATTTCCTTTTAAAATTCTGTTAATGCTAAAATTTTATTTTAATTTATATATTTTGATAAATACTTTAAAAATTCTGGAAATTTTTAAAAATGTTTTTTAATCTTAAACATTTTGAAATGTCAAGCAAGATCAAAGGGCAGCTTGTCTTCCAAGCTTATCAGCTCATTGAATTGCTGCTTCACAGAATAATTCTTGAACCAGCAAATTAATTGTTGGCCTGAATGACCTACTGATTAAACGTGTAAATCATAGAGTGACTGATAAACTAGCCGATTAAATACACATTTGATTTACTATTTGAGAGACCGATTGAAGTAATCTCAAAATTGTTTCTCTCTTTATTTTATTTTATTGAACTTATAGCTAATTCAAATTAGACTTTTTCGCTATGGAGATATAAAACTAACATTGTCTATTGTCTATGCCATTGTACAGTATATTTTTTTACTACCAGAGGCAAAGGCGGTGGCAGTGGCAGGGTCAGAGTCAGAGTCAGAGTCAGAGCATTGCATCATCGAGTGGCATTGTGATCGAAATAGGGATGCAGAAGGTGATGGGGCAAAGGGAGCTCAACTAAAGGGATTTGAGCACACTCGTAACAGAGTGCAAAAGTGTGACTACAACATGGATAGGAGGAGGGTTAGGCTCAGTGGTCAGCAGCAGCAGCAGCAGTAACAGCAGAGACCAGTGGAATGGATGCTGCACAACAACCTGGAAGTAGGAAGTAGAGAAGAAACAAAACCCTTTTGGGGCCCAGCAGCGACTCCAGCGGCGTTGCAATGCACGCAAAAAATCAACAAAAATAAATCGCACTTTATGGCCAATGGAGAAAAAGCCAGAGTCAGCCACAAATATTGCGTTTAATAAGCGCACATTGAGCTCCGGTAACTAACTGGGCGCAGTTTGAAACAAAAGGCATGCAAGCGGTGGAAGCTTGGCTACCTGGCAACCTGTTGCCAAGTGCAGGGCCGCATCTTCTATTGATAGTCAATGACATTTCGACGTGGTTTGTGGTAGGGCTCTAACTGCCATCCCCCTTCGCCACCCTTTGCCCTCCCACTAGCCAAGATCAAGCAGCAGCTGCTCCCGCGCGCAGCCATAAAAAATGGGCAAAGCTTCTTCTTTGTTGCCTTGGAGCTGGTCAGAGGCTGTTGCTGCTGCTGCTGCTGTGGCTGCTGCTGCCGTGACTGCCATTGAAATCCTATAAAAATGTTATCTTAATGGCTTTTATGTTAGCGAAAGCCATTAAAACAACAAAGCCAAAGCCCAGGCGAGGCAGCAACAGGCAAACTGGCAACAGGCAAGCTGGCAACATGCAACAGGAGGCAAAAAGCGTCGCCTGTGCTTGTGCCTGTGTGTTTGCCCTGTGCGCTGCAAGTACTGCAAATAAAGTTGGATTTTACTCAATTGTACGATTGATCAGCCAACAGGCAATGGGCAATGGGCAATGGGCATTGCTCATGATGGGCTGCACCCAGGCAGCAAAAGTCATGCTGCCCAAGTCTAAGCAGTCAACCAGGCCAATAGGGATTCAACTTCGATTGTGCTTGTGTGATGAAGATTAGCGCGTGAAGTTTGACTTGAGCCAAAAGAGGGCCCAAAACTATTTGCCCAGATAAATGGCCAAATATAAACAACAACAACAACAACAAAATCCCGATGCCAATAAAGTCAAAGTCAATAGGCAAAAACGGTTTGGAATAATTAACAATAATATAATCTAAAGAAAAAGCTTGCTTGCGCTTAATTCAATTTCTAGCTCTTATCTAACTGGCAATCTAGTTATGCTATTTTACCTAACTAATTCTCTGGCTTGCTTCTATCACACGCTGTCGACTGTCTCTCGCTTTACACTCTTCACTCCCCCTTTTTTTTGCCAGAAACTCAGTCAAGCAACTAAAGCCACTTAAGCACGCTGTCGCTACCCCAAAAAAACAAAACAAAATACAAAAGCCGAAAACCAAATAACCTACCGCAGTGTCAGCAACAGACAAAGAGAGAAAGAGAGAGCGAATGAGAGAGACAATCAACCTGCCTGACGGTTGAGTACAGTTTGAGAGGCATTATCTGCTTAACATGCCCTTCAGCTGCTTCAGCTTCAGCTTCAGTTTCTGTTTCTGTTGGCTATCAGTTTACATTTTGATTTTTAAGCCGAACCCCCTTTTCGTTGCTGTTGTCTTGTTTGCTGCTTGTCAGTTTCGCATATTCGTAATTAAATAAAAACAAACTGTAAATATTTGCTAAAAGGCTATACGGAAGCTTTTTATACATATGCGTGCATTCCCCTCCTCACCTCTGTTCACCTCTCCTTCAATGATTTTATTTCATTTTTTGCGTATAAGAATTTTTGTGAGCCATTAAAAACATTCAGATTGCAAAGTGAAGTGAAGTGCGACAGCTGCCGGTTTCAAGTGGCCCCAGTACAGCAATAACAACAACAGCAATGTCTACAACAACAACAACAACAACAGCAACGATAACAATAACAATGCAAAGTCTCCTCTTGAACAACCCATCAACAGTCAGCGAACCAAACGATCTGTCAGGTCTCTCTCACTCACTCACTCACTCACACTCTCTTTGCATTTACCTCCCCTCTGCTCCTCATCATCATGCTCGTATTATCGCAAAATATTTGTTGAAAAGCCATCGGGATTAACAAGCGGCGAACAAGTGAATTACGTGCTTGGCCATTGAAAATTGTACTAAGGGAAATATTTTTGCATTCAATCGGATTTAAAGTTATTTGAATATTTATAATGCATTTAACTAAACTATTTACATTACTAATTGATCGCATTAATTTCTGTTTTCTGTTTCTTCATTCCAATCAATGTTTAGGGTCACAATTACTGAATGCTGAATAAAAGATTACAGATTCATTCAATCATTATCACTTGACTTATTCTACATATTATAACAATTTACTGTTAAAAACATTGAATTGGTGTCAAAGAAATAATCAAAAAAAAAACTAATAATATTTGTTCTTTTGTTTAATGATTGCCTCTTGATTGTAGGTTGTTTTGTGTTATTAATTTAATCTCCCTATTTATTTACAGTCAGCTATTATCTGTTGGCGTAGAACAAATTTTATTTTTAAATCTAAAATGATAAATTATTAAAAACTTAAGAGAGTATTATAGATAGGAGTATAAAATTAAAGAACGTTAGTCTTAAGAAAAAATATAAATTTCTTGTTAGAAGTTTAAGATTACGAATCTAAGAATTTAAGAATTCTAGAGATATTTCAACACTATGAATATAATACAGTATTCACTGCGGGGATGTGTGAACACTTAGATAAAAGACTCAATTAAATGAAATTCGTTAAATTATTATTTTTATATTTCATGCTGAATTCATATTATTCTTCTATTGGAATTTATTATCAATACATTCATATTAAGTATTTGTTCTTGGTGCATCTAAGAAAACTTCTCTTATTATGTCTAAGCACATGTCTTTCCGTGATGCAGTCTCTATGAGTGCTTTTTTATTATTTTCAAACTCTCTTTGTTTTGCTCTTTTTTCCGAAATGATTATTCCCCCTCTTCATCCGAGACATATGTAAACTTGACTTTGGAGCTGTTTAATTGCATTTGCCCTCACATAAACTCTAGGCGAACCTACAACTGCAACGTCAAGCAACTGATAAACATAATGAGCAATCAGCAAACAACAAACAGCAACAACTCCAGCAATAGCAATAGCAACAACAAGAGGAGCAATAAAACTAGCAACAACATGCAATACGATACGAAACATCGGAATGAAAAACAGCTTCATTCGCAGTAGCATAAAAAGCCATTTAAAGTCTTTGACACTTCATTTAAAATGAAAATGAGAAGCGTAGAACGACAGAGCGAAGAAGCGTGGAGACTGAAGATTGCAGAGCGGGGAGGAGCGAGGGGCGAGAGGTTGGCGAATTCTACAAAACTACACCCCCGCAAGGGTCTCGATGGGTCTCGATCCCTGTGGACTAAGGGATCCCTTGGCCTGCATTTCGTGCTAAGCACAACAAAAGACGAAAAGCCAAGGCAAAACTGGAGGCAATAAAGAGGCAAACGCAAACGAAATAAAAAACGAACTCAAAAAAAAAAATTAAATAAAGAACGAAGCGAAAAAGTATTGCAGGCTATAAAAACCTAAACTAAACCTGAAACCTGAGCACAATATGCTGGTCCAGTCTCTCTCTCTCTCTCTCTCTTAGCCGAAACTTCAGAAAAGTGTTGATCAGGCCAACACAGGGAGAGAGAGGGGGAGGCAAGGTAGCTGGAGCCTGACGGCGACAAAGTGTCGCACGACGTCGCCCGTCTAGACTACGGCGTAAAGAGGGCTATCTCTCTCCTTCTCTCTCTCCCTCTCTCTCTTTCTCTCGCTTTGTGAGATTCTCGGAACTGGAGAACTGCATTCGCAACACAACGAAATAGCAACAATGAACAACGACAGCAGACCGCAAGTTGACTGATTCGAGAGCTCAGCTCATAAAGCAAACAAAACGAGCCTCATAGGCCAACAACCAACAAGCATAATGGCCATAAATAATGCCCAGAAATCAGCCAAGAGGCAAAAGCGTAACGCTGGCGACATTCAAAGTGCAACAACCAAAAAGCTCGCTTTGCACTTGGCATTAGTCATGCACATTCCCATTCTGCATTTTATTGAAATTCTGCTAAAGCGTTTTTCGGCCAAAAAGGTGTGAAACTCACGCACAAAAAAGCACATCAGGCAAAATGATGGCGAAAAAAAACATCAAGAAGCGCAGCTCAAATGGGCGCCCTCTGATATTTATGAGTGACTGCCGGAATGGCAAACTGACGCAGTCAGACAAAAACCGAACCAACCAACCAACTGACTGACAGACACGAAGACAGACAGACAGACTGATAGCAGCTTAGCTTCGTGTGAGGTCTATTTTGGCACACTAAAAGCACTCAATAAACTACAGTAGAAGCGGACTTAAAGAACCTGACACTAGATACAAGATACAAGAAACAACAGCAAGGCTAAACAAATTTTATAATGCCAAATGTTTAAGTGCAGCATGTTTAAAAGTCAGCCGACGAAAAGCTTGAACATTAGCAGCATATGAATGCATGTTAAGAACAGAATCCTTATGCCAACACAGACATGAATAATTTAAAATTTGACTGTCTTTTGAATGTAGAATTTATAAAGGAAATTTTTGTGAATTACACTAAAATAAGTCATTTATAAAATTGAAAAATAGCTATAGAATATATATATGTCATTTGACTTTTATATAGCACAATCAAGGTCACAAAAGTGTTGAAAAATATTTTCATGAATATTCTAAAAATTAAGTATTATTTTTAGAAAGAATTTGGTAGGGAGGATTTTTGAAAAAGTTTTTCATAGTATTTCAAAATAACTCTACCATAAAAATGACTTTTAGTTCTAAATAGCATATTGAAAGCCAAACAAATATTTGAAAATATTTCTGAAGAGTGAAAAATTATTGCTGAAGCTAAACAATTTTCATATTTCATTCTAGATAAATATAGTATGTTTGATCGTAGGAAAAATTAAACTGCAGAAAAATAATTTCTTTACATTTATTACTTTACAATTTTTGTTTAACTTTTATTATTATTATTTTACTAATAATTAATCTGCAATTACCTTCATTATTCTATAATGAGCAAAACAAAATGTTATGTATTGGAAAATTAGAAATATTGTTATTAGCTTGATAAACATTATTCATGCCTAGAGCAAACTTAAGCGCTTGCTTCCATAGGCAGTTCCCACTGTGGCACACTAAGAGATTAGCCATTTCAGGATCTTTTTACGCGTGACTCATTCAGAAACAGCAAGCAGCAGGCAGAACATAAAGAATACAAAAAAACCAAGCAAAAATAATAATAATAACAAGTCGAAGGGCGCCCTTTGGTGCGCTTTGTTTCTTGGCAGCAGTTTTCGGTTGAGTTCGGACTAAAAAAAAAAAACTTTATCGTTTGCTCCTTTTCCCACATACATATACAACGACTGCGACGACTATAATAAAAAATCAAAAAATGAAAAGAAAGAAAAGAGACCACCGGCATTTTTTGTGTGTTTGCAATTTTTGCTGAATGAAAATTGAATTTGAAGCACATAAATTATAGGTTTGCCCTGGGTATTAGTTTGGTTTTTATGCGGAAAACGAAGCTGCCTGCCATCATCATTAGATGACGATGGCGATGACGATGACGATGGCGATGATGATCATCAGATGCGATACGCCAACGAAGACAAAACTTCACATTGCAGCAGACGTAACTTGAGATGTTGGACTTGTGATAATGCCTCAAGAGCTGCACTGAGAGCTGACACTGACCTCTGGGATTGCGTGTGTCGACGGGCGCTCAAAGTGTGGCAAAAGTTGGCAGAGCATATAGACATATAGACACTCGTATATGTATATCGCTGTCTAGTCATGAGACTGCCTCATCATGCAGTCCACAGTGCTGCTCATCCCTGGCCATAAATATTAATAAGCTGCTAGCTAGATAGATGATGCTCGCGCTCTCTCGAACATAGCGCCAACTTCCTCTGAAACATTTAGAATTCTAATTAAAACGACTTGATCTCTGATTGGATGCCAGTTTTTCTATGTTTTTTTTTTTTTTTTTTGTACATTTTTCATTTTGTCTTTTGTTGTGATTGCATTAGAATCTGAAGCACGTGCCTAGGGACTGACGTCTCTAACTAGACCTACAACTGCTTTTAACAGCTCTACTAACTGATTGTCCGAGGAGGTATTCTAGTTAACTCATTCGGTTTGTTACCCGCAAATGCATTTATCTATAATCACTTCTTAAGCAAAAATATTTTATTATATAAATGCATAAATATTTATTTGTTTAGTACATTCCATGCTAGAACTATTTGAAATTTCAATTAGATGACAATTAAGCATATCTTACGACCTCAGATCAAGAATCTCAGCCCACATGCTGTTAATGTTAATGCGCCAGCCGCTGTTAACACTGCTGTTATTGCTGGCAAGCAGCAGCAACAGCAGCATCGACAGCAACAGCAGCAGGTGCATGTGGTGGTTGTGGTTGGCACAAAAAACTAAATAAGGCGCAAAACAAATAGTTTTTTGCTATTTGAAAAGTGGCAAACAAAACAAAGTCAAACAAACAGCTCATTGAGCAAAGGCAGCCAAGTGGCTGCCAGAGAAAGAGAGAGAGAGAGAGAGGAATGGGAAGGCGGAAGGGGAAGATAGGGGAAGCCAAACAGTAGCCAGTGAGCAGAAGGAAGAGCTCGACTGCTTCTGCTACTGCTGTTCTGTCTTTTATTTAAACAATTTACAAGAAAGCAACATTCCAGCTGCCTTAAAATGGACAAAAGTTGGCACAAGAACTACGAATAGAACTAGCAAAGCCGGCCAGCTGAAGACGGAAAGAGGGTCGAGAGGCAAACTGAGACGACGCCAACAACAGCAACAGCAACAACAACAGAAAGAACGACGACGACGACGACGACGACGACAATGGCAAACGTTGGCGCGACAGCAACATTTTTCTTGGCACCAACACAGACAATGTACACAAGTCGCTGGAGTGCAAGGAAGTGGAAGGAAGCTGGGGTTGAGGGTTGAGGCAATGCCCCTAGAGATTGAGGGAAACGGGGGGTGTTTGGGTAAGACAATAAACGCGTTTATTGACTTGGTTGCCAAGGAGCAGCAGCTGCTGCTGTGTGGGCAGCAGCAAACGAGCCTAGTCGAACAGCCAAATGGAGCCTCCAACTGTGGCCTAACATGAGGCGAGGCGACAAACAGCGCTTAACAGTAAACAGTTTGCCAACAGAAAATGTTAATTGAGTGTAATGTTAATTACGTTGTGGCATTTAAGCGGTTGATTATGTTTCTATTGCTCCATAGAGCAGAGGGGGACGCGTTAATGTGGGAGACGCTATAACTGTGAGAATGCTGACAGCAACAGTGGCTCTCAAACTGTAGCAATGCAAATGGGATTCTAAGGCCACAGACACATTCTGTACACACGAAATTGCTTAATAAATTATATGAAATAAGTAAAAAAGCTAAAAACATTGATTTGTATAGAATCAGAACCAACGCAACCATTTGTGTATACATATGTATGTCGAGACAACATTGTCGACTAGAGGCATGTTAATTGATAATTATTATTAAAATCAAAACGCGTGGACATCGTTAGTCGTCTGATCATATAAATTGAATACTAAAATTCAAATGAAATATATATGTTTTTGGTTTTACAATTAATGTCAAAAATTGTATACGGAAGTGATCTTTACTTTTAAACTAGCACGCAAATAAAATTGATAGACACACCGAAAAGCACAAATACTAAAATAACCAAATGGCATTTTGACCCGACATTTCAAAAATCTAACTGATAACGTTTCAAAAAATGAGATTTATACCACGCATTCTGAACAGAGGCGACAGTTTAATCCGCAATGGCATCAAAAGTAGTTGTGCTGCTGCTTCTTGGTCTTACTTTAAAAGGAGCCGAGACTTCCTCGATCGGTTCAGGCGACAGCGAAGTGATTGAAAGGACCAAGGATTTCGCACCTAATCAAATAGTGTGTTCCTCAAATACAACAACTAACACTCCTCTGAATGTGACGGCCATTGTAAATTTCATTTTCAAAGATAATGTGGAGTGTTATCAGTCAGTGCTGAATATGGTGAGAAATGCACGCACTTTGGAGATGAAAAATGCGATCATCAAAGAAGTAGCGGTGGACTTGGAGTCGTCCAAAGTCGATCCCGACGTGATTCTGGATTTCTATAATCAAATCAAATATATGAAGGATATCTCGTCAAAGGAGATCTATTAGGCCTTCGTTCCAGACTATTACATGGAAGACATACTCAAGGCTCTGTTTGACATTGTGCTATCCTCCGAATCTCCTCTTAAAGTCGCTCATCGCTTTTACAATTTGAACACTAGTTTCCACCAAATAACATTAGCCAACTTGCTTCTGCTAAATCGCACTGAGGTGAAGACCAATTCGAGTGAGCTCGCTGGATTGCAGGACAATCTTCAGAGGCTTGCTGCTGACCGGAGTTTTGAAGACGTTCCTGTTTCTTTGCGTCAGAAAGTGATAAGAATGTTCCCGCACTTCTTTGATTGGTTTTCCTCCACCCTGTTTGTATGCTTACGCCACGCATATAATAACAGCAAAATCCTTGGTCAATGCAGATATAGAGATACATTAACTTTGTGCACCAAAAAAATATTCGACTTCCGTTTCACGATAGGCTACGATTTTGATCAGAAAAGGAGTGGGATTACTTTAAGCAATTTAATTTCGGCTGGATATTTTGCTACGGACCCCGCCATCCAAGTGCAAAGAACAAGAGAAAAAGTGTCTAGGACCATATACAACGATGGCGAAAGTTTCTGGTGGCGTGTGGTGCCAGTGCCAAACAGTGGTGTGGCACTCTACGATTATGAGACTTCCAGATCGGTACTCTGCGCTAACTATACAATGTCATTGTTTGAATACCAGAATCATGCATACACTCGCCCTGCCGAGGATTTTGAAGCTCATCGCAAAGAATGCATCTGGTTCTTTGACGATTGCAGCTAAATTTAATTGTAAATAAAATTATTCTACTATGAGAACATTCCAATAAACCATTTATTTAATGGGTAATTTTGGGGGATCATTTGGTTATAGGTTATATGACGAAATCGGATTATTAACAGTGATGATGTGATCTTTAACATAATCTCAAAAAACATAGATAAAGGGAGCGGCTGTCTGGATGAACGAGAATTGGAAGTTACTTTTATACTCTTGCACAGAATGCAATTGTATATTGTTATATTAAATATACCAATTGGTATATTTTAGTATATTTTCTTTAATATTTAACGATTGAAAAAGGGAATCGGATTTCTCATAAACGAGCAAACTCAATTTATTCATATATTTAATTGTAGGGCACAAAAAGAAGGCGGTGCAATCAATGTTTGAAGCATTTATTTGTGTCAAATTAGAAACAACTCAACAATTATTGTAGATGTGACCCCTTGAACTAGTATAGATTTGATTGATAATTATTACTCAAGTCGAAGCTCATGGTCATTGTTAATCTTCTGAGCACATAAGTTTGGTGATAACGATGGACTTCGAGAGACGCTCTACCCATGAAAGCACAACACTGCGATACTTTCATTTAAATATGGGTCAGACTTCCTGTTAACACAAAATGATATGTAAGATTATTCTACTCTAAAGAATAAATTTGAAATAAATAGTTTTTTGTTTTGGCAATTAATAGCACAATTGTATATAAAAGTGTTGTTTTAAACGCGCACGTAAATAAAAATTTGATTGTTATGCCCGACGCAATTTTAAAAATAATCAATGGCATTTTGACCCGACATTTCAAAAATCGTAGCTGATAACGCTTCAAAAAAATAGATTTATACCACGCATTCTAAACAGAGGCGACAGTTTAATCCGCAATGGCATCAAAAGTAGTTGTGCTGCTGCTTCTCGGTCTTACTTCTTCGATCGGTTCAAGCGACAGCGAAGTGCTTAAAAGGACCAAGGATTTCACAGCTAATCAAATAGTGTGTCCCTCAAATACAACAACTGATAGTCCTCTGAATGTGACGGCCATTATACGTTTCATTGTCAAAGATGATGTGGAGCGTTATCGCTCATTGCCGTATATGGCGAGAAATGCACGCAGTTCGGAGATGAAAAATGCAATCATCAAAGCAGTAGCGGTGGACTTCGAGTCATCCAATGTCGATCCCATCGTGGTTCTGGATTTCTATAAACAAATCAGATTTGTGGACATGGACTTGGACATCTGGTCAAAGGAGATCTATCAGATCTTCGTGAATCTCAGCGCAAGGATTCTCGCAGACTCAATCCACAGCAATAAATCTCAAAACGAATTCCCAGTGGTTTCCAAACTGCTAATTCGTTTGCGGGATTGTCCAGACTTGTATAATGAAGACATACTTGAGGCTCTGTTTGACATTGTGCTATCATCCGAATCTCCTCTTAATGTTGCTCAACGCCTTTACGATTTGGACACTGATCTCACACAAAATACAATAGCCAACTTGCTTCTTCTAAATCGCACTGAGGTGAAGACCAATTCGAGTGAGCACTCTGGATTGCAGGGCAATCTCCAGAAGCTTACGGCTCTTCAGGTTTTTAAATACGTTCCTGTTCATTTGCGTTCGAAAGTGTACAGAATGTTCCCGCACTTCTTTGATTGGCTTTCCACCACCCCGTTTGCATGCTTACGCCAGGCATATCATAACAGCCTAATCCTTAGTAAATGCTACTATGGAGATACATTAACTTTGTGCACCCGAACAGAACCCGACTTCCATTTCACGATAGCCTACGATGTGAATGAGAAAGTGAGTAGGATTGCTTTAAGAAATTTAGATTCGTATAGATATTTTGCTATAGACCCCGCCATCCAAGTACAAAGAACAAGAGAAAAAGTGTCTAGGACCATATACAACGATGGCACAAGTTTCTTGTGGCATGTGGTGCCAGTGCCAAACAGTGGTGTGGCACTCTACGATGATGAGACATCCAGATCGGTACTCTGCGCTAACTATACAATGTCATTGTTTGAGTACCAGAATCATGCATACACTCGCCCTGCCGAGGATTTTGAAGCTCATCGCAAAGAATGCATCTGGTTCTTTGACGATTGCAGCTATGAATAATTGTAAATAAAATTATTCTACTATGAGAACATTCTAATAAACCATTTATTTAATGGGTAATTTTGGGGGATCATTTGGTTATAGGTTATATGACGAATTCGGTTTATTGACAGTGATGATATGATCTTTAACATAATCCCAAAAAACATATATAAAGGGAGGCGCTGTCTGGATGATGGAGAATTGGAAGTTACTTTTAAACTCTTGCACAGAATGCAATTGTGTATTGTTATATTAAATATACCAATTGGTATATTTTAGTATATTTTCTTTAATATTTAACGATTGAAAAACGGAATCGGATATCTCACAGACGAGTAAACTCAATTTATTCATATATTAAATTGTAGGGCTCAAAAAGAAGGCGATGCAATCAATGTTCGAAGCATTTATTTGTGTCAAATTAGAAACAACTCAACAATTTTTGTAGATGTGACCCCTTGAACTAGTATAGTTTTGATTGATAATTATTACTCAAGTCGAAACTCATGGTCATTGTTAATCTTCTGAGCACATAAGTTTTGCGATAACGCTGGACTTCGAGAGACGTTCTACCCATGAAAGCACAACACTGCGATACTTTCATTTAAATATGGGTAATTCTCTGAGGGAAGTCGCGTGCGACCATCTTTGCAGTGACAAAAATAAACAACCTGAAACAATTTAAAAAATAAGCAAAAGGTATTATGAGGTCAGACTTCCTGTTAACACAAAATGATATGTAAGATTATTCTACTCTAATGAATAAATTTGAAATAAATAGTTTTTGTTTTGGCAATTAATAGCACAATTGTATATAAAAGTGTTGTTTTAAACGCGCACGTAAATAAAAATTTGATTGTTATACCCGAAATAATCAATGGCATTTTGACCCGACATTTCAAAAATCGTAGCTGATAACGCTTCAAAAAATGAGATTTGTACCACGCATTCTGAACAGAAGCGTCAGTTTAAACTACAATGGCATCAAATGTAGTTGTGCTGCTACTTCTCGGTCTTACTTTAAAAGGAGTCGAGACTTCTTCGACCGGTTCAGGCGACAGCGAAGTGATTGAAAGGACCAAGAATTTCGCACCTAATCAAATAGTGTGTTCCTCAAATACAACAACTGATAGTCCTCTGAATGTGACGGCCATTATACGTTTCATTGTCAAAGATGATGTGGAGCGTTATCGCTCAGTGCTGTATATGGCGAGAAATGCACCCACTTCGGAGATGAAAAATGAAATCATCAAAGCAGTAGCGGTGGACTTCGAGTCATCCAATGTCGATCCCATCGTGATTCTGGATTTCTATAAACAAATCAGATTTGTGGACATGGACTTGGACATCTGGTCAAAGAAGATCTATCAGATCTTCGTGAATCGCAGCGCAAGGATTCTCGCAGACTCAATCCACAGCAATAAATCTCAAAACGAATTCCCAGCGGTTTCCAAACTGCTAATTCGCTTGCGGGATTGTCCAGACTTGTATAATGAAGACATACTTGAGGCTCTGTTTGACATTGTGCTATCCTCCGAATCTCCTCTTAATGTTGCTCAACGCCTTTACGATTTGGACACTGATCTCACACAAATTACAATAGCCAACATGCTTCTTCTAAATCGCACTGAGGTGAAGACCAATTCGAGTGAGCACTCTGGATTGCAGGGTCATCTCCAGAAGCTTACCGCTATTCGGGGTTTTAAATACGTCCCTGTTCATTTGCGTTCGAAAGTGTACAGAATGTTCCCGCACTTCTTTGATTGGCTTTCCACCGCCCGGTTTGCATGCTTACGCCAGGCATATCATAACAGCGTAATCCTTAGTCAATGCTACTATGCAGATACATTAACTTTGTGCACCCAAACAGAACACGAATCCCATTTCTTGATATTCTATGATGTGGATGAGAAAGGGAGTAGGATTGCTTTAAGAAATTTAGATTCGTATGGATATTTTGCTATAGACCCCGCCATCCAAGTACAAAGAACAAGAGAAAAAGTGTCTAGGACCATATGCAACGATGGCACAAGTTTCTTGTGGCGTGTGGTGCCAGTGCCAAACAGTGGTGTGGCACTCTACGATGAAGAGACATCCAGATCGGTACTCTGCGGTAACAATACATTGAACTGGTATATAAGTATGGATAATTCTGCATACACTCGCCCTGCCGAGGATTTTGAAGCTCATCGCGAAGAATGTATCTGGTTCTTTGACGATTGCAGCTATGAATAATTGTAAATAAAATTTTTCTACTATGAGAACATTCCAATAAACCATTTATTTAATGGGTAATTTTGGGGGATCATTTGGTTATAGGTTATATGACGAAATCGGATTATTAACAGTGATGATGTGATCTTTAACATAATCTCAAAAAACATAGATAAAGGGAGCGGCTGTCTGGATGATGGAGAATTGGAAGTTACTTTTATACTCTTGCACAGAAAGCAATTGTATATAAATAGTATATTTTAGTATATTTTCTTTAATATTTAACGATTGAAAAAGGGAATCGGATATCTCACAGACGAGCAAACTCAATTTATTCATATATTAAATTGTAGGGCATAAAAGAAGGCGGTGCAATTAATGTTCGAAGCATTTATTTGTGTCAAATTAGAAACAACTCAACAATTTTTGTAGATGGGATTAAAGCAAATGCGACCCCTTGAACTAGTATATTTTTGATTGATAATTATTACTCAAGTCTAAGCTCATGGTCATTGTTAATCTTCTGAGCACATAGGTTTGGCGATAACGCTGGACTTCGAGAAACGCTGACCATGAAAGCACAACACTGCGATACTTTCATTTAAATATGGGTAATTCTATGAGGGACGTCGCGTGCGACCATCTTCGCAGTGACAAAAATAAACAACCTGAAACAATTTAAAAAATAAGCAAAAGGTATTATGAGGTCAGACTTCCTGTTAACACAAAATGATATGTAAGATTATTCTACTCTAAAGAATAAATTTGAAATAAATAGTTTTTGTTTTGGCAATTAATAGCACAATTGTATATAAAAGTGTTGTTTTAAACGCGCACGTAAATAAAAATTTGATTGGTGTACCCGACGCAATTTTAAAAATAATCAATGGCATTTTGACCCGACATTTCAAAAATCGTAGCTGATAACGCTTCAAAAAATGAGATTTATACCACGCATTCTAAACAGAGGCGACAGTTTAATCCGCAATGGCATCAAAAGTAGTTGTGCTGCTGCTTCTCGGTCTTACTTCTTCGATCGGTTCAAGCGACAGCGAAGTGCTTGAAAGGACCAAGGATTTCACAGCTAATCAAATAGTGTGTCCCTCAAATACAACAACTGATATTCCTCTAAATGTGACGGCCATTATACGTTTCATTGTCAAAGATGATGTGGAGCGTTATCGCTCATTGCCGTATATGGCGAGAAATGCACGCAGTTCGGAGATGAAAAATGCAATCATCAAAGCAGTAGCGGTGGACTTCGAGTCATCCAATGTCGATCCCATCGTGGTTCTGGATTTCTATAAACAAATCAGATTTGTGGACATGGACTTGGACATCTGGTCAAAGGAGATCTATCAGATCTTCGTGAATCTCAGCGCAAGGATTCTCGCAGACTCAATCCACAGCAATAAATCTCAAAACGAATTCCCAGTGGTTTCCAAACTGCTAATTCGTTTGCGGGATTGTCCAGACTTGTATAATGAAGACATACTTGAGGCTCTGTTTGACATTGTGCTATCATCCGAATCTCCTCTTAATGTTGCTCAACGCCTTTACGATTTGGACACTGATCTCACACAAATTACAATAGCCAACTTGCTTCTTCTAAATCGCACTGAGGTGAAGACCAATTCGAGTGAGCACTCTGGATTGCAGGGCAATCTCCAGAAGCTTACGGCTCTTCAGGGTTTTAAATACGTTCCTGTTCATTTGCGTTCGAAAGTGTACAGAATGTTCCCGCACTTCTTTGATTGGCTTTCCACCACCCCGTTTGCATGCTTACGCCAGGCATATCATAACAGCCTAATCCTTAGTAAATGCTACTATGGAGATACATTAACTTTGTGCACCCGAACAGAACCCGACTTCCATTTCACGATAGCCTACGATGTGAATGAGAAAGTGAGTAGGATTGCTTTAAGAAATTTAGATTCGTATAGATATTTTGCTATAGACCCCGCCATCCAAGTACAAAGAACAAGAGAAAAAGTGTCTAGAACCATATACAACGATGGCACAAGTTTCTTGTGGCATGTGGTGCCAGTGCCAAACAGTGGTGTGGCACTCTACGATGATGAGACATCCAGATCGGTACTCTGCGCTAACTATACAATGTCATTGTTTGAGTACCAGAATCATGCATACACTCGCCCTGCCGAGGATTTTGAAGCTCATCGCAAAGAATGCATCTGGTTCTTTGACGATTGCAGCTATGAATAATTGTAAATAAAATTATTCTACTATGAGAACATTCTAATAAACCATTTATTTAATGGGTAATTTTGGGGGATCATTTGGTTATAGGTTATATGACGAATTCGGTTTATTGACAGTGATGATGTGATCTTTAACATAATCCCAAAAAACATAGATAAGAGGAGCGGCTGTCTGGATGATGGAGAATTGGAAGTTACTTTTATACTCTTGCACAGAATGCAATTGAATACCAATTGGTATATTTTAGTATATTTTCTTTAATATTTAATGATTGAAAAAGGGAATCGGATATCTCACAGACGAGCAAACTCAATTTATTCAAATATTTAATTGTAGGGCACAAAATAGGGCGGCGCAATCAATGTTCGAAGCATTTATTTGTGTCAAATTAGAAACAACTCAACCCCTTGAACTAGTATAGTTTTGATTCATAATTATTACTCTAGTCGAAGCTCATGGTCATTGTTAATCTTCTGAGCATATAAGTTTTGCGATAACGCTGGACTTCGAGAGACGCTCTACCCATGAAAGCACAACACTGCGATACCTTCATTTAAATATGGGTCAGACTTCCTGTTAACACAAAATGATATGTATGATTCTTCTACTCTAAAGAATAAATTTGAAATAAATAGTTTTTGTTTTGGCAATCAATAGCACAATTGTATATAAAAGTGTTGTTTTAAACGCGCACGCAAATAAAAATTTGATTGTTATACCCGACGCAATTTTAAAAATAATCAATGGCATTTTGACCCGACATTTCAAAAATTGTAGCTGATAACGCTTCAAAAAATGAGATTTATACCACGCATTCTAAACAGAGGCGACAGTTTAATCCGCAATGGCATCAAAAGTAGTTGTGCTGCTGCTTCTCGGTCTTACTTCTGCTTAAAACGACCAAGGATGTCGCACCTAATCAAATAGTGTGTCCCTCAAATACAACAACTGATAGTCCTCTGAATGTGACGGCCATTATACGTTTCATTGTCAAAGATGATATGGAGCGTTATCAGTCAGTGCTGAATATGGCGAGAAAGGCACGCACTTTGGAGATGACAAATTCGATTATCAAGGCAGTAGCGGTGGACTTTGAGTCATCCAATGCCGATCCCGTCGTGATTCTGGATTTCTATAAACAAATCAAATATGATTTGACTATCTCGTCAGATGAGGTCTATCAGGCATTAGTGAATCACAGCGTAAGGATTCTCGCAGAGTCAATCCACAGCAACAAACCTGGATTCGAATTTCCAATGGTTTCCAACCTGCTATTTCGTTTGCGGGAAGGTCCTCACTATTATCTGGAAAACATACTCGAGGCTCTGTTTGACATTGTGCTATCATCCGAATCTCCTCTTAAAGTCGCTCAACGCCTTCACGATTTGGACACTAATTTAGAAGAAAGGACAGTAGCCAACTTGCTTCTGCTAAATCGCTGTGAGATGAAGACCAATTCGAGTGAGCACGCTGGATTGCAGGACAATCTTCAGAAGCTTGCGGCTAATTCGGATTTTGGATACGTTCCTATTTATTTGCGTCGGAAAGTGATAAGAATGTTCCCGCATTTCTTTGATTGGCTTCCCCACAGCATACATACATGCATACGCCAGGCATACAATAACAATTATTACCTTAAATTCTGCTACGATGGAGATACAATATATATGTGCACTAATCAATACTCATGTTATCATTGTCGTGTACGCTACAATGTGAACAACAGAGGGAGAGCGATTACTTTGGAATCAAGCCCTGGATATTTGGGTTTGAGCTCCACCATACAAACTGGAGCAAGAATACCAAAAGTGTCCAGGAACTTGGTCGCAATGAACCAAATCTTCTGGTGGCGTTTGGTGCCAGTTCCTAATGGTGTGGCACTCTACGATGATGAAACAACCAGTTTGGTGATCTGCGGTGGCGATCCAAAACTATGGAATGGCGACAAACAAATGCACCTGGTTATTTGACGATTGCGGTATATAATAAAAATAATTGTTAACTACTCTGAATGAGAACTTACTAATGGAACTTGCACTTAATGGGTGATTTTGGGGATCATTTATAGGATAAATGACGACTAAAGTTGATTGACAGTGACGATGTGATCATTCACATGTTCCCTAACAACAAAGAGAAAGGGATCGGATGTCCGGAAGATGGAGAGTTTAAGTAACTTCTGCATGAAATTTCAGATCACAAATGTCCTTAGGCAGCTACTAACTGTTCGTCATTTAATTTGTTACAGTTTTAGATTTTCTGTCTGCAGAAGCAACACTTTAAGAACCACACGAGTTTCTTAAAACAGTTCCTGTTAAGTCACATTATGCTTAACAGACAGTACTCACAAAACTGTGCAGTATGCGCTTTAATGGCAACCGTTTTGTGAAATTGCCCCATAAAAATCGAAAATAAATAATAAATTATCAAGCACGCTTAGCGCCTTCGGATAGTGCGAAAGAGACAGCGAAAAAGAAAGAGTCGAAATAGAAGGGCGAGAAGGAGGAGACGAGAGAAACTGCAAATAAATATTATCGCGATTTTTTCGTCAAGTTTTGCAAAACTCTGAGGCTGCGGCGGGTTATTGAAGGAGTCTGCACCGTTGCTTCTTCTTACTGAGACTTCTAAGCCTCGGCCAGACACGCAATGAAGACAACATCTTGAAAAGGGTCAAAACATCAAGCAAAAGGTTTAAGGGATTGCGATTGCGATTGGTGCTGCGACTTCAACTTCAACTTCGACTTGGGATTGGAATTGGGAATTGCGAATTGCGAATTGAGATTGAGATTCAAATGCGAAAGGTTTCCCTTTTCGTTTTACTGTTGTTGACTTGCTCTTCAACTTGTGCCGATGTGCGGCACTTGATAGGTAGACTTCGAGCAAACAGAGTTTTCGGAGCTGTCTTAACAGCTTTATAACCAACAATGGACAGCAAAACTGCAAAACAAAATCAAATCAAGTGAAATGAAATGAAAGAACTGAGTTGAGATTTGTGCAGCACGCGAGATTTATGAGCTGAGACTTTGAGATGGAAAAAAGTTCATAAAAACTTACTTTGATTGTTCAAGCGATATGAACAATAATAAACTTGATGTGGCAGCAAAAACTGTTTGATGTGGACGACTATTGTTTTGCACAGTTTGAGCAGCACTGCGTGCAAAATGCCTTGTAATTAACACTAAAATAAAAAAACAAAACAAAACAAACACAAAATACGACTAACTGGCGTGGCGAAGGCGAAGGCGTTGGGAGGCGTGTCACGCAATATGTTTAACGTAATTAGCTGCAGTCGGGAGCCGGTAGAATATTTGCGTCGAATTAAGGCAGCAAACAAGCTCCCGACCGGGACTTGCAACATGCGAGTTGTCGGAGTCGTCGCTGCCTTTTGTAGCAGCAGCAATCGCAGCACCAACAACAACAACAACAACGACAACAGTAAGAGATGCAGTTAGAGATGCTGGCAAGAGCAGCCTGTGATTGGCGTCACTAGACGACGACGACAACGATGGCGACGCTGGAGACGATGGCGATGGCGACACCCATTGGGGCTCTACAATATGGCGCCACTAATTAGAAATTCTTAGCGCACAAAAAGAGGATGGCACAAAATATTTGTTGTGTTGACGCTGGCGACGCTTTCAGCACTTTTAAGGAAGTGCCAAAGTGACATTAAATAGTTGTGCTTGCATTTCTATGATTCGTCTGCATACCCTGTAGCCAAAAACCATTGCAAAAGGGGTAGAATAAACTTCGTAAACATTTAATAACAATTCAACTACTACTTCTTTTCACTACAGAATATCGGCAAGTTGAGCAACAAATCTTCGAGTTGCTGACCTTCTTTCGCTACTTTGTTGCCAAGTGTCAACTGCAGCCAGTCAATAACATGGCATTTGGTTGCCTTGTTTCGCTGCTTTTTTGCTTAGTGTAAATTGTGGCCAATTCCCCAGAGTTGAGTGCGTTCACTTTTTGAGTGGTACCAACTATTCGCTCCCTTAAAAGTATTTTTTGTGACTTTGGTTGCCAAGCGTCACAGTTTGAGGCTTTACAGTTTTAACAGCATTGTGTGTTAAACTGTTAGGCTGCTGTTAGCTGAAACGTGGGTTGTTTGGCCAACAGTAGCTGACTTCGAATCTAACCCTAAACTTTTAGAGGTTGTTCTCGCCATGCCGCATGCCACAGTGGCACTTAAAATTCAAGTTCAATAGCTAAAGCGACACAACAGCGACAGCAGCAACAACAATGATGTTGCTGATGATGACGATGATGGCAACAGCGGAACGTGGCGCAGCATGTGGCGCGTTCTAAGAACTTGCAACAGTTTGCCGACGCTGCCGCAACCGCTGATGCTGCTGCTGCTGTTGCTGCTGCTGCCACTTGGCACGAATGTCAACTGCACGAAAATGTTGCAGCAAACAGCGTTGTTGCTGCTGTTGCTGCATGCAATTGCCTCATCCTCCTTTCTTAGGTCTCAGCTCAGCTGCTGTTCTATTGATCGTTAGGCGGCTGCTGCTATTTTTTTCTTTTGCTTTTCTTTTTTTGTTGTTGGTCCCTGGTGATAGCGTTTGCTCCTTGGCTTGTCAAAGACGAAACAGCAGCAGCAACTTGCAACAGCAGCTCCTTGTAGTTGTTGCTACTGTTGAAAAGGTTAACAACATTCGCCTTGGACTACGTTTCGGTTCGTGCGGCATCTTGATGTTGTTTTGCTGCTTCCTGATGCTGTTGCTGTTGCTGTTGCATCTCTTGTCGCTGCAGTTGCAGTTGCTGTTTGCCTTTTTAATTAGCAACTTTTGGGTACTCTTGGGGCAGCCCAAAAGGCAGCTGCTTTTCATTAAGTATGCAGTTTCGTTCTGTTGTTTTGCTGCTGTTGCTGCTGCTACTGCTGTTGCATCAACAATGTCTCCTTGTTCTTGCATTTAATTAAATGCTCATAAGCATGTGAGGCGACGAGGCCAAATACAAACTCATTGTTGTCGTCGTCTCTTGGGCAGCAGTTGCCATTCTCTCTCTCTCTATCTGGACTCAGCTTACAACTGATGTCTGCTTCTGCTTTCTGCTTTCGGCTGTTCTAATGCCCAAAAGGTTTTTCATTGCCATTTTGGGCTCGCTTTTAGGGCCACGTTTGTATTTTGGGCTTGTTGATATTTATCATTTACTTTGGGCCACAGGTAAATGAACTGTAAGCAGTTTGGTATCAAGGCACAAGTGGCGTATACTTAATGTGTAGTTTAAATTACAAATTGCGAACGTATCACAATAAAATATTCTATGGAAATAAGAGTTTTGAAAGATTGTAATCTAGAGTAGGATTTGTAAAGTTAACAAGAAATTTCAAATTATGAATTCCAAGTCGAACACAATTTAAAGAAATGTTGAATATCATATTTGATCTGATAGTTTTTTAACATTATTATACATATTTTGATGTTAAGGTTGATTAATTATTACTTTGAATTGTTAAAAGTCTGTAGTCCGTGAATTGAAGAACTTATTGAATATAATTTTATTATTTTAAAGTGTTTTAAAGTGTTTTGTATTACAGAATTCTAAAGTTTGCTTAGATATCTAGACAAGTTTTGATATACTCTTCCTTTTTTTAAATAATAATATTAATATTATTATTGTGCATATGTGCTAATAAAAAATGAGTTATGTGTTATTATTGAATATAGGAGATATAATATATAATGGATATTAGAGAATATCTTATTTAAAGCATTGGCAAACACACTGACTGCAAGCCACATATAAAGGGAAGTCACATAAATAAAATGGGAATCCCATAAGTTAGTTGAACATCAGAAGTTGCTCTTAGCCTCCCTTTAACCCGAAGTTTGCACTCTTCTACCCCGCTTTCTGGTTATTCTATTCCCTCTTCTATCGCCTTGCTGGTTGCCCAAATGCAATGCGAATTTTCAATATACCATTCCCGTTGCCGGCAATGTCCTTTTTGCATTTTAGTTAAGGCAATTTTGCCCTTTTTCAATTTGTACCAGTTTTTTTCTGCTACTACCTTTAGCTGCACTTCCTGATGCTGCTGCTGCTGCTGCTGCCTTCGGGCCAAAATGCGCATTTTGCATTCAAATTGCCGCCGCCTGTCAGTCAGCATATGCAATGGAATCCCCCCTCCCCCGCATTCCCTAAAGCGTGATGCAAGCATATACGATTACTCGTAGCACCGCAATTCCCTGGTACATATTACTATAGTTCGTTCCGGATTCTGTGGCAGTTGCTTCCCATTTTTGCCTGGCGTGTTGTATAAACTTTTATAATCAAATTAAATTTTATGGCTTATTGCAAAATGTGCGCGTGCAAATCCAATTTTCCCACACACACACACACACACACACACACACACATGCACATTACTCGTTGTGGAATTTTCTTTTTCAATGCTCACTAGGTTTCCCTTTTTTTTTTGAGCATTTTCCTGGACTTGTTGTTGCTTGTTACGGGACCGCTTTAGGGTTACGAGCTGCTGTTTAGTTTGAAATACAAATTGAAAATAGTTATTTGCAAAGGTTTGATTTCCGCTCGAGTTCAATGTGATGCCATTGAATCGTTTCAAGTTTCGCCAGTTAACTGTCCAAGTTAAAAAGTCATCACTTGCAGCTTAGTCGTCATATCCAGATGGAAATTTGAATGCAGCTGGTATTAAAGACAATTTGTGTGTTATTCAACATAATGTTGTTTTTTAACTTCACTTAAATTTTCAATTTATATGTTCAGCTTTGTAGTCTTTCAGTCAGATAATGAAATACAAGTAAGCTACAATCGAGTGTGCTGGACTGTGATATATTCTTTTCCCCTTTTGTAATTAAAGCGAAAGACTCAAGTATATACAATTAATATACCAATTAATACTAATATATTCCTTTTGGTGCTTAAAATATATCAAATAAACATACCAAAAAATACTAAAATATATACTGAAAGCTTTTTCTGATATATCAGTATACTGTTACATACAAAATATACCGAAGCAGATACTCAGATCATCATTGTAGCTTAATTTAGTAGCAACCAAACTTAAAATATGAATATTCAACACAAGGAATCCATGTTTAAATATGCACATTAATAATCTTAAATAAATTGACTCAACTAAATTAAATAATTATATTTCAATAATTAATTGCAAACTTCTACCAGCTTACATGACAGCCTGACACAAGCTAATCAATCCCTTGCATCTAGACAGCAACAAAAACTTGAACTAATTTCCAGATACAACCATAAAAGAAACACTTAACATAGTTCTACATTTAAAATTACACAAGTTTTCTAGTTTTTTCCGTTTGATCCAGTTTTTTTCTCGCCCTTCCAGCCAGCGGCGCTTGGCCATTTGACCAGAAAGCGCAGCAAAGCCTGGGCCAGGCCATCAGCCCAAGGCAGCGCATCCACCCACCTAACCAGTTACAATACTAGCAGCATATTTTTTCCTACTTTTTTTCTCTACTACTATTTTTTTGCTGACTGGCTAGTTGGCTGTTCGTTCGCTTTTTGCTCTGCTGTATTTAAAGCAAATTAAACAAAATTGCGAGCAATAAAACTTAATGGCTAATTAAATGGGTTGGGTTGGACTTGGGCTGGCCCAGAGACTCTCCGGACTCTCTGGCTCTGTCTCTGGCGCATCCTTTTCCAGCTAGCGGAAGCAAGAAGGAGGCACAAGTAGCAGAGGAAAAAAAGCGCAGCAGCAGCAGCTGCCAGCAATTTTGCGAAGCCTTTTGCATAATTTACAAGTAGCAAAAGGAAGCAAATACAACAAAAAAAACCTACTACTAAAGACAAGTTGTCGAGCGAGGCAAATGCTAAAAGGCGGGATGGGAGAAGAGAGAGGGGAAACGGCTCTCGAGTGGGCGGCAAATTGAGTTTAATGTTTTACTATATGGCAATATTTGCTATTCGCTTTAATGAAATTATTCAGTTATTGCTCTATATACAGCAGGAGCTTTTGACTTCATCTGCCATGTGTCCATGTTCCATGATAGCGGTTAACATTACCCCCCTCCCCTTGTTCCCTGTCACCCCCTTTGCAACTATAAATATGCAAATTGCTTATGCATAATAAATGCCAGCAGCAAAAGCATAAACACAAAATGCAACTAAAGGGAAAAGCGAATTTTCAGTTTGAAATAAGTTTCAATGCACTTATCTGCGAGAGAAAAGTATCTGTGAGATACTCGCACACCCAAAAACTGCAGCTTCAACCCTGGACTGTGGACCATGGACCGAGGAGCGTGGACTCGTGGCCACAGCGAACTTTCAACAATTTTCGCTGTTAGGTTGTGGGCTATTTAACTAAGGGCTGTGCTGAGTGAGTACTTTAAATATTTTTTATAAATTGTGCATTTACTTACGGTCGAAAATTAATGGCTAGAGTTTGTGCTCTTCGGAACGTACCTAGAATTAGAGAGAAAGAAATATAGAAATGTTAATTTAATTGAAAGTAAATTGTAATATTCTTAATTGTAATTGTATATAAATAAATTATTCTTTTTAAATATGCATTTAATTACAAATAAATTGAAGTAAAGACTTTTTAAAATATTATTTTTGCTTAGTTTGTTAATAAAAATGTAGAAAAATATCTTAATTAATAATTTAAGGTAGTAGCTTCGCTTTTACTAATGTTATTATGAAGAATCTTTTGATATTGATTCAATATTCAAAGATCTCTTAAACATTTCATAATATAGTAAGTGTCAACAATAAAATACTTTCTGTAGTATGATATTCACTGTGCTTAGCTTGTTGATGATATTAATTAGATTTCTCCGCTATTCTCTAGCTATTAGCATTGAATATTTCAATGAATGTTATATATTAAGCAAACATTGAAAATGTCTTAAATTATTTTGAATTTATACTTCTCATTGAAAACTTTAAAATGCATGATTCAATTCATCTACATTTGCAATTGATAATAAAAGAATATTGAAACTCATGCTGCCTCAAAAATGTGCTTTTTAATTAACTTTCCTCCACTAACTCAGATTTATATAAATATTCATTTAAGAAGCTCAAAAACGCGGCAATCCTCAGATGCAGTTGCAATTCTCAAGCACTCAATCTTTCAATCGCATCCACGCGAAATCTCAGTGCTCAGTCTCTCAACAATCTGGTCGTTCATTATGTCTGCAGCACTTTGTCTACTTAACATTTTTTGCAACAATTTTGCAACTTTTGCTTACAAAACTTTGCATAGTTTTTTCTTTTCTTTGTATTTTATTTTATTTTAATTTTAATTAGCCAGCTGTGTGTGCCTAGAGTAACCCCTTGCGCGTTGCACTATCAAGCTGTAGCTACTCGCTACATGCTTATCTTTTTGTGAACCTCGTATCCAACAGTTGGCTGCCTGCCTTACGCTCAATTTCTTTTCGTTAGCCCGTTCTTGTCCAGTCGTGTCCTGTACTGTGTTGGGCATCTTGGCAGCCGCCGCCTGACCGCCGCGATAAGCGCGCAAATTTCCAAATGGACAGCAAAGTGTCGGCTAGTTGGCTGGCTGGCTGGCTGGCTGGCTGGTCCAAGCCAATGGGGACGAAGTCAGTTAGAGGACGCGGCTTGTGTACGAAGTAAGTAATCTGCATAAAAAGATTTCATTCTTGCCTCGGCATGGGTAATTAGTGCATTTTAAACGTCTTTTAGTATTTGGCCAGTTGGCCCTGTGCAATTTTCTAGGCTATTTTAAGAGTTATGGGCATAGATAAATGGATTAGCCTGCTCTACTCGAGGAGTTAGGGACGCGTCTTTGACGTGCAACAAAGTTGCCTTCCTTTTTTTCTTTCTGTATTTTTCTCAGAACATTTGGAAAAATTATTGCCGTCGTCGGAGAGAGCAGGCGAGTGTGAAAGAGAGAGAGAGAGAGAGAGAGAGAGCGAGAGAGAGAGGTACATCAGTTATATCCCCTTTTTCCTTAACATTCTATCTATAGTATCTGAGTTGAACTAAGCGCAAAACGTAGTTAAAGTCAAGATCTGACTGGTAAACGCAGCCAAACGTGCGATAAATTCAAAAGCATAGACCAAAAACAAAAACAGAAGAAAAAAAAAGCCCCATCTGACATGGAAATAAAAGGCACAAATGTTAATTGGTTTGTGTCAATCTTCCAGCACATTGCCCCGTGGGAGCACGTGGACGTGGAGAAAGAGGCAAAATGGAAATGGTTTGGGTAGCTTTGTAGGATTGTGTATGTGTGTGTGTGTGCTCTGCCCAGAAGCACACTCCTCAACCTTTCGCTATATGGTTGGCGGTGGCATGGTGGAAACACATTTAATGCAACGGACAGATGAAGTTGTTTAGTTGGTAAATTGTCTTACACTCCCCGACACTTGAGCTCAGTCGCAGTCGCCGACTCAATCTCAGCCTAAGATTCTGGTCTCTAAGCTAAAGTTGCGTTCTGGACGGTTGCTTTTTCGATTTCGCAATTTTCATTTCAATTTCTGCAAAACGTTCGCTGAAAGGGAAATGATGTTTAGCCTCGGCTTCATACCATGCTCTATTAGAGACCATTTCAACTGCATCTCGCATCATGTTCTTTCTAGCTGTTCACCTGCCTGTCTGACACTCTAATTCAAAGTTGTGGCTTCTATGATTCACATTCTGTTGCTGTTACTCTTGCTGATTCACATTCAGATTCTTAAGTCTCATTCTGACGGAAATGCGCGTGGCAATTGTGAGTGGCAATTTCCTGTCCAAACGGATTCCTGACACTGAGTGCATTCAATCGAAAGACTCAATTGTTTTTCAAGTACTTCCAGTCAATGCAAACTCTATCAAATTTTCTATTTTATTGACTGACTTTTCTTAACATTTATTCTTATAAGTATTCCTTGTAAATGCTTCATCGACAGAGCTTACTTTTGTTATTGAGCGATTGCCTGAGACTTTATATGAAATGAAAATCTTTAATATATTTAAAGACAAAGCTACAAAATATTCAGATTCTATGATGGAAGAAAACATTTTAAACAATAAGATATCTGGCATCTACCTGAAAATTGTTTCCTCGAAGCTAAAACATTAATGGATCAATTTTATCTAAACTACGTAGGATGAAATCAATTATAATAAAATTATAAGTACTAATAAAACATTTTATTTAATCAGTTTTCCCTAAACTTTTCTCTAGTTTCTTAACATCATAAGCGTGGAAAAATATCTAAAAACCCGAGCAGTAATTTGTTAAAAAATCGAGTATCTTTATCTAAAGTAATCTTAATCATGAAGTACTTATTTCTTTAGTTGCCTCAGTCTAAGAAAAAGCCCATTAATCACACATTGAATTTGATAGTCAGTGAAAATTGACGCTAAATTTTGTGCAGTTCTGAGGCAACTGCTGATCAGTGAGACAACTTTTCACGCTTTAAGCCATGTTAGAACTGTTGCTTTATCTATAGCATCTGCACTATTAGTTTTGCGGTTTTACACCATAAATTATCCCAGAAAAAGAGCAGGAGAGCAAGAGAGAGACAGAACCTCGACGACAATTTGTCATTGCGAATGGCTGCATCAGTTTCCCCTTCTCTCTCCCCTCTCTACTGTCTACTCTTCTGTGTGCTTGTTTCCTTGCTTCACTCCTCGGTGCAATCTTTCTACCTGCCATAGCCATGGCCCAAACATTTGAAAAATGATCAAAAAGCTAAAATGCCGAAAAGCAGTGAAACCCAAACCGAATCCGTAGCTTCTTTTGCTTTTGTTGGCCCCATCCATTGCCATTTTGGGGCGCAAATCCCTTCAAGTTTTGTTTGATGTCCCTTAACTGCAACGGAGAAGCTGCCGCAGCCGCTGCTGTTGCCGTTGCTGTTGCTGTTGCACGCCCCGTCCATCAAGTCACGGACTGCTAGCTGGGCTTTTTTGCAAACGATGCCGCCTCAACTTGCAACTTGTACAAATGTCCCAAACTGTCCAAAATGTCTGTTCAAATGTCCAGGGCGCAACTTTTATGGGCAGCAGCAGCAGCCGAGTTGATTGCACTTTGCACAACAACTCACAGCGGCGACGTCTCGTTGACAAAAGTTGTTGTCGTTCTCGTCGTTATTGTTGTTGTTGTTGCCGGCAACTTGCTTCCCTTACAGTTTGATGCAAAGCCCCGGACACGGGTAATTAACACCCACGTGAAAAGAACCACAACCAGAGAGAAAGAGAGAAAAAAAGGGAGAAAGAGAGAGTAAGGAGTAGGAGAAGTCCAGTAGTCGCTAGTCAGTAGCCAGAGTTTTGAGTGGGAGTAGGTGTTAAAAGGGCAGCTGACGAGACATCCATTTACATGTAACAATGTTGCTTAAGTTTTGAATATATTTACTCAGCATTCGAGATGACAAAGCATTTCAAACAATCGATAGTTCTTGTAACAATTCGACATAGCATAGCCGACAAAAGTTGGATAGAATTGTAAATTGCTAAGTAAGCTGCAATATTATATTTTCTGTATTGTCCATAATAATAATATGAGATTATATATTAATTCCATTTTTTTAAATTTTATAAGAATATTAATATATGATTAAAAAAACGAATTAATTCTTTCAGAACTTTATGAAAATATTCCATGATAAACAAACCTATTTGATAACAAAGCCACTTAGTTCTTTTTTAGCGTTTTAAATACCTTTTTAGTCAGTAGAAATTTAATTAGCATAATTGTTTCTTCTTATATTTTTTTTTATATTGTTTATGGTACTTGTTTAATATTATAAAATTATTAAAAAATCAAACATATCTTAATAAACAAATTTGTATATTAATTATTTTAAAGATTCTCAGAACATTCGTCTTCATCCTGTTTTAAAAATTTCAACATATTCTAGAAATTCTTTTGTAGAAAACAAATTTAAAGTTCTTCAACAATTATCGTTGATAGTTGATAATTATATAACATTTAGTTAAAAGTATTGTCTTAACATTCTCATTTATTGAACCAATTATATCGTTAGCTATCGTTAATTGTGCCTCCAAAAAACGTATCTTTGCTTCGTTCTGTATGCTATGGCACATTCTTTTGCATCATTTCGTTGCAGCGTCTCATCTCCAATTTAATCGTCAAGTGGCTGGCAACCAAAAGCCAAGCTTCTCCAGTGGCATCGCCCCCCATCCCTTGACCCGTCCCGTCCGTAGTTGCCACTACTTTGGTTTTGTTGCCACAGTCACGTCAAGTGTGTGGTCTTCGGATGCACTGGAGAGCGACAGTCGCTGATACGCACACTTCACATTGAATTTCCATTTGTTGGCCAGCCAGTCAGCCAACAGGGCTCAAAGTGGCCAAGCTACTTGCAGCCTGGAGTTGGAGTTGGAGAGGTTGCTGCTGCTGTTGCAAGTTGGAGTTGAAGTTGTAGCTTGGACTCGCATCGCTGTTTCTGGCTGTTCCCTTGATTTCCATCGATTTTCTAGACACTTTGATTGTTTTATTGTTGCATTAAGTGCCCGATGCCACAGCAGCAGCAGCAGCAACAGCAACAAGCCAAAGCCAATGCCAATGCAGGCAACATCAACAACAGCAACAGAAACAGAAGGAGAGAAGAGCAGTTTGCGTTTTGCCTCTTTGCGACCAACCACAAAAATGCAATTGACACTTTGGTGTGAAGTGCTTAGCAATGGTCACAGACTCGACTGCATCTCTGGCATCGCCATCGGCTTAAGGCTTAAGGCTGCTCTGCCACTGAAGCCTGCGGGCTTTAAGAGCTCTGTCTGAGGGGCTCTGCCTCTGATTTCTGTTTAATAGATACATTTGCATCTTCGGCTGACGCTGAAGATGCGTCGTTCCACGTCGTTCCACGGGCTGCGGCATTTTTCTAGCTGGTTGCCTGCGTCGCTTGAGTGGAAAATTGTTTTCGGGCAATTTTGTGCGTGATAGAGAAGGCCTGAGAGTATGCTGTGGGTAGTCTAAACGTTCTCTCTAATGCAAACCAGAGAGAGGAAGAGAGGGGAGGCATGAGGCTTGCAATGCTGCATCGATTAGCATGTTGGCGTGAGGTGTGAAACATTAGGCCTTTAAAACGTTTTCAGTTAGTACGTAATATGCTTTTAAGTATGCTACGCTCAAAATATTTCACATTCCCCGGCAATAGATGGCGCTCTTAACGGGTGACACGACAATTTCCCAGGAAGCTCATTAAAGCTTTAAATAAGTCGCCTTCTAATGCGCTTGTAGTTAGGTAAAGTTTATGCATAGGAAACCACTTTACCAGTAGCTGATCTTAAGCAGAACTTGTTGTGCGGTAAACGGAGAATAAATGTTCATTCGCTAATTACATTTTAATCAATGTCATCTAATAATAATAATGCATAGATGCTTTTTAATAGTAGTAGGAATGAGTTGAAATCTTCTGAGACTAGCAAAAAGTGCATTTCATTAAAATTTTAGATTAAGAAATAAATCTTTACTGTTCTTTTATGTTTTGTGTTCTCCTACAAAAAGAATAGTATATAATAAATGCATACATATTTAATAATAGTAGATAAAATAAACTGGCATATGAAGATAAGCATCTAATTTTAGTAATAAGTAATTGAAGTAGAAATAAAAGTTCAGAATCAAATAAAATTTACAAGCTTTAGATACATATACAAAACAGACAATAAAAATTCTGAAATTAAAACTAAAATTCAAAGGAATTGAAGTTAAGCACAGCTTTAAATAGTTTCTTTTAAATTATTGTTTTGTATGTATAGGAAAAAAGTTTTACTACATTTTTATATGTAGTCTAACTTATGTCTTAAGTCATTTCTTATGTCTTAAGTAATTTCTTAGTCTTTTTAGAACCATGTGCTTAAGAAGTTATTATTTAAAATCATACTTTACTAAAAACGTTCCTAAAAGTAAAGTATTTATATCTATCTACATATTATATATAAAATAGACACTTTTCCCACTATCCACTGTAAATTTAATTTAAATTCCTTCACTCTCTTGTTGTCTAGTAGCTGCTTTGAATCTCTAAGCAGCTAAAGGTTTATAGGATAACAGAAACAGGATCAGAAGCCAACCGCAGCCAAGGATAACAAGAGCAGCCACAGAGCCAAAACTCATGCTGCTATGACATATTTAATCATAACATGCTTGCTCTCTATTTATCTAAGTGTGCGTATATCTGACTAAATCCGTATCTGCATAGCTGCAGTTGTATCTGTATCCGTACAAGTATCTGCATCTATAGCTGTCTCCGTATTGTTGTGCAAATACACTTCTGGCCATAACTGTCAATGTCAACAGTGTGGGGAAATGAGTCAGTGAATGTCAATTCATATCTCAGTAAGTGTGAGTGTGTGTGTGTGTTGCATGTGTGTGTGTGTGTGCGTGTGCTTCGCTGCATGTGCCAAATGCTGATGATTGGCAATGCACAGCGTCTGTCCAGAATGTGACTGCAGACTGCAGACAAACAACAACGCAGTCAACGCAGTGAACGGCACGCAGGCGATGTCGAGGCCTTGGGGCAACATTGCTGACATTGCCTCGCACTTTTGCTGCATGCAGCTTGCAGCTTGCTGCTGCATCATCGTTCAATGCGGCGTTATGATGCGAGTCCGGCGATGCGAGCGCTGTCCTTTTGACGCTGCGGTTTAAACCGATTTTCTGTTTGCAATTGCCGCCACCACAAACAACAAACACACACAAGAAGAGCAACAACAAAGCCACGTCAACAGATACGGCTTGCAACCTGAAGGCAGACGCGACGTGCTGCGATAATTGCCACAAGATTTGCCTTGTGCAACATGAATAATTTCGCACGCAAATTATTTTTAATATTAACGCCAGTCGGAACCGCTGAAGTTGCCCCCAGTCTGGGGCAGCCTGCGAGCTCAGCGGGGGCAACAAGCGGGTGCGGTCAATCATACAGAGAGAGAGAGAAAGAGAGAGAGGGGAGAGAAAGGGCAGAAAGGAAGGGGACAGGATTGCAAAAGCGCAGCACGAATTTAATTTTTCCTTTGCAGTTTACAGTTTTGGGCAACTGGCAAACGTTGCATGGCAACCCAGGCTGACAGTTGTGTCAGTTGTGGGAGGTGGCAAGTGAGCAGCGGCAGGGTGCAAGAGGGGCAGAAAGGGTAACACAGCAGCTGCCGCCAACAAAATTGCGGCCGAATTGTAATGCGATATGTGAACTGGGCCAGGATTTGCTGTCATGCCAAAAACAACTGAAATTCATGTCAGTTTCTTTTCTTTTTTTTTCATTTGATTGTTGATTATTTTGTGGTTAAGATGCGCCTACGGCGAAGGTGACAAAAGGTCAAGATGATTGCGCAAATCAGTGCAAACAACTTGGCCATAAACATGCACATAAAAGCCACAGTTGGAGCTGCTCTGCAGATTGAGCTGCAGATGCGGTTGGAGTTTTCTTTGCAATTGCAGATATGAGTGCAAAACGTGTAAATGCTAAAAGAGATCATCAATGTGATGGCAAAAAGCAGACGAAATAAAAGCGAGCACAATTCGTGGGGTAACTTTGAAACGTCGAAGTTGAAATACTCTAAACAACGATTTAAATAAATAGAAATTATTGGTGAATACTAGAATAATAATAAAAGTATTTGAAGTAATGAATTAAATAATTATAATTTAATGAATAATACAAAAAATGTAAGAAAACTTTATCAAGTAAGAAATAAACAATAAGTTCCATCAAAGAAAACTTCGCTTCAGTTTCTTATCGCTTAACATTTGTAGTTCTCGAATGTTAATTCTAATTAATTTCATCAAAATATCTGAAGTATCTTTCAACTACAGTCAACTCCAAAAACAATCTAAAATCCCAGAAAAATTCCAATAAAAAAGCCTTATCGCCCTAGAAAATCAGCTTATCATTCCGATCAGTCGGTTATAGAGTTTATAGAGTGAAATCTGACGCATTGCGAACAATTTTATGTCAAGCACGTATTAGCCTCGTTAAGTGCAAGAGATGACAACACAATTCTGCCCTGATCACAACTAAATCCGCAGCAGCTTATCGTACTTCTTTGCCGGGAGAAAAGTTGTTGTCAATGCTAATGGAGGAGAGTGGAGAATCGTCATCGCTAAAGGGTTTCGGGTTGAGAACCAGGAAAAAGAGTTTTGCAGCTGCGGGCCAGGTTAAATAACTCACTCAGCGGACGTGTGGCTAATTCAATTTAGCTGCGAACGTCTATTGGCCAGTTTAAGTGGCACGTTAAGCGAAGACTGAGGATTGAGCCCACACACTAAAGACTTCGATGGACTGGACTGGAGGAGGGAAAGGGCTAATAAAACCTCTCTTTTACCTTGCGAGATGCTCGCATAATCATAAAACACAAAACTCAATTACAACATTTGATGCTCAAGGCCACAAATAAGCTAAGTTACGATGCGTCAACATTTTTAGCCTGTGAGAGAGGGAAGTGAAGGAAAGGTGAGGAAAGAGTCGACGCAACATCGAAGTGATGCATTGCTTTATTACCACAAAACTGAGTTGGAGCGAGGCGAGACGAGGCGAGTTCTCAGTCTTCTCTTCCACCTCAGTCAGTGTTGCAGACGCGCTTGTGCAACACAGTCTGCAATATGCATAATTATGCGCTGCAACGCCCTCTGTCAGCGGCTGCCCAGTCAGCAGGTCTCCGCTCACTGGACGCCAGACAGAGTCTGCACTACACTGCACTGGGGTATCCTTCTCCTTCGTTCGTTTGTTCGTTCGTTCGGCTCGTTTTTAGCGCTAGGCTGTCTTGTCAGCAGGATTAAGCAATTTTCAGCTTGGTTTGCGCTTTTCGCTTTTCGCTTTGCCTGTCCGCGCCACGTCGTCATGGCAACTCCCATCCTGTTCTGCCCTCCGCTGTCCCGCCCTCTTCTCTCCCGCCCGCTTCCTGTCTGTCTTCAATCTCAGTTGCGCCGCCGTCGACCCACTGCCCACGTTGACAAAAAAAATATAAAAAGAATGAACGAAACCGCACACACAAAAAAAGAGCGCTGCTAAAATTTTGCGATGCGTTAAATTTTGTTAATTTAAGCCGCACGCTGCGGCCGATCTCTGTAGAGGTGTTAATGTGCTGCTGCAACGTTGCAACATGTTGCATCTTTATTAATTTCGTTTTTATACCCGACCAGCAAAAGAAAAGCAGGGTAGGAGCTGAAGATAAGAAAGTGTATAACAAACTGTGGTATAGAATATTTAAAATGTATAGCTATTAATATATCATTAGAGTGAAAACTCTCTTGGCAATACAGTCTTCTGAAACTAAAAAGTGATCACTTAAAGGAATATCTTAATAATTGAAGGAGCCACTAAGTAAGTTTTCACTGTAGTACATTTTAGCACTATTTCCACCCAACGTTATTTTCTACTATCGGTCTTTTTTATAAATATTCAGTCTCTACACAGAGACTAAACAATCTAGTTTGATTTAAGATTATTTTGGTCTTAAAAACAAATCCTTAATCAAGATTTTTATAATAAATTTATATATTCATTTTAAAAACATTTCATCTTTGTTCATTTTTGACATCATATAATCTTTTATTCGTGTTGCTTAAAGAATTTTATCAACCAATGTTGTACTAAATTAAAAATCCATGTAATTCAGTTTTAAATTTGACAGGTATTTTACAGTCAATCATTATCACTGCAGCTCTCGCTTGTTGCCTTCTTGGCGTGCGTGGCACGTTCTGCATGGGAAGTTTTGGTTTTCACACCATTCAAAGAGAAAAGAGTGTCTCTTAAAGTGCGGCAACTGCGACAGCGGTGTTCTTTATGACTCAGTCGACAGGACGTTTTGGGCTTGACACTCGAGTCAATTCAATAACTATCAGCGTTTAATGTTTGTGGTTCTTTCACCTACGACAAGCAACAGGCCACATTCAAACGCTCAACTGCTGCCCCCACTCGAAACCATTATCATTAAGCTCAACTCATTAACAGCCTTGGCAGATGTCAGTTGCAAACTCAAACTCAGGTTGGTGCAATCGCAATTGCAATTGCTGCCACAATTGTGGCCGGGTTAACCCCATTCGCAGGCTCTGTAGGTTGGCCAAAAACAAACCCAAACTAATCAGTTGTCATGTCTCGGCAAAACTTCTTAACTGTTTCTCTTTTTTTTTTGTGCAGCTGAGAAGGAGGAAAGTCAGATGAAGAAGAAGGTGTCAGAGGGTGGAGGCAATATCAAGTGCTGTCTCTCTGCACTTTCAAATCCAATTAAGAGTGTGAACTTGCAACGCGTTGCAAATTAACAGACAGATAAACAGCAACAACAGCAACAACAGTAACAACAACAACAAAGTGACATTGTCACATTAAATGCGAAACAAAGCGAAAAATGTGCAACAGTAGCCGAAGAGTGAAAGAGCGAGGTATATGTGCGGAATAGAGCGAGATAGCAGCTAGAGAATGCTTTGCCAAGCCCAGCTGCACTTTAGTGTCAAACGCAACCAAGCCGAACCCCTGATTCCCGATCCCGAACCTCCGAGCCTCGGATCCCAAGCCAAGCTCACGGCTATGCCTCATTACAAAGATCTGCTTCTGGGTACGAGTCTCGACATCGACTTCCACTTCGACTTCGACTGCGACTGCGACACAGGCAGCTGCAATTATCACATTGCCAAATGGTCACGGACCACGAAATCTTAACTTCCAGATAGCAGAACCCAAAACACAGTCATAAGTAGAGAACCCCAAGCACACACTCTATGCACTCTATGACTTCATCACAGTTGCTGTCGCAGTTGCTGTCCTTTCCTCTTTCCTCCTGCCTCCTCAATATTCATTCACCCCATTTGCTATTTGCTTTTCTTTCTCTGGTTTTTTTTTTTTTGTGCACATTGTGTGTCATAATTCTCGCCAGGTTGACATTTATGATGTGTGCTGCCCATGTGTGAGACTCAAGCTCAACGTTTTGCGATTTGAGTGCGATAAAACAATGAAAATGAAGTCATGTCTCGCCTTCCCAATGGATTTCTCTTGCTTTTCGCCTTTGCTTTGCCTTTGCTTTGCTCGACTGACTCGACTTCCACACCAAATTGGACATGCAGCAAGTGTTAAATAATTAGCTAAAGATTTTTTATTTTCCTTCACGCCTCGGACTTTGGGTGTGGCTGTTAATTAAGGCTTTCATTGTGCCGCTAACTAACTAGAGAATGTAACTAAAGGTCTGCTTTGCGATTTTGTCTCCGTATTTGCCTATTGGTTAGCTTGCAACAAGGATGCTAGGCAGCTGATCAGATAAGTCAGCTTTATCTTAAGTGTTACTTTACAAATAAAAAAAAATACATATTTGTTTGTAATGACACACGTTAAAACCTTAACATTTTAGAATAATTTGAAAGGAATCTTAGATTAGTCAACAAGTTTAATATCTGCTTACTGAATTTACAATGAAAACTAATAGTTAATAGAAATTTTCAGATAATTGAGATGCTCCAAAAAAAGATGAAAATAACAAAATAAAAATAGAAAAATCAACAATGTTTTTGTCAACTAAGTTAACTAATGTAAACACAGGAAATATGTTGACCCTGGAAGTCAATTCTTTACATATCGAATGCTCGTCAACTTTTGTTTGCTTTACTTCATTATTTCCTTTATTAATTTGCTTTATTTATTGTATGTTATAATGCCGTTTTTATCTACTGCAAAATCATTGCAATTAATTTCTATTAATTGTTTTTTTATCTTGATGGCATTGAATTTACTTTACCAGTCAGAAAGAAAACTCGCAAGATTTTTCAATTACATTATTTGCAATTTAAACTCAGAGCTCGCTGTCCAATTCAATGTGAACCCACATTGTTTGCCTATCAACCATTTAAGATCCTTAAATGGCACTGACAATATTGACCCAATGCTCAAGAATCACTGTCAAATGAAATGTTGTTCATCTTTATGTTTTTTGTAAACGACTCTGAAGCCAATATACAACTGCAACTATATGTGAAAAAGGGCTGACATAAAAGCGAAAGAGAACTGAATTCATATTTCTCAAGTGAATTGCCTGAGTGGACAGTAAATGACTTTTGGGTGATATTCAGTTGAAATGGAAGAACGGCATTGAGTGCAGCAATTCCATCATTTGCCCTTTGCCATATCATCTTGCAGTTCATTCGGGTTTTTCTTTCCTCTTCAACCAGTTGCCAGTTTTGCAATTACTTTTGCCAGTCTCGAGATTATTTTGCATATTTATAAAGTGAACGAGAGAAATGCTGATGCTGATGCTGCTGCTGATGCTTTATGGCAGCTGCTGGCAACAAATCAAATTGAATCGATACTGAAACGAATCGGAATCGTGTTGCGTTGCAACGAATTGAATCAGTCAGTCAATCAGTTTGCTCTTTGACCTATGGTCGAACGCGTCTCAAAGTGTTTGAGAGGGTGTTGCATTTTCTGGCTCATCGATTGTCAAATTAAATGCCATTTAAAATCAATCAAATCAACTGGAAACTTGACAGCATTTTGTGGTGCCAATCGGTTTTGTGGCTACCAATTCGAATTGGTCGTTAAACCGTTGCATTGCGGTTTAGCTAACGGTTCCATATTGATTACCATTAATTCGCTCGATTGATGGCACTTTGATTGAGGTGCATTGGAGCTGTTAATAAAGTTCTGCTTATCAAGTTTAAATGTCCATTTTCACCTAGTATTTGTATACATTCTATTTCACACACAATGCGACATCAACCAAAAAAACCAAAACCAACACTCGACACTTTTTATTTACCAAACAATTTGAAAACGAGAAAACCGCAAAACAGCAAAATTAGCTACAAAATCTAATCAAAAGACCCCGAGGCGCCAACAACAACAACAACAATAACAACAACAGTCAACCAATTCGACATGTAATTACATGAAAACCAACTGCAATAACAACACAAACACACACGAGAAGGAAACCCCGAAAAATCGAATTGAAAATTAATTTCAAATTAATTTCGAATTCACAAAAGCGATAAATTTTGCGCAATGTTCGTGACACACACACAAAATCAGTCAGAGGGCGAAAGGGGAGAAGGCGGAGAGCGACCGGAAAATGTCTACAGCACTTGTAATCAAATAAACAGACAAGGCTGTCAATAGAAAATTGTAAGCCAGAGCACAAATAAAACACCTAAGGAATAGCAATAAAGAATAGGCGAATAATTTATGCGCTCTCGAGTGTAAGACTAAAAGTGCTAAGCAATGTATAGTTTACTACATTTATATAACATTTTATATATAAATTGAGCATTTTACATAAATAAAGCAATCAAATTGAATTTGCCCAGCACTTTTCAAACAAGACACAAACCCGCACAAGCAGCAAATATTTTTCGTTGCATACTTTTGAGTGCTAGAAAATATGCCTGTCGTTCCTGCACTCAACATTTATTTCTGGCGCCTGAGAGTATGCAACAAGAAATTGCAATCAATCTGGTACTAAAGGGAATTGCAATCGACAACAATTGAAAAGCTTTTATTTGTGCAACACAAGTCTCATTGCAAATGCTAGCTACTCGCATGCAGTTTAACAAATACCCTAACATCCTGCGCCAACTTTGTTGTCATGCATTTTCATTAGCCCAGTGGAGAATAAAGTGGTTCCTGCAAGTCGTCTAAGCGGGTGCCATGTGCCCAAAAGCAATTATGCGAAGCGTTGGCAGCGACAGCGGGAGGAAGGTCGGAGGTCGGAACAAGACCACAGCTGGCCAGCTTGCCAGTCAGTTGGTCATTATGGCTCAAAATCCAATTTCAAAGTGTTGAGTGCACTGACTGAGCATTGAACGGGAAGCAACAGGAGTGAAGCCCTAGGCACTCTAGCTGGTGAACAACGGATAGCTGAAGCTGAAGGCAAACAGGGTTAACTGCAAGTTGAGCTCAGTTGGTGCGGTTGAGTGGTAACTGTTTACGGATTAGCGAGATCAACAAGGCGCTTCGCTTCATGTGGGGTAGCGGTGGGGATAAAAGGATGGTTGGGAACGAACACAACACGCTTAGCTTGTTGGCCGTAATGATAAGGATGTTATCGGGAAAAATGTCGTATCGAGGCAATCTGACCATATGGACAACGAAATGGAATCATAAAACACAGACAAATTTGCTGACAGCCGATAAGAGAACACACAACCAATATCAATGCACTTTGGTTATAAAAATAATTATCAGAGAGTGAGAGAGAACGATCAATAAAGAGAGAGGCGGCAGACAATGGTTTGTAATTATGAAATTCGACGTTGTGTGATAATAACTCTTTTTATGACCACAAAATACCAGAAAAACTTTGCTTTAATTACATTTATGCAGAACAATGATAAATGTAAAGAAAACGCAAAAAGAAAGAAAAATCCACAGAATGTTTGCATAAATTGCAATTTGTTGAGTTTAAACCAGAAAAATACCCCAAATAGTTAACACTCTGAGGCAATGGAAAATAAAACCATAAATGCCAAAAATTCTATTACTATCAGCACATTGGATAAGACTAGCTCCCGATCGATTGATGACGTCATATAGTAATTGATTTTATGATTATTTACAAAGAAATACAAATTTTTTGAAATGGAATTCAATTGTCAGCTATTGATTAGATACGGAATAAATAGTTTAATAAAATCTGGCACATTACAAACTATGTGACCCACTGTGCCGTTATGCAAATTGCAATTCAGTGTCCAGCAAAATCGCATTAATATTTCGTGGTGGGGATGCCAGCCATCCAATCTGGACGCACCGAAATGCATTTTGGTATGCAAATTCCTTTTGCTATCCTCACACACACACGCACTCACACACTCGCACCTGTTGTTTTGGCCTTGCTTGCACAGCCAGGTGCCAATATTTGTCAGTTTTTTGTTTAATTAAAACATTTTGCCAATATTTTATATATGATCCCCGGCCCACCTGAACAACACACCTCTCTGCGGTTGCCCTATTGATTTCGATTTGATTTTGTTGCCGTTGCTTTCGTTGTTGTTGTTGTTTCTGTTGTTCTGTAACCCAAAATGTAAATGACTCGTTTGCACAGGTAACGCAAATCCAATGCACATGAAATATTTAAGCCAAACAATTATAGTAGAGCGAGATAGATATACAGTATTCATGCATCTGCACTGCATACGCGTCGTATACGCAATGAAATTGTATTATTTTTACCTTTCACAGACCCAAAAATTTGCATTTTTGGTGGCAACGTGTTGTTTTTTGCTTTTCTGATTGCTACTTTTTGTTTATATCGACCACATGCACAAACACACACAGGTTAAATAAAAATAATTTGTTCTGTATGCTGCTAAAATAAAATTCTGGCATATTTAAGAATATAATTCACATTGTATTGTCGACGGCAATTCGACCATATTTCATCCATTACGCTTTACATGCGAAATTAAATGTAAAATTCATATTTTGATAGTCAAATGCGCTGGCCAATATTCTATAGTCGTATTAATGAATTCCAAATGCCAGAAAATTGTTTCGATTTATCGACAGTTGTTGGAATTAAATGCTTAAAACAATGAAAAACAATACTTGATAGAAAAGAGGTAAAATATTCTCGTGAATTATTTTCCACAGATAAAATGCACATTTCTTTTCAAGTAGTTCAAAATAGAAAAGAAAACATTAAATGGTTAAATTAATTATAAAATAATTGAGAAATGAGTTTATCTTCGCGAAAAAACTGCAAGAATTAAAAACACATTTTTTTCTAGCATTTTAAAATACAAAAATCATTAAATACTATTAAAAATAAAAACAATTATTCAATACAATTCTTTTTGTCCAATATTAATAGGCAATTCGTTTAAGAATCGTGGAAGTAAACACATAATTATTAACCTTAAAGTAGCCCAAACCCTGTAAAATGCAACGAAAACATTTCTCTACAAAAACGTGAAGCTAGTAGAAACAGTTTCTGCTAAAATTGCATTCACACTTTTGGCAAAAGTTGACCACTAATAACTAGAGCCAACTGACCAAACAAAACTGTTGTCCTAAATCGGAACAACGCTTCAGAGTCAGTTTTTGGGGTGGCATCAAGTCCATAAAGTCCATTAGTGGCATTTTGCATATGGCCAAAAAATAGGGACGCAGGCGAAAAGTATAGAACATTTTCAGCTCTCAAAATTGCGGTCACTGGAGAGCGGCTCAGCAGCGACCGGGCAAAGTAGGGGTATAGAGTGAGTGAGGGACGAGTGAGAGGAAATAGCGTTGAATGTTACAAACTCATATGGAGACCAATAATTGGATGCGTCCGACTGAACAGACTGACAGTTTTAGAGACGAAACTTGTCAAAAATCAACTTACTAAGCGGTCCCGCAAGGGGAACTTCACCCCAAATAGACCACAGCTCTATATACACAGTACTGTCTCCCATTCCTCACCCAACCCACTAGCAAACAACGCACACACAAAAAAACCTCTTTCAGTTCTTCTCGTCCTTCCTGTCAGTTTCAGTGCTGCGCATTTGCGGTAAATTTGCAATTGAATGCCAAACCATAGGGAGATATCTGCCGACCATTAACAGCAAACAGAATCGCCCCGAAAAATTGCAAAATAATATTATGGAGAAATTGGAGCACTAGCCTCTAGAGCTTCTAGAGTTGTGCGCTGGCAATATTGCTCTGTGTGTTCATTTGCTGCCATCAATTTTGAATTCGTATTCTGAGGTATTTACAAAGGAAAGCGATTGTCGATGAGCATCGATTTTTAATTTCGTTTGCTAAATTTCAATTTTGCAGGTTCCAAATCAAAGGTAGTTAGCAGAGATGGATTATATCCTTTATTTACTAAGAAGAGTTTAGTAGAATTTTGGGCAGAATTTTTAGGCAAATCGAGTAGTTGGAATTTGAATGATCATCAAAATTGTTGTCATCTACTGTGTCCATGTAATAAATTCCATCCTCTAGCTATACACATCAATTTTACAACATAAAGCACATTAATATAGAGTAAGCTAGGGTTTAGAATGGTTGTTCCATGATGTTATATGCATTATATTGTATATTTCGAATGCAGCAGCATATAGATATACCAAATATAATATTTGGAATATATATAGGTTGTTCCATGATGTTATATGTATTATATTGTATATTTCGAATGCAGATAGATAGGTAGATATACCTAATATAATATTTGGAATATATAGTACTAATTGCATTGTTGTGTGCTCGACCAAATATAGTATTTAATATATTTAAGTATTTTTTTGGTATATTAATTTGACGTATTTTTACGCAAGGTATCTTTAAGATATCCATTTTGAATCAAATTAAAACATTACGCTGTTTTCGTACAAATATGTCAAATTAATATTACGAAGAAATATTAAAAAATATACTTAATATTATATTTGTTTGAGCACACTCCACTGTAATTTAATACTTGTTTTCCTGAAGGAAATACAACGCAGTTAACAGTTAGAGCATCGAAAGAATAAAATATTCTATATAGAATTATAACGCTATTATCATAATACAATATAACTTAATGACTTGCAACACCTTTGTAGAACAATTGATATAAAATGCAACACTTGACCTCTGAAGCCAAACGTGGCTAGAAGCGTTTGTTGGCCATTAACGGTATGTGGACTGTTAGTGTGCACTGAGCTCTTGGCTTAAGCCAGAATGCCGTGCGTCACACCCAGAGAGATGTTATCATGACATGACATGCACTCACCTGTTTCGTGTTCTCTATCAAACGCCAATGTTGACACATCCTGCACATCGTCCGCCTCCTCGTTAGGTGGCTCAACAGCTGTGACGCCTTCATTGAGGCAGCTGTCGTTGTTGTTGTTGCTGTTGCTGTTATTGGTGCTGTGATTTTCGACGCTGTCAGTGGCATTGCCATTGATGACCTCGATGACACTTTTGACCGAATCTAGTGATGACGTTGCTGATACCAAAATTGGCGTTGTTATGGGCGTCGTTGCCAGCGACGACGATGACGAAGCTGTTGATATCATCGATGAGCTGGCGCTCAATACACCGCCATTCACTTGCCCCTTTGCACTTTCCACCTCCTCTTCAACTTCGCCCTCAATCTGACGTTGTTGTTGCTTCGTTGTTGCTGCGGCATTCGGCAACTGATGGCTCTCAAAGTGCAGCTCATCCTGCAGCAAATCGACGGCCTGGGCGACAAGATTGTCATTAGATTTGTTGTTGACATTGGGCAAATCCACGCTGGCCAAGGTAATAATTGCACTTGGTTCTTCGTTCGGTTCGTTTTGCTCGACGCCCACAATAATGCGCTCCAGTGGCTTCGGTGGTGGCGTCAACTCGAGGCTGCTGCGACGTTGGGTTGGCGTCGGCTTGACATTCAGGCTCAGCTCGCTGCGCTTGCTCGGCACTGGTGGAGGAGCTGTTTTGGGCTTGATGACAGCCGACGACACTTTGGGCTTGTTGCTGGGCACAGGAGGCTTTGATTTGGGCGCTGCCTCCGCTTTGGGTGTGTCTATGATGTTCTTGTGCAGCACATAGCCCAAGTCGTCTTCGACAATGGGCAGTGCAATTGTTGCCTCCACTGTGGGAAGTTTAATCACTGGCTCCTCAGCGGGCAATTCAATCACTTGCTCAACAGTCGTTTTCTCAACTGTTTGCTCCACTTCAACCGGAGCAGGAGTTTGCTCGGCATGATTCTCCACCTGCTCAAAGGCACTCAGATCAAAGCCTTGCTCATCATCAGCCAGCTCCAGTTTGTAGAGCTTTTCAGCTTCCTTCTTGACCTTCTGATAGCTCTCGATTAGCTTTTGTGCCTCCTGCTCCAGGCGCCGTTCCTCATCGGTCTTCTTCAGCAGCTTGGCGCCCTTCTTGCCGGTCGTATCTTTGCTCTGTTCCAGTCGCTTTGTCACCTGCTTCTCGCCATCCTTGCTGACTATCATCGTTTCGCTGAGCTCACGCTCCAGTGTGGGCAAAGCATTGACATCGACGGGTTCGTCATTCAAAGTCTGTTGGCCCTCCAAATAGGTTTGCTGTTCGGTCTCCTCGACCTCGGTGTAGGTAATGCCGCCATTCTCGGACAGCTGCAGCTGTTTGCCACATTCGGATAAGGTCAAAATACCCTGTTCAATACTCTGTTTATCCTGTGGATTATCCAAACGCTCCGTGAGACGCGTCTCCGCCGAGACGGTGGCAGTCAACGGCTGCAGCTGCTCGACATCCGCAAGGTCGAGCAGATTGTCGTTGCTGCTGATCTTCTTGAAGCGTGCACTGCTCGATTTCGATTCGGCGCTGGTCAGCAGCTGCTCCTCTCCTGTTAAAGCATCCTTGGTGCGTCGCTCACTCAACACTTGCTGCTCACTAACCACACGACGTTCCTCATGGATGGTTGTGGTTGTAATGGGTGTCGATTGGTGCTCCTCGTGATCCTCGCGTTCATCGTAGGGTTGCAGCTTGAAGGCAATATCCGATGTGGGACTCTTGAAGATCGAAGAGGAGCTGCTGCTGCTTAAAGTGCTGCTGCTGCTGCTTGTTTTGGTGGTAATCACCTTGGTTGTAATCGTACGTTGTGTTTTCGTTGAGCTTTGGCTGCTCTCGTCTCTGGTCTCTTCCTGCGTGCTCGTCTCGCTGTGATTCGTTGTGCTGCTGCTGGTGCTTTTCTCAACAATCTGGTCAGCTGTTTGGTCAGCTGCGTCATGGACAACAATCTTATCGCTATCGTTGTCGCACTTCAATTGAGCCGCGAGTGTATCTGTGTTCACTTCCATTTTAACTGTGCTCGACTGTGGCACCTTTGACGACGGTTGCACGTATTGCGGCAACTTCTTCAACTCCTCCACTATCGCACCAGGCGGACTATAAAGCAGAGAAAGAGAGGTTGATACATTGAGTAATTACAGTGATTGAAGTCTTATCAATCTTTGATATGTTAATTTTGTCACCTGTCTCACACACAAAAACACTAAACGGAAATTCGCAAAAGAGAGAGAGAGAGAGAAGAAACCGCAACCGATACCGAAACTGTCTTTTGCCTTTCGCCTCCAAAATAACACTAATTGAGCCAGAAAAAAAACCTAACTCTCTATACTGCCTTCTCTCTATTGCCATTAACTCTTATCGCTGCACATACGAAATATTCAGTCATTATCAGTCAGTCCGCTTGGCGGTGTTAGTAAACACACCGGCATTTGCTGCCTTATCAGCTACCTACGAGTTTACTGAGGGGGTGTGAACCGTTTACCCTTGCCGAATGTGTGAATATTTGTTGTTGTTATATACTGCAAATATATATCTAACAATTTGCGAAAAAAAAATCACATTGCCTGATGAAATGAAATGAATGGGAAATCGACCTGACTAAAGCTAAACCAAAATATATTCGTTGTTCAGGTATTGATCGATTGCATAAGCAAACTATTTATAACGATCTGAATCGGATTGATGTTTGATTTAGTTTGGCAGATTGCATTTCGGCTTAGGGCAAAAATTACTTAAATGCAAACGAAACTTCTAGAGAAATAAACTATCTTCAAATGTTCTTTATCGCTTAAAAGATCTTGACTTCGTTTTTGCATTACTATGATTATATGAATAACAATATCAATTTAATTGCATCGGGATTTTCATTATAACCTCCACATTTTTAATTGTTGTACATAACATAAATTCTACTACTATTTTGATTTGCCGGGCGATAAGCTGAACTGTCTAAATCCTAATCGAAATCCTGCATTAGCTAATCTAATCTCCGTGGTTTTCCAAGTATTTATTATCAATCGATATTTTCTCTCACACTATAAATAATCTCCAATGGTTTATTGGCATTTTAAGAGGAACGAAATATCCGCAAACTTGACCTAAATACAACCTTCTACCTAAACGATTATAATTGTTTCTCAATTACTCACCCATTGGTCAAAGATTGCGGTTCCAGTGAAGAGAATTCCTCTTCGACTTCGCCAATGGTTGGCAGCATATTCGAATGCCAATACATATTGAAGTACGCCTCCGAGGGACCAGGACCATTAATCAATTCCGGTGGACCCAGTTTCTCGCCATCTTCACAAATATATTCACGCTCCGTGCCATCATCGACATCATCCTGATCGCCATCATCCTCATCGCTGCTCGAGCTGGAGTAGCAGGTAGTATTCTCATTATCATCGGCAATCTTCATGCACTTGCCCACCACCAAAGGTGGCGGAGATTCCCTAGAGAGATCCACGGCCTCAGCTGCAACAGCAGCCAGCAAAGCATGAACATCCCTTTGAGCTTTGGGTGAAGCCTCCGGCTTATCTGTAGTGTCCTGTTTGTGCACCAGATCAAACAGACTCGGCAGCTTATCCTCATCCTGCGTCTTACTCTCATACGTCTGAATCTTGAAGCGAATTTCTCGATTGCTGGTCGGCGATGGCGTGTTCACAGGTGTAGTCTTGGGCGTAGCTGGAGGCGTGATTTGCTTAAAAGTCTGCATGCTCAGCTTGGGCTGCTGTTGTGGCGGTGTTGTGGGCAACGTTTGCAGCTTGGGTATCTGAGTCTTTTGCAGCGATTGAACTCGCTCCGGTGGCTTAGGCTTGGGTCCTTTGGGTGAACGTCCTGTACTGCCATTGCTGCAAATCGAGCTGAGCGACTCGGTGGAATTCGAGGTGCTTCTCGAGTTGCCATTAAGCAGCACCGGGATGAAGGTGCGATCGGAAGTGCGGACTGGAGCCTCAGCGGAGTTGGCGCGCTGCAGCGGAGCACGCAGCTGTCCAGGACTGGGACTAGGCTCCTTGGACTTGCTGCGATAGAGACCCAATTTCAGATCCGTTTCAGACTTTTGCTTTTGCAGCAGGCGAGGAATGTTGGAGCCGGTTGGAGGGGGCGATGAAGCGACTATCATTGACTTGACCATCGCTGGCGGTGACTTTTGAGCCGGCGGCGTGCTCACAATGGGAATGCGAGACTTGAGCTGCGGTGACTGTTGCTTAAGTGGCTGAAGATGCAGCTTGATCTCGCCTTCGGTTTTGGCGCGTGAAAAGCCCGGACTGACTATAAGCTTGGCTTTGGGTATCTTTGTGCTGAACTCGCGAACTTCCTTAACCTCTTTGAGCTCCCTTGAGTCCTTTGATTGCTTTATTTCCTTAACTTCCTTCACTTCTTTGACCGCTTTCACCTCCTTTGATTCCATCACCTCTCTGAATTCGTTCCTAGTCTCGTTTGTCGGAGTCTTGGGTGATCCTGGCTTCGGAGTCTCATTGGTAGGCGTTTTATCTGCATCCGTGGGCACTCGCGGAGGCGCCACTTCAATAGGCAGCTTGCTGGGCGTGGCAATCTTCCTTGGCATGGGGATGATGGAACGCTTCTTGGGTTCCACTGTGGCTAGCATCACACGGGGCTTAGGCGTTGGCGTGCCAAGTGGACTGCTCTTTAGCTCTACATTCTCATAAACATTGACTTTCTCAGTCTTGAACTCGACATTTTCGTAGTTATTGCCCGGTATGATTAGCTTAGGCTGACCCAATGTCTGCTCCAGCTGAAACTCCTGCTCGAGTAGCGTGAAAGGTTGCACCAATTTCGCCAACTCCTGACCATTGAGACTGTTGGTCAACTCCGTGTCCGAGGAGTAATTAGAGCCCATCGACAGCTTGTCAATGACTGTGGAAATTGTACTCGCTGTGTCATCCGATTCGGAACCCGCTTTGAGGGATTCAGCAAAGAGATTAATATAGTATTCCGCATCGGGTGGCGGTGTCAATGGCTTCTCGATGACCAATTGAACTGTGGCTGGACCCTCCTTGGAGTTCTGTCGCTTCACCAACTTACGCGGTGGCACTGGAGGCGGTGGCGGAGGTTGGGCATTCAGTGAGATGCAGACCTCCATTTGTTGCTCCTCCTCGCTGGGCGGTTTCTGACCATGACCGTTGCGCACAATCAATTTTATGGCCACATTATCCTTGAGACAGCGAACGCATTCAATGCGTGTCATTTGCGAGACTTGTCGCTCATCGATGCTGAGGATCTCGTCGCCTTCGCGCAGATGACCCCAACTGGTGGCCACCTTGGAGGCAGGACTGTCTGTGGCGCAGGATTGTATGTACAGCTTTTGCACCAGCTCTGTGTTGCGAGTGCCGCCCTGGAAACGCAAGCCGAAGCCCAAACGCTCACCAGGCAGGCGATAGACTGTAACATGCTCTGGTTCGTCCGCTTCGAGTTGCTCCTGTTGATCCTTTTCTAATTGTTCTTGTTGCTGCTGCAGCAGCTGCTGCTGCTCGTTGATGGTCAGCACAGTGATGAATGAGGAGTCTTCAGCCACAGAGCTCTGGCGTTTGACTAGTTTCTTCAAATGGTTTGTGTCTTTGGTGGACGATGTGGGATCGTCGACTTCAACAACGGTTATGTATTCCTCGTCCATTTTTGAACCGTTTGCAGAACCGTTTGCTGCTGTTGTTGAGTCCATGATGGCTTTTGTGGAAAAGCTTTTCGCATGTGACGTTGTTGATCGTTCGTTTGGGTTTCCGCATACGCTAAATACCGTTTCGGTTTGAGCTAAGGCTAAAGACCGTTTCGGTTGTAGCACACGCTACAAACTTAACCGTTTCGTTTCGTTCGCTTGGGTTGTTGCCCTCGCTTTGTGAACTTCAGTTGTGCGGTTGCTGTCTATGCTAAGGTTGACTACTTGTGTTTTGTGCTGCAAACGAAAAGATGATAAATAATAAATTAATACATTTTGTGTAAAAAACGTGCTTACATATTTATAAAAAAAACAACGCAAGAGTGAACATAATGTATAGCTTCCAATCATTATTCACACCGCATAATCATTTGAATTTCAATCAGCCAATTCAGCACGCTTTTGGCTCTTGGCTTATCCGCTATCATCTCAGTCATTCATCAAGTCATAAAGCAGCGCAGACAAAGGCGATTAACTTGTTTTACGAAACTTTCAAATGCATTTCATTTCATCACCAAAATCCCACACAAAAACTTGCCAAAAACTATCCACAATCCCGCTCCGGCTCTTCACTCCCCTTTCAACACAAGTTATTTCCTTCCTGCGCACGACATAAAACGGCAACAACAACAACAACAAATAGCGACGACAATAACTGGCAACTTTTTTAGCTACCGCAAACTTCAAATGGCCAAAAGTAGAAAAAAGTAAAAAAAAAATCACATCGGGCTAACAATTTATGTCAACTTTCTTTTTTATCAAACAAAAAGAAAGAATTAAGGAGGTAAACATAAAAAGTGCAAAAAAACATTCCAAAGATTTTTCAAAGTAACCGCAAAAATCTTAGCAAGCGACTCCCACACGAAAAGTTGCCTAGTCAGGTGGGTTGGGTTCCACCGACCAGGAGAGATGCCAGCTAAGAGTTGCGGCCAACTTACGAGATTCAACAGATGATTTACCAACGGGTTTTTTCGCAGTCTCAGTCTCAGCATCAGCCTCCGTCTCAATCTTTCGGCACCGACTGCAACATGCTGCAAGAAACTTTCAAAGTTGCCAAATCATGTTGCGGTTCTTCTTCGGCCCCGGCCCCGGCACAAATACATTTTTGAAATGGTTATCGAAGACAAAAAGAAAAACTACAACACAACCTAAAAAAAAAACACAACGTATCCCAACAAGCCGGCCAAACAGGTGACCAACGGCAATCGGTGCAACACTAGTCGGTTGAGTTCTTAAACTTGTTTTAATTTCTGGCCAATTCCAATATACCCTACACGGACAGACAAGTTCGCAAAATAACATTACTTGCAGAAAAGATTGGAGTATTTTGCAAAAGATTTTGCAAGTACTTTTTGAAGAGATTTTCAAATTTAAGGATTATTGTTTAGGAAGCTTTTTCCTTCGACAATTTTCAGATGAATAGAAATATAAATCAAATATACTGAGTATAGAAAATCTAGAAAATTATAAAACTATCAACTTATTATATATAGTTAACTTTATATATATGTGTATAATCATAATTACATTAATCATTAAAAAATTTGTTAAAAATTTTAAGAAACTGTTCCCCTATTTCACATCTATCACATATTAAGACTAAGTGTTTTCTTGATTTTCTGTGGAAAACATTAAAGTTGATTATAAAGCCGTAATTTAGATTATCAGCCTGTTGAGCACACTCCAAAGTAAATAAGCTGTTGACCATAAAGACAATCTAGACAATCTTCAATTATTTGCTACCAAGAGAGTACAAAGACTTCGCTTTATAAGTGTGTCGTCTCTTTTATTTTCGGACATTTCTGGACGCCTCTTTTATAACTGTTGTTTTCTGAGCGACAGCAAGGCCTGCTTGTGATACTGAGAGATAAAGCTGCTTTTGGGCCGGGGTAATTACCAAGTTCGGTTCGCAGCTCGCGGCCTGCACATCACTAAATTTGAAATCAGTTTCATTATATAAATTGTTACCTTTAGACAATGTGGCAGACACTCGCTTGCAACACGCAAGGAAAGGGGAAAAAGAAGTTGAGAGAGAGAAAGAAAGAGAGAGAGAGAAGGGAATCGGATCTGATTCGACTCAATGAACGGGTTGGCATCTGGAACTGAAACTGAAGCTGAAGCTGTGAAATATTTGGTGTTTTGCAGCTGAACTAAATTGGCTTTAAATTGCCACAATTTGTGGCGCATAATGTCAAAGTTAGTTTCTGTTGCTGCCAGATAAAATAGCTGCTAGCAATGCACTCGACTTCAATTAGACTGGCAACCCAAAAGGCTTCCGATACTCGAGACGAGACGCGATGCAATGCAATGCGATGTGATGGTCGTCGTGCCACACTCTAGACTTCATACTCACTCCAAGCTGTAGCCATGTGACAAGTGGCGTCTCTTTGGACGGGGCATAAAGTGTGTCAGCCAGGAAGCCAGTCGAGTCGACGACGCTGCTTTGAGTGGCGTTCCCCAGTTTACAGTTTGTTTGCTTTCCATCGTTCCAACGGCCTCCACGATGTTGTTGTTGCAACTTGACTGTCCATATCCCAGTTCATCTATCTCTGTCTCGCTATCTCTTTCTCTTTCGCTCTCGGTCTATGTCCAGCTCGCCAGTGTTGACTGACGGCTGCCGTCGAGAATTTTGGCGCTACAAAAGCGCATAAATAAAAATTGTTCAGCTCTGTTGACAGTGCAACACAGAAAGACAGACAGCAACTGTGAAAGAAGAATATTGTTGCACCATTTGAGCTCAGCAATGGGACGCCATTAGTTAGATGAGCAACACAACCAAAAAAGAAAACCTCAGCAAATTTGTTTGTCTAGCAAAGTTTCTTCTCCTTTTTTTTGGTAGTAAATTATTAATATTCTCTGGAGAGTTTCTTCTTTACAAAGCGGAGTAAGAGGGAGTTTGCTAATTTAATGAGAAATTTTATTGCTGCAGATTTGTCATAAAATTAAATTTTGAAGAGTGCTTTACTTTTAGAATAACCTTCTTTTAATAGGGCAATATTCTTTTTAACTATTTTATTACATTTAATTTTGACATCCTCTACAGAATTTCACAATTTTATGAAAACATTATTGTGTTTATACTTCCAAAATGTTTTAATTTTATACAGAATTTCGATTTTGCATACTTATATTCATTTTATGATAACATACTTATAATACTATTAAGTTGGTATTTTTACTTGTTTGTAAAATGTTGTAAATGTTTTCAATTTGTATAGAATTTTAATTTAATTTGTTGATGCAAAAATTCTTGTTATATTCTTGAATTTATTTTTTATTAATAGTATTTGGATTTTATTATTTTTTATGAAAACATTTTTCTATTTCTCTTCAAAATTTATTTCTATTCTTAAAATGTTTATTTCTAAAAGTTCCATCTTTATTTTGCTAAGTATAAATACTTTTTCCCTGTACTCGTACGTAATTGTAGCCTTGTTGTAACCATAAATTATATTTAATTATAGTAATATAATTAATGGCTCTCTTTTATAAAATATTTGCCTTTTTTCGTTTCTTCTTGGCTACTTTAAAAATATAGTTATTCTCTTGTCCCCAATTTGTAGCCCTCTTTCACTGTCTCTACGAAAATTATACCGTAATTTGTCTTTGCTTTAAAATCTATTCTTAAGTTAGACTCTCTCTTTTTGCATAACAATAGTAATTTCACCACTTTGCTTTTGATTTAAAATATATTCAGAGCATTTATATACTGTTGATACTTTATAGCTTAGTATTTGTATTGTATACAATTATTATTCCGAAAGGTTTATATCTGAATAACTTAAATATTTATTTTTAATCGCTGCTCTCTTTTCTTATAGGAATATCCGAAAGGAATATTTTATTCTTTCTCATTATTTCCGTATTATTATTTATTGCTTAATAGCCAGCTGGAACTTTTCCTTTCTCTTTAATCATAGTACTTTCAGTACCTTCCATATATGTAAGTATTAAGTTAATAACCTATATGTATAATTGTAATTATGTGTGTGTTTGCGGACATGTTCGCTGTTTGCATTCAAGTTGCCTTTCAATTTTTATAAACATTTTCAATGCTCGCACAAAGTGCGCAAAAAGCCACTTAACAAAATATGCTTTAAACGCTTTAATTAAAAGCATTTATGTTAATTTTGCAACTACAGCAATATTAATTATGGCAAAAAAAAACTATGTGCGGCTGCAAACAATGCAGCACTGAGTTCCCTTCAGTCTCCCTCTCCCCCTTTCTCTATGAATTCCCCCTTCCCCCATTTGACTGTTAGGCGTTTGCTTTGTCGACGCTTTTGCGAAAATTTCACACCATTTGCAATGCGATTGACCGCAAGTACGCCCCTTACCTGACTTCCTCACACTTGCTCTCTCGCTCGCACCAATTCTCTGCATCTCTCTCGCACTTACTCGATTATTCTCCCTCTCTCGCTCCAGCTGCTCTTGAGCTCATTATGTGTGCAGAGCTACGCAAATTATGGGAAACTATCTTGCTTTATTTTTTCTGTTTTTTTTTTTTCTGCTCTCTTTACATCTCTTACTAATGTGAAGCTGTCATCCCCACCTCTCGCTCTATCTCGCTCTCTTTCTTTCATTTGCTGCTTATGCTAATTTCTTTTGCGTCAACTTCCGTCCCCCTTTCTTCCAACTTGCAACTCGAATGCATTTTAATTGCACTTTTTCCTGCTGCTGTTGCCGACAACTAATAACTGGCAATTTATTAAAATGTTTTTGCGGCTTTTGCCAGCAACGGCAACAAAACAGCAGCAGCAGATCAGTGGAAAGGGGGAAGCGGGAAGACTGTGTTTAGTACTAAGTATTTGGCATAAGCTTTGTACACACAATTTTGATTAAAGAGCAGCTTCAGCCGCAGTCGAAGTCGCAGTCGCAACATCGTCTTGGCCATTGGCCATCGAGGCGTGAAAATTTCTCTACCCAAGTCGCTGGCGATTTATGTGAGAAATATGCTAAAATATCAAACGAAGCGTTAACTGCCCCCCACACACACCCCTTCCCATTCTTCATCTCCACCCTCTTTTATATCAAAAAAACAAAACTGCGCGAGATGAAACCACAAGCAACAAATCTGCTACAGATGAGGGCCATTTGAAATGGTAACAAAAGAACCAGTTTAACACACAAGTTTTTTAGTTTTTTTTTTTTTTTTTGGGTCGTGATTTGATATACAAGCATGTAGCTTGATATCCATTGATATTGTGATCGAAACTAGTTGATTCCATGCTAGGATGAAGCTGTGCCAAGATTCCGCTGAATAGCTCTGAATTTAATTAAGAATCTAATAAAGGTGGGTGAATCTTAATTGAGTTTAACCGATCGAATCTTGCAGAATTCCACAACCAAAGTTGGAAAAGTAGAGTGTTAATTATATTTGCATATTTTGTTCTGGAAATTGATTACTCATTTTCATTCATTTGGTTTGGTTTCTTTAATCACAACTAGGTAACATAAAAATCACAAAAAAGGTAATTTGTTGTCTCATAACTTAATCAACAACTCTTAAAATATTCTTAAATTTTCCATGTTTCATTTCTAAATTTATTTCTAACACTTTATGCCTCGAGCTTTTACTCAAAATTTTTATTAAAAATTTGACAAGTTTTATTATTGAAAAGTGCTAAATTTTTTCACGAATTTTTAATCAGTTTTAATAGATTAAAGACGCGATATGATCAGAGATAAAGATCAATTACAAACTGATGATAGCATAAACAGAAATCAAAAAAACAGTAGTATGATTGATGAATCTGATGAAGAGAATGAAACTATTTTGGAGGCATCAGAACCAAAGACAACGACGACGATAGATGAAGAGACGAATTGTTTAATCGATGTGCTGCACTTGCAAATGCTGCAACTGATGGAGGAACACATCGGACAGCAGCTGACTCTGGAAACGCACACAAGCAGAGCCCGCTTAATCCTGGCCAGAAATCGACTGCAGCAAGGAACCTCAAGGGCAGCAGTTGCCTCACAGTTGCCCGCTCACACGCCTTATAGAGCTCTGTGTCGAGTAGTCAAAGAGGGCATCGCTACAAGTCTCAAGCTGCTTCGCTTTGATGTGGCAGCAGCCAAAGGATTCGTGGAGCCAGTTACTCACATCTTTGGCAGCCTGGTGCCCTACAGCTTGCGCCTGGCGAGTCGCAAATGGGAGCGTTGTGTGGAACACATTGTGGAGTGTGTGAATGTGCAGCAGGAGTTGCAATCGGTGATCAGATCGATTGAACAATTGAAGTGGGCACGACACAGAAGACGCATTGCATGAGGGGAACTGAGGGGGATGAGGAGATAGGTTCAAAGTTCAGAAAATAAAAGACACTTGTTGCGAATTTCATTTAATGCGTTTTAATTTTTTAGCATTAAGAAGAGAGAGAGAGAGAGAGATGCGTCTCGATTAAAACTATAAATAGTCTAATGTGTCTGGTTCAACTTAGATGCGTTTAGCATTTGTATCTGTCTTTTGTAATTGCTATCTTAAATAATTCTTTTACATAAGTCACAAAGGTACTGCAGAGTTGTTGACTAATTCTAAAAAAAAATTGAAAAATTAATATTATATTTTTGTATATTGATTGATAAAGTTTAATAAGTGTAATCTCTATCTTCATTACAAGAATGGTTGTTTGCTACATTTGTTGAGGGTTCTGTAAATACAGTTTTCTCTAAAAAAATCTATATACCTTGCATTATTTATTCTATCATTTGATTTATTAAAGTAATCTGTTTTCTGCGATTTTTTTGTAAACACGTTCACTTCATATATTAAATATATTTTTTAAAGCTCAGTTTGTATACTTTATTATAGTATTGAATAGTAGTTTATAAAACATTTCTTAAATCTGAATTTTCAATTTGAATTTATAACTTTCAGCAGTCTCAAATGCTTCAAAAAAAGTATTGTATTCTTTATTACAATAAGCATAAACATATGATTAGAAATATTATAAGTAGAGATATGACTAAAGTCTATATTAAATAAAATACCATAAAATCAAAGTTTTTAAAATACTTGAGAATAAATCTTTTGACGTTAAAAACACACACTTTAAAGTAGATGTTTTTTGTTAAACAGAATAAATAAAACCAAAAATCAATGTGTCTTACAACAATGTCTTTGTGTAAAATATTTTTATAAACATAGTATCAAATTTGTTGACTTCAGTTGGGAATATCTACGTATATAATATCTTTTAGTCAAAACTTTTAGATTAAAGCGCAGTTTTCTAAGAATATTATAAACAATCTTCAGCGCTTCATCTCTAAAAAGTCGTTAAATGACATTCCTAAGCCATAGTACATTGTATCAAAAACAATTGGCAATTGGATAATGAAAATATTATTATTTGACTTCCTCAATATATTGATTGAAACACAATTATTAGCCAATTATCCAAAAGCTAAGCTGTGGGTAAATTTGTCACGCTATAACAAAGACTACAAAACTGATTGAACTGATTTGCCAAATTTGGTCAAGTAAGCTGACAACTTTCATAATTATATTTATTTATATTTGTTTTTACGCTGCAAGCGAATAGCAATGTTAATTGCCGGTGCTAAGACCCTTGCAACGCCGGGCAACAACAACAACATCAACAACAGCAGCCAGAGGAGCAGCAACAACAACAACCAAAGCAGCACTTTGCAGTCTAGTTTAAAAATAAAATCAAATGCCAAAGCAGCGGCTGGCAGCAGCATTGACAACATTGTCGATTTGGCCAACATTCCCCCGGATTCCGGCGGGCAGCCGTGTTTTGTGTTGTTGTTTGTGTTGTTGCAAAGCCAAAAGCGACGCAACTGAACGCAACGAGACAGCGGCAATTATGCGGCATTTTCTTCGGTGGGCCCAGCGGCAAGAAACGAGTTTGCTCCGAGAGATATCTTTGTTTGGTTGCCTCGTTGTTGCAACTTGCAACTTGTGTCGTGTATGTGTTTGTTTGTGTGAGTTGCGGCAACTACAACAAAATACCAGAAATAACTTGAAAATCCATTAAATCGTTGCATGGTCGCTCTTGTTTTTTTCATTTTGCCATAGGGATAAAGATAAACTTTTGTCAACTCGCCACTGCCAAAGGGAGACAGCGAGAGATGGATGGGAAGGGGGGAGGGGGGATGGGGGATGGGAATTGTTGTGCAGGAAAGCGAATGAAACCTGCGTTGACAAGTGATAACAATGTGTCAGCGATTCCGCTGCAACATCGCAACCGATGGCAACGTCCTTGGCTTCGATGACGTCGCCAAAAATGGACCGTGACGGCTTCGCTGATTTTTGCCTGCCTCCAAATGTAAATCTCTTCGGCTCTTGGTTTATTTATTTTCCTTTTTTTGTGACCATGTTTTCTTATTTTTTTTTACCCATATTGATTTTACAACATGTGCACAAAAAAGTGAAAGGCCAGCAATGTTTATTGGTAGTTTTTTTTTTTTCTTATTTATTTTTTATTTCATTTTTCCTCTTTGACTTGTCGAACCCAGCCAATAACCTGTTCCCACAAATATTTGCACACAAAAAATTGGCTTTATGAAAGTATTTTCGGTACACGGTTGCGGGTGTCGATTGTCGAGTGCAGCACAACAACAACAACAAAAACAAGTAAGAAAGCTACAGTCGAGTGTACTCGACTGTGAGATACCCGCTACCCATTTTAAATAAAAGCAATATATTTTGCGGTATTATTCTCAAAATATACCAAATATACTGCAAAAATACTAAAAATATACCAAATGGTATATGTGGTATATCGATATAGTACCGCATTCAAAATATACCATAGATGGCACAATATACCAGATTGTCAGCCAAAGCAACTAAGACCCCTAGTAAGTAGGCGTTTTTGCCCATACAAAAGTATTTCTTAAATAGCTTCCACAATTTTTTTTCTGATCGCAACCAAATTTTCAGGGATCATAACTATTATAGTTATTACTGTATATACCAAAATTCGTAACTCTAGCTTTAAAATTACGCTTGTTATTCGATTTTTTTGATTTGCGGGGGCGGAAGTGGGCGTGGCAAAAATTTGAAACAAACTTGATCTGCGTGCAAACATAACAAATGCTGTCGAAAAAAATTATATACCTCTATCTCTTATAGTCTCTGAGATCTAGGTGTTCATACGGACGGACGGACAGACGGACAGACACACAGACGGACAGACGGACATGGCTAGATCGTCTCGGCTGTTGACGCTGATCAAGAATATATATACTTTATAGGGTCGGAGACGTCTCCTTCTACCTGTTACATACATTTCCTGTCGGCACAAAGTTATAATACCCTTCTACCCTATGGGTAGCGGGTATAAAAACAACGTAAACAAGTAAGAAAGTTACAGTCGAGTGTACTCGACTGTGAGATACCCGCTACCCAATTTGATTAAAAGCAATATATTTTGCGGTATTATTCTCAAAATATACCGAATATACTACAAATATACTAAAAAATACTAAGAATATACCAAATGGTATATTTGGTATATTGATATAGTACCGCATTCAAAATATACCATAGACGGCACAATATACCAGATTTTCAGCCAAAGCAACTAAGACCCCTAGTAAGTAGGCGTTTTTGCCATACAAAAGTATTTCTTTAATAACTTCGACAATTATTATCTGATCGCAACCAAATTTTCAGGAATCATAAATACTATAGTTATTATTGTATATACCAAAATTCGCAATTCTAGCTTTACAATTACGCTTGTTATTCGATTTATTTGATTTACGGGGGCGGAAGTGGGCGTGGCAAAAATTTGAAACAAACTTGATCTGCGTGCAAACATAACAAATGCTGTCGAAAAAAAATTGTAGCTCTATCTCTTATAGTCTCTGAGATCTAGGTGTTCATACGGACGGACGGACAGACGGACAGACACACAGACGGACAGACGGACATGGCTAGATCGTCTCGGCTGTTGACGCTGATCAAGAATATATATCCCTATAAAGTATATATATTCTTGATCAGCGTCAGATGCCGGAGATGCCTCCTTCTACCTGTTACATACATTTCCTGCCGGCACAAAGTTATAATACCCTTCTACCCTATGGGTAGCGGGTATAAAAACAACTAATAAATATTTACATATGGAAATGTGTTAAGTGTTAGTTTGCATGGCTACGAGTTGTAATTGAAATTTGCAATTAATATGCAAATGTCTTTAAGCTGTTAATCATACATTTTCAAATTTTAATCAAAGAAAGTGTGGGATTTCTATTCATCCAAATAAAATATTAAATAATTATGATACTATCTTTTTAAATCAGAAGGGAAATAAAATAAATTTATATTTTTAGGAATAAACAAACAGTATGATGTAAACTAATAGAGCTTAAAAAAGAAGACAATTATATGTGATTTTTATATATGATCATTAACATGACAAACTGTCTCATATTAATTCTTTCCATTAAAACAAACTGTTCTTAAATGTCTCTATATAATCGTTTTGTTGCATTTTGTTCGATGTATAGAAATCATAAAGGAAGACACAATGGTAATAAAAGGTAATAAACGAGAATAAAACATCAAATTTTCTTTGTCAAATCACAAAATTTAAATACAATAACAAAAAGGCAAAAATTGCTAGAGTTAGCTAGAGAATGAGAAAAACAGTAAAATATTGTGTTTTTTCTCTATGGTTAATAAAGTTTGATACTGCAGCAAAAAGCTCATTACTTATAAAGCGACAACTCTCAATGCCATCTCTATCCAAAAATACATTTTTTGTTTAGTGTAAATCCAAAAAGTCATTTCAAAAAATATTTATATATTATATTAATAAAATATTAATGCTTTTAGTGCAAATAAAATCGATACGTTTATTATCAGAACAGAAAGATAAATGTAATGAAGTCAAAGTATTTAAATAATAAATTATATAAATTAACTAAGTTATTTAGATACAGAAGAAAGATCAAATAAATTCAATAAGATATTTTGATACCATAGGAAAACTCTTACTGATAAATTAAACACTTTTAAAGAGCAAATCTATCAATGAAATACAAAAGAGAAGCAGGAAAAAAGCATCCATGATTTTACAAATTATTCTACTAAATTTCAGCTGCCTTTTTCAAAAAGTATTCCACTGTTCCCTGAGCAAAAAGTCCCATCTCCAAACTGATTGTTTACTGAATGCAGTAGCAGGCATCTCTTGTGTTCGCCGCAATCCAGTCCAAGTATCTGCTGACTCTGGTGTAAACACCGGGTGCATTGGGCTTGGCACAACCGTAGCCAAAGGAGACAACGCCAGCGAGGCGGAAGATGCGATCCGGCACAATGAGTGGACCACCGCTATCGCCCTGCATGGAGCACACACAAAATGTATTTGCCATCATAAATAAACTCGGCACTAATTGCAGTCACCCACCTGACAGGCATCCTGTCCACCAGTTTGCACATAGCCAGCACAGAGCATGGTGTCCACAATCATCGACTTGTACGACGTGGCACGACACTGAGCATTCGTGATGATGGGCACCACAGTCTCCTGCAGCACACTCGAAGTGCTGCCGCCCTCAAAGCTCAATCCCCAGCCGGCGACGATGGCCTTTTGGAAGTCAAACGACTGGAATGGACCGCTGGGCAGGCAAACCGGACGCATCGACTGCACCAACGGCACTGGCGCATCCAGACGGAGTAAAGCAATGTCATTGACCAGTCGGACGGGATCGTAGCCGGCATGGGGATGGGCAAAGGCCACGGCACGTGTGATGCCCTGCTGCTGAGAGTTGCGATCAAGCTGCAGCAGACGCACCGAGACACCGGACATGTCCATCTCGTGGACACAGTGTGCGGCGGTTAGGACGTAGCGATCGTTGATCAAAGTGCCGCCGCAGAAGAGAAACGAGCCGCGTATCATTTGTGCAATCCATGGATATTTGTTCGATCGCACCTGAGTGCCGCCCACAATGCGATTGGCATTGGGTACGCCACAGGCTGCAAAGGATGCCAAAGAGATGGAGTCTAGAGGAGAGGGATTTTAGAGAAATAGTACTCACTGCAGCTGGCGCAACGATTGACGCGAAACGCCTTCGCATCGCTGCTTAGAGCAGGCTCATTAGTCAGCGAGGGAGATGAGGCTGAAGAGGAGGAGGAGGTGGAACCTCCCAGCACATTTGACAAGATTTGTTGCTTGTGTCCCTCGATCAGATCATCAATGTAATCCGATTGCACGCCAGGCGGTGGCGAAGGTGATGGCGATGGCACTGGAGTTGAGTTCTCAATGAGATTCTCTGGCAGCTGTGGGATTCTAGCTGGCTTTGGATAGAAATAACCCGCAAAAGGAGCCGAGCCATAAGCGACAGCAAACGTGGTTAAGAAGCCCAGGCAGAGCAATGCGCTGGGTATGGATTTCATCTCGAGAACCGCACGAACCGCGAGGCAAAACTCAACTGTTTGTGAACGTTCTCCTCTTAACGGTTCTTATAGGGCTCAGCCTGGCACGTTTTGGGTTATTGTTTCAATTCATTAACAACCTAATGATGCTGTTAAACTGACAATCACTTTTATCAGTCAATATTTTAGCATAATTTGCTAGCCAAAAACAAACACAGCATTCTTTTTGCACAACTGTTCCCAACGGCCCTAAAGCCATCACTTGACCCAAATGGCAAATGCATAAAACCAAGAGCCTGAACTCATTTATCAATTAATCTTTTTACAAAATTATGCTAACGACAAAACACCAAAAAGCCGCCTTTCGGCAAGAAGATACCTCAGCTCAGTTGAACACAGCTCAGCGTTGACAGCTCAAAGTGGTTTCAGTTTTCAGTTCGATTTATATATCAAAAATTTATGTTAATTGTTTTCGCTGCTTTCTATTCTATAAAAAGCGATTTGTCGAAGCACTCATAAAAAAATATGCTTCTCTCGCGCAAGATTTATAACTTTATTGCCAATTTGACTAAAAGGCGTTTGACCCACTTAGTTAACTTCATTTCGTAAAACTAAACAAATTACGACCTCAAAAACAGCCAAAATTATTACGAAACGAAAGTCCAAGAAAGGTTACACACGTGAAATGAACATTAAGAGCAGCAACATTGTTGTCACCAAAATTAATTTAAAATTTCAAAAATACTTTATCAATGCTCAGCGTCTGTAATATAACAGAAGTATTTCTTTTTTTAAGTTAACCAAAACTATGTAAAACTTTATTGTAAGATCGATTTAGTTATTAAGCGTCAAAGGAAAAAGGCGACTAAAGAACACGAAGTTTTTTTCTATAATATATCTAATTTAAATAAAGACAAATAATACACTGAATTTAAAAATAAAAGAAGAGTTTGTGTTGTAGTGCTCTATAAAAAATTGTGTATGTTAGCTTCCAACAGCATCATCATCATAAAGTGTAATTGGAATTAACCACATCGGATTATTTCGTAATGGCAATCGGAGAGAAATATGTTAGTTGGCACATAGAAGGAATCGCCGAGGTAATTGACTCGACTCGACGTCTCGTTACGATATCTCTTGTTATGAAATTCTAAGAAGTTCATATAAGCATTATAATTGGCATTTGCTCGTGCGTCGTTTAATTAAAAATCAAGCGCAATAACCTTTGGCTATCATTTTGATTAACACGCGCTTTCAATCATTAGCTGCAAGTACTTATTGTTATTAAGTATAGTTGCTTTTAATAAATACCATAAATGGATCTAAGTAAATTACTTCTCGCATAGTTTTGTAGTTTCTATTTAGGTAATACAGTAAATATATAAAATAAGTCACTTTTAAACGATATTTATATTCTTCAATTTATGTATATAAAGTTAAAATATTTTACATATTTGAATGCTAAATGCATTCATTTTGTTAAATTATAGAGTTACATAAACAAAAACGCAAAAATTAGTTTTGTTTTTCAAAATCTTTTCTTTTTTTATTGTATAAAACTATGTTATTTCTTTATGAATAATAATAATAATAATAATAATAATAATAATAATAATAATAATAATAATAATAATAATATATAATAATAATAATAATAATAATAATAATAATAATAATAATAATAATAATAATAATAATAATAATTTATCCCTTAACACCCAATAAGGGGATCATTTATTATTTAGTTCTGTGGCTAATTCAATTTGAACTAAATTTCAAAATATTGCAATATCTTTTGATTGAAATTCATTCCTTTGCTTCTATCTGATTTCAAATTAATTAATGTTTGTCTGCCTTACAAAAATAAAGTAGACTCGTCATTGTTTTCAACATGCTGCGTACAATGTTTGCTTGATAAATCAATAACTCATTAGTCTACTTATGATTTGTACCTTTCTCTTTATACACACACTCTCATATAGAGATATGTAACATAATAATCCCACAGTTCAAACTCTTTCATTAAAAGCACAACTACAGCTCTCCACGCGAAACGGAAGCGACTGAGGCAACGCCTTAACACACATAACATCAAGAAAAAGACCAAAAAATAAAATCTAACTTCAAATCGGAAACAATAAAAAACGAAACAAAGTTTTCTCAGCTGTGTCAGACAACTGAAAGTAAATTGACTTAAGACTCCCAACCAACAACAACAACAACAGCAACAAAAAAATCGAAATGCTAACAAGCCGGCTTGGCCAGACTATCAAAATTCTGAAGATCGTTAAGAGAAAATAGAAAGTAAAAAGAACGCAGTAGCAGCATCAACATCAGTGCAGGCCTTGAAATTGGGTCAAACTAATGAAGACACAGATAAAAAGGCGCATAATCGAACAAAAGAAAATAAAGACCTCCCCAGACCAGAAATCACTCTTGGGAAATACAGCGTAAATTACGCTTGGATTTTTGAGTTAGAAGCTGACGATAATCTCTTGGCTTGTTGTGGCAACACCGAGTTCTACAGCCAAACCCACAAATGACACAAGGTGCACAGAGTGCGAGTATCATCGAGGGTTTTATTTTTTGGGTTGGTGTGGCCAGGTGAAAGAGATTTGTGTATTTGGGTTAGGAACGGGGCGAGAGAGCGTTGCGGCTTCTAAATAAATAATAAATTCAATAGATGATGACACACAACCGCAGACTGGGCCGATGAATGGCAAGATAGTCAGCCGATGGGGTCATGTTGTTTTGCGAGAAAGAACGAACGAACGAACCAACGAAAGAAATAAAGAAAGTCTTAATTTATTATTTATATGCGTTCCGCTAGAATCAATGAAAGAAAGTTCTGCAGCATCCCAGCAAAGCAAACACACAAAGTCAAAAGCAAAAGCAAAAGCAAAGGCAAAAGCAAACGCAAAGAAAAGAAAACAAAAAGAAGAAGTTAAAGTGGAAGACGAATTACAAGAACTACAAACGTAAACGTGTTTTTTATTTTTTGTTGTTGTCGAGAGAGTCGTGGCTCCACTCTGGAGTCGTTTCTCTTTCAGAACGAAAGACTTAGGCAACGAACTTGAGCGCCATTGAGAAAGACTTAAGCAACAAACCTGTAACTTGAGTCTTCATTGAGTGAAGATTTCGCCTTTTTACCAACAAGGGGCAAACAGAGTCTGGTGTCTAGAAATCCGCGCCTGGCTATTTATGGCCGTCCACCTTGCTGCATGTGTGTATGTATGCACGTTATGTGTATATGTGAGTGTGTGTGTTCCACTTGCAACCAAAACTGGGTCAACTGCAGTGAACGAAGATGCAGCTTAAGAACAAGTGGAAGATGCGATTGTGTCGAGTTGGACACATCATCGGAAGAGTAAATGTTGCATGCCACTTGCATGCTTCGGCTTTGTTGTCGCACAAATTTGTTAGCAATTATCGCATTTTTATCGCTGTTTGCAATTTATGATTTTTTGTTTTTTGATTGTCACTCGAGCAGCGTTGGGCTCAGTGCTCATCAGGCGGAAAAAACTACAACTACACACAACAACAACAACAACAACAAGAAACTGCGGCAAGCGGCAAGTCAAGCAAGCACTTGCAACTTTCTCAGGCTTCATTAAGTTTCACTTCAACTGGCATTTTCAGCAGTTATTTTGAGTATGGCACGATTTTGCTTATGACACGAAAATTGTTTATGGAGTTGTTTGCCATTTCTTAATGAGTTTTCTGCACAACGTGCATTGAATTTAATTAAATGCGCGAGTGCCGATTTGTTAAATGCTCTTCATTTAAACACACACTTTTTTATAATGCGTGTCTCCGCAATTTCCATTCGTTTTTCGTTTTTTTTTCTGTTTTATAGCTAAGATTATAGATCTGGCTTTTGCAATGGCGAGTCAACTGGTTTTCTTTGACATCAACACAGTTCTCACACCTTCAAATCGCTTAAGACATCGCCGCACCGTCAAAGTCCAGTCTCTCTAACTACACATAAAATACCAGAGTCAAGTTCGTTGCTCAAGTCATTCATTTTAAAAGCAAAAAGATACAAAAAAAATCAACGATAACATGACTCAATATAAATCATATAAAAATATCTTTGTCTATATATGTAGCTCTCTATGCAGACCGGGCCACCTTCAACTCCATTTGACATTTGAAAGTAAGCAAGCCAACGAGCTGAGTAACAACTGCGAATGACACTTGAAGATAAATATGCAAAACGTAGAAAACGTAGAAAACGCAAATTGAAAAAATACAAAACTACAAAAATAGAAAAATGGGAAACGCTATAAAACTGAAACTAGTTTGCCAAATGAGAGAAATAAGTCATAATAATGAAAACAACAAAACATAAAGTAACTGAAAATCACTCTCATTTTTTCTGCCAGCTCTTCATTTGTTTATAGCCGGACTGCACACAGAAAGCAACTGTAAAACAGGTAGGAGTTTGCCCTAGATAGTGATTGACTGGTTAGATACCTAGTAGATAGTTTATAAATAAAAAACTAATGAAGGCTGGAGGAAGCTCTAGAGGTTATAAATTGATTATGGTGATATGGGGATATATTTGGGATTACATATATAAAATTGAATAATTTATATTTTTTAATTACTCAAAATAATCCTAGAATGAATATTTGGTATCATTAAATAGATATTTATTTATCGTTTAGATTCTGTTTTAGTTATCAGACATTTGCTGATACTTTGTAAAAAATGTAGTAGCAAATTAATAGAACGAGTGCTGAAAAACATTATTGAAATAACAAAATAAATTTTAGGAAGTATTTAAATATGAAAGACTGCCAAAAATATAAAATTCAGTAGGAAAAATTTTAGATTGTAATTGAAGTGCAAACTAAAAAGTTTATTATATACATTAACTCTTAGTATTACGATATTATTTGCAATTAGATGTAAAGAATATTTCAATATATAAATGCGACATTGAAAAGTACAAACTTCATGTTTATATTTTATTTATTTGCACTAATTTTAGATTGCAATTTGTTTATTATAAACTAAAGATTTAGTAGCTTAGTATTTCAATATTAATAGTGATAAATCGTTAAAAAAGTCAGACTGTCAGAAAATTGTAAACTGCATAAAGTTTTATATTTCATTTATTTGTAATAGAAATTGATTGAAATTTCAGCATCCCAAACTAAATATTTAACAGCTTACATTGATTGTAATTTACCAGATATTATTTTTAAGATCTCACTAATATATTGAAAAACTTTACTTCTTTTAAATTCTCACTATGTTTGTATATCAAACGCTCTCTCCATTATCATATGCTTTTCTCTATTTATTTTTAAACACTGGGTATTTAGCCAGAGCTGTAACTGTTTAAACGCTTTTGGCTTTGGACTGGACTACGAAGCGCATTGACATCAACAACGACGCTCCATTTACGGGGCAACGGCAGCTCGTGTTACTCGAGCAGGCAACGCAACGAGCAACGTGCAACGTTCAACGCCTTTTGTGGGTTCTATTTGGCCCGGTTTGTTTGTGCTTCGTTCATTTGTCCGCTTGTCTTTTGTCTGCTGCTTGTTTGAGTTGCTGGTGGGCGCTTTATATGCGCCACACGCAATTGTGCGGTGAGGTAATTAATAAGCCACCAAACCAATTGAAATTGAGCGTCGCCTCTCGCAGTCGGGCATACCAAGTAACCAAGTAAGTAGCCAAGTAGCCCTCAGTATACGATTACGACTACGGCGAGTATAACATACTCGTATATGAGTACATAAACAATAACAAATACGAGCTCTGAGCTACCGGTTACTGACCATACACAAGTCAAGTTTCGGTTGGGCCACTTCTAAGGCTTCTGCACAGATTTTACGCAAGTGCAACCAACAGCGAGCTGGTCAAAGCAACCACGAAGCACTTTATGAAATGTTGTCAAAAATAAAGGAAGTGGCAGTATTTTATAAAGTAAGCTTTATCAATGCAGCTGGCAGAATTACTTAAATAGTATTTTATATATTCTACAATTTACAAATCAATTTAAAAGCATTCTAGTAATGTAATTTTACATTTAAAGTTTAAGGCCTTTGCAGCCAGTGCATTAACAACAAATTGGAGTTAATTTAAATATATGTAACTATTATAAATATATACATTTTTCAATTTAAGACAATCTTTACATATTTATTTCATTTGAATGCATGATTTTATATATATTCATTTGAAGGAAATTCATTCTTGTCATACAGTTTAATTTAACTTTTTTATTTTGTTTTACTTTTTCACAATTCATTACAATTTTGTATTATTTAATTTGTGTTTGTTTTTAATAAATAATATTTAATATTATGTTTTAAATATTTGCTTTCCAAAAATGTAATATTCATGTACACTTTTACTTCTTTTAATAAACAATACAAATGTAGATAATATTTAAAATTATAATTTGCATGTTTTAAATGTTTTCTTTTAAAATGTGTATTATTTATAATTTTATTACATTAATAGATTCTTTAAATTCCTTTTCTAATATATTTTTTCTTTCTCGAATGTTCAATTTAGTTTTTTAGAACTTATTTTTTTTAATTTAATTGATAATATTTAAATTTGTAATTTATTTCTTTTAAATACAAAATAATGCAAAACAAAGTAGCAATGTCATTAGAGATAATATTGTCCTTTTGCAATATACTTTTGTTAAATGAGTAATAATACGACAAAAGAAACCTCAGTTCTATACAATAATACTCATTTTCTAGAATTTCAATCTATACTTAAATATAATTTATTCTTTTTACATTACATATTATTTGGTGGACACACAAACTGTCTTCTCAATTGGACACCTGAATCAACCGAACACTTCTCAGCTGAATTATTCTATGTTGTGCACTTTAATATCTTATCTGACCATGGAGGACATAATCTGAGCACAGTTAACATAAGTTGTGCATTCTGCTCGTCATTGTCCTCAATGGCAGTGAAACAGAAATAGAATTATCCAGCAATTGGACAAGCCAAATTAGTTGCAACCGGGCAACAATAGAGAGAGAGAGAGAGAGACAGAGAGACTCTATAGAGTTTGCCGATGATTGCCATAACTGTTGGTAAGCTTTAGCTTTAGCTTCAGCTTCGAACTGCTGCTCATTGTTGCTCCCATTCGCATTTCCCATACCGATTCCCATTATTGTTGTAGCTCATTGTGTGTGCTATTTGCTGACCCACTCAAAGTGTTCATTCATGCCACATATATCCGAGTATAACTGGAGTAGAGATGGGTTGGGGGCAACTAATCGGTCGCCGCTCTCATTATCGGGCAATGCTGCGTTTTGCGTTTCCGCAGCTATTTAGGCTAACCGTAAACGTAATCCCTATTGACCTGTTGAAAGGGCAGCGGTATCTGAGTATCTGAGTATCTGATGGATACTTGAAATGCGACTTGATCTGCATCGATTTGCAAATGTCTTTCCTTTTTGTTTTTGGTTTTTTTGGGCACTTTGCAATTGGCCTTTTCATTAGCTGCAATTTCAATTTGCACACATTTTGCTTTTGCCTGTTTTGCTGTCTTTTTTTCCACTTCTCATTTGAGTTTTTGCTTTTTTGTGCTTGACTGAAACTTGTTTATGGTTTGTGCTCCTACAAGAATGTGGCCATAGCACAAAACTGGGTTAAAATAGTTAGACAACCGACCAACGGGCGGTCGCCTTTAAAGTGTGAGTGTGTATGGGTGTTTGTTGTTACTGTTGTTGTTGCCGGCTGCCGTCTGAAGTTGCAGTTGGCGTTTAAACTGATTGCACAGCCTACTGCTGCCGCTGCTGCTGCTGCGGGTTTCTTAGCCATGAAGTACGACGAGAGCGAGTATGTTAAAAACGCAACTGTTTTGCGTTATTAACACCGATTTTGCATTTTTTTTTTTCTCTTTTTTTTTTTGGTTTGGCCGATTGCAACGAGTTTGCCTCAGGCAGCCAAATCAATGGGAGCTCGCTAAAATATTTTTGCATACAGCGTCTGAGCCACACTCGGAATACTGATTACCAATATTCATTTCAAAATGCTGCTCAAAAGTGTGAATCTATTTGCAAATAGCAAACACTTGCAAAAGCGCCATGATTTGCCTTTTTTGAACTGCGAATCTGGAGCAAACTGCAGCTAAAGTTGTTTGAAATAATATTTAATTTGTGGTTTGTTGTTTGGTATATGAAATTCACATAATAAACTTAAGTAAATGTATTTTTTTACAGAGAACATTTTAATTATATTTCCAATAAACAAATTAATGAAGTTGTATATTAAAAAACATTAAATGCAATTGAGAAATTTCTCAATTCGCGAAATTATTTTAATTTACTTCCAATTTAATCCACTTATGATATAATTAAATGCAATAAGAATTTAAATGACCATAAATAAGGGATCAATTAAAAATCATTTAATGAACACGTGAACTTGAAAAATAATAAACTCATCAACTTTTCCTTGCACTGCATTATAACATTTGATTCTATTACACTTACAAAATTGATTTCAAATTCAATTTTGAGAGTAAGTAAGTAAGTAGTAGAAAAAAAATTAAGCTTATATCTGTTTAAGATTACAAAAAAAAACAAACATTTTAATTTTATAAACACAGCACAAAGCAAACCTAAATATATTTAACATATAATTAATAACAAATTCATCAACTTTTTTACGTGCAGCAATAGAATATTAATTCCATTATTTAACACTTACAAAATATATTTAAGGATTCACAAAAAATTTGCTTTAGTGATAAATAAGATAACAAATATAAACAAAAATAAAATTGACTAATATTATAAATCAAATTTATCTACTTTTTCATACACTGCACTACAAATTCATTTCTTGATTATTTGCTCATAAAAAGTAATTTAAATTAAGCGCAAGACTCAGTAAGATATATGAAAGATATAATGAATAAGAGTTACTATAAATTATTTTTAAAAGCACGCCCAAAACATAACTAAATTTTATTGACTAACATTCTATTTAAGTCATTAAGTCATCATAAATTAATGTTACCAAAACGTAAATTAATTTTAGCAAAGACTCAGTTATATTTGAGAGTCTATTCAACAAAATATTAATTAAATTGATTTATTTTTGAAAGCCCTTAAAATATCAATTAAATAATCGCTTTTCTTATGCTTTATTTTAAAACAAACAGCGATCTTCCATTTGTGTGCGCGTGCATTGTGATAATGATCTGGAGATGTATTACATACATAAGCTATTATTTCATGTGTGAAAAATGCGTCTAAACAAATAAACAAAGCTTAATTAGTTATACAATCTGCTAAGGCAATTACTCACGGCGACTTAGTATAGAATGTGTTGAGGCCAAGACGAAAGAGATGTGACACATTTAGTGCTAACCAAACATCATCAATCTGAAACTCTGGTGGCAAGTTCAGTGACCTCCACAAACTTATTTACTACTTCTGCGGCTACTGTCCAGCTTTTCTATTGTGTACCTTTCGGTTCCGCTGCTGATGTTGATGATGATGATGATGATGGTCTGGCGACTCGTAGTACACTTGTTGTTCAGTAGTTTGGTTTCTTTTAACACACACACACACACACCCCGTTTTGGCTATTAACTTGTACACGGTGTCATCCGCATTTTCTCCAAGTCATGATCCGAGCACAACTCGTACTAACCTGACTGCAATGCCAGATATGCTAGATGGATAGATACTTACTACTATATGCGATATCTTTTACCTGCCTTCTGTGTTCGCTTACAATTACGTATTATATTAATTTTATGACTTTCTTGCGTTCTTCACTGCTATTTACACATGCTGCTTAACTGTATGTAATGTCTTCTTTGCGCCACACACTCACTTACTCTAACCTTCAGGGTACTTTAACTCTCTCATCGAACACGCAATTGCAAGCAAGAGAGAGTATCTCAATCTTCAGGGGCCTTGCCCTTCTGCTTCTTTTGTGCTTTCTGCTTCATTTTCACACATAAAAAACGCATAAAGAAATGTTTCATTGTCATTAAAAAGTCAAATTTATGATAGTTATACCAGAACGACGAGTTTGGCTCGCTTTTGGGCGCTCTAGGTGAAATCTTCTAACGGCTTCTCTTGCTCTACACCTTCAGAAGAAGAACCTTACGAACCTTCCAAACGGTTTCCATGTGCGTTGGGCCTTGAGGCCCAAATATAAAAAAAGAAGCAGATAAACAAGCGTTGATTTTTGTGCTCTAATGGAGTTAATAATTAATAAACCATTTTGATAATGGTATCGTTAATAATACGTTGAAATAAACGCGCCTCAGTGATCGATGTTTTTCCTCTTCTCATTTAGCGATGACACAATTATCGATAACTAATTATAGCCCTCGAGTGATGATCAAAAGTTTGAAACGAAAATAAAAATAGTTGAATTCTTATTCTCACTCTTATTCTCAACACTTGAAACACATTTCTTTGGAATTTACTCAACCTGTTTGAGAGGCCATCCCAATTATCTTGATCTGCTTAAATTCACAATTATAGCGCGAGCTCCAATTAATTGCCCGCAAAAAAAAAAACACACACAGTAAATGAAGCAATTACAAAATGCCAAAGTGAAGACTGGGGCGTTTCAAGCGAGAAGCGTTGAGCCGCAATTAGCCAAGTTTAGGCCGAAGCTGTCGCTCAGTTAGCCAGGCAGGTAGGTTGAGCTCGAGCCGGGCTTTGAGTATATAAACAAATATCAAAAATACAAACAGCAACCTTGACATTGAGCGCTGACAAGTTGCGTCAAAGATGTGCAGCCGCGTGGAAAGTAAATCAAAAAGGAATGCACAGCTGATCGACTGCCAAATACGCTGTACGACATATAATGAAATCTTAATTCTAGTTAAATAAAACTGTTTGTTCTGTCTGATTGACTAAAGTATCACCTCACGGTACAAACAGTAAGAGCTAAGAGGCCGACATTTTTACCAAAGATTTTACAACACTTTGCGAAATTAACTTTGTTAAAAATATATAAAAATGTTGGTTCGGACTTGCTAATTAAACTATTGGAGTTGAAGCCAACCGGTAAGAGCTAGGAGGCTGCAATTAGTATCCATAGTTAAATGCAAACTTTATTCTAATCTAACTCTCTGTTCTACCTAACTTACAGACTGAGCGAACTATCAATCTATAAGCCAAACGGTAAGAGCTAGGAGGCTACAATGTTTACCTCTTTCGAAAACAACAAAAAGTTCAACAACTTTACCAAAATATAAAAGACACAATAATAAATAACATTTCAATTAAAAATAAAAGTAATTACTACAAAGTAAAATAAGTGTTCAGCAAACCAAAAGCTTATTTTCAATATACCCATCAGCCCGTAATTACAGGGAATGCCCGCAACCCACATACCAACCGGTTGAGTATAACAATTCACAGATTGTAGCAAATATTTGATTAGAGTCAGCAAAACGTGTCTTCCACGGGAAACCAAAAACAAACGACGACAGTGAAAATGACCAAAAAGTGCATACAAAATTTATGCAAAACATGAAAAGCGATAAATAAAAACGTTAATAACGTTCGAGACGCTAGGAACAGTTAATGACAACAATGCCAAAAACGCTCGATATGCGACTGTGACTCATTCATTATGCGAACAGTATTTGTTGGCAGCGGAACAAGTTTATTTCTGGTTCTGATTCGGATTCGGATTCTGGCCACCGACAAAGATGAGCTCACATCTCAGATAGCTCAGCGATGCCGTTAATAGACACAACAGGTCAGAAAAGATCTCATCTTCGATCTTTAACTTGAATTTGCGTTTACTTATAAATTATTTTGTACATACATATTTTTTTTCTTTTTGTATTTACCTTTTATTTTGTTGTTTTCCTTCTATTTCGTTGGCTACTGCTGCTGATGATGTTGCTTTTGAGCTGCTTCTCCTCGCTTCTCGCTTCTGATCGTGATTTTTCACCACTTTCACATTCACAATGAAAACAAAATGATCACCATAAAATTGATGCTTTTGATTATTGAAACTTTTTTCTCTTTTTTGTTATTGTTGTGTGATTAATTCAATTTTTGTTTTTTTTCTTTCGCTTGTTTCACGCTTTAATAGAACAATAATTAATTTTGGTACAGATTAGAAGTTGCTTTTCATTCGATTGTCAATTGATTTCACTTCTTCAATGATTTTGATATTTTCATAGCTGGAAAATTCACAGTTTCCCACTTTTTTTTACACATTTTTTACACACAGCGCTCAAGCTGAAGTCATAAGTCAAGACTTTCAATTAAGCGGCTTAAACACGTTGGTAAATGTAATTGTGAAATGATGCTCACTTATGCATGTATCTTGATATTTGTATCTATGTATCTGTTGCGCTTGTATCCATATCCATGTGTGCAGTAAAAGTGTAAAAATTACACTAGACAAGAAACAACTTGCGCTTTCACAAAAAAAAGAAGCACACACTCTGCTAGATGATCACTGCTGGCTCTGATCATGATTTGCCATATGATTGTTTTTGTTCGCTGTGCGCATCTGCGAGATACATTTGTATCTTTTAAGCACAGCACCCTTTTAGCATTAGTTTTTCAGATCTGAGAGAGCGAGATCAGAGTCAGAGTTCCGGGTTGAATGACAATGTCACATTATTGGAACTCGCGATTTTTTATCCGATGCGATCGATTTAAAATAAATTAAAATACACGCACAGCTGCCCAAATACAATTGGAAAATTGCTCGCTCTCTCTGCCAGTGTGTGAGTGTATGTGAAAGTACGCAGCGCACAAAACAAATCAAAGTGGAAAAACGCAGCCAGCCCATTTCGAAAAATGGAAAATTGTCAACGCACATTGAACTTGACGACAAAAGAAAGAAATGCGCGGCGCAGTGAAGAGCGAGAGAGAGAGGGAAGTGAGTAAGAGAGATGGGGCCAACTACAGTTAAGCGACGCAAAGATGCAAAACACACAGCGACTTTCGGCCAGCGGAATGCGAAATGCACTTGCTGCGCCAACTTTTTTTTTTTTTTTTTTTTGCTGCTGCTGCTCTGAGCGCAGACAAAAAGTGAAGGGGCCTCCTCAGCATCCAAGATCTCTTGTCTTCTGTGTATGGTTGTGTGTGTGTATGTGGCTAATGTTGGCGAACCAAAAAAAAAAAAAAAAACAGCAAAATAAAACTACTTGTCTATGCAGAGAGACGGCTAGCCGGCGCATAACGGTACTCTGAGTGGGCATGACGAGGAGCTAATGACTCGGCGCCCCAATCGACAGACAGATAGATGGACAGACAGACAGCACGCAGGAAGTTGGCAATTTTGGTTAGAGTGAGTTTGAAAAATAAATTAAATGTTGATTGGGCTGCTTAACAATTTCAATGAAGAATTCAATTTATGTCTCATTCAATTACTGCAGCAAACAAATTATAGAATTCCATGCAAAACGTTGACAAATTAATTTATCGATAATTAATAACGTTCCTGTAATCGAAACACTTTTTTTTTGCAAGCTGAAATTTGTCTATTTCAGTGTAATGCCATACTTTTTAAGCTTTATCACCACTTTTAGATATACCGTTGTTGTTATCGAAAACACATTTCTTACAAAAGTTAAATGGACTCCTTTGCGTATTGCCTATGCTATTCGATGATCGAAAATCTTTCACTGCACACATAAATATATCGACACGCCTCCACTTTGGAATAGAATCCGTTACCGTTACTTTGTAATGGTTAACACTTTTCTTACAATTGATTGTGCTGCGTTCTCACTGATATTAAATTTGTTAATTAGCCGCTAAGTACGCGCGAAATGAACTCTTCAAATGCATCTGCACACATAAAGTACATGTGTGTGTGTTTTAATGTGTGTTGCAAGTACATGAAGACGGCGGCAAACGGGTAAAATAAGAACGCGCGCGCGTGGCGAACGCGCTACGTACCAAACTGAGACTGTGAACGGTCACACGGCTAGGCAGACGGCCAAGCAGCCAGCCAAGTAGCAAAGGCAAAACGCAAAGACACAAAAGCACAGTGGCAAAAGCACAAAGCAAAACCAGACTCAATGCGAAAGCAGCACAAGCGGCCAGCTGCTTAAGCGGCTTACAAAAAGTCAAAAGCGCAGAGACAGAGAGAGAGAGAGACAGCGAGAGAGTGCTGCAAGTTGAGAGAGCGCCAGAGCTCAGCTGTTGTTGCGAGACTTAAAAGAGTAAAATACAGGGTGTCCAGTGGATTGATAAATACTATATATATACATGAATATAGTAGATTATTACAATTATTATTGTTAGTTGATCATTTATAAAATGAGAGCTTAAACTAATTGCCTTTTAAAGGTATTTTATGCCAGTTTCAATTGGAATTTTATTCTCAGCCGAGACAGTTGCTCTTCTCCCTGCAATTATATAAATAAATTAACATAATTTATTCTATACAATGAACAATAAATGTATCTATCTTACCCATTTTGGCTGCCCAGCTGTTCTCACACAACTTTAGCAATTTTTGAATTTTGATCACCTTGGCTAACTGTTCCCACTAGACAAACTGTTCCCTATGTGATGTGGGTGCTCATGTGACGCTTTAAATTATAGTTGACGGCAAACACTTGTGGACAGTGAGGACACTTGAAGGATCCCTCATCGGTGTGAATGCGCATATGACGTTTTAGACTGCCCGGCTGAGCATAGGACGATTGGCACTGATTGCACTTGTAGGGATAATCGCCAGTGTGTGTGCAAATGTGAATCCTTTGACTGTTGGCATTGTTGAATGTCTTGGGACAATACAAGCACTTGTAACTGCACTCGCTGAGATGTGTGCGCAGATGGCGACGCAGGCTCCAACTGTCCTTGAACGCTTTTTCGCAATGGGAACACTTGTAGGGACGTTCGCCTGTGTGTGTGCGTAGATGGCGCTGCAGCCACCAATTACCATTGAAACTCTTCTCACAGTGGGGACACTGAAACACTGCTCCCCCTGCTGCTCCCGTACTGTTGCTGCTCTGCTTGCGATCATGAAAACTCTGATGCAACATCAGTTGGCGCCTTGTCTCGAATACCTTGCCACATGTGGGGCAAATGTGTGAATCTCGTGCAGCTTCAGCCTTAATATGCGAGACCAGCTCATCATTGGCTGCCGTATAGTTTTCGGCAATATTCAGTTGTAGTTGCGACATTTTGTCCTGCCAACTGTCCTCGAGCTTAACCGTTTGACTGCTTCCACTGAGCTGGTGCCAAAAGTGTTGGTGGCTCTGTTCGCACTTGCGCTTGAAGCGAAATGCATTTTGTGCAGCCAAAACGCAGGCGAGACACATTTGCTGCGGCAATGGATCGTTGCGTTTCACCTCGCAGGCGGCCAATTCACTGAGCATCTCGGCGAGACTGGGTTCATCCTTTTGCTGCTGGTAGCGTTCGTCGAAAATGTACACCATGGCGATGGCACTCTCACGACAAGCGCGGCAAACTTGTTCCACCATTATTTCTTGTTTTCCCTTTTTTTTTGTATTTATTTCTGTTTACAATAGAGCTGGCAAACTGACACTATCGATGTAGCATTTGTCAAGCATTTCCATTAGTTTCACATCACCATTATTTGTATGAGATTCATTTTTATATTGTTAAGTGTGTGACAGATTTTTTGTAGTCACAAAATTTGCATTGCGTTTAAAAATATAAATTTTTAAACAATGCAATAACAAATACAAATAATCGAACACAATATCGATATACAATGAGCAGGCGCTGCGTTATATCGCAAGGCACGACTTGTACAAAAATAAACAATGACGGCTGCCGTCGATATGCCTATGTATCGATAAAGTTCAACAAATGTCGTACACTAGCTCATTTAATTATTTTATTTTTTACTAATCTTATATCACTTATCTTTAAATGAGAAACGCAAAAATTAATTTTATTACTTTTAAATAATAAAAAAGAAGATTATATCGATATACAGTGAACAAAATAGTCACGACTTCATCAGATATTGCAACAAGCCATCGATATATCTATCTAACGATAGTGTGCCCCGAATGTTGTTCGTCAGCTGATTGAATATTATTGTTTTCAAAATTTCTTGTTTACAATGTCGCAAGCAAATTGTATATTCTGTGATATTTCAAGTGGCAAAAGCGAAACGGCGCTGGAACTTGATACCGACGAATTTGTCATATTCAAGGACATAAAGCCGGCATCCAAAAACCATTATCTGATTGTGACGAAACATCACTACGAGAGTCTAAAGGTCCTCGACAAATCGCACGAAAAACTGGGTACGTAAAATATATAGATAAAGACTGGCAATTAAATTAGGTTTCTCATTGATTACACAACCCACACCATATATTTAAACTATAGCTTAATGAAGACACTGAGCCTAAAACCATATTTTAATATATGCATGTATAAACATTTCCTGCAGTGACGCGCATGGAGGACACGCTTAAGGATTTCTTTAAATCGAAAGGAATAAGCACAACAGACGCACTTTTCGGCTTCCATATGCCACCATTCATCTCCGTGAAGCATCTTCATTTGCATGGAATTGCGCCACGCTCTGAGATGGGATTCTTCGCACGTTTGGTGTTCAAACCCTCCGCGCCTTGGTTTAAATGTGTATGTAAACGTTAACAATATTTGACTATTACTATATTATAAACAATTCTTTCTTCTAGGCCAAGGAAGCACAGGCTTATTTAAATGCCAAATAGGTTTAGTTCGGATGTGACAATAAAACTAGCCAAAAGCGGACTTGCATGACCAAATACAAGCCACTTAGTATAAATTAGATAAATTCCAATTTTAGCAAAAAACACTAGTAATTAATACGTGTCAATAAAAAAAACATCTGAAAAGTTGAAAACCTCAAATTACTTTTGTTTACCAAACAGCTGTGGTTTGATTTCAAATATACTAAAAACAGTTAAATATAATTACACATACATTAAGTGTGGCCACACTATTAAATATCTAATTTGTGAAATATACCAGAAAAATGTCAATGTCATTAAATTTGTTGTAAATTGTCATTAAATATCCTCAATAAAATTCAATTTTTTTTTAACAATTTGCAATGCATTTGCAGTTTTTCATATGCAAAGAAAATATTAAATTAATATGTTTCGTTTATTTGAAATGCACATATCGGTTATGTTTATGGTTAACGCATATCGATAGCGAGCAAAGCATTCATGCATATCGATATAATATCAACAATCCCGGAGTTGATTTCAGCTGTGTGTGCACGGCTGCTCTTCTGCTCTCGCTCGCTCTGCTCACACAATTCGTATGTTTGTGTCTCCGCTTGCATGCGAATGTGTGCGTGTGTGTGCGCTGCCTATAACTGTGTGTGTGTGTGTGCGTGTGCGTGTGCAAAATCAGAGTCTTTGAAGAAAAAAAAACAGAAACAGAAAACTCATCAAACGGCCCGCAAACAAACAACAACAAAAGTTCCTATTTTTTTACACAATACGTGCTCGTGTTCATTAGAAAAGTGGCCAAAATTCGGCGAAAACAGCGCAAGTGTGATAAAACCAACGTGCCACAGCCGTCTGCAAAACGAACGAAAACAAAAGAGAACAGTGTTGATAGTACAACAAGCATTTTAAGCAGTGGCAGTGCAGCCAGCAGCACCAGCAGCGGCGCCGGCAGCAGCAGCAACACTAACATCAACCACAACAACAACAGGGGCGGCGGCGTCGACGTCGGCTTCGGTAGCGGTGGTAACAACAACAACAAGCGTGCATACACGTCGTTGGGCCGGGGAGCGGCCGACGTTGTACCCCGCGTACCAGCAGCGGCAGCGACCACCACAACAACAACACGAAGAGCAGCAGCCGCAGCAGCAGCGGCGGCAGCAGCAGCAGCAAAAGAAGAAGAAGCGACAGCTGCCGGCCGGTGTGCGGTCGACGTCGACGTCAACGAAACTGTTGCTAGTAGTGGTGGGAGGGGCGGTGGGGCTAACGAAAACAGCAGCACACAGGTAACAAAGGGCTCGCTGCTGAATGCAACAACGCATTTATCGCTCGCCGTTTGTTTGCGCACTGTGCAAAAGCTTGCGCTTAAGCTTGACGCTGACGGCAACGGCGAAGTCGACGCGAGCAGCGCTGCTGGCTGCGCTGTGAAGGTGAACGTGATGTCGGAAACAGGGTGCCGGCATTATCAGAGCTACGTCAAAGAGCACAGCTACGACACATTTCGCGTCATCGATGCCTACTTCGCTGCCTGCGTCAACAAGGATGCGCGTGAGAAAAAGGTACTAACCCTCTCTCCTTCTCACACACACATACACACATAGTTTTTATTTAACCCGCTTTTGCTCACCACCTTTCATAGGCCATTCACTGCAACTGCTTCGAATGCGGCAGCTATGGCATACAAATGTACGCCTGCCTGCAGTGCATCTATTTTGGCTGCCGCGGCGCACACATCACCAGCCATATGCGCGCCAAGAAACACAATGTAGCGCTGGAGCTGTCCCATGGCACCCTGTATTGTTATGCCTGTCGCGATTACATTTACGATGCGCGCAGTCGCGATTATGCGCTGATTAATCGCAAACTGGAGGCCAAGGATCTGCAGAAGAGTTTGGGGTGGCAACCCTGGATTCCGACTGCCAAGGAGACAAATCTGTTGCTAGCGAATGCGCGACGTCGTCTGGTGCGTCCAAATCAAACGATCGGGTTGCGTGGTCTGCTCAACTTGGGCTCCACTTGCTTCATGAACTGCATAGTGCAGGTAAGAGTGAGACAGCGAGAGTGCAAGAGAACTTTTGAGCGCAGTGTTTAGTGTAATGTTATGTTAATCGTTCGATGAGTTAATCGCTTAACTAACAAAACGATTAGCGCAACGATTATCATATCGAAGCATTTGCGATTACAATTTTGATGCAAGTTTATTGTTCTACAGATTATACCATTTTTGAAAAAATGTAAAGAATAGAAAAGAAAAAACTTTCTCGGAAATTTGTGATTTATAAAAAATGTACTTAACATTATCAGTTATCAGGTTTTCTTCGAACACAATGATTAACGTTAAGTGATATTAGGAAACTCGTGTTACATGAGTAGACTATATTTACACCCAGGGGTAAAATATTATTTTTTAAATAGTGCAAAAAAAAGAGATTTCATATACATACATTTTCTCGTGAACATAAAATGTAATTTAACTTATAGACTGTATCTATATTAAAAACCTAAATTTAAAAACACTAATTAAATATAATACTTAAAATTCGACGGTAGACTTGATGACTTGATTAAAAATAAATGATAATATAAGATAATAATTTAATCTTTGACAGGCACTCGTGCATACGCCACTGCTAAGCGATTATTTTATGTCGGATCGCCATGACTGCGGCAGCAAATCCTCACACAAGTGTCTGGTGTGCGAAGTGTCGCGTCTCTTCCAGGTAAACCTCATTCTGAATACACATTTCGAATATGATCACTATATTATTGCTGTAAAACAGGAGTTCTATGCTGGCTCACGTTCACCGCTGTCGCTGCACCGATTGTTGCATTTAATATGGAATCATGCCAAACATTTGGCCGGCTACGAGCAGCAAGATGCCCATGAGTTCTTCATTGCCACACTGGATCTGCTGCATCGACACTGTGTCAAGGCCAAGTCGGAGCACGAGAGCAAATGCAACAGCGGCTCAAGTGCATCGGCAACTGGTGGCGGTGGCAACTCTACGAGTTCGGGTTCCGGAAGCAATGCGAATGCAACGGCAACGCATTGTTACGGCCAATGCAATTGCATTATCGATCAAATCTTTACGGGCATGCTGCAGAGCGATGTGGTGTGCCAGGCCTGCAATGGCGTTTCAACGACATTCGATCCCTTCTGGGACATTTCACTGGATCTCGGCGAGACAACGTCGCATGGCGGTGTGACACCGAAAACCCTCATCGATTGCCTCGAACGTTATACGCGTGCCGAGCATTTGGGTTCGGCGGAGAAAATCAAATGCTCCTCCTGCAAATCGTATCAGGAGTCCACCAAACAGTTCAGTCTTCGCACCCTGCCCAGCGTTGTCTCCTTCCATCTGAAGCGTTTCGAGCATTCGGCCCTGATTGATCGCAAGATCTCGTCGTTCATTCAATTCCCCGTCGAACTCGATATGACGCCATTCATGTCCGAGAAGAAGAATGCCTACGGCGATTTTCGTTTCTCGCTCTATGCGGTGGTCAATCATTTGGGCACCATCGATACGGGACACTATACGGCGTATGTGCGACATCAGAAGGATACGTGGGTGAAGTGTGATGATCATATAATCACAATGGCATCACTCAAACAGGTGCTCGACAGCGAGGGGTGAGTTTGTTGTTGGCTGGCGCCGGCAAGAGAGCGCCAAAGTGCGAGAGAGAGTTTGGAAAAGAGAGTGCACGCAACGCACGTTCTCTTTTATTGCGCATACACATGACCTGTATGTATGTATGTGTTTGTAATGTTCGTGTTTTGTCTGTTCTCATTGCAGTTATTTATTGTTCTATCATAAGAACGTGCTGGAATATGAGTGAATTGGGCAGCTAAGACGCAAGCGGAGACGAAATGGCATTCACAGAGACTGTAATTCCCCCACTCTCTCTCTCACACACACACACACAAACACATACACTCGCGCATGTAGCATACACACACACGCATAGAAACATAGAAATACAATTACAAATACAAATATGATTACAATTACAATTACAAATACATTTACAAATACAAAATACGAAATACAAATACAAAAGCAGACGAGAACGCGGCAGCGCTTACAAGAGAAATCTTTAAACTTAATTTATGAAATGCAACCACTCTACATACATAAATATAATGTTCTTAAGTAATTTCCAGCACATACTGCTACAAACTAAATGAATACTAAACTACAACAAATCCCAAATTTGCTTATGTATGTAAAACAAAAACGTAAACTCAGAACTCACACAGAAAAATCAACACAAAATTATGCATAGCAACCAAAATGCGAAGCAACGACAAAAAAAAAACAAAAACAATTTTTGCTCTTTTCTCGCATACAAAAAAAAAAACAAACTTAATCCAAATGGAAAACTTACTGATAAAAAGCCGTCACCGACGTCAAGAGCAACAATTTGTTTTTTGGTTTTTTTTTTTTAATATGGTGGCAATTAATTCTTTCCACAACTTGCACTAAATTAATATGATTCAGCAATTAACGAAAGGCCGATTAACGAAAAGAAAAATAAAAAATTTGGTTAGATCAACTTGGGCTCGTCCGGGAATTGAACCCGGGACCTCTCGCACCCGAAGCGAGAATCATACCCCTAGACCAACGAGCCGGTTGAAGGTGGTTCGCCCTATTGTGTATTTCACTTTGCTGTGCCGGCATTCTTTGAAATGATTTGGGCATGTGTGAGTCAAGCGCACGCAACACGTGTTAGAAAGAGATGGCAATATTACATTTCACAACATTATTGTCTCTGCTAAATTGGTATGGTGTAATAGAGCAAGGACACGAACCGCATTGCGAAAATGATGCAAATTTAAAATTTGTAAATGTGCGAAGGTGAGTTTTGATACTGCTTGTGGATCTTGCGCTTAGCTGCTTATAAAAAATATTTTTTGTTGTATATTGAATACTACATTTATTTTAAGTGATTTTTATTAAACAAACTAAGGTGGGGATGGTTTGAATTAAAACTTTTTATTTCAATGATCTACTGCATTGTAAAACAATGTGCTGCTGCTTTTTGGTATTAAAATACTAAAAAATGCCAAAATTCTTTAATATTTTCATATTTCTATAAAAATCATCGAAAATATCGTTGCCGCAAGTAATTGTAATATCGATATGTCGACCAATCGATAAAATTATAAAGATATCTGATAGTCACTTCAAAAGAAGCTTCAAATTGTTCGTCGTTAATAAAAATAAAATGGAAATTCAACAGGAAAAGTTGAAATCTAAGTACTGCTGGGCAGGAAAGACTGCAACAGCAATTAGGCCTATTAAAAGTGGTCAAGAAAATTCTGCTACTGGCGGCGATTGCATCTGCGCCCGCAAACGGGGATTGATAAGCTGCGTTTGTTGCCAGAAGTCTTTTATGGGTCGTATCGCAAGTCGCTGTCCACAACATCCTGAAGTAAGTATTATAATCTTAGATATTTGCCAATTTAACTAATAATTCCTATTGGATGGCATAAGGTCGCATATCTAATGGACTCCCGTAATTGCGCTTTCTGTGGAGCAGCCGCAAAATATCTGCAAATTGATGAAGTATAGTAAAATTTCTACCGTTGCAATGTTGTTGACGACAAATTTGAGAATCTTGCAGCTAATATACTGATTACTTATGATGCATAAACAAAGAAATGCAGAAATAAATAAATACGAAATATGTGTTTGATATACACATACACAAATAAATACATGTATACAAATATCGAAATTTGTATAATCGAAATTAGTTGTTCTTTTTGTTTGTATATGTGTGCGTGTTTGGTGTTTGCTTTGCTTTACTCTTTCGGCCATCTCTAGGAGAACACCGTTACTTGAAGAATTTGGGGTATTTGTTTCAATCAGTGTGACAAGTGAAGAAGAGAAAATATACATTTTTAGCATACTCGCAAATAACTTAACCGCTTTATTGTCAAAACAATATCTGCAGATAATAATTTGTTTTTGTGTAACTGCTACGTTCATATTTAATTTTCTTAGTTTATTTATGTGCTTATTCTTATTGCTTCAATAAGATTGGCAACAGTAGCAGATCATCTGATTTGATTGGCAATGTTTTTTCTGCAAATTGTTTGGAGTTCTTGCAATTCGTCACTTGATGCGTAAATAAGCATTTTCAATACAAGGTAAGCGATATTTATTATTATTATTGTAGCTGTGTGGAACTTTATTTATTTACGTATTGAGTGTGTGTATCCAGGAACAATCATATCAAATTGCGAAGATTTCTATAAATTTGCATGTGTACGTACAATATATGTACATACATACATACATGTGTACGTTCATGGATGTTTGCAAAAATGTATGTATGTGGTGTATACGTGAACATAGAAATGGGCATATACGACTGACGAATTCGCTACTACCATTCGGTATAGTAATTTCGGGGCACCAGTTTTAAATTTCTAGATATGATATGAACTGTACTACACATCATACTGAAAATTACAAATAATTATGTTACATTTTTTTTAATTTAAATATAGTTTAATAAATTTTGAACCTATTAAATTGATTAGACTTTTCTGAAATCGTCTGTTTTTCTCATATACGATTTGAGAAATTTCTTAAGATCAAACACAGCAACCCCTTCATAATCAAGTAATCTCCTTATGTTACTCACTTGGCTACGATTAACCTGTAAACAGAAAATCAACAGAAAAGTATTTTGGAGTTAACATCCTAATCTGTCAGTTCAAGCAACAACAATTTTTTTTTGTTAAAAAAAGCAAAAAGTTTCAAGTTTTAAAAAATGGGTAATTACGAGTTATATATTGAAGGTATTCCAACAAAATTGTGGCTTTTACCTGTGTATTTATGTATTTCCAGCATCATCAAATCTTCCCCTTAAAATGGAGGTCGATGAGAATAACAACGACGAGAATGTTGTAAATTATAATAAACTTATATACATTCTGCCTTTGGACTACAAATACGAGGTGCAGAAATGCATCTGTGAGCGACCCCAAAAGGTCTTCGAATGTGGAAATTGTCATCATTATTTTCGTGGCAGGATTCGATTGCAATGCAAAGTGCATCCTCAGGTATGCAATTTAAAAACTTACATTTCTTTTCTTGAACTTCAATGTCAATGGAAAAAGATTAATAAGATATTTGATGAGCATTTCATCTACATTTTGCGCTTTAGTATAATGTTGCCAATATCATTTATTTAAATTTTCAATTCTTTGTTAAAAGCAAATGTGAAATATACTAAACTTAAATTTTTCATTTACAGGATGTATTCCTAATGGATTTTCAGACGTGTCCTTACTGCTTTGCACCCGCTGGGAATGCAAAGGAATCTGAGTTGACTTGGTCCCAAATCCGTAAAATGGAAGAAGCCAAGTTGCCAAATGACAGCGACGATTTCTAACCCGAATTGGAGTTTAATTAGTTTTTTTGTGGTACATTTTGCAAATGTATATTCGTTCTCATAAATGTTAAACTAATAATTGTTGTACCTTAAACGCTATGATAGTAAATCTTCGACTTTAATTGTGGCTGCCTTAAGTGATATATACTGCTAGTTGGGGCTTAAGGCATTTATATAGTACATATATAGCATAACAAGCTGTCAGTCAGTCTCCGGAATCTGTGCACCGTTCAAACGTGACATTTATGAAGTGCTCAATGTCGTCGCCAGCTTGCAAAGAAGTTCCACATAAGCAGCAGCAGAAGCAGCAGCAGCCGCTTGCCATATGCCCCATATGTGGCAGCAAAAGCAGCTCAAGCTGCCTGCTTGCAACAGACAGCGGCAGCCACGACTCGTTGCTAAGTAAGTGAAGTGAAGTGTTGTTGTTGCAGAATCCATTTAACTATCTTTCGCTTCTGTTTCTCCTTGCAGTGTGTAAACCGAAAAGGTGCAGCATCAACTTGTGGCACTCAGCTGCCATTCAATCATGGGCACTGCGAATATCGCGGGAATGTTCTTGAAGATGAGTTAAGCGAACGAACGCAAAGTGTGTTGTGCTATTTCTAACGCCATCACCATCACCAACATCATCATCATCATCGTGATGCAAATTGTCGAACAAATGTCCATGTTGCTGATAACAATTCAATCACTTAAAAGTTCAAATCGCCTTACAAATTCCTCCCACGAGTCCGAGTCTCGAGTCTCTCCAGCTCGAGTGCAAGTCCAGCTGGTTATCCGCAACTCCTTTGCTCTCTTTAGATGCCATCTGCTTGGATTTATTTCCTGGTTTTCCTTTTTGTGCCGAAGTTTTCACTTGACTCAACAGCTTGCATTCAATCGATTTGCTCTGCGGCTGAGAAGTGTCTTCGTTTTTTTGTTGTATTTTGCTGCAGCTGCTTTAACAACGATTTGTTCAACGACCTGGCTATTGACATTATGGCATGTACTTACACCTACAATAATATAAGTATAACGACATGTATTTTGTCCATCATTATTCATTTGATTTTATTATGCAGGATAACACGCATCGATTGTGCTCGGACTCGGAAAGTTCTACACACTACTCCATCATTGTAGGAAGGACAACTAAATGCTGCCACAGATAACTGGCAACAACTTCCCAACAGCTGCAACTCTACGCTGGATATTTTGCTGAGCTTTTGTTGTTTCACTTGGCCGCCTGCTTAAATCCACCAGGAGTTGACAGCACCGTTCCCCTTGCTCCTTGTTGCCGCTCTCATTGTGAACCCACTTCAAACGCAGTTGGCCCTACGTTTGTTACCCTTGACAGCGACAACTGCAACCAACAACTCCATCTCCATCTCCACTTCCAACTGCGACTCCCAACTATTTTCTATGGTATCTGTGTAGTTGCTGCCTCGGGGAGACTGCTGAGTGAATTGCACAATTGCTTTCATGCTGATTTCATTTCCCGCAACACTCTCACAACTTAGTTTCCTCGGCTTTTCTCTGCTCTTTCCTGCCAGCCTTTTTCAAGTTTTACTGTCGTCGGCGGCCCAAAACAACTTAACCAAAGTATTAACACTATTTAAGGGGCAAAATGCAGTTGGAAATTTTCCAATTAGTGTTGCTATTTGGCCAAAATGCCCTCCCCCCCACAAAAGCAATTGGCGCACTCCCATTGCATTTAGCTTGGCGTAATCTTGGCAATTATTTTGCGACCAGTTCGCTGTTTGTCTAAATTATGCAGTTGCTTAAAATATTCATAGAAAAGTTGCTGCTCTGACCAAGCAGCAACCAACGGCTGGCAACAGCACAACACAGTTGCTATCAACTCATCTAACATCCTTCGCGCTGAAAAATGAACGTTGTTTCATGTCCTTTAAACGAGCGCCATTGTCAATGCGCCTTTCCCATTGTCCTGACTGTCTGTGTACGTATGCGTATGCGTGTGTGTGTGTGTTTGTGTCTGGGCATGTCCTTGTGTCCCTCCGCACTTTGGTGCCACTTGGCGTCACCCGGTTCCATTATTGAAGTGTGCACTTCCGCTAAATGGTATTTGGGGCAAGCACATAAGCTTACGATATGGACCAGATAGCATCACCCACTACTGTTCTATCCTATCTCTCTCTCTAAATTTAGTGATGCTTGCAATTTTTATGGCAAACAATAAGAGTGAATGGGGGAACATTGTGCCACATTTTGTAGGCGCTTCTGCGCTTGCTGTTTTATTAGCTTTGCTCTTACATATTCTAATGGCGAGACTTTCAGGCCAGACACGGCTGCTTTAGCATCTCCAGTCCGGCAGCTATGCAATTTGACATGACTGCAAGAGACAAGTTAATTAATTTCAATTATTTTAATCAAATACGCAAACACTAGATACTCACCCCATCGGGAACCCATGACAACCGGACAGACTGCATGTTCGGCTAGTTTCTCTGGTTTCTTCTCGTTGTCGCGATTTATCCAGACTAAGACGTTGCCTTTCTTCGGTTGCACGAGCAGCTGCAGCTTGGGAAATATTGTGGCGCCACCTAGCGGTACATCGCTGGCCTAAGAAAGCACATTTTAATATAAGTTGAGTCTGCTTGACTATGAAATACTACATGGGACATGATATTGCAACTCCTAACTAACATATTGTTGCGAAAATTTCTCTAACTTAATAAATAGGAAATGTAACATATGTATCTTAATGTAATGTAATATATCTTATAGATTTTAACTTCATTTTAAACTATTTTTTGAGGAAAAAATAGTGTATGATAAAATGAAAACCACAAAAATAATTGTTACAGTTGTGATTGCCTATATTGAACATCAAAATTTGTACTTGGTGTACTTTTTAAAACACGAAAAACTCTTTAAAAGAAATCAAGAAGCAAAGGTCGTTTCAACTACAGCTGTGTTCTTTGAAATAGCAGTGGCTACGGCCTTTACTTTTAAAATTGAAAAATACTATTATAAACATAATTTCAAGATACAATTTTGTTACGACAGCTTAATACATTTATTCTAAAATAATTCAACAACTTTTTTTTTTTTATTTTAGGAAGTTCAATTTTATAGCGAAGGATAGGATGCCGTATGAGGTTCAATGAAATAATATTAAAATAACTCTTTTAACAATTTTTTTTTTTTTATTTTAGGAAGTTCAATTTTATAGCGAAGGATAGGATGCCGTATGAGGTTCAATGAAATAATATTAAAATAACTCTTTTAAGTTTAGTATTTAAATTCTTCTATGTCGCTTTTTTTGGGCTTCAATTTAAATTTATAACATAACGTTTTGATAATCTCTTTTTTATGTTTTTTTAAGTAAATAAGAAGCTAAGACTTGTATGTTGGTAAAAAGAGCAACCTCAATACTATAAACATGTCTTGCACTAATGAGTTAACTATTTCCAAACACTATGACTAAGAGTATTCTCATGAAATTCAAACTGATGTTATATAGCTGAGCAATACGGTAGACAAACGGACATACGGATTATTACTTGGAATTTACTCACATAAATAATCATTGTGGCAATGTGTTTGCTGTGGCAACGTTCCTGAACATTGATTTGTGCTGCGCTGGCTGATTTCTTGAGCTTTGTTTTTTTTGGGGGTCCACGACAAGTCGACTTGGAATTTCTCTGCAAGTAGCCACCGAGTCCATAGTTGTAAACATGCAAACTGTGATCCGTTGGACCAACGCCCAATATGTGCATTATTCGCCGATTCAGTTGACGTTGCAAAGTCGCTTGAGTCTCCTCCAAGGGGAATAGTTTCACACTCTGCTTGGCAAAATCTCTGGATGTGCGATAAAGCGACAAGTTTTTCAGGGACCTCACTTCGCTGTCGGACAGCACTTGATGAAGGAGAATGATGAGTGGCTGAGTGCTCAGTGTTTCCTCTTTAAGCGGAGCCAGGCGCAGAAATGCGCTGTCTGCCTGCGAATATCTGCAAGTCAATCGATGTGGCTTTGGCTTCTCCCAGAGTCCTCGACATCCAAGTTGCATGGCCGTAGGTTTTGGTTTATGCTTAGCACGTGCGTTGATGAAAATCTGCTCGTCGGCGTCAAGATACTCCTTCGTTAGTTTCTTGATTTTCTCATTGCTTGCCTTAAACACCAAATCGTCGAGCATTTTGTCTGCCATTTTCTGCCATTCCTTCATTGTTGTATCCTGAGGCTTCTTCTCGATGCCATCAGCTGTGTAATAGACAATTCAGAGAGTGTATTTTAATGTCGACCAATTGCTTACTATCTCTGGCAATAGCCAGTGCATATGCTCGAGTCAATTTAATGCGTTTTAATCCCAACACTTGGTTATATAATTTCCCATAGGGCTGTTTGTAGTTGCGCAATGCAGTGCGGAACCAATGTGTGGACTTGGAGTACTCTGTGAGATTCAACAGATGATTGCCCAGAGCCATGCAATCAGCTGGATTCAAATGAGAGCTGCACAGAAAAAGAGAGAGATGGATTAGTGTATTTTATTGAAGTCGCTTCACTCACTTGTATTGCTTATCCAGGATTAATCCTTTGGCCATGTGCGATGCCTCTAGATCGTAAAAGCTCTCAATGCGCAGTAATCCTTCGGTTGCCAAGTGTAGATCCTTTTCACTTGGCGCCTTCTTTAGCTGTAGTTGCATTTGCTCGATCAACTCTCGAGTGTCTAAATAGGATAACCACTTGGGCCAATCTTGATGCAGTCTTCGCAGCAATCCATATGCATTTAGTGGATTTGAAACATATTGTTCTTGACTCTCGGCATCGATCATTGGAGGACGATGTAGCATTTCTTGATAACTATAATATATATGTAGAGCATTGATATAATATGACATTTATTATTGCAAAGTCTTACAGGTTGATCATATCCAACTTCTGTTGCATGAGCTTCGCGTAGCTTTTAAGCTGAGTCAACAACTTATTCTCCATTTCCAATAACTTTGCCATACTGGCAACTGATGTGCTGTAGAGATAATTTGGGTCTTCTACTTCCTCATTGATCTCTATGCCGATGGCTGAGTGAGAGATCAAGACGAATATGCTGAGTCGAAATAAAAAACACGTCATTCTTTGTGGCAAGCTGTAAAATTACTGGACTCTTAATTGAGAGAAGTTATAAGATTTCAACTTAATTTTTTTAATTTCACACTATTGATTTTCATGGTTTATACCCTGTTCAAATTAAAGCCTATTTACAATGGGTATTTGCAACAGACAGCTAAAAATATTTTGTATATATTAAAAAGAATTATACATATATATAAATACATGTGTATGTATTATTCAAATTTATTTTAAAGTTTTGTAATTGGTGAATTTTATTTATTTAATATCAGCATTTTAATAAATATAAGTATAGCATATGTGCTAGTCGAGCAAGTTATTTTTATTTATTTTTTATGTGCATTTAGTCTTGACGATAAGAGTTAGCGTGGCTTTTAAATATACGTTTTAGATACGCTCTAAAAATGTCTTACGAGAAACGTTTCAAGGCTGAATTTATTAAGTAAAAGTATGTGACATTAACTTGAAAAGGTAAAAATTCATCTTTTAAATCATTTTCCTGGGACTGCAGGGCTTGATAAACATTTGAGGATCACTGTGGAACCATTTGGTGAGAGCTGAAAAAAAATTAGTTGTTATATATGCATGTATAAACTCTTGCTATGCAGACTTACTCCATCTGGAACCCACAATGACAGGACACACTGAGTGCAGAGTACGTTTAATCGGTGTACCATCATCGTATATGTTATACCAGAATAAGCTGCTGCCCTTTTGTGGTTGAACTGATATCTGAATTTCGGGAAAGGTTGTCTGTCCTCCTTGTGGTACATCGCTAGCCTGATTGATAGATATGAATATATTTAGAGATAATTGTCAATTTCAATCCAATCCTAAACTTACATAGAAGATAATGCTACCGATCCGATCACCTAGTCCATCCAAAGAATCCATCGTCACCCGAGTTCCATACATGAAGTCGTAATGTGGCTTAAAATATCCTCCTAGTCCGAAATTGCCGACTTGAAGAGCCGGAAACTCTCTCACATCCAGTCCAGTCATGTCGGAGATGCGTTGATTAAGTCGCAAAAGGAAGGGCGTGTTATCCCTCAACCAGTGTATATGTGCCACAATTTCAATTTTTTCGGTTTGATTCGGTGTGAAACTTCCCGAGTACCCATTATACATCTCCACTGCCAGACTTTTCATTTCCTCTATTTCATTATCGGAGATCACGTTGTGGAACATGACGATGTAAGGATCGTGATTGATTTCTTCCATTCGAAAGGGAGCCAAACGCAAGAAAGGATGTGTTGTGAAATTGTACCGACAATTGAGATTGGTTTTTTTGATAAACTGTCCTCGACATCCCCGTTCATGGTTTGAGGTTGGCTGTTTAATCATGTTCGCTTCTTCTACGAATTGGTCTACGCCCTGAGCTAGTCGCTTTCTTATGTAGTTCTCCAACTCAATGGAACTCGTTTTGGCCAAGAAAGCTTCGACTTCTGCCAGTAGTTTCTTATGTGTGTAAATGGGGTAACGAATTTTGGTAGCTGGCAAAGAAATGAGAGTATCAAGTGATATATATTATGACATTTCTTTATTCTAAACTTACCGTGCATTAGACATGACATGGCAAACTTTCGTCTCAATCCTGAAGGTGGTTTTCCAATTACTTCATCGTAAACATTAGAATTGGGTTCATCTTTAATGTTCATCGCCAGTCGATACCAGATTGCCGATCTGGTGTAGTCGCCCTCCTCGTATTTATGAGTAGCAATGGCCAAACTGTCCCGCAAGGAAAGCTTCTTACTAAAAAGGAGAATTAGATATTGAAATATACTACATTGATAAGTTATTTACTTGAATTGCTTGTCCTGCAGTCGTCCTTCGGCTATGTCAATGGGCTTCAAGTCATATGTCTGCTCAATGCGACTGATTCCCCTCAGAGTCTCCCGCATGTCCAGCCATATTGGCTTATCCTCAAGCAGTTGTTTCATTGCCTCCAAAGTTGCTAAAAAGCGGAACGAAATACTTATATTTTATAGAAAGGATTAAAATATTGATGTATCACCTTTGCCCGACTTAAGCTTTGTGTACTTCTGCAAATGAATCCAGTCTTCGTAGATGCGTCGCAGTAATTTAAATGCCTTCAGAGGATTCCCAACATACTTTTCCCTTGCAGCTACAGTTGGATATGAAGTGTGATAGAGTGTTTTCAAGTGTCTGCAATTATGAAAAAAAATAATTGATGAAAATATAGTTACAATTCTGTGCAGAAGTTAGAAGACAATTATTTAAATTTGTACTTTTTTATCTTATTTAAAGAAAAACCCGTTTATTGCTCTAAGAAATTTCTGTAGTCGTAAAAATTTCATGGTGAGTTCAAATTGCCAGTTCAAATTCATTTTTGACAATTACATAAAAAAAAGATAATATAAATATATATTTTATTATCTCTGATTGAAACTTACAGCTTAAGTGTTTCCAATTTGTCCTCCAGTGCGTCTGCATAACCTCTAACTTCAAACATTAATTGCTTTTCGATATTCCATAGTTTCAGCAGTCCGGAAGTGGAACTGACATACAAAAAGTCCTCAAATTTATTTTTATTGCAATTGCAGCCAATTGCAAAAACTGAGATAATTGCAAGTAATAAAAACAACTTCATTGAAAAGACTTTTGCTTGGATGTGATCGCAGCCACAATATATTTATTTGAAAGAGGCAAGTAAAAGATTGTATTTAAATTAAATTAGACACAGCACATTGGATCTGCTTCACATTAATGAAATAGAATTGACCATGCAATTTCTTTTTAGAAAATTAAAAATAATTTTGCGATCCCTCGTTTATTCACTTTAATAGGGCTAAAAGTATAATAAGTTGTGGCTGGAAAGAGTATTTAAAGTTTGTAGAAAGAAATACAGAAATATATAAATTGTTTTGTTTTGCCACAGTTTGAACCATTTCAGTATATGCAAATCAAATTTAACCGTATTATAATAAGTTAGGAGGCATTAGTGGTAGTTAATACAATAGAATAAGGAAGTATTCTGTAACGTACTTTACATATTTGATACCTCCAGTTCTTTTAGTTTTTTATATCTACTTAAATCTTCTTTAGTCTTTACTGCAGATCAATAGAAGCCCGACAGAGCTGCTTGCAAATAGTCGAACAGCCATTTCGGTGGCATTTAATGGAAGCCCCTCTTAAATCTCCATTGAGCTACCTAGAACAGTGTCGCCTAGGCATTGATTTGGTAATCAGGCTGTTATTCAGTCAGTCATTCAGTTAGCCAGTCTGTCAGTCAGTTAGTCAGTCTGGAGTCTGATTTATAATGGCGAGACATTTAAACCTATTCGAATTGCAAATTTACAGCTTCGGGGCTGTGTCTCTCTATGTGCAATGGATATTTATGCGCCCGGGGTCTGTGTCACAGCTGTTGGTCCTGTTGGTTGGTGGCCATCGTCATCATTATCATGACCCCCCTCTTCCCTTCGGAATCTCTCAATTTCATTCGAATCAATTCCTCTTCAATAAACAAATAACATGACGTAGGTGTTTGGCCTGGTGTGGTCTGCTCTCGTCTGGTTTGCTCTCGTCTGGTCTAGTAGATAATCGCATGTGATATGAAAGTACAATGTCCTTTGTCTGCCGTCACCAAGCCCGTTGATTAGTCGAACATAAATTCAAGATTATTCTCAACCTCGAGATTATTAATTTAGCTTTCTTTATACTTTATTTTTTTTTTTGTTGTTGCTTGACAGATGCCCAAAATTCATCAGCCACGAGACAGATACGAGATGAATGCCGGTTGCGAGCACATTCTTTGAGCTATTTTTGTATGAGTATAATTTTGCTTTCAAATACCGCGCAGCTTTTTATTTCGCTGACTGGCATTCCTTGTTTTTCATTGCAGAATATTGAGATTTATGTTTTGATGCAAAACAAAGGCTTTAGATAAAGTTAATGTACGCGTTTAGTCTGCTGACTAAATTGAAATTGAAATTGGTATTAAATTTTATTTGACTATATATGTTACATATTCAAAATTTGAAAAGACTTCAAAGAAAATGATATTCAGTTTTGTTTTGTTTTGTTTATTACCCAGCGTATAATAAATATGAAGTTTAAAAGGTCTAGAGCTCATAGTTTCATAGATTTGCCCATTTAAAACGACAGACAAAAAGACAACATATCATTCTACACATGCTTTATATAGATATGTGCAAGTTTGATATTTCGATTTATAACATTTATTACCACGGACAAAAATATAATTTACTATTTCGAACAATATTTGCATATTTATATTTAATTTAATTTTTTATTATCCTCTTTATTCAACTCTACTTACAGAGTATCTCCCCGTCGATCAGTTGCAATGCTTGCTTTTACTTGTTTTTTATGGCGCGCGTATTTTGCTTTTATTATTTCTTTGTCATATGCCAATTAAATTTTGTTTATCATTGCTTTTCGTTCTCGGATTCTCTCTCTGCCGCTGACGCAATTTGTTGTCGTGGCAATAAGTTAACACAGAGAGCTGCTGAATGGGGAAGCGAGCGAGGAAAGAAAAGAAAAAGCGAAGTAAGTGCAGCCATTTGAGTGAATGAGTTTATTATTTTGCAGATTTGCATCGGCTTCAGACTCGAGCAGCAGCAGGTGAAGTTGATTTCCAGCTAGCTGCATTTGCATGTATGTATGGATCTGGCAAGTGTGGCTGCCACATGTGGCAGGTCTGGTTAGCTCATACGTTTGGCCATCGTTGAATGTAATTTCATTGCTGTCTGAGCTGAGCTCCAACGCTGCTTACTTAAATGATTATCTTTCTATTAAAGCAGCAACAGTATTGAAGTATTGTTTGATTCCTCGCATGTTGAGCAGTCTTTATCATTGAAGGAAAAACTGTTTTTCCTTCTTCTCTCACCGAATGAGTGTGATTGTGTCTGTGTGTGAGAATGTAACAATTGATTTTGATTTCGACTTGGCTTGTCTTGGCTTTAAATAGCATTGAGTTACGACAATAGAAAATGGCAAATGAAAATGGAAATGGAATAGAAATGGAAATACTCCCAACTTTCCCTCTACTACTCTCGATCTATCCTTCCCTATGTTTGTCTCTCCATCTATGTATGGCTGTGTGGGTGTGTGTGTTTTTTTTTGGGGCATTATGTGCGGCGCTTCATTTACTTTATGTCTTTTGTCTGCTCTTTATGTGTACATGGCTACAATTTGAATGAGCTTCGGTCTTTGACTGGGCGTTGCATTTTTATGGCTCCCCATACTGTCCCTCAATTTTTCCCCATTTACTTCCACTTCCACTTCCCCTCTGGCTTGGCATCGACTGTTCTTTTATTTATTGTATGGCTACTTGATGAGCATTTGCTGAAAACGTTTTATGGCCCATGTGCCAAGTTCCACTCTTGTCATTCTACTCGCAAGACTATCAATCATCGATGGCAGTCGCAGCATTTCAAGTGAAATGCGCCTTTAATACATCTCTTGTTTTCTCAACTCGCATGGCAAGCGGAAAATTCTGCGAAAAAATGGGTGGTCTGAATTTCTGATCAAATGGAAGCGTTGAATGATGAAGACAACTTAATTTTATTTATAGTAAATACGCTTTAAAGTGAGTTTATTTCACCTTACTTTATTTTCTTCGTTATGTAAAAGGAGGGAACGAAGTATATTTTTGATTTAAGACTTTAGTTTGCTTATTTTACAGGGTGTCTGATCATTAAGTATCCTCCATCGTTTGTCATTATGTTGTTTTTGGCTCACGCATTTATGAACTGCTTACAAATTGTTGGCGCGTCCAGAGCACGAAATCTACTTAAACTGTTGGTCGGTTGGCTGCCCCTTCGGGGGCTCGGTCAACCTGTTGGACCTCCATTTATCACAGATGCCGGCGAGTGCTCAAAACGGCGGAACTAATGTGTCCAGCGTCACATTTGAATTATGTATTATAACGCTGAATTATGTGGCGAACAGCAAAGGAGACGAATGTGTGAAAAAGGAAGAGGTTTGGTGGAGCGGGCGGGTAGAATTTGTACAATGTACATATACATATGGTTGTCAGTGTAAAAGTGACGGCGCGTAAATTCCGCACAATTTACTGAAACAGCTTCCAGTACGTCGAGTTTGACGTGGAACGACATGTGATGCTGTTTTGCAATTTATAATCTGCAAATTGCCAAAAAAGAGAGAAAAAAAGTTTATGGATTATACTCCTTCTTACGTATACGTAATACATATTTAGCTAGACGTAACATAATAGGTGAATTTTTTTTAGATTTACCAAATTTAATATTTATTTAAAGTTGGTAATGACATTTTCAAAAGACTGTCATTAAATTATAAATTTCATAATTATCAAACGATTTGTATTAAAAATGTTTACATAGCGTATACGTAATGATCTTGCCAATCATAGAGGAATGATTTAATAATGTTTTTAAGTAATTTCAATTTATTATTTGTATTCTTTATTTATTATAATTGTAATCTACGAATCCCAATAAAATGAAAAATCCATAGTAATTCACAAAGAGACAACATGACGTATACGTAATCTTTGTTGAATTAACTGCATTACTTTTTATTTCGAAATTTGAGTTTAACAATAACTGACAGTTGTTTTTGCTTTTGTTCGAAAGTATCGAAAGCAAATAAAAATCGATTAACTTTGTATTTTTCTTGTTTTTCGTTTTAAGCCAGAATTGATGGGCTCTCATATTTAGCACTTGTTGTCCTTGTCGTTCTTGTCGCATTGGCTATTAAAACAATGGCCAGAGACTGCTGGTTATTCGCCTAGGTTATCGTCGAGCCATCGTTATCGGCTCGCATTACGTTTAATGCCTTTTGAGGCTCGATACCCTGTAGCCTTGTGAGTCATAAAATCGAGTGTTTAAGTTATTTGCTGAATGCGCCATAGAACAACTCAATTTCAACTCGGTTCGGTCATTTTTCTTGGACATTTCATGGAGTGGGCTACTCGTGTGATTGCGCACTTGATTGCATCGATTTAATCATTCGAATTTTTTCGCTTTGATTGACACTTGGTCTAAAAGTTCTCGTCGCACGTTGCACGATTCATTGCTTTCAATTCGCCTTGAAATTTATGACCTTTAACTTAACGCTTCAGTAAAGTGACGAAAAAAACGATCTTTTGCAAACATAAAAGACATTTTACAATTAGTCGCTGTCCGTTTAATACATTTCAATCGAATGGAATTCGCTCGTTTTCGCAATTTTCTCAATTTTCAATAACATATTTCCCATTTAACCAACATGTAATTAGCAGCTGGTCGCAAAATACAAATAAAAATGAAAAAAAAAACTAACAACAAATGAAAGCGAAAAATTGGAAAATGTTCGCGTTGACATTTTGCGACTTTCGTTTGTGGCCACACAGAAAGCGAAACCGCAATAAAGAGCCAACACCAAGCAATGGATGTGAGTGTCGTATTCTTGTTGCTACGTTGCCAAATCCAACAAAACGTGACAGCTATCGGGAGCTGCATACCCTGTGAAGTTAATATACATATCTATAACAATATATGGAATAGAACTTCAGGTAATCTAAATAGATCTATTGACTTTATCTATTTTTCTATCTTCCATTATCGTTTGACCAAGACTGTCTAAATACTTCATTTATTTAGATCAAATTAAAGAGTTAATATTTTTAATTACTGATTTCTATTATATCTATTTATCTTTTTAAACTTCTAGTTGTTAATTGCTAACATGTTTTAGTAATTTCGAAATTTGTATTTGTAACTCTAATATTATTACTTCATAATATAATTATATATAATATATAGAATGTTTTTGTATTTAACAATTTTATTTTTGTAACTCTACAACCATTAATAACTTCTAGTTAAATTCTTAATATTTTATTCACACAACATTTTCTAAATTACATATTTGTGTATTGCATTCACAAAATTTATTCATTTAAAGCATATCTACCAGCTGTGGAATACTTTTCTCCGTTTTGTTTATCTTTCTTTGTGGCGTTTGCTCATTTCCTATGGTTTTAATTTTTCGCCGTTTGTTGCACAGCATTTTGCTCTTTTAAAAAAGCAGCAAAGAAGCGCAAACGAAAATCAAGAATACAAATTATATCGTTTTAAATTCCGACTGCTGCTAAAGTGAGAAATAATTGAATATTCAAATAATAATTAATGCTATGCGAACAGAGATTAAAGCTGATATTTCGCTGCAGAAAATCTGTTGAACGAGTTCTGAAAGTATAATGTTTTTTCAATCTTTGACGGCACGTGTTTTATATTATATTTTAAAGTAGCAACATTGCTTTTATGGTTCTTTTTTTTAAAGAAAAATATTGATTTTATTCGCCGCTTAAAGATGCTGCGAGAAAAATAAGCTGAAATAGTTTCCTTTCCAACCTTCTAAAATATAAAATAAATAATTGTTTTTTGCTTAGATTTCAATGTTTTATTTGATGAAAATTTACAAGTTTTTTAGTCAAAATCTTAATCTAATGAAATGAAATATTTAACTTAATTTACAAGGACTGCCCATCTCAGAGTTGCTGATGATCACGCAAGGACCTTGCTGCACCTGAACGGAGCTCTTTTTGCGCCAATCACACTCGATGGGCACAAACTGACCTTTTCGCATCACAGTCTTTGGCTTCGTGATGCCATAACAATTGAACTGAAAGTGGCTGCGTGAAATGGGCAGACACTGCTCATAGATCTCTACAATATCAGGATGCATGCTGTCCACACTAAAGTCCTGTCCGCACCGCAATTGCTGATGAATATGCAACCGACTGCGGCACTTGAACTGCGCACGACAACGACGACATTGCAATGGACGTGAGCGGGAGTTGTTATTGTGCTTTTGGTTCTTCTGGCTCTTGCTGACTTGCTCGATGGGTGTCTGCAGCTCATGGAGCCGCTGGAACTGTCCCATGCTATTGTTGAGGATGAGAAAGTTCTTGTTGGGCTGCTGCTGCAGAGTTTCGCTAATGTGATAAGGCACCACATATAGCTCCTTGGTGGTCTGACACTGTTGTAGCCCGTAGAGATTCACACGCATGTTGGAGGGGAAATAGCCATTGCACTCCCGGTGATGCTTCACATATGCCGCATGTAAACTGGCCAATTCCGCTTCGCTTGTCTTGCTGTTGTGGCTGACAGTGGCTGACTCGTGGCGCAGTTGAAGTGGCAGTGGCAACTCCAAGTCGCAAGCACTTTCATTGTCGATACGCATACGCTTGACTTGTACGCGAAGTCGGGTGATGCTGCACTCCTCGAGGCCGACATCGTGACTGCTGGCCAGATAGTTCTCGATGCGTTGAGTGATCATCTCGTAGATGACGCTCACACACTCCTCGATGTCGTAGTGATGTTCCACACAGAGTGAGCCGCTTTGGAAGATGTGCACTTGACTCAACACATTCACATAGCAGGCCAAATTGAATTCCACACGCTGTGACCCATTGTGGAACATCCATCGCAGCAATTCGGGGATTGCACGTGAGCAAGTGTCACTCATGAAGCTGTCCAGATCATCCTTGGCACTCTCGTCGCAAATGAAGAACGTTTCAATTCGTCGTGCCTCGATAATGTCGAGCACAGCCTGTTGTTGTTTGCTCAACTGTGGTTGCTGCTGGCGGCCATGTTGCAGCCAATGTTGGCTGGGCGGCTCATCGGCATCGATGCTGCTGAAGCAGGTGTCGCACTCCTGCAGCTCGCCATCCACTTGCCACTGATGGCGAAATGTTTGCTGGTTGCCACGGCTGCCGAACACAAAGCTTGAAATTGGCTCTTCGTCGTACTGTGAGTTAAGCTGCGATGCCATGTTGCGAATGAGATTTTAGTATGCTGTGATGTGCAGAGATGTGTCTAGTACAAGATTGCCTTGTTGACTGATGTGTTGTGACCCCGGGACACGAGATTATATACACATCCAGTCCACTGCAGCACTGCAGCTTACAGGTAGGCTATCACCCAACAGGTAGACTTCCTGCGCAGCTGCTGCAATTTTTTTGGGTTTTTTTTGCCTGACCTTTAATCCTAGAACTTTTCACCAGGCGCAACAGCTGCCGTTGGCTGCCAGGTCATAAAACCGAGCAGCAGGCGACTCAAATAAAAAGGGTTCAAGCTGCATTTGTGAGCCAGCTTTAAGTACACTTCGCTAAGCCTTTTTATTTGGCACCCTCATTTGTTGTGCCAGGCAAACAGAGTGGACAATGGCCAAGTGATGGTGACAATAGCCAAGCCAGGGCATTTTTTGCTTTTGCCAAATGCATAGACTGAGCATCAGAGAAGTGGAGAACATAGTGCAGCCACTTAATTTCCTTTTCCGCTTTTTACGCTCCATTGTCTGCCTGTGGCTTTGGCGGCTATCTTTCTTCTGCTTTCTGTTGCCTTTCTCGCACTCCCTTCTTTGAAAGGCTGCTCTCAGCTAGTGAAATATGCTTGAAAATTAACAAAGGCAATTAGAGAGCACTTAAAGCTGCAACTGCAATGATTATTTGTGCTTGTTAGCTTCCCACTTTTCATTGCTGATTATTTTGCATTGTCTGCCATTTGATCGTATACCCTACCAAAAGGTTGCATTGATTTTGTTATCTGCCTACCCGATACTCTTTAATTTTCATTAATTATATTCCCATTTCATTACATTCTTTTAAAGTGTATTCAAATTTCGTTGTGTTTTGGCTATTAGCTGTTCTTGCACTTTTATTTATACAAGCATTTTTGGCAACTGACTGCTCGAGTAAACAATGACATTGAGTGGGTGGAGGAGAAGAGCAGAAGAGAGGAGACACAAAGAGAGATAGAACGTTGGGCACCAAGTTAATTAAGGTTTTGTTGTGGGCCAGGGGATTTGTGGAGGTGGTGGTGCAGAGGGGAATGGGGCGTGACCCTTAGGTGCCAGCTGCCAAATGCAGCGAGGCGAAAAGCAGCCGCCAACTGACTATTCTAACAGTTGACTAACTGACCAAAAGAACTGACTGCACCCAAAAGTAATCTTTTAAATAAATATAAAAAAGATGCAAGCTGTTGTTCTAAGCAAACCGAAGAAACTATACACTAAATATGATAAGAAAATAAAATAAAATAATATCCTCATTATTTTTTTTTAGCAAGTCAAACAAGTTTCGTATACAACGAACTTTCTATTAATATTTATTATATATATAATATAATGTAAAATGTGTTAAGCAAATAATTTAATTTAAAATGTTCTTAAAAACTAAGTATATCTATGTACAATTAAAATAAGCCAACTTGTGGTCAACAAGTAACAAAATTAACTTGAAAGTTATTATACTATTATTAACGAGATTTTTAAACTGTAAAAGTAAAGTTTAATATTCGACGTTACTTTCTACATTTTAATCAATTCATCAAATTGTTACAAATTGTTTTCATTAATTGTAATACCCTTTCTGGAACCGACAAAGATAGTCAACTTTCAAAGGACCTGCAGCCTTTTGGCTGCCACAAAAGTGCCAGCAATTGTTTGTCTCTCGACTGTGCAACTGTTGTGCTGCCAGTTTTTGTTGTTGCTGCCGTTGCTGGTTCTGTTTGGTGGTCGTGCAACTCAATCGTGCTGCCCTGTGGCAAGCAACTCGCTCAAAATCAAATCAGAGCTACGTGTGAAAACGTTATTTGCTATTTACCAGCACTCTCTCTTTCACGCTGTGCAATCGAATGCCAACTGCCAGCAGTTGAGCTTTTGAAATGGAATATGAATCACAGCAGCATAAACAAGGACGAGAACTAAACAAACCCAGACCACATCCTCGAACGGTGCTCCATCATAAAATGTTTAATCCAGCTTGACTCATCTCTCACTTGCACCTTTCAATACTTTAGTTTTTCCAGTTGACATTGGAGCGCAGTGTGTATTCGTATTTACCAAGCTGCTTAGTTGAGGGAGTTCGGTTCTGGGTCACAGCATCGACACCGAGAGGAAGTTGCCACCAGGTGGTAGGGAACTGCAGTTGAAAGACATCAAATGCTATCTTTACATAGGTTTTTTCTCTGCATTTTTTATACCCGCTACCCATGGGGTAGAAGGGTAGGCAAAAGGAGGCATCTAGGTATATGTTTTTGCTGATAAGCCGAGACAGTCGATATAGACAGACAATAAAACTATAGTTTTTAAGGTTCTTGGTTACGATCGGATAAAAATTGTAAAAGTTACATAAGGAATACTTTTGTATGGGGAAAGACGTCTCTTTGATATGCTTTGACTGACATTCTGGTATATTTATGCGTACTACGGTATATTTTGAATGTACTATTTGGTTGGTTTATTTTAGTATTTTAAGAATAATACCGCAGTGTTTTGCTTTTATTCATAGTCGGTAGCGGGTATATCAAAGTTGAGCACACTCGACTGAAACTTTCTCACTTATGTTTTTTTGCTTTTATCGCTGCCTGAATGTGTTGACACTTTGTGCTTTTACTGGGGAATTCTTTCTCTTCTTTTCTTGGTATCCATTTCAGTTGGAAAGCGTGTTGACTTCTGGTCAGTTGCGGTTTGTCAACTGAGACATATTGTTCAAATCGTAACTGAGGAAAACAACTGCAAATTCCATTTAACTTCAACTCAATTAATAGATTTGCAAATGTATTTAGCATAGTTTTCCCTACAAGTTGAACTTAATGCGGCAGAAAGTTTTTCACTTTGCACACAGCCTACGTAGAAAATGAAAGGAAAACTTATTACTGACTTGCTGCAGTTTTAGTTAAATTTGATATTCAGGGAAGAGCAACAACAGCATGAACAACTCAAACTACAACTACACTTTAAATTAAAGTTAACAAGATGAGGAAAAGTGGCAACTCAGAGAGAGAGAGAGAGAGACACAGAGAGAGAGAGAGGCAAACGACTCCCGAGGCGTCTGGCTGAGAAATTGCCATAAAAAGAAAACTTTGGCTGTCTCAATGGCAAAAGTCGTCAACGGCATCGTCGTCGTCATCGTTGTCCTGGTCGTTGTTGCTTTTGCTGTTGTTGTTGTCGTCGTCGTCCTGGTCGTTTGCATGCGTAATTCAAGCAATCTTTAGACGTGCCACAGACGGAGGTAAGTGCTGTGAATCGCATGCAACGCAGATGGCGGAGGGAGGAGGAGGGGAGGTAGGTGTTGACATTCGCCAGGGCCGCAATTTGTCAGCAAGCTTTTGGCCCAAGCTAACAACTAAATTCTATACTTTTATCCGTCTCGCTCTCTCACTCTATTTCTCTCTCCCTCTTCTCTTGTTCGCTTTGTGTTGCATGCAAATTATGCAAATTTGGCTTTCACTTTCTAGCTGAATAACTGCAAGGTCAACACATATTTGCGCCCTTTTCCTCCATGCAACTGCATCAAAGGATGCCAGCAACTCAAGCAAATTGAGCGTATACAACTTGTCAAATACCCTACACACACTACTTAAGCGTTGCTTATGCTGAAAGTGTAGAGTATTCGCAAGTCTAAGTTAACTTTCAACTGCAATTAGAAACTGATGTCGCAGTCAAAGATTGACTCAGTCCATCTCAGCTCGTTTGACAGCTGCTGCGATGATATCATTAGGTTGACAGAGCTCGTAAATATTCGCAGAGAAAGAGAGAGGAAGAGAGCAGAGAAAGAGAGACTGCGATGATAACTGTATTCATGAAATGTGCTCAGTCTGTTAAATGCAATTTCAAAGAGTCATTTTGTGCTGTTGAAAAGCGCAAAAAAACTTGCAATATAGATGTGATTATGCCGCATTAAGTCGCCTCTTTTTAACAGCACAAGAAAAAAAGGAAAACACAATTTTATGCATATTTTTGCAAAATACAAGTTTTGTGTATCAAGTTTGCTACAGCCTCATGAATTTTCTTTGCCACTTTGTTGCCGCTGCTTGCTAATTTTCAGCATAATTTGCCAGTCGAATAGAATGAGTGCAAGTGTGAGTGTTTTGTGTGTGTTTGAGTGTCTGTCGTTAACCTTCCCTCATTTATCATGCAACAGATGGAGGTCAGCGGTGAGTGTGTTGAGCATTTAATTCATTGCTCATTTAATTGAATGCATTTCATTCAGGTTCGATTGGCAGATCTGCTGCCTGTTTCCTATTGACCATATTAAGTTTTCCGCACCTTTGTCTAAGACATAAATATGCCAGCTACAAGTCGATTTAATTGATGTTCATACCACGAACTCATAAAGAAAATGCAGTCTGGTGATAATAGTGTAATCCATAGAAACATTCTTAAGGCAATTGAATTTGTTCAATTTAATTTCAATTACGAATTAATTCATTTTAAAGATTGACAATTTTTAATTTAATAAAAGACTCTTTAAAGTGTTTGTTTTTTGTATAATTTATTAATTGAAAAGTATTTCTTTCCAATAAAAACAAAAAAATATAGAAACATTTAACAATCTTTTTGCATATTTGAATTCTGAATAAAAACTGAGTATCTCTTAGTCGCACATCCGTTTTACTTATTTACAACATTGTTGCTTCACAATTTATGAGATTGTTATTCATGTTGTTTTCGCTTTTCTATCTCAGTAAATTTCTATTTAAGACATAGTCTCAGGCAGCACACAATTTGTATTGCTTTATTGCAATTTAAAACGTATTTATTTCGTTCTACATTTCGCACAGCCTCTCAAATTTTTGCAGATTGCTCAGCTTTTTCAAGCTCTTTGCAATTCCGTTTAGCGTTCGCTTAGCTGCCGCTTAAGTTGAAAAAAAAAAAAAATTCGTTGATTACTTTATCTTAAGCTGCTTTTCATTTGCTTAACATTTTTAGCGCACCTTTGCACCGCCTCTTTACCTCCCTTTCCCGCCCTTTTTCTTACTTCGTACTTAGTTGAGCAGGAAAATGCATTTCACTTGGCAGCAAAAAATAATCCTTTAGCCTTGTCTGTCTCTATTCGTGGCATTTTTTTTTTTGCCAACTCTTAATTCTCATTAACGTGTAGTCTTCTTGCAGCATTTTCATTTCTCATTTTTTTTTTTTGGTTCTTGTTCTCATTAAATTTGAAATTCGATCAGTTGTGAAATTCATTTGCAATTTAGTTGCAAATTGTTAAAAGAAATGGAATGGGATTTTATTTGCATTTTATTTAAATGGAAACTCTTTTTGTTCCTCCATCTCATTTACCTTGAGCTTATCTATGTGCTTCCATTGTCGTAAAGTAAATCCCCTTAACAATTTGCCAGCGCCTTATCTATTTTGCTGAATCCATTCATTTATTTATGCTTTACGGATTTTGCAAAAGCTTTTGCTTTTCCAATTAATTGTCTAGAATCTCATCTGTAGCAGACCTTGCCTAAAGTTATTGCTTGATTGCGAACGTAATGAATTTTGAATAGGATTTATTGCCAAAGAGTTATTTTATATAGTTTTAATAATCATTTTTTCAGCTCTTCTTTTATGCTTTAGTGATATTCCGTCTCACATCTAAGCTCTCTCATTAGCATTCTCTAGCTGAGACGAGCACTTATTCAAGCACATAAAATCACACAGCGGATGTGGTGCATTTTGAGTTTTGCTCCTTTTCTCCCATTTTGGCTCAACGATATGATGTTGAAAACGATTTCCCGTCACACATTTTGGCTACAAATTGCGGCATTGGCATTGGCATTGACGGAAGTGCCAACATCATTTTAACTTGGCCAACGTTGAGTTACTTATTTATATGGTTGCCTCTGGCACGTGACCAGATTTAATTGAACGCAGATGCTTCTAGGATTTTTGGCTAATTTGTTGTTGCTGGTTTGTGTGTCCGTGGAAACGATTAAATGCCAAACTAAACAATTCATTTGCTTCTCCATTTTAATTAGAATTTCAATTACTATTTACTACTTCTATTTGCACGTGCATTAATCAGCAATTAATTGAATATACGACTAAGAGAAGTAGTGGCAAAATTAAAAATTCTCACATCTATCGAATTAGCTGTAATTAATTTGATATCGCAGATTAAAGTTGAGAGTTCAGTTAGGGGCAATTGTCCAATACTCTATATATTTTGTCAGCACTTTGTGCCATTTCAAAATGCTATTAAAGAATCAACAAAAGCCGATTAAAACAAAATCATTTTTATTGGACACCACGTGGAGTCCTGGGGTTTGCCATATGAATATGGTAAAAGGAGGAGGGGCTCAGTCCAGTGGTAATGTTCGCCAACGGGGCAGAAAAAATGACTGACGTTTACGTTTTTTTTACATTTTGCGCGTTTTCCATAATTTATGCATAATAAAACTAGCAAAAATGCAGCGAGCATAAGTATTTGGCCTTTTAATACCCTGCGAGGGAATTCAAAGTGTTCATTTTAAGTGTTCAAATTTTAATGATGAAAAGTTAAATAGTTAAATAGTAAAATTTGAAATTAAAAACCAGAAAAAAGATATAAAAAATGGCTTTAGAAAATTATATTTTTTGAGGTGCAGACTGCAAGATTTTTAATGTCAACAAAATATATATTCATAACTACTTCTCAGCTAGAAAATTACATAAACCACATACATGTTATACAAATTATTTCTTTAAAGACTTAATTTACTCCAATTACTTTAATATAAAATTGGGTTTTATGCATTTATTTCCACTAATCTTTGAGTCAACTTATATAATAGTATACACAGAGGGAAGAAAACTTGCATTGAAAAATAGATTTGAAATATTCGGTTTCATATTTTTTTTTGCCTAAAAACATCTCGAATTCATTTTCCAAATTGTGTTACACGAATTTTTTTGCAATTTTACTAAATTATTGCAACTCAAAGAAATAAAATCTCTATTTATGAAATCAAATAAATCATATCTAACTCAGCAGTTAATAGCTACAGGGTATCGAAATGAAAGTTGTGTATGTGTAACCTCTCAGTCCTCAGTCGGTCTCTGCGGGAAACCCGTCTCGGGGCTGCCTCCCAGCCAACCGACAGTTTTGTTTTTTTGTAAGCTCCCTTTGCAATAGGGGCTAGGGAGTTGTTGGTGATGGAGGGGTGTATAGGAGGAGGAGGAGGAAGAGCAGACGTAGGGGAACCTTTGGCTAGGCGTGACCCAGTCAGCTGTCGACTGCTATTTACGCGAAATCTGATATATTTTTATTTTATGTCGGTTTTTTTTTTGTACCCCCAAAGCTTTTGAGTAATTTAACATTTCAGCGTCCAATTAACATCTGAAGTCAAAGAGCTTTTGCAAAACAGGGGAGATAAATTAAAGAAATAATGTTGATTATAAACATGATTTTATGATTTTGCGAGCAATGAAAAGGTTGGAAATGCGTCGTAAAAATGGAAGAAGAGAAATGCACTTAAGTATTTTAGTAAGGATATGACAAGCAACGAGATATTCTGCAAGGATGAGAAAAAGTAGATATTGCATATGTATTAATCAAGAATTAATTAGTTAAATTAAATTTAAATGTATTATACAAATTGTATTTCCATATTTCTTAGAGCAGAAATTTTATATTAATTAAGTGAATTAAACTTTTTTTATTTTACATAATTTTTGCTCACTTTATAAAAAAAATTGTATTGCTTAGAATTACATATTTTCAACTTGCTACTTAAAGTATAATTTTATGTTCTATTAAGCTACATATAATTAAACTTTTAGTTTTTATAAAAAAATAAGACATATTTAAAGTAAAATTTGAAATTATTTAAAATGTTTAATTTTTAATTAATTTACTTCTAAAGAATGATATTTTTATTTCTTGATTTATTTTTAATAGATTTTGTAAAGAAGTAAAGTAATAAATTTTCTTGCTTGACATATTCGAATATATAAACCTTATTTCTTACTGCACTTCACAGCAATTTCATTGAAATTAAATTAATTCTTAACTCTTAAACTCAGCCTGAAGAGCCGCCTTTTAAGAGCTGCAACATTTTACAGAGCATATTAAATGAAAACCGCTAAGTAGCGGCAACCAGTTGTGAGCCAATGAACTCAGCCTACTCAAAAGGCATTTCAATTGGCAGGCGAAGGCAGCGAGTGCACTCTGAGGCTTGGCCCCAATTCCAAATCCTGCGAAAGTGCAGCTTACATCGCCCCCTAATGTATGCAATGAAAATTTGTGTGGAATGCAGAGTTTTTTCTTTCCCTCTCTGCGCTTTGGTGTAATGACATTGCAATTCAGTTTGGTCATTGTTAATGAATATATCTCTCGATGTTTAGTAAGCAATTTTTGCATTTCTATGAAATGCAAGTTGTGTCTGCACTAAAGGGGGATCGCAGTGAAGTGGAGGGAGGGGAACTACTGCTACTGCTTCTCATTCGCTTCGCTCATTAAAATTGCAATGATGTTTGGTTTTTATGTGCCAGCGAGACCTTTGTACTTTGAGCTTTGGTGGCAGCCATAACGGCGGAAAGTTGCACTTGCTGCGTGTTAATTTGTGCGTGAACTTTCCTAACGAACCGGAAGCCCAGCTCCCCGTCCCCACCCCTTACCACCCATGGCATCCCTTGACGGGTTAGGGGAATTGGGAATCGCACAGACCGTAAAGCGCGTAATTGAAATTGCTTTTAAATGTTTCGCGAATGTCAAAGCGAAAATGCAGTGCAGCAAACAAAAGAGTTTAGAACATATTACAAAAATGTAAAATAATGTGCTACTGCTTTAACTTAATCTGTGTTGATAAAGATTATTAAATAGGAAATATAAAATAATGTTTTTTTGCTGCTTTTAATTAATATGCGCCAATTAGGATTGTGGGTAAGGGGTGAGAAAACCAATTAGACTATACTCAAAATTGTGTCGGTCTTCAATATCGCTTTCACAATTTTTGGCACCGAATTCTTACCCACACACTCGCACACACACACACACACAGTGTCGAGCAGCCACAGACTTTGTGGCGCTGTCCAAGTTTTGCGTTGCAGTTGATGATGATGCTGGCAGCTCCATTAGAAAGTTGCAACTGCAACTTGCAGCAACCACATATATCAATTACACAAGTTTCGTTTAGACCTTCGCCTCGTCCTCGTCGTCCTGCGTCGTGTTGCTGTAATTGCATAGAAAATTGCAACCGCAGGAGCAAATCACACAGCACCCAACGGACCAGGTCCCCGTTTATATGGCTAACAACCACAACCACAGTCTCAGACTCAGTCAGAGACGCAGACACAGACTGGGCCTTTCAGTCCCAGTCTCCGTCTGAGCTGGCAACTTAAATTGGCATTTAGTTGCTGAGCTGGTTGCATGGACACGGTCTCATAACTTGGACAAAACATTTCCGGCAATTGATGGCCAAAAAAGTTTGCAGCAGCGGCAGCTCAAGTTCTAATTCCATTACAATGTAAACTCCTTTTACTTCTGCAAATTTCTCTTATTGTTATTCCATGCACTTTTCCTTTGACTTCGCTTCTTGGCTACGCAAATATTTTTACGCTTTTGGCATGGAAATTCGGGCAAAAGGAAAAACCCAACAAAACGCACGATTTCCATAAAAATGCGTTGTGTGTGTGTGCGAAGGATGAAGGGCGATAAAGGCTAAAGGCAGGTGAAAAAGTTTTTCGGCTGTCTCTCACACTCTACTGTGTATACACATACATACGTATCTATAAAGCTGTTTTTCACTTTAACTTGTTGTTGTTCTTTGAGTCGCGGCACTCAATTCGCGATTGAGTTGGTGTGTGGAGGTGCAAGGGGTGTGTTTGAGGTGTATGTGTGTGTGGCGCAGATTGAACACTGGCTGCACATTACAAAAGAGATATCATGTATTGCCAGATTGATGGAGATGCATCCGGGTGTCTCGTGGCAATTGAAATGTTCTGCTTGGAGCTGCAGCTATAATTGGTTGAGAGTTGCAAGTTCTGAAATTTTAATTGCCCGAAGTGTTGTTTTACCTTTAATGGTTTATTGAGAAGCACAGCAAATATTTAGTATGTTCGCAATAAGAGAAATGTAATTTTTGGTTTTCTAGAAGCAAAGCTGCAACAAAACATTGTAACATTGTTGTTCATAAAAGCATTTTTGATTTTCGATTTAAGTCGAAATTGTGGGAACAGTGTTTGGATTTATTAGTTAGTCACTTCACACTTTGATTGAAATGCAGTTAAAGTTTGTAAGCAAATAGTTGATATTAAATTAATGAAATAACTTTTGTGTCTTACTTTTAAACTTTAAATTCGTATTTAAATCTAATGAAAACTTATTAGAAAATAGTTCAGTCTATTTTTATTAAAAATATGTATAGTGAAATCTATATATAATTATACATAATACAACAAATCTGAAAGTTAAGAATATAGAATTAAAGACTTTAAATCTTAAAATAATGATAATTCAAATTTTGTAAAAAGTTTCATTTTTTAACATAAATTTCAAATGTTCCATTCTAAAACCTTTTAAATTGAGAAAACTTATTTTGACATAATTTCTAAAGATTTCTAAAGAGAAGGGCTATGTTAAGTTTGAGCATTTGAAATTCCCTTCTTTTGTAAATAAAAATACTTCTGCCAAACTCCAGCTTGAATTCCTTGCTGTCAGTCAGCGGAACGAGTTAATGTCTGTTTGGGAGTGCAGAAGGTGAGAAATACAAACATTTCCATTGATTTATATTGATAGCTTACAAGTCAGGCAAATGCTCTTAAGACGACGCTTTTCAAGTCAACCTGCCAATACATTACCAATACTCCGTACTTATGCTATATATATAACGTATATATGTATATGGTATACCCCCATAAGTATGCTAGCATTTTTTAGCTTAAACTCTGCGGCACTGGCATTAAATCAACTTTAGGAACTTGGCTCTCAGCCTTTTGCCAATGCTGCCATTGATTTATGCTTTCCAGCATAAAGACTGCTGCAGCGCAACTCCAACCCCTCCACCCCCCTTTCCTCCATGTCTTGTTCTACAACTACCTGACAGTAGGAGCCAAAATGAATGTTACTTTAAATGTGGGAAAAGAAGAATTTCTTTTTGGTTAAAGTGCGAGTCGCTAAATCGACAAAACCCTATGTTGAGCTGCTGTGTATTGCGGGCATGTTTACCCCAAGTTTGCGGGAGGGGAGGAAAAGTGGCAGAGGGAACTCGCAACTTTTTGGAGTGCAAATTTGTAAGGATTCATTCCTGTTGCTTGGTTTGTTTTCAGTTTCCGCCAGCTAGTTACCTTTTTCAGTCTCCTCGCTCTGTATTTTGTTTCACTCTCTCTTTTTTTATGCACTTCAGTTTTATTATTACTTTTTGACTCTTGAATGCGCTGGCACTTTGGCTTTTAACCCCCCTTTCTTTTTCTCTTTCTCCTCCTCTGGAGTGCATCTCTCTGAACGCTACCTTAACGGGCTTAGTGGGATTTACTATATATATATATATAAAGAATGAAAAAAGATTTATGCAGTGCAATACTTTTGCTTTGATTTATGCCGAATTGCGGGCTTGACAACTCTTTCGTTGCGTTGAGGGGTTGCAAATAAATTAACTATAATTTGTTTGCCCGCACTCGAATGCGTTGCTCTTTCATGTCTCTGTCTCTGCATTGCGGCTGTGCTACATTTTAATTAGTTGATTGCCATGAAATACCGGCACCTGAGAGGCGTATTTGCAAGTGTATCGACAACGTCTTTACATGTTACGTTGGATTGGTTGCTTTAATGAAAAGTATACTGAAAAGTAGACTAAGTTCTAAAATCAGGAAATATTCGTTTTAAAAATTGTGTTCTTCAAATAAGACCATTTTAAGAACAAATTCTTAAGCCAGTCTTAAAGATGCCAAATTAGTAAAATAAGACCAAAAATTCTAGATTCTAGATTCTAGATAGGTTACAAAATTCTGTAATTCATCTCAGATTTCATAGGTCAGTTAGTCGAGATGTCGCGAACCATCCTCAATTGCAGTCCAACTGAGAGAGGGAAGTTCTGGGTTCAAATGAAAATAACTAAATGCGCTAATTAAATCATGAAGTGTTAAAATAAAGAATAAATAGAAAAACAATGAAATAGAATTACGTTTTATGATATAATATTATCATCATATAATTTGGGTCTTATATTAAATGTTCTTAAAATCAAGATGTGTTTTCTAGCATTAAGATTCTTATGTTATTGAGGGAAAATATTCAATTGAATATAAAAAATTACAATATGCTATATTCAAATATTTTTAAAGCACAAAATCTGTGTTTTATTTCTTAGTGGTTCATAAACTAATTATTATGGTAGTGATTACAAGCTTCTAAAAATATGTTGGGTTATATTATTATATTTAATGCAGAGGTCTCAATATTTGTTTACATTTGAAATATACTTTCTTGACCAACTTCTTGAGTACAGGTATTCAATAGTCACACAGTCGACTTAGTTTTCGCTCATATGTTTGTGGTGAAATTGGGTAAAATTAAATTACATCTGTGATTGACATTGCGGAGTGGAGATTGTTTCATTGCTTGCCCTGTTGACTGACCACAAGGTGTGCCCACTTTGTGGTTCCGGCCGGTTGATAAATTGATTTTGCGCACTTCTCTGCAATCGTTTGGCCCTGTCCAATGCAGAAGGCAGTTGAAGACTGCAGCAAAATCAATAGGAAAAGCGCTAAATTGGTTAAATTGTGAGGCCTGAGTGCTGCTTTTGCTGCCAATTTACTACATGTGACAGCAAAACAGCTTCAACAATAAAGGGCCAAGTCAATGAGCTGTCCCACAATTAAAACCAAACAGAATCGTTAAGTGCTTGAATCCCTGCAGCAATCTGAAACGTGTGCTGTACCAAAATCCAGATATCATTGGATATGAGGCTAAAGCTCTGCAATGCGAAGCGAACCTGCGACAAATCTGTAAATGCTGTGAAATATAAAACGTGACCAGTGCATTGGTTGGTTGGTTGCATGCTCGCCTTTTGTTAGCGAGGGGTTGCAAGATGAGGCTACAATTGCCTCACAATGCATGTGGCATGTGGCACCAGCCGCAATGTCGCAGTGTGTCTGTTGCATTTCGGCTGCGTATTTGGCGCCTCAACTCTCTCTCCCGCTGTGAATTGCGAATGTGTCGTCTGGCTCGCTTTCAGCATTTCATTATTGCGCCTGATTGGATTACGTTGTTAATGCATTTTGCTGTTGTCCCAGGCAACGAGACAAGCCTTTCTTTTCCTTTCTGTTCTGTTCCATCTTATAAAGTGTCCTTGGTTGGGAATGTTTTCACTTCAGACAGCTGGCCATTTGAGTATAGTCGTTCTTATTGGACACAATGTGTTTGGTTTTGGCGGAGAAAATAGATAATTTGCAGTTTGACCAGAAAATTCGACGCATTATGGCTCAACCATTTGTTTGAGCGCTTTGCTTTAAGTGAAATTTAAAGATGAAGATCACAACTAAGTGAATATTTTTTTAAGTTTAAACAATATAGACTTCATGCTTTGATACAAGCAATGCCTAATTGTATTTAAATTATAAATTTTAAATATAGTCAAACTTTTATTTAATAGAATTTCAAATTTCATATTAAAAATCTTGCCAAACATCTTCTTTCTTTCTTAGTTTTATAAATTTAATTGCGGAATGGCTAAGAAAAACGATAATTTATAGATGGAACAAAAAAGGCGAATCGTTATGACTGAACCATATGTTTGAGTGCTTAGCTTTAAGAGAATTTTAAATCTAACCACAGCAAGTTTCCGTATTTTAATTCAATTGTGACATTCTAGATTTCAAGCAATTATTGTTTCAGCTTTAAAATTTGAATATTGCTAAACTTTTGTTTCCTTGAATCCCACATTTCATATTAAAAATCTTGCCAAAAATCTGCTTTCTTAAATTTATTTGAATTTAAATTAAGAAGTACATTTACTAAATACACTTGTTGGACACAAATAGATGAGAATTGGGTGGGAAAAAGATAATTTGTAGCTGGAACTTTCTTCTTAAATGTTTTGCGTTAAATAAATTGAAAAGCTGAAGAGCACAGAAAATGTTATTAAATTATGATGAATATGACTTTAAGATTAGCCATATGAAATTTCGATTTTTGTATTTAATTATCCTGATGATTTTATTAATATTGAGAATTGTAAAGCTGGTGACCACAACAAATGAATATTTTAATTAAATTTTGATAAAATTACTTTGAACTTTAACATACGAAATCCCAATTTCAATGTTAAATAAATCTACTAATTTTATTAAAATGTAATAATAAATTTGTTTGTGAAAAACTATTAAAATATGGCCAAATTTTTTGTAATAAAATTTGCATTTTGCATATCAAAAATCTAGAAATAAATTTGACTAATAAATTTTGAAAATAGCCAACCTTTTGTGTAATTCAATTTCCATTGAAAATCTTGTCAAATATATTCTTTAATTTAATTTATTTCAATTTGTATTTATTGATCCATTAAGAAGCACATTTACATAAATAAATAAAGTCTTAAGTACTAAAGTAATTATACGCTTAGCTTGAAAAAGACACAACTGCTTTCATCTGCACTTGAACTATTTCTTGTAGATTCGCCGAACAGATAACAATTTGAAATGGAAGTAGTTTTTATATATATTGCATAAAATCATTATAGCTAATCGTAGTATATAAGAGAGTTATAATTCTTTAAAAAATGTCTGAAGGTAAGAATATGTAGAGATGCCTGACTTCTCTAAACGTTTGTTTCTTTCGATGTATAAAATGGTAAAAAAACACAATGTGGCTGTTTATAAGTAAAACATTTAGTAATACTGCTTAGAAGAAATTGGCTAGTTGCTAGAACACACACACATACATACATACATACAAAACACACATATACATACATACACACACAGATTAATAGAAAATATTACCCCATATTTTGTAAATGCCAGAGAACTTAACACATCATTATACAAGTAGTATTAATAAAACTTACAAATGTAGATTTATTCAAATATCTCAATTAATTTCTACAGATCCGTTTGTTGCACCAAACTCGAGCCACGTCGCGTTGTGGTGCAGAAGGTCTCTTGTTGCTCATCCAAACAGATGATCAAATTCTCAGCACCCGGTGCAACAACTTTGCCATTGGAGCTACACGATTTCGGGGCATTCGTGGAGCCCGTCTTCTCGGCCGTCGTTGTCGATGAGGTCGTCGTCGATGAGTTGTTATTGCCCACATGCAACGCCAATAGCGGCGGCTGTTGTTGCAGCTGCTGCTGCGCATTGGTGGCTAGCAGACGCTTGGATCCTCCACGACGTCGACTTCCCTGCTTGGTGAAGACACTCGGCTCGTTCTGCAGCTGTGCGTTGATCTCCTGCTTGTTCATGCAGGTGAAGGCCTTGAAGAAGCTCTTGCGAAAGTTTTCGCTAAGAAAGGCATAGAGTATCGGATTCACTGCCGAATTGGAATAGACCAAGGCGCCCAACAGCAGAAAGATGAGTATCTCCAGCCGAGAGAGATCACGCTGCGCGGGATTGGAATTGATCAGCGCCAGCTGAGACATCCAATGCGGCAGCCAGCAGCAAATGTACACCGTGATGACAGTCAGCACCAAGCGAGTGACTTTGCGATGTGCTCGTCGCTTCTCCTTCGACTTGGTCGTGTGTTTGGGACCCACCGAACGCAGTTTCCTGATGACCAAATAGTAGAAGCTGAGTATGAAGCAAAGTGGCGTCGCAAAGCCCAGGAAGAAAGTGTAGAGTATGAAAGTGGTGCCCGAGTGTTTCTTATACGCATCAGGCCACATGATGTTGCACGAATAGTTGATGCCATCCTCCTGCTCCACTGTGCTGGCATAGAGCATTACAGGCAGCATCAGCACCGCTGAAGTGGTCCAAGCCAGAGCCGAGACGAGCTTGGCAATGTGTATTGTGCGATAGCGTGGCGAGGAGATCGGATGACAGACGGCAATATAACGATCGGCGGACATGATGAGCAGAAAAATGGATGAGGTGAAGGAGGTAATCGAAGTGCTGACCATGTAAGCTTTACACATGAACTCCCCGAAACGCCAGCTGCAAATGCGCATTGTGTAGAGCAGAAAGGGAATGCCAATCAGAAAGCATTCATCGGCAATCGCCAGATTAAGTATGTAGATGTTCGTCACAGTCTGCATCTTGGAGAAGCGCAACACCACATAGATGACGAGCGTGTTGCCAAACAGTCCCACAATGCACACCAAACCATAGAGCACCAAGGTGAGCAGATCGGCAAAGGAATTCCGTGTGGCAATGCAATGTTGATACGTAGGCAAATCGGTGCTCGATGCATACGAGCTGCCTGTGGCACTCAGATAATCGCCCGCCGGCTGTGTGCTGTACATCGTGTCATTGGGGTAATACACAAGTGTTGTGTTACTTAAACCAAACTCTGATTCTGTGGCCAACTGCAGGCCTAGACTGAGTAGCCACATTTTGTTGCAGCACTTTTCGTATTAGTTGTCGCTGTTTAAATGCTCAATCTCTTCTCTCATTTGTTGTATAGAAAGTTTGTTTGTTTTTTTGTTTGTGGCTTTCGAAAATCCTTGTTTAGTTTGCTTTGGTTGTTTTCAATTTGTCGAGCTCGTGGTCAGCATTTGGTCTGTTGTTTGGCCTGCAAAATAATTGTAAATGTTGTAAATTGTGAATTGTAAATTTGCGAAATTAACATGTTGGTTGAGTTGGCAAAAGTTCATGTGTGCATGTTTTGATTGGCCTCCCAAATGTGAAAAACATTTGTTGATTGCTCTTTAATTAAGTGTGCCAGTTGATTTGCATATCATGTACTTGCCACGTTTCGATTACACTGCAATTTTGGCCTTCGAAAATGTTGTTGATTTTATCTTTCTAGACAATTTGGTGAGAGCTCTTTAATGTGCTTAATTAAGTGTTTTTATAATAATTTAAAATTTATTTAGAAATGTTCTTTAGGCAGTCAAGTATTATAGGATTAATAGTTGAATATTCTACCAAAATGAATAATGAGTAAATGTCTTAATCTGTTTTGAAATGGAATTTCTTGTAGTCAAACACAAATAGCTAAAGATATAAATAATAAGCTAGTGTTTTTCTTAGTCTGCACTTTTAAACACTTTCAATTAATAACAATCACAAATATTACTATTGCAATTTAAACTAAAGCTTTCACTTGCTCTGACTGCACTCTCAGCCCTAGAATTTAATTCCAAGTTAAGAATAATAAAACATAAATTCACAACCATTTTTTAAACATAGCTCCTTAGAAATTTATTGATATAATAATGAGCTTTGCCATTTGCGACTAATATGGAAACGACTTTAACAAAGTTTCAAATTCAACTTTTGATTATTTTGCTCTTCAAGTTTTTCTGCGAAATTTCCAAGAAAGCGTTGCGCATAAATCAAACTCTAGAGTGGATTGCACAAATAATACGCACAATTAACTTTGGGCAAACATACAAAGTCACAATCAAAGCGAAGAGGACGGTAACGGGAAATTTGTGATTTTGTAACAATTTTTGGAATTAACATTTAAATTGAAATTAAATTACGCATAAATTTGTTTGGCAAAAAACGAAGCAACATTGTGGGCAACAATATGTAAACTTAAATAAAATTCAAGCCGTAGGTATGTAGATAGGAATATCTTTCGAAGCTTTGCATAAGAACAACGCACAAATTATGCAAATAACAGGTGAAAATGTGAATTTTCTCAGCATGCCTCACGAGGCGTCAATACAAACAACATTTTGTGCATGCGGCACGTGTCTAGCTCAATATTTGTGCAATACACCTACAAACGAATAAAGATACATATACTTTATGTTATATGCACTTGTGCTTATATAAGTTGAGAGATAGATAAGCCGCTTAGTGTTGCAATGGCCACATGCCAAACACAGCTCGAGATGTCCTTGAATTTTGCGACTTCTCTTGCTCGATTTCTCTGGCAAATCTCCTTGGACTAAACATATTGCGTCTAGTGCATACTTTTGTTGTGTACTTGGTGCAAATTAATTTGCAGTATCTTTGGCAATGCGTAAATATTGCAATTTAATTCAAAAGCTCTCTCTCTTACATCTTGCAAATTAAAATAGCCAACGGAGGCGAGCTGACAGGTTAATGCATAACACATAAATTTCACTTGCAATTTCCCAAAAAGTGTTGGCCAAACACAAAAACCCAGAAAACGATTATAATCTGCATTGAAGTGTTCATTGGAAATTACGATTATGTCCGCTAGCTACACAATATCTACAAATATAACTTGACTAGTTAGTTTCCGGTTAGTTAACGCAAATTAAAATAGACTCGAAAATGTAAATAAATTGCAAATATTTCACAAATATTGCTTAAGATTCAAATAGCTTATCACTATTCAAATCAAATTCATACATGCAACTCTTTGTTCTGACTTAGTAACTGACTGACTGCACGACATTGAGTGATTGACAAGCACATTAAACGCTAGTAAGCTTGACAGTTATTTTCCATCATGATGTGTGTGTGCATTAAGACAGTATTTCAACAGAAATCACATTGTATAAGCGAGTTCAAAATGGTTAAAACGCTGTGATGTGCAACTTCATTGTCTTGTCAAGTAAATTTGTCAAGCAAATCTGCCAAAAGCTAATCGATTTTTGTCTGTCTGAGATTAGAAAGCTGACTAATCTAACAATGTCCTGATGAAGCAAACAACTTAATTAGTAGAGTGATGGAATAATGCATTGGGAGTCGAAGAATTTATGGCAGATTTTCATCAAAATAAATAATTTTCAAAGATGTTAAAAATAAGTAAGCATATTACTTAACCATTTATATTTATGAGCAATTAGTTTTATGAAATTTATTTAATTTTATAATTCCAAAAAAGTTTTGGGACTTTTTACTTTACTTTTATTCTAAAAAGCAATTCTCTGCGGCGCGAAAACATATTCATTTCCTTTCTTACAGACTTTAAGCAAATTGTGTGTGAATTTATTGACTCCACAGTCGGTTTGTGCCCAGGTGGACTTTCGGTAACGCCCTCGTAAACTTCTCGTATAGAAATCTGAGCAGTAAATCGCCTGCCATCGACGATAGCTGCAATCAGCGAGACATGAATTCAATGCAATTGACATGAGCTGGCCGACAAAAGGGTACATCAACGGATGGGGAGGGGTAAGGGAAAGAGGTGGAGCTTTGGACTTCAGTTCGTGAATGAATTCAGATTGTGCAATCAATTATCGTCGTGTTGGCGGCATGTGCATGAAATTAATATGAAGAGACGACCATAACAGGGTCCGAAATAAATGTAGGGATTTTTGGAAAATATGAAATTTTAAACGAGATTAACGTGCTTTTACGTAGAAGAAGTAAAATGAGAGCAGTGAAAAAACTGAAGAGATGAGAATTGAATTGAATGCTGAATGGCAGAAATTGGAAGCGATCTTGAAGTGAATTCACGTTAAATGAAATTTAAGAGTATAAAATAATTTTTTTGTTTAACCGATTTAATTTTATACAAATTAATTTTAGATTTTTCAATACCAACATTTTGAAATTATTCAAGACAGATAAATTTAATGTTTTCTATTAAAAATATATTATGTATACGCACTTAAAATCAATGTTAGAAAAGAATGTGTTTTCTATTTAAAAATCTAGACTACACGCAGTGTAAGGAAATTATAATGTTTTCTATTTAGAAATTTAAGGGATACGCAGTGATAACATTAAAGTCAGAAGATAATGTATTTTCTATAATATAGAGTATACGCAGTGTTGCATATATCGCCACTTTTAGCTACGTCCGACTTTTGTCGTGTTTGTTGCTTGATTGTTATTGGTTTGACAGGTTTGTGGCAGGGCTTTAACGGCTTTAGTTTTACACCTGTCTTCCCGTTGCTGTTGTTGATGTTGTTATTGCTGCTGTTGCTGCTGTTTGGCTGCTATCGTTTTCGTATCTGTTGAATGCTTTTTGCCTTTTATTGTGCTATCAAATGGCAGCGTCAACTGTGGCTGTTACTCCTGTTTATGTTGTTGTTATCTGCAACCACAATGCAAGCGCAAATTGCAACACTACAAAGCGAGAAAGAGGCACGACAGAGAGAAAGAGAGGGTGGATGAGTGGGACACATTGGTTGTCATTGGAGAGGCAAATGGCACATGTGTTGCAGCTGCAATTGCAGCATTGCTGCAGTTTTTCACTAGCAACTTCAAGTGGCAATTTTTGGCTTGCTGACACAGGCAGAGAGACCAAGCGGAAGGTGAAGCCCCCTCCTCTCTCCCTTCTACCATCCTTCTTTAGCTGCCCCTAATGCTGTCAACGCTGTTGTCGTCAACTTTTTGTCCCTTGGCTGCATTTTGTGTGCGTCGCTTATTAAAAATTTATGCAGTTTATGTGGCTCTTGCCACAGAGCACAGCTCTGTCTCTGCCACTTGGCCTGAGCCTGGCTTTGGCTTGAATGACGTGCAGTTTGTGGCCGGACATGACTCCGTCAGCTATTGCTGCTTCTGCTGCTGCTCTTGATGATGATGATGTGGCAAGAGGCTATAAAGCATATGTTTAGGGCTTATGTGGATATGCAACAAAGCTGCTCGAGCTGTGAAATTTTGTGTGAGTTTGCTGCAGCACACCCAGAATTTTCGATTCCTTTTCAAAACGATATTGATGGCAGCTAAAATCCACAAACATTGACAAATGCAACTTGAGGGCGAACTTGATTTATGGCCAAGCCACAAAAAAAGGGCAACGAAAAACTAAACTCTCCACTCTCAATAATTGAAGTGAGAATCTTTGATTCGATTTCGTAATTGATGCACATTGAAAGTTGCTTTAATTCCGTAGCACTTGATTGATTTGATTTATGGAGTGAGATGGTGAAATTCGATGTAATTAATTAAAAGTTTCATGCGAGAAACTTTGCCATTACCACTTGAACTCCAAAAACCGACAGCTGCTTAGCCAGAGCCAAGACCAAGACTAGCATCATCTTAAAACTTACGAGTTGTTGTTGCACGCGTGCGGATAATGCCACAAATTTACAGTGGAGTCCGCAGAGCAAGTTAAACAGTGTGGCAAAATGTATTGCATACAACAAGGCGCAAGGCAAACAAACACACACACACAAGAACTGAAACTGAAGGAAGCATGGAGGGCAGCCAACAGCTTGGTAAATGTTTAGCTGCCTTATGGTGGCTGGTATAGAGAGAGAGAGAGAGAGAGAGTGAGAGAGAGAGACCGGTTGGTGCGGCATGTGAGGCGCATAATTTTTGGATAAACAACAAGTACAACAACACACACACACACACACAGGCGAATACACAGTCAGTGAGAGCTTGCAAATATGGCTAGCAAATTTGCATGGCAACCCTCAAACCACGTCCTTCTCCCCGGTTTCGTTGTCGTTTCTCCCCACAGTCAACAACATGCTGCGCCTCCTGTCAAGTGCACTTGGAGTGGGCCGTGTTTATGAAGTGTGTGCGGCCCACTGTAAAGTGCAACATAAACAATAGCCAATTCACCCATTCGCTTTCTCTCTCTTTCACTCGCTCTCTCTCTGTCTCTCTTTGTCGCTATCGCTGTTTGCCAAATGTTGACCGCACTTAGTCTTTGGGACACTTTTGCCCCACAGGTAGCCACTCAGCTGGGGCCTTTGATAAAAAACACAACACGTTTCATACTATAAACAACAAGTTGTAAAGGACCCTCTGGACTGACTACAAATGAAAGCCTTTTGATCGCAAAACAATTGTTTTAGCCAGACAACAAGCGTGCTGTAAGCAAACAGTGGCTAACCAAAGTACGCGTACGTATATTTACATAATCGTAAATATGCTTAATCACGGGCAAAATCTATTTAAATTGTATGCTCAGCCTTATTTATTATTCCTTCTGTCAATTTCAGGAGCTTAAGCAGCATATGAAGCACGAATCCCTAAAATAATCCTCAATATTAATATCTTATCGTCTGGCAGGTATTTCTTTAAGCTGACAACAGATTGTTTACAATTTATATATTAATTTATATAGGAGATTAGTTACCTATGAAAGGTTTGAATTGCATTGGTTTAATAAAGGAAATTAAGTGAACTTAACCTTAAAATATGCATGATTATTATTTAGTTTTAATGATAATATTTTCTTTGTTAAGTATTAAAAACTTTTGATAGATATCAAAAATCGATAAGAATCATTTAAGATTTTGTTAAATTAATTTTTAAATTACAGCGTATATTTAAATCAGTGCCCTTGCATCTTGTTGACATTCCAATAAGCCAGAAGTTGACTTTATGCGCCGAGTGCCAGCCACACAGGGCATTGGTAAGCTCGCATCCTGTCAGCTCAATTATGTGCACAGCACTATATAAGTGAATGCAACTGTGAATATGTGTGAGTGTGTGTGGACTTTCTCGCATTGTTAACCAAGTGCAGCAGCCTGCAGACTGTTGTCGCCTAGTCCAAGTTGTGGAACTGATGCGGTTCCCTTGCCATTTAACCAGCCGGACCGCTCATTTTATTTATGTTGCCTCTCAACACCATTGCCAAGCTCTGACTCATTTGCCTTCTCCATTTTCCTGGCTTACAGCACCGCCCTCAGCCTTTAGTCCTCCGCCCTCACAATTTATCATAGGCAGTGGCATGCGGCTTTTAACAGACACATTTGCACACACACATTTGCACCTTTTGTTGGCCAAGCGAAATGAAACCCAAATTTGGCCCGAGAAGAGCCACCCTTTGATGTGGTTCCATTGTTGCTGCTGTTGTGGGTTTTGTGGTTTCAACAGCAGCCGTCTAAAGCTCTATTCTAACCCCGTTGTATCCTCTTTGCTTCATCCTCTGACTGTATTCATTGTTCCATGGGCTCATCTACAGCTCATTTTTTTCCCCTGTTGTTAGTGCCTTTTGCATACTCGTTACTTGGAAAAGGCAAAATTCCCACTCAGTGTCCAGCTGCCAGTTGTTGACGTTCAGGTTTTTGATGCCAGGCTCTCACGTGGCTTTAAAGCCATCCGACCTGTTAGCCTATTAGTCAGATATTTAGCATCAATTTGGGGATTTGCAACCATTCATTTGGGCTTTGGTTATGGTTTGAAAGAGTAGCTTGGACATTGGATGTTGAGTTACTTTTTAACTGCACTAATTATTACTGTTTTACTCGAATTACAGTATAATCGTACACTATTCATTTTAACAGTGGTTGTGTAATTAAGTGAGTAGCTAAAGCCTAGTTATTGGTTAACTGGGAATATCTTTCAGTATATGTTTGCAGTATACATTTGCAAATAACCGTATGATATACCACATTTAAGTATCAAAAATATTTCTACGTATAATTGGTATACAAAAACACTATTGTATTTATAGAGTTAGTCACATTGTCAATGAATGCACGAATTGTTGTGTGATCATCATACTTAACATATATATAATATATAAAAACATTTCAGAAATATTCCTTCATTTAATGAGTATAAAAAATACTATTATGTTGAAATGACAGAAACATACTATAAAATTCTTAATACATCATACAAAGTTACATTGTCAACCAAGACAAAATATATGATGCAGATAAATCAGATATCTATAAAATTATTTTCTAAATAATTCCATTTTTTTTATTCGCCTGCAGCTAACTTTAGGGATCATTTAGACTATTGATAATAATTTGTATTGAAACTAATCACTAGCCTCAAAATCACGCTCAATAATCGTAGTATTATTAAGCAATTGATTTACTATATTTAAATGAATTAACTATAGCTGTTATATTCTTGAAGCCGATTGTTAAAAAAGTAATTCATTTTGTTATCACTTAAAATATTACTTTACCATTATTCCATTCATGTATTAAATTTCTAATAAAATTCTGTACAATTTAATTTCTAGTTATGTTAAATTTAAATTCTTTTAAATTGAATTTCAAGCTCCACCAGCAAATCACAAATCATATGCATAGAGTCAATTTTGCAGACAATTAACCGCATTGGCATATGAATTTATTATAGGTGTTTCATTATACACATCACATAATCGTATTAGCATTATCAGTGCGGTTGCTTGTAAGACTCTCAATAGCACACCTCCTTCACCTTATACCCTTATAACGAAACGTGTAAAGCTACCCAGTAAATAGCTTAAGCACACGCTCCAAGCTGGCTAATTATCGAAAGCCGCCTCAACAATAATAACGTGGTTAAAGCTTCAATTTCGCAGCATTATTGCAGGCGCTTAGATGAACACTTCCTCCACACTTCTGTTTCACTTCGCCACCCGCAGTGCAATTTACTGACTGCTCGCTGTGTATGCGTGTTCCACATGACGCAATTTGCATAAATTAGCACCAATATATCACCACGCCCCACTCCGATGTCTGCTGGTTATGTTTATTGTGTGCGCTTTCGGACCATGCTCATTAAGAAGGGGCGAGTGGGAGGAGGAGAAGGAAAATCGTTGTCGTTGCACGCCTCGGTAGTTCAGCTCAAAAATTTGCAACATAATTTTTGGGAACTATTTGAAATAATTGAACTATTCACATTGGTTCCATATGCCGCGTATGCGTGGGAGTGGGCGTGGCAAATGCTCTCGATTGTTGCCTTAATGGAAATGCTTTTGTCGTTCACATATTTGGCGATTTCATTGTGGGATTTAACTAGATGCATAATTTTTGGTCAGTTTTTGAATTTTTGGTTTCTATTATTAGCATTTGTCCAATTTTATTTCTTTTTCGTATTTATTTTATTTACGCATTTTGATTAAATTTTCCTGTGCGTTTTATTGAATCACACGCACTGTGGACCGTTGAAATTAAACTGATGTGCACATAATTTTTTGGACCATCGTTTTCTCATCAAAAATACTGCTTTCATAAGCAATTTAGTTGCTGTATTAAATTACGGCTTTCAGTATTAAGCCCGGTTTTTTTACGTCTATTATTGGTTTTCCTTTTTGATTGAAACTTTATGTGCTTTAAGTATTAATCATACGCACTGATGGCTGCTCAACTCGGTCTGGCCGACATTACTTTTTATTTAATTTGTGGTATGTTTGTTAAGTTGATTTTTTCCTAGAAGTATTTATCATACGCACTGAAATTCAACTATACTTTTTTTTATCAGTAATAATATAAATTAAATTACTTTGTGATTTTCGTAATGATAATTTAATTTCACTATCGGTTTGGTCCATTAATTTGCGCAGTAGCAATTGAATTTAATGAAGTTTGTTAATATCCTTAATAATGCTAATAATAATAAAATTATCTGCTTCGCCATTTTCAGCTTTGTCTAATTAATTTTGATAATAATAATTTAATTTAATTTCCTGTTTTTGCTATTCAACGTCACATTGAATTTGCTTCAAATGTTTTCCTGCCTTGCAGTCATTTTTCATAGCCTGCATCAATCATACGCTACGTGAAACATTTCCTACTCAAAGAATGTTGGATGTTTTGGAGCAATGCTTTGCTTTCCTATTCACTCGAATTTGCCTCCTGCACGACAGCAATCATACGCCCCATGGGCCACAAACAACTCTACTGATCTGTCTTTATTCTTGACTCCTGCTTTTGAACTAAACTACTCAAAGGCAAACTGCTTTGAGTTGTGTTTCAATGGAACTTTGCTTCTTCTTTTCCTTTTTTTTGCACCAGCTTAGCTGTCATTTACCTGTGTGTAAATAACGTTTCTGGTGTAATTATCAGCAGAGGGAAAATCAAAGAGAGATAGCAAAATTGTCAGCACGTGGCGCCTAGTGCTTTGATGAGTTGCCAAGCAAGTTGCCGAGTTAGTTAGTCAGTCAGTCCAACAGTCAGAGTGCCAATCACTTCAATCAGTTGCTCTTTGTGGATATTTACAGCTGATTCAACAAGCATAAAAATAAATAAACAGCACTGAGTGAGAAGCAAATCATGCGGCAGGCAAAAGCAAATTGCCCGGTTCGAAAGTCGAAAGTCGTTTGCTGATGCTTCGCTTCAAATGCAATTAGCAACATGAATGGCCAATTAATAATTATTCAAAAGTTGTTGTTGTTTATGCGTTTTTATTGCTGTTGCTCCTGTTTTTATTTTGTTTTTTGCTGTTGTTCAATGGCACTTGGTCGTCAATGTTTTGCATGCTGTGCTATTTATTCATTCAATTATGATAGTTGGCTGAGTTTATGTGCGCAATAATAATCAATTTGGCCAAAAGGGTTAACTTATGGCTAAAGCTTAAAGTTTAGACAGTTATTAACACTCTTGCTGTGTTTCAAGTGACTTTAAGAACTTTCATATTGCCACTTGAACACTAGCAAATTGTTTGGCTGCTCGTGAATTTTATAAATAAGTTTTTGTATAACTCTGCAAATAAATAATTTAGTTGTATTTGTATAGAACTTTTCGATTTTTCAATGCTTTCTAGCCTTGACGTATATTTTTTATTGAACGCATCTAACTAATAGAGCTGCTGATTATGATGTTTGTGTTGTTTTTCAATCAACTTTACAGTTTGAATATTTTAATTAATTGTGCAACCGTCTGTTGTTGTTGACGTTGCAGCTATTTGTTATTATTATTCTGTTTATCGCATTGCTCTTTGAAGTGCTTTGAATATTTGTAGCCATGACCCATCCCCCTCCGCTTGCTCTGCTCCTCATGTATCTATTATTTCATTAATTGCATAAGTTCATTTAAGCAGAAGCAATGAAAATATGATGTACTTGTATTGTGCATTGCCAATTTAAATTGATTGCTCTTCAGCGACCCCAGTTGTTGGCTAAGATACGAGTAGAGTCAAGAGAAGCGCTGGAGGGATGGGGACTGAATGATATTTACTAAACCGGGCCAGACAATCCCCAGGGGAGCTTTGACGCCTCTGCGAGTGTAATATACGCATCCTATGTAAGTACTTATCAATGATGTATTGACGCTCAATTAACACTAAATCATGCCGTTAATTAATTGATATTTTTTTTGTGCTGCTCATATCAGCAACACATAAATGTGTGTGGGTTACTTTTTCCATACCCTGCATTGAATCGGAAAAAGGGGGAATATAATGTTCAGGTAATTGCTAACATAATTATGCTTGGGTATTGGCAAGTTCATCATTATTAGATAGTTTTTTTTGCGCTCTTGTGTCACATGCAGCAAGTCCAATCAATAATCTCTAAGTTGGTGTGGGCTGGTTAGCGTTTCAGCGTTTGCCATACTTTGTTGGGGGTGCTCTTGTCACATCCGTTTGTTTCATGGGGGCCCAATGGCAATCATTCATTTCGTCATTGGGTCGCTAATTGAATTGTGAAATCGAATCGGAAGCAGAGCGAAATTGATCTCATGACTCATAGAGTGCCCTTGGAATGGGTTTCTATCTAATACAAAATATGTATCTCGTATGGAAATTAATCGCATTCTAGGGGAGTTCATATTAAGTTGAATACGTTTAGTTTATTTTGGGAGTTGCTTGATCTATTCTTTGATTTGATTGATTAGTTAATTTGTACTCCATTTAATAGTGATGGGTAAGTCGATAATCTGTAGGAAAAATACTGAGTGATGAGCAATCAATTAGAGAACCTTTTACGTATTGATGGGGTAATTAACATATTTTTGGATTGCTTAAATTGCAACAAAGTGGTAAACAGTATTTTACGGAATTTCAATTTATAATATTTTTAGGAATTTAAATGTATTTCTGCAACAATTATTAAACACTTCACTTAATATATAACAAAGGGCTTTCTCCCACTACTGTATGTAGGGAATCTAAATATATTTCTACAAAAATTATTAAAAACTTCATTCAAATACTTTCAATGCTAGTTCATATTTTAAACGATTTCCTCCCACTACTGAAAAATGTACTATGCGAGGTCAAATATACTAAGTATGTTTTTAATTCCGCCCCCTACACAATTGCCAACTAGTTTATTCAGCATAACGAAAACACAGTTTCGCTTTTGGATATTTTTTGAATGGATAGATTACGATAAAATTATGCCCCTAGACTATTTGCAATATATTATGATGGTGCTGCTGCTGCTGCAGTTGTGTTGTGTTCTGTTGTTGTTATAGTCCTTTTGTTGTTTATGTTAATATTTTTTGCCATTTTGTTTTGTGACTAACACTATAGTTTGGCTTCTTTTTTGTTGGTTGCGTTAGTGCCATTGTTGTCGTTGCTTCTCTTTTGTCGTCATTAACGTCAGCCTGGCGTTGTTTAATTTGAACATTAATCATGGCGACGCCAGGGAGGCAAAGTAGAAGGCGAGTTCGAGCGTAACTAGATACAGATGCAATGTGCAACAATGAGTTGGGTGGGGCTAAAATGCCTGGCGACAACTTGATGAAAAAGTTGTGGCAAGTTTTCTTCTATTTTTTTTTCGTTGTGCGCAAAAGAAACATAAACATCGTTGTGTGTAGAGAGTGTGGGAATATGAGAATATGCATTATACTGATTTATTGCAGCAACCTGAAGTTGCCTTGATGACTGAATTTGATGAAACATTTTTATGGAAATATTTGTAATGAGATGATTTGTCAATTCGATATGCAGTTCGTTAGAGCTATCATTATGTTTTTGTAATATAAATTTAGAGATTTATAAATTTTAAAAAAACTTTTGTTGATATTGTTTTTAATTTCATATTGATGTTAATATGCGTTGTTGAGGGAAATTCGGAATTAAATTTTGTAAGAATAGTTCAGATCTGTTTATATCTGCTTTAGATATATAAACAAATTTTTTTTATAGAATTTGTTTTACATTTTATGGGTTTCACTTAAATTTCACATTTATTTAATATTTCTATAAATATAAGTTATGAAAGAAAAATCGGATTTAAATTTTAAAAATTTAATTAAATAGAAGTATATTTCGAACTACTCTTCTACGTTGATATCTGCTGTATTATACCTTTTATTTAATGCCATTTTTTTTTAGAGTATTCCTACATTTGCTTACACTTTACCACTTATTTTACACCCTCTTTTGTGGCGTTGCACCGTTGCTCTGTTGTGTTTTCTTATCATATTTTCTTTTAGCTTTTTCAAGGCAACTTTTCTTGTGCTCTTTTTCTTTTAGTTTGTTGTAGCCACATCTGTGGACTTTTATGAACAGTTTGCTGGCACTTTAGCACCACATAGCAACAACTAACACCTGCTGGCTTCCCTCTTCCCAACTGCTCCTCTTTGGTCTCTACCAGTTGGTTATTAATTGACAGTCCTGCAATCAGTTGGGTCGGATGGATGCTGTTGAGTTCTCATTACTTTCCATTACAACTGAACTGCAGCAACATCGTCTATCATCTGACGGTTTCAGGGTGTTGTGATTCAGCCTTCATTAGGGCTGTCGATAAGTAGGCCAGCTACAGTTAGCAATGGAAAGTTCACGGCTGAATTTTATTATGCATAGCCAATTTCAAACGCAAAGCTCCTTAACTTCTGGGATGCTTTCAGGATGCACTCTCGCATTGACTGCATTTCAATTCCCATTTACGGCTCACAACTAATTGAAGCAGCTCTTGACATGCTTATCTAAAACTCAAGCGAAGTATCGTTGCCAATGCCAGCTACCATCTACCATTTACTATCAGCCATCTATAGCATCTACCATCTGATACTTGCCTCATGCCATTTGCCCCTATTTGTGCCCCATTTGCATCAACTGCTTATATAGTTCGGTTTAAAGGTCTCCTCGTAATTAATTGCAAAAGTTTTTTCTGCTGTGGGGAAAATTGTTGAAAGTTTACAGGCAGCTTTGGATATCTCATTAAGTGCTTAAAGGGAGCAGCCGTAAAACAAGTGTTGACTACACGAAGTCCTGATTTGCCAATTATAATAAGCACTTGCGTAGTTCTCATCATTGAGTGATAATTCTTGGTCATGAATGAAGGCATTTTCATTCATTCACTTACGCTGCAAGGCGAATTTTAATACTCGGCGTAAAATAGTTTATGGCATACTTGGCTTTTGTTTTCTGTTCTCTACTGATTCCCCAATTTTGTTATTTTATTTCATTTTAATTATGTTTTTTTTTGGCTAGTTTCTAATTTGCATCTAGCTAATGGCATTTTAATTGTGATATTATTTGTGTATCTGTAACTATTATAGACTTGTTTGATAATCATTGGAACAATTAAAATGGAATAATTTAAAATTAATTTTTGCTTTACCATTATTGAATTTCTATGCGACAATTTGCATAATTTAAAATTGTTGATATTTACTTTTGAGCAAATTAAATGTTATGAGTTCCAATTTATTTGCTTTGTAATTATTTATTATTTCTGTTTCTTACAATTTACATAATATTAAATTATATTCAATATATTTTTGTGTAAATAAACGGTTTATATTTATACTTATTTACTCTTCAATTATTCCATATATTGTTATCTTACAATTTGCATAATTTTAAATTGTAATTTACTATTGTGCACATTAAAGGTTTAAATTTTATTTATGTTTGACTATTATTTTAAATCGTTTAGTACATTTCCATGTAACAATTGAATTGAATTTTGTAGTGAAATCTTGGCGTATACTTAATTTTCTTAATACTCGTGCTACAATGTGAGATTGTTGTCTAAGTTGAAAACTTCGATCAACATATTCATTCGATCCTTTGGCAAACTATTCGTTTGACGTGAAAGGAAATTGTGTCACTTTGTTTTCTGTCGCCAACTGTTTGACTATTGTCGACATCTCGTGGGTGGCAAGAAGGTATCTAGGTTAAGTCATGCATTTACATTTTGGAGAATATAATAAGAGATTTGTAATGCATTACGAACTTAATCAGACTATGAAAACTGTTATCTTGATAATAAAATGTTCGTTAAATATGTTAATAAAATATGATATTACTATTGACATTAGACTCAGCATATATGAGAGTATTAAGTCTTCGTCATTGACATTAACATTTGGTTGTTACTGTTGTTATGGGTTTCTGTTTTTCGAGCTGGCGCCGTTTGCTGGCATTGTCTTTTACTTTTTATCACTTCATTTGCACTGAAATGTCAATGTCTCTTGCTCAACTCAGCTCTTTGCTGCTCTGTTCAGCTCTCTACTAAGTCGTCCTGTTCATGTCCTGGCTCAAAAAGCGTAGCCGAATGGCACCCAGTCAGCCGTACAGGAAGGAAACAGTTTGGCGGCAGCAGCAAAAAAACAATGAATGGGGACAGCTGAGAGAAGAGTTCCTGCCTGACGGTGAAAGAAATCTGTCTGACAAATTACATGCGTAGCAGCTGCTGATTGCTTCGTTTCGTTTCGTCTTGCTGCTTCTTCCAGCAGCTCAACTGAAGGAGTAAAAACGATCTGCTGGTTGGACTGCGATGGAATCGACATGGAATGAAATGAATTGAGAGTCCATCGACTTCAATTCAATACTTTCTGCTCTAATTGTCGCTTCAATCGGAATGGCAGAGAGCTTTGTCCTTTCACATGCAACAGTTATAAATGGCTGCTCTTACAAATTGTTGGCTATCTAATAATGAATTCCAAGGACCCTTTCAGAGTGTCATTTGTTTTGTATGGGCAATCCTTCAGCGCAAGGATATAAATGTCGTTTAATGCTTACCATTCTTAGCCGACGACAGCAAGCCTATCTCCATCTTGGGATGCGTTTGGCATCTCAACAATTCACAAATGGCACGCACTCTTTTTTCTTTGTATTTTTTTATTTTGTTCTTTTGAGGTTCTCTAAATATTTGGCAAACGATTTTGTATTTCGTATTTCGATTTTTTTTTTTTGGCTTTTTCGATTTTTTGAATTTCCCGAAAAATTTCTCTGTTATTTTTCACTGTCTAATTTATTTGTGCGGCTGCCTGCGAAATTATTTGTTTATTTGCGCTGCGTTTTTGCTAATTTGCATTATACGCGCTCCGCCAGCGACGCATTCGCGGCAGAGACGTCGCGCTTGTTGCTCTTTTTTTGATTTTTTTTTGGCTATTGTGCGTGTTGAGTTGAGGATTTCGATGCTGCTGCTGCTGCTGACGACGCCAACTGCACGTTTCAGCTTTGTTTTGCATACTGCGCGTCGCAGTTGCCGGCGAATGTTGTTGTGGTGCATGTGACGCCCACGAATGCAGAGCTGCGGATGAGCCGAACACGCTTCGTGTCAACTCGGCAAATTGGCCGCATGTGTGAGTGTCATTGTGTGTGTGTGTGTGTACGTTGCTTGCATGGCACACATTGCAATTTCACTGTGAGAAAAAGTTTAGCAGATGTTTGCATGTCAATATTATTATTCATATCTCTTTCATGACTCACGCTAAATGCTATCTTAGACTGCTGAGCGAGATAATATATTATCCACATTTCGTATTCATTTCGGTGTTTTCCTTTTGTGCAGTGTAACCATATGCTTTTCGGTCTCTCGCTGCTGTAGTTGACTTTTCTCTTATACTCGCATTCACTACTTATACAAATAGAAGTCCAATTGCCGGCAAACTTTCACTTTCGCTAGCATTGCGTGCGCTCATGTTAATGTTAATGCTTAACAGAGCTCTGTTAACCGGCACTGTTAGATTTGTGGGCCATTTGTTGATTGCAAAACTGATTAGCTGCAAAAACTGATTAGATTTAAATACATATTTGCATGAGTTGATTGCCAGCTGCCTTGAGACTTATTAGACTGATTGGAGTACATATTAAATATTCCACATACTCAAATGCTTGAGCATATATTAATATGCTAAATATTGGATTAGCAACCAAATTCATGGCACTTGCTTGATTTGTTCGCAAAATCCAATATAATCACAGCTTTGCAGTAGTTGCTGCCTTAATTAAGTTGCGTCATTTGAGCGCAAAAATAACTAAACTAAGAGTTTCGTTGCAAAGTCATTAAAAAAAAACGTTGTGCATTTCTTTATTTTTTTCGTAGTTTGCAAATTGCGATAATTTCTATGTGCTAAAGGGTTTCTTTTTTGCGCTGCTTCCATTCAGCTAAAAGTTGGACTTGGGCACCAGGAAACAAGAGCATAAAAAAAGTAGCGCAGAGAAATGCTGAGATTCAAACAACAACAGCTAAGAGGAGAAGCGTGCAAAAAGAGAGAGACGAGCAAAATATGGCAACTGTCCTTTGAGTTACGCCTTAGCTCGCCTTTTGAGGAAAACTTTTAATCCTTCTGCTTGAACTTCCGTTACTTTTTGTCTGCTCGTTGCTTGCTCTGTATTTGTTATTCCCTTTTCTAGCTTCTCTACTACGCTATACTTTTTTTTTGGTGGGTTGTACTTGGTCTTAGTAGTCCAAAAGCCTTTAACACTGACACTGAAAAGTGCTTAAACTGCACTGGCAAACCCCACGACTCTGAGCTGAGCTGTTTATTGTGTTTACTCAAAAGGATCGACAAAATGCCCGAGGGCCTCGACTCAACTCGACCCGACATGGCGCTGTCCTGCCACGTTTTTGGCCACATTCCAGTGAAATTAGAAACTTTAATTGAATAACAGCCACAAACTGGTTTTTATTCAAGGCAAATTAAATTGGAAATGTTTTCATTTTCATTCCGCAAATTTGCCAAATGTTTTTTATTGCATTGACTTGAGTGGCGTAAAGTGCCAATTTATACTTTACTTGATTCTTTTTGGGGTTATTTTACTGATTTATCAGTTTGTATACTAATTAACGCATTTCACAATACTGATTGTTGTTTGCTGTATTTCTTATCCCTGTTGTCAGCCCAAATGTTTGAAGTACGAAATACTTATCGCTTGTTTACCATTAAATTACACTCGAACTTTATTTAAATTATTCAAAATGTCATCGCCACAAATCACACACAATACGAAGTAGACTGAGTAAATGTTAAATATTGGATGTCTCAAGAAAACTTCTTGATAATTTGCAAAAAGTTTTGCGTGGTTTTTTGGGAAGGCGTCTGAGAATGCAGACAACGGCTTTTCATGGGACGTCTTAAGTTGTTTGGTTGACATATGAGAAACAGATACAGCTTCTCTTTCGATTTCAGCTAAATGTGTCGTGGCATTTCCAGAAAAGTTTTCAACAACTTTTCTGATAAATTCACTTTACAAACTGTTTATTTAAGCGCTCTTCTTCTATCTCTGCTCTTACTCATTCATTGCGTTTGCATGTTTAAATATTCAAAATTTATTTCCCATAAATATGGACTATAAAATAATTAACTACAAAAGCTAAAATGACAAAACCTAATGACTTGCTTTCCATATGAAATAACATAATATCATAGTATCTGTTGCCCATTTCTCCCCCAATTATAATTGCATTTAGCTGTGCAGCTAATTTACAGTCAGTTGGTTGACTGGTTTTTGGCATGACAAAAACATGGAAATTAAATAATGCCAAATAGTTTGGCTCTTAATAGATTGCCAACGATTATGCTAAAAAGATTATTAATGTGGCAACCATAAACTGTATATGTATTTATGTTAGATTTTAATTATTTTTACACTCCTCGCTGTCGCTGTCCACATGAAAAATGCTTGTTCCGCCCATTGGCTATAAAAACAAGAGAAATGTTCTAAATTTGGCGTGGCGAAGCGTGAACACGCTTGCGGCTAAAATTTGCTAATTTACTTATGATAGATTTGATATATTATATAATATGTTTGGCTGACAGAAATTTGTCTTTTATGTTAATAATATTATGATTTTTGATTTATTGTTTAAACATCAAACCTCAATTGTTTAAACATCAAAAAGGAATAGTTTAATGTCTTTTACACATCTACTAACATGTTCAGTCTTTACGAATATTTTAATTTTGTAATTTATTTAAATTCTGTTATATTTATTTGGAAAGTACTTATAAATAATCTTCAATAGGTAAAAACTAAATAATTTTCAATTTAATTTCAATTTTCAGATTCAATAATAATTAATTCAAATATTAAAGAAGACTAACTTTGTTTCAAATGTTAAGTTTAATGTTTTGCTATTGTATTATATCTTTATATCTTTTATGCTAAACACATTTACTTCAAAACTTCCTTTGCAAAGGATGCTTTAATCTTTTTTATTAACAATTGTTTATAGATAAAATTCGTATACTTCAATTTATTTTACATATCTACTAAAATGTACATATTAACTATTTATAGTTTAATTTATGATATTAAATTATATATATTATATATTATATTCAATCAGTTTATTCCTTTGCATCACTTTAGAAGTGTCTCACCTTGAACAACATAGCTTTGCTGCCCGTTGCATGTCCATAATAAATGCAAAATAAAATATTAATCCACTTGCATATTCCCAAAATATAAACGCATATAAATGTTAGCAACAATTTACGAGGGAACATACTTAATTATAGACTATAATCTCGCCCGTTCTCTGCCTAGTTGCAAACACATTAATTAATGGCCGAGACGACATGAAAAATGCATGTCGCATCGTGTAATATATATTTAGTATTTAGTAGGTGTTTAGTGTTTCGCTCGACATTTATGTGTCGTCAGTTATTAATTGAGTTGTGCGATATTTTCATAAATTTTATAAATTGTGCTAAATTAGAAATTTGCATAATAATTAATTGGGCAAAAGGGCGTAATTGAATGCCAAACTATAAGATGCGATGTTGTGATATAAATACGCAGCATGCTGTGAAAATTTAGAGTGCGCGTTGAGGGCAGAGTTGGTTTGTCAATCAAAAATGCGTGATGTTGTCTCGTTGTCGCTAGCTGCAGCTGCATCTGCAGATGTAGATGCAGATGCAGATGTAGATGCATCTACATCTGCGACTGCTGCATGAATCTGAGATGGATGTGTGTATTCGGCCTGTGCCGTTGGCTGTCAAAAGTGATTGACATGCACAAGTGAATGCTTCTCTTGTGCTCTGCTAGCTGCCAAATGAATGTTGACCGAAATGCGGCAAACATATGATGAGAGGGGGTCAGCGGAGGGACAGCAGAGGCTAGAGGCATAAACATAACCAGAGCCAAGCCCGCCCACCCGGCAAGCCAGCAACGGAAAGAGGGATAGAGAGCAAGAGCAACGCCAAGTGATTTGCATTTACCCGTTCGCATGCATCTCACTTTCGTCTTTTGGGGGCGGTTCATTGGACTGCCTCTTGTCTCGAATACGTATACGTCGGGTGGTACGATGGTGAAGAGTGGGTGCTGTGGTCAGGTCTAGTGACCCGACTGACTGACTGTCCCAGCACTTTGTGTTTTTATTTAAGTGCCTGTGGATATGAGCAAATATTCAATTCTTGTTTGCACTGAGGTCTGCTCCAAACACATTCCCAGTGTGGAAATTCATCCAGTTCCAGCATGATGAGTCATGCCACATAAATCAAAAAAAAGACCAAAAAAAAAATAATAATTCACTTGTCAATATTTATTTTCATTCACATTTCTTATGGCAAACAGAGCGTGAATTGGGAATGACAGTGTCATTGGCCTGCCTATTATATATTATATTGAAGTGAGTTTTCTAGGAAATTCTACCCAGAAATTTTGATGGCGCCGTCGAATGTCATTGAAGCGATGATAACTGTTGAAGCTTCTGCACAATTTCCTCATTTGTAGCGTAGAGTGTGGGAACTGATTGCATCAATCAAGCAAGTTGAGCATGCTAAGCGGCTTATACTCCAAATGTTTGTGTGATTCACTTCAATTACCACAAAAGTGCCTCTTCAGCGCGACTATAGTGATGTTATTAGCCAAATGTTTCCCCGACAAGTTGAGGAAGCCGCAATGTGCACTTGACTCTGCCACTTGAACTTTCGACTTTCTTTGCCAATTTCAACTACGATGCATACTTATTATATTCGTGCTCATTAACTTATCCAAAAATCATATATCTAAAGCTATAGTTTCGCCAGGAAGTTTACTCATTCTTCACTCTGCCTCTGACTTTGTTGGCAACCTCAACTTCACTTGTCTGTCATAAGTTGTCCGCCGACGCTCTTGAAAAATGTTAAGCGTTGCAGCCCCAGCAATTTCGATGGGGTTTGCATCTAAGCCCCAGCCAAGAAGAATCCCAACCCAACTGGGGTGCACTTAAAAATTCATTTGCTTTGTGTGTGCTTGTGGTGAATGAGTATGTGGGTGTGTGTGTGTTTGTATGTGTGTTCGTATGTGTTTTCGAAAGTTCGTTGAGAGGGGCAGATATGAGTGTGCAACGAAAGTTTTTTATAATTTCGTGTCAAGTTAAAGTTTGAAGCGTTCTCTTATCACAGCACACAAGCGAAAAGAGTCGCAATCCTTTTCCCTGTCTGCCTCTCTGTGCCTCCTTCTTAAGTTATTTGCTTTGTGATGGCAATTGCCGTTGCCTTTTAAGAATAGTTAAGCTTAATTTGTTTTATAATTTTTGCAAAAGAAAATATTTCTATAAAATCACAAAAGTATTTAACTTAAAAATATTTTCAATTGTGCTAAATATATTAAAGAAAAAATTATCCAAGAGAAATATTTTTCTAAATATATGTCTCTTCAGTTTGTATTGCTTTCTTTAACTTTATGCTAACATTCTTCGAATGTGTATAAAAACTATCAACAGCAGACATTGATTGAGTATTTATTTATGGATAATACAAATTATACATATACCTAGCAAATATGCTTAAATGCTTAATTATTATTAAGTTTTTTTTACAGTATTTATAATAGAGTATACGAACTTCGATATCGCTGTCATAGCTTTTGTTCCGTTTTTGGTTTATTGCATGCCAAAAGCTTCAGCACATTTTCCTCTGCATACTTTTGGGCTGTGAAATGAAATCACGCATACGCTGTGTACGCCATTGAACCTTGAACTTTTTGTGGGCAGTCTCCCAATGAATTTCGCATGTATTTTATGAGCTGCCAGCAGATTGTTAATTGCTGCTAATGCGAATGCTTAGCCAAGCGTAACTCAAGCACCTCAGTCCGAGTCCGAGCTCCAGCTCCACTTCCATTCTCGTTTTCATTTTCATTGCCATTACGCAGTCACAGTTCTCAGAGTTCTCAGGGTTCGAGCATTGTTGTTCTGACCCGCCCGAAAACAAGCCCATCCAACGCCCAACGAAACGAGGTCCAACGACAGACACATGTCAAATATTTCGGATAACGACTTTTTGTGGCTCTTGTCCGCTCCAAGGCATTATAATTGAGCGCTTTATGGTGGCCTCCTTCACGTGGCTGGGTTCATTTGCCTGTTTGGCGACGCACGCGTCGGGTTTTGTGGCTGTGGTTTTTCCGTGCAATTAGAATGGCATTTTTATTCTTCATCTTTTTTGCTTTTTGCGTGTCCACATTTTTTATTTTATTTTGTTGCTCTTTCGACAAGTTTTTTAATGAGCATTAGCATTTTTGCGCTGTGTAGCACTTTGTCGCCAGTGAGTTTAGCTTGGCATTTTGTGGCTGTGGTCGCTTTGCATGACAAGGTGACACAATGACAGACAGTCGGACGAATAATCTGACCAAAAGATGAACAAAAAGACTGGGTGGACAGGATAAACCAACAAGCTGACAACACATTTTATAGATTGTTTCGTTAGTCGCTGTAACATGAAGAAGAATGCAAACTAAAAGCCTATAATAAGTAACGATCATTTAAATTTGAATTTAATATTTTGTTTTGTTTAACATTTATTCTTTAATTTTCAAATCATATTTAAGTTTTATACAAATTTAATTTAGCACTCAATATTTTCATTTTTGTCAATTATTTCTTATTTATTTTGTACATGATAAAATGAATTTATTTTACAACTAATTGTACTAAAGGCTTAATATCGTGTTTGTGAATCAAGTATGCATAGTGTATTTAGAATATAAAGTATACGCTGTACATAATTATAGAAATGCAGTAGATGTATAAAGTATACGTCATATGAGAAGAGTGTAAATTATTCAAAGCATATTTCGAATATAAAGTATACGCAGTATATTTGGTATACGTGGTACTGACATGTATGTAGTATATAAAGTATGTAAGCAGTATATTCTGTATATAAAGTATACGTAGTACGCGGAGAATGTCAAATATACGTAGTATCCGAAGAAAATCAAGTATACGAAGTATAGGAAGAATATCAAGTATACGTAGATGCGAAGAATGTCAAGTATACGAACCACGCGAAAATTATCAAATATATGTACATGGATAGGAATAATGTCAAGTATACGTAGTATGAGAAGTGTATCAAGTATACGTAGTATAGGAAGAATATCAAGTATAAATAGTATGCACCGAGTGTCAAATAAGCGAACAGTATGAGGTTTACGCAGACATATTAAGAATATGAAGTGTGTGAAGTATAATTTGAATTTTGATGTATGATTACATTATGATAAAAGACAATTGTGTCAATACTGAACTCTTCACACTTTTTGGTAATAACCAATTGATTATTTGTAATTGTAAGTTTTGTAGAATGAATTATTGTTGCCCGTAAATAACATTTTGATTTCTACTCTCAGCCGAGCAGAAATACATGAATAGCAAATACTCCTTAAACTCTAAACAAACTCAAGTAACTACGTAACAAAAATAAATGAAAAGTAAAAATTCATTTATAGTAAAGCCGCAAAAAGTGTTGGCAAAAGCTATGTAATATTCCTGGAATCCATTTTATTTGAAATGAACAAAACTTAATTATTTATGAATTCAGTTGCAATTAAATTAGTTCTCGGCACTTTATGGAGGGCAAAAAGAATTATCAATGAAAACATTTTAAGTCGCTTGTGAATGCAAAGGACGACTAATTAGGGCAGAGGAAACAATGACTTTTCGTTCTGACAACTACATCAAAGGGGTGTGTTTGTTGTTGTATATGTTGTGTGCTTTCATTTCCATTTCGGTTACTCTGCTTGAAGGAGGGGGAAAGAGGGGAGTGGAAGACAGGTGTACGCATAGTGTGTAAATTTTATGCAATGCCATGAAAAGCGACTACAAGCCCGTAATAAGAACAGCAGCAATAACAACGAAACTTTTGCTGACGCTGAGGAATTACGCGCAACAAACATGCCACTGCAACGGCAACAGCAGCGGCAACAAGAGGTGCAACAGCGCGAGACGTCCAATGAGGTTGCGTGTGTGTTGTTGTTGTGTGTGGCCAGAGTGTGGACCGACATTGACAAATGATGCCCGCCATGTGGAGCAGCACATGGACAACATGGACATGGGGACGGACATCGCGTCGTCATCGCGGCAGGACAATGCCGCTTTCACAGCACTCTCTCTCTCCCTGCTGCACTGATGGCGATTTGGTCAGCATGTGCGGCATATTTGTGGGTTCACTAGGTCACTCAACACACTCACACTCACACACATAGCACTTTAAGTGCAACGACCAAGTGAGCAATGGCAAGAATAACAATAGTTGCAAGTTCTTTGTTGCAAAGCGATGGCGGCGACGACGACAACGAAAAAGTTGCAGCTGCATTTTATGGCTACGAAAAAAATACTCATATTTGCAATAGTAGGAAACTGACTTGCATGAAATACAGGGTGTGGAAAAGTTTAAATATTACTTAAGCCTTAACATTAACAAGTAAGAAAGCTACAGTCGAGTGTGCTCGACTGTGAGATACCCGCTACCCATTTTAAATAAAAGCAATATATTTTGCGGTATTATTCTCAAAATATACCAAATATACCGCAAAAATACTAAAATATACCAAATGGTATATATGGTATATCGATATAGTACCGCATTCAAAATATACCATAGACGGCACAATATACCAGATTGTCAGCCAAAGCAACTAAGACCCCTAGTAAGTAGGCGTTTTTGCCCATACAAAAGTATTTCTTAAATAGCTTCCACAATTTTTTTCTGATCGCAACCAAATTTTCAGGGATCATAACTATTATAGTTATTACTGTATATACCAAAATTCGTAACTCTGATTTGCGGGGGCGGAAGTGGGCGTGGCAAAAATTTGAAACAAACTTGATCTGCGTGCAAACATAACAAATGCTGTCGAAAAAAAATTATAGCTCTATCTCTTATAGTCTCTGAGATCTAGGTGTTCATACGGACAGACGGACAGACGGACGGACGGACAGACGGACATGGCTATATCGTCTCGGCTGTTGACGCTGATCAAGAATATATATACTTTATAGGGTCGGAGATGCCTCCTTCTACCTGTTACATACATTTCCTGCCGGCACAAAGTTATAATACCCTTCTACCCTATGGGTAGCGGGTATAAAAACGAATTTTCAATATTACTCACAAATATTAATTAAGCTTCAACATTTAACATTGATAAAAATCTAATTTCCAATATTACTCTTTTTATTCATATCTGAAAATATTTAATTTATTTATATAAATTTGTGCTGAAATATTTGTTATGGTAATTAATGTTGAGCATTTAGTAAAGTAGGATGTTATGAATATATCAAATTACGAAATTAAGGATGCATAAAAAATTTTGCTTTGAGTATCAGCGAACACCCTGTTCATAGCAATGCTTTATTTTAAAGAACCATAGAATAAGAGCAACCAAATGAAGTTAGCAAAAATGTGGACGTACATATTTATCTAGGCAGCCAGTTATTCATCCTGAATTTAAACACATGGGAATGTAAAGCAAAGGCATACTTTGCCTTCTAATGCATTTAATTAAATCTAGTTTTCATGTTCATACTGAAAATGAACATCATCTATATTTGTCTAGCGAGCTGCAATTTTCACTCACTAGGTCACCCTGTGTGTGCACAACATAGATGGCCATTCTTGCGCCAGTTTAGAAAGTTAAAAAATTATTGACAAAGTAGCCAGGCACGTGACACAGCAAATTCAATTTGCAATAAAAATGAGCCAAAGCCGGAAATGAATCGCATACATAGCAAGCAACTAAAATCTGCGACGGCGATAAGTTGATAAAGCAATGCGCAAACATTACGCATACGTCTAGTTGTTGATCGGCAATTGATGGTGTACCTTGCCGCACACACACACTGAGCATTTATCAAGTGTTTTATTGAAGGCTTCTTTGGTCCAAACAACTTTCATCCACTACGTACTTTGTAAGTGTTTTAAGTGCTGTCGATTGCTCACACGACGAAGCACACAAAAACACACACACACACAAATAAATCACGCAGAATTGAGGAATCTCAGTAACTGCGTTATGCAAATGACAAATTGCTCAACATTTGCATTTGCAAGCAGCAGGTAAATGTCCCCGCCACGACTCCGACCCGACAGCGACTACAGCTTCCTTCATTCATAATAAGTCATACAAAATGGCATTCGAAATATGAATATCAAGCAAAGCGTTTCAGTTCATCTTCTTCAGCTGCTGCTGATGATGACGACTACGTCAGCGGAAAAAATGTGAATCGAGGCTGCTCGACGAGGAGATACTTTTGAAATAAAATGAAAACAAACTTTTGAAACAAACTTTATAAAATAAATAATAAATAAAATATATGTTAGGCATAATTCTTATATAAATGAGATCCATTTTCGGCAGACTATATTCTTATGTGAGGATCATAAATTAAAAGGGTAATTGGTGCTCTGTTAATCTATATTATTTTCTTTTTTTATGTTTTCTATGTAAAAAATATAAGAATAAAAAAATTTATATAAATAAGTCTTAATTATGACAACATTTTAAGATTCATTGATGTGTTTTTCGTTTATTTTGGTAATAAACTCTTCAATATATTTTCTGGCATATTATTTTTTAATATACAAAACAAACGTGGATAAGCATTATAAGAACAGATACATTAGTGTTAATTCTGACACGAATTAGAAGATTCATTGACGTGCTATTAGTTTATTTCGATAATAAACTCTTGAATTTTATTCTCTTCTCTCTAGATTTCTTATATTGACTTAGCAATTTTATTTCCGTTTCGTAGATTTCCGATTGTTTATAGGGTATGCAAAATTTACATTTTGTATAAAAAACTCTTCGAAATTCGCAGTCACATTCGCATTCGTATTCACATTCACATTCGCAGTCACATTCGAATATATATACTCGTATATAGTATGTTTATGCTCATGCTCATTCGCCATGCGGCAATTTGAAATGCGCGTTTTGCATATGTTTCGACAAAACTGAAAGATACGACCACAAATACAATGTTATTTTTATATGTACAAGTATGTGCTGCTGGTGTGTATGTGTGTGTGTGTGTGTGTGTGTGTGCACGTGTATACACTCCAAGTTTTGTCTGGATTACTTTCATGCTACTGCTCCTACTTTGCTGCTGACTGTTGCATACTTTGTGCCGCAAATGTGCAAAAAATTGAAAAGTCCTGGCCCCAGGCAGTAGCTATGAATGTGTGTGTGCCTCTGTGTATATGTGTGTGTGTTTGTGGGTGGAACACGTGTGTGTGAGTGCTTGTGTTATTTGTTATTGTTGATACTGTTGTTTATGTTTGGTTTTAATAAGCGCCACGGGCAAGTTGGATGTGGTGACGAATGCTCCGATTGGATCGGTTGTTTTGCCTCTTTCTGCCTGGGAGTATGTGTGTGTGTGTTTGTGTGTGCATGGTAAAGCAAGCGCGATAAATCTGTTTTATATGAACTCAAATCTGTTGGTTGAATTTTATAGTATGCAAATAATTACATTTTTCGTAAAATATTGAAAGTCAATTAAAAAAGCTAACATTCTATAGGAGTCACGTTAAATAAATTGTGGTAATGGAAATTATTTTCGGTTTCCATTTTGTTTACAATGCAGTTTTGATTAAAACAATGAAATAAACTCAATAATGTCTAATACATCATATTTTAAAGTCAATTTTATGTTATTGTTATTTATTTTTTAATCATTTTATTTATTATATCCGCAAGTTTAGATAATAATTCCTGTTTTATATATTGAACCGCAGTTTCGTTTTCCCAATTTCTTGATCTATTCTTGTATATTGTCTACCTTTTTTACTCTTTTTTACGTCTTTAATTTGATCACTACTTTTCACATTCTCTCTTATTATTTCGCTCTCTTTTTCTCTCGTTACCTATCTCGCTTCTTCTCTGATTGGGCTCATATGTCTTCATTTTGTTTACACTGCGTTTCTCTCTCTCTCTTTTTCTGCATATCAACTCGCAGTGAGACATCACAAATCACTTCCGTTATGCGCACCGGAAATGAGCACTCATATTGCCTGGCTGCGAACGGACAAGCTACTGAAGCGTCCTTGGTTATGCTTTCCATAACATATTTCTACATATTTCTCGCTCTTTCTTTATATTTTCCGCCCACACATTGAATACACGTGTAACTCTTTACTGCTGCTGCAGTGTTGTTGATATTGTGTTAGTTCTTCCTTTATGTCGGATGTTGGCAATTTCGCAGCGACTTCCGCAACAAAGACGCAGCCAGTTGCCGAAGAGAGTTAAGAGTTACTTTTAATTCTCAACATAAGCGAAACGCGTCCGCGGGCAACAATAAAGGCCAACCGCTGCAGACATAAAGGAAGAAGGAGGAAGGAGGCAGGAGAAGAGGAGGGGAGCACAAACACACGTACAACTCTCTCTCGCACTTATCAGACGCAGTTTTTGTGCTCATTTCCGTTGAATAATAAATGACGGAGCCGTGGCAACTCTGGCAATGGCAATGGCGGCGCTGAGACAGCCAAAGGATATAAATGAAATTTATGCTACGCTTCTCCCCTCTCTCTCTCTCTCTCTCTCTCTCTCTCTCTCTCTCTCTCTCTTGCATGCAAACACACACACATATACATATAAAGTGCACATGTATTTTCGTATGTATAAATATGTTTAAGGATTGCTATCGACGCGATACCTGTTCGGCTTGTTGTCTGCGTACACTTGTATGTGAGCTGTCGAATTGATTGGCTGCTGGAACGTGCCGTGCTCTGTTTTCCCCCCTTTTGGATTTTCCCCCGCCTTTCGTCTTTCGCCTTTAGCACAACTCTTCCTCTTCCGCCTTCCACATCTCTGTGCTAGTGCTAGGCAAATAAATGGCGTCCGATGCACACGACGCCGTGTGGGAGCGCGGAAATGAAAACGAAATTAAACAGAAATTTTACTGAACGTGCTGATGCCGCTGACAGCAGGGACAACAACAGCTTGCAGTCAGTGTTGCCATCTTGTTGCACGTTGCAAGCTTTGCAAGCGCAATTAAACCAAAAGGAAACGCGCATTGCTTCGGGTCAACCTCGAAGTAAGTGTAATTGCATCTGTATCTGAAACTTCCACAGCATCTCCATCGCCATCTCCATCTGTATCTTTGTCTGCTGCATTGGCAGCTGTGTGTGCTGTTAATATTTACAGTTAAGCATTGCAATGAAGAGTCGCAAAAGTCGGAGGAGAAATGAGAAAACTGAGTCGAAACTTCATTGTCGAATGTTTTGCGGTTTACTTGACCCTGGACATCGCTTCTGACCAACAAATAACAGTTCAAGAGCAGTTAAGTAAATGAATATGCGATACTCTGTAAGCGCTTTAAGATACATATTTTTATTTCATTTAAAATAATTGGAATTAAATAGTTTCGGTAATCAAAAATAAAATGTAAACTGATTAAATGATATACGAGTAAATATACGATAAATGGATTCTTGTTGAATTAATAGTAGTATATATAAGGTTGGCCAAAAAGTCTTGCGGTATTTTTATTGAATTTTCAACCAATTTTCAATTTTCAATTTTGGCCAACCTTATATTATATGAACGAAAAATTGTTTAACATAATCATATTATTAAAAAAAAATTTATAAAATTTAATAGTCAACTTCTATTGAAAGGAAGTGATAAAGCATTTAAGTATAAAATATACCAAATTAATGTACCGCGAAAATACTAAAATAGAATGAATATTATAATTGGTATATTGATATAGGACTGCATTAAAAATACACCATATAGTACAAAATATCAAAAACAGTGCGGTAATCATTCTTTAGATATACGAAATTAATAAACTGCAAAAATTCTGAAATATACCTAATTCTATAATTGGTATATTGATATAGTACTACATTCAAAATATATAATATTAGATTGTAAGCTTATAGTACAAATATTAAGAACTTCTTTCAATTAAAATATATACATAAATGCAACATAATTTTAAATACTTATAAAGTTGAAAAGAAAATAATGAAAATTTATTGCCAACGCTTATTAAAAAATTTCTAAGACAAACAATAATCATGCTAAAAATATTATACATATAACACGCTATTTTACTTAAATTCATAGAGAAAACAATAATAAGAGAATCAAAAGTACGATTTGTCTAACGATCTCATTCGATATCTGATGCTGCTGGCAATTAAATTAATATACTACTGCGACAAAATGAATATTATAGCAGCTCAAAGTTTGTCGCAGCACATAAATAAATGCGATAGCATCTATCCTTGGCCACTTTAGTTATGCATTTAATCGCGACGTGATCATGCATGCAATGAGTTTTTTGTGTGATGCCTCGATTTGTGGCATGCCACCGCACATAGAAAAAAGTTAAGCTCACTAAATTACTATGAATTGTATGCGAGTTCTTTTTTAGTAGAAGCAATTTTATGTGTGAATTAATTTAATTGGTTTCATTTTTGCTGTGAACAAATCGATATAATATTATTGCCGGAGAATTTTTCATGTTGATGCAACCGCAAAAATGCGGGGCAACAAACAACGCAAGAAGCACATGGAAAAACAACAACGAAACAGTAAAAAAATTATATAAAGCCAATTAAGCAAAATTTCACAGTGGCTGTTGACAAATTGTAAAATGCAATTTACAATTCCCGCACAAAAGCGAGCGCTATTTATAAATGCGCTTGAATGAAATCGCATTGCACTTTCTATTTACCAGTTTATTTCTGGCCATTTGTTATGCAAAATAGCTGCACAGCATGGAGTTGGTGATGGAGATGGAGCTGTCGTTGTCAATGCCGATGCCGGAAATGCCGTGTTGAGTTAGGTTTTTGTTGTACGCCACTCTCGGCAGCCTTTTACATGCGCCACGCGGCGTATACTTAATTTCAGTCTGCACAGTAGGGAAGCGCTGAATGAAAGAATGGTAGCAGGCAGGTGGGTGGCAGAACAGGGTAACTGCTGCCATCGAATACTTTTATATTCTCAGTCATTCCTTCAGGTTTGTCAGCAAATCAAAGAGTTGAATTGCTTTGATAAACACCTCACTGGCAGCCTCCAGTTGCCTCCTGCTGCTGATGCTGTTGCTTGCCACAGCTTCCTTTTGGCAAGGACAATGCCCAAAAAATGCTTCACTTGATAAAAGTGCAAGGCAAGAACACACACGAGCAAACGGTTAGCACTCGTGAGCTATCTACTAAAAACCATTGCTACTTACTCGTATGTATGTATAAGCTGCTTTTCCTTTGTTATGAGAAAAGCGTCTGCACATCCTTTAGATACCTCAACGAGCGAGCGAGTGTGTGTGTACGAGTGTGTGTGTGTGGAAGTGGGCGTGGTTGATGACGAGTCTCCTCGTGCAACGGTTGCTGCTGCTGCCATGACAGCGTCACCACAAAGAGCTGACGATGCGCAGGAGAAGTTTCTTTCAAAGGAGTCCTGCCGAGTTATTTTTAAAATCAAATATCTTACTTCAAGCTCAGATCTGAGACTGAAAGAGATAGAGAGTGAGAGTGAGCTGAAATTAAATACAGCATGCCGCAAAATGTTGTTTATTAATTTTTGTGTGTCCCGTTACCAAGTTCTTCCTTCCTTACTTCCTTCTGTCCTAGCATTACCTTTTATACATTTTGATGTTGCTCTGGTATTTATGACTCGATTCTGTTTTTCCTATACTTCGTTTTATGACCTGTCGATCATTCCGTTTTTTAATATCTGGCTCGAAGTCGTTAAACATAAAAAAGAAGAAATCCAATCAACTGGCATTTTTATTTTCTTGCTATCAGAAATTGCCTCTCACATTGAGTGACATCCAATTGCGGCATTTACTTTCCACTCTAATTATGTGCCATTCCGGTTTTTTGTTTCATTTGCAAAACAGCTTACATTGATGGACACATTAGGCCAAGCAAAACAGTTAGCAAAATGTGTGTAAGCTTGTCTTTTTATTGAAGGATCGATAAATGGAGTAATTTTGTATTGGGGGTTTGATGACTTTTCTGTAAGACTGAAGAAAAAATGTTCTACAGTCTAAAAGAAATTTTTATTTTAAGTTATAAATTTAAAAATAATATAAACAAGTAAGAAGGCTACAGTCGATACCGATACCCATTTTGAATAATATTTTGAATAATCAAAATTTTAAATAAGAATTTTATAAAAAAATTGTGGCACTTCTTTTCCCCCAACGGTTTCATTCTTCGGTTCAAGTTGAGGCCCTTTAAGGACTGCTTTTACCCGAATGCAAATACAATTTACACGGCTTGAATTTAAACCGTTTTCCATTTAAAAATTCACTAGGGTCTGCTCGCTTTGTAATATGATTTAGTTCATCTTTTTTTATCACTCGCATTCTAGGCAATCATTAAACCAAAAGGCGACTGGTGTTTTGCTGACTGGCGCAACTTCAAAGCAAAGCCAACACTTTGTCTGCGAGAACTCTTGAAGGAGCTGAATTCAAAATGATTTTAATTAGATGTCATTTCATCTTCAATTCAATTCGCAGTCGCTGAGCCAGAGACCGCACAAGAGAGAATTCTGCGAACCACTCAAAAGCTGCACACACATTCACTCGCCTCTGGCTTTTGCTATTTCACATGTCGTCAAGAGGAGAGCGAGACGTGGCGAGACGAGGCGAGAAGAGAGGAGAGGAGAGAGACGAGGACAGTTAATAATGGGCATTTGGTTTAAGTGTCTCGGATGAGCCACCGCAGGCACATTGAACTGAGGCCAAACAATATCTGTGAGGATTTCTATGCCGGGTAATGGATCAGAGGAGGTCGTGTGTGGTTGGCCTGTACAGTGAACACATACATATGAGTCGCAGGCGAAAATGCGCTACTGATTTTGTTTTGATTAATTAGCAAACTATGCGCTCGAATGGGCAGACGACGACGATAACGGCGAGGGCGATGAAACAGAGACAAAAGATGTCGGGCCACACTAGACGAGCAATGGAGTTAATTGTCTTGACCATGCAGCGATCGATTAACATCAACATGGCATGTCCATGTGCCTCACAAGTAATTATTGGTCGATGTTTAACGCATTATATTTAATGGACTAAACGAATCGAATAAGAAATTACTTTAAGCATGAAACTCACTTAAAGACTTGCATGTATTTCCGTCAAAGTCCTAATTGGCTGACCATTTGCTTTGATACTCTGATAAGGGAACAACAGGAAAACAGGAAAAGGACACCAACTCAGCTGGACAACTACTTGTTACTTTTGCATACCAATTCTAAATTTAAGAAATATCTTATTTTTTTGTTGTACCTTTGGTCCGGACATCAACTCAGAAAAACATGTCCTTTATCGAAATTGAAATTTATGCTCGACGGGAGCGGAGCTTTGGGGAGAATGTTGTTTCTCTCTGTTTGCACACAGTTGATAGTCTTGATGGACTTAAAGCTGCTTGGCAACGCGACCTTGTTATCATAATCGAGTTATTGTGCCTATCATGCAGCCATTCAAGTGTAAACATTTTAATATGCGCAATAAAGGCAAAAACTGCTGCCTTTTGCTTCTTCTCTCTTTTATTCATCATGATCTGCGATGGAGGAGGATACGGATGGCGCTGTGTTGGCAGCTTCATCTTCTGTTTGAATTGCTTTCAATTTCAATTTCATTTCCGCTCAAATAATTTTTGTGAAATTTTTTTTGTATACTTTTTGTGTCGAGTGCCTGCTACAATTAACCCAAATGCGAGCGAGCGAGCATATTTCCAAATGATAATTTCCCCAACTGCTGTTTATGCATAGCGAGGGAGAATTGAAGTGGCAACAAGCAGCTAAATTGGCATAAATGTGGAATAGTTGAGCTGTAAAAATGTGAATACTTAAAGCCCTCTCTATTGTCGCTAGACATAAGGCTTAATGCACTGTAAAATTTCGATTGCATTGCCCCGAATATGAAATGAAATAAAAGTAGTTGCCAGCTAAGCCGACATTGTCCGAGTTTCTGGGAAAGTTTTTAATTCCAAAAAAGCTTAACGGTATTAAATTATATTGATTGCATGATTATGATTATGATATCTGCGAAATTGCCGCCATCAGCAGTGTTAAATAAAAGTGAATTAACTCGCAAAGTAAAATTTAATTTTAACAACTAAGAAAGCTTCAGTCGAGTGTGCTCGACTGGGAGATATCCACTATCCATTTTGAGTAAAAGTATTAATTTTATTAATTTTAAAATTTCGAGGATTGTTAGCTAAAGTTACTAAATCACGTAGTAAGTAGGCGTTTTTGTATCAGATTGTAACAAAATACTCAGGAATCATAAATACTTTCGATAAAATCACTTATAGTCTCTATGATCTTAGTGTTCATACGGACAGATGGACAGACAGATAGACGGAAAGACGGACATGGCTATATCTCAGCTGTTGACTCTGATCAAGAATATATATAGCTTAGAGGGTCGGAGATGCCTCCTTCTCCTTGTGACACATATATCCTAGAAGCTAAAAGTTAGAATACCCCTCTATTCTATGGGTAGCTGGTATACAATGGAATATCTTACCAATTTTGTTAATTGCCACATTAAATTAATTTCTTCTTTCAATGTAATATGCTCTTTCCATCCTTAGTCTTTTCCTAGAATAATATTAAAGCTAGCTTAAGCTGCGTATTTAAAAGTAAAAGTCGAATTAAATTACAAGTTTTCCATTAGAATGAAGCGCACTTTCAAGGGCAACGACAATGCCATTCATCATAGTACAATTCCGACTTGTGGCATGTCTTGAATCGAGTGTCGTCTAAGTTTCCGCTGGTTAATTAGTCGACACGTAGACAGACGACAGACAGAGAGAAATATAGTCAAACGAAGTCACGATGAAGTCACCCGACACCTGCACGTCCATTTAATCCCCATCAACGAGAAGGACTTTGACTTGGATTTGGACTGGCTGGCAAGTTTTAGATTTTTTTTTGGTTATGTGTCAGCAAAAGTGGAAAGTAGCTGTTGCTTTTTGCGAGGACTTTTCCGTCATTTTATTGCCAGTTCGATGAACCCTTAAAATGAGCGAAAAAGTGAATCAAAGTTGAGGTAACTGAACTAACCAAAAACTAACTAACGTGGACTTTTCCGTTTAATGATCTTCAAGTGTGCGTTGTCGTGTGTGTGAGAAGACACGTGTCTGACCGCTGGCCATCAATCAGAGCGACAGGTAAACGACTGTGAAGGTCGTGCTGTAAAACTCGCAACAATCAATCAAAGGCGTAGCAAACGCCACAACTTTCTATCATTCTCTCTCCCTTCCGCTATCCTTCGTTCTATTGGTGCTTCATATGCACACATGCCACAGAATTCAATCAATTGATGTGCCCTATACAAGCAATTTTGAAATTCATATCAAACCCATGATACAAAATTGAATTTCATGCGTATTTTTCGGGGTGGAGATGGATGAATGGGGAAACGAACTGATAAATTGAAAGCCATAGAAAATGATACGCAATATAAACAGTAAATAGCTAAAATTTTCTATGGATTTGCATATGAAAGCCACAAAAGGAAAAGCCAGCCAGCCAGTCAGCCAAATGAATTGTAACCGAAATTTCAATAATAGACAACAACAACAAGTTTCCGCTTCAAGTTGCACACGAGTTGATTGAAAGTTCCAACCAAAAGACAAACAAATCACAAAGCAAATGCCAAGGCACTAAGCAAAGAAACTACAATGTGAATATGTATAGTACATGAATATATTCGTTGTAATATGTCAACTTTGCCAGCGAATCACATTAATATTATTGACGGAAATCCAATTAAGTGCAATAAAAAGCCAATTAACGCTTGTCCATTAGATTAAAGAGCCTTTCTTTTGTGCCAACGACATAAATCAGATCTCTTAATAATTCAATTGTGCGGCAGTAAAAGCATTTAACAATTCGTAAAAACATTTTTAATATACATAAGTAGTATATATGGTATTTGGATGTAGTAGGAGCAGTTCACAGTTCATCGCATAACCTTTCATTCATGTTATTCATACTATTCATATCGAATCGAATAACGTGGTCGTAAAACAAGGCCTTAAAGACCTCGGCATAAAATGAAACGATGAAGCGACAAGAGAAATCTCGAGACCCTCAGCCAATTTGGTGACCACCAAAAGGACCATCAACTTGAATTTGCTGCAAAGAGAACAAAAAACCAAAAAAAAAATGGAAGCAAAATGAAAAAAAATGAAAAAGATAAACCCACTTTATGAATGAATTTTTTATGCGACGCGTCGCCGTCGTTTCTCGTTCTCGTTCTTGTTCTCTCGTTCTCCTTGTCTTTCTCTATGTCCTGCTGAAGGTCCTTTTGTACGTCGCCCAGTCAGTTAGCCCGCCAGCATTTGAATTAGGCGTTAAAGGCGCTCTAATTCAAGTCAGACACCCAAAGGAGTAGTTAGCATTAGATAAACGACGTTTAGAAGACGCGACTGAGACCAAGAGACTCAGAGACTAAATCTATTGTGTCTACCACAAAATCTGCCACGCCTCCATTCTAAACTCACGTTTCGCTTCGTCGTCTGTTGCGGCAACCTTGAATCGCTGCCACGCCACCGATGAGTGTAAATCAAAAGGAACTGTGATTGTAAACCTCAATGGTAATGATTCCCACCGTTGGCATTAGATTTAACTGCCTGCAACTGATACAAAAAACATTTAAAAGCTGTTTTATACGACGCTCTTAAAGTACTCGTAATTAAGCTTAAGAATGTGGCCTCTAATCCTTTGACAAAACGCTTTAATCTCTGCTGAGTATACAACCCTTAAGCCGTTTAAGTTCAATCGCAATCCTTGATATTCTTTTCAATTTCTTTGAATCAACACGAGTAATTTTTTTCGGGGCTGTCCTGCCTGTCCTTAACCTGGACGTAAATGAAGCAATAAAATAAATAAACAACATTTGCGTGACATTCATACAAAATTCAGATAAACGAGGCCTGGCAATCAAAACAGGACTTAAGGCTGCTAAGAGATTAGAGAGTGCTTCAATCTAATTTGTTTTTGAACTATATAAATGAGTTTTACTTTGCCGCATTAAATGAGAACATTCTGTATCTATTTTTTTGTATAAATTTCAATTCATTGATATGCCCACATGGCCTCATGCTGTGGTTGGTTTTTTTTGGTTAAATAAATTCTGCAGTTAGTCTTTTGTTAAATGAATAATATTGATACTAAACGAAAAGTTCTGCGTCGAAAGTTTTGACTCGTTTGGAAAGTCAACTTCTGCTGAAATCCAATGCAAATATAAACAAAAACCTTGCAAATTTTCGGGGTGAATTCTGCGAATGCCAGAAAAGAACAGAACCGAATTCAATGGCTGCCAAGGCAGCTGTTGTCAGGGTCAAGGGGAGCAGCAGTATATTGAGGTTGAGGTTTGTTTAGGCTCTGGTATATAACATAGTACGGTTTCATGGCAAATAACAAATAAAATTAATTAAGAGTCCAAATTAAATTAGAAACGGATGCTTTTAACGACTGTCAATAAAACGTGTTTTTTTCTTTCATTCACTGAATACAAATACAATTTTTGGTGAATGAACTTTAACTTTGCCTAAAACGCAAACAAACTTAGTGGGTTTTTACCACCATCGAGTCCATTAGACTTGTGCTCTAAATTCTAATTGCTGTAGCAGCTTCGAATCATTTAATTGCCATTAAAGAGATGGGCATACTTTTGTAAAAAGCCCACAAATTGCTAATATATCGCACACAATTCGAAATTATTAGATATTATGGCTGGCCGACGGCCATAGACAAAAGGTTTACTCCGACACTCAGGCATCTATGCAGCTAGGCAACTGCTAGGCAACCCATAGCGAGCCCAAGCCCCACTCAGAGCTCATTCATTGAGTTTGCCGGCACAATTTCGCTTTGGCTGGCAATTAAAATGCGCCACACAAATGGAAAAACAATGTACTACCGGAGCTGCCAGCAATATAGTACACACATTCTATATATGAGCGAGGCAAACACCATTGTGGTAAGCCGCAAGCGTTTCATTTGCATTATGAATGTGTGCGGAGCATAGAAAGTGGCTTGGATGAGCCTACAACGGAAAAACAATATGTGATTTAAATTAATAGTAGAAGCAAATTAACTTTCTTTAAAGTGCAGTAGGTGACTGCAGGGCATTGAACTAATTCTAGTTCTAGTTCCAGTTAAAGTTTCAATTCTATTTCGTTTACGGTCCATTTCCTTTAAAAACTAGCAGTTAACAATTTAACGACTTAAATTAAATTTCAGTAAATAACTGCTGTGCATTGAAAATGGTTTAGTTCTGATTTCAGTTTCAGTTCCAAGTCTTTTAATGTTAAGTTCCTTTTGCGATTGAAGTCTTATACCAACTTGAAATTAATAATTAAGTGATTTTAATTAATAGAGGAAGTAAATTTCCTTTTTTTTAAGTACAGCAGCTGACTGCATTAATTAGTTTTAGTTCTAGATTCAGCTTCAGTTCGTTTATATAACAGTTATTAATTTAATTAAAATGACTTAAATTATTAGAGTAGGTAAATATACATATTTTTTTAAGTGCATCATCTGACTGAAGTGCATTGAACTAGTTCCAGTACCAGTTCCACATCGCTTACGGTCCAGTTCTTTTAACAACCGAAGCCATAAATCAACTTGCAGTTAGCAAATGTCTTGGAACATGTCTGTTCACAAGTTTTTCCACCCATTGTTAGATTTATGCGTCGGCTAAAGGAACGAAACAAAACAAGACAAAAAAGAAGAAAAATATGAAAATGCCAGCGAGAACATATTGAAATTCTCAGACAGACCAATTGTCAAATTACAAGCAAAAGTTGTACTGAACAGACAGCAAAACAGAGGGCAAGTTTTGGTCAACAAACTACAAAAGAACACACATTTAGAGCACAAATAAATTGGCAGCAGTTATTGGTTCGTGGCATTGCGATTACACACGCAAAAATATTTTAATTGCGCATACGCCGGGGGGTACACAGCCGTTAAGCAAATGTGTCAAAGGCTGAACGAACGATAAAAACGTTTTCGGCGGCAATTTATTCATGTCGATTTCGATTTGTTTTATTTGCGTTTTATTGGCCCGTTCCCCCAAAAACGACAAACGACAAACGGGAAAAATGAAATAGAAGCGTAAGCGTTAAGCAACGCCTTGGCTTAAACACGTTTCACGTCACAGCTCGATATGCGATTTGAACACGCACCATTTGCCGGCTAAAGTCAACAGTGAGTTTTGGTGGGGGAAACAACAAATTTATAGGCGGTATATGTTAGGCCTTTAGGCCACGTCGACTTATCCTTATCGTCTATTCCCCGTAGAGGAATTTAAAGACACTTTTGGCTGCCTTACGTGTTTGGACATAAATGAAATTCAATTAAAATACGAAACCTCCGACAAATGGCAAGGTGAAACTGATTATGTGAACATGTTATTGTTGGTCATAGCAATTGCAAGATGTTTAAGCCACGTCGAAGAAGTCTTCAAGACTTGCCACCCACTAAAGAACAGCTGATTATTTTGGCGGCTTTTCCAGTCTGGAAAGTTAACAGGAAATTTTCGGAGTGCGAGCGCAACAGCGAAAGAGAGAGAACTGTTAACGACAGCGTACTGTTAACTTAACAGCAGCTGTTAGTTGGTCAATGGACCTGACTCAACTCAAACGTTCTCGCGGTGTGTGAATGTGGCCAGCTAAACATGATTGACATGTAATTTATCAGTATCTCCGCGCTTTCATTAAGTTTTTATCACGCTTTCGTTGCTGTTGCTGCTGAGGCTGCTGTTTTGCCAGCTGACGGACATTGCGAATCGCATTGACAGCTCAACACCCCTGAAGACAGCCTAAGAGCACCGCATCGCAAGATAACATGCCACGCCCACAGCCCACACAGCCCACACAGCCCACTCAGGTCGGCTTGGGAATTGAAATTCCAACGCTTCGCTTCACTTCGCTTTGGCTTAGCCTGGCTTAGATCTTGGCCACACCCAGCTAGAAGCGGTATGTGGCGTGTGGCATGTGGCATGCGCCATGTGGCATGAGGCACACCGAGAGAGATAAGTAGTCGAGGCAAAAATCTTATCAGATTTCATTTAGATTGCTTTCGCCCCCTCCCCTGAAATATACCAACCAATTTGTGGGTATATTTTGCATATGCTTAGCTGAGATTTCGTCTTGTTTTGGAGATGGAAATGGAAATGGAGAAGGAGGTAGTACAGAACTTGTTAAGGCCCAGCTGAGCGACATGAGCAGATGACATGTTTGACAGGCTGCCGTCGCTGTGCATTATTGAAAAGGGTTTGAAAGCGCCTTAACTGATTAGTCCCTCGCCAATTGAGGTTTCAGCTCTGCGACAATCAAATTGACAGTTTGTACACATGTTCAGTGTTCACAAGACAAGGGACTCGATTACCCGATTAGACGGATGCTGATTCTCGATTGCTGCATTTCGCATTTCTAATCTCCCAGCATTAAACATTACTTATTCAAGCACTTTAACATTTCCAGGTGTTTAATTGATATTTATAATCATGGCTTACCATTACATTATGCGCCCTAATACTCGGAATATTATTCACAAGCAATGTGTTGTGCTTAAGGTAATTAGAAGAATAAGTAGAGCAGTATTAAATTGTACAGTATTGGCCGTTTAAATAAGTGTAATAATCTTCAACAAAAACAGCTTTCTTTTAATGAATAAAATTAGAAAACGAATAAATAAACTAAAGATATAAACAGTTTGACAGTTTAAGAGAATCTTTTATCAGGAATGAACTAAAAATATAAACAGTCCCAACTAATTACAGCATATATTAATTTTGTTTCTATTAACTTTCAAGCATTTATTCCTGAAGTACGCATAATTTAAAATTTAAAACATCTTTTAATTTAGCATAAGTACAATATGCAATATGCGAAAGTAAAAAGTCATCACATAAGAAAGAGTAACTCACATTACCCGATTATAAATCTTCATTATTTGTACCGTCAATATTAAATAATCATAAGCTGCGTCATTTATTCATTTGCTAATTACTGAATTCCCTTTTGGATAATAGAAGCCAGCAATGCAAACTTATACAGCGAGCGAGCGAGAGTTTTCCTAGTATATAATAGACTAATATCAGAGCACTCAGAGCAACCGTTATTGTGTCACAATTAGACACACTCTGGTATTAAAGCGAGGCACTTATGCTGCTTGTCCGCACTTTTGCATTAACCGCTGTGCTCTCTCAGATGCCTGGCCAGCAGCAATTCCACCACAGCCCACACACAGCAGGGCACGTGTGCAGCAGCAGCAGCAGCTATAGTAGGAGTCAGGAACAGGAACAGGAACAGGAACAGAAGCAGGTACAGCTTTGGAGAGGGAGATAAAGATGGTGGGAGCAGAAGGTTGTGCTTGTGCGTCTGTGCTATAATTACGCATAGCTCATTCCGTTAAAAGTTTATATAAGTACAACGACACGACACGACTCGACTGACTGTCTCTCTGCCTGTATGTGAGTGGGAGTGTATCTATGTGTGCTCGTGTGTGTGTGTGTGTGTGAGGCCAGCAGGTCTAGCTGTGATTCTGCTTTGCTTTCGCTTCATAATCAAAATGTCGCCTGTGACGTTATTTGCATTGCTTTACATAAGCTGAGAAGACAACGACGACGACAACGACAACGAAGAAGAGAAGTGAAAAGAAGAAGACGACGACGAGAATAAGGACATTGAGCAAAAATAACAGACAATGAGATTTTGCAATGGCAGCCAGTCAGATAACTGTATAATTAATTTCATTGAAACATGGCTATACATGTTGCCAAAGGCACTATGAAAAATACTTCAGCACCAACTCCGACTCCGATTACAATTCCAAGTGCAACTCCAACTCCTACAACAATTCATAGTCGTAATACTCATAGTGGAGGAGTGTGGCCCATTTGGCATGACACACAAGCATGACAAATTGTTGCGACAGCCAACGTTGCAAGTGTCACTATCAGCAATTGTTGAAAACGGATGGCAACAAATTAAAATACATAAAAATAAAATACATGGCGTTGCGGCTCACTTGATAAATAAATCAATGCGAAACAAACTGGATTGAGGAGCAAAAAAATGCTTTTTTAATTGTAGTCACTGAAACTGTTATACTCTTATGAGCCAAGATCAGTTACTATAATTGTGTGGCACGTGGCACAGCTAATTGCCATGGATAGATTTTTATTAGCCTTCTTTATTTATGTATGCATCTTATATCATAATGAAAGACTACAACGGGAAATTAGAAAAGATATGTGAACCTTTAACGTATGCATATTTTGTAATCTTATATCATAGGAGACCAAACGTGAAACTAGAAAAGTTAGTCGAAAATGTATTTCATAATATTTTTATTATGAATTAAGTATGATTTGCTTTAGATTATGATACTATTTATATATTATTTAATAACAATGAGAATCTAATTTTTATCATATATACTTGATTTATTTTTTATTTAACTTAGAGTTTTTGCACAATATATTTCGCAGAATATTTATATTAATATATATTTATTTTATTTGTATTATTATATTATTCGAATTTTGTTTAAATTAATATTTAATATTTTGTTAATTAATTAATATTTGGATACATTTACTTTATTTATATTGGAATTTAGTTTTTAATACGTTAAATGCATATTGAAGTTATCCGAATTCAATTTAGTTTATAATTTGAATATAATCCATAATTTTTTTTATGCAAAATACTTGCAATGTTATGTGTTAGTGTATTTAAAATGCGACTTTGCCATTAATTCGTATTTTCCTTGTTATTTCGGTTAACAGGAGGCCAGAAGGCCAGTCAAAGGTACAAAGTATTGGGCGAAAAAGTTAAAAACGTGAATGAAAAATTGTCATCTTTATGGCAGGCCAGCAACAACAATTGTGAACAGAACATCATTTATTTGATTACCGCGGCAAGCCAAATCGGAATCGACTTTGAGCTTTACATATTTTATTTTATTATTATACTCGTTCGCCTGTTATTATTTTTCTTTTGATTTTACTTGAACGTGAACGCGTTTTTTTGCCTTTGCTCTTTTATTGTGCATCATGCGTTGGAATGGAATACATAATTTGAAATGCTTGCATATCACATGAAAAACGAAATGCCATTTAAAAAATTGGAACGCACAGAATGTGATTCTCAATCGATGAGTTTGGGTAGAACGAGTAGAAGAAAAATATATTTAACAATCCCAAAATAAATATATACATGTATTTTTTGAGTGCTGACTGCTGTTTGTCGAGCAGGAAAATACATTTAAAAGGGGGAATTTTAAATACTACGAGCATTTTGTTTTCCTTTGTTTCAGTCGAGTTGACGACAATTGAATACCGAATGCAAATTTTTGAATATGTATTCATTCTTTAAAATAATATTAAATTGGAATTTGAGTAGCTCTCTGACAATCTTTATGCATTTAATAGCTGAATTATGCTAAAACTTTGCTGTTGAAATTATTTTGCAAGTAACTACTTTTAAATAATACATTAAGTTGCAATGTCCTTGTCGCTTTGACTGCATTTTGCCGCCTCTTGGCAAATGGAATAACAACAAGTCCAAAGTGGCAAACACTTACCCAACCTCTGTCTCCATCTCCATCTCCTTGTCCTTCTCCTTCTCCCTGTCATAATCCTTGCCTCAAGGCTCTGCTGGTTACCAACTGCAGTTGTCGTGTCGGCAAATGGCGTAAAAAGCTGTGGGTGGAGAGAAGGCATTGCCAGCCAGTCTATCAGAATACACTACGAGAGGTAATGCCTTATGTTAGCTGGGCACCAGCACCAGACCTCAATGTTGCTTTCCCTCTCTCTTTCTCCCCTCTGACTGCTTTGCCTGTGCATAGAGAATGCACATAGTAATGGAATATTATTCCATTTGGGGTGGCAGCTCTCTTAGTTAAGCCTATCCAGGTAAACTAATCGCGTTCCTGTGGCTCACTGGCAACTAAATTAATTTATAATAAGCATAGCAGAGCAAAGCAGAGACTGATTAAACTGCATTAACTTTGTTGAATGGAACCAACTACGCAGAAGAGGGAATTCTCGGAAAATATAAAGTCAAGGTTCAAGTTATTATTCACTTAAAAGAAAAAGGGATCATTGCAAAGGCAAATGGGTTATGACCATCATCGTAAGGGGGCATGTATTCAATTTGAAACCACTTGAAATCCAAGGTAATAGCATCGACCCTCGGGCTACTTGACCCGCATCCCCAGTTGGATTGGGACCGCGTCATTGTCACTCAATTTCACTCGCCTGACATTTGAACTGTGAACTCTTCACGCAGACGAAGACGAAGACGAGGACGAAGAGAAGCACAGTTTCCATTTCCCCATCCTATTGGATTCTTGTTGCCCCATGGGGCGTTGATATGGCGCATAATTTGTAAATGTCCCAACATGAAATCAAGACAAAAACTCTGCAACACATAAAACCGAAAAACTGAAACTGAGACTGAAACACAAATAGAAACAGAAACTGAAACAGCTGACTGACTGACTGGCAGCCGTGTAAGACAAGCCAGAATTAGAAGCAAGTCTAGCAGCAAAAACGAACTGAAGCGAAACTGTGCCGGGGCTGATTTTACATTTCCCATACCATGTCAACAAGACCCGGGCTCCGAGACACAATTGGGCCAAGTCTGTGGAAGCTGTTGACAATTTGAATGGCTGAAGGCCAAGCGAAGCAGGATGAGTTTTCCCAGCACAAAAGCTGCCTTCTGGCTTCGAGGGTTTCGTGGAGGGAATGTCAAATATTTAACACAAAATCTTTATTGTGCGCCACACTCATTCTCATTATGTTTCCTAAATATAAGTTTTCGCTTTTTTCTTATATGTGTTTAATAACATAAATGGCCGGAGGGCATCACTGAATAGAAGTCGGGTTGAGCGCCTGCTGAAAAATAATGAGCGTCATGTGGCGTTGGCGTCGTCGCCGTCGTCAGCGTCTGCGGCAAGGCTTTTGATAAATTTACTAACAAATTTATAGGGGCAACAGTTGCTGCTGCCATAACAGCAGCCTCGGGGCGATAAATTTGCCGACGCATGTGGAGATGCGGCTGCTGCTGCTGCATACGACAATATACAATATACATAAAAGAAGAAAAAGGAAGGTGTGTGTGCTATGTGCAGATTGATGGCCAGGAGACGGCAGTTTCCGTTTGCCATTGCCGTTTGCTCGTTCATTCTTTTCGCATTGCAGTGCATTCAACTCGACAAATATTAACCTTAAAGTTTTGCGTTTGCGGCATGCTCTTGGGCCATAAACTCTTGCCAAAATGAGCTAATTGCATGCAGCTGTGTTTTGGCTTGAACCAACGAAATATGTTATATTTCGCCAGCAAACAACTTGACCTGCCTCAATTGGGCTCTTGTGTTAAGCTGCCCTCGTTAATTTCCATACTAGATGCCTTGCTCAGTTTTGTGTTGCATACTTATTAGGGCTGCCTCTTGTTACCACTGAACTGTGGGGCAATTTATATTTTATGGGAGTAAAATTGATGTACTTGGGTTTGTAAGGTACTATATAATCAATTTTATGAGGTAGATAGGTATTTTTTTTTATAAAATTTGTTGGAAAATTAATTGATTTGTTAAAAGACATTCGAACGTTTGATAAACTATTCATTAACTAGTTTGTTTGATGCTTAATGCAGAGAATATTTTAATTTGTATGTAATATATATATAGTAGAAACTCTTTTCTTATGCGGTATTTGATGATTTTATGATTCAATATTCATCTATTGAACCATACTAAATTTAGTTTCTTTTTAATTTTTAAAATTTTTCTTAATTTTTATTCGAAACATGTGTTAAAAACTTTAAGTTTTAGATTTATATTTTTTCTATGAAATGTTTCACTTTGTATACAAAGTATACATTTTTTACAATAAAATATGTGCAAGCATTTGATATGATAAATCTTCAAACGCTTTAAATAACGCAATAATAAAAAGCCAGTATCAAAAATCTTGACAATTGATTCAGAAATCTTGTAACTTACTCCATAGTACTCCGTAAGTGGAAACAAATGAACAATCGCAATGGCAGTGGTAATGAGGCTATGAAGCGATCATCAACAAGAAAGAAAAACATTAACAACACAGTAAATTGGGTTAATTGCCATTGTGTATGACTTTCGGCCATTTAACACACGAGTCAAGCGTCAAAAATATGCATATGAGAGAGAGAGAGGCGGGTTCATATGGCACATTCTAGCATATCGGCATTATATATGGCCGCACATCAGACGCAACAATTTGCATAAACCTCCGCATCGTCTGCTGCTGTAAAAACAAATGTCATTGCAAAATTGGAAATTTATATGAAACACAGTTTGCCACCACGTTTAAGCTGGGGGCTTAACCTTGGAAGAGTTGACTACCCGTTGATGTAGTAGATGTCGAGTTATGGCATTTTTATGAAGTCAACGCCACACTCTCGGCTTATACTACTTTTCTCTCTCTCTCTCTATTTCTGGGCAATTACTCGAACTTTGAGTTTTATTGCGGCTTTAAGTTTTGTCTAGTCTCGACTACCCTTCATTTTTATACCCGCTACCCATAGGGTAGAAGGGTATTATAACTTTGTGCCGGCAGGAAATGTATGTAACAGGTAGAAGGAGGCATCTCCGACCCTATAAAGTATATATATTCTTGATCAGCGTTAACAGCCGAGACGATCTAGCCATGTCCGTCTGTCCGTCTGTCCGTCTGTGTGTCTGTGTGTCTGTGTGTCTGTCCGTCCGTCCGTATGAACACCTTGATCTCAGAGACTATAAGAGATAGAGCTATAATTTTTTTTCGACAGCATTTGTTATGTTTGCACGCAGATCAAGTTTGTTTCAAATTTTTGCCACGCCCACTTCCGCCCCCGAAAATCAAAAAAATCGAATAACAAGCGTAATTTTAAAGTTAGTGTTGCGAATTTTGGTATATATAATAATAACTATAGTAGTTATGATTCCTGAAAATTTGGTTGCGATCAGATGAAAATTGTCGAAGTTATTAAAGAAATACTTTTGTATGGGCAAAAACGCCTACTTACTAGAGGTCTTAGTTGCTTTGGCTGACAATCTGGTATATTGTGCCGTCTATGGTATATTTTGAATGCGGTACTATATCAATATACCAAATATACTATTTGGTATATTTTTAGTATTTTTGCAGTATATTCGGTATATTTTGAGAAAATTATCGCAAAATATATTTCTTTTATTCAAAATGGGTAGCGGGTATTTCACAGTCGAGTGCACTCGACTGTAGCTTTCTTACTTGTTATCTCCTCCTTCTCGCGTCTAATATCTCATCTAAACTAAACTCTTCGTCGGCGTTAAATCCATTTGGCTCTGCATGTCGCAATCTTTTTTTTTATGACTGAAATTAGAGTTCTGACACTTTTAGAAGGAAATTGCAACAGTTTTTAAAATTTTTGTAATATTGTAATTCAAAAATTATGAGTATGCCACCAAATTTTTAAATTACTTCAGTTTTGAGCTTGCTTCTATAAGAATTATTCTTTTATTTTTTATTTATATTCCATTTTATTGTTTCATATTTTCTTTTCTTTCCTTTGGTTTTCTTACATTATATTTACTTTTCTTTTATAATCTTTAATACATTCTCTACTGAATTACTTTCCTAGCAACCATTTTCTGCCGAAAGAGTATTCAATGTTCGCCTGATTGTACTTTGTTATTCTCTTCGTATTTTTACGCTCCTTTTTTTGTTATACGTGGATTTGATTCATGACCATAGTTAGCATGTCTGTTGGTTTTGGTTCTCTGTCTCTGTTTCTCCTCGATTTCTCTCTCGCCCTTTGTTTCTTTCACTTCAGCTCAGCGTGTGTGCGATGTGTGTAGGCCGCTTGAAGCATTTGTCTAAGTCGGTGTCTGGTCGAGGTCGCATTGCCAATATGTTTGCCTCAACAAAAACTGACAAGTTGATGACTTAAGCGCACTGAAGCGTTGGCACAGACAACCAGCAAAAATTGTGATCCTTCGCCATCGCCATCGCCTTCGTCCAATGGGCCAGATTGAGGACTAATCAAAAATGCTATGAAATGGAAGCACATTGTATCAGATGGAGTGTAGGTAAGCTTATGAGTTGTCAGACACATGTGTTATATGACAGCAAGTTTATTAGACATTAACAGCTGTGAAATGTTTACAAGACAAGAGACGAGTCACTGTGGACTAATCAGAAATATTTGAGATAGTTTGAAATATGTAAAAGCTTCAGCATCGTTACGGATCGATTTCCAGTTTTAAAATGCATTCGTGAGTTCACATCTTTTGCCTGATTTGTTTTCATATTTCGTCTGGCGCAAAAAAAGCATGACAGAAATCCTGTTATGCATGTCACTGCCAGTCAGACAAATGGATAGAAAAAGGGGGAGACGGACTGCAGACGAGGAAGAACTTGGCAAGTGGACGGCACATTGTTGGCTGATGGCATAACACAATACAATATAATATCATAGACTTATAGTCGCTGTCATTTGCATGGAACGTCATCCTAAGCTCCAAGCATCCTCCTTGTTGTTGTTATTGCAATTGTTGTTGTTGTTGTTATTCTTGTTATGCCTGCAGCTGAGTTTTAAGCTGAAAGTTGTTCCTATCGCTGCCCTGCTTTATTGTTTGGTTTATTGAGTCGCGTTGTCCGTGTAAAAAACAAAATATGAAAAAAATCAACAACAGAGTTATGAAATGTTTTTTATTTTTTTTTCTCCTTTTTTTGTGTAAACTGAAAAGCTGATTTACTCTACTGTTTCGTGACTATATTAAAGAGACGAGTCGAACTTTAATGCGCACAAAATAATATTTAAAGGAGATTTTCTAACATTTGCTTAGGCTATTTTTATGATTCTATTAAATCATTTCCGAGAAGAGAGTTGACCTCGCTTTAAGAGACAATAAATATGAGGCATCAAAAGTGGCTTCCCTTATGCATTAGTAAATGTTATGGCCGGTTGCTAAGCAAATACATTCATTCTCAGTGCTCCCATCCGCTCATTATAAATGCTTGACTCACTCCCCCTAAAAGAGAAAAAAAATAAAGGGCCTCTGTCTCTAGGGAATGTTTTTGTTGTTCTTGACTGACTTTCTGCTCTGTTGGTATTGCTTTAATACCTTTTTTTTTGTACTGTGTGTCCCGAAAATGTTAAAGCAAATACGAGCATAAAGCGGATATGTTTACTGAGGCCAACTCCTGCACTTCCTTCTACGTACGTAGGTTGCTTTATCTTTTCGTCTCAATTGTGTTGTTAAGCACAGGCGGGATGCACACACACTCAAGGCATACTAAATTAAGATGGCAAATGGAATTGGTAAGCAGGTTTCGACTTGACACACAAAATTGATTTAAGCTAAGTTGATTTTTATTGATTTCAGTCAATGAGCTCTTCACCTCCAAAAATAGACCTAGCAGAAAAGTGGAGACTAAGCAGACGTGTAAATGTTCACCTTTCGCTTGCTTCGATCTCGAATAATGTTGCTGTTTACCTTGTTTCAACAGCGTCGAGTATCAATATTCAAATTAAAGTTGCCTTTTCGCCTGAAGTGCTGCTTATAACCAACGTGCTGGAAATGACGCGTCTCATTTGAATACTTTGCCATTACCAGAGAACCTCTTGACTCACCCCAGCCACATGTCACAAACAGATTCTCATAATCTTCGGGCAACGCAAAGAGTGTGGTAACTTTGGAAAACTATTTGTAACAAACTGTAGAAATACACTTGGAAAGCTTTCAAACTATTTAATTTATAATTTAAGAATTTCGAGCTATGTATATACATATAATAATTGCTTAAGTAAGAAATTTATAAAATAAATTTCTTTCACTGAAATCTGTTGGAATAATGTAAGTTTGATTAATATTGATCTGGTAACATTAATTAACAGTGTTCTTTCTGTAGGCACTCTTATGTAAGTTGAGCTATTATGTTAACATCCCTTCTAATTCTTTTTTCTAATAATCATTGCTATTGGCGCTTTATCTTTTATATTTTAAGCCGAACTTTACAATCACATTTTATAGGGCAACTTTATACCCTTTTTGCACTTCTTTTAATTAAAGTTCCGCTAACAAAATCCAATTAACATTTAAAAGCGTATACAGTTTTCGGTTGCGGAAAACGGAATCTAGATCTTATATTTTTTTTTGGAGGAGACAAACGGAAAAACGAAATCAACAAAATCATAATAAAAGGGCCATAACAGCGCTGCCAAATGGAAAGCATCCTGTATGTGGAGCGGCAAGAAATAGCGTCAAACTGAACATTGTGACAATGTTTCAATGGGCCAAGCGAAGACTTTGCCGAAAAAAGCAAAAAAAAACGAAAAATTGAAATGCAAAAAGCAAAAAAGCAAACAAAACAACGTTTAGATAACCGCAACTAGAGCAAGGGAGAGTGAGTGGGAGACAATAATGGCAGAGAAACCGGAAATAGACGAGCAGACCCTCAGCCATGCCAGCACAGTTTGTTGCGTATAATGGCGGCTTAAATGTGGCATGTGGCAAGCGGCGTGTGGCATGTGTGGCATGTTGTTGTTGCTGTCCTGCCACAAGTTCATTGCAAATAAAAATAAATATATTCAATATGTGAATTTATGCAAAGGCCAATGACCAAAAAAATACGCATTGTAATTCTGATTATAGCCAAGTCAAGCCAAGCCAGAGGCCAAAGCAAACGCAAAAGCTGCTTTCGACCAAAAGTCAACCATTTCCCGGTGGTCGGTCTTTCAGTCGAAAACTTTCAACAAATTGTTATGGGCTATGAAAAGCGAAATATTCGCTTGAATACGAAAACGTATTGACCAGGTACGAAACTCAAACGAAATACTTGCGAGTAACTTTTCGAATTGTTATGGTTGTTATTCAGTCACATATTTATTGATTTAAACTCAATTACGTCGTAAAATCGCGTCGATTTGCGACTCCAATTTGGTTGTAAAGTCGAAACAAGTCAATCACTCACTCAAGAAATTGGTAAATAAACTTAAAAGTGCGCGCCGCATACCACAAATGACTGCGAGTATTCGAAAAGCAAACATTCACAACACTCACTCACCAACACACTCACAGAAAATGACTTTGGAAGGGGGGCAATAAAATATCATAAAAATCCACAAACAATAAACCTGATCGACAACAACAGTGTGGCGGCAGATGAGAGCAATTGCAAATGTTCAACCATTTATTTGTTGGTGAACCGCTAGGAGACTAAAGAAGGAGAGATACCCTGTAATTTTATGCTTATGAAAAAGAAAAAATATTAAAATAATTTTCTAATAAAGAGATTACATTGATTGGATCCAGTTTCAGAGATTTCTTATTGAATTGTATAATATATAATATAATATTAATTTGTCTTATTTTCGTTCCAGTATTAGCAACAATAAAAGCTTCATTGGTCAGCTCAAGATCTTTGCTTAAATACCTACAACACATATTTTAGAACTGAAAGCTTAATATTGTTTTATTTTATATTTATTACATTATTGCTCCCTTCAATTTAAAAAGTGACTGTCAAGATAACCTTATGTGGAGCAGGATAAATTGAAATTACAAAATTAAATTTTGAAAAACTTCGTTATAATTTTATTTGATGCATATCAATAAATACCTGACTAATCATTTACCTTTGGCTTGAGAAAATAACCATAATATATTTGAAAATAATGTAAATATTTGAATTCGTTATTGAATGTTATTCTTAATAATTATATAGTTTTTTGGATGAAGATTCCTTTTAATTAAAAGAAGTACCTTATTAAAATAGAATCACGTTAAATCTTTGCCATAAATGTTTTTTAATTTATTTATTTTTCATAATTTTTATTTTTATTTGAAAATCATTTAAAGTATTTTTAATTATTACATATTTCATATGCTCTTTTCATTTTAAATTCTCAGGGTATATTGTAAACGCCTGCACATATTTGGTTTATGGCTCTGACGAGACGTTTTCGATTTGCGGCCAAAAGGGCAAGAGAAAAGGCTAAAAATGTACTAATACTTACTATAGAGTAAAGACTGTGGAGCGGGGGCGAGATGAGCTGGTAAATTAAGCATTTTATTAGCGCCACTTGGTCAAATTGAAATGTACGTACATATATAATAGATACACACAACTATAATGTGTGTGAGTGTGTGTGGGAGAGAGAGAAAGCAGCCTAATGTGGCCAGCATGTGTGAAATATCAGCGACCAATTTATGGCGCTTGTGCGGGCCTGACTTTTTGTTTATAAATAGCAGCCAACATACACACACACATACACACACTCGCACACCTCCCGCTGGCAACGTCACCAAATTAAATTTAATGAGCAAGCGTTTGGCCAAAAAGAAAAGGTTCACTCAGCAATGCGTCTAAATCAAATTAACGTGCATTACCAAATAGTCACAATGCGGGGCAAAATAAAAAGTTAAGGGAAGGGTAAGAGCTGTGGAGTATTGACTCTGCACATAATTCTCAGTCTTGTGTCTCGCAAATAATACGCATAAATTTGCTGTAATTGTGACAAGCTGTGTCCCCAAATCAACAAAAGATGCCACGTGGCGAGATATAAAATATAAAAATATATACAACAGCCTGGCACAGGCGGTGTAAAAGTGAAAGCCGAAATATATTGCCGGTCGACTGTAAAGAACCTTTGAAAATTATATTTTTATTAAAAATGCCATTGGCAATTTGGTTTATTGGCTGGGAAGAGACATTGAAGATGACGAGCAGACGGAGAACTGGCAACGTTTTTAATGAAAATATAAAAAAATGTGTGAAATTTGATTGGGAAATGTTCGTAATTTTCATGGAAAACGAACTTAATTAAGCCTCAATACAAATTCTCGCACTTCCCCCGCACTTTTTTTTTTTGCTATTTATAGCCAAAATATTGCCTTCGATTGTTTTCACATCAAACAAACGCCTAATCGTATTGGCCAGGCTCGCATTTGGTTGGCTCTGGCTATTAACCCAGCACATTTGTTACCGCAGCAAAACTATAAATAATGCGTAGAAAATATGGCAAGCCATAAGTAAGTATGCATGCAAAAAGTTGGCCACACCCAGACAAACAGACACAGCCACTCCATCAGCTGTTGTGCAAAACTCCAAGTCATAAATCAAAGTTAATGGCAACGATTAATTTCTGGCTCGTTTTTGACAAAATACTGTAACAACTGCCACGCCCCCTTACAAAAAGTGAACGAGAAACTTTTACTGTGGGCGGTCTGCTCACAAATTAGTCAAATTAAAATGCTGCTAAAAGGTTGATTGCCAGCGGTGGGATGAGTCAACACAGCATTGCAGAGCAACAACTCCGTCTCTCAGTCTAGCTGAAATAAAATTCAAATAGACAGTTGCAAACAAACTCGTATATCACACACGCCTGGCTGGAGAGCAGAGACAGAGAGAGATAGAGAGAGGAAGGTATAAAATTTTGTCAGTTGCTCAGCCTAAAGGTATGCAACACTTTTTTCGTGTGATGAACGAGATGAATTCGCTGTCAAGTAAATACGTGTTTCACGCTCAACATTAATTCATAGCAAGAGCACACTCAAAGGTATCGATGGCTGTGTGCATTAGGCTGATTGCCCAACGACTATGAGTAATCGTTGTGGCATTCATACATAATATTCATGCAATTTCAATCATTTTGACGGCTCAGTGTTGGCCATGTTCTACAGGCTGACGGTGCTGCTGCACCTATACAACGGGTTAAGCAAAGTGCTTGGACTTAACACATTTAATTTGCAGGCAAATAAACAGCAATTCTGTGAATGGCGTTTTGGATGGATTTATGCATGGATTTGGCATTGGCTTTTCGTCTGTCCAGCTTGTGTTTTCGGCTGCCTCGAGATGTACAGACAATGGATGAAGTGTGCGCTTGATCTTCGCATACTTACGAATATTATTATCTATGTCTTTCGATATTGCGGAGCAGCAGTAAGCAGCTGGAATCTGTTGCGAAATCAACGAAGTTTATGTGAGCTGTTGAATCTCTTCATTTGCATCGGAAGAATGCATTTGAAACTCTTCGGGATACCTGTAAAGGTGAAATTAAAAAAGTTGGTTATACACTGGATTCGCGAAATATTTGTTTGGATTTGTTTCTGCCCCGTAATGAAGTGGTCACTTGCTTGGTTGCAAGTATATTTCGCTCGCTGTACCATACTCGATTGCCTCGTGGATTTGGCCACGTTTCTACATTTTCATTTTGTGCTCTCTTTAAGCCAACGTTTGGATAATTGCGTTGAGCGGTCAAAGAGAGAGCAAACCTTATATGTGGAATACTATAAAAAACTAGTTAGACTTCGTGTCAATATGCAGAAATTGTGCTGGGCAGCTTACTTAACAAGACTAATCATATCCGTGCTGTATATTACTCAGTGTGGTTATCAACTGTACTGGCATAAGGATTTTAGATCTGTTGTGCACTTGGCAGGCTTTAATTTATTGTTAGCCAATATCTGGCCTATTTTGAAATTGATTAGACTTATCGAAGGAATGGAACGTAAAATATTCGAACAATTATACCATTATGAGTTGCTGAAATCGCTCAGATTATGGAACAGTTCACGAAATTTACGGCTGATAAAGGTGAGTTTTATTGATGTACATTTTGATTTAACAAATTCAATATAAAATATAAAATTCTTTTAGCTGGATCTGATGCAATTGAAACGTTGCACGTTACAGGAGAGAGTCATCACCGTCTACAACTGCATTGCTGTAAGGCGTACTTTGGTTCTGGACATGATCGATTTTGTATTTGTCAACAGTCTGTTGATTATCAGTTTCAGCATTAAATATTCAACAAATGACTTACAGATATTTAATTCAAACAAATAACATAGTTGTCATAACTTGAACTTTTTATTATTATAAATTAAATTATACAGAATGAGAAAAAAATATAATATTAATGCATACAATTTAATTATTTTTATATCTGCTACATATAGGGTAGAACAGCATTATAACTTTATTTATGTATGTAACATGCAGAAGGAGGCATGTCCGACCCCATAAAGTAGAGATCAAGAATATAAAGATCAGGGTCAACAGACGAAACAATATTCAAGCCATATCCGTCTGCCCGTATAAAACAGTTGTTCTTAGAGACTATAATATAGACCTATAAATTTTATAGTTTGCACGCAAATGGAAAAAAAATCGAATAATATGCGTAATTTGTGAGCTAGATACAGATAATAATAAGTACAGCATTCTTGTAAGTTTGGTTGCGATCATATTAAAATTGTACAAGTTATTTAAGAAATACTTTCGTATGGCAAAAAGTGCCTACTACAATCTGGAACATATTTTACTCATTGGAATATATAGATTGTAGTACTAGATCGTTATACCAAATGTAGCCTTCTGCATATTTTAGTGTTTTTCGGTATATTGATTCGGTATATTTTAAGAATAATACCGTTCAATTTTGCTTTTATCCAAAATGGGTAGCGGGTATCTCACAGTCGATTACACTCGACTGTAACTTTATTATTTGTTTTTATAGAAAACATTTTTCAACCATTTTACAAAAGCAATTTTACCTGGCTTATTTTCTTTTTTCATGTTTGTACTTGCATTTTTATTCGATTTTGTGTACAAATAATATTTGTTGACATAAAGAGATGGTTGAAATTGTAAATTAAATTAAATTATTTTTACCAATTGGATATTCTACAAGTCAGTCTGTACGGATAGAGCACTTTTTACTCTAATTATTATAATATTTTAATAATATTATTTTATATAATATTCGGTAATATAATTAAATGCAGTTAGATAATTCTCTTTTCAATATCCGTTTGTCATGCTCTCTCATATATTGACTTTCTGTAATAGAAATAAATTTGGTGAATTGGCATTCAATTAGTAAAATTGTCTATTAATTCGATTTATGGTACTTATCCTAATTAAATTAAGTTCTTTGTTCAGTTAGCTTTCAGTTTCAGTGTCGTTCATATTTAGCAAGATGATAGTAATACTTAACTTGCTCCATTTTTTGACCAAATTGTTTGGCATAAGCGAGTTCTACTTTGATCGCCACAGACAGAAATTTCTAACATCTGGATGGTTTCGTGTCTGTGTATATATTGGACATTATGTTACTATGGTGCCGTGGGGTTTCATTGTAATTGTCAATAATATTTGTCATTCACCTGATTGCCCGCATTTTGAAGGAAGCGTGTGGACTTACATAAAAATAAATAACTTAAGGCTTCTCATACAAGTCATCGGATTCTCAACAAGTGGATTTATTCTACTTAATCAACGGGAAAAAGTGTTAGAAGCTTTGAACTTGTTTGTTCGCCTTGCTAAAATGCATATGGAGTACTTTGGAAAACCAGTTTCGATGTCATTCGGCTACCTCATACTCCATTTAATACGCGAGTGTCATGCATTCAATTTGCTTTCCACGCGCATTATTTATGAAAATTATTACATATTTATGATATTACAAGTGCGATCAGTGTTAATATTCTTACTGAGCGATTTCGCAATATTTCTCTTGAATAACTTGCTTAAGTCCTTAAAATTCAGCTTCTATCAGAACATAAAACTGAGTAAAGTAAAACGTTCTCTTTGCTTGAAATACTTTGAAGAATTTCTGAACTTACGCCAAAGTATCCAGAAATTATTGTGGCCTGCTATTATAAGCCGATTAATCGCAGATATAATGCTTGCAGCTCAAAGTTGCCTGGATTATTATTTTTTTGGTCTAAGTCCATTATTTGTCATTGTTCAGTCAAACGTGCTTCATATAGCGAAAATAACCCGAGATATCGATATGCTAGAGCATCAGATATTAAGGGATTTATATGAATATGAATTTCTCGAGTCTTTAAGACGGCCAAATACCACAAAGAGTATGCGTTTTTTAAGGGTAAGTTAATGATGACTTCTACTATTTATTATAGTTAGTTTTAATTTGATTTTTCTAGTTGAAACAGCTGATACTTAAACGCAACTGTCGCAATGAATGTTCAATAACCATCTTTAATTACACGTATTTAAAGCACAGTTTGACGCTGGAGATTATGGATTTGATTTTCAATTATAGTTTTCTGGTAATAAGTTTTAGCTTGAAGCTGGTTGGTAGTAAGAAAGCAATTTAGAAAAGCAAAAATTTAATTTTTTGAAAATAATTAATCTGGTTTTTAATATTCCTATTGAACTTTAACCAAAAATTTTTATTTTATTTCATTAAAAATTTTATTTTTCTCTTTTATTTATCTCTTCAAAATTAACGGATATGTTTATCAGAGCAAATATGTATATTGTATTCAAATTTCATTAGCTTATGCAAATTAATTGAATGAAGCTAACGTTCAAATAACGAAATAAATATCAAATATTGTACAAATTCAAACAAAAAATGGCATTAACTTTTTTTCGTTTTATCAATTATTCAATGTTGCAAATTGTGTGGTAAGTGGCAACTAAAATTAAAAGCCAAATAAGAAAATTCAAAAATGATTGAAATCAATAACAAAACCTTTGCTGAGAGACAATTGCATACATATACATTTTAATGGAGCAGCTCTTCCTATAAATTCATGAATTCTATCTGCCATGCAGGTGGCCTAATAAATGCAATATAAAATATCGCTGTTGTAGTTTCAGTTGCAGTCGCATTGCCACCAAGTTCGATTCGTATTAGTTGCGCTTGACTTCAACTGCGACGGCGACTGAGACGACCGTAAAAATGTGTTGCAGGTGGCAAGTGATGAGGGTTTGGGTGTGTGTGGAACAGACAGACAAAAAGACTCCCTCGATGAAAGAATTGGTAATTGCAATTTTGTGCGCTCACGTTTGCCCCTTGGTTATGACTTTATTTACACTTGAACTTAAAATTGTGGCACGCACAACCACTTATCATAAGCGCTTGCTTGCAACAAGTTTATACGTGTGTGCCTCTTGTGATTATATTTTTATTTGTTTTGTATTCTTATTCAATTAAATTTCAACAATAAAAGATTAGATTAGAAATTATTTCAAGAATTTTTGGTCATGTAAGTAAGAAGTTAATTTAACTATTTAAATAATTGAATTTATTTTTCTGTTATAGTTATTAAAATGTATCATATCATACTAGTATAAGTTTTATTTATTATATAGAAAACCCTTTCATTATTTAATATTAGGATAATTGAAATAATTTTTGTAAAAGTACAGTTTGATTTACTTAAATAATGCAGTTTCTGCTGACGGTTGACTTCGTTATGACTGCTGCTGCTTCTGTTCTGATGATTTACTTCTCACGACTGTTGTTCGACTTCATAACGACTGATTATACCGATAGTTTAGTGCCCATCGACCAACTACTACCAACCAACTAATACCGATAGCGTCTATCCACTCGACCTCCACCTCTGTTACAAAAATGTAATGAATTGAATAATTATCATTGTTATCATAAGAAAAAAAGTTTATTATGGCTTATGTAAATTACGTATACGTATCGTAGTCAACTCAATGGACGATTTTACATTTAAAAAAATATTAACTTTTACTTGATCCGCATAGTTTTTAATATATTCTGCTGCTCTTCGCAATCCCTCTATCTTAGCACCTTTTGTTGTTCACTTTGTGCGCGGTCAAACGTTTTGTAATCGCTCACTTCACTTCAACAGTTAAACATTTAAGTTTAATGCGAGCATTGGGAAATATTGGTAGTGCGATTTTGTAGTTCGCGGGTGGCGAGAAGTGGCATTAAAGCGGCAGCAGCTGAGCATCGCATAAATATTATACTTTGTATTTAGACAAATTTGTTGTTTTTTTTTTTGGGAGCAAGCGCGCGCGTTTGGGGTGAAATGCCTAATCACACTTTTAGCCTTTTTGGTCGCTGGCAATATATATCAACGAGATGGATGTTATTTGATGATCCCAAACTGTTGAGAAAGGGAACGAAGCATCCTTTGAGCTCTTCACATCAATTACGTTGAATGTTTTTGTGGCTCCACAGCCACACACCAAACAAAAAAACAAAAAAACAGAAATGGAGAAAAGGGGAACCAGCTGTGGCGTCTGTTGCCAACCCTGTTCACAATTGAACAAATGCGAGTTCGAGCATTGAAAACTCTCGAGTCAAGGGGAATCCTGAATTTCCAAGAGATGGAAACGGGTAAAAAGGGGGAACAGGGAAAGCGGCGGCCAACAAATTCGCGCCATGTGAGCTTGGGCTTGTGGTTCGCGTTGGTCTTTTTCATGCTCGCTGATTTCATTTCCAGCAAATCGTTTTCTCATTCGTTTTTTGCGTTTTTTGTATATTTTTTTTCTCATTTTACGGCGCGTTGCTCGTTGGTCAAAAGAAGTTGGCCAAGCATATAAATTAAATGACGGTCGAGCGTCGAGTGTTGAGTGTTGAGCGATTGAAATTAGGCTATCTAAAAATTGAGTTCAAATGCAATGCGCTATTTCTATTGCATACCTTGCGGCCTTTGTCGTTTTTCCTGCGCTCCGCTTTGGGAGCAAATTTGTGAAATGTTTTGTCCCAGACTCGACCACATTCCATACAGCGCAGCGCTGTGCTGTCCTGTGTTGTGCATTCCCTTGACTTGACTTCGCTTGTGCCACATTTTCAGCTACATAAATAACATTTAAAGCAGCCAAAGTACGAATACGCTTGGCACATATATCAGGAGGTTGCAGTAGGTCCATTGGAATGCTGTAATGCATCGTAGTCTGTGCTTAAATTATGGCAGGCATTTGGCCACGTTGTTCAATGAACTGCCGCACGAAACAAAGAGACTAAGCTTAGCACACAAAAGGAGTGCCTAAACCGAGAAGAATGCACGCAGTGAACAGAGCAAAAGCAGCTCGAGGTGTGTTTAACTCATTTGAATAAGGTAAAAGTAAAGTTGTGTTTAATTCATTTGAATATGGTAAAAGTTAAAGCTGCACTTTAAAGCAAGCAAGGGAATCGTGCCAATTAGCTGTCAACGCAATTGTCGCCCTCCAGTGGCATATTAAAACTACATAAAGTATCCCAAAATAGCATTTAGTGTGCCATGTGTGTGTGTGACAATTTAATGCATGCCAAATTGTGCTATCAACAGTTGTCACAGACCTTGAAAGAAGCAAAAGGGGGAGTCTGTAGGCTGTGGGGTCTGCGGCGGCAGCGGTGGCGACGCCGTGTTGAGCGTGCTGAGAGCCCAAGCGTGGTGACCTCGGCACGTGTAGTGTCAGGTAAAACGAAAACGAGAGCAGAGCAGAAAAAAATTGTTGGCCAAGTCTTTGGTTGGCTGGCACGCTGCGATACGCTGTTGACCTGGACGTGGACGTGGATGTGGCAGGTGTGCTGTGTCAATCTTTGGGATGCCATGCAAGAGTTGCTGTCTGTCAGCCATCGCCGTCGCCGACGACGACGACGAATGTCAACAAGAGCGTACATCAGCGAGTTGTCGTCATTGTCATTAGAGTTGCTGTCAAAGCCGCATGCACATATTGGAAATTGGGTAGCCGGTAACCAAGGGGAGTCAAGCTTACATTCCTCCAGTCTATCTCTCTCGCTTCGGTATGTGTGCAGTTATGCAAATGATGTGCAAGTCGTGGGCAAGCTTCAAAGGGTTTGTCAGTCAAGAAATGGCTAACATAGCGAATGCCGATGCCAATGCCGAAGTCACATAGAGTGTGGGAACAATAAGCGAAAACCTGCTCGTAGTTGCTGAGTTAATGCATGGTTGGCTGGCAGCAATGCAAGCTAGCGGAAATTGTTTAACAAAAGCAGGAAATGTTACACATACACACTCAATTACACAGACACGCTGCACGACTTCAATCCTCTTTTCACTCCTCCCTCCCGAAGCAAGTATAACATTACGTATACGCAGCGTATTTTGCCCGCTTTAGTTGCGGCATGTGTTGACAACACTTTGCAATTGGGTTAATTGTACATTCGCTCGCTTTGACTCGTTAGTGGAGTGCATGTGTGTATGTTACAGCATTTTAAATGTGGGTCATTGGGTTGAATGTCGAGCGGGTTGTTTAGCTGCCGTTCAAAACGAGCATTTAAATGCGTCAATTTGCTAGCTCAATTCACATTCACCACCAAAGTCAACTAGACACAATATTGCCGCTAGCTACTCGTTGCTTCTGCACGCGTTACTCATCATTCGGTACTCGTCACTCATTACTAGTCACTCGTTACTCGACACTTGTTACTCGTCACTCGTTACTCCTCACTCGTTATAACTAACATGTTACAATTCACTCGGTACTCGTTGCTCGATACTAGTTGTTCGTTGCTCGTTACTCGTCACTCGCTTACGCTCTGGCGAACACAAACTATCTCAGCTCTCGCACGTGCTGGCATCATTTGCTGCTTATGCACCACTTGATAGCTCCTCCCCAACTTTCTACATATGCAAATATATTACGTGATTTCTTTTAGAGATTTGCTCATAATGCAAACAACTAGTCGAATGCTCGAAGAGTTTGAATTGAGCTAACAAAAACTATGCAAATGGGTTAAGCAGAGACTGAATACGCTCCACATTTCCACCCCTGTTGATTTATGATATTGCAACTTAATGTCACAGTATTAACCCCATGGGTCATGTGAGTGTTTTTTCCCTCCAGCGAGAAAAGAGATTCTCCGTCTCAGTTGTGGGCCAAAATAAACAATTATGTTGCTGCATAAGGCATTTACTTAACCTGTTTTAATGTTTATGCCTCGCAATTAAATGTTAATTAGCACGTTGTTGCATTTTATGTTCGAATCATAATTAAAATTCATTTAATGAGGCCGCAAATTTGCATAGTTAATGGCAACGTCAATGCCACGCCCTCTGGCCACGACGCTGCTGATAAATGCTGAATCAAAGCCCAGCACACAAAAAAAAAAAAAAATCTGAAAAAAGTGGGAAAAATCAACGACGGAAGTCATTTAAAACACATTTCATCGCCTGATTTTGCACAAAGTTGCTGTGTATTTTAAGTGTAGCAAGGAATGAAGTTGAAAGCGGGATTTTTGGGGTAGGGGCAAGAGAAAGAACAGTGGCATATGCGGCATGCAATTTGCATTAAGCGTACATGAAACAAAATGGCGTGTAATTTAAAATGAATTAATGAACCAAGCAATTTATAAAAGGAACAAAAAAAAGTATAACCTAAAGACGCCGTGTGCCGATGGCCGATGGCCGATTCGCGATAAGCGAACAGAAGTGAAGGCGGGTGGGAAATTGTAAATTTGACACGTAAATGAAAATGAAAATGACCAGCAAATGACAGGAAGGAAGGAAATTGCACTTAAGTCGCGATTTCATCGATTGAGGACAGCTGCTAATGAGCTCAAGAGTTAGACGACGAAGTTAACTCAACACAGAGTCGCATATATACATCGACACTACATGTATATTACTCGTATGTAGACTGACCTCGCTTTAAGAGCCAGTATTTTCTTTTTATTAGAAGCTAACTCCATTTTTATTGGCCTTAGGTCAGCATTTATGGCAGCACTCTGAAGTCGCCACGGTGCGTATGAGCAATCTGAAGCGATGGCTTTAAAATTTGATGGCTGCACCATAAAATTTGCTGGCACTGTGATTCTGAACAGCCATTTCAGATGCTCTACTAAACTATTAATTTACGCATGGCAGCAAGTGAAGTGACAAAAAGAGAGTGGAAAAGGAAGCGGGAAATGTTTGCTGAGGCTGCGGCTGGCTGCAACTTTTTAACGCATCAACTTAATGTGCTTCAGCTAATTTGGTTTTTATTAAGAGTCTCCGCCTCGTCACTCTCAACACATGTCACACGCACTTTGCCTCCTCTTCTAGGAGAAAGAGCAGGCCTCAAGTGCCGTGTCTGAGCACTGACAGCAGCAGCAAGCAAGCAACAGCGGCGTACAGTTTATTATGCTGTAAATATTGTAAATAAAAAAAAAACGAGACAAGAGAGAGCAGAGCACGACTTACAACATACTCTGTAGCCAAAGGCAGTGTTTCGAATTTAATTAAAAATATGTTTGATTCAATTAAGCATGGCAATTCCTGCTGAGATTACAGCTGCATTTCCTTCTTAACCCACAGATTAAGCAGAGCATTAACAATTCGCCTTGCACTCCGCAGGATATGCAGTATGGTTGCTGTTGCTTCTGCTGCTGTTGTGGCATATCCTTGCTGTCTGCCAGCCTGCTGCCTGCTGTTTTTTAATGCAGTTTCCTTTTCCCGGCACCGTTCGCAATACGCTTAAAAATGTTAACAGCGCTTAAATAAAAAAGACAGCATGTTGATGGCGATGGGCGAAGCCAATGTGGCTTTAAAAATTAACAGCATTAATAAACAGTGAAATATTTGTGCGGCCGCAGAGGCAAAACCTTTATTTATATTTGCCACACTTTATTTATAGAAGAGCACAGAGAAAAAACAAAGCGAAGGAAAGAATGAGAAACACACACAAATTAAATAATTTAATGAAGACTAATTAGATTTCTCTACTGCGCCATCAAATTACGAGAGCCACTCATCATTGCATTTGCCAATAATAATATTAAGCATACGCCACCAAATTGGCTTATGGCTAATTATTTATTTACATAGACAGCACACACACACACACTCATAGATAGACACACCCACACACCTGTGGGCAATGGATAAAGGCAAATAGCATTGCGTTTTGACGTCACGAATGGATTTAAGAATCCATTGACACATTCATAAATCGATGGCTGATTTATTATCAATAATTGCTTTTGATTGCTTTTCTTTTTCTATTCGCAGAAGATGCACCCATAAACAAAAAAGCAAACAAAGCACGCGAAACAACGCAAAGAACGTGAACAAGAGCGCATAATTTGTTTATAAACAAATGCGCAGCCGACATAAAAGCAAAAACTGCGGCCAACATCAGACAGACACACACCGTATCCACACAAAGCAATTGCTAATTGCTAATGGCTCGATTTGGCATTTAAAAAACAATTACAATAATATTAAATAATAAATATAGTACGCACGTTCAAACATAGACAAAAGCACTTTCAACATGCATAACACTAACAGACGCCGGCCACCCACATGCCCAGCAACAAGAGCAACAACAACAACAACTGTTAACAGCCACTGTTAAGAGCGGGTTAACAGCGCTGGAAGCCGACTCCGAAAGGAGCAACGCGTTGCTGCTTCGGTTTCGTAACAGAGAGCCGACAGACAACGCAACCGTCTCGCTCTCGCATGCCGAACAGCTGTTTGGCGTGGGCCTGGCAGAGCATCATCATTAACATTATCATCATTAACAGAGAAACAGCAACAGCAACAGCAGCAGCAGCAGCGCGTGTACACGCAGATGATGTTAATATGCCAGCGGCTTCTTTAGCGGCTTCAGTCGTTGCCTGTCAACAAAGCGAGGCGCACGTGTGCACGAAAGCCAACGCTTGGCAAAAAACTTCCGTTACTCCAACGCCCCAACAAAACAGAGCGAAGAACAGACGCGTAAAGTTCTTATTTTAATACCGAAAGCAGAAACGCCAACGAATAACAATCAGTGGAAAAATTATGATTTTTGATGTGTGCGCGCATTCATAACAAATAAATAAATAATAGAAGATCAAATGATGTGGAAATTGTGGGGAAAATTTACTAAGGCAAGTGAAATTCCCCGAAACTGTCGAGTGACAACAAGATAAATGCTAATGCTCACAACTCACTTGAATAAAAGAAGGAAAAAACAGGCACATCATCGTCATCATTATTTGATTTAAGAAACAATATTTTAAATTCGAAGCAACAACTGTGTGTGTTTTTTTGCTGCCCGGGGCACATGACAAAAGTAAAACATAAAAATCTGAAATATTTATAAACGACAACAAAACGAATATCTTGTTAGATTCCCAGCAACGACAAACAAAGAACAAACAACAGTCAGACAGACGGCAGGATTGGAGTGTGGAAAGTGAAGGAAAGTTCGAGGTAAATATTTATTATATCCACAACACAATAAATCAGCTTTAACATGAACTCACAACTGCAGAGAGTGCGTAAAAAACACACACACTAAACACATAACAAAAAAATAAATATAAAAAAAGTGTCAAATTTATGCGAAGCGGTAAAACGAAACTGCCGGAAATTTATATGGCTTATAAGGCGGAGAAACGGGGGACCAAAACTTACAGGACACAAAAACCTTAAGCACACTCTGTTCTGTTCTTCTTCAAGGATCTTTGTTTGCCTTTGTAATTCTATGCCAATTGTGTGCGTCTGCAAATAAACTCGATTTATTCATACTTTTTGCGAATTAGTTTTTAATTGCACAGTAAACAGGATATAGAACCCTTTTAAGCTAATTTGGTTGTTATGACAAGAAGATGAAGAAAACAGTTCTATTCATAGCATCTGACAATTTATGAATAGACTTTGATAATCATGAAATAATAGGAAGATGAATTTTCTATCAGACTCTGTGAGCAAAAAATTATTGAAAATATAATACAGCTAAATTTAAATGAAATTGCAACTAAAGCCCACAAAGAAAATTAAGGTCGAGTTTCTTTATTTCGTATATAAAACCTGAAATTGGTTAAACCCAATATTAATTTATTATTTGACATAATTGAATATTTATTATTGACTATTATACATACAATGCATGAAAACTAATAAAATTAAATTAACTAAAATAAAAATGAAGAATGAATATAATGTTGTTCAAAGTTTATTATGTATATTTATTGCCGCATTGATTTTTCTAACATTTTTGTATTAATTAAAGACGGTTAATTGGATAATCAACTTGATCTATAAAGCGATTCATATAAAAATCTTTAAGAACACATTATTATTCCGCTAATGTTGTACTAAAAAATTATTTTTATAGTTCTCATTTTCATGAGCTTTAAATTCGATTGGAAATAAAATGTGTCTCTTAATTTCGCCTAAAAACTATATATTATTCGGAGCAATAAATTGGATGATAAAGCAAATCATACATATAAATATCTTTGATTGCATGTGAATATTACTTTAATGTTACACTACCTTAATAGTTTCCAATTCCATGAGCTTTAAATTCAAATAAAAACATTAAGTATGCCACTAAATTATGATATTCGATTATTATATGTGAAGTGTGTAGTAAAGTGAAGCAAAAATATAAAAAACGCTTACGAAATAAGCTAAAGCACAAGGCAGCCAGCTCAAGGCCACACACAATTTTCATTGTGAGGAAGCTCAAAGGTTGCGTCGTTCGCTGTGTGCCAAGACGTTGATTCAATGCATTTGTGTGTTCTCTGCCAGGAAACTCATATCCCCTATGACGTGAAAATTTTGACAGTTTACATATGGGGAAATTTGTCAAAAGTGCTGAAGCAAGGGATGAGAAAGCATTCTAAAAGAACAAAAAACGAATGCCCCTTCCGTTTCCGTTGCCAGCTGTCAAATAAAAAGTGCTGCATACTTTTCGGGGCAGTCAAAGCAAAGTGTTAAAGAGAGCGAAGCCACAAAAGGGCATTGAAACATGAAATAGCAGTTAAATTAATAAACAGATCTAGAGTATGAGCAACATAGAGTAAAGGGAAGAACTCAACACGATGAGTTAAATAGTAAAATAGTAAATTAGAGAAATGGAGAAGTTGTTGCCTGGGGTTTGCCAGACACACAACCCTGCCGCAAACTCAATGCAGATAATTAAATGTAATTACATAATGTGTTTGTATTTGTATTTGTGGCTGTAGCTGTGGTCCATTGTCTGCCCCTCAATGTGTGTCTGTGTGAACTTGGCTTTGGTTGTGTGCGCAATGGCGTGCTTATCACCCACAACAGCAAATTCCCAACATCAACTACAACGAAATTCATATTTCACAAAATGTGCGCAGCGAAATACTCTACAACAATAATTACAAGTGTTCACAGACTCATTGAGAATAAAATATAAAAAAAAACTGTTAACTACAATCATCGTAACTCTATATTCTATGTCAGTTGATAGTTTATGTGGTTTGCATAATTATCAAATCGGTGCAAACTGAATGATTACTCTTTCCACTGTTTGACAAAGTAATTAAATTACAGCAGCACACAATCACACATTCTGTATCACAGTGTGTGTGTGTGTGTATGTGGATGAGGGCATAATGTGGCCTAATGTCTGATAAAAGCTTATAATGATGACGTGCCGTCGATGGCCCCCAAAAACCCCGATAGGCGGCATTCGCCTGGTAGCGGCAAAGTCAATAAAATGTAATTAAATCGACATTGTTATCAGCAACACACATACACACACACATACAGTCACCCACTTATGTGTACACATGTTTAGTTTTAGCCAAAAACTATTATTGCATTATTTTCAATATAAAGTTTGTGGCATTTTTGGCACAAAGACATTCCGTCAATCGCCTCATAATGTGTTAGTTATTGATCTCCATCAACATATAGAATTTTGCAATATATTTCACAACAGTATAAAAAAGTTTACCATGCGAAAAGGCAAATAATGAGCTCAAAGCTGCGTATAACAAGAAACTTTTTAATAAAACTTGGCAGGACGGCAACAAAATAAAAAACAAGCAAGAATCTCTCTTCTTCTTCATCTTCAATACATATAAAGGTAATTCATGGCAAGAACGGAAAATCGACGAAACTAAAAAACTAATTTATGCGCACAATGCTCGCTTTCCACCCACTTGAAGGCAGCAGTGTAGCAACGTTCGATGAGGCTGGCTGGCCAACTTGGCGTGAAGCCCGGCTTGGGCCTGCCAACTAGTTTCGAGGATGGCGGCAAAGTTTGCAATTCAAACGAGAGCAGCTCATTTCCATTTACCTTCTTCTTCGCTTTTTGTTTTGCTCTCTTTGTTCGAATCTTTAGCCACACTTCAGCAACTGCTGCTCTTTTCTTTTTTTGCTTTTGTTTTGTTGTGTGTATTTGATTAACAATTTTCCATTGCGGCCCTCGAAAGTTGGCTATTGACATTACCAAACGGCTGACGAAGAAAATGGAAACCCTTCAATCTTCAGTCGAACCCAACGGATTTTAATTGAAATTTCAAACCCAAAAAAAAGGTGGTTAAAAAGGATTGGCTAAGTGCTTTGGCTAAGCACGTAAATTAAAACGCCTTTTCTTAAAGGTAATTTTATAATTTAGGTCAAATATCAATATCTTCTCAACTTAACTTGAATTACCATTATTTAAAGGCAGAATCGAGAGCAATTGCAATTCAGCAAATTACACAATTCGGTGTACAAATAAACCTTTTGCCCACAGTCATCCTCAGTTCAAGAGTCAGTCAGGCATCGACAGTCCAAACGTATCTTGCAGTTCACTCTTGTCTGACCATGTGGAGTGCAGTTTTGTGGAAGTTTCATTACAAAATTGCCATCTGCATGAAAAGCAATGCACTCGTATGTCCCCTCTAAATGGAAAAAATCAAATTTCTGGCTTTAACTTGACTATCTGAGAGTTACTCTCAGCTTCATTGGCTGAATATTGTAGCAGAGTTTTTGGGTAACCTGTTTTTGCCTAAAAAGGCCAACATTGAAAGCCATTCACTTAGCGGCAACCGTCGATATTTCAATTATGTTTAGAGGCGAGCATTTTACGGTGGGTTTGTTTTTAGAACGTCACTCAATGCGTCTGTTGTGGCAAAAGCTGCCATGTCATGGACGTGATGCCTGTCATGCGGTTCCTAGGGAAATGAGTCTTAATTGTGGCCAAACAACGACTGCATAAAATTTAGTGCTAAAGTGAGCTTTAAGTTAGGAAAAGTACCTTGGATTTTGACTTAATTTAAATATACTATATGGACTATTAAGAAATAAAAATAGTATTATTGTCATACTTATACCATAGAATACAAAATATGCCTACGGGTATGGTAGTATTAGAGTATATACCAAATGAAAATATAATAATACCTAAGGCTTTATGTTGTATATTGATATGCGACTTCATTCAAAATATACCATTAAATATAAAAAATACCGGGTATAAAAAAAGAGAAAATTACTGCGATCTTGATTTTAAAATTATTTCTAATGTCAGGCATACAAAATCATTAGAAATTATAATTGAATGTGTTTAACTAGTCATCCAAAATTCAATAAAATATTTCTTCATTTTCCGATTTTTAATTTCGCTAATTTTGACTGATTTTCTATGTCATCTCAGTCTGAGAACTTGTGCAAATAATTTTCTTGAATTGCTCGCAATTTTTTTGTTTAGAAAAGTCGTTGAACTTGTAAAAATATTTATCGATGTGTCGTACACATTTGCTTGAATCAACAAAAAAATTAGTTGAGTAATAAACAAAAGAAATTCGATTTGATGAAACATTTCGTATATCTTTCAACACAATCCGCTGATCCGTTATTGGCCAAAAAGTTAAAGTCTGGACTTGTGAAACTGTTCATCGATGTGAATGGCGAGTGATTTACATTGACACTTTGCTTTGGGACAAAGTTGCGACCAGTCAACTGCCTTCCCCAGCTCCCAAGCTCAAACTCCACGCCGCCCATCAAAAGTCCAGGCCGTATACGAGGCAAATGCAACAAGTGTTTGGCTCGTAGAAAATTTATCGATGGCAAAACTTGCCTTCAAAGTGAATTACGACAAGTTTGTCGTTGAGCTCGCCTCTTGGCACACGACGTTGTTGCAAGGTTTTACTTTTTATTGCCACAGCGTGGCAAGAACAAATAACCGTATGGCGAGTCATCGGCCCAGGCCGGACAAGGCAACATGCCCTGGGTTGTAACAGGACGGGGAGAGGAGAGGATATTCGAGTAAGATAAATGTCTGGGGAAGTTGGCAAGCAGAAAGGAAGATGGGAATTCTTGGCGAAGCATGAACCTGAAAAACAAAAATGCTAAATGAAAGCAGCAAAAAGCGTAGTCTGAGTAAATTTAATTGCTCAGTCGTCTGACTAATTGAAAAGTTGCAAGTTTCAGCGCGACGCGAAAATAGAATAAACTTCGTCGCCAAAAGAAATTCAAGACGAAAGTTATTTGTCAACGAGTTGAGCGTGGGACAAGAGCATAAATAAAACGACCATGTATAACTAAGGAAATTATATTAAGTATATCGCACCGCAAGAAAAACTAATAAGTAGCAACGATAAAGTCATCAAGAGTGGCGACAGGAAACACATAAAAAACTGGCATATTGATTTCTAAGCCGGACTTAAGATGTTCTTTGCACGGCGGATGGTTTCATTGCCGATGTTTATGAGAGAGACAAGCCTATCAATTTTATTGGCATTCATAGTTCATGTTTCACTTATGCTTCATGTGGCAATCGGAGCTCGTAAATTGGCCAAGTTAGTTGGGCCGCAGTTAGGCACGTTTCGCAATGTTCGAAAAAGTTACAATGTTTCCATTTCACAATTTCAATGATCTGCATATCTGACAGCCGACTGACTACATTTTCCATTTCTAGTTCAAAACACTTTTTCAGCGCCATTTTTGCGTGGCTTTTACGATACTTTTGGCCTTCAGCTCGTTGTATATTTTGTGCAGTGATGCGATTTATGTGGACAACGTCCATTTATCGCGCCATCATCTGCTGCCATATACAATATATTCTGTTTTTTTTTTTATGCAAGATGAAGTTACCGCCCCTCTGGACAGTTGGCACTTGCCAAAGATGTCCTTTCAGCCATAACAATAAATATAAGTCAGATATACGTACATATATATTTTACTGCCCAGCGACGTAGAGTCGTATTTTGAGCAGTAAGTCGATGCGAAGGCCATCAACTTTATCACTCTTCAAGCATTTGCATTCGCGCACACATTTCATTTCATTTGAGTCCCATTTGCCCACGCAAAAAAGGGTGCAATAACTTTTTAAACGTGAGTTACGGCCACAGCACGAAGTATTTGCGATTTTATGTTCAGACAAGTGTGACTGACTTTATTTTATATTATTTCTTTGAGACAATATTTCATAGTTAATTAGAACTTGCATAATATATTTTGAGAAGTTATAAAATATCTTATTTGATAGAGTAATATAGAATATTATCTAGTAATGAAATTTGTCACACAGGGTATTTTGCAGTCGTGTTCTCTCAAGCTTCTGACCCACTCTTTACACCTACGCTATTTGCCATCATTTTTCTCAGCTTTGCATTCTATTTTCCGATGAATTTGTGATTTGTCAATTAATTACCGTCGTAAGCTGAGCATTTTCCGGTATTCCAGCAATTATATTTTCGATTCGATGCCAACATTCGCCCAAAAATGTGTTCGGCATTGTATAATTTATGTATTTTCGGTCCATCATCCATAATTGATCCACGCTAAAATATGCGACCATGCGGACAATTGAGATGCCACTGCGAAGGGAGAGAAGAGTGCAGAGACATGGACTGTCTTTATGGTCAGGTCATGATTTATAAATAATTAAATATTTATTTTCGCACGTTGTAATGACGTTGGCAGCCTGGATGTCAGCGTTTGGCATTTGCCCAGCTCATATGCTCATTAATATTAATAAGACGCCATCGGAAAGAACCAACGAACGAACAAGCGACAGAACAACACATGGCCCGGTGGTTGTCTCCAGCTCTAGCTGTTGAATCTCAACAGGTGTTTGTGTTTATGTTGTGCCCAGCCACATGCCACACGTGTCGACTGTGTGTGTCCTTGTGTGTGGTAATCAAGTCAAGTGCCGCACACACAGAGTGCTTGAGCTTTGAAAGTTTCCTTTTACTTTATGTCTGGAGTTCTTAGCGATTGTTGTCGCTTTCGTTTAGCCTAGAATCCAATTTCCATTATCCAATTTTGATGCTGTCAAGCGCGCATAAATACGACGTCCCGATCCCTCATGCTTTGTTATGCAAATCTCGGCAGCAAAAAAAAAAAAAAGATACAGTATCAATCTCCTACTTAGCCAAGCCAAAGTCCATTTACTTCCCCCGCTTCTTTTTCTTGTAGGGGACATCTTTTATAGCCCCAAGAGCGAGTGCCGTCGTTTTATGGCCTAAAACATTATAACTCATATATTTCTTGGAATTTTTAGCTGCTTTTCGAGAGCTGGTCCCCAAAGCAAAAAAGAACAAAAAGAATATCTTCACACACAAAAAAGAAACACAAAGAAAATTTGTCTCAACGCCCCTTTAAACTGTTTTAAATGCCCCATCAGCTGTGCTCGCTAAAAATTATTTTGCACAAATTTGAAACACAAGATGAACCAGAAAAAAGTAGCATAATTGCCCAGCCCAAGGACTCATGCATGAGTCCAACAAATGAGATGTATTATTCTTATGTAAAATGTGCACAAACAACAACAAACAATCACTAAGATGGCCTGGCAAATGCTTCAGGCCGCCCTCGAGACTTTTGCATTTTTCACTGGGCCACACACACAATACTATATACCATACATTTATCCATATCCATATCAAGTTCTGCGCTTACATTCACAAAAAAGCGCTTTGTTTACTTTAAATATTCCATACAACAAACATACATACACTTACTACCAAAAGTACGTGTATACTCGTACGTATATATCTTTCGCTCCCTTTGGCGCTTCTTGTGAATGTCTCACTCCGCAATTTTCTGTTATCACAGGTGAACGACGACCGCGAAGGTGACAGTAAAACATTTTCAGCGACAAAAAAAAAACTTTACAAAATAAAAATACAAAATAAAAACAAGAATAAAAACGAATTCACTTGTGTATAATTTGGAGCGACAAAAAACGAGCGCGATTTTAAAGTTCGACTACATCAAATACACTAACTACAAGGCAAGTGAAGTTGCCAATTTCATTTTATGAAAATATTTTTCCTAATTTGTCTTAGCATATTGTTCAAATAGATCTTTTTCACAACGCCTAATAATGACACTTTTTTTTTTAAATTTATTAGAAACCATGAAAAAATAACATTATACAACACTATGAAGAGTATTTTTTATTATCAATAATTTGGTCACACTTAAAAGTCTTTCAATTAAAAATCTATCGTTTACTATCTATCGTTTTATTTTTGTTTTGGGTGTGTGGGCTTTAATAATTACAATATAATGCGAGCGATAACTAATTTATTAAAGGGCTTAATTTAAATAATTGTAGTTTCAGTTTTTTACCGATAATGGTATTTCATAATGTAATCCATCGTAAATACATATATTTAACTTGTTTAGTTATAATTCAAAAACATTGATAAAGAGACTTCGACAAAACTGGTTAAGGGCAAGAAAGCCTAAGGTTTAAGAGCAAATCTACAGTTCATGGCAATATTAAATATAAATGGTGTCATATCACTTTAAAAATCCCACCAACAATTTGGCAGAGAATTAAGAAAACCATTTCACACGATAACAGAGAAAAAATTTGTTGCACACCGTTTAAAAGTTGGCTTTTTTGTCTGATTTTTTATTTTTTCTACTTTCTGGCGCGTGTCTCTCGATGGTTGCAGAGGTGAGCGCACTTTTTTATCTATATAATTTGATTTATGACACTCGCAGCCACAGACAACGGCCACAGTGCAAAGGCAACAACAGTATCGAATCGCTATATATATTGTGGAGGCGGCAACGAGGGGCGGAGACGCGGGTCGACTGCTCAGAGCTCAGAGTTCACTTTAAGTTATCTCTCTATGAATATCCATTAAAGATGATGAGCCACGCGCGCTTTCAACAGCGCTTAATGTTAGCGTCAACGACGTGTCACGCCCAGAACACACATACACACACACAGCCATAGACATAGACAAAGTCACGCCTCCCATCCAGCATTTAAACAATAAATTAATTTGGGCCACAGAGCCGCAACTGGAATCAGTGTCTAGACAAAGGCCTTGGCGAGGCCAACTAGAGAGCGAAAACGAGAGACGAGCTTTTGCCACAGGAGCACGCGCGTGTTGAATTTAAAGAGCCAGCCAAGAGAATACTCTAACGCTCTCGAAACTCGTCTCAAGGTTCCCATCACAGGAGCAGGATTCATCCGCAAGGCGCAGCACTCGAGGCATATTTACTTTTGGGTTTCTGTGTGCTTTTTTTTGTATTTTTTTGTTGAGGGGATTTTAATATTCATTTTCATTTGCATGTTGTTTTTTGGTCTCTGTAACGCAACGCTGCGCAGAATGTTTTATGTTGCATAAACAAAGGGAAATTATTCAAATACCACAATATGTTGCACAGAGTGTGAACATGCGGAACACGCTGCAAAACGACCATGTCATAATTATGCTGAGATTAACTCATTGAATAATGCGACCTTATGCCGACGTATTCCTTGCACAATTTACCAGTTAAATTGCAAAAGTTAAACATTACAACAGCAGATTAGCAAGTAAATCAATATAATTATTGTTCAAATCAGTCCCAAGGGAACGAGAGAGGAGAGTGGGAAATGGAAATATATGATGTATGCTGATAACAGGCAAATCCCATTTGACATTACGACAGTCTAAACGCCCATTGGGGACTCAGCGCTGCGGCTGTTGAACTGGAAGTGACTTTTGCCAGTTTACCAATTAAATTAGTTGACATAAGCCGCTTAGGGCATTGCTCTGCCCAACACACAAACAAACTAAAATCAAAAGCAAAGGCAAAACTCAAAACTAAAACTAAATTTTAATTAAACAGAGTGTGTGTGTGCAAAAACTTATTATGAAACCAAATCACGATGAATCAGAGCAGACAATCAGTCGACTACTAGATGCACAAGTTTGATATGAAAGCATTAAATCAATGCAAGCTTTAAACTCAAATTCCAGCACACTTAATTGGCATGCTGCTAGTTTTTGTCTTTATTTATTTATTTGTTTGATTTTTGAGATTATGCGACGTAGTTTCTATCAATATTGAGCTTAGATTAAATTCAATTTTATAGAGTCACATTCTTAAGCTATTGTATCGTCCATCTTATTGTTCAATACTTTAATTGTTATTCGGCTTTGATTAAATATTATTTTCTAAGGCAATAAATTAAATAACTTTTCTCTTATTTTTACTTGCTGCCAGCTTCAGACACTAAAGTATCTATCAATATTGATATTTTATTCACAATTCCAACAATATTGTCATGTTATTCAAAACTTTATTCACTTCCAACAAGGTTAATCTAGAGCAGCATATGCAGTTAATTATATTTATTAATATTATGAATGAATTATAAAGCTCCTGTATTCAAATTCAACTCGAATTGAAAGCTTGCCTCAAAAGTAGCCAAATATTAATATAGGAGAGTAGCAAGATTTGTAAGCAGGAGACCAAGCAAGAGGTGTGCAGGACTTCAATTGCAAGTCAAACAGCTAACGACTTATTAAGGTGTGTGCTTACATAGTTACCTACACACATACACACACACACACGGAGTCTCACGCATACATGCACACATTACAATTAGAGGTCTGACAACACACATGCTGGTCAATATGCAGTCATTACCTTCTCTCAGCCTCTCTAATAACCATGTGGCCTTGTTGTTTCTCTCTCTCTCACTCTCACTCTCTCTCTGTCTCTCTTGCATCTTCTGTGTTGTCCCTTTCATTTGACTTGGCTTAGACGTCAGTGAAGCGTTTTATGGCCTTTGTGGCATGGCCCCGTCAATGGCAACATGTGTAGCAATTGATTGCTAACCCTGTTTACTGGCCACCACTCCGTACTCTGGCAACTGGCAACTGACAACTGCCTGTGTCATGGTCAGGCCTTTTAGGTTTGTGCTTCGCTATCACCCCTGTCTTGATTATCTGTCCGGCTAATCAAGCTAGGTAGATAGCCAACCCAACAGTGGCTGACAGTGCTATGTGTACGGCAGTTATGATGCGGCTTTAACCATCCAGTAATTGCACAGCTAGTGATTAGAACGGGACTAATTGAGGGCAGCTTCCCGTGCCATTATTTCACTTTCCATTTCTCATTGCTCTTGGCCCGAAATGCCATTAATCGCAGCTGTCGACCCAGTTATGCCAAAAAGGCCACATTCTCTATAAAGCACAATATATAATTTCTGGCAACTCATGTTGTTTATCTAACCGGGGATTACAACAATTAATTCATTAGAGCTCAACTCACTCAGCATGGAATACTCTGCACCTCCTCCTCTTTTCTCTTGCCTCTATGGGGGCAGAATTTTGTGCCTTGACCTACAAACTCTTGTGACCCTGGCGCGTGGCAAATAAGTCATTGTCCTGAAAACTATTACTTGTCTACAGAGTTTACAATCTTCATAAAGTTTAAAGATTTTGGTTTGGTTTCAATCATTTTATTTTGAAGTACAAACAAGCTTAATTTTAGTTTCAGTTTATTATAATTTTAAGACTAGTTTTTTGATCATATTATTCTTACAATTATTATTTAAATTATTTATTTTATTTAATTAACAAAACAATTTTCTAAACTAAACTAAATCAATTATTTATTTTGAATTTCCACGGTTGCAAAATTATGTTTTAGCGTGTGACGCAACAGATCGTAATGTCTGGCAAATTTCAAAGGGCAATATGCACACTGAAGTTGAAGTTCTCCTGAGTGAACGCGTAGATGATTCTGAAAGCTTTTGTCATATATAAAATATTTTAAGCAATATGGACATTTAAGTCGTTGTTCATTAATATTGTGGTTACTTATGTGCTTAGTCAGTTCTCGTTTGCTATTGAACGCATCTTTACAAATTTTACAACTATGCGATGTCGATGCCTCTGAGTTTAACGTTCTAAGACTTGGCATAATGAGATCACTGCTGACGCGTTCAAGTACAGTTTTTGTCTTCTTCTTTTTGGCTTCAGGTGCAATTTCACTGTCATTCGCTCTTTTCAGGCTTGATTTGCTGTCTTTCGTTTGTGCTGCAGCTTCGCTCTCTTTCACCTTTGTCGTGGTCAAATTTGGTTCGCTTTCTTTGGCGCTTCCGTTTACTTTGGGTTCGCTCTCATTCATTACGATTTTATCTTTGCTTTGTGACATGATCTGTTTCGTATTTAGATTTGCTGTGCCTTGGGATGCAATCTCCTTCTTATCAATATTCGGTTCGCTCTCCTCCGCACTTATATTTGCAATGCTTTGGGGTGAGATCTTCTCACTTGCATTGGGTTTCTTTTCTTTGGGGCTTCCGTTTGTTTCGGTTTTTGATCCTCTCTCAATCACTGCTGCTTTTTGTTTTCTTTGTGATTTACTCTTTTTCGTATTTATATTTGATTTGCTATTGGGTACGATCTTCTTCGCACAGACCATTGGTGAGCTCTTCTTCACGCCTATATCTGTTGTGTTTTGGAGCTCGATCATCTTCACACCAATATTTGGCTCGTTTTCCTCCGCACTTATATTGGTTACGCTTTGGGGCAAGATCTTCTTCGCGCTAATATTTGGTTCGCTATCCCTCGGACTCATATTTGTTTGGATTTTAGGTGCGATCTTTTCTGCACCAACATTTGGATCGCTCTCCTTCCTACTTATATTTGTTGTTATCAGTGGTGCGATGTTCTTCTCACTGACATTTGGTTCGCTCTCCTTTGTGCTTATAACTTTTTTGGTTTGGGGCAAGATCTTCTTCGCGCTGATATTTGGTTCGCAATCCTTCGGACTCACATTTGTTTGAATTTTAGGTGCGATCTTTTTTGCAGCAACATTTGGTTCGTTCTGTTTTGCACTTATATTTGTTGTGCTTTCGGGAGCTATCTTTTTCGCACACATATTTGGTTCGCTCTCCCTTCCACTTATATTTGTTGTGAATTGTGGTGCGATGTTCTTCTCACTGACATTTGGTTGGCCCTCCTTAGCACTTATACCTTTTTTGGTTTGGGGTGAGATCTTCTTCCCACTGATATTTGGTTCGCTCTCCTTTGTACCCAAATTTGATTGTCTTTTGGCTGCGATCTTCTTTGAACTGACACTTGGTTCCATCTCCTTCGAGCCTGTATTTGATGTGCTGTGGGGTGCGATCTTCTTCGTACAGACTTTTGATTCGCTCTTCCTCGCGCTTACTTTTTTTTTACTTGGGGGTGAGATTTTCTTCGCACTTACATTTGGTTCGCTCTCCTTCGTACTCACATTTGTTTGGTTTTTGGGTGCTATCTTTTCCGCACCAATATTTGGTTCGTTTTCCTCTGCACTTATATTTGTTGCGCTTTGGGGCAAGATCTTCGCATTTGGTTTGCTATCCTTTATACTCATATTTGTTTGGATTTTAGGTACGATCTTTTCCACACCAACATTTGGTTCGTTATCAATGGCACTTATATGTGTTGTGCTTTTGGGTGCGTTCTTCTTCAGATTGAGATTTGGTTCGCTCTCCTTCGAACTCATATTTGCTTGGCCTTTGGGAGCGACCTTCGTCGAACTGACATTTGGTTCCATCTCCTTTGTGATTGTATTTGTTGTGCTGTGGGGTACGATCTTTTTCGTACAGACATTTGGTTCGCTCTCCTTCGTACTCACATTTGTTTGGCTTTTGGGTGCGATCTTGTTCGCACCAACATTTTGTTGGCTCTTTTCCGCACTTACATTTGTTGTGATATGTGGTGCGACGTTATTGTGACTGACATTTGGTTCGCTCTCCTTCGTACTCATATTTATTTGGTTGTTGGGTGTGATCTTCCTCACATTAATATTTGATTCGCTCTCCTTCGCACTTATATTTGTTGTGATTTGGGGTGCGATCTTCTTTCTAGTGACATTTGTTTCACTTTCCTTTGTACTCATATTTAGTTGGCTTTTGAGTAAGATCTTCGCACCATGATTTGGTTGGCTCTCATTCGCAATTGTATTAGTTGTGTTTTGGGGTGTTATTTTCATAGCACAGACCGTGGGTTCACTCACATTCGCGCTTGTATTTGTTGTGCATTGGGGTGTGATGTTCTTCCCACTAACGTTTGGTTCGCACTCTTTTGCTTTTACGTTAGTTTTGCTTTTTGCCGCACTCTCTTGATTGCTCTGATCTTCGCACAAAAGATCTCTTCTCTCTTGTTTTACAATACTTGTGATTAGATCCCAATCTTCTGTGGGAAGGCTATTAATAATGTCGTCAATATCTTTTCCCTTTTTCTCCACATTCTGCTCGAAGTTTCTTTTAAATCGATGGGCAGCTCGGACATCTGAAATGCAATTTCTGCACATATTCTGTAACCAGTTTTTATTTTCTGCATTAAAATTGAAGCACTGTCTAATTATATTTTGCAGAGACGGTTGCTCTTTGAAAACATTCACTAAGTTGGCCGAATAGCTCTTGCAAATACTACAAACTTGATCCATTGCGCTCGTTGTGTAATCACGTTGAAGACTGAATCTAGGGTGTTGTGCAACCAGCTATTTATACTTCAATTCTTAATCCTCTCCGAGAAGAGAGTGCGATTTTGCTCATGCAGGTAATAAATTTGGGTTGTCTTTAGTGACCATCTGTTTTCTAAAAGGTTCGCAGGTACTCCTTTGCTGTACTTTATATTGGGATAACCAGGTCAGCTCCGAATTAAGTCATTATATCTGTCCTTTAGTTTATTGCCTGCTTTCCAACCGCACGTTTACCTTGGTCATAATTTTTGTAAAATTTTGAAAAAAATCGAATTGGTCAAAAAGGTTTTTTTTTAAAGAAATTTCAAGATAATATTCTTTGAAAATGTTGTTAAATTAAAGTAAATCATAATAAAATGTATTATTATTTTTATTATTACACAAGAGATTATACTAAAATTATATATTTCACTCTCATAAACTGCTTCAATGATCGTTTTAATTTAAGTGCTTTAATTATTTTATATTTACATTGCTGTCGCTCATAGAATAATGTGTAAACATGATTGTCAACTTTTGATTTCGTTGTAACAAAAAGCTTAGAAATTTTTCAATTTGCAGTTTCAACAATGAAAATCCTATTTATTTACTGCCGGAAAACAAGCAATTTATTCGCTTCGACTAAATATAATATCAACTCATATATACTCCAAGTTGATTGCATTGTTTTCTAGCAAGTCTCCTTATTGGGTGCGTTTACAGTGGCATTGATTGCAAAGATGGAAACTATCAAGAGTTGCAGTAAATAATGCTCTTTTGTGCTTAAGTTATGAAATAATGCAGAAAAAGTGATAGAACACTGTACCCGAAAGTGTTTGGTGGAAATATTTTTGTTGCATTGCAATAAAGTAAAAACTTGAGAGGTGCTTTAAACATTTCTACAGCGTAAAAAAATATTTATAATAGCTCTCAATATTCGTTATTAAATTCAAAATCAAGCTGAATCGATTGCTGAAATAATGTTTTGAAAGCTGCATAATAAATTGAAAATCAAAATTTTCAACAACTATTCTAGCATAAAAGTAAATATGACCTTATAATAAACGATGCCCAGAGGCAATTTTAAAAGCTAGAATGAGCTCGCTGGCCATATAAATCTCAGTGGAAAATCCACTGAATATTGAATAACAATTTTCGGCTAAGGCTCAGAGAGAGAGAGAGAGAGGGCGAGAGAGCGAGGCTAAACTAACGCAGTTGTGTAATAGAATAAGTACTAAGCATTATGCGGTTACATGGTAATAATCATAATAATAATGTCCTTTTTTCCTATTTTGCCTGCTTTTATATAATTTTAGAGGCTGGAATTATGTGATGGCGGCAGGCAGCTGTGTCATCATCAACGGGCCCACGCATCAAGTATGGAAAGCATATCAAAATATTTGAATTTGAACAGCAGGCAGCTGAACTGATGGGCGTTGCCCGGGATTGAAAATTAGTCAAGCGAGCGAGCATAGCGACAGCAATAGCAACAACAACTGGGAGAGAGAGCAAAGCGGAGAGAAGCAACAGCGAGAAGAACAACGAACAGGAGCAGCAGTAGTAGGAGCAACAACAAGCCGCATAACAAACATGAAAGGCTACTCGAAACCAAATGGTGCCGCTAACCGCAACTGCCACATGGACCATGTCCATGGCGGCTGTGGCATCCTGTTATTTGTGCTGACAGCCCTGACACTAACGAGCTTAATAACGCCCACAGAGCAGTTGACAGCGACGCCAGCAGCGACGCCAACAAATGCGACAGCAACAGAAATTGCAATGCAGCCGAGCAGCAAATCCAACAGCAGCAGCAGCTCAATATTGGAGCACTCCGAGTACTATAAGCACATGAATGCGAATCTCTCGACTGCCGACAGCAACAACAACAACTACAACAATGGAGCTGGGTTCGTATTTCCGCCCGAGTTTAATGGCACGCTACCCGTGGGCTTTGGCGGTGAGCTGCCGAATGGCAGCGGACCCTACAATGGGTCGCGTGGGGATTGCGCCGATGATTGGAACTTTGGTGTCCTGCTGGTCACCATGATACTCTACGCGCTCGTCTGCATTGTCGGACTGTTTGGCAACACGCTCGTCATCTATGTGGTGTTGCGCTTCTCCAAGATGCAGACGGTCACAAATATCTATATACTCAATCTGGCGATTGCCGATGAATGCTTTCTGATTGGCATTCCCTTTGTGATCTACACTATGCATGCGGGCAATTGGGCATTTGGCACTTACATGTGCAAGGCATACTTGGTGAGCACCTCGGTGACGCAGTTCACCTCATCGATCTTTCTGCTGATCATGTCTGCGGATCGTTATATTGCCGTCTGTCATCCAATTTCATCGCCACGCTATCGCACACCGTTTGTCTCGAAGCTGGTCTCTGCGGTGGCCTGGATGACTTCGGTGCTGTTGATGCTGCCCGTGATACTCTTTGCCAACTCCGTGGAGACGAAGCCCGGTCACATGTCGTGTAACATTGAGTGGCCCGAGTTGTTCAACATGCAGTCCGACTCGGCATTCATATTGTATTCCTTGATACTCGGCTTTGCCACGCCGCTGATCTTCATCCTGACTTTCTATTGTCTGGTTATACGCAAGCTGCACACAGTGGGACCCAAGCACAAAAGCAAGGAGAAGAAGCGTTCGCATCGCAAAGTTACCAAGTTGGTGCTCACTGTGATCACAGTGTACATATTGTGCTGGCTGCCTCATTGGGTGCTGCAGGTGGCGTTGATTAACTCGTCGCACAGTTGCGCCTCCAAGCTGCAGGTTGTTGTGTTTCTCGCCTGCGGCTGTTTGGCGTACTCCAATTCGGCCATGAATCCGATACTCTATGCCTTTCTCAGCGACAACTTCAAGAAGAGCTTCATGAAGGCGTGCACTTGTGCCGCTCGCAACGATGTCAATGCCCAGCTGCAGCTGGAGAACAGTTTCTTCCCGAAGTTCGGCAAGGGACGGCAATCGGAGCGACTAATTGGGCCCAACAATGCTAATGGCAACAATGGCAATGGCAAGAACAACAAGAAGAAGACACTGGCTGGTGGTCGAAATAACAATGCCCCAATGACCACAACCACAACGACAACAACAACGGCTGGCACCGATGTCATTACCTCGATACAGCCAACAACACTTGCCACTTGCCCCTGCCCCACTCAAGTGGCGACACCGAATGCCCCAACCGCCGCCGCTGCCCTCATTGTCGTCAATGCCGAGGCAACACAAGCAGCAGCAGCCAACAACTGTAAGCCTCCTGTGCTGCACACGGATTTATAAGACCGGGCCGCTGCTCCTGGGGTGCCGCTCGAGACGGTTGTGTTTATAGCGAGGAGATGAGAGATGCGAGTGGGGGTCCAACTGGACTTTGATACTGAGCTGATGAGGCCATCGGAATGCTTGTTATAAGTATGGCATTTGATATTTATTGATATGTATATGAGTGTGTGTTGTGTCTGTGTGTCTGTGTCTGTATCTGTTTCTCCTCTCCCTTCCCCACTCTTCATGTGTATAACGAATAGGTGAATGAAGCCAAAGATATATTCTTAGAGTATTGCGAAAGGAAGCTTGGCCAAAGATTTAAACCAAAGAAAGACTTTGACAGCACACTCGATTTCCCCAAAATAAACAAAACAAAATAAACAAGAGTCAATGAGAATTCAAAAATTCCAGCAGAAACATAAATATAATTCCACTGGAAGCAAAACAGAATAACCAAAAACAAAGAATATTGTAATTAAATGCATCACATTAACGAATTAAATTCCAATGTGATTATTGTATTAGAAAGGAAGGAAATTCACAACCAAATAACAAACAAACATTTATACAAAAAATACAAAAACAAAAACTCAACTATTCATTAACATTGTTTATAATCTGTAAGCATTTAAATACTATTGCATATTGCTAACGATAATATTCGAATATAATTAATTACTAATTTAAATAAAGAAACAAACAAAGAACCACATAAAAATATCCAATACAAAACAAATGTTCGAAGCCAGTTTAAATGTCCCTCTACAACTTAAGAGTACTTACAACAATAAAATCAAACAAGATATATGAAAACTAAGATACACCATAAACGATTTAATGTTGCCATTTGAATATTTATGTACGTGTGCTATTTGTATTTTTGAACGTAAACTAAGCTTATTAATATTCTCGTAGTTGTAAACATTTCAGAACATCTTAATAATAGTCCGAAAAAAAAAGTTACAGGAATGCAGTAAAATATTTTCAAATATTTAAGTGTCATTTCGAGTGGCAGCAAAAGTTGTTTGCCCCTCATAACTTAAAACTCTAATATAAGTGAAATTTAAGTTCGTATGAAAAATAAATAAAATACAAAACGTAAATTTTTCGTTTTATTCTAGATAAACAAATCAAAGCACATGAGGTAGAAGTACAGAAATATATTTATTATTACTTTACAGCAAATGGACCATTATGCTCTTAATCTTTCTCTCCTCTCAATCTCCATCTTAATCTTGCTCACTCTGTTTGACTTGCAAATGTATCTTAAGACGTGCGTGACAGATACAGATATGGATACAGATACAGATAGAGATATAAAGAGTGCGCTTGTATTGAAAAGTGTGAAAATAAGCACAAATATAAAACCCAAAGTGTGACAGAGAAAAAACAAAACAATAAACAACAAAGAGCAACGGCAAATGCCAAGAACAAAAACAACAGCAACAACAACGACAGCAAGAAGGAAAAATTGTCAACATGAAGAGCAATTTTCATGCTTGATGTAATGTCCATTTGGAAATTCACAAGATGCTAACAACCTACAACCCAAAGACAATTCCAAACACTTTGCACAGCAACAAAAAATAAACCGAAGAAAAAGGGGAAAACACACACAAATACATACTCTAGCAAGTGGAAAACAAGTTACAAAAAAACAAAGAGAGAAAGAGAGAAGAATATAATGAAAACTAAACAAAAACTCAACTCTGCTGGCAAATGACCGCTGGACACTGGACAGTGGACTTGGGACATTGGACAGTGGAGCGTGGAATATGAAATCTTGTCAGAGTCTTTCACAGTTGAATTGCAAAGAAATGTGGTCAAGAATTTTGGCAATGCACATAAAGAATGCTGAATGCACTCACAAATTTTAGAAGAACAGTTAAAGCAATAAAGTTTAAGCAGATTTCATTTTAAATTAGAATTGATTTTGTTTCATATTAGAAAAGCTTTTATTAATATTCATTTTGTATTTTAAATGCAGACAGAAAGAGCGACTTTTATTGTAGCTCATAAATTCTTGAATATTAACATACTAATGAACTTTTAACCTACACGTATAGCGTATGAAGAGTTTTGCCAGCATCAAAAGGAATCCAAATAGACTTCAATTTGTATCTAATGGAGTGAGGATGGACTGTGGCTTTGCCATTGGCTGCTTGGCTCGTTGGTTGGCTGGGTTAGCACATCGTAAATCCAAGTGTTGCAAAGTGTGGCAAAAAAACAAAAGCAAAAGCAAATCAACAATTGCTATGGCAGTTTGTTGTTCTCGCGCGAGTTTCTTTTTTCTTTTTTTGTGTTGTTGCTGTTTTTGTGTTCTTTCTTTCGTTCACTTTGCCCCCAATGTGCGATGTGTGTAGATTGCCAGGGCCAAATGTTTTTCATATTGCCATCAACAAGCACAAGCTGCAATGCAATGCAAGCAGGAAGAGGGACTAAGAGGGGGGGATAGAGGAGGAACTTGGGTGTTGTTGGCTATTTGTTAGCACATGCTCTGGCTCAGTCTGAAGGTCAGGCATACTCGCATATTGATTATTTGGAATTTCATTAGCAGGCAGCAAAGGAATTATGATGCTCCCGCCTGCATTCTGATGATGCACTTGTCCATATGCTTTGCTCTCTCTCCCGTTCCATCCTGTTCCTCAATACACACACCAACAGCCATCTGCTACTTGCAAGGATGTCAAAAGTGGACAGGGCGGCGAGTAGTAGCAGCTTTTCAGCGCTCTCTGGATTTTAATGGGCTTGTCTGGCTGCTTTGCTCCTCGCAAGGTTCATTGCAAATGCAACTATATATACACAGAGCAGCTATAGCTATAGCTATAGTTGGCTGATGCAGATGCAAATCCCCCTGCCGTGCACAACCTGAAGCTATTGCTGAAGTTTAAGGTCAAGCACAAGCACAGAAACCACTTAAAAGTCGCTACGTGCGCCAAGATACGAGACAGCGACCGGACACAGTATGAAACACAAACACAAACACAGACACAAGCTCTGAGCATGGAAGGACACAGGATATGGCCAATTTATTGCCATATTGATGCAGAAAACTCAGCTGCTGTCAGTTGAATTATGAAAGCTGCTCGAGGCGTTTCACAAGTATTCACAATCTTCGTCTAACACAAGCGCTCTATACATAGTAGCACATTTTCAGCTAATTAAATTCCTTTAAAGCTGCTTCGTCTTTCGTCCTTGCTTATTTACTTGTGGCGATTTTTCCACCATCAGGCATTTCCATGGGGGGCATTTTCAAAGTTGAATTCTGTGGCAAAATGTCTGCTCCGGTCAGTCGAGCTGCTGCGACTTCAAAGCGTAGTAAATTGTTCATATTTTGACCCAATTTATAGCTGGGCCGATTACGTATACGCCCCATATACATACTCACTCGCATGTTGTATATGGAAGAGAAATCAAATTAATGCTTCACACTTCATAAATCGGGCATTGAAAATGAACAGATTAAAGGAAACGTCCAGCCCCTCCCACTTGATTTCATTTCATTTTCAGATTTCCATTTTTTCTATTTTCAAAACTAAAAATACAACAAAGTCGCTTTATAAATACATTAGCACCTCGATATGCTGCCAAATGGCTTACGATCGATATACGTTATGTACATATATATATGTTTGCAGCGTAAACATTGAAATCTATATACTCTAATTCCGTGTGTGTTGCACACAATATTAATTCAAATATATAAATGTGCAAAAGCGGACGCACGATCAGGTGAAAGACTCTCGAGCATATTGCAAAGTGAAACAATTTAAATAAACACTGAAATTCAATTCAAAATTAAATGTCTAGCAAATTGCCAATTGGTCTCCAAGGGCCACAGAATGGTTCAATTAAATTTCATTAGAATAAAGTGTTTTTCGGGTCTTGGCTATAAAGGAAAATTGCCATCCGTTGCTTATTGAAAATTTGCACAAAGTGCTCACTCTTTATTTACTAAGCTGTTTATTTTATTGACTATTTAAGATGTTAGGGTTTTTTTTTAAACAACTTTAAATAGTAAATGAAAGTGTATTTGGGGGTTGGTAGCGATGGAACAAAGAATTAATGAATAAATAAATACAAATAGAAAATTGCAATGTAGCTAAAATAAGATAAGTTAAATAGTCACATCGAAAAGCAAATTAAATATTTATGGTAAAACTTTGCAGTAGTTTTTAACACTTTCATCTTCAAAAGACTTAAATGTAGATAAAAACAAAACCCGTGAGCTCAGAAAATGTTTCGATAACAGTTACTCAGCAGCGTAAACTTTTATTACCATAGTTTTATCATTCAAAATATTTGAAGTAACTAAAAATTTAAATCCTTGCCCATAAAAAGTAGTGTAGGGTCCAATTAGGGCTGCATAATAAAAGTACAACTTATCTTTATAAGTTACATTCATTATTGGTTCGACCTTGAACTTGACCAATATAATGCTCAACAATCTGCCAGAAAATGGATATTCTATTCTCATTGAAATCGGCCAAAAGAATACCTGATGATGACTCATGAACATGTGATGCAACTTTGTTTTTTTGTTTTGTCAGTAGCAGATGAATGAATATCTGATAAGACAGCGTTGATAACTGAATAGGAGAACCGTAAAATTGTTTACAGTTTGCAGCTTCTGTTTAGTTCCATTTTGATATTCAAACGCGATAAATGTAACTCATGAGAAGATGACTGCAAAGATGAAATTTTTCATATATATTCTGTTTCTGAAATGCTTTACTCTAAGTGTGGCAACCGAAACTGAAGATAATAAAGTTGTGAGTGTAATCGAATAATTCCTTATAATAATTTTAATATAATAATTTATTTTTAGTTGAACAATTTACTTGAATCCAAGCTGATAAATATAATCGATCTTCGGGGTATTCTGGGTGCACTCGAATTGAATGCAACCTATAAGAATATTAAAACACTAAACATTGGCAGCAAAGCAAATGATAATTCAAATGTGTTGGGCTTGTTGCAAAAGCCAAATTTCAATGTAGAAGAGCAGATGCAACGTCCAGATCACAAAGCAAAGAAACCGTTCCAAACAGAAAAAGCTCTTTCGACTGATGAAACTGCAACTGCAGTTAAGCAATTAAAAGCACAAGTTGATAATCTGCAACTTTCAGTGTTCCAATTGCAGAATCTAGTGAATTCGAATACAAATAAACCAAAAAGTTGCTTAACTGATAAAGGCAGAGAGAGTAATCAAGTGATAAAAGTTCCCGGCGTAGATGCATTTCGTGTAGTCTGCGATTCTTGTGCCGCTGGACCAGGTTGGATTGTGATACAAAGGCGATTCGATGGCAGCCTGGACTTCTATAGAGATTGGAATGCATATCGCTTTGGCTTTGGCTACTTCGATGGCGAGTTTTTCTTAGGACTTGAATATATTCATCATCTTACAATATCGCGACCATATGAATTGTATATAGAACTAATTGACTTTGAGAATCAGTTGTATTTCGCTCGATACGATAACTTTCTCATTGGCAGCGCAGAGGAGAAATTTGCGCTGAAATCGTTGGGCACCTATAGTGGAAATGCTGGCGATGCTTTGAGTTATAATCTCTACGATAAATTCTCCACTTACGATAGTGATAATGATAATTGGCTCCATGGTAATTGTGCCAACTACTATGAAAGCGGTTGGTGGTTCGGTTCGGATACAAATAGGTGAGTAAAATAAGTAGAAATGTCTCATGCGACACTATTTATAGAAAAATATAAACTGAAACAATTTTGAAAATAAATAAACGATATTCTAATAGCTTTTAATGAGTACTATAGTTAAAGCTCAGATTATTGTAAGAACCTTTTCTATTTTATAGTAAAATATAAAAATTTATTTATTTTTTTTTTTTGTACATTTACATTTCTGTACTAAAATCTATTGAAAATAGATAAATGTTTTGGTATATATTTTTTTCTTTAGGTAGTGTCGCAAGCGATATTTTCGCCAGAGAAGTACCCATATGATAATATTCTAAAATGTTATTTTACATTATTTTGCTATTTAGTAATCTTAATGGCCGATATTATAAATGGGGACAAAGAAATGCCAGAGGCATTTGGTGGTATACGCTCAGAGGATACAACTCTTTGAAGTCTGTTAAAATGTTAATCAGACCAAAGTATACTTTAGTCTAAGTAAAAGAGAATATGATTGAAAAATCGACAAACTATTACAGGTATATTTTGTGTATTAATGCTATTAAGAATAAAAGTTCTTCTGAATTTGCGCAATTTATTTTAAACATTGTCCAAACAAATTGCATTCATTGTATAACGAGTGAGTATATTATTATCATATAATAATACAAACAGTGAAAGTGCATGAAAAGAATATATTTTGATCTAATTGTGATAGGAGAAATGCATCTTATTTCAAATGCATTATGTATCACACTTTGAAGGCCATTGAGAGTTCTTTCGAGCTGTCGAAATATCATCAGCGCTTCGACAACTTTGCATAATCCATAATTTCCCCATTGTCACTTGCAATTTTGTGTATATTTTTTTCGATTTGTTTCGCAGTCACATGGCGAATCCTCGCTTGATGTTTGCACAGCATCAAAAATTCGCCATTGAGAAAATTCGGCAAATTTTGGTAGCCAAATTGAAAAGTTTCTTTTTCTATGATTTTTATTACTATTTTTTATATCGTTTTTGTTCTTTGTCTTGTGCTCTTGTTCTTGCGGTTGCGAACTCCATTGCAGCACTTATTGTGGTTTATGCTTTATTATATATTATTTTGCATTCACTTTGCTTGCCTGATTGCCACCCCATTTTCGATACTCCTACATGGCTGAGCAAATTGAAAGTTTTCTTACTGTTGCCGCAAATTCTGTGGTTAGTCGAGCGTTTGTTTTTTGTTCTGCACAATTTTTGTAGTTTAGTTCGTGCTTTTTCTCGCCTGTAATCCGCTTCAGCAGCAAAAATTGCATCAAAGTGCAAAGTTGTTTCCAAACTGGCAATAAATTCAGTGCAATTACACTCAACTGCACTTGACAGCAATATTTAAAATGCGTTAAAAATGGATATCGAGATGTCTATGTGCAGTTGGAAAGCTGCTTAATGAACGGATCCCTCAAATAGTAAACCGATTAACTAGCAAACAAACAAGCAAACATGAGCTGCATCATCATCGCCAACAGCGGCAAATGATTGATGACTGTTGTTTTGGGGGGCCACACACAACTAAAAGTCGTTTAGAACATGAAAATGAGTCCTGATTAGAGAGCCAACTCGATAGTTGGTTTTGTGATTTTGGGCATAAATCAGTCAATGTTGATTTAATATTGCATAACTTGCTGACAGAGGTAGCAAATATCAATATACTCGCTGTATTCGTAGTATAGTAGATGATGCCTCTGCCAGGGTCAAGCTTAAATCGATCAAAAAACTGACAGCCAAAACTGGCGCCAGTTGAATGAACCTTTTGACCATCAAGCAACTTCCGTAAACAAACCCAAACTGCTGCCAACTGCTGTGTTTGTTTCCCTTTGACTTCCTCTTCGCTTGGCCCATTGTCTCTGCTACTTTTATACCCGTTACTCAAAGGGTAGAAGGGTATTATAACTTTGTGCCTCCAGCAAATGTAAATAACAGGCGGAACGAATCATCTCCCACCTTATACAATAGCTAGGACAATCTGCCACTGGTACTGTAGTATATCGATATACTAAATAAAGTATATCGATTTACCAAATATAGCCTTTTATATCTGGGAACGATCTGGTATATTTTTTACTCGATTTATCAAATATAGCCTTATATATATATTTGTATTTTTCAGTATATTAATTCGGTATATCTTAAGAATAATATGGTTGCGGGTATCTCATAGTCGAGCCCACTTAACTGTAGCTCTTCTTTTTGCTATTCGTTTCGCTTTGGTATCGCATAAACATGCTTAAAATATGTTGTTCATATAAATGGCGCACGTCAGGCTTTTAGGCAGCACCTAAAACTGAAGTCGAAACGCAGCCTTGGTGTCCATTGCAAGTAAATTACTTACTGCTGGGCATGGCCAAGTGTCCCACGCCCCATTGTACTTGTACTTGTGGCACAGTGGTCATCAATTACATGGAAGTGCGTGAAGAGCGTTCCACAAATTGCCGGGCGTAAATTAGCCACACCCAAGTGACGGTCGTAGCTCGGCGATGGCGAGTTGTGTTCAGCAAGTGGCCGTCAATTGTGTTGATTGAAAAAAATTGGCAACGAAACCAAGCAAAAGTGCTTAAAGTCGAGCCGAGAAATCCGTCAATCTTAAAGTTTTCCGTTGTTTGTTGTGGCGAAAAGCCTTGCAAAAGTTGCTGGGACTTGGCCTCCAATTTCCACACATTGAGATAGCATCTTAATTACCCACATACGCACACGCACACACAACACTCACACACACAAAGTCACCCACACATTTCAACATCTATATGTAGACATTTGTGTTCATGCCCAGCGCCACATCAGCAAGTCAATGACCCATTGGCACTGGCTACAAATTCGGTCAGCTCTTTAATATTCCACAAGCTCATGTTGACACTCACTTCAGACGCAGATGATACCCAGCGAAAAAAGTGAAAATAGGGTGTGCAAGACCAACAGTATAACAGAAGATAATTGACTTCAAAAATAAAATGAAAAATATTTTGCATATTCTTATCCTATATTTCTAATTTCATTTGTAGAGAGAATAAATTAGCTTTAAAAGCACTTTTATCTTAAGTAATATAAATATTTCTTTACGTTTCGCAATGTTTATAAGATAAACATTTAGGTATCATTAATGCAAAAAAATTCGTTTAACCAAAATCCATATCATATTTAAATAAAGAAATTAAATTTATCTTAGGCATTGTTTTGGAGTTTAAAATTGTGTAAAATTTGTATTATTATAAAATTAAAAGGTATGTTTGCGTCACCCCATATTTCAGATGTACGCAATATTGTGGTTTTTTTAAGGCGACAAAGCAATAACAATTTCCTGTTTGTGCAAACTTTACGCTCACACACTTTGGAAGTGGTCCAAGCAGCTAGCAAGTGGAAGCTAAAGCAGGACCGGGAGCACCAGCAGGATGAGAATGAAAGCCCGGCAGATCCAGGGCTGGGCAACAGGAAAACATTAATTACATAGAGCACACAGACACATACAAACATACATACACCCAAACACATTCAATGTGTAGTTTGTAGTCGCACACCTAGGCGTATACGTAACAATGATACAAAAAAATTGCAGGCCGCATTGAGGAGTCGCCCTTGGCCGCAGCAACTTTCCCAATGCTTCCACTCCCCCTCTTCCTCTTCCTACTCCTCTGCTGTGTAATTTGAGTTTGTTTTGCTTTTTGTGCTGGGCCATTGTTTGTGTGGCATAGTTATTTATACTGGTCTCCAGATGTAGCAGCAACTCCTGCAGCAACAGCAGCAGCAGCTCTCTCCTTGGCCTGAGAGCCTTTTATGCCAGCTGATGAGCATTTTATTTGCTGACCATAATTGTGCCCCGACTACGACGGCATCCACAAAGATTTGTCATTTCGTTGGGACTGCGGCTGCAAAACGGGAAATGTGGCACGTGTTTTCAATGAGAGAATGGAGCCTTTTTTCTTTTTTTGGATAACAAATATATACACAGACACCGAGTCGTATACTCGCTATTCTGTCAGCTGTAATGAGCTTGGGTTTCCTGACACATTTCGGTGGTTTCTTTCTTTATGGGCCAGGTTCATTTATTTTCGGTCTTTTTATATATTTTTTCACTGTAACGAGGCGTATTTGTTTGTTATAAATTACTTATTGATCTGGAGTTCAGAGAAATGTTAACTATTTACTCTTAATGGAGATTGAAAAGCGATTTAAATCGCGTTGAAAGGATTTTTAAAATGCCTGTATAAAGCATCTTTCGCTAACAGTTTGTCGCATTTTGGTTGTAAATGAATTAAGCAAGCTTAAATTAATTAAAAGTTCTACAATTTCCTGCCCATTCCCCATTCTCGGCGAGAGTGTCGAGTGTGCTTGAGTGTGTGTGTGTGTGTGTGTTAAATAAGCCAAAACTTTTTCTTAATGTTTCCATTTGCCTACCTCATTTAAAATCCCCTGAAAGCACAAAGGCAGGCTAAAAAGTTTCCCCAGAATTTGAAATTAAAAGCGAAAACCAACTGGGACTCATCCATAAAAAAATAAAAACAGAATGCGAAGAAGGAAATAAAAAAGAGTAGGCCTCAATCATTTTAACATCATGAGTAGCAAAAAAAAAGCGAATGCGAAAGAGAAGCTGAAGATATGCAAAAATAAATATAAATGGCGATACGCATAAGCCGACCAGCTACAAAAATGCCCCCAAACAATAAACGGATGGGCCTTGGACAACAAACGCACACTTTCGTCTTTCCGGCCTGGCCATTAGTCATTATTGACACATTCTTTCCGCCTTTTTCGAGCCACTTTCGACAGAAGCTGACTTCACTCCGACAAGCAGTCGACCATTCTGTCTGCCAGTCAGGGACAACAAACTCGTTTCTCGTTTCTCGAAAGAGATTTCTGTTGTTCGACGTCCAAAGTGATATTTCCGCTTGAACTGTCAAATATTGTTAACATTTTTCTTAGTTTTTCCACATATTTTCACATGCCAAAATGCAGGCATGCAGCAAAGAGCAACACACATTTGATTTTCTTTAAATGATATCAATCTAGACGAAATTCTTGACCCTTACTTTAAATTACTTAACTTGTGCTCTGTTTCCTAGAGTATTTTGTAGTCTTGGTAATATAAATATCTTACACGCTAAGCTGTCGGAAGTTTCAGCGACATAGAAACTAGAAACATTGCCAAAAAAAAATATATATATATAAAGAAATGCTGGCGTTTGCTATCCTTCCTTCCTTCCCTATTTTGTTTGCCAGCTTACAGTTCAATGATGTATGCTGTTAATTTGCCAAACAACAAATCAGATGAGATGCGATGCGATGCGAAGCGATGCTTGGCATACGGTCAGGCAATTTAAGTTTTGCTTTGATCTTTAACTTAAGCAGGAAGTTGATGAGAAACTTGGGAGCGAGAGTGGGAATTGATGATAAGCAAAAACAAAGGTTGAGAAACGATTAACTTGGCCTTTGAAAGTGGTCGACTGCAATTGAGTTAATGCGGATAAGCGTCCACTTAATCAAGCAATGAAATCAATGGCAAAGATTAGGTTTAGTTAAAGAAATGAAAGCATGCAAACCGTTGGCTGATTTCTTAATTGTTTGAATGTTAGTGAAGTGGGGATGTAATGGGAAAATAAAAACTCAAGAAAATGAACAGCTTAGAAATGATTCTCAGCTATAGAAAAATTTAGGATAGGCTGTCTTGCTTAATATTAATATGAATTTAAAGTAAGCGATGTCAAAAAAGTGCTTAGGCCAAAAGTATAATACAATTTGTAGTTAAGCTAGTAAAAACTTAACTTAATAAATATATCAATCCATTGTTAATTTTAATGCAGACATCAACCTTTCTAACAATATTTGAAGCCACAAAGGATTTAAACTTTGAGAAGAATACTTCTCTTAAAGAAAAGGAACTTCAAAACGTGACATTTTCGCTAAAAATAAAGTAAGGATCTAGATGCTGATAAGACACTCAGTCTCAAGGATTTTGAATTCTTCTGAAGTCGCTCCACTTAAGCTGAAGTATAAACTGTTAGAAGAACCTGTTCTGCCCACAACAATATTAGCATTAGCAATGAAAACAAATAACTAAAGTTTGCAGTTAGTAAACCATTTCAATATCAAGTTACCCGCAAACAAATGGAGTACTGCGTTACATAAATGGAGCGGTTGTTTAAACAGCAAATTTCGAAATAGTTACACACAATGGTTGGCTATGTGTGTGTGTGTGTGTGTGTCCATTTAAATCGAGTGTAAATGTTTATTTAATCGTGCAGAGCAAAAGCGAAAACCAGCTACAAAGTTTATTGTGAACTCAATTAAAGCAACGCCTCGCTGGTTAGTTAGGGTTGGATTGCGTTGGATTGGGTTGCTAGAATTTAACAGGCGACGAAGTGAGGGACGAGGGAATGGATTGTTGTTCTTGCTGGCTCTGTTGGTGGAAATGGGGTTGAAGCGGAGGCGAGCTTCTGGTCAAAACAAACACACGAATGCCAAATAGCAGAGCAAAAGGCAATGGCTGCAAAAATGTTGCCGATTTCTGTTACAAAATCAACTAAAACAAGCAGCACAAAAGAAGCCGCTAAGTAAACACCGACACCAAACAACAACAATAACAGTGGCAAAAATAACAACAATGGCAAACAAAGTAAATATAAAGAATTTGCCGGCAGTTGTTAGCCGGTTCTCTAGTTAGTTGACTTGTTTCAGATTGTTGTGTCCCTTGTAACTAAGTTGGGCAAGTCACAAAACTGCAAAACTATAGAACGACTTACAGCCACGTAACATAAGGTGGGGTAAGAAGGGAAGGAATTGCTCTGGGTCGTGTCCTGGCAACTAAGCAGGAGACAATAAGCAAACTCACACACACACAGAAGAAAAAGGCAGCTTAGCTCAAATCACAGCGGCATAGGTACACAAAAGGATCCTTTTAAGATATCCACAACAAGGCTTCTGTCACGCCTCTTTACCACCCGACCGCCCCCTTCGTTGTCTCCTCCGCTCAAATGAGCAAAGGAAAATATTTTGCATAATTAAATGTAACTTGAAATGCCAAAATAATAATTAAGGTGACAGCATAATGAGTTTCCTTCCACCCAACCAGCCGCCTTTTCTTGTATCCTCCAGACTCCTTTCTGCCTCGTCGCCAGCTGTCGGCAAATGGAAATTGATTGAAGCAAAAGTGCGAGAGAAAGAGATTCTAATTGAATACATAAGAAGCCAGAGCAGAGGTGACAAGCTCAAGACGGAAATGAGTTGAAGATGCAGAACTAGTAGAAAACAGTGTTAAAATTGACAGCAGATGACCAGAGTTACAATTTAAAGATGTTTAGCACTTTAAGCTCCGTCCAGACTTGACACATCAGTCGCAGAAGCCGGCTAACTAGGCCAACAGACTTGTCGATTTCTTTTAGACCATCTCAATAAATTTAGTACTTTGCGCCAAGGCCTCAGCCTGGGCCAGATACATTTGAAGTGCCAACTTGAGTAGCAATTGGTCGAGGAGGCGAGGAGAAGGGAAAATGTCGAATGTCGAATATTGTTGGACAATGGCCAGAGAAATCAAAGTCAAATACGATACATATACTAGTGTAATGTTAAAATTGATAAAATGTCTGCAGCTGCCGTACAGAGTTGTATTGTTGCAACAATAAATATTTCATGGGTCCTTCGACTTTGAAGCAAGGGCATGGGATCACAATTTATTTGTTGTTTGTGGAGTACAAACATCATTAGAATTTGAAATAATTTGCTTGTCAGTCAGTCAGTCAGTCAGCAGGAATGTGCTCTACACTGACTGCAATGTACAGTCTTTAGTTTGCTTTTGCCTTTGGCATTGGTAAATTCTCAGCTTAGATAAAGGGTAAATATTTTTGCATATGGAAAACAAAATGAAAATCCGAACAGCAAAAGCTTCTGACATTTTATTTAGCTACGCTCTGGGCGCTACTTTGTTGTTGAATGCGAAAACTCATTAACTTTATTAAACAGTCAAAACAAAAAAAAAAACATACACATACTATTCGCTGGGCACACAATTGAGTGACTAAAAGATACCACAAAAAAAATATTAAATTTCAAGTTTGAGTTTCACTTTTTATCTTTAAATAAATAATAATTTATAAGCAATCATTAAAAGTTTGCTTTATATTCAAGCTACTTTACTGGCTCAGCATACCCAGAATATCGACAATTTAATGGATATAAGCGAGTTGGAAAACTACAGTCGAGTGTGCTCAACTGTGATATATCCGTTACCCATTTTTAATGAAAGCAAAAATATATTGATATAGTAATACCACATTTAAAATATACCATGGAATGCAAAATATACCAGATTGACAGCCAAAGCAATTATTTCTTATATAACTTCTAAAATTTGTGTCCGATTGGAAACAAATTTTCAGGAATCATAAAAATTATAATTATGTACCAAATATCAGTGTAGTATGATCAACTTTAAGATACTCACTACCGTATTTAAATATACCAAAGGCAATATTTGGTTACCGATATACCAATTTATTTAAAAGAGAGAAAGTACAATGCCAGATTGTCATAACTATAGTACCAAAGATATCTACTTTTGCCTATTACATAGATTATCCAGAGGCACAAAGTTGTTATACCCTTCTACACTATGGGTTGCGGGTATAAAAACTATAAAATGCACTTACCTAAGCGATTTTAGCACTGAGCCTGCGGTGGCACCCCTGCAGTGGGTAGAGTGAGATGGGTTTCGAACGTTCAACGTTCGTTTTGCAACTGAATGCTGCAAAATATAAATTGAAAATAAATAGTTGAATGGCAAACACAGGGAAATGCTTAATGGCCAAGGCAAACCAATTGAATTACGCAAACGGAGTCAAACACATTTCAAAATTTTTGCTTCTAGCTCAAACATTGAACTGCAAAACTTTTATGGCATACTACGGATGAAATCAAAACTCATTGCGCATTGGGAACAATTCTATTCACAGTTGTGCAATGAGTTGCCCGATATTGGAGAGGAAAGAGAGAGAGAGAGAATTTCCACAACACACACACCCATTTAATTAACCCTCTCACTCTTTGTTTGCCGCTTGGCCTCTTTCACACCGCCAGCAACAAATATAAAGGCCAAACAGTTGGCAGACAAGCCAATTTGTGGTCTTGGCTTTGAAAACTCTGACATAGTCGGTCGACTGTCGACGGTCGGCGGTGGGCACTCGACCCCTTAAAATGCGGCAACAACTTCAACTCATTAAAATTGAAGAGGCTTACGAAAAAGTTGCGTCGTGTCGACCCGTCCATCATCTCCAGCATCTCTCTGTCACCTCCGTCGACCATTTTATGTCAGGTGAGTCGAGGCGAATCTATTCACAAAAATGTTCAAATGGGAAATGCAATTAAATGGCGCCTGAAAGTATGCCACAACCTTTTTTCGCATCTAATGCTAATGCATAAATTAGCTGCTAGCACAACAATTACAAAAGTTCCATACTAAAATTAAGCATTACATTTTATTGCTACCCATCTCCTCTCTACACCTTTTCGCATCAACTCGGAGTAACTTTTTAATTGCTTGTGATATTCCAACCCGAAGCCAAGCACACCTCACATTCTAATCGTCATAATTTTGAAATGAAAGCAGAAAACGTGACAATAGAGCCATAAACAGTTTTATTTGAATGCCGCGTAGAGTTGTCAACCGGTATTGCTCGCTTCGCAAATAGATATAAAATATGCATAAAAGCATTTAGGCGTTTCACTCCGATTTAATTATAAACTCAAGATTTGTATTGCATTTAACAAGTAAAGAAATTAAGAATATTTTCTACATGTATTTTTGCAATTGTTTAAAGAATTTAAATTTGTGGCAAACGTTGCCATTCGATTTCTTGACTTTCACAATACTTTTCTGTTAGCTCGTTGACACACTTCTGCGACATTCATTATGCAGTAGACTTTTCTACTTACCGAGCAAATGTGCGCTTGGCCGGGAGAAAACAAGACGGATTATTTGAGCAGGTCATTAAATTTATTTTTTCTCATTTTCGTCTCTCTCTCTCTCACACTCTCTTTCGTGTTTGGCAGTGTCACACAGTTTTCTTCTGTTTTCGATGCGTTGCTTTTGACGGCTCATGGGAGCTTATGTGGGGCCCATAATTACCCAGAAGAGCAGTTAATGACCGATTGTTGAGAGCTTTTGCATTCGGAAGCAGCGCTGATAAGTAGGTGGCATTAAGTGTAAGTTGATATTACGTATACGCTACGTGAGCTGACGCTTCTTTTTGTGCTGCACATACAAACTGATGCCGCGGCACTCTCGGGTATTTATAGCTTTAACTTTTCAAACAGTTTGGAAATGAAGTTTGCCATTTCTGGGTTTTGCTGAACTTTTAGGCGCTGCCATTTTCAAATTCAATTAATTACGCCACCTAGGCGGAACCTGACGCTTTATTTCGGCACGTGATAAATTCATTTAAGCCCTCCCCCTCACAAAAACGTTTCGAGTAATGTTTGCATATTGTGGCACGGCGTATCTGCCCCTGTTTTCTGGTTTTTACATAGGCAAAGTGGGCATAGTCATCATCGCAGTAGTAACAAAGTTTACTACTATGCCGTGCACGGCGACTAATTGAGTTGCGTTTAACCGACAGGCGAAATAAAATAATAATACCAAACATTTTATGTGGTACACGCAATTCCTAAGTAATTGCCAGAATGCTATGCAAATACGAGTACTGCTAAAAAAATAAATGGAACCCCTTTGTCCGCCCGACGAAATCAAACCAAAGAAACCTTGCTAGCTCTTACTTACTCAATCAACTAATCGCTAAGGCTATGTCTGAACCCGGCTCAAGGGCTCATTCGCACACTTGACAGCTCAATTTACTTTGGCCCGCTAATTAAAACGCAGCACTGACTGCGCCTTAATCAGCGTATTAATCTCAGTTTGGGGCACAGACCGAACCCGAGACACACAAAGCTCTGCTTCACTTTTGAATTCACTTTTGTTTGCGCTTCTTTTTCCTCTCGTTTTTGTTGCTTACTTTTTTTCTGTTTAAACATAAACCAAATGCCAGCGCATTTGTTTATTGTCATGGCGCTTTTCGGCGCTTTTGTCTAATATTCTACTTGACACGAAATATTATTAATTGGTCTAGACGCGACCAAAGGCAGGCAGACAAACAAGCGTTTCCAAAGCCAACTCATTACTTGTAAATGCAAAAGAAATACCTAAAACCAAATCATGTTAATAGACTGAGGATGAGCAAACTATTGTAAGTTGTGCAGAGCATTTTAAACAAACATAACCACAAAAAAAAAATTTTGAATTTAGTTTTCAATACTGGATGAGGATTGTCAACAAGAACTTTGTAAAAAATAATGCTAGATTTGTTAATGAATTTCGATTTGTTGCGTAAACATTTTTTAAATTATTGCGCATTAAATTCCTTGAATAATATTCAATAAGACACTCAACATTAATTAATATATTGTTTGTCACAAGTACCTATTACTTTAAGTAATGTCAATGTCATTTAGTGGGCACAATGCTAATTTGCTGATTTGCTTTTTAATTCTTAATAAATCGAGAGAGTTAAGCAACAACATTCCCTGTTTAGCAATTTCAGAAATTTTTCCTAAATTTTTGATGTAAAAAATGATTTCCAAAATATTGAATTAACTAAATAAGTAAATCTATTTTAAAATTATATATTAAATATACTTTACGTGAATCAACACATATACCCGCTCTATTTATAACGAATGGGTATAAGAAGAAGATTACATAGGGACTGCATATTCATTTGCCTTTGTTCACATTAGCGAAATTTAGAATCGGGTTCTGATGCATCAAAATCGTAGCAATATAATGTAAACAGTTTGCGATAGGAGAGTCCATTTCATTCGTTATAAGCAGCTGGCATTTGAGACTCAGCTTTAGTTTACTTTCAAACGCTGTCGAGAACGAGACGAAAATGCGAATTAAATACGTGATGATTTTAAAGTTTTTGTTACTTTTCGTGGTTGTGACGGCAAAAAGCAATTCTAATAATATAGATTATGTGAGTGAGCACTGCGAAATCGTAGGAGATTCAATGATTTTAAATTTATAATTATTTCTGATATAGGAAATTGTTAAAGTGAGTAATCAATGCGATGGTTTTTGTTTCAAAATGCTGATGCCTATTCTGGAGAACATTGCGGAAATAAAGACTAAACTTGCCAACTATGAAAATCTGCTCCAATCTAAGGATGAGCAGATTTTAGAATTGCAGAATCAGCTGGAGCAAAAGACATGTCCTGAAAACAACGTCGAAAAATCAGCTGCATTACTTCCAGCAAATGAGGCTGCTAATCAGACGAAAGAATTGGTTATACAAGAGTTGCCAACAAATTGTCTTCTCTATGAGAACTCAACTGGTATTAATGATGTAGAGGTGCCCAATGTTGGCAGACTTAAGGTGCTATGCGATGAAGGTGGTTGGACAGTGGTTCAGAGACGATTCAATGGTCATGAAAATTTTTATAGGGACTGGACTGATTATCGCAATGGTTTTGGTAAGCTGCAGGGAGAGTTCTTCATTGGATTGGAGGCATTGCATCAGATGACAACGTCAGAGCGCTTTGAGTTGCGCATTGAGCTTATGGATTCACCAACTCAAGTTCATTATGCTCGTTATGACCATTTTGTCATAGGCAACGAAGAGGAAGCGTACAATCTGAAGTCGCTGGGAACCTATTCGGGTAATGCTGGAGATGCTTTGCGATACAACATAAATGATAAATTTACAACTTTCGATTGGGATAACGATGTCTGGCATGGTAATTGTGCCAACTATTATGCAAGTGGCGGATGGTTCAACTCGTATGCCAATAGGTAAATTAACAGCATAATCAACAAAAGAATGGAAATTTATTTTTAATGTTTTCCACAGTAATCTCTTTGGCAAATACTTGGACTCGCAAGCCTATAGTGTGGAGGGAATTTGGTGGTACACCTGGAAGGGCTACAAATCGTTAAGCTCTGTGAAAATGATGATCCGTCCATTGCACTATGGTCCCAAGTCCAAAATTTCATGGAAGAAAATCTGAATTTTTTTTTTATATATTTAAACTAGATACCCTAGATAGAAAGTATCAATAATGCAATGCAATTGGCACAACATTACCATATAAAATCAGCTTCAGTCTGAGATGAATCTAAGATAAAATAAATAATGTATTTCAAGAAATATTAACTAAAAATAAGAATAAAGTTTTTCGGAATTTGGCTACGTCATATAGTATCCTTTATAATAAACCAAATTAGGTTATATTCAAATACATTGTTGTACAGCTTTTTAAAAGCCTTATAAAAGAAAAATATTAAGACGAATAAGAGCTGACACTAAAAAGTCGCAATTTGCAGCATAATAAAGTATCCATTTTGTCGGCTTATATTTCGAGTGCCCTATCTTTAGTTTATTTTCAACTTATGATTATGAACAGAAAAAAAACTTGTATCATTTATTTCAATTCTACATTGTTAGTGCTCAATGCACATTGGTTCACTTTCGTTGTTTCTAGGCGACGACCGTCTTCATGTCATCGATATCCCATCCGCTGTCAATCTATCGTGCCATCAGTATATCGATATTACATCGATATTCTGACTAAATATATTGATTCCCTACGAAAAACATATGTGCAATTTTATTTTCAGTTTTTCCAGGAGCATTCTTTCTCATCAAATGGACAAAACATGCGCTTGTAAGTTACATACGTGAAACAACAGTGTCAATATCATCATAACGAAAACCTATACATTGAACTATGTATGTACGCATGCATATACAAACATATATTATAATAATGAATAAGTGCGATAGCGACGATCAACGAAAGTTTACTTTGACAATCGACTAGCGCAATTAAGTATTCATTATTTTATATTTTCTTTATCTCTCAGTCGTAAATCAAAATAATTATTCATATGTTTCATTTATTAATTCTGTATGATATTAATTCAAGCACGATACTAAATTACAAAACAACGGTCAAAAATCTGGTAACACTATTTTTACCATTTGTTGAGCCAAAATGTTTTGGTAATTGTCGGTTGTCTGTGGTAGTATATATGTATATATGTATACACCAACAAAATATTTTGAATTTAGTTTTCAATACTGAATGAGGATTGTTAACATGAACTTTGTAAAATTTGTTGCGTAAACATTTTTTAAATTATTGCGCATTAAATTCCTTGAATAATATTCAATAAGACACTCAACATTAATTAATATATTGTTTGTCACAAGTACCTATTACTTTAAGTAATGTCAATGTCATTAAGTGGGCACAATGCTAAACTATATTTTGTGCTGATTTGCTTTTTAATTCTTAATAAATCGTGAGAGTTAAGCTACAACATTCCCTGTTTAGCAATTTCAGAAGTTTTTCCTAAATTTGATGTAAAAAATGATTTCCAAAATGTTGAATTAACTAAATAAAATCTATTTTAAAATTATATATTAAATATACTTTACGTGAATCAACATATATACCCGCTCTATTTATAACGAATGGGTATAAGAAGAAGATTACATAGGGACTGCATATTCATTTGACTTTGTTCACATTAGCGAAATTTAGAATCTGGTTCTTCCCCGAGTTTTGCTGTGGCCAGATTGATAGAATATCACGTTCGTGTATTGATTCAAATACGAGCGATCGAGGGTAAATTCCGCTGATGCATCAAAATCGTAGCAACATAATGTAAACAGTTTGCGATAGGAGAGTACATTTCATTCGTTATAAGCAGCTGGTATTTGAGACTCAGCTTTAGTTTACTTTCAAACGCAGTCGTGAACGAGACGAAAATGCGAATTAAATACGTGATGATATTAAAGTTTTTGTTGCTTTTCGTGGTTGTGACGGCAAAAAGCAATTCTAATAATATAGAATATGTGAGTGAGCATTGTTGAATCGTAGGAGATTAAACGATTTAAATTAATAATCATTTCTAATATTATAGAAATTTGTTGATGCGAGTAATCAATGCGATGGTTATTGTTTCAAAATGCTGAAGCCTATTCTAGAGAACATTGCGGAAACAAAGACTAAACTTGACAACTATGAAAATCTTGTCAACTCTAAGGATGAGCAGATTTTCGAATTGCAGAATCAGTTAGCGGATCTTAAGACTAATGAGAATTTGTGCAATGAGAGAATCCAACAGAAGGATGATCTGATTCAGGAGCTGGAGCAAAAGACCTGTCCTGAAAACAACGTCGAAAAATCAGCTGCATTACTTCAGGTCCCAGCAATTGAAGATAATGCTAATCAGACGAATGAATTGATTATACAAGAGTTGCCAACAAATTGTCTTCTCTATGAGAATTCAACTGGTATTAATGAAGTAGAGGTGCCCAATGTTGGCAGACTTGAGGTGCTATGCGATGAAGGTGGTTGGACAGTGGTTCAGAGACGATTCAATGGTAGTGAAAATTTTTATAGGAACTGGACTGATTATCGCAATGGTTTTGGTAAGCTGCAGGGAGAGTTCTTCATTGGATTGGAGGCATTGCATCAGATGACAACATCGGAGCCGTATGAGTTATATATTGAGCTTATGCATTTACCAACTCATGTTCGTTATGCTCGTTATGACCATTTTGTCATAGGCAGCGATGACGAAGAGTACAATCTGAAGTCGCTGGGATCCTATTCGGGTAATGCTGGAGATGCTTTGCGATACAACATAAATGATAAATTTACAACTTTCGATTGGGATAACGATGGCTGGAATGGTAATTGTGCCAACTATTATGCAAGTGGCGGATGGTTCAACTTGTATGCCAATAGGTAAATTAACAGCAAAATCAACAAAAGAATGGAAATTTATTTTTAATATTTTCCACAGTAATCTCTTTGGCAAATACTTAGACTGGCAAGCCTATAGTGTGGAGGGAATTTGGTGGTACAACTGGAAGGGCTACAAATCGTTAAGCTCTGTGAAAATGATGATCCGTCCAAGACAGTCAGAAACATAAGTCAAATTTTCTTTAATACATTTTCCTCATTGGCACAACATTACCATATAAAATCAGCTTCAGTTTGAGATGAATCTAAGATAAAATAAATAATGTATTTCAAGATATATTAACCAAAAATAACAATAAAGTTTTGCGGAATTTGGCTACGTCATATAGTATCCTTTATAATGAATCAAATTAGGTTATATTCAAATACATTGCTGTACTGCCTTTTAATCAGATTCAATAATATATTTTCTCGTTTTGAACAGATTACAAACGTAGATTTCCATACTGCCTTATATAGTAAAAGAAAACTATTAAAACGAATAAAAGCTGACACTAAAAAGTCGCAATTTGTAGCATAATAAAGTACACATTTTGTCGGTCTATATTTCTAGTGCCTTATCTTTAGTTTATTTTCAACTTATGATTATGAACAGAAAAAAACTTGTGTCATTTATTTCAATTCTACATTGTTAGTGTTCAATGCACGTTTGTTCACTTTCGTTGTTTCTAGACGACGCCCGTCTTCATGTCCTCGATATCCCATCCGCTATCGATCTATCGTGCCATCAGTATATCGATATTACATCGATATTCTGACTAAATATATTGATTCTCTACGAAAAACATATGTGCAATTTTATTTTCAGTTTTTCCAGGAGCATTCTTTCTCATCAAATAGACAAAACATGCGCTTGTAAGTTACATACATGAAACAACAGTGTCAATATCATCATAACGAAAACCTATACATTGAACTATGTACGTATGCATATACAAACATATATTATAATAATGAATAAGTGCTATAGAGACGATCAAGGAAAGTTTACTTTGACAATCGATTAGCGCAATTAAGTATTCATTATTTTATATTTTCTTTATCTCTCAGTCGTAAATAAAAATAATTATTCATATGTTTCATTTATTAATTCTGTTTGATATTAATTCAAGCACTAAATACAAAACAACACTTTTATTACCACTTGTTGAAAGAAACGCAGCCAGTCACGCCAAAATGTTTTGGTAATTGTCGGTTGTCTGTGGAATTATGTACATAAGTATTTGTATTTCTGTTATTTTTAAATCCAAGTAAAGCCTGGTTTGTTTTCTTGTTCTCCGATGCATCTAAAAATAAAGTCTTATCACGAATTCGTTGACCATAAGATGACCACCAAAAATTTAGAGAATATTATATTCCAAACTATAACAAAACAATTTAAAAACAATGTTCACCTCTCAAAACTAAATTGTGTTTTTGGCATTTAACAATTAAGTAAAAGTCCAAATTTTTATTTTAAACACTGTCCATTGTGTCTTATCCGCCATTGAAATATTTTTAATTTAAAATATAATTAACTTTTTATGATTTTTGTACAGCCAGCATTCGTAACTAATTTTTTCTACAGTGTATTTCACTCATTTATACTGAGATACATTTATAATAAGAACGTCTATAACTACAGTAATTTTAAAAATAAATGTACTTATATTTTGGTTGCTGAAATAGCTGAGAAATAACTAAGAGAGAGTAAGCTATTTCCATATAAGTAAGTACATATGTAAATATGTCTATTTTGCTATTGTGGCTGACGTCATTCGTATTCTTAAATGGCACAAAATTAAATGAAAAATTATCACCCTACCAAATTCGTGTTTTTCGAGAGAGTTGAGTTTTTGATAAGAGCAGTCTATTTTATGCGTTAAATGATGCTGGCATATACATCTTAGCTTCAGTCTGCTTTCGAACACACGACGGAAAATTTCAAAATGCGAATTAATTACGTAATTATTCTAACATTTTTGCTACTCTTTGGGTGTGTAACAGCACAGAACAGATCCAATTCAAGCGATGATGTAAGCTTTGTGAAAATCCAAAAGATTCAATACACTAATATTAAATCAGTACTTTGAACAGCAGGAAGATGGCTCATTTAATCAATGCGATGCTTATTGTTTCAATATTATGAAGACTTTTCTGCGGATCTATGGGGATGCGATTCAGTCCAAAAATGAACAGATTTTAGAATTGAAGGAGAAACTGGCTGATCTTAAAAGACATAATGTGAAGATCAAACAAAAAGATGAACTGATTTCGTTGTTGCAAAAAAGAATTTGTTCTAACATTGGAGAATCAGGTGCATTGTTTGAAGACCAAATTAATGAGACAACTAATGATTTCAATCTAGAAGACTTTAATTATAACACTTTGAATTGGCTTTCCAATAACAATGCTAGTCAGATAGAAGATGATTTATTTGAGGACATTGGGAATGAAACTATTGACGCTTTCAAGGATTCTACTTTAAACAAGACGGACGATTTGCAAGTTCCAAACTTACCTTTAAATTGCCTTAAATATGCAGAGTCAAATTACATTTATGAGATATGGGTGCCCAATGTGGGCAGTCATAAGGTATTATGTGATGAATTTGGTTGGACAGTGATTCTCAATCGATTCAACGGTAGTGAAAATTTTTATAGAAAGTGGTCCGACTATCGCAGTGGATTTGGTGACCTAGAGGGCGAGTTCTTTATAGGTTTGGAGGTATTGCATCAGATGACATCATCTCAAGGTTATGACATTCGCATCGAGCTAACGAGCTTCGACGATTATGTTTACCATGCGGATTATAGCTATTTTATTATAGGTAGTGAACAGGAGCAATATAGCTTGAAGTCTATAGGAGGCCATCATGGCAATCTTGAAAATGTTTTTGAGTCTAATATTGGACAGAAATTCACAACTTTTGATTCGGATAACGATAAATGGGTTGACGGAAATTGTGCCGTGCATTATTCAAGTGCCGGATGGTTCGATAAGGTGGCCACTATGTAAGTTATGAACTGAAATTTACGAAACAATAGATTATAATTCTCATTGCTTTTCACAGGAATCTCTTTGGCAACTATTTACACTCTGAAGTGATGGATGACCAAGGCATATGGTGGAAGGACATTAAGACCTGGAAAGCTGTAAAAATTACAATGCGCCCAGAAAAAAAGGAACGAAATTAGTATACTCATATATACACAAAATCCGAGTTGTGTGACGCACAGCTAATAAATTGTAGATAATGTTTGCCTTAAAACAACAACGTTAGTTCGTTTTTAATATTACTGCCAATATATTATGGTATACCGATGTATGTTGTTGCGAAAAATTATATGTTGACATACACTTTTTATTCATCCATACACTTTTATCCAATTATTTTGTTAAAACGAGGAGTTTGCTCTTTTTCTAATCTCAAAGAGATAGTTGACGTAATTCCACTAAAAAAAATCATCGACAGCTGTTGATCTTAATAATGTTTTGTACAGTGCGAATTAGTTGCAGCTTTATATCGTGCATTTAACCAAAGAAAAATAAAGAAATTGCATTACATATTTTAATTACATATCTGATTCAAAACCATTTTGATGTCTCTAACTTAAAATATTTTTCAAATACTTGCGACAATGTTCAGCTTCGAATCGAATAAAATTTGAGTAAAAAGTAGGAGGCCACAGATAATGATAAGGGGAATCTAAAAATAGTTTGCGAGAATTTTCAAAGTGCAAAGCAACGACCACATTTACTTACACTCTTCTCTCTCTCCGGAATATACCATAGACTCAAAAAATACCAGATTTGTCAACGATACATATGTTTCGTGTTGGCCATGAGTTATATGGTTATACTTTTCTACCAAATGTGAAACAGTTATAAACATTAAATGAAAACATTTTTAAATAGTTATTGTTTATTTACTCTTACAACTGCTAGATTTTTCCATCCATACATACATACATATGTATAATGACAAAGCTGGCGAGAAACTGACCTAGGCATAGCGTTTAGCGATAAGAATTCAACTGCGTCATTCTATAAATAAATCTAAAAAACTGACCTGCGTGTAGCAAGCATGTGATGCTATGTATTCAAAATATGAAATAAATCCACATAGCATGATTATTATTATTATTAGTTATATGAAACAATTTTTAAATCCACTAGAACTTTACTATTACAGTCTCTAGACTCTTAACATGGATAACTTAGATACTTAAACTAATATAAATATACTAGTTATAAACATATGTTAATACCTGCTTTGTTCCACTTTAAGAGGGTATATCACTTGTAGAAAATAAAATTTTCGTTTTCTGTTTCCGAATCACTTGGAATTTCGAATCGGCTTCTTCCTCGATCTTTGCTGCTGCCGGATGTTTTAAGACTGGGTTCAATTACTTTTACAGAATCAAATACGAGCTCAACAAAAAGAATACATAATGTAAACAGTTTGCGATAAGAGAGTCCATTTATTTCGTTATATGTAGCTGGCATTTGAGACTCTACTTTAGTTTACTTTCAAACGCAGTCGAGAACGAGACGAAAATGAAAATTAAAAACGTGATGATTTTTAAGTTGTTGTTGCTTTTCGGGTTTGTGACGGCAAAAAGCAATTCCAATAATATAAATTATGTGAGTGAGCATTGTGAAATCGTAGAAGATTAAACGACTTAAACCAATAATCATTTCTAATATTATAGAAAATTGTTGCAGCGAGTAATCAATGCGATGGTTATTGCTTCAAAATGCTGAAGCCTATTCTGGAGAACATTGCGGAAACAAAGACTAAACTTGCCAACTATGAAAATCTGGTCCAATCTAAGGATGAGCAGATTTTAGAATTGCAGAATCAGTTAGCGCATCTTAAGACTAATGAGAATTTGTGCAATGAGGCGATCCAACAAAAGGATGATCTCATTAAGGAACTGGAGCAAAAGACATGTCCCGAAAACCCCGACGAAAAATCAGCTGCTTTGGTTCAGGTGTTAGCGAATGAGAATAATGCCAATCAGACGAAGGAATTGAGTGTACATGAATTGCCAACAAATTGTCTTCTTTATGAGAAATCAATTCATGAGGTAAAGGTTCCCAATGTGGGCAGACTTGAGGTGCTATGCGATGAAGGTGGTTGGACAGTGGTTCAGAGACGATTCAATGGTAGTGAAAATTTTTATAGGAACTGGTCTGATTATCGCAATGGGTTTGGTAAGCTGCAGGGAGAGTTCTTCATTGGATTGGAGGCATTGCATCAGATGACAATGTCAGAGCGCTTTGAGTTGCGCATTGAGCTTATGGATTTCCATAATCACGTTCGCTATGCTCACTATGATAATTTTATCATAGGCAGCGATGAAGATGATTATAGACTGAAGTCTCTGGGATCCTATTCGGGCAATGCTGGAGATGCGTTACGATATAATCTTCGAGATAAATTCACAACTTTCGACTGGGATAACGATAAGTGGTCGTATGGAAACTGTGCGAAATACTACTCAAGTGGCGGATGGTTCAATTTATATGCCAATAGGTAAATTAACACATTAATTGTTGAAGGAATGGAATATAACTTTGATTTGTTATTCACAGTAATCTTTTTGGCAAATACTTTAACGAGCAAGTGGTAAATATGGAAGGCATCTGGTGGTACAACTGGAAGGGCTACAACTCTTTAAGCTCCGTCAAAATGATGATTCGCCCAAGAGAGTCCGAGATTTAAGTTCAGACTCCAATTTGTTTACATAAGTCATTATATTTTATTATTATATTTTGCAGCTGTTAACACATAGTATATATGTATACAAAGCCAAGATATGTTATGATATTTGGTTTTGCTGCTTGTAAATTTTGTGTAACACATGTAATAATTTATTAATTAACTTATTCACATGGAACACAGTTTTGTTTGCCTGCCTTACACTAAAGTGATAAAGCGTAATATTGAAAACTTATTGAAATTAAGGAGTCAGAGATGCTATAGCTGAAGTAATTATAAGATTTGAACAAGTTGTTATTATATAAAAATTAGTGATAGTAAAACTTTATAGTTATCGGAGTTAAAGAAAATAATTCTTTAGATACACATATTATAATCGTTAAACTCAGGTAACGTCAGTCACAAATTTCAGCTTGTGACTCTCCAACATTTTGATTAACAGCAATAACACCAGGAGTCTAAAGTTGAAAAAACTTTGAAGCAAGCTCAAGATTAAACAAGAACAACCAGCGGCAATTGCTTTTTCCTCTATTGAATTTTGAATATTGTGTTATTCGCAAGTATTGTAATAAAATCATAACATGTTTTGTCAGCCCGTAAATCTGTTTGAAGCATTACATTAATGAAAATCTGATAATACAACTGGAAACAAACAAAGGCTTGAAATTTGTAAAAAGTATGATGATTTCTGTTCAATACTTATCTTTTATTTGTTTTAATATTTATAAATTTTCTGATTAACATTTCAAATCAGTCGATGATGACAAATTAGGTCCTGATTTTAAAAAGTCATTTTATTATATTCATTTGATATTGATGAGGAATATTTTATATAAAAATCTATATTCATATGAATCTGCCATGTTTTCCTCTTTCTACTTTCTTTCTGGATAATAAATAGGTGTATATTTAAGGAAATCTAATTCTAATTAGTCTGCTTAATACAGGTCAAGAAGTATGCGCCCCATCAAGCTATAAACTGACTTGCGGTAAAATGGTTTATAACACTTTAACAAAAGTTTGTCGACTGCATAAGTTGAGGCTAAACAGGACAGCTGTCAGTTGGACTTGTCAGGAGTGCAGATTTCAAGCACTTGGTGCTTGGTGCTCCACAGACTGAGCTGCGCGTATCCTTTGCTGTGTGTCCATCAATCCAAGCAAAACTAAAGGAACCAAGTTGGCAGACATGCGCGAGAAGCAGCTAAATAGTTGAACAAGTTAATGGAGATAAGTAGAGAAAAATGCTAGTGAGAAAAGGGTTTATCATTTAATGTTTGGCTTTCATTTAATGGAACAACGTGATGCCCCTTAAGGAGAGCTAGTTTTTTAATTAATTAACCGTCGCATGGTTTTGCAGCTGACTTATTAATATTGCAGCAGACAACCACAATGTTTGCTCGCCAAACAGACAGCATCGCACAACATTATAAGCTTCTTCCCTGGGTCATATGCAGTTACCATTACGCTGAGTACTTTAAGGCTGTTCCCAGAGTTGTTTTGCATCGCTAGAGGCAAGTATAACGAAAGAAATGATGACAATGTGTACACTATGAATATAGAACGAAAAGATGCCAGAGTTTGACAAGCTATTATTCTATCTTATGGGATACACAAACTTCTCACCTGTCAATTGCCTGTTAATTGCTCGAATTTACACACTTGCTGCACATCCATTCGATACCCAATTAAATGCAATTTAAACCGGCTTTACTCGCATCATTGCAAAGCCCTCAGCTCTGGGTTTCAGTCACCGTCTCTGGAAATTCCGCAATCATTCAGGCAAGCTGAATATTCACATGAATATTCAAATATGCCTAGGCCTAAAGTTGTTGGTCTTACTGTTTCGGCTGGCATCATTCTCATCGACATAGACATGGGATACAATAATTTGCCAGCTATAGCATATACATATGTATGGTATAGTATATACTTCTGACTCCTCCTTCTACAAAATAGCTCCATTCTCATGTCATTGTTGTGTGTCGTACGGTGTGTCGTATCTTGGCAGGGTTTCACGCACACATGAGCACACAAATGATCTCAGTCATCGGCAGTCAATGCAAACAATGCGGGCAACGAAGCATCCACAAAATACATCCTTAAACATACGTTAACACACAAGTCTTTGTGTGTGTTTGTGTGTGGGTGTGTGCAAAGTAAGGTCACAGCGGGAAATTATGTCAAACACATGTGTATAGAGTGTCTCATACATAGGTCGGAGTATTGCCTTCAATGTGAAGCAAAATCGAACTGAAGTTCGCTAAAAAGTTTCATTCAACAATTTATCTAACAATCTTTTTTAGAAAAGTGCTTAGGATTTTTCTATGGATCCCATCTTTCATATTTTAAATATATACAAGAAGAATGTAACATGCCTTGTGTAGAATACTGCACTTTTTATGACTTCTATTCCTTCTGATATTCATATAGATGGAAGTATTGCCTTAATTGTGCTATGAAATGGAACAGAGGTTCGTTTTATCTAACAATCTTCTTCAGAAAAGTGCGAAAAATTTTTCTGTCAGTGCAATCTTTACATTTGAAATATATACAAGTTAACAAGATTATATTGTTACTCATCATGTAGAAAGTTATGCACTTTTCATGCCTTCCATTACTACTGGGCTATTGACGTTCATCTCTCGTGTGTGCTCTGAAATCGAACTGAAGCTCGTTTAATCTATCAGTCTTCTTCAGAAATGTGCGAAGATTTTTCTATTGATTCAATATTTCACATTATAAATACATGCAATGAAACAATTTAAAATATATCGCGAGATGTGGAAAGTACGGCACTTTTCATGCCTCCCTTTCCTGCTGGGCTATTCACATTCATCTTTCGCCTTGACACTGAAATAATATCGCGTCTTCTGTCCCTTTTCACAACTGACTACTTGCATATTTGTTACGCGCTAGTTTTTTTTTTGGGTTTGCAAATATTATCGACTTCCTTTCGCCTGTCACACACACACACACACACTCCAACACACACTGTGGACACACAACAAATGATAAATGGATTTTCCACTTCCGCGCGTTTCATTCCCATGCGAAAACTCTTTATGTTTAGCTGATGCATGTCTGAAAATATCTACAAGTTGGCATGTTTGTTTTATATATTTTTTTATTATTATTTTAAAGTTTTGCATATCACTTTGCAATTGGTTTTACATAAGGGTATCGAATTTCTAAAAATATATAAAGATAGCTATTTTTAGAGGTGTTGACTGATGAGTGCTTACTTGACTGAAAGAGGAAACAGTATTTCTCAAATATTGCTACCTATCCTTATATCAATATTATTCGAAATTTGTACTGTCATAAATGTTGAAAGTTTTGAGCACAAACAAAGCTCTCTTTGTGCGATTTCATTCATGTGATTACACAGATATGGAAGCATTACCACAACAACATGGCTGACAATTTCATAATTGAGTTAAGCGCATGATTTTATAAATATTTTAACATTTTAATCGCGCTTTTTGAGCAATTAAGGCATTTATACAATAAGCGAGTATTTACATAAATTAAAATTATACAATTTATATTTGCATTTACTTTTGCGTTATTTCAACCAACATAATGTGGGCGCAAGTGAATAAAATATTTAACAAAGCGTAAAGCAATCATTTTACCTAAATGAACAAGTACACGAAAGCGCAACATAAAATAAAACGAGTAACCAAATAATGGAAATAAATAATGCACATAAATACAAATATTTGCTTTTTTGCACAATTTTTAATACAATTTTAAATTCATTCATTGATGGTGCAAGCAAACCAATTTCACATCTTTAAATCAGATTTGCGTTAGTGAAAGCAAAAGCTTTTTTATACTATGTGTATGTGTCTCTCTCTCTCTCTTTCTCTCGCTGCATGTGTGTGTGTGTGTATCTACGTTTTTGTATCTAGGAGATACATTTTCAACAAGGCCTAACATGATACTGCCATTAAAATGATTGAGCCACAAAACCAAAAATCCACAATCCACGAGCACAAAATTTCCCCAAGTAAACGGATTAAATTTCTGCACTTAAGCATTTCTCTGGCAAAAAATATAACAAAAACTTGATACGCTTTCGATGAGTCGAAAAGCTGATGCGAAGCAGTGATGGAGAAATGATTCAAAATTCAAATTTAATCATTAAAAGAATGTTTGTCTTATTATAAAGTTAAGTAGCATACAATTATTTGCAAAGTCAATTAATTAATTAATGTTAAATTTAATGTCAAAGTGCATATACTCCATTTTTGAGGTAGTGTATAATTATAAACTCTTGAGAGAATATCGTAATCAATTTAAGCATAGCAAATATAAACAAAGTTCTCAGCTGGCTCGGCAAAGTCGGGATGTTTGATTTGTGCTGACAGCGCGCCCACCAGGGGAAGGGAAAGTGTCTAGGGGCATGGCGTTCCCCTCCCGCACATGTGTGTGAGTGTGTGCGTGAGTGAGTGAGTGTACAAACTTTGGCAATTCAACTGCCAACTTTGCGTCTGTAGAAAAGTTCGTCAGGTTGACGCGTGTCTGTCTCGCAAATATTTGCGTGCAAAAATTATGTGCACCGGTAAAATATGTTTTGCAGGCTTAACGAAAAAATAAAAAAACGAATGGAATAAAAAAAAATATGCCATAAGTTATGCTACAGAGGGACTCAGCCAGTTGTGTGCGGAGAATACAAGACGAGAGTTGTCCTGATGCCGTCTGACAGCAATCAACGCCACTTTCCACATGAAATTATTTAATATTATTCTCGGCATGATTTGCCCGCTTTTAACACCTTTTGCATAATCAGAGTGTGCGTTCTCGCTTCAATACAAATAATTTAATTAAAATGAGGGGCGGCTCACATACAAATACTGCTTCCATTCCCATTTCTCCTCTTCGAATGTGCGTTGTAATTAATAATTAATTACAAGATGCAAATTTTGGGGTAAATACAATTGAATGAATGCATTAGGTCAGCTTGAAAATGTGTAATGCATGATGCATTTATGAATTTCGATTGCAATTGCAATTATTATTATTATTATTATTGGAGCACTCACCCGCACACACAACTGTGCAGTCAAGTCAAAAATAATTACGCATACGCCATGTGGTTGCCACAGACTGTTGTCGCTTGGCAGCTGAATTGATGGATGAATGCTCGGCACCCCGTTTAACGAGCGACAACATCATTGTTAGCCAGTCAAGTTAGTCAGCTGCATGTCGCTATCATTATGGCTATCACTGACAACCCGGTGATAAACTGCAAGACGGCAAAACATCATGAAGTCAATTATATAATGACTTCGTTGGTATTTAACGTCGCCTTCGTCGTCGTCGATGGTTGACAAGCTCGTTACAATTTATGTTTTGTTTGTATTGGTGGGTCGCTCGCTTATTGCCCACACACAAACATAAAGCGTGCTGTGTGTTGTGGCAAGTGGCAAGTGACTAGTGGCGCCCCAGCCAATTGATGGCCAATACTAATGCCAATGGCAAAATAGCAAATACATGGCTGACAGTCATCGAGCTGAACCCGAATAGCTGTCAAAATAATTGTCGGTCGGTGGGACAACATTGTCGCTCCATAAAACAAAAGTCTCAATATTGAATGGGTGAAGCATAACTTTCGCTTAATGATAGTTATGCGAGGGTTGCTTTGCGAATAATAACGACAGCGCTGTAATTTGTCATTCAGAATAAGTTGTTTGCCTTAATTTAAACATCTTCTTAAGCACTTCAGAAGTCTTTATTATTTAAAGGAATTTTTAATATTTTCTTGTCATCTTCTTTTAGCCAACTTCATTGAGTTTAAAATATTCAGACATTGCTAATTAATTCAATACAAATTGTATGCTATCAAATACCAATTAAAAAGATTGCTAAAAATTGAATTTTGAAAAAATATGTAAAAATCTCAAAGCAAAAAGAAAATACAAACAGCAAATTTCACAATCAATTGCGAAGCAAAAAAAAATGAACAACAACAAACATAAAAGCCTATAAATTATAATTGAAATATAATTGAAAATAAATAAGGCCAATCGATGGCCATAGAAACGATAAGAAAAACATGAAAATAAAATACAAATCATATCGAGATACAAACGATTCTAAAAGGAATGGAAAAAACAAGTGTGTGACTTGTCATAAATAATTGAACATTGATTTTCATAAAGCGCATCAGTTTTATACCCTGTGTCAGAAAAGACATAAAAGCTAGACACAAAAGATAAGTAGATTAGAATATATTTTTAATATTGATTAAATATAAATTGAGATGCTTTTTATTTGAAATTTAGAAGATATTCTATACTCATTATGTAACATTATGTATTAAAACACAAACAATCGAAAATATATTTGTTAATCCATTTTTACATAACATCAATTATACTCGAACCAATCTAATGTTCACAGGGTATTTCGTAGTCAAGCACTCTCTTGTAGAGATTTTTTACTTGCCTTTGTCATGAATATTAATCCACCTAATGCAAATAGCCATACATTTACAAATATGCATTTATATAGAATGTCTAGATTATCTGATCAACTAAATTTTTTTTATAAATAGACTGACGAATGCCCTAAAAGAGAAAGGGAAGAGAAGTATTCTTACAAATAATATGATGACAAGAAAATTAAAACGACCGAACAATAGAATGGTATAAATCAAGTGATTATTAACAGCAATCAAAAAGTTATTCAAAACTTTATTTACTAAACTTTTTTCTTTATTTGAATTCCTCACATTTCAAAAGTGTATTGCGTTCCCTTTCTAAAAGCGTAGAATAGAATAAAATGCTAATTAATAAAAATATATGTCAATTTGCTGATATGAAGCGCAAGCTGAAAGTCAGCAAGCTTAGCACAGTCGCACATTGCAAATGTTCTTGAAACGTTGAAGTTCATCTAAACCTAAAAAACAAAATTTAAAAATGAATCAAAATTTTCCGCTGCTCTTAGCAATCATCGCATTGACTGGAGTTAATTCGGATGTTCAGCAACTTCCAGAAGTACATGGCGATAAGTTTTATTACTATGGATTTGGGAGCAACATGTTAGCAAAGCGAATTCACATCCAGAATCCGACAGCTGAGATTATTGGTCCTGCACTCTTAGAGGATTATCGCGTCGACTTCAGCTTGGTCAGTCAGTTTTGGAAGGGAGCAGTGGCCACCATAGTTCCGTCACCTGGTTCTAAGACTTGGGGCACCTTATGGGAGATCGATCTTACCAACTTACCGGACATTGATAAGTGAGTTCAACACACACATTTGATTATAATGCGTATTAAATATTCGATTGCCTTCTTAGCCAAGAACGTGTTCATCTTGGCTGGTATAAACCTATCAGCGTGCAAGTGAAGCTGCAAAACAATGCCACAGAGATCCCAGCACGTCTTTATGTAATAACGAATGAACCCAAAGGCAATGTTCACGATTTGCCACCAAGTGAAGTTCCTGAGGATCGACAACCTTCGAAGACCTACCTCCAAGTGCTTGTGAAAGGAGCCATTGAGAGTGGGCTTCCCGAGGAATATGTTACTTGGCTAAAAGGATTTAAACACAACAATCAAACAGTCCAACATTTGGAGGAACTTCTCGAGCTGCAATCGGTTCAGTTGTAAATGTGTAGTGTAAAAATAGAAATACTCACACGTTGTTGATGACGATTAAAATAGCTCACAAAATGAGTGCGACATTATTGCATCTTGGCTTATCATCACTTTGTTCTGTATTACTAAAAATAGGTCAGACATAATTTCTATGACTTCAATGTTGTTGATCAAATTTGAATCTGCGCAGTTTATGTTTGCTTGAACGTTGAGAAGGTTGTGTCAAAGCAGAAACATATTTTTGTTAACCTAAAATAAAACCTGATTTGTAAAGTCAGCGATATGAAGTCTCTTATTGCTTGTGTCATCATTCTTTTCGGAGTGAGTCAGATATATGGATTAGACCCTGTGCAACAATTGCCTGAGGTGCATGGCAATAAGTTTTATTATTTTGGATTTGGTAGCAATATGTTGGCCAAGCGCATTCATATTCAAAACCCATCTGCAAAATTTCTGGGTGCCGCCTTGTTAAATAATTATCGTGTCGACTTCAGCATGCCCTCTAAGTTCTGGAAGGGAGCAGTAGCAACGATAGTACCTTCACAGGGTGCTAAGACTTGGGGCTCGTTGTGGGAGATCGATTTGGTCAATTTGCCGGAAATAGACAAGTGAGAACATATTTGATGTATAAATAAAGGTACTGAGTTACTCGTTATCTTTTTAGCCAAGAAGCTGTCCATCTTGGAAAATATAAACCTGTCAGCGTACATGTGAAACTGCAAAACTATGACCCAGAGATTCCAGCACGTCTTTATGTAATAACAAATGAACCCAAAGGCAATGTTCACGATATGCCACCAAGTGAAGTTCCTGAGGATCGACAACCTTCGAAGACCTACCTCCAAGTGCTTGTCAAGGGGGCGATTGAAAGCGGACTTCCTGAGGAATACGTTACTTGGCTGACAGGATTTAAACACAATAATCAAACTGTGCAACATTTGGAAGAGCTTCTTGAGCTGCAATCGGTGCCGTTGTAAAATTGAAAATGTGGAACTGTAGTACAAATACTTTTGTGAAAATATCTCATAAACCAATTTAGTGCGCCATTCTCTAATCATAGCACAAGTTAAGATGTCATTGAACATCTTTGAAAACAATGTCAGAGACTATTTAAAATTTTGCAGAATAAATGTTTATGTATATTTCAGTTGTATATTTAAGCTTGTCATACTTTACCTAATCTAACTGGTTTCCAAATTGACCGATATGAGAGCACTAAGCGCTTTAAATGTTTTGGTTATGGCCTTGTGCGGCGTGAGTCAGATACGAGGACTAAGCCTTCTGCAACAACTGCCTGAGGTGCATGGCGATAAGTTCTACTATTTTGGTTTTGGCAGCAACATGTTGGCCAAGCGAATTCACATCAAAAACCCATCTGCGAAATTTCTGGGTGCCGCCTTATTAAAGAATTATCGTGTCGACTTCAGCTTGCCCAGTAAATTCTGGAAGGGAGCAGTGGCCACCGCTGTGCCCACATTTGGGATGCAAACTTGGGGTACTCTTTGGGAGATCGATTTGGTTAATTTGCCAGACTTGGACAGGTTGCTTCTTAAAATCGATATATAAAAAATAGCTGTCTCAAATTCCTTATTTCTAGCCAAGAAGGTGTGCATCTCGGCAGATATAGACCTGTCAGTGTCAAGGTAAAGCTGCGCAGCAATGACAAAGAGATTCCAGCTCGACTTTATGTGATAACAAAGGAGCCAAAAGGAAACGTCCGTGATTTGCCGTCTCACGAAGTGCCCTTAAATCGGCAGCCCTCGAAGACTTATTTACGGGTTATGGTAAAGGGCGCCATGGAGAGCGGAATTCCTAAGAAATATATAACGTGGCTTAAGGGTTTTAAACACAACAATAAAACTGTGCAACAATTGGAAGATCTTTTTGAACTGGATTCCGTTGAATTATAGTCCAGTCGCTCTAAAACGGTGAAGGGTTCCAGTCTTTGCTAGTGGTTTGTTGTGAATTTGTTTTAAACTGTTCTCACCATATCAGCGTGGTTCCAAACCACTTGCGGAACAGTTCATAGGGGTGATTTGTTTTAGGTGCAGTATTTTTTATTAAAGGTATTTACGTGCATGTGTTATTTATCAATAAAAGGTGAAAATTATTTTCACTTATATTTGTAATAATGTAAATGTACAATAAAGTTTTGACAGCTAATGTTATTAACCCAAATAGTGCTGTCGGTATATTTACTTAAAATAGTACATTATGAAATTGAACTGACGGTCACACTGATTAATTGCCAGCTGTTGCAAGTTGTTTTCGTATTATTCTCAATGATTGTAAATAAAGTGTGATTTTATTTAATCAAGTGACTTGCCACTTTGTGGTTAACTAATTTAATCTGTTAGTGTGAGTTTACTACTGTATGAACAAGACTAGATTATTGCACAAGTTCTCTATTATTTTGTATAAATTATTCTTATCAGATTTGTATTTTTGTCGAAGTTCTCTAAAATCTGGACAATATTGTATTAACCTACTAATACAAATTATTAAATGTTGTTTTTGCAGGTTATCTATAGTTATGAATAAATTCTTTTATTTCGGTTATGGGAGCAATATGCTGGCTGCTCGAATGCATATTCGGAATCCCTCAGCAAGACGAATTGGAGTTGGCAAACTAAAGGTAAATACTTGTGCCTAAAAAGATACTCCTTATCGCAGTTACTTAGATGCATTCATTGTAGGATTACCGACTTGATTTTCATTACGACGGAAAAGATAATTCCTGGAATGGCGCGCCGGCGACTATTGTACCCATGAAGGGAGCCCAGGTCTTTGGAACTATTTGGGAGGTTGATCAATGTCACCTGAAGTCTTTGGACGAGTATGATTGTTTAAATTTACTTGTTTGGTATCCCTTACTATATTTCGTCATTTAGACAGGAAGGTGTTTCCTATGGCATCTATGCACCGATAAATGTTACTGTGGATTCACTTAATGACAAGCGGAATATTGAATGCCGAGTTTACCATCTATGTGATCAACCAAAGACGGATGTCCATGGATTGAATTGCAATGAGGAGGCCTCTTTTTGCCGGTTACCATCGACAACATATCTCAAGGTAATAGTCAAGGGCGCCGAGGAGACTGGATTGCCCAGTGAATACATCAAATGGCTTAAACAAATCAGACACAATGATAACCATGTTCATGAAATGGAGTCCAAATTAGAACTGGCAGAAGTGAAACTTGCTGAAGCGATAAGCAAAGTATCTTGTGATAGATTAACATTCAATTCAGTTAAAGGTTAACCCCTTTATTTCCTGATAAATACATTCAGCTTCTATTATTGGAATTACAATTGTTTTGGTAACCTTTCTATATAAAGAATTCCCCGCCTACTAGAATCACACCTAACACTCAACCTCAAAAAGCATTTAGAAATACAAATTATGAACACCTTTTCTGCAACTTTGAACCAATGAACCCATAAATATTCAAGCCTAAGAATATAACACAACTACATTCAATTAAAAATAATTGAAACATGTAATAATGTACATAATGTCAATAGTAAATATAGGCCAATTATCTAAAATATAATATATTTTATACAATGCACATAAAAATAAAAAAATATGTATAAATTTTAAATATTTATTTAATATTGAACTTTTTGTTAACAAATCTGTATTTAAACGGTTTTACCTATCGCTGCTTGTTAATGTTTTATTCGTATGTTTGTAGAAGTGCAAAGCGGATGTTTCATCTTGACTTCACTGAATTTTGAAATTATTTTTCATTTAATCTGTAACTGCTTTTCTCTCTTTATATTTTTTGTGTCTTTTCAAATGAGTGCCTAACTTTGTCACAAAAATGACTTTAATTAATTTTAATCACTTATTTATGATGATTACCAATTTCCTGTCTCGCAGCATTGTCTTTCACAACTGAAAACTTGGAACACTGAGACACGGACACAAAAGTTTAGCAGCTTTTTGGCTGCGACTCCTAAAGTGCAATTAAAGTGCAATTTACTGTGAGCCAAAGAAGATGATGCTACCAAAACTGTTTTTGTTCTTTTTCGGTTGTTAGTTGGCTAAGAGACTCATTCTACTCTTTCTCATTCGAGTTGCAGACGCTTAACGAGACTCATCGAGTCGCCGTTTGTGCGTTTGGACCATGGCTTATTAATTTAAATTTTCAAAGCAGCCACTTGGAACTCCATAGAGTGCGACTCTAGTTTAGAGTCCAAGGTGTTGCACTTGCAAAACTTGGAGCTGGCAGCCCAAATTGCGTGCCAAAGTAATAATAAACATAATTTGCTGTGCACTTTCGGTCTGCAGCTAATTTGAGTTGGGGCTGACGCCAAGGCAAAGGCAACTGTAAAAGGCTGACCTACGATTACAACGGTTACAACCTTCAGACGCCATCAACAGCTCCAAAAGGGAAGAAGCTATGGCATTAGGAAGATTTTCAGGTGTCCAAGTGCAAAAGTTCGAGCACAATTCCGAGTTGGACTTTAACAAAGTAAAAAGTTTTGCACAAAGTGCTGTGGCACTTGTTACACTTGTTGTGCAGCAGAATACTCTTGGAAAGTAAACAAGAATGGGGTATATTAGAAGTTTTTAAGTGAAGTGTAAATTTCACTTTTGAAGGATATATGTTTTTGTTATTTAGTATGACAAGTGCTATATGTTTATACATATATGTATGTGATCTTTATTTAATTTAAATTTTAAACGTTATTTTGTAATAATCACTAAATCACTATGGGCCTCAAATTGGAGAAAATATAATAAAAGAGATTTTTATATAAGCAAGTTTTGTTAGATATATTTGTATATTGAAATTTGTACACAGAAAAATCTATATTTAAAAGTAGATTACAAGCCTTAAATTAAGAACTTTTTGTTATTAAAACAAAATCTGTAAACTAGAATTTCGGATTAAAAAATTCTTTAAAAAAAGTTTTGGTATTTAATCAGCGTTTTAAAATTTATAATCTTTTTAAAGCTAAAGTTTTTTGAATGACATTTGTTTGGGGAAGGGATTTCAATGAACACCATTTTATATTATTATATTTTGTAATATAATATTTTAAAACTTTCCTTTCATTTGTAGATGGTATTTGATAGCCTTTCATATTTCGTTTAAAGTTATTGTGGTTGGTTTTAGTCTTTGTGTTAGTTGTAAATTAAATTTGCAAACGGTCTGGCAACTCGTCGTCGTAGTTTATAATCGTTTGGGAATTGAAATGCAGTCGATATCAAAGCGTCTGCAAGTTTTCCCCATTCGTAAGTTTTTGCTACTTTTTTGCCTGGTCAGTTAACTTTTTGGCTGAACATTTTTATTACATTTGTGGCGCCCTTTAGAGTTGTCAGCCACAGAGAGCAAAAGGAAATGTTGTGGGCACAACGAAGAAGGCAAGGACAACTGCAAAACTGCGGCGACTTCGCTTAAACTCGATCATTAATTATTTAAAATGCACGGCGCCATAACCATTTAGATGGCTTGTAACATGTGCCACAAGCAGCCACAAAGTGGCATGCCACCCCGCAGCACCTCGACAACGAGCAGCGTTTGTAATCATAAAAGTTTACGAGTTAAAAAACCAAATCAAAACGAGAACGAGAATGAGAATGAGAACGACAAGTGATGAAACCGACTTCTCGATGGTAACTCGACTTAGCTCAGCTGCAACCGGGAATTTAATTAAAATCAAGCCAACTTCCCATCTCACCAAACCTCGTTCCCAGGCCGTCGTTTAGTTTCAATCAAAGTAGCGTCAAAAAATTTACCCAAATTGACAACAGAAGCGACAACGATGTCGTCGGCCGTCAATAAAAAACGTTTAGAGCGAATGTTTGCCTCAGCTCCCCGCCACACCCCCGCTCTGATTTACCACTCAGTACAGTTCCAACGTAATTGAAACTCATTAGCGTGCATTTTAGTGGCCATTTTGTGCCTGGGCAAAAGCCTTTAGGACAACCCTTTGGGTGCCATTTTATACCCTTCCTTCCTAGCTCACACTTTTCTTCCTTCCCTTTTAGTTTGTTGTGGGTTGTTACAGTGTGTGTGTGTGTGTGTGTGCGTGTGGTTTATGTGGCAAGTGTGTCATCATTATGAGTGTTATGGGTTTTTTTTTTGTTTTTGTGTTTTTTGACGGGTTTTGCCAAGCTTTTATCAAAGTGAAAAAGCAACCACATACAGTGATAAAACTGGATATACATTTATTCTTTTTGGTGTGAAACTGTTCCAAAGCTTTGACTGGAGTTTAGTGATGAGAAATAGATATCCATATATTTATTTCCATTCGTATGAAACTGTCCTTAAGCTAAGCCTTAGTAAAGTTTAAGTAAAACCATACAGTATGAGAGTTATTAATATTAATATATAATATTAAATTTTGTTCAGGAAATATACATTTTGCAATCAATCTAAAAATATTAACCTGATGGTTAATAGAAAAGGATTTTCTAAACAAGTAATGTTGAAAAACAAAGTAAAATGAGTAAAGTAAGTAACTAGTTGCCATTTGAATATTTAAGTTTTTTTTTTTTAATTAAAATAACAGTCCCTTTCATCAGAAATTCACACATATCTTATCCTTCAGCGGTGGTATATTATCAACAGCTTCAATTAAGCTGTCCATCACTCAGTTAACACAAAGAGTTTAGAACATAAAGACTTCTTCTAAGACTTGTCAATCGCACAGACCACAGCAAGTGAAATTTTCGATGGGACAACATGAAAGCTAAGAACTAAAAGTGTCAGACTTTAATTGACTTTTCGTAAACTATAGATGAAGTTGGAGATCCTGACACGCCTGTAATTATGCCACATGTGGCGAATAGAGCCACACTTGGTTAACTCGCTGTTCGAAGTGGCTGCCAAGTGGAACAAATTCAATTTGATTTGGGGTCTAAGAAAGCGGAGAGAAATGTAAAGAAAACTTGATGGAAATTTGCATATAGTTTCTGGCAGTTCAAAGTGACAAACTTTGCTCGAAACCTTAACTATTAATTAGTAAAATAATCACTCAAGATGCAGAGTTGAAGGAAGGGAAATGAAACTCTCTAGAGAGCTTTGTATTGAAATTGTTTTTGAAGACGAAAAAGGTCTCCGCTGTGAAGTAAGAATTATTTGTATGCCATTTTGAAATCCCCCAAAAATAATGAAGCAGACGCAGATATGATAACTGCAATGCCTGCGGCATTTATGGGTTGCATTTGCAACGCGCCACGCGCTAATCAAATTAAGCGCAATATTTGCTTTTGTATAGCCCAAAATGCTGGACAGGAAGTGCGTCATTGGCGTTGCAACTTCCGACTGGCCGCGGGCATTAATTACACTTAAATGTTAACCACATGCCAGCATTTGACAGGCTCCTTTCTTCCTCGCAAGTCAATAATTTCGTTTTTAATACAAAATGCAACGATGCCCTGTGGACAAAAGTTCGGATAGGAGTTTGGGTTATGGAATTCCACTTGGTTATTTCCCTTGAGCCACTTGCACTTTTTTTTTTGGTTTTGACAAATTCTCTTGTCACGCATGCAGTGTCAACAAGGCGTGGCACTTGCAACTGTGCCCCAGGGCTGCTTGTGATTAAATCATTAAATTCATACGCTCCACAAGCTTGCACTTTTTATTATGCAAAATCCTTGGCTTTGTTTCCATTCGTCCCGGGCTTGACCGTTGCGCCATTGATCCCCGCCAGAGATTGTCACCATCTCCGCTCAGCCTGATTATTTGCTTTCCGTTTTCATTAAAAATGCACACACTCAGTCGCATTGTCAACGCTGCTGCTGCATCGATGAGTCCATTGCAAGCCATTCAATTGGGTATGAGCTAAATGCTTTTGGGGCATTTTTAATTAAACGACATGCAACAGCAATAGCAGCGACAGCAGCAGGCGGCATCGTCCAGATTTAATGTCACCACACTCGGTGGGTGTTGCACTGTGGCCGCCGCTGACACGTGCATTATGACAAATATTTTAGACGCACTCACATACTTTAGGTCCAGCTGCACTGAAAGTGGGCAGAGAGTCCATGGGGACAACGAGCCACAAGCAATTCGCAAACAAATGTGACCAGCTGATGCACAGCTTTTAGATTGCACACTTCTTTCCTAACCGTCCTTGCTCACTTCAACAGTTATTTACCTCAATTTGTTAGAGTTTTTAAAATATAACAATATTTATTTTTAAATATCTCCAGTAAAGTCTAAATATATAAGTTTTATTATTAGAAATACGTTAGTGTTAATTTTAATTGTATCTAACCTTTTTAAATAAATAAAATAATTATTTATATATACATATGTTGTTAAAAATATCAATGTATGCATTAACATTAACATCTGCACTGCACACAATTATGTAAACTAACATAAATAATAGTCAAAGCAGCACGACGTGTATTTTTTTACGCTTTCGCCAAGACTTTCCTGATGAACCAATTCGTCCAATATATATGAATTAATACACAATATTTAAATTAGTTATTCATTTATGAAAACTTTACCACATATTATCTATCTAGATAGAAGGTTTTTAAGCTATCATTTCAAGTAAACTGCAGACAATTACAGAAAATGTCTGTAATACAATTTTAACCTACAAATTTATAGTATAGATAGGCTAAAATTCAAAATTCTTGTTGAAAATCAAAATACAATTTTAAGTTCAAACAATAAATACATTTTTATTAAAATTATCTATTTTGCCTTCGAATACTTATCATATAAAAATATGAATATATTCATTGTTCAAAAACTTAGTTTACAACCAAATACAACTAGCATATGATTTCAATTTAAAGCTCAGATCCTATAAAATTTAATATGTTATGTACATTATAGTTTTTCGTGTTTGGTATTTTCGCTTAAAAGCTTTTTGCTAACGCGTCAGAGTTCCTCGCACAGCTCGCTTTTTGTGCGAGTGCCGACTACTGAGTGCCTCGCCCCTGAAACCTACTAAATAACCTTGTTAGCGCTTTTAATTAAAGGTGTAAATATTGATATTTACTCATGCGCTGGCAACCTGCAACGAGCTGCGAACAGCGAGCAACATGTAATCTGCAATGCCGCCGGGTCTCGTGCAACGGAAATGCATTTTCAAAAGTCAAATAAACTAAATGGAAATATGAGCTGAACATTAATATGGTTACATGACATGGTCGCTGGGCAGCTACATATGTATTGCGAATTTGTATCAGATCAAACACAGCAAAGGCTGATATGATAGGTAAGGGAATATGGGAAATATATTATATAATGATAAATATGGGAAATTTAACTATATTCAAATGAGGATGTTTATATTATTATATACAAATTTTATAAAATGATTTAAAAATCAATTTAAATTCTGTTAGTTGATATATGGTAATATTAGATTAGATTTGATATTTTGGTCATATCTAAAAAAAATAGAATAATAATCTTATACGATTGTACCCGATTATATTATTTCATTTTTAGATATGCAAAATGTCTTGATACATTATTTAAGTTTGTTTCCCATTTCAGCAATTATCTATGCTGAATACATTTATTGATAAATATGCTATTCAAAAATAATTCTCATTTTCTTTTCAGATCATCTCACTTCTATCTTGCCTCTCTTTAAAACTTGCAAAACAACTCTCGCTGCTGGAAAGCACTCTAAGCCGCATCAATAACGCCCACTTGACGCTTCAAATTAAATAACCATCATCAGAATCAATCGAAGTATGCGAGTATGTGGCAAAGGGCCATAGAGGGCAAAAAGAGGTCTCCACTTTTGGCCCTGTTGAGCCAACAAATTGAGTTAACTCTGGCCTAAAATCAAGCGCACAGCACAAGCTGACAATGTAAGGGATTTTGGATGAGGATGTGATACCTGAGAGTGTTCTGATCTCTCTCTGGCCTGGCAGTTGTTAAGTTTTGTGCAAAAAATGTTAATTTTAATTAAGGCTGCTATCGACACCCGACAGGCGGCATGCGGCAGTCCAATGCATTTACCAAGGGAATGAAGGGAACGAAGGGAGGCGGAGAAGCACTCGAAAGTGCAACGCAGCGCAACTGATGCACTTTGTGCAGTGAATGGCAGCATGTAAGCTGAAGCGGATGCCAGGCAGGATATTTGCAAGAGGATATACTCGTATGTTGTCTGCTTTTGGCAAATCAACGAGCCGTGCGACGTTGACTTCCATTGCTGTTGTGGTTGTGTCATATGCATACTCTACTCTACTCTCAAACTCACTCTCTGCATGTGTAAACATTAACACAACACAACACACAACATTGTTGTTGTGCACGGCATTAGTTTGAAAAGCGTTTGGCCATGCAACAATTTGTTGCATACCACACACACACAAGGCGGGGGAGCAGTTGCGCATTTATTGTGTGTGTGTGGCGATGGCTACTCAAAAATTTAAATTAGCGCGGTCCGAAGCGAATTGCATTAGCCAGCAATTTTTAATTCACTTCGTGAATATTTTAGCCCGTACATCAGAAAAATATTTCAACATTTTAACACGTTGCCAACGCGATTATCCTGCGGCACAGTCGCGAGTGGAGGAAGGGAGGCAAAAGGATACACGCGGTCGTGTTATTGAAAAGCAATTAAAAAAAGCCAAACGCCAGTGCATTTCACTTTATTGAATTATAATGTCAGCTCGGTGAACTCGCCCGGAACTGGTTCAACTGCAGATCAGCTGCAGCTCATAAATATAAATAGCTGTATGCATGGCAAAGTGATTCGCTAGAAAGAGAGAGAGAGAGAGAGAGAGAGAGGGAGGAAGAGAGGAGTTGACAGCTCATCCTCATTGTGGAAGGTGTAAATCTAATTACAATTGCCAGCCAGCCATCGAAATATTCTTTTCCGTATTGAATATGCTGCGATTTTTGACAGCTATTGCCTTATTAATGAGTCAATTTTCATAAATAAATTAAACACAATGGCAGTTTCATATCGAGAGCATCTTTCACTCGAAAAGAGAAAAACGCGTTTTAAGTGTTTAATTATTTTTTTATAATTGCAGTTTTCTGTTAGTCTTCAAATTTTATTTCTGTCATTTAAGAGGTTTAACAATTTTATACCCACTAGCCATAGGGTATAAAATTGTAGTCATCAAATTTACAATCTGAAATTCTTTTATTTTAATAAATTTTTCATATTTTTTTTGGTGATCAGTAATCATTAAACTTATTACAAACAGAAGTTGATGCATATTAAGTTCAAACATGTTAATTTGTTTCATATTTGTGTATATTCATAATTCGCTTAACCATGCAACAAGCTGCCGTATAATCATATGTCTTGTAATCAGCTTACTGCTGATGCGAAATCTCTTTCCCCTTTATGATTGGATTCTCTCTCGCTTGCTAATTGCGGCTATCGGATTACCAACGCCAAAAAGCCATTTTCAATGGCAACGCGGCGGGGAAAAGTGCAAAAATTCAATTTTATAATTGGCTTTCAATATAAAAAAATTGAGAATTGAGGAAAATACAAAAATAATTAGCATAAAATAAAACAAACACAAGGCGGGAAAAATAAAAATATTAAGTTTCAAGCAATTAAAAAATGCGAACACAGCAAAGTGCACAATGCTTATTATTATAATCCTGTCGAAAAGGGTTGAACCAAAAGAGAGAGAAGAAGAAGCGTTGGCAGTACCTATCAAATTACCTTTTTGTGCCATGTTTTTACGAGGCTAATGCAAACAAAATATAAATTGCAGATTTCTAGAAGATGCCAAAATCAAAGCCATTTCAATGGGCTCTGCAAACAGTCGTAAAGGTCATAAAAATTGTCTTTAGCAAAATGAGGCGAATGAATGAATGCCTCAAAGTGGGAGAGAAGGAAACTCACCCCCAAATAATAGAGGACCAACTTTTTTTTGTTGTTTCGTAAACTGTGAACAGAACGATAAAAATGTTGCCCTCGACACCTGTGACCACAATTAAGCCGCGTTAAGCGTTGCCAGCATTTTTAATGCCTCAGCCGGGGCACTTGCTGGGAGTTGGCAAAAGTTTTCACAGTTAAATTGAGTTAAACCCGACACGGCCAACAACTTTTACTCACTCCAATGTTTTGCTTTTTTTTTTTACATTTTTTGTTCTCTATTTTTTGTATTTTTAAATTTTTTTGTTGTTGCATTCGTAATTAAATGCCCGCCCAACGGTGGCTGCAAGTTGATAATTTAATTGAAGTTGTTAACAATTTTTTGCAGTAGCATAAATGTGGTGCGAGCGCCCCTTAAGGTTGCCTTATTAAAATTTGTTAAAATATAATTAAAAGCGACGCTGAATTTAATTGCATGACTGAAAGGCAATTTAATTGCGTTAAATTGGACAGCATCTAAGAAAAGGGTCAAATTAATCTAAGCGATTAGCAGCTGCTCCTCAAAAAAACGGATGAAGAAATGTTGAAAATAAGAGAGAAAAATGGTATTGAATGTGAAATTTAATTTTATCTAAAATAAAACTATCTTCAATAAATTTTTATAAGTTCATCTTAAAAAGTTTTGATTACAGAATCAAATGCATTTATAATAAATCATCTTTCAGTTAATGAATTTTTGCTAAGAAGTTATGTAACTATGCTTCTAAAGTTAATTTGAATGTAAATGATTGCAGCATACCCTTCGTTTACTTTAAAATAAATTACTTGGAATATATCTAATACAAAACAGTTTAATAATGTTCTTAAGAATCTCATTAGCAGATGCTCTAAAAAAATTATAAAAATATGATGAAAATGCATAAATTATTTGTGTTTAAATAAAAATAAACTTTTTCTGCAAAATATATAATTTAAATGATTGAATTTTATTTAAATTTAAATTATACCGAATACTTTTTATAAGATCATTTTAACTTAAAGTGGCTAATGAATTGAAAACAATGAAGCAATAAATGAAGCAACTTTAATTTACATATTTTTCATAAAAAGTACACCTTATTCATTGAAAGTTCATTCAAATACTTGAATTTTATCTACAAAAAAGTGGAACCATTTCTTTTAAGTTATTATTTTAACAATTTCAGTGTTCTAGCTTCCCACTTCGATTCACTCTAACAAATGACAAAATAATTCCAAAAAAGAATTCCTCTAGCAGTTCAATATCAAGTTCGTTTTCAATAAGTTGTTCCCTTGCAATTTGCCAACAATTTGCTGTAACATTAGACTCAATCAAGAGTCAAATGCTTATAACAGACACAGGCTCAAATATATAAAAAAAAAAAAACGAAAATAAAAGAAAATTACCATAACCAAAGCGAGACATAGCAGACACACATGCCAAGGGGGACAAGTTGGGGGAATTGCAATTATTTGAGGAATGCAATGTGATCCATGCAAACTTTATTGAAGTGAAAGAAGCATAAGGAAATAGCAAAAAAAAAGGAATCGCCAGAAAGCGCAAATTGAAACAAAATGAACAAATCAGGCAACAAATTTGCATGCGCTACATTTATGGGCCATATCCAGGGGACTGTCGCTAGCAATTTCAGTAGTCCGAATCGGGGTTGCATTTGACAATTGGGAGCAGACAGAGAAGAGGTGGAGTGGCTTGCTTGTGCCAATTTATGTTTATTGCGGCAAGAATTTGGTGTTGTCATAAGAATCGAAAAAGAAAGCCAAATAAACATGTTTTCTTTGTTATAGGCGACAAACAGATGCGCTTTTTAGTTCAAGGAAGAAAACTAGGAAGAAGAATACAGTTATGTGCTCAACTTTGAGATACCCGTTACCCATTGTGAATAAGTGTAAAACAATGTGGTATTTATTTTAAAATATTTCGAAATGATATACAAAAGTACTAAAAATATACGGAATTCTATCTTCGGTATTTATGGTTTAAATAATACATTCAAATTATATTACAAAAGATACTAGATATACTAAATTTACTATTAGTACATAAGTGGGCATTTTTTACCATACAAAAGTATTTTCTAAATAACTTTCTATCTAATCTCCAAGTTATAATACCTTTCTACCCTATGGGTAAAGGTTATAAAAAGGTTTGTATAGCAGATATGTCCCATCAGATTTAGAGTATTTGAAGTAATAATATCACGGCATACTTATTTGGGTAGTATGCAAATTTTGCAACTCTCCCCGTGTCTATGCAAATTTTTGATTTTGAAAAATATTTCACTTGTCCGCTTGTCGCCTGTTCAAATTTGCGAATTTATTTTTCTTTATTTATTACAACTAATTTTGTTTGCTAGGAGGCGTGGCCACTCATCCACAAATCAATTCCACTACATTGAAGCAGGAATCAATTGAAGATTGGACAACAAAAAAAGAAAAATTAAAGCAGACTTCAACTACATGTCCGGGCAATTAAGTGGAGAGTCGAGCTGGAAAACAAAGTTTATCTTTTCCGACTTCGAGTTCGAGTTGAGGTTCGAGTTGGAGTTGGGTTTGTGGCACTAGACATGGATTGGATCGTCTCGTTTCGAGTGGTTTGCTCGGCACGGCAACTCAATTAAAATGAGCTCAGGTGTAAATTTTATTGAAAATGCTTAATTGCCGAGTCTGGTAGCATCGTCTGGCTTGCTCATCATTATCATCATCATCCTCATCATCATCATCATTATGCGCCATTATCCTGCCAGCGATTTTTACTTGTAATTATTTGTTTTTGTGTGTCTGCGCATGAAGCGAACGACGACGCTTCGAGTGCTCTGTTGCGCAATGTCCTTTGTACTGTCTACTATATTATGTGTCTCCTTCCTCCCCCAACCACAATTAAATGTTCGGGGCATGTGTTTAGCACAAGGATTTATATTTGTTTAAGCTGCTCGTGACATTGTCATGATGATGCTGAATTTATGTAAGCTGCCTCAAACACAATTTACACATGCGAATTCGTTTGACTTAACACGAGGGCAGTAACATTAAATGCACCTGAAGAATTAGCTTATAGTATTAAAACACTATTCAAATACTAGCAAGTGGAATTTTAAAAAAGGTATTCACATTAAAAAAAAGAAATTATACTCTCTTATTTAACCATCTCTACCAATTATCATTTTTGATTATCTTTACTTATTCTGTTATAGTAAAGAAAATTTTTGTAATGAACAATAGTATAAGAATTTTAATAGGAACAGAGAAAATAGTTATAAAATAGATTAATCGTTACATTTATCCAATGAAAAAGCTTAAGTCTATGTTTCAAATTTCAAATTACTTTACTAAATTACTTCTCTATTGTTAATGAAGGGTTAAATGGAAAACTTTGGCTACTTAAAAAAGTTGTAATTGTATAGTCTATAGACTTACATCTATTATAAGCTTTTATTGTAAAATATAAAAGAAAATATGTAGTATTTATATTATAAATGACTTCTTTGGCATATACTATATCTTGATTATATAAAACTAATTAGACAGGAAAGAATTTAAGCAGATATATTAATAAAATATCTTAAAATTTTTAAATTTAATGGAACACTACTTATATTTTATAGAATTTTTTTTACTTTTTATCAAATTTATTATATTTTAATAACAATATCCACCACGGCAACTCTCTCAACTGATGCCTTGCTTCCACTGTCTAACTTAGCAACTTTTCTTGCAGCCCTTGCTTTGTTCTTCTCGTTTGGGATCTGGGATATCTCCCGCGGCGTTTAGTGTATATTGAAAATTACACAATTAACTAAATTGCTAATAGTAGTTTTTGTTTTGCGGCTACACAGTATTCCGTTGTTGTGGCAACAAAACTCTGGTTCACACTTTTTTGTAGTCAGAGCAACCCCAAAAGGCGAGATGTGAACTCATCTTGCTATTTTAATTTAAGCAATTAATAAACCTTTACGTCAAACATTATCTAACTGAGTCACGTGACCGCACGAACCCAAAACAGATTCCCGTGATGAATTTATGACTGACATTGATGGCCAACCAAAAAAACCCAAGCGAGAGACTGAGTGAAGAGACACTTTAAAACAGCAGTTGGCAAGTGGGTGAATCCTTTTTAGTCCCTGGTACTTCGATGTGTTGTGGTTGTTGCGCTTTTTTCACGCCCGCGTCAAACGATTGTTAACCCTTTCTCGCTCGATCTGCATTTAAAGGGTTTCCCCATTCAACATTTTACAATATATTTTCATAATTTATGCAAGTCGCTCGAGATTCGTTTCGCCTGCATGTCGGAAATTGGTTTAAACTTTTTTCACTCGACAACAGCGTAACAAATCGAAAGCGAATCGTGGAGAGAGGGAAACTTATCAATCCTGTGACTATCCCACGCATTGGGTTTTAGTTTGTTCTCACATTACCACAAAACTGTCACAACTGACTTGAAATCAAAACAGAAATCAACTGGACAGCGACTGATAGTAACGCCCACAACCAACAACACAACAAACAACAAATAAATAATGCCGAAGCAGACAATTAATAACAAATTAACATGATGGTCACACGCCGGAAACGCAAGGACCCTCTTGAAAGGATCCCCGAAGCCGAAACCGAAACCGACACCCGATGTTCGACATTCGATAAAAGGCCAAGCCACAAGCATAATAAATGTATTTGTATAAAAATTAAGCGAAAAACGCTTCGCATTGTGTCAAGTTCGGCTCAAATATTTACACTGCGTCCCATTGTAAAGAGTATTTCTCAAGCAGCCACCTCCGCTTCTCCTCCGGCCAGTACTCTCCACTTTCCGGAAGGAACAAACAAACGAGGTACAATTTTTGGGTAAGTTTATACGGTGAAAAGTGAAAACAAAAGCGTGTCCAGTGCCTAAGTTAGTCACGTGCTTCAATGCACGTGTCCTTTTTAATGACCAACGAATTGTATAGCCAAAAGCGAGGGAGTGAGGAGAGTCGGAGTGACGGAGGAAAAAAAGAGAGAAGAAAATCAAAAAGTAACGCGGCTTTTGTGCCACATTGAAATCCAATTCAATGAAATTGTTGCCACGCTCGAGTTCCATTAGACAAAACCAATCACAACAACATGAAAGGTGAGTGGGTGGTGTTTGGCTTGAAGGGAAACACACACAGCACTCAATTGTTGGTCAGTTGAAAATATTTCGACAATTTGCATGAGCGCCTCGCTTCCCTTTTCCGCCTCCTTTTCACTCCTCCCTCAATACGCGACCATGACACAAAGGAATATGTCAGCTATCAATTGAACTCTTTTTCTTCTTTTATTTCAAACCATATTCGCTGGGTTCCATTTTAATTGAGGGTTGTGGCGACGTGTGGCCAACAACAGCAACAACAACAACAATGGCAACAAACAACAACAAATAAAACACGCCTGACAATCGACAGACATTTACAGCAATGCGAAAGAGATAGCAACACAGTGACAGAGAGAGAGAGCGAGCTCTGGCTATTTGCTGGTCAGATATTGAATTTCATCATGTTGGCCATTGAAAGCAAATGAATTGCACGCTTTTCATGCTGTCAATGTCGTCATGGTCAGTCAGTCAATCAGTCAGTCTGTCAAAAGGAGCGTAATTAATATTATATTTATGAATGCTGGCATAAAAATGTAACAACACTCTTAACGAGATATTACTAGGGATTAGTTGAGCTACAATATTGAACAAAAATTTTAAAGCTTTAATAGATTTTTTCAGAAAATTTTAATAATTTGTACGTATGGATAAAAATATTACATATGTGAACTTTGAAATAGCAGTGTGATAGATACATAATGGGTTTTTGCATATTCATTTTTGTTAGTTGATCGTTTGCCGATTGTATTTTGTAAAATAGAACAAAGAGATAAAATTGTTGTTTGTTTTCGTCTTTTTAAACATGTGCACAGCGTTTTGACTACACGCTGAAATAGCAGCTGTTGATTTTTTTCCACGGAAATTGCTGAAGGTTTTTTAGTGATTCTGGTTCTACCAGATTTATGAAAAATATATTATATCTAGTTTCTAATAACAAATAAAGGTTTTATTTCGACAATTTGAAACTTTACTTTAACTATTGGCTTTCAGTATTTTGAAGTATTATTTATAGTCTTTGGTTTTACGAGATATATCAGATATACATTTGTATAGCTAGTGAATATCTCACAATATTGTCGAATTTTGTAATTTATTTGTTTGAAATATCTGTATAGCATATTAATTAATACAATATACGTATGTTAAATTAAGTATTAACTACTTATTTTGAATATTATTATTAAGATATGTTGTATTATGTATGTTGTTAGATAGTTTCAATTAATATTATATTATATTAATTTAACAAAATAATATTATATGTTATTCTGGAATAGTATTAGGAAATGTCTCTGTATTACTATTGTTAAAGTTTTTCATCTCCTTTAATTGTTACCTGACTTGGTTTTAGATGTATCTAACTAACTGTATCTAACTTCACATCGCTGTTAACAGAAACAATTGTGTAACGTAGTTATACTTATTAGAAGACCTAACCAGCATTTGGCAGCGTCGCAATTCAGTCGACAGACTGTCAGCCCTATTGACACTTTGGTCGCAGTCTGCGAGTCCATAAACAATTCATTTATTATCCGCACACACTGTGGCTTAAGGAGCTTCAATGTGTGATCTAATGCTTCATGCTTGATTTAGTGGCAACGGCTGCAAATCATCGCCCAGCCGAAAAGGATAAAGAGACAATGCATACGAGAATATGAAAATATGAATATGAATATGTGACTACAGACGTATCTATGAGTGTATGAGTACTCAGACCTGCATGTGGTGTAAAAGTGTAGGCATGTGCAATAAATTATCAGTGTTTTTTCCACAAGAAAGAGAGAGTGTATCGCACTCAGGGGAAAGTGTCTGCGACTTGCAGGCAATTGCTCATAATTGGTAGTCAAATATGTACGCCCTCTGCTCTGCCGATTTGTCAGTGGTTAATACACCTCTCTTTCATATGTGAGAAGTCGAAGGTTGATTTGATATATTGGATGGATTTGGCGTAGACAATTTTATGAGCACTGAATTTATTTGATGTTTTCTTCTTTTCTCTGTTTTTACTCTTGCGCTTTGTCAATAAATTTCAATCAGTCAGCGCTGCAAATCCTTCACAATTTATGTGGCATATTAAAAATCGCTTTACAAAAACTTGAAATTGCCGCGTTTTATATTAAAAATTAAACGAGCAGAGATAAATGAAAAAAATACACTTTTTACAATGCACAATAAAAGCAAGAAAAAGAAAGAAATATGAAGAGCCAAAACGAAACTAAAATATTTTCCAATCGTAAAAGGAAAAACCATTTGCTGATTTTCCTATAGCCAATATTCGCACACGTACCACAATGTTGCCAACCCTCGGTAAAACGAAGAAAAAAATTAAAAAAGTAAAATTGCAAAATAAAATGTCGATAAAAAATAATTTTAATGTCGCCTTTTTACTTTGAATGGGCAGGAGAAGAAAAAATGGAGATGAGTTAGGTTGCAAAAAGCGAACGTTGAATACTCTTATTACTCTCTCTTATTACTCTTATCTTAGTTAATGTAAAGTTATTTTGATTATATAATACGTAGATAAAATAATTTTATATACAGGAAAAATAAATTAAAAGTTATTCCATTTGAAATGTATATAAAGAAAAAGCAACATAAAAGTTATTCAAGTCATCAAAAAATAAACATTTAATATGCGCATTCTCTTCAAAAGTATTTCGACTGATAATAACAATTAAACCAATTTATATTTAAAACAGAAACAGACAATTCACTATTATAATACCTCAATTGCTGCCCCTTAATTTGTAGAGTATCTAGTTAGATTGGCAACGCTTGAGAAGATAAATGGCGAGAAGTAAATGCTGGCATATAAAAAGTGTTGCTCTTATATAATTTAAATTAAATGCGTTTGCTGACAATAAAAATACACCCAATGACGAAGCAACAAATTCAAAAAGACGTCTCTGCTCTGGTCATAAAACATTTAATATGAAATTTTTGAGCTGCCAAGCAAAGAGAAGAGAAGAAGGAGAAGCAGCCACCCACAAATGAAGAAGAATCATGTAAACAACCCCCAAAAGAATGCATTTAATCATTTAAGTAACAAGTCGAAAGCATTTTAAAGTGTTTTCCACACACACACACAAAATACAGAGCACAACAATAAGATCCACTTGAAAGAACCTTTTCTCAAAAAAGTAAGCGAGAAGTCTCTGGGCGAGAGTTGCAAGTGCCACTTTTGTCGCCTTTTATGCTTATTTGACCATTCAAATGCCACACACACACATACACACAAGGACAGCCACTCCACTCCTTTTCGTCCTTTTTTTGAGTCTGTCCTTTATGCCTCGTTGGGTCATTCATTCAAATTCGGTTTTGGCTTTTGTATTGGCCAGCAAACTTCTCCCCCAACTAATCGCATGTACTTTCTTCAAACTTGTTGTCCCTTTTTTATGGCCTTGGAGTGGAATGCTTGAAGCTGCCCACATAAATTTCACTACTCACATGTGATCGGCGATGAGTTTTCCCACAGTTTAGTGGAGAAGGAGGAGGAGGTTGAGACTGGCAAATCAAAAGGAAGTTGCTGTTGATCCTTGTGTGCTGGGGCTTTTGTATAATTTCCATTTAATAGCTAAACCAACACCTCGTTCAAAGTTGTAGTAAGTAAATACCAGACCCAAGACGAAGCTGACGAAGATGAATACGCAGCTTTTCGACACATCGAACGAAGGATGTGTAAGAATGGATTTGCATAAGGAACACAAGGGAGCAATAGTCCTGGGGCCAAACATCCAGAGAGTGTGACTTGCTGACAGGCTTCGCCTTGTGCTTGACCTAACGAACCATAAATTATACGCTTTTGATGTTTTCGGACCAAAAATGTTTATTTAGTTCCTGGTTTTTTTCGGGTGGCCAGGACATGTAAATTACTCAGTCCAAGGAAACGGACATTGTTGAGTTTATCGCTCAAATTCGATTATAATGAAACCCCAAAGACAACAAAAGACGACTTGCTGATCTATGTTTTATTTGTCTGCCTAGTCAAAAGGACGAGCTGCTTTGGGGATTAAGCGTGTATGATTGAACTGACTGCGAGAGAATTAATTGCGCCAAAGAAAAGGCAACGCAAATTTGCATAAATTACAAATGCAAAACCCAACAACAACATATCGTCTAGGCCATAAATTCAAGTCCAACACCGTGGCTTAACTCATCAACTTGTCTCTTTTTTTTGAGTAGAGAAAAAATCACAAAAATATCGCACTCAAATCAGAGGCAATTGCTGACCAAATGTGACCACAGCTAAAAAAATAAATACAACAATTTACAACCACTTGAACTAAAACTTTGGTATTCGGACAACTGACAGGAGGCTTTAAAAATTATTACTCAAACCACAAAAGTTTTGGAAGCTTCAGTTTTCCAATTCGCATGAATTATGTTGCAAATGCTTCGTTATTAATTAGACTCATTTACCACTCGACTCCACTCACAACTCGCAACTGGATGTTGCCATGAAGACACCTTAATTAAATGTCTGTCTCTCATCTCCCGCAAATCTCCCTTGGTGGTTGGTTCGACTGCCAAATAAACCGCAAAGTCAAGTTTTTTGGCCAACTCCCGCTCTAAGGGGTTGTTGTTGTTTTTTGTTATTTTGGCATTAGAATTTGCATATGAGTTTTTTAGCTCTGATCCCTGGAGATTTGTCATTTTAATTTCCATAAATCAATTTGTTAATTAGTGGGCTCATTTTTGGCTTGTCGACTGCGCACAATGCACAACGATTAGCAAAAGGATATTTATAATAATAATAGCATTAAAGACTCTTACTACAACTCTTTTTTACCTTTTACCTTACTGTGAATAAATCAAGTAAACTAGACGAGTTCATCTTAAGTCTATCAGAGATAAATCATTCACAAACTTTGATCATAAAACTAAAAGCAAATACTCAACTACAATAAACACAGCAAACTTTTTAATCCTATTTATTTGATATCGAAGATACGTTACTTCAATTTATTTTGATAACCATTATAAAAGAAGAGCGCATAAACTGAAATAAACTAAAACACCTCTATATAGATATTTTATACAATGCAATTGAAATGCGAGCGCTTTAAAATGCTCTTGGCCTTAAAGCTTCGAGCCACTTGAGCCACTTTTATGAGTGCAGCCAGCCAAACTGAAGTCGAAGTTGAAGTCGAAACCCAAACTCAATCCCAACCCAAATGGTTGCCGTTTAATGTCACTTGGGCGCGCAAACCATCAAGCATATTACGAGGACGAAGAACGAAGCTCTTCTCCCTGTTGTTGTCTTGTTTATCTGTCTCTCTGTCTCACTGACTGCTGTTGAAAAATAACAACAATTTACACAACAAATGCAACCGAGCAACAACCAGCAGCCACATGTGAAGTGTGTGCCGTTGACTTTGAGTCGAGTCCAGGAGTCGAGAAGTTGAGAAGGAGTTGAGAAGCTGGTAAAACCAGCAAAGTGCAGCAACAATTGTTGCCAGCTGTAAATAAACATGGCTTTCGTTGTTGCGTTGCCGCCACGCCCACATGTGTTGCTACCTTCTGATATTGCAACAAACAAACACACTCACACACAACAGCGAAATGATAATAAGGTATATAATTTAATATCAATCTGACAGCCAGAAGGCAACAAAGTGCGCCAGGCGACGACGACGACGACGATGACGACGACGACGCTGCTTTTTATGCTACACTTTTTTCTCTCTCTCTCTCTTGATGCCCTTCCGAATATGAGATTGTTTGCTTTACAGGCAAGTTAGCTACTTGACTGGGTATGAAAAAGCTAAACAAGTTAAGTTCAATTACGCTTAAATTTTAGGTACGTGTTTTACATTTTTGGAATATCTTAAATGAAAAGAAAATAAGTTTAAAAGCAACAATTCATTATATATATTTTTTTAAAGATGTTACGAGGGTAAGCTGATAAAAAGTCGGCCTTACAAAGAAAATACGTTTTTTTTTATTTTTGCTGTTTTATTTCTCAACATTATCTCCTTTTAGACTTATGCAATTGGACCACCGACCCTCCAGTTTTCCAATACCGGGCGATCAATCTTCAAAAATGCTTGTCCGCCCGCGTTTAAATTCAGCAGTCCAATATTTTATTGTTGAAAACGATGGAGCTGAATCCTTATAAACTTTGTCTAATTCCTTTTTAATATCGTCGTTGGATTTCTCTGTTAAAAACAGATATCTTATGACAGCACGATATTCGATTTTATTCATGTTGATGACAATGCAATGCGCTAAAAGTCCCGCCAAAATTACCAGTGTTGATAAAACCGCATGAAACTTTCACAGTAATCAGCTGATAGAAAACACTAGTCGAATAAAATATTTACGAATTTTTAAAAAATTGTTATCTTTGTTAGGCCGACTTTTTATCTGCCTACCCTCGTATGAATAGTTAGACTTCTTATGTACAATTCGATGAGTAAGTCAATTTTGTTACTTCGCCTTAATCTAAAAGTTAAGTTAAGTCATATTATTGAGAATGCAAAGCAAGTTTATAAATACAAAAGTAGAAGATCTATGCGGAATTTAATTTTAGGCTAAAATCATTAATCCCTTCCATGAAAGGGTCTCTTATTTTTCACATTTGATAGCTATAAAAAAGACTATTCTTTTTATACATAATTGCAGAGCATTTGGTATTCCTTTAAAATCCCTTTTTTCTGCTTGCACTTGTCCTCTACGTGCACCTTTCTCCTTTCGCCCTCATCACATGCCCCGGCGCACTTCACTTTTATGCATTGTCTGGTGTGTACGTCTGACGTTCTGTCGAGGTACTCAATGCTATTCTTTCTTCATGATACTTTTTTCTTCTTTGCTTTTTTGTTAACTAAATAAATGCAGTTTGTTTGCCTGCACTTGTTGTTTGTGTTGAGCCAAGCAGAACATTTCCATTTGAATGTTCTTTTAAGCGAAAACAATTTCTTCTTTGTTTTGCTTTTGAGCATTATTTCTTTTTGCATTCCTTTTCGCCAGCTATTTGTATTTTTGCACCCTCCTTTCTCTCTCTGTCTCTATCTCCAGGACCTTCCTTAGGGCCACTCAGGTAAGTGATACCAGATGTCATAGACAATGCAACTGCAACTGAAATCTGCACAAAAATTAGATCATGGGTTTTGATTTTGAGGTTGGCGCTAGACCATCATCATACAAGTATGATGTCATTACAGAAGGACATGAACAGCTGACTGCCCTTTGTTGGCCGACCTCTGCAATCATTTTCTTTTGTTGTACCTTTAGAGTTTTTCTTTCCTCTTGATATTTGTTTTTTGTTAGCTTTTTTTTGTTTGCCATTTCACCGCATTTTATTTTACATTTTTGATGCAGCAACTATAAAAAAGTTTTTACATTTTTTTATAGCACTTCTTTTTTTTTTTAGGTGCGCTGAGAAAAGAACTTTTTGGCGAGTGCATTATGTGTGGTCTTACGGCGAGAAGTTGATTATGTTGATTTGTGAAATTGATTTGGTTAGGGAGCAGCTCGTGTACTGCACATTTCCTGCTGCATCATAAAAAGAATATTCGTGGCATGTGGAAACAACTACAGCATTGTTCGGAGGTTGTAAAAATATGTTAAACTCGAAATTGAATGCAGTCAGCGACTCAAGATGAAGAAGTCGAGTTGGAGCAGCTATGGAAAGAATAAATGTATAAATCTGATTTGTAAAAGTTTTGTTTCTTTATTAAATATACATAAGAAATAATATAAACAAAAAAATATATAATTGAAAGAATATTTATTTATATTTATTTGTTTAAGTTTTGTTCTTTTAAAAGAAGACACAATTATATAGTATATCGATCCTTGCTAAATAAGTAAATATATAACTAAGAGAATATGTTTATTTGTTTAAAGTTTGTTTCTTTAGGAGAAAATATAAATATATTCAATTTCATCACGATCCTTGCTTTTAAGACAATATAATTAGTTCTATCAAACTTCACTATTCCATTCTTAACTATACCATCCACAGGTTGCTTTGTTACACATAAAATCAAGTTAATAAAAGAGGCAAAAACACACACGTAGTCAGAAAAGTCAAATAGTGGGCATAGTCAAGCAATAAGCACAATGCCAAGGAATTTGGTCAAGGACACGTACAAGGCAAAGCAAATGCCGCAGAGCAAAAGCGGAGTTCGAAAATTCGAATATCGAAAATATAAACTACCCCGCCACAATTGCCAGTAAACAGGGGAAGTTGAGTTACGTTTAACGTAAGCACTTACGTAGCGGTACGTAACGTAAGATGCCACAAGTGTGAAGCAAAGACAAAACTTACGCTCTCGCTCTCTCTCTTTCTCTTTCGTTCTCTCAGGGAAACGTTTACAGCACGTGATGATGCAGAGTCGAGAGGTCAGAAAGTAGCTGACATTACGGCACAGTGCCAAGTCAGAGGTTGGGGGTTGAGAGAGTGACAACAAAGAGAGACAGAGAGAGAGCGCACGAAACTGAGAGCGAGAGAGCGACGTTACGGAAGTGTGCGCTCTCAAATGAGCTGTATATTTTCATTTGTTTTGGGGGGGTGGACGATTGGCATTGGGTTAGGGCTGGTGGTGGTGGTTGGGTTGTCTGCCCTTTTGTGTTCGCTTGTTGCTGTCACGACTGTTGTCAGCGGGCATTTCCCGGGTATAAATACGCCTGCTGCGGCGCCGTGCGAGTCAGTAGAACGACAGCTCGCAACGAGTGCGTAACAAAGCAAAATCACGCAACACATCACAGTCTGTAGTGAAAAGCAAACAACAAGGAAGTTCCGTGCAATTTGACGTAATATTTGTGACTTGGTCATGGCGATTCCCTTCTACGAAGACGAGCCCGTTGCCGCGACGGCTGCCAGCTTAGAGTCCAGCCACATTACCGACGGCGATGGAGATCAAGTGGATGGTCCTGCTTTCAGCAGTGATGTAGGCTACGACCAGGTGGATTACGAGGCGCCAACTTCAGCAGCAACAGCAACAAGTCACAGTCAAGCAACCTCAACCGAAGACGAGACGGCGCCTAGCACGGAGGAGCAACTGCTGGCCTGGAAAATGCTTGCTTTGGCCATGTGCAAGGTGCTCAAGCAGTTCTACCTGCAGCAACAGAAGGGAAAATCTGCCAAGCTGACAGCCACTGTGCAGATTCAGCCGCAGGCGCAGTAAAATCCCATCTCCAACCAACCGACAACAACAACAACAACTACAAATTCAAAGGCCCTCCGACTTGGAGGACTGACGGCTCCTAAGCGCAACTTGTGATTACTTTTCGTTGGTGAGAACTAGCGTGCCCTGAAAGGAACGAGTTTAGGGGGAGAGAAAATGAGAGACAGTATTTTGCAATCGATGTGAATACATTTTCCAAAGGAAAGCCCACCCAAGGAAATGCAGCTATTATTTTTCGAAATTTTAACATTTACTTCTGATCTGATTTTCATAATTTGTCGTGATTAAAAAACAAAAAATTAAAAAAATTGAAAAAAGTTTGGATAAGCGCAAATGTGATAAATAATTTTGCTAAAAATATTTTAAGTGCATATTTTGGTAAAGTTATTTAAACACTTGAATTACGATGTAAATTCGAAATGAATTGAATTAAGTTAAGATTAGTTCTTTCATGATGGTCGGCCCAGTGCAAGCAGCAGCTAGTTTTCATACAGATACGATTCTAATTTTAAGTCCACACTTTTCTACTAAATAGTACTAATAATTCTAATTAGTTTAAGTTTATAAATCGAAAAAACAAAAAACGAAAAAAAAAACAACTTTTACAAAACTCTCTTGGTGTCTATTTACAAATTCGACGACGAAACACAAATCGCATCGATTTCCATTTTTAGGTAGTTGGCTTCTTACGTAGCGAATAGTTATGAAAATATATTTATATATACAACAACAACAAGAAAAAATAACTATTAAATATATGTACTATATATTTTTGTATAATTATTTTGCTGTTAAATGTAAGTTGATGTTCGTGTATTTGTGTCAATTTGATTTTTAGGCCCATTCTCATAGGCAATATTCCTAAGCAATCGATGTGAACCGAAGAGTCCAAATGACAAGCAAAAGATCATTTTCGTGTCACGAGCATGAACATAGTACAAGACAACAATAGCAAAACTTTACAGAGCAACACAAAAAAAAGCAGCCAATTTGGTTGGCTTTATAATTGTAATTGTAATGATAATTATAACTTAATGTTAAGCATAAAATAAATATTATAAATTCGTAATAAAAACATAACTTAATTGATACAAAAAAGCAATGAATTTTATATCTTTGGGTGGGAAAATTTAGAGAATTTTGTTGATTTAAATTGTAGAGAAGATAATCGGTGTTCTGATATTGAGACAACCAATCATTATGGCACAATCTTGATAGAAAGTCAGTTTTGCTTTTCACAATAATTGAGTCTTAATTTCGCACAAAGTCGAAGACAATTTTTTAAATTCATTTATTTTGTTTATACGAGTAATGCAATAAATTCATCATTATATTGTTAAATGTATTTATTCTTTTATTGAATATTCATATTATATGTAGCTAAAAAACTAGATTAATAAAGTAGGGAATAGCACTTGCCTTCTGCTATTGATGAATTTATATTTTTTCAGAATGTCAGCTAATTGAACGTTCTTGATTGATTGAAGCTCATAGTAGTGAGCTAAAAAATACTGTGAGGGTTTTGTTCTTATTTCAATGACAATGTTACCTATCAGAAATGAAATATATATTCATATTTTTAGCACTACAATATGTAATATAAAATAACCTATTCTTATAGAAGAAGTAAGATTTGTAAGCCTTCTGTTAATAATATTGTAAATTCCAAAATGATTGCATTCCTTGATTGGTTAATAATCATACAATATCCTTTATGTAGTCTTACCATCATCATCAATACTAATAATTTACCCAGTCATTCATACCATAATGACGATGTAGTTCTATCTCTACTCGATGGTATTCAAATAGCAGCGTGCTATAAGTAGATGGGACAGATCAAAGCCAGTTGCCAGACAAAGGCTACTTCCAGCCAATACTCAGATACATCCACTCCCAATATTCACGCTATTCAATCGATGCGGAAAAATGTCGCGTGGCGTCTGATCAAAAAAAAAAAAAAAAAAAAAAACAGAGAGTAAATAAATAAAAAGGCCTGCGGGCAGAATGAGTGCCGTTTCAGTGTAATACTCTTTATGTAATGCAAATACGAGTACAAGGTATTTTGCGGGGCAGTTAAGCTGCTTTTTTAATTTTATAAAACCCAAGAGAAAGTGGGAGCTAGAGATTTTAAACTCCATCAATCAATGGCAATATCTATCAATGCTCGTAATAATATCAATCATAGATGGCAAAAACAAATAGCATTTGTTAAATCAACTGCCTCAAGATGATTTTAAAAAATTTGATATTTTCCAACAGATAAGCGAAAGGGGATTATAAAGAAGGAGAAGTAGAAGAAGCCTACCAAAAAGAAAGAAATCAAGAAATGCGCATTAGAGGCGGTTAACTGTCTGAATTCAATCAAATGTTCCCCCGAGAATTTGCACTTTTGTTTGCATTTTGCACACATGATGATACCCGATACAAGTTGAGTACGATGGCAACCCTTTTTTTTTTAGCAGTGAAAGTGGTGAAAGCAGACCTTAAGTGCATGTGTGTGTGTGTGTGTGTGTGTACGCAGCTGGGGGTAAAGTGACCCGTAAATAAACAGTTTAGATTTTTTCCTACAATCATCGACTTGTTTTATGGCCATGCACTACACATGTGAGTGCATAAAGTGATTGGACTTGAAAGCAGTCATATTTTACAAAATATTTCCAAGCCTGAGCAAATATTTGTTTCTAGTTTAGTTAGAGAGTGGAGCATCTTCAAAGGCTTTACGAAAAAATGTGAAATATAATTGAAAGTACACAAAACTAGAAGACTGGCAAATCAATTTCTCCAAGTAAATCGTATACTATATTAACAAAAAAAAGCCATACTTGAGAGCAACAAATAAAAAACGGAGCAACAACATTATTAAAAATAAATTAGAGTACCTTTCTCGTACTTGGATAATGATAATAGGGCAAACAAACGAATTGAAGTGGTTTCATGTTGCCCTGCTACGTGCTCAAGTGCATTCCATTTCGTCCTGCGGTCATCATTAGTGTGCTTTATTAAGTGGAAGCAATTTCAGCTTCTACTCTGTTGCAGCCACAACTCAACTGTGTGGCACGTTACAGTTGTCGTTGCCTTTACAGTTGCTTTAAGCACAACTGAGCAACTCAAATGTTTTCTCTATGGCTGCCCGACTTGCCCCTAGGCAACAGCTGCTTCATCTACACACAGCCAGGACTGAAGTGGCCAGGATAAACCAGCTCAAGGTCGTGCGTCAATTGCAAAACTGTTGCAACTGTTGCATATGTTGCAACATGCCGTCTTGTCACTGCAACAGAACCTGAACTAGGGACTAAAGAAGTAATCCCTTTGTTGCTACTCTTCGGTTCATCAGAGCTGGGTGCTCAGGATTTGGGTCAAGGTTAGGATGCAGTCATCCTCAAAGGATAACGCACTTATAGCGAGTCTTTCATGATGTGAGCTGCCTCTTGAGGCAAGTATGTCAATTGCCGGTGACGTCTATAACAATTGCAATTGTGTGCTAATGGCACTAATTGAGTATCTACAGGTTGTTATTGAAGGTCTTGTTAATGAGCTGCTCTATTAGAGGTAATCGATTATATATCAAATCCAACTTTGCAAGGGTAAAAGATTGTAAATGAAAACCAAAGCTCATTGCCATTATTTTTACTTGTAGGTTACAGTCAAAGTGGACAAAAGATACAAATTTTAAAGCTCATAATGAACGAGAAACTCATGCTACAGTCAGAACAATACTTATGAATTTTTTAATCCATAGTTCTGAGAAAGGGGTTACCTGAAAATACTTAACTAAGTTTAAAACTTTTTTATTATTTATTATTATAAAAATGGCAAATTATTATACTTAAAAAATTCAAGAATATATCGAAGATCGCATTTGAAATATATGTATGTACTGTCAAAGTATACCACTGAGTTAAAAATATACCGTTTGCAGTAGGCGATATATGGCATCTAAAAGTATTTCTTGAGTATCTTCCACAATTTTAAGCGGATCGCAACTAAATTTTCAGAAATTGTAAATACAGACGCATAGATTTATCTCTTTTTCTGTCTGTTGACACTGATAAAGAATATTACACAAATTATACAAAGCATAAAAAAGAGTTTATAAAATAAATGTACCAATTGCGGTACAAATCTAACTCCTGCATTTGACTTAAAACACATTTGAGATTAATCCCAAATGCTAAAAGATAATAATTAAATTTAACGAGGCAACAACATCTTTACACTCCAAAGTGCCACCCTGAAGGCAAATGAGGAAGTCGCTATTGTTGCAGCTTGCAACGATTCCATCATTACAATTAATAGAAAATGCAACTGCGGCAGATCAAAGAGCGGCCAACGTGACATTCTTCTGGGGGGAGGGAGAGAAACAAAAGCGCGAAAGACAAAAGACGGCGACAGTGAAAAGGCAGCAACAACAACAACAAGCAAAACAGCAGTTGGCAGAGCGATGTCAAAGGTAATGACAGAAGCCAAACAATTGAAAAGTTGTAACAAACGGGAGTTAAGCAAAAAAAAAAAACAACAACAAAAACAAAGCGACTTCGTTAGCGTCAAACAATTGTCAAAGCAACTGAGAGGGCAAAAAAAAAGACGCATGAAAAATATCAAAAAATAAAATAAAAGTTTGAGTGCAATTTTCAAGCAATATATTTTGCGTTGTTGAGCCAAAGTTTTCACGCGCTTTTTGATGTTTTTCATTCTGCGGCCAAAGTGCAAAAATAACAAGCTAGAAATATTTAATGAGGCAGCAAAAAGAAGAGTAAAGCATAAAGAGAAATGCGAACCGCACGAGTCGAGGCAAAAATCTAATTTTATAATCAAATAAAAAAGCTGGCCAAGACAAGCTGCCCCCAAGGGAGGCTAAAGCAAAATGCAAAGTAGATAAAAAAAAGAGAAATCGCTGGGCAATGTTATTCGCATAACTTGCGCGATTTGACAAATTTACGAGTGAGTTTAGCGGACTAATCATTAAAGATCTTTTCTGGGTTTGGAGCCAACCCCAAAAGAAACGCTGCTGGCAATAATAAACATAAAGCGTCTGAGCCGAGGATGAGGCATATTAAGGATATGCAGCAGCGTTGACAACGCGTTCAGCCAGCAGCATTTCATGGCTTCGTTTCCTTTTGGGAGGAAAAGAAAAAATCTCTGGCACATAATTTTAATGTTTATCGTCTTTTATTGTCAAACAAATTATTTTTGATATTGCGCTGCAGGCGAGCCACTGAAATAGAGCCGAGCATACCATATATTGATGGCAAAGGTGCTGAGAAATGATTCAGCTGCCGAGGGGTAGCTACACTCTAAGGCCATGGCTGAGACACACACACACGATGTGTAATTTGATTAGCATGCGGCAACCAGAAAGAGAGCGGAGAGGAGAGGAAAAAATACAATAAACATAAAGAAAAACTCTGATAAATATCAGCGAGAGTCAAAACAATTTAATGCATGAATAAAAAATAATTTCTTTCTTATGACGCAGACTCTAGGAGAAAGGTGCTTCTATCTTCATATCCTGTTATCCTGCTGTGCAAGGAGCTTTATTGGATTTCTGGTTTTTTCTTTCGCACAAATGAAGCTCAATTCAATGCACACTTGGCTGCCCAGGAAACCGTAGAGAAAGACGCCGCACAAACCATTTTCTTTCATTCTCTCTAAATATTTGATTATTTACTTAAGAACATTAAAGGAAATCCGCAAGCAAGCGCCTGACATTTCGCATATGAATTAAAACGCAATAAATTAGCAAAATGTTTTTTCTACTATTTTGGCAATCGAATGTGTGTTTCCTTTTTCTCTCCTCATCCTCATGGGAACACATTGTTTACTCTACCTAATGCTTGTCTGTCGAACGCTTTTAATAAGCCACTTAAATATTTATAATGTTTTTCTAATGATTTTCTATCGTGACATGGCTTTAATGTCGAGTTCAATGCATGGCTATAATGGATTCATTTATAATATTTTTCTAATGATTTTCCATCAACGCATCGCTTTAAAGTCGTGTTCGATATATGGCTTTAATGAAATTTACGCTGTTCATTTGCGAGTTGGGCTCATAAATTAGTTAGTCGGCCCCAAATCCGACTTAATACGCTTCACTTAATTGTTTACAGCATTAATGCAAAAACCTCAGCCAATCCAATAAACAGCGCAGCCAACAACCAACATCACATCAATATTACACATCACAACATAACACACAAACAGGACACAACACAACAACAGCGATGAGGATAACAACAACAGGAACGAGGCAAACCAAAATCGCGACACGTTGGCATACCAAAGAACAGCGGCAGAGACGTCGACGTCGACGGCGACTGCGACGTCGGCATCGCCAGCGGTGGCAAACATTAATCAGCGAATTATCAATGCAAATAATTTTCAGCACGCCTCAATGCGATATCAATCAACGGGCATCGCTTCCGCTGCACTGACAACGCGTTCCACCGGGCGGAGAGGCAGAGTGTAATAGCAACATTGCCACCACGTTGCACGTTCCACGAGGTTGCAGCATCATCTCGCTGGCATTTCTCACTGGGCACTTAACACACAATTAAGTGCAAATAATTGCAAACGCTGCATATAAATGATTTGTTTAAGCCAACATGACGGGTAGCCAAACAACATTCGAGCCACACGAAATAAATCACCCCAAAAACTCGCAACACATCTTCATAGCCTAGGTAAGAAATTGCACAGTGTGCACGGTCAGCCAGGTAATAAGTATAGAGATAATAAAATATCAAATTTAATTGGCTATTGTTTACAAAGAAAATTAAGTTTTAAGGCTGTTAGAGTTATTTATTTGAAAATACGCATCAATATTGAAATATTCATTATCCAGTAAATTATAATTATGAATAATTTCTTTTAATTTTGGGAAATTTCGCTTTTAAATATTCTTATTTTTGTTTATATTTACAGAGATTCTCAAATTCAATATATATACGACAAAACTTAAGCAACGAAAGAGATTTAGATATCCAATGAGACTTTATTTTAAGATGATAAAAATGTCAATAATTGCACACTGATCTTTTATGCAATAAATTTCTGCAATTAATTGCATTTAATAGAAAAATATATTTCTGATTATTTTATGCGAATTAGCATTACTATATATCACATTATATTTTTGCCTAGGTGATAAATTGAATAACTCAATAAGTTGAGAGTTTAATAAAAAAGATCGATCTAACAGCAAGAACTATAAAGAAGGTAGTAATCAGAATTATAACGGTTTTTTGTACATTTGTATTTAAATTGGTTTACTACTACCTATTTCACAGATCTTCAAGTTATACATGAATTAGCATTAGTTGCAAACAGATTCGAGTTAATAATTTTCATTTTGCGCTAAATATAAAACTCTTCTTAATTTAATTGGTTGTGGACTTAAATGTGACTGAAAGTATTGACAGCATAAATTACTTTATGTTAAATAATGGTTGGATTGTATGACACTAACTGATAGATATAAAGATTTATAAGGAACGAAATTGAGTGATCATCTGAGTATTTAATTCTTTTGAAATGGAATGAGATGAGTAATTAATTCCATTTTTAAAGAATTAATTACTCAAACGATCACTCCATTTCCTTACGGTTTCTTAGCGAACTTGTCACACTGTGCGCGTTATACTTCGAGGGCGTCATAAGCGGATAATGAATTTGAAATTAGCAGCGGAAGCCGCCAATGCAACTGACCATAGTGCAAAAGGGCGGGGGCGGTGGAGGGGCAGTGTATATAGTGAGGAGGTGGGGCATGACTTAGAGATAGTTACAGGGGTTTCTATGGCCAGCTCAATGGCCTGGGTATTGGCGCGCTTAATTAGTATAATCCGCGTTGAAATTATTCAAGTGTGCATTGTTGATGTGAGATATTGTGTTCGAGTATGTGTGAGTGTGTGTGTGTGTTGTGTGTGCAGTGTACACACACTCGCATATGCGATGGAATGAGATTATATGCATATATATTACGCATACGCAGCGTGGCTTCCACCATGATAATGATAACATGGCAAGCTGCATCAGAATGTAATGACTGCAATTAAGTGAAACGCCAAAGTTTTGAGCAAAGGCGTCACCCAAAGTCTTATCAGCCAAGTCGCAGAGTTTCCACCCCGCTCTCTCTCCCCTCTGTGCTCTCCTCCCACCATCATCCAGCTGATATCCTTTGCGATGCATAATTGAATGCAATTAAAGCAACTTAATGCGCATTTCATGAGCCAAGCATTTGCATATGCAGCCAGGACGAAGCAGGAACAGCATGCAGGACATGTAAAAGTGATTATTTATGCAAATTGCATATAAATATATTGCGAAAACAGAGAAAAACGAAGAAAAAAGTGGATAAAACACAGAGCAAAAAACGAAAACAATTTGGTCAAATTGAATTTATGTGCCAAAGGCGGCACAATAAAAGAATGTGTAAAGTGCACTTAAGCAATGAGCCAAAGTTATATGCGAGTTGTGAAAGGATTGTCGAGCATCCTTCGCAATGCCTTCCTCCTCTTTCCATCTCTCTTTGTGGTCACTGTGAATCACTGTGTGAAGCTGGCGCCTGGCAAAAAGACGTTCATCGTCGCCGTTGGCGTCGTCGTCGGATCTTTTGCCGGCACACAGGAAGCCATAATGGACATTTCATTCAAATTATTTTGGCCATAGCGAAGGAGTCGCAGTCGCTCGTATTTCGCCTGAATTGATGCTCTGCTTCCTGTTATGCTCGACCAAAGGATTCGCCATGCTTTCTCGCTGTGTCCTTCGCTTTTGGCTTTGCCCACAGCACACACATATTGCCCAGGCATAAATCAGTGTAGATATAACTCTCAACAAGCTGGTAAAGGAGATTGTCGGGATTGTAGGACCTGTAAATGCTCTGCATATTTTACCAAAAGTGTTGCAGATAAACGGCTAAGTTGGCTGTGAAGTTGTAGAAAACTGTGTTAAGAATCAAATGGATTTTAAATACTCAACACATACTTGTAAAAGAAGAATAGAAAGAATTGAGTTGTAGAAAAGACTTTGAAGTTCAAGATTTTTCAAATATATGTATGTTATTTTTTAATTTGGTGAAAAAATCACAATTTCTTGCATCTTAAGACTTTTAAAAATTTTTGTATTCGATCTATAGCTATATCAACAAATACGGTAACAACCCATTAATGTAAATAGGACTATTACTAACTAGAGAAATATGCCCTAAGATTATGAATCAGAAATTATTTTTTATTAATGGAAAAAACTAATCATGGCTAAAAATAAAAGCAAGTAATTTACCAAAAATTTCTATTTATTTTCAAGACGAACATCCAATGTTTTATGTTTCAACTTTATGAAAATATTACACATTCTTCCTTTGCATATATAAATTAAACGTTTTAAGTATTTATCATTAATAAATATTGATAAATACTATTAAGGATTAAGAACCGAAACAGAAATATTATTCACTAGATTTTGAATCAAAGTGGTATTAATTTATTTAAAGAGCATCTTAACATGATTCGTAAAATAAGCAATTCAGAAAGAGGAATCTTACTCTGCAGTTTACTTAATATGTTCCATAGACTGTGTCTCGTTTTCCATCGAATCTAAGCAACTCACAAAGTGCACTTGATTGAAAAGTCAACTAGCCACGGAGGCACACAACCGAAACGTGGTTTAAGTATATACCCCAAAAACATATGTATTCACATATAACGCGAGAATACACTCTTCGTTTTTATGGGCGATGGGGGGAACAATGCAAATTGTGCACAAATTCTTTTCGCACTTTTTGCATCATTAATTGCGGAATTTATGAGTGGATCGTTGTTGTTTTCTATGTAAATTTGCGCCTTTTATTGAGTTGTGCTCACAAAGGAGGACAATGCATATGTCGACGTTCCGTACAACACACTCGATGTGTGTTGTTTGTTGTTTCAATTTCGTATAAACATGTAAATAATTTCCAGCTGATTGCGCAAATTCGTTGCGGGCTTGATTTTTATTGCATAGCTCGGGGCGCAGAACGAATTTCGAATTTCAGTTCACTTTCTTGTTCGCTGTTCGCGTGTTGTTCGCGCTTTTGTTTTCAATTTGCAATAAGTCTGTCAATTGGCGAATTAATAAAGTGGAAAATGCGACAACGGTAAAAGGCATTTAAAGGTCGCCAAAAGCTTCGATGCAACCAACGTGAACCTGCCAAAAAACATTCCAATCAACCCCTCAACCCTCGGCTTCTACCTCTCTGCAATTTCTATGCAAAACAGTTCCCGTCATATCAGTGTTTGTTACCCTTCTCCCTTCTGCGCCTTTACATTCAATCAACAACTCATCAACCCTGCGAAAAATCAAACTGATTTTATTGTCAGCTTTGTATTTTATTGCATTTCCCATTTTTATCGCGCCTGCAGTCGAAATGTGCCGTCGCTAATCATTTCATTTAAGTTTAGAATTTCATATTATACAATTTATGCATCGGACATTTATGACTAACCCCCTTCCCTTCTCTTCTTTCTCTGTCGATGTCCCGCATTGCGACAGATGTTGGCAAAATCTCTCACTCACTGCACGTGCCAATTTTTTACGATTCTCGAATCGCGCCTCACGACTGTGGCTAATTATGCAAAAATGGCAAGCAAAAAAATTTGCAAATTTGCTTATTAGAAAGTCGTAAAACTCGTGCAATTTTTATTTTTATTTTGTTGTGAGAGTCGTAAAATTTGTCAGCTAACAAAATTAACATAATTTCTTTTGCTAGACGCGGGTCACAATTATTTAAGCTGCTAGAAAACTTTTTTTTACAACTTGATGCCGGGGACATAAAATCAAATAGGCTGTCTAATTTGATAGGTCAGTTAATTTAGCGAAATTATGCAAAATAAAATAAGTATCAGATTTATTTCATCCATCGATTCATAGTTTTATAGGAATACAATATCTTTCATCTCTTTTCTTCAGTCATAACAAGTGGGAAAAGTACAATCGACTGTGCTCAAAAAAAAGATAAAAATATACCAAATTCTGTATTTGGTATATTAATATAGTGCTTCTTTAAAAATATGCCATAAAATTTAAAAAATACAAGATTGTTAACCAAAATAAGTAGACATTTTAACCCACATAAAAGTACTTCAACAAATTTTATCTGACTGCAATAAAATTTTCAGCTATTATAAAAACTACCCTATGGGCAGCGGGTGAAAAAACTAGTTCAGTAAATTTAAATCTATTTTTTAAAAACTAAAACAAACAATTATTATTTAATTAACTCTACACAAAGTGTCACAGTTTTTTCCCCTTTATTGTTTTTATCAATTTACGAACGAAAATTGATATGGATATCGTGTTTGTAATTACCTCACACACTTTGACACAATATTCATATTTTTTTTTTTGTCCCACAAAAACAGGTTGTAACATCGGGTTAACTCAGCTGATGATGACCATGTAGTGCATTAGTTGAGCTAATCTAATGTACAACTAGCTACAGCCATGCGGTTTGTAAGTGGTTTAGCCTCGAGGGCAGCGGGATAATTTGACATAATTTATGCATCGCGCGCCCAGTTAATCAAATTGCATGCCACAAAAATTCCTTTGGCCATACAACATACAACATGCAACATGCACGGTCAAAATGCAATCAAATCAGCTGCCGTTCTCGTATGCTCGGCCAATCTAATTCAATTTTCGAAACAAATTCGTGCCTCGTTGCCAACAACAAAAGAGTGGCTAAAACACACACACACACACAAATAAACACATACGCAAATAGAATGTCACGAGTTTCAAAGCCAAAATTAAATTCCAATGAAAAGAACTAAACAACGAGACATGTGAAACGTACAAATCGACAGTTCTATGGTAGTAAATTCAGAATGCAAAAAAAACTGAGCATACTCTTACTTTATATACATACGATTTGGGTAAGCTGCTGAACGATTTTCGGGCTTAGATGGAACAGGATACGTTTGGCCAGGACACCAGCAGGTGCCAAAGCTGACGCCTGACCAAATTGTCGGACAAACAACGAACGGATAAGGAAACGCTAAAAAAAAAAGAACAAACTAAGCAAAGTGAATAGTGTCGGTAAAGCACGACTTGAATATACCCTTTCATCAAAGCAAAGCTAAATCTACGATTATTTAATATTGCCCAATTGTGTTTCGTGTCATGCCAAGACCGAGACTGCAAGACTTTTCTGTAGATCGTTAGATGACTCGTCTTGTAGAATGCTTCTTGCATTGAGTCTGGTGTACGCGCCCTCTTAGAGCAACGCGTAATTTCCCTAACGCCTACTTTTCTCGAACATGTGCAAGAATTTTCTGCAGATCGTTAGATGAATCGTCTTGTAGAATGCTTCTTGCATTGAGTCCGGTGTACGCGCCCTCTTAGAGCAACGCCTAATTTCTCTAACGCCTACTTTTCTCGAACATGTGCAATTTTGTGTATCATTTGTCATTTGTTTTGTGAGTGTTGTACAAGAAAGTTGATTTTTTCCTGCGCGTCTTTTATAAAACAATAAGAGGTAAGTTGTTAATATTATTAAACTACTATTCTAATCTGATTTAAATTAAAGTTTTATTAGTTTATTTAGTTATAAGTAAAACTGTTTAGATAATATATAATTTTAAGTACTCATTGTTATAGTTTAAATACATTTAATTTGAAGTACAATAAACATTTTATTTACTGCATACATATATTTTTGAGCGTATTTTTATTTTGCATATTCCGAACTACGCACTAGAATCTAAGCACAGATTTTTGGCAAGAGCTGGACCGCATATTTTCTACAAGAAACGCCGAGTACAAATTCTGCCAGCGCAGCCGAGGGAAATTGAAATTTCCCTCTGCCAGAATTTATACTCGACGTTTCTTGTATAAAATCAGTTCCGCATATACGGCAAAACAAAGTGATAAAGTCTTTTCGCATCTTGTGTCTACACAAGACGGGACTGGAAGAAAACTTGTATATTGTCTGCTAATAAAACTCAATTGGGTGGTTTATACGTTATTATTATTTATTTTGTCTACTTTCATAATTCAATCAATACAAGTGACTTATAAAATGCATGTTTCTTTTCTCAAATATATTTATATATGTATATAAATTGACTATATTTAATATATATTTCTCTTTTTATTCGTCTTTCAAAAATATGATTATATCTATTAGAAAATGTATATACAATTTTTACAATATGTAGATATTTAAGAATGTTCAATCTTGTGTTTGATATCTAGAGTACTCTACAAAACTTATTTAATTAAAACTATACACTTTTTCTAGACAACTAATCGCTTTTTAAGATAATTGTAAGCTTTATAAGAGTTGTTAATCAACACCTAGTTACCTGACAGAATGAGTTATTAATATATAATAAAACATATCTAATAGATTTCTGTTCTTCTTGATTTAGATTACTTATTTATATTCCCAAATAATGTGAAAGTAATACTTTTTTTTCTTTCCCTCCTCGTATATGTTCGTTCTATAATTATGTATATATTTTCGTCTAATACCTTAAAGACTTCAGAACATTACCTCCCATTTCTCTTAACATAATCTACACAGCACTTATATACCTTAGCTGCACTTAATCAAGGGTATTTAGAGTAAGTGCCTTTGGAGTGTTTTCGGTCAGCATTTAAGCATTGAGGAATGCGCACAATGGCCACAGGTTGGCGAGTCCTTTGGTTGGTTTTGTTGGTCAGTTGGTTGGATGGTTGGCTCGTCAGTCGGTAGCTCGTTCGGGTTTCATTTGGGTGTTAAGCGCGCATCCTGCAACATGTTGCGGTTGCTTGGTCGTTGGTGGTAGCAGTAGACTGGAGGATGGGGTTATGGGTAGCTAAAGTGCTGGTCACATTGGGGCATAAATCTCAAACAACAACAAGAGGTGCAACAACAAATGCACTGGCACAACTGACTGCAACAATGAAATACGCAAAATATTGACAGACATTGGCGTGCCAGAGGAGAAGAGGAAATGCAAAATGGAGATGGAATGGGACTCTACGACTTGGGTGCCCGTTACAATTAAAAGCCAGTCAAGAGTGGGACACAGTCAGCATGAATCTGCCATGTAATGCACTGACAGTCGGCACTCTCCACTCTGAAAATGGCAACATGCGACGCGTCATTTAGTCGCCCACACAGTGGAGAGAAGTGAGGGAAGGATACAAAGGAGTTGGAGATGGCATAAAGGGAGTCATTGTCCAACTGTTGTGGTCAGGTTTGGGAGCAGCAGCTGCGTCAGTCAGTGGCAACTTTGCTTGAATGGTTCGGTTTGCTAGCCATGAATAAAGCAGCTCTCTCATCTGCACAGAGAGAAAAATAGTGAAGTGAAATTAAACTGACCGAATTTATTAGAGAAATTTGGTACAACATCATTTTGAAATCGAGACTTTCAATGTTACAAATTTATCATCGAAATGGTAACAACAAAATATTGAAGAAGATTTATAAATAGTTGCAAATAATAATATAATGTTTTACTTGAGTTTGCGTAATCAACAAACGAATATTCACAATCATAAGTAATTTATAAAAAATAAGAAAATAAAAATTATAATAAAATTGTAAGCGAATTTCTAATAAATATGCTATTTTCAGATTGTCCTATTTTATATTGTACATAAAGATATAATTTATATGAATAGCTTTATATTTTGGACAGCACAGCTTTTGTCAATGAATTGAAATGAAATAACTGAAAAAGCATTGAATATTTTATTTATTTATAGTATTCTCTAAAAGACGGAATGTGAAATATTAAATCTAAAAAAGGTAAAGGTAATTTAAATGTAATCATAAAGTATTCTAGCAAAATATAACGAAATTGTGTATTTAATAAAGTTAATCAAGGGTGATTACGTTAATCTTACACTATCTGGATTGCAAACTTAAAAATATCAAATAAATAAAAATCAGTAAGAATAAAAAAAATAGTTTTGCAGATAAATATTAAAAATATATAATAAAATTCGAATTTACATAGGATATTTTATTATTTTTGGAAAGTCAATCTTATTACAACAAAATATCTTTTGATCACTGCGAAATACATACATATATTTTCTCCCAGTGCATCTCTATTCCCCGACTCACTTTCGTCTTTCCTTGTGTGTTGTTATTAATCCGACATGATTGGCAGCAGCCAAATGGACAGCAGTTGTTGCCCCCAAAAAAGTGGACACAGGTGGATGCCCGGCTCCAGTTGCCAGTTGCAAGTTGCTTGTCAGCGCCTCGCATGAATATCGAGAACGAACCGAGAACGCCGTGCAGACAAATTTGTTAATTTATTATGCCAAAGCGCGACGAGTTTGTGTCCCAGGAACCCACATCACAAACTGTCGTTGTCCTACTCCTTGTCCTTATCGTTGCTGTCGTTGTCCTCGGCCTGGGCATCATTTGGCTCAACAAGATGCTGTTGCCTGGTCAAGTGGTCGCTCTGCTTTGATGGCGAAATTTCATTTTAAAATGAAGCATCGACAGCATGCAACTTTGTTGCACTGATTTCGTACCATGCTGTGTCCTTTTTAATAAAACGCAACACACACAGTGTCATTCCTCCTCTCTTCCCCTCCCTCAACCCACAAACTTGATCATACAAATTAAGCCGACGTGTTGTCCTGTCTGTTTGTTTGTTGCTGTTCGTGGAGAGCTGAACAGGCGCTGCACTGTGTGACTTAAAAGTGAAATATTGCAATCAGTCAATGGATTTTGCATTGAAACAGCGCTTTTGCTTCCCCTTCTCCTCCTCTATTGGCCATTTGGCGCCAGAGCGTAGGCTTCGATTTTAATTAAGGAATTAGGCGGCCAACGTCGCCGGCTTTGTTCAAGTGGCACGTGAAATGAGGCGACTGGCGAAAAGCTCATTAGAAGCCCGAGTTGAGAGAGTGAGATTTCATATTGAAGGCAAATTGTAGTTCACTTTTGACTCTCGCCTATGATAAAACTAAAGTTATGTTTACAATTTACGCTTAAGCTGCTTTGCAAGCTTCAAGCATTTTCTCTCTCTCTCCCTTTCTCTCTATAGACAATCGACTACAGTCTAATTACCTTTGATTAAACACTGGCCGAGTGCATTCTACGTAGCCGCATTGGAAAAACACCTCAGGGACACACACACAAGTGGTTTGGCACATAGCACAACCAAACCTTTAATAATCGAACTGTCGTGACAGGCAAGGATAGAGAGAGGACAGCACAGCACAGAGCAACAGAAATTACACAAATGCTCATCAGCAACAGCAGCAAATTCAAATGGGATCAGGAAAAGGGGAGAAGAGAGAAGGAGAACGCTGTGATGCGGTTGGCACACCCAAAGTGGCATTAGAGATTTATCAAGTGTAGCGTGACGTGGCATGGACTCGATGCCAGGACACACAGGACACCCACCAGACACATACACACAGTCATTGCATTACGTGTAGCGTAACAAATGTACAAAAACACGTAAGCTGCAGTAAAAGAGAAAGAGAGAGAGGAAAAGGTTGGAGACTGCAGCTGGACACTTTGGTCACTTGCGAAGCTCAAGCTGCTTTTTATACCCGCTACCTATAGGGTAGAAGGGTATTATAACTTGGTGTCTCCAGGAAATGTTTGTAACACACAGAAGGAGGCATTTCTGACCCTATAAGGTATATATATTTCTGATAGCCGAGACGATATAGCCATGTCCGTATGTCTTGCTGTCCGTCCGCCTGTATGAACACCTAGATATCAGAGACTATAAATGTTAGAGATACAATTTTTTCGACAATACTTGTTTGCAGGCAGATCAAGATGGTTTCAAGTTTTTGCCAAGCCCACATCCGGTTTTTAATTTTAGTATAGACAATAATAACTATAGTAATTTTCCTGATAATTTGATCAGATAAAAATTGTAAAATATATTTAAGAAATACTTTTGATTTGGCTGTCAATGTGGAATATTTTGTACTCACTCTCTCTCTCTCTCTCTGTACTATATCAATATACAAAACATAGCCTTCGGTATGTTTTAGTATTTTTTCGGTATATTCATTAGATATATATATTTTATGATTTGAATGTCTATCCGGCATATATTGCACTCTTTGGTAGGTTTTGAATGTAGTAATATTTAAAATATACCAAATATACTGTATTATATTAATTTGGTATATTTGAAAATTAGTACAGCTCTGTTTTGCTTTTATTCCAAATGGATAGCGGGTATCTCACAGTCAATCACTCGACTGTATCCTTCTTTCTTGTTTCCTTCTGCCAGGACATCCTGGTCCAGGGCTATTCGATGACAATCAATGGTTTTTGGTCTGCTGCACACACGAGAGGAGAAAGACTAAAACTCTCGAGTGTGGAGATGAGGCTACTTTTGGCCAATATATGCATGAGCAGGAGCATCTATGTGTGTGTTTGGGTTTGTGTTTGTGTTGTTTGTGCCACGCTTCATAAAGGATTCAAATTCGTTGGCAGTTGGCGTTGAGTGCATTGTGAGTGTTTTTGCTGCTGCCCAACGTCCAGCTCTAATTCCAAATAAATGAAGTGTATGGGCAAACAATGTCAACTGGGTAACTTCCACTCTGTGGCAAACTTTTACATTTTGCTGTTTTAATTTCATCTCAACTGCAACTGTCTTTTATCTCTGTGTAAATGCATTTCGAGTTCTTTTGGCAACTCTCTGAAAATTAATTAGAGTGTCAGCAGCAAAGTTGCATAAAGGGACACACAGACAGATCTCCTTCCTCCCTTAAGGCCTCTGTTGTGGTTTCTGCCTAATTAGCCGAAGAAGTCCAAAAGGCTCGACTCGAAATTAATAAACTCATGCAAGGAAAAACCAATCACAACATTGTAAGTGACTGCTTTGTTTTTATTTTCTGACTGCCTTTCGGGTATGTTGATTGTGACAAATTGTTTGATAATGTTTGCAAAATTATTGCCATAATAAATATACATTAAATGGTCAAACGCATAAATTAAATTTCTCTATCAATTGCTAGTTGATTTATGTGCGAATGCTTACAGGGTATCATGTGAGTCAATCACTGTTTTTATTGCTGATTTTTTTCATATTTTTGTTCAGTCAAAGAACTTAATCAAACGCTGCCGTTTTTTTGTGTTTGCTGTTTTTCTGCCTTTCAATTTCATGCGACTCAAATGCAGCGTGCACAGCTGTCAATCATATTCGAAGTGAGCGCTTGTTGCAGGTGGGTTGCATGCCGCATGCAGCATGTGGCATGTCGCTGATTGCAGCGCCTCAGACAAAAGGCACAGAAAAGCTGAGCTGAGCTGAGAGCTGAGCCGCTCCTTGTTGTTGGCTTGCACAAAATCCCATTTAACGCTTTCGCCTTTCGAGGCACTTGCCACAGCAGTGGCACCAAGGATGTGCCTCTAATGCGCCACATGTGTCTGCTGCTGCTGCTGCTGCAACACGCCCCAGTCATCGAGCAGCAGTGCAATTTCTCTGCCAACCTAATGGAATTTTCCTCATGACTTAATTCAAACAATAAATGCGCTCAATTGAATGCAATTTTCAGTCGCCGTTTTGCTTTTTCCGAAAATGAAAACGAAACGAACAGAAAAAAACAATTTCTAAAGGATATTAGTACGTATCCTGCCAAGAGAGCTGCGGTTGCCACTGATAAAGCCACTTGAGTGCAGCACGAGGCGTTGCACAACAGCATGAGGCTGAGTCAGAGGGGGAGAGCAAATTGTGGGCGGGGTGAGTTTTGGTTTCGATGACGTTTGCAATTTTTTCGTCGTGTTTTGTGTGTGGTTCGCCTTCATTTTGTGTGCTTTGTGCTCTTTCCGTTTGCTTTGCTCTTAATAAGAGTATACAATTTGTTAATTTGTACAGGATCAAACATGAAACTCACCTCCTCCTCTTCATCCTTCTGTGCTCCTCTGTGTCCTGCTTCTGCCGTGGTAATTAGTTCCTTCGAGTTGAGCCAAAAGCTAATTAGATTTTCGACTTTTTCCTCGGCAAGCGAATTAAATGCGCCGTAGATTTAATTAAATGCACTCACTAAATGAATTTGTGGCATAGAAAGGCAGCAGCAAAAAAAGGCTTAGGTGTAATTTATGAGCAAAGAAGAGTTCTTAGTAGAAACAGTGATAAAAGGTAAATAAATAGACGGAAAAGTAATAATTACAGCTTTGATGACTGTCAGTTAAAGGGAATTTTATATATTTTATTAGATGCATTGCATTTTTAAATTTTTCATCATTAAAAATGTTTTTATAAGTTAACAAAATATATGGAAAATCAATAATTGCGTTGATGACTGATAATTTAAAGACATTTTAAATATAATATACAAATATTTAAAATATACTTTTAGTTATTACATTATTTTAAACTGATGTTTCTGATGTTTGCAAAATTAAAAGGACTTATCAAAGTTTAAATATAAAAATGGATAAATTATCTTTCTCATTATTAAACTACTCAAAGTTGACCATGTATTGTAAAAAAGGAAATAAGAAAACTTAAATCTGATGCTAAATAAATCACAATGATGTTTAAGACATGTAAATAAAGGAAATTATATTTTTAATATATTAAATTGCTTGACTGTTAAAGGTCAAATAAAAACAAGTTAATTACAAATACAAATATTCCCTCTTCTATTAAACGTTCTCCAAATTACTAAAAACAAGCTTTAAATTAAATTATCTAAAAAAATCTGTAAGCAAGAAAAAAAATGGAAGTGTATCCATTAATTAAATTAAAATCCACTTAGAAGCTCATTAAATGCAAATCTGGCCATCGTCCTGGCCAAAGGCAACAAAAACAATTCTAACCACAAAAACGCATTAAATGATTTGCGTGGCAATTTGCACAAACAACAACAAAAACAGCGACACACAAAAAACCGCTTGCCATGAAAAGGAAAATGAAAACAAAGTAAAATAGCCCCAAAACCGCATGTTAATTAAAAATCAAACTAATTTCCTAATTGCAAATCATTAAACACAAACTGATTGCAAACAACAACATAACACACAACAAAAAATAGAGAGACAAAAAACACAAAATAAATGAACATAAAATTGGAAATCGAATCCTTTGATTTATATGCCAAGGGAGCTCGGGACTCTGCATTTGACCAATTGTCACACGATTAAACAGACAAATTCGAAAATAATGTTTCATTAAATGCCATGCAAATCAAATGGAAACCCCATTGATGACGCCAGATGTGAGAACATATCAGCAGAGCAGCAGCATCGAAGGGACAGTGCATTAATCCTGTTACATATGTGCGTTTTTTAGGGTGTCCTTTTGTCCAACGTATTTTGATACCCTTAACTAAAAAGAAATACAACTTTATTTTTCATGGCAAGTACTCTGACTTAAAAAAAAAAGTATTAAATTTAATATTCAAATATTATTATATATCTCATCGAAAATACATTGGCTAGAAAGAAAATTTTAGAATAAATTTTCTAACTAGAAAGGAAAAATATTTGGAAAAATATATATTTTTTCTTGTATATTCAACCTTATTAATAAAAGTACAGCAATTTTTATTATTTGATCAATCTTTTGTATATTAATATTTATAATATTTCACATATTTTACATTTATATATTTCTGTATTTCCTATTTAGTTAATCTTGTGTTATAACTTATCATTTTTAAATATCTTTTACTGATTTTTGAGTTTGTTTTAAAAAATCACAATAATATTCAAAAAGTTTCATCATTAAATTTTATAAATTAATTTTAATTTCTTTTTATTTTATATTTATATATTTTATATAAATTTTATACTTTTATTTTTATTGCATAATTATATTTTTATTATTTCACCCAAAATAAATTGCTTATATAGAACAAATATTTATTTCTTTTTGAATTATACATACATATATTAAATATGCTTCTTATCTCACTTTACTGTTTTAGAGCATCTACACTTCGCCTAATCACTACATATTATAATACATTATTCCTTCTTGTTTTGTTGCCTTTGCGCTTAATTAAAATCCGCCGCAATATGTTCGAACCCCAAAAAGTATGCAATGCAAAATGTAAATTTGCATATCACAAGCTGCTGCTGTTGCCCGCATTTTATGACGTAGGAGAAGAGAAAAAAACAGAAGCTGTGAATGTGTAGAGGAATATGTGTAGTGGGCAAAATGATGTATGCCCAAAACAGTTGGACTCAATAAATTTCCATTTATTTGCGTAAATCATTTATTTGGCGTAATTTTCAGCTTAATTTCACGTTGCACTCGGGTGATATCTAAAAAAGCGAGTTGCACAAATACAAAACGAAACAAAACACAAAGCAAAAACAAACAGTTGGTTTGGCCTCTGTTTTTGGGTTCGCAGGTTTGGCCGACAAAAAACCCTCATAAATCAATTAGGACTATATGGAAAGCAGGGCCAGATTTTGGTAGCCAATTTTTGGTTTTGCGGCTTTTACGCTTGGGGTTTTGCACATTATTTTTTTCTGGGGCTTGCGGGTTTTGTTTACTTAGCCACAAAACGACACACATATTAAAAATGTTGCCCATGCGGTTCAGGTGTTATTTTGTGGTGAGAGAGACTATATGATTAATTGGTCCTATGCAGTTGATTTATGTGACGGTCTTGCATTGAACATTGTTACTCGACCAGGCAATTAGTATAATGGACAATGAGTGAGAGTCTGCCCTAAACACAACTGAGCTCGAGTTTCCTTTTTGGATCTCTCCTGTTTGTGAAGTGTTTGCACAGTGGCCGACGTTGCGGCTGTCAGGCCACAACAGCAACAGCAAGAACAATTAGAAGTCGACCACTGCCGGCAGCAACAGGGCGCGTATCCTGCGCCCCGCGCTGTCATGTCCTTTCCTGGGACTTCTTCGCGACGCAATGAAGCGTATGAGCAATTTTTGAAGCAATTAAAACAGAACTCGGCACACGCAAAGGATTTTCGAGACTCAAGCTCAAGCCTTTCTGCGAGAGTTTTTCTTAAATTAACTCGCCAGTCGCCGTTGGCTGCGAGAGCAGCAAACAAAAGCATTCAAACATAATTGCCCCGCAGTGCATGGGGCAAAGTTAAACAAATGTAATAATTGTTGCCGCTGTTGTTGCTGTTGTTGGTGCTGCTGCCAAACTTCTGTGCAAACAGCGACAGGCGTCGAGTCCTTTGTGGCGCATGTCCTCGCAAACTGATTCGGGGCAATTTGTTGTTTGTTATTGTTGCCACTATTTCTGAGGCTTTTCACTCTGATTGTTTCTACTTTTGCCCCGAATGCGACGCGTGCAACAATTCACAATCCCAAAACGTCGCCTCGGGGTGTCGAAAGTCATGTGAGGCGCACAGAACAGCGAGATTTTACTCTTCTTCACTTTGAGCTACCCTTTCCAAAGTCCTTGTTTTTTGTTGTTGATTCGATTTTGATTTTTGACGAATTTGTATTGTTGTTTCGCTGCAGCGTGTGTCCGTGTAAATGTTTCGCAATTGTTTGTTGGACTTTGTGCGTGCGTCGCTCGCTTGCCACACGCAACGCGTTTTTACAGCTTTGATTTTGGTTGTTTTTTTTTTTTTGTAGACCATGCGCAGGGCTGTTATCCTGGCCACGTTTTCCATTTACATTTTATGCAATATTTCAATTGGAAATTAGAAAATGAAGTCATTTGAAATGGATTTCGAGTGTCTGATAAAGTGTCTCATGAAGGGGTTATTGTTTGGGTCTTGAGTGCCGCGGAAGTGAAGTGGTTTATTTGATAATGGATTGCGTTTTTACGCTATTGTAAAGTAGTCTATTATTCAAAAAATTGAAGGTAAATAATAGACTTTTTCGGTAATTTGTTAACTCACACAATTAATTGTGAAATATTCGAATATTAAAAATCATTTAAAAATAAATAAAATTGGATGGAGATAACAAAATATTTCGAAAACGTTAAAAAAAATTAATCCATCAATAAGCTAACAACAAAATTCAGCAAATAAAGCAAATTGTACAATAGTATCCTTAAATCTTTTTCTAACGCTAATTCAACATATAAGAGAGTCTGTACACTGAAGTGATTCCCTTGATAATAAAGTGCGTTTTTACCTTATTTCACTATTTAAAAATACTGTCATCTTTTTTTCAGAAAAAATTAAAGAAAATTGCATATCAAATGTTTTCATATTTAACCACAAATATGATGTATAATAATATATGAAAACTTACAATATGAATACCTTAAAATGTGAATTTCTTTATATGTCAAAAAGCTGACAATAGCTAAAGAAATTAAACGACATTCTATAAATCTTAAATTCAACTATTTCGATTAGGTTTGATAATGGAATGATGTTTGACACTTTTCTAAGTAGTCTGGTGTTATTAATCATTAATCAGAGATACAATTTGTTAAATACAAGCTTGATATAAAATTCAATTAAAAAAATGTGTATATATCATTCAATCAAGAGCCTGTGATTTATATAATCCTTTAATCCAATACTACCTCTAATTTATATAAACCAAATGCAGAGAAATGCTAATAAAGCAACTACCGCAGCTTCCTGATTTCTTTTATTAGCCGTATGCCCTAACAAAATATTATTGTAACGCCTTTTCTTCGCCCTTCTGTAGCTAAAACACTTAGCCAAGCGTTGATGAGTGAAAACATGCGTTAATGTGCTTAGCAACAAAAAAAGAAAAAAACCGAAAATCAAATCAAACTTTTAGGCTTAGCGCCGACACACGGCGAATAAAAAACACACACACAACACACGCACAACAGCAGCTGAAGAAGTCAGCAAAGAAGATGCGTGTAGAAGAAGAGAGAGACTTAACTCAACCCACTCTCTGGTGCAACCCCTCTCACTTATGGCGAAGGCACTTCAAAAATTGTTGAAGACAACAAGAGAGCAGGACACGTGTCCTGCTCGCAGCTTACATGGCCGACACGTGACCACCATCATGTTTGCTTACATTTACGACTCACTGACTGACTGACGTATGGGTAAATGACGATGACGCTCGACAACGATGAGAAAGAGAATTAGAATGAGACGGATGGCGATCAATCAAGGCGAACAAAAATTGAATGGAATGGAATGTGAGGTGTACAGTTGCCACCAGCTTCGATGAGGCAAAACGTCTCTTATAATCCACTTTCGGTCTGCGGCCACTAAGCCAACACCAACCATAAATTCCAGATCTGTCCATTTTGCAATTTACCAAATGCAATCGCCAACTGCAAAATGCAACTCACAACTGCGGACTCCGGACTGTGTGTGTAATTAAAATTGCATTCGCATCTAATTAATTGGTATGCAAAATCGGACGTTAGTTGGAGAAAATTTCGAACGCAAATGCAAATTGCAAATCATTCTGCAATGCAATATTTGAATCTGACTTCGAGGGTGCAATTAAATCAGAAGGCATTCACATAAAACGCCTTTGGCTTTGGCTTTAGCCCGAAAAATCCCCCTCTGCATGCAAGTGGCAGAGACATGTGTTGAGGCAGCGACACCTTTTTGCAACCCTTTTGTCGTTAAGCTGTCCGTTCCTCCTCCACCCATTAAATGCTCTCTAAAGTGAGATGAGTCTGCCTCTGTTCGATGTCCTTGCATGTCCTTTTCATTGTGCTTTTTGGTCGGCTCTGACATGATTGGCTTTTAACGCTCAAATAAGCTTAATTGAATTTCTTTTCATTTGCTAACAAAGTTTCTGTTCTGGTTGCATTCTGGCATTGACTGGCTGGGATTTGTTAATTAAAAGTGAATTAGGCAGAGCAAAGAGCTTTTGTTCGCAACGCAAAATATCCGCAAACGCCAACGAACGGTTAGTTAACGATTTTTCCTAGACAATGAATAGATTTTGGCTGGTAAATAAAGTGATGGAAAAGCATAGATTTTGAAATATTTTGTGGATTGGTTGGTAATTTTTGATTGTGGATTTTAGAAGATAAATTTTACTTAGATTACTTACTAATAGTTATTGTATAATAGTAAATTTAATATTGTTACAAAGTAAATCAAATAAAATATAAATAAATGGAATAGCCTTCGGAAATTAGTTAGTGTTCATTTTAATTATATCTAACTATAATAAATAAATATATTTTATTTTAATTTTAAATGTTTACTTTGAAATAGCAGTGCAATGGTTTTGCATACTTCTTCTTGTTAGTAGATCGCTTTCACATTGTTTTTGTAAAATTTAGCATAGAGATAAGAAACAAGCAAATACCACGTTGGATTTATTCTCTTTTTCTGTTCTTTAGCAGATACGTGCACAACGTTTTCGCTGCACACTGAAATAGCAGTTGTTGATTTTCTTCCATGAAAGTACCGAAAATTGGTGTCATTTTCTGAAAAGTACATAAATTTAATTACGTTTTTTATAAATTGTAAATAAATCATGTTCCTAAGAATCGTATATATGTAATTGTTAATTATGGCTTTTAAAAGTAATCATTAAATAAATATACATAAATAAAAGTAGAATATACCATAGTCCCAATAAATATATTATCATAATGATTTGATTATGCAACTATCTATATGACAATCAATTCTTACATTTCCTCTTTAAATCTCAGCACTTTTTTCCCTTGTTCATTCAACCAATTCGAGCTGCTAATTTGCGCCATTTAATTATCCAAATATTTGCGTTTAATTAGAAACGAGGTCAACCAACTATAAATATTAAATTGCGTGCAATCTGCAAATTAATGAAATGCAACTAATAAAATTATGTTTAATAAAAAAGTCCGGCATTGCCATGACAATTCAACTGAAGCTTCCCTTTAACCATCGACTCCAACTCTTCCCTTTTCCTACTCACTCCACTGCACGTCTATCAAAAGGATATCTCTCATATGCCATGACGCAACTATCAAAATTAATGGGCCCTGCTGCGCTGCCGCAAGGCTAACCAGCTTGGCCACACAACACAACAAAAAAAAAATGTATATGAAATAAAATTTAAATACCTGCAGAACAAAAAACAAAAAGCAAAAAAAAAAAAATTGGCATCCTCGTTCACTGCAGTCAGTGACATTTTAGCTATCAAAAATGTATTTGCATATAAATTAACGACGCAATTTTTTTTAAATAATGCAATTTAAACATATTTTATTTGCATTTATTAACGCAACAGCAACAGCAAAAAGAAAGGTAACCGAATGCCCAAAATAAAAAAAAAAACGAGAAACATCAAAGTAAAATGCTTTTCAATACAACAACAAAATATTTTTGGCATGGGCCTCTCGTGGACAACGTGTCGCATTATTATCCTTTTTTCACTCGGTTTTATTATTTTGGTTTTTACACTCTCTCTCGCTGCGGACTGTTACAAAATATGTTTTTATAAAAACATTTTGCAGCATTACCATAAAATTGTAAAAAACCACCACAAACCAAAAAAAAAAAACAAAAAAAAAGGTTATCATCGTGACCACGTCAAAACATGTGACGTGTATTAAACCGAATATGGCCACAGCCGTTGGCTTTAAGCGGCTTCAACTGCTGACGAGTTGCAGTTTTATAGTCCCTCCACCCATCCTCTCGAACCCTTTTGCCGATATCGAATGAACATTTTGCGCAAATCATGTACGAAAATTGATGGAAAATGTGATTTTGGCAAACGCTGTCGCACTGCTCGTGTGTTGTTGGTGTTGATTGGTCTGCCACAAGCAGTCAGGGAAAAAAAAGAGTAAGAAAACTGTGGGTGCGGGTGCTTTTCAAAGGATTTTCATAGCCAGCGGCTACTTATCATAAAAAAGAGCAGAAAAAAAAACAGAAAGAAAGGAACATAATGCAGGCGCTGCTAGCTGTCTGTCAAGTCATGTGTGTGTCCCAGACATAATTGAGTTGTTGCCGGGGAAAGCCTGCAGCCGAATGTCAACCCTTTCTCCACATACCCTGTAAGTGCGAAACTTCTAGGGAGAGCAGACTAAAGACAATGGGTAAAGCTTGCCAATTGAATTCTATAGCACATCTCTTAGTCTGGCATTCGAAATGCAATCGGAGCTTGTCTTTCATGTATCCGATTTTATGACAACTTTTCACACTGCATGTTGGCGTTGTTATTATTATTATTATTATTGAAAATTGGCCAAATTGTATAAACGCACATATGCGTGAAATTCAATTCGAATCGTCGAGTGTGAGTGTGAAAGAAGTTTGTGGCTTAGATGAGTATGAGTATGAGGTAACCAACGAAAAAAAAGGGTTGCTTGCTTTGGCAAAAGTAATTCAATTTACAAGTGATTTGTCCTGCACACAAAACCGATTTAGTTTCCGGCTTGACCATTGCAAAAGCACTGCGAAAATTTATGCAAATCCCATTTAAATTGTTTGCACTGCAATTTCAATTTAGAAACAAAATAAAACGTAACACGATGACGACGACGACGATGATGATGATGATGTTTCGTTTGCCGAGTGTTTGCATTGCCCCACACAAATGAGAGCAATTTATTTAAATTTTTCGCAACAAACCGTAGCGCAGTAATTTTGCCAGCACCATTAACTGAAATCCATCAACAAAATTGCCAGAATCAACGGGTCGCTTGTCATTTCAACGCCTCCGATGTCGACGCCGTTTTCAATTTGCTCGCTTATCAACTGAAAACGTAGCTTCAGCTTCTCCATCTCCCATCTCCCATTTTGCAATTTTTCAGTTGCCAATTCACCTAGCTACTGTCTGTCTGGTTTACCTTGGCCATTTTGGAGCTCAATGTCCGGGCTATCGCTATCACTTGGTCATAAAAACAGCTTTCCGGTCGTTACTCATTCATGGCAATCAAAATGGTGCCAAAATAGAAAAAGTTCCAAGCCAAAGCAGCAGCCAACAAAACCAAAACCAAAGCACAAAACACCAAACAAAAAATAAAAGAGAAGCTGCAACGAATTTGAAAAATTTGCATATCAATGCGCCCAAAACAGTATCACACTGAGAGAAATTCGACAATTTAAAAAATACATTTTTGAAAATAAATCTATTAAAAATAAACGATCGGTTGCTTGATTTATTGCTGACAAGTGAGAAGGCATAAGATGATAATCTGTTTCATTTTTGCGGACTAAAGATTATAAGTAAATTACAAATAATAATAATTAGAAAAAGATAAGTAATAAGTTTCATTACATTGTCTTTCATTTTCGAGAGATACAAGTATTTATTAATAAGAGATACTTTTGTAAGGTCAAAAACGCCACTAACTACGGGTATTACTTGCTTTGGCTGATAATCAGGTATATTTTGCACTCTGTGGTATATTTTTTAATGAAGTACTGTATCAATATACCAAATATAGCGTTTTCTATATTTATAGTAATTTCGCTGTATATCAATTTGGGATATTTAAAAAAAAATTCCGTACTATGGCAATCGAATACTACTATGTTAACTTTAGCTTATTCAAATTAGTAATTACATAATTCTAATAAAGCAGTTTTTTCTATTAAACAGAGAACTATGAAGTTATTGAAATACATAATCAAACCTTTAAACCTGCTTATGATTATTGACTTCAAAACAGTCCGGCATTCCTTCCGCTTTCGCTCAGTGTGCTACTCATTCATCCAGTTGGCGCTAGGCCCTTCTGTTTATCAAAGCAACGGGGGCTTTGTCTCGCTAACGACAACTCGACTGAGAAGCAGCACAGCAAATTATCAGATAGCTTCCACGATTCGAAATGAGCGAGGAGAACACAGCAACCAGCAACCAAACAAAAAAATACCATTCAAGTAAAATATTCAAATGAAATGTGAAACGCAGCAATTTTGAAGGGGAAGCAAAAGTAGAAGGAGCTGGAGCTGGAGCTGGAGGACATGGCTCAACTTGATGGCAGTCAGGAAGGGCAGGCATAGACCAAATAGTCGGTAATCCGTCAACGGAAGTCAAACGTATTAGCATCCTGGCGATTTTTCATACAAATGGCGCCGCATCCCGAACCCGAAAGACACATGGTTGGCTTGTTGTTAACTTGGTTGCTTGGCTGGTAGCTTGGTTTGCCATGATTGGACTATCATGGTTGGCACATCTACTCAGACTCTGGGTAAGTTGGTAGTGAAGCCAACCTGATGACATATTGCAACCATTTAACACTGTCGCCTGTAACACCGAACAATGCCACATTGCCTCAAAAGCTGAGGCAGACAGGAAGCCTAAGCGAGTCGATAGAGAAGGAGGAAGGAAAGTCGCTCTCTCTGTGTGTGGCAAACAAACAAAAAACAATTTCGAGAAAATTGACTGAAATTCTGCAGTGTTGCTTCATCATCAGCATCAACCAAAACGCAGAGCAGAACGGAACTTTGCCTCGCTACTTGGGGCTAACCACATGCTGTGCTTTGATAATGAGTCCTGCTCTATGCTCCGCTCCTCTACGCTTCATTTGAAATATTATGCTGCGGCAGAGCACAGAGAGAAGCACAGACAGAGACTAGAGATATTCGGATCCTTGCCTGCCATCACTAGAGGAAGAAAGCATTGTGGCCAGTTGGTATTCGGCATATCAGTCATGCAAATCTGATAATTGAGGACTTGTCGCTTGGCTGAAACTTAAAGTGCTTCCATTTTGTTGAGTTAGACCAGGCACCAGCCTGAAGTTGATACATCGACCCAAGATAACACCAGACGACCCTTGGTTACGATGCCAAACCTGCTACCAAAATTGATGACTCAAGCAAATGTGCAGAGTTTTGCATATTTCTTGCCATATTTTGAGTAATTGCGGTTGAATTTTAAAAGATGATTAACTTAATGAAACATTGGTATGAAAATGAAATATTTCTGGCATAGATCGATTGATTTTATAAATAAATAAGAGAATATTATAGTAAATAATTGCAATAAATATAGAATTATTAAAATACTGAATTTAAAGAAGTAAATTAAGAAGAAGTTTATATATAAAAAATAAGACAGAAATCAATAATAATCAAAATTATGAAATTATATCAAAAGATACAAAATGATGTATGCGTAGATAGATAACATGAGTTATAATTAAGATACGAAAAATCTAGGATTTTAAGTACAGCTGAGAATTAAATAGAAAGAGTAGAAACCAAATATTCTGTCAAATACCTAACAAATATTTCTTTATACACAAACAAAAATGTGTTATATAATATTATTTATAATATAGATAGAAAGCATAAATACATAAAATTATAAATGTTAAATAATTTAAATGAGAATTGGGTAATAATTAAGAAATTAATATTTTGTGAATTTAGATTATAAACAATTCTAGGATTCAAATAAATACAGTTGGAAATTCATTAAACATTTTACAACTGTTTTAAATACCTAAGAGTCTCTGCAAAGTATCGATAAGTACGCATCTCTAAAAGCGCAACTGAATCATAATTTGACAAGCTGCATTAGAAAAATTAAAAAATAAAAAGAAGAGCATGTTGTCACAGCTTCCTGTTCGCGACATTGAAAAGATCAAAGGATAACGAACAAATGATTGTGGGCGCAGCGGCTACAAAAAAACAACAACAACAAGAGCAACAACAAGAATAATAATAACGAGAAGAACAACGAGAAGCGACAACAAGCTGAAAGCCATAAGGAAAAAAAGGCAGCAGAAATGATGTCAAAATAGAAGGAAACTTCAGTTTCAATTACAAAATTACAAAACAGGCGTCAATCAGCATTAATAATAGCCGCCGAGCGGGGCGTGGCCCAACCCCAAAAAAAGTGAAGAATAAAAAAAAAGGAAGAGCCGCTGAGCCAGAATTAAAGCCTCATCCTCTTTGCTACTTAACCCTTTTGGCTGCCTGCCCTGAAGGGGTTGCATGCAACACACAGAGAGCAAGGTAAGTGCTTGCCACAATTTTAAAATATATTTTCAACACACAATGCACCAGATATTTATTATGGTTTCTGATTGTTGAATGCTGCACGGGCCACACAGGAAGTTGATACTTCAGGATGAAAATGTTTATGCGGGCGCTGGACTCGCTCTCTCGATGTTGTCGTCGCCGGTCGGTCACGTGTCCTGCCGCCTCATCAGAGGACGACACGGCCGTCGACGACGACGAGGGGAAATAATCAAGCATATTAATGACCATAAAAACTGAAAGAGTTAAATATACATTCCATATGCTGGCTGGCTTGTTGGCTGACGATTGTTTTCGTAGGCACCTTGATGATCCTGGGAGTAAAGATTTCTTCGACTGGACTTGTGTCCAGTGCTTAATTACGTGTACCCGATTACAACAATGCCAACATTGTGTGTGTGTGTTGACTTTTCGCAGGGGAGTTTCTTGTTTCCCATAATTAAATCTCAACCCTTAACGTTTTGGCCAGCGTCTGAGTAGCTTCAATTGATTTGCATACAACAGGGCTTAAGTGCAATTTTGGTACAGTTCTCGTCGAAGACACAACTCCGGAAGGGGGAAAGCAAACGTGCAGCGTGACTTTAATGGATCTATTGTAATGCGATTTTAATCCACAGCTCCTAAAGAAGCAAAAGCATAAGAGAAGCATAAGATTTGCATGGTAATGAAGGCACGTTACCTTTTATCTAGGGAGAAATACTTTATGAAAAGATTAGCAACACTTTGATAGCATATTGGTAAGGGATTCTTGCTCAGTTGTCGGTGCTAAATTTGTGTGTAATCATATCTAATTTCTCTACATTTGTTGACTATTAAGCTGCTCATTGTATAAGACATTTTATTGGCTTTAAGTAAATAAAAGAAATTCAAATAAATTATTCGTTTTAACTATTTTCGAGTAATTTTGATTAAGAGCAAATTTTTGCGGAATTACTCGAAAATATTAAAATATAGCAAAGGTGTTATTTGGTATATGGATAGAGTATTACGTTCAAACTAAACCATATGTTATAATACACAATATACCATAAAAAATCATTCATAAAATATTCCACAAAATACTATAATATACCGAAGGGTATATTTGATATAGTAAAAAAGTAGTGCATGTATAGTAAAAAATATACCAGATTGTCAGGCAAAGCACCTAAATCGCGTCTTAGGTGCAGAAGGCATTATTTGCAATATAAAAGTATTTCTTAAATAGCTTCTACAATTTTTATCGAATTTTTATTCAGGAATCTTAAATACTGTAGTTAGTTAGTTTAAAATTACCCTTTTTATTCTATTTACTGGGGCGAATGTACAAAAATAAAAAGTAATATTAAAACATATAAAATAAAAAAAAAAATAAGCTTTTTTTAAATTTTCAGTGCAGTTATTTTGCAGAAATGTTTCTGCCATCATTCGCATTTGGAGCGTAATCCAAAACCCTGTTAGTGCTAGAGCAAAAGCATTCACATCAATCAACTATAATGATCACGCACATATGAAAAGTTTTACTGATGCTATTATCAACTGTAAAATATCAAATAACCTACAGGATAACTGACAAAACCATGGCAAAAATATAATGGGAAAAGTCGAAAGCATATTCGTTTCTTTTTTTCCTCTATAATGATTTGGCAGTTTTGAGCATAAAAGCCTGGCCAAAGGCAATTCCATCCACATATGAAATGGAACGGACATAGGAATCAGATTACATTGTTGTGGCCAGGAGAAGTCCTCAATCCTCCGTGCTCCAAACACACACACACGTGTTGCCCCGGACGATATCAATAAAAAGCCGTCGCACGGCATTTGCGATAAAGAGAAGGACAACAACAGCAACAAAAAAACACCGCAAAAATATATGCGAATTTGACAAATTGACATACCTTTTGGCTTAGAAAAAAGCATGAGGCCGAAGGTCCTCATCATATGTCCTGTCATTACAAATAATTGTGGATATGGCAGCTTTAGGAATCGAGTTTCTTTTGGTCAGCCTCAGTGCGTGATTTTAAATTGATTGCTGCTTAGCAATGTATGTGAAAAGAGAACCCTTTGTTATAGATTTCTGTCACTTAGCTAGCAGCGTGTTCTTTGTTGATTCTGCGGAATTATGTGAGAAATTTTTGACAATTTTGATTGGAGATTAAGTCAAAGTCATTGTCAAAAAAATACTCCCAATTTCCTTGTTGAGATTACGAAGTAGCATTTCTTCTACTACTTTAACTTTAACATTCCCATCAGCAATAAAAGTCGCTGCATTCTGATACTAGTTTTATTATCGAGCGTAATTAAAACATGACGAGCAGTCGACAAATACAGCTGCTACACAGTTTGTAGAGGGGGATAAAAGATTTCCTGCAAATGTTTTTAATCCTTTTTGCATAATTTTACACGAATTTTTATGGCAACGTCTCCAAAGGGAATATGCCGCATAAATGAAATAAACGTTTTACGACAGCGGAAAAAACACACAATAACAAAAACAAAAGCGAAAAGTAAATCATAAAAAAATGAAATAAAAATATAGCAAAAAGCGCGCAAAAGAAAACAAACAATGAAAATTTGTTTTTATGACAGTCGCCGGCACTTTGTTTTCTGTTTTCTGTATTTTTTGTTTTCTTAGGATATTCGAGCGCTGTCTGGCGCAATTGTTTATCTAAAAGGATAATTGTCGAAGGGTTGTGGCACAAAATGAATTACAACTTCATAAGCAATAAAATCATTAAATTTTTATTATCAACAGAATGCAGTTGGCAGCAATATGCAGAGCTGGCCAAGTGCTAGTCTCAAAAGAGGCTTAGTTCAGTCCTTGATATCCTTAAATGAAAAAAAAGAGTTGGATTTTGGAAAACAAAGAATATTTTTATGGAAGAGAAATATTCACATCTTAATAACTTTGCTTTTATTATAAAAGTTGTAAATTATATTTTTATATCCAACTGCAATATCTCTTTTTTTTGCTTTCTCTATTTATTTTTTTTAGAGAACATTTTAAAAGGTATCTAAGGAGGGTTTCTTGCTACTTATTTGTTTTATTTTATTTGAGTTTATTTATAAGCTTTGTGCTTAAATGCTGCTGTCCAAAAAGCGGTGCAAACAAAACGATGTCCATTAACTTTGCCCAGCACAAGATGTCCTTATTTGCTGAGGGTTGTCCTTCTGCTCCTTATTTTTATTTGCTACAATTACGTGGCAACGAAAGCCAAAGAAGCTGCTATTTTTTTTGCTCCCGTCGTGCCCTTTTTTTCATTCTACTTATTGTGGATAACAAATTATGCCGCATCAGCAGCTTAAACGATTCGAATGTATCCTTAACCTGGACAGTTTCGCCTGGCTAAGCCTGTCACAGGATTGCCCAGTTCATCTGTCAAATGTCAGACAAGTGGAGGGATTGGGATTGAGTTTGTGCTCAGCGTTTGCATTAACTAAATTAAGTGCTCGTTGTCCTGTTTTCGTCCTGTTTTCTGCGCTTGGCTGATGCATAATTTGTTAATTTAGCAATTGCTTGTTCTTCTACTTGATTTTCCTAGCTGTCATGGTGAGTAAATTAGTTAAGCGGATTGAACTGTTTTCCCAATGCGAGATACTTTCTGCTGTCCCTTCCTCTTGATGTTTCCTTCCTTCGTTCACTTGATGTTTCACTTTGTGCACCCCTCAAAACATTTGCCTAACATTTCAAAACAAAATGCTAATTGCGAATTAATTGTGCACTGCAGCTAAAAACAACAAACTGAACAGAGAGAGAGGAAAAAGCCTAAAAAAAAACAAACAGACTCTCCAAGAGTCGTGCAATGAAAGCTTAGCAAAGAGCCAAATAAGCGTTAAATGTTGCAAAAATAACAAAAACTCGAGCGAGCTCAGATCCTTTTGCTTCCACTCTTGCCACTTGTGGCACAAACACACATGTGGCACACTCAACTCAAGAGTGGAAAAAGGAAAATAAAATGGAATGAAGGTTGAGACTGCGAATGTGGCCGAGTCTGTGGCAATGCAAACAAATTAGTCATCATTAGCGTTTGGCTGCAGCACATTCATTCATTCAGCGCTGTGAGGCAATGAGCTGGGGCAGATTTGCGTTAAATAAGCGCACTTAATGCGATTACAATAAAAACAAAAAGCAACAGTAGCAGCAACAAGAAATATGAAAAGCGTCGCTTGCAAATTGAAGTCAAAAGCGTAAAAGCGCATTTGCAACAATTATTAAAAACAAAATATCAGTTGGAAATGGAAAGGAAAGTAAAAACTGTCCAACGAGCGTGGACAACTGACAAATGCAGCCTGAAAATTCACTTTGAACCATTTGTGCATGAATGAACCTGCACCCCAGCATTCACACTCACACTCATACTCACTCTCCCACTCACTCACATTCATTTACAACACTCACACATTGCTCCCATGCATGGCCGCAGCTGCGTTGACCAAATCTGAGACCAAACAACTGGTTTGAGGTTGCGCCTTTTTGTACACCCGCCGAGTGGTCATAAAAATCGACCACAAAAGAGGCCTCACAAAAAAGGGGTTTTCCGCTTCTGTCTAAATGCAGTGATCCAAGAGATCATTCAGTCTGGCATGGAGACTTGAGCATGCTCAAGTAAGATGCAGCTTATAGATGAATAGCTATTAAGTAAAGAACACTTGTGGTTTAGATAAAGAGTAATTTCGTTTTGCATGATTGCGGATTATAATCGTGTAAACATTTTGTGATTTTTGAAATTCGATAAATTTATTCAACAAATGCATAATTGTTCAGACAAAATCTTCATTCTTTAAAGAGAATATTCCTTCCAAGCACAAATTGGAGATTTTTGCTCGTATTTTATCTCTCTTATTAATATCTTTTTAAATTTGAATATATGTGTATTTTAAATTTTGTAAATATAATAATAACTAATGGCTTTATAAGTCTTGAAAATTTTATTGCGATCAGAAAAAATTTTTATTAATTATTTAGAAAATACTTTTTTTATGGACAAAACCTGTTACGGGTATTAGTTGCTATGGCTGATAATCTGGCATATTTTGCACTCTATGGTATATTTTAAATGTAATACTATATTAATATACCAAATATATCCATATCATATATTTTTAGTATTTTATATGTTGTATTTAAATCTTATATTAATATACCAAATATTGTAGTATTTTGTTGTATACTAATTTAATATATTTTAAATTAAATACTGCACTGTTTTGATTTTATTCACAATGGGTAGCGGATAGCTTTCTTACTTGTTTTATATCATATAGCATTCTTGGCATACATTGCATTTCTTTCTACAAAAGCAAAGACAAAATTTTATTTTATTCACTACACATATTTTGTGCCTTTCTATAGCGTATCAGCTAGTCGCCTCTCAGTGTCTTATTTCCTTGGCATCTCGAGCATAAAACTCGGTCTCGTTGACGTTGTGGACCATATAAAAAGCACATTCCCATTCAGATTCGCATTCAGCATTTGAATGCAACTTTTGCTGTTGCATACCACACGGCGCTTTGACCAGAAGAACGCCTCAGCGAGTCTGGCATGTGTGGCACAGTACTAACTGCATAAAGTACTTAAAATGTATACCTAACATGCGTCTATGTCGCTCTTAGCCAGCGACTACTGCACTATGTTGAATTTGACCCGTTTTCGTGGCCAAAACTCATTTTTCGCAAGTATTCAAATTTCCGTGTTTTTAATGTTACCATGTTGAGAAATGATCAAATCGCGATATTGTATACCGAAAATGTTAACTTAACAGTTTAATGTTAAAATAACAGCTGTTAAAGTAAGCTGTTGCAAGCAGACAATACGTGCAGTGTTAAATGTTAAATTTGCGATGCAATTTCAAATTGGCATATCTCCCACAAAAAATCATTGAATAATAAAATTCAAAAGGAATATTACTTCTTTAAGTTATTACTATGTGTTGATACTAATATGTTCCGTGTTTTGTTCGTATTTTTCTAACAATTTGTATATTTAGCAAGTGTTGTCCCCTTGTCACTTTTCGAAAGAAAGTTGAACTTTCCAAAAGGTTTTAACTAAAATGTTCAAATTTGTTCAGTAAGTGTCCATATACATGTTGTAGATCTGTCAATTCTGAATTCATAACATGTAAGCTCATTATGCGTTTTTTGCGGTTTTTTGCGTAATTTGAATTATTAGGGAGTAGCATTTGGCCAGAATTGCAGAACTGCTAAAGCCTTTGCGATTTTTTTTTTCTTGAATAACTTCCATATTTATTATCCGATCTGAACCAAATTTTCAGGAAGCATTTGAAATAGGACATTCATCATGTGTTCCAAAATTCGGGTCTCTAACTTGAAAATTGATTTATATATTCGCTTTTTTTCGATTTATGTGGGCGTTGACACGCCCACTTTTCTAAAATACCTTCGTATAGCAATAACCTTTATTATACAAGAAACCTGCATTCAAAAATCTTGTTAATTTAAAAAATTTTAATTTTGGCCACAAAAACGGGTCAAATTCAACATAGTGTACTGTAGGTTAAAAAACTTTTGTGGCTGCTGCGAACAACGTAGCACAGCTTTTTGGGGGGCACGACGACAACATATGTTCACGCCTCGTTGGACGCCATAATTATAACAAAAATGTAGCCAAGTGTAGGGCGGAGTCGGAGAAGAAGAGGGCGTGGCACTGTGTACCATTGTCGGAAGTGGTTTTTGTTTGGTTTTGTTGTTTTTCTGTGGTGTATTTTTTGAAGTTGCGACTTCACTAAATGGCAATTAATTGAGAAACAGCTGGGATTCGGCATCTTCTACAATAACACAGAACAAATCTCACACTTTTGCATGCAGCAGCCACAGAATACGAGGATTATTACACTTTGCGTTTAACTAATTGTATGCCATAACATTGCCCAGACTTCACCCTTTCTGAGCAGAAGAACGAAGAGCCCATTAAAATCAATTTGAGTTTGACAAAAGCCCGAGAACCAGCTCGATGTAATCACCATGACGAACTCGCTCGTGGCATCAGCTGCACTCACTCAGTCAGTCAGTCCCTCACTCAGTCACTCAGTCAGTCATGTCAAATGTCACACACAAAGCGCATTCATAACGCGAAAAAATTAGCGGGCAACCGGGTAAGGAAATATTGCCCAATCAGCTTGGCTACGGGAAGCGACCTTTTTGGTCGTCAAGCAGCTGTCATAATGATGGACAAAGTGCATCAGCAGAAGGAGTTGGAGTCGGAGTTAGAGTTGTAGTCGTAGTCGGAGGCTGTGGCAGTGGCAAGGACTGTGGCACACATGGAGACAAAATGCTGACAACTTTTGTGGCGGTCGCGACGCGGGCATAAATTACAAAAAGCAATTACAACGCCAAAAACACACTCAGTACTAATCATGCGAAGGGTGTGCGATGGGTGTGTGTGTGTGGGTGGGTGTGGCAAGCACAGCTGTGCGCCATCTAGCGTTCAAAAATTGCGCACTAATTGCGCACAATTTGCGCGATGCGAGGCCACAACACGATCCGGGCCCAGAGTCGTGGTCATTAGCCCGCTGAGCTTCGCTCTGATGTGCTGGGCAGTTAAACTGCCTTTATGAGTTATTGTCAAAGTATCTCAAGGGACACACACACACACAACATAAAGGCCTCGAAACAGAGGACGACGACGGATCCACGCCTTTTATCACCTCGAGTCCGCTTAATTACCATGAAAATTTATAGGCCAAAATAGGCGTTGAGCATTTTAAATGCCGTTGAAAGAATCAACTTGAAAGCAGTTAACAATTCGAATTAATTACATGCGCAGGGCAATCAAAAATTATTACAAAATCATAAATATTTTGGACTCGTATGAATATATCAAAGGTAAGGGTAAGAAAATGTAATGGAAAGGGGAAAATTTTTCAATAAGTTAATGTAAAAAATGTATGAACGTAAACGATCATGTAAAGCAGAAAGAGTTGGTATGAGGAAATATGGGAATGGAAGAAGAAGGAGGAATACTGTAGGCAGAAAAGTATTCTGCATTTGTAGGAATATCAAATGGTTAAGTACAAAGGAAAAAGTTAGCATTGGTTGAGAAGAAATAGCAACAAAGATCACGATGAGTAAATTGAATAATTTGCTATAACCCAGGGAGACGAAAATGTTTAATATTGTTAAATTTATTAGAAGAAGTTGCTATTAATCAATACAAAGCAGTCGTGATCGATAAAATAATAATGAGCTACAATAACCATGGTTTAAAGGCCATATTTCTTTAAATAAATAAATAAAAATAGATAACTTTATTCAACAACAATAGATTTGAAATAGAGTTTGTGTAAATTCACAACAACAACCAAATAATAATAGATAATCATAATATAAATATAAAATATTTATGTAAACATATATTTCAGTTCCAGTATTTTTCCTTTAAATTCACAATTTATTTACGATAAAGAAAAGCCTTATTCATGCCCAACATGCTTTGGAGTTCGATCAACAATTGTTCGAGGCAATTCAAATTAATTTCATTTGATTTAAATAAAAGTGCGCTGGGAGAAATTACGATAATGGCTTCCGCAGATGGGGTTAAATGTGAAATAACAGAAATTACATAAATTATATAATTTAATTTATATTTACGAGCAAACATTGAATACAAGCTTCCACTCCCCCAACTGCTGCTGCATATGTGAGGCTATAAAAAATACTCGTAGCTCGTTTCCTGTATAGATTACGCGTCCAGACAACTTGGCGTCCTCCTCCTTCTCGGCCAACTACAACTCGAGCTACTCCTGCTTGCAGCTCCCTTCTTCTATTCAAATTTTTGGGCTTTATCTATTTTATGACCAAGTGTGTGAGAAAAGTCTGGTAGCCAGTTTTTATATACTTTGATTTCGTCGATGCTGCTGCTGCCTTTAGTTTTACGGTCCCGCGCATCTTTTACGAGCAGCTGACGATAAGAGCGGATTGATAAGAGACGCGTTTGCCATACGTGGAAAGCAGCGCAAAATTTTTTAATGCCCCATTTGCATTGGCACATAAAATAGAATATGCAAAAAACAGAAAAGGGGGCGGAGTGTGGCGACAACGACTCGAAGCGCATAAAAGACTGTTTGACGACGCCATGTGTTGCATATTTCATGGCGTTTTAACTCGAAATGCATAAAAATGTCCAAAAACTAGTCACTCAACCGAGTAAAATACTTGATGAGCTGAGTGGCCATAAAAAGTAAAACATTTCCAATTTAAATGTTCAAGACAATAAATATGCATTCCTAGAAACTTTTTGCGTAATTTATTTGTATATATGTTAACATGCAATATGTTTTCTCGCTACACTTGCACCTACTACCGATAATCAAGTCTAATTGCCACACATTCCCAGCCGCAGCAAGCCGCAGCATGAGTCATTCTACTCATGCCACAAGCAAGACTCACACCACTTGAGGAAAATATTAGTGCAACTAAGACGATAGACAAATAATGACATAAGCAAACGAAGAGAAGACACGTTACTGCGTGTCCAGAAGAGTCTACAACGCACCTACTGAACCGAGGCGAAAAATCAAAGATCTCAACGACCTGCAGATAGTCTTTATCTGTCCATAAAATCTATGACTACTACAAAAAAGGGGCGAAAATTACTCAAATAAAAAAAGAGCATAACGCACTGACATGTTTGTACAAGACACAAACACACAGAGAAATCAACGCTGGCCAAACAAAAGGAACAATCAAATAAATTAAACAAAGGCCAAGCGCAAGAGCGTCCGAAGAAGGTCCACACATCTGTTTTTTTGATTTTCGGTTTGTCGGGTAGAACAATCTTATCGGCATATCGCCGTGTATCTTTTTTTTGCGTTGAGTGTGTGTTGCTTGGAGTTGAGTTGAGTTGAGGTACCCTACCAAGATCGAGTCGAGTTTCCCCTTCCATTCCCTCTGCTGGCAAACACAATTTCAATCCGAATCCGAACAGTTATGCACATGTTGTACCCAAAGACAAGACGCGACGAGACGAAACCCCACACAGCAAACAGTCGTTAAACAACATTAAATGGGTCTCGTTTTTGGTATGCCTCCCTCCCCTTACCCTTCGTCTTTCCCCACCACAATTCCACTGCCAAGTGCATTGGCTGGATGAGTCATCGCTTGGTTGGTTGGTTCTCTCACTCGCTCTGCGTTTGTGCCTGGGAAACGGCAAAGCTTCCGCGATCACTCGTTTTGTAGACGGACCGACGATCGTCGTCGACGTCGTCGTCGTCGTCTGCCTAAGCAGCAACTCAATGACAGGCGTTACAAAATGCGGCAAGTTAATGACCCATGTGCAACGGATCACCCAGCAATTGTCTTTGTTTCGCTGCTTTCTAAATGGAAAACAAATACATATAAAAAAAATGTATATTTCTGTCTGAAGTTGGGGCCACCAGTAGAGGAGCTCATAAAAAATTAATACAAATTACACGAATTGGGGAAAATACGGAGGGAGAGAAAGAGATTGTTAACCATTGCAGCGAGATAAGCAGGGCGAAACTGAAACTGAGACTGAGACTGAGACTGAGACTGTGATGGAATAACAATACTGTCTGGAAGGGAAGGAGGTGGCAAAGCGTAGATTAATACCGCAGCAGCTTAATGAAGTTGAGAGACAGAACAGCAGAAAGAGATAGCTATAACAAAGATAGAAAGAGATGCGTCAAATGAAAAGAATAAAACATGATTAAAAGGTGGAAAGCAAATATGTAACGTTTGATTATTTGAACATAATGAAGCTGAATAAAGAAATGTCAATTTGGTAAATCGAGATGTTTTCTTTTTAAATTTATATTTTGTTAAAGACTTAGATGAGAGTTAGAAATAAACCGCGTAAGTTTGAAAGAATAAAACATGATTAAAGAGGAAGTACTAATTTAAAGCTTGAATTTTCCCAACATATTGTAATTACATGAAATAATGTGAAATGAAAGGATTGAGAAATGTTCGTTTGCGGTTTTTAATTTCACTTTACTTTTTTTGACTGTTTATATTAAAGTAGATAGATCAGAAATGCAAATGGAATGCGTAAGCTGAAAAGAATGCAAAAATGTGGAAAACCTGACCTGACCTATCCATAGCTATGGAAGGATTGAGAAGCTCTGGCTTTCAATTTCACTTTAGTTTTACAGATCAGAGATGCGAAAAATGCGTAAGCTGAAAAGAATAGGGCATGACTAAAAGAAGGAAAGTTACTTGTAAAGTTTGATTATCCCAACATAATGAAATTTTCTGAAATAATGCAAGTTGGATACATCGAGAAAATGCTGTTATGTGTTTTTTTTCCGATCAAGATTTAAATTTAAAAAGTCTTTTGTAAAGTGTGCTTATCGTAACATAATAAAATTAATAAATAAAAGATGAAATTTATCAATTCGAAGAAGTGAGAAATTTTCAAAAATTCTTTAAAAATAATAAAGTCATTTTATAGCCTATTTAATTGTGTTAAAAATGAGCAGAAGAAAGTCAATTGGAAAGATTAATTATGCTCGGTCTGATTATCGGCCGGAAAGTTCTTTCGAAGCTCATATAAATAATAATTAAGTAAAATTGGACCATATAAATCAAACGGTACAAATTGAGAAAAGGACCAGAAAGATCGAGAACAATTTGTTCAGGCGTTGAAAAATGAAAGTCACTTACACAAAGACAAACCTGTCGAAAGAAAGCTCAAGAATAAGATGATACCGACACAATTAAGTTAAATTGTCAGACAGAAAGCCAGTTAGAACGAAACAGAGCAGCGATAATGTGGGAATGAAATTGATATATAAAAATAACATATAAACGAAGCGATCGAAAGAGTAAAAGAGAGTAATACAAAGTGAGAGAAATGGCAAAGATCGCGCTCACAATGCGATGAAATGGAGAGCAACAAAGTTATTTAGAAAGAGAGGCAGATAGAAAGAGAGTAAGGAAGAGAGGGAGAGGCAAACTCCAAAGAAATATTACGCAAGTCGCGCGTTTATTGGTATTACTCATTAGCATACAAGTATTACTGGGTTTATATGTATATCGCTTAAACGTATATATTATAAAATTTTGAGGCAGTCCCCGACGAGACGACAACGTCACAATGACAAAGACGAAGACACGTCAGAGGGCCAGAAGAAAGAGCTTGAAATTTGCTGCTGTAACATTAAATTGTTTTGGTGCTGCTAACTTAAAATGTCTCATGAAAGTAAAGGGAAAAACTCATTGAAGATTGACATACTTTGATGAAATGGGAACACGCGTCAAAGTTGCGGTGGATCATGTGGGTCATTTGACATGCAGATTGAAAACTCAATTAAAAGCTAATTTGACACATTCACTTTCAATAATGTAAAAGCTAAACTATGAAATTGAATTGAAACTTTATGATTTCAAAAATCAGTAAACAAATTGCATTTCCATGCAATTAGCTATGCAAATTGATAGCGACAACAAAGTTATATGGGTTTTGAAAGCCATCACAACCCCAAATATATGAAGTTCTGTCACAGTTAATGTGTTGACACACGTCGCTTCACATTGACTACACAATTTAAATAATCAAAATTGCAATAATTACCCGCATGACCAGCAAGTAAGTCGATCGAAGGAAATGGTATCATGTAATCCTTTAAGAAAACAAGAAATCCATTCAGATTTATATCTCTTGAGAAACAGCCCTCTTACGCTTCATTAAACAGTTCGAAGTAGAAACGCTTATCTCAAGGAACATCACAAAGAAAACATCAAATTCTTTAATTGTTCCAATTATGGATTGCTAATGCGCAAATTACCGACGGCAAAACGCACCGTTTGAAGAGGTTAAGAGTGCGTTTTGAAGGGCCAAGCAATGATTTGAACATAATTTGAATCTATGATATAACTCGAAAAGCAGACCAAGCATAACCGAGGCTCCACCCAGAAATGCTGATTCATAAAATAGCCGCCACGTCGCGGTTAGGTTAGCCCATTAAATAAGGTCTCTGACCAAACTCCGCCCCACAAACACAACAAAAAAACTGAAGTTGAGTAGCCCAAAAAAGAAAAAATATATACACCAAAATAGAAGAAGCAGCACACACAAAAACTTCAACCTGCGTAGAGTTTGTTGGTTCGAAAGAGAGCAAATGTTGCTGCTGTCTCTGTCTGGTACAAAATGTTTCCCGGCGTTTTTGGTAAATAAGCCACGCCTTTCAAATTTATGTTGCCGTCGCGAACCCGGAAAACCAAGAAGGAAGACGAGAAGAAAAAAAAAACAACAACAACTATGCAGCGACTTTGTCGCTTGTGCGAATGGGAAAGAAAATGTTGAGAGTGTAAGGCGAATGTTAGCGAGTAGTTCTGCCAACAATAGACCTAGAGCAACCCCTAAGTGGAAGTTGTGTAACACAGATAGACACTTGAGACACTACAACTCTAAGGCTCGAGATTGTGTGCGTGGGTCAGAGCAAAGTGACGACATTGTGGGTGGAGTCTCAGTCACTGAATTTGGCCAGTCAATACTCGAATACAACTTTAGATGACTTGAGTGTATCGCGTGTTGCAATAATTTCATCACAATGAAAAGAACCGTTAGCATTTTAATAACAATAAATTAATCACTTTCACAAAATCCCATTGCAGAAATGAATCTTGACTTCCGCGTTGCTTTCTTTTTAGAATTGGATGAATAATATGGTTTATTTCCTGACCTCTGACTAACTACGAACTTCTCGAAGGATTTATAAAATTATTCTCTGACTAATTAGAAACTCCTTTTAAGGTTTACTAAGTGATACTTCCTACTCCTTATTATAGTTGAGGTTAAATATCTAAAGTTATATTCAATTACTACGTCGTAAACCCCACAAATGAACCCGCTCCTATGATTAATGCAAGATTAAGAATTATGAATGAAATAATTACACATTTTGCATGTCAATGTACTGAAATTTAGCGCAATTAATATTAAATTGGGGAAGCTCCCAAATATTTCATGTTCGTTTAGTAACGATATCGTTTTCGACTCGTTCCGCTCAGATTCATGCAAATTGCGAACAAAATAAAAATAATCTATAGATGCACACAATAAGTGGACGAGCCCATTGTTGACAAAGAATTAAAAAAAAAAGAAAATTACGTATTCGTATAGAATGCATTTATGACAGACATCAATTACTTAAAGCGTCTTTCTAGTCGGAAGCAATGAGTGGGAAACACTTGTAAAACATGCAAAATATGTGCTGATAAAGAAATCGCTGAAAGGCTCGTCAAATAAAATAAAAACCGAGAACCTGATACAAATTCTATATATGTATGCAAAAATATAATTATTATACTTGTTGTAGAATCGAATACATATAGATTTCTGTGTATTCATAATGAGAACTCAACTTTGCCCACTTGCCGATATTTCAAGATGACTTTTTGCTCCCTTTTTACTGCCAGACAGGCGTTTGTCATGCGACGACGATTTAATACAATTAATATGCTAACTGTACTTCTCGCCACATACAGTTACAACAAAGGCTACGCCTTACAACACACACACACACTAACAAAAAAAGCACCCTCCCACACACACTCGAACACACTTGGTAACAAGCGCAAGGTGGCAGAGCCGCCTGGCAACAACAATACAAATTTTTTGGTGGCGGCCACTCAAAATAAAAATACGAATGAAGCGATGTCAACAAAAATACCAAAACAAAAAATTGAAGCACAGCGAGCGGCAACGAGAGCAGCAGCGACAGCAACTGAGGCCTACGCTGAGCACACAAGAGCAGAGCGAGACAGCAAACACACAAAACAACGCGCGCTGAGAGTTAGCTCAGCAGCAGCAGAAGCAGCAGTAGCAGCAACCGCGAGCGAGAACGAGAGCAAGCGCAGGAGAGAGAGCCAGAGCAACTGGTGCGACAGGGTGCAGAGGTATAAAAGCGCGCACTGCTCGCTCACGGCATACAGTTTGAAGTAAGCCAACGAAGCGTACGGACGTGCGCAACCAAACAGAGCAGCAAACCAGAACAAAGTGAACGAACCCAAATTGCCGCATATTTGACGTGTGCGTAAACAGCAGCAGCAGCAGTAATAACAACAACAAAGAATTTGTGTAGTTAATTTATTCATTGTGTGCGTTGACGTGCGAATCTGCAAAGAGAAAGTCTTGAGTCATCTGCAGAAGAAAGACATACATTAATAATTACAAACAATTGTGCAATTGGAAACAAAGGAACAAGTTTCCTTTGATAGCATCAACAACAACAACAACAACAACACCAACAAATTCATCACATCTCCGATCTTGACAATGGCTGTGGCCTTCTACATACCCGACCAGGCAACGTTGCTGCGCAAGGCTGAAGAGCAGGAGCAGCAGCTGTTGCGCCTACGTCACTGGCAAATGGCCACAATGGTGCTGAACACCATTCGCCAGATGATGGATTCGACGGCAAGTCAGTGCCTGCAGCGAGCGGGACGCAAGTGCGGCAAGTGGCGCAAACCATCGCAATAAAACAGAAACGCAGCCTTGAGTAAACCACAAACATCTACTACAATCTACTACTACGGCAACCACAACTACAACTACAACTACAACTGGAACAACAACTACTACAGTCAACACTCAGTACAAGCACAAGGAACAACAAGTTGCCGTCGGAGTACTTCACCGACGGCAAAAGAACAAGTGAAGTCTTTATGATTTTCCTTAAATCATTTTTCCAAAATTACAACAAACAACCCCTCTTAAGTTTACTCATCAAAGCGATTGTGATAATGGTTTTGTTTCTACCCAGCAACAAGAAGAGCATCGATGACATCAAGAACATATAGCTTCGATTTAGCAATATTTGATTTTTGATATATGTATATTTAAATCTTATTATCGAAACACTTATGTATTAGTTTGTAAGTTTTTTTGTAAGCGAGAAAATTTTTGTAAAAGCTGACAAAGAGATTATACAGAATCCCGATATAATTATTTATAAGGTTTGCTGAAAATTGCATCAATTTTTTGTCAAACAAAAAAACAAAATAAAAAGATAAAAGAAAACGAAATTTATTTCTCTTATTTCTTGGGAGGGAATTGATGACGTCTTTTCAGGAAATTTTGGAAGCCATAAAATACATTTGTCAATATCGGAAATAAATAAATCACTTTAAATCGGAAGATACATAAATTAAACAGAAATATATACGTTTTTGCATTTCTTTAAATTTATATCTAGACATTGTTCAGCCGACACAATACATTTTAATCTTTAAGAACAAAGAAAAATTCTCGCCGCTGCTGAAATGCCAAGTGCCGACGGCTTTCGATCACATTGAGATTATACCATTTCAGTTTGTCGCTTGTTGTTATATATAATATGTTTTTATAAGATGTTGTTATATAATATGTAAATTAAATAAAATAATTTATTTTCCAGCGTTAGCTAATTTAATTTCATTATTTATCTCATATTAAATTATGAAGTTAGAATCAAAATTCTTAATTCTTATTAGGATTTTCCCTTTATGAGGCCACTGTGCACAATAATATGTATAATAAACTTTCAGATAATCATTTCAAACAAAAATTCATAATAGTTAAGATTATGGATCAATTAATAATCTTGGTTTAAATATTCATGAACTTTTCACGCATTTAGGAAAAAGAATTTGGAATCCTTCGTTTTAATGATTATAATATCAATATTAAGGTAATGTACATGTTAGTGTAGAAAAATTAAATAAAATAAGTGTATTATTATAGAGTACCCTTATAAAAAGTACAAATCTCAATCTGAAAGTCGAAGAAGTACAATCTCAATCAGAAATATCTTGATAAACTAGATCTCATGAGTACTACATCTATCAAAATGTTTGTTAATTTATTCTTTATTATTCAAACATTAAAGGTATTTATTATAAATAATGAGGATACAAATAGTTTACATGAGTGTTTATATGTATTTAAATTTCAGATGTTAGTTTTTCAACTCTTGTGAACATTTTTCCACACAAATAGCAATAGCGACGGACTTATCAAATTAACAAAAAGAATTTTCCGCGCTTTCAAAATGAAAGTTGCAAATTCAATTATGCAAAAATCTAGACTCGACTGCTGCTGTTTTCAGCTGCAGCCCCCAGATGGTAATGTCAAAAAATGAGGTGCTAACAAAACAATTTGCATTCTTAAGTTAATTTTTGCAAAGTGCAGCGCGAAAAACCTTATGGAAAATCAACGCTGGCATTTCCAAGGGGGCTCATCATAAGCGCCATTTGCTCCCGGGGCACAAAGTTTCCCACTTTCCATTGTCGGAATCAGCCGCCGCCGTCATTTAATTAAACTTTTGCACTTATGCAGCTGCAATCAGACGCATTGCATCCTGCTGCATGTATCCTGTGCAGGACTTTTTGGGTTCTGTGAGCGTCTTGTGTTCAATTCATTTTGATTGGCAAACATTTTTGGGCGAAAAAAACTTAATAAAAAGTTTCGGTGTGCTCGGGGAAAAAATCAAAAATTTCACTTTACCAAACAAAACTAATTAACGTTCAACAGATAAAAGTTGGCTAAATGCTCCACAGCGGTTAGTGGGTGGCGAACAAGGGGCGTGGCATATGAAAAATAATTGAGACAAGTTTATGATTATGTTTTCGCGCTGCTCAACAACTTGTTGGGCCACAATGCAATAAAAAAACTTTTTGTTTCGCGTCGAGCGATTTGTAAGTAAAAGCTGTAAAAATCACAGACAGAAAACAGTTAATACTCAAGTCAGCAAGAAGCACTCTAAGAACTTGTTGGCAAACTTCTTAAGCTGTTAATTAGTTCGCAAAACGTTTCTAATGCTGCTTCCCAAGTTAAGTGAACTCGCATCAAAACAAACTCCGCGCTCGGGTTTATTGATATAAATTTCCAAGAAATGTTCGACAAAGCTGCCGACAAAATTTTTCGATTTCTATCTTTGTCGATTCCTTAAATAATTCTCTGACATTTCGGCCAATTTTGTGTTTTTGGCTAAAACGAATTATTCGATTGGCAAACCCAAGAAAAGGGACTGAATATTCATGCAAAATGAAGCAAAAAATTTGCGCAGACCCAAAACGAAGCATCAACAAAAGAGAGGTCCCAAAGGAACAGAGACTGGAAAGAATAAAATAACAAAATAATAAAGATAAAGCGACTTTTATATGCTCTACAAAATAAGATCAATTTATGTCATATTCGAAACTTTTTTTTTGTTTGTATAGAACATTTGACAACTTTTGTTTAATAAACAAAGAAGAGGAATGGAATAGATACTGCAAACAAAAAAATAAAAACATATATAATACAGAAAACCTTAAGGAAAAATCGGATTCTTTGTGCTCTTCATGATAAACATAATTTGTTTTGAATTTGAAATTAATGCTATAATAAGCGAAAACTTCCATTTTGTTTTAACATCTATCTATCTTTAACATTTTCTGATTAATTTTTGGAAAATACTAATTAGACATTGGCAAGAAGAGCATTTATAGTTCACCATTGTCATTCACTCATTTCCTTGTCTTGCCTTTTTTCTTTCCTTTTGCTAAGAATTAAATTAAATCAAATCAAATCAGTCAACAACTAATGGCAAGATAATGACATTAGCTCAGTTGTGCAACGGCGTAGAAATGTTTTTACACGAATTATGAGTTGTGTCCTAAGCGCAGGATCAGCAAGGACACGACTGTATGTTTGGGTGTTGATTTAGTCAGTTGGAAAAAATGCTCTGGGTATTATGACAGTTGTGCGGAGCATAATGCAAGAGAAAATTTGATTAGTTAAGTTAGATTGAAGCGAACGAAACCTTTCGAGCTTTATTTGATTAGTTCTTACGATTTTTATCCCCCAAGAATGATGCAATAAAAACATTAGCATACTTGACTTATTTTGACTTATTAAAATTGATGAAGATTTGCCATTTAAAATGTTGTTCACCAAACGCCCAAAAAGTAATCGAAAAACCCTCAAAAAAAAAATAGTCGTCTTCTAACAAGCATCATTTATAAGCCGCGACAAGCAAAACATTTAAAAATGCCCTTTTGATTGATGATCCTGATAGGCGAGTAGTCGAAAAGTCTAGTCAAAAAAAAAAAAAAAAATGTCGAAAGAACACGCACGGCGACAATGGCAAACCGAAAACGAGGCAGGAAAACGGAAATGGAAAAAATTGGGAAGAAAAATACATTAATTATTGAAATGTCATTAAAAGCATAACGAAGAAACGAAGCTGACAACGCGCAGATTCGCATGAATATTTAACAGCAATAACAACAAATAGGCAAGTCAGTGGAGAGCTATTCGATTTCGGAATTATGACAAGAGGAATACGATGCGTGACCGCATACAGAAGCCAGGATATTGATAGACCTAAGCCAAAAATGACGCATTACGAAGGGAATATGAACAAAGGAGAGTGGGAGTTACTTTTGAGGTGCGCAAATCACGCAAGATGCTTCTGCCTCTTGGATGATGGAACTCATCAGTCCAGTTTCAGGCAAAGTGGGTTGTTCGACTCGCCCCCTGAAGTTCTTTGATTAAGAGCATATTAATTGTGGGGTGGAAAAGAAAACCCTGAAAAGTCGGAAACACTATGCCATTCATCATCTGTGCTGGCAGCGTTAAATGAGCACACGCAGCCGAAGTTGAGCATTTAATTATTGTGTGTGCTGCTGCTGCTGCTACTTCATCGTATCATATCACAGATAATAGTCCTTAAAGGCATTAAAGTCATTATGTGTCAAGTTCTCAACTGGACAAATCGTCGACGACGATGCGACGACGAAGTGAATTATGGCAAACTTGCAAATATTTATGCATTAATTTCACAATAGAAACAAAGGCATCCACACCCTCAAAAAGCAAATGAAAACAAATAGAAGGAAATAAAAATTATGGTGTTTTAGGGGGGAACGACTTTGAGATATCCTTTAAAATTTAAACTTTACTTGAAACTTTGAAACTTAGAAAAGTTATTTGTTGTAAAGAGCTGATCTCGAAAAAGTTATATGTTCTAGGAAATTTAATCTCAGCACTTTTCGATTGTAGTAAAGAAAACTACAGATTTTGTTTATTGATTTATCACTTCATGTAGAAAATGTAATATTGCTTAAAAATATTCATAAATTGATATTGAAATTAAAGTATTCTTTACAATTTTGTTTGTGGAATTTGGTCATAAAATATTTAATTTTTGGAATGTTTGAAAATATGGTTATTGGAAAGTGTTTTTATAAATGAAAAATATATTTAAGACCGAAAACTTTTCAAAACATGCTAGACTTTTAAAAAGGAATTTGGTCATTAAATATTAAAATTTAAGCATTGTTTAAAATATTGCTAATGGAAATATTTTTTTATAAATGAAAAATCCATTAGCAAATTTACGACCGAGAACTTTTCCTTGCATGGCTTTTAGTTGATCTTAGATCAATATTATTCTTTTAATTTACACTCCACTTAAATCTAGGAACACATATTTATAGTTGAGCTACCCATTATCAACCATACTAAAGGGTATCTACAAATGATATGAGCAGTCGTCAATTGTCAATCGCCGCCTGTCGCCCATTATGAGGTGTCGCATAAAAGAGATTCAAATTTGCCAGAAGTGACGTCAAACATGAGCCGCAACTGTCGGAAGGACAACCCGCGGCGACATCGCAGGATTTGCAAATTTTCGCACCGAAATGGCAACGTCGGCAAAAACTATAAAATAAACAAACTTCCGGAGGAGTCGCCAAGAGAGCGTCGCAACGTGGCCTTAAATGACATTAGGACTTTGCCTATTGCAACGACTGATGAGCTGTTGATTTTTGATGTGTTTGACATACGCTCGGTCGCATTGATTGCACCATAAATAATGAATTTATGCTGACAGCAAGTCATCATCAGGGCAAGGACCCTCGCCCAAAAACGGTGGTGAGTCGAAGTCGCAGGACACAATGTGCAGCGGAGTTCGCTGTATGCATCCTTTTTGCGCTGTTGTATGCCAACTAATAAAATATGTTTTTATTGCAACCAAAGTCAGGCACACACAACACACACACACACAACACAACACACACACACACGTAACGTGTATAAAAATTAATGAGCCACGGAGGCGCGCGCGTCCCTTTCTGACAACGATGACAATGATGACAATGATCCCTGCATCAAATCCGAAAATGCGAAATGAGAAAAACGACGTTTGCAAATTTCACTAGCGAATACAATAATAATGCAAAAAGGTGCATTAAACTTAATGTTAATAATATGCATAAATATGTCAGCTAATAAAACGTTACACTAGAAATCGCATTCAGGTAATGTGCACAGCTTTTGTGGTTTGACTTTGGGCCCCTCATCTGGTGTGTTTCCTCTCAAGGGTTTCTTGCCATTTTCTTTGACGTGCATCATCATAAATGTTTATGCTAAGCAAGCGTTGAGAATTGCGGTTTATGTAGGTGCTAATTGAATGCCATTGTTGCAGTTCTCTGAAAGTCTTAAGAAAGTCTCACGAAAGTATTTTCACTGTGCTGAGAAATGGTTTGTATAAACTTCGTTTATTATATGGGCCTAATAAAAGTTTACAATTGTTTTCCTTAGCTCTGACGTTCAATTAAGATTTGCAGCATTAAACAATTATTATCTTTCTTGAATATTATTATGTTTTCCAATTCTCATATATTAAATACCTTTTAATGTCTAAGTTCTATTATCATTCCACTTTTTTGCATCTTGAATTTCCATTTTCTACTTCATATGACCCCTATCTTAGTAAAAATAGTATCTCAAAGATGCATACATACATATTAATAATAATATTTCACATATTTGTTAAAGCTACCTTAATATTTAACTTTTTGATTCCATATTCTTACAACAAAGTTGTCGTCCAGCTGTCGTCAGTTAAACATTCAACAACTATTTCCCCTGCGAAAAAGTATACTTTTACGATAGGAAAGCTGAGATTTTATCTTATAGATTTATATCCACAATGCGACGTATTCTTTTTTATTGAAATAGGAAACTTTGTGCATATTGCATGCATCAAATGGCACAACAAAAACAACAAGGATAAGAAACTTCTTCTTTACTTGCAACATTTTTTTTTTTGCTAGCTGTTGGCCATTTTTATGACAAAGAATGAAATGAGATGAAATTATTGACGGAAAAAAACGGAAATCGCTGGCAATAGTCGAAGGAAATAAAAGCGAAATTACTTTTGATAAAGCAACAACAACAGTAAAAGGAAGGACTAGAAGGACTACTACTAAAACTACACATACTCGAACTCGTAAAAAAGTTCGTAGTAGGGGAATCGCAGCAGGAAGTTAACTACAAGAGGGCGTTGATTTGTCACAAGTAGAATTATGAGAGTCCAAGATGTGCCAAGGATGAAGCAGCTGCCGCTGCCGCTGCCGCTGCTGCTACAGAAGAGACAACAAAACTATGGCAACAAACAAGGGTAACAAGCAAACACTTCAATTACCGGAAAACGTGTCTGATAATACCTCGCAAGAATTTCCCGAACCCTCAGCGAAAGTGAAGCAAAGAAATAGCGGCAAAAGTAAATAAAAAGTAATTTTATTATTTTGATTTTTTACGGCCAGTATTTTTTCTAGCTTTTTTAACTGCTTTATTTCTGCTCAATATGCGTATACCCTGTAAGAAGAGGTAGAGGAGAGAGTATTGACATCTCGATGGACTTTCAAATTTTGTAATCTACATTTAGTATTTTTGGTCTTATTTTGGGAATTCGACATTTTTCAGTCAGTATTCTTATTTTAAGAACACACTTTTTAAGACAAATGTTCTTGATTTTAGAAAATGTTTTCTTTGTCATGGAATGTTTTTAATTTAATTTTGTTCTTATGATGTTCTTTTAATAAATCAAAGAGTATCTCAGCGTCACTTCTGCTCTGTCAATCGTAAGTATTTATTCCTATTAACGATGGCATTCAGCATTTTTTATGGTTTACGGTTCGGGCGCATTAATATTAATAACCAGTTCAAACATTGTTGTTGGCGCCAAGAGGAAATCGCAACAGTAAAGTGTTGACATGTTGCCCGCTGCCATTGCTGCCAGGATCTACATAAGTCCAGGCACACATACTCACACAGCAGGCGATATCCAGTAGCTATAGCTAGGTGTGTTTACGAATAGTTTTAATGGGTTATTACCAGCACTGCTCAGTGTCGGGGTTTTCCCTACGCTTTGCCCTCTTTCGGTGCAAGAGAATGTCATAAATGTCATTTGGTCGTAAAAAGGCGAAATGCAATTTCTTCCTCTTCTTCTTCTTCGCTTGCCGCGCCCCCTAAGGAGCTGCACTTAAATTTATATTTTTTATGCGCTACCAACCCAGAACCTAACACAACACAACTGAATGAAAAAAGTGTCCTTGTTGTGACTCCTCGTCGAGGGCTGCGTGTGAAATTATGATAAATGTGCATAAAATCGCATCGCATCGAGGAACCGCACGGCGTATCCTGTATATCCTGGTTGGTGTCACTGTTTTGTGCACTTTTGCTGCAGTTGCATTTCGTCATTGTTTTGCGGTCGTAAAAAATGTCCTGCGCGTCAAGGAAAATTGCAAAGCGGCACGCACAGCGAGGACAATGCAACGCTCAAAGTGAGACAGCTACCGAATGGCCTTTTTGATTGCATTTTCTTTTAATTAAATTAGCTTTTTTATGCGCTGCTCTGCTTTCTGTTTTCTGTGTGCTCGTCAAAACAAAAAGAATGAGAAATAAAATTCGCAAAACTGTGGAATATTTTTGTGGGAAATTGCGAACATGCTACTTAGGAGTGTCCTGCAATTTATCAGCGCAAAAAGGCAAACCGAGAATGACAATAAATTAGGTAATTTAGATTTATTAGAAGTGTAAGTGATAAAAACGGTAGCAGCAGCAAAAGAAGAGCAAAATCATTATATATAAAATCTTGTAAAATAATATCAAAGGGCTTCGATATTTATTGACGTATAAATATTCTACTATCCGTTGTATATTTACTATTGTTTAATTTATGCTTTAGATAATTCTTACTAAAAAAAATCTTTTGCTACTTTTATTTTATCCGTTGAATATTTTATTACTGTTAAACTTATCTTTATATATAAATCTTTAAAAAACGTATTTGTATAATATATATTTAGCCTAGTTTCAATCATTTCCATTCGTTATTACTCAAACATACAAACACTTTCTATGAGCTTATCTTAAAGACAACTCTCAAATATCAATTTTAAATACCTTTACTTTATTTACTTTTCGTCAACAAAGTAAGTTTATCTCAATTACTTAAAGATATTCATATTCTGCTGTAGGTAATGAGCTAATCTTATAGATATACCTAATATAAGAATCTTTAATTCACCTAGATATAAACAAGATGGAATAATTCGTTCACTTCATTGATAAGCAAAAAAGATTTATTTGGCCTTACATTAATGTATTCTAAAACATTTAAGAAAGCTACTATGCGTCTTATCCCATCTTAAAGATCTTGGTGCTATTATCTCCAGGATGTATTTTGCTAGACTTTATTTATTTATCCACAAAGTAGATTTATCTAACCTTTAGCTTCTTAGCTTCAACAATTACTCAAACATATAAATATTCGACGATGTGTGCGATGAGCTTATCTTAAAGATAACTCAGTTGAATTGCGCTTTCAATCGTCGCCACATAAACTAATTACAAGTCCTAGGACTCCAGATAAACACTTGAGCCTGTCCATCGCCACTGCCAACAAGTATTTTCCATTTCCGGCCAAAAGGTAAACTAGTCCAAGACGCAGTAGAAGGCCGAGAATCAAATTCCAAACGCAGACTGACCAGAGCTTGTTTCTCGTGCTTGGCCTTTTGCGGAAATTGCAAAATTTCTGCACCGTAATAAGATGAAATTAAGTTTGCACACAAAGCAAATAACAGGACCAAACCGGACAAACATCAACGCAGGATGTACAGCAATGGGGATGAGAATGAGCAGGAGATCGAAGAGGAGGAGGATGGTCTAAGATATCTATAAGGCGGCGGCTCAGCCACGCAGCAAATGAACCACTTATTGCGTGCCGAAATGCAATTTAGTGAACTTTGCCCCAAACCCAAAACAAACACACAAGCAAACAAGCAACGTCCGTGTATGTATTAGTGTGCGTGTGTGTGTGTTTTGCTGACCAAATGACCAAAGCCTCATGCTTGCAACAATTAAATTGAAAATTGAAGCAAAAGTCTTGAGATATGCAAACAGACGTGGCTGCCACAATTTACTTTGATAATGCGCTCCCCCAAACAAGAGAAATTTTCACCTCACACAAAGGGGGCGTGGCAGGCGTTTAATTATGCATTGGCTTTAATCCTTTCTACCGATTTTTATTCCTAGATTTGCAGTCGAAACTTTAGCTCAAGTGTTGACATTGATAAATTACTTGGCATTTGTTTTTAGCGTGATTTATCGCGCCCGTCGCTCAGCATCCTTTTTTGCCCCGTGTCCGGTGACACATTGACACGTGTCCTTGCCTTTTTGTCTGATTTTTAATTAAATGCAAACAAAAATGACCATTTGATAAGCCAACGGCAGCAGAAGCAGAAGCAGAAGCACCAGATGAAGCCCCGTATCTGCATCTGGTTGGGATCACATGAGTCAACTCGAGTGGTTAAGTCTGCTCAACCATTTTCCAGACTTTTTAACTCATATTTAAAACGCACTCTCATTGCCAACTGCAACCAACTGCCATGGCATTAATTTTTATAGACTTGACTGCATTCATGAAAATTCATTGCCTTTGACCCCCATCCGACTGTGAGTGTGTCCAACTCCAACTGCATCTCTTCCTCGCTCTCTGGTGATGCACTCAGTTGCAATCGAATCCCCAACAATCCCCATTGTGGTCCTTCATAGGCCGTTGCACTCTCTCGTGTGTGTGGCACAACAATTTTCAACTTAATGATGTTTCCAAATGCATTGGTAAATATGTTTCCACATATTTCGCACACGGCTTCAACCGAAAAATCAGAAGAATAAAATGCATTGCATCGCATAACGAATTCGGTTTGCTCTGTCTTACTTAAAGCATCGTATTAAAATGGTAATTGATGTAAGGACTCCAAGTAAGAAGGGGAACAATGAACGAAAGGAGTTTAAGCAAATTGCAAATTATTGGATTAAAAAGTTGTCTTCAAGCATCATCTGTAGTATTTCCCATGGTGCTGTTAAGAGCACAAATAAAAAAATTCGTCTTGAAAAACTTTATGAATTCAAACAATAATTGTAGAGTTAATGTTAACTTATTCATTCATATTCTGTTAAATAGTGTGGTATTAATTTTAGATTGTCAGCCAAATCTACTAAGACCTCAACTAAGTAGGCAGAAACTCAGAATTTATAGTTAGTAAAGCTAGACTTCAATGTACTTAACCAAAGATTTTTGTATAGTTTTTCGTTTTACTTATACAATTTGTATTAAATATAAATTTATGATAAATCAATCCTTAAATCGCAAATACCTAAGAGTACCTTGAGGCACGCATCATATAATTTGCATTATCGAAAAAAAAGTCATTTAAATAAAATGATGGCAATAAAAATATGAACATTTAATGTGCGCTCACTGAGAGACTTTTGTAATAAGTATTTTGTCCCTATTTATTATATTAATAACACATATTTGTTTACTTATTGATATAGTTAATGTACCTCTCTGTAGATAGCGTATAGCGTAATATTGACTGGCTGTTGCGGGCACCCTTCAGAGCTGCTTTTGGGTTCAACCATTTGCAATATGTTTATGTGTAATTTTCAAATAAAGGTTTAAATGTTTTTGGCAAACAATTGCAGCGCAACTTCCACCTCATCCGCCTACCAACTACAACTGTTATAGTTGGGTTATTTCTGGGTTGGTTCCGCCGTTTCCAGTGCATTCACATATTTTGTTTATGGCTTTTTGCCATATTTGCAAATGTGTTACATTGCGGTTATTTGTGCGTTCGATTTTGGTCATTGATATTGGCGGTTCAGCAAGGATTCGTTTCGATTTTGGTTTTGTTCTCTGGATTTTGTTGGGTTTGGGCAAATTCAACTAGATGCACTAGGTGTGCATGTAATCAACATGTTTGCGGTTGGGTCATTGCTTTTAGTTTGATTATTTTGGTATTTATTTGCGCGCAAGTTGTAAAAAGGAATTTGTCAGTTGACCATTAACGATGAATAAATTCCAATTTAATTGTTATTATTTCGCAGCACAGAAGTATTATGTATTATTTTTATTAGCATATGCAGAACATTTATTATGTGTACTCTAGCAAACACATGTCATTGGCATTGTCTCACGCCTGCAAACAAGCTGTTCGGTTAAATTACGTGCCAATCAACCACTTGGAAAATGACAATGGGCAGAACGAGGCGTCTGATAAGACAAAAGCCTGGCGACACGTCAGCCAGAAAGCCGAAGGACAAACGCAGCACAAACTTATTTGTTTAACTGAGACAGAGATGGAGACAGACACTGAGACCGATTCAATAGACAGTGGCAGGAGTAAGACAATCCTTACACACACACACACACACACAATCACAAATTGTATCCTGGCTGGCAGGCTGACTGTTTGCTAATTAGCACATATACTTGTATTCCTTGCAGGCAAGAAAAACAAGCCAGGCGACAGTGTCAACAATTCACGTGGCAAGCAAGGATTCCACTTCCTATCTCCTACGACTATGTACACTGTCTTGTCTCCGTCTTGTCTCGTCTCGGCGGATTAAATTGTTCAATTTTAAATATGCTCTGTCACTTCATTTGTAAGCCAAGAAAACTTTTCCCAACTCCAAAAATAGAGTGAGAGACGGAGAGAGAAAAATCATTAACACGCCGCAAGCCAAGCCAAACGAAAGGATAACAGATTTTTCTGCTAATTTGAGACGTAGTCCTTTGTGCGTGACGACGACTAGACAAGGACTCGGGAGGGGCAGGGAAGAAGGAAGTGCGGCATCAGAGTGCTACACCGGAGACACTATCTCCGACTTAAGATCAACTTCTTGCCGTCGTCGTTTTGCTTGAGTGACGAAGCACAGAGATAAGCTTTTAGCCTTGCCAGGATGCCAAAGGGAGGACAGCAGTAGAGATGGAGTCAGTGTGTCTCGGCTGCCAGCTTGGAAAGTTTCTCAATAAATTGCGTTTCTCGGTTGCACGTTGACAGTTTTGCTTAACGCTTCATAATCAGAAAACAAATAAGTTGCCATCTAATTGTGTGTTCTACAATTAAATGCCGAACAACGATGAAAAGTTTCAGCATCTCAGTTGGCACAGCTGGCAGTTCCGTTCTTTTTTCGACTGGCGAATATCTTTAAAATATCTAGCGTAAATACGCCTGACTAGTCCTTAAGAAGGACAACGCTGGTGTGTGTCCTTTTCTTTTAACGCTTCGTCGATTGCGCACAAGACGAAAATTAATTGTTGAGTAATTGAAATTTTATTTATATTAGTGTCCTTTTGCGCGGATTTCCTTTCACGCTCCCTGCCACAAAACACTGCAGGCGACGCTTGTCTTTTCCTTCCCCCCTTTGACCACTTCTTTTAGTCTCTGGTGGACTCAAGTGTGTAATTCTTGGGTTTGGTTTGTAATCCACAGCGTTCGGTTTAAGCTTCAGTTCATCAAATGCCACGGGGCTGATTTTTTATTTAAATTTGTTTTGGGCTTTTACCCCACTTCCTTAAGACGGCCATCGAAGGCAGAAAATCAATTATACGCCTTGTTGATGATTTCATTTTGGGAAAGTTCAACAGAAGAATGTCAACTTTTTGTTTAACATACTTTTGTTTAGTTAAAACCTTTAATTAGAGAATGGTTATTAATACACACATGCTTTTAAGTTTATATAAATTATTTCATATAATACAATAAATAATTTAAATCCTTTTAAGAATGAAAAAACATACCACTCAATTTATAATCGAGTGTGCTTGACTGTGAGATACCCTCTAACAATTTTGAGTAAAAGCAAAAGTTATTTCCGACACAAAATTATAATACCCTTCTACCCAATGGATAGCACTTTTAGAAAATTATGAAATTTGTAGAAAGTTCTTTAGAATTGTTGTAATAAAATTAAATAGAGATCACGAGAAATATAAGATAAATACTATTTACAATGTAGGTGTCATTTTATTTCATTTTATTCATGATTTAGTAAAAAACATTAGTTATATTTTTGTCTAATAATCTTTAAGAAAGAATTCCATTATCAACTTTTGGTTAATAATACTTTAAAAGAATTAAGTTAATTGCAAATAGATACAACTCTGTATGAATGAATATATGAATATTTATTTGCATTTCTAGCATTACTCGTCTATACTTTGAGGGAACCTTATCAGCTTTCACCTACCATCCACATAAACGTGTTCATATGCAATGCGAGGAAATGGAACCCACTGCAGTTCTTCGTTAATGCTTTTTAATTTAATTTTGCATGTTCAACCGCACAGTGCAAATAAAATGCCAGTCCAACAATGTTGAAGCACATTCAAAAGAGATTCAAAAAGGGGACGGAGAATATTACTGTCGATGGGGTTGCAAGCCAAAGTGGCACTACAGTCAATAAGAATGCAATGTTTGAATGTCTGCCAGGCACATAACACCGCTTGGACACGGTCCCCAAACAGCTATCAGCAACATGCAAACACACACAGAAGGAGAGACAACATAATTGCCGGTCATTTGCAGGAAAATGAACAACCTAAATGGAAGATGCCAGAGCCAAGTACAACAGCTCATCCGTTTGTCATATGCAAATCAAACAAAGTCTGATAGAGAAAGAGAAAGAGGAAAGCTGGAGTAACAACGAATTGGCAACATTGTTGCAGCAACATGTTAAGGAGCGTGTTTTTTATGCGCTGGCAACAATATAAAATTTCAAGTTTAGAGCAAACTGAGCGCAACATTTTGATGGCCAGGATAAACTAACGGCCACTGACCACTTGAACAGGAGAAGGACACGAGAGCAGTTTGCTTTTATTGGCTGGCCACGGGTAAAGCCACAGACAATTACGTTTACTGCGGTCAAGCAACTACAACAGCAACAGCAACAGCGGCAGCATCAGCAGAAAGGTCATGTTAAATGCTGTTAGTTATGCGAGCGTGTTACATGTCGTATGCGTAATGTTTTGAAGCAATCTCAAGTCTGGCCATTTAATTTGAAAAGTTGTTATCAAAATAAATGCAACAATGGCACGAGAGCACGTTTAACCATGTCTACCTACAGTTCCGGCTTCTGTTTAATGTGTGTGGCCATAAAAACTGCCGCCTGGCAAAATCTCATTAGAATAATGCACACAAAGTGTGCAGAAACAACAACAACAAGAGCAAAACAATTGTTGATTAAATCCATTCGAGAGTCATTTGCATATGAAATTGTCTCTGTTTCGTTTTTGCCACCGCATTGAAAAGTCATTTCGCAATGGCCAACAGCATAATGAAGTTGCCAAAGTCTTAAGTCGACCAAAAACAATGCGAAGCGCTGCCAACGTTCTTCTTCCTTCTACAATGACAATGACTTAGGTGTTGCTGGCATCTCACAGGATTTGAAAATGCACTTAGCTGACAGTCGAGTGAGTCTATTCTATTGTCCTTTTTGCGGGTGTTGCTTGTTGTGATAATTTAATTGAAGTGGCAATGCGATTGCTTCAATTCAATGCGGATTTGCCAAAGCCAAAATGCTGCGAGGCGTGTTCAATGCGTTCCCATGCTTTGTTTTGGGTCAGAAGTTTGGATATTTCGCAGACTGCGTTCACATATGTGACTTGAGAGTTTTCGGCCACAAAGTTTTTGGCTGGCGTTGTCTTACAGCTTTCACAAAATTTTAATTGACTTTAGCCAACAGACCGCAGCGAAAAGTTTTTGCGGGCCAGGAAATGCCTCGTTTGACTTTTATTGAATTAAAATGGGTATCTGCTCGCATCCTCCAACTAATTGCTGTTGTAAGTGGAGGACGTGACTAAGCCGCCGGAAGAAAGAAAAACGCACTCGACACATTATGTTTTCTTAAGCTACACACACATCCTGCCGCAGGACTATACGCAAAAGAAAACTTTATCAAGCACACACACGTTAGTTTTTCCAAACAGTTTTCTTTACGTTTTGCACATTTTTACATGTGCGCATTTTTGATGAACTGAGGTCCTGACTGAGTCCTGGCTGCTTCCTTGTCAGCGCATCCATTTGCATATCGTTTACGTTTTAATGTGATTATGGCGTGTGCATATTCAATGCCTTAACCTTATCCTTAACGTTGCTGTTTCTTTCTTCGTTCTGAACTTTTTAAGAGAGTACACTTTTTGTTGGTTGAATTTTCTTTTACGCTCGAAAGTAGTTTGCGGTTTGCTTTTGGCCACATCAGCATTAGCTGTAATGAATATTTAAATGGCAGTTAATGGCTTTTACTTTGGCATTTACTTACGCTTACTTTAAGCAGCAATTGACCCGCATTCAATGCAGCAGTCACACCTCGAACTCCGCTTTTTTCCTTTTTTATTGCAAACAATTTACAATAAAATGTATTTACGACAAATGCGACTACTTGCCGAGTGTCCTGTTTAATGCACCTTTTATTGATCTAGCAAAACAGGAGTTCAATAGCACTTCCTTCCCTCTGCGAGTTGACCAAAGTTGACCACGCTTCTCCATTTTTTTATGTGTGTATGTCTGTTTTTTTCTTCTTACAGTTTTATTGTCAACTATTGACTGGCGACAGCGGGAACACACAGGACTGGACTATATGTCAGCGACATAATTCACAATTCGCTAGTTTTACGAGTCGCTTCCGTTCATTTGGACATTGTGCCGTAAAAAGGCAGGCGAATAAAACCCGATGCGAGATGTGAGTATTGTATAGAGAATTGAACCGAATGAAGCGCTGGCGTCGACGCGCCCGCATCATCAAGTGACCATTGTCCAGAGTCAGTTCTTTTTTACGGCATCAAGGGTCATCCTTTTGTGCTTAATGGCCGGGGCAGTAGCCACTGCTGATGTCCACCCAGAGGGAAAGTTGAGGGGAAAGGGGAACTCTGACAATTTCTCTCCTATTCAAGTGTGTGTGTTACGTCACTCGCTGTGTTCAAATTGCTTGTCGGCTCTGTGCGCCGTGCAAACATAAGTTATTTATGATCCATCATTGTGCAATATTTGGTAAATCTTACAGCCTCTTTTTTTACGGCTCAGAAAGGGAGGATAACATATGTGTGTGCCTCAGCTTGACACTTGGAGATTTATTTCGCTTATCGCTGCTGCGCGGCACAAGAAAATAAAGTTATAAAAACCTGATTTGATTTGTGCTAACTCCAAGTATTTAAGTGAATTTCACTCACTACAATTAAATAGACAAAATTTAAGAGTAGATTTCTAGTATCATCCAGTTTCCACCCTTTGCTGTTGTCTGTTTCTAATATTGGCTTCAATATATATCATTTCACGTGCCAATGGTCATGTAATTCCAGTAATGTGACTCATATTGAATTGCTCGCATAAAACCTACAACTGTCTGTCACTTTTTTGGCAGCAAAATTAATGTTTGCCAAGACACACAAAAATCACATAAAAATGCAACGCAAAAATAACATAAAAAGTCAACCAAAAAAGAAGGCAATAAATTGCATTGCAACCCCGTTCGATTAACAACATAATTTCGAGTGTGTCATTAATGTGCACATTACGCCGAAATAATGCAAAAATCATATAATTTATATAGATTAAGGCAAAGGGTTGACCGTTCAGAGAGAAAAACAAGGGTCATTGGGCCCAAAATGGAATGACCACTAAACAGGCTGGCGATAAAAGTGGCCACAAGGCGAAAGGGGTTAACAAAGTGAGAGAGGCGGGAGTTTGGCCTTTTGTGCGTTTGAATTCGAGCATGTGGTCAGCATTGAAAGAGCAACACTTGAGTGCCACGGGATATCCCGAACAGGACAATGGAGCAGAAGAAGGATACGGAAAGGGTGTCATGGCTAAATAAAGTTGTCTTAGAGTGCAGACAACATGATTGGCAGCGTTAAAGGATTAAGCATTTGATATTGAATTAAAGTGAATGTAATTGAATAAAGTACGATAAATAATATATATTTAATTGTGATCTCTTCTCGCTACGAAGGAAATTATATAATATAAATTAAATAGTCCTAACGAACCGCGAAACTGTCAAAATATTTGCCACACATGAGACAGGAATTCGCTGAGTGTGGAACGTGTCCGCGGCACACGTCAAGACTCAGCGAACTGCGACGCCAGGACATATGCAAAAACGTGTAAGAAAGCTTTAGTCGAGTGTGCTCGACTGTGAGATACCCTTATTAATTTTAAAATATTACAAATTAATATACCACATAACATATACTAAAAAATATATCAAAGGCTATATTTGGTATATGGACATAGTACTACACCCAATATATATCATAAAGTGCACAATATTCTAGATTGTTTATATAGTACTACATTCAAAATATATCATAGAGTGCAAAATATACCAGATTGTTGTTGTAGATATACATTCAAAATATACCATAGATTGCAAAATATACCAGATTGTCAGACAAAGTAACTAAGACCTGTACACATTTTCCTCTTTACAAAAATATTTCTTGAATAACTTCTGTAATTTTTATTTGATCGCAACTTAATTAAGGTCCTCCTTTTGCATGTTACATACATTTCCTAGGGGCATAATATTAAGATACCCTTTTATTCTTAGAGTAGCGGGTATAAAATTAAAGGAAAAGCAGAACAAGTTGCATAGCGAAACGGAAGGATACGCGGATAGCATAAAAAAGAGCGAGCAGCAGCGGAAACGTGAAAATCACATGCAAACTACGACGATGACGACGAAGCACACATGCTCTTGTTAACCCCTTGTTGCCCGCTTGCAATTCCTTGGCCGCTGATATGTGAGTGCGTGGTGACATGATTTTGATTTAGTGGCACTTTTAAGCCAGGACTCGACTTGCACTCGCACTCGTCCTGCCTATAAATTCAATTTACGTATTTATTGATGCAGAAATGCGTCACACACACACACACTCTCATATGGCATATGGAAATTGCGACAAGGAGTAGGAAAAGGAACCTGGATGACGACAACTTAATGCACTACCAATTATAACTCAATTTTCATAAATAAGACGCAAGGCAAATGGTAGCGCTGCCATTTATTATGAAAAAACACGCACCAGACGCGTGGTTTGTGTGCATCGGAAGAGGGGGACAAAAGGGGTTTCGGGTTCGCTACGCCTTGACAACTTTATGCTTTGATTTTGCCAACAGCAACACAAAACAACGCAAAAAATGGCAAAATAAATTTATGAAATATGAAACGACCACATGTGTGTAAACATTTGGTTGAGTGAAAGCGGCAGTGAAAGGGCGAAAGCAAACCGAGGCAGTGTTAACTTTGCAACCTCGCAACCCCGCCAACCCATCACACCATCAACACATCACCTTATCAACCCCTCAACCCCTGTCGCTCAGCCCCTTTCGGCTGGTTAGGCTTGTACCCTTTTCCCTTTTATTTTTTGCTGTTAAAACATTGATTTTTATCACCAAAAATCAATTGCATTACTGCGTTTGGTTTTTGGGACAGGCGAAAGGACATACCATAAATATGCGATATTTAGCAGCCGTGGATAAATCAATTTTGGCAAGCCAAATGAATTACAAACTATAAATAAAGTGAATGTGGAACGTCAGTTGGTAATGGGGTTAATACAAAATATATAAATAGCAGGATATTCTATTAGATTTATTACAAAAAAAAACATATCCATTCTGAAGCTAATTAATTAGTAGAAAATTTCAATAGTCGAAAAAGAGTCCAATTTATGGAAAAAACTATAAGATGAGTGAAAAAGTATTGAACAGAGTCAGTTTTCAATATAATGTACACAAAATCTTTAAAATAATATCAAATTCTCTGAGATGTATTATAGTTCGCCTTTCCTTTTAATGTTGAAAGGGAATATAAATATAATTATAAATGAAAACACGTCTCAAAAATGTAGTTCCAAAGATTAGCAGTCGTGAATAAATCGTATTTGGAAAAGAAAAACTATAGACGAATAGTTGCTAATAGAATAATGCAAACTCATACAGAAATTTATCTATGCCAACTGAAATTAATCTCCAGCTCATAATCAAAACTTTATATTACAAATATATATAATAGTTTCGTATATATTAAAAAATTCCACCAAAATCTATAAACTTATTCATTAATCTTCTCTCCTCCCAAGGGATGAATTTCGGCTTGAAGTTCAATAATGCCTGATTAGAGCTCATATTGTTGCCGCAACTTGGGGCAGCAGCAGCAGAAGCAACTTTTAGTTGTCAGCGGTCTAAAATGCAACAATAAATCATAGGAACAAGTTGAAAATGGCGTGACAGCAAAGTGCTGTGGCAGGATGCGCCTGCTGCTCTTCCTGCCTTCGTCTCTACCTCCCTCTCAGCTTCACCTCCAACAAGTCCACACATGAATCACTTTATGGCGCAGCGAGTGCAACAAACTGTGATTAATAGCAACAGACCCCGATCTAAAGCCAGATTCAAAGCTAAAACCCAAAGACAGATCCAAAAAGCTTGCAGCTAGTGCTGACAAATTTTCATGAATTTTTTATTAAACATTGAAATCAATTCCGTTTTGTTGTCGCTTATTTTGGGTGGTTGCTGTTGTTGTTGTTGTTATTATTGTTGTTGCATGTGTGGTAAAATTTTAAAATTTCGCTTATGGGTTTCCTTCTTCTCTCTGTATGTATTTTTTTGGCTTTTAGAGCGGCGCTGCTGCAGCACGTTTGACTTAACTTGTTGATTTATGGCTTCGTAGCTGTCAACGAACAAACGAACACAGAGCAAGCAAACTGCCGTGTGCTGCGGAATTCTGAGAGGAAGGGGGGTAAGAGGCCGCCCTCTTTGGGAGCAGAGGACTTGCCTTGTATCATTGTGTAAAACGCTTGTTAACATTGCCCCACCGAAACTCATTTGTTGTGTGTGGAGCATGTGACAGTTCGCCATGCTGTGATTTTCTGAAAAGGAAAAGAGGAATTTAAATTAGTTGAAAATGGTGGAAATGCGTAGCAGGAAATGCCTTTTTGGCATAGTTTTTACCATGCGAACATAAATCACTTGACATTTGCCCCGTGTCCGACATGCACTTTAACAACTCTCTTGTTGTAGGGTATCAACTTTATTAAAATGATATGGTATACCCTTTCTTTTTTACTCAAAAGCATCAGCTGCAAAAAAAAGGGTTGTTACCCTTAACAAATTTTCAATATTTACAATTACTTAGAATTTTAAGTCGCGGCGTCACATCAAAATGACAATTATTTGTCAAGTCAAATAATCAAATTGAGCCCGAGACCAGAAACGTGCGTGGAGCATCACAGTTGTACCTAATCCTGTGGCTTTCGCCATGTAAAGGATACGTTATAAAAAAGGATTGCACTCGTCAAAGTGATGAGACGCGACCAAAACTCCTCACGGGGGATGTGTCCTGCCTGCCTGCCTGCCTGGCAGCTTGTTGCCTCCCTGATGACTGCCTGATGACTGCAGGCGTGCGTCAGCCATAAATGTTTATGATTATGGCCACGCCAGCGGAAGATTTACTTAACACATGTGCTGCATTTTGCATATGATACCAGCTAGAGATGGGCAATGAAAAGCTCTAGGGAATAAGAAGGGAAGAAGCACAATTGCATATTTGTGATAGTCACAACACTAAGTAAACTTGATTTGCAGTAAACTATTTTATCAATTTACAGAGATATATAAGAGCAGATAAACTAAACCAAGAGAATTTATAATATTTCTCTGTCATCTTGAATAATGATTTAAAATTTTATATCAACTATTTATATTAAAATTTTATGGGAATCAAAAATTAAAAAATATCTTAATCCTACGCTGTTCTTAAGGCAATCCTTAACTATTCCCAATTCCAAATCTTAATATGCACATTTTCATTTTATTATTTATTTACAATTTATGCACATTACTATCGACCAAAATTCATTTGGTTGGTAACTTCTTTGTATATATTTAGTATGTATTATTTTTTTTATAAGATTCACTTTAATTCTACGAAAACATATTTTTTAATTAATATATTACTCAATTCTTTCCACTAATTCATTACCATATTTAAATCAAAATAGAAATAATAGTGATAATTATAATTATATGATATGTAACGTCTTTATATAAAACGAATTGTTAACAAAAAAAGTTTAATTACTTTTATTATAATTAGTATGAATTCTCTTTCTTATATTTTTATTATTTCCTTTGTTTTATATATGGGTTCAACATATTTTTGTATTTTACACAAAACTTTTTTTCCATTTCTCACTTTTCTATCTCAACTTGAACTTTACGATAGTTACTTTTACTCAAACTCGTGTCGTGACATGCTTCCATCTCTAGCCACACAACCCCCAAACTCCAATTGCTCGCAGAACTGCCAAACGCATAAAAACTTATGTTTATTTGACTTGGCTTTTTCCTGCCCAAGCCCACGCCTAGAGCCTTCGACTGCGCCTGGCGTTAATTGTAAATTTCGCAAGCGCGCGAATTGCGCCTCATACGAGCAAAGTGTATTCCATATATGAATGCTGCAAGTGACGCGAGTTACATATTTGAAAATTTTCTACTTTATTTTAATCTTTTGTATGCGTGTATGATAAAATTTAACGATATTTGCCAGGGTTGCCAGGACAGGGTTGCTGTTCCCGCTTCTGCTGCTGTATTGAAATGCGCCCATATGCCAGCATTGAAATTATTTTTAATTGATGGGAGCCACAAGTGCCGCAAGGTACAGTCGCGTTCCCAACCAACCAAACAACAAGTCTAGCAGCCTGGCGGGCAACAGACTGTCCCCTGAATATATAAAAAGCTTTCAAATCAAAGCAATTTACGCTTTGATTTGTGCGTAATGCCACAAAAAAAAAAAAATGAACAAATTTCAGCGGCTCTAATTTGGCGCGTGAGATTTATGTAGTTGAAAGATTTATTCGCGAAAATTTATTGCAAGCCTCCCATTGCCATTCCCCAGCGAGCTGACCTCTCAGGGCTTAGGACTTCATAGACTTGTTTACCGTTAAGTGCTTTAAAAGCGCATAAATCACGCGGTTTTTCAGCGGTCGGCGATTTGGCAAAACACGTTGACAGGCTTTTGCCAAAAACACTGCCCCAAAAACCCCAAAGGATCTGCTGTCTGACTTTTTTTTGCTCTCTCTCCTGTCTCTCGCATGCTTTTAGGCGCGCCAAATTACGCGTAAATGGCGCAGCTCCAACTGTGACACCAACAACTTCCCTTTCTCCTCCTAATCCATTGCATCGACATTTGAGAGTCTCGTTTAATCGCAACGCCCGAGGCTGTCCACACACGCATCAGCACGGTGGCACATGCAGCGCGTTGATGGCATTTTAATTAGTTTTAGGAACTTGTAGCTGCCATTTGATTGAATTGTTGTCGGACAAGTGACTGAGAGAATGAGAAAGACAGATTATCAAGTCTTTAAAGCGAAGTCTGCATCACATTTAAGTTTTACCTATATTTGTCCCTTTTAAATCCCCTTTCGAAATTACATTTTTTTTATGATTTTTCCGACTTCAAATCCCTCGTAAAATATTTAGAAGAATTCGTAAAATTCGTAATTTTTTAAAATATTATTTTCCTGGCTTAAGCTCCTCGGCATCAGTCAAGCATCAAATTATGTTTTCACATTTTTACGACATTTGTTTCAAATTAAGCAAAGCCCAAGACGTTGGCTCCTTTTGTCCTTTTACATTGCTTACAACTCTTGAATATTTGAATAGCCGGCGAGAGCTTTTGTTGTAATTATCTGCTTCAGCGGCGTCTTGGCGCAATTTCCAATTAAAATTAATGAAATATTTGAGGGGAACTCTCGGTTGGGTCAGCCATAAAACCATTTGAAAATCTTGTCAACGCCGTCTCATAATCATAAACGTTGCTCGCTTTAGGGGGAAAGGAATTATTAGCGCGCTGTCTAATTCCCTGGACAGCAAAGCAAAGTGGGTTGTGCATCTTAGCAGGCGTCGAGGTAAGCACTTTGAAGTGTTGAGGTTTGGTCCCAGGAGGCAACCGAAGCGGAGTTTGACAATTTTTTCCATTGTTTACCATTGAAAATTGTTTGCCACATTTGTGCTTTTTAATTTGCGCAGAGTTGCAACGCGTTTTTGGTGTTATAAATGACCAAAGCACATACGCTAAAATTAATGACAATGCCCAGCGACTGTCAGTCTGATGGACACATGGCTAGCCAAGAAATGTTTGCAACCAGCAACAAAAAAAGAGCGAAGCATTTTTGCTTAATGTTGATTAAAATGCCAGCGCTTTCACACAACAATAAAAAAATGGCAAGCTGCCTCCCGCACTACCGCAAAAACAAAACATATTGACAGCCCAAGTTGGCCAGAAACAGCGGGCAACAGGCAGCTGTCTGGCCAAAAAATGTTTGGCTGCCTGAATGGCGAGGACAATGGATGGACAGCAGTTGAAATGATTCTATTTTTCCGCAGCTTTTTTTTGTCAGCTTTTTTACGGATTCTTTTCAGTCTCTGTTTATTGTTTTTGTTGCCCTGGCATTGCGTAGACAAATGAATGAAAATGTCAAACTGAACTGCGGACAGTTTGAGGTTTTATTTGAGGGTTGGAGTTATAATTTGCATACACATATAGAACACGATCTCAACTGTACCTGAGCTGCATTCAGTGCAGTCTGCAAGTAGCAATAACTTCCAGCTATAATGACAAAGCAATTAAACATTTCAACAATCAACGTAAGGGCATAAAATTTCAGAATCCCCCCAAGGATTCGGTGGTAGCAAGTTGCCCAAAAAACAATCAAAAACGGTGTCGAGTCGCGTCGCCAGCAACCATTGTCAATGTGTGTGTATGTGTGTGTGTGTGAGGGGGGCAAAGTAGGGGTAATAGCTTTCAAACAATAAATGTCCGCAAAACCATTGACGTGGCCAGCTCGCAAATATGCGCCAAGTTTGAGGTAATGGCAACAGCCAATGGCCAAGTCATTACAAGAATAAAGCTGGAAAGAGGCAGCAGCAGCTTCAACTTTGGACTGCCAAGCAATTCATCTAATTTGCATGAGGCATTGGACACGTTCTCTGTATGTGTGTGTGTGTGTGTGCTTGGGGTAGTCGTCGCACAATAAATAAAATTAAAATGATGGCAAACAATGAATGGACGCAGCGCTTGGATGACTATTTCCGTAATGCAGCACACATGAAATGACCTCCAGAGAAAAAGCAAAAGAGAGAGAGAGAGTGAGAAAAAATGGGAGAAAAAAGGGAGATTGAGAGCGCCAAACAGAGACAGAGAAAACGGCACAAAAAACCATGCGAGCAAAATTGAAAAGGAAATTGTTTGTAACTGCGAAACGAGTTTATTATTTTGGCACCCTTTTCCAGAGTCAGAGTCAGAGTCAGGTCGAATACTCTCTGCCCTGTGGACAATGGTCAGCAAAGAAAGCGCGAAATTTTACATACGGCTTTGACTCGGGTTTCTCGACGCAACCTTTTTTAATTAAAATGTTGACAGGCGCATGGAAAAATGCGCGCCGACAACACGTTTGATGGAGCGTTAAGAGGCAACAACAGTGGCTGGCTGGCCCCATCAAAAAGTCAGTCATGTGGCTGAAGGCAGCAGGCAGAAGGCAGTTGATGTGCTTCATTGGTCAGACATGTCCCCAGGACAACGACAGTCCTGGACACAAAAAAAGTTGTTCAACTCTTTTTGTTGGCATTTTCTCACTGTACTTGAATCTTGGAAGCATTTTCTCCTCCGATTATATGCGGGCTTAAATGATATGTAAGACGGCAACGCCTCTGGCAGATTCCCAGCAACAAAGGTCGCGTGTGCCTTCTCCGCACCCCTTGAAGATTTGTATATGAGGGTTGCGCAAATTATGAATATCAAAATAAAAAGTAAACCGAAATTATTTTATTTATGGCTAGGTTGCTGGCACTTACATAAGTGGTTTTTGCACTTTTCGCAACGCACGCGACACTCGAAATTTTTTTTTTTGGGAAAATGTAAATTACCACGCCACTGTGGGCGTGGCACATGTGAATATGTCGACAACGATTTAACATCTTTTAATTGAATTTTAAAGTGCCTCACTTTTTGACCCAAAAGACAACTTGGCTAAATATCGCCTGGGGGCAAAGTCTTGTTTGCTTCGTTTTAACTGCGTTTTTCCTTGAAAATGTGCGCATATGTTTGCTGGGTAAGACAACCCCGCCCTTCTGGGGAGCCGGAAAATGCCTGCGAGACGTATCAGTTTACAATTACAAATGTCAAATTTGACATGATAAATGGGCATATGTGAGAGTTTTCATTTCTACTTATGTTGCTTCTTAATCCTGAATGAATGCTGCTGACATTTTAAGATATATTTTAAACTGAAAAATATATTTATGTAAAATAAATGAAATCTTTAAAAAAAATTTCCATTTATATTATAACGAAATTGCATAGAAAAAGCTTTATACTTTATACTTTCCCTCTCTTTATCAAAACATGAAATTTGAGACTAACGCTAATTAAGCCATTTTTCAATTTACCGAGCACTTTTTGCACAGAGACAACAAATAAAATAAAAATTACGTAAAAGAGAGAAATGTAAGAACAATAAAGATAGACCACAATTGGGGTGTTTATATTGATATAATGTGGCGGTAATCAGAGAGCGGTGAAATTATTTATTTGTTAGCCCAACACAAATCATTTGAAAGTTGACACTATTGGCTTAATAGGGGTGACATTTTAAAACGAAACTGAACTGAACTGAACTGTGGCTCACCTCATACGTGTGTCATACAATACCTCAATGTGGGCCAAGTTTTGTTGGGCAATTTAGTGAAAGATCATAAGCAATTAGCATCGAAAAGGTTGACAACACAATTTTACTGGAGGTAACTTGAGCAAGTCTGACAGCTGGAACGCGAATCAGAAATGGAGAAAGAACCAGAACTAGATCTATCAATCGAGCAATGACAATCCAGTTATCTGGCATTTCTAATTGAAACTCACACTCAAACACACTCGCACACCCTTATGCCTGATTACACTTGTCATCGGGTATGAAACTGGTTGACACTTAAACTGTCATTTGGGTTGTCTGAGCATTGTCTTTGTTGGCTGCCCATTTTTGGGTCACATATGTTCAACTTTTTGTGCATTTCGCCGTATGAATAAAGTTAAGTGCTTTAGTTTTGATTTTCAATTATGTCACATTAACAATACCTACCGAAAAGGAAACCCCTCCCCATCGCCCCCTTCGGGCTATTAACAAGCTTAGACTCGAAGCAGTGAAAGAAAAAAAATGTCATCCTTCTCTGCAAATATTTAAAGAGCGTTACAACCCCGCATGCGGAAACAGGAAACTATTCGAATCAACTCAATTTGCGCTCATGTGTGAAATGTTGTATTCAATTTTTTAAAAAGCTGCTCACTGCATATTGCGTTCATAAGCGGATTATGCGTATATATTTTATACACTTGGCGTATTTATTAAATTAGCTTCAAAATTGTAACAAGTGTTGCGCTAAAAATTAAAAAAAAAATGTATTGACTTTTGGATTGGAAAATTTTAAATCTGTTTTACGCCTAATGGATTTCGGCTATAAAAGAGAGGGAAATGGCAAGTAAAAATGCACAGAGATTAAACAAATATAATTATGAACATAAGGAATAACTTTAGTTTCATTTCTAATAACTTGTAATAATCAAATATTTGTTTCGGTTTTAAATAGAATTTAACAGGATGGTAGTATTGAGGAATAGCTTTAGTTTTATATAAAATAATTTTTGAAAGAAATAATCGAACATTTCTTTTGCTTCTACATTTAAATTGAAGATGATAATGTTTAACAAGTAAGCGAGTTACAGTCGACTGTGCTCGACTGTTAGATACCTTCTGCCACTGTGAACGGAGTAGCTTTCTTACATGTTTCATTTGAAATATTTTTCCAAACAAAGAAATCAAATAGCAAATACTGTATTTCTGTGGTTTTTCACATTGGAATTTCTTTAACTCACGCTAAGCTTATTTACTGACTGCAGACAATTTATTCAAGCCATCGACATTTCCTATTCGGGTCATAAAAATATGGAGATATGCCCTATAAAAAGTTGAAGGAAAGCAAATGTTAAGGTGCATGTCCCTGAGGACAATAACATTTTGCACAGCGATTCCTTTTCGAGTGTTGCTTAAATATACAAATGGCAATTGCACTAAACTGTAAATGTAACTGCTACGACAACAGCAAACATGCAATTGACTTAAATTATGGCAAATTGAATAAAAATACCATAGTAATTTGAGTATATCAAATTGTTGCTGCAATTTGGCCCTTGGATTACTTAGCGCTAATTGAAAACCGCGCTCGCTAATCCCGAGCAATTATGTCAAATATTTGCAGGGAAATCATAAGTCTTTCGGTCTAAGGATAATTGAAGAAATGCCAGCGAGTCACGCAATTAGTTTAAATTATCTCAAGACTGCAAAGAATGAGGCAAAAGATACCAAAGAGAAATGCACATAGAAAAGGAGTGAGAGATTGGGCGCCTTAACGACACGATAAACAAGCGCAATTAATAAAGTTGCCAGCAGTCGACAGACTGGACTGGACTGCAACATATTTTGACCTTTTGACTGGCCGAGGGATAAGCACAAGAGGAAGGCCAGCAAAATTTACAGCACCATGTGTGCGCTGTGCAGGAGTCTCGTCAGGACATGCCTCGACATGTGCTTGAAAAATTGCAGCCAAAGACGAGGCAACACAATGGCCAGGCAACGAATTTATGGCCAGCCATTTGGCCAAGCACATGACTAACGTACACTTATGAGATTACACTCGATTGGAGTGAGAAACACTTCTTATATTTCAGGTTTTTTTGCGGGGGTTGTCATAGAGGTGAACTCACTAATAGGCGACATTTGTTTGTAAGCTCCGTTTGTTTCAATTAGCGTCGTCTTAACAGTTATTTGCACAACGTCTGCGGCGATAGGCAAATTTTTTAATCCGTCAAAGTTACCACCCAATAGAAAGGAAAAAAAGTAAAGGACAATGCGATGAAAGGCGACAGCCGACTCATTGAACCACAAAATAAAGCGTATCATAATAATAATATCGTAATATGCAGTCGCGACACTAATGCGTATTACCTAAGCCCACCCACAGCATGCCTCAATGTCCTGCCCTGTCACGCCTCTTCCCCGTGGTAACCAACCTCCCAGTTCGTCAGCGCTCAGCGGGTGTCCTTCGTCATTGTTGCCAGTTCCCGTTCCTTTTTGTATAACGCATCTTTCGCTTTGAAGCGCTGCCCCGATCCCACAGTCGCCAGCGTCTGGCGATAGACTTTCGATACTCTTTACGGAAATAACTATGATTTAGCTAAGTTGTCAGATATATTTTATATTACAGAATATAACATTATTTCATGTAATAATTTATTTTAAATAATGTTGGATAGCGCTTTTGGATGTATTATAAAATTGAAAAATAATGTAAGAATGCAAGTAAATAAATATAATATATTTTTAATATTTACCAATATGCATCACATAAACTTATAAGAAAGAAATATTTGTACACTATATTTTGATAAATTAAAAATTTTGTAAATAAATTAATTACCTAAAATTATCTGATATATATGTTTTAATAGAGTATTCACCTTTCGTTGTGCCAGACTTACAATAAGCCAAGTATTTGGATTTTTTCTTTACTTTCTGGTCTGTTTGTCGCGCTTAAATCCGCCTAAGTATTTTTGCAGCTGCTTGTCAAATTTTGCCACACAACGTGAAATTTCCGTTTGAGCTGAGCTAAGCACAAAAATTTTCTACTTTACTTACTTATGTACGATGCGATTCTTTATTATTATTATTAAACACAGAAAAAAAGTGCAGAGAAAAAAATGAGAGAAAATGCTGCTCAAATTTGCTGCCATTTCCCTTTTCCCTCCTTTTTTTATACCCGCTACCCATAGGGTAGAAGGGTATTATAACTTTGTGCCGGCAGGAAATGTATGTAACAGGTAGAAGGAGGCATCTCCGACCCTATAAAGTATATATATTCTTGATCAGCGTCAACAGCCGAGACGATCTAGCCATGTCCGTCTGTCCGTCTGTCCGTCTGTGTGTCTGTCCGTCCGTCCGTATGAACACCTAGATCTCAGAGACTATAAGAGATAGAGCTCTTTTCGACAGCATTTGTTATGTTTGCACGCAGATCAAGTTTGTTTCAAATTTTTGCCACGCCCACTTCCGCCCCCGCAAATCAAAAAAATCGAATAACAAGCGTAATTTTAAAGCTAGAGTTGCGAATTTTGGTATATACAATATTTACTATAGTAGTTATGATTCCTGAAAATTTGGTTCCGATCAGATAAAAATTGTCGAAGTTATTAAAGAAATACTTTTGTATGGGCAAAAACGCCTACTTACTAGGGGTCTGAGTTGCTTTGGCTGACAATCTGGTATATTGTGCCGTCTATGGTATATTTTGAATGCGGTACTATGTCCATATACCAAATATACCATTTGGTATATTTTTTTAGTATTTTTGCGGTATATTCGGTATATTTTGAGAAAATACCGCAAAATATGTTTCTTTTATTCAAAATGGGTAGCGGGTATCTCACAGTCGAGTACACTCGACTGTACCTTTCTTACTTGTTTTGGCTAACAAGTGTACAAGTATTTGTTGAGAGCTTTGATGTGTTGTCGGTTCGAACAAAGGGCAAGCAGCGGCTTTAAGAAACAGGAACTGGCATTGTAGATAGTCCACCAAGAAGAGAAGTAACTATTCCTCGTGGCTTATGCCCAATTCCATGCATAAGCTAATTTAATTCCCAGTCATTGTGGCGCCCACAAATCGTAAATTAATGAAATCACACGACGGCCAAAACTTAAATCCTTCTACAACCCAAAATGCAATGCAATGGGGCTTATAAATTCGCTTATCGCCATATCGCGCGTCCGCTTTGTTGTTGTAGAAATATGGCCAGAACGCATGCGAAAGCAAAACGAAAAGAGAGAAAAGGCCAAAAACCTGAAAGCCAAAACAACAACTAACAACGACCCGCAACGACAAATGTTACAACAATTTGTAATACGTAATTTGTCCTGCGTTTGCCTTCTGCACGTAACTTCCTAGTCCTAGTCATAGTCACAGTCATAGACCTTGTCCCATCCTTTCTCCTCTCCATAGGCAGCCCAATTTATGCACTTGGCATTGTCTGCCGAGCTCGGCGGGGTAATAAACTTTTGCCGCGACAAATTTAACAAATTATAGAAAAGATTACGTGTCCTTTTAGTCCTGCGCTTGGTCAGTGCACTCAGCTCAGCTTTTGCCCAATTTAAGGCCAATTAAAGCCAATTAAGAAAAATGCTTGAATATTTTTACGTTTCCTCTGCAATTTGATCGCATTTGTTGTGAGCATTTTAATTGCATTCGAATCAACAATTAGAGCTTGTTCAATTCCTTTTAATGCCAGGTATTTGCCGGATACCCATTTCCCAGCTAGTATTCATCAAAATTGGATCAAGCGGAGTATTAAAGTTCTGTTTTGTGTCCAAAAGAAGTAAGAGAACTCGGCACACATGCCATGCACGAAAGCGCACATTAAATATTTACACTTCATTTTATGGCAGCAACGAAGAAGAAAATATAACAAAAAACTTCGAGGGACTTTGAGTGCAATCACTTCGTCGCATATAGCTTTAATGGCAATGACAACTGTTGGGGTTTTCCTTGCTCCTTTTCATGCTAAATGCAGGACACAAAGAAGGACATCGCATTGCAAGTGAACCGCAGGATATGGCGCAGGTCAACGGAAGCCATAAAATCCTCGTTTGTCACGCGAATTTCGCTTCAGCAAAATGCCAACACATGCAAAAGACAAACTTTTGTGCAGCGACAAAAAAAAAATGTGCAAAACAAAAGCTAAAAAATAATATTAATGGTAGAAAAAAAAGAATGGTTGAGAAAGACAACGCCAAAGAAGAAACAGCAGGAGCTGGATCGAGTTTACTTTCCTAGATGGAATTATTTACGTTTAGTTTTTATAGTTTTTTATGGCGCTGCAACTCGTATCGCTTGCCACTCCGGAGGTCGCTGTTTTCCTTTTATTTTTTGTCTTCAGTGTTTTGGGGGCGTGGGCAAACTCATAAAATATGGGCGCAGGTTTATTTATACTCCACTGTGGCGACATTTTGCGCGCTTCGCTTTTGCTGGGTTTGAGTTTGGGTCTTTGTTTTTACGACTTGACGGATTGCACACGGCAATGGCATTTAAAAAGGACTCTCCGACTGATATTAGTTCAAATGCGCGCTAATGTCAATTAAATTTGAGCAGACGAGAGCTAAATGAAATTTTAATTACCGCAAATGAGCCAGACAAAAGGGTTCGGTGAGCTACTCAAAAACATGAATAATGAGTCAAGAAAATGCTCACTTTAAATTGTAATGACAACGTCATTTAAGATTCGAGATTGGCAATCAACTAAATTATAATCGCAAGGTTGTAAAAGCAAACAGTATTAAATTCAACGAATTTTTATAGATATTCTTTTTCTTCGATGTGAACATATCTCTTTCATTCAGCTTGAATACGTTTCCGCATTTCTCATGTGTCTGTTTTTTATGCCCAAAATGGAACACATGTGATGGGAGGATGAAAGCGTTGGGCTGCCAAATGTTTACTCAACTGTGTTGAAAAACAATTTTGGCAAATGGCCGAACGGCGTCGACATTACAACAAATGTCATGTGTCAGTGTCAAAAGAATTGAAAAAGCCGTTCGAGGTTCAGGAGGAACGGAAATGTCAACACGAGTTCATCAGTCAAATGAGTTGTCTATGTCAGTCGAAGGGAATGGGAATGGGGAGGGAAGTCTGGAGGACACATTCGCCATGTGTTTACGCATTCGAAGCATAGTTAAGTGAGTGTTGGGGAATGCTTATCGCATGTCTGCCAAATGTGTTGACCTACATTCTTCGCTTTATTAATGGGCCACCCCAAATAGAAGTAGAAGATGCTTTTGGCAAATACTTGAAGTTAGACTTCATCTAATTAACTGTTATCTTAGCAAACTTAAAGCCATGCGATTCTCAATTCAGTTTGCTGTATCCAAAGTTTATTAAATTTCAATTACATTACTTTCGAACGGGTTCAACAGATTGCAATCGAAGCAACGCAAAAGCGTAAAAAGAAATTTCCATTTTGTTGCTCATTCAACTGGCGACTGGTTTCATTTTAATTATAAACCAAATTCGTTTTACAAAATGTGCAACGAGGCTGGCAAATGAGCAGCAAGCGTTGCCAGAAGCTTGAGGAGAGCACTTGAGGAGCCAGAGCCCCATGAAGTTGCAAAATATTTGATCAAGTGTTTGGATTTTTTCCTGCAAGTGAAAGCTGACTAAACAGCGAAGCGAAGGGCGCGGAGGAAAAGTGTGGTGGATGCCCACAAGTAACTTCTTTTACGCGAATTCATTCAGTCAGGCTTAATGAACAGTCGGTGGCCCCCAAACAGAACGAGCAGCGAGAAACCTTCGTCTTGCTAGCATCGAATGGGAATGGGAGCAGAGTATTGTGCACTTGGTGTTGATACAACTCATTAGACGCAAACGAATGCATACTCAAGTGGGTTTGTCAGGGTTCTCAGTGAACAGCCCCAGAAACAGTGTTTAATCCAAACGCTGCTTCGATAGACAGTTTTTGCTAGCGAATTTCTCTTTAATATTGAATTGAAAGTTGAGAAAAAATGTAGTGAAATAGTATTGATGTTTATTGTATAGATAAATACATTACATTTCTTTAATTTACTTACATTTTTAACAAATATTTTTCTAATTGAATATTATTATTTCTTCACAATAATGTGATACGTTTTGCCTTTTTTTTAGTTAACATTTTTCTGAGTTGTATTTACCTTATCTAAAATTCAGTTTCATCTAAAACTTTCCTAAACAGTTTCAACTAAGCTTATTGTTCTAGTACAAAATTCTCTGCTTAAGTCGGACTCATCTTTCCACGCCATTAAGACCGAAAGCAAGCGGAAAAATATTTTTTAATTGAAATGCGCTGCATATGAACGGGACCTAAGTAAACAGATGTTCGACACCCACATCAACTGTTCATTACTAATCCGCTGCCAAAGATAAACTCGACAAATTTTTAATCAAAACAAAAAAACAGAAAATGCGCCACTTTGGCAGCTTAGCGAAAAAGAAAATAAACAAAGCTAGCAAAAACGAGGAAAAAATGAAACTGCCAGCGTAATTATTTGGTCAAAATTACAGGAGAAAATGAAAGGGAGAAAAAAAAAACAAAAGCGCGTCAAAGGATCAAAGGTAAAAAAAAAGACAGTCGCATATTCCTTGGAGTAAAAACCTAAACAAATATGATGAGAGAGCGACGACAAAAAACACAAGAAGTTAAGATAACTTTTTATACAAAGTGCCAAAGGAAATTTAAGCGGAAAATTCTAATAAGCTCGACGTGGCCCCTTAAGGGTTGACTAGCCACAAAATCAAACCAAGTCCTGGCATCAATGACTGACCGACCAAGAACTGTGGACTGGGATCTCGAGGACTGAGTTCAACCCTTTTTGCGTTGGTGACCGCGCAAAATTTAATTCACGCGTAAAAAACATTTTTCAACCATTTTGATGAGCCACAAAATATTTGAGCAATTTAAGCGGCTTTCGACTGGAGAGAGTTTCGCGTAAAATTCTTAATTAATAATCTGTAGCGAAGCTGTCGCAAGCTACTCCTGTTCCTCTTCCTTCTTCTCTGCTCTACCCATTGGGTAATGTGTAGTCAATTGAAAATTTTGTTTGGCAATGAGCCGTTGAAATCGCTATTAAAGCCCTTGTAATTAAGCGTCTCACCATGGCCAACGCACAGAGAGACCAACTCGACACTGGGGGCTTTATGACATGATTATGAATTGCCCCGTCGCTTTTTGGGGTTAACAAAAGCCGCAGCAGTCAACATCAGGCCGCAACTCGCCGACCAAAAGTCAATAGTTGGCGGTATAATTCGATGAAGGGGTGGGAAAAATATCTCCAACGACGAGAAAGTTTGCTGCGTAAAATTAAATTTTGAAATTTTGCTTGAATTTAATATTAATTAGTTGGTCGTTTGTGTTTCGGTTATGCAAATGATGTTGGCCAAAAGCCAGCCGTCAGAAATTGTATATTAATTACCTCGAATTCTCGAATGCAACTTTAACTTGCTGATAGAATGGATTCGAGTATATTTGTAAATATATATTGCGGACGCAGATGGCAACAAAAAACTGCTGACATTTAAATAAATTGTTAAACATTAGCCCCGGATAGCTGACAAAACTAACAATCGGGGCGTCGGCACACATGGAAAATGGCAAAGAAATTGCCGCAAATCAAATTTGATAAACAGCAAACAGAAAACGAGCACACTAACAACAACAACAACATCGGAAAAAAGCGATGAACGACGCAAAAAACAAACAGGGAAATGAGGGGAAAAGTGACAGCAAAAAAATGGCAAAGTGTGCCGCAATTGACAGACTGGGAAAAATAGTGAAGAGAGAATGGTGGAAAAACTGGCGGAAAGACAGGCAGGAAAATGTTTTATTGCTGCCATAATTTTGAGTGATAAGTGACGAAAATCAATCGATGGGAGACCATCTGACTTCCTCCCCATTAAGAGGGTAGATATAAAGATTATTTATGCAACGCTGATTATATATATCATCATTTTTTTTGGGTGCGCACGAGTCTGTTAATAGATTCTCGCTGTTGTTCAAGTAACGAGTCAATGGTCTGTCCTTTAATAAAGATTGATTTGTGTGGGTAAGCGATAGTTTAAGCAAATTATTATATAACCAAAAGAATATTAATATTTATTATTCAATACAAGTTTATTTAAAAAAGTTAGGCCTATGTGATATTTTTTAATATAGAAAAATTAAACAATGTATTGCAGAACCTTCAAGATGTGTTCAACGTTCAATAGATACATTTATGGAGTTTAATTAATACCTTCTACAAAAGTAAATAAGACTTGTTTTTAATGTTTACTATTTATTTGAAATATGTTCTAAGGTATTTATACATTATTATACACATTCATGCATTATATTTTAGAAAGCGTTGTAAGCGTTGTACAAAAATATTTATTGAATGTTTAACTCTCAGTTGTTTATACCCTCTCGGGACCTTCTACAAACCATAGCTAATCCCAATACAGCCTGCATAACCACATGAAATAATTGAACAGTAGCATATGTAGAAAATATAGAGTCCCAAAAGAAATCCCAAATTGACTTTGTTGCGAATTTTATAGGCCCAGATTCAGTTTGAACAATGCGAACAAAAGCGAAGTGCAGACACATTGTCAAAATACGCAATAGACAAACAAAAGACAGTCAAATGCAAATGGAGGGTTGCTATGATACAAACACCTTGAGACTGGCACTGAAACTGTCTGATTAGTGTAAATAATTGTCAGTCACAGGCATAATATAAAATGCGAATGAAAAGAGAGGAGTCAACAACAAGCTGAGGCAGCCTTTTGTTACGCTAAACTGCCAATAAAAACTAAAACAAAATTATTTTAATAATGAGAAAAATAAGAAAGAGTTTGACTGGCGCACACACTCAAATTGTCACACAGCGCGTCAAATTAACAACAAAGTTGCACGCAGGCGCAACTACGCAGCTGTCGAAAGGATATTCGACATTAGCGCATGACAAATGTAACAAGTTGTTGCCTTCGCCTTTTTTTGGCAAACAAAACAAAACAAGAGACAATCGCAACAGGGCTTAGGGAAAGCTAATAAAGAGACGTCGCTTGGATATTTTTATTACCAGAAAAAAGAAGCCAAGGCAAAGGAAGGGATAAAGAGCCTTGGGGAGGAGTTCGTCAATTGTCACTTTGGGCGCATAAATTAGGGTTAAAGGATATGAGCGAGGCGCAAGACTCGTCATGAGAAAATATTTTATTGATTCTCTCTGACGCAACAAAATATAATTTTGTTCAAAAAGTTTCTTGAATGTAAGTAAAAAGTATTCATCACAATGATTGCTTTTATTGCTTAGGTTGTAAATGCCGTTGACTTTTAATTAAAAGCAAATGTTTAGCTTTTGTTTTATGCCCGAAATAAACAGGAAGCCTAAGCAAATAGTAGTTGTAGTCCAACCATTTATCACTCTGTCCTCTGTTGGCTAATCCTTTTTGGTCAGTTTCAGTCGTATTTCATGTTTTATGACCAGCTAAGCAACTGCCGCTAAGCCTAAACATGCCGAGACTGTGTTGGATTCGCCATCCCCCCACAAAACAAAGCAAATAACTCATCGATGGGCTGCGTGTTACGAGTATTTTACACTCCCTCTCTTAGAGACTGGTAATGCACTGGCAACTCTGGCAACATCGTTACGAAGCTCGACGACGTTATGTCTACAGACAAATTGCCATAACCATAATAGTTATGCCTGAAAGATTGGGTGGGAAGGGAAAATGTGGGTGCTGCCTGCCCCATAAAAAGATGATTTCATAGACATTTACGCACTTGGACTACATGCATGAAATGAAATAATAATACTACAACATAATAATCATAATAATAACAATAATTGTTATATTGATGGAATGAATAAAAGCTGTGGCAACTTTGGGAGCTGTCATCTGGTTTATGTGCATGTTAATGGCCGCAGATACTTTTGATGTGTCTTGCAACTATCTTCAGTTCTCATGTCTCAGTTTCAGTCTCAACTTCTGCGCACTTTTTTCTCTCTTTCGTTTGATTTACAATACAGGCTTCTTCCTCTGCGCAAAACAAACGTAATAATTATGTTAAAAATTATATGGCACTTCTCACCCCAAAAAAAAACCAACGTTTCCTTTGTTTGCGGCAAGTCTGCGCTAATCTGTAGATTTATATGCAGAGAAGTTGTTCAATAAAATCGTCTAAACCAGACCATAAACAAGGATATTTTATGAACACACTTCCTGCCCATTTCTTAGCACATTTTACGCTCGCCCAGGATTATTTCTCAGTCCTCTAAAGCATATGACAAGACTGACCAAAGTCCAGTGACATTAAAGTAAAAAAACTTTTGCACGTTAATCCTTTGGGCAATTGCGCGGAAAAAACAGCAAAAAAAATTCAAAACTCTGCGAAACAAAGAAATAATAAAAATAATGGTGAGAATGAAGCTGGCTTGGGAAATTTTCAATACTCATATAAGATTTGCCAAATGTTAAACAGTTATTAAAGCATCATCAGCAGCTTCAAGATGTACATCTTGGCCATCTTATAAATATGTCAAAAAGGACACTTAACGCAAATGCTCTCCAATGATAATTACGAATAGAACAACAAGAGGGATAAACATTATTCGAAAGCACAGCACAGCGAATGAAGTGGCAACAACTATTACAACGCACTTGCCTCTTATCGACAACGATCCCAAAAATCCAAAGACCGCCTCTGTACTCTGTGCCATGGCAATAACACTAAAAAATTATGACCAACAACTGTGAGAGCGAAAAGAAATTTCGGAGAAACAAAAGCGCGACTAGCAGGAGTAGAAATAAAGCCAACTGTAAGCATTCATGGGGATTTAAACGTTTATTTATAAGAGGTTCGTGGCATGAGTATGAGGAAAACTTTCCGGGGTTGCACACGGCTTTTGTCTTTAGCTTTGTTTTGGGTCGACTTAAAGTCATGCCATTGCCATTTCATTGAATTGAATGACGAACTCTGATAAAAATCAATACAATGATGATTGCAACAACTCGAAATGGAAGTTTCGTTCAAGTCTGACTACATAATTCTTATTTAGACTGTGTCTCGCCTTGTGGCGCTGTAATCGAGTGGCATCCACACACATCGAATATTTGTTTATCTTTCATTGCTTACTATTTGCTGGCCTGTCCAGAGTACAGAGCATTTTCATTAGCCTAAAACTGATAACCGACGGAAATGTTCTTCCACACACTCGCACTTCATCCTCAATTTGAGCATCTGGTTATCTGGTTCACGTTTCCTTTTTTTCCTTTGCGACTGCTGCTCAATTAACCCGAGGCCATTTCTACTTAGCCAAACGAGTTGTGTTGACTTGTTGTCTGACTTTTTGGGTGGAAAAATTGCAATTTCCTGTAACTTGCCAGCAAACAAAGTAAACATTAATCCATTTACAAGCTCCACGTTTGGTTGCCACGTTACTTTCCCTCGACATTTTTGGGGGTTCACTTAAGTGACGTGGTTTTAAAATTTGTCAATTAAATTAAGTGCAACCGCAGGCGGAATACGAATGACTGACTGCTTTCTCTCCTTTTCATCATCTTCAACTATTCATAAACTGTGTTGATAGTTAGCTAAACTCTCGCCATTCCCCAGCCATGCATTCTCTTTGCCATTCTAGATGTCAATCCTCCGCAGTCCTTTCGTCTGGAGCATTTGCTGTAAAGTCGTGTCGTATGTGCTCGGGCAACTTATTTGACGCTTAATTTAATTTGTGTTGGAATTTTGTCTTTGGGGGCCAATAACAAGCACACACACACACACACAGCATACTCTTCACTTTGAGTGATTTATGAAATACTCTGTAATTAACTATTTATGTGTGGGTGCGTGTTTGACTCTGTATGTCGATGTGTGTTTGAGTTTGGGCATCTGCAAAGCATTTGTCTAATTGAGCTTCAGTGTGACGGCAAAAGGGATAATACAGCAGCTTGAACTCTTGGAAAATTTAAATGAAGTATTAAACTAGAAGATTTACACCATGAAATGGAAAAGCTTTTGATAAAGTGTCACTATTTTTGACTAGATTTTTGTATATTTAGGTTTTTGTACTGTGTTTTTAAACAAGCTTTAAACAGATAAGTTTCTCCACATTGAAAAGAGCAAATAATAAGAATCATTATATTCTTCCCACTATACAGAATCATTCAAAATATACAGAAGCTAGTATTTCTTATTTTAAGGGCAGATAATAAAACTCGTAAACAGACTATCAATAACAACATTTAGGACACTTAAGTTACAGTCTGAAACCTGCTTTGTTATATAAAACGCAATGATATGACCTTAAAATACTTTAAATGATCATCAGTTGAGATAATCCGCTTGGGTAATTTCATGTATTAGGTCGCTGCGCACTAAAGGACTTTAAAAACTCGTTACAAGGGTTGACATCTAGTCAATGTAATACTCAGACTATGTCATTATTTTGTATACGTCCGGTTTTAATCCATTTCAAAATATCATTTTTCAATTGTTTGACCAGAGAATGTTGCAGAGAGACAGAAAGAACGAGCAGACAACAACACCTTGCCACTAAGCGCGAAAAACCAATAAAAAAATCATAATTAAAACTCCAATATGTTGCGAGAAGTCCTGCTGTGACCGACAGCCAAAAGGGACACCACCAACTGACAAAACAATTTCAATTTTGGTTTCGAAAAATAAAAAAAAGAGAAAAACAAAAATTATAAAGGAGACGTGCGTTTTTCCATTCTATTTTATTCTTTTACGATTTTGAAAAATGATACGAAACGTCATTATGTTATCGATGTGCGATGAAGGTGGAGGAGAAAGAGAAGGAGATTTTGGGCATTGACATTTATTTACTGTGTTCAACAATTGTAGCCAGGCATCCTTTTGTTGGGCAACAATTTGGCTGAAAGGATATGCCACGTTAATTGTGCCATTTTGTGGACAGTCGCAGCAGGGCGAAGCAATCTCCCCCTCTCCACATCAACAGCAAGGAAAAAACGCAGCCACAGTAGCCCATCGATCATATTTCATGTGGTTGTCCTGTATGACTTGCTTTGATTGCCAGCAGGACCTCTACCCTAACCTTCTCTATCTCCTTGTTCCATATCTATTTCGGTGCGGACAACAGCAAACCCAAAAAGGGGTAGTCAAAAATTCATGTGTGATGTGTGTTGAGGGTGTACTTGTTGTTGCTCCCGCTGCTTTTCCCGCTTCCTCTCCTCCATTCATGATTATGATGTATGACTATCTTCCACTGTGCGTTCCCCCGTTTTCATTTCTATTTAGTTTCACTTCATTTTTAATATCCTCACATAATATTTTTCACTTTTCGCTGCGGCTCAACATAATTTTTGTGCAAAAAAAATTGCCTCAATATTCTGTTCTTTTTTTAGTCGATCCACATTCATTCGAGTCATGCATATTGGGGACTTTTTAATATCATCAATCAAATTTCGTTGGTTCGTTCTACGTTTCGTTTGCGATTTGACAACACATCATCAATTTCTATTGTTGTTCAATAAGTTTATGAATATTCATAGTTTTTTGCTAGCTAGATGCATCACATTCATGCCATTGCATTTCCCCATTGTATTTGTTTATTCATCACATTTTATTTATGATTTTTTTCATGTCTCTGTGTTTAGTGTTGAGTCATGTTTTCGTTGTGCGAAAAAATGAATTTTGAAAACAATTGTGTGATTGGCAATTCTTTTTGCGCACATCTCTCTGGGAGAGGGTTAAACGTTGGACAGCTGGCAAATCAATATGGTCATGGGTACAGTTTCGATTCGAAAATACTGGACAGAAGTTCTGAGCTGCACCTTAAGCTCATTAAAATAATTTTGCATTCAGAGGGGAATTCAATGTTCCATTACTAATTAGGAACCTGTCCTGAAATACTGCTATCGGGGGGCCTTAATTCCTGGGCCGATTGCTCTGCTTCCCACCATAACTGTCAGCGGGCAAAGACCACAAAATATGAGCTGCTGAAAGTGGAACGCTGTACGCATCATAAACTGCGGCAATAACAACAAACAAACGGAACTTGGAACGGATCCCAAAACTAATCCGACTGCACTTTGCTAACAAAACAACGACAGTAACAGGGCTCAAAGGACACAGGACACACCCAGAATGCAATGAAAATATTTTGACAGTCCAACACGATGTGCGAGATAGTCCGTCTCACGTCTCACATCGAGTCGGGGTGATAGACCAAACAAAACAAAAACCAAACCGAACCGAGCGAGTTATGAGGCAACAAGGAGAACTTCGCGCTCCCCGCTTTTTCGAGCCACACACACAACGAGTTTTGGGATTGAGAGTTAAAGCCAATTAGCAGCACGCCTTGAGAAATGTGCAGGTGTTGCATTCGACAATCGAGTGGCGAAGCATTTGGAAACCAAATTAGAAACAATTAAGGGCAGTCCACACGATTGTGGCCATGCGATAAGGAAACTATTCGAGTGTCTGATATGCGTGACAGCTGAAAATTATTTTGCATAATTTGAGTGCTCATCATTCGATTGTCAGCAGCAAAGTGGAAACCACAAACAGTCTGATTACAACTCACAAACAAACAAAAAACGAAAAGAAAAAAAAAACTCAGAAGAGAAATAATGCTGAAAACATAAAAATTAATGCAAAAATGCTGTAGCCAAAAGCAACCGACAATAAAAATACATAAATTCAATTAAATGTGACAAATGAAAAAATCGAATGAGGGAGTGAAAAAAAAAAACAGGAATATTACGGGCATAAAGAAAAACCAATGTGAAAACCACCGGCCATTAAATTACTAAAAATGTAATAAAATGTTTGCTGTAAATAATTAAGTAACAGCGCGGGTTCGAGGTTGATGAGAACACAGACGACAGGCACTGTAAGTGTCAAATTAACAGCAAATTTCAAACGTCAAACGATAATGGATTAAAAATGCCAAATTAAATGCGACAACTTTAAGATGGCAGCATGCAAATGGAAAGATTGTTGATATGAGTTCTGCTCATATATAATATATTATATAATAAGTAAATTCGAATACTGATCTAATCAATTATAATAAATATCATCTCAAAAGCAAAAAATCAGTTCATTTTAGTTTTGCAATTACATTTTAATGCTTTCCTCTTTGCTTAGTAGAAATTAATTCACATTTATTACAAATAAATATGAAAAAAAAATTTTCTTTTACCAAATTTATTTGAATACTTTGTTCGCCTTATTGAATATAATTAATTTTGACTTACACTTTATAATTTTCATATCATTTTATTGAAATATTCCCCTTCATTTGTCATTGCTTTTAATATTTTTTGCTATTTCCATTTGCAAGTCAAACAAATGCCAACTCTGAACACTTTTCACACGTTTTTCCTGCGAGTCTGGCCACGCCTCTTCCGCCCACCACACAGATTTCGCTTGCAATAAAAAAGAGCTGTCTGACACTTCCGTCGTATATCGGACAATATGTTATCGGAGAGTATTGCGATACACGACAAATTACAGTAATTTTCAATTTTTGGCCAGCGGTTTGCGAATAACTCGCCACAGTTCCGTCCTCAAATGTGGTTGCAACCGGCACTTAAACTGTCACACGTGTGTGTGTGTGTGCGGCTGGCATTGCGGTAATTATAAAGTCATCTTGACATAATCAAAAGTGACAATTACAGCCATTGCACAGGAAGGCAAAGCGAAGAAACCCGCCCCGCATCGAGACTGAAATGGTGCTCTATGATTACTGCAGAAAAGAGTCAATAGTGTTATGTTTAGGATCTATTGGAAGAATGGACAAATGTAATTACAAGTTGGCTAACAAAAGTCACGCGTCATTAGGTAACTCTTCGAAGGGAGAACAGGAAACTGGCAGCTCTGCCTACCAGGTGACAACGATAGGCTAATGATAGTGTGAGAACCGCATTGATCAATCGATCATAGCTTGACTTGTTACCTGTTAAATGTTATGATAAGCCCAGTGGGGAGATGATGAATGAAGACAGCGTAGACAGCTTCCAAGTCGTGACACTAATCCTGACACAGAGAGCGTAAACAGCGACCCCGAAAAAAACAAAAAGAAAAAATAGAAATTGATATGCAAATTTATTTAAGGCTGAACTAAACGGCCTGAGCATAGCGTTAATTTCGATAAGCTGCTGGGCAAACAGTTTGGCAAAGGAGCAAAGAGGGAGACAGATACTTTCTATAATGTAATACCTCAATAATCTCACCGGCACACACACCTCACACACACGCACACACAGAGGCACTGAATGACAGTTATAAATCTCATTAAAAGGTTATTGACTGCATAGAGAGGCACAAGGATTACAGCATGAGACCTGAAGAGAGGGAAGCAAGTCCCTGGCACCAGTTAAATTTTCTTCTTTCTTTTTACGCTTCAATTAATACAAAAGTGTTTAATGGGCAGAGATGTGTGTGCAGGAGGCATGGCTTGGCCTCTTCTTGGACTTGACAACTGACAACTGACAACAAGGCAGCACAAGCATGACAATGACATGCCAAGCGAAGGAGTTGAAGGAGTAACCCTTAACCACAAGCGGCAGCTGGAAAAATAAAGAAATAAGAGAAAAAATAGAAATCTGCTGGTGAGCCTAGCTTGAACAATTTATGCAAATTAAACAGCAGACTAAATTAATTTAGAAAATGTGTCCACCCTCAAGTGGCAGGCATACATCAAAAGGAGCTTAAGCAATTAAGAATGCTTATCAATGGAAGAATGAATAAAAAACAAGAAAGAAAGCTATAATCGACTGTGCTCGACAGTGAAATACCCGCTATACATTTTCGATAAGAGCAACATAGTGCTGTGTTATTCCTAAAATATATTAAATAAATATCAAAATATCAATATACCAAAAATAAAAACTAAATTATGCCTTTTCAATATACCGTAAAATTACTAAGATATACTAAATCGACATAACTAAATATACTAAAATATTACATATACCGTAAAATTGTAAGATATGCTGACTCAATATACCAAAAAATGCTAAAATATATCCTATCAATATAACATACATAAAGATACCTAAAACTTCATTAGTTATACCAATCTACCAGTAAGCTGAGAAAATTCTGTATATCTAGTATTTCATATGGTGGACGGACAGACAAACAGACAGGCAGACATGGCTAAATCATCTCGGTTGTTGAAGTTGATCATGAATACACCTTATGCAGTCAGAGATGCTTCCTTCTGCCTGTTACATAAATTTCCTGTGTGCACATAGTTATAATACCCTTCTTCTCTAAGGGAAGCGGGTGTAAAAAGAGGAAAATTAATATAAAGAGTGCAATGCATTTTCATAGAGTAGATTGAGTTTTAAAGCAATGGCAATATGTTAGATCTTAAAGTTCAATCAAAGACTAAAGCCACAATGAACTCTAAGATTTCAAAGATGCACTTTAGCGATTAAAAACAATGGCAGGGAAGAGGCTCGCTCTGGGTCTCGACCTCAACGTCAAGTAACTGGAACATCAAACATGACCTGCTGCAACTTTTAGAAATGCAAATAAAGCAAAAAGCATCAAACTGAATGCGAGGGATCTGAGCGCATCACGCACTCTACGCAGCATATTTACGCAGCAGTTTCTTTTTTTTGCCTTTTGGATTTGTGTCCTTGCCTCGCGCAACATAATGCGGTCAATGAACTGAGAGAGGCCAAAGGAAGCAGCGAACAAAGCTGCATCGCTGTTGAGCCTAAGAAGGAGGCTGTTGTCAACTGCACAAGCAACTTACATGTTGGTGGGGTTAGCAAAGCTGTGGAGGGCGCTGAAGTGGGGGTTAGGGGAGGGGATGGTACCTCTCTGCCTTTTTATTTTTCTTGCCATTGCAATTGCAATTGCAAAACCTCAACAGCTGCTAAAATGTGCGTAGCTATTGCCATTTCCTTAACCCATCATGAACCTACCCTCGGTGTGTGTGTGTGGCGTTGGCAAAGTGTTAAAAACAAAAGGAGTTCCTCCTCCCCCTCTTCATCCTTCTTCTCCTGCTGCTAAAACTGCGGAGCGAGCAGGAAAATTATCATGTTGCATTTGCGTGCGTTTTATTTGCATTTTTCTGCATTTAAAATGTGTTTTTTAGTCGGTCGGGGTTTTGCACTCGCTTTTCTCCTATGCTGCTCATTGGGTAACATCTGCCGCACACACTTTAACTAAAAATAATTGCACCCACTGTTCTATGCGGCAAAATGTTGCACGCAATGAGATTTCGACAGGCGGTTGGCGGCGCTTAAAATTGCGTAGTTTATTGAGGGGCGTGTGACGCACTCTTAGCTGGAGAGCTGGGGCGTGCCACATAGTGTGGCGGCGGCAATGTGGCAACATGTGGGTACTTATGTAAAATACTTTTTCCAACTACTTACATACGTGTGCTTGAGTTTAATTAAAACATTGCTAATATCAGCTAATTTCTTGCCATTCATTTTGCAACAACAGTCGGGGACTCTTTATCCCAACTCGATCTTAATTATGTGGCGAGTGGCGTAAGAAGTGTCCATAAAATTGTTGTGTGTATTGATATGCATAAAATGACAGATTTATGTTCTAGTTAAGTGTATAAAGAAGGTGTGAAAGCTAAAGTAAAAGTATCGATTTGCAGGTGTGAAAATGTAAAACCAGAACGTTGGCAATAAAATTAGAAATTTACAATTGACAAGAGTGTAGCAGCAATTAATTTAAATAAGAGTTATTAAATGCTTAACAGATTGAAATATCATAAAACATATTAACACATTTACAAACATTACTTTATTCATATTTTAAACACCTATTTTAAAAAGTCAGATAGATCTAATTTTCACAACTACTTTAATGATTAAAAAAAGGAATCATCGCATACAGACCCATTTGTGAACCCTGAATACGTTTCAAATAAAATAAAGAAACTTAAATTACAATTAATTCAATTGAAGAATTCATCAATGCATCAGTAGAATACATTTTTTAATCGTTTTCATCTATCTCGTTTCAAATGCCATTAAATTCTTGTCACTTTCCGCCAATTTTGCATACAATCTGCTCGGAATGGAATCTCTTCAATAAACACAATCAAAAACCAATAAAAACTAAGTCAAAGCCGTGCAGTGGCACGTATCAAATTAACGCTAATTAACAAATATTGTGGGCCAACAGCGGCAATTGAGATCCTGGACTGCTCATAATTTACTTCATTACGATTGCTAATGAAAACAATCAGCGGTAATTCACCGCACAGCACAATGAAATCTACATACAACGGAAAAAAAAGAACAGAAAACATAGAGAGAAACAACTACCCAAAAAAATGGTGAAGCCCGGCAATTAAAGGCGACAACAAACAGCCCCATGACCCAGCAGAGGTCAGGGGGTGGTTAATGACAATGATGCAATGAATGGACAACGAGCCAGAGGCCAGAAATCAAAAGGCAGTCCCGCTGAGAGTAGCTGTTGATTAGATATATACTCTCGGTACAGTTTCGTCCGTGAATTATGACCAACTGAGCTTGGCTGAGGGGTTGCTTTTAGCCAGGGCAGACTGTCTAGAGTGTCGAGTGTGTTGAGGGCACACCTGAAAGCCATAACCTGTCTATGGCTTTCTTTTTGGACTGTACACGCACAAAAGATACATTTTAATGGCCATAGATATGTGCATGAACAGTTATACATAACAATAATTTGGTAATTGCCAGACAATCGTAACATTTGTGTATCATAACTTGAACTCCCTTTCGAGGACGATGCGTTCCTTGCGTGCTCTTTTCAATTTTAGGGCAAGTTTCGAAGTCTCTCGAAATGCGGGCGTGGGTGATTTAGTTTACTTTTTTTGTTCAGTGGGGGAGTTCGTGTTATCGATATTCGGATTCATGACAAGTGGCCAACTGTTTTTATGTTTCCATGCATGGCAATTACAGCAAATTTTGTAAGATTATGAATGATGTTTTGAGGTCAGCACGAAACACGTGCAAAGTAAAGAAAATATGTATCTTCAATTCGCTCTGCTGCTTGACCCATTCATTAAGGCTAACGAATAAGTAAAGACAACTTCTTCCCATTCCCACCAGCATTTAGCACGCTTTAGCTAGAAATTCGCACAGAAATTAGCAGTGAACTCAAATTAAATGCAGTTTAACTTGCATTAGCACAGCGCGACATTTCATCAAGATCGGGCTGATTGAGATGCGAGTTTGCCTCGCACGCGCAATTAAACAGAAGAGGCAAACGCGCAGGCAGAGAGTGTGACAAATTTGGATTGTCAAGGACCGGCGATGCTGCTGCTATTGCACACAGAAACCAATGAAGCGGCAAAACATGAGAGCAAATCACAGATCGAGATACTGAGATACAGATACGTACACTGAATGCAGATAAAACGGGGCGTGAGAACGTCGAAGCGAAACGCGATTGAAGTGAGTAATTAACGCTGCATGCGGCAGCTAGACAGTCGGCTAGATTGCGTCTAGGGTCCTTTTTTTTTTGGACACGTTGACGTTGATGGCAATGGCAATGGCAACAGCAACGGCAACGGTGACTGTGACATATGCGGGTCGTCTCGTGACTCAGAGACAAGCCGAGGCAAGCACCGGTGAAGCAACTCTTAGGGCAAAGGGTGCGTCAATTTACATGCTGCTCGTCCAATTTTTTAATTGTTGCAACACGCACAATCCTGAAATACACTTTGTTTTGGTTTGCCTTTTCGTCGTGTGAATTCAAGAGGATGCAAAGAGCACCCACCACCACCAGCAACAGCAACAACAGAAACAACATCAACAACATCGTCACACCACCAAATTAACATCAAATGAACTTATCGCTCGCAACTATTTTACGGCGCTTTCCCAAGTGGTTTCTCGTGTTGCGCGTTATCGCGACTCGAGAGTGCAACACGTGACGACTGTACCAAAAACTCGAGAACTCCCTCACACCCCCCTCTCGAGACGAGGGCGAGGGCTGTTTGTTGTCAGTTGACATATTGTCAACCAGCGTCGACTATCAACAATTACACGTGTCCCTGTCCCTGTGACCGCAGTTTGCCTTGCTGACAAAATTTGCATATTTTTCTAATTAATCGCACGAAATTTTCATCTAATTTTGTACACTGATAAAATGTTGTTAGTATAATTAATAATCGTCGCGTGCTCACACCCTGACACCCCGAAAGCAACGCTAACATATTTCAGTAAAAGATTCAAGTTTGATGATGTGAGAGTATTTTTTCAATTTGCTTGCATCCGGATTAGCATTAGCTGAAAATCTAAAGGCCGTTGATCCGACTGTCACATTGCATTATTTATTAATTAGATGCCCACAAAACGCTGTTGCACTTCATTCTAGGTAAACAATTGTGTCTGTGTGTAAATCGATCGATCACTGCTCTACCCATTTTCACACCTAACATCTCGAGTAGAAGAACGAACAAATGAAAAATAACAAGCAGGTGACCAGGTGCTCGACTGCTTCTGGCTCTTGATGACTAGGTGCCAGGTGTTTCGTTCGTTTCGCCTCGAAATGAGGTTAAGTCATCAATAAAAACTGTGCATGGTATACAAATGAGTCACCGAGGCGCAGTTTGTGTGTGTGCGCCAGTTTTCTCACAGTACTTAGAAGGAGACTCCCAAGTAATTGGACAAAGTTTACACAACCTCATTCAAAATAGTTGTTGGCTTGGGGGAAGAAAGCATTAGAAAGTTCCCACAGCGATGAGAGAGTTATTCGAGGGATAGAGGAAGCTGCTTTACCTATTTTCAAGTGATATCACAGTTTTGGGGAATTCCTGCTGCACTTTTAATGATTTACAATAACAAAGCCAAAACGCTGCACAAAAGATACATTTGCAGCAGGTGATTGAGGGTGCGGATTACGGCGAGACCGAGGAGGAGACCGGGAAGCGAGGGTAGCGATTTCAATTAAAAGTGACACAAAAATGCGTTGACAAAGGCTCAATGCATTTGGCTCAAAACATATTGGGAAACAATTTCAAATTGCATCTATGTATGTCATGGGAAAGTTGTGGGACTCCCTCTTCTTCGTCTTCCTCTCTCGCTCATGAGTTGCTCTCCAAAAACTGCGACGCACTTCACAATTTTTGTTAAACACACTTGACAAGACTCGAGGAACCAGGAACCAGGAGAGCTCAGCTCAGCCACCCTAAAAAATATGCGAGATGTGTTTTGTAAGTAAAGCCCTCAAGTGTGTTTTATTCATTCAAAAGTTTGCAGGTGTGCCTGCCCTCAGTGTGTTCGATACATTTTTTGTTGCTTTATCCTTGAACCAAAACACAGGACACTCCTGGCTTCTTCAGCTTGTCGCTCCTGCTGTTTTTCTGTTACTGATTCTCTGGCTGTGGAATGCCAATACACTTATCGTCGACCAAGCGGGTCATGCAAATATGCTCAAGTGCGCTGTAGGGAGTTTAAACACAATAAACAACTAAAGTGAGCGACTGGATTCGAGGGTTAAAACATCGCACGGTGCACAGTGGGAACAGATTGGGAAACTAGCAAACTAAAGATTTCTAAACAACGTTTCTAAATATTTGTGCATGTAGATTAAGCGAATAAGCAAATATTCCATGAATCGATTTTTCATTGAGGTATTAGGCAATTTTATTCATAATTTCGACAGCTCAATAAAAACATTCCAATTTTGATATTATTTTATGAATATTATTTATTAATATTTGGTTAATAATTTCAATAAAATCATTCGAGTTTACTAATAATTTAGTTTAGACCTAACAATAAATTAAAGTATTAAAAGCAATTTGTTTAAGTTTAAGCTCTGTTGATTTTAAAGTAATGTTTTAATAGTAACTGTAAAAATTATTATAATCAAAGCATTCAAAATTTGATTTAAATTTTATATATTTACTAATTTAAAAAGGTGATTTTCAATTAAAATCATAAAAAATCTTAAATTTGAATTCCTAAAAATGCTATTAACTAAAATGTCACTATAAGTACTATTAAGTTTGCATTTAATATCTAGAAATTCCTTTATTTTATATAATAAAACTTTTTGACTACTGTGCAACCGAGCCAAGAAGTTATGAGTCATGGCCCAGGGTGTAGCAAGTACAACACCAACAAGTAGAAGAAGAACAACAACAAATGCTTTGGGGCACAAAACTTTGCTTATGCATTACACATTTATTAAACATTAAGCGCTCACTTGATTTAAGGGTTGGGCGATTGGAAAATGAACATGGACAGGGCAAGGGATAAGGACTCGATCGGCACGTTGATGTGCTTCATGATGACTATTGAACTTTAAAACATGATGAAGTGGTCGTAGCACAAGACGCTGATTGCGATTGTGGAACAAAAAGAAGAATAGGAATAGGGAATATGAACAGGGAAAAGAGAACAAACAGTATTGCGACGTAGCTGAAGCTAACCGAATGCACCCTCGAACTAATCACAAAGTGCATTTTATGCTCGCGGCAGTTGGTAAACAGAAACAAAAGTCCAGCTTGAAGTCCATGCATACAATTTGAGCATTAGATGAAGTCTTGAATGAATGTCTTGGTTCCTTAGCCTGCCACAAACTCAACCCTGTGCTGTGCTGCACATTTTTATGCACATTTCAACTTTACTCAGTTCACAGCAGTTTTCAGTTTTCTTTTCTTTTTTCTCGAGCTCTGAAGCACCAGCAAATACTACAAATAATCATAATAATAAAATGCCAAGTTGTACATTTTACTCCCTTCTATGCACCATCTTTAACTCCAACTCCAACTCTAACTCTCCACAGCTCTTCTCTCGTGCCGATTCGTTTGATGAGTCATTTTGCTGTGCTGACGTCTGTTTTGCGTTTGGGTTTGGGTTTGAGCTCGAGTTCTAGAGTCAGGGGCAGAAAGGGGTTAATGCACTGCCCTCTTCTGGCGTTGCCCACAACACGCTGCTTGCAAGTCCTTGGCAATAAATATAAAAATCTTTTGCTGTTTATTATTCCTGTTGTTGCTGCTTTTGTGTGTTTTGTGTTTCTTGCAGTTCTCAGCTTGCATTTCTCAACTGATTTAGAGCCGCTTTGGAATTGTCAGAGTTTGTTTTGAGTACACAAGCAGCAATACATTGCCTAAGTAGACACTCGGCAAAGATACTGAGAATTTATATGTTGTTGCTGGAGGTAAAAGTAATTCATCCAATGATTGCATTTAATTTACGGAATTTATAATGGCCTTCTACTCGAAGCGGTTTTATTATCGCTTTATCTGCTCATTTATTATACAACTTCGAACATGGTGTTTTGATTCATAATTGCATTTAATTTTGTTAATTTATTGTGGTTACATTCACTATGATATTTTTTAAATTCTATACTATAATTTATATTAGCTTTTTAGATTAATGTCATCGTTTAGTTGCCAACACTTTTAAATATATAATGGCAATAATTTATTTTATAAAACAATTATAAAATAAAGAAATGTCATTCTAATCGAAAATGTTTGCTTATGCATCTTATCTGCTCATTTATTATACAAATTGTCATCTGGTCAGATGCCAACTAATATATTGATTACTGTACTATAATTTTTTTCGCATTCCTTGGTTAATAATGACATCGTTAAAATGTGAATACTTTAAGTTTAATTTCAAAATAGATATAGCTTGCCTATTTATGATATTTTTAATAATAAGTTATAATAAGTCTTATAACTAATCAAAAAAAGATTGCGTATAGTTTCAGCATTTTATCTACACACTTCCCATAAAAATTGTAACCTGGTCACACTGCCCTGTCGCCAGTTGGCCACTTTTGACCCTCGTGGCTATTAAAAAACAAATTTCGCCCCGCCCTCTCAATAATCTAATGCTTCAAGTACTCACAATGGACCACTTAGCAACTAGGAACAGCAATGGTCATAATCATAAGAACACGCAATTTTATGGCCTACTATATAAAGGTAAGGGGAGGAAGAGAGAAATACGAGAAGAGTGCTGCGATTACAAACGATTTGAATAAATTTGCAATAAAAAGTGAATTCTATTTTTGTATCAATTGTGGCGCGACAATAAAACAATTTTGTATGCCACGAAATACAAGAGATGATTGCCGATGAGGATGAAGATGGGGGCATTAACAGGGCAATTGTCCAGCTGTAGCTTAAAGATTGTTGCCTGTGCAACATTGTGCCAGAATGTGGCTGCCACAAAGCAGAGCAGAGCAGCGGAATACTCGCAACAGCAGCTACAACAGCGCCAGCAGCCATTACAAGTGTCAAAACAGCAATTTATTGTTTGTAATCATGTGTATCTATAATTGCACTTAGTGTGAGTCTGAAAGTGTGTGTGTATTGGGTGTGTGTGTGTGTGTGTTCGAGTGCGAAAAGCAGTTAATCAAATAAATATGGCGACGTCGGGCGCTTGGCGCTTATTATTTTGGCACAGCAGCGGCTGCTGCGATAACATGGCCGAGCAAACTTGCAACTTGCGCCTTTGATTTACTGAATGCTGTAAGCATTGTCTTCACACTTTGTCGTCCCACCCTACGTATACTTAATGTATATCTATTGCCATATCTATAGATGTGTTTTTGTCGTCGCACAACCAAAGCTGAAAACCGCAAAGTCATAAAATTACTTTCGCGCATTATAAATTTATAGTTTGCTTTGGTTTTTAGGTTTTAACTCCAAGAGTTGAAGTTGGGGGAATATTTCTCAGTTAATTTTACACGCTCAAGCGTAAAAATTTATTATGCTTATGGCTGAAATGTATCTAAAATGATTGCGGAATGGGAAGCCAGCCAAAACAGCAGATGCTACTGCTTTTGCTGTCCGTCGCGGACATAAGTCATTTATATTGTAACATTTTGTACGCGATTGGCGTTTCTTAGGACTTCGAAACCAGATGGATGCTGAGTAAATGTTTTGTCTTGTCTTGTGAACTTTTGGCCAAAGGTTAAATGGCGTCTTAAACAACTTTGACAACTGACTTGTGGTCGCGCTTTAATGAAATGGAAGAACTTCTAAATGCTATGATTTAGGGTTAACTTCCTTAAAGAGCAAGTGGCGAGATATAAGGAAAAGGGTTAAAAGGAGCACAGAATTTGATGCCAAGCTTTGCTTCAATGACACTGCGTAATTATGGTAATCATTACATAACAAAATGTTTTGTACTATCAGGCAAATTTAACGACAAAATAAGTAGAAGGTGTCCGCAGTTGATAAGAGTTGGTTTTTGAACTTTTCAAAAGTAAATAGGTATAAAGAGTAAGAAAGCTGCAGTCGAGTTGCCCATTTTCAATAAAATCAATAAAGTCAGATATTATTCTTAACATATACCAAATTAATATCGAAAATAATAAAATATACTGAATGCTATATTAAATATATCACTGTAATACAACATTAATAATATACCATAGAATATAATATATACCAGAAAATCAACCGAAGCTATAAAGAGCTGACAGCAGCAGCTTCTTGTTTTATATGAAATGAAATTATTGTATATTAATATATAACATACATATATAAAATTTTTCAATAATGAAAATTCAAATTCCACAAATCATCATAATATTTAATGATTATTTACTGTAATAGTATTTATACTACATTTAACATAGAATTAAACAAATTCAAAAAAAAACTTAAAAACCTTTCAATAAAACAAAACTATTTTAATACCGATTTCCTACTGTTTAAATACGTTTACATTTCCATTATATTCTTTTAAAGCGCCAACATCTCACATTTCAGCTTAAACACTTGCAATGCGCTAATTAAATGTTCACAAATCCACAAGTAAATCAATATCCTGGACACAGCGAACAAGTCCTTGAAATGCTAACGCGTTTTGTTCGCTGTGGCATTTTGTGTTCACTTGCGTTGCGTTGCGTTTCGCCTTGACTTTGACACCCCTCATGGTGGCAAACGATGCGCGTTATCCAGCATTGTCCTTGGCTTCTTGCTACGCTCCCTTCGGCAAAATGCCAAGGACAGGATTACACGTCAATCGAAACCAAGGACAGCCAAAGTGGGTGTGTGTGTATTGGGGAACACTTCGCAGCTATTGCATGAATCGCGTCTTTAGACACTACTTAAAAATATTTTTATGCAAATTTTTTGTTGAGCGCAATTATTGTCGATGCTGCTGACGGCAACTGTTTGGCTGCATAATTGCAACCATAAATTCTCAACGGCCTCAACTTGAACTTGACTGCGGTCGTGTCATTAGAACTGACGCCGCCTATTTGAGATTTCCTTTTTTGTATTTCTACGATTTTCCCCCCATGCTCTGTGTTTAATGTTTTTAATTTTTCCGTATCATTGCATTTTTTTTTCCTCCCGTCACCGCGACGCACTTGACACGGCGCAAAGACGAAGGTGGCTAAGAGGAAAGTGGATAAAGAGAAGGAGGAGGAGAGGGAGGTTGGCCTGTGGACCGCCCTTCAATTTCCATTACATTTGCAGCTGTAGCCAAAGCTGTTGCCGTAGCTGTTGCTATCGATGTCCTTTTGTGTGCTCTGTCATCTATTTGGGGTCCTTTCTCTTTTTCTGTTTTTTTTTATTTGTAAGATTTGAAATTTATGCAAAGTACTCGTCGTCGACATCGTCGTCGACTCAACTCAGCCGCACTCAGCGCAAATAATGAGCAAGCCCGCATTTCCTGCCACGTTTACAATTTCAGTATCTGTATCTGCAACTGTATTTGTATCTGTATCTTTTGAGTGTGTTCGCACTTGGAGTGAGTGCAAGTGAAGTATCGTCTACGACAACTTGATGTATCTTTTAACATTGCCATTGCACTTTGCAAAATGGCAAAAGTTGAAGCTGATTTGAAACAGTCTCCGGAGTAGGATTGTTCTTCGAAGTATCTGCAGCTCTATTAACTAACGATATTTTAGTATTTAGTTCACATGCAATGCAAACACAAAAGAATTCGAAATGCAAGAAAAACATGCAAAGAAATGCTGATTTTTCTGTCTACTCCCGCCGGAGAAGCAGCAGCAGCTGCAAGCTAGTTTATTATTTTAATTTTGGCCAAAGAACCTGAGTAGAGAATTGGATACAAGCTCTTTAGCCAGCTTCTTCTAATTTTCCTTTTTGGGAGCTTCGCATTTATTTTGTTAGCATTTGAAAAGCATTTCCTTCCTGTGTTGGCGCAATAAAACTTTTGTCGGGCCAAGAACTGCAATAAAAGAAAACTTATCTGCTGCTGCGGTTGCAGCATCCCTCACCACAGAGGCCACAAAAATGCAGTCGCCAGAAGGAAAAGAAAAGCAAACTTTATGCCAGCTGATAAATTGTGCTGCTTCGGACTTGATAAAAAGGAAAACCCGGCAAAACAGCAGCCGCTGTCTTTTCGGGTTAAGACATTCAATTCGAATAATTTTCAGCAAACTTTGCTCAAAGAGCCGAGACGCCAAACGGACTCTCGATTTGTTTTTTCTCTCCAAGTGTGTGTTTGGAATGTATTGTGTGGGTGGTTTGGGAGGGATTTGGGAGGGGTTGCAACTGCCCCCAGCGACCACCGCATAAATTGCATTTAATTGCTTTGGCATCTTCCTTTTTCTTAAGATTTATGCGCACATGCTTCGCTTCGTTTCTCTCTCTCGTTTTCTTCTGCGCTATTTATTTGCAATGATAAAATTTTTATTAAAACAAAAGCCGCATAAATTTTGCAGCTGCCTCATCGCCTGCTGTGCATTTTTATACTCGCATCGCTCCCATAAGATATTTCTCTCTATATATAGTATATATGGCATAATTAGATTTGATGCCCCGTGGTCTAAGTGGTTCAGTGGTCAGTGGTCAGTGGTCAGCAGTTGTTTCTTCGTTTCACACTTGGTAATCCGCTTTAGCATTGACCATTTTATGACTTAATACGTTTTATTCGCATTCACATTCACATTCCTTCCGCAAGACAGACGCAAGCACATATAAATCTTCGACCCCCGAAGCTCTATCATCACCAATTCAAATTGTCTGTTCCCGCTCCCGCTTCTTCCGCTTGACCAGATCCGCTTGTCCGGATCTTTGGTGACATTTGTTGCTCCATTGTCTTGCACTTGGTTTATTATTGACCAGCTTTGCTAGCATTATTATTACTCGCACACAATCCTGACAGTTGGCTATTGATTTATTAGCTGCTCTCGCATATTCAGCTCAGCATTTGTGGTCGCTTTTCCCTTCCCCGCCCCAGCTTAGTATCAATAGACAGTAACGTTGCCTTTCTTTGACCTCAACTACTTTGCCAACTCAGCTTGCAATTGAAATGTGGAATCAACTCTATAAATATCAAGCTGGAATTCAAATTAAAGAGAGACCTGCAAAAATGCTCGACAAAAGTTGCAACTGGGAAACAGACGCCAACGCAGTTAAAAGCAACAATAAAAACCGTTTGCAATGTTTGAGATAAAAATTAAAAGACGACGTCATTTAGCAACCGAAATGCGACTCCCAATCCGAGTCCCAAAGGATCTGCTAGTCACGTGTGTGTGAGTGTCTGTGTCTGTCGTCTGTAAATAGCACACAAAATAGCCATTAAAACCTGCACAACACCCTCCGAGATGATGTTGTCCAGCCGGTACACTGAGGTGTGCTTTCTGGCTCGAGACTCCAGTCTCCACACAGCTAACCAACTGATTTCGCTTAATTTTATTTGCACGGCTTGCCGGCAAAATGTAACTTTTATTGTTTTCGGTTTCGGTTTTGGACTTTGGTTTTATTTGGCTTCTATATATACTAACTTCATTGCGCAAAATGCCTGCGAGGGTTTGTCTCTGTCCCGGTGTCATAAATTCGATTGGTGTAGCATAATTTAAGGCGGTTGGCGTTGATGTTTGTCCTGATTAGATTGAGAGCTGGAACTGTGCGCATTTTAATTGTTTGGCTCAACATCAACGTCACCTCATCAGCAGCATTTACACGTAATGGCTGACTTTCTGTGTGTGGGGGGGGGGGGGGGGGGGGGGGTAGCTGGAAATGAAATCCTCGACTGGACGCCATTAACTTGGCGTTTAATTGTGCGCACTTTTATGACGAGTGCTCTGCGAGCTCTAAGCCAGCGCTCATGTGGCAAACGTTGAGCCTTATCTTATAGCTTTTAGTTTGGAGCCTTTATGAAGCTGTAAAGCGAAGCAAACAGCACACCTTTTTGGCGAGATAAGAAAAGCAATTTCCAACAGCTTGAACGCTAAGGAAAGTTTTGGTGCCAGTTGAAGAATTATTCAGTTAAAGTATCTCTATAACTTGGCATGTAAAATATTTTATTAAAGACTGTTTTAATTTCATATTTCAATTATAGTTGCGCCATAACTTGGCACAACTGCAGTTAAATCATAAGCCAACCCAACCCACTTAGAGGCCAGAAACCTGTCCATGGCCAGGGCGAATGGAAGAGAGAGAATAACGTGACCAGCAAAGCAATGCACAGATTTTGTATACATTTCCATTCTGGGTTAACAAAAGGAGCCGCGCACTTTTATGACGGCGACATGCAACAAAATTGAATTTTATGAATGCCTCTTTGGGTATTTATGAATTGTATTCGTATTCATCGTTACACTAGAGAAAAAAAAGCTCGAAGGGTGCGCAAACAACACTGATGTCAAGTAAGATTCAGATTCAGATTCTACTTCAATGAAATTGAACATGACAACTGTAATGAAACTTGTTTTGAAAGCTGTGGGAAATCAGGCAATGTCACAGTGGAGCAGAGAGATTGAGAGTCGCTCTGAAAAAAAAAGTAATTAGTTTGAATAACGAAAAAAGTTTATGTGTGTATTTTTAATGGTTACTATAATAGTAATTTACTTAATATAGTTAAAACTTTATAATGCCAAGTAATAGCTCACAATATTATTATTAAAAATAATAATTATTATTAAAAAATTAGAAAATATTTTAATATAGTAGAATATATGTTATTTACTTATTTGTACATATTTTAAAATTATTTCCCATCTTCCATTTATAGTCCATCCATATTTTCAAACCTAAAACGGTAATTAAAAATTTAACGTTATTATCTACGGGACAAAAATATATGATGTTGAAAATTATTAAGATTTATAATAATATAAATAAAATAAATTATATATTGTATTCATAAAAAGTTAAAGATTATTGATTAATTAAGTCTCAAGAGAAGCATAAACAAGTAGGAAAGCAAGAAATATAGGGTTGGAGATGCCTCCTTCTGCCTCTTACACACATTTCGTGGAGGCACAAAGTTACAATACCCTTCCATATGGGTAGCGGGTATAAAAAATAAAATTGTAAAAAATTTAGATATTAGTTGTAGTATTTAAAATAATAAGGTATAACGCAATCTAAATTAGAACATTTCAATCGGCTTTGACCACTGTGCCCTCGCTTCTCACAAGCATGGGCGGCTATTAAAAACGTCAAACGGCGACAACATCTTTTCAATTCAGTTGAAAAGCTCCTCCTTCAGCCATCCGCCTCAAAAAAAAACCTTCACTAGTAATTTCGTGCATTTAACTGCAAAGCAAACAATCGTAAGAAATGCTTTTATACATCGCAATGCATAGAATATAATCCATATAAAAATGTTTAAGACCTTTTTGACTAACGCTCGAAATTAATTTCGCTAACAATCGCCGTCGCGTTTCGGGAGGAGCATTAAAATTAAAAGGGGGGTTCAAAGCCGTCCCCAGGCATACAACACACGCACCGCACCGCATCGCACTCCAAAGCTCAATGAAGCGCTTAACCATTAAAATCAATCAAAGCAAATTTATTAGGCAACATTGTAGACGATTTTTATTGAACTAGAGAGTGAGAGAAGTAGCCATAAAAAGTGCCAGAATGAATGCAAAAGGGCAATGAAAAATCAAATCAGCCAAAAACGATCCAAAAATTATGACCGGACAGTCAAAAGATAAACCCCTTGAAACTGTAGACGCAGACAATTTGAGAACTTCCCTATTATTGGCAAGTTCAGTGGTCATCTCGAATTTTTATGTAGTTTGTTTCAATTGTTTGGTTTTTTTTTGGATTGAACATAATATTTTTTAGTGCTGGTAATTAAAATTCATTTGTCATACTTTGTTGCTCCGCTCAGACAATGGTCGCCTTTTGTCGCACTTCTTAGCAGTATTATTGGAATATTAAAATCAATTTAGCATAAATTTAAGTCAACATTTTATGAGCCATCGGCAACATTGTTGTCACAAAGTTCTTTCGAAATAGTTTAGAATATCAATTGCACAAATGAAGCGTAAAACCCTCTCACCAGTTTTCTATCTTGACGAACTTCTGTCATTGCCAACAAAAAAAAAAGCGGAAATGATTTCGCATATCATTTCGAGTTGATAAATTTCACGGGACACGCCCTTCGGCGCAAAAGGGCAACCCTCGTTCTGTGGCAAGCATGATTTTAATAATTTTAATGGTTTTGGCAATTTACAATTTTTGATAAATTCCTTTTTTTTGCATAGCGGCAGCTTAAGCGTCCAAAGAGTTAATTTGATTGCAAAATGTTTGCATTTTATTTTCTTCTTTTTTTTTTTGCATGTCAACTGCGTGAGGTGGAGACGCAGGCAGACAGTCGCCGGGTGCGCGTAATCAATCATTTTATCAATGCGCTTGTGAAAATGGCAACAATTCCTCATCCTCACTTTCGGTCTCATCCTCATCCGCTTGCAATGTCGTCCCGTAATCAGCAAATTGTTTGCCCAGATCGTGACTTTGCCAAAACAAATTTGCATATTTTTGTTATTTTTCTGCAAGTTGCGCGCAGTTGGCGCTAATGAATCGCGCAAGCGGGTTCAAAATAGTTGACAACAAAAAAGTATGAGTAAAAAGAAAAATTACCAATATCAACATGAAATGTTTGGCGACATTGGTAGCCAAGTTGAGCAGCAAAAGTTGGCAAATCAATTGTTAACTTTGTATGGAGTTCATTACAGATAAATGGGATTTACTTTTTAATAAAAAACATTTGCAAATTGAAAGATTTATTTTGCTGCATTTGCTTTTCAAGAGCTTTACTCAGCTAAGGGCAAATTGCGCAATTTGTTTTTCATAAATTTGCAAGTTAATTTAAGTTTAAGAAACAACATTCATTTAAAATTTATAGAAAGGGTTCATAAGATATTAATGTTGTAATTGAGCTTCAAAAAAGTTGAGTTTTTATTTAAAACGAGTCGACAAAAGCTTAAAGATATACTTTTCTGCAAAGTCATAAAACAAATCTATCTAATACAACAAACGAGAAGATTAAAAATTTTTTTTTTAATTTGCTTTTGAAGCAAATTTTAGAATTGAAACAAAATAATTGGGCTTCAAAAAATCAGAGAAAACACTCTTAATTTAAATGGGTTTGCATAATTCCTAAATATATTTTTAAATATAATTTCACTAAGCAGGTATAAATTTCAATAAAAAAGAGTTTTTACAATTTATAAATAGTTGTTATGAAAAATTTCACTAAAGAAGTTTTTTTGTTGAATCCTGTTTAACAGCTCGTAATTAAGCAGCGAGTATCTGCCTATTCATTGCCAAGTTTCATTCACCTTTTTTCTGCGCTGTTTTTGGCCATAACATGACGGACAACAAACAGGAGAGCCAAGTGGAGCCAGGAGGAGTCAGGCATTAATGATGGCACACGCCAGTGCCAAGTTGAAGTCTGACGTGGTAGCCAAAACGCAATGATTAATGAGTGAATTATGCGCGAATAAACAGCGAAACAAGTTCAAAAAGGCAACTGACGCCTCCATCGTTCCCTCTGCTCCTGTCTACGTATTCAAAGTTCTCTTTGTCTGGGCGCTTGTCCTCAGTTGGTGGGTTGCTTCGTAGGTTGGTTGGTAACATGCCGGCAGCGTATTACCCAGCAACAGACGGCGGCGCGTACGTTGTTCAAATGATTATGCACAGAAATGTGTACAATTTTTTTTTGATATGCACTTGCTCGTCTAGTATTTGAGTTGTATTTTAACAACAACAAAAAGCGAGGAAGTTATTCGCTACAACTACGATACCTTTTGACGTGCAACACGCGGCGTATGCGCAACGTTGGCCATAAATCTTGAATCCGTTTGGGCTACAGTATGCAAACAGCTGCTGTCATTCGCTAAAGGCAAAGTTCTCATCTTTTATTTATTTTAGATTTTTAATAATCATTTCCTTTAGCTTTATTCTTTTTTTTTATTTTGAGCTTTTTTGTTTGTTATTTTTTCACTTTGCTGTTTTGCATTTTGTTTCATGTTTCAGTTGTCTGCTTGTTGTATTTGTACTTATATTTCTTTCTTTTTTTTTGTAGCCGTGCGCATTTTAATGAATTTGTTGTTAATATGTGTGTGATATATTTGCAGGCTCCACTGGCCACATGGCGCGGCCATTCTCCACGCTCTTCTGCGACGCGACTCTTTTGTTGCTGACATTTGCCGGTTGCCAGTTGCCAGTTGCCGTTGCTTTTGCGAAATTTGCGCATCGCTGCTAATTAAAAATTGTGTCTATTTGCATATTTGTAGCAAGAATCTCTCGCTTGTCGCCCCCACTTCACACTGCCACGCCCCGTTTAAGCGCCTGCATTTGAGTTCGGACAGCGCCCGTTTGTTTGTTGTCTGTTGCAAGGTCCTTAAAAATGTTTTCTGCCCCCCTCTTCAAGGGTTTTCTCAAAAATTTGCTGCGCTTGTCCTTTGCCTTTTGTATTGGTCTCTCACCCTGACCAAAAAAAGGGACTCGAAGAGTATTGTAACTGTTTACCAATGCGTCACTCCAACCCTCGATTTAATTAGCTATAACTTTAATGAGAGCATTGAAAAACGCAACTCATTTGATCGCAGTCGACCAACTAACTAACTAATAAGTCAAAAGGCCACTGCACCTGAGACTGAACCTGAACCTGAACCCTGCCTGGACTTCACTTGCCTCTCTAATGACCTCTTTGATTAGCTGCCCCCTGGAGGCACTTGTATGTAACATGATGTCAACGCCTCGCTTAATAGTGCCGTTAGTTTTCGGCGCGCCTGTCAATAATAATGAAAACAGCTGCCATGTCCTTTCGCCCACCTGTGCGGCCGAAAACTTTTTGGTCCTGGCAACTGTCAGTTTGACAATTTACGTTTAATTTACAGTTGCGGTCAGTTTGGTTTTGCTTTGCTAAAGTCAAGTGGCTGGGGTCACTTTTAGATTAGTTTTTCCATATCAAAAACAGTTCAGAGAGAGAGTTGAAAGTGCAGCCAACAATTACACACAGCATGTGTTGCGTGTATGTGTGTGTGTGTAATTAGCGTGTTTTATGGCTGTGTTCTCAACTCCTTGGGGTGCAATTAGGCGACAGTTCAAGTGTTCTTTTCAATTGGTCTCTGGGAGTTTGCCACACAAACCGCAAACATAACTGAATTTAATAATATAAACCAACTTGCACGTGCTTCATGTTCTGATTGTACTCAAATCAACACCATTTTATCACTTAAGACAATCTGAAAAAGTCATTAAATTCGCTAAGATTATAAATGACTCCAATATATAATAATAAATAATAATATTATCAAAATAACTGTGTGTAGATTCATATTTCTCAAATTAAATCAAAGAGAAATAAAGATAAAAATAGTTCAATTGTTAATATTTACTTTCAGAAATATCATATAAGCAATAATCTGCATATGTATTAATTTAAACTTATTAAATATTAAAATTTAAATGAAGAAACAAATAAAAATACAATTAAGTATAAAAAGAATTAATAATATTTAAAGATAATAAACAAAATAAATAAAATAATTTCAATCAGTCAATCAGCGCTTAGAGTTTTGAATAAATTCAGAAATACAAAATACACAAATATTTAAAGGGAAGTCATAATTCTTGCGAGTTCAGTACGGAAACACAGACACTGTTAATCATTTTATTAACATGTGCGGCTAATCGGCTTAAAAATGAACCAGGCAACCAACGAGGAAGAAAAAAAAGCAGCAAAGAAATTTTATACGTATGCGTTTAAGGACAGACGTATAAAAGACCAATGACGTAGCAATATTTAAAACTCAAACATATTCAAATCCGAGTTTATGGGCAAGGCAAATAAACCAAAATGCTCGGCACAGAGCAGAGTATGTAAAAGTAGAAGTAGAGTCAAGTGGAGTCACTGAAAGAGAGGACCATTGAGGACACCCGTCGCCGTGGGACTCATAATAATAATTAAGCCGATAACACTCGCAGATTTTGCACTTGTTGTTGGTTGGTATATGCATAGAAGTAAGGACGGCGACTTTTGCGGTGTTAATGATAGTGCGGGGTGGCATATAAAAAATGTCTGGCAGCGCAAGCAAATGTTTAATTGTTACACATATGCAAACAATAAGCAAAAGGGGCCAACAACCCTCAACACCAAAAGGAAGGAAAAAAACAAAACCTAATGCGCTTATTGCGGGCCAACAGACAAGATCATAACAAAAATTGCACGTGCAACGACAGCCCAAAAAAGTCTATTTTGTCTGACTTGGCATTTTTAGTTAGTTTTTGAGTGTGGGGGTAGTTTTAGTACTTTCTACTGTTTAAACCCCCCACGATTCTTGTTTAGTGTCGACACTTTTGGGTGGGTTTTTCTCTTCAGAGTAAAAGGTATATTTAAATGTAACAGATGTTAACATGAGGGATGCTAATCATCATCATCATCATTCAGGCTGCGTGTGAGTTCAAGTACAAAAAATAATGTTGTATCATGGCAATAAATAGTGCGATTATGTATCATTTTTTTGGGAGTAAGAAGATCATTGAATAAAAGTTCATTATGCTCACAATTTATCAATAAATATAATAACAAAGTTCTGCCATTAGCAGTTGCCGCATTTGCCAAAGCTTTTTTCCATTATCTTATCAGTTCGTAGGCGATCAAAATTAGGCGCCATTAACACATCCTTTTACCCCGCAGCTAGAAACAAAAGGCCTAAACAATAGGCGCTAATGTCGCTCAATTAATAATCAAACATTCTAATAGCAACCGTCCTGCACTTTGCGCTAATATTTCCTGCCCGCAGTCTGATAAAGATCTGTTAAAAAAAGCAAGGATTGCTCATACACGGCAAAGCGGAAGCGTTCATTAGCTTGGTTTGTACAAATACAGAAAAAAAATACATCATTGTGTCAGGGGAAATGAATCCTTTTTGTATCGAAGTCTCTCTTTCTAATATTTCACTTTCAACATTTACGCGTCGCTGCACCTGTCCAAGGGAGTCGCAGTTGAGCGGTCTTTTGTGGTCAGAGAGACAGAGAGAGAGACGCCCACGCCAATTTGCCGGCGTTATCTGGTCACTTGTTTGTTGGCTTTCTGGTTAAAAGTCGGGGCAAACACAAACGCTGACATGACATTCCATTAGCACACAATTTATCAAAGAAAACAGCAGAGCAACCTGAAGGCCTCGGTCACTACTTCCTTGAGGCCGCCGCACTTGTTACCTCACCTGGGGTGATCTTATCGACTTTGAGGCGCGGGGCGCTTCCTTCTGGGAAATACCCCTCGCTCATAATGCTGGGCAATTAGTCAAACTCACTGACATTAATGTGCGCACTTTTGTGCATTTTGTTGCCCGAAAATGTTTCCACACTGGTCACGTCACCTATTTTGCAGCTCAACGCCTTCAGTTTTGGGTTTTGGGTTCTTATTTTACGTTTTTTAAATTTATGCAACCGATCGCGGCAGGTTGATAAATTTTAATGCTCTTCGCACCCTCCCCGTGAAGTTCTTTTTGGGCCAGTTAGTATGCTAATATCAACGCCTTTAGCTTCGTTTATGGTCGTCAAGTCGTCATGTGTCGAGCTTCAAGCGTCGGGCGACGGACTCGTAATTAAGTGTTTAGGCTGCATCATTGCCGGGGACCTGTTTAGGCAGTGCAAATAGGCGTAAAGTTCCGGCTGCAAACAACTCAATTTGCATTTTTTGTGTACGTTTCAATTTCTTTTCGGAAAATGTGAAAAAGTTCTTCGGTTTACTGTTTTTTAATAGTTTCATTTTATGCACCGTATACGAAGGATTACGAGAGTACATCAGGTGACTGTTGATTTAATTAGCCACTGCTGGGCGAGAAGTTATAAACTGACCTTTGTAGGTGTTTTAATTTATGACCAAATTTATATAATTATTGTCGAATTGGTAGTAAAAACTTTTACGAGCGGATGCAATATGTGAATTGTTGCATTTTTATAACCGGAGGTCACAAGCCCAGATGAAACTCCTGGCTCCGGGCAGTCTATTAATTTTCTTAATTATAACTTCTTGAAAAAGGAAAGATTGTCCTCAAAGGACCAGAAACTTGAGTTAACAATTAATTTTCTTAATTGGTATACCTTGTACCCATTGCTTGGTTGAAAATTACGTCTATTTTCTATATAATATATCTTGAGTTTACCCTTATACTAAATATTGTTTTTGATATATTTAGACCTTATCCATATAATAATTCACCATATTATAAAGATTAAACTAATTGCTTTGCTTTTGCTTGATATATTTTGGCGTTTTAACGATTCTACCGTTTCCATATTGGTTTGCTTTTATTAAAAATGAATTGCGTTTATTTAAAAACCCAGAAAACTTAAATGAAGATTTCTACTGATTTTTGTAAGAACAACATTTAAGGTCAAGTAGACTTTGCTTTTCCGAGAATCTTGTTTTCACCCGACTGGCAGACACGATCGATTTCAATAATGGTCCCAACTTAAGCAGCACTTAGATAGAATCCTACTTGTTTTTATTGACACTGAGTGAATTATATCCGATAGTCAAGCACCCTCTACTGCAGCTTTCTCATAAGTTTTACTTTAAAATGGAATACCAACATCTTATTTTTTTCAAGGTTTGAATAGACGCAACATAAAAAATAAATTTTTAAGGAATATAAGATTAAAATGTTTGAAATATTGACGAATATAATACATGGTCAGAGAGAAAAGCAGATCTTTTCTTTTGTTCATTCATTATTGGTAACCTTTTGATATTTTCTGCCACCAAAATTAATCCCACTCACGCCTCCGCAATTCAGTAGCACACCTCTTCAATTGCTGCGGCGACAAACATCGTTTCGTTCTTCCTTCTTCCAGCAGCTGCAAGGACAACGACAATTGATCAGAGCAAATCTGTGAACTGACAATGACGACTACAAATCGGAAAACACGCCGCCAAGCGCGTGGACACGTGACCGTCCGACAAACACAGCACAGAGAACAGAGAGACTTGAGAAAGAGAAATGTCACTTCCGGCGGCTTAACACATTTAAACACGGCCACTGTGGACCACTTTGAGGACCATGAGCAGCCTCCCTTGGAGATGAGCTACTTTCTAATTTATGTGCTGTCAATTCTTTTGTCATCTAGGAAGCGTGGGCGTTGAACAAGCCGTGGGGCGGGGAGGCGTGGTGTCGTCCACAACGACGCCTGCTGGACGATGCCGGATTTAATGAGTCTTAAGAAAAATTATTCGCAATTAATAATTATGTTCATATTGTTTTCGGACTATCAGCCTAAGCAACTGCACACAGTTAATCACAGTTCGCAGCGGGGGTTGTAATGGAACTTTATTTGATGCTTGTCATTTAATCATTTTGAAGTAGACGCGCTAAGAATGGGTATTGATTGCGGCGGCAGATGAGTGGCGGGGCATCTTATAAAGATAAACAAGTGCACTTTAAGAATTTGCCACCTTAATGGCCGACAACATTGTTGCATTGTTGACCCAAGGCACTGCTTCGTGATAATGTTAAATCAACATTATTTGGGCATTCATGCATGCGTAATGCGTCTCGAAATTGCTGGCAAAATGCGACAGGTTTTGTTGAGGGGAAGAGGCAAAGACAATTTGCGACTCAGCCCCAAAAACTTTGCATTTAAATTAAACGATGCCCAAACAACAGCTGCATGTGTGATAAAAGTTTAGCACGAGCAACTAGCTGAGCCTGTTGACCTCTGCCTGGCCTCAACATTGTTGTTTCGTTTTATGCATTTTCCATAAAGACACGACCTGGTCGGAGCAACACTCCGGCACTTGACTTGGCCTGTCATTCAAAGTGACAGCGTTTTGCCTCTATTCCTGCCCCTTGCCCCCTATGCGTACATCTAATGTGGCCACAAAATGTGCAACACTGAGGTCCGAGGTTCAATCAACACTCCCAGAGTCTATTTTCACAATTTCCCTGTTTATTCAGGCACGTTAACGTTACGCACGAAGCTCTCCCGCTCCTTCTCCACACTCTACACTAGAAAGTACATAATTGTATATTGTATCTGGTATCTTGTAGTTTGCTTAGCATCAAGTGCAAGGTAAATACGAGATATTTTAAGCAAATTTGCCAAGTGTTTGCCCAAGGGTGTTAGCCAGGGGTTGGCTCTCTTTGGCCATTTCCCATCAACACAGAGAGTGTTTTTAGGAAGGAGGAAATACGAGTGACTGCAAATCGTTGCAGTGCAATGGTATTTATTGTAATTTGCATTTTAACGCTCAAATGCGTTTTTTGTGCATTCAACGTAAATTAATCATGAACTTGGCATTTGCAGTGGTTCTAAGCTAATACAAATTGGAGAGATATAAATATTTATGTTAATCTTGATTAAATTTAAGACGAATTTTTATTTAAGTAGAAAAATTCTTAGCTTAAATATTTGCTAAACTAACTTGTAGAGCCATATATACAAATGAAAAATAATATTAAAATATTATAGAAATTAATTTACAGTAGTCGAATAATTCTTAAAATAATAAAATTAATTTTGTTCATTCAAAAATTTTGGAAAATATTTACTAGCTACCATTATAAACTTACAATAGAACATTTTCAGTCATCAGCTTAAGAAACATAATTTATTTGGAATAATAGAAAATTATTCTTTATCAATTTGTAATACTGAGAAGAACTTATGATTAAATGATTTCAAAAAAAAAAACTATTATGAAAAGCTTAGCCAGCATCATTTAAGTTCTGAATATTGTCAGGATTTCAGACCATTTGTTTGTCTCTTTAAAATATTTTTTTATATATGTTATTTATCGTTAAAGAAAACATAAAATCTATATATATTTATTCAAATAATCGTATTTGCATGCATTTCGTGTCAATGTGTGTGTGGGTTGCAAATTTATTTGTTGCATTAGTTGAACAACGTGTGAGGATTGCAAATTCATTGTTTGCACAACAAAAGAATCCATTTTGTCAAGGCGCCAGTTAAATTTAAAGCCGAGTGAAATTACAATGCTTATGGAGGGAGGTAAAAAGATTGTTAATTAAATTGATTGAGCCTGGACTTTGACTCAATTTGCACGTAAATTAACCAAAGCATTTTTAAAAATATGTGAAAAAAGAATAAATTAATATATCAATATACAAAGTGTACGTTGAGTGCAATTTCAATCAAATTGAACAGAGATCTCCCGCTGTGCGATGCCAGACGCCAACAAACGGCTACAAATTGACATGTTCCGAGGCGCCATTTCATATGTATAGCACGATACAGAGAGATCCTATATGTGTATATAGTATAGTATAACATCGTATCGAATGTAAAAAGAAAATGCTCAAACGAAAATCAGTTAAAACGTGGACCGCATACGGGGAGCAGGAAAAAAGGATGGAAGCTGCCTTTTCAATGAACTCACGGCGTGTTCAATTGTTGTCGTTGTTGTTGTTGTTTCAGTTGTTGTCGCATGCAACAAATTGTTTCAATTAACTAAATTAAATTTACACTCCTGCAGCTTCACGCACAACAACAATAACAGCACATTGGACATATTGAATGCATTTTGCTGAACGTGACATGACACTGACAGATAGAAAAAGAAGAGAAGAACTGCTCGAACATTGGAACACAGTTCCCGCTCTCCCCTCTCTCTCAACACGCATCTCGCAACTGAAATCCGAGATACTCTCGGCAGACAAATGAAAATGGCAAACATGTTGCATGCGGAAAATGCCACGTACAAAATACAGAACACAACACAACAGCCCCTGACATGGAAATTTATAAAAATTAACTTGCAAAGTAGGCGAAGTCAGCAACTGAGTGGGGGGCGGTGGAAGAGTTCAGTGGATTTCAGGCGGGAGTAATGCGAATAAGGGAGAACACTGAGGAAAACTAATGATAAAGATTTTAGTAAAAGTAATGAAATACTATATTCTGATTTGATTTAAATTTTTGAATTTGTAAGATCAAATAGATAGATAAAAAAAATAGAAATTTACTATTAAAATATTTCATTAATAATTTCAATTCAATACGTCCTAACTTGTGTTATAATATTTTATTTCCAAACAGGTATTAAGTTAGTTAACTTATGAATACATTAAATTTCAATTTAGTATTTATTTTGAGTTTAAAATTCACTTTTTTGCCTATTACCAATATGCAAGAATAAACTACTTTCTTTTTGGAATATAAGTTGCACTATAAATGCTTAATAAAAATTTCATTAGAAATTATGATTTATTATTGCAGACATTTCTTATATTATTAATTTTATTATTAATAATTAATAACTTAGTTAGCTCACCAATTTTAAAAATTGTAACTTATCATAATAATATAGACATAATTTTACTTAATATTTGTTTATGGTACTCTTCATTGATTTTTGTGTTGATTTGATTGGCTGCATTGTCTTCAATACTTCGAATTTACTCTTTTAATTTGAAATTTCCTTATTATAAGTTTTATTGCAGTGCATTTGGACATTGTATCGACACGGCAACATTGTTCGTCAATATCAATTATGCGTTCAAATGAATATTGAAGTGTAGCCGCATGCCACACTCCTCCCCCACACACACGGACACATATGCATACTCCCACATACACACACACACATCGATAGACAACAACAACAACAGCATTGAGAAGAGCCTTTCAGCCGAGAACAACACCACAAAGCCACCGCTGCCAACCAACGAACGTACCAACCAACCACCCACAATATCGCAGCCAGGCAGCAGGATAGCTCATCAGTTGCAGCAGCAGCAGCGGCAACAACAGAAACGCTGGCGAAAAATTGGCAATTGTACAAAAGTGTTAACACGGCGCCGCATCCTGCAGACTGACCGCAGAACAGGGAACAGCCAGGCAGTCGGGCAGTCGACCAGCCTGGCAGCCGCCTTGGACACATCCATCAATGCCAACAGATTTAATCGCCATTTAAATTGTACGAGGTCGGGCGCAGTTAAAAGAGGGTTTCACTGAGTGTCTGACTGTGTGTGGGAGAGTGCTGCATGTTTGTGTGTGTGTGTGTGTTGCATTTACTTAAGCGTGTTATCAGCGTAAAATAAATCTCTATAGAATGGTCAGACAGCTGTCCGACCAACAGACCAACCAGCCTATCTGTTTAGTGTTTTCCAATCAGAGCCCCAGGGCCAGAGCAGATTGGTCACGTGTCGCCTGCTGGCCACTGGTCAGTGGTCGATGAGAGAGTTTGAGAGGGCGGCGAGGGAGAGAGTTTCGTGTGAATTCGTGTGACGTGCGTCACATAATTGCAATAAATTAGAAATTGTCAGTAAGTGCAACAATGTTGCCCCCGTTTGCCAAGTTGTCCTTAATTTCATTGTGTCTTCTATACACACATACATACATATATAAAGTTGACTGACTCACTAACAGAGTGACTGAAATATCAACATGAGGACCTATAAGGCTGAAATATTGACGATATTCTATAGGCCCGTAACTATGTGATTTTCAATATGTAATTATTTTTAATTGCTTATCTTATTTAATCAAATAGTAAAATAGAAAATACTATATTACAGAACTAATGGAAATATGGCTTTGAAAATCCAATAACAAAAGCGATGGCTCCTTCACCTTAACAGTCTTCTCGTTCTTACTTATCTCATCTCCCATGCACTTCTTGCTTTAACAGAAACAGTTGCTAGTAGCTTCTTCTTATTTAAGAAAGTATAACATAAGAAGTTGCTAGTTATTTACGCAGTCTCTAACATAATCAGTTGCTAGATACTCCTGCTTTATAAACTCTGACATTACAAGCATCTCCTTCCCTTTTATTAGATCTTTGCTCTAATAGAATCATTGCTAGAAAAGTCTAACGGAAGAAGTTGCTAGTAAAAAGCGTATCTTAACAGAGTCTAACACAAACAGCTGTTATTTACTCCTCCATTATTGACTTCTCGCTCTAGCACTATTATAACAAAGTCTAACGGAAGGAGTTGCTAGCAAATTTTCCACTTATGCGAGGCCTGAGAGAAACTTTTGCTTGTTACTCTTTCCCTTTTTTGCTCATACATCAGCATCTCCTTTGCTTGGTCAAATTTCTTGGTCTTTCAAAAGCGTTGCTCGAAAAAGTCTAACGGAAAAAGTTGCTAGTAAAAAGAGTACAAAAAGAGACAAAGAAACATGATATTCAGTCCTAATTCCTTATAGGTTTTTCCCTTTTAAACTATTATAACAAAGTCTATCGGAAGCAGTTGCTAGTATATTTTCTACTTAAGCATAGTCTAACAGAAATCTTACCAGCAAAAGTCTAACAGAAGAAGCTGCTATTTAAGAGACTACTTTAGCAGTTTAATGCAGACAGCTGCTTGTTACTATATAGCCATCTCGCTCTAACATTACTTAGGAATCGTCTAGTGCAAGCAGTTGCTATAAAATTTTCTACTTTAGAAAAGGGTGACATATGCTTGCGCGTTTCGCGTTTATTGGACTTCTCGCTCTAACACAAGCATTACTAGTCTAGAAATACTATCCAGAGTCTAACGGAAGGAGTTGCTAGTAAAATAAGTACTTTAATAGAGTCCAATACAAACAGCTGACTTTGACTCGTAGTTTTTTCGCACTAACATTACTATGACAGAGTCTATCGGAAACAGTTGCTAGCAAATTTTCTACTTAAGCGAAGCTTGAAAGAAAATTTGCTTGTTACTCTTTCTCCTTGTCACTTTAACATAACAGGCGTCTCCTTCGCCAATATTGGATTTCTCTATCTAACAGTAGCGTTGTTATAGTCTAAAGGAAGAAGTTGCTATTTAAAAAAGTACTTTAACAGAATTTAATACAATAATATGGCATATGCTAATTAGTTCTACTTTATAGAATCTTACTTATATGACAAAAGCAATTGCTAGCAAATTTTCTAATTAGGCGAGGCCTAACAGAAATTTTGCTAGTTACTCGATCAATTTTTTGCTCTAACATGAGCACCTCCTTCAACTTGATCAGATTTCTTGCTCTAGCAATAGCGTTGGTGTTAAAAGTCTAACGGAAAAAGTTGCTAGTAAAAAGAGTACCTGAGAGAGATAGACTTATTCCCTTAAGACTACTATGACAAAGTCTAACGGAAGCAGTTGCTAGCAAATTTTCTACTTAAGCATAGTCTAACAGAAGCCTTATTAGCAAAAGTCTAACGGAAGAAGTTGATAGTTAGGAGACTACCTTAGCAGTCTAATACAAACAGCTGCAAGTTACTTCTTCTATATAGATATCTCACTCTAACATTACTATTGCATCGTCTAGCGGAAGCAGTTGCTATCAAATTTTCTACTTAAGGAAAGGCTGGTAGGAACTTTTGCTAGTTTCTCATTCTCCTTATTCATTCATTCTCGCACTAACGTAACGGGGATCTGCTTCGCGCAGTGCTGCCAACTTTTGACCAGCAAAAAAAGCTGTTTTTGACGGAATGAATGGAGAAAAAAGCTCAAAAAATTTATTAAAAAATCCAAAAAAAAGCTAAAAACAAATGTATCAAAAAAAGAGAAAAAATGTCTTAAAAAATAACAATTTATAAAGTTCATTTTTGTTTAAAAGATAAAGATTTGCATTATTTTATAGTTATTTCCTTAGTCTGTCTCATTTTCGTATGTCATATTAGTGCATATCGTCTGCAGATATTTTATAGGCACTTCATAGTCGACGCAGCATTTTCCCATCCGTCAGAATCCGATTCTCTATATTACAAAAAAAAAGAATAGAGTATATCTTTTGCTTGAAATTAATACTCTACCTTATGCATAGAATGCATTCCTTAATTTGGATTTAATTAGGTTAACCTGGCTATTTCCGCGTATGACCAGGGCAAACATAATATTTGGATGGCCACAGTTGCCAACTCAAAAAATCTCCGGTTTTCACCAGAATCTTTAAAGACCAAAATTTGTTTGTGTTGCTGATGTTGGGCCACTTGATCAAATTGAAATGGAAACACTAAGCGAGTGATGACATTAGCGTATTTCGAGAAAACAATCGATACGCCAACACATTTTCTGGATTGTTTATAAGTGACTACGTAAAGCTGCCACTTTTCCATATTTTGTACTTTTTGTACATTTGTGTTAACAACACAAAAAAAAGTTGGGAAAAAGCCAACAGAATTTCTAAAAAAGCTAGAATTCCCGCTTTTCACAATTCCCGCAATTCACAAATTTTTCCCGCAGTTAGCCTTCAAAAAAAGCCAGTTTTGACGGGAAAAAATCCAAATTGGCAGCACTGGCTTCGCGCTAATTGGACTTCTCGCTCTAACACATTCATTACCAGCCAGAGTCTAACGGAAAGAGTTGCTAGCAAAAAGAGTACTTTAACAAAGTCTAATACAATCGGCTGGTAGGTCCTCTTATAGACTTCTCGCTGTAACACCACATTGACAACCGCAGTTGCTTACAAGTCTGTGCCTTGCAGCAAAACAATTTTACATTTGAGCGTAATAAATTAAAATTATTCGCTCTTAGTCCGAGTTAGCTTTAATTCACCAGGTAATCAATGCTGGGACGCAGCTCCAAATAATTCCATTTTCGTTTGGGCTGCTGAATGAATGAGCCAAAGTTTAATGTAGCGTGCCCGCCAGCCAGGAAAAGAAGTTGCCAGTAGGAAGCTTTAACAATTAAGACGCAACGAGAAAAAAGAAAAAAATATGGGATACAATATACAATACAAAAGGACAAGGAAGTCATAAAAATCAAATTTTACGATTTTCCTGCAAAAGCACGCGGCTGGAAATTATTCGTATCGCCAAGACAATGCGTAACATTTTCAAGTTGTACTGCCACGCCCCATCCACCTAGCTGTCTTGCTGGCCGCCTTCGAACGGATGTGCAAACAAATGGGGCGCGGCAATAACACTAAAAACCAATTGCCAATCATTAGTTTTTATATAACACAAGACATTTTTCGTTAGCTTCTGCGTTGCAATTGATGAAACAATCTCCTTACAGAATCCGAATCAGAATTCACTTGTCCCAGGACCGTCAACAAGCTAGGCCAAGTCAATCACTCAGTTAACAGTCTGGTCAAAACGGAAATGTGTCGCAGTCGAAGAAGTGATTGTGGGTGGACACGGCACAAAATTAGAAATCGAAAAGTTATGTTGCCCTAGGAACTAACAAACAGAAATTGGGGTCTCAACCTAATTGTCGGCCTATTGCGCAGTACTTCAAGCAGTTTGATGGCTCAATTTGAGCTTTAGTGTCGCAATCTGATATCAAAGAGTAAAATTAAAGCGAAGAAAAGATTTTAGAAAACCGTTTCGAAAGTATAAAAAAATATATCTTACAACGAAAGCAGCTTATTATAAAATTTGGTATTGAGGTTAAAATTTAGTTAATTTACTTATAACTCAAATGCATCGAACTTAATTAATTTAATTTTCCTTAATTGTAATACAATTATATGTATAATTCTGAAGTAGATGATTAAAAATAATTAAATTAACGTTAACAGTTTAACAAATAATGTCACTTTTATTTTGTGAGTAAAATATTTCTTTCCTGTTCTATTACAACGGGAAAAGACACAGCTTAGTTTATTTAAAGCTAATTGAAATAAGGTTTAGTTAAACAATCCAATTAGAATACTGAACTCGTTGTCTCACGAAGTTTACCCACAAACCTCGAAGCTAAATACTTGATTATCGTTACGCTTATCAAAACATTATCGAAAATCAATCACGTTCGAGACATTCAGCGAGATTTGCGGAACCGTCGCTGCTGCGAGTATTGCAAGTACTTTTCGTCACGGTATTTGTGGCATGCACCCTTTGGCTGTGGCTGGTGTCACATGTCAATTTGTGGAAAACCAAAAAAAAAAAGAAAAAGGAAAGAATAGCAGCGAAGAGAAAGAAAAGATTGGGGTGTAGATTACAGAGTGAAATGATGGAATGAATGAGAGACAGCTTTCTTGAGGAACGCCCAATGTGTTAAATCTATCCATTAATATTAATAGTCTTTCCCGTTTTTGGCGGTGCGTGTTGTACGTGACTTTTTCGTAACCCTTTCCAATCTTTGGCAAGGTTCTTGGCCGGGTTATTGCGACGAGGAGACGACGACGACGGTAACGTTATCGTTTGATTTGTAGACATTTTATTGCTTTATTGATGCGTTTGCATCAAAAGCGCAGCGTTTTGTTTGATGGATTGTTCAACTCTTTTTCGTTTTCCTTTCTTTCGTTTTGGGTCTGCCCAATTCCCTTACCTGAGGCGTCCGCTGCCCCCGGGGGAAAATAGCGTCAGCAATTTTATGCTGGTCGACTGAAACCACACGCAATTTGCCTTGGGAAAGTTTTCCTTTTGTCAAAATTCCTATTTTGATTGGCACTTATGTGGAAGGGTGGGCAAAATACACCAACATACAATAAACGATGCGTTTTGTTATGGGAAAGTTGAGTTAACAGAGTCGAGGAGGAGGATGAGGTGGAGGTTCCACTCCTTCAGCAGAGACACGCAAAAGGTCTCAAAGCGTGTCTCGTTAATCTACAGAAAATTACAAGACAAGCGAGCAAAACTTTGGAACAATAGTAAAATTTTACGACTTTGTTGCTTTTTATTTTAAAAATGTATTCACAAATTATGCATAGCCCAAAAGCCACTAATAAATTAGTGCGAGTAATGCTCACCTCCTCGCTAAACTCTGTGTAAAATATTAAATTTTACGAGCTTAATTTGTGTGCGTGGCAGGCTTAAGCATAGATGCGGAGTTGTCCTGGACAACAGCGTTCAAACAATGTCAATTACAGCGATTGAAAAGTGGCCAGAAAACTTGTAGTACTATAAACCAATTTTATTGGGCGCCCTTTCTGTCGACGCCATCGAACTAATCTCCTTAACAAGGCGAGTATTAGAGGCAGGCTGCGGACAAGATACAGCGAGGGGGGGAAAGGTCTATTCATATTTCAAAAGCCAACTTTGCGCGACTCGAAAATGGCGTCATTAAAGTTTACGAGGCTTGCGAGCTTGTGCGCCGTAAAGTATGCAAAGCTAGGCAATGTAATAAAGGGTATTTCGGCAACAAGATTTCGACATGAATTTTGAAATGCCCGCCACTTGATGTGGCCATTGTTGTTGTTGTTGGCCCACACACACACACAGACAAGTGCATGTTGCAGATGCCTTGGCCATAGATCTTATGTCTAAGTAGATGAGGTTTGTGTTGGCATAAAATCAACAAAAGTCATCAAAAGATACGCGCCTTGTCTGCTGTTTTGCTCGTGTTTCTCACTTGCCAAAACTTTGCATATTAAATGTCATTTGGTAAAGTGGAATTAAGGAAGCCGAGCGCACAGGAAATGTGTGGGTAGCTGTCATAGCAAATTATGCTGAAATGCGTCTGTCAGGATGCGGATGCAGAGGATACGACGTGTAGGTTGCACATTTGCACATCGTCTGTCAAGAGGAAAGAGGAGATGAAACGTGGCATGCATTGAGCCATAAATGAAAACTAAACAAGATTTTGCCAAGAGAGAAAGATCGTCGAGCAGCTTACTGCAAATTTTATGAGCTAATTTTAATGAAGTTGTTGGCAGCGCAGCCAAAAACTTGATGAATGTCGACACACGCAACAGACAACTTTATAAATTATGCCAAGAAAGTTTCCACAGGAAGGATGAGAACATATTAAAAGCAAATGCCAGTCAGACAGATAAAATTTCAAAGAACTTGGCAAGTTTCACATTTGGATATCATTTAGGAATACCTAACAAATGAATTGACCTTTGTCACGGCTATTAGTAAGGATACCATTATTGACCACACAACGGCAGAGAAGAGCATCAATTAGTTGCATCATTAGCGGCCACTTTGCAGTATCGAAAATGTTCTAAATTTCATGCTCCATTAAATGATCGTTCAAGTACAATTTCAGTAACAATAATAGTAACAACAACAGCAACAAAAATCTAATTAAATTAAAATCAAAATGCGCCATTGATCTACCCAAGTAGCGAGATGAGCTGCCTACGCAGCAAACCATAAACCGAAATGATTTTGGGGAGCACTCTGTTGGGTCTCTCTCTCTGCAACAGATGCTGGGATGTTTGTGTGTGTGGTGGAAAGGGGGGATTGTGTTTGGGATCGCGGGTCAAAGTGGGAATTGGAATCGGCTGCTTATAAGCGTGACGATTCCCATTTGATGTCGAGCCGTGGAGAGTGTCAAATCAACATCATTATTCATTATCAAATAAATTATTGGGTTTCTGTGGTTTCAACCGCCGAATGCCGAATCACAGTTGGAAGCGTCCCACAACCACAAATATTATACGATACTACATAGTAGACTATTCTTTTAATTGCACTTTCCATAAGTGGTTGACTGAACTGAAGGGGGTTAATATGTTTTAACAAAGCAATCAATATCGAAGGGATAATTAAATAAAACTAATGATGCCAATGACAGCCTGCAAGCGGCTAATGATCACCCTGTATTATTCCACACATAAATACACACACTGAAACTACAATACCCAGTGTTTGTGTTTGTATTAAAGCAATGCAAAAGGCGAGTAAAGGGAAGGCAATACTTATTATCGAAATCTATAGTTACAAATACATTTAACATATATTGAAATATAAATATATTAATTTCGTTTTCATTTTAAGTAAGGCTCCCATTGCTGTATTTCAGTTTTATATTTCCGCTTGTTTGAAGCGCTTTAAGCATCAAACACTGCAGAAACGATGTACTACAATTCGATTAGCGAAATCACTATACCAAATATTATCAGCAAAATCGTTAGTCGAAGCAATCCGCTCGAATTTAAATGTATTATCATATTTGTGTATGTTACATATGAGTAAGAAGAGTATTACTAGATGCGTAGTAAGATGAGCGGTCTGTCTCACTCTATATTGTGTCATCTGCACTTCTCACACTTACATTTACACTACACTCACGCACCTCGCACTGCATCAGACAGATTTTTATGTAGCGTAACTAAACGTTAATTTATGGCCAAATGCTTGACTTTCTCTCTCACTTCTAGGCCTTTCGCATGCGTTCCGTCCAGAGAAGAAATTAAAAAGAAATTAACACGCTACCCAAAAAAAAATATTTTCTACTTTCTTGGTGGGTGCGTCCCTCCACCGTCACCCGCCTCCGTTGTCCTAAGCAGGCGTGGCGTGTGTGTAGCCAAGTGAATTTAATGCCCAGTCCCATACACAACCTTTTTATCTAATTGAGTTTATATTCTGTTGTTTGGCGCGCTCGGTTGGTTTGTCTTAATTTTAATGGGCTCGTAAAACAAGCGCAAAAATTGAAAGCAATAAAATGCCAATGGGCCAACATTGAAAATTAAAATAAACACATAAAGCGGCCAACGAGATGCCTTGCCAACGATAAGAAGTTTGAGCGCTTGCAAATTACACATATGTATGCATCGCATTCCCACTCTCTCAGTCTAACGCTAACTCTAGCATCTATGCTTTGTGCTCTATCTGTTTGTCCCACTCCTACTCCTGTACGTACAACGCGACAATAAATCAAACGAAGCGTAAAGCGCGTTTTATACTTTTTGCCGCCGTTCGGCCCATAATTTTACATTATGCTTTAAATATGCACAACACTTGCAACACACAACATAAAAACAAAATTTGTTGCCCTTAACGCATTGAACAAATTATGAGATGCCCTTTAATTTATGGTAATTTTTTCTAGGTAGGAGAAGGAGCAAATCATGTGATCAAAACTACGCTTACGTTTATAAAGAAGGAACAAAATACAGCACCTTGAAGCTACTTGAAATACCACTGATAACAGTGTGTGAAATAATATTTTGTGGGCTCAAAAATTAAGACCAACATAATTTAATTTCTCTTAAGACAGTTCTAATTAGAAAGTACCAAACCCCCTTTATGGGAATATTGATTTATATTAAATGATTTATATAGACATCTGTACAATTTCTAAATATATTATTGTATATATTATTGTATTATTTTGTTAATATAAAACTTTATTAAGAAAACATAAAAAACACAAATTTAAATATATAAAGAAATTAAAACTAGACATAAACAAATCTACTTTATTCAAATTTTTTAAAAACTCAGAAAATGCATTTTATTTACTATATTCGATCAAAATCTTGCATCTAAGAAATGCGAATGCGTGCAATAACTTTAAAATCCATTATCCAATTGTCAATTATTTGATATTTGAGCAGCAATTTGTAATTTAAAAAGTTTTGTCAAATGCTAAAGAGTAATAAATATTAGGTGTAAAGTTAAAAAGTTAAAAATTATAGGCTGTTGTGTTCAACAGATGCTAGAATGCTGTAGAGTGTTAAAGGGCAATGCGACATATTAGTAAAACAAACAAAACTACTCGAGCGTCACAAGCGAGAGATGGAGAGAGAAATTCTATCATTAGGAAAATTATGAAATATGAACAGAAAACACTTAGCAGTAAATGAGAAAATTACACAACGAAAAGGACACGAGTTGAGCTCAAGTTGGACACGCAAGAAGGAAGGAAGGAAGGAAAAAAAGAAGAGAAAACAAACATATGAGCAGGCCATAAATTAGCCCGCATGAAGGCATCAGGTGGGTACGCAATGATTGCCGCACAGATGGGCAACACCCCCCATGTTTTCCCCCCCAGCCAACACAAAAAATATAGTTCATAGAGTGGGTGAGTGGGAGAGAAAGTGCGTATGGACAGGAGCTGAGGAGTTTTGCGCGCTGTCAAGTCATAAAACAAAGTGCTGTGTCTACAAATGATTTGACTTATTCGTGCAGAACAAATCGTACGTCATTTGTTGGACTACTAAAAAGTTAAAATGCACCCACACTGTCTCTCGCTGAACAATTGCGCAATTAATGTGGCAAGCAGAGGCGGATGGAGAGAGGAGTGCGTGACAGGCCGACGACAGAAGCTGAAGAACATGCGACGCATTGACGCCATCGTCACTGATAGAGCCATAAATGTTTGCCTTCAATTTCCAATTTCCCTCTGTTTCCCTCGACTTTTCATGCCATTTTACGGCTCTACACATGTGCTCTAGGCTGTTTGCCAGCCAGGTTTTTATGGTGCAAACAGACAGGCATCAAGTCATCATATAGAATAGTTTCGTATGTCGCGGGAGTCGCAAATGGAATCATAAATTTATAATTAATTTGCATCTCGTCGCTGGCATATTTGAGCATGCCAAATTGGCATCATGGCTCAAATAGAAATTGAAATTAATTTACGACCGCTAAGTAATGTGCATAATAAGGATCCATCGCCTATCTATACAAATGTCATTAACATTTTTGCTAGCATTTTATAGGCATTTTAATGACATCAACGAAATAGTTTTGCCTTCAAAGGATTGCAATTATAATGATTATTCATAGAGTCTGTTAAGGATTGTTGAGTCTAACGCGACTTACGTAGCTTGTTTAAATTAAATTCCATTTAGAGAAATTGAAAACCTTTTCAGCAGGAAGACGCGCATCAGACTCGAGTGTTATTCATTAATTTTAATGTTGGCACAACCTGTGGCAGCATTCAATTTGAATTTGCATTGTGAAGTGGCCAATGTCAGGAGTAAACAGCTACTAAAATGTTCTACGTCTGGGCCGCACGATAAAGCCAACAAGAGCTAGATGCCAGAAGCCAGAAGCTCGAAGCCAATGAAGCTAAGTGCGGTTATGAACCCTTTTCACATTTGCCTGTAACAACAAAGAGCCAAACAAACGATTTGCTGTTGAAGAAGGAAGGGAGCACTGTATTTGCTTATTGGCTTTAAGAATTTAACCAAGTTCAATAAACTCGCAGGCCAAAACAATTGAACGGGGGCTCAGCGCATTTCAATTGATGCGTCGCAAACATGCAAAGTGCTTGGGAAATTATTGTTATTATTAGAACTAATGTTAAATAACGACAATTGTCGCCAGAAATGCAATCTCTCCCTCTCTTAGAGGCCCGCATGCCACATGTGGCATGTCCAAAATTGGGTACAGTTGCACCCTCCAGAAAAAAGCACCACCTGAGTCCAGACTTTTGGCTTTGGCTTGTCAACGAGTCAGCGAGTACCTGTATCAATGTCACGCAGCATCCAAACATATGTTGTTATACTAGTGAAGAGCGAAGAGGGGAGAAGGGATGGGAGGAGGAGTGCAGCCATGTAATTTGTTATCCAACAGTTTATAATTGCATCAAAATAACGCACGCACATGCCAAGGCTAAGTCCCAGGCCTGATGCTGAGGCTCTTGTTGTGAAAGCAAACATGCTTCTCGTCGTCGACGCTTCTTCCTCCCTCGCTGTCCGATACAATTTAATGCTATGTTTAACATTTTGTACAATATTTTTTCCTGTTTTTGGGGAAGTTTTATTCCTGCTGCCTGTTGTGGTTACTTCTGCTGGTTCTAATTTAATTTTGGATCTGACTTCACTTTCCATTTGATTTATGAATTTTGAAATCAATTTGACAAGCGACTGCAAACAGCAGTTTTCATTTTGATAACTAAGTTAAGCCAATTGTTGCTGACTCTGGACTCATGTTGGACTATTACAACATGTTGTGAAAGTAGCCTTAAAGGGAGGACTTAAAAGGTAGATGCATTTTGATAACAGTAGCTTATAAGCCAATTACTGATATCTAACGATAAATTAGTATAGTAATTTTATAAACAGGACAATCCTATTTGAGAGTTAGTATGAAGGACATTTGTAATACAAAATCTGTTGTTGTTAAAACTCTAACCCAATTTTAAAGCTTATCTGAAAATATATTTAACAGTCAATCTTCATTCAATTCTAAACAACGCTTTTATATTATTGTAAAATGTTAAATAAAAATTGGAATTATAGTTCATATTTTTATTAACTTTAATTCGAAGAGATATTAATGTTATATAAGCTCTTGAACAAGCTTTTGTATTTATTTTAAGGCATCTTCTTATATCCTAAATCATATCACTTTAAGAACGTTTCTATAATTTTTTGACAAGCATTTTTCGTGCATTATATTGGCAACTGTTTCAATTCGTTGCGCTCTTATTTGACATTTACACGTTGACAAGCATGTCAAATCTCTCTTTAAAATGTTACCCCATGACTAGTGTTTAGTTTTTTAATTCCTGTTTAAAAAGATCCCTAGCAAAACACACATACAGATAAAACCAGAATCCACTTAAGTGTGTCACTCCGGAACTTAGACGATACTTCAAAATGTGTTTTCAAATCAAAAACTACGCGAGTACATCAAATGATTTCGAGGCGTGACGAAACATGATGAAATGTACAACAACTTGACTGGTGCATGTGGCAAGCTGATCGACAGCAACTTGTGCGGAAACTCGCAACAGGAGCGTGTCTCTCGCTCTCACTATCTCTCTCCGGCTGGTGAACACGTTTTTCTACTCGCCGTTGGCGGGCGGCGGCAACTTGACAACTCAACTGACGAATTACCCATTGAGCGTGTGTGTGGGAGTGGAGTGTGGGGTGGATTCCGCCTTTGGTTATGCCTGCCACAACTAGTCCACCCCACCACGCTTGCCACACGGCAGCGTCATCAATCTAACAAAAAAATTTGAAATCAAATGGAATGTTAAAAATCTCAGCGACTTGCGTTTGCTTTAAAATGCATGTTAAATGTCCGTGCCTTTCGCTTTTCAACTCGATTCCGATTTTGATGGAACGTTGCGTCGCCGGGAAAGCAGTAGACATTTCATGGGAAAGTGTTATAATTCAGATGGTTCGGCTCGTCATTGATAATTGATTTTTAATACCAGATAATGTCGTAGCATTGCACTTTTCAATAAGGGCAGTGGGAAGCAATTTAAAATGATAGTTGAAGCACTTTTGAGAGGGAGGAGAATGGAAAGTGAATTAATATACAATAATATAGAAACACAGGTAAGTTATCTTGAAATAAAGAAAGATATTTATTTTATTAATATTAATACTTTATTAGAATAGGACAAAGAATATTTGCAAGAATTATTTACGAAAGATAATAAAAAATTAAAAGAATAATATTTACTAAAAAGTTAAAAGCTTTGCATCTTTGACTAACAAATTTAAAAAAAAATCCATCTTTAGTACAGATTAATAATAAATATGAATTCAACTGAATTTTATTAACGTTTAAGACATAATTACAATTGCAGTAGAATAATAAATGTATAATTATGAACATTTAATTACCAATTGGCGTTAAGTACCGCATCCACCGGACCATTTATTTATTTCTTTGCATACCACAGTTTATCGATAGCTCAGTAGCTTTATGAAGAAAATAAAAATACATAAATAAATATAAATATAAAAAATATTATGTTCCATAAAAGAGCAGAGAAATGTTGCCATTTGACTCTCAAATCTATTTCTTTTTAACAAAGTTATTTAAACATTGAAAAATGATAAAATAACATATGGCATCTATATAAAAATATTTGTTTTGTAGGTTTGAGGGAAACCGATAATAACTTTTGTGAACTTTTCATCTAATTGGCAGGTCAGTTTCGTTGGATCGCGTCAGCTGGGTTCGTCTCGGCTAGCAAAACTAATTACAAAGCTGGACCACAAAAGCAACGAGTCCGTTTTACCAAAATGATTTTGCCACAATCAGAAACTCAACCGAGAGCAGGAAAATACAGCGCTGTTTTTGTCAAGCGTGCAAAAAACGGCAACGTCAACGGCGATGGCAACTGCCAAACCAACAAAACCACTCGACATGTCAACTGAAATGGAAATGCAGTCGAAAGTGGGAAGCTGGTTCAACTTTTTGGCCATGCTCTGGAGTCTGGAGTCTGAAGTCTGCATGTGTGTGTGTGTGGAGTGACATGAAAAGGACATGTCACACCGTATGCGCACATTAAGTGTAGCCACAATTTATCAAGCCGCATAAATCTAAATAGAGTCTGAGACTGAGTTTGGAGTTTGGGTTTTTTGGCTTGGGCGCATATCACACAAAAGTCAAAAAGCTAATTTGCATTTAAAAGGCGAACCAAGGCAAACGGTAAAGGACCAACAACAACAACAACAACAACAATGCTCCTGCCATGCATGCAAAATATATTTTAAGCAATATTTTCAATTTAATAAGCCAAGCTAAATGAACAAAGCAGAAGGAGAGTGCGGAGGGAGAGCGAGGGAGCGATAACTTGGCATATGTGTCCCATGTGTCCTGCATCTGCATCCTTTGTATCCTGCTTATTTGCATAGTTTGTTGAGCTGGACTATTTCTGTCAATATGCCATGCACTTCATCAAATGATTCCTTTCCATTGGATCTCTGTGCTCCGTCGATAAGACGCCTTTTGTGCCAACTCTTTGGCTTTGGTTTGGCTTACAGCAAAAATTGAGAAAAGTTAAATTACTTTGCTTATTTAGCCATATTTCATGTGCCATGCTTCAAATTGAATTTGTTCAGTCGAATAGATAAGCTACTCAAGGATTTCGTAACACTGTCCAACAAAATGGAGTAAATGAATTTATGGGAAAAGTTTCAGTGATGTAAAGTTTCGTTTTTGGTTTACATGTTGAATCACGATTTTCTGTTGAGTATTTTATTTCTTTTAAACTGAATTTTAAGTATGTAAATCTTTAATTTCTAACGTGCTTCCTCATTATTGTTAAATAATTAAATTGCCAATTTATATTATATATTATCTATTATCTATTTTCTGTTTTTATTCTTTATGTCATATATTTTGTTGCTTAGTGCTGCTTGCTTTTTCGAGTGCTTCCTGAAATTTGAGCATAATCAAATAAGTTAACGAGATGTAACCAACTGACAATTGACGCATATAATTGCCATTGCCAGCAAATTCAACAATTTGGGCACAAACCTAATTACATCACAAGACATGCGATTTGTGACGACAGTTTATTTGTTTGTCGTTTTGCTAGCGTTGTGCTAAATCACAATCTCAAGGATCACGGCCAGCAAGAGGGTCCTCAAGTGCAGTACAGTGCGAGTTTTGCGGTCGCAAGACCGTAATGCAATCGAGCGTGCCATAAATGGCAGCCAATAGAGCTGAAAGCACAACTCAAGTGGCCACAGGACACAACAAACTGAAGCCCATAAGAAATGCGCTGAAGCATGAAGTAATTTCGTAGGCGTCGCCAATGACAAACGGACAGACAACAAGCGGTCATTTCAGCGGTATGGCAGGGGATGGCAGTGTCCTGTGGAATATTGTGAAAGCGTCAGGAAGCGAAGGCAATTTGAGTTTTCAATCGCTGCTAATTAGCATTTGGGGGTGCAGCAACTACTATTGACAACTTGTCAACCATGTCCATGATTTTCGTCAATTTGCAATTGCATAATAACTGTGATAATCACACCGATGACAACGTTGATTCGTCCACTCAGGCGCAAGAGAGACTCTACCACACAACGACAACTACTACACTTAACCAGTAAATTATTCCCGGACTTAAATTGCAGTATCATTTGCCAATGCGACCTTAAAATTTGTTTGGAAAATTTAAAAGCAAGAGTGTTAAAAATTTATACAATATGTTATTATAGAAACTTTGTTTTAAATTGAATTGTATTATATTATTATACATCTTGAAATAAATGTATATATAATATTATAACTTATAAGTTATATATAAGTTTATTTTTACGACTGTTAAATTTGGTAAATTTCTTTGCAGCAGTTTAAGTTTTTTTTTTTTTTTGTATTGCATGATAAGACATTTGAATAATACATCCACCAACCCTAACATTATTATTTTCCTGTAAAACACTGTAAAACAACTGCTTTGATATATTAGTATATGTGGGCAACACTTTATTTAAAGGACAATTTTCATAGTCGATTAGCATTACGAATTAAATCAATTTATCACAAAGGAAATATGTATTGAGAATGCGGAATTTGTTATTTAACAATCTTCTAAATAAATCAAAGAAAAATGGAAATTTCCAAGCACAAACACAAATATTTTCTGATTGATTATTTATTGTTGTTTTTCAAACTGGTTAATTTGCTCTGACATTTTATAAAAATTAACTAGTTCTTGTAAGAGTTCATTATTTTTCACACAAAATAATTCACATTAAAATGTCAGAAATGTCTGAAGGAGAGAGTTTATTGTGTGGGATTAGTTTATATTATATATTAACTTCACTTCAATTTTCAATAGTTCTTGAGACATAAATTTAATGCAGATTTAATACAGAGATTTACGTCCGTTCAATTCAACTCTTCAAGTCAAACTTGTAAAAACCTATAATTTCTGATGGGTGCCGAGACTCTATTTATAGTAGGCTGTGGTTTGTTAGTAATCCACCAGTCATCTGTCACCCCTTATGTGAATCATGAACCAAGAGTCGGAGTGATTTTATATGTAACCATGAGTGGCTTTATATGTTAAAAGCTTAGCATTTTTTTTATCAGTGTGGTCATGTGTGGTTAAGTTTGTCACTAGCAGAAACAGCTTTGATTTTGAATATAATTTTATTGTGTATATAATTAAAACAGTTTCATGTGATATAATTCTAGTGAAAAACTTAAACACATGACCACATATGACTTCACTTGACTTCAAAATTGATCTTATTCAGATAAAAAGAGCAAAGCAAACTGCTGCTCTCAGTCAGTTTCGTGTAACATAATTCTCATGCAAAATTTAAATACATGACAACGATCTAACTTTCGCGTTCAATTTAATAACGCACATTCAAGGAGAGAAAATCGCAAAATTATCGTAATTTTTAGTACTTGATTTTAAATAAGAAATACAGCTTTAATATTTCGTATGATCAACAATATTTAGCCATCTTATATGAATATAAATTCTAGAGAACTGATTTCAGTTTTATCAGTTTGAAACCAAAACTCAGTTAAGTACTCCTAATAGTCTTCTTAACCATTTCTTTCTGTACGTTATTTTTCCTCGTTTCGCATTGGCATTCTTGGCTGCAAGCGACAGCTGTCAGCTCGAGAGGGAAATTGGCAAGTCAAAATGACAGCCTGTTGCTTGACTCTGGCTTATGTCCTGAAGTACTTTTGCCAGCCAGAAAATATCTCAATCGAATCGGATATTTAAGAGCTGAACTCAATCGAAAACTTTGCCGAATTGGCTGACGTGAAAAGCTTTGCAGTTACAGTTTCCCAGCTGCATAAATTGCAAGTGGCAAATGCAACAAATGTCATTAAAAACGTGACATAAAAAATATATTTTATGCACACAACGAATGCAGAAATTGTTTGAGAGTGTGTGTGTGTGTGCGAAAGAGTGTGTGGACTCTATTTAGTGCTGTGGATTTTTGCTGCTTGCTGCATGCAGCTTCTGCTCATTTTATGCGGCAAACGCGGCAGCGCGGCAACTTGGCGAATATAAAAGCGCAAATGGCAAATGGCATTCGAAGAAGAAGGTTTGAGCTCAGTGGGTTGAATGACCTAGGACAATAGATTTATGCTTGGGGTAGTTGTGGCCCATTGCCCGTTGCCCGCTGCCCGCTGTGCTGATTAAGGGGCGTTTGTTCGCCTTTCTTAAAGAAGAAGGGTTATTGCCAGTGTTTTTTTTCCTTCCATACTTCCTTCCTCTTTTTATGCTACTGCTGCGTGGTGTTGTTGTGTGTCCCATTTCGATTGCCTGGCGATTCATTAGGCGGGGGAACTGTACCACTGCCAATTTCGCAGTAATTTTCAGGCAATTGGGCGCCCTAATGAGAGCAGGTATTACAGCCAAGTTGGATGAAGGTATCATAACTAAATTCCCACGTAACAATGCCCCAAAGTAAAATTCCAACCGCATGCAGCCAGCCAGTCAGTCAGCTAACGTGGTACGTGGCATGCTGCAATGTGGCATGATTGGCACACAGACATCATCTAGTCGTCGTCTTCATCGTCTTTGGGTATTCCCAAAAGCAACAGGGGTACATTAAGTCGACTGCAATTTGACTTCGGCATCGTCTTCTGTTGCTTCACTTTCAGCAGCTTTCTGGCTTTTCCAGCTGCATATTAAATATAACACAAAATGCATATTAAATGCCATAAGCCACATGAACTGCCAATGCCAAATTCCACTGCTCATCCTTTTCTTCGTCCTTTAGCCAGGTGAATTGCCAATCCCCAGTACAGCAGCTTAGCTGTAAAACCTTTAAGACTTGACGGAAACGCTTCGTGTTGTAAAATTTTATAAGTTTACTATTTCGGGTTTGCGTTTATTTTGTGGCGGGCTTAAGAGAGACTTCGTCTTTTCTGGATAACATATAGTAAAGGTTTGGGTCGGGTTTTACTTCAAGCGATAGACAACTCAATTTAAGAAGCTTTTAAAATTGCACTTATGTATCTTTAATTCGCTACATTTTTAAAATCGCAAATTAATTTTTTAAACAACTTCTTAATTAATCTAACTAATATTGCTCCTTCATTTTGTAATAAATACTGCTTGCAATATCGTCATAGGTAAAAGGTAAAGGTAATATTATTATTTTAGTTAACCTTAGGTTTTATTTTTTGATAATCTATATTTTTTAATTTTCCCTTTTGCATCACAGATTTTTGTGATTAATTTTAGACGTAGACACTTCTCATAATAGATTAATTAGCCAATTAAAACACCATTCCCTAACTGTCTTTGAAATATCTACCTAGTTCTAAAGTTAAACCTCTTCTGCAGCTGAACAAATTTTGGCAACCAGCTCGACAATTAAACATAAACAACTTTTGAAAACTGGAGTGAGAAGGCAGCTTCTTCAACACCGCATTTCAGTGTTTAATGCGGAGGAGCTCAAGTCCTTTGCAATAAAATCCACACCGTCTAATTAAACAAACTCGAGCAAGTCGACGTGTAACCACCATAAATGAACATTAACTTGAAAATCATAAAAAGGAGTAAATGAAAAACTCTATCGCGCTTCCGTCGCAACGCGTCGCCTGCGTCTTAATACATAAACAAAAACTCAGACTCAAATTTCATAGCATAATAAATGGCGCACACAGTTCCGATGCGAAGAGTGCTTCTCTTCCTCGTCCTCCTCCTTCTTATTCCTTTCTCCTTAATCATCCTCGTTGTTGTGGCTCTCGTGCTGAAGTGATGAAGTAATGAAAGTGTGCAGCATGGCGAAAGAAAAATTACAATTCACGAGCGCAACGCAGTTATGAACTTTTTGACGTGCTAAATAATGCACAGCATAGCGACTGCCGACTGGCCAAAGGGGGCAACAAGGTGCTAAAAGGGGCGTGGACGGGGTTTCAGTTTCAGTTTTGGCTGCAGCACTTCTTCATTAACTTCGGCGGATGCCTGATGATGATGAATTTTATATAAAATACTTAAATACCTGCAATTTAACTTTTGTTTCGTCTCCTGCTTCGACCCTTGCCCACTGCGTCCTGTGCACTTTTCCCTTGCCACTTCGATATGCAACAGCGCGTGCTTCTTTTAATTTAAATTGACTTCACTCGGACTCCCAGCGGGGTTTAAAGCGCCGAAAACTAATCAAAAAGCCATAAAAAAAGTTTACTCCCTTAACAGCAAGTTGGTTTAGTGGCTGCCAGAGAACAGGACTTTAGTATGCCATGGTTATTGTTCTGAATTTAACTCTTTTTCTTACTCAACTCTTTCTGTTCTGCGTTGAAAAAAAGAAATGCGAATAGGCAAATGAATAAACTGACTTACTTTTCTTCAACATAAAAAAATCTGTAGTGGAACTCATTATTAGGAGAAGGTCTGTAATGATATATTAACTTTATTAACTCTTTTTTTTAATAGCTAGTGTCTTGCCCTAACTAATCCGATATTATCTTTGCAAATGAACATAAATATTTCAGAGACCCTAAACAATAATTTGGCAAAACTTCTAATAATACGAATAACCACTTGAAAATTTACTATTTGCATGTTCTTATCTTTCAAATTTCTAATTAGAAGTATTTTGTCCAACCTTTTCTCTTTTTCGTAAGTCATTTATTCTTATAACCAATTACAACGCTTTTTTATTTTAACCCTATAAGTTATTACTTTAATTTAAGATTTTCTTGTATTTGATTTGTATTTAAAACTGAAATGTTATATCTGAGCTGAACCTAATAATTGCATCGAAATAAAAGCCTTATCTATAGAAAAAATGAATTACTGTAATGTTAATATCTTAAACCTAAAATTAATGACCTTTCGTTAAAAATGCTTGTCAAACGCTTATCGGTTAATTAAACAGAATTATTTAAGGAAATTCGGAAATGTCAAGAATGTGTCTTCGCTCAGCAGATTTTCCGCATTACCAGCTGAAAAATATGAAAATAATTTTGCGTTGATTGCAACGAATGTCCGCTGCGCGATTCGCAATATCAGTTTACCCTTTGTTAATTACTCTTGTTGAACGTCAAATGCGTATCCATACGTCGAGCGAAGAGTCTGTGGCTGCCTTGCACTTAACCAGACTGTCAGTCCAACTGCATACACATAATTAATTAACGGCTGACAGCGCTACCAGCCAGATCCATGACCCCTCACTCTTCAGTCGCTCTCAGACTTCAGCTCGCCCTTTAACTAACAGAAATGTCAAAAATGCAAGTGACAAGTGTGAAAAAAGGACGAGCACAGACAGAGACAGAAGAAAAACGACACACGCGGCGACCAACGAAAGGAAAACAAAAGCCAAGTTAAGAGAGACAGCTTGCCTTGAGGTTGAGGTTGATATGAATGTGGAGATTGGGGAGGATTCATCCTTGTTGTGGGTGTTTTGCATGGTGTCTGCTTGAAGACATCGCGCATTCGTGCGCAGCAAAATAAATTGAAATTTTAAAATGTATGAAATTAATTTTTGGCTCGCACCAACGCCTCAGCTCACATGATTATTTATCTTTTACGCACACTTAGCCAGCAGTCGACACATATGCAAAACAAGGATGTGTGTGTATATCCTGCCCTGCTGCTGACACTTTTGCCAACACTTTGTCAACTTTTTAGTATGTTGTCAGGCAGCTTTTTTTGTCTTGGCCATTTGTCAAACACTTAACATCATGACGTCATCTGTTTGCGAAGGCTTCTTGTTGACTGTTGCCAAGCTGATGCTTCGATCTGCTGCTTAGGTTCGTTTTACACTTGTTATCTGCTCCTCCCCTCCCCAACTCAAAGGGGAGAGCGAAATTTACATATAGATTAGCAAAAGGATTGCACAATGAGGGACACTTGGTATTGGCTGCTACTGTAGGCACTCGGGTAAATGGCTAACCATCAACGAGTATTGAAAGTGCACGAGGGAATGGTTTATGAAATGGACAAGGGAATGAGTGAGGAACTTGCCCAGGGATTGGGCCAGAGAATGGGCATGGTCAAGAGTTCTGTTCTCGTGGTCATGTTGTCTGCATTGCCATAAGTGGAAATCATTAAGTGCCGTGCGCATCTTGTAAACTCATGCGTAATCCTCGAGTTCTCCCTCACTCCCCCACCTTTGCCCCTTTACCCACTTTGCTGCTGGTCAATTGTTTTCCATGCTGGCGCATTGTTGCCATTTCCGTTTGGACCAGGTCCTCAGTTGGCTCTGGCCTCGTCTTCATTGTGAGCGCGTAAATCCCCTGACAACACTTTTGCCTTTCCACTTTATACAAAGAAAATTCTTTTTGCAAAAAGCAGTCGAACAATCCTTGAACAATGCATGAAATAATTGCACAGCACAACAGCCTGTGTGTCTGTGTGTGTGTGAGTATGAATGTTGTGGTCCTTGTGTGAGCATAATGATGACTGGGGAGCTGTGTTGTTGGTCTGATGGCTATTGGCTGATGGGCATTAAAATGCGGATGATGAGGCTTAAGTAGTTACACACAGAGCACAACTGCAATTGGGACTCTTTAGGTCTCGAAGTGATGCTAGCATATGGAGAGAGTAAGGGAGTAAGGGAGAGTTCAGCATATTACTCGATACTTAGGGCAACGTTGCACCACACTCCACACATACACGCAACAATTTCTTGATATCTGCAAAATTATAAAGCATGCTGAATGTGCTGGCAAATAATAAATGATTGCGATACACATCTGTTCCATTACAATATGAATACATCATTGCCTAGCAACCAGCAAGATGATATACTTAAGCTCTAATTGATTGCGAATTCACAGTAAATAATTTTAATGCTGATAACTTCGAATTCATTGTGACTGTGTTGTAAATGAATAAATAGTTGTGATATTAGGTAATTATGATCAAAATGTGGATACCTAAGAATAAAAACTAAATATTAGATACTATTATGTTGTATTTCTGAGATATGCAAACTTATCCGGAAAATATTTGATTAAATTCTGTTATAGCTTAATCTATTTGGTTTGAATGGCATTAACATCAGTCACTAATATAATCGTATATACAAAATTGGTATTACTTTAAAGTGTTTTATAAGATAAAATTTTAATAGGGTCCAGTAAATTACAAATGTAATATACTTATTGAATATTTGTTCTTTCTGAATATGAACAGGATATATCTGCATTAAGAAATAAAGAAATTAAAATAAAGTTTTATCTGAAAAAACTTAAAAGTTGTTTTGGAATTACTTTCCAAAATATATTTAGTTTTGAACAAACAAAAAATAGTTAAAACTCGATAAAAATTACAAGTTTGGGTTAGAAGTCTTTGCAGTTTAGAAAACACGTAATAATTAATTGAAGTTTACTTCGAGTTGAGCACAACAATGATTCTCTTTCAACTTTGCCTGAATTCTTCTCACCAACCAAACATTGCATGGAAAGAGGAGGCACATTAAATGCGCCAAATGCAATGCAAAACAGACAGCAATAACAAAGGCAACAGCAAACAGCACACAAAACTGTGACATTATCATAAAATTTAATGATTATGGCAATGATGAAAAGTCTACACAAATGCGACAACACCGGCTGACGAAAATAAATAATTACCATAAACAGCAGCCAGGATGTTGTCGTCCAAAGGAGTTGCAACTGAATGAGGTGTAGGAGAAGGAGCTGAGGCAGCAGCTGGCTGCATTTGGAGTTGATGTCATTGCCACATCAGCCGCTCATCTGATAGGCAGTCAAAAAAGGATTGAGAACTCGCTCAGTTAATGCCATTGGCATTTATCAAATGCCAGCAGCAGAGAGAGGTGAAAGTAGGTTTTAGGGAAGGATATCCTTTGGTGTGGGTGGCGCGTGTTGTTTTAACATTGGCATACTTGTAATTATACGTTTATACTCGTTTGCCTGTTAATTCAAATTTACGTTAATGGAAAATCATTACGCACAAATGTGTAAAGTGCACTTTTCATAGCGTTTCATTCGCAGTGCGTTTTTAATGCATTTCCCTTCATACCAAACAAGCAACGACTACTTGCCTGCTGCCTGCTGAATACTGGCTGATGCAAATTTTTAATGAGCTTCAAGTGCAGTTTGACAGCTGTTGCCCGTTTGGCAGCTACGGCGGCTGCTTGTTGCTGATAAGCGTTGCAAGTTCCACATGCCACATTCAGCCGCAAGTTGAGACTCAGCTGTCGTTGAGATGAAATTCTGAGTGCGATGGGAGGCAACACATGCAAATTGAGTTGCGCTTTTCATGTTTTATCTTCACTAAAGTGGGAGAATTAAAGTCGATTCGAAATTTGGAGTTCAGTCTCTGTATAACTTTACTTTAAGGTGAAAGCTTCTTAGAGACAACTTTAGTACTACTCAACTATTGGTATGAATCAGACAGAGAAGTAGTTTTATGATTTTATTGAAATTCGTATTTTGAAAAAATTGTGTAAAGAGTTTCAAGTTGGGAAAATTTTAAAGCCACCTTATCACTTAATTAATTTTTGATAACTTTCAAGTCTTAAGTTATCATTCGTTTGATTCAGTAACCTATCCTTAAATTTTCCCTATTTTGCTATTCATTAAAAACAAATCTAGGTTATACTTAGTTAAATAAATTTAAGCCTTTTTATTCTCAAATCAATACCAACTTTTATTCAGCTTTAATATATCCCAATTATACTAACTCAATTACATTTAAGTTAAACTGCTAAATTCTAACTTAAATTCAAGACAATAAAAATACTTTCCCTCCCGCTGCAATCATAACCTTTATGTCTTCTGACCACGCACAACTCCCAGCTCATTTAATCAATATCCAAGGACCTTGAGAAAGCTTCAGTATACACGCATAAAAAGCACGTGCTGTCAACTGTGTCAAAGGGCCGCCCACACTGCGAAGCAACGAGTAGGGAACGGCTCCCTAAACGCTTTTCATTGTCAAGGACGCACGCACAAAAAAGAAGAAGAAGTAGAAGAAGGAAATGAAGCGAGCGAAACGTTGCCGGCCGGCGTGACCTTGAGGCCAGTTGAAGCAAAAAAGCTTTGGAGCAGGCAAATTTGCCATTTACCACAGAAATGTCAGCCACTTGGCCTTGGCAGTGACATTGAAACATTGAAACATTCGAGGAGCACCCCATGGCAACAAAATGGAATCTTTTGAAAACTTGTTACATTTCTATGGGTGTGCATCATGTGTATGTGTGTGTGTGCGTGGAGTGTAAACTAGCAGGAAGTGGTTTATCATAATGGATGAGCTAACTTGGATTATGCTCAGTTGTTTAAAAGCAAGGGAGAGAAGCTCAAGGCCAAAGCAAACGTCAGCTTGGCAAATGTTTGCTGGAGCCAGAACTAGGAACTGTTTAGTTTGAAGGTCAATTTGGGATTCCCGTTGGGTTGAGTGGGCAACCAAGTTGAAGGCTTGGAAGTCAGCGTATTGAAAAAACGTTACAAGGATCGTCAAGTTGAAGGTGGTTGCGAGGGTGCTCCCAAGACCTTGAGCGAGTAGCACCAATGTTTGAGTTGAAGGTGGCTTTGGAAAGCGTGAAAAAGCGGAAAGAAAGTTGAAGGAGGTTTAAGGTTCTAAGGTGTTCCCTAAGCCTTGGAATGAAGGAAAAAGATAGAATGATTTTACTAAATCCAGTTGTTGGTTGGGTGAAAATAGAAGTGAAGGAAGAGAGTTGAAGGAAGTTTAAGGTTCTAAGGAGTTCCCCAAGCCTTAAATATATAAGAACAAAGATAGAATGATTTTACTAAATCATGTTGAAGGTTGGAAGGATATATAAGTAAAGGAATACAGTACAGACAGAGTTGAAGAAGAGAGCTGAGGAAGCCCAATATGATTAAGCATTTTTGTCCATTTTATAGGCAGATAATCAGTAATAAAGCATTAAAATTGAAAGTAAACTAAGGAAGTACTCAAATTAAGAATATTAAAGATAATTCATTAAATGTTTAAAAAAAAAGTTGAGCTCAAAGAAATTTTTGCCTTCCCAGTAGGTGATTTTTAGGGTTCCCTATTAAAGCTCCAACAGGAAATCCCGAAAAATACATGAACAATATAACTGCCAGTAGATTTCACTTTACTCAGTGCTAGGCCTCTTTCAACATTCAACACTTTCTACGATTTATACGTTTTCTCGCATCTTTTCAGGGGAACAATGATTCAACACAAAACAATTGTTGATTCTCAAGCACAAAGCATTCGAAGTTCCAACGAATTCCCCTCATTTGAGCATTAGCTCAAACAAAAACCATACCGCACAGTTTCAGTTCGAAAACTGCGTTAACCACCCCAAAGGACTTACGTTATTGTCCCTCTATAACGTAAGCGCAACGTAAGCACAGTTTGCTCTCTAGCTGTCGTTGCTCTCTCAGTCTCGGCTTTGGCTCTCGCAAGGCGAATGGGAGAGGGGAGGGAATTGTGCTTGAATGGTGTGAGTCAGGCTGTGGTTGGTGGTTCAATTGGTTGGTTGTTGGCATAAACAAAGCACACACACGACAAACACCACCATCACCACCACCACAGACAACATCTCAGTCTTCACCCAGATGGGGTGGACTGACGTTCGGCCGAGCGAGAATCGAGTTGCCTCCCAGGAAGCACACGAATGTCAAACGCGCTGCCGCTGCCGAGCGAAATTCAGTAAAAGTGACTGCGGCAAGAATATTTCGATTCAGTACAAGCAGAACCTTAGCAACGGCAACATAACCCAGCTCGCACAGCAAAATATTTCTCGATTGTTTTGACGAGTGTGCAAAGTTACGTTTTTGGCGCCAAACCAAAGAAACATTTACGAAATTATTTATTCAAATAATTTTCTGAATTTAAATAAAAAATTAAATTAATTACAAAGTGAAAAAAAGTATCAAGTGCATAAAGTGAAATCATTTTGCAAAATAAAGCGAACATTTTGAAAATTTGCAAAATCAAAGACAATGGCAATCGCATACTTTATACCCGATCAGGCTCAATTGCTGGCCAGAAGTCGTCAACAAGCTGCTGCAAATACAACAAGTTCTTCAGCGAACAATTCTCCACACAATCAACAGCAACAGCAGCGACCACAACAACAACAGCAGCAACAGCAACGTGGCGGCAATTCTCAATTTCGCGCCAACATTTCGGTGCCTTTAGGTCGCGAACAAGGCGCCATGACGATGTCGGAGTTCGGCTGTTGGGAGCTGTTGGCCCAAATCTTTTGCTATGCCTTGCGACTCTACAGCTACAATCCTGCACAGCGTCGTCCAACTGTTATCCAGATATCCTTTGAGATCAGCAGCGGTGCCAGCAATCAGGAAGCAGAAGCGGAAACGGAAGTCAATGCTGCTGATGGAGATGTGACTGATGCGAGCTCCAAACAGCAATAGATTTGACAAGAAGATGAAACACTACTATATACTACAAAACACTCAACACTGACGATTGTACAGTTTATTTTTTTGGTGGAGGCTCAATCAAAGCGCATTGTGATTTTTGGGGGAGAAGATGGAAGATGGAAAAGTGCTAACGAAATGTATTTTATAATTGATTTTTGAGAAAATTCAAAATTTGTCAACGATTTGCTGAAAGTGATATATGATGATTGTTCGTACTGTTTTGGTGTCAAATTTTTCTAGTATTTTTTAAAAACGAGAGAGAGAAAGATAAAGAGCGATGAGTACATTTTGTAAGGCCTAAGTTTTGAGATGTGTAAAAGGTTTCGGGTTGTAAAGTTGGTTCAAATTCGAGGCGTCGCTTCAAGACTTATTTCAATACTATATCGTACACCTAATCTAGCATCAGTGTCTACATTAAACAAAAAAAATACATTCAAACAGTCAAAATCACACTATCATACATTTATATAACTGCCACATAAGAATTACTAACTATATTCAATATACAATATATATATGTCAAATTTTAGCATTTCAATTAGCGTATATAAAAAATGCAATTCAAACTTATTCAAACTGAAAACTTGGTTAAAACTGGAAAGATGCAACAAATGTAACAAATGAAAAATACAACAAAGACAACAACTACATTGTACAAAATAGTATTAAGCAGACGATTTTTATATATACACACAACTACAAAATAAATGTCAATAAAACTGCAACAAAATACAAAAAAAAATATATAAAAAGAAAGAAACCGCCGAACCAAAATGAAAGACAACCCAAATACAAAATAAACAACAAACATAAATGTCCGAAAAGCAAAACAATTTTTAAGCAATTTTTGATAAACAAAAACAAATATCTATGCATATTTTATGATTATTATTGATTTTAGCAAAATTAATCTACTATATTATTTATGTTTCACATTTTGACATTATTCGTAAACCGATGGAAAAAATACTGAATAAATAAGTGTCAAAAACCTTAAACACATTTGTAAGCAATTTAAACTTTTTTATAAGACAAACGAAAATAAATAAAATTTTATACAAAAATTAAGATAAAACAATTTTTTCTTCAAATATTGGGTTAAATATACAAAAACTTTGAAAAGTTGTAGAAAGTTAATAGACTTTCACAAAGTATAATAAACTTCAAAATATATAATATATTACATAATATAATACATTTTCCTGACTTTTTTAATAGCAAACTATTTGATTTAAATGCAAACTATTTGAAGCATTATAAAGCCTCGATTCATATTATTTTACTTTAATTATTACGTAATGCATACGTTGCTTATACAAAATCTGTATTTCTTATATTTTTTTTAAAAACTTGCAATACCTTTACAAATATTACATTTTTATACCCATACCTTTTGCTTAAATATTTGCAGAATAAATAATTGTTCAAAGTTGAAGAATTACAAAGATTTTATTTATTAATTTTGCGAGTTGTTGTCTATTTAATTTGTGCCCAATTAGATATCGACATTTCAGAATATATCTTACATAATATAATAAATTGTTCTGACTCATAGTACGTTTCTGTTTTGAACTTAAACGAGCTTTATAAAGCTTCCATGCTATTAATATTTGCTTTTTTTTTTTTTAAATATGACGTATTAAAACAGCTGTGTTTTTTTGCTTTACTAAGAAATTTGTAATATTCATAAAAATATAATATTATATTTTTATACCCATACCTTTTGCTTAAATATTTGCAGAATAAATAATTGTTCAAAGTTAACGAATTACAAAGATTTTTTTTATTAATTTGCAAGTTATTATCTATATAATTTTGTAAATACTTTTGTTTCCAATTAAGAGCTGCACATTTGCGCGTAATTAGATATCGGATAACTTTGCGTTTGCATTCCACCGACATTTCCTGTTGCATAGTTGCCATTAACTTGATCGTCAGCTACGTCGCAAGTTGCATCGCCGTATTGATAGCTGTTGCCCTGAAGCACTGATTTCTCAGGATTCGCTTGCAATAGTTCCATAAATAACTTTTTATCCATGAAACTGTTGTTGGGGAAATGATTAAAATTATTCCCAGCACCATAATTGGGTTGAAAGTCGGAGCTGTAAACAGACTGTGGTTTTGTGCCCTCGTCTGTTTTTTGCGGACTATACCAATACTCGGGATTCATTTGATTACGCGTCATTCCCATATTGCCAAGCGATGGCATTGAGAAGTAATTTGATTGTGCACCATGCTTCATGTTGTAAGCGTAGCTTTCCATGTTGTTAGTAGCTTGATAGTTTAGAGCTGATGAATTGTTCGCAGTTGGAAGATAATTCATAGCTGCAGAATAATTCACAGTCGATGGATAGTTTCCAGCTGAAGAATAGTTTCCAGCTGAAGCATAGTTTGCAGTTGAAGAATAGTTTGCTGTTGAAGCATAGTTATCAGCTGAAGGAGCTGCTGTTGTTGCATAGCTTTCTCCGCCACCCGCAACACGATTTACATTGTAGTATTGCGCCATATTGGGCTGATTGGCATATTCGTATTGATACTCAACCTGATTGGGATTAGCTTGTGTTGCATATCCATAGCTTTGGTTGTTTTGCACAGTGTTGCTGCCACTTGAATCATAGCCACAGCAGTAAGAGCAATTTGGGGCTGCTGCTGAATAGCCGCTGTACCCAAAGTTGCCCACTCCGCTGTAGGCTTGATTCTGGCTAAACTCATTGCCTTGGCTTTGATCTGTGAGAAAAAGTTGAAGAGTACTTTATTTGTCAACAACAATCTTACTCACATGCATTGGTTTCTGCCTGCCTGGAAAAAGTAAAAGATGTAAAAGATCGTTAAAGTATAAATTGCAGAACCTACTCCTGTCCATGGGTAAATTGTATGCCAGTGTTGGGCAGAGTTATGTATTCCATCTCAGCATTATTGTTCTCCATGTTCTGCACATTGTCCGCCTTCATCGCTGCCAAGAAGAGTTGGAAATCAATTCACGCCTTAAGCCATGCCAAACAAAATGAAACCATTCGAAATTTTTTAGAAAATATTGAAATGGTTTCAGCTCGGCCTGCTGAGAGTTCCCCATTTTTTTTCGAAGTGGTCTGTTAACCCTTTTGACAACCCCAGCACCCACATGCAAACATTTAGCGATCCTTATCGTTAAGACCAATATGTCACCTTTGAATGGAAACGCAAATGCTGTTACAGGCATATTTTCTGTGGTGTCATGCCACAAGTTGTGCGGCAAGGGTTAAATTAAAAGGTTACGCTGCTTAAAAGCCACCGCAAAAAAAAAGACAGAACAGACAACGAACTGGCAAATGCTCAAGTCATCAGGGTTATGCACCCCCTAGAGAACGTTTGATCCCGAAAAAGTAACATCTGTGACAAATGATCCATGTTTCCCGATAAAGAGTTTTTCCTCTTTTCTATACTTATTTATAATTATGCAAACATTTCGGGCCGCTAATTTGCCACATTATCTTAATTTAAATCGCGCAAAAGCGCAATGAACAAATTTAATTGTCGTGACAGGACAATAAGCGAGCCAGGGAATTAGGGTCCTCGCTTGACCCGGCGTCTGCTGTCCTCTGTCCTCTCTTCTCCTCTATCCCCTTTTGCACCCATTGCCAGTTAGGGTTAAGTTTTCGGTTTTTGTTTTTTTGCGTGTGGCTTGATTTTTGGCAATGATAAGCGACTCGTAAATTGTAGGGTATGCAAATGTTGTTGTATGCTCAGCCGCGTTTTGTCGCGTGTCCTGGCTCCTGTTTTGTCCTGCCCTGTCAGTGTGCTGGATTGAATTTTTAGCGCCTGCAATAATGCTCGGCATGTGTGAGGAAAACAGTTTATGATAAAATATTTGAAGTTAATTTAGTACAACACGTGTTTAAAGATCATTAAGAGCGATCACTAATGACCAATTATTCAATTAAATTGTGCTGGAACTAGTAATCAAGTAAGTTAACTGAGTTTCCTTTTCTTGTTACGTCACCTGCTAAAATAAGAATATATAATGAAAGACACATAATGCCGAAATGTATAATATACAATGTCAATGATCTTGTTCTGAAAGTATGTTAAATTACGCTAATGCTGAAATATACCGAAGACTTTTTATGGGATAACATTAGTACTTTTTACTATTTGTTAGTTTACTATTAGTACTTTTTAAGACCCGACCACAGAAACCAATTTTAATCATATAAAATTATTTTTAAAAACGTCCTTCAATTGTTATCATTTGTCAAGGCTGATGAGTCACAGTTGCGTTTATTAATTACTCACTGAAAGTGTTTTTAAATAACTTTTTAAATTTGCGTCTGACCACATGTTTAGCACTTAGGTCAAATGCCTTTAAGAATTAATAATTCTCTGAAAGTGTTTTTAAATAACTTCTTAAAGTTTTATCTGACCACATGTTGAGCACTTTTGCGTTTAATAAGTAATAACTACATAATAATAATTAATAAGAATTTTTCGTATTGACCCTTTACCCTTTACTTAAAAAAAAGTAAAAAAGGGTCTTAATAGTTTTTCGGAAAGAAAAATTTATATGGAAAATCCTGCTGTTAGCAACATTTATTCAATTGCTTTGGCTGAGAATCTCGATTCTTTCGTAATCTATGTCATATTTTTAATGTATTAGTTAGTATATATGTAGATATAGTCATGTATACTCTCTCTATAATAAGTTTCTTATGTTTGTATGTATATGATATCTAAGCTTTCTTGTGAAGCTTTCCCCTAGAGATTTTTGAAAGCCTTCGATCGAACCTGTATCATACTCTATATTACTTAAACAAGTGAAAAAGCTATGATCATCATTTTCATTTAACTATATACCAAATATATTACTTGGTATAGTTAAATATTTTTCTGAAACATTTATTAAGTACATTTAATCAATAAATACCGATCACCGCACTATTTTGCTTTAATTGAAAGTGTAAGGCTGGTATCTCACAGTCGAGCACCTTCGTCTGTAGCTTTCTTACTTTATTTTTCCGTTGAGCGGAAAGTACAGTAACCTATGTACGTCGCCCTCGAGCTTGAGGCAACAGCAGTGACCCAGTTACGGGACGGACTTTAGCAAACAACGCCCCCAACAGAAACGTAGTCGTTCTCCCCCCTCTGGCCATGCAACAATGCAAATCGAGGCGAAAAACTGAAAGTGGAGCAAAAGTGAAACGCAATATGACCACAAACAGAGTTGTTACAGTGTGAAGAGGGGGAAGAGAGTGGATATGGATACTTGCATGTCGGAAAAGGCAAATCAAATATCAAAGGCGGACAAAGCTAAACTTAACTGATGAGCGAGCTAAGATAGGCTGGAGTTGTAGTTGGAGGTTGAGTTAATTGTTTGAAGTGGCCAACGTCGAAGGCTTCTTCAGACTGCCGGATTGACATTTAGTGCTCAAAACCTTTTGGTTGATTCATTAATCTTATGATTCATTGCAGTGGCTCGCTTAGAGTCTCGATTCCTCTGCGCTTAAACATGTGTCAACACCCACAAAACCACAGGGGGTCCCCAACGAAAGAATTCGAACTATATGCATACATTTCGGGCATTATTTCAAATGGAATGAAAAAAACAGTCTCCAAAAAAATGGAAAATTAATGATTTATTTACCTCTTGCAATGGGGCAACACCTTAAATTAGTTGAAAATAACCCAGAGGTATCGAGCGTTTGCGTTTAGAGTATTATCGTTCATGGTTTATGAGTGCCCATAAAAGAAGTCATTCTCGAAACGGAGACGGCAGGAATATGATTAATTACCGCAGAGCGTTGCAAGTGGTTTGTTGCTTGTTGCAGCAGTTGCACTTTGTTGCTGTCTCTCCTCCATCCCATTCGAATTTGTTGCCACGTTCAACAATTGCGCTTCATTATCGGCGTTTGACCAGCAAACCAAACGACCACGACCATCAACTGCAACGGCAGTCAATTACTGACCAGTTGCCCAGTTGCCATAGACTGACTCGCAGTCGTTTTTCCCATTTTCCAATTTTTCCATGCAGCTCGTTTCTCGGGTGTTGTTGTCAATGTCCTGCTGCGCTATTATTTGTCTTCTGTCAGCTGAGCTCAGCCCCGCCCGAGTTGCTAGCCTACTACTACTCTCTGACTGACCATGTATAAATTGCTTTACGGCACTTTTGGGTCATTAACGAAATTGAAAATGCCTGACAAAGAGTTGAGTTGAGCCCAGTTGAACTGCGCTGTGGCTGTGGCATTATATCAATGCCACCTATTTTTGGTAGTTGGCCAATCATTAGACACCAACGGTGCGTCGGCAGTTCTGGCATTTTGGGCAGCACTCAACAAGAGTTATGGCCAATCAAATATTCAAATATGATATAGTCTACTTTACAGCTAAAGCGCAGTTGAGTTATCTCATAAATATATGTTAAGCACTGTTTTCTTTTGCCTTTATCTGATAGCGGTAGCAATATCTTCCCAGGCCAACTGCTGACATTGATTAAGTGGCACTCATTGACCTATGTCCAAGCACATCCATTGTCAGGCTGACTTTTTTTTTTGGTGATTTTGCATAACTGTCGTCGGAAGATGACGCGTGTCAGTAGCATGCAAATTGTCCACACCCTTCGAAATGTCACAAATTCGCATTAATAGTTATCGATGCTATCGAGATGACGACAAATCGATTTGCACGCTAAGATAGAAGAAAAAATTAATAAATCTGCCAAGAGTGACATAATTAAATAGCTCGACCAGCAGCTGACCAGTCTGAATGACCATTGTCCTCTCTCCAACATCATCAACATCATCATAATGAAGTGTAAATACTCTCGTCCACATAATCGGCTTTCAATACGCGGCAAACAAAAGGCTCCTTTCGACCATGTTTCGCATTGGAAAAAAGTCACGTGCCTGCTAATCCGTGCAGTGAAAGTTGTCTCTGCGCCCCTCTCCCCTGTGTTGCCACTGTCTCTGCCCCTGCCCCTTCCCTTCTGTGTTCTATGCTGTGTGCCCGCAATTTGTTACGCTTTGATTTCTGTTTGTTGCCTTTGCCGAGTGAAAGGCGAGAGAACGCGTAAATCTCACACATGAGCTGACTGCCTGCTGATCCTTTGCTCCCTTTCTTATAGCCTGGACAGACCTACAATACACTCTACCTAACATCGCATACTTGAAGTAGCGCTGATTAAATTATCTCTAGGGTTAAAAGTGAGCCATGCTCGTGACGTAATTGATAACTCAACAATGAAAGTATCCTTCTCTTGGGTGGCAGGGCGTGTGCTCATTTGATTAAGTTATTTCATATTTCTAACATATTTATTTTATTTATATCATCTTTCACATGATATTGCTTTTCCTTCTGTTCTAAAAAAAATCTCGCAGTCGAAGCAATTTTTCCTGCATTATATGCAAATTAGTTTCAGAAATACATCAATTTGTTCTCTATGTTTATTTTGGATAAATCAATGAAATTGAAAGTAAATATAATAATATTAATCGCTGAGATACATATTATATAATATATAAAAGGTGCTTTTTGCCTGCTCTTTTAAAATTGAAACTAAATCAAAACTATTTTTGTAACTTTTTGAAAATAGATATTATTAATGTAAAAATGATAAGAAATTTGAGTAATCCAAATAATTAATGAAATATTTAGTACAGATCGAGTAACCAACTTTAACGTTGTATATTTTCAATTTAGGGGGGTTTTAAACAATTTAATTTACTTTTACCTATCCTCTGGTTGTTTCTTTACCCAACGTAAGATCAACATCCTAAGACCAGCTCATCATTGGCTTTCTCACGCTACTTAAAGTTGTAATCCTTTTAACAGATTTCCACTTCATAAATTGCAGCGATACCCCTTTAAAGTGGCAAATTACACAGACCAACTGCTTGGCAGGCAGCCCAGAAGGGAGTCGCCGAATATTTACAGAAATTTGCAAACAATATTGATTTCAAAACGATCAAAATAAAAATTAATCAATGCACTTAAAAATGCGCACAACTCAAGTGCCAATTGTTACGCACAAAGCGAGAGGCAACAATTTAAAAATCAAAAAAAAAAAAACTTGTAAGTAATAAAAAAAAAGGAACCCAAGTAAATCAATGATGTGGAAATGTCAATGGTGCCAAGGAGTAGAGAGAGTGTGAGGGGTTTCTCTCTTAATACACTACCCCTTTGGCGAGTTTAAAGCACTTGAAAAGTCGACTAATTTATAACTTATGACCGTGTTGTACATAATATATAAAAAACAATTTTCCATGCCACTACAAAGCGGAGCAAAAGCCAAAATTTGACAGGAGTAGCGGCCGTTTAGCCGTCACCCTTTAAGCCCAAAATATCCATAACCCTTTCCCATTTGCCGACACTCACAACACTCACATGTGTGTGTGTGTGTATGTGTGTGCATTCTCCACATGTCAGCAAGCGAATTAATCGAAGAGAAATGATTTATTTAGCGCTTGGACGCGACGCATCGGCGGCCAGTTTCGGTTCGCTTGAAAGGGGTGAAGAGAGAAGGGTTTGGTTGCAACCCCTCTTTCGATATGAAACCCAAAACTCCGCACCCAAATCAAATTTAAACTGTTTTCAAAACTGCATTCAAAAGACGGTTCATTGATGGGCATTTATTGGCTTTTACCCACTTCAAAACAAACGCAAAAAAAATTCATACTCAAACCCTAACGCAACTCAAGCATTGCATTTTGGGTGGTTTTCAACATTTTTTTACTGTGTGAAATTCGCGCTGCATTTCTTATTTTATTTTCTTTGATTTTTTTTTATGAATTTCACACTGCATTTTTATGGTTTCGCAATCTTTCAAAATATTTATGACTGTGCGCTTTTTATATGTTTTCTTATAGAATTTTTTGTTTTGATTTATTTTGGGGGATTTCTGTGTTTGACGTGTGCGAATGCGTTTTGATTGATCTGAAAGGGATCGCGTTAAATTTGCAGTAAATTTGCAGCAATTAATAAAACGCACAAGCTATAAAATACAAATTGTTGTGTGAACTTCTGCCAAAGCAGCTGCAAGGAGTTCTAGGAAATCTTAAGAGTTGCTTGCTTGAGGGAATTCAGGGCTTAGTTGTGGGAAAGGAAAACAAAGATATGTTATTTTAATAAACAAAAATTGTGAAAGTAAAACATTGCTATAGTCGTAAATTTTGAATCAAAATATTTCCAATATAATCTAAAACATTTGAATAAGGAACAAAATTAATTTTGAATCTTTTTCCAATTATATTTTAATTCGCTTTTTCACAATTATATTACGAATAATAAATAATTTATAATTTTAAAAAAATGCTTTATAATATTACAAAGCTGATATCAATGCATTGTTAACCCTTCTACAAACTGTGTTGCAGACAATTTGTGGCATGCAGCGAGTGTTGAAGCGTAACCAATGCCTGCTACGTATCGCAACAAGAGTTGAAAGTGGCATTGTGAAAAACTCAATTGTGTGGCACTAATTGATAGTGATATTGAGTCGGGATCACCTTTTATTATCTATCGGCTGCGTCGGCGTTCGAAAATTGATTTTGACATATTTATTTAGGCGCTTGCAAACTCAACTATTATTGAAAAAATCTGACCCCTGGCTTAAAGGCGCAACGAATTGCGGTTGAATTGTCAGTCGGCGTTGATAAATTAGCTTCTGAAGAGGAGAGGAGAGTGTAGAGGGGATAGAATAGTGTTTATGATTTTCGCTGCAAGAGACAGAGAGAGAGAGAGAGCAAAAAGGACATTCATTCATTTTCATTGCGATGCTTTTACACAATTTGCCCGAGGCACAAAAACTACTTTAAATAGGCCTAATGACATCCGTTCTGCGTTTGCTATCGCCTTTCAAATGTGGGTAGCCTTTTATTGTTTTCCACTTCCTAATCATTGTAACAAACAGGATGTCTCTGAGTGAGTATTGTATGTGTACTCGTATGTGTGGTTAAGGGTTGTCCAACCGACTACTGACTGACCAAGGGCCCAAGGGCTCCCCACATTCGCAGTCATATGTTATCAGTTTTTATAGCGGCAGCGATCAAAATTTACGATAAATGCTTTAAATTTTGTACACCTAAGCACAATAAACAAAAAGTTTGAGCATTGTTTTGTTAAGTGAGCATGGCTAACTTGATTTGTTAGAGCTCATAAATTTTGCCAGTAGACAGGAAAATAGAGTAGAGATGACATGTGTGTATCTCCACATGTGAAGGAGTTGTTCCGCAACCCCAATCGAAGGGAAAATCTGCACCTGCCTAACCAGAGAATTTCCTTTGATTCACTTTAGATATGATTTCAGTTAATGAGTCTCAGCTTTTTCGTTTCACAGTCTCTGCTATTTGTTTGCAATTATTTGAAAGTGCTGTGGCTCTTCTAGTCCTTGGCAATTTGAAATCAAAGCGAAACATCATCAATCTCTGTCTACAACTGTTAAAAGCGCATGCATTTAAATTAGACATTTAAGCCAGTGTAAAAAGGCAACTCTTCTCTCCACTCTAAACCTTTCCAGCTTTCAAAGTGTCAAAAGCATGTAGCTATCGCGTGCTCCCTTTCTAACGGTGTGATACACCAAAAAAAAATCGTAGCCGGAGTGAAATTTCGATACCTTCAGCAACAGACGCCCAGGAAACGCTTAATAGGATTTTCAACAATTTTTACTATTTTGGCAGTGGCTGCTTCTGGTTACCGGTTGCTGGTTTGCCACTCCGTCAAATTCTCTTCTTTTTTTGCATTTTCTTTTTTCCTTTCTCGCTTTTTTTAATTTTCCAAATATTTTGCCTTCTGCAAAGGGTTAGAAAAATGCCAGCGCACCCTTTTTTCTTTTTTTTTTTTGGAAATTCTTGTGGACATTTTGCTTTGTTTTGTCTGCGCCATACAACAGGATATGGTTATTTCGTTTTCCTTTTCTGTTTTCTGTTGTGTGTTCCTATTTGGGTTTCATGCACCGCATAACATTAAAATTCAGTTTTTGATTGATCATCCTTCCGAAGGGAAATGTGTGAAACGGGGCAATGGGGAATATCGTAGAGTTTGATTCTATTTATTGATTGTTCAAAGTTTGTTCGACAATAACTTGTGAATTTGTTTCTACAAATCAGCAACGGATTAATCGTTAATACAGTCAACTTTTAATACCTTGAGATGCGTCACGCTTTGCTAAACTTTCCCAGGCAAATTTACAAATCGATCTACTGTAAAGGCATTTTCCTCTTTCTCTCTCTACTTTCGACTTTCTACTGCAATGTGTAAAAAAATTTACATGCCCAACGGTGGCCACTTAAATATTCATGAATTTTTAACGCCACGACGAAATGAAGTTCTGGGGAACTGCACAAATTCGATTAACAACAATGCATATTGATGGAATAATTGAGCAATTCTAATGAGCCACAACAGCAGCAGCAACAAATTGCAGTTGGGACTGCGAAAACCGCAGCAATATTTGCATTTGATTGACAACAAAGTTAATTGAGTGTGGAACTGGAAGCTGAGAATTTGCATATATAACCGAAAATAAAACTAAGCAAACATTTATTATATTTAACTGTGTTTTCAGGGGTGGAAGGAAGGAAGAAAAACTTTTGACTGATGGTGACTTATCTTACGGGTCTAAATGTCATTTCAATGAATTTATAATTGGATGTGATGTGATTTCTTCTACTTTGGCTTTGCATCCATAGAAATTTGCATATTTTTATGCGCTGTTCTATGTGATCCAGTGACTGTGTTTAATTAATGATTTTATGCAAAGTTTTTTCATTTATTTTGCATACATATGACGTTTTTTAAATGTTTTTCTCAGGAGTAGATCATTAATCAGGGCTTTAAGTAGCCGCCGTGTTGTTACTGAACTCATTAACCCTTTTGTTCGCAACTGACATTTTCGGGCATGTCTAAAGAAAAATAGCAACAAAAGTGTCTTATATAAATATTTGCATTCAGTTTCATTTTGAACTTTTGTCTACAGTCTTACACATAAGTATGTGGAACACGTGAGAATTTTGTTCTACGACGCAATAGGCTCGACCCGTGAAATCCTTATTAATGATCTTGTTGATGTCACGAAAACAAACCTTTTCCAAAGACTTTTAATTAGTTGGCATTTGACTTCTTTCGCACAGCTGCTTAACCCTGACAGGAGAAACTTTGCTCCTTGGCCATCCCGCTGTGCACTTTCACTGAAATCTACGTGGAGGATCTCAGCTTTTGCAATGTATCAAATAAATTCATATTGCCTTTGATATCGCGATGCACATTAAGTCAATAAGTGGGCAATAATACAAGTTGCAAGTAGCATATAAAAAATAAGAACGCAAACGGGGATGTCGATGTCTGAATTATGCCATATTTTCCAAATTGCTAAAAAGTTGCCAAGAAAAATTGGCTACGATAAACAACAAACTGAGGTACATTATGTCGGCGCTAAGAGTTATGGCTGATTTGTATGAGATAAGCCCTGAATTATGGGGGCAAAATCAGCGGGGCAGCATAAGAAAAAGAAAAGGGGGAGGTGAAATTGAGGAAGTAGAATTAGATGTTAAGAAAATGGATGTGACTGGCAAAGAATGTAGAAACAAATGTTCCATATATACATACATGTCTTATCGGTAATGGCTTTCATAAATGCCAATCTGTATTTAAAACCCTGTAACTATTTTAAAATATTTCATTAGGACAACAATTGTTGTTTTAGTACTAATATTTATAAACAAAGACTGAATTTTATAAAAAGTTCTACTGAAAAAAATGCTGAAAGCTGCTGATCTGATGAAACTTGTAAATCTATTGGAAAAAAGTATTAAATTATATATTTACATATATTTCAGTATAAAAACTATTCAATTTAATAAAGATTTTACATATTTATACATACAACTTATTAGAAAATATATTTGTAAATTACTCCAATCATAAGCCATTCTGTTTCCTCAAATATAAAAATAAATAAAAAACGTTGACTCACCTTGCATAATTATTCCAAATAATCAAGAAAGTTGTTACAGTTAAAAAAGTGTATGCGGGTTAAAGCTTAACCCCATCAAGCCGCAACCACAACTGCAAAGATGGGAAGTCAGTCAATAGGAATATCATAATTAATTGTTTCGTAATTCGGTTGTATGTCTAAACATCATTAATATCTATAAGATTTGACAATGTGCCAGACTTAGGACCCGCATCAAAGCCAATTTCAATTAAACGCGCGGATTAAAACGCAGGCCAAAGTTAAGGCGAGTTTCGCACTTCGTCTGCCAGACAAATTGCTTTCTTCTTAATATGGTTTATCTTTTTTTTTTGTGGCTACTCTTTACCACAATGAAGGGTATCAACGCGATATATGCATATGGAATATAACATGCGGCATCATTAATAAAAATCATAATAAAGGCGTGGCGAATGACGTCACGTTTTTGTGATTAGCACACAGTCGAAAGGATTGCCAAGTTTCCCTTCTTCTTTCGGTGTGGGTTGTTGGTAAAATTTTCTAATTAGTTTTTCGTCTTTTTTCCTAATCTATTACGATGGCTTGACAGTGAGTGCATCTTATGCTTGAGCGACTCCGTTGAAGCCGCGTCAATTTGGAAAGTGTGACAAATTTAAGTTAATTAATCACATAAAGAAAATGTTTCATAGTAAACGAGAATGTAGTCAAAAGTTACGAATTTTCATAAAAATAAGAATATTACAAATTTAATAAGTTTATAAACAAAACTATTTCAAATATGACAATAAACACTTCGTAATTTCATTAAATTAAATCTGTAACCCAACTCGCATCTCAATTATCATAGCTAACCACAATAATTTGATTTTAAAGTGCAAAAGTCTACACAGCATCTGCTCAAATAAATTCAACTCGACTTTGCTGAGCGACATTTTTCCAACTCATTAAGTCGCACTCGAAAAATCTGCTTGAGGGACGCTTCAAGTGCTGCAAATGCAACTTAATTAAGTCAAAAATTCTTGGGCATGAAATTATATTTAATGAACCAAAAATAATATAGAAAAAACCGCAAAAATTTCGAAAGGTAATAAATTCTAAAGCAAGTATCGAAATGCAGACCTTAACCCCAAAAAAAATGTCCGTGAAATGCAAATGTGAATAAATCTTAAGTAAACTGGCAAGTAAGTTGCCGAAAAAAGAGCGAAGCGAACACATTAAATTAAATTGCTCAACAGTTTGTAATGCGGCACATTAGTGTCAAGCGCTACTGACGAGAACAAGCCAAAAGGACTAAAAGGACAGCGCTAGCGAAAGGGTTACAGCCGGGACGACATTAACACATTGTTAGGACAAGCCGCTGACAATGGGACGGGCAAGGAACACAAAAAAGAGGGAAGTGAGAACCAAGTCGCGATCCGGGCTGCCGAAAATAATTTCAAATTTATAGACAGGACACACAGTGGTCCAGCGGCAGGATAACACCCCACGTTTTTCGGAGATTTATGTCAACACTTCTGAATGAGCATAATTAGTGGCGAGTTTTGTCCGGGAAAAAACAATTTACATGCAATTTGTTGCGTATAAATGCTTTTTATATGCAAATCATGGTCAGCTGGCCAGGAAGTAAGTGGAAGTGGTCCAAAGTATCCTTCTGTGCCAAGGATGCTTCATGCAACTTTTTTATGTTACAAAATTCCTATTTATGATTTTTAATGAGCATGTTCTCAGTTCGTGTGTTTATGATTGATGCAGCTCCTTTTGGATGCTGTGAAATTTGAATATTTATGACCAACGGTCATATATGATGCGGAAATTTTTATGATCCCGTTGCATAAAATTATTCTATGTGTGTGGACGCGCAAGGCGTTAAAACTTGTTTCTTAAGGCGGAAAAATGCGTTGAATTATGTGCATTAAAAGATATAATTATGAGCTGGATTTCTTTTAAATTGAGTTGTTATGCAAATGTGCCTGGGAAAGGACAACAATTGAAGCTCTGCAACATTTCTTTCTTTTTATCATATTCTTATAGGCTATAAATGCATTGCTATCTTCAACTTTTACTAACCATTAAATACTAGCATCAAAATTAATTCTTTTGGGTATAAAAATAAGAAATATATAAAGTATTCTTTTCGTTTTCGTAACTCGAATTCCCAATTTGACTAAGACTGAAACAACCTCTGCTTATTAGCAACTACTTCTCCGTTTGATATTTAAGCAAAGTTCAATAGACCTAAACAAGAACTAATCGCTGGCACTGTTGACTGTTCCGCTGTCAATCAGGTTTATGACTTCTAATGACAATTCACATTTTTGGTTTTTATCGCGCGTCTGTCATCAATAAATTAACTCGATACAATGGCAGGCGAAAGAAACACGCGATTGAGCAGCTACACAAAACACAAAATACAAATCAGAAAATGCTCAAACGAGCTGCGATTTTTTATGGCATTGCACTGGCAATTGGCGTCATCCACATCGTCATCGACATTCACATCGTCATCATCATTGTCGCCATCGTCATTTCACCTTTGTGCTTTGGCCCCAAGTCCCAAGTAGAATGAAAGAATGCGGTGCTCAGGAATCGAATCGATTGTGTGGCGAATACAGACAAATGTCGCTGTGCACACGAAAAGTCAACCAACTTAATTTCATTTTATTTATTTATTTAGCCAGCCAACTGTCAGCCAAAGTAGCGGCTGACGAGCAAAGCAATGCGATTTTCCCCAAAAGCGTTGCGATGCTTTGCAATTTTACAACATTATTTAATATTGGCTGATCGCCGCATTCATGTCCAAAACTATCCAACTGCATCCGCAGTGTCAGTTGCCATCTCCGTGACTTTTATGCGCAATTGCTCGCTAATGGCCCAAGCAGCAGTCGTCGTCGACGTCTTCTTCTTGGTCTCCATTGACGCTGACGCTGACTTCGCTGCCACCGTTAAACGTAACGTCATTCACATCATCATCTCGATGTCGTCGTCGTCGTTGCCGTTGCCGTTGCCGTCGTCAACGCCATCGTCATCGTCATGTCAATGGGATGCCGGCGGGCGAGTTGCATTTTTCACTTGACTGTCAACGGCAGCACATAAAAGAAACTGCATGCCACAGCACGGACCAAGCAACAGCGAGGGCAGCAAGAAAAGTTATAGTTACACAGAATAAAGTATGAATAAGACTAATGAAACAATTGAAAAGTTTCTAAGATGTCCCTATTTTATATACAAACTGTCTTAAGACGATACCCAAATTTATGACACCATTATTATTTAAGTGAAATTATATTTAAAATATGTTATTTTATATATTCTGCATATGAAACAGCTTTATTAGATTAATTTCTATTTTGTATATACTATTTGTTGAAATGAGTTATTACAAGATTTTCTATGAAATTGATTTTTGTATAATAGACTAAAAATTTTTAAGAGATTTATTGAATATCCTGCTTAAGCAAAGATAAAAAAACAATTTCAACAATTAATTTTCGGCAAGTTTTTTATATATAATTTAAAACACGATTCAATAAACTACAGTTCATTATTGTAAGGACAATAAAATAAATGATAAATGAACGGCAATAAATTCGTATATGTGCATATTTGTTACCAATTTTCCTAAAATCTTATTATGTGCATGCCAAATTTAGATATTTCACATTTTATTTTATTATTGTTTAGTAAATCAAAGTCTTATCTCTCATCTCTTCAAACGCACCTCGAAGTAGCCCATGTCATTGGCAATGAATGCTGTTGGCCAAGTTCCAAGGCGACATCGTCATTCATCACTGAGTGGGTGGATATAGACTAATGACCATTCGACTACCTGTGTGCTGATTGAATGGCATTTGGGGGGCGTGCGAATGATTTTTGTGGTTCCACAGCACCCAGACATGATATAGATATTACAGTATATATATGTGTATAACTTTAGTGTAGTAAAGTTGATTATCCGGCAGCTAATCTAATTTAGTGTTTGCAGGCAGCGACAGGAGCCCAACTGCATTTTAGTTTTACGAGTCGCCCAAACTCTTCGTGTCATAAAATCTTAATATATGAAATTAAGCTGTCATAAATTTGCTTTAATGCGCTTTAATTTAATTGTCAGTGCGAAAATGCAATGAAAATAAAATAGCTTTAAGCAGGTAGCCAGGAGTGGAAGGGTGGAAAATGTGCAGCAGGTGTTTGCTCAAGTCGCTGAGAAAGTGTCGCAAGAAAAGCAGTAAAAGTATTTTGATGAGAGTTTGGGTTAATTCGGTAAGGATAGGAGAGTACATTATCCTAACAGCCAGGTACGAGTAGATTATTAAAATATATGCAGCGAGAGTGTCAGAGTGTAGCACGTGCATTTCAGTAGTTGGGCGATTGCATTATACTAATTTCGTAGCGTATGAAAAATGGAAATTTTAATGTCTGTGTATTCTAATTAGAGCTGCACTCCGTACGTCATTAATAACCGACTGCAAGTGGCATTAAATCAATTAATTTTGAATACTTGTCTCAACATTTGGAACAATTTTTCAGTGACATCGCTAGCAAGCCCTTGACTCTTCCTCTCCGGAGATTTATGTGACTGCCAAACGAATGACAAGGGAAGGCGGAGGAGAGGGTCTGGTGTCTTGTGGCACGCTTCGTCGCTTGCATCCCATAATTAAGTGTCAGCCATGGTTCTTGACTTTACAAATTCCAAATCAGTCGAAGCGCCAAAGTTGAAACCAAACATTCCTCGTCCAAATCCATGCTCGACATAGTTTATCAATCGCATGATTTATGGCATGACGAGTCACAAAACTGTGGCTGCAGCCCAAAAATTATTCTATTAATAGAATAACTAATTGGTATACAAGGAGAGTTTTTGATATAGAGTCTCATTGCATTTAAGAATGTGTATATAGTTTTTAAAAATTTAAAAATTAAAATTTAAAAATTATTTGTTAGTGATATTAAATAAGTGCTTACAGGGACTTCTCTTTACTATGTTATAGCCTTTCATTCATAAAAAATTCAATTTCAATTGCCATTGCTTATCAATTTCTCGGTGTATTTCTTTTATTAAATTACAAGTTGCGGTCAACTTCACCATTCATCTCAAATCAAATAATTTTAGAGCTATTGCTCAGCTTCCTTAACATTTTACTCTTGGTCTTCTTGATCGTTTTCTCACGTTGCCAGCTCACACTCATATTCACTCAATGCAATGAATAATTTGTTAATTAATCATGTAAAAAACTTGACATTGACTACAAAACTTGACCAGGCAACTTTTGTAGATTTTCTTTAAATTTTATTAACATTTTCAGAGCGCATTTACTGCGCTTTTTCGTGGCGAGTTAAAGGGGAAAAACTAAATAGAATTCAGCAAGATTAATGAACATTGATAAATCAACAACAAAAGCAGTTCAACACCGACATCAAAAGTCCAGCACATCAGTCAAAGAGTCGCCATCAAACAACAGACAGCATCCTCAGAAGAAAACTTACCTGGTCATCTTTCAACGTGCAACAAAACACAACAATGGACAATGGGTGGCTGCAACATTGACTGCGGCTGCTGTGGCGGCGTTGCGTTAATAATTCATGTTTCAATTAATTGCCATTTTGTTGTCATCGTCATCTTCGGGCATACCCCTATTTGTAGTTGAGAAGCGCAAGATGATGCGCTCAGTCAACACCTTGACCAAAAATAACAAAAAAAAAAAAAGGGGCATCAACGAGGTGCACTGAGATTTTCTATTCGGGCGCCGCATTGTCTGGCACGTCGTGTCTGGAAAACAAAATGCTTTGGCTTTTGAAGTGCCAAGACGAATTTCAAGTTTTGTTTTTTTTTTTTATTTTCAACTCTCTTCTCTACATACTATTAGATGATTAATCCACAGAGGCTGTCAGAACTTTTTTGACTGGCATGTGTGGACCAAAAAATTTCGGTAGCTTTTTCTGCGCAATTTGCTGTGATTAATTTTTGTGTGATTTTTATGTTGTGCTCTTCCCATTGTCTGGTTGACCATGATGGGGTTAAGAGCTATCGTTGTGTCATGTGATACGCATATTTGCAGCTTTTTGTTTTTTGTGACATTGACATTCTTGTGAGCTCAAGTTCTTTGCCGTTTTCCATTAAAGATTACACAATCATCTTCATAAATTGTTGAGCATTAAATCGACTTAAAGCAAGACACTCGACAAAGCCAATCGCTGACAACCGCGACGCACTTGAACTTGAGACAATCTTCTCGCATTTGCCGTGGCAAATCGTGTGTGTAACAGCAATCTGCATATTGACAGCCTGTCAAAGCTTATTGTGAGCAAATTTCTCAAGCATTTTCTTTGTTTTGTCAAAACCAGAAAGAAGCAAACGAGTCCACAAGGAATGCCTTTGACGAAATGCAATTTACGGCTAAGCATCCGTATGACGAAAAAGATGCTCCGATTGCATCTGTCAACTGTCAGCGTTAGCATATTTCTTATGTCGAATCGTGTGTAAGTTAATACCAAGTGGGTTGTCGTCGTCGTCTTTCCACACCTGATTGTGTGGCATTTCTCAGGGCGAGCCAAATGTAATTTCTAGTCTGTGCCCCCAACATGCCAAAAAGTCAGACAAATGCAGTTTAACACTTGCTTGCTCACTCCTTCTTCTCCCCTCTTGCCCAATTCAATGTGGCGTGTAACTGAAACATGTAATCCAACGCAACGGAACGCAGCATAAACCGACAAACGAACAGCTCGCGAGTTCAGCATATCCACAACCACATCAACATCAACATCCATATCCACATCCACATCCACATTTTCACAACCATATCCACATCAACATACTTGCTCACCATCTAGAGCACACAGCACACATCAAAGTAAAACTTTTTCTATATAAAAACACGCCAGGGGGTCTCTCGATTTTGCCCTATGTTGCACCACACTCTTCTTCGCCGCGGTGAAAGTTGAGTCTAATCGAATTACCATTAGGTTAGTAATCATCATGTTTACTCATTTAATTGATCAGTTTCATTTAATTGCGTGCTAATAAGATAGATATATTGGTATACTTTTAATAATATGATTTTTCATCATCTTCATCATTTTGATTTTAATAATTCTTAAGTTCTGTGGGAAAATCTAAAAGAATTAATTGCTAAAATTGTTCATAATATGAATTCATATTTTGATGAAGCGCTTCGTAATAATGATATAGCAATGTGATTTTTGATACAACAAAAAAAGTATTTTAGCAAAAATAAATGATTTAAAAATATGTTTTAAATAGTTATCCAACTAAAAAGTTTATATTTTCAACAAACTGTTAGTGTTTAATATTAACATAAATTGATATAAATAAAATATGGAAAGTTTTTGTTTTTTTTTTAGTATTAAATAATGTTCAATTACTTTATTTTATGCTTCATTGATATAGTTAAAAATAAATTAATACTAGTGTCAATTATATTTTCCTAATTTGTTAGTTGAAATACTTCTATTTCCTTAATTTCTTATCACTTTCTTTTCGACTTTATCACAATTCCTTAACATTTTTCTCAAAACGAAAGATTTCAAATCATACATTCGCTACACATTTAAATCCCCAAAAGAGCATTCAAAAGTCGTTTAAGAAATCTTCTTCCCCTTTCGGTAGAAGTACTTAGTGTTTGCCCTTTCCTGTTTGCTACTCATGTCATTTCGTGTGTCGCTTTCTTTCAATTGAATTTGCTATTCTGGGATCCCACTCTAAACGGTTCTGTTGTGTTCTCTTGTTGTTCTCTGTTGTCTAGCGTTGTTTTCTTGGCTGCTCTACTCTTGTTTTGGGCTGCTTCAAACGCTTGCCGCCATTACCGTGCATCGCATTCATTCTCTGCCGCCTTTAATTAGCAGCTCGATATATTTATTTATTTGTTTGTGCTTATCTATTGCTTTTGACCTCACTGAAAACACACCACACCAAAAAAAATTGTCTTACTCATTGGCTGCCCAAAGTGTTGCCTGCTGTTCATCAGCGGCGGCGGCGGCTTTTGTATAAAATTACAAATCATTTTTGTGTGGTATTTGTGGAGCGCAAATTATGCATTGATTCTTCGGATTATTTGTACAATAAACAATTGTAAAAGCAATTCGTTGTCAGCATCTGCATCACGTTCCCATGGTCAGTTCTTAAGCATTATTTTCCAACATAAATTAGTTTCGGGCACAGGTCCTTAAGCCCTCAAGAAGGGGCAAGTTCCGGCACATAAAACCCGCAACATGCATATGGTAACTTCCCCTGTTTCAATGTGTGTTGCCTGCCTCGAAAATTTGATTAAAATGTTGCCCGTTTTTTGGGCAATAAATGTCCAATAAAAATATAATTATTACTCGCCTGGCTTACACACCTACGACTCGGTTTGCTGAAGAGTTTGTTGGGTATTCGGTTTTTGGTTTTGGGTTTCGGTTTTGTTGGTTTTCGTCCCGGACACTTTATCTTTTTTATGTTCGTGCATGGACTTATCTCACCGTATGTGTGTGTGTCCTGAGCCACTCCTGCACATAAATTTTATTAAGTGTCCCTCCTCCCGCCTTCGCAACGGATTCTCTCACCCAGACAAACGGAGAGAGTCTATTGTATTGCGCTTCCTGTTGTTTCCTTGTTTCTATTGCCACTTCACCAAATTGTAATTTTATGTGAAAATTTGTTTATTAAGTAGCTTTGATAGTTTCGCTCTGACTCTGACTCCAACTCCAACTTCGAGTTCAACTCATTTAATTTATTGTCTTAAGTGCATTTCAAGTGCTGCCTTCTGGTAATTAAATGGGTGTGGTTGCATTTGCCCATTAAATGACGACCACCTATAAATTTAGTGAGGCATTAGTCTTGATTTGTTTTCACTTATAAATTTACCATCACATCTTTTTTATTTGTTAAATTTCCCAAACAAATATGCGCGACTGAAAAGTGTCAACAGCTAAGCTCCCAGTGGAAAATTATGTGTAAATTTGTGATCGTCATCAACAAACAGAAAAAAAAAAACGCCCTCAAGTGTAGAGAAAAAAATCTAATTAATTATTAACATATTTCATTGTTTTTAAGCGTGCACACAAAATCCAGATAAAAAATTCTAATAAGTCATTTGAAGACAGCACAAAATGCGGGTCGGACTTGCTGTGGGGAACGAGCTATATGCATAGGGAATTGGGAGCTGAGAACTCAGAACTGTGAACAACAGGCAACTCAATTTATTTTTGAAATTTGTAGGCAGTTTTTCTCTTCGCATTGCTTTCGTTTTGTCTTTTTTGTGTGTGTTTTCCTCTGCTAAAAATAAAAACAACAACAGAAATGTGGCAGTAAAAGGCGTCACCTTGGCAAATGATTTTCTGGCATCGGGGCACACACAAAACAAAAAAAGGGGCAAAATTGTGTTGCGTGTTTGTTAAACGCGCCACTTGAACACATTTCAAGCAATTGACTGAGGTGAAGGGAGGTGCGAGGTATTAGGAGAGAGCACATATGAGGTGAATGAGGTGTTTTTAAACTCGAGTATTGTTTACTTTTCTTTTGGGGACCAAAATGCTCCCCAGCAGCGTTTTTATTATGCGCCACTAAGAAGGGGAGGAACTTCAAAACTTTTTTGGGGAGTAATTAAAGTACTAGGAAGACCATTAAACAAACAATTGGTAATTTCGTATTAAAAACAATTTAATTTGGAAATAAAAAAAATGTTGAAATAAGAGAAGAGTCTAATTCAATGTGTAATTCTAATGAAAAGCAATATTCGATGGCTTTGAAAAGGCATATTTTTGGATGATTTTTGTGAATTTTACGACATAAATTATGTGAATATTATATATTACTATTAATATATATATATAAATACAAATTTAGATATAGCTTCTATTGATGTAATATAAAATTATAAAAAAATACGTGCATAAAAATGTAAATTATTATCAATCAATATCGTGTAAATATTGTAAACACTAGATTTAAATATAGCATAAGGTAACATTAAGAATTAATCGATTAAATATCTATCGATAGTTAGAAGGCCAATCGATAGGTGTATCGATCGGGCACGAGACGAAAGTGCGATCACTATGTAGAGAACGTTAGGCAGAGAAAGAACAAGTTGTGAAATAAACCGAAATTAAAAAATATAAAAACCTGACAATTACAATCGTAAACATAAATATTCGAATACAAAAAGTATGTATTATGCTGGGGATAAAATACTGTAATGAAATACAGTTTAAAGTGTTTACAATTAACTTCTATAATTTAGAAAATCAATTTAACCCAGACTAATTTGAACATATTTCCATTAGTAAATGTATCAGACATACTTACTCCGCATTAGGCTCTCTAAATGCTTAGCGACATGCTTAAATTTACATATACTTTTCACATAAATCAAACTAACCGATGATATATGGACACACCATTTATTAGCTGTAAGAAGAGAGTGAAAAAAAAACCCACAGAAGCAGGCATATAGGGTCAACCTGCCAAACCACTTGGCTTGCCAAAAAAAAAAAAAAAAAAACGAGAAACAAAAACAAAGGCGATTCGAATCGCAATCCGAATCCCAATGCCAATCCCAATCCTGATCTGATCTGGTCAACCGAAAAAGGGTTACGCTTCGACCGTTGTCCTGAACTCATCCTTAAGTGTCCATGTGCGGTCGTATTTCATTTCTTTTGCCAACTTGTTTTCGACTTTCATTCTATCTGGTTTATTTTTTGTGTTATTTGTGGTTCGGACTCAAACTCGTCTTGACGTGGCGTCCGATGGCATTTACATTTTTATTACAAACAAATTCGTTGCGGTTACAAATGCGCCAATGCAAATACATTTTTAAGAACTCTCCGCAGCTTGAAAAAAAAGGAAGAGAATGGCCACTGACCAGTTGGTCTTAAGGGGTTGAGCTACCCCTTTGCCCCTCTGCTCCCAGTCAGTTGTATATATTACAAATTACTTACGGTTAATAAATCATGTTGCATGTCAAAATAAATGCATAAATTTACCAACTGTTTATCGCAGACAGAACGAGGCAGAATTTGTCCAGTCTCTTCTCAATTGAATTGGAAAGCAGGATAGCAATTGGATTTGTTAAAGGCTTAAAAACTTGGTCAATTCACAATGAATGAGGTCAACGTGAACATTCATCTACTTCGAAGGGTAATTCAGCTTCCCTTTTTACAGAGAGGGTGGCTAAGCATTTGCTGGTCAGTGCTAAAGCGTTTATAATTTTTCGATTTATAGTCACATTTATCTAACGATAACTACGAACCAAGAATAAGTCAAGGAAATGATTGATTGCCAGGTTAAGAAGTGAAAGCATGTCACCCAAAGGAATTGTTGCCATCCTATGTGTGTGTGTAAAAGGATACAAACTGCCAGCAAATTTGTAACAATAAAGCGTAAAGTTAAGCGTCTTTTGGGAAATTCGCAATGGCCAGCTGAATGAAGAAAAGACAGACCGAGCAGGCAGGAAACTCGTTTTGGGGGTTAGAAAAAGGGGTCAGCTCAATGATTGATACCAAGTAGTCAAAAATTACTCAATTAGTTGAGCATTAGCCGAGACAAATGCGTAGAAGTTGCTACCATTAGGATGCCATCAACCTCTCAGCTACCTAGCATAGTAGAGTAAAGTAGGCCCCGTCAACTAATTGAAGTGCAGCGGAGATGCGTCTAGCGTAAATCCAGTGGCCAGCAATTAAGTAAAGTCAATTGAGGATAGACCACAGAACCTCATTATAAACAATTTTCCTTATCGCCACAACGAAAAAATAACAGAAATAGAAATGCATTAAGCTGTGGTGTGGTCTGCAGTTGCAACTGTGTCCCAAACCCATTGCCGACCTCGGTCATAACATTAGAACCTCGCTAGACACTTTACCAAATTGCCGCAAATCACGAACGAGAAGGCAAATCAAAGAAGAAATTGTTGAAGCCACAAATTGTTGAGAAAATTAAGTACCAGAAAAATAAGAAGCGGCTCCAAGACGAGACGACCTGAAATGCCATTAACATATGTTATGAACCGCAGCCACTGATCCCAGATGTTCTTTCTTCTCCTCGTTGGAAGACTCGATTGTCGGGTGTCGCGACATGCGTCTAGCAAAATGTCTTCAGATTCGACTCACTCTTTGTCCCAAGCAATTAACTGGCGCTACTTTATTGGGTGTGCGTGTGTTCTCCTCAGACTTTAATGGTTATTTTTTCGTAATGTTAGATCTAAAAGTTATGCTAAGTGGTAGACTGAACTTTAGAGTAAGCAAAAGTTCAATTACAATTGTAAAGTCAATTGTATTTGCAACCCTTTTGCGAGGTTTAGACCCTGATTTCAACACATTTGGCACCCAATTATCTTTAAAGCCAACATCAATCAATGGCATCGACGCGCCGTTTACATCTCATTATCTCTGCCTTTCACCTACTGACCAAACCCCAAAAAATCGTTGGCAATCAACACGCAAAACCCAAACCCAATTCCAGCCAACAGAAAATCCACAAAAATTACCATTTTGACCGCAGACAAATTAGTGTTATTAACACTTTTTTTTCTTCTCCAAACTTCGCTGCTTCTCTCACTCTTCCACACTTTTGTTGCACTTACGAATATTTTGTGGCATTTTGGCAATGCCAATGCAACATTTTTCACGCTTCAGCCACGCGCAGCCAACAATCCGCAATCCACAATCCGCAGTCCACAATCCTCAGTCGTCATCGCAGTCATCGTCGTCACCTGGTCGAGAGTCGCCTCCGAGTGCCTTTTTAATGGCTGCGTGTAAAAATCTGCAACTGCAACACGCCCTGACCGCAGGTTTTAATATAAAAATGTGTTGAGCTTCTCTCTCAGTCTCCATTCCCTCCAGCCTCGTTGTCTCGTTGCCCGCTGCCCGCTGCGTTGTTGCTGTTTGTTTGCCTGGTGTCAGAGCATTCTGTGAAAACAAACAACAATAATACCGCATAATGCCAGGATTGCCTTCATTCCTCCCTCCCCCACTGATCTCTCCTCTCCCCCGTACGTCACTCCACAGCTCGTCGAAAAAATCCATTAAAAATGCGTTGCGTTTTTTATGCACAAATATTGCCTGGTTGGTTTTGGCCTTTTGGTTGACGCCAAAAGAGAGCAGCTTAAAAAGTACAGATTTTAAAGCAAAAACTTTATGCTACAGACTAAATATTTATGTGAAGAATTATGGATATTTATGCTTAAAATATATAACATATATTGCAATTAGTTAAAGTCAACAAATTGTCTATTAAATTTAAATTGTTGAATAAATTGTTTACTACAAGAGAGAATGGTATTCTATTAAATTTGTATATAAAAATTAAATATTAATAAAATGTTTATTTTAAGAAAAATGTATATCATTGTAATAAATTTAATTTGAGTGTTGAGCTTTGAACATAAGAACTTAAATTAATGTCTTCATTTTATTCAATAAGTATTGAAATTAACTCAAATTTCAAAATAAGTTACAAAAATTGTTTATTTATATAAATTATTGTAAATGAAATAATGATTAAAGTATTCAAAAATAAAGAAGATAGTTTTAATTATGTTAAAGTGAAAATATCAATATAAGTTAACTTCTTTTTAGTTCGATTTTAATCTTTCCACCTCCGAAAATAAAGTGTTTAATAACAATTTAAATTATCAACTCTTTTACTAGCTCCCCTCGCTGTTAACTCGGCGTGTCTTTTGCATAATGCACAATGCGTTAATATTAACCGGTAGCTGTTGAAAATTTTTGCAATTTTCATAATGATGCCAGAGCTTTGCAAAGTGCAGATGCAGAAGATGGACATGGCCCAAATCGCAGCTAATTAACTTAATTAGTTTATTTTAAAGCGCCAAAAGCCGAATCCAAACCGAACAGAGCACGAGGCACATAAATCAGTGGCGCCTCAATTGAACCAATTGACAACCTTACAGCTTTCTGGCTTGATTTGGCCCAACAATTTGAGCGGCATTTCAGTCCACTTTGTTTGCACAGCTAATTGCAATTGCTTTGTCTGTTTGTGTCTCAAGTGTTTTTCAGTTCAAGTCTCTGATTTTGCATAGCATTTTTGGGTCTGCCATTGACAAGCGAGCGACTGCCGCGAAGTTCATTGCTAATTTGATACAGTGTAAACGCAATCTGGGGAGTCTGACACTTGAGCGGCTTTTGCGTTTGACACAACTGAACACAAGAGAACAACAAAAGGTCGTGTGGCATTGACAGTGGCAACAATTTCAAGTGCTTTGTTGTTCTTATTGCCTCAACACACTAATTGCCCTTGGGATGGGCCAAAGATAAAGCATTTTGTTTATTTATTGAAATGTGTATGTGATGGCAACTCTTGCTTGAGTATTGCCAATGAGTCACGTCTGAAAGGGTTTTCGTTTTTGGAGGGAACTCTCATATGGAGAGCGCATTGACAATTATTTTAAACTACGCAAAAACCGTTAAAATTAATGTATGCAAAGGGTGTGGGGAAGGGGGAGTGGAACATTACTGTGCAATTCGCAGGAAAATGGCTGAGAATGTCAAGGATAATTGCGCAAGTAGGGTGACTAAGCGCCAGGTGGAAGCCATGGAAAACTTTTAAGCCAGTCAACCAACCATCCAACTAACCTAACCATCTAAGCAGTAACCCATATACTAAAGTAAAATAAACTATTTAACTTAATTTCCACGTTTGAAATGAAAGAAATTCAATGCGGGTGCTGGCTTTAAGGGGTTAACTTTTTTGGATTGAGAATAGGAGACTTTGTTCGCCAAAGTTTGCCACTCGAAGTTGCGCCAATTTATTTAATTGCTTTCAAGTGACACTGCCACAACGCTGCTGCAATAGTGCAACGCTGTGGCAGCGTGTTAAATTGAGCATAAATTTTGCCACTCTTGTTAAACTATTAGGTTAAATGGTCGAAAGGGGTTTACAAGCCCAGCCCCTTTACAAAATGCGTCTAATTGGTCTAAAGTTGCTCTGAACTTGTTAAAGGTGTGCACCATAAATACATTATGATTTTTAATTAAATTCAGTTATTTTCATTGTACGTTTAATAATCAATATTGACGGTCGCTACTGACTCTGAAATTACTTCTAGACATTACTGAAAAGTGCATTGCTTCAAATAAAATGATTTTGCATGTCTTTTAAGTATATTTTATTTACGTGTTATACAGAATTATCTAAAATGAAAAGAGAACTTATTTATTTCTTTACTATTTATTTGATCATTTTATTACATTCGTATCGTCAGTGCCCATATTGATAGTTTTTATTATACTTGTTAAAATAATTCAAAAGTTTCACTTAAGAGAGATATTATAAAATAACAGCAATAAAAACATTTTTGATTTTTTTTTTTGAGTTTCTTCTTAATTTCAAATTTACATGCCTTAGTATTTATGTCTATTAACTTTGTGTATTTGTGTATTCATCTTTTATGCTTACAGCTATAAATGATTCAGCCATCAATTTCTCAATTTCGTTGTTCGAAATCGAATAAAATTTAAACTTAAATTGGTATTAAAATTAGTTTAAAAAAATTAAAATATAATTGTTATTGACTAATATTATATATTTAAACCCAAAAAAGAATATAAGATCCATTTCTTATGTCAAAACTAAAGTGTTGCATGTTTAAAAAGTAAATCAAAATTGCCTCGCATAGCTAAAGAGTGTATAAATTGCAGCTTTAAAGTTCTTGAAAGCTCTCAAACCAAAGTTCAATCGCTCATCTACTACTATGTGCATAAGCAGCTCAAGTTTTCCTGCTGCCATAATCATCATCATCGTCATCCACATCGTGGTCATCAGCGTGGTGAACATTGTCCATAAATGCGAATGCACTCAAGCATATAGCGCAATAAACACAGCCCAGTCGCAAGTGATGACCATACTACTATACAGTGCCCTCAGTCTGCCTCTCTTCAGGCTCTGGCTCTCCAGGCACCCCAAACAATGTGTCCAGCCTGTTTGGAAAAAAAAGGAGAAGCAGCAGAATGTAAAAGGAAGAAGGAACGCTCCACGCACACTTCTTTGCTCAATCAAATGGAAATAATTGTGGTGGCATTGCATGAACCGAGAGAATGAGTTCCGCAGCAGACTGAAGAAGACGAAGTGCCTCCTCATTGTGCGCTGTGTTACCCACACTTGATTGAGGCACAACTCCAACTCGATGCGATACGATGCGATGCGATGCGAACTGACCGCTAGTCGCACTCATTGAAGTGTTGATGCATCCAGTGGTCCATTGATGTGGCTGCGACTTACCCACCTCAATTCCCCCCGATGATTTCTTTATTAAGGCATTGTGCTAATGCCAAGTTCAGACCGGACATTGTGCGAGTAAGTAGCATGGACTATGCCAATTAATTGGCTGCATTGTACCAAAGGATTTAGTGATTTAGCTTAGTTAGTTAACTTAGCTGATAGAGTCTTGTGGACTATTTAAGAACTCTCAAATCTTTGCCTGAAATCTTTCCAAACAATTAAACCGGACTTGAAAAAGAAACCCTTGTGCTCTGATGGTAAAAATTCCGACACACTCGAGTAGAAATCGCGAGGGGAGATTCTAAACGGCATTCCTCAAGTGCTCACGGGTTATGTAAATTTGAGGAATATCAAAAGAAGAGAAATCTGAAATGTTGTACAACCAACACTTGCCTGGGTTAGTTTGCTCTGCACTTGCCAAATTGTAGTACAGTTGTCACTCGGTCTGGTTGTCATTTGAATGAGGGAAAAAAGGCGCTGAAAAATATGCCGTGGTTTTTATTTTATTTCCCCCGTTGTAGGGCATTTTTAGCCCATGACAGATGGTCAGTTGGTAAGTCAGTTCAACCACCGCACCGCACCACACCGCATCGCATACGTGTTGGCTGTTTGTCAGTCGCCCAGTCAGTCAGTCATTCAGTCACCCAGTCATTCAGTCAGTCAAAGCAAATATGACAGTTCACTCTCGTCGTGACCGTCAGAGGCATCGTTGTCATCGTCATTGTCGGAGTACTCCTCGCAGTCGTCTCAAACTTTAACCCTCCATGCAACAAGCATTTTGGGGGTTGCTCGTCAGTCTCCTGCCACTTAGAGTCGACTCGACTCGCCTCGACTCGAGTTGAGGGGAATGAGTTCTGGGTACAGTTTGTGCATTGATACTGTTGTGGTCGTCGGTAGTCGCCGCCGCTGCTGCTGTGGATGACAATAAGAGGCACAAGGTATGTGTTTGTAGGTAGCTCTGTTTAGCTTGTTGTAGTAGTCAACTAGCTTCGCCAGATAACGTTAACGTGATGTGGGCGGGGAAGTGCGGGGTAACCAATGCCTACCCCCTGATGAGGGTTGTGTTTTCTCTTCTCTATTCTTTCTCTGTGTGTGTGCGGGATTTAAGCGTTAAGTGGTTATATTGAAAATATTGTATTTACATCAGTAGGTGATTATGTCTCTGTGTGGATGTGTGTGTGAGGATGATGACTCACATGGGTCCGTGAGGATATTGATAATTTCATTAAACTATTGAGCCGCATACATGCTTATTAAGCGACGCATCAGCCTCGAGTGGTGTATTTTAGCTAGCCGTAATTTGGGATAAGTGAAAGGTGTACTCGGCAAACTGGACAGGGTTCAGCAAGTGTAATAATAAGTGGAGGATTTGAAGAGAAAGTGAGTGAAAGACACTTTTAGTGGGTGGTTCGACGACCTTATCTGCAATGGTCTTGACTTTGATGGATGCCAGACAAAGTCTTTAGACTTTTGGCAGACCAAAAAGCAAACACTTATATTTTAAGCATGTAAAAGAAAAGCTACAGTTGTTCAAATGTGAGATACACAGTGTGAACATAAATAAATGCCACATAAAATATCTTATAAATATATGTATTTAAATTAAAAGATAGAGAGTCAAGTCTCCTGTATCGAATTACAAATTATTATAACTTATGTTAAGCTTGTTTGTGAAATATAATTGCTCAGACAGTCATCGATTTAGTAACTTGTTTTTGAATGTTAATCAACTCTGCGCTTGTATATAATTTCAGGTTAATATCCCCTTATGCTACGGAATTAAGTTATACCGCGGTTTTCTTTTAATGTCGGGTATAAGCCGCCAAGTCGGGGTTCATTAAGTGACCCGTAGTTCGCATAACAATGGGCCAAGCATGTGGAAGCCTCATAAAAAAGTCGCTGGTTGGGGAGGTCGCGATGCAACAACCACAAAAACAAGGAAGCAAGGAAAGGGGCCAAAGGATATTAATGATTTTGCGCTTGAATTGCAATTGCAAGGACAACAACAACAACAAGAGCGACGGCAATGTAATAACAATAACAATATATCCACACACACACACACACAATACACAACACACTGCGGTCAAGCTGTCAATTTTTCAAAAAGTGAACTACATAAAAAACGCAAGTGAAGCCCTCGACACATCGAACGCATCATCGTAGCAGGGGGTTCCCCTTGGGTGCAGCAGGGAACCCGGATTTATGTGCCGAACACTTCACCTCCCCCTTTTTTTTTTTGGGATTCCGTTGCCAACGCAATGACATGCAGTTTTTTGCATATCACTGCACTTGGCGAGGGGAGAGTGATGAGAGGCGAGTGGCGAGTAGCAAGGGGCAAACCCTTGATATTTGATTGTTGAGCCGTAGGTCCACAATGCTGGTCAGCTTTTGGGTCGCTCACTTTAGCATCCCTCAATTTGTTGCATTGTTGTAATTTTATGCACATTTGTGTTTGTTTGCCGAATGATTTGCACAAAAAACGAAAATTTGTTTTTCGGATATGCATACATGTTCATATGTTATATGCATTTCCTTTTTTAAATACCCTGTACTGCAGTGAAGGTGTTAGGAAGTGATGTACTGTAACATTTTTGTGTTGTCAGCAGGAAATTATTGAAATGTTACATTCTAATATGTTCAGACAATAATAACTAAAGTTGAAATTTTTATGATTCTGAAAATTTAGTAGCTTTCGGATAAAAATTGTTATTTACGAAATACTTTTGTATTGGTAAAAACTTAACTGCTTTAATTGTAGCTTTCTTATAATTTTTAAAGTCCAATAAATATATGTTACTTGAATATGATTTACTTATGTTCTCACAATAAAATAAATTAATAATTAATAATAATGTAGCAATTTAAATTTTGATAATATTTCCATTTACGTTTTAAATAGAAATATGTGTCTTCCAGGGCATTCTCTAGTCGACTACTTTTTTCACATTTTTCTAGTGGGCGCTTGCCAAGTTTTTTACGTCGAAATTAATTGAGTTTTTTCTAGTTGACTGCGTTTTTAATGAAATCGTTAGTGTGTTGCATTTGGACTCGATTCATTCTTTTTTTTTTTTGTTTTTTTCTACTTTTTGTTGTCTATCAATTCAGTGCGTTTTTTGTTCGTTGCATTGCCGTGGAGATAATACCAAGGGGATTTAAATGGGTGGGTTGATTTTTTTTTTCCTATTTTTTGGGTTGAATTATAGGATATTTGCAGTGCTATTTGTACAGTTGTTTGAAGGTACTTGATACCTTTTTCAACTGTCCCATAGACGTGCTTGTATTCCACTTGACAGTGAGTCAACCTGCAGCTTTCACTGACTAAAATCCACAATAGATTGACTGTTAAAGTGTTATCATGCGAGCTGTCAAACCTAACAATAGCCGCGTCCAAGTCCAAGAAAACAAAAACAGAATATAGTTAAAAGTTAATTGAAGCTTGAAATAATAACTATAAAAAAGTAACTTACCATAGGAGAATGCAATTAGTGCAAGAGAAATACGTGGAAATAAAACCAGACACATAATTACAACATTAACGGTTGACACTGAAAATGATCGTAAAAAGGTGCATTATTAGAACTGCTCGGTTTATGGGGCTAAGCGACCCATTTATGAGGAATTCCTCGGACAATTAACTGCGCCGTCTCATATTTACAATGACATGAAATGCCCAAAGAGATATCATTTTAATAAAATTGTTTTTATAGGTTTATCTTAACAGCCACAGATGCATGGTTGGTTGTTGGGGCTTAGCTCGACTCAATCATTGTTTGAAATTAGTGAAACATAATGAAACTATTCCCGGAAAGAAGTCAGCCTCTTTCCATCCCACCCATTCAATCAAAATGTGAGTTCCAACACGTCCAGCTTTTTTATGTAGTTTTAAAAACTTATAATTAATGTGAAAGGCGGTTTTCTTTTTCTTTTTCTAATTTTTTGGCCTTTTATCACCACAACTTGATCTACATTTTTCAATTGCCATGCCCTCGACGATAGTTAGCCCTAGTTTGATGTATGGCTTGGCTTGGAGAAGAAAAGAAGGTGCCATAAAACGGCATTGGTTAGCTTTAAAGACATGCATCTATCCATTTGTCCGAAGACTCCGGAGTCTGTGTAATTTATTAGCTTTTGACCATTTGAACTCCCTGGTAGTTAATCTTGCTCAGTTTACTGATCGTCAAATCAACTCAAATCAAATCAAAAACTTTATCTCTGTGCGTGTTGGCATTTTTCAGTTTTCAGTTAAGAGAGTGCCAGTTTGTTTAATGATCATCCATTTCCAATTCCATTCCCATTTCCATTTCCATCTCCATTCTCATTCTCCCATGCCCTTTGCCATGTGTGGCATGCAGTTCATTAAACAATTTTTGTGGAAATCGAAATACTTTTTGAATTTGTTATGGTTTTTATACTTTTTTAAGATCAGTTCGAAGCATGTCTTTTGTGTGGAAATTGATGATCGACTTCTTTTACTGAACTATTTGGTTTTAAGCAAGTGCTGCATATTAAATTTGTCTGTGTAAAGTTATCTTAAGTACTGCCTACACTTTTCAACGTCTGACGTCTTTTGAATCAATATATCTTTGAGGACTTCGGTCTGGCTTATAATGCGTTGTCATCTTGACAAATCTCTCTCAGTGCTGATCCTACGCATCTGCAAGACCCACGCAAAGCACGTGTCTGCAAGATTCAAATATCTTCAGCACATGCCACACTTCAATTGACACGAGATAGAGAGAGGAAGCTAGTGGGCCTACTCTAGAGATCTCTTATCGAGGGCCCATTACAAAAAAATGACCCACAAAATTTGTGTGTTTATGAAATTTTCTAAAATGTTTTTCTGTCGTCTTTTTGTTGTTGTTCGTTTTCGGAAAAGTGCCACCCAACGCCTGACTAGTAAAAACCTCCAACTCGACGCGCAATTAAAACTTTTCATGCACATCAACTTTCACTCAAGCGCGTCGTAGGCCCTGGGGCACTCACTGACTGACAGCGTCAGCGGCTGTGGCCCTTTGTGTTGCGGCACCAGCACGCCCCAACTGCAACTACTCGTCTCTGCAATCAGCATACGAGTATAGCATACGGCACACAGCACACACATATAAAACAAAAACATAAAGAAAATAATATTTTTCTAACAACGACAGGCAATCAGCGCGTCGAGCTGCGTCGAGTCCCCAGATGCAGGCCAAATATGAGTACAACAATTTTCTGTGGAAATAAGATCTTGAAAAGAAGATGATCTTCAAGCGGCACAACACCGAACAGAAGCCTACACCAGGCATCGGAGGCAGAGGCAGACGCATGTCAAGTCGTCGCGTCGGCTCATGCCACAAGTCGGTGGCAAGTGTCAAGTGCTTGGGGGCTCTGTGCTCTCAATGCTCTATGCTCTAGTGCTGAGTTGTTTTTTCGGGTTTCATGCCACTTGCCACTTGCCGCTTGGGCCTAAAATCGTTGTAATGTCTTTGGTTACTCATCTGTGTGACAACACTTGAGGCACACTTGGGCCTGTCACACACACGATACAGTTTCCAAATTGATGGAGAATGCAAATGGGCAACAAGTTTATATTCTGTACAAAGTGCAGCCTTCAAGTTGAATAACATTTGATAAGCTTCTTAGATAAAAGCGTGCAATCAACATAATTATAAATTTGATTTTTTTCTAATTCCTTTTCCTATTATGATTGTCAATTTATGTAATACAACAACGATGGTCCTCTTAATTGTTTTATTAAAATCATGTAAGATTGTACTGCTAACAAATTATTTGCTTCTATATTTAACAAATTCATTGTAATCTAAAACAAATAGAATTGCAGACAAACTGCATTCAACATTTTGTGCGATATATTTTGAATAATTTTTATTTAGCCATTTAATGTAGTATTCAAAATAATTTGAGCTTATATTGCTAACTATTTATTTGAGGTATATTTTTAAAAATTTATTCAGGATTTAACCATTGACATTAATTGTACAATAAATACACGTTAAACAACTATAATGTAGAATGCTTAGTAAATAGTAAATGCAATATTTTTCTCATTGTTTTTACATTTGAAATAATTTCCAATTCTTGCTAATCATTTGTTTGACGTATGTATATATTATTGAAAACTAGTTCTGTTCTTTATTAAAATTGCATTAAAATTATTTTAGTGCAGTAATGATGTTTGGTAATAAATTCAATATTTGCTCTGAGTTGAAAATTATCGAAGCATTAACTTTAAGACATCCTTTAACATATTTCATAAGATCAATAGTTTTCACCTTTTTCGAATTATGTTTTGAAACCTTACTAAATCAGTTGCAAATGAGCTTTAATCCATTTAAACGACAACTGTCCAAACATTTACCGTCTAATGAAGGAATTAGAAAACAACAAGAAGAATGTGAATACAATTCTTTAGAACTCAATTGCATAACGGTCTGTCAATCAGCAAACACAAAAAGTTATCATAAAGAGTCTTTGATGGAAGCCCAGCTGCAGCTCGTTTAACAGTTCTATGTTAAATCGAAATCTTTTTATACTAATTTTCCCATTAATGTGCACAATTTATGGGCAGCATGTTTACCCAACTTTGATTATACAAATTATGATCGTTTAGTGGGAATATCTCTATTTCCGCTTTGCTAAGCTGCACTATTGACACTTTTTTCATTTCGGTGTATTCGAGCAACTAATCTAGACAATCATTTGATGGCGATTTGTGTTCTTTCATTGTTGCCAGATGCATTCAAATTGCTGCCACTTCCACAGCTCCAAACCCTGTTGATCTTCTCGACAAAAAAAAAAGCTGCTTGCCACGACCCCATGTGGTTGTATTAGCCAGACAGTCAGACAGTCAGCGAGCCGCTTATGGCGCTGCCAACACCATTTAGCCAAGCACACAGGGGCCACATAATTTCTATGATTATGTTGAGTGCAAAGAGCTCTGCGCTCGTTGTTTGTCTTGCTTTCTGTCTGTCTGTCTGTCTGTTCTCGCCTAATACAACAGCACCGCTAATGCTGATGACGATGAACACGTGCAACGACAACGAAACAACAACAAGCAACAAACAAACAACAACAACATTGTTGAACAACGATCGTTTCGCATAAAGTGCAACTTTGATGACTCTGAACGTTTTATGACAAGATCATTGTAAGTGCCACCGCCTGCTGCCTGCTGCCTGCCGCCAGCCGGTTGCTGCCACCATTTGTGGCATGAGTTGGACACACTATGACCGCTGCCTTTTGACATTTCTTGATATTGTTGTTGCTGTTGGATTGTAGCGTGCTCTGGTCCCATAACCATTTCTTGAGCTAATAACATCGGCAGCAAACAACAATCATAATAATAAACTTTTCATCTTTTTATGTTAAATATGATGCGGCCCCAAATCAACTTGTGCCTCAACTTGTGCTGCTGCTTGCCACATCTGGAGACACTTTGTTAATGGCCTCGCCCCATCTACGACTCCAACTTCGTCTTCGTGTTGAGCAGCAGGCCCATGTTTGTTGTTAATGCTACTAAAAACAGTTTTTAAATGCAAATTAATGTGGGCTCCTCGTCCGCCTTTTTATTTGAAGTGTTGACTGACGGGCAACTGCAGGTTTCTTTTCGATCTTCTTTTTTTTGTAGTTCTCTTCTATCCACAAACACACACACACACGCCTGGTGCGTGGTATATCTTCAATCTCTATGCGATATGTTTATTTCTTGTTCTTGTCGATTGTTATCTTTATGAAATTTTCACTCGACTTAATTGCATGCATAGTTTTTAATGGCTCTTGAAATTGAATACATACAACCATACTCCACATACTTAATATATATACATATATGTATATGTTCATACATATATAGTTTCCAGATCTATCGAGTTCAGCCTGTGTGCGTGGGGAGCAAAATGTTATCTTAAAATAGCAAAATGAGATTTTGTATGCATTTTAGTGCTTATTAAATGCTCCCTTTTGCGGCAATTGCCGTCGCCTTTGCCTCAATTCATTGCAGAGTGCCGCATATCAAATATTTATGCTTGACGCCCAAGTAAAGAAAGTCCTATAGAAGCCATTCAATTCAGTGGCAAACGAAAAACTGCTTGAGCACTCCTTTGTTGCATCTGTCTGTAAATTATTGCATATGCAAATAAAATATCAATATAAATTGAAAAACCAAAAGCGAAACATTGGCAAAAAACGCAGCTAACCAAATTGGAAAAGGGTTGCTTTGAATGCAGACTGTAGAATACTCTTTCGCTGTATCGACGTGTGCATAAAACAAATAAAATATTAACACATTTAAAATTATAAAATATATTGGAAAATATATTGGAATTGAAAATTTCTGTTTTTAATTGGCATACTTTTTCGTAGTTATGTTTAATTTATAAATAAATTTGCTAAACATAATACCAATTTTGCTTTTTTAAACATATTATTATTATTGTTCGACTTTTTATTTAAAATGTTATAATATCAAAAAACTAATTAATAAAAGAATAAAGAATTTATTTATAAATATTTTATTAATTAATTTTCTACATTAATTGAAGATTTTTCAATAATTTAATAAATTGTGTTCTAAAGATTTATAAAATGCAATTTAAAATTGTAAAAATCAGTTTTCTTAATCTCTTGGCTAAGCTAATTATTTAGCATTTTTTTTAATTCTACCTTTTACTTTGAAATAATTTGAAATTGAATAATAAATTAACAAAGAGTCATATATGTATATTTAAACATATCAATATATGTTTAAATATGTGCAAACTAAAACGCAAAGTGTGTAGATCTTTAATACTCTCTCATAAGGAAGTAAAGACATGCAAATCAGTTCATTTCTCTTTCTTGATTTTGGTTTTCCCTTTTTATTTGGTTATTCGGCAAGACACATAAAAATCATTGAAGCGGCGCCAGGCTATAAAAGAATCACAATTTCCATTTGCCACCAGAAGCTGCAGCCAGAAAAGCAGATCTTTGGCTCGTTGCTTGTTTGTGCCAAAGTGTGTTTAAGGCGCTTCGAATGGATGTAACTTAAGAGTGTGTGAGTGTTTTTGTGCATGTGTGTGTAAGTGATTAGCATACGCCGTTTGGCATAACACCCTTTTGGCATCAAGGGGTTGGCATCATATTGGGCTTATCAAGTGACTTTTTATTTGTTACACAACTCAACTCGATGTTGTTCTCTTTGTTGGTGTTGTTGTTGTTGTAATTCCGATAAGGGATACATTTTTCCCCCTTTTTTCGGGTAATTTATATGTGAATTTGCTGTAATGTGTAATGTGCGACGGGTAGACGATTTTCGAATTGTTGACATTATGTCAGATAAGTGAAATTACATGTTTTTTCGATTTGTTTACAAGCTGTTTTACTCTTCATTTTTTTTATGCTAAATAATTGCATACAAATTCGTAATTTGTGGTGAATTACAATTATTGTTTAAAGAGTAGTTTAAAGTCTAGAATTTTGCACTCGAATTGAATCAGAATTTAAGTGAAATACCTCCAAAAGCTGCTCCCGTTGAGTGCTGCTCGTAAAATCTGGCAAATGCCATTTTTTAATTGAATTTTCATTACATTTCCGTTTGGCCGGTCGCAACATTGCAACATGCCGCAAGCAGCGTCGCAACGTCAACAGTTTTTCCCCCGGTCGAAAAGCTAACGAAACAATTTAATATAGGAATCCGCCACGGCTTTTGAATCAGATTCATAGACAGCATCTCTCGCTCTCCATTCATAATTTTTTGTTTTACCAAAAAGCATTTGCACACAAACAAAAAATATATTTATTTTTTGATTTTTGTTGCAAATGGCGACACGAAAAGCCGCTTACGCGGCAGACCTTAACCGGCAAAATGTTTGCTATAGATTGGGAGGGAAAAGGGCGCAGGATTTTGTTTTTTACGATGATTAAAAGTTATCTTAATGTCAGCCAGGTTTATGACAATGTTTGTGCTTTTTTTGGGTGCCAAAAACTTTTTAAGTGCAACAAGCTAAAATGTGAAGGACGTCAACGTCATTTGGCTGGTAATGAAATGTTTATTCTGAATGGTTTTAATTGCGTCTAGCAATGGCATCTTTAATGTCTGACGACAAGACTGAATTTTACGATACGCACAGGCAAAATGTGTGAACTACTCGAGTGTTTCATCCCATTTCCAATGAATACCAAATACCAATGACAACTTTCCTCATTGCCATTTGCATAACTTTGGCGATAAATGCATGCACAGTAAGTTGTATTTGAAAATGCACTTAGATGCTCGTTGTTCGTTGCTCGTCTCTTATTGCCAATGCATAATATGCACAAGCATGTCCTGCAGCACCCTCAAATCCCCCCATCGAGTATCCTGTAATCTGTCATACGTGTTACAAGAGCAGTTTGCAGTTGAGGTGTTTGGGTAAAATGCAAAGCCAATGAACGATAAACTTAATTATCCTGCTTAATTGTCGTGCATATGCGGAGGAGATGCTGCACTGCCATATCATCAAGGATACGAGGATAACCCTAATGCAGCATTATTAATTGCTTGCAAGTGTAAATTCAAAACCTGCAATGTAAATTGCAAAATTACACGAGCCTCCTCCATCAAGTTGTGTGCGATTTTCCCATTAACTCAATTACACATTGCCGTGTCAAATGTAAAATTTGCGAATTTCATCCATTATTTAAAGAACAAATGTTCTCACACAACGTTTTCTAATGCAATTTGCTTTTTGAGATAAAACAAATATTCCTGAGATGTTCTTTATTTCTCTTCTTATTCCCATTGAATGAAAAGTGCACAGTGGCAGTAGCATTTCAATTTCATTTTGTTTGCATAACAAATTTTCCGCACGGTAAATTTTTATTGACAATTAAATTTTTCGCCAAAAGCTAAAGATAAAAACCAAAACTCGAACCCCTAAATTGAAATGCAAATATGCAAATTTCTGTGCACAAAACGGCAACAGTTGCTACACAAGGATATACTTGTATCTACATATATCCTTATTATTTCTTCCTTTTTTTTTCTTTTCATTCGAAAACAAACTCGCTCGAGCTGTTGACATATGCGACGTGCATAAATTGCGAGTCGCGACAGCGTCGCCTCAAAACATTACCGGAAATCATATAATAAATGTTGGGAAACCATCAAAATTATCAAACACACAAAAACGAAAAAAAAAAATGGCAAAGTTGGCAGCCAAAAACATAAGCTGCATAACATTTGCTGAAAAAAAATAAAATATACTTCTATACAGTACTTATATAATAAGTTTTGCCGCAAGGCAATAAAAGCAAATCTGGATTTGCAATTTCTGCGGTCTCTGACTGAAATGTTAGCCCGGGGTTAAGTGTGACTGACATGTGTATGGATTTCGCATAGACTTTGTCTGACCTGCGACTTGGCTGAATCGCTGCGTCTTTTCAGCAAAGTTAGTTGAGCGTGAAATATTTAAAAACAATGTTGATACAATGTGCAGTCAGCTTCATCTTTGCACAAAAGGAAGCGATGAAAAGGAGCTTCAACTCACATCATATTTATAAGCAAGAAAGCTAAGCTAAACCGACTCTGTTATTGTTATTATAGGCAAAGGTAAACTACGTTCAAACATTAATCAATTTGATTCAGTTGCTGACAAAAAAGAAAAAGATTGAAGAGCATTTACTTAAAGATTGCGGTTTAACAAGCTGTGTTCATATTTTTTTTTATTAATAATTTAATATCGAAAAAAACAAGTTGATTTTAAAGAAAATGAAAGAAAATATCATTACTGTCTATCAATGTATTTTATTATTTTTTAAGAGAAATAATTTTCTCCACACAATTCTATAATTTACTATAAATAAAGCAGTTTGTATACGTTTATATTATAAAATTATAATTATTTTACTTTTACTTTTATAACGAAAAAGTTATGAAATTGTATTGCAATACAAAGTTCGAAGAAAACTCTGTAGTTTGAGCTCTATAACTGCAACTCAAGTGTAATTTTCTAGGACTACTTCAGAGTATGGTGCGTATACAAAGAGTTGTAAGCATAAAGAGACATAACTCACACTCGACTTAGCCTCGACTCATTTGCCTCCTGCCTAGCGCCTTATAAGTGCCTTTTTGCCCACCTTCCTGGCACATTAGAGACAGTAAATTATATTAGAGACAAAAACGTATTGATTGCCTGAAAGTGCATCTGGTAGCAGCAATAGCTGGCAATATCCTTTTCCTCACCTCTGTCTCCCCCTCTCTGGTTGGAGTTTGACACCTTTTGAAGTTGCATTGCAGTCGGGTTGCAAGCTGCAAGTTGCCACACTTTGTATCTTGCAGCGGGCCACACATAATGTGAAATAAATTGGATTATCCTTTGATTCATTCACAGTTTGTCGCCCAGCCGGCTGGGCACATAATTTATATGCTTTACATATTTCAAAAGTGCCCCCACTCCCCCTCTCGACCCTATCAACCCAGACCCCAAATGCTTAGATGGTGCCTGGTTTTTGGGTCTCCAAAATCCATTGGTTGGGTGGTCATTAATTTTCTTGGTGTCGCTCAAAGGAGGCGATAACAAGTTTTGCCTGATTTGATTGCCGCCTGACTGTCTATGAGCAATGAGCTTGTTACTTAGCTTTGCATTCATCTAAAGGTGTATATGTGTATGCATTTGAATGTGTATATGTGTGTGTGTGTGTGTGTGTTATGAATCGATGCTTAAATTGCTTTTCATTGAGATTTCCCACTGTGATTGAGTGGTTGCAGTAATAGGATAGAAGTGACTATCTATAATGAGTGCAGGTGATAATTTGGTTTGCTCTAATTTATTACATACTCGTGATCATTTCGTCAATATATTGATTGAAAAAGAAATCTTTGACAGCGTCAATCTCAATCGGATTTAAATAAATTTTTCTAATTTATTTACTTAAATTTGTTTAGAATTATAAATATAATAGTAAATGTTTTTATTTGTTTGTTTATTGTTTATTATTGTGACAATTTACTTTATAATTTTAAATAATTCACTCTATATTAAAGTAGTTCTCTATTGCGTTAACTGCATATTTACTTATTAAATATATTTTTTTGCCCGCTAGCCATAATGTAAAGGTTATTATAACAAATAATACCGCACTGTTTTGGTTTTATTTAATATTTCACAATACCGAGTGTAGGTTTAGCGTTTTTGTTATTAGCTACAAGGGTTAATTAAACACTTTTATGAATATTTTATTATTATTGTTATTTCATTTTAACAATATTCGAATTCTCTGATCTCAATTCATTCATTATTTTGTAAGTTATTTAACAATTTTTTTTTTCTGAATAAACTCAATTATGTATATCATTGCCAATTAATTGCCTGTTTTCTATTTATATGCTTCTAAATTCTATATATAAGATACATCACTTCATATTCGTTTTAAAAGCAGATTCATTAACTCAATTCCTAGCTCAATTCGTTATGCTTCCAACTGGGCTTAAACCACTTCCAAGCTCTTTAATATTCCCCAACTATGAAGACTGGTCGCAATACAAATAGTTTAGCTTAACTTCTCATGCACAGAATGATAGGCGAATGAGAGAGGAACAGAGTCAGAGAGAAGGATAGATAGCACAGTATAGACTGTAGAAGTCCTCCAGCAACAAGTCCGTTAATAGGGCTTATAGCGCTTATCTCGCTTTTGCTTTGCTTTGCTGGCCAAAGCTCAAAACACAGCATACAAATGGGTAATGGACAATGGGAAGAGGAAAGAGGAGTGAGGACTCATTCTGCTGTTGCTTTTACATTTTGCTGTAGTTTTTATATTAAAATCGCTGCAGACTGGACGAGGGCTATTAAAAGCGTTGGCAGACAACGCAGACATCGCAATGGCAATGGCAAAAAAGGATACCTTTGGTGTAAATCCCAGTAGGAAATTAAAAACCAAAATGAAGTTGAAATGAACAAAAAAGAGAAGTGAAAAGCAAGAAGCAGAAGCTGAAGCAGATGAGAAGTCAAGTCGCGACAACGTGGTCAACGAAATTTATCGTCATATTTATAAAAGCGCAACGCAATGCAGTTCTCCCCAAACCTACTATACTACATAGTACGCTCGTCCAACGTCCAGTTCAGCTCGTCAAAAGACACCTTATTACCAATAAAATGGGGAAAAAAGGACAACGACTGACGACCGTCGACCGTCGACTGACGAGTGACGCAGCCGCGGGTGTCATGTCCTCTGTGTGGTTTTTGTTGTGACTCCAGCACTTTTGTTTCGCCTCCACAGGCGAACAATTAAAACAGCTCTGGCGGCAAAAGTCGCGACTCACAGGACATGCTACAAATATCCTGTCAGCTTTCGCCTCGGCTCACGATTAATGGGTCTTTAGCGTTTTTAGTCCCGCGAATTATGATGATTACTTGTCACTTCTTTCCTTTTCCCTTCTCTTAGTGGTCATACACCTGTCTATATTTGCTATAAGTTTACATTATGCCAGACAAAGTCTGTGTAAATAACAAATAATCCGTGTGCACATTTTCACCAATGTCGCTACTCAATTTCCTGCTGCCAAATTTGCTATCAAAGCATGCAACGTGCGTTTTGTTACTTGGTTTGTGGGGTTTGAATATCATGAACAAGTATTTGGATTAAATCACAATTCGCACAAAGATTTAAAGCTGATATTTGGTAAAATGATTTCTTACAAGAAATTAATTCGAAAAATGAAATATATCTTAAGCAATATGATTTGACAACAATTTTCAATAATTTTCAAGCACTACCTAATTTAACTTTCTTATTGTAAGCTTTAAATATATCATCAGTTAATTTTTCTAGAATTAAGTTATTTTTGTAATACTTACATACTTGTAGAATATATCGTAAGCAAAAAATTGAAAATATTAAGCTTTAAAAATCTGAGCTTAGAATAGTATAACAAAGTTTCTTAAACTCAGAAACTATAATGTTATTTCTAGCGTGACTCAACACAACACTCATATTAGTTAAACAAAGATTCTCCCAATGCACTCGCACATTTATGAACAACATTTTAAGACCCTCTATTATAATTGTGTGTCATTCATTCATTAGAATTAAGTTATTTTTGTAATACTTACTATAGCAGCTAAATAATTGTATACTATATAGTAAGCAAAAATTGAAAATATTAAGCTTTAAAAATCTAAGCTTAGAATAGTATAACAAAGTTTCTTAAACTCAGAAACTATAATTTCATTTCTAGCGTGACTCAACACAATACTCATATTAGTTAAACAAAGATTCTCCCAATGCACTCGCACATTTATGAACAACATTTTAAGACCCTCTATTATAATTGTGTGTCATTCACAGAGTATCTATGGTTTCGCATGCCAAAAAATGCTGTTAATCCCTGTCGCATTTGCGAAAAATTTTCTTTTTGTTTTGGCTTCATAAATGTCACAAAAAGGCGACTCCTTGTTGCTGTTGTCGTGTCGGGTCGGCGGCTAATCATAAAAAATATTAAGCGCTGATTTTGACGCGACATTTTTAACGTTCGAGCGTGCTAATGAGTTTCGTATTTTTTTCTGTCTTTGCTGCCAGTTTGTCTGGGAACTGGGAAGTTGAAGTTGGGTCTTTGTCTGCTGTCAATCCACCCGCTTGTTAATTAGTTCTTCCGCTTAAAATGTATTTAATGCTTACGTGCTAATATTTGGCGACTGCCACGCCCCCTCTCCGCCTACATCGCTTGACATGCGATTAATAAATAAATTTCAAGTTGGTTGCGTGTCCTGTTTCTCTAGCTCTTTTGGGGGGCAACTTTGTCGTCCTTAAATGCCTTTCGTTTCTAATTTGTTTATGGGTTCATTTCCCAGCGGTCAATTGTTGGGTCGTCTCTGATTTTTTTCTAGCTTTTGCATATGACTTCCTGTCGCGCCTTTTGTTCGAAATATATACGAGAGAAAAACACCTTTTCAATTAGCCAGCCGCACTTGAAATCCATTTGAGGCGTTAATTTTTTGTTGGCATGGCCAAGAACAAAAACCGTTAACGCGCCACTCGCTTGGCAAGTGACACTTGGCCAGCATCGCCTTCTATATTCTCCCACCAAAGAGTATTAAAAATAAAAAAGGTTTTGCTAGAGGAGCCCATTGAATTCCTGGTTTTAATTGAGCGCGCAGACGTGCCACATTAAAAGCGTGTTGCAAGCAAATGAAAATACAAATAATGTTAATTTCCAGTAAAGTGCTACAAATTGATTTCAAGCATAAAAACGCTACTAACAATACCACACAAAAAATAAGTTATAAAAATTCGAAAATAGCAGAAGGAAAATGGATCGTAATATGCCACCAAGGTAGTCTCGTAAAGATATGGATGAAATTTCACAGCTCAATTAAAGCTGGCTAGAAAGCGTTACATTTAATCCCTAAAAAGAAAACTGTCAACGTATCTGCGCTTGTCCTAGAAACGAACGGTAAAGTGAACATGCCTCTGAGTCAGCGATCAGTGGGTGAACAATGCAAACAAATCATTTTATTTTATGCCTTGATTTTTTTTCTTTCTTTTTTTTGGTGGGGAATTGTTACATTGCCACGAAATTGATTAACAAAAATGACAATCATATCTATTATATGTATTTCTTTGTAAGTATCTTGTTGTGTATATGTATCTGTATCTGTATCTTTTCGATTGCATCTGCTGCACGTCGCATTGTCATTAACTGGCTGCATTCTCTGCCTCTCTCTCGCTCAACTTTTGCGCCTCTGTCATCTAATTGACATTTGTTAATAGTTTTCCTCTCTTCTGCTTGTGTCCGCTTGCTTCGACACAAAATGAAAATTTTATACCATCTTTGTTGTTGTTATTGTTGGTGGGGTCATAAAAGGCGTTTGTTCATGAAATTGTCAGTAATTTTTATTGCCGACCAGGCTTGTTGACTAATCATTTTCAGTTCATCGTTTTGTTACCCATTTTGCTCGGTTCATTCTTCTGTTCTGATTCTTATCTATTCTATCCAAAAAAAAGAGAAGAGAAAGATGGAACAAAATCTAAACACGTCAACCAATCGATCAGTGGCAGAGCCAAAAAAAAAACGACAGAGAAAAAAATAACAACCTCTAATAATTGCTTACAATTTCTTTTGTATTTTCTTTGGATTGTAAATGCAAATGGCATAATTGACATTGACGGCCAGACGAAGGCATCATCATTAATCAACGTGACGATGGGCATTGCAGTCCAGTTGCAGTTGCAGTTGCAATGAAAATGCATTTGATGCTTTTTCGGTTTTGGGAATTGTTTCGCGTTAAGGAAAAACCATTTAATGATTGTCCAGATATAAACACATAGGATAATTGTGTGACAAACAGTAGCTGCAACTGTCACAGTAAATTAACCTGAGTTATGTGGGCTCACACGACTCGAATTAGAGCAAGTTGTTGTGGGCATTTTATTGTTACAACAATCACTAGACATTAACTGACACTGCGAAAGGCAATTTTGAAATATTTTTTATTGGAGGATTTGTCACAACTTGGAAAAAATAGTAATAACAAATAAGACTGTAAGATGGCCGCTACCCATATTGAATAAGAGCAAAACACTGCGACTTTATTATAAAAATATACCAATTTAATATACCACAAATATTCTAAGATTATACCAAATGCTATTGCAGGTATATTTATACAGTACATACTACATTTTAAATATACCATAGAGTTGCCAGCCATACCAGATCTCTATCTCTTATAGTATCTGACATTTAGCTGTTCATACGGATATTCAAGATGCGCATTGCATTGAAATTTATTAAGAAAAAACAATAGTTTCATCTTGAAGATGTGTACAATATATTCAGTATAAAACATATTACAACAAATTGTATATAACACAGTATTTTAAACTTAAAAATATGTATAAAATGTTTAGCATAAATTAGAAATAAACTCGCAATAAATAGAATGCTTCAAAGTAATGCTCTTAACAACTGCTAAGCTAATCTCCCACATAATTTAATCAGATCACTTTAAAACTCTTGAGTACATATTCCCTCGGCTTTTATCCATTATTCCTTCCCAACTTCATCTCTGTCGTTGGCAATTAATCAAAAAGCGCTGCTCAAAAGGCATAAAACGAGATGAAAAGACGTTGAGCGGTAGACCTGAAATAAATTGCATAATGGCAACAGTCATACTCGCACATAAATAATTATAAATGTGGCCATACAAAAGGCAAAAGTGTTAAAGCAAAATCAGAGTGAGGCCAAAGGCAAAACAGCTTCCAGCAACTCGCCAACTTTTGTTGTAATCCATCAAAAGCTGCGACAAACTTTACGCATTGTTAAACAGAAAAAAAGAGGCAGCTGCCAAAGGGTTGGCAAGCTCATAAATAAGCAGTTATTAAGTAAATAGAAGAAGAATACTGTTTATATATACTACATATATAAACATATTCAAAATGCGTAGCTTGTGGGTGGGCCAGTTCAGGGAAGAGGCACAGTTATTGACAATTGCCAACAACAACAACCACAACAACAATAAGAATACACTCGTAGGGAACAACTCGTAGAATTGCGAGTGTAATTTTTGCCATTTAGCTGGCCGGGCACGTTTTGCATTTAGCGCGTAAAATAAATTTGCACAATTTGTGACAAGTGTTCGGGCAAAAAGCAAGAAAAACTTTGCAAGCTCCCAGAGACACAACACACAGCACACAACACACAACATTGACAACTTGTCGTGCGGGCGAAGGCGATTGGAATGGAGGAGGTGGAGGCGAAGTTGGAGGCGAAGGCGGAGGCAGCTTGTCTCTTTGTTTGGAGGCGTCACTCTGGGCAGCCCGCCGGCTAATTGTCATGCCAGCCAGGCAAACGCATTTGGACAACAGTCTGCCTGTCTCCGCAGTCTCTTTGTCTGTCTCACAGTCCGCAGTCATCTGTCTGTTTGTTGCGTATTTCTTTTTTGCTACTGATTTTTCTTATTTTCTTACTCTCTGTCCATCAATTGACTTTATCTATTTGAACTCACATGTTAAAAATATCAATTTGTTGTCGACTTTTGCTGCGGGCTTTTCTTGTCGCTGTTGTTGTCTTCTGAGCAGCTTCAACTTCCAGCTACAGCTACAGCTACAGCTTTAGCCTAGCTCCGCATGCAGCAGCTGCCAATGGAGTGGAGTCGGTAGAGTCGAAGTTTTGCCTCTTGGTGTGATTTATGGCCACTTTGTGGCATAAATGTAGGTGCGGCCGCACATAAATCATCGTCGCAACTTGCAACGCGTTGCAGAATTAGCGGCACAAAAACGCGTTGCAACTCGATACCTATTCGATACCTCGCCACAAAACATGGAATTGCTAATTTTCGGTGAGGTTCATAACTTTAAATTGATTCTTTTAACTGCGCGTACTTAACGCAAAGTAATTACAATTAAAATTATGCCATGTGATGCATCTGTTAAACACCTGTTATCCTGCGCTGGACTTTTTCGCCAAGTCATCGCGGCACACCCATTGAAATCACTTAATTCCTTCACTAAGCCCAATTATAAATATGCCGGGGCAATAAGTGTGCCCCACTTGAGGGATAAAAACTTAGTAAATTAAAAGGGCAGCAATCCGAATGCCACACCCACAACACAACATTCACATGAATAATTCATTTATTTGAGCTGTTAGAAATCTGTTGTTGCTACGCTTCTTATTTACCATGATGCCGCACAAATGAAAAAAAATCCATACCATAGATATAATTGAGAAGTGCACAGCCCGCAAAATCGAGGGAACTTTAATTAGAAGCGAAGTCAAAGTGTCTTATCATAATTTCCACACAATCATTTTCCATTCCATTTTCGTGATTTTCGCCAACAATTCGCTTTTGGGAAAATGTGTTCAAAGAATTGTTTAGTCATTCAGTTGACTCCACATACACACACACACACATACACACTTACACAGGCACACACACATCAATCATCGAGGCGTCAGGACAGCTGAGTTAATGGTCAGGGATAATGTGTTGGGTGTTTGCGTGTCCTCTATCCTTGCTGTATGTTGTGCTGTGTTGGCTTAGGACTTTCAGTTGGACAAGTGCATGATTAATTATTTTATTATCTATAAATTGGTTTTAGCTGGCAACTGTAGACAAACCAGGTTCACTTCCCTTTGCCTTTCCTTTTCCCTTTCTATTCTCCTTCCCATTCACTGTTTCCTTTCATATACTCATAATTTGTGTTGCATACTTTAAGGTGCATCTAAATTTTCTATTTCCAATGCAAGGTATGTTCTAATCAAATTGTATAGTTATGTTCAACATCTACATTAAACTTACATATTTAGTATTCTAATTGTTTATTGCAGAAATTAGTGAGGCGAGACAAATATAACGTAGATAATTAATTATATTTGCGTGCAAGTCGAGAGCAAAATATCATTAACTGGAAAAGCAAAAAACTAAATTTCACTTGTGCTCTAACTTTTTATTACTTCAGTCTGAAGATCAAAAATAACTATTAATTTTGACTTGACAAAAATTGTCTATTTAAATTTTAATAGTTTAAAGGGTTACATTTGTTATAATCAACACTCAAAATTTTCTGTGCTGGTTGAATTTAGTTTTATAGAAATCGTTGTTTCTATTATTTATTATTTGTTGTATTTTATTAAAGTTCCAGTCAAGGTTGCTCGACTGTGAAATACCCACTACACATCTTCAATAAGTACAAAATAATGCGAAAGTGAAATTATAGCCTTTCCCTTTCTTTCTGTTTCTTGAGGTATTTAAATGACTGCACCATCACCGATCAATAAGCGCCAACCAAAAGCTGACGAATAGTCACAAGGTATCCTACAAAATTACCAATCAAGCTGTGTATAGTCGTAAGTTCTGTTTTATATGCATATTTGAAGTAAATAAACGGTTCATTAGTTTATTTTCATTCATAGTAGTAACATCTTGTATATAGAATAAACAATTATTTTTAAACATTTTTTACGTTTAGTAATTTTCAATGTAGTACTATATCAATATACCACATATAGCCTTCGGTATATTTTTGCACGAGCACACTTGACTAAAACTTTCTATCTTGTTTATTTTTGTATTAAAATTTGCTCTGACATGCTCACTCTCCCAATTATTTCGATTGTATTTTATAAAATTAAAACATTAACATAAAATGTAATCTGATGAGCACTATATTAATAACAAAAACACACTACATAAATGACAAAAACATGTAAGAAAGATTTGTCGAATGTGTGTCAACCCACTTCATACTTTCAATAAAACAATAATAATGTATATTAAATATAGTAGTGTATCGATATACAGCCTTCGGTATAATTTGTTATATTATATTTTAAAAAAACCTCCGTACTGTATTTTATTTAAAAATTGCTGTCTGGTATTTCACAGTCGAGCACACTCAAGTGGAGCTCTCCTTCCTATTCATCATTCTAGATGGCAAATCATTTTCTCTTTTCAGATTTAAATCATCACTCACAATGATCATCAAGCGCCAAACACAAGCTGAGGAATATTTGCAAGGTATCCGATAAAAGAAACATCCCCATAATCGCCCAGTAAATAATTGGTACATTAGTGTCTTCTCATTCATAGGTACAAAATTTATTTTATAAAAATTTACTTTTAATAGTCGTTCTCGAAAAACCACGTGCATTCATCGCGATGGGCTTCAAAATCCTCAGCTCGTCGAGCATATGCATAATGTCTATCGCCATCCCATTGTGCTGAATCTCCTCCACAGAGCACCAAGCTAGATGTCGCATCGTCATAGAGTGCTATACCGTTGGGCACCAGAACTACACGCCACCAATAGAAGCCGTGGTTTACGTAAAAGTTCCTGGTCACTCGTGTGCTTGTTGGAATGGTGCTGTTCACTGCCGCATTGTAGAACAAGTTAAAATTTAAAGCAACCAAAGTCTTGTTGTGTGCCACTTCAATTATGTAGTCCATATTATTCTGGGACACCAAGTGGTTAGTGCAAAGAGTAAATGACCAATCTTGCTTTCGACAACTAACAAGGTAGTCTTTGCTATCTATGTTTGCCCGACGTAAGCGGGCCATAAAGGAGGTGGAGACCCAACCAATATAATGCGGAAACAATCTGTACACATTCCGACGCAGGCGGAAGTCTACGCTTCTTTGATATGCCGGTTTGATCATCAACTGTCGAAGATTGTCGAGCAATTCAGCGTGCGCACTCGAATTAGATTGCACTTCGGGGCGATTCAGCAATTGTAAATGTGCCATGGTCAGTTGTTCCGAACTTGCACCGAAAGAACTCAGCCGCTGAACTACATTCAGTGGGGATTCGGAAGAGAGCACAATGTCAAACAGAGCCTCAAGTATTTCTTTCGTGTAATATTGTTCGCTTTCTGTCAAACGCCGCAGCAGTCTGGTGATCATCGAAATCTTGGTATTAGAGTTATTGGTCACTGCCTGCGAAAGAACCTTAGCGCTACGTTTGACGAAGACCCGATAGAACCTTAATGGCGAAACGTAGTATTTATTGCGGATTTGATTGTAGAAATCCAGAATCTTAATGGGATCACTTATGGTTTTCTTAGCGACTAGACATAGTGCCTCGTATATCGCGTCTTCCATTTTTATCGAGCGCCTTTCTATATTTCTCGCCATATTTAGCACTGTGTAATAACGGTTGACGTCACCATTGACAATGACACGTATAATAGCTGCCAGGTTTTGAGGATGTCCGGCTGTTGAGTTAGTGGGACACTCTGATTGATTAGGTGGGAGTTCGTTGATCCTTCCAATTACTGTAGCGTAGCCTTTGCAAATCGACGAAGTTTCTCCGTCTTTTAGAGTTAGTCCAAGAAGCAGGAGGAACAGAACTATTTTGGATGCCATTGCGGCTTAAACTGTTTTCTCTGCTAAAAACTCGACGTTTAAATCTCATTTTTTAGAACTATTATCAGTTGAATTAGATTTTTGAATTGTCGGGGCATAATGGCATTATTAATTGCTTTCGGTATGATAATCACATTTGCGATTAACTGCACAACTTTGTCATAAACTGTAAAAATAAAAACTACATTTCGTTTGCGTTCTAATATTTTTGTTATTAAAGTCTGAAGTTGATTTTGATTTGACTAAAAATAATCACTTCTAATTTATATAGTTCAAAAGGTCAAATTTATTAGAATCACAATTCCAAATAATCTGAGCTGGTTGAGTTCAGTATTTGTTAGTTGTTATATTCTGAAAGCATCAGTTGCTATGGCTGGCTTTTGTACCCAAGCGATTAAATATGATTCTCAAATAACAAAATGTGAAAAGGTTCCAGTCGAATTTGGTCGACTGTGAGATACCCACTACCCATTTTTAATAAGTGCAAAATAGTGATATTCTAGTCTCTCTCTCTTTCTCTCTCTCTCTCTCTCTCTATTTCTTGATCTATTTAAGTGACTGCACCATTACCCATCAAAAAGCGCAAACCAAAAGCTGAATATAGTCATAAAGGTTCAATAAAAGAATGATTGCTAAGTAAATAAATTAGTATATTACCCTAAAGTAGTATGTAATCGAAGAACCACGTGAATTTGTCGCGATGTCAGCTTGTCGAGCGTATACGTAATGAGCACCAAGATGAATGTTGCACCATCGTAGTTATCGCGGAAATGGTAAAAGTTCCTGGTTACTCTTTCGTCTATATGGATTGCCGTGTTCATTGCCAAATTAAGATACGCTCAATATTTTAAGCCAATTAACGGCTGCCTCAGATCAAGTTAGCGCGCTCTGAACCCTTTCCATAACATTTCATTAGTACAAATATAATCGGTACTATACTGGTCGTGGCAATGAATAAGGTAGTTGCTAGGCGTATGTGAACTACCAAGGTTTCATTGAGCCATTCAAAATACCAGGGAAATAATCTGTACACTTTCCGTCGCATGTTGTTAGTTATCAACTGCCGAAGATTGTCGAGCAATTCAGCGCGCGCACTCGAATTAGATTACACCTCGAGAAGTTTCAGCAATTGTTAGTGTGTCAGGGTCGGCTGTTCCGGACTAGCATCAAAAAATCTCAGAAGTTGGACTACATTCAGGGATCCGGAAGAGAGCACAATGTCAAACAGAGTCTCAAGTATCTCGTCTATATATTACTCTGAACATTGTGTTCAACGCTCTACAAATGCAAATAAAAACTCGCACACTGATCAAAAAGCCCCAAACACAAGCTGAGAAATCGTCGCAAGGTATTCTACAAACCAAAGATCCCATAATCGCCCAGTAAATAATTGGTTCATTGGTGTCTCTTCATTCACATATACAAAATTTATTTTACTATCAATTATCTTTACTCGTAATTCTCGAACAACCACGTGCATTCATCGCGATGGGCTTCAAAATCCTCAGCTCGTCGAGCATATGCATAATGCATGTTGCCATCCCATTGGGCTGAATCGCCTCCACACAGCACCACGCTATATGTCGCATCGTCGTAGAATGCCAAACCGTTGGGCACCAGAACTACACGCCACCAATAGTAGTCGTGGCTTACGTAAAAGTTATTGGTCACTCGTGTGCTTATTGGAATAGTGCTGTTCAATGCCGCACAGTTGAAAAAGTTGTAATTTAAAGAAACCAAAGTCTTGTTGTGGGCCACTTCAATTATGTAGTCCACACTATTCTCGTTCCATGGTGCCACGTCGTGAGTACAAATAGTCAATGTCCCATCTTGCTTTCGACAACTAACAAGGTAGTCTTCGATATCTATGTTTGCCCGACGTAAGCTGGCCATAAAGGATGTGGAGACCCAATCAATATAATGCGGGAACAATCTGTACACTTTCCGACGCAGGCGGAAGTCTACGCTTCTTTGATATGCCGGTTTCACCATCAACTGTCGAAGATTGTCGAGCAATTCAGCGTGCGCACTCGAATTAGATTGCACTTCGGGGCGATTCAGCAATTGTAAATGTGCCATGGTCAGTTGTTCCGAACTTGCACCGAAGAAGCTCAGCCGCTGAACTACATTCAGTGGGGATTCGGAAGAGAGCACAATGTCAAATAGAGCCTCAAGTATTTCTTTCGTGTAATATTGTTCGCTTTCTGTCAAACGCCGCAGCAGTCCGGTAATCATCCAAAACTTGGTATAAGAGTTATTGGTCACTGCCTGCGAAAGAACCTTAGCGCTACGTTTGACGAAGACCCGATAGAACCTATATGGCGAAATATAGTATTCATCTTGGATTTGATTGTAAAAATCCAGAATCTTAATGGGATCACCTATGGTTTTCTTAGCGACCAGACATAGTGCCTCGTATATCGCATCTTCCATTTTTATCGAGCGCCTTTCTATATTTCTCGCCATATTTAGCACTGTGTGATAACGGTTGACGTCATCATTGACAATGACACGTATAATAGCTGCCAGGTTTTGAGGACGTCCGGCTGTTGAGTTTGCGGGACACTCAGACTGATTAGGTGGGAGTTTGTTGATCCTTCCAATTACTGTAGCGTAGCCTTTGCAAATCGACGAAGTTTCTCCGTCCTTTAGAGTTAGTCCAAGAAGCAGGAGGAACAGAACTATTTTAGATGCCATTGCGACTGAAACTGTTTTCTCTGCTCAGAACGCGCTGTTTAAATCTCATTTTCTTGAAGTATTATCAGTTGAATTAGGTTTCTGAATTGTCGGGGCAAAATGTCATTTGTCATCTTTCCGGTATGATAATCATATTTTCGATTAAGAGAGGAAAAGATCATTTCGGTGCATAACCTTGAGATTAATTGCAAAAAACCAAAAAAAAAAAAAAAAAAAAAAACATTTTATTTGTGCTTTAACATTTTAATTATTGCATTCTGATGATTAATATAGACTTTTGATTTTTATTTAACTAAAAAATTAGTTCCAATGTTTACATTTCTTTGAATTATAACTAAAAAAAATTTGAGTTGAGTTTTATTATAAATCAATGCTTCAAGCTTTTGTAATTTGTTGTATTCTGATAGCATAAACTGCGTTTACATCTGATTTTAAAACAAAAAATAAATTCCAGTCGAGGTTGCTCGATCGTAAAATACCTACTAACCATGGTACTGTGGTTGGAACTTGCTAGGTGAATTTACAGATTATATACTAAAATATACTAAAGAGCATATTTTATATAACGATATCGTCCTTAATTAAGCGAAAAATATATGGTTTGAAGGCTACAATTTCTACAGACAAATGTTGCAAACCAAACGTAGCAATGAGCTGGAATTTAATGCAGAAGTTAGATCAATCCATAATCAAGTCGTTCTCGAAGAACCACGTGCATTCGTCGCGATGAGTCTCAAAATCCTCAGCTCGTCGAGCGTATGCATAATGTTTGTCGCCATCCCATTGTGCTGAATCGCCTCCACAGAGCACCACGCTAGATGTCGCGTCGTCATAGAGTGCTATACCGTTGGGCACCAGAACTACACGCCACCAACAGCTAGTGAAAAAGCTCCTGGGGTTTATTGTGATTGTTGGAATGTTGTTGTTTAAAGTGCCGCAGTAATTGCCTATACCAACCAACGTCTTGTTGTGGTACTCCGCGATTGTGTAGTACACGATGCTATCCCTATATGGCGAATCGGGGCTAGTACAAATACTCATTCTCCCATTTTGCTTTTGGCAACCAATAAGGTATTCTTCGGTATCTATGTTTGCTCGGCGTAAGTTTATAAAGCCCGTGGAGATCCAATCAAGATAATGCGGGAACAGTTTCCGCACCTTCTGACGCAGGTGCTTCTCCACGTTCCTTTCAAATTTCGGGTCAGTCATTACTTGTCGAAAATTATCAAGCAATTCAGCGCGTGCAGTCGAATTAGATTGCACCTCGGGGCGGTTCAGCAATTGTAAATGTGCCATTGTAAGTTGTTCAAGACTAGCGCCGAAATAGCTCAGACGTTGAACCATATTTAGCGGGGATTCTGAAGAGAGCACAGTATCAAATACAACGTTAAGTATCTTTTCCATGTAATGTCGTTCGGTTTTAGTCAAACCCTGCAGCAGTCCGTTGACCGAGAACTCAGTAGGCTGGTTAGTTACAGCTAGCGAGAGAGCCTTAGCACTGTGCTGCACAAAGACACGATAGAACATGACTGGCCACATATTATAGCTATCTCTCATTTGCTTATAGAAGTCCATAATCTTAACGGGATCAATTGTTGACTTCTTAGCGACCATACATAGTGCCTCGTAGATCGCAAATTCCATTTTCATCGAGGGTACTTTCCTCGCCATATTCACCACTATGTGATAACGGTCCACGTCATCATCGACCATGACACGTACAACGACTATCAGATTATGAATATATCCAACTGTTGAGTTCGAGACACACTCGAACTCATTAGGTGGGAAATTGTGAATCCTTCCATGTATCGTACCGCCGAATGAGCAGGTCTTCCTAGAGTCTCCTTCTCTTAGAGTTAGTCCAAGAAGCAGCAGGAACATAACTATTTTGGATGCCATTGCGGCTGAAACTGTTTTCTCTACTCAGAATTCGTCGTTTAAATCTAATTTTCGTAAAGTCTTATCAGTTCAATTAGATTTTTGAATTGTCGGGGCATAGTGTCATTTTGTCGTCATATTTGCGTGTCAGTCTAGGACAAAATACCATTTACGTACCCAACTGATAGATTAACTTGAAAAACAAAAAACTACATTTCATTTGTAGTATAATTGTCTAAAGTTGAGGAATCACCAAATATTTTGAGTTCACTAAAGCTTATCAACCACAATTATTACAGTTCAAAGGGTCACATTTGTTACAATCACATATATAACATTTCCAGAGTTCGCAGTTGTTTTTAAAAATATAGTATATATCAACACATTGATATTTTTTTTTTGGAATTTAATGGTTATATTTTATATAGTTTTAACAATATTTTATATAGTTTAACAATAATATATACAATATTTTATACATCTAGCAAACAATACTTTGACTTGATTGCCTTGGCACTTAAATTTCAAGTGGCCGCTGATTTTTGCACAAATTGGCAACATGTTTTGAGCACAGCATCGTTAACCCCACAAATGTGGGTCGTCCATAAATATGATTGCGAAACATTTTACAGCCCAGTTGAGGGTAATAAATCGATGGCACCCCGTATAGGATTGTGCTCCCCGATTTGTCGATCGTACTTCGAACTCAACTATAATGCTCATGATTTGGCCTGTTTCTAATTTGAGGGCACATTTTAATGGCCTGAGTGCACTACGTATTCAATTAGCAAAGTTTTATGACTCCAGTGAGGCAACTCGTGGTAGTGAATAGATTGCAGAACAAGTATGTTGACATCTCCAGCAGCAGCTGTGAAGTTATATCAATACCAGAGGATTGCTACAATCACAAACAAATGAAAAATGAAACTTCTAATCTTATTATGAGTTGGGGGAAAAAGCGTGAGAAAGTTGTACAAAGACTTATTCGGGTTATAGTTGAAAAGCACAATTGAGGTATCCCCACTTAGAATGATGACCCCCAACAGCGAATCGTAATCGAAATACACGGCAGCTAAATTAGAGGTTGCATTATATCCCAATACGGATACTACAGCCCAATTAGCGGCTAGATCATAAACCAGAAGCCACAACTAACTCAATCATTACGCAATTAAGGGAGCACAACTTGTACTATATAGATATAATTTCCTCAGCACACATTAAATCACGCGACCCATTAATAAAATTGTTAAAATTCTCCACTGCGGCGACGGCGTCTTCGACATTTTAATGGACAAACAGAAGTTTTCTCTCTTATATATAGTATATTTAATCATTGTCGCTTGGCCATAGATATGCCATAATTCTGTTGAAAACAATTTGTATGCTTTGATTTGTGTGGCAAGCTAGAGATGTTGCCTTGGGCTTGCTCGCAGCTGCAGCTATTTTATGGCCCTGTTTGTAGGCCATTAAATGATTGTGTAAATTCTCCAAAAACAAAATAATCAAAATTTCAACAATTTTTGAGAAGAAGACATAAAAATTATAGATAGAGATACACACACACACACACACACACACACCGAGTGAGAGATTGAAGAGTGTTAAATAGTTGTTGTTTGTGGGGTCAATTGAGTTGCCAGTGGAGTCGCCACCTTTTGTGGCAACTGTACAATCTTTTGCCCAGTTTTTTGATTGACAATTGTGCAGCAGCAGCGTGTGGCACGTGTGGGGAAGCAATGGGGAGGCAAGCCGAGGCCAGGACTTATCAAGGCGGCATCTAATGTCATGCCTGACATGCGATGCGAGAGCGGAGGGGGACAAAAGCAAGAACTGTCACTTGATGTTAGTCGCAAGCGTTGCCATGTGACAGTGCATTCATTTCTCATCATCTGTTGCACGGGGCACAGCCCGAAGACGCAGGCGCAGGCGCACACAACATGTGTTGCATATTACTTGGAAAATGCCTCAAATAGTTGCGGCTTTTGCCTGCAGATGTTTTAGCTGCTCGCGCCCCCCGTTTTGCTGATAACTAATGCCTAGGCCTAGGTCCAAAGTGACGTTTTCATTTTTCGGAAAATCCCCCATTTGACTTGTCGTTGTCGTTCGTTGGTCGTTGGTCGTTGTTCGTTGTTCTCGAGTATTTTTAGCACGTGGCGAACGCGCGCGCGTTTAGCCGAGCGACCCCAACACGACATCGAAACCAGGGGAAATCCCCCTAGCTACACCCTCCACCCTCTTGCCACGCCCCAATGGGGCCGCCCTCGTTGTATCGTGAATGAAAATGTATAAATAAAATTTGTAGATCGCCCTGCGTTCTGGGGAAATCCATCCGTGAAAATGTTGAAAATATCTCCTGCTGAGTTTTTCTCTTTGGCGCACTTTTCACTTTTTCTATTTAAACAACAAAATTTCTTTCTTTTTTTTGGGCGGGGGGAGCCATCTATGTAAGTCGGGATTTCACTTGATGAGCTGTTGAAGTCTCAGTTCTAATGAAAGTCCACAAATTGATTTATTCTACTTGTTTGTTTTAACACCCAGCTGTAATTCGAGCTGAGCATAATTCAACAAAAAATGCATTTGCTTCGCTCGCTTTCAAAGACCTTTATTGCTAGCTAACTAAATGATATGGTATATAAGTAAAATAGAATACATTTCACGCCCTTTAACTGTCGCGATCCTCAATACGCACCACGACAATAAGTCCACCCACATTATTGCCATCGTTCCAGAACGTGATGATCGCCTTGACCAGACCACGCGGCACCTGATCGGGCCAATCTTCGATGTTGAATATCAGTTTCTTGATGAAGAATTCACCTTGGGGTATGGGACACGAGTCCTCGTCGACCAGTGGGAAATTTGTGATGTCGCCCTCTCTGACCGATGGCTGCACAAACTGCACATAGAACTTCTTGAAACAATCGCAAATGTTTGTGGGCGGCACATCGAACACAATGCGCTTGTAGTCGCCATCGCTCTTGGGACTCGAATACAATTCCACCGAGACCTTGAAGTCATCGTTGTTCATGTCACCCAAAAAGGAGAAGGAACCATTCAACGCACGCTCCTCGCCAATGGTTCGCAAAGTGTCAAAGGACACCAGCGACTCGGAGTCGCCCTCAAAGGCATCAAGTTGCTCATTGGTTACCACATAGGACTTTTCGCACTACAAAACAGAATTTGTTAAAGATTATTCAATTATTTATTTGCGAATACTTACCGCAATGTGATGCAGCAAGTGCAATAAGAGGAAAATCACTGTCAGCTTCATGGCAACGTTGCACTGCACTCTGGTTCATCACTCGAATTCAGAGTTGTATTTATTTGTTGCTTTAGCACGCTATTTTCATGTTATTATACAATATAACTACATATATTGTTTAATAACATGAAAATTATGCCTTGTAATATTTATTGACAACAATGTTATTAGCTGATTACAATTTACAGCAACTAACAGACTAACTCTTGTTTTCATTGTCAACAAAGTAATAAAAATGTATCTTCCTTGTCGAATCAGCAAAACTCAAATTGTACTCTAATGATTGATCAAGGCTGCACTTTCAATTCGTTTGAGTATGCAAATCGAAACTCCAATTAACGCCTAAAAACGTGCCAAGTTGGGCAATTGATTTATGCCTCCGCCTGCGCTTAACTAACGGCAAACTAAACTCTTGGCCATAGGCTGAACCTCACGTAAAGAACACCCACAATGCCTGGAAACCCCGTTGACTATGCCACAAACTGCAGAGACCTCCAAAATCAATCAACCTCGATTTTACATTTTTTTTTTTTATCTTTTTTGTGGTCTCGACGAATGAGCAACGAAAAAAGGCAAAAACTCGAAAAATCATAATAATAAATTGCTGTGATTTAATCAATTGTAGCAGGTGTTTTACAACTGCACGCAGTGATCCAGCAGCAAGAGCAACAATAACAACAACTGCAATAACAAGTAAACTGGTTGCAACGATTCTTCAACTCGGTCTTCGGGTGCCACACTTCATACTCGATACTCCATGCTCCATACTCCATTTGTGGGTTGTTTGATTTGCGCAAATTAGCGCGTGCAAAAGACGACGTCGAAGAAGTCGAACAAATTGCCACCTTTGGGATGACAAATATTAAATGCTCTGCCAACATGTTTCCCCAGTAAAACGAGTTGAATTGAACAATCGTTTGATTAACGTTGATGCTACTAAAATGAATTGCACATCCGAGCTGTTGAATTACCTTTTTACGATCCAAGAGAATTTCTAATAATATAGAATAGATTGCATTTCAAAGCGTAATTTAAGGTAAAACTACTATTTTGATTCGATGCTACTAAAAAGCTTTAAAGTAATATTGTCTAAGAGAATCTTGAATAGTTGAAAATAGATAATGACTATAGAAATTCAAATCGTTGTTTATGATATAATTACTATTGTTTAGAACTCATATTTGCAGTTAAGTTTATTATATAATTTCAATTATTAAAGCTCTATCACTAAGCAATTAAATGGACATGATACGTTATGATTTTTATAAATTATTTATATACTTCATCAACCAAATGCTTTTGTGGATATTTTGTAAATATTTCTTGTACTAAAGATGGGCATATTATACTTGTTCTCTTTATAAATTGTTCAGTCTATTTTCTATTAGAAATTATTTATGATTTTATCGTATGCTTTTATTTCCTAAAATTTGTTTACCAAACTACGTTTCTTTTTTTATATTTTATTAAATTAATTAATTAAATAGAAATAAGCTCACACTCTTTTCTATATAATCTAAGATTCGTTCACTTGTTTAGTTGCATTTTCTATTATTTAACTAAAGTAGTCTTATTATAGTTATCATTAATACTCGGTGATCGCATTAAAGTAATCTTTGCATTTGTTACACATTTTATAGTAAAACTTTAATAGCTTAAACAAGTGTATTGAATGCAACAAACCTGCTGCAACGTCAGCCCCCACAACATGCTGCATGCTGCACAGATCACGAAACCATTGAAGTCGATTTGCACAGTCTTTGCCATAAGTTTACACCCACGTAACCAATAAACCAGTAAGGTGTTTGCCAAAGGAGTTGAAAACTGCAAAGTGACAGCCGTCTTTATATTTTATGAATTTGGATGTGGTAAATAAAATAAATAAATGAAATAAATGAAATGTACTTCAGGCAAATTTAAACTGTCGACTTAAAAAATATTTGAATTTATTTATATTTAATCCATTACATACTTTAACTATTTTCATTTTAAATTGAGCTTCAAGAAATGCTTGAAAATTCTAGTAATTTATTTCGACCGCTTAAAATTCTCGTGAAGAAGATATTATGAGAGACAACTCTTTTAATGTATAGATATTAATTCTTTGATAGCACATAATTAATTTGAATATCTCAAATGCCAAATGTACAGTAGGCATTGCGTATGATGGATGCCTGGCAGTCAATTGCGTTGATTTTATTTTTGGCATTTGCCCTTTGATTGATATTAATGGCGTGGCATCAATCAAGCGAGGTTACAAGTGGTGGCAGGAGGCAGCTTCTCATATAACCGACTGCCACAATATCTCATATCTCAGATGTGCAACGCCTCATGCGAGTGTGTTAGTATGTGTGAGACGGTAGCCCGAAACCACAGTGGGGCAGTCAATTATGCCATTTGGCCCAAAAACAAAAAAACAAAAACGAAAAGAAACATTCATATGTGCAACGGCTGTTGTTGCTTGTCGCTTGTTGCTCGTTGGATTAGGTCGCCTGATACGTTGCGCATGCGCACCGCATGACGTCCAATAAAATTAAGCGCGTGTTGTAGTTGTAGTTGCTGTTGTTGTCGTTGTCGTTGTAGTTAACGTTGTTGTTGTTGCTATTGTCGTTGATGCAGCTGTTGTTGTTGTTATTGCTGCTGTTGTTGTTGCCGATGTTGCCCACTTGACCAACAAACGAAACAACACGTACAAAGTTTGACGCGTGACGTGCTTGGTTGGCTCATTAGTTACACTGTACAGCAAAATAATAATGAATATGAATGTAAAATAATGCAAAATTTAAATATTTTTGAAAATGAAAATTTTTGAAATAGATTTAATATAACAAAATAACATATTTCTTTTAAAAATACACGAATTCTTAATCATTTAATGAATATGTGTACATGTCAAACAGTTCAATAACAAACCCAATATACTTTTTTGAGATATTTTCTGGTATAAACATTGGAATAATGTTAATACATTTAAATTTACTGTTTATGAAAATAAGCACAGGGTAAAGTAACTTCATTTTTTGTGATTATTTGCATGTAAAAATAAGAGAAATTTGTAATTGTTATACGTTGCCTATAAGAAACACGATATCATTGTCGTTATTTGTTAATTAAAATAATCAAAATTATTTTTCAATATTATTCGATTTCGCCTATCTATTTTATATTGTCCTATCTTTTCTATTCTGTGTGTTTTTCAGCATTTTAGCTTTGAAATGGGGTCTTGAAGTGAATCTGATTTAGAATTACTTTTTGAATACGTCCTCAAGGCTTTTTAGACTATTACAATATAACTCGGTCTTGAAGAAATTAAATACAAATTCAGCTTCAAGAAAAAAAAAACTTTTACTCAACTAGGCATTTCTAGTTCGATGATACCACAAAATAAAGTCTTTCTATTTCTGATAGATACCAACTATAAAGAGATAATAACACCGGAAAGATAATCTGTATATCAAAAAGGCGTTTATTTCGTTTGTGTAATAATTAGACTTCAGACTTTGGATATTTAAATATCATCATCTTTAATGTATCTTTTCCAACTCGTGCTCCATTGAAGCGAACCTTGGTGCGTTCAAAGTTCATATATCTTAATCCTTATAAAATATGCAAAATTCGAGGACACGTAATAATTTTGCAATTTTTAAAAGCAGGCATAAAATAAATGTTTTTATATACTCTCATAATTTACAAAACATATTTTTATTCTTACCATTTTATAGCTTCTGGTACCGTATTTAGTTGTGCTGTGTAGCTTGCCACTGCCACTTGTGGCACGAACACATAGCGCACACCAATACAAGGGCAACAACTTTCGCATTAGGCCAATGCGGCAACAATAACAATTTGGCGAAGTCGCAGTTGAAGTCGTAGTTGTAGTCGAAGTCGTAGTCGCAGTTGAAGTCTCAGTTGAAGCCTCGGAAGCCGCAAACGCCTGTGTAGGAAGCTTTGATGGTGAGCCTTTTAACATTTATGCCAAGTGACTCTCGTCGCTTGACTCCCCTCTCGCTCTTGGCCACAGCCTGGGGCTGCTACCTGCTGCCCTCTTTAGTTGTTTGGCTGTGCATTGCAGTTAATTTTCGCAACGACGCAATAGAGCTGCAGCTCTGCAGCTCCCACGCTACCCTCCCCAACAGCAACCAAAGCAACCAAAGCAATCGAAGCAATCGAAGCGGCAGCTGCAGCTGGTTTAACAACCTGCCGACGACGCCTTATCACCTGCCTTTGGCTCTGTCTCTGTCTCTGCTACAGCTGTTTTTATTTATTTTTTCATTAATAATATATTTAGTAGCCCGCTGCTGATGTTGTTGTTGTTGTTGTTGCGCAGCTTGTTTTGGTTTTTTGGCGCGCAAAATTTCAGGTTTCGTAATGCTTATCGAGTTGTTGTTGTTGCTGTTTTTCGCTGATCGGAGTTGCAATTGAAGTTGGGCTAGGCGTGGGCTCTGTCTCTGTAAAGTCTGCGCGCTCAATCAAATTGCATTTAATTAATTGAAATACGTTACTTTAATTGCAGCGTAATTAAAAGATTGATTTATTTAAGCAATGCCTGACTATAGTATTAACTTTATATATAGAGAGAGACTTCAACCACATCGTACATCAAGTGCCTAGACTCTGCACTCTGATTATGCTAATGTTCCTGTCACTTTGACTGCAAATTGCAAATTGTTAATATACTTTCAGAATATGCAAATGAAAAGGCAACAACTGCTTTCTTGATTTGTATACCCGCTATAAACAAACTCGAAGGGTATTATAACTTAGTGTCTGTAGGAAATGTTTGAAATAGGCAAAAGAACTCATCTCTGAGACGATCTAGTCATATCCGTCTGTCCGCCTGTCTGTCTGTCCGTCTGTCCGTCCGTCCGTATAAAAACCTAGATCTCAGAGACTATAAGGGATAGAGATATAATCGTTTTTCGACAGCACTTGTTATGTTTACACGCAGATCAAGTTTGTTTCATATTTTGCCACGCCCACTTCTGCCCCCTCAATTCGATACAAATCGAATAACAAATAAAGTGTAAAATAATAAAGCTAGAGTTTTTTAGTACATACAATTTCAACTATAGTAGTTATGATTCCTGAATGAATAAAATACAAATTTTATTTGAAAAATACTTTGTTTTAGCTGTTAATCTGATATATCTGGTAGTTTATAGTATAATTCGAATGTAGTACTATATTAAAATACCAAATATATCTTTTGGCGTGCTTTTAGTATTATCGCGGTATTTTTTGCTATATTTTTATATTTTTGTATTAGTATTTGGTATAATTAAAAATTAATACCATACTGTTTTGCTTTTATTCCCGATCGGTATCGGGTATTTCATATTCGATCACACTAGACTGTAGCTTTCTTATTTGTTAATATCTTAGAGTGTGCAATAATCAGTATATTATTCTAGCTTAATGTGTTTGTTAATTAAAAGTGTCGTTAGCCTGGCCCAAAAGTATGCTTCTAAAAGCTGTTTAGTTTTATTCGAATTTATTGAATTTTTACGAGTCTTGTTTTTGATATGCGGCATCTTTTGTGCCCCTGATGGCCTCCATATCTATATTTAGATATCGCCGTTGTGTTGACTTTAATAAAAAATCAACTAATTGCCATGTGCACGGCCGTTTATCCTTGATCTTCAATGGTTCATTAACTCCCAAGCAGCTGGACACAGCAACAACAACAGCAACGAGAACAACAACAATGCTGTGGAGCGTATTTAATACAATTAACTCGGTACGTTTATAAGATTAACCTCGAGTCGAAGTCGAAGTCGAAGAAGTCGAAGAAGTCGAAGTTGGAAGATCCCCAGTTGCAAGATCACGCTGAGCCTACGTAGCGCAGATTAACAATCAATTAAAATTGACAACTGTTCAGCAGTAGTTGTTGAGGAGTTGAGGAAGGCTGTGTGTGCAACGATCTGTGGCTGCCACATGGGGCAGCTTGGAAAGGAAACTAATTATAATGGCTGCATAAAAGGCGCCATTTAGACCCCGACGACACGCAATAATTACGCCCAATTAATAGCAATAACTTTGCAAATTAGATAATTTCGGTTCACATCCCAGTTGCAGTTGCAGTTGCAGACTCATCGTTCAATCCCTGTGGCAGCTGCAGCTGCTGTTGTTGTTGTTGTTGTGTTGCATCTGCATCTGGCAGCCTAGAAATGTATGTAATCATGGACTACGACAGCAACTAGTTTTGCAACTTGTTGCAACTATTTTGCCACTGGCCAATTATGATATTATCACACTCTAAAAGCGCTGCCTGCGATTAACAAATAACTAAACTAACAACAAGCGAATAAAAGTTGCAACATTTGTGTAGAACTTTCCTTACGATTCGATTCTCCTTTTATTTTTGACAACAATTGTTCATGGGTCGTAGTCTCCTGCCACCTCATTGTTAACCACTGCTGAACTTAGGCAATTTATCAAAAACACAACCAGTCGAGGAAGATGCCACAACGAGTGGCACCACAAAAACCGCCGGCAGCTGAAGCAAAGTCTAGTATTACATAAGCCAAAGTCAACACTGGCGATGTTGCTTATCTATTGGCTGCAACTGCAACTGCAACCGCAGCATCAAAATGGCACAAGATCAGCAGCAACAGCAACAACAACAGCAGCGGCAGCAACTCAGAAAGAGTTGCCTGCCCCCAGGCAGCTGGGCGCAGCAGCTGGCAAAAGGTGGCGGCACTGTACCAAGAGAGCACAGCACACAGCAAGTGGGCTGAGCTTGCAACTGGGGACTCGAGTTGGAGCTGCAGCTTGGGGCAGGCACGCGCTCAGCACAAGTTCGAGTTAAAGTCTTGGCAGTCAGCGAGTCTCCAGCTTCAGCTTCAGCTCCAGCTCCAGGTTTCGCAGGTCTGGACTGTGTCCAGCTGGCCAAACAGTAGCTGATTCTATTGTCGCTGCTGCTGCTGTTGCTGCTGCTGCTGCATTACAATTGATTTGTTTGTGGCCTTTGGGCAAGTGACAGGCTATCATTCCAATCAGCGATTTCGACCAGCGCACGCCTCCAATTAGAGTCTAAACGACAATTGTACTTTTAACCCAATTTACTTATGCGCACTGCGCTTTGCTTTGCTTTGCTTTACACTGCTTTACTACACTTCGCTCTTTTGTTTTTGTTGCTTCTTGTTGTTGTTGCTGTTTTATTCCCCGCTAACTGCCTTAACAATAAATCTAAATTGTGTAAAGTTTTGAAAGTCTTCTCTGTTCTCTACGCTGTCCAGCTGTCTGTCTTCTCGTCTCCTCGCCACTCCAAAACTCAGCTCAATGCGAGCCTCGAGTGGTTCCGTCGCCCCAAAGAGAAGCCCCGCAGTGCGTGTTGCATACCCTTACTCCGCAATTTATAAATACTTACAACCATTTAATGCTGATTATGATATACCGACGACTTCAACATTTACAAAGCTCCTTTTCTTATCGTATTATAGTATTAATCGATTTTACTGATTTTTAAATGCGATTTAAATGCATTTTTTGGACACATTTTAATTGTTGATGTTTCAGTTATACAAAGAAAATTAATTTTGCAGCTATAATCTTTATTAAAATTACAAGATTCTTTACTTAAAATCTCATATTGTAATTATTCATATAATTTAAATATAATTGAGATAATTTGTGCAATCTTCATAATCGAAATAATATTCAATATATATTTTATGTGATTATATTCCTTAAGAAATTTAAGTAGCACTTAAGAAATATATATATTTTTTTTTAATTTCGGATTTTTATTAATGTATTGAAGTTTATTCGTTTTAAAAATTTTCAATTTCTGTTTAACTTTTCAACTTAATCCCTAAAAATAACTTTATTTTATTTTAAAAAATATTTTTATATTTATCTCCTATACTTTAAATGCAGCAACACAAATAAAAGTGTTGCTTTATTTTCAAAATTCCATTCAAATGATCTATTAAAGAATTATTATTAATTATTTTATTTTCAAAATTACATAATAATAATAATTCCATAATATAATATATTATTTTCATAAATTCACAATTCTAATAATAAAAATGCATATATTTTTAAAATTCATGATTTCTTAATAAAAGAACTTAGTATATCGGGGATATATATATTATATTTCCTTGATTTTAGATTTAATCTTTCTCTTTCTCTAAGAAAGAGTATTTGTGAGGCGACTCGGTGTTGTCACTAGATTTCTTCTTGTTTATGTATTTGATTATTTGCTTAAATCTTTATCGCTGGCTGCTTGCATTGCCTCCTCCTTCTTCTTCTCCTCCTCTTCTTCCTCCTCCATCGAATCATTCTCCGCTTTCGTATGCAGGCAACGTTCGAAGTTGAACGTCGCGTCGTTTGCATCTACATACGAGGCTCGTTGCCAGCGTTGAGAATCGGGAGTCGAAGACGAAGTCGGTGTTGTGAAGGGGAAGATGGGGAGGGGGGAACATGGAGTAGTCGGAGCCAGTGGCGCGTTGTGTGTGTTGAGATCCATTAAGGCAATGACCTGTTTTCATATCAATTTTTTTTTGTATTTTCGTTTTTTTTTTCGTATTTTTTTTTTTTGTATGTGTGCCTGCTTTGTTGTTGTTTTGTCTCGCTCCCGCGCATGCGGCCCCTTGGCGTAGGCGTGTTGCAGGAAGGCGGTGCGGTGTGCGGTGAGGAGCACCGAGAGAGGCACACGCAATCGGATCGGATCGCTCGGACTGCCTTACGGTCTGTCTGTCCGTCTGTCCGTCTGTTTATCCGTCCGTCCTGTCTGTCTGTCCTCTACGGCGTCGCATGTGTCCATGTTGCAAGTTGATAGTAAAAATTATGATGATTCTTGCCCCAACCCAACAACTGGTCAAACGAGTTATTCTTTTTTTTTTCGTTTCGTTTCGTTTCGTTTTGTATTTTTGTGCCTCGTCTTCGAGTCGGTTGGGCTTGTGTGTGCATATTTATCTTGGCGTTGTCGTTGCCTCCACTTCATTAGGTCTTTAATTTTATATCGACTGGAAGCGCGTATCAAAACAGAGAAAAGGCAGTCTCAGCTCTTCTTTCTTTTTTTCCCTCGCTTTTTTGCAGTTGTAGATAGATACTCACTATAAACTCGTAACGTGAAAGAGCCTTTGGCGCGTAAAATCTTTTGGGTTCATTAGAACGTTGAACGTTGTCGTTGTCGTTGTGTCGTTGTGTCGTTCTGGATGTCTTTGTGGCTGTGGCTTTAACTGTGGATAACCCAGCTTGAGCCTGGGCTTGAGTCAGAATCTCTAGTCGTGGTCCATGGGCATTGGGCACCAAGGCGCAATCAAGTCGTTTCACTCGCACTGTCAGTTTGACAGAACATCTGCGGTTTAATCTGGTTTCGGGATGCGCCGGCTGGTTGACTGGCTGCATTCGATTCCATTCGCTTCGGATCTTCTATCTCTCTGGTACAGTACGAACGTGCAGAGTAGGTGACTTCTTCTCCTCCTCCTTCTCCACATCCCATTGCAAAAGCTATTTTAAGTTCCCCCACTTTTTGTTGTGGCTTTGTCTAGTTGATCAACGTAACGTGACAATTGTCACAGCAAGAAATTCTTATCGAACACGCAGTTATTATTGAGTCCGACTTGTTTATGTGAAAGGACATTTATCATAATAAGGGATTAGACCAGTTTTTATCGCAGCCATTAGAAGTAAATCAGTCGCTTCACAAAAACATTGCTAATAGGGTATGAGGGACAGGTTAAGATATAGGTTTCGAAATTTGGAATACATTTTAACTATGATATTTGCTTCGCATAACTATCTTACATTTTCCACTTACATTGAAAGAAACATTGAAACTGTTAAAGCCAGACTTTTTATAGTTTGCTCTAGAATTTTTTCTCCTATCATCAAATGGCTTAAAATGTTCGCGAAACATAATGTATTTACAATGTATATATGTACGAATTTTAGAATGCATAAATTAGAGCTGAACATAGCTTTAAAGACCTTTGAAGTTAGAGTATTGAATTCGTGGTAATAGTTTTGTTTTATTTAAATATATTGCCAAAAATTAATAAAAATATTTAAAACATTTTGCCATTAAATAAAAATGATATTTCTGACTATTGTTTGGCACTTTTTTAGAGACTTTAATTTTAAAAATATTTTGTATATACCCTAATTTGAAAATAAACTTTACCAAAGACTGTTGTACACTTAAGAAATAAAACTGGAAATATTAGAGATTCCACAGTTTATAGAATGTATAAATATAAAACTATTATATTTTCTTTCAAAACCAGTTTATTCATAAATAATAATAAACAATAATAATATTTTTCATTCGCAGATTATACATTGTACTTCAATAAAAACAAATAGTCATCATTACAAAATGAACTTTAGATTAATTTTGAAAATTCCTTTTGCAACCATTCGTTTTATAAATAATTTCTTATTTTTAAAAATTCACTATAGGGTATTTACTAGTCAATAACTAAAATATTTTGCCTGGCTGTTTTCCACAAACTGCGCTTGGGTTGATTTTTGTGCAGTTTGCTTTAGATAAGCGCTCTGAGAGGCTAATGCAAGAGACTCTTTCAATCCATTTGTACGCAAGTTATTTGCCTAGGCTGCCTCCATCTCTGTCTCTTCGTAGAGAGTTGCCATGTTCTATGGATGGATGTACGAGCATATACCCATTAGTTATCTACATATCTGGCAGCGAGTATTTGATTAGCTGGTCTTCTCAGTTTCTTTGCTTTGGCTGCCGTTGTCGATTGTGGATTGTCGTTTGTTTGTCAGCTAAAAACATCATGCGAGTAAATATTGAACTGTTACTTAGAGCTCTGTATACACACACAGACATATGTACATATATACGAGTAAGGGTATCTGCGATGGTCATGCCCAACCTTGACCATATAATTGCCAAGTGTGATTCTCAGCACTCAGGGTCATAAACTTCTAATTATTGAACAACTGGTTGCTGTTGCATCCTTGAAAAACAAATTGAAATCTTAGTTTTTATTCTGAGCTCTGTGTTGTGTTTGAGAACTCGTGCATCGCAAAATGCAAAATGCAAAATGGGCACACCCCCTGGGGGGCGGACAGCGTTGCGATTAATTGTCTTTTGGCTGGAACTGGAAACTGCATCGAACACATTAAATGTTCTTTCTGACCAATGCAAATATATTGTCGATCATTTTAATCACCGTTCATTTTGCATCAATTGCCGTTGAGTGGGTGCAACATTGAATTGGATAATGATGTGGCACACAAGACAGTAACGGTTCATAAACGAATGGGGAGTGGAGAGTGAGGAGTGGAGAGCGGGGAGTGGGGGGCAGCAATCATATTTCCATAACCACGAGCAAACAACGACCGCATCAAAATAATAAAAAAGAGTAAACAAATGTTGCATGCGGGTCGTCGTCGCAGCTCGACACAGCACGACAAATGAATCACGCGGCGATCGGCACTCCGACTCCAAGTTGGAGTCTGTTCGTTCGTGTGCCCCCAGAAGCTGCAACAGCAACAGCGACATTGACAATGAGCCAAATACGATCCCAAATGCGATCCCAAAAGCGATTCAAAAGCGATACAAACGGTAGCCAAAGCAAAGCAAACTAAACAGCAACAACAACAACTGCGAGAACGAAATGATGCAGAGGCAACAACAACAGCAACAGCGAGTTGAGGTGCAACAACAACAGCAACAACAACAACATGAAACGTGCGCGTTTGCAAGAGCTTTTGGCTTAAGTTTTGAAGCATGATCGGGCATGATCGTTAAGCAGTGCACAGTAGCTGCTTCAGCGTCATAATAACAGCAACAACAAGATGTAGTAGTCCCCCTCTCCACTCTGTTTTCCCCTCATCGGTCTCCTCTTCCCCTTTCCACTGGCCAGTTAGGCCTTTTGTCTGCTTGTCTGTGGCACAGCTGCAGCGCTGCAGGGTGTACGAGTTGCGAGCTGCGCGTTGCGAGTTGCGAGCATAGTGCAACAGCAACAACCACAGCAACAACAGCAACGACAACAACAACGGCAACGGCAACTCGCGCGCGCATGCGCAACAAATCAACACAACCAAGTCAAATCCCCTGCTTCACCTCACCCACCACACACACACACTCTTCATACACACACACACACTCCGCACACATCTTGGATGGAGCGTAGGAAACCGCTTAACCGGTTTTGTTGGGGTACGACAGCGACAGCGACAACGATGCACAAAGCTTTTAAGAACCTTCTTTGTTGTAGCTTGCAGTTGTCTACACTGCGCACAAAAGCGGTTATATTTGTCGTAAATAATACAATAATTTTTAAAAAAAAGTAATAAGAACCGTAAAATATTATATGAAGTAGATGAATTTAAAATTTTGTATAAAATTAATGGTGAACTAGTATTGGAAAAGATAAATAAAAATAATTAAAACAAGTAATAAATCTACGGTCTATTTTGCAGTATTATTCTTAAATTATATATAATTATTATACCGAAAAAATACAAACATATGCCAAAGGCCATATTTGGTATATCGTTGTTGCATTACATTCGAAATATACCGTAGAGGCCAAAATATACCAGATTGTCAGAGTAAGCAGTTAAACCCGATTTCAGTAGGCGTTATTTGCCATTCATAACAAATTTTAAATAACTTCTGATCGCAATCAAATTCTCAGGAATCAAAAATACTATAGTTTTTATTGAATGAAAAAAAAAGAAATATTTGAAATACTTTGTTGCCAAAGATTATTGATAATAATTATAATAAAAATGAAATTTGTAGATATAAATAAAAAATAAAATAAAAAATTATTTTTAATATATATTTCTTAAAACGGACACAAATAAATGACCCACTTCATAATATTGTATTAAATTTACTAAGAGAATTTATTTGAATAGTTTGTAATGAAATAATTTACATATAATTTATACAAAAAACACATACAAATAATTTTACTTTTTCTTTACACATCTAAATGTACAAATCGATTTAATTTTCTTACTAAATTTTTATTTTTTGTATAAATCGGACGAATTATTATAGGAATAAGTTTAGGACGAATGTATTAGTTAGGCTATTATAAATTATCCATTAAAAATCAACTCTTATTTTATAATGGTTTTATATTAAATAAACATTTTAGAATTACAAAGGAAGTCAAAATGTGCACAATATTTGTTATATGTTATCTAATTTGATGTAATATTTTCTATCATTTTATATCTCTATTTTTTATATCTTTATTTTTTTAATTTTTATTATAATTTCAATACCGCATACATATTAGCCGAACACAATGTTGAATTTGACAATTTTCTTCAACACGTCGTATGCGTAATATTGATCGATTACTTGTTACTCCTTGTGATTTATCACTTATCCGCCCGTTATTAAGATAACCTTAGTTTTAGCTACAGCTGTTTGTGGCTAAGCTGACCTGATCTACTTGCAATGAATGCGAATTTCTCTTTTTTCTTCCTTTTTGCATACATACATAATTATTGCTGCGTTGAGTACTCGTGAATAGTTTCCCCTCCTTCCACCGCCCACCTCCTTGCTGCAATTTCTAAAACGTTTAATTGCATACGAGCTGCCGCTACTTATAGTATGTACTGCATACTCCGTAGGTATGTGAAATTATGTGGTGTGACCATCATCGATGCAAATCGTCGATACCTCCAATCGGGTACCTCCAATTTTGTTGCGTGTAATTGCCACTTCCAGTACAAAAAGCTTTTATTTTTATTTTCGTTTTCCATGCGGTTCTTTCCTTCCTCTATGTTTAAAAGCGACTGCGCTCCCGTCTTAAGCTGCATTACAACTTTTTACTGCGTCTTAACTGAAATCGAGTTTTCTTGCTGCGATGTTGTTGTCGTAGTTGTCGTAGTTGTTGTTGTTGTTGTTGCATGTAGCTTTCTATCTGTGCAACTCCGCCCGAAACATCAACGCCCAGCTCATGAGTCTCTCTCTTCGTCTCTTTAGTTGTGTGTAGGTACGCGACGCGTATGTTATGTGTCTCTGACAATCTGCTGGTTTGATGCTTACAACGTTGCCATCGTCATCCTCATCCTCAGCCTCATCCTCAGCCACATCATTATCATTGCAATCATTATGATCATCGTAGTCGTCATCGTCATTGGGTTGAAGTCGTTCAGTAGCTGCGCTTAATTGCATTTTGACTTGCGGCGTGAAGTTGCTTTGTGTACCCAGTTCTACTCTGTCCCTGTCCCTTGCCACCTTGCCACCTTGCCCCTTATCAACCTAGAATGAACGTTTGCTTCTGCCATTTTCATATATTCGTGTATCGTATGTAGAACTCTCAGCTTGTCTTTTGGTCTATTTGCTTAGCGTTACGAGGCGACGCGCGTTGCCTCTTTTTGGCGTATGCCCAGTAGCTGCCACAGTCCCTTGCCCCCTTGCCCCCGTTCCCCATTCCCTCTTACTACAGTTGAAAATTGTGTTTTTTTCCTCGCTGTAGTATTTGTATTTGTTGTGTTTGTTTGTTGTAGTCTTTATGACTTGCAACTGTGCGCTGTTTGTTGTTGTTTGCGCTATGTTGATTGAATGCGCTTTGTTACTAGTTGGTCACTCCACTTGGTCCATCAGTCTGTCCCCCTCTCCGTCCGTCCGTCTGTCCATCCGTCAGTTCATCAGTCTATCGGTTAGTTAGATGGGTTAGTTCGGTGGGGTCTCTTTGGGTTCTTTTGTTTGCTTGCTTTGCTTGCAGCCATAAAACGTACTTTGCCCATTGTTCATTTGACGTGATTAGTTACAGTCGCGTTATTAATAATTTTATTGCATTGCGACTATTGTGCAAACTGAACTGCAATTCGACATTCAAATGCTGTATTTTGATTGTTATTGTTTTGACGGAATAATATTCTTACTACTATTTGTTGTAAGTGCTTTTTATTGATTAATTTCTATACAAATGGATGGCTGAACAAAAGAAACTAGTATTGTTAATATGCCAAATCCATTGATCAAGCAAATTAATTGAGGTTCTGTCGATATACATTTCTAAAACGATTGCAGGAAGAATTCAGTTTCTTCAACTGAAGTAGCAGTGCGACAGGAACAAAACTACATGGTTTTTTTTGCATATTTGCTAAAATACTGAATTATCATAATGAACAAAATTGTTGAATTATTTAAAAATTATAATTTAAAAATGTTGTCTCGTAGTTGCGTTTTGAAAAGTATTTTTTTTTTTTTTAAATTTAAACGCTTAGATCGTAAGTACAGCTAATTCAAAGTTCACAGCTAAAATTAAAATGTTACTGATTTTGCAATTTTAGTTCCTTTACTCATTTATCAGCTATTTGTTTTTCAGATATGACCCACAATTAAAATGATTTGTTGATTTATAAATATACATAATAGTTTAGTCAATTTTATAATCATAAATACAATGTATTAAATATACAAAAGTTAATTATTTAATTTTGTAATCTCTTTGAAGTAAGTTTTTGTTATGCAAATTATTTTTCGGACATTATTAAATCCTAAAAGTTTAATTTCAAGATATTAGACTCCATTAATGGTTTTGATTTACTTGACATTTATTTGTATTCTATTTACAATAACATTAATAACCAAAGCTCTTAAGTCTTATTCCAAATATCTGTTGAAATTAAATTTAGTTGTTAATAGCTATTGACAATTGTAAGAGTAGCCTTAATCCTAAGTGAGAAAACTTTTCTCTTGCCATAAACATTATTTTGCATAACCCACATATTTTTTACTGCAGCTTGCTTGCATTTCATAGATCTGCATTCAATAGATTTAGATTTTTTATTCTTTTTTTTATGGTAAGTGCAAATGATTTATTTTGAGGTATAAAAATTATTCTTTAACTGCATTTTCTATGTGTGTATGCAAATTCGTTAAAAATCACTAAACTGGTGATATATGTTATTGCGAAATAAATAAAATATATTATAAACGATGCACAGTTAGAGGTGTCAATTTATTGCAGGCCATAACTGCGTATTCTACTCTTTCTACCTTTCTCTCTCTTTCTCACTCTCTGTAGTCTATGCAATTATCTCGACGATTTTCATAAGCTTAGGCAGTAACTGTGTTTTAATGGTCCTATAAATTGAAGAACATACGAGCAATGATGCTGCTTCTTTTTTTTCTTGCCTCCTTCTCCGCCTTCAACACCGTTAGCACTTTATGGCCAAAACAGATTTCATTATAAATAGGTTAAGACGCTAAATTTAGGAGAGGCATAAAAGACTGCAGCAGCAGCAGCAGCCTCAACACATAAACCTTTAAACCTAAACACGCACTTAAGTAATAAAAAAAAAAAAAATAAATAAAAAAGAAAAAAAAAAAAACCAACAGCAACTAAGACGAAAAACATGACATTAAATTGCATGAGGTTAAAAAAAAAATAATATTGTGTTCTGTGTGTGAGGGGAGCGCATAAGAACACAGGTGTTCAGCTGCTGCAGCAGCAGCAATACATAAAAAAAAATACAAAAAACAACAACAACAACAGCAACGGCAACAAACTTAAAATCAAGTTTTAAAGATTCAACGACGACGTCGACGTCGACGTCGACTGCGACGGCAACGGCACTTAAACAGCTCCAGCAGAAGACAACAGCAGAAGCAGCAGGCGAAGAAGAGAGTGGCAAAGAGAAGAAGAGGAGAGAGAGGGGGACAGCTGGAGACCTTTAAATGCGCACGACGATGCGGGCAGAGCGACGTCGACTGCGCAGCATCCAAACGAGTCGCCTCAAACACTTTTGTGCAGTTCTCTCTCTTCCCTCTCCCGCTCTCTTCGAAAGGGGGGAGACTAAGCCAAACCCAAACGACACGAGTCCCAAAGCAACTCTTCTCTCTCTTTGCTCTTCGCTTCTTTGGCGTCGATCGTGCATGCAGCAACTTGTCGATTGTCGAGCTCTTGCCCCCATACCCTTGGCAACTGTCTGATTATGATCAGAGCGGAGCTATATGAGCTGCTTGCCACTGCCACTGCTTGCAACTGCAACTGCGGCTGCTGTGGCTGCCACTGCTGTTGTTGCCAGTACTCGTCGTATAATAAACATAATGATAATGCCTCTGACGCTGTCTTATTGTCCAAGTGGTGCAGCCTCGGTGCCCCTGCCACATGCCCGGTTGCTGCCACTGTCAATGTAATTTAAATATAATTTCTTGGCTTTTGAGTGCGGGCTTGACACATTGGTAATAGAGAAGCCAAAGAAATGCCTTCTAACGGAACCAATAAACAAACCCAGAGATAGAGACTCACCTAGTCGTGTGTCATCTGAGTGTTATCGATTAATCTGAGCTGTGACTTAGCATTAACCTGCTGACGGTGTTAGTATGTAATACTATTTAAATACAACAGAAGTAGCTATAAATATCATCAACACTTCAAGACTCAGCTTCTGATTTCAGGTGATAAGCTAAAGTTAAAAGTATTTAGTTTATTTACTTATTTCTTTTTTTTATTTTAAGTAATTATATTTCCGTTTGTGGTTGAAAATAATATTACTAACTACACTAATTCTTATTTATTTTTTATTTTAAGTAATTCAATTTCCGTTTGTAGTTGAAAATAACATTACCAATCTCTAATTTTGATTTTTAATAATATTGTATTTCAATCATTTTTTCATAATTTCATAATATTTTGCTCAGTAGTATGATTCTACAAAATATTTATATGAATAAAATGAGATGAATATCTTATTAACTTAAGATTCAATATAAAATAAGAAATTAAAATAATATAAATGAAATAAAAATAACTTAATCAATTTTATTTAAATCGTCAGTAAAATGATTTGATCTTATTATGTTAAGACTTTTGTTAATATTGTATTAAAATTGATTGTATTCTTAAATTAATTAATTAAATAAATTCGAACTTTTTTCCAGCATTTAAATTGAGATTCTCAGAAAACTATAGAGCAACAGTAAAACACTTAAAAACAAGTAAGAAAGCTACAGTCGAGTGTACTCGACTGTGAGATACCCGTTACCCATTTTGAATAAAAGAAATATATTTTGCGGTATTTTTCTCAAAATATACTGAATATACTGAAAAAATACTAAAATTTACCAAATGGCATGTTTGGTATATCGATATAGTACACCATTCAGAATATACCATAAACGGCACAATATACCAGATTGTCAGCCAAGGCAACTAAGACCCCTAGAAAGTAGGCGTTTTTGCCCATACAAAAGTAATTTTTTAATAACTTCAACAATTTTTATCTGATCGCAACCATCAAGAATCATAACTACTAAAGTAATTATTGTATATACCAAAATTCGCAAATCTAGCTTTAAAATTACCCTTGTTATTCGATTATTTTGATTTGCGGGGGCGGAAGTGGGCGTGGCAAAAATTTGAAACAAACTTGATCTGCGTGCAAACATAACAAATGCTGTCGAAAACAAAATTATAGCTCTTTCTCTTATAGTCCCTGAGATCCAGTGTTTCATACGGACGGACGGACAGACACACAGACGGACAGACACACAGACACACAGACGGACAGACGGACATGGCTAGATCGACTCGGCTGTTGACGTTTCCTGCCGGCACAAAGTTATAATACCCTTCTACCTTATGGGTAGCGGGTATAAAAATCGAATTAGTTTTCAAAATTTAAATTCAAATAAGATACTCATAAAACTATAGAAAATCCATTGAAGGGAGAACTCTTTAAAAAAAAAAATAGCTTTTTAATTTGAATTGATTTTTATATATTAAAATTAATTTGTTAGGTATTTTTAATCCATTGTTGGATCTTTTATAAAAATATGGAAATTGCAAATACAATATTATGAAATTTTTATTCATGCTTCCTTTCAATTAACTTTAATAATAAAAAAAAGTCAAAATAATATCTAAAAAAAAATAAATTTAATTTAAATAGAAAATATATAGTACATAAACAAATGGTAACTATACAACTTGTAGATTATGACTTTTCATGACATACGATATTCTAGAATATTCGTATCTTAAAAATAAAAGATAACAAATATAAAACACAATAATATATAATAAATATAAATACTTGTTAATAATATATTAATATATCTTGACTACGAAGATAATTCGAAGATGCTATCTTAGATTGGTATTAAGTATAAACTTTCGTATAATTGCGAAATACCCTACTCTATACAGAAATACGTACATTTACTTCTTAAGTAGTAGAAGGGTTTTAATGTCATATCATTACAAATTGATATCTAAAGTTCTTTACGGATCATTTAAAGTGGGTCTGTTAATACGTAATGAATATCTAACCTTGGTGCCCTTTGGCAACACACACACACACACACATACACATTATGCTACTGTCACTCATACGTAGAGTTGTATCTATGTAATGAGTTCAAGCAGCATGCTGCCAAAAAAAAGAAATATAAAAAATAAAAACAAAAAACCAGCAGCAGCAGTGGCAGTGGCAGCAGCTGAACCCCTCGGGCCGCAGTTAATCAACAAGTTTATGCAAAACTCAAAAACCAGAACAGGAAAATGAAAAGCGAGCAATAACCCAGGCAGCAAACAGAATACGGCAAAACGCACACCTCAAGCCAACTCAAAACTGAAAAAAAAAACAACTGACAAAAAAAAATGGAAAAAAAAACAAGTCAATATGATCGATCGTTTGCTTGATTAAACCTAATTGAAAACGAAAATGCACAGCACACACACATACACATGCGCATGCACGCACACACTGACAGAGAGGCACACTCTTTTGGGAGCAAACTCGCTCGCTGTCATGATCACTTGTCCAAGCTGTTTTGGACTCGCTCTGGGGGCTGCGGCTGTACGTGGTCCGGTCCGGCAACCCGATTGTGTTTTATTCGTAGACAATATACAAGTTTTCTTCCAGTCCCGTCATGTGTAGACACAAGATGCGAAAAGACTTACTCACTTCGTTTTGCCGTATATGCGGAACTGATTATCTACAAGACTCGTCGAGTATAAATTCTTGCCAAAGGGAAATTTAAATTTCCCTCGGCTGCGCTGGCGGAATTTGTACTCGACGTTTCTTGTAGAAAATATGCGGTGCAGCTCTTGCCGAAAATCTGTGCTTAGATTCTAGTGCGTAGTTCGGAATATGCAAAATAAAAATACGCTCAAAAATATATGCAGTAAATAAAATGTTTATTATACTTGAAATTAAATTTATTAAAACTAATACAATGAGTACTTAAATTTATATATAATATTATCTAAACAGTTTTACTTATAACTAAATAATATAATAGCTAAAAGAAAAAATTAATTTATTTCGCCGTTTTCAATATTCTTCGCCCTGAACAATGCCTTGTAGTTTCTATTTTTATCATCCAACGTAGCTCTTTCGTGGTCCTCAAAACTGTAAATATAAATACAAATACAAATATATTTTTTAATTTAAATCAGATTAGAATAGTAGTTTAATAATATTAACAACTTACCTCTGATTGTTTTATAAAAGACGCGTAGGAAAAAATCAACTTTCTCGTACAGCACTCACAAAACAAATGACAAATGATACACAAAATTGCACATGTTCGAGAAAAGTAGGCGTTAGGGAAATTACGCGTTGCGCTAAGAGGGCGCGTACACCAGACTCAATGCAAGAAGCATTCTACAAGACGATTCATCTAACGATCTGCATAAAATTCTTGCACATGTTCGAGAAAAGTAGGCGTTAGGGAAATTACGCGTTGCGCTAAGAGGGCGCGTACACCAGACTCAATGCAAGAAGCATTCTACAAGACGATTCATCTAACGATCTGCATAAAATTCTTGCACATGTTCGAGAAAAGTAGGCGTTAGGGAAATTACGCGTTGCGCTAAGAGGGCGCGTACACCAGACTCAATGCAAGAAGCATTCTACAAGACGATTCATCTAACGATCTGCATAAAATTCTTGCAGTCTCGGTCTTGGCATGACACGAAACACAATTGGGAAGTCAGCAGTGGCGTGAGCAAGAGAGAGAGAGCGGGGTGGAGAGAGGGAGAGCGAGCGTACTACGGCAACGACCAGAATGTTGAAATCAAAACAAAAACGTAAAAGATCAACGCACAAAGAGTCAAACTAAATTTTGGCGGGAGACTACTGTACCCCCATCTATCCATTGGCTGGCGACGCTGTTCACGAAGAAGAAGATGGGGAGGCGGGGAACTCAGATGAAGACAACGGCCAGCGGAATAAGACGAACAAAACAAAACTACAACCGGAGTGTGTACGAGTGTGTGCGTGTGTTTGTGTTTGCAGCACTCGTATTTGAGCAAAGAACAACAAAATCAAAACAAACTCTGTGCTGCACTAGCCAAAGAGTTGGCGGCTCTCTTAAGAGAGCGGCTCTGTTTAAGAGCGCAAGTGGCCGGTAGAGAGCACGTGGGTGCAAGAGAGCGAGTGCGAGTACGGTTGAGAGAGCAGCAAACAGCAACAGTGTTGCCGTGCTGCAGCTATGCTATGCTCAGATTGCGCTCGAGCATGAAATGCATTTGTCTTTTTAGTGGCGGGATTAACTCGAATTTATTGGCTTAAAGTAAGGATATTACTGACAGATCGTATCGGATAATGTTAGCATAAATTTGCATTCATAACTTTGATCAGGAAATTGTAAACTTACATGTTGCTCTATACAAGTATCTCAACACAGTTCCACATAAAATTGCATTCGAGCATGAAATACATTGAGCATAAAATGAAGTTAACAAGCATAAAGTTGAATTACATTAAAATGAATTTATGGAATATATTCTAAAGTCTAATTGGAGAGATTTCTCGAAGATCAGCTAAGTTTACTTTTTAAATCTAAATTTTACATTTGAAGAACAATTTGTTTTTTTTTAATATCAATATTTCATATCATCAAATAGTTTGCTTTTTGGTTTTCTTCCCTAAATTTTTTTAAACTAAAATTTGAAACTTGAAACCAACAAATAGTGGAAAATAATATATGACATGTCATCAGATAATTGCTTATATAGGTTTTATATTGCATCATTTTTAATAGATTATACTTTTAATACTTTCATAACGATAAAATATTAGAAAAATTCATTTATGTTTTAATAATATAGAATTTGAGTTACAAAATCGCAACTCATATAACATATATACATACAACATATTCGTAATTATACACGAAGTTAACTTGATGTTGTTGTTTCTTCAAAAAAGATCAAATTTAGCATGTCTGAAGAGCCATTAAATTTATATTTTTTTTTATCACATAATATTTCGATTATATATAATTTTGTAATAAAAATATTCTTTGAAAAAGTAATTAAATTTGTAGAGAGTAAAATTAATTTTTAGACTTACATATATGCAAATATTCGTTGAATAAACAGTTGATTTAAATGATTTTGATGTTACATATTATATAAAGGCTTTTATAGATAATATACTATACAAGAAATACAACCCTCGACAAGGAATATTTTCTTTTACAAAGATATACATATAACAATAATACATAATCGTCGTAATACTAATAATTTCATATCTTCGCTTGACAGCTCACTTCACGTGCAACTAACTGGGCTAAGAGTTGCTACCAACTCAAAGACATCGACCAGTTTGCTGCTCAAAAAGCGCGCCAAAAAATCGGGCCAGTTGCCTGTTTTGCTATAGAGGTTGAAGCTATAGTAGATTTATAGTCCTTGTTGAGCGTAATAAAAACAACGAAAAAAGGGCAAAAGGGGTCTGGCAAGAGTGTAATAACCTCAAATGGACCCAGAGACGACGATCAAACCCCAAACAGGCAAAAAAAAAAAAAAAGAAGCGGAGAATCAGGCAAGCAACCAAGCAAGGAAAGGCAAAAGGAACGATTCAACCGGCTGAATAAATTTGAGAGTAGAGCAGGAAAAACTGAAAAAGAGGGATACTCTTTATATAGCAGAGTTGTTTGTTGCGTCTGCAAAGGGTTCCACTACGAGTATTCGTCTTCTTATTCGTTTTTGTATTTGTATTCGTATTCGTTGCGATCCCCACAACGACGTCAATTTGCAAGTTCTACATGTCCAGCAAAAGAGAGAGAGAGAGAGAAAGAGAGCCAAAGAATCAAAACTGATCCACACTCGATCTCCTTTGCTCGTTGCTCTGTTTCTTCTGCTGTGTTTTGATTTTACGGCACAGATGTTTTATTTGCCACACACACACACACACATAGACACACACATGTGCACTCTCTCTATGCTGTCTATTGTTTACCCTGCTCGTTGCATGTCTTTTAATGCCTTTAATCCTAGCAAATAATACAAAAGCGAGGCCTAGGACAAGTGTGCAGCGATCTCGGCTCTGAACGTGTATCTATCTATCTTTTTCCTTTACTCTACCTCTGTTTCTCTCTCTCTTTCACTGAGTCGTTGTCTCGGCCAGCGGCATAAAACAGAAAGTGTGCAACACACACGCTACGAAGCCAAGCAAAAGACAAACACCAAGAGATCCCCATGCGACTAGAGTTGTTGCTGTTGCTATTGCTGTGGTTGTGGCTGTTGCTGTGGTTGCTGTTGCTGTTGCTGTTCTTATTGCAGTTGCTGCTACGACTTCAACTGCAGTGAACTTCTAGCTGCAAAGTCAATGAACTTATCCTGCCTAGGCCTGGTCTTCGTCTTCGACTGCGACTTGGCTGCATGATATCAACAAAATGATCATCATCATGATCGTCTTCGTTGTCGTTGGGCACAGTGAGCTAGCTTTGTGTAGTGTTCTCCTTCTCCCTCTCTCTCTCTGACTCTCTCCCTTTCTCTGGTTGATCGCCTCCTGGTTGGACATAATGAACTCGAGCTTTTGGCGCTACGTACGCAATTTTCAAATCGTGTTTGCCTCATGATCGTGTCGCGCTCTCTCCGCTCGACAGTGGGCATAAACAACGTTTTTAGAACTTTTATTTGATTTTGCAACACGCCTGCTGCCTCATTGTTGTTGCAACTAGCAACTGGCAGTCGTATGTATGATAATGATGTTGGTGATCGTGCCACTTTAGCAATGCTTAAGTTGCCAGTTGGAGCCTGGGTTGCAGGGTTGAAGAACCTTTTGATTGGCTGAACATACACGACTCGTGGCTTCTTTCTTTCGGTTTCATGGGCAATCCTGAAGTTGGTGCGGAGCGGCATCCAAAGCTGCTGCAACTTAACTGTGCCAAGCTCGATCTCTCTGTCTCGATCTATCTCTCTCTTCACTTGGTTGCATGCATAATATTGCCAAGATTTATGCAAAAAATTGATGGCAATTAGTCGTCGTCGTTGTCTTCTACAGATACATTCTACTATATAGCTGGCTATAGCTACAGCTCGTAGCTTGTTGTGCATAATGATTTTCGGTATCAAATTACATTGGTTAAGGATTTTTAGTATGTATTTTATTTGCTGTTTGCCGTTGTCGACGCTGCTGTCTTCTTCCTGCTTAATTTGATGCGCTCGTGCCAGTCGCCAATCGTCCGTCCATTTCAGTCCCATCTGTCCAAGACAACTCTACAGCTCCAGAGTTCTTCTCAGCTGCTCAGCTTCTTTCTGCTCTTTGCAGCTAATGTGATGGCACTGTGTCTTGTGTGTGTGTGTGTTTGTGTGTCTTCTGCAGTGTCTCCTTCTGAGTTGTGTCTCGTGTCTTTTGCTCTGCTTTCAATTTAATAGCTCTCCACTCGCTTGGCCCGAAACGAAATTAGTTTTACTATAGCCAAGTCTCGAAGATAATGAGCGATAATTTCTGTTGGCCAGCGAGCGAAACCAAACTGCCAACTGATTTCTATTTGCTGAATTAACGATCTTCAGTTTCGCAATTGACTAAATGACTCGATTAGGTTTCAAGTTACAAGCACATTATGAATCAATCTCTGCTCACTCTAAAAGATTCTAAACATCCATTTTTATTTGTGTAAATTTATTTACATTTATTTTTCGTTTTAGTGAGTGAACTTTTTTCCAATTTATTTATTCATTTTTATCCTAATTCTAGAAGCTATTGCTTTTGAACTAAGTTACTAAATATTGTAAGTTATACTAATTGTAAAATAAATACTCATTATTTAATGTATAATTTATATTTATTTTCATTGTTCAAAAATACTGTTAACCTATGCGTTACTTTCAACTGCATTTAAGACCCGGTTACACATTTCAACATGCACAAACATGCTCAAACTTGCACAGACATGCTTAAACACTCCCTTATAAAATCGCTCTCATTTAAGTCTTCTCAACCTCTTACTCCGTTGAGCCTTTGTTGTGATTTAATAATTCGGTTTATCAATTAAATTTAACCTTCATTCCAACTACTGTGTAGAGGGTTCCTTGTAAATTCTTCTTTTTTCTTTGGACTTCCAATCTTCACCTTATGCGTAAACCTTAAGGTTATCATCATCATCATGATCATCTGCTGACACTTCGCTTTAGGGTTTACCATTATGATTGCAACATTGTTGGAGAGTTATTTTTTCACTAGCTTACCCACAATCTTAATTCGTGGACTAAATTCAATCTGGCAACGACTGTCAGATGAGTTAAGTGAGCAGCATTTAATAGGATAACGTCCTGACTTAACAGATTGGTGTTATAATGAATTAATAGTTGGAGACTTGCACAGTTACTTCTTTTATTTTATTGCAGACTTTTTTCAATTGAAAGTTTAGAAACTTTCTGAATCAAACAGATCCAATTTATTAATATACATTTTTATATATTTCAAATTTATTTTGTTTCATGCATTTCAAAATATAGTTTTCAAAAAAGTTGTCAAATTTACAGGATAATCAAAAAAGTTTATTTATTTTGTATTGTTTTTGACTTAGAATTAAGTTCTAGAATACAAAGTACAAAACCAGACTAACTGAGACTTTTCGGTTGATGTTCGCATATGGAATTATTATTAATAAACAAAATCCAATTGTAAAAGATTTTAACTGCAATTTGCGTAGTAAGTTTATTCAACAAATACCTGAATTCTTTTCATATTTTAATATTCATTTCGAATAAATTTATTGATGTTATTTATTTATTTTCTGACTATATTTAAATTATCTCAATCACAATCCAGTTCCTTTACACATAATAAATAATATTTTAAGAAATGGGACATAGCTTCAATGTTTTTTACCCATTGTCATTTATATAAAATCTGCCAAAATCTGATCCACAATCAGCACTCCCTTTGATATTGTTGCAAGTTGCAACCTTTATGCGTCACCTGCTACAACACCCTGCTTTCTCTGTGCCCCTGCAACTTTCCTCAGAGAAATGGCCCCTCGATAGGGAGAACCAACTGTCAACTGTCAGCATGCTGACTACAGCCGAGTGCCCTCAACGTCTGCGAGTCGTCGTCTTGGTTGCCACAGTTCGAGGCGCAGCAGCAGCTGTCGACGCTTCGTCCCTTGGCAAGCCTTAGACAACAACAACAAGTTCGTCCTCGGATCGAGAGTGTGTTTGTCTGTGAGTGTTTCGATCGTTGCAACGGCGCGTCTGCGTCGCGTGTATGACATGTGAGTTGCACGTTTTGTCGATTTTCAAATTGAGGCAACGTCTCAGCACACTCGACTCGTGCAATCATCAGACTGAAGCGACTCAGCTGTGCCCGATTCCCAATTCCCGAGTCCCAAGTCTCGAGACTCGAGTCTCGTAGGGTCCGAGGTTGGGTCTTAAGACCTATGGGTACCTGTCACTCAAAATGCGTTTTACAACAGTTTTATTTTCAGCCAGTTGTTGCTGTAACACGATTTTATTTTTCAGTTTTCTCTTCCTCCCTCGCTGGCCTTTAAATCTATGAGCAATCTGTCTTTTGAGTGCAAAAGCAACAACAACAATAACAACAAAACGAGACAATCAATTTCATTTACTGCTTTTTGTTGTGTCTGGTCTTTTTACCCAACAACAGCAACAAAGAATTACTACTGTATGGAAATGCTATCAATACAAAAGATCATGGTCAGTTCTAACTGTGATTATCCCTTAAGGAATAAAGGAAACCATCTGGTGACAGGAAATAAAAAATTGCACGAGATGAAGTAAAGTAATTAAGTAAGTTATGTTTTTACAGATTTTACAATATTATCGGCAAAGAAATTTGTAGATAATCTTTGCTTAGATTTTAGACAAAACAAAGTGTTTAATATATGTAATAATTTAATTAATTCTAAAATCTAAAAAGCTACGTACATTCTACTTTAAAGGATTGTAAAGATAACGTCGTGGAGCACTATATTATATAATGAATAAATTACAAATTTGCGAGAAATCGAAATTTGTTAACTACTAATTCTGCCTTCTTAAATGCTTGACTTTATTTACTTAAAATTGAATTACTTATCACATACATACAAGTATAACAGAAAATGAGCTTCATTGAGAAAGGTCAAGATTGTTGCTTATATAAACAAATCAGACCTTATAAAGTATATGTATATAGGTCTTAGATGCTTTGACTAACAGTACACTTATAGAATTTTTTTGGTGTGTTCATTCGGTATATTTCAAAATCAAAAGTAATCATTTGATGAACACCACAAATCGACGGAGTAATCGGCGCTAAACCAATTTTTGAATAAATACTTTTAACAACAAAATTTTTATAAAATGATTACGTAATCATTGTCCAAGACCCCTCCCTCCCCATGTAATCAAACATAATCATTTCCTTGACCCCCTCCCACCCCCTAAGTGATTACGTAATATATGGACAGTCCCTATCTCAGTCGAGTACACTCATACTTGTTTCTTTTGATAACGAGTAACTTAAATTTAAGATACCAAAATATTTGCTGTATGTCTATACTAATATTAAATTCAGTGATAATTATGTAATTAAATCACATGAAGAGTATAATTCAGCAAAATTTAGACACACTAAAATAAAGTCAATTTATTTAAAAATATAAATTTCAATCTCTAATTAATCAAGTAAAATGAAGTAACACTTTATTAAGAATTGTCACTTTTAGTTTCGTTTAACCTAAAACGAAGGAAGTGAATTGCTAAATCAAACAGATGAGAGTTCAATAAATTGCATTAGTATAACTAAATGATGGCACAAATGATTGGTTTTATGATGGAGACCCTAAAGAGGATCGTTTACTCACACCACTTGCGACACAATATCGGGCCACATTTGCGTTTGCCACACAATAAAATGTCATAAATTATATGCTCAGCAAAATAAGAGCAGCACCACGCATTGGGCTGCAGCCATAAACTACAATAATAAAGATCAAATACAACAACAACAACAAGAACAATAACAGCAACAAAAACGACGACAATAATGGAGAGACGACTGATCATTAATTAATGAACATGATCAACTGAGGCAGCCACAGCTCGAGCTGCAGCTTCAACACATACATAAGAGTTCTTCGTCTTCTTCTTCTTGTGTTGGCAGCAAGCCATTAGAATGCAACATGTCGTCGTCGTCGTGTAGAACACAGATATTGCCCATGTAGCTGCCATTAATACACACACACACACACACATTCGTACATATTTTATTTCTCTTTGTTTACAAAACAAAATGTAAACAAAACTTTTCTTTAGCCACAGCGATTGAAAGCATTTGCTGCACAAGCTTCTCAAAAAAAGAACGAACTAAAGGGCGAACTCAGAGGCAGCAGAAAGGGGCGGGGACAGGGGGAGGGGAGTGTGGCAAAGGCTGCTGCTGCTGCTGCAAGGCAAGAGCGAGTGAGGCACAGTGGCACACAGAATCTGGGGCAACCAAGCTGGGGGCCTTTTTCAGTTCACTCCGAAAACGAAAACGTTCAACGGGCTGCATAAGCAGGCTGAGGATAGAGACTCTGATTGAGGCTGAGCATTTGGGGAAGGGCAGCGAAAGGGGGAGCGAGGGGGAAAACATTGGCAGCCGCGTTACGCACCGAAAAAGTTTCATAGAAAACAAATAAGTTTGTTGGAAAAGCATAAAAGAAAATAAGCATCAAATGAACGAAGAAATGATACCCTCTAGTATAAAGGTTAAGGAAGAGGCAAACAGAATAAAGAAAGATGAACTTGTTTCAATAAGTTACTACAAAACTTCAAACATAATTCAAAAATTCTGGCCAATCATTTAACAAATAAAAATAGCCTATTCAAATATTTATTACTTTATATTACTTATATAGGACAATAATTTTGATTGATGAAAAATTATTTCTTAAACTCAAATCAATATCAAATATACAGTATGTCAAGAAACTCTTTACACACTGAAAAAAACACATATTTTTTGACTTTGCATGCAAAAATAACGCCTTTAGTTATTATTTTTCAATATTTTTTAATGAAGATCTATTATTTAGCAAATTTTAAATTAGTATGTACAAAAATAAAAACAATACAACGAAAGGGAACATTTTAAATCAACAAAATATGAGTTTACACATTTTTGACACTGTCAAGAAAGTGTTTACACACTTTAGTTTTCGATTCTGTTTTGTTCTATTTTTAGAAAAAACTGTACTTTATTGTTATCTATGCTTCTGCACTATTCGCTATTTTTGCATTCCTTTTCATTCAATTGCGAAATTTTGCTACGCACTTGTCAAAAAGCTGATTTTTAAATTATTTAACATGACTGGAGCTAGATTGACTTATGAAGTTACCCAATTAACTTATTATAGTCACCAAATTGGAAAATCTGTAGCTTAGCTAGTGGAGCTTATGGGGTATCGCAAAAAATAATTTATAATGCTCCAAATCGAGCCGAAAATGAAGACAAACTGCAAACAAAGTGTGGAAATGGTCGAAAAATGGATATTGACGAGCGAGCATACCGCCTTAAAATGGGCAAGGTCCGTCAAAATCCCCAAATTTTGACCGGAACCCTTGCTAAGGAGTTGGAAGAAGGGTGTGACACGGTCAATTCACATGAAACCGTCCGCCAACTAATTTTGCGGAACAAATACTATTTCCCAATTTTATTGTTAGAATGACGTTGCGCTGATGTAAGGCTGTTAACGGCTTGTGCCATACTCTAGTTGGTCCATCATTGTAGTATAGCATTTTTTTTGGTTTGGACATAGAATACGACGTCATCCCAAGAGTTTTCCGGCGTGATTCTCATGTTAAAAGCCAAAATTTAAGCGTTTTCAACATTTACTTTCGAACGCTGCGGCTTCTTACGCGCAACCGTTGCAACGGTTGAAGAGTGTTTGCTCCGCAGAATTAGTTAGCGGACGGTTTCATGTGAATTGACCGTGTCACACCCTTCTTTCAACTCCTTAGCAAGGGTTCCGGTCAAAATTTGGGGATTTTGACGGACCTTGCCCATTTTAAGGCGGTATGCTCGCTCGTCAATATCCATTTTTCGACCATTTCCACACTTTGTTTGCAGTTTGTCTTCATTTTCGGCTCGATTTGGAGCATTATAAATTATTTTTTGCGATACCCCATAAGCTCCACTAGCTAAGCTACAGATTTTCCAATTTGGTGACTATAATAAGTTAATTGGGTAACTTCATAAGTCAATCTAGCTCCAGTCATGTTAAATAATTTAAAAATCAGCTTTTTGACAAGTGCGTAGCAAAATTTCGCAATTGAATGAAAAGGAATGCAAAAATAGCGAATAGTGCAGAAGCATAGATAACAATAAAGTACAGTTTTTTCTAAAAATAGAACAAAACAGAATCGAAAACTAAAGTGTGTAAACACTTTCTTGACAGTGTCAAAAATGTGTAAACTCATATTTTGTTGATTTAAAATGTTCCCTTTCGTTGTATTGTTTTTATTTTTGTACATACTAATTTAAAATTTGCTAAATAATAGATCTGCATTTAAAAAATATTGAAAAATAATAACTAAAGGCGTTATTTTTGCATGCAAAGTCAAAAAATATGTGTTTTTTTCAGTGTGTAAAGAGTTTCTTGACATACTGTATTTATTTTTTCATTTGTATATATAAATGATAATATGAAATAATTTGAAATTTTTTAACTGAAAATCAAACCTCGTAACTTCACAACTTTAAGTGTTTCAATTGAATTAAAAATGTAAAGTTCGCTCCTCTAAAAAGGAATACTAATTAGATTTATTTATAAGGTAAATATTAAAGTATGTAAATATGTTTTAAAGCAAATCTTTGTTGAGTATAATAAACATTACAGAGTAATGCTAGCTTGTCAACATTTTGGTTGATCATGCAAAAAGGTAAGTGACTTAATTTATTAAGAAATTAGTTGCCATAAAATCCAAGACATAGTTAAATTTTTCTACTACTCTTCCCTGTCTCGCATTCCAGGGTATCTTCAAAGTCTATACCCAACTTTTTGGGTAGCTGTTGCACTTTGATTGACAGCTGCTGCAGCCAGTAGCGAGTGCTTGGGTACGGTCTATATTTTCTATTATTTATCTGCGACTGCTTCGACAAAGTTTCTTCTAATGACATTCACTTTTTGTTGCTCTGGGCGAGTATAGTTTTTTTTTTTTTTTTGATGTGTGTGTGTTTTGTTTTGTTTTCAGTTTTCAGTTTTTCGTCAGTCTCTGTTTCTTTACTTTTTTGTTTTTGGGTCAATCATTATCGTCATGTCAAGTTGGCCAGCACGCAGTTTGCACGTTCTACACTTGGACGTGGATATGGAACTCGCGATGTGGATGTGGATGATGTCGCTAAGCTGTAAGCGACATGCTTGGACATGTCTGCACTGGGAGTGGGGGAGACTTTTTTCACTTTCAATGCCTGGGTTGACACTAAGAGAAGGAGTTTGGGGTTTTTGGGTTTTGGATTTCAGTTGAACAGAGTTTGCAGTAGACATATTAATTTCAGTGCTGACCCCTAGAGAAGCAAAAGGGTCAGAGGCAGAAGATGGACAATGGCAACACACCTCAGAGAGTGCAGCGTAAGATCCCCTATTAAATTACCATATGAACGAAAGAAAATGTTCCAGCCATTATCTAGTCAAACAAATGGTGTACCTAGGCAAATCTTGGATAGCGAGGAGCAATAGAAACGTCAACCCTCGGCAAAGGCTCTCGCTCTGTCTCTGGCGTGATAGATCACCCCATAGACAAATACGGACAGGTGAAACTTGTCAGTCAAGTCAAGTCAAGAAAAGAAAAAGGGTCGTTTGCACGTCCTACGCCAACAGGCAAAACAAACAACAACTAGAAAAACTGAACTCTCGATGCGACAGAGAGAAAAACGCGCGCCTAGGAAAATTGTCGAGACCAAAGGCGACTGTCTGCTTATCGCACTGTAAAAACAAAGACGTTCGAGACACAGACTGAAAAAAAAGGGATCATGTAGCTCAGCTCAGTGAACCCGAACCTGAAAGAAGAAGAAGAAGACGACGGAGAGTAGAACTCTCCTCAGAGACACACTTGCAGAGTGTGCTGGGCACAAGTGCGATGAGCCCTGTCCCTGGATCATTCTCTGTCTCTCCGTCTCCGTCTCTGTCTTCGACTGTGGATTTGCCCTCGCAATTATAGTTGTAGAGCAACGCGATCGTTGCCCCTTTTTCGACGCTGATCATCTTGTTTCACAATTTTATGTTAATTTCTGTATTCATTTATACACATTTATTTTACGAGCTGTGCGCTCTTGATTGTCACCTTTGCTTTGTTAACGTTTTATGGATATCTTTAATATCGCCATAAATCCATTTTAGCTGCATTTTACGAGCTGCTCTTCTTCTTCTTATGATTCATAGCAAAGCTGCAAAAAAGTTCAGTTCAACAAATAACAATTAGTTGGGTTACAGGATGGGAAAACAAAAAAAAAAAGATTGCCAACATGATTTAAGCATTAAGCCGCGTTCTTCAGGCCATTAACAACGAGGTGTCAATTATATGAAGCAACAATAACAACAACAATAAGGCGGCGACGGCAATTTGTCGAACCGGCTGAAAGAGCGATTGGCAGACAACAAACTGCAGACCGGCAACTTGTCACATTAACACAAAGCCAAAGTTGGCTTAAAAGTAAAAGTGATGCCACCAGCAGCAGTTGTATTTACATTTCAGGCCACTTGACTTACTAACTGACTGATCGACAGCGACAACAAGACAACGATACAACAATTCCTAGTCAACTACTGCTAGTCTGGTCAGTTATAATTTGCTGTGCAACAAGTTCCATGCGACTGCTTCCAATTATGGCGAGGATCTGCTTGCAACATGCGCCAAAAAGTCAACAACTTTGTTGCCACTGCTGCTGCTGTTGCTTGGCCTGGCTAACTTGGCCTACAATGTGAGCATAGACAGTGCGGCGACTGCACTTGCAACTGCCACAAACAACAACAACAACTTTAGACTTCCAGCTGGTAATGCGTATACGACTCGTTGTCTTTCGATTTCAACTTTGTTTCAGTTTCGTTTGCAACACTTAAATCCCCACTTTAATCACGGCTTATGCGCGACTTTTGCCCATAGTCCACATACACGATTCTTAATTATAGTTTATTTATTTAATAAGCCAGCTTTATGCCAAATTCAACAAGTCCGAAAGCTACACTTGAGAGTGCTCGACTGTGAGATACCCGCTAGCCATGTTGAATAAAAGCAAAACAATGCAGTATTAATTTTAAAATACACCAAAGTAAAATACCACAAAAATACTAAAAATATACCAAAACCTATATTTGATGTATCAATATATTACTACTGAAAATATACCAATCATATTTAAAATATACCAAAAGCTACATTGGTGTATCAATAAACTACAACATTCAAAATATACCATAAACCACAAAATTTACTAGATTTTCAGCAGAAGCAAGTAAGATTCACGTAAGAAGGAGATTTTTACGGAGTCGGAGAAGTCTCCAGTAGCCTTTTCCGTACATTTCGTGTAGGCACAAAGTTATAATACCCTTCTGTCCCATGGGTAGCGGGTACAACAAGTAACTCGCAGTCTCTCCTATCGCTGATTTTGCGCTTTAACTTTTTGGCAGCTCCTTTTGCTCTGCGTTCGTTGTTGTTACTTTTGTGTGCACTTTAATTAAATTGTTATGTAAATTCCACTTGTCGTTTGTAAAAGCAACAACAGGCAGTTTGTTTTTGTTGCTTGGACGTGTAATTTTCATCTTTATTAGAGCAGCAAGTGCGCTTTATTGGCTGCTCGGGAACTTGTGCCTAAAGACAAACAAAAGTAAACGTTTAGTTTATGCCATGACAGCAATTATGCGGACTCTCTATAACAACTAATGGGAATTACTTAATACATAATTAATATAGCGATACTTGTCTTCCCAGCGATCCATCTTGATTTCTTTGTCAAGTTCTTTCTATGTTTCTCAGTTTTGTTTTTCTTATCGAATTAGGGTCAAGCGTTTTCTCTCTGGGTGCGTTTTCATTTTCATCTTGTATTTTGCTGCTTGCCTCAATTATCTCATTTTCAAATTAACAGCTGCAAGTTGCCGCAGCCTGTGGCAACCACTTCAGATTGCCCTCTTGTTGTAAATTATGCCCCGAAAATCTGGCTGCATTCGAACTTTGCTTTGCCCTTAGAACTTGCTGATAACATTTAATTGGATTTTGATTGTAATGCGCGAGACGCGAGGCGCGAGGCGAGACTCTGTAAAGTGAAAGCCCATAAAACACACTACGAAATGCGTATCAAATTCAGCCGTCAAACTCGGCGTAGTCATAAAACAGTTTTAATGTTTTAGTTGAGCTTCTCCTCACATCAACAACAAATATGTCGGACCATATTACGTCCCTCCAAACACCTGCGCTCAACCTTTTTTTTTTGCAGCTAAAAAGCGAGTGAATCATGCAAATGGGATGGAAAACATGTGGTTGAAGTGCTGAATTAGTCATCATTAGTGAAACGAAAAATTGCAATAGTAAAAAGTCGAGAGAAGCTGTAGAAATTCCTAAAGCATAAGTGTGCAGTCCACATGACAAGGTAGTCAAAAAACAAGCTAAATAGAAAAATGAAACAGAACACGACAAAAAAAGGTTGACTAAAAAAAATCGACTAATAAATACTCTGCAGTTAAAATAAATTGAAAAAAGGCTAAGAACACATTGGCAGTATAAAATAAAATTAATGCTTTTGTAAAAAAAGTGAAAATAAATGAGAAAGTATTAAAATTCACTTTAAATACAATATTAAAAAATGGTAAAATAATAAAGAAAAGCTGAAGAGTCAATTGTAAATTTAACAAGTAAGAAAGCTACAGTCGAGTGTACTCGACTGTGAGATACCCGCTACCCATTTTGAATAAAAGAAACATATTTTGCGGTATTTTCTCAAAATATACCAAATATACTGCAAAAATACTAAAAAAATACCAAATGGTATATTTGGTTTATCGACATAGTACCGCATTCAAAATATACCATAGACGGCACAATATACCAGATTGTCAGCCAAAGCAACTAAGACCCCTAGTAAGTAGGCGTTTTTGCCCATACAAAAGTATTTTTTTAATAACTTCGACAATTTTTATCTGATCGCAACCAAATTTTCAGGAATCATAACTACTATAGTAAATATTGTATATACCAAAATTCGCAACTCTAGCTTTAAAATTACGCTTGTTATTCGATTTTTTTGATTTGCGGGGGCGGAAGTGGGCGTGGCAAAAATTTGAAACAAACTTGATCTGCGTGCAAACATAACAAATGCTGTCAAAAAAAAATTATAGCTCTACCTCTTATAGTCTCTGAGATCCAGTGTTTCATACGGACGGACGGACAGACGGACAGACGGACAGACACACAGAGACGGACAGACTGACAGACGGACAGACGGACAGACGGACATGGCTATATCGTCTCGGCTGTTAACGCTGATCAAGAATATATATACTTTATAGGGTCGGAGATGCCTCCTTCTACCTGTTACATACATTTCCTGCCGGCACAAAGTTATAATACCCTTCTACCCTATGGGTAGCGGGTATAAAAATATCTTTTGTGAATATATGTGTGTAGGTCAAATAAAAACATAAAAACTGAAATTCATTTTAATAGCTAACAATTTTTCAGCAGTTGAGTTTAAAGAAATTGAGGAAAATAGTAGAAATTAAAGAATTAATTGTAAATTGAAAATAAGAATAAATGATTTTGTGATCGAATGTATAATAAATACAAAAAAAAATCAAGTTTATTTAATTCAATTCAACAGTTGAAAGAAATTAAGCAAATTAAATAAATTGAAAATAAAAATTTATGTTTTTGTGAATAAAGGTAGAATAAATTCAGAAATATTCAAATTCAATTTAAATGGCTAACAAATGTTTTCCTGTTTGAATGTTAATTTACATTTACCATTTACATATTTATTTGTATACCAATTCAATATTTTGATGAGATATAAACATGACATAAATATTAAAAAACTATAAAAACTTGAGCTTTAAATATACTTAAATGGATGTGATATTATTATAAGTATAATAAGTATAAAATAGAGTTCAAAATTAAAGACAGTCTTTAATAACATTTTTGTTTTGTCAGCTTTTAAAATTTGTATCTTATAAAAATTATTAGTTTTAATACAAATATCGCACATTGTGACCAATGAAATACGTTTCTTTGTTAACAATTTAATTACGTATGCAAATGTGAGTTGTCTTTTGTATCACGTCTGCAAGATGCACACCAAAAACCATAAATTTCAATTGACACTAATTAATTTTTGACGCTAATTGTTGACTGTCAAGTGAGAGGGGCAAAGGGAAAGGCAACGAAGTCCTTCATGGCGATTATGCGCGCTTAATTGCTGAACTAATATGGCCGACAATGAATACCCTGCTCAATGCTGTAAACAAGGCATAAAAAAGCACAACAAAATGCACACAAATTCAAACATTGAAAACATACAAATGTGTTCGTTTGCCTCGAAAAGGGCAAATTCGTTTTAGCTCCCAAAAAAGAAAAAGGAGAGAAATAAAAATAAATAAATAATAGATAGAAGCTGCAGCCGCTGGCGTGGCATGCCTCAAGTTGAAGTGCAACCGAATGCGAACGGGCTGCGCATGCGCACAACACACGACGCTAGGCAAAAGGCTGTGGCTGTGGCAGCAACTGTGTGTTGCAGTGGCAGCAGCAACTGGAGGCAAAAGACGATGGCGATGACGATGGCCACGGCTTATTTATGGCCTTTGGTTTGGGCTTTGGTTTTGCTCTTTAGGTTCATTGGCTCCTCTGGCTGCCTTTTGTTGAAATGCATTTATGGTTCTTTTTTTACTTCTTCTTCCACTTCTCTCTCTCTTTTTTGATATACCACGCTGCTGCTGCTGTGTGTGAGTGTGTTTTTATTTATTTTCTTTATTATTGCGTACGAAAAAAAAGAGGCAGGCAAAAGCAGACGACGAGAAAATTTCACAAGCGTCGCCAGTTTGTCTGGCGCGTCGAAAACTGGAGTTGGAGTTGGAGTTGGGATCGAGACCGAGACTGAGACTCAAAACACAGACGAAGAGTGAGTCTGAGACTCAGACCCAGACCCAGACCGAGACCGAGACCCAGGCCATTTATGTGCCTGGTTATCTTGCCTTTCTTTCGGATTCGGATTCGGGTTCTCTGCCTCTGCCTCTGCCCTGAGTCACTTTGTTGTGTTTTTCTGATGTTGCACACAAAGGCGCTGCATGTTGCTCGCCTCTGCTGCTGCTGCTTTTATTTTTTTCGGGTTTATTTACCTTCATCATCATAATCACCAGCCACATCATCGTCATCATCATCATCACCGTCGTCGTGAAGCAACAGCATCCACGATGATCTGCGCGCTAATCTTTTGCCATTGTAAGCAGTTTTTTTAGGGTCTCCTGATTTTCATTATTTCGTATTCTTATTTTTATTTTTATGTGTATTTTCTTGTTTTGTTTTTTGCACTGTGCACACTTTAACGCTTATCTTGACTTCAATGCGCTGCCTGCTTTTCGGATTTTATTATTTTGATCGCCTTTTTCTACACAGATACATAATTAGGACCCTCTGATATCTCAGTGCTATATCGCATGTTGTTTTTATTGATTTCATACATTTGTGTATCGAATTACACTTTACGTATTTTTCGTATTATGCTTGACTTTTTGTTATTGAGAAGAAGAACAACATGTGAATGCCGAGTTAGATAAGTATCTACAAGATACTTACTACTGCAGCTGCTTTGCTTGATTGAACAATCTATCCATAATTACCGGATGTTTATCTATCAAATACTAAGTTCTCAAAGCTCGAGTACTACTATTTGTACAATGTGTTTCTCACACCGTCCCCAAAAGAACTTGCTGATTTTCCCGCATTTTCTTAAATAAACAAAGAAGTTGCTGCCTGGGTGTGGCACAAGACACAAGACAAGACACGGCTGCAACAGCCCACGCTTCAATGTTTGATTGCTTCTTTAGAACGAACTCCCTAACCAGAGAGACAGAAACAGAACTTGGAACCCTAATTTTTGTAGTCTTGGAACCAAGTGCGCAGAATGGCGTGAAAACGCTTGTATTTGGCCAAGACAATTAGCGTATCGCGAGGGGTTTCGACCCATCATTTAACAAGCGAGTGCGCTTTCGCTCCCCCCTCTCACTATCTCTCTCTCTAAAGTTGAACAAATTCATTTGGCTCAACGATTTGCTTGACTGCGTCGACGCAACGCTCTTCAACTTGACCACAACTTTTTATCTTTTTCTTTACTTTTTTGTTTTTGGTCTAAACAAAATTATGAAATGTCTTTAAGCAACGAACATGTTAACTCACAAGTCTCTTCTGTCTGTGTGGCATTTAATTTTGTATTTTTTTGTGATTTCTTGTCAAGTTCTCATGCAAGTCTCGGTCAGCTTCGTGACGGCCCATTGAGTTTCGGTTGAGCTTGAATGAATCCGACAATATTTAATCATAAAATAAATGCAAAAACTGGCGCATCACAGTGGTCGATTTTATTAAAAGAAGTTCTTTGAGCATGCGTGGGAATTTTCGCGTTCATATTTGATTTGATTTCGTATTAATTAGTTTGTTCAATCAACTGGAAAACATTAAAGAAAATAATAATGTGCATTTAGTGCACATATTAAATATAAATATGAAATTTAAAATTAGAGACATATTCAAATAATATTTATTTCTCAATTTTGTATGAAATAAAGGGTTTTTTTTTGCCATTCAAAATTATTTCTTCAATAATTTTTACAGACGATCATGGCTATATCGTCTCGGCTGTTCATTCTGATCAAAACTATATCTATATGATTTAAGAGGGTCGGTTATGATTCCTTTTGCCAGCTATATACATGAGTACTGAGTATAATTACATTTATACAAACAAAGTCATTCTTATTTAACATCATCTGACAACTTTCGCTTTTTGTTTTATTTTGAACCACAAAAACACTTTAAATATATCCTTACTACAGGAATAACTCCTCAAGCTGACCCATTTAATGGACAACTTTCCCTTTTTTGGTGATTTCAGCTTGTTTTTATTGATTTTTGTTAATCCATAACCGCAAAATATTGCGTGTGCGTGCTCAAGAGATTAACACCATTCCCGAATCTTGGCTGTCTTAACCCATTTCACAAACAACTGCCAAAGAGCGAACTGAAATCTCGCATTCGGTGCAAGGATCATTAAGCAATACATAATCCAATTAGCACTGAATCCTCCACCTGTTCGTTCCATAGAGCGCTAAACAGATGCAAACAAAGGCAGCAACAAAAAATACAACAAAAAAGAGGTTTAATATTTTGTTAAGCAAACGAAGCAGAAATGTATTTCAACAACGTCGACGACGACGACGATGAACCTGCTAAGCACTTAAGCAAACAACTGATCACGATCTTTATTCCCTCAGCCAAGGATCAACAATATCCCCCCGCTCCCATATCATCATCATCATCACTGTAGGCAGTTATTTTTACTTTTACTCTCAGTTCTTTTTGGGCTCTTTGATTGATGTTAGACAGGACCTTTTGTGATATCTGATCTTCAACGAGCATGAAAGAAATGCCAATTTTACTAAAAATGACACGCAAATGGCAAAGGAGCAGTACCCTCCCTTCCCTTCCCATTCCCCTTCCTCTTCTCCTTCTCTTTCTTCGCAGACTTGAGGGATTATCCCTTGGCCCTGCCTGCCGTTCATCAATATGTGTACAATTAAGTTGGGCACGAATTCGTTATTAGGGGTCAGCAATTGATAGCACAGCGAGCACATAAATTGCGTGAGCCTTAAACCAGCGAACAAGGGATCATTACAGCTCTCAGTTCTCGGCTCTGCACACTCGCATCTCCCTCACAGTCCTCGACTTTGTTTCGTAACCTATGCAGATCAGTTTTGTAAGCGGACCCTACCCCCTGCCGATTGCACTGCTCTCCTCCTCCTCCTTCTCTGCTGTTCTGATTGTCGTGAATGCACTGAGCGATATTTGCAAAAAGATCTAGGTAGATTACGATCAGTTGCCAGCGAATGTTTGCATTTTTCATTTGCAATCTATGAATGATCTTTGAGATCTTTATCAAACATATTGCATATGCAACAAGTTGGGATTCTTCAAGATTTAGCTTAATCATCATAGCATTGTTTAGGACTATGAAAAGAAGATATTGCAATCTTTACTTATTATAGATTGAACATCAATAGTATGTTTTAAGTAATGTTGTTTTTGTTTCTTAAATACTAATTTATAATATCTATTTTTAACAAAATACATATTGAAATGTGCATTTGGGCTTAGAATATCTATTATTGTTATCATATTCGTAAATTTTAATTACCTGTGATAATTAACAAATATTATTGTAATAATTAATAAGTATTTAAATTAGTATTTTTAATAAGTATTTAAATTCTTTAAACATTCATAATCATTTTTCCTTTTAACTCACTCTTAATTTCTTACAGTGCTTGCCAATTTTGCATAGACATTGATCTCTATAGAGTGTGGCACTTGAATCAACCGATACAGCACAAAGAGTGGGTTAGGTTCCTCCACAGGTAAGAAGAGGGTCGCCTGGCCATGTGTTTGGGTCTGTGTCTGAGTCTGGGTCTGGGTTAACCCTAAGCTGTCATTGTCGATGCTCGATTCTCAATGCTCGATTGTCACAATGGCTGACAGTCTCGCTTGATGTGCGAGTACTCGATGTAAGTAATTGGCAATTGGTAGGCGCGAAAAGCGAAAACGCGAAAAACCCATGGAAAAATGGAGGCGTGTGAAAATAATTTTCGAAGCGAACGATCGACGATCAGTGTTCAGTGTTGATTCTCGCCCTGCATACGCGCGTTCGCTAAAAGCAAACTAATTTGATTTAAAGAACGTGAGAACGCAACGCAATGTAAAGTAAAGTAAAGTATATTATGTATATAGTCTATAACAATTGCCAAAGAGGTGCGTAAAGAGTGCGTTGTAAACGATACTTTAAATACCCGATCAGTGGGGATAGGGAGACGAAAATGAATAGCAAAAGGGACAGGAATAGCGAGAGAAATAGGGAGAGAAATAGATTTAGGCATAAGGGTGTTCAACGCTGCAGAAAATTTGATTAGAATGCCATGGTGACTGCGATTGACAGGTTGCTGAATAGAGTTGTAGATTCATGGTGATGACAGTGCGTAGGTTAGATATAGTTAGGGGACACCTTGCAAAGACCCTCACCCTCTTTAATGTATTGCAGCAATTATTTACTTTAACATACAAATAATAGTCAACGGAATTAAGAAAAGGAATGCGATGTTGTTACAAATGCGATGTATATTTCTAAATTTCTAAGCAAATTGAAAATATTTTCAAATTTATGTAATCTACGAAATCTTAATACATTAATTTTGCAAATACATCTTTTTCCAGCTAATTGAAATGATTGAGTAAATGAATAATAGTTTGGGAAATTATCACAAATTTTAAAGCTGCGGAAACTTTATTAGAACTTTTTTATTTTAACAAAGAAACTTGCTTCATATTTTTAAAATGAAAATGAAAACTTGAAAACTTGAAAAAAATGACAAATCGGAAAGTAATTTAAGATGTTTTCATATATGTAAATAAGAATTAAATTCTATAATCAAGTCGAAATTATTTCAAGTTAATTAAAACTATTTGCAAATTTGATGAATATACAAACAAAAATTATATAATATTAAAAAGCTGTCCCTTATGTTAGCTCAAATTTTTATTAACCAATTAATGTCACTCTTAGTAAATTGAACTTGTTTTAAAATTATTTTTAGATTAAAAATAATATCAATTTTATTTTATATATTGAATTTAAAATTAATGTTTATCTATATTGGCAAATAAGGATTCACCAACAAATTATTTGTATAATTATTCTATATACAAAAATCTGTTTTGTTCCCCAGCATATAATGATAGTCTTCAACTATCCTCGCTTTTTTTTATTGCCTCAATATTTATAGCCTTGCCTTTGAGTTCACCTTTATCAAGTCAAAATATTCATAGTTTTTTTTTGTCAAAATGTGTGTTTGAATATTTTCGGCATTCGATTTCATAAATGTGTTCAACACACTTCAACATGTCATATGTATCAGATTTTTATGGTTTTTTAACTGCAAACGCCAACAACAACAATGGCGACAACAACAACACAAACAGGCGAGAAAAATTCGTATAACGCACGTGTTGCTCAAGTGTTCAAGTGTTTGTTGGCTCATTTTAAAATAAATCACAAAAAAAGGAAAAGAAACAGCAGCCAGGCAAGGCTGGAAGAGGAGAAGAGTAGAGGAGTGGGGGTAGAGAACGCGTCAAGCGAGTTGAAACTAATTTTATGCATGACTTTTTACACATTCCAACAATATTTTCACTCACTGAAATGTGGCCAAATGACAGCCACTTCACTTTAGTTCAGTTTAGTTCAGTCTTCGTCTTGTGTGCTGGGCGCACTTGAGTATTTTTATGGTGACCATAAAAATTCCTGCACTTCTTTTTTTTTTTTTTGTTCTGTTTTTAGCATTTTATGCACAGTTAAGTTAATCTGCTCTAAGCGTACTTAACTGATCCCGACAACGACACCGACACCGAGCCCCGCATCAGCTTCAGCATCAACAACGACCCCGACCTCGCATCCATGTGGCATGTGTCATCCACTCGTGCAACTTGCCTCTGCGACACGTGAGACGTCATGCGATGGTCCGTGACACAGTTGAGGCATCTCTCAACTGGACGCACTTGAGAACTGCAGAGCTCTTGGCATATGTTGTCCTAGACAACAATTCTTTGAGCAGATTATATTAATTTCTAAGCAACTTGCAACTTGCTGCAACTCTTTAACAATCTTCTGCTGGTGACTCATTCGCAAACTATGCGAAAGCAATTTCCTTTTTCGGCCTGACGAATTGCCAAGTCACAGGACATAAAACTATAGTCAATGGCATGCCAAATGCAGCTCAATAGACTTGCACTAGACAATATTTCAGGGGCTTACAATTTAAAAAGTTAATAACAAAACGACACGCTTAATCAGTGGGCAAAATGAACTTTGGGAAGAAGAATATTGCTGAAGGAATACAATACAATGGCTGCAGGAGCATGAAGGTACAAATATTAATCATGTGAGCACTTAATTTGACACTTGGCAATAATGGAAAGCGTTGTCGGCTACTGTTCAGATGGACTAGAAGATGGAAAGAGGGGGGAGAAGAAGGGCAGTGGAATGGGAAGCTCTCAAAGCCGTCACTAATCACCTACGGGAACAGCTTTAAAGTGGTTTCTCTCTCTCCCCGGTCTCTGTCCCTTTCTATGTAGGTGCTTTATTCTCTGTCAGCCACCTGCCTTACGCAATTAAGCGACTGACCGGCGACAGTCGATGAACCAGTGGATGGAGCAGAGGAGAGGGGGGAGAGGACAAACCGAACCGGACCGGACGCTAAACTGAACCCAAAACGCACGACAAAAGGTTCGTTCGGTAAGCCCAAAAGCCAGCAAAAGACCCAACTTCAACTTCAGTCCAAGTACCCAATACCCCCTCGATTCTTCCCTCTCCTCTTCCTCCCCACCCCCTGGGCTGAACTGTGTAATTACTCAACGGTCTCGAACTGGTTCTCTCTGATTCTGCGTGTGTAAGTCAAGTAGCTGGCAGATAACAGCAGACGAACGAGCATGCGGAACAACCTAAGCTTGGTCTAGACTACAAGTTACCCTATACAAGTATTAAACTTTATAGCCGAAGGAACTCTGAAGAAACCATTCTCATTGAAATGAAATTTACAGAATAGCTAAAATTCATAGAAATAGTTCACTATACCAAATGGCAAACTACAAAATGAAAATATTTGCTTATGTTGTTGTCATTTTCTTTTAAGAAATCCTATATTAAATTCCCTATATTTTTGTTTATTAAATTAATATATTGAAGTACAAAATAATCGGTTATCATTCACTCTCTCCTTTCTACATTTTAAGCACGTTCACTTTAAATTTGCTTTTTCCATTATCCTAATCAAATTTAAAGTCGGAAAACTCCCCCTTCTTTTTCTTTGCAGGGTATAAAAGCTGATCGCAGCTTTGTGCAGCCATGAAACCCTTTTAGTTACATGTATATATGTTAAGGGGCTGTTGAAACAGCCAAAGAGCTGCTTCATGGCTGGGTGGAGGGGGCACCGATAAATATTTATGTGTCATTAGTCGGTGCCCTGGCAGTCATCAAGTTGAGCGTTGAAATACCTTTTGGCTGTGGGGGCAAGAGACTAGATAACATGTTGCAAGCAATTTATTATTATTACAAAAAAATATATATAAAAAGAAAAGAAAAAACTTGAAACTAAAGTGGATTAAGATACGCAGTTCTTGAGATCTCTTCAGACTCTACAGCCAAAATCAACAAATTGAATTCTATAGAAATCACTCAAAGAGTGTGAGATATATACGAGTATATTTTACAGTTCTTAACTGAGATTTTCTTGAACTACACGAAGTTTTGATTGTTTAAAAAAATAATCAAAAGATTATCTAAGTTTTAGTTGTTCATATTACAAAATATAGAATATTATACGAAACAAATTGAAACTTAACTTATTAAAAACGATATTTGCAGCAGAATGATATTATTAGTTATGAAATGTTCTAAATGGTATTTCATAAATATTAAGTGATTCTTATTTAAGTAATATAAAATTGAAATATATAAAGCTTTGTCTTTAATCTCTGTGAAAATATTTGTAAATGTATATTTTAATAGTATAAAATCTTAGAGATAATTATTTTTGTCAGAAGTTGGAAAAAGGAACCAAATACAAGATTGCATAATAATGGGAAATTAACTACAAAGGGTATTGAATCTTCGACTATTTTATTGAGCTAGATAAAGTGTAACACGCATTTACCTGAACTCCTTTTTAGTGTATACAATTGTCGTTTATTTCCCAATTTTTGTTTTCGTTTTGTGTTCCACAAATAAAAAAAAATTAATGCCAATTGTCTAATTTGCCTGCACGCGTTTGGCACACGCCCATATTTTTTTTAATAGTTTTTTGTTGTTTTTTTTTTGACTAGGCAATTATTTGATACTTTTTCTAACACTTTGCAGTTAACTGTCAAAGTTTTGGTGCATGTTCATTGCTTTTGTTGCCGATTGCTTGAATACAATTCGCAATTTGAAAATTTATTCATTTGTGCAAACTTTAACCGCAAAATGCACTTTTGTCTTGTCGCCCTGATCGCTGCTGCCCCCAAAATGCAATTTTAAGTCGAACCAGAATCGAGTTGAAGCACAACGAGGCAGTGGCAGGGGCAGGAACGGGGGAGGGGCATTGTGTGGTGGCATTGGTGACCCAAGTGTCGGTTCCATGTGACCGACTGCACAATCGCCATCGATCGGCATGTTGTGCAAATTAAGGATTTCGAGGCAGTTGAATTTCGGTTTGTATTCTCAAGCATTTTGACATTTTTATTGTGTTTTCGTTTGGTATTTTTTTTCTTGCAGTTTCTTTTGTTGTATTTTACGCAAGAGACAACTGTGTCAGCTGGTCAACATTTTTTACGGGACTATCGACAATCTTATGGATTATTCAATTGATTTACGAGCGTGTCGAGAGCATTGAAAGTGCAACTTTTTGGTGGATAAGAACAGCTTACAAAGATCTTATATCAGAATATCAGAAATATGGCGGTATTTAGACAAAGTACAAATTCTTAATTTTTTTTATCGATTTTGTAATCAAAAAAAGTTCTAGATTCCAATAATTATATTTTTATTATTTTTAAACTCCAATTAAATAAATTTGAATTTTATTTATATTGCCTCTGACTAGATATTGAATTTCTCAGGTTTAAGTGAAACTTTCTATAGATATTCGCTTTGGCAGTGGAGTTTTCTATTATTGGTGGAGTTTTCTATTATTATTCTCTAAGTATATATGGAAATTTCACATATTTACCAAAGACATATCTCACATATTTAGCTTGGGAGTTACTAAGTATCAAATGATTCTAAATTCCATTAATTATTTCTTATTATATTGTATACAATATTTTTTCGGCTTTAAATAAATGAATAGAATACAATCTCTTAATATTTACATTTTAGCTGTCTAGTTGTGAAATTTCACAGTTTTTTCTTAATTATTCCCCTGCGATTCCCTTTGGGAGTTCCCAAGTTCTCCTTTCCCAACCTCAACACTTTCATTTGTGTGACTGTATCCCGGTTTTAATCATCGTCTGGCTCACTTCTCGAACATTTTTGTGCGAAACTTTCGTTTTTTTGGGTCAGTTAATTAATGCGATAATTAATCTTGCTGCCTGCCTCTGACTGCTGTTTTTATTGCCATTTATTGTTGCTGTTTTCGTTATTGTTATTGTTGTTGTTATGATTTTTATGGCCTGTTGTCATGCAACCGCATTTAAATCAGCTAACTGAGCTGTCAGAATTTTACAGTTAATACCCAACTTTTTTTTTGTTGTTTTTGGCAATTGGAACAGGATTTTGTGCAAAATATTACACAAAATTGGGTCAATGCAAAAAAGCGAAATCTGAAGCAGACCGGAAATGAGCTTCCCTTTGGGGTAATTAAAGATGAGTCAATATAAAATACCTTCAGAGAAATTATTGCCTAATTAGCTGATGATAATTGTATTGGAAGAATGCACTTGATATCAGTTTCGGGTAATAAGCAACTTCCTCGACAAGTACACGCAATGTTCTTTATCTAATATATATTTGATAGTGATTAGCTGGATTGTTTGTTCTATAGAATTTTCACACGATGGCCAACAAATTGTCGGTAGTGTTAGAGGCGGAAATGTGGCCTAATGTCGACCTGGGTCTGGGTCAATTAGTAGCAAGTGAACTCGAGCTGCATAAGAGCGTAAAAAGCTGCCAAAGTTGCGTTGCAATCTCAGGTAAAGTGAGGCCTGGCACCTCCTCTATTATAATGAAAACCTTTTGGATCTGTTTTTTTTTTTTTTCGGTGGGCAAAACTGGTTTTCGGGGCAGACAATTTGAAACGTAAATTTATGACCAAGTGTGCGCTGCTTCGGCTGAGACGAGAGCAACGTTACGTTTTGTATCTGTATCTGTAAGATATCAAGATACAGGCACACGGAGCAGCTACTGCGACTTGATGCACACCTGCACGTTGGCGTTGCTGCATTTTGTTGTTGTTGTTGTTGTTTTCTTTTATTATTGGTGTTAAAATTATGGGTTACGCGGCGACTGTCGAGACTCGCGACGAGCCAAGTCGCAGGCGCAGCGCAAACGTTGACAAGAGCGCGACACAAACCTCAAGAGGAAAAAGAGCAGCAAGAGAGAGAGAGGGAGAGGGAGAAGGGCAAACGGAGAGTGGGGTGGGGAGCAAGCGGATCGCGGGACTAACGCGTGTAAGACGGTAGCACTTCCCTAGCTGTAACCAGTTCCTGTGTCCAGCCTGCTTGCGTGTGCATGCATCGTCAGTCCCAATTCCAATCTCTGACTGCGACTTCGACGTCGACTTCGACTTCGAGTTGAGTTGAGTCCCTGAGTTTAGCCCCTGGCCATGATTCGCCTTGGCTTGGCCTGTCGTCGTGTCTAAAATCAGTTCTAAGGGCCATAAATTGTGCTGCCAGTCTGTCTCTCTGTCTGTCTGCCTGTTGTGGCTGAGTGTGTGCAACAACAACAACAACAGCAACAACAACAACAACAATGACTTAACACTGGTAGTCAAAAATCTTGTTTAATATTTGGGCTTAGCATCGAGTGAAGTGTCTGTGGAGGCTTTCCTCCATTGTTGTCAGCTTCTTTTGCTACTTTTAGTAGTTTTAGTTTACTGTTTAGCGTTAAAAAAAAGTTAATTTATGCATCGACATACCCATTATATATATCTCCGGGGGAATTATGCAGTTGCCTATGTTGTCTGCAAGATCCTATACATTGATGTAGCTGCACTCAGCCTAATCCTATTCTGTCGAAATGTCTTAAAAGCTTTGGAAAAGTAACAAATAACTCACATTTTAAATAGGCTGTAAAGGAGATATATACGGTAAGAATATTTTAGCATCTATTGTTGAGTAATTGACCTGCGAAGAAACATTATTCCCCTTCAATAGAAAAAGATTACGACAATCTGAGATTAACTAAGGCAAGTTTTTGTATTCTACTATAAACAGATTTAATTAAAGTAAAAACAATATAAAGAAGAAAAAACAAGTAAGAATAAAAGCAAAACAGTGCGGTATTATTCTAAAAATATACCAATTAATATGCCTCAAAAATACTAAAATTTACCGGTATATCGATGAAATTCGAAATAATTCATAGAGATCAAAATTTAAAAGATCGTTAGTCAAAGCAGCTAAGAACCGATTGCAGTAGGCTGTATTCGTCATGCAAAAGTATTTCTTAAATAACTTCTACAAGTTTTATCCAATCCGAATCAAACTATTAGTAATCATAAATATCATAGTTATTATTATCCTATGGGTAGCGGGTAAAATAATCAAAAAATGCCATAACAAAATTTTTAATATAACTATGATTACATTCATTTGAAGGCTTATTAATTTTTAATTAAAACAACAAACGATTTTATAAATCCACTTGATTGTTGTCTAATAACATTTTGCATTATTTCTTAAGCTTTTCGAATTCATATAAAATTTATTAGAGTTTTACAACGATACTTCAAAGCTACTAAAGAGAAAAATTAATTTTCAAAGTTCTTTCCTTGCAGTACTCAGAATAATCAGAATAAAATGAGATAGCTGTACGATTGCTCTCCCCACATTTTCCAGTTGGATACTAATCCTCAGATTTTCCCTTTTCCGTATATAATAAATTAGCCCAATCAATTCACTGCAACTAATGAGTCGCCACTCAGAGCTCAGAGCTTTTGCAGTTAGGCTTACAAGACTCGACTGCAGATCGTTAATAAAACCATGCCAAATTTGCCGCAAAGGTTTAATGTTTTGATTAGGGTAAAACACAACGAGAGTCAATTACCTAGGCCAGCAGAGACAACGAATCAGAGTTCTATGCAACTCGGAGCTCAGAACGCAGATCTTCGACCTCAGAGCAGGTGTTGTCAGTTGGTATTAAAACTTTGGCGTGCTTAGAGTACGAGTGCATTTAAAATTTGCCATGCTTTTGGTATGAGAAATGATGTGGTTTCAATTTTATTGGATGCAGCACAGAACAGAAGCTGCCACAAACAGAGAGAGAAAGAAATACGGAGAGAGGGAGGCAGGGAAAGTAACTCGAGCCTCTCGGGCGTAGAACAGACAAAAGCAACGCCGACGCGGATCTTGGTCTTATCGACAATCTGGCCAAGCATCTGCTGCAGTTGGCCATTTAACTGTACTTTTCATGTGGCGCATGCGTGGCGCAAATCTGCAGCAGGCTAATGAGGCAAAAATTGTTTGGCAAGCGAGAGAGTTGCGCCGTAAATTGTGCGCCTTTGTTTATTGCATTTTGTGGATTATCTGCCGCATTGTGAGTTTATGGCTAAAGCCAGCCAGCTGGCACACAATGACCACAGATTCTTAAACCCAGAGAGAGACATTTAATTACCAACTGCACCTTGACCTATTAGCCAAAGCAAAGCTAAACGCTTTGTACTCTAAACTTCGACTCGAACTCGAAAAGTTTTTAACCTTATGGCGCCCCATGTCGTAAATTAATCAAGCCAAAGCCCAAATAGCGATTACAAGAAGAAAAAACAGCAACTGAAACAGAGTCATCAAATGCCTAGCTTGCGTCCCAACCTCAGTTCCATTTTTGTGTGCTCCACCTGAGACACCTGAGCGCTGCTCAGACAACAGACAAGTTGATTTACCAGGCAACGACCAAGACTCAAGACAACGAACGAACCAGCGAACGAACGAAAAAAAAAAAGATCACGCCATTGTACGTCATTTTTCAAGAGCTGAAACCTGAAATGGAACTCAGCTCGGACCTCAGCGCAGCTCAGCTCAGCTTGTGCTGCCCGCCCAATTGTGTTGGCCAGGCGGTGGCTGGAGGAGGAGGAGGAGGAGGCGGGGCTCGGGGGCGGTAAGACACGTACCCAACTTGTGGCCATAGCTTGCTCTTACGCTACTCTACTCTACTCTACTCTACTCTACTTGAAGCTCTGGCTGCCTGCGCACGTGCCAAAGCCCAAAGCCAAAGCACAACTATCGACGCCCAACAGTTGTTGCTTTTGTTGTTGCTGCTGCTGTGGCTGCTGCTGCTTTTGTTGTTCTTGTTTTTGTTGCTATTGCTGTTCAAGTTATTGTCCAGACAGCAAAAGCAATCGCAACTATTTTTTCGTTGTTGTAGTTTGTTGTTCGTGCTCTTTGCAAATGGGGTAATTTAGCTAAGCAGTTTCATATTGTAGAACTTTGACGAAAGCGTTTTTCAATTATAATCCAGTTTACTGCCAAGCTCATGCATAACTTGCAGCACGAATAGGACGAAAATTTAATTATGTAAACATGCATAAAATGCTCGATTTTGTAAAGTTTTTTACGATAAACTAAACTATCTTCAACTAATACAAAACATGTATTAATTTTAGTTTTTTTTTTGAAATTGCAAATTCTGATAATTTATTTTAGTTTTTTCTTTATAATGCCAGATCTGATAATTTTACTAAATGGTTGAGTCAATTAAGAAGTGAACCCAGTTTTTATTTTTCTTTTTATTCTGCTTATTATTAAGTTCAACTTTAAAACATAAATAAATTTTAAAATACATATACGCCAAAAAATTAACAAAAATTTAATTTAATTGCATTTGTTTTTGCTTTCTATGAACTGCAAGGTAAAATACTTTTTTTGTTTTTATTATTTATGCATACTTAAATAGTTTTATGAGTAAAATATTTAAATTAGCTTTTCTTTAGAATCTATTTGAACTTATGAGTTAAAATATTTAAATATATATTATCTAAAAGGTAAATAATAATTATATTTTATATACTGTAAAGTAAAATACTGTTTTGCTATAATAGCATTTATAAGTTCAATAAAAAAATGTATATTAAAAAAATATTTATTTAGAATCTGAATTTGGATATAAAAAAGTCTCCATCGACTCCTAAATTTTACACTAAATATGTATGTAAGTTTTGTTTAACCAATCTTTAGACAAGATTTTTGAGCTTTGGCTGTTTACTATTGAAGTGTATTTCACTGTGTGGTTTTTAGAATTTCTTAAGCTCCGTTGCTGCTGCAATCGCAGGCTGACTAAGAACCTAATGCCCAGCCATATAGCTCGTGCCTGAAACCAAAAACGAATTCGAATCTGAATCGGAATCGCAGCCCAAAAACTTTTGGGCCATGACTTGTATTTAATTGTGTGAGAGAGAGAGACGAGAGGGGAGGAAAAAGCTTGTGTGCCTTGTGTGGAGTAAAAGTCATTTATTTTGTTTAGATTTGTTGTCTGATTTGTCAGACAGTTGTTGTTAACCCTTTTAATTAAAAGAAGAGAAAACATAAAAATGAAATAACAACAGACACACACAGGAACAACATCTTTGGCTACTTTTTTTTTGCCTCTCACTCTCTGCTTGATGCCCTAGGGCCTATTTGCCCAGTACTGCCTACTTTTTAATTGTGCAGCTGCTTGGTGCAGGGCCGAGAGGAGAAAAGTGGAGAGTGGAGAGAAGCGAGCTTCAAGCTGACATAGGTGCCTAAAGTGGGCGTTGTTTTGGTGCCTCAAACGTTGTAATTGTTGTTGGCTGGGATGATGCAGCTGATTTGGCTTCGTCTGCATTGTCGGATATTTATGGCTCGTGCCAACTGTCGTCTCTTGTTACCTGCCCATACATAAATCGCTCTTACAACAACACAGCACAAAAAAAAAGCTGCCTGTCTGTAATTTATCAAAGCATCTCGAACAACTCAACTCCAACTCAACTCCGACTCCAAGTCAAGTCAGCTTCAACTTCAAATCGAACTCAACTTGTCTAGACTTCAGTCTTCAAATATAAAAAAAAAAAACCGAAAAAAAAGTCGCGCCATTTGGAAAATTTATGAAATTATCTCCACAGAGAAGTGCTACTGGAAATTTGTTTAAACTGATTTTTATGCTCGTCGAGCTGACAGCTGACCATTCTCATTTGCATTCCCATTCACCAGAGCTGACCCAGAGTTGAGCTTTTGTCTCTATGAATTTTGGTTTCTATTGAATTTCAAATGATTTTGATTTGCTTTTCGGCTTTGCAATGTCAGCTTATTCTCTGTTTCTGTTTTTTTTTTTTTGGAAGAGCACGCGTTGTTCACTTACTTTGCAGGTGTTCCTCGCTTGCAATTTATTCTCTTTATGATTCTCGTATTGTCTTCGGGCCACGTTCTGAGCTTTTGCTGACAGCAAACAGTTCCATTTTTCCATTTCAATTTCAATTTGAATTTCCATGCGCCGGCGCCCACGCTATTACCATTTAATGTCTTTGTCTGGCTAACTGTGTCAGCAATTAGTTATGGTCTTTATTTATGGCCACTATTTGTTTGTTAAATCAATTCCATTAACACAGCTTACCCATACATTGTTGCACGTCAATTCAATTGGTTTTCAAAATTATATGATGGCTGCTCAAACTAACATCAAATACTAGTATGCTGAACTTGAATCTAAGACCGACTTTTTAATTAACATTAATAAGTAATAGAATTTAGATGAAGTTACTATAATAAATTTGGGACTGAAAAAACTTTCTAGGAGTTTAAATAACAAAATTAAAAGTAATTTTTGGATTTCCTTTTCAAGGAATAATTTACAATTATTGAAAAGTGAACACATTTCAAATTATTGGAGTTTGAAAAATAATATGATGGCAACCCAAAAAGAAAATATAAAAATTTGTGTTTCGGGTTTTTTATTCTTTCTTGTACATCAAATGTGGTTTTATAAAAATGAATTTATTAAAATGTTGACAAAATTGCAGTCAAACTAAAAAATACAATGGTTCTTTTATATTATTTATATTATTCTGATTGGATCTTTCTAAATATTTTAGAGAAATGGAAATAGTATTTAACTAGTATAGTATAGTATAGTATAGTATAACTATTTACTAATTTATTTTTACTATTTACTATTAATTACTAAAACTAAATAAATTACCTAAAAGAAAATCTACAAATATTACTTGATAATATCAGTATCAATAAAGGTTAATTCTTTAGTATTTAAAACGCTCTGCAAATTCATTATCAATCTTAGACTCATTATTGTAAACCAAGGAGACGATAAACAAGCTTTTACGCTTGTAGCTTCCTTATTGATAATTTGAGCATGTTTAATAAGCCATTAATCGATAATAGACACTCGGCTACTTACTAAACGATTCCCTAGCGAACTGAAGTGTCATTGACACTCACGTGAGCACACGACAACAATATAAGTGCTAATAACTAGACGCTTAAATGCCGCACTTCACACACACGTCAACAACAACCGCAAGAGCAACAACTATAACAACAACTACAACTACAACAACAACAATAGCAATAGCAATGACTTTATAACAAAGAGATCACTAAACATTAGTCATCTCGCAGTCTCTCTTGAGTGACGCCAAAAAAAAAAAAAAAAACGACTACAATAAACTTATCGCGCCTATAAAATCAATCAATATTTTTGCTGTTCCGTTGTGGTTGCTGCTGCTGTTGTTAACAAAAGTATGAAAAAAAATAATAATAATAAAATGTGGCTGCAAAAGGAGTTCAGTTTCCGCACATGGGGCAAGCGATTTGACCGATCGACCGATCGAATGAGTCACTCGGTCAATTTATGTATTATTTTTTTATTTTTTGGGCGGCAAGTGGTCAAAACTCAAGAACGAACCAAACCCAAACTGAAAGCCATAAATAAACGAAAAAACAAAATATATATTGAAATAATTGTTGTTGTATTTGTGTTGGGCTTAGAGAGTTTTGCGCCTTCCTGTCCACAGTTTATTTGCCCATTTTGCTGTTTATACAATAAATCTACCTGGAGCCTATTGACTGTGTCTGTGTGCCCCAACATCTAATAAAGTGAAGCCAAACAAAGATCTGCGATGACTTCGTGGACAGACAGACAGACACTTCTCCTCTTCGCCCACTGTCTGCTCTAGAGCAGAGAGATCTCTACTCGATCTGTCGGTACCTGCAGCCAGTCATGAGTCATCTTCACGTTGGCTAAAGTCAATAGCGTTTCTTGCCAACAATTTGAAGCTTGATATGATTAGCAAGTTGTTGCGATTCCCATTCCAATTCTCAATCCCAATCCCGATCTCCACATTCAGGTAGAGTTCTGTAGTCAAAACAAAAGCAAAAAAGCAGAACATTGCAGCGACCCTGAGCCCTTTTTTTTGCCAATGTCTTTTGACTGCGAACTTCAGCTTCATTCGTTCATTCCACACTCACAACAAACAAGTAAGAAACCTACAGTCGAGTGTGCTTGACTGTGGGATACCCGCTACCCATTTTGAATATACTATAAGCAAAAAAGTATGGAAAATATACCAAATTAAAATACCAAAATAGTGAGATATAAGGTATAAAATATAACAAATTATACTAAATGATAAATTTGGTATATTTATATATTACTACATTAAAAATATAACATAGAGTACAAAATATAGCAGATTTCATGAATCATAAAGACTAGTTATTATTGTATATACCAAAAATCGATCAAAATTTTATCGATTTATGGGGCAAAAGTAGGCGTGGACAAAATTTGAAACAAACTCGATTCCCGCACAAACGTAACAAGTATATCTCTATCCCTTATAGTCTCTGAGATATAAGCGTTCTTATGGACAGACAGAAAAACAGATATGGCTAGATCGTCTCGGCTCTTGTTGCTGACCGCGAATATATATACTTTATAAGATGGGAGATGTTTTCTTCTGCCTGTTACATAGATTACTTGGAGGCACAAAGTTATAATACCTTTCTTCCTTATGTGTAGCGGGTATAACAAATAACGAATCGTGCCCATCCGCGAACCTCAGTCGTCTGCTGTCTGTCCGCCTCTGTGTCCAATAGTCTTTGGGGTCTACAGTCTGGCTGGCAAATGAGTCATCGCAGAGGGCGCTTGGCTTTTGTCGCTGTCAGCAGCATCGGCTTACAGAGGCAACCCAATTTTATTTTATTTTTTTGCTTTTTGCGGCTTCTTCTTGGCTTGAGTTTTTAATGCGAAACTTATGTTGCTGTTGCATTCTTGTTTTGCTGTAAGTTAAATACGACTGATCTTTAGTCAGAAATTCGACAAATTATGAGCTCAATTGCCTTGCGGTTGCGCATATTAATTTTTTATCGTTGTTAAATTTCTTAATTAAATTGTCTATAAATTCGCTGAATTATAACTCTGAGTATCTTCTTGTCTCCCTCTCCCATAGTCAATGAATTGATACGCTTCTTAAGTACAGCAATTACTTTGGCACTCGTCGTGTAATTAAATTATATTATACACTCATGATTTTCTTGGCTTTTAATGGAAACTATAAAAAATCACAGATAATAAACAAAGCGACAAAAAAATTAAATGAATTGCTTAGAGTTCTCTCGTGGTCTGGCAATTGGTCAACTTGTTTACACTTGTGGCCAGCTAACAAAAAAAATAATAAGAAATAAAACCAAAAAGCAATTGACAAACAGTCAACGATTTGTTGGCAGCTGAGCCCAAGAAGTTGACATCCTTGGCACAGGTATCGTTTTCAGCTGGTTTCAAAATTAAATATTGACAAATACGCCGCGACGGGCAGTCGATCAATGTGCTTCAATTGAAATAGTTTCTTCGCATTGAATTATGTATGATATGTTCCAACGATTGAAGGTTGTCATTATTTTTTTTTCTCTTGTTTTTAATTATTTCCACAATTAAATCGAATCTAATTTTTCATATTGAACTAGAAGTGCAAACTTTAAAGGCGACAGACATTTTGCAGTTTTAGCCAGACCCATATATTTATAGCTAGTTGCACAAATTGTAAACTGTAATCAAAGGCAAAATATGCACAAGCACATGCCGCAGTGGACAAGTTGCCCCATAGCCATGATCCAAAGTGTTTGGCAATATTTTTCGAATGAACCGCCCCATTGCCTCGCCCACTTGGCGCTTTTAGCGCTGGTTTGTTTACGCATACCCTCGAAGAATGTAAACTGCGAAGGGGTATATTAAATACGAAAGAGTAATAAAGTTATCTTTAGCAAAATGTGTAGCGTATCTTCTAGTTCATCATTCCCTTCCACAACCCAGTTGTGTTTGTGATTTGTTTTTAGCTTTTATAGCGGCAACAACAGCGGCACAGTGTTAGCATTTCACACCTCCGATTCATTGAAAAATCTATTGAAATATATTTTGAGTTTGTGCATAAAATTCGCTGAATCTGGCCATTCATGTGCGAGACACAAACGAACTGGAAAAAATCTGTAAAAATAAATGTGTGCGAGAGTGTGTTTGAATATCAACGCCAAAAGAGTAAACGTAGCGTGAGCGAATCTTATGCCAGAAAATTTAATTTGACAGACAGCAAAGTGCAGAAATTGAAATTGCACCATGAATCTATCAACAGCTACGCAATAAAATCTAAAAATAATTACAAAATGCAATGAATAGAAGCCCTTAATAGCAATAGGACTTTTATTAAAAATTTTATTTGGAGAAGACAGGAAATTTTGTTTAAAAAATTGTAAAGAATTATGTGTCTTGTAAATTTAATTATGGTCAAAAGTATTTTGTTTTTAAATTATCTTTCATTTCTTTTAGAGTCGCCATAGTTTAATTAACATATTGGTATACTACTACATTATAAATATACCATAAAATAAAAATATAACATATTGTCAGCTAAAACTAAGAAAATTAAAATATGCTTTTAAATAATAATTAAAAAATATTTTTAAACGTGTTCATTTTTTATTAATTTGTAAATTGTAATACATAAAATATGTACTTGAATGTCTACTTAAATTCAGTTTTTAGTTTAGCAAGTTTTTTAACTTAACTTGTTTGCTCAGTAAAATTTCAAATTATGTCTAATAATAACGACCCCATAAATAAAAGACATCTTTGAAAATAATATTAAAATAACGAGTTCTAAGTCTAACGCACTTTACAAATACCATTTTTTGCATAAACATAAAAGAAACATAACAATTTTGTGCACATCAACTAAAGGTGAATTTTTATTTAGTAGAGTGTACTTATATGTGGATATAAGTATTAAAGACAACATAAATGCTTAAATGTTTATGTTGCCAGCACTAAAAATCGCGTCTTAAGTTGACGCCAAATCTCAAATTGGGCATATTGCCAAATGGCCAATTCGTGCAATGTTTATTTATAGTCCGTGGAGGGAAATTAAACGGCTATTTAATTTGTTTAACAGTTGATTGGCTGGTTGCTTTTAATTGAGAGAAGCTAATGAAAAATTAATGCGGCACTTTCGGCAAAAAAAAAAAAAAAAAAAAAACTTCATGACGCAAAATCACGCTGACAGATAAACTCAATTTGACACACTTTATTTTATTTTGTTTTTGGGTTGAATTCAGTCAACTCCGCCCACAGAATGACCCATGAGTGTATGTGAATGAATAAGCTCTCAAGAAATTTGTTCATTTTGTTCAAGTTACAATGAAAACATTTAATCAATTCCTGTACTCGCACACAACGCGTATCTCACTCTCCCTTTGAGAGTTCTCCGAATTTTGAAACATGTTCCAAACTGCGCCGATGGCCTTGTCTCGTTAATCAGCTGGTTGTGTGATGATCGCTGCTCTAACCACAAAGTGGGGGCGTCTCCAGGCGGAAGTGTTCCCTGACTGTCCCTGACTGGGCGACTGGGCCTTTTGTTGTTGCCACTGTGCGTGTGTGTCCCATGCGTCGTATGAGTGATATATGTGACATTTGTGACGCTCGCGCGATGATGCGACTGCTTTCTTCGTTCGCCAAGGGTTGCCCCCACCTTTTGTTCAATATTTCACAATGTGTCAGCCGTAAGTAGGCTTCACTTAGTGTGGTCAGTGAAAGTGGGTCATGCGAGACTCTTAAAACTCTGTTGGGGTAGGTGAAGCGAACTACTTAAAGTAACTTTTGCAGATTAATAGAGCTAGCTAAAGTGATGACTGTAATGCGCTTTACTGCGCATTGCTGCTTAACATTTACTGCTGTTGCCTCATCGAGTCCACTTCGAACTGACTTGCTCAAGCACCAATACGTTATCGCCTCTCAAGATCCACACACGGCTCTTCAGTTAGCAGTCTCCCATCTATCAGCAGAGAACTCTCAGAGAATCGCAATCGAAATCAGAAATCAGAATCACACTCATTCCATGTCGCTTTTACGACTCGCAACTGTATTGTTTTTGCCCTGTCAATAATGTGTAAGGATAATTTTAAAGTGAAGAACAGTGACTGGGTTGCTTGTGCCCGGTTTTTATCGCCGCAATCTTTTGCGGCCGTCCGTTGTCCGTTGTCCGTCGTCCGCCGTCTTGCTTTGCATGCGAGGCAATTTATTAATTATGCATAAATGGTAAATCCGCTGGGGAGCCATTTACTCAGTGCTGCTTGGAGTATGTCGGAAAGTTCAAAAAGCAATCAACGACAGCGTTTCGAGTGCCGACAGCCAACAGTTCTGCAGTTGCATTTGGCATTTCTGCTGTGTGTCTTGGGGGAAGCTCTGCGATTCTTGACTGTACAGTTATATACACAATAAAGCAGGCAGAAGGCGGCGGCGCTGACCAGATCTGTTTATGGCCATCTCTTTTGGTTTTTTTTTTTTGGGTTTAAGCTGACAAATACAATTCGAGTGGTGCTGCGTTAAATTGATTTACCTTAAATGGTAGTCGAGTCTTTTGTCATTTCACTTCGATGTGAGCTTCTTTGAATTTCGATGTCAGATTTCCTTTGCTTCCATTTCATTTCAGCAGAAACAATTTTAATTTGCACGCCTCGGCGACTTGGGTCATAATAGGTTTGCTCCTCGATCGATTTTTATAGATTTCTGCCCCATAAATTATACGAAAAGTGTCTAGTCTGCATCCTCTGTCTGCCAAAAACCAAAAGAACAAAAAAAAAATATCATAATAATGAGAGAAACCTTTTGCGCGTCAAAAAGAATAAAAATAAAGCAAACTACACTGCTATATAATGCCAGCGGGCCATTCTTTAGGCTATGCCAGCCAAAGAGGTTCACCACCATTACCATCACCATCATCATCAACAGCAAACAGCAAACAGCAGAGGAACACCAGAGAGCTACCTGCTGTCTGCCCGTCCACATTTATCTAAACTGCCCAAAACGATCCTCAGACCGTAGCCCATGTGTTCTTAAGTGGCTCCGGCTCTGCCTTCGGTTCTCGGTTAGGAACTCGGCCTATGTTCTATCGTATCGAACACCCTAACACCATTTTTCAGTTTTCGTAAAGTTTTAAATTTCTTGGAAATAAAAGCCTGGCCATTAGTTTTCGTCCTTTTTCACCTCCCTCCAACTCTAACCATCTTCCATCTTTGCGTTGCTCTACGCTCGGTTGCCTTTTTGTTTTCCTTTTCTTTCTATTCTTTAGATGCAGGACAGGCAAAATGTTAGATACATATACTTGTGCGTATGCGTTTATGTCTGGATCAGTATGTGTGCGTGTGTTTGTGTGTATTTCAGTGCAAAGCTAGCTCTAAAGAAAATCTAAGACTCGTCACGCCTGCATCGTTTTTCGACAATACTCTTCTTGAGGTTGGGTATGCATAGTTTGTAATGAAGTTTAAGTTTGGTATAGATTTAACGTTGAACATCGAGACTTTGAAAATATATGCTAATACTTTTCTATGACGAGTTCTAAAGATTTTTCGTATATGTTCTTAAAAAAGTACTAAATTTTAGCATTTAGCAATAGCAAATGCTTAATAAAATATTACATTTTAAGAAATTTCGAGTAATTCCATATATATATTATTTGCTTTTATAAATTATCGTTAAATACAATTTTAATTCTCTACGCTTAATTATTTATTATTTTAAATGTACTATCTAATTTGTTGAGTTCCCCAATAATTAAATCTTCGACTTATATTTTGTATATCACTCAAGAATATTTATTTATAATTGCTCTGAAATAAACATTTTATACATTTCATTTAATTATTATTTGCATATCATTTTACACACTTTACTAGTAATTAAATATTCGATTCCTTTATATCGGTACGACTTTCACAAATATTTTTTTATAATTGCTCTCAAATATGCTTTAAGTAGCATTTTATTCATCATATTTCTTTGTAATGAGCACATTAATTAAATATGTTCAATGTTCTCGTAAAAGTACGAACATAGTCTTTGTTCCATTGCTTTACATTGTTCTCGCATACAACAAAGTATTTCATTTCATAAGAAATTATATAGATTGTAAATATATGTATTTTATATCATGTGAAATTCAATAAATTACAAACCTGTCCATTTTATTTTATACAAAATAACATAAATTGTGGATGTAATCTTTTTGTTTACTTTATTACTTAGACAGGCTGTTTCTTGCTTAACTGAAAAGAATAGATTTCAAGAAATGCAATAGGTGAACTACTTTCTTATTTCGAGTTTACTTCAGCAGCCTCTAATAACTCAATCAATATGAATCGTAAGTGTATTCAAACGTCGACTATTTGAACGTTCGTTACGCTGGTTATCGTCTCTCGGTTAGCTCTACGTAACCGTCGTCGTCATCGTCGTCGTTTACTCTGCTCGGCTCGGCTCAACTCAGCTCGGTTCGGTTGTCTGTTTGTCTGCATTTTGGGCTTCACTTGTCCCTCATACACCTCGTAGTTGTTGTTGTTGTTGTTGTAGTTGCTGCAGTTGCTGTTGTTGTCGTAGTTGTAGTTGTTGCTATTGCCTGTGATACGAAACCGTGCAGGTGTCCAATATTTTCTTTTATACCGCGTCATTGGGTTTAAGAGTAATACATACAAACAAACACATACACACACAAATATACAGACATACGCAGTATATGCAGGCAAAACAAAACTAGTTCTAGATTTACAGCGGCTGCTTCGACGTCGTCTACCGTCCGCTTCGCCCCCCCTTTAGAACCGTCATCGAGAACCATCAACAACAAGCAGCAAGTGGAACCATCGCTTTATTTCGCCCATATTTTCGATTCGATTGCGTATAACAAGTTTAGCTGCCTCGTTCCCGATGCCCCTCGATCAGCTCTCCCCCGCCCTCTTCCACTTTCCGAACCGATCCCACTCGGTTCTTTAAGTTTATAAAGTGCTTTGCATCCATGCAACGTTTGCTGTCTGTCTTTCTGTTCCCCTCTCTCTCTTCACCTAATGCTTTGGGTTTTTAATTTTTGTTTTGATTCTTCGTTTTTGTGCTTGTTCCATTGTGATTTTGATTAATATTTTATACATGTGGTTGAGGTTGAGGTTGAGGAGATACCATGCGGTGCCTTCGTCGTCGTCGTCTCTTCGTTCTCTGCCTGTCTGTCCCATGTAATTACCCAAATTTGGCGTCACTTGCCGTTAAAGGTTTTGGATTAGACAAAATGGACTGCAACGGTATATTGGACTTACATTTTATTTATGGACTGCCCCACCAAACAAGGCAATCTACGAGATGGGAAGGGACAATTCTAACTTTACAATTCATTGCTTAGTTAAAGAACTGCGATCTTCATGTACAATTTCGACTGCTTGAAATAATGTATTTTCACCCAGGAGTTCACTTTCCTCCTCCAGCTGTCGCTCAAAGGGATAACCGAAGGGCAACTCATCCCAGCTGCTGACTCCGTTGCTAAAGTCACAGATCAGTTCTTGCTCCTGTCTAGCCTTGAAGTTATAAGGCGTGGCAATCACAAATAGACGCATTTCAAGTGGCTGCTTTACGCCACCTTGGGGCAGCAACAAACGGCGAGGAAAGCCACAACTCGGTATTGTAATATTCAGCGGGAAATCAAACTCATCTCTCTCAGCCAAACGCACATAGTGATAAAGTTCAGTGAAGCTGAGATGATCGCCAACAGTGCCGGCAAAGTCAAGCGATTCCCTGGTAATCGTATTGTTGCCCGCATGCAGCACAGTCAAAAAGGCGTCCAGCTGATAGAAAGGTTCTTCGTGCAAATCTCCTCCAGCTGTGGTCAGAAATGTACGCAATATTATCGACTGCGTCTTGTTGCTCTCCAGCTGAAAGTTGATTGTGAATGGCTGATGTTGCAAGCGCTGGCGACGCACTTGCAACGTTTGTGGCCACACAAATTGATTGTCTACGTAAAAGTGTCGCGCATGCAGCAGATTGCTAATGTCAAAGTCAACAGACTCTTCGTGGGTAATCAGCGGACTCACTTGGACTTGCAGCAGTCGCATTTCAGTGGGTTTAATTTGCTGACTATAATCCGGTTGAAAGGCAGCGCGATAAGCTCTATAAAGACGCAATATGCTGCGATCGGCAAATATATAAAATTTGTGATCTCCCAGCATTGTGTGCAGATCTAAGAGTTGTTGCGGCTCCTTGGGCAACTTGATATGCAATTGCAGTTGATTCAGATCATAAGGAAAGAGTTCAGTCAAACCGATTTGCCAATTTTGACCGTGACTTAGTTCAATTGTGCTGCCATTTGATAGTTGATAAGATCCTGTTGCCAGTGCTTCCTCAACTTTAAACTCCCATTTCTTCAGCTGCTCCGCAATGTCTTCACTTTCATCTCCATAACGTTGATATAGCCAAGTGCGAGTTGTAAAAGTCTTTAACTTTTCACTCTCAAGCATTCTTCTGTAATCCTTTCCCTGCCCATAGCGTTCCAGTTTGTAGCGTGCCACAAGTTGACTCAGCTGCCAATACCACCAATCTCGTAGACGTTCAGTTTCCTGCGGTTCCTCCAGCAACGTTGTAGCCATGTTGATGGAATACCAATAGGCCCGCCAGCCAGGATCCTCAGTTAACAGCGCGAGTCCTTTGGCTTCCTCGTTCGGCTTCAAGCTGAGTATTTGCACCTCGGACATGGCTTCTGTCCATTTGCTCGTATTGCGCAGCTCACCAGCCAAGTTTAGTGGCAACAACTGCTTTGATTTCTGCAACTTTGATTCAGTTTCATTCTCCCACACTTGATTACCATAGTTGAAACTAATCGCTGTATGCACTAGCTGCTCATCGTAATAAGGAGCAGGGAGCAGCTCATAGATTTTAGGCACAATCAACGCACGGTAATCGTCTCTCTTCATCAGTGTCTGCATCAGCGCATAGAGAAAGAGTCCAGGATTGACAAAGATTCGAGCCCAGCATATGTTCTGTCTCAGCGTGCTCCATTCCCGTGTATTGTAGAAGAAGTGAAACAGTCCCAAGGTCTGCTGATAATGCTCCGGCTGTTGGGGATTGTAGTAAACATCGCGAGGCAGCAAGCGTCCAGTGCTCAGCAGCTGATAAAACTGCACCATGTGATCATTGTAATGCTGTGAAGAGAAACAAATCTTTCAGTTGATTGTTTTTGATCTATTATAAATTTGCTTACCACATATTGTGACTTGTCGGTGACGATTTGTTGTCCCAATCCCAGCCACTGTTCGTGCAGCAAAGGCTCATGGAGATGATGCAATATTTCCAGCAGAAAGCGCTGCTTGTTCAAATAGTAATGATTAACTAAGATAGAAAATAATTACTTAAGATATTATCATTCACAATTTAGAGCATTTTTACCTATATTTCCCGGGAATAATGACACATTTTGATGAAGCTGCAGCAAAAAGCTGATAAGTAACAGAAGGAAACCAAAACGCATGGCACTTGTTAATCTTTCACAGCTTCAGAACAAACTGAGCTGTTGAATTGCTGAGCAAATATTTTCGGGCTGTGTTGCAAATACAGCGTCATAATCTGAATGAACTATTGAACTTGATTTGGAGCGCTTGGGGGCCTCAATTTTGGGCTCGTCACTTGCGTTCAAGGCCAATTCAGTTTGTTGTACTATGCTTCTTAATTTGAAATATAGGTGACTAACAATTTATATACAGATCTAATAGGTGAACCTATATTAAAAGTAGTATTTATTTATTTTGCTTACACAAGGAATAATTCAAATTTCCCTTTATATTAAAACCAATTTTCTTCTATGATAATGAAAAGAAATTAATATAATTGGGTAACATATATCGTTACACAAAAATTGAAATTTAGTTGAAATATATTCTGAGCTCTTGAAAGTCGAATTCAATAGGTCAAACTATTTAAGATGTCAGTAATAATGACAATAAAACCTATAATACTAACTCTTCCATTTGATAATAAGAATAATATAAAACAAATTAACGATGAAAATTTCGCTGAAATGCAACCAAATTTTTAAATACAATCAGAGCTTTAAATACAGTCTAATTGTCTCTTTTCAAGCTGATCGCTATTTATTTGTTAGAGCATCTAAGCTAGTTTTCTTATCGCCTTGACAGCTGATAACAAAGCTTCACAGAGTTTATGATTAAACAAAATTTAAGTAGCTCGTATAGTTTAAATAATGATATGAATAAAATAAATTATTATTAATTGCCCATTATAATTCGTAAAACTTCTATGTCAATATAAGGTTAAGTGGGTGAGATTATTATTAAAAGTAGTTGTGATTCATCTGAATAATCAGTTCGACTTAAAGTATATGTGAAATTTGTCAAATAAGTATTTAACAATAAATTCATTGACTACAAATCATGATTCACTTTGCTTATCAGCTCTACACTAAAGAATACGTTTCACAGATTTGTCCAATAAAATACAATTCGATTGAAAATCAGCAAAAACTGATAACCTCGAATAATAATTAGATGCTTAATTCAGTAGTATCAGGTTTTATATAGCAGAATATAGAAATAATTAGAACGCAATACGTAGAGAGAAGGTTGTGCTTCGATAGTGGAAGGGCAGTGCAATGATTAATGGGCTGCACTCGCTGAAGGGGACTGATAATGACTTTTTAAATACACTTCTAATGCGCTAAAAGGGGGCAATCAAACGATGACAAAAGGAAGGCGCGACAAGGTGAGAAAAAGTCGTTGATCGAGCTGAGGGAAGGAGAAGGGGAAGGGGAGATTTGTCTGTGTCGAGACAAAAACAGCCTATTGAATAGTAATTTGCATTTTATAAGCTTCTGGGCAAAAAGAAAAGATAAAAGTGCGCTCAATGATGACATTAGAGTATCCAGAACCCAAACACGCCTCGAGGGCCCTTTTGGGAAGAGAGAAAAAACCGATTTATGTGTTTTTGATGATTGCAAAACTATGGAGATGAGATGAGTTAATGCTATGCAAAGTACTTGTGATCGAGGCACAGACAAGGCAACGCACTTCCAATCGCAAAAACCAAATGCAAAATCATTTTCCTGACCCTTTGCACGTGCTTTCTTTCTGTATTGTTGCTATGCAATCATTATGCGATCAGCGGCGTTTGTCTCTTGTCATCTTTCTCTCTACTTTATATTCATGTTGTTGCAAACGGGGTAAACGAGGCCCTTGGCAATGATTAGACAACATTTGGGCTCTAAGTTTGTCACGTTTTGAGGCAACTCTTTAATCAATTGTCTTGCGCCTTTTTTTGTCATCAGCCGCCGCTTGCCGAATTTCATTGGAGTTTTTCCTTTGTGTGCCTTTGAAAAGTCGCTTCTCTGTTCTCTGTTCCATGTCATTAAGTTTTCCCCATAAAAAAACGCTTGTCATACGACGCGTCTGGAAATTGCCACCTAGCAGCAGGCCAACAAAGAATCATCCGATTCGAATATATATTCATTGGTAAGTGAGCGTTTATTGTGCCTACGAATACGAATATAATCCGTTTCGCCTGGTTGCCGCTTTTTCGCATTTTCGTTACAAAAGCAACAGGCGCATTTCCTTTCTGTTCCCCCCTTCGCATTGCCCATTGCCCATACTTGGCCAAGTGACTGTAATTAACATTTTTATGCATTATAATTTGCCCCTTTTTTCCGCTATCCATTCGAGTTCGTCAACTGTGAGCTGGCGCTTAATGTGCGCACATTTGCAAGCCAACAAACAAGACGATCCACGGAAAGTGAGTGGAGGAGGGAAGGAAGGGGAAAGGGAAGCAGAAGCAGCAGGTGGAGAACTGCAACTCAGTAGTTAACAACGACAACAGCAAAATGAAATAATACAAATAAAAATCATAATAAAAATGCTTCACCTTTTGTTTCCACTTTGCATGACTAACAGCAATGTGAAGCGGCCAATTGACAATTTTGTGCTACAAATCTCTTAATTATGTTAATGGCTCTGAAATTTCTACAACACTTATTGACTTACTGAACTTGTTTGATTAATTAGGAATCGACTGCAGATATTCTCATTAATTTTTATAGCACTGATACAAACACATTTTGTTGAAAGCAAAAATACATCAGCAACGAATGAGAACATTAGCTTAATGAAATAATTGTTATATGTTTACTACTTTAATTAATAATAAATAATAAAATATACCGAAAGCTATGTGTGGTATTAAATATTAAGATATAAATATGAAATAGTATATCTATTTCGTTCAAAATATACCATTTATTGGCATCACTTAAGTAGTGTCACCGAAAGGCATTAGCTTAAAATCATATTATTGATTTATTATTTTATTTATAAATTAATTGGTTAATGAATTCTTATATTTCTTTCTTTGTTCGTTGATTATGTATTTTTTTTTAATATAATCAGTTAATTTGAAATGTATTGATAAAAAATTCAGTGTAGAACTTTATAGAAATAAATTATTCTAAGTAAACTATTTGAAGATAATTTTTATCATTTAGTTTCATACTAAAATTTACATTTCCATAAAGATTACCCTTTTTATCTATCGGTATTTAAATTAATTCAAATTTAATTTAATTCAAACGTATAAGAATATATTTTCATTCAGTATAATATTATTTATTTCTTACTCGTTGTTAATTTTGTTTTCAAGATTATAACACTTTTTAGTACAAAATAATTATGTAATTTTTGTATCATAATTAGTAGGCGCATAAACATTTAAAATATATATTAATACAAATTCTTAATTGGTTTCACATTTCTCATAATAATAAAATCTTCTATAATAATTGTGAATGGAAAGCTAGTTATCTCTTTCTATATTTGTAATACTTATTTGGTCTTTGTTTCGTTATCTATTTTAATGTTAATTTCTTAGAATATTCAGAATCTCTCTAATACCTGCACGCAAATTATCTCGTGACTCTCAGGTTGAATTTATGTATCTTGATGGAGAAAACTAGTTAGCAAATTTAGCAACAATTAAGTGTTGCCGTCGTCACAAACTAGCGAGTGTGTCAACACTCACTTACAGATCTTCGGTGCATAACTCAGAGGTGTTGCATTCGTGAAATGTCTAAGGTCTGACGCATAGGCACCAAATGGAGTGTGGGGCAGGCAGCTCTGAGCTCTGAGCTCTCCATTCTCTCAGCTACCTCGCATACCACAATATCTACCAACTGACAAGAGCCAAGACCCGACAGCCGATGGCGCAATGTAACCAAATGAATCATCAATGTGCGAGTTGTGTTTTTTTTTTCTCATTTTTTTTTTACATTTTTGTTTAACCCCGAATCGCCACCCAGGTTGTTGAGTTGAATTGGTAGTAGCACTACGGGCGTTTAATAAGGTATGCGACAGAAAGGAAATTGGGTCAAGTGAGATAAATGTACATATACGAATACGAATATATGTATATATAGTATATGTTTAATAACTGAAAACCGAAGTGAAGGAATGAATATGTATGAAAAGCGAGAACAAAGAAACAAAATGAAAATTTGTCGAAACTTAATACGAGGAGGGAAGCGAAAGAAAAGAAGTTTTGAGTTTGATCGAACAATGGATGGGCTTTCATGCGAACTGTCAACTTGTCACGACAATTAAGCAAACCCGATGACTATCTTTGCCATATCTATCTATCCGCCCACGCGCCGTCTGACCCTCTGATTAAACAAATTACTGTTCATGTGTGAGTGTGTGAGTGAAGAATTATTGAAATATGATATTGGTAGTGGTAAAGGTAAAGTCATTCCGGCTTTTTGGACAGGTAGCCCGACCCAATTCGCGTTGCACTTGCATGTCACTTTTTTGTGTTGTTTCCCTTCCCTCCCATCAATTTGTTTTTGTGTTGCAAGCACGCTGTCACCTTATAAAGAATCAAAAGAATGAAGAATAAAAAAAAGCTTCTCTTCCCTCTACCGAGTTCTTTACGTTCTGTTTACCAATATTTGTGTGTTTACCATTTAGATTATTATGCTGTACGTATGCCACAATTCTCCTTTTGCTTTTGTGTGTGCTTGTGTTTGTTTCTGGTTCTGTTTCTGTTTCTGTTGCTGTTTCTTTTCTTGTTTGATTGCCCTTATTGGGGGGCTTGACTCGCTGTCAAGTACATAATTTCCAATTCGAGTTATGATTATTATTCTTACTCGTATGTTGGGAAAGTCAAATAACGGTCACTAAAACCTATGCTCAACGCACACACACATCGACACACTCTGAAATTGTCGTGCATAATTTCCATTTGATGAGTTTTCAATTCAGCTTTTCTATGGCGATGGGTTTATTGATCTTTCTCGTTATAGGTGTTGGGAAAATTGATATTGCACCACAAATGCTTAACGAAATATTCAACATAAATTTACCACAATTATATTTGCTACCTTCGAGCATGGGAAAGAAATCTTCAGTGCTGAAATATAAACAACTCGATAATTGCCTTAACAGTTCGATTTATTTTCTTAAGAGTGCGGACGATTGACAATTCAAATTTCAATTACGAAAAGTAACACAATTCTTGAATAATTCTATTTGTTATTGGTTGACAAGTGATCTTTGCCGACAATCTAAAGGGGGAGGATTTTTATTAAATTAGGGATTTCCCTAAAGCTTAATAACAAACGATTTTTCTGTAGGTTCTCTCGATGCATTCATCGTACTTATATGATCTAAACTAATACAACATTAATTTACCAAAGTATACTGAAAGCTATATTTAGTATACTGATATAGTACTACATTAAAAATATATCCTCGAGTAGAAAATGTAGAAATTACCAATCAAAGATACTAAGACCAGTTGTAAGTAGACATTCTTTGCCCGTATTTCTGAAATAAATTTTACAATTTTTATCTGATTGTAACCAAATTTGCAGGAATTATAAAAAGGAACCTTAAAATTATATTATCATGCTATAAAATACTATAAACAACTAATATTAGCATAGTTTATATTAGTTGTTTTCAGTATTATTCTATAACGCTGCAAAATATTCTAGCTTAAGATGAGAAATTAAGTATTAAGTTAAAATATAAAAAAACCAATAAAAATACCTCAACTTAAATTAAAAATGTATGATAATAATAAATTATATACTTTAAAAATAAAGAATATAAAAAATGAGTGCAAAATTTGTATACTTCTAGTAATCTGCCACCTTATGGAATGAACTTGTTTCATAATGCCTTAATGATCAGTGATCAGTCAGTCAGTCAGTCAGTCATGCCATCAGTAAGGGATTTTTCGTTATGACAGAAACCGTTTTGTGTTGATTCTCCACGTTACACAAATTGCGCGCTAAAAGCGTCAAATCATCGCGAGGATTAAGTTCCTTTCCTTATAAGGCAGCCCACTTTTGTACTTTTGTACTGAGCGATAAGATTTATTAGCTGCGACCGAGAAAAAGTTCTCAGCAAAACTGGAAAGCATTTCACATTTTACATTTACCTTTAATGCCTGGCTGGAGTTTTGTGTTGTGTCATTTCAGCTTTTGTTTTGTTTGGTTGACAAATTTCATTGCTTGCGTTTTGTCGATTCGAAAGTGCCAGATCATGATTACCTCGAGACTTGTCTGGACTTATGAGGCGTTGATAAATGATACAAGTTGTGGCATTTAACTGTGTTTAACTGTGTTTTGCCCCTGACCAGCTGCAATTTGTGTATAATAAATGCAATTATTATGCCCAGCTGATTAGAAGTCCACACACACAGAACGGAAGAGACAACAAAAAAAAGTACTTTTAATGCATGTTAATGAAGTAGCAAAAGTGCTGGTGCGGAGCATGGGGGGTCGCCTCCCCCTCCCGCTTCCAATTCTAGCATTAGACATGAGATGCCGTTAGTTGGACTGACATCAGCCAAGAATAAAACCGAACGCGTGCCACAACAAAATGCAAGTCTCCCCGATGTCTGGCAGCGTTTGCAAGCCAAAAATAAACGAAAAAAATGCCAATTTTGCGCAGTTCCAGTCTCTAAAGTATCTACCAGATCCCCCTATTTTTTTGCCAAGTTGAGTTTAAAATTCCTTTGCGCACCCATTTCGCTGAGTGTGTGTATAAATAAAACTGCCGCTTCACTGTCAAAGTTGACAATTTATTTTTAATCAAACAATGTGGCAGGCAGCGTTCCGCTCACTCGCCTTTTTATACCCGCCACCCATAAAGTAGAAGGGTATTATAACTTTGTGCCTTCAGAAAATGTATGTAACAGGCAGAAGAAGGCTTACCCAGTATGTTATACACGAATAAAAGAAATAGTTTTGTATGAGGAAAAAAGCCTATTCACTACGGGTCTAAGTTGCTTTGGCTCACAATCTAGTATATATGGTATATTTTGAATGTAGTACTATATTAATATACCAAATATATCCATTTTTCATATGTTGGTATATTTGGTAGTATAGTATATTGTGAATGTATTAAAATAGTCGTTGGTATATTATTTAGTATTTTGGAATATTATGGTATATTTTGAATATAGTACTCTATCAATATACCAAATATAGCCGTTTATACATTTTCTCATATTTTGGTATATTTTGCATTATAGTATATTGTGTACTGTATCAATATACCTAAAATAGTCGTTGGTATATTTATTAGTATTTTGGAATATTCTGTATTCCATGGTATATTTTGAATATAGTACTCTATCAATATACCAAATTTAGCCTTTTATACAGTTTCCCATATTTTGGTATATTTTGTATTGTATATTGTATATTTTGAAAGTAGTTTTATATAATTTTTCATAAATAGTCAGTATATTTTTAGTATTTTTGCAGTATATTAGTTTGTATCGCACTATATTGTTTGTATTCATAATGGGTATCGGATATCTCCCAGTTGAGCACACTCCACTGTAGCTTGCTCATTTGTTATTTCTTGCTGCTTATCGCGTCAAATGTATCTCACAGATACAATCGCTGCGCTGCGCTGCGTTGCACTTGAACTTGTATCTAAAATGCAAATTTCACAATAGAGGGAACAGCTTTCAGTTGCACTTTGTCAATAGAGTTTCGTTTCATTAATTAATAAGAAATATAACCCGGAAAAACAATTTGTACAAACTCTAATTATAGAGTGTTTGCGAGAGAGACCAAAAGATACTCGGCTACAACTGCATTTATCACTCGAAGAAATATGATGGAGCACAATCGAAAATCTCTATCTGTTGCAGCTTCCTTTGCCACAAAAAAAAAGCGCCTGCAGTTATTAGAATTGTATGGAAAGAAACAACAAAACAACAAAAAAAGTAATAGAACGCCTATTGCAGCTTCCGTTGCAACTACGTTTGTGGCCGTGTGGCAGTTGCAACTCTCGTTGATTTCCCCCTCGGGGGCAATTATCTGCCTGCAGCCTGCAACCAAAGACGCTGCACGCTTTGCCATTTATAATTGCAGCCCCGAAACCGAAAACTGCAGCCAACCTGCTACTGGTTTGCTTTGCTTTGCTTTGCCCTATCCCCCCTCAAAAGAGTGGAGAGGGGAGAAAAGGGGGGCAACAGTTGCTGGTAGATTTATCATTTCAGCTGCAACGAGGTAAATATAATAATTTTGCGTGTTGTTGTTTCAACTGTTGCAAACTCACAGATACTTTTTATGCTTTCATGCTAATTTATCTTTGTGTGTATGTGTGTGTGTGTGTGTGTAGGTAGAGACAACATTACACTCAGCCTCGTTGAGATTTGTGGCATGCAACACGCGCCACAAATTAGAAGAAATAAGTGCCGTGGAAAGAGGAGAGTTGTGTGGAGTTATAGATAAAGCTGCAGCGGCTGCTACGTATTAATTGGAATTACTGTAATTGCTGACAAAACTGGCCGAGGTGTGAGTCGAGTCCAGCTTCCAACATCCAGCTGGGCGGCATGCCCCACAGCTCATATCTTATCATCGCTTCGTATTTCTCTCTCCCGCTCCCATTGAAAGCGAAACTTGAAGCTGCATGCTCCAATAAGCTGCTGACCTCAAAGGTTGCAACAACAAGGCGGGATCAAAGCATAAACAACCGCGCGTTGAATTGGACCAGGAAGATGGCTCCAAGCTTGTTCGTTTTGCTTGGCTCGCTCTCTGGGTCAAAAGTGGCAACAAGCAGCTATCAGTTGACACGCCAAATGCGCCTTAGAATTCGCTCTAAATGCAACACAAAAAGAAAAGTTAAACTTCACAAAAAATCAATGTGTTCACTTCTCTTTTATATTTTTTCTGTAAGCGCAAGCATATAATTTGGTTGACGCGCAGCATAAATGATAAATGCAATCATTATAAGAGAAACAACAGCCAGAAAGAAGAAGTTGGCCAAAAAGCGAACGAAACACGAACGCATGATTAAAACTTTTGCCAGCGCACTTCGCAGTTTGCTGTTTGCTGTTTTTTTTAAAGGCGTTGATGCAGCGCCAAAGTCAAGATCGAGAACTAGCTGGTCACTGGTCACTTCTGCACCACTCTTTTCCCTACTCCACACTCTCTCCCTTTCTCTCTCCTCCAATCCGCCTGGTCATGCGTGTGCCCGAGTCTCGCCCCTGACACGCCTCAACCTCGGAATCGGCCTCAACCTGGGATCGTGATACTACGAGCCACGTCTGTTGGTTTCACAAATGTTTTATGGCTGGCCGAGCATAATTTGTTAGCCAGCTTCGAGTGGATGCTTCACTCCTCTTCTCTCCACTCCACTCCACTTCATCCTGCCATCTGCGGAGGATGTGCTCGCCTGTCCGCCTCCTCTCAGTGTGGTTTTCGTTTCGTACTTTTTCGACTTCTTTTATTTTTTGGGCTGCTGTTGCACAGAAGCTGCTCGCTGGCTTCGATTGCGTATAATTTCTGTGGAGAGCGCGAAGACTGCAGACTGCAGACTGAAGACTGAAGGCAACCCATACAGTGTGTGGACTATAGACTGTGGGCTCTGCTTCTTCTCCTCATCATTGGCTGCGGGGCATAATTTTTGATGAGCTTTTGTCTGCTTCTTTGGAACAAAAGATACTGTCGCTGACTGCGCTACACGAATAACTAAAGGGTTGCTTAGCTTATGAGGGAGAGAAAGTGAAAAGAATATTTTGTTAATTTACAGAAAGAAGTCTAAGGATAGTACTCGTTGAACAACAAATGAAGTCACCTTTTATAGTCATACTAAATTTATGCAAGGATTAATGAGTATTCTATAGTAGTTAAGTATAATATTTATTTATTATTTATTATATGTATTAACTATTGTGAGAAATACTAAATTTCATTGTACAGAATAGAGAGTGCTTTCTGCTGGGGTTTTTGAATCCGAATTTAGTTTCTATAATTATATTGAAAATAATTTTTTTTAGTTGGTAAAATAAAATAAAATATCAATTCAGTTTTTATACACATCATATATTTACTATAAATTGCATTTTAGAAAAGTTTTTCTTAGTTTTAATTCCCGATAACAGTGTCCTTCTTATGTCTTTAATGTTCAACTAAAGTAAATCATAAAATACTATTAAATCGTATTATATAAATTGTAAATTAGTATCATGTTTACTTAATTTTATTTCAAATAATTTTCTTAACAAAAAAGTAAAAAATAAATAATTTTTTTTATATGTTTTCAGCACAGATTTAAGCTGAACTGAAATAGAATTTCGAATCAAATAAATGTAATCATAACTTTAATAGTTTTAAACAAATTTATTTGGTTTAGAATTAAATTCATTGAAATTTAAATTCTTTAATTTTGAATTTGGAATTTAAGAACAAGAAATTTGAGTGTCAATTGCAGCTCATTGCTCATGTCTTAAGAGCGCTGACTAACTTAGAGTGCATCATCAAAATATATGCTACACATTTTCACTTTATGAAGTTCTCCTCGCTGATAGCTCCTCCAGCGATCCTGCTGCTCAGCTCTGCTTTGCTTTGGTCAGCTTCGGCGATTTGCGCGCCGCAGGTCTCAAGTCGAGCTCAGCATGCATATTTTATTGGCGAAAGGCTCGAGGGCAAGCCGGGACTCAAGTGGGACTGCGACTGGATCTTCGACTGAAACAGGGACAGGGACTGAGAATGGGTTTTGGGACAGGGACTGAGACTGAGACTGTGGGCAGTCTGTCAGGGCAGTCAGCAGGGTCGTTGCTGATGAACGCCACAGTCGACGACGTGTTTCGTGTCTGGCATCTTAAAGATACTTTTTTTGTTGTGTGTGTGTGTGTGTGTGTGCGTTTTTTGTAGTCTTTTTCGCGTTTGCTGCGCTGTATTTTATGCTCATTTAATCTCGCTGCGCGTTTTTTAACACATTTACGGCAGAGGGCAGCGAGCTGAGCTGAACTGAACTGTGCTGAGCAACAAGAGCAACAACAGCAACTACAACCACATCATCGATTATGTTGATCTTTTTCTGTCTGTTGTGGTTCGTTTCTCTCTCTCTCTCTCTCTTTCTCTTTCGATTTTTTAACTGCGCACTTTTCGAAGACAGCAACCAGGGACAGACAATGGCCAAGTCGATGCGGCGACTTGCTACCTGTCTTACACAAAATAAACGCACGTCCCGTTCCCCTGTCCCCTTGTCCCCCTGCCCCTCTCACACTCTTTCTCTCCTATAGCAATCGCAGTTCCCAATCCCAGTTCCAATCCCTATCGTCTTCGTTCTTGGCAGTTGCCCAGTTTCGTTTGCCAGCTCTTCAGTATTGTCAGTTTGTTTTTTCCATTTTAATGTTTTCTTTTCTTGCTGTCTTTGTAACATAGTTTTTTTTTCTCTTCACTGCTTCGCTTCATTCGATTGTCTGTCTGTCCTATCAGTCCGCTCTTCTATCTGTCTGTCCGTCCGTCCGCCTGTCTGTCTGTCCGCCCAACCATCTGTTTGGCCTCTTTGTGTGTTGCGTGTTTTATCAGGGAGTCCAGTTTGGAAACCCTTTAGGCGCTCATTGCCAGCTCAGTTCTGTTGACGAAGCCAGCAAAAAAAACCAAAACAAAAGCAACAAGTAAGAAAGCAACAGTTTAGTCTTGACTGTTAAAGACCCTTTTCCATTTATGTGACTAATTGATAATAAGAAATTGATAAAAAAGAATATATTCTTTGGCATTGTTTCTAAATTATAACTGACTTTTTACAAGAAGATTTCAATTGGCAATAAATTCTAATTATCATAACTATTTAAAATCTTAAAAACAAAATATGTAAATCTTATACTAAAGCTTTATATGAAAATCAAAGTATTCTATATTTAAAATAGTGCTTTTAACATTTTCAACAAACAAATTGTGTAATCCGATCATTGTTAAATTTGTAGAATCAATAGAATAGTCTTTATTATTTATTTTAAGTTGGTTGTTTCTACTTTGAAGATAAGAGAAGATACTCAAATTCGAAAATAAGCGATATTGTAATACTTAATTGATTATTTTTCGTTGTGAAATTGGGAGAATCAATAAAAAAGTCTAAATATAATATAATAATAATAAAATTAAGAGTAATTGACAGAAATATAATTGCAAACTCGTGATTTTGACAATCTTAATAGACCCTTTTTCATTTTTTTTCAAAGTAAAGGGTCTGTAAACAAAAGTAAATAGCAACCTGAGGAAATATGAGATTTCTTATTGTAAATCATGACATTTTGCTGTTACCTTTGCACTGCAGCTACTGTTTCGCCCCATTTTTGTGAGGAAGTATGTTTTTGGCGGATTTACCATTCAAGGGAGTCGCCTCCAAATGGTGACCACTTTGGGGGCAAGCACTTGCACTTGAGGCCAAGCTCAAAAGTAGCTGCAAGTAGATGCAAGCGCACAAAGGGCAACTACTTTGATGGAAATAAAAGGAGGGACAGGCCAAAACACAAATTAGTTCCCATTTAGGGAGGGGAAGAGGCAGAAAGAGAGGGGCGTGGCAGCGCAGAGTTACGTGGGGCAACCTGCCAAAGTGAAAAGATGCAGTGCAAAATGTAAATAAAATTGCCACATTTATTTTCAAAAACACACAAATGGGCTCCCTCTCTCTTTCTCCTTTCTCGTTGTCTCTTTCGTTCGCACGCTTTGACACCTAAAGTGTGCGCCCATACGCCTCCACATGCCTCGCTCCTCCTCCCCCTCCTCACCCCTTGATGCGCTCTCTCTCTCTCACGGCTGGCAAAACACTTTGGGCGCCCCCTTCGTTTATTTTAATTTTTTGTTTCGCCTGCGCTTTCGTTTTTATGTATCAGGCGAGGCGAGGAGTTTGCTGCTGCCCCTGGGCAACATTTGCCACCAGCAGCAGCAGCAGCGGCAGTTGGCAACCCTCTCGCCAGAGTTCTCTCTCGCTCTTACTCGCTCTCTCTATCTCTCTCGCTGCTGCTCAATAGGTCTTGCACTTGATAGGTCAGTGACCCAGTTGATGTCGATGTGGCTCTTGCTCTGATGTGCTGTGATGTGATGTGTTATGCGGTGCAGTGTTGCTGTTGCTGTTGTGCATTGCTGTGGTGTTGTGGCAGGGCAGTTTTTGCCGAGGGTTGACTGAAGCTTTAATTGAATGCTTCCTTTGGGCTATATGGGCTCGAAATCAAAATCAAAGTCACTGAAAGGTGTGGCAACCCCAAAGCCAAAGCCAAAGCCAATGCCTCAAAAGCGGCCTCAAAGCCCACAACAATTGTCAACGGTCCAACAGACAGCTGTGTGCAGACTGCGGTTGTTCTAGCTCCTGCTCCTACTGCTTCCCCCCGTTTACTTTACTTTACTGCGCATCGAGTTGCATAAACCTCGAGTCGCTGCAACATCATCATCGTCATCCCAATCAACTTCATTATGCTCTTGGCTGCACCTCTCCCTCTCTCGCACAGTGTGTTGTTTATTTCTGACTTCTTTTGCGCTTTCCACAAAGTCAACGTTCTTGGCGTTTTCGCAGCTGCTGCTGCCACCGAGCACCGAGTTGCCTCCCGACTTGCCTGCCACTGAGGCAAAAGATTGCGGCACATGTGACGATGTGGTCGCGTGCTGCCTTCAGCTTCGAGCTCTAACTCTCTGACTGCTTGACTTGCTGCCAGCTTGCTACCCATGCCCCATGCCACATGCCCCACTCCTTGCCCTTCGCCCTTGGCCCCTTCAGGTTGCCTTGGGGGCCTCACAGATGGGCCCCTGGTCGCAGTGCCATCCAAGTTCGAGTGTAGGCAACCGTTTTGCCATTTGCTTCATTTGAGTTTAGTTGCTGCAATTGGCTTGGGGAAAGGGGCAGATGTTGCCACTGCCTCCCCTCCTCCCTTCCCATCCCCTTGCTGTTATTATGCTGCTTTCAGAGCTCTTATCAAGAGCAGGTCATCAGGATGCGGGGGAAAATTGGTTGCTGGCAGGCCGTCGAAAGTGTAACTTTTTCTATCTTCTATCGCAAAAATTATATTTGATTTTATCGTTTAAGCGTGCGCCTGGCAAACTTCCATCTAATGCTATCGATAAGTGTCGTAATGGAGAAAATTTGAGTAACGATGCAAAACAGATAACACAAACTGCAGTTCCGCATAATTGTTTATTTTTAGTCTGAGTAAAGAGTAGTAAAGATAAAGATATTCTTTATTTTCTTTACTGCAGATAACGTTGTAACGTAATAATACAGAGCGTTTACAATTGAAAGGAAAATTAAGATGAACATAAGCTTGAAACGTTATCAACAAGTTACTTTCTTCTAAAGTAAACAATGTCAGGGTCTAAACAGTCATTTAAATCCAAAAAAATATTATTGGCAAATTGTTCTTAAATCTGGAGAAAAATTAATGTTTCATAACTTGATCAATAATCATTATTTTAAAGCCAAACAATGAATATCATTAAGCCGCTGTGGCTATTTTCTAGTATTAACCTTTTACAACATTTATGCTTATTACAAATTACAATGGTTTCATTTATATTGGTGTATGTGAAGGCTTAAAATATTTGTAATATTTTATCATGCCAAATTTAGGCATGTCAGAGAGTCCATCAAAGATCGCTATCAAAGCTGATCTGGGAATCAGTTTTGCGATATAGAAGTACTGTTGAAATCAGTCATCGATAACTTTTAGTATACAATACTATCACATCATGCAGCACGCATTAGAAGTGAAATCAGCTATCGATAAGTTTGTACATAAAATGCAATCACAGTTTATAGAGAACTATCGATACCATATTCAAATAATCATTATATTTCATACTATCGATAACAGCACATGTGCAAATAATCATTATAGTTCATACTATCGATAACATCACATGTGCAAATAATCATTATATTTCATACTATCGATAATATAACATGTGAAAATAATCGTTCAACTTCATACTATCGATAACAGCATACGATTGGTTTCTATGTAATGTCTTTCCACTGCTCCAATGCTGCTTAAATTGCTGAACTATTTTGAACTATTTTCTAATCATTATATTTCATACTATCGATAATAGCACATGTGAAAATAATCGTTCAATTTCATACTATCGATAACAGCCTACAATTTGTTTCTATGTAATGTCTTTCCACTGCTCCAATGCTGCTTAAATTGCTGAACTATTTTGAACTATTTTCTAACCCCAATTATGCAACGGACCCCTTTGCTAACTTCCCCACAAAATGCGTGATCTTCGCTCTCGTTCCTTCTCCATCCATCCCTCTCCTCCCTCATTCCCTCAAGCTGCTTAAGTGACAGACAGTGGAGCGCTTAATTCGATGGTCAGCTTAGCTTAGCTCACATCTTTGTCATGCTCAAACATGTCCATGCACCACACACCCCTCTCTGACCCCCCCTCTTCCTTTGCCCCACTCCTCCCCCTAAGCTCCACTGCATTCTGTTTGCATTTCGACTGCGCGCAAGCGCACAATTTACTGTTGTTTGGCCTAAGCAGCGACAACGCCTAATTGGTTGTTGTTGTTGTTCATGTTGTTGTTGCTGCTGCTACTTATAGTAAATATGAATTATTATTTATTTTTATTGAAGCGGGCGGCGGCGTTTTCTTCACATTTTGCGTGGCTGCCGCCGATGCAAAATTGTTATTTGTTTTCATTGTTGTGGTTGTTCGCATTGCTGTTGTTGTTGCTGCTGCTGCTGCTGCAGTTGCAAAATTGTGTAATAAATAATTTACGCTCGCGTTTGCAGCGTGCCACATAATCATATTCAATAAAAACAACAACAGGCCATTCGCAAATAACAACAGCAACAACAACAACACTCGAAACTTGGGTTGGGCCTTGGATACTTGGACACTTGGACACTTGGCATACGACATAACATACAAATACATGCACACATACTTGTATTCAGACTCTTGCTCTCTCTTTCTCTCTCTCTCGCTCGCTCGCACTCCCCCGCCACGCCTCTCTGGTTAACTCCCTTGATGTCGTTTACTCCGTTTACTGTTCGTTTAGCTCTTTGGGTCGCTGACCCAGAAATGTCAATGGGGAAGTCTTTTAATTTGTATACATCGCTTCTGATACCCTGCATGAAATTTCAAATGTTTGCAAAGTGAGTGTAATTGGTGTGAGCAAGGATTTGTAATGGTGGAATCCCACATAAATTAACAATACTTCCTAAATATTATATTCGTTTTAATCTAAATTTATAAAACAGTATATCATACAGAGCTGAAAGCCTTATACTTTACGCTTTTGCAATTTAAATTTAATATTCAAGTTCTATAAGTTAATAAAACAAAAACAAAATAATAAACAAAAATGAATTTTAGCTTTAATCCAATTTAAAAAGTTTGAATTTAAAGTCACAACATTTTTTAAAATTTATTAAACATAACAATATTTGCTTTCATTACAACTTTTTATATGGAACCATGAATTTTATTAGAATAGTATTTCAATAGCTATGATCTTAGTGTAGCAAATTGGATTACAATCAGTAAAAAAAAAACTTCACAGGGTAGTTAGCAGTCGATCACACACCAAAAGCAACGCACTGACTTATTTATTTAGGCATTATGTGTCTTATGTTTTCGAAGTGAGTCTTTAAAGTGATTTCAATTTATGTGCTTGGTATTATATTAAAGCATGAGTGTTCTTATCATCTTGAATTGTGCCATTTCAGCAGAGACCCAAATAAAACAACGAATTATGGAAATTAATTTTTTTTTTAAATATGGATTGTACAAATTAAGATAATTCAAAAAAGTTTGACAAGAGAATGCAAACTTTTTTTTAAGATTTTTTTTGTCCTCCCAATAAGAATCTAACATACATGTCTGTAATTTGCAGTCTACGAAAACTTTTATTCGTCACTGTAGCCTGATGATAAATATCTTTCAATCGGTGCCAAATAATCTCGCACCGTTCCCAACGTCTGGATGTATTATGTAAAAGAGTAAAATAAATAATGAATACGCGACAAACAAGCAAAAGAATAACAAAATATCTCAGCTAATATTGCGAATGTATGTATGTATGTGTGTATTTATGTACATTGTTCTCACATTACGCTTAATCAGTTCCATTGCAGAAAAAAGGAAAGAAACGAAAAGCAAAACAAAAGAAATCAACAGGCAGCTGCAACAGCAAACCGGCCCAAATCAATGCCCCTGCCCCACTGTGCCTCCCTCCCTCTCCCTCTCCCTTCGCCCTCCTCCCTTTAACCACTCCACCATCCCAGAATGCTGAAAGACTCGCAGTCAAGTAATTGGAATCCCTAATAAAAAAGCTTTGTGATAAAGAACAAAAAAAACGACAGAAGACGAATAAGAGCACAAAAAAAAAATTGCAAATCAAACTAAAGCAAAACGATGTGGAGCATAAATCAAAATAACCGAGCCTCCTTTTCTGTTATTCTTCAAGTGTGTGAGAGAGAGTGTATGTGTGTTAGCTTCCCTCTCCTCGCCTGGTCCGCTTTGCACCTCTTCGCTTGTTGCATGCGCAGTCATGTTCATGTTTTTTCTTTGAATTTCATCATCTTGGGCAATCCTTGCAACACGCCATGTCACTGCCTCGTTTTATCTTTATCACATTGTATGGCACTATCAGCACATCGTTTCCGTATCAAAAGCATTACGTGGTGAATTGATTTTAATTAGTTCATGATCGATAAAAGATCGATTGACCCTACTTATCGATAACTAGGCAAACAAAGAACATTCCATGTTTAAATATAGTTGTTTATAGTTGTATAGTATATCAACTTTTCTAACGTTATATGCAACTGAAACGCAATTTGCATAATTTTGCAATTCTCTTTTAGTCGGCTGTTTCGCGCGCGCAAAATATTCGAAGGAGGCGCATGCGAGAGAGAATGATGTAGCATAATTTGAGAGCCTGTTTGCACAGTTGCTGCGTGTGGATAACAGAGGGGGATAGAGAGGGGGCGTGTTACTGTGAAACAGGTTTGCATGCTGCAAGCACTTTGAATACGTTGTGAAATTGGTCAGAATCAAACGAAGTGCAGCGAATGCTAGTTAGAAGAGTATTGCCTAAAAAGTAGTCAAGAAAAAGTAGTAAACTAGTATAAGAAATAAAACTCCATCTACTACTATTTAACAACTACTCAAGTCCAGCTCAAGCAAGTTTCAACTTGGCTACTACTTACTACTTTACTTACTTGCAGAGTATCTCAGCGTTGCGTCAACTGGCATAAATACATCCTTACTATGTAACTAAGAGCGAGGCTTATGCTCTCACACTCACACTCTCTCTCGCTCTCACTCTTTTCTTAGCTCAGACTCAGACTTTATGCCTGCAATTGCATTTTTTGTTTTGCTTTAACGTTCGCTCTGCTCTGCTACGTCGCTGCCTGCTCTCGTTGTTGTTGCTTTTGTTACCTGCTCAACAAGATCTTTGTGCTGCCTCGCACTCGCACTCCCAGTCTCTCTCACACACACAAGCGCATGCAGCTCACACACACACGAGCACACTGTGTGCCGCCTACTCACTCACTCTCATGCTGAAAGAGCGCAATGAGAACAGGCTGAATTTATAGCTGCTTCTTCTTTGCCGTTTTATTTTTTTCTTGCATCCAATGTATATTTTTTTCTCTTTTGATTTTGCTTTATGGCAGCGTTGGCGTCGACGACGCTGCTGGGCTCCCCGCTGCGTCCCCCGCTCTCGTTCACTCACTCACTCACTCACTACCTGCCATGCTATGTGCATGTGCCTAGGCTGCATTCAGCCGCGCTGCTCTGCTGCGCTGCATCTGGCTCTCCCTCTGCTCCCATGCTCAATTATGCTCTCTTAATTTGAGTCTCGTTCTTTGTTGCTGTGTTTGTTGTCGTTGTCGTTGTCGGTGTTGTTGTTTAAACGCGTATCTTGCGGATACTCGGACTGTGTGTGACTCGCATTGCGCCGCACAGCGCAGACAGTTTAGCTCCGTTCGGTTCAGTTCAGTTCAGCCGCGAAGCGAGTAAGACGTGTTTTCTCCTCAACCCAAAAACAAAACAGAAAAATTTAATACAAACACCCAAACATAACAACACTGAAAACAAAGTTGGATAAGAAGAAAAATCCGAAGTTTGAAGTTTTACACACACACACACACGACACGTTTTAAGTGCTTCCAGTCTCTTCTGCCATTTTTTGTGTTTTTAAATAAATTGCGCGAGCTTTATGAGAAATGCGAACAAAGTCAAATCAAACTCAACTAACAATAAAAAACGAAAAGTGTACTAAACAAATATATCAATGAAATAAAGAATCTTTTTGAAAATACTTTGAAGAGTGTTTTGTGCTGAAAATGCTGCCATTCTTAATGTTCAAAATATTGCACAAGAAATACAAAATCAATTAACAAATCGACAAGTGCACGCCCAAAAAAACAACAACACATAAAACAGAGACAACAACAGAAAAGTTCTTTAGAGCCAGAGAATATAGTATATAAAGCAGGCAGAGCAGGACAAAAGTTGTGTTTCGATAACAAATTCGATAACCACAGACTGTGTGCAGTGCATAAACCGCAGGAGTTTTTGGTCCTCAACGAACGACAATAACAACAACACCAACGACACCAACAACAACAACAATAACAATGGCCGTGCCCTTTTATCTGCCCGAGGGCGGCAACGATGACATTGCCTCGAGTTCAGCGGGCACCTCGGGCATCTCCTCCTCCTCCTCCTCCTCCGCGTCGTCGTCGTCTACTTCATCATCGTCGGCATCCGGCTCGTCGGCAGCATCATCGTCATCCTCCTCCTCTTCGTCCTCCTCCTCCTCTTCCTCGTCGGGTGTTTCGTCGGATGGCGCCAGCAGCATCGCCTCACAGTCCCCAAACACAACGAGCTCGGCCACGCAGACGCCGATGCCATCGCCATTGACAATGCCCAACGACCAAGTGCTGACCGCCCTCTGTGAATGGTATCAACAGCATCTCCATCAACGCTACCAGTTCAATGGCAATGCCACGGGTAAGTTCTCCAAATGGGTCACTTTATTTCTTTCTTCTTTTTTTTGTTTTTTATTTTTGCTACTGCACTAATTAGCCAAGTTTGTTTGGGGCCACTTGACTGCATTTCCTTTTCGGCCGTTGGTTTCACTTTTCAAGGTTGTTGACTCATTCTCTCTCACTGCAATTTGTCGAGCTTCATTCGTTTTGCCTTTTGTCTTTCTCTCTCTCTCTCTCTTTCACAAAAAAAAGAATGTTTGTGCATGGTCAGCACTTTGTTGTCTTTGCTTATCAGGCCACAACAGCAGCAACAACAAATGGGGCATCGAATTACAGCCAAAGATCTCTTGACGTACATCGCATGACATTTTAGCCACTTCTGATAAATTGCCGACAACTTGTAAAACGGGGTAAAAAACAGGAATTAAATAAGGGAAGGGACTGCGTCTTGGGATAGAAAACTTGTTGAAATAAGGTCAACATCAAAATTAAAAGACAATTCCAATTTAAGGGACAATATCAATAGAGTAACTAAATAATTCAACATAAAATTCTTCATCAAATTTTTCGTGGAAAAGTTGTAAATATATATGATAAATTTCACAACGAAATGTGAGCGAGAACAGTATATTGAATATTTAGCAATTCTTTTAAAAATAACAAAACTGTTTGCAAAAACTTTAATTTACAAACTCTACAAAAGAAAGATCGATAAATTCAACATTCAAGAAATCCTTACAAAAGTATAAAACTAAATTAAATTTGAAGCAATTCTATTAATAACAATTAAAAGATCAGCTGTTTAAAAGAACCTAAATTAATAAAACAATAGATCGATAAATTAAATAAATTATCAAGTATTCCTAAAAACAAATATAGAAATCAGTTATATATTTATAATTGCTTCCAATAGTAATTGAGCAATGAACTGGAAAATATACATTCATAACAGATAATTAAACAAAATATATTTGAACTATTCATAAAAGAAAGTATTTAAGTAAATATAATGTTTTCCAATATTTACTTCTAGCTATGGAACAGTAGATATGAGTATTGAGTAGAGAGTATTGAGTAGATATGGGTTGTAGCTTATAGAGAACATTGAGATACATATATTTCGAAAATCAAAAGTGATCGATAATTTCAACAGATTTTCAAGTATTCAAAGTATTGGCTTAGATTTAATACTCTTCAATATGTTCAAAGGCATTTTAAGTAATTTAACAATCATAAGAAGATTTCTATCTTCATTTTAGAGATCATTAAATAATTCTAAAATCAAAACTGATCGATAATTTTAGTATATTTGCAATTGTTTAAAGTAGTAAAGTAAATAGAATATTCTCAAATATATTTGTATGTTTTTTGAGTAATTAAACAAATCAGCTGAAATATTATATTTCCGTTTTAGAAATCATTTAACAATTCCATAATCAAAACTGATTGACAATTTCAACATATTTGTAAATATTCATAAAACAAAACTACTCAAATAAATTTAATATTTATCTATAATTCCGATACTAATGGAATAATAAGATAAATATTATATATCTCAATTTGATTCCCAAAAGAAGAATTACTCTCACTATTCGGCAGCTGATTCAGCCATTTTTATGCGCTGGCCCAAATGAGACGCTGATTAGCTCAACATGTCCAGCGTTTCCATTAGCTCGATGTATCTTTGCATCTGTGTATCTTATTTGTTGTGGGTAGCTGCGACTGTGTCATGCGATTTATTTACTTGCAACCAGTCCAAAAGGTGGGCGTGTGCTTGGCCAAATGTTGACCAGCTGCTGCATGAAGCTTGTTGCTCGGTTAATTGGCACGCGCCGATTGCAGTCGAATGTCTTATTCGAATTGTGTATCTATTAGATATGTATCTTGTATCTTTTCGGGGCAACAGTCGTTGCGCACAAGCTACTAACCCAAATTATTAAACGCCATTTGACCTTAGGCAACGGCTGCTGCTGTTGTTGCTGCTGCGGGGGGTGCAAGGGCTCCAAACAAAGTGTTTTTCCATTTAACGGCTGTTTAAATAGCCATTTTCTGGGCCATTTTTTGTTTTTTGAACGTGGTCAATGCGGCTACATTATAACTGTTTTGTTGGTTTTTGCGGTCTCTTGACAGACTTTTTTTTTTGTTTTTTTGTAAAAATTGTTGCTGCCCCTTGTCATCGACGCTGCGGTTTCAAAGCTGAGACAAACAATTTTTCACGTTTTTGTTTTTCATAAAGTATTTTCAATTTTCTTACTTCTTTACAACTGTCAGCACGGCCAGCTGTGGCTTGACTTGTTATTATTTATAACTGCGATAAGCATAAGCAAAAGCACAAGCGAATGCTCAACACTCGAAGAGAATTCCCTACACAAATGAGTCATGTTTAATAAAGAAAAAAATAAATAAATAAATTCTGCTTTAGTAGTTGCAATTAGCGAAAAAATAATATTGTTTTGATAAAGTCAACTTATAAGAAATTTATACGATCGGTAGCTGCATTGGCGTAATTATTTCGTTTTGTTATGGATATATTGCGAGTTTTTTAAGAGAGAGTTTAGAGACTTTTAATTTCTTCGTTTTGTCAATATTTTTTGTACATTTTACCTTAACAGATTATAAGTTATCTTTTCTTTTAAAATAAATTGTCTTTATTTTATAGTAATAATATATCTACAGACGTGAACTTTAAAATATCAGTTTTATCGTAAATTATTTCGCCAAAAATGATTCCTTAAAAATCTACTTTTTATAATATTTTAATTTACTATTACAAAACGAAAATTAAAGTATTATATTAAGCAGCTCTTTAAAGAAATTTTTTCGGATGACTAAATTACATCTGAAAAATTAATTTTTCGAATAATTATTGCAAGAATCTTTAGTTTACTTATTGAAAAAAGGAAATGAAAGGAATGCCAATGGTATTTTAAATTTTCCAACGACACTTTATTATGTTTTTGTTTTTTATTAACAAGTGTATTGAAATTGTTATAGATTATAAAGAAAGTTTGTTTTTCATTACTTCTAAGGTATTGACTAGCCATAGATTAGACCTTAGTCTTAGAACTCCAAATTTAATTTATCTGTTTGCTCAGTTACAAAGTTGAAGATCTCTGTCTTTGCCTCCTTTACACTTTATATAAATCTCCACATCAATAACAGTTTTTCCTGCTTCCAACTCTCACTTGGTAACTTCTCGTTTATTTTCTTAGCTATTAAATATTATCCTCAGACAATTGCGCCCTTCGTTTCGTTTCCTGTGTGTGTGTGTGTGTGTGTGTGTTATCATAAGCTGTCGCTGGAGTGCATAATTTATGTAATAGTAACACATCCACAAAACCATCTCTAAACTAGTGAACAATGCTTTAAGCACTTGACGGGCACCAACTTAAACCCGAACCCTATTTTATAGGGTTGCCTTCTGCTGCCAAAGTCTATATGCATAGTAACCCCTAAGCTACCGTTATTCATTTTTTTTTTTTTCGTATTTTTCATACATTTTTTTTGCCGCAGCATCTTGAAATGGAAGGCAACAACCGAGGCAGCAGGCAACGCTTAGTCATCAACGCTGTTGATGCTGCCATCCCCCAAATACGAGCCTAAAAAGAAGTCAACCCCTAAACCCAACCCCCAGCATGGCTTTTGTGTGGAGCTTTAGGCGCGGGGGGAGGGGTTTGAGGGCACCTAAGTTGCTTAAGCGGCTCGGCAACCCGCCCTTAAAAAAAAAGGGAGCCCAACAAAAGGTGCAATGACAGTGTGTGGCACAAACACTTGCCTCTCACTCTCTTTCTATCTCTCTCTCTCTCTTTCGCTGCTGTAATCTGACTAAAAGCGACGCCGTTTTGGCTGCTCTCTTTTGGCTTGGCCATTCGCATCATTCGGCCAAATGTTGTTGCTGTCGCTGTTGCCAACAGCTGTTGCTGCTAGGCGTTGTTTCTGCTGCCGACGTCGCTGCCGCTCTTGACATTTTTTTGCGCGCAGTTTGTTTTGCTCAGCAACTTCGTCGCTGCGTCGGCAACGGAAATTGCTGCAGTAGCAACAAAAAAAATGGCGGCAAACATGGCGAGCCTTTTTTTCCTGTTCCTGTTCCTGTTGCTGACCTGGCAACAGCTGACAAACATTGCGGCAGCATGCGCAGAGAGAGATAGAGAGAGGGCGAGAGAGAGAGAGAGTGGGCTGTGCTGCTCATTATCTCATTGCCAAAGTCACAGCGCATTTGTACAGCCTACACCACAGGCAACAACATTGAACAGCAGCGACAGCGTTGCCAACTTCATTATGTGCCAGTGTTGCCAACTACATACGTTATGCAGTGCATGATGAACTTGGCCATCATAATCATCATCATTCAGCGTCAGCGTCATCATCTTCATTTGCATTTCCTTTTTGCACTTTGCGGCTGCACAAATGCAAATTTGCTTTTGGCTCTGTTGCCAGGCGAGCCTCTGATTTATGTGCGCAAAAAGGAGAGGGAGAGATGCTAGAGAGAGTGTAGAGAGAGTGTAGAGAGAGCATATGTAGCGAGAGTGTGTGTGTGTGTGTGTGAGAGGGGAGTGTGCTAGTGTGTGCGTGTGTGCTTTGCCTTGATTTTTTGCCTATGCTTTGGTTTAGCTTTTTTCGCATTGTTTTCTACGGTTTTGTTGTTGTCTGCGCTGCTGTGGTTGTTGTTGTTCTTGCTACTGTTTCTGTTGTTGTTGTCTCCGCAGATGCTGCTGCTACTTTTGTTGCTGTTGTTTTTGCTATTATTGTCTCCTCTGCTTCTGTTGGTGCTATAGCTAGTGTTGTTGTTGTTACTGCTATTGTTATTGCTCTTGTTGTTGTTGCTGCTCTTCTGGCTGCTCTTGTTGTTGCTGCTATTGCTGATGTTCTCACTGCTGCTGTTATTGTCATTGCAGTTGTTGTCATCTGCCGTTGTTGTTGTCATCTTCTGCTTCGTGCTTTGCTTTCGCATTGACCGTGAATTGGTTTTGCGCCCGCTGCTTTTATGCAAATCTCCAAATGCGGCAAAGCTTCTAGCGGCATCATTAATTGCAATCGGTTGTGGCATGCAACATTCAAGTGTTGGCTGCCAATTTGCCATAAACTCGAAAAGTGCGAAAATATTGCAGCTGCAACTATAAAACGCCTTAAAAAAAAAAAAAACGCGGCGCAATGAACTTTCTTCACACATTTCAAGTTTAAATGGCCGCCAGGCACTTTGCTTAATAAGTAAAGCACGAAAGCAGCTCAAAAGACTTGACACTAACACTGCGAAGCAAGCCAAGTGACTGACTGAATGACTAACTGACTGAATGACTGACTTGCAGTCTGGTTGGGTGTCTAGTTGGCTTTTGATTAAGTCTCACACGTCGCCGAGCCGTGCTAAATTGTTTGCATTGAGGCGCTGCTGCTGATGGATTTCCAAGTGTGAGAAGCTAGTTGAAACGTGCTCAAGTTTTTGTTATGAAATTGAGCCTAGACACAGCGCTTGTCCTTCAGACAAAAGAAATGGCAAGAGTGCTGGAAAAAAAAGAATCCGTATCAAAAGGAAGCAAAAAACTAAGAAACAGGATATGCTTTTCAAACTTGTGATAATTGGCAGAAGTTGCTTCCACTTAAGCGCGACACTTTTGATTAAGCAGAAATGCATAAGCAGAGAAGTTCCTCAACTTGAGTTTAGTCAGCGCAATTAACAACGCAAAACAAAATAAGAGAGATAATCATAATATTAAGTATACGACCCCTGGTCAGCTATCGATCAGCGAGATGAAACGCAATTAAATTCAATAGCAAAGCCACATGCAAAAGAAATAAACGACAAACTGCACGTTTTACAACGCGAATAGTAATAAATCAGTAAACAAAAAAAATGAATATAAATATAAAAATAATAATAAATGAAGAGCAGTCGCGGTAGACGCGCTGTCTTCGCTTCGTCATCCGCTTCCCTTTCCCTTTCCCCTTCCCCTCTTCCCACTTCTTTAGCTGCTGCCACTTTGCTTGTGGCAGCAACTCGTGTGTGCTGACCACTCGCTGCTCTCGTGTCCATTCGATTCGCCTCTTCCCCCAATCTCGCATTCAATTTCAATGTGCGACGTTAATTGTTGTTAGCATTTTGTTTGCACATTTATTAATCGCATTTGATTGTTTATTAAAGACGTTCTCACATTACGCGATGCGTTGACTCAGTTTCGTTTTGCTGCTCTTCACTTGTTTGTTTATGCAATGCAAAGACGGAATTCTGTTAACACGATAAAACACAGCAAATTGCGTGGGATTTCAATCGATACTCGAGACTATTTGATAACGCGCTTCACCAAATACGCAAAAGAAAAAAAACCGAAGCTTCTTTGCATTGGCTGTTGACTGTCTTTTTCTCCTCTGTCTTTTAGCCATCGTCTCTTTTTTGTAGCCTTTTAAGCAGTAAGCTGTGACGTCGCTTCGCTTTGTCTGCCCAAAGTCGATAAATTGCAAAATTGCAGCTTGTCTGTCGTTTATAAAATATTGAACATGCAAAGCAGCGCATCGATAAGCTTTAGAGCATGTCAAAGGCATTGCAAGTGGGGAAGATTATCTTTAAAGCAAGAGTAGTCAGAGTCAAGTCGATTATTAAGCGTAGCTGCTGGCAACTTTACTGTACACAAAAGAATGCGGGAAGCATAGAATTTTCTGTTTTTTTTAAATAATAAAAAATATATATGAAAAATTGTATTAATATTTTGTGAAATAGAAAAAGCATTAAGATTTTTACATATTTTAGAAATAATAATCCTAAAATAAGTATCGTCATGCTCTATTTTAAAACTACAGAGTATCTCTCAGTTGAACTCAACTTAATAAAGTCACTATTAAGCCCAGTTGTTGGCTCAGTAAATGAATAGACTTGAGTAACACATTATTTCCATTTAATTTAAATAATAAATTATGATTCAGGAGCAAGAAATAGCTCCAACAATAAAAGAAATTATGATCGAAAAAGAATATCAAATAAAATTTCAATCCTTATACAAATTATCTCTTGTTCTACCTGTTGTTATTTGTTCATTTCACTATTTACACAGTGTATATCATCAATATAACAAAATAATGTGAAATTCAATTTCTATATTTATACTGAGAACTTAATCATGAACTCATTTTTAAATATAAGAAATTAATATGAAACCTATTTTTAATATGAATATAAGCTTTTTCAAGAATAGAAAATAATGTGATTTACACTTTCTGCTCTTTAAATAACATTAAATAATATGAATTGCAATTGCAACAAATATGCAGAGTATTTTATCATGTTCTCTCTATCAAATACACTTTTAAATGTTCGTTTTGTAATTCAATATTTGCTCTACCTACAATAAATATCAAGATATATACTGAGTATCTGGAAGTCTCAGTCTCTGTCACTCTCACTTGCTTCGCGTGCTAAGCATTTGAGCTATTTTCAGACATTTGTTTGACATGCCTGCGAATCGCATCACAATCGAAACAGAGAAAGAGTGTGTGGCATGCACTTCTGGGTTTTGTGGCACTGTCTCATTCCAGTGGGAAGACAAAACGCTGCGTAAACTGATGCCTTCCAAATGCGTTTCGCATTGAGCAATAAATCGTTTAATGAATTCTCTGGCAATTAAATCAAACTAAATGATAATTACTCTGCCGCTGGCTTTGCGTGTGCTTCAAGTGCTCCACAAAGTGAGTTTAATTTGTGCAACATAAAAAACCGTTGCAGTTGCAATTGCAGTTGCAATCTTTTTAGGAGGCACGCGTCTCTCGCCTTAAGCGTTCGACACGCATTTTTTCAATTGGCTGTTTAACCTTGCACATGAAACGCTTAGCGCAAATTGCACAGTTTAAAAAATAGTTAGTATCTTTTTGTTGATATAGTATTTTTTTTATATAATTCGCACGCCTCACGCTTGGGCAGCGAAGCTTGAACAGAACAGAACAAAAGATGCCTCATCAGCTTCATTAGGCGTCTGCGGCGACACAACATAAGCATACGTAATAAAACCGAGTCGTATACGTAATCTGCGAACTGACCTCGTTTACTGCGTTCTTCATTCATTAGCTGCGATTATCGCTTGCCATTCATTTAGTATTAGAATCGTTATTTTTTTTTCAGCAGCTGTTTGCATTTATTAAATCAACAATTTCGTGATTTAATTTAAAGTCTTCTCTTTGTTTCAATGTTTTATTCCCGATTCTAATGCGGGCAAAACAAAAAAAAAACTTTCTCCTTCGTCATTTCCAATGACTCAGAACACTTTCATCGCCACACGCAAAAACTTCCGCATTTTTAATCAGTTACCAAATTTGTAAACAAGACAAACAACGGTAAATCGCATTACACAAATGGCTAATTAGCGTTACCAAAATTGGTAATTAAAAGTTCGATATGGCAATCTGATTGAATCCATTTATTGATCTCTCAGCACCTGTTGATTGACATTCAATTTCGTGTTCATTTTTTAGCTCGTTTTTTTATCTCGTTTCGTTTGCTACCAAAATTGGGACTAGAACATTTGTCATCTGTGCAATTATGTAGCCAAGAAGCTGTTAACAACGCGGCTGCGATTTCTTTTTAAGCTCACAATTATCGGCTAGTTTAACAAGCTATGCGACTTCCTGCTAAAGTTAACCACAAAAAAAATAACAAAAACAGAAAACAGAAAACAGTGCAGCAATTAGTCAGTTGACCATGAGTCGAATGCGCATTGGAGCATGCGAATTTGGGATGAGACGTGACAAATAATACCGTTAGCTGTTTGCTCATGAAATGGCTTCGATCTTGGGTATGATTGAGTGGGGAGTTATGTAAGAACGAGATTTTGAGATACTTCTGGGTTTTGGCATATTTTTAAAACACTTTTATTGCGCATAACAGTAACAGAAATGTTTGAAAACTTTATTGATTTGAAAAGGTTAGATATAATTAAAATTATTATTTATTTATTATTTATTTCTCTTTACATGTATTGTAAACTCACAACAACTTGGCACATTTTCATTTACTTCAAACACAGTAATAATGAGTTCACATTTGAAATTAATTGATATAGAATTTAAAGTAGATTCGACTTAATATTCTTTTTTATATAGTGTAAATACCCAACTATGCCTTGCCTATAACTACAGGGTATGCAAATACACAGCAGCCTCGCCTAATTAACGCGACAGACTGAAATGTGATGCGAGTCGAGTTGAGTTCCACCAAATTTGTAGCGCGTTGTCGCTGCTGTTGCATCGTCGTGACAATCCAACAAATCGCCTTAAAAGAGCTGAATTCAATTCAATTTTATATGTCATGAGTGTGTGTGATTGTTGGGGGCGTATCAGGTGTGGCAAGGAGGCGGAGGGATAACATTTGGTAATGCCAATTTTTGACATTCTTTTCACTCAGCGGGGAATTATGCAACGACAGAAAAGTAAAGTAAAGACTTTGAGCTGTCAACTGAGAGTTAAAGTTGTTGTGGTTGTTGTTGTGGTTGCTGTGGTTGTTGTTGTGGTTGCTTTGGTTGTTGTTGCTGTAGTTGTTGTTGCTGTTGTGGTTGTTGCTGTTGTGGTTGCTGCTGCCACTGCAGCTCATCAATAAACATCAGCGTGGTTCAGTGTTCACAATGACAGTTGACAAGCAAAAGTTGCGTGTTTAATGGAAAGAAAGCGCAAGATGTGCCAATCAGATATCGAACTATATATGCTTTATAAGATATACTTATGATTAATCAGCTTGCTGCATATTTCTAAGCCACTGCAAGTGACCAAGTTAAAGAGTCGATGTCAGTGTGTCAGCCAGGCGCATTGAAACTCGTTTCAATTTCGATTTCGACGCAATTTCATACTCGTTGTTTAGTTGTTTAGTTGTTATTTCAGTTGTTGCCGCTTTTTTTTGCCAGCCAAGCACTTCAAGGCCATAATGAGCAGCAGCCGCGCATATGCTGCGGGTCTGTCTTTGCTGTCTGTCTGACATGTAATCAAAGTGCGCGCACAACGTTTTGTTCTTTTGTGGCAAGTTAAGCGTAACACACACACAGAGTGCCACATTGTTCACGTTTTGTTCTTGAGTTTTGCTTCGGCTACGTTCTGCTTAGCTTCACTTTAAGCCAAGACTAAAGTCGCTTTGCTGTGCTGTGCTCCACTGATTGATGTTTGTCAGCTGCTGCTGCTGTTGCAGCTTGGCCTTAACAATTGTTGCAACATGCCAGTATGAAAAATTAAAGTGAATTATACATACATATAATTGCACTAACAGATGCGACAAATCTAGCCACACCTAACTCCTAACTACTAACCCCTCCTCCCTCCTCCCCCCGTCGCGTTATTAATCCCTTGATGCAGTCGCAATTCAATTAAACATTTTGCTTCGACTTCGTATTAACAAATGCAGAAATAAAAACATGAAACAAAACAAAACAATGGCAAAAACAATTGGTCACGTTTCGTCACCAGCTAAAACAACAATAACGAACTGCAACAAATGCAATTGTTGTTGCTCAGCTGTTGTTGTTGTTGTTGTTGTTGTTATTGTTGCTGTTGCAGCGCCCGCATCGAGATGCGATCATAAAATGACAACAACAAAAATGTTAAGGTGCCATAAACGTCCTAAACGCGCAGCCAGCGATGCCAAGCGATGCAAAACACAAAGCGTGATTTGATCACAGTGACTGCAAGTGAAGTAGAGTTAATAATTTATTAATTGGTTGAACCATTTATTGGAAAATGAGAAAGAATATTTTACTTAAAGAAAAAATGTAATAAATATGAACAAGAATTTTTTGAGCAAAGAAAGGGTTTACAAAAAAGAAAAGTATAATAGTGTGAAAGCTATATTTGGTATATTGATATACTAATACATTCAAAATATACCATAGAGGAAGAAAGCGTATAGGCGAAAAAACAAAGAAACATACAAGCTTTTGAGCAATAAAAGGTTAAAAAGTATAAAAGTATATATCTATTTTTGGTATATTAATATACTACTACAATCAAAATATGCCATGTATTATCAAATATACTAGATTGGCAACTAAAGTACCAAATATCCGACAAAATTGATTAATGAGTATACAAGTATATATATGCAAATTTGGTATATTAATATACTACCAATATCTAAATATACCATAAAGTGCAAAATATACCAAATTAAATTAACTGCATAAGTTCTTTGGCATCGAAAATTAGTTTTGAAGTTTCATCTGATCTCAAGAAAATTTTTAGGAATCATAAAAACTATAATTTTGATAGTACATCCATAGCTTTATTACGGATATAAAAACTATACAAAATAAATTGGTATTATCACACAGTATTTCTTAAAAATTTCTAAGTCTTCAACAGCAAGTCAAAGTCACAGAATTTTTCACAACTTAGCTCCGCTCAGTTGTGCCCACATAAGTAATAAAAAAAGGTATAGACAGACAGTCAGTCGTTGAGAGATACTCATATGCAAATGCAATTTTAACACTTGGCAAATAATTTTCCACACAATTTGCAATTAGTAGTAACATTTTCAATGCGCCAGCAGCCTCATCATAAAGGCACCAGCATGAGCCCAGCTCAAGCTCAACCACAAAGCTAAAGCTCTGGCTAGTTATATAAGCAAGCAAAGCTGGACAAAGATACAAGAGTGCGGCGTCGTCGTCGTGTAATGATGCCTGACTTGGACAGCGAGTTGGACTGGCAGATTTTCAAGGTTAGCCTTTACAATGTTGATGACGACGATGACGATGATGGAGCAGCCGCAACAGCAGCAGCAGCAAACACGTGAGCTGTGCAGCAGCTCAGCAGCTGTTGCGCCAAACTAGTTTCAAATGGCACTAAAACGTATCTGCGAGATACAAAATTCATTGGGCATAAGGAGTGGCGCTGGCACAGCAATTAACCGCAGATATTTCTATGTTTCTTCTAGCTGCAGCAACAACAGCTGCAGCAGCAGGCGAAGCAGTAAAACTTTACGCGACCTGCGATTGGCGATATTCGAGTTCAAGGCTAATGGGTCAACTGCAAATTAGAGTCGCCTGCAGGTTGGACATTGAATGACATTATTTCTGTATACCTCAAGTTGTATCTCCATCTCCATCCGCAGCTGTGTCCAGTCAGTCAGTCAGTTAGCCTGACAAAGTTACGTGCATTGAGTTGCCCTCGGGGCAATTAGCTGCTTGAGACATTATCGTTTCGGTCGAGCAATCGGGCTGTCGAGTGATTTGTATATATAAACTTTGCATTACAATCAATCATTTGTCGCCGCTTAAATTGCTTTTTAAGTAAATAAACATTAAGAAATCATATGGCGAACGCAGCTCAATCGCAGCCACAATTTATGCGCATATCAAGTGGACAACGCTTCGATGCAGCGATGCAGCAGCTATCAACGGCTTTTGTTCTCGATTTGCATGAAATATGACAAATATAATATCGTTAAATAAAAAGCCAAATGCATCAAAAGATACTTTATTGCAATTTTATTAAATTTACTTTTAAGTAAATGCTGAATGTTTATACTTTAGTTGTAGCTGCTCTTTAAAAATATTTTGTTGTACCTTAATGCAATTTTAATAAATTTACTTTTAAGTGATTGTTAAATGTTTATACTTTAGTTGAAGCTTCTCCTTAAAGATTTTTTGTTTTATTATTGAAAAGGTATCTGCAGCCTTTTATGGACACTTCAGCGTAGTACCTATAAAACGCATCTTTGAGATACTTTTAAGTAATTGTTCGATTGTGAAATTTACTACACAAAAGAGCAGCTATCTTTAAGATGCGCAGCGGCTGCATTTCAGCTACGTTCGCTACTTGATTTTGTATGCTTGTCTTTACGATCGCTTTTATGATCAGCTGTTGGGCGAGGACTTGCTTTAATTAAGGCCGTTTTTATGGCTACAGTTTCAACGCACAATGCATCTGACGACCTTAGACACTTCCTTGCATTGTCACAAAGGGCCAATGACAGTCGACAGCTTTGTTTTAATAATTAATGGCACTCAATTTATAGTATACATAACTATATAGTATTATAATGTATTCATGCTCTTTCTTCTCTCGATCTCTGTCTCTGTTCATTGCAGCTCCGCACATTTTCCAGTACCCGACGCCGCCGAGTCCCTCGTGTTCGATGGCTCAGTCACCGAGCTACACGGGCCCCGACTTCTTCTTTGCCCACCCCGGTGTCTCGGCCTCGCATTTGGCACATCCCCGCACACCGCGCACCAGCGTCAGCTTTGCGGCCGGCGAGGAGATCCCCTACTTCCGGTCGCCAGCATATCCGGCGCCATCGACACCACAGCCAATGCCACGACAACCGCCGGCGCCGCAGTCGGCGCCACCGTTGCACTACAGTCACAGCTATCCACAGCAATCGACACACTTGCTGCCCCATCATCCGGCCTCCTCTGGCTCCATCTCCGTCTCCTCATCGACACAATACGGCGGTCATCCTCTCCCCGTTGGCGCCTACTATGCCACCTACACGCCGCCACCGACACCGAACACGGCGAATGCTTCCACCTCGACGCCCAGCTCATCGTCGTATCTACGGCACGGTCATGGCTTAGGGCTGGCTTCGACTCCACTGGCGCCAAGCGGTCCCAAGATGCGACTGCATCGCAGCCAATCGGATGCGGCCAGACGGTGAGTAAATAATCTATGTTCTAGGTAGTATATGTGTATTCAACCTGATTAGGCTGCTGCTTAATGAGTTAGCAATGAAATTGTTCAAAATAGTTTATACTTCTTTTCAACACACAAAAGTTAGTTCAAGCCAACAAACTAATAAATTAAAGCAGTAAAGAAATTCGAAATTCACAATATCAATTCAGTTTATTCACCCTGATTACCTTGCTGATTAATTAGTCAACAAAGAAATTATTGAAAAGAATACATAAAAGTTAGTTTAAACCACAAATTTACAATCTGAAGCCGACGATAAAGAATGAAATTTCGCAATTTCAGTTTATCCACCCTGCGGTTGCTGATAAGTTCAAATTATTAAGTAGAGTTTATACGACTTTTACTTACTTTGAAAATGACTAAACACATATAATATGGGTAATTCTTTGACGGATGTCGCGTGCGACCATCATTTCATTGAACAAAAAAAAACATAACCTGAAACAATTTTAAAAATAAGAAAATGGTTCTCTTATAGCTCTAGTACTTAATTAATACTTTAATTAGAGCTAAGAATGGTTTTGGAATTTTCCTTCTGTTCTGTTTTCTGTTCTGATAATTGCAAAAATTTACAAATTCGTACGCAAAACCAAAAAATGAACGTATTTATATATTTTATCGTTAAACAGAACAAGTTTCTAAATCAATCTTAGCTCTAAAAATAGTGCGAATCCAAAGCTTCAAGAATAACCTTCACTTATTTTTAAAATTGTTTTAGTATATGTTTTTTTTTTTAACTGTAAAGGTGCGACCGCAGGCGACATTTACCAGGGAATTATCCATATATTGTAGTAATGCTTTGTTTTTTTGAAAAGTGTAAAAGCATAAAGTTTCCCCATTTCCAATTCTAATAATACATATATAGAATATTTCAACCACGAAATATGATCAATGTTCAGAAATGAATAGTAAGAAAAGAAAATATGGAACTCTTCAATTTCTACAACTCAAATCAAATTCGTTGTGAAATGCGGAAATCAAAGAATATTGCAGTTATATTATATTTTCATGTATATTGTTTCAGGAAGTAATTCAGTCACCGCATTCTAATTTAAAATTAATGAGATGAATCAACAAATGTTTAATATACATTTCAGCAATTTTTTGTATTATAAAATATTTCATTAGTTTGTATAATTTATATAAATAAAATTGTTTTTATTTCACAATCTGAACTAACGCATAATATCTAAGATTTAAAGAAGCAACAAATGAACTTAAGGTTTTTATATTAAGTAAACGTTTCTTAAGTTGACTTTATTAGCAAAAGTATTTCAAATATTGAAATTTTTATCATTAAGTTGTCATCGAAGTTATGCTGATAATATGATGTCTTTCTTCTTTTATAGCAAGCGACAGACCTCGACGGGGGAAGATGAACGCGAGTATCAGAGTGATCACGAGACCAGCTGGGATGAGCGGGACGATCGTTATGATAATTTCACGGCTGGACGAGAACGCCTTCAGGAGTTCAATGGACGCATACCGCCGCGCAAGAAGAAGAACAGCGGCAACGGTAATCCGAACAATAATCAAAGCCACAATGAAAGTCCTGAGAGCGAGGAAAACAACAGCGAGCAGCGAAATGCAACGGAGAAGGAAAAGAAGGTAAGTGAAACTGATTCAGATATATTCTTTATATATGTAAATACGAGTTCATTAACATGGCAGATGGCAGAAGATGGAACATATATAGAGGAGAGGGAGCTGCCTCCTCTGCTTAAGTATTTGACACGTGCTGTGGCATTAGTCAAAGCCCAAACTAGCAAAAATATGCGACTAAAAATAGTCCACAGCCAATGACAAATTGCCCGCAAGGAGTCAGTGTCAGAGTCCAATCGAGAAACGCGAATCGCAAATGGTGAATAGAGAATGGAGAATGGAGAAACGCGAATCGGGAGTTGGAGTCATGCATATTTCAAATGCGGTGGCAGGAAAACTTTGCACATGCTAAAAGTGTGATAAAAATTAATTGCGCAGCGCTGCTCGCGACTCTCTCACTCTCTGTCTCTGTCTCTTACTCTCTGTCGCTGTCTCTTTCTCTGCGGCTTTTGCATCGCTGCTTTATGTTAATCTAGACAAGTGTCGTTCCCATTCCCATTCGCATTCACCCGCCTTCGGCTCTCCTCCCCCCTCTGTTGGAGCTTCTATAGTAGTTTAGTCAGTCAAAGAGTCAGCCTTTGTCAGCTGTGAGCTATAGACTCACTTCTAAATATACTATATCTGTATGTTTTCGTATACTATATAGTCAATAATATGTACGCGCTTAAGTTGCATTGTCACACAACTGGGCGCACTTCTTGGGCATACTTTCTGAGGGTATATTGATATCGCCAAGCGATATGCGACGTAGGAAAAGAGGCGCGTCAAAGCAATATATATTTATATATACTTCTGAATATTATGGTTCAATGAATGAAAATACAATATTATATAGAATTATATATGTAAAACATGAAGCTATAGAAATATAGAATTGAATTCTATTTATTTTCTTTATATTCATTATCGAAGCTGATCAAACTTACAATTTTTGTCACTATATATTCCATATAATGAAATTTTCATTAGCTTCATTTACTTTATTATTATTTGTAACTTATGAGGAAAGAGTATTTAGTGTGCGACCCTTTGAATGCAATTTAAACTCTTCTCCATCTCCTTCCTTTTTTTGCCTGCGCAATTAAAAGAAATGTAACCTTCACTTACACATACATACATAAGTACTACATATATTTACACTCATAGTTCATTTTCATTTTTATTCGTCATTATCATGTTTTTATATACTTATTTCTTTGCAATTCATTTGCACACATATAATGTGCGAACGCAATGACAGGCTTATCTCAAGTTTTGGCGGCACGGGAAGAAAAAAACGATGCAAATTCTCTTGGGAAGCTGTGCTGCTTTCGATTCGCTTTATCGGAGGCGCACTGTAATGAGATCGTGAGAAAATGCTGTAATCTGTTGAAGAGGTTATTGCTAGAAATAAACTAATATTATTGTACAAATGAATTGGTGAGGAAAGTGAGAAGAGAAAAAGAGTAATGAATGAAACTGAGTAGAGTTGCTTATTGTAAAATTATAATGGAAATAATTTAACAAACTTAAGGTATCAACTATCAATGAGAAACAAGTAAGAAAGCTACAGTTCAGTGTGATTAACTCTGAGATACTCGCTACTCTTTTAGAATAGAATAAAATTAATTAAATACCGCAAAAATACTCAAAATACACCAAAGGCTATATTTGATATATTTTGATGTGTACCAGATTGTGAGCCAAAGAAACTAAGACCCGTAGTAAGTGAGCGTTTTTGGCCATGCAACAATATTTCTGATATACCACAAAAAAAATAAATAAATATACCAAAAGCTAAATATGGTGCATTAGTATACTATTATATTCAAAATATACCATAGAGTGCTTAAAAATATACCAGATTGTCAGCCAAAGCAACTTAAATATTTCTTAAATAAATTTTACATTTTAAGTTAAATACCCTTCCACCCTATTAAAAAAATCATAAAATTTCATTCATATATTACAACAGGAAACATGATATTTCACACTATATACTAAGGTACACGTTCGATCAGCCATTGACCACATATGTACATATGTATACGAGTTCATAATACTATATGTATTTAGGTCACTGACATTCATTTCAATTGATTAACGAATGAGTGTTTGCGTGGAGAACTTGGCATTGTGGTCAAACAATCAGTGGAAGGGACACGTGCTCAACGATCAACTATAATTTTCATATTTATTCCCCCCTGGGGACTATTTTAGCAGTAATAGAGTTGGCCACATAACAAGTCGTGAAATTAAATAGTTGGACATAGTTAACAACATTTTCGAAATGTCAATTAAAGAGCGCTTTTCATAAAGTTCCATTGTTTTTATAAAACTTACATTCTAAGACGACATGAATCATTTGAGCCCTTAGTCAGCTTAGACTGTCTTTGTTTACAATTTACAATTGCATTATTTTTAACTTCTATTAAATAATAAAAAACGATTATTTTTCTTTCTACTTGCAGAAGCAACAAAGCTTCACTTGGCCGACAGTTGTCACCGTCTTTGTGCTTGCCATGGGCTGTGGATTTTTTGCAGCACGATGAGTGCCGAGCAAAAGCAACAACAACAACAACCAGATGCGAGAACATTAACAACAACAACAACAACATTTACTTAATGATCCATAGTGAAATCGGCTAACATATAGAACATTGTAATCCCATATAAATATACATTTATATAACATATACTATTCAATAAGTTTATCAACGAAAAATCGAGCTGTAAAAGGTAAAGTCATAAAATCGTACAGAATCAACTGATGAGAAACCCCTAAAATATAGTTGTGTATAAAGTTATGGACGGTTGACGGGACACAAGAACAATATATATATATATATACATATATTCATACTATATACACATACGATATGTGTACATTCAACGTACTATATTCTAAATTACTTCTCTCAAAACGAATAGACTATCCATTTAAGAACTACTTAAGAAAACATTCAAACTGCTCAATTGCAAACTGTAGACTGGCTAAAGACTAAACAAAAAACAAAATACAGATATTTTTGCTAAAAAAAAAACAAATTACAAACTTAAATACATATTTTTTGGTAACGCTTTTTGGCTAAAGACTCGTAACGTATTTTTGTACACACTTTTAACAAACAAAAACAAAAAACTAAAAAGTATTAGAAAAGTGAAACAAGTTAAACTGCCATTTTTTGAGATACAAACAGAACAGATGAGATACTTAATAATATATACAGATACATTTTTATAATGTATTGTGGGCCGGTCTCTTAGCAATTAAATGTTTGAGCATTTTCTTTTCTTGCTATTTTGCATTTAGCTTTTGCATTTTGTAAATCTTAAAAACAAAAAAAAAAACAAAACTCACACACAAAAAAATACTACAAAAATATAAATGTGAATATAAAAATAATTTTTATTTTGCTTCCGCGTTGATTTCAATCATTTTAATTGTATATTTTTGATTGTCAAACAAACAAATTTTCAATGTCTTCGATTTGTAATTTCAATTACAAGAAAATAATTACATATATTATTATTAAATAAGAATTTCGTAGCAATCGCCCAACTTAATTGAATTGTTGCTTTAAAGTAGTGAAAATTGTCAACAAACAAAAATATTTAGCTTTAATTGTTATCAATGAAAAAATCAGAGAGAAAAAATGCCACAAAAAAGCAAAAAAAAAAAAAAAGAAAAATGAAATGAAGATAAGAAAGAAGAATGTGTTTTTTGTATATAGTTAATATGCCATTTTTGTGATGATTTTGTCGTATATGATTTATCATGTTTTTAGTTAAATTTCATAGTTATTTAAGTCAGACGTTTATCATGTGGATTATTTTGTTCATTCTTCAAATTGGTCTCACAATTTATAGTTTATAGTTTATAAATGCACAACGCACAGTGCAGACAAGAAATTTGCGCAAAAGTTTATTTTGAAATTTTCCCCCGCAAAGACAAGTTCTACCTTTGGTTAACTCTCAAAAGCCAACGTTGAATGATCTCTTAACTGGAAATTAATCGAACAGCAAAGGGCATAACTCAATTGATCTCCATACGATAGCCAAAGTCAAAAGTCAACATAACACAAAGTTATTCACATTTCTGTGGTAAATTTCACAACACTTTTGCCAAATTTCTTGACGTTTCAATGCTAATCGAACCGTGAAAAGTGACAAAACAAACAAAAAACAAAAATAGTAAGCAAATTGTAAACAAAAGAAACAAAAAAAAAATAGATAACAAAAACTATTCCCAAAAATCGCATTGATCTCATGGATTTTTTTTATCATTTACATCAAACAATTTTTACTTGCATTAAACACAATGAGAAATGTGTAATTTAAGAATAAACATAATTGTATAATTAAGTATGTAAAAGTTTAGCGATAGGAGCGCCAAGCGTTTTAGTTTACATTTGTTTAAATACCCACGTTTTTATAATCAGTTTATCTACTTGTCGATTGACACAAATTTCAAGTACGTTAAATGCCTGTAAATAGAGCAATATTTTTTTTAGGTCTAAGAAAAAGCTATTATTCATTTCGAAAAGAAATACGAGTATACTAGTTAATATGAGAGCCGTAAATAGTAAACAGTAGAGCAAATTTCTTTTTTATTATTTTAATTTTGTTTATTTTTTTTTTTTTAATTTCGTCATGTCTCTCACACACATATTTTAATCAAAACATACATAGATACATATTCGATCATACATCATAATTTGTAAAGAAGTATTCCATGCCCATCCAAAAAAACACACAAAAACAAAACGAAAAACAAAAAAACTCTGAAAATTCTTTGTAAATTTTTCTAAAGTGAATCGGACACCTCGATTGAAGATGGCAACATATTTCGATCATCGATTGCTCCGATTCATTCTAATTAGTTTTCACAATGATCTCGGTAAAGTTTTGTGGCCGCGCGCCCAAAAGTCAACGCGATTTTTGGTTTGCCATAAACTGAAACAAGGCAGAAAAGCAAGAAACAAAAACAAAAACAAAAAATCACATAGCGAAAATTTGTTTAATTTTTATCCATGCAATTTTCCCCCAATTTAAAATTTAAGTAATTCGTAATTCTATTTTTTGTACATAGCGCAAAAATCAAATGCCATTTTTGTATAGATTTGTTGGTGCCAAAATGAAAGTGAAAATGTGTGTTACAAATGTGTGCTGCCAACTTGTTGAAAAAAAGCTGCGATGCGACACATATTCTAGCTTAAGTTCAACCACGATAACGATGACGATAACGATCGATATCGATATCGAATAGCCTTAAGCCAAGCCCATCATTTTCAACATATTTCATTAATTTTTCTTATACTTTATAACTTGTACATTTTATATTATGCTGTAATATTTTAATACATAATATCATTATGATCTCATGAATATGTTCATAAGACAAAAGTATATATATATATATATCATTATATATATATTAATATAAATATATGTAAATGAAATAAACACGCATACATTATACATGTAAGAAGAATTATAAACAAAACAACAAAAAAAAAACATGCACAAAGAATATATAAAAAATCAATAAAAATTTGAAAACCAAAACTTTGTTGTTTTTATTCCCATCGAAGTTAACTTTGACTTCTGACCCCTTGGATATTTTTTTGCCTCAAAGCATTATAAGCAATCGACTTGAACTGAAAACAACTAAACTACTAAAAGTGAGCAAAATTATATTAAAATTGTTTTAGAAGAATCGTGATTTGTTAACTCAATAAATATGGAAAGCATTGACCAACAGCAGTTAATGACTCGTCGAGTTTTACAGGCTTTGACTGCTATTCAGGAAGACACAACACGAGCTGTACCAGTGAATGAGATTATCAAACATGTGGCTTACTTGATGAGCCCCGACGAAACCGAATTTGCAAGAGAACTATTAATGAATTCATTGGAAACTCTCAAGACAGTTGGTCTGATAAAGGAAACGTATGAATCGGAATATACGCTCTTTCGGTACCCGACATCAACTAAAAAGCAAAGCAAAGAAAAAGTTGCTAAACGCCCTGGTCGACCCAAGAAGAAACTCCAGCTGTTCGAGGAGTTGGAAAATAGTGATGAATCTGAAGAAACTCTTCCGGAAATCGTCTGCATTAGCTGTCGTACGGCTCTGGAGGAATTTAAAAAGACTGCTAACACTAAAAAAGAAGAATGTTCGCTACAAATAAATACCGATAACAATACGGAATACACAGGTCGCAAATGGCAGTTCCAGATGCCAGAACCAATTCCTTAGGGAAGCAATCACGAAGTTTAGTGGCGCCATCTATATGTGAAATGTACAGATAACGAGATATTCCTTGAATAAATGTAGCATACTTTTGGGGCTGCTGAAATAGCATTTCTTCACTCGTAGATCAGTTGAATATTGATGTAATCGTTCAACCCTCGATGCGAGCTCTTTTTATTTTGAGTGGTGTGATTGCTGGCCACTTAACCAACGCATTATGCTGCCTTAAGCCAATTTGTAGTTTTTGTGGTCGCGGATTAAATGCTCATAATTGCTGAAAATGCAGCACGCGACGCCAGTAACAGGATACAGTACACGGGGCATGCCACAAAAATGATATGTTATTAACAGCTTAGGCGTGCAGGCTTGCTTGCCATTATTATTATGATTATTTCAACCTGCCCCGAATATGACATCCGTTTCCGCCCTCAATCGGGCAATTGGCAACGTTCAACGTGCGCAGCTGTCAATCAAAGCGAAACCCAGGCGCATTTAATTTGAATTTCATTTCGTTCACATAAATCTGAGCGTGTCTATATGGTTGAATGGTTATCGCTTACGGTTTGCCTTCTAATCTGCATCTAATTTGACATTTGAGCGTTAGCGCGTGTCGCACACGGAACTTATTGTCCTACTGTTCGTTCAGTCCGACAGGTCATCAAATGCCCGCGAATACTTACAAGTTTTCAATTAAATTTTAAGCTAAACTAATCAATAGGCCACCCAACTCCCATTGCATTGAGTTTATGATAATTACTTTTTGATTCAGCACCTGACAATGGCATCTGTTGAAAAGGGGTGCCATCATTATTTAGGCTCTGCCTTTGTCATATATTGGCAATTTTACTATTAAACTCAAACCATATCACGACTTTACCACAAAAGCCAACAACCAACTTCTCCCATTCCAGACATCCAATTATAATTATTAAAACTACAGAGAGTGGGCAGAGACAGGCTGCATTTGTGCACTGCATTTGGCAATTTTGCGTGAATTTATGTAAATGAACTGCCTGCGGTTTGCGATGGATGCAAATGCAAAAATGCAAAACATTGGAAATTGACGTCTCAAATGCTGTGACGTTCTTTGAATACAATTCAAATTTGCCAAATACTGTCTATTGTTCATTTAGTCATTATGTTCGTATTGACAAGGAATTAATACTCTAAAAGATAATTAAAATTAAATAATATTGTATGTATAATGTATCCATAACATGACCAGCGAAGAAGTATTCAAATTTGGCTTTTAAATTAGATATCACGTTTTATTACTTTTAAGCTATAGTGTTGAAATTTGGTACAGAGAATAATACTCCTGAGTGCGATCGGATAGAAATTGAAGTTGTTATTCAAGAAATACTTTTGTATGACTAACAATCTGGATATATTTTGCACTCTATGGTAAATTTTGAATGTAATACTACATTAATGTATTAAATATATGCTTTGGAATATTTTTAGCATTTTGTGGTATATTAATTTCGTATATTTTAAAATTAATACCACACTATTTTGCTTTCATTAAAAAAGAGTAGCGGATATCTCACAGTCGAGCACACTTGATAGCTTTCTTACTTGTTTATTTATCTGTTTACTCTTTACTTACATATATTGTTATTCTTATTAACATCATTTGTTACAATTTATTACACTAAAATCAGTAATAATTTGTTCAATTTTACTTATCACTGCAATAAATATAGAGTGTGTCTTAGTCTAATTTTTGTTTTCGACTCAAACATTTTTATTTGCTTTAGCTTAAGCATTTTGTAAATAAGTTTCGAGCCTTCATTTTGACCAACGCTGGGTGGCTACTGAAATTTTGATAGCATTAAATGAAATGCAAATATTTGCTGTGAATGTTTGTGCAGAATGTGCAGAATTCTACTCGATTATGTAGAATGTTAGCCTCGTCGTCTGAATGGCCTTTTAACTTGCTTACACTCGGTATTGTTTCTGTGCGCTCTTCTTGTACGCCTCCGATCTGTACACACACACACATACACATACATACTCGTAAAAACAACAGTTTACACTGAAGTGCGTGTGTGCGTTGGGCCTCCCATTCCTGATAAAGTCAAATTCAAAGTGTTGTGAAGAAAGCACAACTTGAAGATACCTTATTATGATATTTTCTTATACTTTGTTATACTTTTTGTTGAATGATTGAAAATGAAAGATAAAAGTGTCTTTCTTTTAGAATTTTTAGAATTTGAATTTCTTTAAAAAAAATAATTATATTATCAATTACGTTTTTATTATTAAATTTATATCAATCATTTTTTCAAAAGACAATTTTCCATTGCGCGCACACGGTATGAAATGATTCTGCTGTTTTACACTTTTATCTATGTTAATCCGAAAGTAGTTGCAGCCTCGTGAGATTCTGTGTAAGTGTATATACACATTAATGCATAACTGTATGTGTGTGTATCTTTATCTGCGACAGTGTCTGTATCTCTGACACGCGTTACTTAGACTACAAACATGTATTTTTATTATTTTTCTCCCGCGTTCAGGCCCGCAGTCAAGTCAGTCGGTTGTCAGTCGAGAAACGCAGCCACATAACGCGCATTGCAACTGATCGCGCAAGATTCCCCGAAAGAAAAAACGGCGACAAGGCCAAGAAAAACAAAAGTACACAACAAATACTGAACAACAATTCAAATAAAATCAACTGCAATCAGCGTTCGAGATGCCGACTCCCACATTAATGGGATACATCAAGCTAATTGGGATTTTCTTGTTGCTCACAGCGGAATATAATCGAGAAGTGTTGGCTGATGGTATGTCTCTCATAAATGTATAAACATAACATATTATAACATATAACATAATATGATGAAAGTGAACACTTGAATTCAAAATTTCAATATAAATTTATGAATTATTTCATATATCATATACATTTACATTCATATGCAATGTTCGTTCAGATTCACTAACGTATAGTATGTAAATATATCTATATTTATTTTTCATTCATTCACATATTTCGTAGAGGAATTCCTGCCTGCCGCCAGATCAAGTTATTTTACATTTTTGAGACCTTCCCCCGCAAAATTGTAAAACAAAATTACTGTGCAAAAACGTGATAGGAAAAGCTTCGCCTCGTTTTACCTTTTCAGGCAGCTAATAGTTGTCTTACATATGGAGTCTGCATTCCTTGCCTTAGATTACTTTTTACCTTATATGTACTATCCGCGATAAGTGCTTATCTTTCTAGCTAGATAAGAAGATAATGCTGTCAGCACGTAGACATTCAAGTTTTCATATATTAACATACAAGAATAAGTATAGCAAACATTTGTGCTGTCATACTTTGTACAAATAATAATATAGACTGAAGTTTAAACCGGTGTTGTCTCCATACAATGTTTATACTCGTATTTGTATAGTAACTGATATAACCTAGCCTTGCCAGCATTTGATAGTTGAAAATAGTTATTTTTGTCATTGCCAACTTATTTTATTTATAGCACAAATTGCGGATCATATTCGAAAATGCTGTTTGAGTGGCTTGAGACAAGCTCATACAGCGCATAGTTGCGAACAATCCGAAACGTCTGTATCGAATATTCCTCGACTTTGGTTGGGATTATGCACCTCCACCTATGGCTTATGCTGTTCAAGGGAATTGGTCAAGAAGAATTGCGAGCTGGGACGCTTGGCTGCTCTTGAAGGCTCAAAGTGCGTTGATGATTCGAACACAACTTCGATTACCTACACAGATTGCTGTCGCGCCTGTCAAGGTAAGTTCACTAAAAGCAAAATAGTTTTCCATACTTCAACATTCTTCAATTTACTTTGCAGTTGGTTTGGCTGTCAAGGCGAGTCAGCAAAAATGCAAGGATCCGCTTTTTTCGTTTCTCATGAACATCGACTCTTACCTTATTTGCTGCTCGGATAATAGTTTCTCCAGCTCCGCTGAAAATATAAATACAAATACTGCCACTAATATTTATTCTAAAATTAATGCTAATGTTAATAAACTTGACCTGGAAGATGTTCCCCGATCTGGTGAAAATGAGGACGAAGATCTAGAAGAACAGAGCATAGAAACTTCGGATGGCGCAATTGTTTTGAAACCCGATGGTGAGTTTATGTACGCAGAAAGAAAAAGAGTTTTAAAATCCCGAAAAAAGTTCAGGATTTATAAAGAAATTATAACAAATTTGAATAACATTTTTTGGATATTTTTCATTTTCAAGAATAAATTCTTAATTCAACAATGCAAATATAGTATGTCAGGTTAAACACACAAAGAAAAATCTAAAAAAAAGATCAGGCGTTCTTTAAATTAGATTCGTTAAAATAATAATGTTGCTTTTCGAATTTTCTAAATTTGACATACTTTAAAAAAACTATTATTTTATCAATTACGTTTTCACTATTAAATTAATGTAATATTTTCATTGTGCATGAAAGAAAGTTCTTAAATAAAGTTGAGGCATTTTTCAAATTAGACTGTTTAAAATAATTAAAAAAAAAATAATTATTTGAATATTTTTTTTTTATATTTAATTGCGTTTATACACTGTTCGCTTTATGTATATTTTATATGTAAAGTTAAATTTTGATACAGGCCCTAGCTACAATTTTCAAAAGTCTCGCAATCTTGTTTTCAAGTTTTTTGCGATATAGAATTCTTTTTAATAAACTTTTCAATGTAGATTTTTATTCTTGTACTTTAAAACCTTTTTATCTCTGCGTTTATTCTATTGCAACAAAATCTGTAATCTAATTTTGTATTTCCTTAGATGATATCTGCAGTCAGATTCCAAATCTTTGTGCTCACATTTGTGAAAATACCCTGGATGCCTACAAATGCAGCTGCAATCCTGGCTACCAACTGGATGATAACAACATAACTTGCTCCAAAGCGATTGATAACGACATCTGTCCTGATGGCTACTTTCTGGATCCTGTGCCCAACAAATGCATTGACGTCGATGAGTGCAAAGAGAATCTACACGCTTGCAAAGCTACTCAGTATTGTCACAATGAAATTGGCTCTCATCGTTGTCTCAACAATGTGGCACAAAGTTGCTCCAAAGGATACTTTTACAATGAAAAACTGGAGGAGTGTGAAGGTGGGGAAATTGTCCCAAAATTATTATTATTTTATAATGCTTATATTCATTTTCTGGCAGATGACGATGAGTGCCTTCAATCGCCTTGCGCCAAAGGCGAGGAATGCGTAAATTATCCTGGAGGATACGAATGCAATCAATCCTGTGGCACTGGATTTTATTTGAAGGACGGCAGCTGTGTGGACATCGATGAGTGCAGCTATAATGCGACAAACACTTGTATAGCGGACATGCATCAGGAGTGTAAGAACACCATAGGCAGTTACTACTGTAACTGTCTGCCTGGCTACAGCTTGGATGCCACACAGAACGAATGCGTGGGTGAGTAACAATTGAGATGTGTATTCACTGTATTCGCATGTATTCACTAACTCACTTCCTGTAGATATTAATGAGTGCTCGATTAACAATCACAACTGCCTGCCAACTCAAAGATGTGACAATACAATCGGTTCATACATCTGCACGGTATAAATAAATTGCTTAAATATACTCATTAAATAGTGAAATAATGAATAAATTTATTACAGCGTTGGACTTCTTGTGGCACGGGTTACACACTCAATGCGGAGACTGGAAATTGTGATGGTAAGAAATGAATATTTTCTTAAATTAGTTTAAGTTCTTTAACATAAGTTATAATATCATATTTATGTAAAACAATTAATACATTTTTATGTTTATTCCTCGTTAAACAAAGATGACGACGAATGCGCTCTTTCCACACACAATTGTCCCTTGGATTATGAGTGCTACAACACCAAAGGTTCATTCCGTTGCCATCGCAAATCAACAACAACTACGACCACAACCACAACAACAACAACCACGCCCTCAACTACTACCACAGCAACAACTCCATCGCCAGCACCCTCAAGAGTCAATGCCAGAGAACCCTATTCACGCAACTATGGAACTTATTCGGTCTCTCGTCATCCTTGCACCGACGGTTTTCATAGAAACTATCTGGGTGCCTGTGTTGGTAAATATCATTATTAAAAAGTAAATATTAAAATATTAAATCAATTACTTTGTAGACATCAATGAGTGCACCGAGTACAAGCCGTGTAATAGCAACGCGAGATGCATCAACACCAATGGCTCCTATCGTTGTGAGACCTACACACAATGTCCTGCGGGCTATAAGCCAACACCTGATGGCACCTCCTGTATGGGTAAGTAAAAGAAGTTGTATTATACTCTATAATAAATACCATAATCATATATCTATGTATCTGTCTGCACTCATATTCCGATTCAACTTACCGAACAGATTGAATTTTTTATCGATTTTTATTTTGAGGCATATTTTCTGGTCTTAAAAGAAAGAATGCTATTTGAGATTTTATTTAATGACTCTGATTTACTTTTTTACTGAGTTTTGCATTCAAAGTTAATGCTAGTTATCAAAGTGATTCATATACATATGTACACAATCTATATCACCTTAGATCCATTTATCTTGGAGTAAATCTCACTGTGCTTGTTCTATTTACATACATTCAGTGATCTTAAGTAAGGTGGAGATACATCTATTCGTTTAAACCACTTATAATATCCTAAATATCTGTCTTTTGGCCTCTTCAGCCACTTCGCTTCACTATTAAAATACTCTCAGCAGCATTTCTTGTAAGCTTAACCGAAATAAATAATCATAACAAGTCTTAAATATATATATTTTTTCTTTCAAAATATTTTGAGAATTATTTGTAAAATGACTTATTTGTCTACCTACGATTAGAGCTAACCTGAGAATGTATTAATCTTCTTGCCTATGCTTTCATTTACTTTTCGATATACTTTTAGACCGTAGAATGGCCTACGTTAGCTATTCCTTTATTCTTTTACTTGCTCAATTCATTTGCAAGTAAAGTTTGTATCAGAAGAGGTGTTGCTTTAGGAACTAACCTTTATATGCTGAAACTGCAGATCTGTCATATATCTATACTTGACCTAAAAAGTAACAAAATTCACAACTAATTCAAAAGCAACATCATTCATAATTAAGAGCTCCGCACTTTTTCTTACAGACATCGATGAATGCGAGAGTGGCGATCACAATTGTGGCGACAAGCAAATCTGTCGCAATCGCAACGGCGGATATATCTGTGCTTGCCCAACCGGACATCAAGTTTCCCGCCAGTCAGATGGATCCAACACTTGCGTCGACATCAATGAATGCGAACAGAATCAAGCGGTGTGCTCTTCGAATGCACAGTGCTTCAACACAATTGGCTCTTACTACTGCGAATGCAAATCGGGATTCCAGAAGAAGCCTGCCCACGAAGTGGGAGAAAGTTGGCTAACACATGCCCAATGCTACGATGTGGACGAGTGTCTGGCCATTTCGGGTCTCTGTCAGCAGAAGTGCGTCAACTTCTGGGGCGGCTATCGTTGCACCTGCAATCAGGGATACGAGCTGAGCCAGGATAATCGCACTTGCAACGACATCGATGAGTGCGAAGTGCACAAGAACTACAAACTTTGCATGGGGTAAAGATGTTTGACGTTTTCAATTTTTCATGTTAATTATTTACCTTATTTCGTGGCAGCTTTTGTGTGAATACAGCTGGTTCTTATCAATGCTCGTGTCCACGTGGCTACACCTTAGAGGCTGACAAAACAACTTGTCGTGATGTTGATGAGTGTGATCCACATTCGGAGAATCATGTGTGCACAGGAAGGGTAAGAAAATGACTTTATATATACACTATAAAGTGTAATGAAAAAAATTCTTAAAATATGTAAAGTCTCTTCTATTTTAACAATTTTTCAAAATATTAATTTTTGCGGCTACTTAATTTCAAAAACTTCTTAAACTTTCCTTTTTTCAGAACGATATTTGCACCAATGTGCGTGGCAGCTACAAATGCACCACTATCAACTGTCCTCCTGGCTACACAAATGATGCAGATCAAAAGAAGTAAGACTCTAAAATCAACTCTTTATTATATTAATTACATATTTGTATAAATTTATTTAAATTGCAGTCGCTGTCGATTTAGCAGTTTTTGCGAGGGCGAAGAGTGCTACACTAAACCCTCAGCTTATACCTACAATTTCATCACATTTGTTTCAAAATTAATGCTCCCTCCCGATGGTCGCACCATCTTCACACTGAGAGGACCTCATTGGTATGATAGCACAGACTTTACTCTGAAAATAGTGAGAATTCAAGCAGCTGCCAACGTTGAGAAAGCAACAGAGAGTTACTTCGAGTAAGATTGGGAATTATTTATTTCCTACTCGTATATTACTAATAATTTTACTTTACAGCACCTTCCAACAAAACAATCAAGTAGATCTTATATTAAGAAAGGCGCCCGAAGGACCACAGGATGTGGAAATAGAACTGACGATGACTGTGTTCACAGATGGCAGACCTCGAGGCAAAAGCGTTGCCAAAATATTCTTATTTGTTTCGCAATATCCATTCTAAAAAAGCTTAATTCATTAATTTTTGATTTTATAATACAGAATGTAGTTGTTAAATATTGACATTCAATAGCAATCATACTTGATAAAGTACTTACATAATATACTTGATTTTACATATTTATTTTTGAATTGAGAATTTGAAATTGTTTGATGTGCCCTAAAAATGTATTATTAATTCACTTTAAGAATTATACTAAAATAATATCTTTTGGGTAACCGTAGTATTGTCCATAAATAAACCCAATAAAAATGAAGTTTTTGATTTCTAGTAGCATAATTTTACTAAAGCTATTTCTTATTTTGCATAGTAGCTTATCATCTAGCACTTTGCATCACCTCATCTATACCTTATCTTTATTTGCACATCTGACTTTAAATTAATTATCTTTATTTGCTATGTTCCCATACAAATATTTGCATTTATGGCATTTTCTGTAAAGCATTTTTCAATTATAAATTTAATCTAATTAAAATCGCACATGCTTCCAGTTTGAAAAGTATGTAATGCCAGCTAATTGGCTTTTGAGCATAGAGTAGCACACCAAAAAGAAAAAACAATTAATTCGATTACACAAAAACGTAGATAACGCACATAAACTGAGGCTTTTAACTTGGCTTACGATGTAAAGTGCAGTGCGAGTAAAACTGCATTAAAAATGCATCACAAAGTGCAAAAATGGGGATAAGAAACTTATCTTACATGCGACGTTGCAACATCACTTTGCCACAAGTTTTTCCACCTTCTTAGAGGAAGGGTCGATAGAAAATGAAAAGGACGAACTTTGAGCAAAGGAATGTGCATAAAGGATGTGTGGAAAGATATTTTCTCTCTCTTGATGTCTATGGCCTAAAATGTTCTCAGCCTGCAGCGGGTCATAAGCAAAACTCATAAGTCGAAGGACAGCAGCGATAGTAATCGACATCTTTTGGCACTTTATTGACAAACTAATAAAAACAGAGCGTAGCAAAAGGAAAGCACACGAAGAGGGCGAAGAAGTCGAACGACGAAAACGATTTATTAAAATCCCTGTGTATGGCATACATAAAAAGCAGCGCTACTGACCGTTGATGTGATGAGTAATTTGCTTTTGGCTTTTAATGGTCCAGACGACAACAGCAAGCAAGGACAACGACGATGATGAGCATGTGGACATGGACAAGGATAATAACGACAACGATGTTGGCGAATAGTTGCAGGACACGGAAATTAGTGCGGAAACGGTTACTACGCTTAGCAATCTGTCAAAAAGCCAAAATGTAATAAATGAGACACACACACATACACTTACACACATGTCCTTCGTCCTTAGTCCTTGGCTAACTCCTGCTATCATCGTGCTGGCCATCAACATAATTCATATATCATGCCAGAGCACGACAAAAGCCTTTTGCGAACGGACAAAAGCGCCAACTACTGCTGCGACTGCTGATGCTAAAAGGATGCGCCTTTCATTGAGGTCCTGTGTGTGTGAGTGTGTATAAAGGATACACACATGTGCCATATTTCATTACACGTTGATAAGTGGTCATTTGTCCACCCTCCGAATGGTATGAAGTTGCTTCCTTGGATGCCAACAGGCATTTCATAATAATTTAACAACCTTTTTTACGCAAACATGAAGCGCTCGCCAGACTGAACCGATCCAAAACCAAACTAAAAACGTAGCTGATATTAATATTAAATGCACCAGTTGGACTGTGCATTAACTTGTTTATATTCATACTCAAATTCATATTCATATTCATATTCGTTTTCATGTTTGCAAACTAGAGTTGCGGCAACAGTTTGACTCCTTGGAGACCTTCTGCTTGTTATTAATTTACGGTTTGTTTCATGCCATTTTACGGTTTGTTTCATGCCAAGTTATACTTTTTGGCATAAAAGCAGTTAGCAAAAAATTTAAAATAAAATTATATGCATACAACATTAAACTAAAATATTGCAATTTATGTTAAAGACCAAATTATGTAAATTTTTATTAGTTTATTCATGACTATAAAATTTACATGAAACATTTTTTCTTTAATTCCTAAATTGTGTATTAAAAAGATGCCAAATTATGATTCCAAATTTATTGTTTCCGAAAGAGTAACAAAATTAATGATTTTCTTGAATCGAAGTCCACAGCAGCCAGTAATCTCTTTTCTATACCAAATTTAATATAATAAACAAAATGAGATAATAACGATTTTTGGTCAATTTGTCAGTAGATTATATTTTAATTCAGAGGAATGATTGCAAATGAATTTAACATAGAAAAAGGAAGTCTCTTAAGTCTCTTATAAAAAAATATAACGTTGACTAATCGATTTCCTTATCTTTGTTTTATATCATTAACACTATGAAGCTTGCAATTTAATTCAATTCGTTAGCTAACTTATACTATAAAGTGGTAGCCACATTCACATTATTTAATCGATCTTGGGTGATAAAACTGATCAATAATCACTCATAAAATTATACTTTTCAGCAGCTATTAACGTATATTAAATGACTAACAAGATAGAGCCTAAGGCATAAACCTATCAAAATAAACTGAAGCTTTTAAATAGTTAGTCACTTGATTGCGGACCTGCGATAAACTTATTAAAATTTGCAAATTTTGATGGAAATAATTCCCAATATTTATAAGCACTGATGACGTTTTATTATGAAATGAAGGTCTGCGATTTACTTCACTTAAAAAAGTTTGTTAATATACAAATTTATACAGATTGCTTCGGCGAATAACTGATTGATAGAGGGTAACAATCTATAATGAGAAGCATTTTGGCCTTCAGATCTAGTTTATATGGATGTGTCCTTAACGGAATGTAATCCGTCTATATTACCAAACTTTTTATAAAAAAAAATTCCCAATATTCATCATCACTGTTGACGTATTACTATATGGGGTATACAAAACAAACTTGTAAACAAATTCCAAATTGAAGGCCTACGATTTATTTTATTGGAATTGATGAATTGATGCAACTAATAACTGATCGGTAATTTTTAACAACCCATAATAAGAAGCTATTTAGCCTTCAGTTTGAAACTATAATAAAAGCATCCTTAACTGAATGTAAACTGTATATGTGGCCAAACTGTTTACAAAAATAATTCCCAACATTGATTCAGGTCTGATGACGCCGTACTATCAAATCTGGGCTAAAAATAAAAAAAAAATTGTAAACAAATGCCAATTTAAACGTGCCCGTTTCATTAATTTATATGAAATAAATTAATTTTTGTGTCAGTGAATAACTCATCAATAAATGAACAATCTATAATGACACATTTGTAGCCTTCATCTCCAATTTTTTAATATTTCCAAACTTTTTGGACCAATAATTCCCAATATATTTCAGCGCAGATGACGTATTATTATCAAATTTGGACTAAACATATGTAAGTTATAGACGAATGCAAAACTTAGCAAATACTTCACTGGAATAAAAAATTTTATACAGATCGCTTCAGTCACTAGACTGATCGATAGATCAGTAGTAGAAAGGTTAACGATCTTTGAAGAGATGCATTGTCGCCTTCAATTTCAATGTACTTAAGGGGATATAGGTCGTAAGCAATATTGACATTTCATGATCAAATCCAGCCAAAGCCCAATCCGCTTTATAACGGATGCAATATTGATGGTTTGCTCAACTCAACCAAATAAGTTTACACAGATTGCCTCAGACTCTAGACTGATGGATAGACCATCCATAGTAGAAAGGTTAATGATCTTTAATGAGATGCCTCCTTAAGGGGATGTAAGTCACATATGCAACAACTTTGACATTTCATGATCAAATCCAGTCAAAGCCCAACCCACTTTAAGACGGATACAATTTTGATAGCTTGATGATTAATCGAACTGGACCCAAAATACGGCGACTTTGACTTTGCGTAATTTCCCAAATAAATAAAAGCGTAACATCAACAAGCAATGAATGGCGAGGGTAAACAAAAAATGAAAGATAACCAAAATCGGCAAAACATATTTCGCAGTTGAATGCCAGACATTGGCATAAATCCAAGAAGTGGCCAAAAGCTGACGTGGAGGCGTGTTGCGAGCACAACCCAAAAAGCAAGTATAAAAAAATACAAAAAAAAGATCTGAAGAGTTCAGTTTCGCTTTCAATATGACGATGATGACCGTCAAAACGGGTCAGCAGCCCGTCTTCTGGTATTAGCCAGGTTGTGAGTTACCTCATTCAGTGTTGTTGGTGCAGGCTGCGACGAGTCAATAAAACGTGTAAATTATTATTACGTTGCGGGCTTTTGGGAAAGCAGAAAGCAGCGTGGGGGCGCTACTGAAACTGAAACTGAAACTGAAATTGAAACTGAAACTGAGACTGAGTCTGAGATGGAGACGGAGACTAGACCAGAAAATTACTCAATGTGGCCTTAAGTCTCGAGGCATGGGTAGCTACTATAAATGCCAATGGCTTGTTTGTTGGCTTGTTGGCTTGTTGGAGTCATCAGCATCATCATTGTAGTTGGCCCAGCTCTTTTTCGGTTTCTACTTTCACTCTCCGTACAAACTAATTTGCTTAGCGCTCTCCATCGTTGCCATCGTTGTTGTTATTGCAGCATTATAATTAAGCTGTTTGACTCTTCAGTGGCACCCCACATTTGCAACGCGTATTGTACAATAATTTGTCCGCTTATTTACCCACAAGCTCGACAGCAATAACAACAATACAACAAAATAATCCAATAAAAAGTGTAACAAGTGATTACGCCGACTAATGCAACTGGGCTTTTAATTGAGATGCATAGCTAGATAGTTGAATGAACAGTCGAACAGCTGCAACAGCGTCTCGAATTTTCAATTAAAAGTAGTATAACAAAACGCAATAATATCAAATAATTATAATAACTGTAATGCAATCATATCTGTTGGGGGATTTTGTATTGAGCAGACAGCGGCGGCGTCCAGTTAAGTTGAATCAACAACTTGGCTTGTGGTAATACGATCATCTTGCATTCTTTTTGCCAGCTGCGTTTATTACTTAATGCGCTCTTTCTCTTTCTCTCCTTTTGTGTATCTCTCTCTCTTTCTCCTCTCTGTGCGCTCTTTCACTGTTGTTTGCTCTGCCTGTTCAAGTGTAAGCTCAGCTCTTTTCGGCGAAAGCCTCGTCTTCACTCGACTCCACTCGACTTGGCTCGTTTGAGCTTCAGTTTCAGCTTCAGCTTGAGCTTGTGGCATGCTCAGCGCCGGCGTCGCGTGTCAAACGAACGCCGCACTCGAAGCCGGAAAGACGTCGCTTAGCGCATGCGTCGCAGTCGCAAAAGAGTTGAATTTCTTTTTTTGAAATAAATATAAACGCGCCGGAAGATACAACAAGTTACCTCTTCTGTGTGTGTGTGTGTTTGTGTAAGTGTAAGTGTTACCGAAAGTGTGCAAAAATCACAATCAAAGCCGGCTAAACATAATGTTGGCAAAATGTCGCAATTTTGGAGCTAAACAAAGCATGGCAATTGTGGGCAATTGTTAACAAGACACCAAGACCATTTTAAAGTTCAACCAGCCAACAACAAGAAACGAGCAAAGAAATCAAATGAAATGAAAATGAAAAGAAAAGAAAGTTGTCGCGTCTGTCTGGGTCGTTGAATTGTGCAAAGTGAAGACTAAACATTACAACATAACCATTTAAGAAATTAGCCAAAAAAATAGTGTCTTAAGTGAAGACATATTTCTGTGTGACTCATTCAACACAAATCGAAGTTCAGCACGCATTGAGCATTAAAGAGGAGACTACGACATTGAGTGGATTATATAATTTACTAGCAACGCACCTAGATGACATGCACAACACGTACGCTACTTTTTGGTTTCCGTGTCCTGTGTGTCTCAGCAACTGCAGCTCATCTCAAGCGTAAAGTGTCCTTTCGTGTCGAGTTGTTTGTGCCCCCACCACACACAATCGAAACGTTGGTTGCACAGCATTTTGTGTTTCTTGCACCTGCTGCTACAGTTGAGAGAGTGCAACAGAAGGTGGCACTCTTCACATTTTGCCAGAATTAGCTGACATTTCTTGTTGTAAAATGCCATTGCAGTCTGTCGATGCAGTCTTCGTTTTTAGTGCAGCGCCCTCTGTCGCCTGTTGGCGGCAAATGCAATTTTCTAGTACCCAAAAACATCTCCTTGTGCTTGCTGCTTGCACCATAAAATTTTGGGCAATTACTGTTACAGCTGCTGCTTGCTTGTGTGTGTGTTGGTTTCTCTGTCTGTATTTGTGTAATTGCATGAAATTTAAATTTTATATGCGACCAACACATTTGGCATAGTCGCTTTTACAGCATTATGGCCAAAGCATAAATAATAAATTTTGCTGGTTTTCCAGCTGTTGCTCGAACTTTTCCTCTTCTCCATATGCCATTAAATGACGCACACTTGAAGCACTTGCCAAAAAATAGTATTTCGAAACTCTCTTGTGCGTCACAGAGAGATGCGTTTTAAAAATATTTTTCAACACGCGACACTACACACAAAAGTAACCTTGACTCCATTTAAATGCAAATCGAGAAGACGCTAAATGAGAAACGCTTAACAAAACGCTGGCTTAAATATTTATGGTGAAATTTTTGTTGATTGTGGTTGAAAGCAAACCGATTACAGTTGTAAAATTTGTCAATCAATAATGTGTTTCATTTGCATTATTGGCAACTCTTTTTAGTTTCTTATCGCAAAAGCATCTGTCTTCTTTTGCCATTTTCTTCTGTTGATTTTTTAAGATGATAAGTATCTTATTTTGCTATTCAAGATCTTAAAAAATATATGCTTATATCAATCAATTTTCATGAAATTCAAAGGCTGTCTTAATCTTTCCTTTGACAACTTTGAATACACACTCCATTAGTTATTTTATAATTTTAAAATACATATCTTTTATTCAAAACTGTATTAAATCCTAATATTTTAGGAGTGTACCCTATAAAAAAATCATATTTAGAGGAAATGGCTTTGCTTATTATAGTTATTGCTACAATTTCCAAAAGTAAAGACTTTTATAGTTACCGACACTAAACCATTTGTATTAATTAAACTATTTATCATTTTTGATATTTCTTATGTTTTAAAATATAAGAAATGGCTTAAGATTTTCAGCTGACATACAAAGATTATCAGTTCATTTTATTTTCATCTAATTTCAAGGTTAATAACGAAATCCAAGTGCGCTATGTACTTTACTTAGAGGTCAACACTCTATGTATCTAATCTTTTGGTGCAATCTTATCATCTCAATAGCACATATACCCTGTAAATTCATGACTCTCTATGCAGCTTCAAGATGAACAAATGTTTATGATCTACCTTTAAAGTGAAATACCAGACTGAACATTAAAATTTGAAGGCCTGTCTTCGCACTGAGGCAGGCAGCAAGAGCAGCAGCAAGAGCAGCAGCAAAAAGGCGACAAATAAAACTTGACATAATAATATGAATAATTTTTAGCGCCAGTCTCTAGACAGAGAGCAACACAGAGACAAAACAGCTAAAGATTATGGATATGATTATGGAGTGTGTGTGTGTGTGTGTGTGTGTGTGTGTTGGGGTAGTCAAGTGTATGACGATGACGATGAGTCGAGGCGTGTGGCTGCATAAGCACGGCGCAATCATAACAAATGGAATTAAAGAAATGTCGCCGACAGTTTGCCATTGCTCAGACATCGCAACGAGAACGAGAACGAGCACGTGAGAATTGCATTAATATGAATGCAAATGTTGCCGTTGCCACCGACTAAATCTATAAATTTATGAGCATCTCAAGAGAAATTGCAATTTTTAGCAGTTTGTAGTTGAGTTTTGTTGAGTTGACAGCAAGTTTTTATTATGCTCTTCTCTGTTTTGCAGGCGACGTGCTTTTGAATCGTTCACTTGTTCAGGGGATTTTCCAATTGAAGCAAGTGGCCCCCCCTGCCTTCCAACAGGCCAGCCAAGACAGCAACCCAGCGGGCGACCCAAGACATCAAACCAGTCAGCATGCAGTTTCGACAGCAGCCGCAAAGTATGCTATGGAAAATTGCATTTCTAATTATCGCATTAGTCGGCGACGTGTCGTGCATAAGAAATGGCGACGGAAATGACGAGTGAGTTGACATTTTCCACCTTAATTTATGCAAATTTCAATGCAAATTTTACCCACTACCTTCCGCAGGCAAAAACACATTTCCGCCAAGCTAAAGAACTTTTTTCCCTCGGAGCCGCTGCCCGACAACCACAACAACAATTCCCCACTCCCAGCACAAGCATCACAGACCTCGGCACGGGTCACCAACGGTGGCTTTCGACCCTCGCAAATGCTCGAATTCACGCCCTCGGATGTGATGCACGGCGGCACAAAGCGCTATCCGCCCAGTTACCTCGAACCCAACTATAAGCATCATGTGCCCAGCACCTTGGCCAATCTCAGTCCCCAGCAATCGGCCATGGACAAGCAGTTTGCATTTCCCGACGAACCCACAGCGACGACTTATCACCACAGCTTTGGCGGCTCACAACAAATACCCACGACACCGGTGGTCAGCTATCTGGATCCATTTACACAGCAAAACTATCGCTACACACCCACATCCCCACCGCCCTCAACTCCCTCCTTCATACAGTACCAACGAGAGCAGCCGGTGGAGCAGGGAGATCAGGCCTACACAGTGCAATCGTCGTTGCTTGTGGGCAATCACTCGCCACAACAGCAGCAGCAGACACGTCCCGGCCACGTGGAAGACGTATATTTAAAGCGTCCCGGCTATGTGTTCGATGAGAGTCCATCCTCAGCATATCGTCGTCCTGCAGCCACAACGGCAGCAACAACAACAACAGCGAAGGCTACTTCGACACATAAAATTTCATACGATTCGCATGATTACCCGCCACCAAGCTATGCCACCCAACAGACATCCAATTTTGTGCCACAAGCGCCGCAACCACAAGCACCACGTCCACCCCGGCCAACACCCCCATCGTATAGGCCAACGTACAACCGTCAAGACGTCAATGACAACAGGCCATTAGCAGGACCATCGATACACGAAGCCTCTTATGCATCGCAGCCGCAATTCTCTTCGCCATCTGCAGCCTCATACCCTTCCCAGTCATCGTCGTCGTCGTCGTCTAATTATGCAAACAACTTTGGTAATTATTTGCAGCGACCCACCGGCTACCCCAGTCAATCCCACTCCCCTTCCTATGCGTCCAACCCCTCGCACTATCAGTACGAGTCACTGGTAAGACCACAGCAATACCAACAGCAACAACAACAACAACAGCAGCAGCAGTATCAGCGACCGGGACACAATTACTACCAGTATCAAATTGGTGAAATACCTCCACAGCAGCAACAGCAACAACAATTCAACTATCGTCCAGCTCCCGCCTATCACCCGCCCACACAATCTACAAATTTAGGAGGAGGCGGAGGAGGAGGAGGTGGTCTGGCTACTTTGGCATCGCTGCTTAGCTCAACACAACAATATGCGCCACAATTTACGAATCTACTTCTGGGTGGCGGCGGTTCAGGGGGAGGTTTCGGCGGTGGCGTAGGTGGTGCTAGCTCTTCGGCCAGCCCATTAGGCAGTCTCTTAGGCGCATTCACGGGGCAGCAACAGCATAGCAGACCACCGACCACACAGCTCATTAGAGCACTAGAGAATATCGCACGCAACGACGATTTGCAGTGTGTGCCCAAGGTGCTCTGCCAGATGATTGCCGGTCAAACGTTACGTGGCCAACTGCCCGGATTCATAACATCGCCGGCCATAACCAAGTGAGTATCTTCAGCTCTCTGACTCTGCTCTAAATAATGTGGCAAGGGCTTTAGTTGTAAGTAAATATTATTAAATTTGCATTTCCCAGCCAAACCCATTGCCCCCTTCCTTCGTCATTAACTGGGATTAGACTTCATTATGCAAGTCGATGTGGGCCCAGACCATATTGATTGTTATATTAAATGAGCCACGCTCTGATTGAGACGACAGAGTGAACCTGAGACTCATTCTCATTCTCGTTCTCGTCGCCATCGTCTGTAAATTGATATTGTTTGGCTTTTCCTTGCAAATTGGCATTTACTCAATTAAGTTTTATAAGCAAGGATATAGTCGCAGATAGACAGCTGGGACCGCATTTGCTTGGCTAATGAGTAGCATAAATATTAAGTGGGATTGGGTTGAAATAGAATAGTCAGGAAAACGTGGCAACTGTCTACCTTTGAAGCAAAGTGAAACGCTTTGGTAAGTAGACAATGAGATACTTTTTATTTAAGACCTAAGATATGCGGACTTCATTCTTTTTTGATCATCAACAACAATCTTACAAAGAAATAGATTGATGGTAAAGATTTTCTAATTATCTCATCACACTTTCTTATTGAGGATAGAAAGCATAAATTATATTTGTTCGTAAAATAAAATAAATAAGATTATTTTAAATTAAATTATGCATAAAAACAACTAATACAAAAAGTGTAGATATTAAAGAACGCTGAGCAACTGAAAGTCAGTTTGACTCTTCCTTTTTATTAGAAACATCTTAACGTCTTAAACAAACTTCTCTGTTCATTAGCAACGACTTGAACTAATAACTAAAATATAAAAATTCGATTTCCTTACAATTCCTAATACTATTTTCTATGGACTACTCTCTTCTTCAGTTTCCTTGCCGGCTTCCCAGCTGCCTCGCCAGCTCTTATTTACGGAAGAGCCGCATTGCTCGGCATAAGTGGCGGCGAGCGAAGTTGCATACGGACTTATGAGCAGTGTCCCAAGAATGAGGTAAGCTATCAAAAGAGCGTTAAATGATTATTAAAAAACCTTCACTACAACTGCAAATTGAAACTTCTATATTTCTCACCCGACAGATGGAAATCATTCACTATCTGAACAATCATCGCGGCGGCTTTTTTAAGTTCTTCAGCGAACCGGAAGAGCAGACAGCGGAGGCACAGCAAAGTGAATCTGGCGGCGGTTCATTGTTCAGCATTCTCTCGGCACTGACAGGAGGCGGTGGCGGAGGCGGTGGTCTGGGGCAGGTGACGCGCACCACGCCGCGGCCAGTGGCACGACCCACACAAAGACCCAGCACGGACATTGCCGATGGCATTGGCAGCTTCTTTACTCGCGTGCTGTCCGAGTATTTGAATGGTGTGGAGTATGAGCGACGTCGTCGGAGGAGAAGGAGAAGTCTGTTGCCAACGGAAATTAAACGCAGCATTCAGACGGATAATGAACGTTTGATGGCCGTTGATTTTCACGATGAAGAAGATGACTTGGATACACAGACGCCCGTCAAGTTTCAAGACGATGACGAGGCGGAGGCAGCTCAAGCTCACACCGAACTGATTGGTGTGCTACAATTTCCCGAAGATGCCGAGACCGAGGGGCGCATACTGCACTTCAAGGACATTGCTAGTGAAGAGCATAATGTCGATGGTGCCGTGCGATTTCCGGATGCCACGCCGGAAGCCCAAGTTATCCACGACTTTAATCGCAATGCAGCTCAGCGTAAATTGAGATTTCCACAGGAGCAAAGCGAAGGTGAACGACAGGCCAAGCAGATGCAACTCACCGAGGGCTGGAGAGCTGTGCTGCCCAATGGATTGGGCGTGGAGGATTACGGTGTAAACAAGCGGCGTGGCAAGCGAATTGTTTTCAAGGATAACAACGAGCAGCTGGAAGATCTAGATGAGCGACTGAGAGAAGAACAGGAGGAGGAAGACAGACGTTTAAGAGAAGAAGCGGTGGAGCAGCAGCGTCTAAGGGCGGAAGAGGAGGAGAGGCAACGCCTTAGAGCAGAAGAAGAGGAGCAACAGCGTCTAAGAGAAGAGGCGGAGGAGGACAGACGTCAAAGAGCTGAAGAGGAGGAAGAGAAACGTCAGAGAGAATACCAACGAGAGAAGGAACTAAGGAATCTGCAACTGCAAGAGGAGCAAAGAAAACAGCAACACACCCCTCTTAATGCGCTCTACGAGCAGGCAGCTCCCCCACAACGTGGTGCTCGGGTCATTTTCCCCGATCACTATGAGCGTCACATACGCCGAGGAAAGATCCTGAATAAACCGACCTATGCGCCCAGCTATGACTACCACAATGAAGTTCGTCCCGAGGAGCAAGAGCAACAGCTGGTGGTCAGCGATGAGCATAGACCGACCTACTATCGTATAGAGACTGCAGATTATCAAGCCAATACTCTAGGGCAGAACTTTATGAATTACGGCGAATATATGCCAGGAAATACTGCGTCTTATATGGCAGGAAATACGGTGCGTTTTGTCGAACCTCTCGATAGACCTCAATATAATGCACACTACAACTACCCGAATACGAACTATATCAGCGATAATCGCTACAGCAGCGCATATCAGGCCAGTTCTACACGCAGACCTAAGCACGAGGATGATAAGAACATATACATAAATAATTCACAAGGTGTTACCGAATACTATATAAGACCGGATGGACGTAAAGTCTATTTGGCTAGCGGTTGAATGAAGAGAGGCTGTTTTGTTCGCTTTAGCTTTAAGTCTGTAAATAATTGTTAGCCCCAAAATATTTATTAAATGCGTACCTTTTAGTTAATATACAAAAAAAAGCGTGCTCTTTAAATTGTCAGCGACAAATCAACAAGTTAGACAACCAACTGAAATATGCAAAAGAAATTGCACATAAATCTAGCTGCAAAACGGCGTCACTTTTGAAAAATTAAATGTGATCAACGGGGGAAAACAACAGTAGCAACAACAAGAAAATGCAAAAACCAACACACAATTTCAGCTTTTTTTTTGACAGAGCGCGTTTTTTTCCCAAATGGGACTCGCTTTTCTCTCTCGCAACTGAACCAAATCACACAAAAATGCAAAGTGCAAAAAGTGCAGTATACTTTTGTGCGCCTGACGTAGGGTTGCCAACGTCACCAAAGCTCAAAGCAGCGTTTGCTGCTGCTGTCGTTGTCGTTGCCGTTGTCGCTGTCGTTGTCGTTGCTGTCTGTCGCATCGTTTTATTTACAGCACTCGCTTGGGGAACGGCACTGAGGACAGTGCCTGCAAAACATATGCAGCGAGTTAATAAATAAAGGGAGTTTAAAGCTAAGGTAAGGGTAAGGCTAGGAGACAGTGTGTACGTGGTTAGGGCTGTGTATTTTACCCAAAAGCTCTAGCTGCATCACTTGTAGCGAAGCAAACGAAAGCCGAAAAAACAAGCAGTGCATAAAGAACAATGATTGAGTTTGGATTGTTGACTTTAAGATACTTTGTAAAGAGAGCGATTGAACAAGAGAATATTTAAAAAACATTTATTTATTTTAAGTATGCAATCAAGAGTTAATATACTACATCTTATTAAAGTTTGAAGACACTTTACAATTAAATAATTAATTTTTACTCTAATCTAAATGAATGATTAAAGAAGTTTGAAATTATATTTTCAATTGTATTATATTTCAATTTTATATTTCTTTAATTATTAATAATTAGCTAATTCTAACACTTAAACTATCTGATGAAAGATTATTAAATTAATGTTTTTAATGACGCACTGAAAAAATTTGTTTATTCTTAAATTTGTTGTAATTTATGAATTAATTTTAGATTATATACAAAATACAAACCACACCTTATATATACAGCATACCCTACACACACTCGTTACAGGGTATGCTCCATCGAGTCTGAGCTTAATGCCTTGCGTCAACAATTGGTGCGCGCCGCTGCAAAGTATGCAACCGTTTGCCGCTTTTTTCATGTTGCATGCTTTTTGGTGTATCAATTTTTGTTTGCAACCAGAAAAATTTGTGGCATGGAGCGTGAGTGGTAAAAGGGGGTAAAAAGTGCATTGTCCGAGCAGTGAAACAAATGAAACTTCGAACTGGACGCCAAATTCAAGGGAATGGGCGGACAGTCAAGGAGTGCAGACGACTCCAATGGATGGATGGATGGATGGATGGATGGAATCTGCTTTTAAAAGCGCAGACATGACACGGCATCGACACACAGCATTTTCAAATGATTTTTGTTTATTTATTTGCTTATGCTTCACATGCAGATACATAGAGAAACACATACACTTACTTTACTTATAAGACTGACTAAGCCTATGCTGTCTGTTGTTTAAATTAGAATCCCCAACTAACAGTACGGAATGAATGTGAATGAAGAGATAGACAGAAAGTTGTGCTGAAAGAAAGATGTTCGTGCAGTTGACTGACTGACTGACTGACTGACTACCCGCCCCTATATACGAGTATTACGATTTTTAATCCATTTGCACTTCTTAGCGCGGCTGCGGAGGCGGCAGTGGTCCAGTGCCTGGACATGGCATCCGCTTGGCCAGGTGCTTGCATAGCGGAACATCTCGCACAGCGTCGCCGATGAAGAGCGAGAGCAGATACCATTGTTTCATGCCGCCGCTTGATTGCACTTTGTAGTTCCTGAGTGTTGTTCAAGGTTGAGTTCCGTGGGGGGCAGTCCAAAGAGATGTTCAGCATCGTCATCATCATCATCATCAGAGAGGCACAATAGTCGAGGCAACGAAAGCGGATTACAAAAATAATTACTTATAAGTAGCGAGTAAAACATATACATATTTACTATACAAAAAGCTCTCTTCTCTTTACTCCTTCACCTACCATCACCCATTACCCAGAACCCAAAGGCTTTTCGTGCTTGAGGGGCATATTAAAAACAAAAGTAATTTGCGCTTTACTACGAGACTGAAACGAGCCATCTTTCGCATTTGTGAGTTTTTAAAGCATTAGGAATATGGGTTTTGGTTAGTGCTGCTAATGGCAGCTAATGCTTATAAGTATTCTATGTAAGTAAGCAAAGGAAATTGTTAATAAGTAATGATAATAAGCAAAAACAAAGCTTCCAAACATATACCATCAACGTTTTCTGGTAATAATGCCATTTGCCAAATTACCTTATGTTTAAATAAATTTCAAATTATTACAACTAAAACAGTAATTTTATGTATTATGTATAATATATAGTTTTTTATGGTTAACTTATTAAAAATAAGTGTTTTTAGCAAGCTAAAATTAACTTACAATCAATTACGAATTTAATATGTTTTTGTGGTAAATTGAAAATTTGATAACGCAAGCTAAAACTCATTTACAATCAATTACAAATGCAAAAGCCAATTTCTTGAAATTTTCAAATTGAAAAAAGTGCTGCCTCTCTTGGTGTACCATAAATATGGTACAATGAATAGATGAAAACTTTTATTTAAAAGGAAATTGCATTGGCTTTTGCAGCAGCCGAGTTCATTTAATTTGTTGCTGATTACTTTGTGGTAGTCTCTGGTGTCTCCAGTCGGAGTAACACCTTTTTGGTCAGCAAATTTCACACGTCTGCAATGGGATAATTTAATCAGCACAGTAACAAACACATATGCAGTGCCCTGGAGCTCAGCTTGGACAGCAAAAGGTAACATGAATATACTAGTTAAGTGTGATTGACGAAGATATACCCTATGCATACTTTTAAGTATAAAATATTATATATATTCATGCACATTTTACTAACAATTGTTGAATTTATAATGCTTTCTGCATTCCTTTCTAATAGGTATAAAAAAGGTGCAACAGCATCAAAAATGTAACTGACCAATGCAGAAACGAAACAGAAAACTACCGAGTTGAGTTGAATTGAAGTGTTCCCCTTTGTGTGCTTGCATAAATTTAATCAAAAACTTTAATCATATTTTATTATTACAAAACACGACGTGGGCAAACGAACAAAACTTCTTCTAATGCCAATTACATTTGCAGCGCAACGAAAACTAAACAAAAACGACAAAGAGAGGGAGAGAGTGGGATGGAAATGGAAATGGAGAGAAACCAAATGGACAGACATGGAGCACATTTCAAAAATAATTTTGAATATTTGCACTTGACACGTTGGGGCTAGCACTTGGGTTTCTCTAGCTCTCTCTCCTGCTCACTCTGTCTGAGCCCGGTCAGAGGCCAAGAGCAAGCCGAAGCACAAGGAAAACTTTGAGTGTTGAAAGTTTTGCATGTTAAGTGTGAAAATGTCAGTTGCATGTGAGGCGAGCATACGATATGACACAATATTAAATGAAATTTACAACAATGACCGCCTCTGACTCCGACTCCGACTCTGTGTGGTTATGAATGCCAAATGTTGCGCATACGACACGTATGCCATAGATTTCTATGCAAAAGCTTTCTGTTTGCGTCTTCAAGTTATCTTTTGTTTGGCCAAAAAGCAAACAAGAATTTCATTTGCCCCAAAATAGTTTAGCAAATAAAGAAATATGAACTATCAGTGACCACAGAGCAAATAGGATGCACAGAACTTTTTCCATTGTTTTATTGCATAAGTTCCAATAAAAAGGGAGGAAAGACTAGCATCAACAGCGGGGGAGAATTAATTATGAATCACAGTGTAGAACGACGGGTGATTGTGACTAAAGAAGCAGAAAGAGAATCAGAAGCAGAATAGAAATATAAAAATCAAAGCGGAAAAGAATAATTTCCTCAACTTGCAGCACACGACTTGCATGACATTACCATGACAATGGCGAATGAGAGGGCAACTAACTCATCAGAAACTTGTGAAATTTATGTAAACTTACAAATTGAAATCCAAAGCCAAAGTCAGAGCCAAATGCAGCAATGACATGCACATTTAAACCAAGCTGAAGAAGAAAGCGAAGGATGGCAGAAAAACATTAAATTATGCGCAGATGAGTTAGCATTACCAATGACAATGAGCAAAAGGGCGGCACAACGAGAAAGGGAGAGAGATATAAAAATTGATTGGAAAACATTTTGGAAGCTAAAAACAAGTCATTCATTTGCCAAATGACAACAACAGCAGCGCCAAATTGCAACGTAGCAATAACGAATGCAATCTCTGAGACACTCCAATGGCAAGACACCGAAATGGGAGAGCAAAAAAAAAAAAAAAAAAAAAAAGAAATAGCAACACAAAAGTTCAAGTTGCGAGATGCGAGTTGAATGCGAAGCCATAAAGTCAGCGTTCCACTTGAACAAGAAATGGCAAAGTAAAATAAACAGACAGACATTGGGACACAATGGGTCGTATGAGCTATTTTTAAATGAAATAACTTTGATTGAAAGAGATGGAAGACGTGTAATGGCTAGGTAAGGTTTGACATGTCTTTTACTTAAAGTGAATGCGGAATTCTCAATTGAAAACTTGACGACAGATAGACAAATATTTTGTAAGCCAGTGCGTATGCGTAATATGTTAATGTTATTGTAAATGTTGAAATGTTGATGCATTTGTTGACAATGCTATGCAATAAGCACCAAATGAACTAAAATGTCATAATGGGAAATTAAACTGTGCTGTACAGCGCTGCGTATGCGTGATGTGTTTTTGATTAACTAGTCTAGACAAAATGATCTTGGGAATTTGTTTAGCGACACTTAGTTTCATGGTGATCTACAACATATAAACGTAATTAAAAGAAGACCTTGGTGCACTGAAATTATATTTCATCTTTTTAATATTAAGTATACGATATGATGTATATATAATGTGGGTAAAAAGTATTTCTTTCCCGTACCAACACCTCCAAGCAACAGATATACTTTATATCAAACCAAAACATACCTCAGCACCTCCTCCCAGGGTGCATGTGGTGCAGCATTGCCATCGCCTAACGGGCGTCGCTGGCTGCCAGGACGTGAGGCATGAACACGGCAAGGCTCCTCTAGAATGCAAGCCCTCGGTCCAAACTCACGCAAGATCTCCTTCTGAGCCAACTCGGCGTCCAAGGAGAGCGGATGGCTGGCATCGCGTCTGCTGCGAGAACGATAAGTGCCTGAAAAATAAAACGTAAATGTATTTTTTGTTTAACGAGTTTGTTGTGTTTGCCCAACACAATAATGCGAAATTCAGCGTCAGCTGTTGTGCAATGTCTTTGGCGTTGTTAAAGTGCAATGCGTCTGTGTGTTGGTATTTCCCGCTCAGCGACTCTTGTGTTTTGGTTTTACCCGCACGTAAACTGATTACCAACTACACTACATACACGCATGCATGGCCAGCCGCTGTCTAACAACTTGACTTGGAGTGACTTCATCTGGCAACTCGTCATCTGGCATAGTAAGTAGTTGTTGTAGTTGTCGACAGCCTTGACCCCATTTCGGCTTTGGCTTGGTTAAGTGGACGTGCACGATGCCGAAGCCGACAACGGCAACGATCAGCGATAAGCGACAATTTGAGCAGACACATTTTTTAGGTCTGGTTTTCAGTAAGTATTTTGTCAACACAACAAAATGCTGATAAAAACTTTTTCTCACTATTCAATTCAGTAATTTATGCACTTTCACTTATTGAAAAGAAATTAAATTCACAATTAAAAGCGCTGCGTCATGCCCAACATATTTTCACTTTAACAAAACTTACTTGGACTCAGGGAGTAGGCCAACTTTTTGGCAAACTGCGACAAACGCACCGAGAGCACAATCACCGGGAAACCAACTAGCTGCACAGGCAATTCAAATAAAGGATCCTGAGACTGGGCCAAACCCTCCTCGATGAATTCCGAGAGCAGAACGAGCAGCACATAGAGCGTGGGCAGCGCCGACAAGGTGCAAATGTAGCGTAGATTCATGGCTTACAACAAAATGTCTTTTTCGGCCGAGGAGGAGGCAAGGCAACTTGGTGCGTTTAAAGTCTTTGACTGACTGACGCGACTTGGCAACGCGACGAGCCGCCAAAGCGCAGCAAACAAAAAACTAAACCAAAAAGGCAATGCAGAGGAGAGTTAAAAGAGAGAGCCGCAGAGAGAGAGAGATGACAAAAGCGAAGTGTAAGAGGGAAACGGCGTGTAAAGTTGGCGGCCAAGTTTGTTTTGCATTTTGACCAAGTTTCGTCGTCGCGGAAGCAAAAGAAGCCAAAGACAAGTGAAAGTGAGGCAATATGGCCAAAGCGGAGGGCGCCAAGATCCGAGCCTACTTACGAACTGCACACTTGCATACCAGTTGGCCAAAAATACAAAACAAAACACAACAAAGCACTAACCAAAAAGTGGCCAAACCACCTGCTCAGCTGTTTGCCCACTCACCAAACTAAATCTCTCTCTTTCTCGGTCTCTGTAATAACAATCTCCTCCTCTCTCTCTTTCACTGCAATAACAGTCTTCTTCTCTGTCTCTCGCGCTTTTTGTTTTAGTTGTAATTATGAAAAGTTATGAAATTTTCCATGTTATAGGGGCCGTTACTTTTGCACTTGCGATTTCCTTTTGGCGTGTCTGGTATGCGTTACAGTTGGTTTTGCATATCAATTACTCAATCCGCGCTTGTTATAAACCACAATTCAGCCAGACTCTGTGTTTCCGTTAGCTGTTTTAGCTGTTAAACGATCTGCTAATGTGCGACTCTTTGACTAAGACAGATCAGATACTACTAACACCTTAGTCAGCGCCCATTAAAAGTGAGCTGTTGGGGCAAACAATTTTCACGCTGCATAACTAATTAAAGAAACTCAACTATGCTTATCTATATATGCGCAAATTAATTGAGTTCTAGCTACAAAATAATAGGTCAAACTCATGCAAACAATTTCAAGTCAAAGCTGCATAAAAAAATCATTACAATCATTTAATACTTCTTCATTGTTACACGTGAATTCAATCACATTCTTGCCAACATATTTGGGAATTTATTAAATTTAAAATTAAACACCAATCATTAATTATCTTTACAAGCTACAAAAATTTTGTTAAATTAACTTCTTAGCCACAAATTTGCTTCACATTTAATTGTACAGCTTTTTAAAAGTGATTAACTGTTGGCTGACGTTACAGAAAATAGAATTTATTATTTAACTTCTTTGAATTCAACTATTTATTTATAATTCAGTTATTTATAAAGCCGGCATAGTTGTTAGTTTAGTTTTCATTGCACAACAGCTTACAAATTAATTGCGATTAATTATCTTTACTAGTAATATCAATTTTTATGCAATTGCTTAAATAAATGATTAATTGAACAGCTAAAATATTTAAAAGCAAGTCACAGTAGTTAGCAAAATTTAATTAGTTTGTTTTTTTTTTAATAATAATCCGACAGGTGGAAAATCTAGATTTTGTTGCTTAACGTAATTTATAACACCTTTAATATAAAAATAGATTTGCGAAATTAATTACCTACATTTTAAACCATAATTTACTACTGTTTAAACAAAGTTGTTTGTATCTCATATATACTCATATATACTATTTATTTCTGCTCATAGTTGCTTTCACACTAATTTACGACCAACGTTTGGGAGCTAAGGAAATAAAATACAGATGCCTAGATAACAATGTGCAATCTTTTATTTATTGCACTAGCCAAAAGAAGCAACAAGGTAAAGCTATTGCCATATGGCGAGTAAATAAAAAACTGATCGCGCATTTCAACACTATTCGATGAATTTTATTTGCTTAACAACTTAACACAATTTGCGTATAATTTTTGGGTATTGTTTGCACAAACAATTGTCAGTTGCGTGGTCTTTGGAGCACGTGTCGTTGACCACGCTTATAGTTCCAAAGCAACCACAAAAACCTTAAACTTAATCATAGAAAATAAGCTTTGATACGACCATCAATTTCAAGTCAATTTGAGAGTACAAATTGCTAGAACAATTGCATAAATTTGACACAGTTTACACAGACTGCAATTGATTAATGAGCAGCATTGAATGGAGCACAGTTAGCCATACAATTGAGACCACTAACTGACCATGGCCAGAACCGATGCAAAGCTCGCGCCAACAGTCGGTCGAGTCAGTCGGTTATAAGCCAAGACCTGACCACAGCGAGTTGAACAGTTGATCAGTAGGCTGATTGCGCAAGACGGCGCCTACAATCAAGTAAAGAGAGGGAGGGAGATATAGAGATAGAGATAGAAAAAGAGAGCGCGACTAACTTGGCTTACATTTCGTCATTGTTTTCTTTTGTGCAGCCCGTTGCAATATGGGTTGGGAGCGGCAGCATTGTTATAATTGTTGTTGTTACTGTTGTTGCCGTTGTTTGACTGCGCGTAATTTTCATGTTTTTCCAGTTGGTGGCGGCACTTGTTGCACGTTGCACGTTCGTTTTGGTTGCACGCTCGCAGGCCCGGATTCAAGTGGCACAAACCGGGGATAGAGAGAGAGAGTGTGTGTGCTCTAAGTACTTGCTTGTCTTCCTTTTTGTTAAGTGCAATGCGGAAGAAATGTTAGGCAACCCAAAAGCTGACAAATTGATAGAAGTTTGAGTTTGAGTGCCGGCAACAACAGGCACAAAGCGTCATGTAACAAGTACCAAGTAATCTATGTCGTATAAGGCAGACATTGCAGACACTGAGATTGCACAACAAACAGGTCGCCCCGTCGAAAACGTCAGGCCAAAAACTAACTAACACTAATAGTGTTTTGGGGGGGGGGGACTCTATCACCAAATTGGGGCGACTCAAAACAATAAAAGTGCGCCCCGATGCCAAAGCTTGGTGTCCGCTTTTGGCACGCAACAAGCGTAACAGCTGGCAAACTGACCCAATTCCATTCATATTACAAATTGTTTACTTTTATTGTTTTTGTTAAGCCATCCAATGAAGGTAAAAAAAAAAAACAAAAACAAAAAAGAAATAAATGTGTTTACTTTATTGCGTCTATTATTTTATTTTTTACTTTTTTTCTCTTTGCAAAATTCCCCCCATCGAAGAGTGCCGGCTGGACTTTTTAATTATTTGCGAGCCATGGATTTATAGTGTATTTATCGTGGTCGCATCGCAATCGATCACACACAAAAGCCTTCAAAACAAATCAAAACACAGCCACGTGTCGTTGACTGATTTATGTTATTTGGATGTTGAAATCGAAAGAATGTTTACCTAATCGCGAGTTGTTTACTTTCTAGCATTGTTGTCCCCTTTTTATTGTTTAACAAATTTAATTAGCCATTAGATATGTCTGTCATAAACCAGCCATCATTTCGCTCAAAACTCTTCTCGTTTCATGTGTGTGGCAATTCGTACGCGCTCGTCATGCTCAATGAGGCAATCGGCAACGGCAATCAGCAAATCGACAATCGGCGAAAATAAATATTGAACTTAGATTTAGTATCTTTTCTGATGGTTTTGTTGCTTGCGAGGTGTGCAATGTCAGTGAACATTCCCAAGCGAGCCAATTTGCATACAAAGTGTTTGCTCAAATTTATTGTGCGACGCAATTTCTCAGAGCGCCCGAAAGTATGCAACACAAATTTTGCACATTGCACTGCCAAAAAAATACGAATTTGCGTAGCAATTGCGGGGATTTATTAATTGTTATGAATGAGAGAAATAAACTATTTATGAAGCTCACAAGTCTTTTAAATGTTGAACAATTAGCAAGATTGATTACAGTGCATTAATAGTAATAATGTTATTAACAATATTTAAATATTTAAAGTAGAAATACTAATTTTAATTACTACTCCACAACTCTTCAAAAATGTATTGAGCTAATTTAATACACAAATCATATTTCAAGATCAATAAAAAACAGGCAGATCAGTTCAGTTAGTTAATCACCATTCCAATATGGTATAAAGAAATAAATGTTTTTCAATCCATACGAAATAATGAGAAATAAGCTAATTACAATTACTATTCTGAAACTGTTTATAACCATACATAAACTTTAATTATTATTATTAAGATTTATTTTAAAAATCAGTCACTTTAATCAGCAAGATTGATTGCAAATCTTGAATATTAAAAATGTTATTAAACATATGTAACTAGTTTACGAAAAAAAACGAACTTCAATTACTATTCCATAACTCTATAAAAATGTATTGAATTTAACTTATATAAAAACTGATTTTAAAAAGAGCAAAATGTCAAAATTGAAGACCTTTTTTTACTAAAACTAATATATCAAATAGTATTCAATTCATAAAAATATTAGTGCTCTGCAAATTCGCAAGCTCATAACTATACAAATGTTTTCTATCTATTACCAACTCATAGTTAATAATCATTTAAAGAAAGCCATTAGTTACTGTCTAAAAATAAATATGCCTCATTACAGACAACTAAAGTAATATTTTAAACATTTTTCAATATTTTTACACTTTCAATTACGTTGAGAAAGTCATTGTTTCGCTCCCAAGCCAGCGAAGCAGAAACAAAGCGCAACTCATTTAGACGGGGTGATTGCATAATTGCAACCAATTGAAAGTGTAAACTCACTGTTTGGATTTCATGATTATGATTTGGCCACATTATTATTACAAAAAGCGAAACAAAACAAAAAGAAAATCATTTTTAATCACAATCCAAAGTGTTTAATTTATAAATGATTTGAATTATGACCTTCGATGGGAGTTCCAGCCGTCAAATCGATATTTCCTAGGCACTTGGCAAAATGCAATTAAAAAGCATTTTCCGAATGCATTTTGAAAGTTACAAGACAACGAGTCGTGACGATGTAAAGATGACTTTGCATCCATAACACACCTATATTCATATATCATTAGCAAAATGTGCAAACAAAACATAAGATAAAAGTACAAAAAACACAATTCAGATTCAGACTATAACAATATGCATTTATTTACAAATTGCACACGCTCGTCGCACTTACATTAGGCACATAATCTTTACAAGTTTAAACAAAAAACTAACGTACACATATATGTAATTGAGATAGACTAGCCACACTTAAATGACTACTTAGGACACACTTACTATAAGCTAATAGATACAAGTTGCAAATTGTCACATCAGTCATGCCTCAGCCTACGAACTGAAGGCACTTTTATTAATCAGCAGCCAGAGGCCATCGAGTGTGTGTGAGGAGAGTGGAAACAAATTATAGTACAATAGTTCATATTTTTTTCTTTCTGGGCCCAGAGATGTGTGTGTGTACAGTGTGTGTGTGTAATAATTATATATCCTAATCACTTAAAATTACTATGATCACAATTAACAAAGTGTGCGTGTGTGCTAAACGCGCACCTTGTAGCTCAGTTTCATCAGCTTCTTTGAGCTGATCGGGCAATTTGGCCAGAGATTAGCACAGCCCATTGGACCATGTAGATTGTCGGCTGTATGTCGCATCAGTTCCCCCATATGAGCAGCAAAATACCATTTGCTCGGCGGCATATTCATCATCCAGGGCATGGTGGGTGATCTGTCATTAAGAACAGAGAAAAACAAACGGAAGTTAATTACAAAGTACACAAATAAAAATTATTATAGTAGCTTGTTGTTTCGTGCGAGGTTGTGATCAGAATTAACTTGGCTAGCAATTAGCCGGTTCAATAGCAAGGAGAATGTTAATAATATGACAATGATTACTCAATGTGCAGCCTAACACATTTTTACAGTTTTCAAGTCGCTTCGCTCACCTTCGACTCAAGTGCGAGGTTACAAAACAAAACAACTTGATCTCTCTCTCCCTCTAGTTGTTGTATTATGTGTGCAAACACTGCTTGTGTTACAGGGTTAAGCTATTTTGAGGTAGGTTAAGACTGTCTCTCTCACCTCTTACAGCACTTTGTCACTGCTGACTCAACTTGCTTCTTACTAAATTGTATATTTGTAACATTGACGAAACTCTTTTGTCACAAGTTCAATGCACGACTTGGCATTCCCCCAGGCCCAGGTGCAATATAACTGGACATTGAAGTCGATGTCAAACGAGTTAAACCACAATCTCAAACAACTAATTACACACTCCTCTTTCTCTTATCATAACTCACCTTATCAAGCGCAGCAATTCCCTCTCCTTTTCACTCAACTCATATTCTGGCTTTGCAGCCAATTCACACAACATTTTGGGTAAACAGGATTCTTTGATCGTATCCGTTAATTGTGATTTTGTCTTTAGATTTGCTCCCGTCACAATTCCTGTGTTGGGCTTCAATGCTGCCGCCGCAGAGAACTCGTCGAAGTCATGCTCTGAAATTGTTAAAAAATAATTAGTAAATAAATTTCAAAAAAGAATTTGAACTGCGTCTTGGCATTGCAACCCCAAAAATACTAGAGAAGCTACTTTTTAATTAATACTTCAAGGTAAGAGGATTTTTAATTATAATGACAATGACACGATAATTAATTAATCGTTATATGTTATTTTAAAGTTGTTATCTCTCGGCGCTTAAAAAGAAATTCCTTTTCAGAGTATACAAATTTAATGCTAAGCTAAATAAATTGTCGAAAGTAATCAACGAAATAAATGAGCAATTCTTTATTTTTAATTGTTTGTTTTTATCACATTTTCGAATTGTTTTCGATCATTTTAAATAATAAACATCTACACAAATACGAAACTGGAAAATACATTTTATAAGCAAATAAATATGATATAAATGCGCAAGTTTTGCAGACAGCAACATTTTTGTTGAATACAAAGTTCTGAGACTTGGCAAATATTGAAATTGAGTTTCAAAATATTTGCACACTTGGCGCTAAGCAAAGTGAGCGGTCAACCCGACGATACCATATACATAAGTATTTTACTCCCCCCAGCAAGGTCGAAACGTGCGATGAACTCTGAATAGCATTTTTTTTTGCTTTTTTATCTAGTGTTTTAAATGGAAATTCTAGCAAAATATTTGCTTAGTCATTTGGCGCTGATATTTAGTTAAATTAATTATGCTGTTGAATAAACATTAGGTTTAAGCCTCGATCATAGTTGCCAGCAAATGGCAGTTATTGGCAATTAACAAGAAATCAAAAAGAACGATTGGCGTAAATGTTTTAACACCTGAACTTTGTACGCGGAAAAAGAGTCGAATCTTTCCCCCTTCCCCCTTCTCTTTTCCCTTAATCCAATACCTCAAACCAAGAAAACCAACTGCTGGGTGGAGACTTGTTTTGCGGTTATTTATTTATTTATAGCCTTGTGCATGTGTTTTAATATTATTATTATTTATTATTATTGTCTTCGCAAAGAAAGCCAACGAAGCATAACTAAGTAAGCAATTTAAATTAAAGCTGCTGCTGCCTTTCGGCTAAAATAAATATCCAAATGCAACGAAATTGAAGCCCGGAAGGCCGCTAAAATTAAACATTATGAAGTCAACTTTTGACGTGAGAAACGTTGCTAATTTATTTGAAAAACTACAAGAAAAGATGCTACGATTATTTGCGTCTTTAGATTTATCTACTCGATAATGCTCTTGTTAATCTATTCTCTAACAAATAAATTCGAATTCGCAATAATGATTTCCATTTGATTAACATTTGCATCATCAACTGTATCAAATATCTTTATCGCAATCAAATGGGGAAAAATGCCGATAAAAAATGCAGCTGCAGTATTTGATTTAATTAAACGAGTCGTCAACGTGAGTAAAATGCAAGCTCTGCATATTTATCACGCACTGCTTTTAACCGTAATGTGGTCTTGGCCAAATCGAAAGAAACGTGAAAATCATGCCAAAAGGCAGAGAACGTGCGCTATCAGTGAATGGAAAAAATGTAAACAGAAGACCCTGATTAACTATTTTTTATTTACTACTCGTATTTTAAAAGCCTGGCGTTTTACATGTCGTTAACACAGATATTATGAAACGACAGATTATTTTCGATAGGAGGGCACATTCGTACTTTACTATACTCTCGATTTCCGTAGAACCCGTTTTCAGGTTGATAAATTTTTATAAACCGGCGCTTAAGATGCGATTACGTATTAAAACCGGTTAAGAGCACCGGCAACGCGAGACAGCTTCTATCTATCTAAAAATCGGTGTGGAAAAAACAACTACCAAAAAAAGAACTGTGCATTGGAGACTCGAAAGCTGTTCAATAAATTAAATAGCACACAAATTAAGTCAATGCTTTGCTTATATTGTTGATTGGCTTCTCAACTTCCTGTTGGCTTGGACTCTACGAGTATTTCGACTTTGTCTAGACAATGTGCATGAAATTTGAATCTTAACTCAATCAAACATAAAGCGACAGCGAATTATCTGGAAATAGTCTACATTTTTCTTCTGTTTTATTTGCTCATTTTCCTCTTTCCTGCTACTCTGGGAAAGTTGAGCTGCAGTTTCCCACACACACACAAAAGATTTGCAAGGCAGGCAAAGCTAACAACTTTACTGATTTTATTACGTGAAGTTTATATTTGCCTGGCATTTTTCCACTTTCACCTAAACCCACAACGACAATAACAGCAACAACAACCGCAAGCAAATCAAGCCAGACGGAAATCATGTTAATGACCTAAGCTAAACATTTTGAGGCATTCTGGCCAAGTCTTTAGGCGACCTTAAGTTCGCGAGCAATCGAGAAATTTGTTGCCCGATTGCCTCGAGCTGCACTTTGACTTTCGATTGATTTCATTAACATTTTTGTTTTTGTTTTTATTGTCATTCGAGGTTTCGAGACCCGCGCTCAACTTGTGGCATTCGTTACATAAGGCTGAATACGGTATTCACATTCAAACATTGACGTCTCTTATATCACACTTTCCTCCGCTAGTCGTGAGTCCCTCTCCCATAATGCTATGCAAATCTTTGGGCCATCGAAAGTGGTTACAAATATTTTCTCGCATTGTTTTTGTTTATAAAACATAATCGAACCACGGAGAGCGCTTCAAACATATGTTTTCCTTTTTTTTTTTTTGCTTGCCCGTGAATACATGTTAAATAATATTATTTTTGTGTTAATTTTCTGCGAGGCCCTCTCTTGACATTTATTGCGTGACTTTTTGAAAAGAAACTTCAACAAATTAAATCCGGTTAAGTTGACGGCAAGAAAGGCTTTTAAATAAAAACGAAACCGAAAGTTTAATGTGACATATCAAACGGGTCCTATAAAGAGGACACTCAATTGCGAAACACATGTACGCTCTATAAAAAAGTTTATGACGCGACGTATGGAAACTTTTTTTTCGAGCAATTAAATGACCACCAAAATTTACAACCTAACGTGTCTGATAAGTCGAATAGAAAACTTTCCAGCATAGCAATGATATAATACCAAACCTGAACTAAGCTGACTCATACGACCATATTTTGAAGAACTTTAAAGCCATTCTTTAATTCAAATAATGTTTGTTAATAATTCCTATTTGGTTAACTGTTTATTTTGAAAAATCATGTAGGAGGGGAATTATATTCCTGGATATCCAAAAGAAACTCTCAACCAAAATAATGAGAATTTCTAATGGAATATACTGAACTCAAAATAATGTTTGCATTTTAATTGCTACCCAATGTTAGGGTAACCGTCTAAAAAGATTAATTATTTCTATCTAGTTTACGAATATTTAAAACTGTCTCAACTTAAAATAATGATGTTATTCATAGTAATGATATAATACCAAAGCTGAACGAGAATCTTTTCAAAAACTTTAAAACCATATTCGTTGATAGAAATAAAAGTTGTTTTCCAAATTGACGCTTAACTAAAAGATGAGCTAACAAGAAGCATTTCTAATGGAATATTCTAAACTCATAATAATGATTGCATTTGGATTATATTTCCAAACAAAATGCCTTTTTAAACTTTGTATACGCAAATAAAAATTTTAGGAATATTTAAGACTGTCTTAGTAATGACATAATAACAGAGCTAAACTAAATCAAAGAAATTGTTTTCTAAAATAAACACTTTATTAACAAAATTAATTAATTAATTAATTCTAATTTTAAATGCAATTCTATTTTCAACTCAAATTCTTTAAACTTTGTGCCACATCTAAAAAAAGATTTCTGATGTCTAATATGATTTGAAAGTTATTTTTAACGCACTCTGTCCATTAAATTTGTTAATTTCAAAAACGTTTTGTCGAATTGCTTGTAAAAGTAATAATAATATTAATGGTTAAGGCCTCAACTAGTCGATTCCGGGTAGCAGGCACAACACATTTATTAATGGTCTGCTTACACGTGATGTCAGCTGTTGTATTTTTTCCATTTTTTCGGATAGAGCAATGGAACGAATACAACGCGAGGGGTCTCCATATATAAATCGAAATTGACCTTGATACGACCAAACAAAGCGCGACTTATAAGACGAAACAACAACAACAACAAAAACAACAACAGCAAAGCGAGACAAAACAGTCAAAACAACAAAAAACGACAGCGGAGGTGAGTTTATGAAGCCAACCCATAAAAAAGAGACATCAGGTATTTTGCAATGCGATGCGCCAAGTGTGTAAAAATTTGCGTTGTAAATGCCAAAATAACAAAGTCAGAAAAATTCAGAATTTGTAAACAAGTCGAGGGAAAAAGTCAAGAGTTAAAATTTGCGTAAAAACCCAATTCGAAAACAGAAAATTGAATTTTGCAATGCCAGCACAACCAATGGGGAAAATTTCATTCACTCACCTTCGCCTATATCGATTTCAGCATTCTTCTCCGGAAACTTGCCAGCAGCAGCTGCCGGTCCAGTGGGTGCTCCACCGCCCTGGAGGGGATTATCATCGGGATTATCCGATTTAACGCCACGCACACTCAGACCGCCGAAGCCAACGAGATCGCCCACGAGGAGGAGAGTGAGGATGCCAAAGATCATGAGGCGGCAACGCCAAGCGGTGTCAATGAGCGCCATTTAACCGTTATATATGTTTTTATCACACGTGCACTTAAATACTTTTTTTTATTTTATTTCTTGATGTTGTAACACGTAACTTTCAAGAGACACTGCACAAACACCTCTGTGTCGTGTTGTTGTTGAATTACAGAAAAATTATCCGTTTGACACTTGGCTCAATGAAAACTTGTAAAACATAAAAAAATGAAAGTTGGGGAAAAACGAAAGTCACGACTTGCGGTGATTTTTGTGTTGTTGCTTGTGGTGTTTGAAAAACGTTTTCAAATTAAACGTTAGCTGTCTTCGATAACCGCGATAGCTGCTGCTGCTGAGTGTGGCAATTAAATTTGGCATTCAAGCGCAGACAACACGTTAAGACTCGCAAATGTAACTGTGAATCTGCGCCAAACGAAACGAAATGCAACCGAAACAAAACTCGCGACCGAGCGATGAGCGATGAGCGTCCAACCTCGAGGCTGCTTTCAACTGAACTGAACCAAACAAAAAACCAACAAACAACAAACGCTCCGCACTCGCAGCTCACAGCTCAGCTCAGTTGCGATCAAGCTGAGACTCGACTGAAAAACAGCTGACAGCTGATACTCAGCAGAGAGGAAATCAAGAGAGAGAGAGAGACAGATCGTGTGAGAGAGCGCGTGTTTGTTACCTGCTGTTCGCTAAGTTTTAGTGCCCACTGTTGGTGTTAATTATATGCGACACATATACCTTTAAGCCAGTACTTGCTGTACTCACAAGCGTCGTATTTATGGATTGGACACATACTTGGTCCCCATTCGAGTTCGATTACCTGAACAGGCGAATGCCCGCCTCATTGCACTCACTGATATTACCGAAGTGCGCTCTCTGTTTAGACAAACAAATTTGAAAAACAATCAAATTTAGTATACATCAAAGTGCAACTCAAACAGATAAACAACACCCAAAGCCCTTAAACGTATTTTGTTAATTTGCTGTGCAATACATTAGTTCAGATGTCAAATAACACAACGTAAATTATTATATGTAGTACAACAATTTCAAATATTATTTGTATTAAAATAAATAAATTAATTCAATGTCAACTAATGAAACTTTAAAATTAAAATAAATATTAATTTCCATTATTTAATTTGAATAAAAATAAAATAAATTTCAAAAAATTTTGAATTTAAGTAATTCAATAAATTTATATGCCAACTAATACAACAATAATGTTATATGTTAATAAATATTTTCTTCAATTATTTAACTTGTTTGAAAATAAAATAAAAAAAATAATAATAAATAGTTCTGATTTAAGATACCACAACATAAATATTCATTGAAATACATTTATCTTTATTTCAGTTACTCAATTCATTATCCAATTAAAATTTTAAAAATAATATATATAATTTGTGCTCATCTGTACATATATCACATAATTTAAATATCATATTAAATATTTCTAATTGTATTTGAACTATTTAACTTACTTAAATAGTAAAGTAGTAAAAAAATTGAAGAAAAATATCATAAAATAAATATTCTGATAAATGTTTAAAATATTCATTGCATTATTTTGCTGTTCATATAATTTAAAATTTATGAAATTAGTTGGAATATAAAATAACACAACATATGCATTATATACATTTTTTCGAATATCATTTGAATTATTTAAGTAGAAAACAAAGCAAATATGTTAAAAAATTATGAGTATTTTATGTGCATAAATATTATAAAAAGCAAAAAAATAAAAATAAAATATTACCTATTTAATAACATAATTATAAAACATTTCGAATAAATTTATAATAAAATAAACAACGATATCAGCTTTGTTAAAATTTATAATTTAATTATTACCAAATATTTTTGAATAAATTTAATTTGTACTTAGTCAATTTTATTTATTTATTGTGCTGAATATTTAAACTTAAGAAGCAAGACACTAACATTTAGTGGTTTGTGTATTGTGGATATTCTTTATTTATTATTTAATAATTTTATCCGACACCTCCCATATACTATATGTTTATAATTCTAATATAAATTGGATTTAAGTTGGCATTTTAAGTACAACAATATAACAGAAACTTCGAAGTAAATACAAATGTAGTACATTATTAATAGCCATAATTGTTATTACGAAAATGAAGCAAGGCAAACCGTAAACTTCCTATATTACAGGTTCTAACCGCAGCAAAGTAGAAACCACTCGCGACCCAAGTCTTGAGCATTTATAGCCCAACAAATTGCACAGATAATGATTCAAAAACTAATAGCACAACAAATCTCGTAAAGCGAGCTTGCCGCGGTAATAATAATAATAGATAAAACATATGCATAGACAGTGGCTGCTAATGGCATGCTGCTGTATGCATACTTCTCGCAGCACTGTACGCACACGGGTCAATGGTCAATAACTGCCTCCATGGCACAAGAGAGTTTACTCACGTAGGCCACGTAATGTAAATATTTGGTTAAATATTTTGGAAATGTTGCGAGTCCTAGACAGCTGAAAGTTGTAATCTTAACACTAGCTGTCAGCAGGTAAAGGGTCAGAGATTGAATGTTTTATGATTGCATTCTCATTACCTGGGCAAATCCATCATCAACAAAAAAGAAAATCACAACCAGTCTGACCCTGTCAAAGTGATTGAGTGACTGCTGAGAAGAGGCGGCGATTGCCAAACCTGCCCGAGAACAAGAAGCCAACTGCACAACTTAAATAACCGGACAGTTTGTTTAAGTTGTAAGTTGAGTAAACGCAGCGAAACGTGGCCAACAATCACCCAAAAATAGCAAATTAAAGGTAATAACAAGAACAACAACAACGACAACGACAGCGACACTGACAACTTTAAGTGTGGCACGATTGCAACTGCAACCAGCAACTGTTCGAAATTGACTTGCAACCGTGGGTTAAACTTGAGTTGTCGCTAGCGCAACTAACGGTAGATAACAGCCAAGTTAAATGCGAAACTGGTAACCAATGTGAACCGCAGCCAACTTTGAGAACAACTGCCACAGATATCCAGCAACAGATTACGTTCGCCTTCAAATTGCCAATGCCGCCAACGTCCTTCAATTGCAAACTCGTACTCGAAGTCGCAGTCGCAGTCGTAGTCGCAATTCGCTTCGCAGTCGTTGTGGCACTCTCATAATACAACGCTATGTCTTGGCCAAACACAAGCAAAAATGAGAGAAGAAGAATAATAACTGAATGAAAAAAAACACATTTAAACATTTTGTGCAGCAAGCTTTATTCATAAAGCAACAATTACTCGACTACGAAATGCGCTGGAAATAAAATGGGACTGCTCAAAGTTGAAGTTCTTCAATCATAATACATTTTATATTTAATGTTGGGTTCCTATAATATTTGTAGTCAAGAAATGAGATAAAACTAAAATTCGAAATTTAAATTCAATAAGCATGGAATTTAAGTTTTGTAATCATATTAAATTTGGATGCCCTTACGACTAATTTATAATATTATACTCGTATAATATCTCTAAGTAAATCGGCCACCACTGCTTTCCTCTCTTTTAATACGTTGCCTATATTTCATACAACCCTTACTTACCTCAATTGCTACAGGGTATTAAAAAAAAAGTACCTACGAAACAATTTTCGCGTCGAAGGTTAACGGCAAAGTAAACGCTAAAAAGATTAAAAGAAGACAGAGAGAGAGGGAGAGAGAAAAAAACAACTTCATTACTGTCTGCGCAACGAGGCATAAGGCTAAAAAATATTATTTAAAATTATAATTTTAAATTTATAATAATACCATAAATTAGTATGCACATGAACTTCCCCTGTCGGTGCCTAAGTGAAGTCGATTAAATGATGTGGCATGCGGTGTTGCGGTTTCTTTTCTAGACCGTAATTGTGGCATATTTGACCAGGGGCCAACAACATTAACACACACTTTAGATATGCCCAAAATGCTGACAGCACAAATGCCAATCTCAATACATCAACGACTAACTAGTAGCTAATATATAACATTATAAGAAACGAGTTCAATAATTTATGAATATCAACAAAGAATAATTTGATGACGTTAAACTTTATGCGAATTTTATGCAAAAAGTTGAACTCTATACAGCACTATTAAATATAAAATTGTTCACTAGATACACCCCTCATTACAATTATTAGATCATTTTTACTTATAAATATTCATTATACATATATTCAGTTCATATTAGAATGGGTCTTAAATTACATATGCCCAGTTATAGAGACTCTTTAATTGTTGAAGCTTGCATTCGGCACAGTTTTAGAGTCATAATTGCAGTTTACGAAGCACTGTAACCTTTTAGTGAATAATCCAAAAAAACGAATTTGACAGAACAATAATTTAAATTAAATATTAAACAAGTCATCAACAGTTGCAGAGTCACTGCTCGAAAACTACAGTTTTCAATGCATTGAACCTTATGCAAACCTTTTTCATTCATGAGTTGCAGAAATTCAAGTAAGCCTAAGCAGCTCAATTGAATTTCGTTTCTCAAAAATCGGGTATTCACTTCTCACTACATCATCAGTTCTCGATTTATAAATTTATAATGTGAATGGTTTAATGCAATGCATGACCAAAGCGATTTTCCAGAATTGATTGCGCAGCAAGAAACAATGAAAACTTGCATTTACGTTAATGTTTCAGTCTGGCAAACAGACAAAAACCCGAAATTAATCCCAATCATACAGAGCTTGTGAAATGTGCTGCCAATTTGTAGCTTTAAAACTGTGCTATTAAGTTGTTTCGCTAATTTAATTAAAGCGATCAATTAAAGGCATTTAATTCCTTTTAGCCAAATGCATTTTGTTAGCCATGTCAATTAAATTATATACTGCAATAAAATACGCAAATGGAAAACTGTTGCCCACACTTTCTATTTAGGTAGTCGTAGTAGTAAAAAAGGGGGAAGCAAGCGGAAACGGAAACGGAAGCGACGCGCTCGCTTTGGCTGGCGGCTTTTTTGGCTTTCACAACCACAACTAACACCTCAGAGTTGAATGCAACCCTAACTTCGCCCCCTATTTGCCACACAACCACACACACAACCCCTGCGGTGCCTACTTACAACATGCTGTTAATTTATGCTAAACGCATCGCGTCTTTGCATTTAATTGTGAAATTAAATTTGATGCGATTAATGTTGACACAAGACGCGATTACTGCAAACCCTGCGGTCGCATTGAGGTCTTTAGCTGCTGCTCCTTCCGAATACCTCGTAATTTCGGGAAGCCACATTGGATGGCGTATCATCTTCGTGTTTGCCAAAATTATCACTGCAACTAATGCTCGCCTCTTGAATCGCAGACCCAGAAGCGTTGCATAAACAATAATTAAATGTAGCCAAATTAAATTTTACACACACACACTCACACAAGACACCAAAACACAAAGTGACAGCTGGGCGGGGTCCAGGACAGCTCGGTAGAAATGCCCAGCATAATTATGTGGCGTGTGTGGGTGTGTGTGTGATGTGTGCGTATGTGTGTCGCCCTCCTGATAATGTGCAGTTTAATTACAGAGGTCTACATGCTCACCGACAACAATAATAACAAGAAAACAATGCCAAATGGAATGCAACGAAGTGCAAATACTTTGCAATAAAGAATTTTTATTCACAATTTATCTTATCGATTATGAGTACATTTTGAAAGTAACCAATAAAAACATGATATATATTTTAAGATACCAGTAAGTACATTTTTTATTAATTAATTTACTAATTTCTTTAACATTTATGTACAATCTTATCGATATTTACTAAGTTTTGCGAAAATAGGCAGAAAATGTATTTTTAAAGAGAAGAAAATTGTGATTTCTTCTTTTAAGCAAAAATAATTCTTCGCCATTTATTTACAAGCTTTCTTATCTAAGTATAATATGTATAATTTCATTTCATAAGCGACAGTAGATTGAAATGTATTATATGACACTAGTAAATAAAGTGAGAAAGTTGTAATTAATTCATGTTAATTTCACAAAGTGAATATTACTTTGCAAAAAGTAATATTTTTCATCAATTTACAATCTATCTTGATAAATATGAAAAAAAAGAGTTTGAAATATATTTTAAGACACCAGTTTACAATAACATTAATTCCAAAAGTTATTGCCCTTCTATCTTATCGATAATTATTGAATTCTATGGAGAAATATTTACAGGAAAATTGCCATTTGTGACGCAAACAATAAGATCATGCAATATTGTACGAGTTTACGGAATTCTAAAGTATTATGTGTCATTAAGTAAGTCGTTGTATTCATTATATTATATTATAGTGGGTTTTCTATATTATACATTTATTGTGTGAGTAGACAGCTTCAGCTATTTGCGCAAATTTGTCAATGGAACTGCACACAATATTTATTTACAACGAACCTTATTTTCATTAAGCAAAACAAAACAAATTTGCCCAAAGCTAATATACAACACAAATAATGTTTACAATATGAACAATTTGTGCAGCAATCAAACAATGGATGAAATTGATTTATGGTTTAGTTTTAGCAAAATGAATGGCAAAGTTATGATACCCTCATAAATGTAAAATATTGTAATAGGCAGGTCGACATCTTTGCATAAATTCAAATTAGTTTCAGCCGTGTCTCTGCTGTCCCCTTCCTTCCTCTCTCTCGCTCACTCTTTCTTACTCATTCCTCAACACTCTGTTCTGCATTGCTCGCATCACTTTTAATTTTGTGTTTGAGACAATGTTCCTTGAAGCTGTCAGTTACATAACTGTATCTACATCTGATTGTTCGTGTCAGTTGTGTGCAAGTGTGTGTGTGTGTGCATTTGGGTGTTTATTTGCATTCACTGTTTATTGGCATCCATTAGATAATGGAATTTATGTCGAGCATTTGTTGTGCCAGACTCACTTGCTGACAAAATGGATTCTGTTTCGTATATGGCCTAATCAAATTGTTAATGTTTAATGGATAATAAAGATAAACAATATTATTTGTCATACTATTTATTTGTTGTATAAATTTTGTACACACAAAATCTGTGAGTGTCATTCTCTGAGAGTTTCCCGCTCGTTGATTTGCATTTTGCATTTTGACCAACTGTCATTGCATTCATTCATTTAAAAACTTCAACATTTGCATATCAATAGAGCCAGAAAGCTGTTCAAAAAATATAAAATGAAAAAAATACTATACAAAGGTAGGCCAGGCAGGACTGTGTATTTACACTAATTAACACAAAAGTTACAGCGCACAAATAAACACGAATAATTGTAATTAATGCGCTTGTATGCGAATCATACTCATATCCATATCATCATACACTCGCATGGAGTACTATAAGTATATTCATTTGTATATTCATAAAATTGTATGCTGAAAATATTATTATTTGTCTGCTCGTCTCTCTCTCTCTCTCTCTCTCTCTTTCTCTCTTCTGCCTACATTTCAATTCAATATAAATAAAATGCAGACGGTTCTCTTTTCCTCATTGTTTTTTTCTTCTTCATTTTTTTTTATATATTGTAAATGAAGAGGACTGCAGCAATTTTTTTTATCGTTTTTTGTTTTAATGAAAAGTGCAAATAAATGGCATAAATATGAGTTATTAAAATTATTATGACATTTTGCGTACGAAATGAATGCAGAAAAAAATAGTGAAAAAACTCTCAGATATTATCGCACAAAGCGAAACGAACCAAAAAAAAACTTGGCAAAATCTTTATTTTGATACTAATTAATACAGAATTTTTGACTGAAGTTGTAATTAAGAATAAATTTAAGATAAAATATATATCTAATAGTTGTCATTACCGTATGTGTCTGTTTTTATACCCGTTACCCACAGTGTAGAAAGGTATTATAACGTTGTGATTGCAGGAAATGTGTGTACTAGGCAGAAGGAGGCATCTCCGACACTATAAAGCATATATATTCTTGATCAGACGATAGCCACATCGGTTTTAAATTGCTTTGCTGACAATCTGATATATAATATTTTGTACTTTTTGAACTTTAAAATAGCAGTGCTAGCAACCTGTGCATTTAAAATTGAAAAAAACTGTTAAAAACACAAATTCCAGATAAAATTTAGTTATAACAGTAAAAGGTATTTAATTTTTATTAATTTAATTTAATTTAAAATGAACTATTGATATACCAAATATTTCATTCGGTATACTTTAGTATATTCACGACATATTTTTAGTATATTTATAGAATCTGTTTTTTTTTTTAAATGTGTATCGGGTATCTTAGAGTCCTGCACACTCACCTGAAGCTTTCTCTCTTGTTTTATGTATTTAATAAGCATGTAGTCTCTTGAGGTGTCTAAGATTTACGTCAACAATGATAGTTTTCATAATTTAATATTTGCCACACATGGCAATACATGTTCGGTTTGATGGAGTGCAGAACAAGTATCATACTGAATCTGCCGGGTAGTTCCCAAGTATCTGAAGAGCTGTTCGAGCCAAGTGCGATTCTGTTTACGGTTCCAGCCGTCCATCAGTCTCACTCACTCGGGATGAATTTGTATGCATTGGGTGCGACAGCTCATCAAATTTATATATTTTGCAATAATCATATTGGTACTGTTTGTTTTGAGTAATTTTTTATACGCTGAGTGGAACGGATTCTATAGTATCGTAGTAGACAACGCCTTGAATTGCATTACAGATACCCTTTCATTTGGGTATACAATAAGTGATAATGATTGATTGATCAATCGATCGAACGACACCTCAACTGAATATCAAGTAAATTTAATAGTTTTGTGCAGTTTTCTTTACTCTGTTTATAGAGTCTGCTCAGCATGTATTTTAAAGTGTCTAGAATTGACTTCATTTAAGTAAGTTATTGACAATTTAAGCAGGAAGGAGATTCGCTTTATCAACAAAACGATTTTTGAAGTAACTAAGTTGGATTGATATTTTAGAATTAAAGTCTTTGTTGTTCAACTTTTAAATACTTTTCGATTTTATTTCTTGTTTATTTTGTAGAGCATTTAAAGTGCGTTTTAATAGAACAAGCTTCTCATTCTTTATACTATATTATTTGTTTACATTTCGTTAATTTTGCTTGAGAGGATCGAACACAAAAGATCGTCAAGCTCTTCCAGACAGACAGCGTACTTAAGCGCTGCTTCTGGCTGACAATAGGTTCAATTCGGTTTCGCATCTGAATGCTGGCTAATATCACTTAACCTGCCGCAGCTTTTGGCTAATATCGTTTGGAACTTACGCTCATTAGTTTTTGCAAAAATTACATAATCATTTACTTTGAAGCTTACTTTAATACATTTATATATATTTTGTTTTCCTGTTCTCTTGATGATCAATCGCGGGAGTGTGTGGATCGAGTGTTTGCTTCTGGCTGTCTCATTTAAATTCGCAAATTCGCTGATCGATTCGATCAGTTGAATGAACGAACTCAAGCCACAATGATCGATTTGTCACTTTTTATTTGGCTACTGTGTTGTGTCTTCATCGCCTATTTGGCATATGCAATTCAATATCACGTGCGAATCAATCGTTTAACCAGCAATTGGCCAGGACCTCCATCCTGGCCCATCATCGGGCATTTGCACATCTTTGCGCGCATCATTGGACCGCGTCCTTTCAAGCGAGCCACCGACCTGATCAACTGTCATCTCAGGGAGCATCGCGGTAAACTCTGGCTGGGCACAAAACTCTATCTCTTTGACTGCAATCCCAAGGATATTCAAGCACTTTGCAGTGCTCATCAGCTACTGCAGAAGACTTCGGATTACAGTGTTTTTGAAAATTGGCTCTGCGAAGGTCTCTTCACAAGTGGCGTGGAGAAATGGACACATCGTCGCAAAATGATTGCGCCAGCCTTTAACTATAGCATGATAAAACGATTTGTGATTGTGTTTGAGCGTCAAGCACGCATTTTGATCGGCAGATTGTCAAAATTGGCCAACACCAATGAACCTGTGGACTTTTTTCAATACATCAGCTGTTACACGTTGGATACCATCTGTGAAACAGCCTTGGGCACAACAGTCAATGCACAGTCAGGGCTAAAATCGGATTACTTTGATGCGGTTAGAGAGTGAGTATGAAATGATCTAATTAAACAACACAAACTAAGAACTTTCCTTCCTAGTGTTGTACGCATCATCGACTATCGCTTGAAGAACTTGTTCTATCGCAGCAACTGCATTTACAATCTGACAGCTTTAGCTGCCAAGGAGCAGCAAATCATCAAAATACTACACAGCTTTACAGAAGGCATCATAAAGCAACGCTTTGAGCAACTCAACTCGGATTTGGCCAATCGGAATTATGGAACAACAGAGAATGCAGAGTTGAGTGAGAAGCGGACGCTAAGCTGCTTGGATACTCTATTGCTGGCCAGAACTCCAGATGGTCAGCCATTGCAGGTGAAAGATATACGCGAGGAAGTGGACACAATAATATTTGGTGGCTTTGACTTGACAGCGGCCACACTCAAGTTCTTCATGTACAACATGACCATGCACATGGATTATCAGCAACTGTGTCGTGAGGAGATTCTACAGGTGTGTGGCAAGGACACAGGCGAAGCCATCACTATGGAGCAACTATGTCAGCTAGAATACCTCGAAATGTGCATCAAGGAATCTATGCGCATGTATCCATCAGGTCCCATCACAGCCAGAAGAGCTACAGCTAATTGCAAAATCAGTAAGCATTCAATTAATAACTTATATAAAAAGAAAGTTAACTCTTCTCCCTTTCAGACGACTTCTTCATACCAAAAGGCAGCGATGTCATCATTTCACCTTTGTATATGGGTCGTTGCAAGGACTTCTTTCCAGATCCTCTTGTCTATAAGCCACAGCGTTGGGCACGCGACGCAGAACCAAAAATAGAACCTTCCACTTTATTGCCCTTCATGACGGGTGCACGCAGTTGCCTTGGCCAACGCTATGCGATGGTCATGATGAAGCTGGTGTTATCGCATTTGCTAAGAAAGTATTACTTCGAGCCAGTTGGCGAGCGACAAGAGAAAGCGCGTCTCATCTTTGTCATGACTTTGCACACCAAAAATCCCTATTACTGCAAAGTGCGTGCCGTTGATTAGATTAGTCAGAGAATATATATAGGATATAGCTCGAGATCTGTTAGTTATTAAGCCAGATTTAAGTGCTCTTTAAGGGTTGGCTGTTTTTGTTTGGCGAACCTTTTGTTAAGCCCTTATCAATTCGCTTCGCCTGACTCCATTCACGATACGATTTTTCGTATTGCATACTTCGCGGCGCACACAAATTACGCATTACATTTCCGTTTTTAATGACGACGGCGACGCCAACGCATATAAAAAATAATGTGTGAACACGCTGATCGACTATGACCTACCCTGTTTTTGTTAATATGAATATTTCTTAGCAAGTATAACCATTTGATTTAAGAATAGAAAACGATTAAGAACATTATAACACAGTAACTCTTATTAAAACACAAACTTTAGCTTCTAGCGGCCACAAGATGGCGCCAATTTTCTTTTTAGTGGAAAGTAGTTTTAATATTTGTTGTTTCTTTTGCCCGACTACCACGACAGCAAAATAATATTCAAAATACGCTCATTTTTTTATAGAAGAGTTCCAAATAGGTCCCACTTTATGAATCGCTGAATTAATATCATTTTAATGAAATCGAAATCTTACTAAAGTTCTCCAAACTTACACTAAACTTTTCTAAGTTATATTAAGATTTCATTTCCATAGATTTGAATATGTTTTCTAGGCACATATATTTTATACCAATCTTGGTATAAAAGATCTCTATATCTGCATTAAGTCTTATATTTTTTAAATAATTTTTCATAAACATTTCACAATTGTATCATACCCTTTAACGCTCTCAATCAATGGGCACAATTCGAACAATTTTCTGGCCTTTTTTGTATATTTTTATTATTTGAGGAACGCGCGTTCGTCTAGAAAATAATTTGCTTTTTTGCCCCGATTTTTTATTGTGCGCGCGCTGCGGAAATCAACAAACATTTCCTGCCAATGATGCTCTGTGTAATAAATAAAAATACATAAAGCAAGCCCAATCCAACCCGACGCCATACACACACACACATATCCTCCCGTCATATTCCGGTGCAAATTATGGCTCGTTGCCTGCTTATTATTACGATACGACGACGACGATGACGACGCCGACGTCGGCGCTGGAGACGCAGCATCGCATATCCTTGCTGAGCGCATAAAATGCAATTTATTTAAATAAAAATCAAGTTTAATTTGCAGTGTCGTAAATTTTTGTTCGTTCGCATTGAATTTCACGCTTTTGTTAACAAGCGCATAAAAGTTTTTTTTTTGCCACTGACAACTGATAGCATTGAATGTAAGGGGTAAAAGGAATGCTGAGCGGGAGGCGAGCAGTGAAAATAGTAGAGATAAAGTGCAGTGAACTCGTTGAGTGCAGACTAAAACTTTCTCAATTGGATTGGAATGCTTAAAAGGGAAGAAGCAACTATCATTATCACTTACTAATGAGGCTTAGAGTTGCTCAAAGTGGTAAGAAGTGTTAACAACAAAAAGTATTTGAAAGAACTAAAAAGTGGCAATTAAGTAACTTAGGTATTTATTTTCTAAATAAAAAAAGAATGTTGGAAAAGATACTTCTCACTTCTTTTTCATTATTGTGAACAATTATTTTTGCCTATTAAAGAAATTGTTATTCAATTTTATATCTATATTGACCTAAAATTCCCCACTTTAAATACCTAAATCTATAAATCTACTCCATTTTTACATTCACATTTCCATATCTTGACTTAAATTAAACGAAATCCAAATTTAATAATTTTTTTTATAATCTCTGTTGACTTAAAGTTCCTTACTTTAAATAACTAAATTTATATATCTACTCAACTCAATTGTGTATCCTAATGTTTAAAAAATAACTTGTAGACTTTAATTCTATCCCATTTTTACGATATTTTTATTCTGCCTTAGTTTACTTAGCTTGCCTCTTAACTCTTTTCAATCTCAGCTCAGCTATTCCTTCAAGTCCATCACATGAAGAATTTATCTCAAACATTTATATTTTTAATAAATATCCTTTTCTATTTTGACTTCAAAATTTACTTAACTATCATATCATCATATCATTTTCAACTTTCAAGCATTTGAAACTTAAATTAGTAAATATAACTTAGCTTTTACTTTAACTTTCTCACTTCGCCATTTTTAATCAATTTCATTTTCTATTTTGGCTTTAAAGTGCCTTAGTTCATTTAACAAAATCTTCAACTCTTCTCAATTTCTTCTTTTACTATAAAATTCTGTATCTTAAAGCCGTAAAAACAACTGAGCTGTTACATCAATTCCATCACTTTTATGAGGCCTCAATTGCATTGGCATAATGTAACTCGATACCGTTTCCTTAAGCGAATTGTAACACGTGATTCAATTTCATTGATCAATTTTAATTGATTGCTTCAATCGGTTTTGTCAATTTTACTTTTAGATTTTCCCTTTTCCCCATTTTAATGTATTTTCATGGCCACTTTATTTTCCGCTTGTTGTTCTGGTTATTTTTTTATTTTATGTTGCTTTTTGCAATTCAATTCTCGATTTTTATGGCTTTTTAATGTGCAAATGCAGCTACTCCTTTTATTTTGGCGCTGCTCTCAACCACCCCTTTATCACTATCTCTCTCTCTCTCTTGGTCGCATTTGTAATTCGACTCCTAAATGTATGCTACGATTTTTATGTGTTGTTACAGCTAGTTTATGTGCGAGTTGTGTTGTGTGTTGTGATTTTCCAAAGTCTGGCATATGGGCAAGGACTTGGCCTTAAAATAGACTATTAAAAAATTAAAGCTGCAACTTTAAGCTGCAAGTTGAGGGCAACACTAATTAGCGTTAAACTGAACGCTATCGGAAGGAGCCAGTGGCCGCAACTTGCAACAGATCCCAAACACAAACAAACACACACACACAACCATTGGCCATTAGCCATGGCACAATATTGACATAATCGACTTTCAGCTGACGCAGAGCACACAATTTGACCACAAATGAGGCTTAGCCTTTAGGCAGCAGGCAGAGGCAGCATTACTTCAAAGCGACCCAACCATGATAACCCACCTGCCTCAAATGGCAACCGCAAATGCGTCGCAGCTTGCATGCTGCATGCAGCAAGGTGGCAGCATGCAAATGTTGTTGTTGCATCACAAAACAATGACAAATGTCCATTGACCATGAAGCGAAGCTCCTTAACTTTCACCGCAAAGACAGAGACACAAAGGTCTCTCCCTCTTCTCAATGAGAACTGATTAAAATGATGAAAATATCTTGGCACATTGAGCCTGCCCCGAAGGCATACAAAATTAACAGCCCAAAACGGAAGGCAAGCAATAAACTTATGATGATGTTTCAGCTGCTGCTGGACATAAAATGTTCGTTGAAATGAGGAAAAGCGCAATAAAACATTTTGCCAGACGACGACGGCGAAGGCGATTTCATGTTATTTTAATGAGCAAAAAGCCGTGAAGATCTGTGAATTTAGATAAATAAAAATATGACAGCTGCGAGTGCCAAGTGCCGAGTACTCATCATAATTAAAAGTGAGGCTCGGGCTAGCAATAAAAACTGAAGGATTCATATGGATAATTAAGTTATGGCTGGTGTTAAGAGTGGGTTAAAGCGTGGCGGGGTTGAAGGGTTAAGGGTTCAACGACAATGTCAATAAAATGTCCAAAAAGATCGTAAAATGTGTAGGCAATAAAAACATAACTGGACTATGAACATTTATGCATAATTTGTTTATATTTTTTAAGTCTGTGGACTTTTTATGATTTTTTAATTTTGCAGGAAGTAATTACAAAATGGCAGCTGAAGATGTTTAAAGAAATTAAAAGAAACTCGAGTTAAAGCAGACTTACCTTTTCACCATTTCCATTTCTAAACTCAAATCTAAATGCAAAACAGCAACGAGCGAGGGGCGGGAACATTGGCTAATGCAATTAAGAAGTCTGCAAGTAAAATGCAAGTATAAAGTAAAGGAAAAAATTAGCAAATATCTAAAAGGGTTACGAGACTAAAGAGTGTAAGAGAGAAAGCGAGAAATGTCCAAATTACAAACTGTGTGTTGTGTGTTGTGCTGTGCTGCAAAAATGTCAAGTTAAACTTTTTATGCATAGCAATTTTGGCCAACAGACAAACAGCAGCTGTCTTAGGTGGGTTGGCTAATTACAGTGCAGAGTAAACAACATAACAGAGAGCGGAGAAGAAAAATAATATAAATAAATGCAGCGGGGTGCAAGGAACCTTTGAGAGAGAAAACAAAACCGTAACCTGGACTCGACCCTCGAGAGTTGCAACTAAGACGTTAAACAGACGCCACACGAATGCGAAGCACGTCCAAAGCCAACAAAACAAACAACAGAGAGCAACAAAAGCAGAAAAGAAAGTAATACAGAATTAATTAAAACAAAAATTGCATACTGGAAATTGTATTTTATTAAAGATACTACGACTACATATCGAAGATGTCAGCACCAACCGACGCAAACAATAACTGAATGCAACTGCAACAACATAAACTTTCAACTGTAACAGAAACCAAACACAAAACTGTTGCCACATTTCCCATTGGGTTCGTGTTTCATGTTTTTGCATAAAACTTATTTTTTTTTTAGTTTGTAAACATTTTACAAGGCAACCGCCGCCGCTTCCACTTGAATCTAACAAGCAAAAGTTAAACTCAAAGTTTACATTTGGCCAACGACAGCAGCAACAATGTGGCTAACAAAACTCAAAACTCAATGCATATCAGACAACAACAATTGTGCACACACATTTCAGCCAAAAAGCCATATGAAAAGTTGGTGAACAACAAAGTTGCCAATGAACTGAGTTTGGGGCAACAATCGAATGCCCAAAAATAGCCAAAAGTTAAGAGAGGAAAAGGTGTGGAAAGTTTCGAAAACTGCGAGCAATTATACACTCAAGAGTATTATAATTTGATTGGGAAATATGCAACGCATTGAAATGGTTGTGAGATAATATATTGAGCTGTTACTTAGCATACAAAATGTGTAAGAAATTTATAAATTTACTAAAGAAAATCTTAGCTAACTTTACTTTTCTTGAATTTAATACTAAAAGTGCAATTTTGAAGACTAATTAGATTAATAAGTTTACTATAAGATACATATCCATATTAAATTTAAATAATACAAAAATAGTACATACTCAATTCATTAAAATAAGATATCTATAACTGATAAAAAATAACATTCAGAATTACAAGTTCGTACATAAACTATATGATAATTATAAATAAATCATTTTATTAAAGAACATTTTTTCTCAGCTATATTACAACATTAATAAAAATAAATAAATAAATACAAATTAATAATAAATACTTTATAGATTAAAAAAATCAAATATTCAACCATTTTTCCCCTAGATTATTCCATTCATTGCCTATTTTTACTACGAACTCTAATACTTTTCAAAGTCCATTTAAAGAAAACCACAATTGGATTATTCTCACAATAATTAAGGGCTAAGTTAAGCCTAAAGGATTGCCGAAGCGAACACATTAAAAGCGATTGATATCTTGGCATTGCAATGCCTCAGAAATCAAAGCACAGAAAACGGGTTGAACAGCATTGACAACACAAAGTGTTTCAGTTTTTAAGCCTATTAAACGCAAAGTACCAAAAGATGACGAGATAGGTCTTTTAATTTTTTATGCGACTCAAATGAGTTGCAGTTTTAATTACAAACAAGCCAGCGACTGTTTGCAGCAATTGGATACAAAACCCATTAAAATTTGAAAAAGTTAATGCCCCCAAAAAAAGAAAAAAGAGAACAACTCAAGTGGGCAAGTTGCCAGGATGAAGACGAAGACGACAGCAAAACAATGCGACAACATTTTGGGGAGCAAATAAAGATACAAATGCAGAAGGAGATAAATATAAAGAAAGTGAGCTTGGGGGCAAGAAGAATGTCAGTCAGATTTTGATGCGGAACTAATGAGTGACCGAGAAGGAGCCAAGGCGAGATACTCAACTTAAGTCTATTGCCCCATGGCCGAGCACCTTGTCTCAAGTCAACCGGGTCCAGTGCCAACACTTATTTTAATGAGAAATTCTAATTTCACCAATAATACAAAAGACGGGCGGCGTCCCCAACTGGAAAAAATGCGGCAAATACTCGGATTTTTGTTGTGCAACTTGAAGGGGAGATTGGATTGTTGACTGTGATTGCTTTTCGCCACTCGTCCGTGACGAAAACAAAGAGATGTTGTTCCTTGCCACACTTACTCTTACTCTATCTCTATCTCGAAAGAAAGCAAATAAAAGAAAAAATTGCCTGTCTTTAGGAATGTCTTGAAAATGAATGAAAATGTTGCAGCAATGTTTATCTTGCCTAATGCCAAACTAAATGCATATTTGATCATTTGCAAATTTATGCAAAACTCAATCAAAATTACAGGAAATTAATATGCAAACATCATGTATACAACCAAACACACACACACATACATAGTTTAATTAAACTAAATCCCTGAGAGACAGTCTGGAGCAGTGTTTGACAAGGTTGTCAATGGACAACGACAGCAAACGTGATGTGGAAAAATCTCAAGAAATGCATGCAAATAGATACAAATAAATGAAAGCAAACACATAAAATTACTTAAAATGTGTATAATTTGTTGCTGGCTGTCAAAAATCAAAGATACACTAAAAATAAAATTGGCAAAAGGCAAAAGTGTTGTAAGATGTCTTAAGACTACTGAACGATTCTCACTGCAGATAAAGTTGTCATCCAAGTATTCGCTTCCCATTCTCCAACTCTTCAAGCTTATTGTTACACATGGCCGGACAATGTCCGGAATTTCTTGTATTAAAATCGAAATGGCCTATGGAACGAAACAACCCTCCTGCCAATATAAGCTTGACTACTATTCTTGTTTGGACCTGTGTGTAGTATTTGGATACAAGGGGCCCCTTACAGCTGTCAACATGTTTAATTGAAACTGACACTCAGTGTCATTTTATGGCCATTGCCATGCGTTACCTTAACTCGCAACTCGAACTCGAACTCGCACTCGCATTCACATTCGAATTGTGGCTGTAATTCGACTTGGCTACAGCATTTGGCTTGATTATTGTGCTTCCACATTCCTATCGAGCAACGGGGGAAAAGGGGGGTTGGGTGGCTTTGGCAGACATTGCTTGAGAGCCTGTTGTATATTAGTTAAATTTATGGCTGACAATTTCGTGTGTGTTTTGGCATGCGAACTCTGACATTGTCTTATTTGATTTCAGAGTTAGCCGATAAAGCTAACAGCATGCTCCGCATAAATAGTTTTATCATTCCTTCAATGACTTAAATCAAGAAATATATAGATTGATTTCATTATGAATTTTTATTAAATAATATGGTTAAAAAAAAACTAGCTTTATTCACACTAAACTGTTTTCTTTCTTGACAACTTCAAACACATTGAGTATTTATTTGGAAGAAACATAAATTTGGGTATAAACTGTATTACAAATTTTCTTCGTAATTAAGGTAAGTAGGTATAAATATTTTAAAACTCAATCCTATTAATTCTTTTCCAGAATCTTTAAAGTACGTTTAATATTTTTCGACAGAGAAAGTAATGATTTTTTTTTTTAGCAATTTTAAACACTATTTTGTCGCTATTGGTATATTTGCATGTGGTCATAAAATATAATATCAAATATATGTACTTAAGTATATGTATAAGTATATATGTATATGTATATCTTCGTATATTTAGTTGGGTTATTTAATTGAAAATATCTATTTGGTATTATTTGCCTTTTACATAAACAACATAGTGGGTATCTAATAGTTTACATCGAAACATGTTCATCGATTACAGACAGAACCTGATTACAATTTAAAAGATATAAAGCCAAATATATCAAGTTTTCATTTAAGGACATACACAATTTTTTAATTTTTTTGAAATGCCGAATGAATTTTGTGTTTATATTATTTATAAAATTTTACTCAAGTGGCCTAATCATCATTTGTGCAAATTTCATCGGTCGAGCCTTCCACCATCTCCATTCAATGCCATTGACATCCGTACCATTATCGATATTTATATATTTTCCGTTAAGATTGCTGAAATATGACACAACGTTTGGTAAATTTTTCTATTGCGAAAAGTCTTAAATTATTACCACCGATAGCAATTGGAAAACCACCATCCAGAACTATAATATTTAGCGCAATTGTTAGAAGAATCCCTATCCGGTGTTGAAAACTTTTGATTTATGTGAGTTTGCATTGAATCGGAAGCAGTGCCTGAGAATGTGCCGAGTTCTTTTAACTCGTAGAATTCTTTTTCGTTACCAATGACGAAGTTGTTATATCGAGCATAGCGGGTTTCATTAAAAAAGTCCCCAAGGAAGACAAACAATTCATGTGGTTGGGATTGTGTCAGCAAATGAATCTTCTCCAGTCCAAGAAAGAATTCACCATGAAGATTTCCAAAGCCTTCTCTATACTCTGACCACGTTCTATTAAAATTCACACTACCATCCTTACGCCGCTGGATTACAGTCCAACCAGCTCCAGCCTCAGGTAAATTCGATTCACATGGAACTGTCATTCTATGAAATATGGGGACTCTTAAGGCATGAAGATACGTCAATTTGCCTAGGCAGCTAGATGCTTGTTTAATTGCTGTGATTTGAGTTTGAAGCTCTTTTGTTTTTACATTTTGAGATTGCAAATTCTTAATCTCTTTATCTTTCAAAGAGATATCTGATTTTAAGGTAGTTAATTGAATTTCATATTGCTCAAGAAGTTTCTTTTGATATTGATTTTGACTTTCATACGTTTCGCTCAATTTAGTTTGCTGTGCTAGCTGTATATCCTTAGACTTTATCAATTCATTTAGCTTGTTTATTGTTTCTGCTTGTAACTTGATTGTATGCTGCAGCTCATTATATTCTTTGACCGTATTTACGTATTGTAGAAGGGGCTTCACAACTTGATAGCAATAGGTACTGCATTGATCATCCAATTCTTTTGAGTTATTGATGCACTGAATGGAATATTAACTTAGTACTTATATTTAATTGCGCTAACATACACATTTACCTTGCTATTCACTTGTAATACAATTAACAATATTGCCAATATACGCGTATGAGTAGAAATATTCATTTTAATTTTTTATTCCGATTCGTTACAGAACTAAAAATCAACTGAATGCCGCTTAATTTGCAACGATGAAAAGGAAAGTGCCAGTTTGCAGTTGTGCTTCCAATATGTGATTAAATCCGTTGATGCTTGCACTTTTGATAACCTTTAGCAAAATACTAAATATGCAAGATTAATCTAGAAGCGAATTATATAATATATTGAAATATTATGTATGTAACCTTTGTTTTGTTTAATAAAATTTGCGTTTCGAAACTAATTTAATTTAATAATACTCTCATTGAAATGATAGGCCAGGAATATGAAATTAAAAATGCGTTAAAGCTGTTAATTAAACTATAAAAATTTGTCCTATATATATTAAAAGACTGTGCTATTTTATTAAAAATATGAAAATATGAATTTCATATTGAAATTATTCAGCATCGGATTTTGAATATCGATGAACCAACTATTTTTGATTACTTCTTCGAAATGCTTTCTCTGAAATAACAACTGCTTATATAATTTATGTGAATCAATAATATAATATAATTTAAATTATTTCTTGATTTTTAAAAATAAAATAATTTTTAAACATAAATTGGAGAAAATTATAATAAATTAATTCTTGCTCATGTGATAGAATATAAAATAATTGTAAAAGGCATCTCAAAAGTATTCATCCATTAACATATAATTAGCCTTGTAGGTATTAATCTAAAAAAAATAAAAAATCCAAAATAAAATTGAAATATTCATGACAAAAAATAATAATATAAATAATAGTATAAAAAGAAACATATATATTGTCTAATCAAAAATCTGTATGCTCCAAAATAATTAGAATGTATCAAATTGCTATTAATTTTATTTGTTACTATTATTTTTCTCAAGGTGTAAGAATTATCCAGCAAATGATTGGAATTATTGCAATTGATAATATATTCAGAACTATGTTAATATTAAATAAAACATTTTAACTAAGAACTATATTCTTGATAAAGTTTTATGCAATAAATAGATCAGTTCAACATATGTACTTGTAATTTGGGAAGTTATAGTAATTCTATTTTCAGAAACTCTGCAGATAAACTATTGAGCACTTTTCAACACTATTTCATTTCTTAACAACACTATTCGTTTATGCTTTCCCATTATTCATTACATATATATATTATTCTCACTCGACCGCTTTTAAGTACATAATACTCAGAGAACGGCAAGTGATTTCCCACTTCCCAATGTGAATTCTTTTTTTGAGGGTGGTTCTCAACTCGACAGCCACTTGATGTCATTTTGACGCCACTGATTTGTATTATTTGCCCAAAATATCAGCGTAATTCCTTTGACAAATCAATTGGCAAATGCCACTCAATAGGACCTCACAGAAGGCTAAGGGCTTTCAGTGACCCATTGACGGTGACACCTCCACATCGAGAGCGAGCTAGAGAGAGTGACGTATTTGCCGAAATCATTGAGAAATCAAAAGGTTCCGACGGAGTGTAAAACGTGACACTTGTTTGGTGCAACAGATCAAAAGGCAAGGGAAGCTGTGAAGCAGCTGGAAGCAACAAACTACAATCGAGGATGAAAATATAACCTATGAATTATTAAAGCAAATATAAATCCAACTGTTTTAAAATAAACGAAATACAAAATTCAATTTTATGCAAAGTTGACAGGAACTCAGCCCAACTTTGAAATCAGAAGGGGTTTGCGTTAACATAATACAAGATGAAACCTTTTCCCCAGACAATTCCTATTTGGTTATCAATCTGGAATGAAATTTCATTTTATTGGCAGCAGCTGGCAGCATATGATATGATACCTGTGGTTAAACTGAGTTTCTCAGAAGAAGAAAGACGAATTTGCAAGTTACTTTAAGATACCTTAAAAAAATACGCTACATAAATTTACTTGCAGTTCTCTCATCAATTTCCTCTTATGTTAAATCCAATTACATACAAATATACACTCATTGTAATTCTTTATCCTATTTATATTATATTTCTAAGCAGAGACAAAAGGTTATGTAATTAGTATACAAAGTTTTAGTATGAGAATAAAAATAATTTTACTAGGAAGAATTTGAATCTTAAGCGTTAATTTACTTTAAGAAATAAGCATATATTCTTAGCTAACTTATTTGGTTACCTAATAAAATCGCAATACTTTATTATTTTACTTAATTAAAATTATATAAATAAATATAAATGTATAAAACTATTTTAGAATAATATGATATGAATTATACAAATATCGGATCAATTTTAGAAGACGGGCAAATGAAAGATCACACAAATATTTTAAAGCGCAGTGAACTCAATGCTCGTACATTCGAAAATCTAGTGTCTATATTTAAATTTAAGAAGTAGGCTTTTACTTCATACACTCTCATACTAATTCATTACAACTTATTCCTCATCGCAAGCCTTGCAAAATAATTCTCCGAAAAGTAAGTATATCCAATTTAGTTTCTAGACAAACCAGAAATCTCTTTTAACGGAGTTTCTGCTTCAGAATGGAATTCAATAAGGATAATGACTGTAAAATGGGCTCCAAGGATTCTGGGCCCAATAGCGAATTCATGCAGCTGATCTTGTGGCGTAATTGGCGCAAGACTTCATTCGTCTTTCTTCTGATGTTGATGATTCTCATGGACATTGCCTCAAATTCAATCATCAGTGTGGTAAGCGTTTTTGGCGTGCTGATTGTGCTGATCAGCATGAGCTATTGCTGCCACATTTGGGGCATGCGTAAGCTAAGCAAGAGCCACATTATGGATCATCCGTATCAAAACTTTCTGGAGACTGATGTGAGCATCTCAGAGGAATCTGCTGCTCGTCTGGCGCGTTTTATTGTTATCAAAGTGAATCCAATACTTTGCCAATTGCGCTCGTTGATACTAATTGAAGACTTCGTGGACTCTTTGAAATTTCTGATCGCACTCTGTGGACTCAATGTGCTTGGTGACTACATCAATGGCATGACGATGGTTTTGATAGGTAAATGAATTCGAAATACAGCTAAAAAAATATATAAATTAAATTCTTTGTTAGGTTTTGTTATGCTGTTTACGCTGCCCAAACTCTACGAGTGGAAGAAGCCCTTAATCAACAATCAATTCAAGCACTTGCAACAACTCAAAACTCGCTTGTTTTCAACCAAAAAGAAGTCGCACTCTTCAGCTCCAACTGTCGCTGTGGATCCTCAGGTTATATCTTCGAACAGACAGAAGTCCAATGGCATTGATTGTGAGATTGATCAGCTTAATATGGGGCAATATATTTCGGCTGAATCGGACTATGACTGGGCACAAGAAGATGTCTCTATGGAGGACTATCAGCATTATAAGGGGACATAAGCAGCGAATTTGTCATGATTAATCAATTGCAGTTATATTAATAAAAGTTCCACAACTGCAGCTTTAATGTTGTCAAAAGTCTTTTCACACATCAGCAACCGAAAGGGAGAATATTTCACTGCACTATGAATTATATTTGAAAACGAAGACACTTTTATGATGGCGACGACGATGCGTTTTTATGCCACAAAAATTTTGCCGCCTTCAGCTCGTAAATGTTGTAAAAAAAAAGGGTCGCCTGCTTTATCGATGCACTGCAGCCGCATCAAATTTAAATCGTATGCAAAATGCCATTAAAAATGTTGAGTAAACATCCATCGAAAAGTGCCAAGCCACAACACACAACACAAGCATAAAATTTCGTTTCTTGCAGTTGGCAAACTAAGGTAATTAGTTTTCTCTTCCATGTCTGTTTCCCTCATAAAACGTCGAATGTCTGTCATTACACACCACAAAAGTCCCTTGTAAGCACTTCAATTACACAACAACAACAACAACAACGAATAGATAACTGACAACTGGCAACTCAAACCGAAGCAATTCATCAATCAGTTGAAGCTGAAGCTGATGCTGAAGCTGTCCCTCTCTTTTTGTTGTCTGACTGTCTTTCTGTCTGACCCTGGCGCCATTAGCATTTGATCGTAATACTGCGGATTTGTTTAGTTTTTATTGCTGCGCGTAAATGTCATAAAAATTTTGTGTAAAATTGCAGCGAGCGTATATAAATCCGTATGCGGAATATGCTTTTATCGCTTTGGCGCTTTTAAGGTAATTGCATTAGATTTATTTGCGCAGTTGAACAGCCAACGATGGGAGACAGTATTCAAATTGCACGCATGTAAAAATTTCTAGCATTTCTAGTGGAGAAATTATCTCTCGAAACGTGCTGTAATAATGCGTATTTCTCTATACAGTTTTATACCTCTCAAATGTTCAACAACTGATAAAGTTCTTCATTCTATGCTTAGTGAAATTAGTGAAGACTCAAAAAGTAAATGGAAATATTTTTGAACTTGTGGAATTATTTAAAATACTAGCAATAATAGTCGAGAATTTATTCATCATCAAAGTGACAAAATTAAAGTTTTCTTCCTTTCAAATATTTGTCTTTTAAATGTGAGAATACTCTTCATTCTGTAGTGATTTGAAAAAATTGAGATTTTTAAAACATCTGACAATAATACATGAAAAATAACTGATTTCAGAAAACAAAACCAGTGTGAAAATGCCTAATTAATTGAATAAGGAAGACTAAATATATGTGATGCAAATAAACATATTATTTTTCTTAAGTTTACAACTTCTTTTAATTACCACAAAAAGTAGTTAAATAAAATATGAATAAATAATAATGATTTGAAGCTAAAAAAATAATTTTTATGTTCATTTAGCATTTAAAAATAAAACAAAAAACAAAACAAAAATTATATAAAATGGTTGGACCTAATATATTAAGAAAGTCTTCAAAAACTTACGTAAGCCTATGAAAAACATGTTTCCGATTTTAAATTTTAATTACTTATTTTCTACATTAAGAGAATTCTGCTCTTATTATCTGTCGCTATCAATATTTCCCCCACTATCTATTCTTGAAACTGAATGAGTTTGCTGCCCATGTGGAAAATTCCACATGCAAATCCCGTATAATTATCAGTCGAGTTTCTTAAGAACCATATAAAATTGAAGCACTTGCTAGCACTGAGCTTAAAAGCAAACAGGAAAATGTTTGTTAATTTTTCATTTGCACGAGGTATACGACATTTGAAGAGGGGGTGAAGTCTAAGGGGTTTTGCGGTAGTTGGAAGAGGAGGAGGCGTCTCTTGCTCATTAATCAGTTGTGGCAGTTAGTCAGTTGCTAGAATTTAAATAATTTCAAAATGATGACAATGGCGCTTTTCCACACATCGTGCTGCGTTTTAAGTAATTATGCACACATGGTAGAGAAGAAGAGAAAGCGGGGAGAGGAAAGCGAAGCTCCAGCGACGTAATGAAAATTAAAAAACATTAACACTTGCTAGCAAAATAATCTGAGATAAATTGTGGCATCATTAGTCATTAGCAGACTGAAAGGGCTAGTCTGTAAAAAAGGGAATCCATCACACAACCCTCTCCCTCCCCCTTTTCTCATCCATGTGTGTTCTCTCTGTTTGCAATTGCTGCCCAATTTTTCACACACAATTGGCTCTTACAGGGGGGTGGAGGAGTAGGAGGGTTGGGCACAAGTCACACTCATGATGAGATATCTACGTATTCATATGCAAATTCTGTGGGATTACTTTGAGCATTTCTAAGCTTGCTACTTGACTGTTTGCTCGAAATTATTTATAGGCTGTCATTAAAGTACAGACCAGCACAATGTGTATCTGTAAATCTGGGAAAGATACTAAGCGAATGAGTGAAGCGAATATATGTATGTGACATCATCAGGTACAGTTTCAACAAAATGATAACCTAAGCAAGGCAAATAAAGTAGCTGAAAGTGAAGTAGACTAGCAGCAAACTAGACTGCTCAGTAGCTTAAATTTAAGCAATCAAATCTGCTCAGATTTGAGATTAAATTAAATGATTAAGATTAAAATGTTTTTCGAAAACAACGAGCTTAACTAAATTTCCCAGATCGACATACTCTTGAAATTTAATTAAATTTAAAAGATAAAAAATTCAGTGTGCACAGCTTTAACTCTTCTAGGCACAACATTATCGTTTCAAGAAAAGCAAACCAAGTGGCATTGAATAGTATTCAATACCTTTTGATTTTTTCATTCTTTTTTGTTTTATTTGTTCAACTGTTTCTTTGTTTGTATTTTATCATAGTCAAAGTGACGTATAGTATTATATTTATTTTAATTTTTTTAAAGCCAACACAATTCTATTCTACATTTTATTATGATTTGGGATTACTGATATTTTATATGAGCAGCAAATTCAAGAAACAAGAAATACTTTAGCTAATTAAGTGCAATATATATAAACAACTAGACATTTAAATATGCACAATGAAAACAAATAAGAAAGAAATAGTAGAGTGCGCTCGACTGTGAGACACCTGCTACCCATTTTTAACGAGAAAAAAATGTATTATTCTTAAATTATGCCAAATTAATTTATTTGGACGTTGACGTACTAACGGCAGTACCATCAAGTGGCCCAGCGATACCAAACACGGGCTTGTTGACGCGCGGACAAAACAAAATAAATTTGTAAACAGCATGCATTAAACGAAAACCGCGAATAAATATTAAAAGACGCTGGACAGCTAATTAAATTAGATTAAAAATATGTTAGAATATATGTATAATAAGAAAAATAACAATTAAATACTCGATAAATAAGCTAATAATAAGGTTTTAAGCAAAGAAATAGATTTACTAGAGCAAACTACGTTATTGAGATTATTATAGTTCACACACAGTATACGGAAGGGATTATGGCAAGCAAAGTTAGTAGATCTACGTGAAATGAGAAGTGGAAGAAAATTCCTAGTGATCCTGACAGGAACTGCAAAACTAATTTGACTTAACAGCTCCAAAGAGTCTATTTCACCATTAATTAGTCTCTGTATAAAAACAACACCTTGCATAGTTCTACGGTCAGAAAGAGAAGGAAGGTTTAGTAATAAAAGTCTACTGCGATACGGTGGTAATCTAATATTAGGATTCCAATTTAAACTACGAAGAGCAAATAATAAGAATTGTTTCTGCACCGATTCAATCCTATCTTGATAAACCCTATACTGGGGATTCCAGACAAGAGATCCGTACTCAAGGATAGGACGAACCAGTGAGACGTATAAAGTCTTAGTGATGTAGGGATAATACTGCAAAATATTAAAATATACTGAAGGTTATAATTTGGTATATTTGTAATATAGTACAAAATATCCCCCAAAATACTAAAAAAACACATAAGGCGATATTTGGTATAGTTATATGGTACTGCATACAGCAAAATATACCGCAGAATATTAAATATACCGAAGGCTACATTTGGTATTTTTATAATATATAGTACATTCAAAATAGACTATAGAATACTAAGCATACCAGATTGTCAGATGCCAATCACTCATCGTTTAATTTTACAAATTTCAAAAAATAGTAAGAGTAAGAGATATGTGGTTTATAGTTATGTTGTTAATGATTTAATACTTGTTGTAAATACAAAACGATATTTTAAGAAAAGTGACAATAAATACTTCAAACTTCGAAATTTTCCGATTAGTCTTCTAAACTTAATCGCACATTTCTAGAGCTAATAAAATGATAAACGAAATCCCAGTAAATCCTTGTAATGCGCCTAATTGCAGCCACTTTGACCCATTAAATAAATGTGTTAAAGAGAACAAAACCAAATGAAACCGAGCCAAAATTCGAAGCAGAGATTTGTCAAATGAAAGATTTATGGTGTGCCAAAATAAATTCCTGTTTATATACATGCGAGTATTAGAGTTTTATTTGAATTCCGGACTAACTCGACAAAGGTTGAGGAGAGAAGAAGGAGAAGAAGGAAGTGAAGAGCTTGTAGGATGTGCCGAAAGTTCATTAATTATGATGGGAGACAGTTGGACAATTAATAAAAGCAACCAAACGATGTTCAACCATCGGTTTGGCTGAGTTTCCAAATTCGGCAAAGCTTTCATTGTGGTCAGTGGGGTTCCCCCGCCCCCTTTAATTTTGGGGGGTTGGCGACTCGCCAACGAAAAAGGAAGTGAAGTATTCACTCTATTTATTTGTTTTATTTTACTTTGCGCTTTGCGATTATGATCGGACTTTGATTTATGGTTTTATGTGCAAATTTATTGCCTTTAATTGTGAGAGGAAAAGCTGTGAGCTAATTGAAAAGACTCTGAAGTGATTTTTTTGTGATAAGAAGAAGTGAAAGCGCCTTAAGCGCATTAGGTTAATCGTAAGCTTTAATTAACATTGAAAATAAACAAAATGCCTAAGTCCAAAGGGAAGACAACAACAAAAAGCCAAAAGAAAAGCCATAAATTCACTTTTGAAATGCATTAGACAACAAGTCTGTCTCAATGTTTGTTCGCCCGCCAGCAAAGTGCAGTCCGAAAAGAGAGAAAGAGCAGGGGGCAACAAGGGGTTAAGGTGCAGTCAAAGCCGAGCCATGGGTCAACTTTGGGTAACTGCCAAAACAAATCAACACAAGTTGCACCCAAGCTAAAGTCAGTCAGATTGGGGGCGAGTCAACATCGCCTTTCAATTAATGCATAATTCTCGAATGTCATGGCTCTGGGAAGTTGTTGCTGTTGTTGGGGGTTGATTTTACTTAACGCCTCGCCTCAGCACTTAACTTCCGTTTCCTGTTACTTTGCCAAAGGCTGCGAAGGCATCGCAACTAGAGTTGGAGCTGGAGTTGGAGTTGCAGACGAAGGCATTTGCAACTAATTGAAAGTGCAATGTGATGCTGCAGAATGCAATTAATGCCTTCAAGCAGCCCAAAGACCAATACTCTCCTCCTTCACTCTCCCCTTTTATTCACCTGTCTTTGATTTGTACTCCGATTTTCACTCCGAGTGCAATGCGAGATGCAGCATCCCCCCAAATTCTAAAAAAAAAAACAAGAAGACATGAAGTCTGGGTGCAACTTCCGATGGAGTTCAAAGCAAAAAGCAGACAGACAGTTATGCTTATTGCCTCTGAGAGTTAACGGGTTTGGACTTTTGTTTGGTTTGCCTACCAGTTGAGATCCTATCACTTCTCCCTTCGAATACACAGTTGGAAAATTGCTCGAGAAAAAACGCTGCAACATCTGAAACTGAACTCTGAAATTGAGTTTGAAAACGAAACCAATTAGACGTGAGCTTAGCAATTTTTTTCCATCTTGAATTTAACGTGCTAAAAGTAAGACTGCATTTCAAAACTAGACGACACTTTACGCATTCAACTTTTAAAGGGTTATAGATGTTGATTAAAGCTTTCTATAGTTAAAATTTGTGTACGCAATAAATGTATGATAATAGCTTTGTTTTCAATGTTTACGTTACACTATTTTTTGCAATTTTTCTACAACATCATCTCGTTTAATAAGATGCGTTCGTCATTAACTTAAATTATTTCTTTGTTAATATTTGGATTATTATTCATAGTTTTGCACAACCTTTATTTATTTATTTTGCACTGATAGCATTTTATGCAAGTGTCGCAAATTTGTAACTGTATAGAAATGATGACTACACATTCAACTAACTTATTTTTTATTTTTAAACTAAACTATTGAGTTCATTTTAGAGCTAAATTGAATACATTATTTAGATGATGATCAACATTTTTATGAACCACAAGACCAATTATTATTTTTTTATAAATTAGGAAAAACTATTAATGATAGTTGTAAATTATTATGATTTATTATGAATTTATTTCGGTACTGTGCAGTTTTAGTATTAGACTGTTTATTATATTATTAGTCATTCGTATTATTAGTACCGATTGCAGTAGGAGTAATTTGCCATACAGAAGTGTTTCTTAAGTAACTTTATTTATTATTATACCCGCTACCCATAGGGTAGAAGGGTATTATAACTTTGTGTCGGCAGGAAATGTATGTAACAGGTAGAAGGAGGCATCTCCGACCCTAAAAAGTATATATATTCTTGATCAGCGTCAACAGCCGAGACGATATAGCCATGTCCGTCTGTCCGTCCGTCCGTATGAAACACTGGATCTCAGAGACTATAAGAGATAGAGCTATAATTTTTTTTCGACAGCATTTGTTATGTTTGCACGCAGCTCGAGTTTGCTTCAAATTTTTGCCACGCCCACTTCCGCCCCGCAAATCAAAAAAATCGAATGGCAAGCGTTATTTTAAAGCTAGAGCTGCGAATTTTGGTATATACAATAAGAACTATAGTAGTTGTGATTCATGATTCAATTTGATTGCGATCAGATAAAAATTGTGGAAGGTATTAAATAAATACTTTTGTATGGGCAAAAACGCCTTCTTACTGGGGGTCTGAGTTGCTTTATCCGACAATCTGGTATATTGTGCCGTCTATGGTATATTTTGAATGTGGTATCATATCGATATACCAAATATACCGCTCGGTATATTTTTAGTATTTTTGTAGTATTTTCGGTATATTTTAAAAATAATACCGCAATATTTCGCTTTTATTCAAAATGGGTAGCGGGTATCTCACAGTCGAGCACACTCCACTGTAACTTTCTTACTTGTTATTGTCTATACCAAAATTCGCGACACCAAAGTTATTCAATTTTTGTCAATTTGCCGGGGTGAAAGTGGAAAAATTATAAGATAGAGCTTATAATTATAATCTTATAGTCTCTAAGATCTAGGTATTTATACGGACAGACGGATAGATAGGCGGACATGGCTATATCACATCAGCTATGGACGCTGATCAAGAATATAAATGCTTTTTGGGATCGAAGATACCTTATACTGTGTGTTACATACATTTCCTGCCATCACAAAGTATGAAAACGCTGTAATATATATTATATTTTTACCAATTAAAAATGTCTTTTTTTATACCATATTAAATAAAATTTACTTCCACTTCCCCCTAAGGATTCTGTTCTTGAAAATCAACAAACGAAAGTGTCGCAAAAGTGTTCAAATTGAATGCAAGTGTAATAAAGCCCCGCGGCAGTTGCATAAGACACCAAATCACAAAATATGCATAAAGTAAAACAAGAGTTTTGTATTGAGAAGAACATGCATCAGCTTACTCAAAAGGGCAAAAACAAAAGAATGGGTTAAGGTGCTTACTTTGGGCAAAACAATAAATTGCTTTTTAAACACTTACAACTTACAAGTTGCAACTGGCAAGTAGCAAGTGGCAAGTTGGAAGTGGCAAGTGGCAAGGGCAAGTTGCAGGGTGTCAAGTGCATTTGCCGTTTTGCACGCTTGGCTCAGCTCGACTCGACTCGACTTGGAAACTGACAACTTTCTAAGAATAACTGCAAAGCGATTTGCATATTTTACACCTCCAACTCGAGGGAGAAGGGAAGGAAAAGCGATGCCAACTTTATCGCACACTATGCAGACCGAAAACAAGGCACATACTCGCAGCACATTCATCGCATTCACATGAGCACTCACACTCACACTCACTCGCACTCAGTCGCATATTCAATAGCCAGAAGAACTTGCAGTCGTTACTCGTAAATCGTAAATCTTGGCCAGCAACTTTGGCAGACACGAAATTTATTTATAAACACAAGAAGCAAACACTTGAGTAATGCAGGTTGTTTAGCTGTCATAGCTGTATCAGAAGCTGCCTAAGCTCCAGGGGATTCCCACTTCCCCACTTCCCCCTCTCCTACCACACAGCTTCCTCACACAGTCACGCATCGAGTATGCGAAAGCTTTGTCAATGCATTTGCTGTTTAAAAAGTCGCAGCTTAAGAACTATACAAGCAACTGCTTATTCAAGTCATTGTTTATCAAGTATTTTGCATAAACTTTTTGAACAACTTGCAATAATTCAAACTTTAATGGAATGTAGAAATATATATTTAAAATTAAAAAAAAAAAAACCATACACAATTTGTATAAATAAATTCTTAATAAATCTATAAAATAGAAAATCTATAATTTAAACATATATATATATATATACATTCCCTAAATTATTACAATCTATAGAAAACAAAAAAACACAACTTGTTCAAATTAAAAAAAATACATATTAATTTCACAAATATAATTGCGTATCCAAAAATTCTGAATAGTTTTCCGCAAAAGAATATAACTTGATCATGAATTTGTTCAACCCAGTTAAATCCTCATAAAAATAATATTTTTTTTTAAGTTTTAGATAATAATAAACAACTATCTTCTATTACAATTTATTATAATAAACAATAATTGCTCAGTTGATATTAAGTTTGCCTTTCAATTTCTAATTTATAGTTTCATGCTTCAAAATATTCCACAATTTTTTCTGTCAAAGAATAAGTCTCTCTTATCATGCTAATACTTGAAATTTATTTCAACAAAATCTCATTTTAACTATCAATTATTCTGAAACTGATTAAAGCATAGTCTGTACAAAAGAAAACACTTCACTTCTACACACTCGTGACAGACAAGCAAATAAAAATTCATAAGAAATGTATACCTCAAACGAGAATTAACTGTTGTCGGCCTTAACGATTGCAGCACTTATTCCCGCACTTATTACGGCACTTAAAAAAAATCCAACAAGCCATATTTGAATCAAGTACAAAACTCTAGCGATTCCTAAGTATTTTCTTATCTGTTCCATAAGTTTTATTGTAATCGGATAGTGAACCCCAAAAACTAAGCAATAAAGAACCTAGAATGAATTCGCTTTTATTAACCTTTTTAATAAGAATTAAATACTTCAACAATTTAAAATTATAAGGAAAAAACATAGCAGTTGTTGATCTGAGCAACCAAATTTATTTCACGCACTTATAGATCATGTTTTAGTTCCATAAATTTCTTTATAGTCGGATAATAATCCCCAACAAACTAAGTAATAAAGTCTCCAAAATATCATATATGTTTTCTTTATATATTTTTTTAATAACAATTAAATACTTGTCATTTTTAAACTACGATTAAAAAAACATTCAACAATTTAAGCTTTGAAGAAAATAAACACAATAAACAATTGTTGATATCAACGACCAAACATATTTGACTCATGCACTTAATGATAAGGCTCAGAACTTTAGCGATTCCTAGGTATTTTCTTATCTGTTTCATAAATTTCTTTATAATCGGACAATAAACCCCAAAAACTAGCCCAGTTCCCAGTATGAATGTGTTTGAATGTGCATGAGGTGTGAATGGTGAGTGATAGTGAAAATGTTATGCCACAATCAAAAAGTCAACACGCTCAGCAGTTAAATTAGTTTAATTTGCAAATAGTAACAATCCATTAAAGTATAATATAGTATAGTAAACAATTTACCTCTCACTCACAACGGTTCTAGAATTCCCTGCTCCTCAAATTGAGGCAAGGTTGCCTTCAACGTTTCACGCACTCGCTCGCTGGCATAGAGTTGATGACGTTTTGCAAGCATTGCCTCGTTATTGGCAAAAGTGTGGGCAGTAAAATCGGAAGCTGCCTCTTTGGAGGCACAACAAATGGGGAGTTCACAAACAGCAGCATAATAGCCATAAAACAAGCAACGTTTCATTTCCTGTTCAAGCAGAGGAAATGTTGGGAACGATCCTTGATAGTTGCAATCCTTTAATGTTTGACAAAGTGAATCTAAATAATATTGCAGCAAACTCTGTTGCTCATTCAGCAAAAGTTCAAGCTGCAAACTTGTGTAGAACAAGAAATGAAGATCCACAGCCGGACTGCCCACAAAACAGTTTTGGAAATCCACCTGAAAAACTCCATTATGAATAACAAAATTCATCTCCACGAAACACTTCCATACTTACAATAACTGCATTTTGTGTATCCCGATTAATCATTAAATTATTGAGCCAGATATCGCCATGAGCAATAACTTTAAAGTCGCAATTCTTGGGATCAACCACATCTATTATTCGCCTCGAATACTCCGACGCAATTTGTGCTTTCATCTTTTCGGCAATTTCAGACATACCCGGAAAATCTTTTACTATCTCAGCGGCAAATGTTACGGCGTCCAAGACGAGCGCTTGGGAGAATCCATCATTTACTCCCTTGGCATAATGTGAGGGCGCCAATTTAGCGGCCAACGTAGGCTGCTCTTGCAATAACACCATTGAGGAGGCATGAAACTGTGCCAACTTGAAGAGACATATGCGTGCATCCTCTACAGATAGGCCCTTAAATGCCAGAGTATTTAAGGAAGAATAGTTCAAAGCGCCCAAATCCTCTAGCAAATAGATTTCCTTGCCTTTTGAGCGTTCCACAAACAAGCAACTAAAAACAGTAAACAAATATTTTTAAAAACTATCTCGTTAAAAAGTCGCCAGCTACTCACTTAGCACTCAGCTTTTTGTCATGCTGCAGCGTCGCTTTAGCCAAGACTTGATCCATTGCAGGCAGCAGCTGTTCGAACATTAATTTCTCATTGGAACCCAATTCAGCCATGAAGGGTATCAAGTCCTTCACTATGTAGCTACCATGCACTAGGGGCGCATTTGCACTCTTGCGATATGCAACTTTCACCCGATAGATGACGCTGCAAAAGTTCTCACCACTCTGGCTAATGGCTTGGCTGTCGAAACTTTCCACTCGCAAGCTCTCGCTGCTATAGGCTTGCGCCAATGCTTTTTCAATATAGGCGGCATCAAAGTTCGCCGATTTAACGCTTAATTGCTGTTCCACCTGTTGATCCATAGTGTCCGGTATTCTATTCCTACACGTCCGACAGCGGCAAGTAGCGTCGAAACACTGACCAATATCGCAACAAAATGTGGCGGGCGATTGTGAAATTCACGGAAGCTTTGGCGCTTTAAATTGAGCACCCCCAACTGCGAGTATGCATATCACTTAATACACAACTTGTTGTAATCACGTTTAATGTCTAAATTATTGTTTATTATTGTAAAATACATTTCCATTAACTTTAATACAAACGCACTGCGTGAGCATACGAAATATTTGTGCTTAATCTCGTTCTCTCTTGCTTCCGCGCTCGGTCGCTCGCTCACTCTCTCTCTCTCTCTTTTGTTGTCTGTGAGCAACACTCGTGTCAAACACAAAACAAGCTTTGTGTATGATAACAAACTATCATTTATTATTACAGTCACAACGTTGTACAATGAACTCAAGAGCGCGATCCAAATAGATTAAATTCACGCGACGCTTACGAACAAGTAATATGTTAAAAGCCGTTAAAACGATGCACTTCGTTAAATTCTATTGCAGTGCAAAATGTTTGCAACAGCCACTTATGCAATTATGGCAAACCTTATGCACATAAACTTATAGAAATACACAAATTCAACAAAATACACACACACTCACAAAATAAGAGCACTAACACGATTAATTAATAAATTTTATTTTAGCGAACCGGCATAACGAATTTTTAATGCGCGAAAGTGGTTACTTCCAGGGCTGTCACAAATCGATATAAAAACTATCGAATTCTATTCATCGTTTATCGTAATTCGCTCTGGTAAAATATATGTGCGTCAAGATAGCTCCGCAACTTTAGCGTCACATATCGATAAAAAAATATCGGCTAAAAAAAACTTTTTGTTTTCGTCTTTTTACGTGATATTTAAACTTAAATCAAAAAAGTTTAAATGCAAAACAATAGAAAATTAAATTATCTTTCTATTAAATCCATGTTCGTCAAATTTCATGCAGTATTTATGCACTAAAATCGTGATTGAAAAATTGGGGTAGCAACATTTTTGCAAATATCTCGGCTTTGACGAGTTGTCGGCCAAATCGGCTTATGAGTATTGTTTTATAAATATACCCTCAACAAATCATAAATTTATCCTTTTTGAGATATTTAAGGAAAAGTACAATAACCTCAGCTCCAGCCCCATACAAAATGAGCACAAAAAATCAATGTTGCCGATTAATGACCATAACTTTTTTTTACTTTCTTGTCGGCCATAGCGCACATTTTACTTTCGTAGATACAACTATAAGGAAGATATATAGTAATTTTGGTTGAAATCCTTTAAGCTGTTTTTGAGAAAATTGACCTTTTCCTAACCCGCAAAAACAAGTTCATTTCGCAGGTGCATCAAATAACTGGAACCAGCGTGGAACCAGCCAGTGTTAAATAACACCATTTGGACATTGGCGGGACTTCAAATACTTGCAGAAAATAACTAAATGAAACAACTATAAATATAATTTAAAATTACGTTTAAATACTCTATATATGCAATTTTATATTCTTATTTAAATCGTAATTTTGCAGTTTACTTGACCACTGTTGGCGGCAAAACGCTATGTTAACGCTATCATCAAATTATTCTTATTATTTGCAGAACTTGCCATACCTACAAACCCAGCACCACAATTGCACCTGCCATAGCACCCTTGGCCAAAAAGCCCAGCTGCACCGTGACCAGTGGTGTCACCACAACCACTTCCACGGCATCAACGAGCTCTTTTAGTTTTAGCGCCAAACCAGATGCAATTAGCACCGCACCAGCTTCAGCTACATTTAGTTTTGGCCTCAAGTATTCTTCTACCACGACCAATTCGGATTCGTCGTCCAAGCCGGGCTTTTTTAGTTTCGACAACAAAGAGAGTACAACTTCAGATGGTCCTCCAGCTATATCGCCGCCCAAAATAAATGGCTTCAGTTTTGGCTTGAAGAGCAGTGATGATAAGCCCGCTTTAGGAGGAGTGAGTCCGCTGCATCCAGTGGTTTTTCGTTTACATCGCCTTCAACTACATTTTCATTTGGCAATGTGAAACCGTCAACAGCAGCAGCCATCGAAGCCGCAGAAGCTGTCAATGCAGAGGATGAAGAAGATACGCCACCCAAAGTGGAGTTTAATAAGATATTAACTTCTTTGGTTTTTTTAATTTATCATCAAATGGATAATTACATTCGCATATTTATTATGTTGTTGAGGATGATGCAACCTTTTCGATGCGATGCAAGGTATTTGTGAAGAAGGACAAAGATTTTTCGGATCGTGGTGTGGGCACCTTGTACTTGAAGCCCGTTAAAGACTCCGATAAGACTCAAATTTGGGCAACATTCTAATCAATCTGATTCTGAGCAAAGGTCTGCCATGTCAGCGCATGGGCAAGAACAATGTCATGATGGTGTGCGTGCCAACGCCAGAGGAGAGCAAGGAGGCTATGTCTATATTGCTGCGTGTTAAGACTAGCGACGAGGCGGACGAGCTGTTAGAATAAATTAAGACGCACTCCATCTAAGACTTCATTTACTTGATCGTTTATAAAATTTTTTCAGAATATATAACATGGAAATTTAAACGTTAAAGATTTTCTCAATCCACCGTTGATACCACTACCTTGGCATCAATTAAGTCGCGAAAATTGACATTCAAAATAAGTGTTCCATCAGTGGAATCCTCAAGATTGCTCACGTAGCTACGCAATATATTTTTAGGAACGTTGTCACTTGCTGTAATAATTGCGGATTAATTAGGGTTCGTAAAGTCTTTTGCACTCGCTTACCAATTACAGTGATTGTTAGAGCTTTAGTACGACGATTGATGTAGGAGCAGGTGCCTGCAATGTAATTAGTTTTTGCAGACTGTTGTGAGGCTCCTTTTGTCTCGGTTAGCTTAAATATGATGGTTTCGCCAATGTTTGGTAAATCTGTAAGTTTCGCCGCATTATCCAGCATATCTTTTATGATCTCAAAAGAGTTTGACGCTTCCATCGTAGTATCATCCAGCACTACGATATCATCTGAATCATCGGAATCTGTTTCGAGCAGACTCTGTTCAGGTAAAATCGAGGATGTTTCACATGGACTTTGTTCATAGTGTTCCAGATCAGTAATCGGTGGAGTAGTCGCACTTGGTCTTGACCTCGGTGCTTCGGGTACTTCGGCTTCCTTGGTTTCATTAGCGGTTGCGGCTTGAGCTTCCAATGGCACAATAATACTATCTTTATTTTCCTGGGGTTTTGTGCTACGTTCCGATGCAGGGATTACAATATTTTCCAGTATCTTCACAGTTTCTCTTTCAATTGGTAATTTAAAGACGCGCACAATGGGGTTCATTTTTTCTAGTGCGCATCGAAATTCCACTTGAGGTTTAACTATAGGTACTCCACCATTGCTGATCTCTGCGGCCATCTCTAGCTCTGGTTGCTTTTCTTCTGCCTGTTGCTGCTCAGCCTCCTTTTCTTCGACATCTGCGAATATAATATGATTGTTGGAGGAGGATTCAACATTGAAGCTTTGAGCTTGAGCGCGCTTTGCGCAGGATTTTTGTCTTGGGCTTTGTCTATTGTTCTGACGGCTTGAATTACTTCTACTGAGTGTGGTTTGCATGCTGCTCTCTGCCAATTCAACATCATCGTCGCAATCATCAATCGCTGTCGTTTGTGACTTCGACTTATTTTTAGAGCTCTTTCTAGACGAATGCTCTGTTTTAGGTGTTTCTTCTGACTGCAAATTGAGTTGCTTGCTGCTCTCTGCCAATTCAACATCATCGTCGCAATCATCAATCACTGTCGTTTGTGACTTCGACTTATTTTTGGAGCTCTTTCCAGACGAATGCTCTATTTTAGTTGTTTCTTCTGCCTGCGAATTGAATTGTCCTGTATTATTTGTACCCTTCGATCGCTTTGGATTAATTGGAGTTGAGCTGGAGAATTCACTATCCACATCACTTGAATAATTCTTTCGTTTCTTTCCATTGCAAATCAGTGTGGAGGCTTCGCTCAATTCCTCTTTAGAGCTACAAGTTGTGCTCAAAGTAAATGCCTTAATGGACTCGACGGATTGCAGCACTTGGATTGACTCTTTGGGAGACAAGTAAAACCCATCCTGAGTCAACAGACTGATATTTGTCTAAAAAAGAATTCCAACGCTTAAATTACATTTTATATTCATAATCGAACAGCTAACAAACCAGCCGAAAAATGCTTTGAATGTGATCCTGCACATCTTTAATGTTGGCCCAGGAGTCCGATATCCAAATAAGTGAGTTTTGACGGGCGTCATTGAAGAAGTTAGACAAGTCAACGCGCATGGCTGTACTATTCATCATAAACAAGTCGAAGTAATGCAGATTAATAACATGCATTAATTTATTTCCCGCGACCAAGAGCAAAACTTATAAAATATACGCTTTAATACCGCGAAAACATGCCAAAATACAGAAATATCGAAAATTGGCATCTGGGCACACTTTATATGATACAAGCAAAGCAAAACTTAAATAATATTAAATAAAATCAGATTAACTTCAAGTAAATATTAAAATAGTAAAACTACTACGTCTGATTTTTACGAAATAGGGGAAAACCAAAAATTGGTTGCATTTCACAAATACCGAGAACGTAAATAAAGTGTTACCAAGTACTTATACAGTATATTTATTTTCGAGTTTAAGAGGTATATTTGAAAATCGAACTTGCGGTCAGTCTGTAAATAACCTCAAAGCAATATAGAAATTCCTCGAGATATTCAATTTTGTAAACAAATAATAATTTAGCGATTTTTGTTGACTGCTTTGGTCGGAGATGGCCAACGACAGTGAAAAGGGCAGCAGCAAGCCGGAAGCAGCGATACCAGCTAAACGACTGTCGACAACAGCGCCGCCTGTTGCCAACAACAACAATAACAACGCGACGTCGGATGGAAGTAAAAAGTCAAATGGAATGACACGGTTAACGCCAGCGAGGGACTTGACGTTGGGAGGACGTGGTACCAGTCGCAAGGTATTTGCGCCCAACTTGAATGCAGTGCGCAACAAGAATACGTAAGCAGCCAACAACAGCTTTCATTCTAGTCAAAATAAAACATAAATTTGCTGCAGAAATGTGAAGACATCCAAGGATTTCACCCAGTCTCGTGGTCGCGGGCGAGGTGCACGCGGAGCTGCTGGTGCAGCACGTGGGCGTGGCGCTGGCGGCACTGGCAACTCATCGCTTATACAGACTACAGGCGTCTTCTCCGAGGGAGCGGGTGCAGTGCATCTTCGCAAACCTTCGAGTGGAGGCGGCGGGTCGTATGCACGTGGTGGCGATGAAGTGACTGTGTCACGTAAGCGTACCATCGGCAAGGATGAGAGGACTGCCGATCAACGTGTGCAGGATCTGATCAGCGATGACGACGTTGAATCGGCCAGTGATGATGAAATGGGCGGTGATAAGACTGAGTTGAATTACAAACCCATCATGCTTAAGGAAGGCAAGTCGAGTTTACTTTTTAATAAGTTTGTGCGTTTATACTATGTTTAAATGCTACACCTGGTTCGTGTTTTTAATAAGCACTAGTTGAAGCACGTGCTATGGTTTGTGTATTCGCTTTACGCAGAAATTAACTTACATTTTTAATTAATTATTTTTCTTTATTAGGTCTATGGCTCAGTGAAAAGCAAGTCGTCAAGCAAGAACCTCAAAGCATTCCCAGCACAAATACAGATGCCGCAGGTAAGATAAACAAGTTCATCAAACTTTTTGATTAGACTTTTCAACTAAATCTGTTTTCTAGCTTTACCTCAGCAGCTAGAAAGTCTCTTCGTACATGAAACACCCGCGCAATATGGACGCTATCCACGTAGCATTGAAGCGTTTTTATCTACGTCACAGTCCCCGCAGCTCTTTGTGATGCAGCTTCCCAATGTGTTGCCCTGCGTAGCGGACGATGCAGATGACGCGCCCCCTGCCAAAGCGCCGGCTGATGCAAGTACGTCAACGGAACAAGCCAACAGTCCCATGCCCGCCACATCAACAGCAGCAAATGGACCGAAGCCAAGCGTGCTGCAGCAGCTGGAGGAGGGACAGATTGGCAAGATACTGCGGTATCGCTCGGGACGAGTCAAACTGTTGCTGGGCGACACGCTGTTCGATCTGGATCTAGGTCTGGAATCGGGTTTTCTGCAGGCAAGTTCAAGACACATCTTTCGCTGTTACACAGTTTGTTTAAAGCCTTTTATTTGCTTGCTTTAGGAACTCATGTCCATCAGCTGCAATCGTGAGCAGCGAAGCGGCGATATGATTAATCTGGGTCACATTCAAGCGAAGCTCAAGGCCACACCCGACTGGGAGCACCTCTTTGAGCAGCAGGCTCGAGAAGAGCGAAAACGACAGCCAACGCCAGCGGCCACATAGCTTAGAGATCTTTAACAGCTTTTAGTTTAAGGATGCGATATTGTAAATTATTAAAAGATGTTTTTTTGCGAGAAGAAAATGCTCTGTTTAATTGTAACAAACAACGAAATACCTAATGCTCAATTGTTCAGTGATTGCGTACCTCGCCCCCTGTACAGATTGCCCGCCAAGTCGATGGCAAAGTTGTGATCCACGGGATTGGCCAAAGCCGCCTCAATTGCCTCATCTAGATTGGCGCGCGTCACAAATGTCTTGGATTGTTCAATTTCAAAACGTATGCGTTCATCGGCACGCTCTCGTCTCTCTTCCTCCCGCAGCTTGCCCGCTTCCAATCGCTCCTGGACATAGGCAACCTTCTCATCGCGCTCCTTGGCCAGTCGCACTTCGCGTTCGCCGGCAATCTTGGCATTCCATTCGGCATTAACTTCCAAGCAGCGTTGGAACTCGGCCTCCTCCTGTTCGGGAGTGAGCACAATGTGATCTGCCGTTGATGTCTCCTGATGTCGAATAACTTCCTCACGCAAATATTGCCGCACCGAACGCAATTGGGTTCTAGGTTGGAAAACGAATTAGTTGGGTATTCCAATTAACTGGGTAGGTACTAAACTCACTTGTATTGGTTGTGCAGTCGCATCAGCTCGATGCGCTCCTCCTCCGTCTGTTTCTTGCGCTCAGGCACGCGGAACACTTTGCTCTTGGCCACCGGCAACCAGCGGGGCTTGCGTCGCCAGCGCACGAATTCCAGGGCAAAGTCATTGCTCCCTGTTTTGACTGCAGTCACTGACATGGGATTCAACAGCTGGCGCAACATTTTGATAGCTTTTTATTTAATGAAACTGGATTTCTTTGTATACTTTTGCCTTGTTACGGCATCCAATTCATGTTCGATACAATCATTGAACTACCGATATATCAAGCAAAATGCAACCCTGTACTCGTGAAATACATTTCGGTATATTTTTCAAAAATACAAATTGCGGTCACGCTGGTTGCCAGCAGCAACAAACAACGACCAACAACTTGTTTTTGAATTCTCCCACGATTTAATTGTCAACTAAACATTGTATAAAGTTACAATCTGCTCGAAAGTAAGCCGGCAACATGGACAAACCCCAGATGATTGAGCATCTGCACGAGGCCGTTAACTACACGGTCTATGACACCAAATGGATTCCGCTCTCAGCCAAGTTCGTGGTTCTTGGCTCCAAACCGAACAGTCAGGGCATCTTGGACATTTACGAACTAAACCAGGAGAAGCTGGAGAAGGTGAAGAGTGTAACGAAGAAGTCGGCCTTCAAATGTGGCACCTTTGGTGCCTCCTCGCTTCGCAATCGTCACTTGGCTGTCGGTGACTTTGAGGGGCGACTCCAAGTGCTGTAAGTTTCCAATTGAATATCTTATTATTTGTCTTAGCTAAGCTTGCTGCAATCTTATAGTGATCTGGAACGGCCAGACATGGCTGTGTACAATGTGAAAGCCCACACCGGCATCATCAACTGCATCGATGCCATTGGCGGCACACAGCTGGACTGTGGAGCACCAGAGATTGTGACCGGCAGTCGCGATGGTGCCGTCAGGGTGTGGGACATACGCCAGGGTCAAGAGCCCGTGGTGGACATCTCACCGCCACCGCAAATGGGCGATGGCATCAACAAGTCTGCCAGCACACGACGCGACTGCTGGGCCGTCGCCTTTGGCAACACCTACAACGAACAGGAGCGCATCGTGGCTGCCGGCTATGATAACGGTGATCTGAAGCTGTTCGATCTGCGTGCGCTGGCCGTGCGCTGGGAGACGACCCTGAAGAATGGCGTCTGTGGCCTGGAGTTTGATCGCCGCGACATTATTATGAATAAGATGGCAGTGACCACATTGGAAGGCGGTCTGCTGGTCTTCGATATGCGCACTCAGCATCCGACCAAAGGCTTCAGCTGGGCGGAAGAACGCAATGCGGGACGCAGCGTGGGCTCCAATGGTATTATCCAAGGACCAAAGGCAACCGTTTGGACGGTGCGTCATTTGCCCCAGAATCGTGATGTCTTCTTGACGGGCAGTGGCACTGGCTCCATACGCCTCTGGAAGTACGACTACCCCGATCGTCGCGTCATAGAGAACAGCGATGGCGCCAAGGAAGGCGTTGCTGGCAAACTGCAGATGGTCAGCGCTGTTACATTAAGTTCGCAGCCTGTGCACAGCTTTGATTGGCATCCGGATAAGCTGGGATTGGCTGTAGCGGGCGCCTTCGATCAAAGCGTGCGTGTACTGATCACCACCAAGCTGAACACGCTCTAAACATAGCCTTAAATGTAGTAGAAACATCGTCTTGTATAGTAATCCTAATCCTAACAGCTAAGCTGTGTCCTAATCTCAGCCAGCTCTAGCACTTCACATTTAGTCAGTCAAGCGTTGCTTTATACAAATAGTTATTACAATTTATTATATTAAATACACCGCACAGCATGGAATTTGTAATTTGCAATTACGTGCGCTGCATACGCTGCTGCAGAATCTTGGTCACCTCAGCCAGCTGCTGCTCCAGCTCATCCATTTGCGCCTGCTGCTCCTTGGGCACCTCAACCAAACTGGCACGTTTCAAGGCATTCAGACATGATGTGGCCGCCAAACGACTCGAACTTAGTTGCGATGTTATGAGCACATCGCTCTCATCTACGGCGTGTTCCTTGATCGCCGCTATCGACAACTCGGCAGCCTCGAGACAGAGTGCCAACGCTTTCTTGGCATGCGCTGACTTCGTTTCCCAGGACACCTCTTTAGCTGTGTAAGCGCGATAGGATTTAACCAAACGTTCGGCTTTCTTCACCGGCGTCACAGCTACCAAGGCTGCCAGTTCCCAGACCATCGGTTCGTTGCCATGCTGCACACACTGCTGACCCAGCAGCTGAGCAATGCGACGCTGCAGCGAATTGGCCGCCGCCTGGGAAGCTGCATCCGATTGCATTTGTCTTGCAATGCCGTAAACAATGCGAGTCAGCACCTCCTCGTCGAGATAATGTTGCTTCAGCTCGCCGAGGCGTTGATACGCACGCATCGCATCCTCCCAGTGACTGGTGTCCACTGAGACGAGCATATAGTTCTCCCAGACCTTCCAGTTGTTGTAGTTGCACTTCAACGCCTCACCGAGCAGACGATGAGCACGTTGCTTGTCGCCCAGTTTAATCAGCGCCTTGGCCAGATTATTCCACGACTCAAAGCCATTCGGTTCGAGATGTGTGTAGGCCAAATAACACTTCACAGCCAGTTCCCAGCGTTCCAGCTGTATGGCACAGTAGCCACAGCGCAAGAGTATTCCTTCCTGCAGTGAATTGATCTCCAGCGATGTTTCGTAGTGACCAATTGCTTCCGCATAGTTGGCGCTGCGATAGAAGAAGTTGCCCCAATACGCTTGCGCCTTGCCACTCGTCTGCTTGGAGTGCAGCCAAGCTTGCTCATAGCACTGCGGATCATCGATGGCATCGCCAAGCAGACAATACAACAAAGCTGTCGGCGCCTTCTCCAGCTGTTGGCGTATAATCTCGGCAGCTTTGTGACGCAGCTCCAAACTCGTGTAGCACTCGATGACCTGCTGCCAGGCGTGTATCTGCAGGCAAATGTCCAGCGCCGACTTGGTCATGCCCAGAGAACGCAGCAGATCCACTAGCTGCAGTTGCACCTGCCACTTGGGCTGCAGACTCGCAGCGAAGCCAAACGAAAGCCGCGATCGCAACGAGTGCGTTGTGTTGTCCAGCAGCTTGACGCACTCTTCGCACTGCTTCCAGCTGCGCTCGACTGTGCGACGCTGTCCCGATTCCTGATGACAGTTCAACAACAGTGCCGCTTGACGCACTTGCAACGGACCATGTTCCTGATACAGCAAGGTTTGTGTATACGGCTCCAGTTGCTCATCTGCAAGACGATCCTTGGGCTGCGAGCGTTTCAGTTGCTTACTGTAAGTAGTTGAACATTAATTGGATTCACTTAATACTTCAGAAGTTTGCCACCTACACCTTGGCCAACACTAGCGCCTGCAGCACGCTGGGCAACGTCATCACCTCGTTGTCCTGCGGCTCTACAAAGAGTATGCGCTCTCGCCTTGTGTCATCCTCCAGCAACAACAGCTGTGGCAGCTTGGTATCCGCGTTGCTCAGCTTGGCGGCTGGCAAACGCTGCTCTTCACCACCTTGCTGCGTCACTTTGAGGCAGAGTTGCGGCAACGCCTTCTGTTGATGCTTCGTCCGTAAGCCGAGCAAACCTTCCACCTTCAATTCCACTTGCAGCTGAGCACACACTTCATCGAGCGTCTGACTCGACAAGTCTGAGCGATGAAACTGCAAGTAGCCATTGGCCAGCTCGAGCAGCAGCAAACCCTGCAGCTCCACTGACCCAAAGGCCGCCAAATTCTCGCGAAGATCAGTGGCAACCACTTTGAACTGCTGATACAACGAATCCGCCAAGTCGTCTAGTATGTGCTGATGCAGGCAGATCAAGCGAAGACGCCACCAGCTGAGCAGCTTAAGAAGAAGTAGAAGTTAGCATAGTTAAACTAAATGATTACCAGCTTCTTACTTTGGCTGTGGGTTGTGCGGCAATTAAAGCATCTAGCAACTCCTTTGCTATGAGCAGTAATTGCGCTGTTTTCACATTGGGATTGGGCTCCTCGCCGCTTGCCTTGAGCTGCTCCAGCGCTGTAGAGTGCTCCAACTTCAAGTTGGACAGCATTTCTGTGCAGGATGCGAGCTTGTCGAAGCGTCCCGTGAAATTGTTTTGCACAAAGGCAAATGTCAGCTGTAGGAAATCATTGAGCTGCTGTTGAACATCTTTTTGTTGTTCCCCCTGCTGCCAACGCTTCACAATGCTTTCCAGCTCCTCCACTGTCCACAGCTCCTCCTTTGTCCAAAGTTGGCGAAGACGCTCATCAGCCGGCAAATCTATAGAGCAAATTACTTTTATATGAGTCTACTGAAGTATTGCTTTTACTTACCCTCTAGCTGCACTGCATCATTGAAGTTGCACAAATAATATGCACTTAGTGTTTCCTCCAGCATGTTTTTGTTGTTGTCAAACGTTTAACAAACAAATGTGCTCCACGTGCCTTCTTGACCAACTTTATGTTTCTCGCTAGAACTGACTTAAGCTCTACACTTTTATCACTCTTATAGCTTCGTTGTCTAGATTTAAAATTTAGGTGAAAAATCTTTTTATTTGGCCACAACTCACTTAAATACTTGCTCGTTTAAATTAAATATTTTTGGTACTGGACTTCAAGTCCCACCAACTAACTGATAAGTGTTATCGATTTTCGATGTTTTTAACATTGTATTTTAAAATCGATTTTTATTGTATCCGTCATGTTCATAGAATTTATCCAATGAATTTGTGCAAACAATTAAGCATTATGCAGACAAGTGTTATTTATTATGCTAAAAAGGCATTTCTAATTTCTACACATTTCGTTGTCATTTTCTGAGGAGCACTCTGTTAGCTGGCATAGAGTGCTGTTTACATACAGCAGTCAGCTGTTTTCCATTATAAACATCGATAGATTTCAACAGCCTATCGAAATTTAATGTTTTTGCCGCTGAATTTGAAATGTAAAAAAGCACCAAGAAAGTTTCAATTATTTCGTCATATGAAAGCGTGTGAGTGTGTTTGTGTGTTTTTGTGTGCTTATACCACAGCCATTGTTCACTTACACAAAGAAAGGCAAGAAGCTTTTTGTCATTTTTTTACGTCGTAGCCGGCTGTCGCTTCTAAATTTAAATTTCACGGTCAAGGTCGAGCTTGCACTCGCTGCGCTGTCGACGTAAACGTTGCGTCGCCGTCGTCGGCGTTGTAGTTGTTCAACGCGGTACAGTTAATGACATATGTATGTAATAGGAAAACAATTATTTGCATTGAAAACATTTATAATTGACTTGCACGTAAACTTTAATGGCAATCCACATAAAAATGTGGCATTACTTGCAGAGCATATTTACAATGTCTTCAAGTTACCCAAAGTCATGTTTTCATTTCTCTTACAAGAAAACATGCGCTTGCTATGCGAGAGCTTTATAACGGTCTTTGCGTTGCTCTTATGTGCAACCAAATAGTGAATTCACCACAGCTCTTTTGCTTGCGCTCTCTTAATATTCATTGCTCTTCTGCGAAAGCTTTACGTCCGCACGCTCTTCTTCGCTGCTCTTACCATCGTTTTGCTTCTGCCGGCAGTTTTCTGTTTCGTTTTTATCACAATATTGAGCACTGCACGCCGGCTCGAAATGCACTTGCACTCTGTCGCCGCATGATAACAAAAACACAGAGTTCAGCAAATGTCAGCAACACTAGCGACACCTGGCGGCAGCGTGCTGCAGTTGCATACATAAGCACAATTCTAATTACAGTTGTTGTTGTTGTCGTCGGTCTTCTTCTTCTAATGGAATTTGCAAAGCCGAAAAATATTGTTTGCATTTAAACACTTGAAACGGATGCTTCCATTTTGCAACTTGTTTAAATTGAACAATATAATTTATAATAATTACCTTTTTGCTAAGCAAACCAGTTGCTAATACATTTTTAACATACATTTCTGACTCATTTCACTTGGTTGTTTCATTGTGTTTGCGCTTTTGTTTTTGCTGCGATATGCTGTCTCAAGGTCACGCTGCCCCTTTAATTTGCGTATTGTTGTTATGGCAATAAATGCAAATAATACATGTAATTAATAACTAATTTAATTGCTGCAACCAAATGCGACGACAGTTGTTAAAATAACCTATAAATTTTGCCCATTTTCTGCGCCGTCGCATCGCTCTCACATTTCCCATAGCAACATCTAACATCACTCACTCCCCCCCTCACATCTCCTCTTTCTTCTCTCTTTGCTGTCTATCAATTACTCAAAATTGATGTCAGTGGGTTTTCATGTTAACTGGCAGCGGCAGCAACAGCGGCAGCGACGTCGCCGTCGACGTCTGTGGCAACAACAGAAGCAGCGAACAATTTTCATTTTCACTTTCACGGGCCGCAACTTTCACGGCAACAGCGGCCTGGGCAAAAATGAGTTCCCCCCCTCTCTTTCTTTCTCTCTCCCCTTCTCTTTCTGTCTCGCTCTCTCCTCTGCTGGGCATTGTTAGCTTGTTGCATTCCACATCGCGAACAAGCTGAAAAGTCAGTTTCAATTTCAGTTAACATTCAACTTCTTTTCGACAGCAATCTACATAAATGCTCAGTGGTTCAGTAATTAAATCTGAAATGTACAAAATGCTCAATATTTATCATTTAAGCGAAATTCACGAAGAAACAAAAAATTAATACATTTATTAAATTACTTAAACATTGTATTATCTTTGATGAAAACACATTAACTTTCATTTAATATTATTTAGTTTGAGCAAAATGACAAAGAATACAAATTTAATATAATTGTTAGATTTCTTATTTACTACACTTGAGATTTATTTTAAGGAAACAACAAAAAATCTCATAAATAATCATTTATATAATGAATATTTTAAAAAATTATTATAAAAATCTAATAAAATCATAAACTTCAAACTATATTAAATATGATTCATTCAATCAGAATAAAATGATTCATTTGGTTCTTAATGTGCGATTTTCTTATATTTAGAAAACAAAAACATTATTTTTAGTGTCTGTTTAGAGCATATTACGTATACGCAATTCTTGAATACGAAAGAAACCTTTCAACTAAAACGTATGCATACTCGTATATGTATTAAAATTTGTAGTTTGCACAATCAAAGTGGCTGCTGCGGAAGGAACTTGGCACTTCACACTATAATGTGTATTATACTATTTCTTTGATTGTTTATTTGCGTTAATTCATTGAATCTCTGTAGGCTCATTCACTCTGTGGCCATCACGCAAATATTCAATATCGCCAAAATACATACTACTAAATATGGCGACTCGCATGCTAAAAAGTTCTACTCGAATTAATTTATTTCGCACTTAATTATTCAAATGCTCACACGCGAGCAAAGAGACACAAACTCTGCCACCGCTGACCTTGGGCCAAGCGGGCTTCGTTAGATTTCATCGTCATCTTCATCTTCATCTTCGTAAAAATACTTTGTCTCCTTCTGACTCGCAGTTGAGTGTGCTGTTGTTGCGTCCTTGTCTTTGTCAAGCTTCTATCGCGGCGATCAAATAACGGCCGCGGACATAAAAACAAAGCCTACGAGAACAGCGCCAACAACAACATTGTAGAACTAGGAAGAAGTGGGAGAGAGCAAAACTATTACTCTCACAGCAACAAACCCTACGAGAACAACGCCAACAACAACATTGTAGAACTAGGAAGAAGTGGGAGAAAGCATAACTATTACTCTCACAGCAACAATGAAAACAAGAGCAACAGTGTTGTTGGGTTGTAGACAGAAGTGGGAGTAAAGTGTAGAGATTTGTCTTGGACAGAGCATAAGATGAAGTGGGTGCGCTATATGTGTGTGCTTAAGCAGCAATGCTGTGGATGTGTGTCGCTTGCATGTGTGCATGTGTTTATTTGATAGTTTTCAAAAATAGTTTTTACTATGCATAAACCCAATGCGCAGTTGTAGTTGTCATCGGGATTGATGACTGCGGAGCTGAGACAGCAAAATTCCCCCTCGTCAGTTGAATCCAGTGACATCATTTTCATCAGATTAACTGAAATTGATGTCAGTCTGACCGACTGTCTCTGTTTGCATATAGTATGTGTTATGTTATGTAAATTTTCAACCGATTTTTGCTACACTTGCTTGTCTCGCATTTAAATATACCAGTATTTGGCATAAATTCTAAACAAAGCACACTTAATCAATTCTAGTATTCTATTTAATCGCTTGTTTTTTCGACTTCCGAAAGATTCACTTTCATTGGTCTACCAAAATCCAAATGATAGTGAGTTTGATTTGAATCAAAATTGCTTCTTTGCTATTTAATATACCCACTAAATTTCACACCTGTCTGTCGCTCGTTTAATTTCATAACACGAATACGAGTATTCAATGTGTGGATTTCCTCCTGCCAAGCCCCCCTCCAAAGTTGTTGCACTTAAATACAAAGTATTCCCAATGCGAATTCTTGCCAATCACCTGTTGTCTGAATACCTTGCAAATAAATGTGCTTAAAGGGGTTTAAACAGTTAATTAGTGAACAATAGATTGTTATTAAATCGAGTTTGTTTCAAACATATTTAAAAATATCTAAAATAAGAAAAGAGATGAAGCAATATTAAGTTTTAAATATTTTAAATTAATATTTTAAATCAACATGGTTAGTTAAATTTAAAAATTGATTTAGTAGTACATAAATAAAATAAAAAATTATAATACAATTTTTCTGAAACGTGTTTTGAGTTGTTATTACCGACTTAAGCTGTAAAAATTCTATAAGTAATAAAATTTTATAGTTGTGTGATTTTTCTTGTTTTGTATTGAGTAATATTAGATAAGTTTTTTTCATAAAAAAAGTTGCATACCCTTATTTCATTCGTCATCAACGTCAAGCGTTGAAAAGTAAGTAAATTTAATGTGTAAACTAATTCGCACAGGGTATTTTAAAGTCGATCAATCGAGGCTGTACGATGACGACTTGTTTGTTTTATTGTTTTTGTTATTTCGTATTTGTTTTGTTCTAAGCGAAATTCATATCTTGACCTTGAGCAATTATTGTTTATTAATATTGCTGTTTTGTTACTTTTTTTTTTTTATGTGCTGTTTTCAAAAATTGTTGTTGCTGGCATGAGTGTGTTTGTTTGTTGTTTTCATGTGAGCAATATTCATTCCTGTTTTGCTGCCAGTTTCGGGTTTGCTCATAGACGGCGCACGCCAAGATCCATCGACAACCCGATCTCCATGTCGATCTCGATTCCAATGTGGATATTGATGTCGATGTCGATGTCGATTTTTGCCTAGCAACCGAGCATAAAGTGAATTAATCAAATGGCCGCGTCGTCCACGTGTCGAATGAAATTTGTGGAAATGTTCATTAGATTTTAACGAGCTACAAATCAAAATGTCGACGCATGAAAAACGCCGAATCGTGAGATTTCGAACATAAACTGCCAACTTATTTTCCACTTGTTTTTGGGGGGTTTTTGAAATGCGTAGTTGTGATTTATGATGAATCGCCTGGCATTGAAATTGCATATTGCATCAGGAATTAACTGGAGCGGCAAATTAGCAAGTAGAACTCAATAAAAGAAAAGGCCCTGACCCTGGAGAACCAGGGCATGTGAAAGGTGTTGTTATTCGTATTCGATTGTGGAAACGACATCCACAATTAATGCATTCATTTTCTTTCTTCACTCGCCACCTCCTCCCTCTTTGCACATTTTGAAGTGCATGCTCAGTCCTTGAACCTAGCAATATTTGCAATTTCTTGCACTTTGCCCAAATTGAAATGAAATCGTGACAACAACAATAACAACAACAGCATTTACATATACAAATGTAATATCAAGTGCGGGCTTGACGAATAACACCATAAGCAATAAATGACTTTCGCATACCCCGTAAAAACGCATTATACTTGAAAATTTATTTTTGTCTCAGCAATTTTGGAGAATGTACCATTTACATATGATTGTAATAACTAAACGAAATTGTACTAAAGTGATAATTGTACTATTTGCATTTGTATAAAATACCCAAATATACTAGGCTTACCTTTTAATTCAAACTGTACTCTTTCCCACTGTGTTTGAAATGTACCACATAAAATGTACCATTTGCATAAAAAGTCAATACGCAAATGTACCATTATTAAAAAGTACCAACGATTGGCAATTGTACCGTTTTCAAGAGTAATGGAAATGTACCGCATCAAGTCGATTTCCGATAAATATATCGACGACAATTCGACATACCATCAGTCGATATGCATGCAAATTAAATTACAAATTAGCGTTTTTATTTTTGCGATGTCGCCGTCAAGCATTTGCATCTGCTTGCATGTGTGTGTGTGTGTGTGTGTGTCAGTGTGTAGCAACAGTTACTCATCATCGCTCTGTAATACGTCATACAACGAAATGCCTTTCGTCCAGCCCTGGCTCTCTTTCGCTCTTTCTTTTGCCCCCGCTCAGGCTGATCCAACTGTGCAGTGTTGTTGTTGTTGTTCTGAGTTATTTGCGTCGACGTCGCCGCCATCGTCGCCGTTTGAGTTTAGCGGCCCTGTCGCATTTCAAGGACGCGCCGCTTTGTTTTGTTATTGTCTGGACATGTTGTGTTTGCTGTTGTCGTTGTTGTTGTCGCTCTTGCTGCTGCTGCTGCTGCTGTTATTATTATTTGATACGCTCTTTCGTTCGTTCCCTCTATCTCTATCTCTCTTTCTCTCTCCTGGCTTGCCTGCAGCAGCGCTTGCTTATAAAAGCACAACAACAAAAAGTGCATTGAAATCAGAATAAAGCAATGGAATTTTTAATATGTACTATATATAAATTTATTTATTTTATTTATATACATATATTTTTTTTATTTTTTTTTTTTGGTGTGTACTCAAACTTTGCATTTGTTTTGCTTTTGTCGCCGCTGTTGCTTTTGTTTATTTAGAATTTTAACGCTTATTTTCGGGGTATATTTTATGGTCGTCTTGATTTACTTTTGCTAGACGTAAGCAAAGCAGCGCTGCCAACCAAAAAAAGTACCCAGCATGCGTTTGCATACGTTCAAGGCTAAGTTCAAAAAGAGGTTGGAGAGGGGGGAGTACGGCACAGATCCCATAAATAACATTTCTATTTATCTAATTAACAAATTAAACTCTCAACAAAAGCCGCACTGAATAATAAGCGATAATTTGGCAAATAAAAAGCTGCAGCAGTCGAAACAGCTTTCGAAAGAAAACAGAACAAACACACACGCTCTCAAACACAGAGTCAGACACACACACACACTCACACATACACATACACTGCAGCAATTCCATAGAAGCGACAACAATGAAATGATTGCGAGTTTATGGTCAAGGACATGGGGTGAAAAGCTATAAATCGAAAAGAGATTGCAACCCAAATACTCTGCAAACATTGTGGGACAAAAGAAATTTTAGACACTATAAATTACACTCTAAAAATTACGTTTAGTTTAAGGCATTTTAAATAAAATTAGATATTTTTAATTTCATTTTTAATATAAATTCAAATATTTCACTAACTATGATATTTCTTGACAGTTTTTTATTTAAAACTTTTTCTGAAAATCTTAAAAACGTAACTGAAATTACTTAAATTTATTAAACTTTTTTTTATTTTAAAAAAATATCTAAAACTAAATCATTCATCTATCAATTTATTCCCTAATTTATTATTCATAAAAACTATTTTATTTCATTTTAAATTATTATACAAAATGGATATCATTGTTAAAAAAATTGGCATATTTTAAACAATTTTATTTCTTTATTTAAGTAAAATGCAATTACATTTAAAAAATGAGATCATACTTCCTACAAAATAATTCATTATTTCTAAGAAGCAATACAAATAATCATTATTAACGGCTACTGGTTGAAAGTGATCAGCTAAATAACGTTATTAATACTAGTAAACAATGTTAATTCGAACTTGAGATTTGCCATTAGCGATACGCCCTCAAGACCCCAGCAGAGGCTGATTTATCATAAACGACAGCGGCGCCTCTGACGCTCATTTGAAAACAAATCAAATACAAAAACAAACACATACAACAATACATAACAAGCATATGTATGCTTGTATTTGTATATACATATAATCAACCGTGGGGGCTCGTGCTTTTAATTAATGACCTGAACTTGGACGTATCAGACTCGTGCGACTAGTTTCAGTTTTTCAGTTTCGTCAGTTTTTCAGTTTCCAAAGCCGCAGCTAAAACTGAAACCAAAACCAAAACCAAAGCCAAAGTCAAAACCGAAGTCAAGCGGAAGTCAGAGCCGAGACAGAGCAAATTGCTCTTATCTTGATGCTCTGACGTTGTCTCTCCGCTGCGCTCTGCTCTCTGCTCTCCACTCTCCAGTCTCCACAACAGTTGCTGCGTCAACATCTTTGGCTGATTAGCGTACTAGTTTTCGGCATCACTTGCACGTTAAAGTGAGAGAGATAGCAATAGTGAGAGAGAGAGGGAAACTGAGGTGGTAGGTGGCAAACGCACCTTAATTGAAAACGCAGACGAGCCAAAGTAAATGTTCAATTTTTTTTTTGCTCGTGTGTGTGTGTGTAAAGCAAATTCTAATAAACGCGACGAGAGCGAAATAAAAAGACATTAAAATATACACACCAAAAAAAAGCACACACACGTAGACAACAAAAAAAATCAAATAAAACAACGTTGCTCAAGGTTAGGGTTATCATATTGCCAAGATCAAGGCTGTACGACTAAAGCTTGTTGTTATACTCTCGTACACAGACAGACATTTGTCAGTCGCTTACTCTCTTGGTATAGGTGAGTGTTTCTCTGTGTGTGCGTGTGTGTGAGCTTTGACCATTCTGCGCCAGACAGATCGTCGAACAGTGTGACAGTGTGTGCGTGCGGACGTGCATTGAATGCTTCTCAAAAAAAAACTGGCTCAGGGAGAATTATGTTATGAATGTATGTTTGCCATTTCAAGATCTCTTTTGGGATATATGATATAGAAAAGTTCTTTCTATACTAATCACTACACATTGAAGACTACTATTATCAAACAATATTAATTCATTCTTTTAAAAATCGAAATTAATTTTCAATTTATTTTATTTACTTTGAAGTTCAAGGTTTGACGCTTTAACATTTTCGTGTCTGCGACTGCACGTCGTTTATTGAATAATGTCATTTTAAATAGTTGCTAAGCATCGTTATGAGTTTATGTTATAATCGCTTTAATAAGCCTCGATTGTGATATCACAAGATCAAGGGTAAAGTGTTTTTGTGTTTGTTTGAGTGTTCAAATTATTTCAACTTCAAACATTCATAAGTAATTGTGGAATAAGTATTACATTTTTATTAACTTGGCATACATTTCTTTAATAAGTTTACTTTATGAAATAAATATAATATTCTTTGTGTACATTTATTATTAGCAGTTGTTTAAATTATGAACTTAAATTTAAATGATCATATTTTATCATATATTGTACATATATTACATTTATTTATTTTACTATTATTATAATAAAGTTTGTCATTTATAAACATTCTTTTTGTACAATTAAAAATAGCCATTTTTGAAATTTTGAATTTAAATTTAAATTATCATATAATATCATATATCATATATTATATAATACATTACATTTTTAAATTAATTTTCTTATTTCATTTTGTTAAATTTGTATAAACTTGACATAATTTTGTTTAATAAAGTTTATTCTTTATAAATTTACTATTTGATTGACAGTTTTTAAAATTTTAAATTTAAGTTAAAACTCTTATATATTCAAATATATTATTCTTACTTCATTCAGGTGTTTTTCCTTTTTTATTTTTGTTAAATTCATATACATAAATTTGACATAATTTTTTTCAGTATGTTTTTGTACCTGTTTTATTAGCATTTTTGTAATTTTTAATTTAAATTTAAATTTTCATATATTTTCCAATTTATTTTTGTATTTTTTAATGTATTTTTAATGAAATATTCTTTATATTTTTAAAGAATTCAAGCAACTAAAGTCTTTTTTAATGAAATAAAATAATGAATCAAATATTTCAAATGTTTAAACATCACAAATTGTCAGTTTATAATATTATATATGGTAATCAATCTACCAACCTCCACAATTTTCATTTTCAAGCCGATAAATACGCTCTAATTTTACAGCACTCATTAGATGTGATCTGTAATCAATCAACTGCTAATGGCATATTTAGAGTGATCCACAATCATTTTCATAGACGATAATTGCTCGATATTAATGCTGGTGATCTTGTGCAGACAGCTTTCGTTTTTTGATTCGATTTAATGCTTGATTAATTGCTTGAGGAAGTCACACAGATGAGTTGGCTCCACACTGAGGTCTGCATTTGACTTGGACTTCGACTTCGACTTCGAGTTGAGATGTCATTGGGCGTTGGATATGAAAACGGAATCGAGGAAGATAAATATAAACGAGCGAGAGCGAGAGGCACTATTTTATTTGAATATTGAAATATCGGAATCGAAATCGGAAGATCGGAAGTGGTTGTAGTTTATTCACGTCTAACGGTGTTTCACACAATTAATACACACAATATAAGTACAAATATGCGTTTCGTCGAAGGAAAACTGGTTTCGATATGTGGACCGTGATTTGTATCTGTATCTGTATCTTGAGTTGTATTTGTATTTGTATGCGGGCGACTGTCGAACTTCTAAGTGCTGCGATTCGATGTTCGCTGTTCGGTTTTCCAATTTGTTTGGTCGTTTATTTAACTCTTTGTCAGTCCGTCTCAGTCTGTCTGTTTGTTTGTTTGCTGGCTTGTTTCAAGTTCAAAGCCCAACCCAAAAGATCAGCGAGGTTCAGTTCGCTGCTCGCTAGCCGTTGCCTTCAGCAGCTGCGTCGTCGTGTTAGCTAAGGTCAGTCCAGCATTGGCGTTGAAATTGTTTCGACTGTTTGGCGACGCCCAGGTCCAAATATTGACGCTCTAAATAGAGTACAACAACAACAGCAGCAACAACGCAAAGAGTTGAGGAAAAACCTTCACTTCAAACCAAGTAGCAGCTACATAGTATACCGAAAAATACCTTGACTTCAATTCGTCGACGTCGTCGCATTGATCAGAGCAGAAAAAGCAGAGGAGTTTTGCTTGGCAACCCAGCACTTGACCCAATTTCGAGCGTGGAAAATATGCCGCACGCTGCTTTGCCTCCAAAACTGTTTAACCACAATACGCGTCTGTCCCCTGACCCTGACCTGCTCCATCTCCATCTCCAACTCACTCCTGTTTCTTGTGCCATGACTCAGTCATTTTAATGCTTTTTTTTTCGTCTCACGTTTCAGTTCGTTTCCTGTTTGGCCTTTGATACAACGAATCTTCCTCAAGATCAACAAACTCTGACGCTGTTTTGTGTATTGTAAACTATAAATTGTTTACAACGCTCGTTGACAACACTTCACATCGGAGGCGCTTTGTTTGTTATTGCCTCGGGGGCAAGTGTCCGATAAGCGATCAAGTACATTATAAAGAATAAATATATACGAGTTGACAGCCATAGCAAACAAACAGCTCCCTGAGGACTTATTTCACCACAAATCTATCTCTATTTATAGCAAAGCTGGAAGCGAGTTCAATGGCTCATATTTCTCTTTTCTCCACCTACTTTTAGCTGCAGCATCTCACTTAACATTATGTAGATATATTTTATAACTCTTCCTCTGCCATCGCCACATAATTGCCCAAATTATATGTCCTGCGATTCTGCAGGTAACGTGACGCGCATACAGACTGCTTTTTGTGCATAATTTACCAAGGAGTCGCCATAAATCACACCCAGAAATGCACAGCCACAAAAAACATTAAAAACCCAGAGAAGAGAACCCTCTGCAAACTCTGCAGAATTGCGCACTTTTTTAGGAGCAGACGCAGCAAATTTATGTCAAGGCTACAGAAAAGAAAAAAAAAGGGAAGCTCACCTAAAAGTTAAGGAAGAACAGAAAAAAAAGATTGCAGGTACAACATCATATAATAAAACAAAGAATTTTATAGATTGAACTTAAGTATAACGCTGCAAAGCAGCTGATACTTTATACTCTCTTTATATGGTTATTGAAGCCCTTTTATTATATATTTAATAAATAAAAAAATATAGTTCAAATTTGCAGTTTAATTTTAAAAATCTTATATTAAATTCGTCTGGCTTATAATCATAATTACGTTAGGTATGAAAGATACAGATTAAGAGAATAAACTGACATTCACTTTAGGCTCGATAAGAAACGAAGCTAACAACTTGATATCTTAATGAAATTGCTATTATCATATGCTTAACATTGTAATTATCGGTTAACAGGGTTTTAAGATCAACAAATAATCATATTCAAAATCAAAAAAATTAAGATTAAGTAATAAAAAGCCAAAAGCTCCAACTTGTAGTCAGAATTTTCCATTTTTTATATTTAATCTCAGCAATAGAAGAAAAACAAGTAAGAAAGTAAAATACCGTCTAAAAGATACCAAATTAATATACCGCAATAATACTAAAATGTAAAGAGTTATATTTGGTAAATTAACATAGAACTACACTTAAAATATAATTGCTTCTGCATGTTACATACATTTCCGGTAGTCACAACATTGTAATACTTTTCTACCCTATTAATAGCGTGTAAAATTACAAAAATTACTATTTACTATATACCATAAGTAATTGCAAATGAAATTCTATGTTTGACAATCGTTTCATAAGATGAAAATATCTACAATTAAAAATTAAATATATATTTAGGCATATGATGGAAGCAAAGGGATTAATAAACCATTTAAACGCAAAAGTGATGAGGAACTAAATTAGCAATAACTGAAAATCTAAAAGCAATTAAAATGAAAGCCTACATCATGATGGAGACCTCGAAGTAGTTAACCTAAAAATGAGAATAAATATTTGATGCGATATGTAGATATATTTTAATTAGAATTGTAGGCAGCGCATCTTCCGCTTGAACTTGCAATTGGTAAATGATACTTGGACATCGACGCGGTTGAGCATCCGCCACGAAGAGTTAAAAGAGCCAATGAAACGTCGCAGAGCCCACACAACTCAATCTGACCACATAAAAAGGCAGCCAAGGACAACTTGATTGAGAAATTGAAAATTGGAATGAACAGCTTTTGCCTTCTGTCTGCTGCTGCATCGAATCGCCAACATATTTCCGGCATCGGTTTCGGTTTCTTGTGTCTTTTGTCTTTTTGTCGCTGAGTGCACTTATTAGCTGCTTCCTTTTTCCAGAATTTGCAGACAAAGGCAGCCACAAAAAACCAAAAAGAAAAAAAAAAGAGATCAACCAAGAAGCCAGCTGAGCAAGCTGAGTGTATAGACCCTGAACTTTGTCGCCCTTTAACAGCGAAGTCATTCATGCCTTGCATTTCTTTTCAGTTCAGTGTTTTTTTTTTCGCTTTTGCGAATTTCCGATTTCGTTTCCAATTCAAATTCTTTGTCATTGCACCGAGCTGAGAACCAAGAACTTGCCAAGTGGAGAACTGAGAATCGAGAACTCAGAACTGAGAACCAAGTGCACTTGAGCAAAGCAACTGCAAGTTGCTTTTGTGATTATTGCATTGCGTTGCCTTGAATTGAGTGAGTGAACCGCACTGATTAAACGCATTTACTTTCCCCTCAGTCCATCACCCAACACAGCTCTCCCTCCTTCCCTTCGCTTTTATGCATAATGCTCCTAATGCATATAAAGCACACAAGGATCACCCTTGAACCTCATATTGACCGCTTAATTAGGCCCTGTAAGCATTGCTGCTCTTCAGTCTTTCCCTCCTCCCCTTAGCGCTTTGTATGCGACGTAGGCGACGTCTCCCCTCTCCTCTCTCTGGAATCCCCTGAAGTGTAGAGTACAATGGCCAGCCCCTCGGTCTACGGTCTACGACTTGCCACGCGCGTCAACGTTTTTAATTGTGCGCTGCATATCATTTGATATTAAATAAAGTACATACACATACACACACACACATACACATACAAATATGTATTTACATACTCGTTTAAACTCATGCTTGCGTATGCAAATTATGAGCAGCACAATGAAGCTGCATAACATTCTTATTGTACCCTGCACTTGATTGCAAATGTTGAGATAATCATTGGAAATGTGCAGTACATACATAAATTCTCTGTCTCTCAGATTTTATTGATCAAGCAAACTCTAAGAGTAAGAGACAATAAATTTCATATGAGAATTCTTATAAGTGATGTTCATTTCATTTATTGCACATTGTGAAATATGTACGTTAATAATTAATGCTAAGCATAGTATAAGTTCCTTCAGATATATTCTATTCATTTACAATAATTGTTAATTACAATGTGATAAAAAAAATAGAGAGATTACATACTCCAGTTAATCAAAAATATTATTTAAAATTAAAGCGATTTTTCTTTAAATCAATTGTTCACTTCTGTTAAGTAAAGGTACATTCACTACATACATATGTACAAAAATGAGTGCAATAAATAAAAAATACAAAGTTTCGAATTTCGAATATCACGTATACGTCATAATGTCTATATGGGCAGTTGGAGTAGACGTGGTCAAACTTACTTGGAAGTTTGCTTAAATATTTAGAGTGGTCTATTATTGAAGTATGCCAAGTTTCAGCTCGATAAATGCAATATTCGATTTAATGCCACCAAATCGAGAATCCGGCCCACTGTGCATAGGGAAAAATAAAACACAATACTTGAATGTCGTATAGTCATAATAAGCATTTATTGTGATTACAGTTTAAGAAGTGCAAACTTATAATGTATTTTAGTGTTTTCTAATGTTACTCTCAATGAGATAAACGCTATGTTGTGAATTGGAATATTACATATTCATTTATTTTATATAAAGCCTCAGTCTTAACTTTAGCTGTCGGATGCGAGATAAATAGGATGGTCTACAGCGAACGTAAAAGTAAGTTAATCTGCTGTGGAGATTTCTTTGACATATATTTTTTTCTTAAATTTGATCAAATTATCTTTAATTGTTTATGTGGCTGTACCATTTTAAGAAAATTGTAAATATTACAAATATTAAACCTTCAGTCAATCAAAAAACCATTTAGCTTTAAGATATCGTTTTGTAAATATTTTTGATGTTAAATTGTAATGCTTTTTATCTAACTTGCAGTTTCTACTCACTAAGTTATTTAAGTTGACTTTTGTGTGATGCTGATTTATATTGCTGCTGTTGGAATAAAACTACGATATGGTAAAGTATTGAGGGATATTTAATCTTCTATTTATCAAATTGTGAAACAGTAAGCCGACCTTAACGATGAAATAACTTGAGTTTTTATAAGCGAAGGTCAAGCCAAATAAATCGCATAGTAGAAGAAAGAAAGAAGGAGTCCAAGTGTGTTTAATGTCAATTGAAAAAGGTTCAATACATTAAACTTGCGCCTCGGCTATTTAGAGGCTTGTGCAGGTTGTTATTTTGTTGTTGTTGTTGTAATTCTTTTGCCCCCTGCAAAAGTGGCCGCCCAACTAATTTGATTCATTCGTATTACGACCATGCACTTGACCCTCAACAATTTGCGTCAATGTCAATGCCAAGTGTGGCTTGGAGGGTGGGTAACGAGGAGGTGGAAGGGGAGGGTTAGGTAAGATAATTACTGTGCATGTTTGTTGCCATTGCGCCAACAAATGGCGACGACTGCAGCAATGACCTTGAACGATGCTGGGCAAAACCCCCAAAGCACACACACACACACTCACACACATACTCACATACAGTTGCACCATACGAATGACCTTTGCAATGCAATGTGTTATCCACTCTCCCTCTCTCTATCGTTCTCTCTCGCTCTGCGCTGTATTGTTACTAAAAATAAGCTCGGGGTGGAAGAAAGAAAGCTCATGCTGAAGGTCAAAATACGCTACCCTCGAGGCACATGCAACTGCCGCGTGCGCAAGTTCAAGTGCAAGGGTTGCCATTGCACCCGGCTTTCGGCACTCGGCACTCGACAACCGGGCAACCCGGCAAGTTCGTCATTGGCTTGCCACCCCCTCCCTCCTCGCCTGGAATCCATCTCTGCTCAAGGTCTTGGATGGGAGTGTGTATGTGTGACCGGCAATTTTTATTTATAGTGCTATCCTGTGCTGTCGAGTGAAACTTTAACTACTTGTATTTATCTGGTTTTAATTGAAACTCGAGTTCATTTAAGCCTCCGGTAAGAGTTTGCCCACAAACTTGTGCTAAATCTGCAAAGCCCATAAAGCTGTCAGCCATTTGCTTTTGCCTACATCATCATCATCTCTCTCTCTTTCTCTATCTCCCTCTCCGTCAGATAAGTTAATAAAACAAACTTCAACGCCGGGAGACACGTGGCTCTGAAATGCAGCGAATGATAACAGTGCCACCTCAAAGTATGCGTCCTTTTGTTGACCTTTAACGAAAAAATCCTGGCGCGTGGGATGTGGAAATGTCAATGGAATGGAGATGAAGCAGGCGGCAAGGCAAGCAGGTCACAAAAGGCGATGGAAAAGAACAAAATGAACGTAAAAAGTCGGAGCAAAGCTGCTAAAAGAATCATTTAAAAATCAAATCAAAGTCACGCGCCGCAATGTAATCAACAGTCGAGCAGGCTCCCCACACACACATACACACACACGAACATTCCCTATACTCAAGGTTCTAATGCTGCAGGTAAGGTAGAAAAGACCCGGGTCCAGTCGCTGAGAGTCGAGACGAGAACAATAAGCAGCTCCATGCGCCGCTAAGTATGCTAAGAAAAACGAGCCAGCTTCTGCCTCCGTCACACTCAACAGCCACGTGTGGGCAGACCAGGAGTGAGGGAGATAGAGAGAGAGCGGGAGAGCGAGAGGGATGCCTGCTGGCATTGGCAATGTCAAAGCAAGAAATCCTTCAGCTTTAACCTTGAACTTCACCGCTTTGCCAAGGTGCGAGGCAATCGAGGAGGCAACAAAAGCTGCACACACACACAGAAACACACACACACACACAACGAAAGCTACACCGCGTGTTGCCATCTCTGTCGCTTTTAGAGAGCTTTTACGTTAACCTTGCCGGGTTTTGTGTAGTGGCCAAGAAGTCCTTGAATGCGCTGCGCCTACGCGCCGATGGAAATTTTTGCCCGCTATTGCCATCTCACTCTAACACTCTCGATCTCTCTCTCGCTTGCTCGCCGCTAAAGTTGAAGGGCATTTAACGTTGATTGACGCTAAATAATAACGGCATTTGCGTAAAGCGCACCCCTCACACAGCAAAAGCTCTCTCACAAAAGCTCTCACGAAAGCTCGTCGCCTAGGTTGACTGTACTTTGCTGTACGAACCTACGAACTTTCGCCTTGGCATTGCACGCGCTTCAACTTGCCACACAAAGAGTCGTCGCCTCGCTCTTCAACAAGGCCGCAGCGATTACGCTTTCAACAACAACAACAACAGTCGAAAGAAAGCTTTGCTCGCTGTTGCGCATTTGATTTCGTTAGAGCCTCAAACCCCTAACAAAGGATTCGAGCCCCCCCTTAAAAAAAGTGCGTCATCTTCTATTGTTGTCGCTATCACTTTGCTTGCTACAATAGGCGGCGTAGTCTCCACTTGCTACGCCACTTGCCTTCCCCTATTTCACATGCAACACACAAATTCAATTTACATTACAAATAACATGAACGAATTTTCCAGGAAATCCGTGTGCGTAAAAAAGGCGCGGGCTTTTTATTCCCCCGCCTCTCTCTCTCTCTCTCTCTCTTGCTCTTACTTAAATGGAGTTTTGTGCCACACACTCACGTTGCATGCGCACGTGTTGTTGCCACCTGTCCGCAGTCCTTGTGTTGGCAATTTGTTAGCTGCCTCGTAAAAATTTTCCAGTAGCTCGCAACGACTTAAGAGCCAAAGGCTCAAGCACAAGGCACTTTTTTGTGAATGAAGTTCGAAGCGTTCAGAGAGGGGTGAGATATAAGGGTAACAAAATGGCGAGGGTTGGCAAACTTGGCTAATAAAGTCTGCGCTGCGTAGGTCAGAGTTGGCCACAAAGTTAAACCTTGTTTATGAGCTGTTGCCGTTGCTTTTTATGATCTCTCCTGCTACTTTATACTCAAAATGTCACGCTCTATAACCTTGACTAATTATAGAACTAATCAAAGGTGAACAGCGCACACACAAAAACTCCGTCCCCACATCCTCAATCTTAGCCTAGTCCCCCATAGTTTTGCAAGCGACGAAATCTGAACTTATTATCGATTCAATGTCAAGTGTTTGCCCTGAACTTAGTGCTGGCATCTTACTAAAAAAAGCCACCCTCATTTGTGATTGAGTTGGAGCATTTTCCTCTGAATTTGCTTGCCAGCTTCCGGTTCCAGCAACAGCAACAGCAACGAGATGCGAAAGCTTCCGGCAGAGTCAGGGACAGTGGCAACAACCCCTAGCAGATGCTGTAGCATCCACCCACACTCACTTCCAACACGTGTCCTTCCGCGTTGATGGTGGGGCATGGAATGACTCCGTTTTTTGCTCCACTCCAGGGGCCATTGGCTTGAACACATCAGAGTTCAGAGTTAGATGCGCAGTTTGCGCACACACACACACACATACAGAATACAGAACACAGAACTTCAAGGTTAACTTCCGGTTTGTCACTTTGGTTCTCCCTTGCGCAACATTGCTTAACTTGTGCGGGCTTTGCCTGCAAAATGCTCTGTTAACCCAAAGCACAACTACGTAAGCCGTATTTGTTTCTCGACCATTATGTAATTCCGTGTCCGGTTCTGAGGCTTGGTGCGAGAGAGTTCGTTAAACTCGTGACTGCCATAAATCTTTAGCCAATCCTAGTCTCATCCCAGGACTAGTGTTCTCTCTTGTTTCATTCAAAGTATCATAGCTACTATGCTCATATATAGTATATTTTCTATACTATAGTATATCGTGGGTCATTGGACGCCAGTCGCGTTCACTTCGTGCTCTGCTCGAGGTGAACGTCCTCACTTCCGTTCCGTTCCATAACCAATTTGACTTTTTGCCGTACACCTCCCACTCATAATTTTTTGTTGTTTTTTTTTTTTGCTGATGATTACGATTACAATTTTTGGGCTGCTTTAGATTTGCTTTTTTTCCAATACTCTTCATCCATTACAAGTGGGCATTATGGGCCAAGAGAGTGGGGAGGAAAGCAGTTGCGTAAGGCATAAAGTTTAACAATCAACTGTCGAGGGAAATGCTCTTTTATTTGCTTCTTACCATCGATATCTAAGAGTAATAATAGAATAATTTTCTAAGGAAATTATGAGATATTTTTAAAAGTAAACTAACTTATAAATAACTTAGGTCTAATGCCTTCTTTTTTCATTGAAATGTATAAACTCAAATATATTTAATTAAAAAAAAAATAATAATAAAAAACAAATAACGGAGTAAGTAACATTATTTACTTTTTAAATTCGAAAAATTATTATTTATTTTATTATTAATAATTAATATATTTTTAGTTGGCAATTTATTGGGTCTTTAGCTTCATCGTAATTGTGCCTGAAGCAACTTGCTTATTATATTTATATTTCTTATTTTTACAGATATTTTAATAAAATATTTTTTTTTATTCTAACACTTAAAGAAAGGTATCTTGTAGTCGCACATTCCCTATGACAGCATGCTGATGCTTATGTTTATTATTGCTTCCATTAGGTTGATGAATAAGAGTTAACTTCTCATACAGTATGTTAAGTATACGCAATTTAAACGAATTATGCGTAATGTGTGTGTCTTGAATAACATATAAAATAACGATGTAAATATTTTGTTTATATTTCTCCAAAGGGAAGATAATTTAAGAAAATGTTCATGAATTGGCTCTAATTAAAGAATATTTACAATACACAAAACATGATTGCAAAATTTATGTCGACTTCTCAAAACATATTTATAAAAGTTAAATTACTTACTATATAGAATATGGAAACAAATGTAATAAATGAAAGGACAACAGCTTGGTATAAATATTTTTATATTTATTAAAAATAAATTTAAATTATCTTATAAATATTTTTATATACACCCTTTATATAGAAGTTCCTGACGTTATTATAACAAAAATACTGATAACTCTTTCAAAATTTGAATTAAAGGATTCATTTAGCTATCTTCTAAATATTTTCTACACTTTTACTATGTATACTTTTTTTTTTTGTATATATTTAAGCGAAAGTATTAATAAAAAAGAGTTCAAAAATTTGTAAAGCGGAAGCCTTATAGTATATAAATAAAATTAGTAAAGGTATCTTTGATTTATCTTTAAAATATTATATATGTATATATTATACATTGAATTTTCTTAAATGTTGTAAGGCGACAAATTAATAAAAGAAAATACAACAATTTCAAAACCGGAAACATTTCATAACATTCATGTATTTATTAAAGTTACCATTAAAATGTCTACCAAATATTTCTTACGCTTTAAATGGAATTTCTTTATGTTTTTCAGCAGAAAAATGAATGAATGAAAGTAGAAAAATTTGTAGACCGGAAAACCTTTCGATTTCGATCTTAAGGAAATGTCTGAAATAAGTCTGTGGTTTCCCTCTCACTGCTTTTTCTTTGTCTAGCCAAATTCTAATGAAATTGAAACGTTAACGTTAAGAAGTGACCCACTTTGACCACAATCATAGATAGCTACTGCATAGATATAGAAGTGTGTTATATGTATGATGGAGTATGAGCTCACAGTTCTCACGCTTCACACATGATGATAAACTGCGCTGTGAGCTTTAGCTTTGAGCTCGGACTGATAAAAATTCCCGGAAAATCGCCACACATGCGCTGCATGCTACAACAACAACAACAACAACAATAATAACAACAACGAACATGTTTGTTAAATTTTTTCATTTACTTATTTTTTATTTCTTTCATTGTCCAATCTTTTTCGTTTTTGTTTTTGTGCTTTGTGAGCGAGAATTTTTTGTCATGCTCGTAAAAAAGCGCAAAACTTCTTTTCATAATTGACTTTATATAATTTGTTGTCAGCGTTTGTTCGGCGCAGTTCTTTGTGCCAATTTCAAGGTTTCAGCAATTATTCAATATACCCGCCCACCTCTTACCGCCCCCCTCTTTTGGCCACACCCCCTCCCACCATACATTTAACGCTCTGGGATATGAGTGCGAAGCGCACATGAAATGTGCCAACATCAACGGCTTTCGGTGTCGTCGTTCTTTCCTGGAATGCCCTCAGCTCAAATGTAAACACAATTACAGTGAAGCGTCGCTAAGTGGTGTAAGAAAAACGTGTTAGGGTTTAGATGAACTTGACAGTGAATAAAGTCTGTTGTTGAAAGGTTTGAAAAAGCATATAAATATTTAAACCAACTGTGCTGGAGTATTGAAGATAGTGAGATGTTTGTGCTTTTAATTTTGTAATTTTAATTTGTTAAAAATTTGAATGAGTAAGAAAAATATTATTTATTATCACATATTTGTATATTGAGCATGTGAATTCCTTAAATAAATACAACAATAAAATATATTTTAATTATGTGTGTCAAAATGTGATGTTCATATCAGAAATATTTAATAATACCAACTACAATTTGTGTTAGGCAAGCAATAAATGTTTTTCATTAATTGATTCTTTTATTTTAATTTGAAAAATTCTACAATTCACATATTTAATATTAAAATTTCATGTATCAATATGTGAGTTCAATTTTCTCAAATATATTATATAAAGCAAAACATGATTTTTACTTTATAATTTTCTAAAACTTTCTATAATCTATAATAATCTATATAATTTGTTCACATTGATTTGTTCTTGAATACTTAATAATATTCTTAAAATAGTATTTTACTATCGTGTGTTCCTATTGATTTTAGCTTAGTTTACTTTTCAATGGAAAAATAAAATTGTGTATTTTAACACTTGGCTTCGACTTAATTATAAATTTCTATTTGTGTTTGTAATCGTATTTTGAAAATATAAAGCTTTTCTGTTTCTTTTCAAGCAAAGCTTCAATTTCTTCAAAAATTTGTTTGGATGAGTAATGGATTATTTTGTGTAAGAGTTTCGCAAGAATTTTGAATTTAATTGGGAGCATGCGACTTAGAGAAGCTCAACTGTGTTGTGTTGAGCGTGCAAAATAGAGCGCACAATTTTCACGATATCATTGCATGACCGCATGACGACGTTTCAAGTTCAGCGAAGTGCTAGGTACGCAACATCAGGGTCGCTGGGGGAGTGGGAAGGGAAGCGGAGGAGAGGTGCTGTATCAGGGGGCGTAGGGCCAATGGCCAATGACCAATGGGCAATGACCAATGTCCGCTGGTCACAAGTTGATGTGTGGAGACAATTGCGTTGTTGATGACGCACTTGAAACTGCTGAGACTGGCAACTAGATGGCTCACGGGCAGCGTGAATGACCCCTATAAGAAGGGAGGGGCAAAGAGGGGACTTGGCACAATTAAAACTAAGAGAGAATGAGTAAGAGAGAGAGCAAAGTGTGTATGGTCAATGATTGTGTGGTTCCCTTTTTTGCCCATTGACATTGTCAGCATTTCCTGTAAATGTTTAGTCAAGATTACTTCTCTCTCTCTCTTCCCCCTCTCGACAATGAAATTGAAATGGAAATTTGTCACATACTTGTCACATTTTCACGACACCCTGACCTTTAGCTCCCAAGCGAGACCGCTGCGGGCCTAACTACAGCAAGTTGAGTAGAGTGTGTGGTCTCTTTTGTCTCTGAGGTAATGTCTTTATGCTTGGGCTATGTATTTCTGTATTCTGAAGGCTGACATTGGAATTTCAAATGGTTTCGTGACGTTTTCTCACCTCTGCGATAACCATAAAGCCCTGACAATTGACGGAAATTCAAGGAAATCCATTGCTACATCAATCAGTTAGGGTTTCTCCTATTTGTTTTGGAGTTCTTTATTATGAAAGCTGACGTTAATATAACAAACAGCTGGTACTTAACTTACAGCTATTTTACTTGGTATTTTCTACTTTGCAGTTTTTTTATACCCGCAATCGATAGGAAAGAAAGGCATTATAACTTTGCGCTTGCAGGAAATGTGTCCAACAGGCAGAGGATGCCATAAAATATATATAGTCTCAATCAGCATCAACAATCGAGACGATAAAAATTGTAGAAGTTATTTAAGAAATACTTTTGAATGGGAAAAAATTCCTCTGAGTTGCCTTGGCTTATAATCTGGTATATTTTATACTCTATGGTATATTTGAAATATGTTACTATATAAATATACCAAATGCAGTCGTTGGTATATTTTTAATATTTTGTGGTGTCATTATATAAATATACCAAATACAGTCGTTGGTATTTTTTTTAAATATTTTGTGGTGTTAGTATATAAATATACCGAATACAGTCGTTGGTATATTTTGTAGTATTTTGTGGTATATTAATTCGGTATATTTTAGTATTTTTGCAGAAAATTCATTTGGTATATTTTAAGAACAAAACTACAGTGTTTTGCTTTTATTCGCAATGGGTGGCGGGTATCTCACAGTCGAGCACACTCGACTGTTGCTTTCTTATTTGTTATTTATCGGCATTTCCCGGGAATTTACTATATGCCTATTCTTAGCGTTGTGTTTTCCAAGTGCGTAAGCAAATTATTTTACTTGATTTCTAGCGAGATGAAAGCAATTAATGGAGTTGTTTTTTATTTATATTTGAGGTCAATGAATGGAATTCTCGTTTTTCTTTATTATAAAAAGAGAGTCATACTTTATATTTATATTGGGAATTAATGAAATACATTTATCTTCTTATGAGCAATATTTTAAAGACTTGGACTCATTTATCTTATAAAATTTTGAATTAATTTTGTATTTTCTATGTAAATATTTATATTTTAACAAATAAATATATTTCTGCAGCTTTCTATATAAAATGTCATTTCGTTTTGACTTGTTTTCTAAAGTTAAATAACGTTAGTTCAACTTACAAAACAGTTTAGTAAAAGTGCTTGACAAATGTGAGCAATAAAATAGTTTTAATGAACAACTTATTAATAACTCTAATATAAACTATTTAACAAATCAAAAAGTCATGCAAAAAAAAGCTATTTAAGAAATCGGAAAGTCTCTCAAATATAAACTATTTAAGAAATCGAAATGCCACTTAAATATAGACTATTTAAGAAATCGAAGTGTCTTAACTTAAGAAAATATGAAGGAAATATTTTAACCGAAATTAGGAATTTTTAACAGTTAGCTGACACCTTCACCTCTAATAAAACTTTACTCTAATCCTTATTCTTTCTTTCTTTTTGTTCTCTTCCAATTTAGTTTTAAGGCGCAGCTGTTGTCGTTGTGTTCGCTTGAGTGATCCAATGTCATTTGATATCACATCGACATGTGCTCTACAACTTTCAAGCATTTAATGAGATGGGGAGTCTGCTTTCGTTCAGTGACCCCTTTCAATAAACAAAAGCCCAGCCAGCCAGCGCCCAATGAAAGTTTCAATTTTGAAGTTGGTAAGTTTCTCGATGGTTTGTGCGATGCGTCATGGCCAAAAAAATTAAAAAAAAAAGACAGCAGCTGAAAACTGTTAAAAAGTCGCTGTGATATAGAAATATTATACATACTTCATGATCAACAAGATAACGATCATTTAAGCCTCAGCTCTAACTCCAACTCCGTCTTCAACTCCAACTCCGACTTCAACTCTGAGTGACCTCAATAGCCACAACAAACAACATTCAAATATTTCGCTCGCTCAGCGTTCAACTCTCACTTTTGCTGCGATCGCTGAGGGTTCGCTCGGATTGTTTCGCGGTGAAAATAATTCAAATTCAACTATTGTTGAGGTGGGTTCAACAAACCCGCTTGAACTCAATACGGTCCAATGACACTGGGAGACTGCAGCCCCCAGAAGAAATAAATAGGGCAACTGGAAACTGGAAGACAATTTGACATTTTGATAGAAATCACATCCAAGATTTTTGTTTACAATCGAAAATTTGTAAAGGAATAAATGGAATTCGTTTTTATATTAGTTTTCTTTACTGCATTTTTGTATTTTATGTTAATTTTTGCAATTTTTGCAAATTTTATTGCAATACTTGTATTTAATGTTAATGTTGAATACACAAAATTTAAAGTTTTCGATTTAAGCAGCTTAATGTGGTTTAGAACATAGAATGCGAAGAATATACTATATATATTATAATATTTTTTAAGGACCCATATCTTTAACTTATGAAGTTCTTCCTAAAAATTTATTTTTACTTTTGATATAATTTAAAAATCACTTTTACTTGTCTCTATATCTTTTAAGGTTGCTTATTTGAAATTTATAATGCAAACGATTTTACCTTTTCTATATAAGCAGATTAGAAATAAGGCTGTAATAATAATAATAATATATATAATATTAATATAATATGTAATATTATTATTAAAAATCGTGTAACTTTTTTATTATTTTAATTTATTTATAATTCTAAAAATTATAAAAATAAATAAGAAAGTGTTTAACTTTGTTAGATTTAGTTTATAGCTATATTTACTTTACATTAATCGAATCTTCAAGTAATTAATTTCTCTACACTTTTATTTAAAGCCATTAGTTTGTATAGACAAATTCAACTTCAATTTTTTATTTTTATTATATAAAGTAAATATTTTATTAGAGTTGTCTCAAATATTCGTTAATTTTCCATGGGTTCTACCAAAAATTAAAAAAAAAGTATGTTTGTTCAACAATAATTAAGGCAAAATGAAATGCAAATAGCCAAAAGCCAAAAGCTGAATAAACAAAAACATGGCTTTAATCTTTAATCTGTGCCAAATGTTTAGTATCCATAGCTGTACATCACTTTCTTTCGGCCGAATAACATCTGTATTCTCAGCTGCCACAGCTGTTGTTGCAACATTTTTCACTTTCTTTTCTTTCCAAATAATGTCTCTTTTGCGTCAGCAGTTCGTTTGGTTCGTTCATTTTGTTGTTGCCTCGACTCAACTCGACTCGACTCGTTTCGTGTTGCGTTGTGTTGTGTTGGGTTTTGTTATAGTTTCGTGTTGGCTAGTGTAATTGATGCCCACCTACCCAGAAAGCAAGAGTTGAACTGAACTTCAACTGCCGAAAAGAAAGTGTTGAACTTTCCTGCTCGTGTTCGTCTTTCTCTCTATGTCTATGTCTATGTTTCAATTTTGAAATTTGTATTTATTGTGGCGTACATTAAATTGCTTTTAATGGGAAAAGCGCTGCGAGATCAACAGATATTTCTACACTTTTGTCTAGTTAATTTTTTGGGTGTGTATCTCCCAAAAAAATCCAAACGAAAGCGCAGAAAATTGTCTAAGCCAAGTTGATGAGGCTTGAAATTGATCGCAGTCAACAACCCAAGCAAATACAAAATTGATGCATAATATGCATAAAAACAGTTAACAGACAGTTGACCGGTTAACCAACTGGCCAGACTTCGTAGCAGATTCACAGCCGTTGCAAAACATTAATGTCATCTTAAATATTTTTAGTACTTTTAACTGGAAGGCAACGAGGTTAAGTCCACACACACACACACACACACAGCCAGCCCTTGAGCCTGCATCGAAGGCCATTAAGAAAGCCGGCAGCTGCAACAAGTAGTGAGAACAAAGAGAGAAGGAGGGGAGGGGGCAGTCTGAGGGGCACGTCAGGATGTCGACGTCTTCATTTCCGTAACGTCTGCAACGTTTTTTATGTTGCCCGCTTCAGGTGATCCCTTTTGTTGCTGCAATGTGCAACAGCAGTTGCATTTTATTTTTTTTTATTTTTTTATGAGCTTTTTGAATGCTTTGCTTGGCCAGTTTGATGTGTCATTGCAGTTTCGGTTTTTTAGTTTTTGGGTCAACAGCGGCAGTGAAAGTCGAGGCACAAGGTGCAATGGGCATGCTATATTATTTTTTTTTTATACTTTTTTACAATCTGTAAAACAATTTAAAAACTGTTCCAATTTGCATACTTTTTTTCTGTTGTTGAATGTTCGCCATTTGAACTCTTTTGTGGCAAGAACGAGGTCAACGTCATGCACAATGAAACTGGTAAAAAACAAAAACAAGATTTCAAACACACAAAATTTCACTCTCGCTGTTAATTTGCTTTTTGGGCTTTTGTAATTGTCTCAAAGGGAGATTAGATGTAAATTGGCCACTGCGCTGAACTTGTGCTAAAGAAAGAAAGAAATGAAGAGAGACAGAGAGAGAGAGAAAAAAGTGAAACCGTTGACAAACGAAATTGAATAGCAAAGGAAATTTGAAGAATTGTTGGCACACACACACCAAAAAAAAAAAACAAATAACAAAAGCATATAATAATAATAATAGTAATAATAGCAGACGCATGCTGTAGCAATAAAACAAAATAGACTAGAAAGAAATACACTTTCGCTTTTGCTTTCAATTTCATTTCAAATTGTGCTTAACCGTTTTGCCCATTTCGCTTCTGTTTCTGCTTCTCTCTCTCTCTTCTTCTCTTTCTCTCTCTCTCTCTCTGTCTATCTCTTTCGTTGCGCATGCGCGGCACGAGCTCGTTATTCGGAACGGGATAAGATGCCATATGAAATTGTGATGTCTTTTGGGTAATTGACAGTGTCGATTGGTCGGACTTCAAATCAGCCAACGATCATCATCATCAACCATCATCGTCAGGGCATTGAACTTCATCATCGACCGAGCTAAGCAACAAAAATACGGAAAAACATAAAATAAAAACCACAATACAAAAGCCTCCACACATATTTAATGGAATACCACGACAACTTTTGTCATTTTACTGGAGAAATTGCTGTGGCTACTTTTTTTCTTTGGATAAGTCAACTAGCTTTAACACTTTAACACAGACTCACTGATTTATATTAATAAATTTGTTAATGTTTTGATCAAGGCGGGTGCTTGTTTATGACCAAATATCGTGACTATTGCTGCGGTTTTATGGCTAAGTTTGCAAAGTCTTAATATAAATCATAATTTATTAAAATGGTGTATTGAATGCAGATATTTTAAGTATTTTATTTCCTAAATATCATTTTCTTGGTATTAATGTCTAATGTTTAGATTTAAAATTTTAAGTTTAGTTAAGCGACTTATACATATGATTATTTTTGTGAAGTTTTACTATAAATCATAATATGTTACAATATGCTGAAATGTTAAATAATTTAATTTCGACATAAGTTTTCTCCCTCTTATCGGATTCTTAGATATAGAAATTTTAAGTTTAGCCTTGAATTCACAAAGTTCATGAATTTTACTATAATTTTATGATTATTTCTGCAAAATTATAATAGTATATTAAAATCGCTTATGAAATTTTAGACACTAATTTAAAAAATTATACATATAGTATTATTGCAAGTTTGTATTATTATATTTATCATTTATTCCATTTTCCTTTAATTAATTAAATTTTCCTTTTTATTAAGATCAAAAATTAGTGATTAAATCTTAATAGTAACAAAAACTACCAGAGTGAATATCTTAAAAAGATGTTTCTTAGACGTAACATTTAAAGTTTCTATTTTTTAGTTTTACAATGCATCAAATGAAGAAAATATTCTAATATTGTCTTTTAAAACAATCGCTTACAGTAAGTTTTTTTTATCTATTAAATGTAAAAAATAAATAATGGCTAACTTCTTCAAAAACTTATTGTATTATGTATTATCAGTTCCATGACCTACAAATAATCTTTTCGCACTTTGCATGCTGTTAATTATTTAACGGTTATATTATTTTTTGCTTATAAAAGTCATAAATAATTTGCACATTTTGTCCTTAGGTTCAAAAATTATTCAATGTTGCGTTTTTGAATGCAAACACTTCCTGTTTAGTTTAAAGTTTTAAACAAATATTTTGAATTAAGTTTCGAGGGAATAGAAAATTCTATTTAAAAATATAATTGATTGAATAATAGTATGAAAAAATGTGTGAAATGGAATAATTATTTTGGTTAATAATTTCAATTATTATTTTTTTTATTTTATTATTTTTCATTATATTTTTGTTTATTTCATTTATTTTTACTCATCTTCATTTATACTTTTATTTATTTAATTTTAGTTATTTATACCGAATGCTAATATAATATATTTTGACCCTCTGCCTATACTTATTTAATTTTCTTAAAATATGTTTGTTAAATTCCAATATAATATGTATCTCTATTTTACATCTTTATTTACTTTATTTTCATTATTTTTACCGATGGCTACTATAATTCCTAATCATCCTATGCTAATATTCATTTATTAATTTTGTTAAATATATAATATTTCATCTTCACTTTATATCTATATTTATTTTAGTTTTGTTAAATTATTATTGCCAAATGCCAATATAATTCCGTCACCTGTTTTATTTAAATTTGTTTCGTCAAATGTAATTCATCTTCACCTTATGCCTATATTTATTATAGTGAAATTATTTTTGCCAAATGCCAACATAATTCCTTCACCTGTTTTTGCTTAAAATGTTTGCAGAAATATTTGAGCTGTTAATCAAAATCTTAAGGTTTACGCCCCGCTATCAATGCTTGAAGAAAAATATATAAAAATTTAGCCATTCATGACTAAAAGTTTGTTAAACTTGTCAAAAAATTGTTGCATGTTCATGAAAAACGTTTCAATGTTTGAGGTTAATTCGCATAATTCATTGCAAAGACCCTCAATGGCAATTATGAGGTTATTTATACGTCGTCGTCGGCCTCCTCTGCTGCCGTTTTTTAATAGTGCTTGTTGCTGTTGTTGTTGTTGTTTTTACTGCTGCTGCTGCTGCTGTTGCTCTACAGTACAGAGAGTTGTGACTTGACACTGTTGTTGTTATATTTTTGCGCTCGTTGAACAGCTACTACAACATTGAGCTTGGCTCATGGCACTGACACACACACACACACACACATACACACAGGGACAGGTGCGGGTGTTTGCATCAGTAAAAAACAACAACAAAACGTCACTTGCTAATTGTCTCTGACCTTTTTTGGCACATTTTTCAGTGGCGAGGCTTTTCGGTTGTCGTGCACGCCGAGCACATAAAACGCGGCGCCAAAACCATCAACTAGCTTAAATAAATACCCAAAAAAAACTACAAAATGAATACTTGAATACTCGTTTGCTGCTGCTGATGAATCGCACCACGCACCACGCACCAAAGCCAAGACCAAGAGCAAATTCGAAGACCAACAAATTGCACGTCAAAAGTTGGCTTTTTTAATTGGGTTATTCAGTGTTGTGTTTTGTGCCCTGGCGCTTTCATTTCGTCGCTGGTTCATTGACATTTCAACAAAGTCGAAGCAACCCCAACCCCAAGCACAGTAGCTGTCCCTCCCCCTCTCTTCCCTCCTCTCTCTCGCTTAGCTTCAGCTGCATGTGGAAAAGAAAGTAAAATTGTTGCTGCTGCTGTCTTTGGTTCCGCTCCAGTTACACGAGTCGAGGCCAGTTGCCATTGCTGCTGCTGCTGCTGCTGCTGTCGTGTCTTCTGCCTCCCCTCTTGTCTTCGTATAAAAAGTACCCTTTCCCCTGTTTACCCCTTCCGCCCCCCATTTAGTCTGCTGTCGTCTGCTGCCTGCGTTCACTTGTCGAGTTCAAAAACCTCTTTCAAGTTTCACTTTCGCTGTTCGGCCGCTGCGCAGACGCAGCCAAGTGAAATTTCATACGCTCTGTTATAGGTATAATAACACACACACACACACACATTTATATATGTTATTCACATACATTCATCTATATATCTTTGGTGTGAGTGCGCACACTCAAGTCCCATAGCTGGGTTATTGACTTCGTTTTTGCTTTGGCCAACTCACGTGAGGCAGCTAATTAATATGCTAAACGATTACAAATCAATTATTTTGAATAATTTACTTTACATTTAAAGAGGTTGCCAGCATATGAAAAGCAATAAAGATATATATGTTACAATTCCGTGTAGATAATAATTAAATATATTAAAGATTTACTAAAATACATTTACTTGCTTTCATTTAACAAAAGGAATAAATTAAATCAATAAAACTATTTATTTCATATTCATTCATATCAGAAAAAAACATTTACTTTATTTAATTTCGCAAATAAGTAAAATCTACATAAATATTAAAATTAGAAATATCAGAATACAATTCACAATAACAAAATGATAAGTTGACAAACTATGATATAATTTTCAAATATTTTGTCATGTCTAAAAAGTATTGTATTAATAAAGTTCATGAGTAAAAAAAACTATATATATGATACACATTTAAAGTAATTGCTTTTTATTTGCTTATAAGTAACCAAAAACATAAAGAAGATTTTTAGACTATAACAAATTTTTTAATTATTTGTTTAAAAGTACACATAAGAATACATTTTATATAAAATTTAAGATTTGAATCTAAATAAAGTATCATAACACATTTTAGGGCAATGTCAATCAGGGCAAACCTTAAACTCATGTCAGAATGACTTAATAGGAATAAATAAAATCAATATAAATTGTAGACTTATAGCACCAAGCTTACAAGTAAAAATATATATGAAATACAATAAAATATTGATTTGAAGTAAAAAATAAGATTAACAAATTTATATATATGTATATCTTTTGAGTATAAATAAGAATTCAATATCTTTCAAAATATTTAGTTAAAAATAAAAAAATTTATTAAAATATTTCCATCTATTTTTAACAGAAAACTGATTTGTAAAAAATATACAAAGCATTAATAAAAATTATTTTTTTTTTAATATATTAAATAATAATAATATGGTTTCTTGAGGTTGTTATTGCTGTGAACGAAAAATCCTAATGGTATGTGAAAAATACTGAATTACTTAAAAAGACATTATGTCATATAAAGTTACGCAAAAATATAAATTTAGTTATTGATACAAATACTATGCGAAACTGCGAAAATAATGTAATTCTTAAGTTGTCTAGTTAGTCAAAAAAATTCATAAAGTATTAATATAAATTCCTTGTTTTTAAATATATAAACGATTTTTAATATATTTGCTTAATATAATAATCTGCTTTAGATGAAAAATCATAATGGTATGTGAAAAATACTGAATTACTTAAAAAGACATTATGTCATATATAGTTTCGCAAAAATATAAATTTAGTTATTAATGCAAATACTATGCGAAACTGCAAAATTAATGCGAGTCTCAAATAGATTGATAGCCCCATGAGTTTACCATGAAACTCATGAAAACTTGAGCACACAAATTGTATTTGAAGGAAGTTTGCAGGCAAGCAAAAATAGTAATAATAATAACAATGATAATGACACAAATATAAAAGCGCTAAATATAGCAACTGGATCAAGAACTGTTATATATATCTTATATATGTTATGTGTGTGTGCTGTGTGGAAGTGCAGGGTCTTGCCCCTATAACAAATTTGAATGGGTGTGCTTGACATTAAAAGTTATATTGAAATCGCATTGTAGTAGTACATACGATATTTATTTAAACATTGCCTTGGCTAAAGGTTGCCGCCGTCGTTTGTGTTTGTGTGTGTGTGTCTGTGTTGTCGCAAAATAGTTCACAAAACAAAAGGCGTTCGGTTCAGTTGCTTTTGCTGTTATTATGATTTTCTGTGTTTTTTATATGTATTGTTTTTTACATAAACCTAAAACTAAAAATGGCAGATTGAATGTTGGAATGGAACCTCCAAATAATTTATTGTTGTGCCTGTTAGTCAGAGACTCAGACTGAGACTGAGACTGAAACTCAGAGTCAGAGTCAGAGCCAGACGACGACACAGAGCGTAGTGTTTTATTTTTATTTCATTTTCAATGTGTTTTTGCGGTATTGAAATTGGGTCACTTGCAAAAGTCGCGTGCGTCGCTGCGGCTGCGATTTTTCAGGGGCGGGCATAAAAACGCGTCGGAAACGCGCGCGATTTTTGTGCGTCGCCTGCAGCTTTGAACTTTGCTGTCAATATTTGTATTGCTCTTGTGCTCATTGCGTATTTTCATGTTCATTGTTTTATTCAAGTATTTGTTTGTTTGTTGTTGCTACTGTTTTGTTGTTTTGGCCCGCTGCACAGCCTACTTTTTGTGCCTTGACTTCCCCTGACAAATTTCTCCGCCATTTCACCGACGCGACGCGACGCATTTCTTCTGTTATTGTTGTTGTTGTGCAAAAGTCCGTTGACTTTCGTTTTCATAAGCGAAAGTGTACTCCATTTATTTTAAATTTAAAGTTTTTTTTTCTTTCTTTTCTTTCTTTCTCGCTTTTAGTTTTGTTGCATTTCTTTAACCCGTCGGCAACTAAAACGGGTTTTCAGTTGGCTTTCTGGGTCAACGAAAAGTGTGTGGAAAGTGTTTCTTGTTTTTGTCAGCCACACTTCCCCCACCTTCCTCTGTCTCCCCCTTATATTTCCCCTTTATGGAAATGATTGAGCTGCACTCAAAGTTGAAAGAAAAAAAAAAAAAAAGAAAAACAAAACAAACACAAGTTTGTTTATTTGATTTTGACCATTTAATTATTAGAGATCCCCCTCTATAAAAAAAATAATAATAAAAAGAGTTGACTGAACTATAAAAAAAGGCAGACAAAGGAGAGAGAAACTCCGAAACTCTGAAATATCAAAGCAAAGAAAGTGAATTTCAAAATTGGGTCGCACAGCGTCGTCCCCCTCTCTCTCTCTTTCTCTCACCCTCTCTCTCTCTAATGATTTTGTTGTAGTTTGTAACAAATTGTGTGTGTGACGGCGCTTAGCGCAGTTGTTCAGCTGCTTTGACTGCTTTACTACTTCAGTCTAATGATGGTAATGAGTATTGCCAACTAAAAGTGAAAATATCTACATAAATGCCATATTTATGAGCTCGAGCAATGCGGCGTTGCATGTGCTTAAGTAAGCCAAGTAATTGGAGTTGGAATTGGAATTAGAAATGGAATTGGAATTGGGAGCTGAGCAACCCCTATTTTGTTGGAGAGGGTGGAGCTGCCATTGGACTTGGGTTAATTAAACGCGTTTCAGCTAATTAGCGTAGAACTTCGAGTTCGAACACCTGAGGAAACTCGGGTGTCATATATCAAAGCAGAAATGTCTTTATCAGAAACAGAAAACGTATTATAGATTAATAGATAATACATATTTATGTATTTCTATTTTTTATGCTTTATATTTCAAGCTAATTAGATCACTTCTACCCACTTTGGCAACTTAAACTTAATATGTATTTACAAAAATTTGTATATATTTAGTATAGTGCCATATCATACATACAATGTGGTATATTTTTAGTTCATTTTGAATGTATAATATTAATATATTAATGTTAATGTATCAAATACAACATTTGGTATATTTTTAGTATTTTTGTGGTATATTATTTTGGTATATTTTGAATGTAGCATTATATTAATGTATCAAATACATCATTTGGTATAGTTTTAGTATTTTTGTGGTATATTAAAAATACTGTTGTATTGGAAAAAACGATCACTTACTACGAGTCTTGGTGACTTTGGCTCTTAATGTGGTATTTGGTATATTTTGAATGTAGTACTTTTACGATATACTATATACATATAGCCTTTGCTATATTTTTAATATTTTTGTGGTATTCATTTGATAAATGGAAAATATTATGCTTCAAAGAATAATAATTGATGTTTAAATAACACATAAATATTAAATTATTTTGTAATATAAACAAGTTAGGTAAACAAAGAAATATATCTGAAAAATTAAAAAAAAAATCGAAATATTGTAAGCAATTTTTTTTTGTAATTTTATTAAAATTCACTTACATTTTTAAGTTGAATGACCACTAAAATCTTTAAGAATGGTTGAAAATATTCCTTTAAATTCATAATATTTATGTTTAGGTAAACAAATAAATACGGTGCTAAAATGTATATACCAAATTTTCTTGGCAAACGTATAAAAATAGAACAGTTTGTTGAAAGTGTCTGGAGTGTAATCCTCTCAGTTTGCACATCTTAATTTCAATTTGCAAGCAAAGCGCCAGTTGTGGAACAATTTGCGATGGGTTTGGCTCGTTCTTTTTTTTTTTTTTTTAGCTAAAAGACAAACAGTCGGCAATTGTGTTCCAGGAATTTTTTGTGAAACTTCAACACACCAAAATAAAAAGAAGCAAAAAAAATAAATAAATAAGAATAAAAATAAAAACAACAATGGAGAGTAGACAACACAATTTGTGGCGCCGTAAACATTGCGAGACGCCTACGCTAAATACTAATTACATGCTATCAGTTTGACAATTTACTCACTGCGACTGCGAGAGAGAGCGAGAAGGATAGAGAGCGAGTGAGATGGCACGGCAACGGAAAATTGACCCGACAAAATGTTTTCCCTTATTATATTTATTGGACTTTTGCCGACTCGAGCTGTGACGCAGTTAGCAAGTCCATTTAATAATATTTTCTTTCATTCTTCTTTTTTTTTTTTTGGTTAATCAGCGACTGTTGAAACAGGATAAATACAACCTTGAATTGTAGGTAAATAAGGGGGAGAGAGAGAGGGAACGAACCTATGCTGATTGATGAGGTGGGTTGATGTGCCATGAGGAGGTCTAAAGGCTTTTTCATTTGCCTGCCATTAGGCCATACTCGTATTTTACGACCCGAACATAAACATAAAGTCAGCCTAGGTTCTCTCTCTCGCTCTTTCTCTCTTTCGAACTTCTTCACTCCCTCTCTTTATCTCTTTCTCTCACTTGAACTGATTGAATTGCGTAGCAGGTTTTGTTGTAGGCTACTCGTATTATCATAACATAACCTTCGGCTTATTTTGGTTAACTTTATGAAACTTTTGTGCAACCCTCCACGACAAAATACCACCAACAACAACAACAATAACAACAACCAACAAACCAACCACCAAGCGTACATACATAATTGCTGGCGTATGCGGCGTATACGTGACGATTTGTGCCGCGCATCCTTGGCATCGTTTTCAGCGTGAAGTTGTCTGCGTAAACTGTCCTGTCGCGTCTGTCGTCCTGCCACATTTAGTTGTTGGCCTCAATATTTTTTTTATTTTTCTCTAAAGCCCTGCTTTATGTGGGCCATAAAATTGAGCTTATGTGCTTTCTATTTACATTTGATTGCAGATTTCATGCATGAGGCGAGATAACACAGCAAAAGAGCGGAGAGGAGAAGTTGGAGTCATAATCATTTACCATCATTAATGTTAAGCACATACAAACATTTCATTCAGCTTAGCCTTGAGGCTCTCTGCGTTGCTCTCAATTTCTTCCCTCAAAAAACCAAAAAAAAAAAACACCGAAAAATTTTATTCATTAGCATTTTCGTATAATTTTTGCATACATCAAGAATATTTTCTCGATTACTCGACAAGTTTATTTTTTTTTTCTTTTCTGGTTCGACATCGAGCGAGCCTTTCTCTGTGCAATTCTTTTCTCAGCCTCTTCCATCCGCTTTTGATCTCAAGTTGCTCAAGGTTCTCTCTCGCTAAGATGTTTGATTGTATATTCATAATATTCAGCTATTTTCATGGCTAGCATTTGTTGTTGCTTTGGGCATACATTAAACTCAGTTCTCGTGGTCTGCTTCCTGTCCTGTGCTGGCTGTGAATCGCATTAAACACATTAAGCCCTAACGATATATATATTTATACCCGATACTTATAGGGTAGAAGGGTACTATATGTTTGTGTCTAAAGGAAATTAATGAAAAAATCAGATGAAGGCATATCGATCCCAAAAAGTATAAATATTCTTGATCAGCGTCAACAGACAAGACGATGTCTGTCTGTCTGTCCGTCCGTATGAACACGTAGATCTCAGAGACTATATAAGTTAGATATGTATTTTTTTTTTCATAGAACGAATCAAGTTTGTTTCAAATTTTTGCCACACCCACTTCCGCCTCGGCAAATAGACAAAAATCGAATCAAAAAATTCTTTGGTATGACAAAAAAAAACTATTACTTACTAGCTTTGGCTGACAATCTAGTATTATGAACTTCTTGGTATATTTTGAATGTAGTACTATAACAATATATCAATAATATACCATATTTGATATATTTTAGTAATTTTGTGGTATATTAATTTGGTATATTTGAAGAATAATACTGCACACAAAATAGGTACCGGATATCTCACAGTCGAGCACACTCGACAGTAGCTTTCTTAGTTGTTTTATTTTATGGCTGTCAAGTGAAACTTATTCATAATATGCAGCGTCGGTAAGAGTTTGTGCATATGCGATCAGAACTTCCTGAATTGAGCGATTGAAGAGCACACACACACACAATCACACATAGTGACATTGACAACAATCCAGTAACAGCAACAGCAACAACAACAAATCAAGCAAATCAACCAAATGTTTGCCATAGTTTGCAATGCAAAAATCATCCGCCAAACATTCAATCGAAAGAGCAGTGAAAAAGAAGACGGTAAGACGAAGAGACGAAGAGAGAGAGAAACAAAAATGAGGCCTCAAATTTTATGCGCATTTCGTGGAGGCCTGTAATGCGACCAATGTCCTTGACAGGCGGCGACTGGAGACAGTCGGCGCCGCCATTTGACTGACCTCCCACTGGCCTCTCCTCGCTTGCCATGCCCCGCTCTCCTCTCTCTCCCTTTCTCACTTTCTTTGTTGCCACACCCAGTCGAATGTGACCATTACACTGCTATTTATCGTTCGCTGGCAACAGTTGGTTGCCATTGCCACTTGCCACTGTCTCCAGACACGCACATGGATGCACGACACACACACACACTCATACACACAAAGAGGTCACAACATGTCATTATCGTAGTCAAGGATGCCACATGTCAAGTCCACAGAGGGAGCTAATCTAACCTGAATGTTCTGCAATTGTTGCAAACATTTAAAAACTGTTTTTGAAAATTAGGAAAATTCGGTTAGAAGAGTTGGTATGGAAATGCTTATAGCCCAAAGGAAAGGAACATTTCCATAGACACTTAAGATTGAAGTAAAGTATTTGATATTATTTGAGCTCAGCAACTATCTTTCTCCACTTTACTTAATAGCTTTGATTGACCTTAAAAATATGATTCAAGGAATAAAACTCTTCTTAAATAAAGCAGAAATTGTTCCTACAAATTGTTATATAATATTATATATTTATTTACACTAGTGAAATTCTAGAGAGAATTGCTAAAATTAACCTAAAATTATAAAGGTATATGTATTAATGAATTTTACGTCAAGAAAACTTTTTGTCTTAGTTAAACCAACAACTCTTCAAGTAATTTGTTATTACATCCTAATAATTCGGCTGGTGAAACAACTATGGAATTGCTTATATCCACAGGGAAAGGAACATTTCCATAACATAAACAGTAAACGCATCAAAATAAAGGAATGGCGTGTTTAGATAATAATAGAGCTATATAAATACATTTCTAAAATTACATATTTGATTGCCACTATCTGTTTCCAAATGAAATACTCAACATTAACTTAATTTATAAATATTATTCATAAATATATTATATAATTAACTTATACATATTTTCGTTTCGGGGCACTTTTTCAACTGTATAATGTTTAGAAATGCCAATATTACTAGCACTAAGAGATATATATATATTTGAATTTTTGTTAATTTTGGAAAAAAGTCAAGTAATTAGTAATGTTAATTTGAAGGATTCAAATATGAAATCTTTAGTTCAAGTATGAAATATTTAGTTACATTTTCATACAAAATATTAAATTGCAGATGTAAAACTTTTAAATTAAGCCCCAAATTTTACCTGATGTTGGATAAAAAAGGCTTATCTAATCATCCTCAAAAATACTTTTGATAGGAATCTAGAAAGTATATATATAAGGCAAGGAATACCTGAATATCAATGGAAAATTAAATCGAAATTTGCTAAATCTAAATTTCAATATGTTAAATAACTAACGCTTACACAAAAGTTAAGCAAAATAAATGTCAGAGTAAAACAGAATCATTCTCAAAAATATTTTAGATATGAATCCAGAAAGTAAATCTATAATGCAAGAAATACCTGAATATCAATTTAAAATTAAAGCTAAATTTCCTAAATCTAAATTTAAATAAATAACAAACGTTTACACAAAAGTTAAGCAAAATAAATGTCTGAGTAAAACACAATCAAAAACACTGAGCTGATTGAAAAGAATACTCTTTATATTATAGGTCGAGGTACAATCCATAATAATGTAAATTATTATAGACGTAATAATACCCTTGACTTTATTTAATATACTCGCAGCCTTCGTCATGTTGCTGATTTTCATAGACTCGAGTCGTCGTCAATGGTAAACACAATATCAATCGCCTTCAGATTGAATCGCATTGCCTTCGAGAGTGACATGATCATGGCATGTGTTCGATCGTAATAAGAACCCTCCTTGAGCGTCATAAATAATATCGAGAACAAATATTTAAATATTTATGTAACCGAAACGGAGACCGAGCCTACGAATGTTTTGAGTTTTGTGTTCTGTTTATGAAATCAAAATGAAAATACAAATTTAATGCGTAATTTGATTCATTCAAGCGAACGTCGGATCGATGATCTCAATTTACTTGTGCTTGTACTTTATTTATTTGTATTTTTGCCCAGTTTTTCCACATGTCGTAATCGATAATGATTGCCTTCACAGTCTCGCCACACAAAAATTGGCATACAAATTGTTTATTTGCAAAAGTCCGAGTATTCTTTGTCGATTTTCATTGTCTCATTTGCTGACTTGATTGAAATTCAAGATGCTTTAAGAATCGACAGTCGACGCCTACGCTTCAGTCCCTTTCGTCTGGTCTCGTCTCGTTTCTTCTACCATATTTTATGTCCACGTCAGCATAGAGACTGGTCCTTGAATTGGACTTAAGGCGCTTTTATTACTCGGTTTATGTGCCAAGAAGATGATGAAGGGGGGCCAAAGGCAGACAAAGGAGGAGAACAAGCACTTGTCAGCAATCTGAACAGCAGCAGCAGCATCGAATCACATTTAAGCTCAGATAACATATGTAGATTCATTATTCATATGCATTCGTTCCACTTTCGAGAATCCCTCGTCAATTACAGACTTGCTGCTGACTTTTTGTTTCTCTCTCTGGCCTAAAACAATTTTCCTGATTTTAATTAGACAATTAAACAAAATGTCGCCTTTTGATATTTTTGTGTTGCGAGAACTTTTTTGATTTGGGTCAAGTTGACAGCAACAAAAAGCCTCACGAACATTTTTGAATCACAAAGTTATTGTTGTATAGGCTGCGTATATTTTTGGGTGGGATGATGTTCCTTTCCAATGTTGCTCCACAGCTTCTGCTCCATTTTCCCCAGCTGCTCTGCCTCCCAGGCCGATGGCAACAGACTGATGCCAACAGCAGGCATTCAGCTTCAGCTTCAGCTTCGGCGCACTGGCCAAAAACTTGTGGGCAGATACCCTATAAAAAGGTCATGTCATCTGCTTATCATTGCGTAGGAGAATGCCACTAAATTTGCTAAATAAACAAGTGTGAAACCTAGAGTAGATTATTGCATCAGTGTTGTTATATTTTGAATACACAGGAGAATGTCTGACATTTCAATTATGATGCAATTCTTATACAAATTTGCAAATCTATGCGTCTTGCATTTTTCAAACATGCACTTGTGATTGTATTACTTATTGTTGGTTTTTAAATGTAATGTTTTTTTTTATTTATTTTTTATTTTTTTTACGGTTAATTTAAAACCTATGTATGTAAGACTAAGTCTTTATACAAATTTCTACTACGTTAAATTTAATATAAGAAGCTTTAAGCCTTAACAAAAACAGCATAAATGCTTTTGTTGTAGTTATTCTGGCTGTAATTTTGTACTATGTTTTATACATATATTAAGCTTATTCTAAGCTACAATTGTAATCAGGACATAAGTGAAATAAGGTGAGATAGAAAATGCATTTATAATCATATTTGATATATTTTAATTTACTAGCTCAGCTAAACAAAAACTTGCGAGTGTTAATTGATCATGTCAAGCAAAAAATGTAAGTTAAGATTAACAATATTTCGAAAATAGACAATAAAGTAAAGCAAACAAAGTTGTAGTTAGTTAAGCTGTTAAAATTTGTGGTTATAAATTAAAATAATGCTTGAAGGCGAAGAGAAGAAGCAGTGGGAGTCTTTTTTTTTTACAAATCATAATCAATTATTATTATTTATCACTCTAATTAGCAAATTATGAAGAGCCTACTTTTTTACAAAATGACTTTTCAGCCAGTCAAATATTTAGTCATTAAGTCAGATGTAGATAAATAGAAACACTTTTAAAATATTGCTTATATAAATCTTCATATTAACTTCCATTCTCATTCTCATTTTCATTAAATTTCTATCACAATTTCCCTTTCTACCACATGTAGTAGAGTATTTCGTAGTCGATAATCAAATTGTGTTAAAGGACTCTTTGCTTGTGTCTTTACGACCAGCGCTCAACTTTGACCTTGAATGCCAAACCAAAATAAAGCGAGGCAGAAGAAGCAGCAATGGCAACACAGCAACAACAAAAGCAACAGCAACAACGTTTTATTTTGTTGGGGATGGCGCCGAGCTTTTCGAAGGAAAACACAATATAATTTTCGTAAAAGTTTCTGCCTTTGCCTTTGCCTCTGCTTTGCCTTTTGCCACCCCCGCAATTGTACTCACCATCCTACTCCTCCTCCTCCTCCCCCCCGCAAGAGTGAATAATCCCCTCGTTGCCCATCACCTTATTAAATGTTCGCACAAAACATTTTCGACGCAATTTCGTTTCGCTCATGTTTGGCTTTTATTTTGATGAGGAGCGCAGAGCGGAGAGAGAGCGTGGGAGTGGAGAGAGAGAGCGAGAGTGGAGAGTGGGTATTCGGTTTTGTGTGGAGAGTTGGCAGGGTAAATATTGTGTGTTGTTGTTGTTGTAATTGTGTAAATAGCAAAATGGCTCTAGGTTATTGGCTTGTGGGGTTAGCGCGCGTGTATTTTGTGCGGTTGTTTGCCTTGGCACCCAAATTCAACCCAAATTAAGGGAGGGGTGGAGGTGGGGAGGGGAGGGGATGCGCATGCTTGACTGTCTGTTGCGCCCATATTTATTTAATAATTGTAAAATTACTAGCATAGTTTATGATGCCTAGACAACTGGCGACTTAATTAGTGAAAAGTCGAAAAGGAATTTCTACGGAAATTTCAAGCTGACACTCGACCTTCTACCCGAGAAATGAAATAAGGTTTTTCACGCGCGCCATATTGGCTCAATAAACCCCCTCGACAAAAAATAAAAGAAGAGAACGAAGACTGAACCCAAACACAAACACAAACCTCAAAGCGTCGTCGACCACCCAGCGACCTGATGGCATGCAATGTTATTGTCAAGGACATTTCAATACAACACACGCGTTGTCGTCGCTCCTCGACAGCAGCAGCAGCAGCATCCACACGCATTTGACCTTTCTGAAGGAGAGATTTTGTGTGTGTTTGTGTGTGTGTGTTTTTTGGCCACGCTTCTCTTTTTTACGGCCTGTCGAAAGTTTGTTTAGGCCACGTAAAACTTGAACGTTTTTTTGGTCTAAAGAAAATAGAGCTGAGATTAGACACAAAATGCGAGAAGAGCATGGAAAATTTGTGTATGTGATATTGGCAAAGAGTTTTCTGACAGTGCCGTGATATGGAGCGAAGCAGGATTCTAATTTGAGGCCAAATACGCTTGATAAATGCAAACACAAAAAGCAAAGCGAGCAAATTTAAGTCAAGAAATCATGAAAACAAACAGTGTCGAGGTTCGTAGTTCAATGAGAGCGGAGATGGATGAAAGAGGGAAGAGAGAGAGGGAGAAAGAGATACAGAGAGAAAGAGAGAGACAGAGAGAGAGAGAGAGAGCGAAAGAGACAGTGTAACAGGCGCGTGTCACTAATCAAGTGCGAAGCCCTGAAGTCAGCAAAGGAGGTAAAACAAGTAAGAAAGCTACAGTCGAGTGTGCTCGACTGTTTGATACCCGCTACCCATTTTGAACAAAAGCAAAATATTGCGGTGTTGTTCTTAATATATACCAAAATAATATAGTACAAAAATATAAAAAATACCGAATGGTATATTTGGTATATTGATATGGTACTACACTCAATATATATTATATAGTGCAAATTATACTAGATTGTCATCCAATGCAACTAAGTAAATAAATTTTTTTTGCCCAGACAAAAGTATTTCTTTAATTTTTTAACTTTAACTTCAACAATTTTTATCTGATCGCAACAAAATTTTCAGGGATCACAATTACTATAGTTATTATTGTATTTAACAAAATTCTACTCGATTTTATTTTTAAAATTACGCTTGTTATTCTAGTTTTGTCAATTTGTGGGGGCGGACGTGGGCGTGGCAAAAATTTGAAACAAATTTGATCTGCATGTAAACATAACAAATGCTGTCGAAAAGAAATTTTAGCTCTATATCTAATAGTCTCTGAGATCTAGGTGTTCATACGGACAGACGGACAGACAGACAGACGGACATGTTTAGATCGCCTCAGCTGTTGACGCTGATCCAGAATATGTATACTTTAAAGGGTCGGAGATGTCTCCTTCTGCCTGTTACATACATTTCCTGCCAGCACAAAGTTATTATACCCTTCTACCCTATTCGTAGCAGGTATAAACACAAACAACAACGAGAGCGCAACGCAATACAAACGACAAACGACAAGTACCAAAAGCAGAGCCTCACGCATCCTCTCGTAAGTCCCCACGCATCGCCTGCTTCTTCTTCTTCCATTTTGTGCCTCTGCCACCTTGCCACGTGGCACGCTTTTGTGGCGCCTCCACGCAGTGTGCGCCTACTGAGGCACGTCGCCCATCACATTTTGTCAATCGCAGGCGCGTGCAACACTTGTCAATGTGACCTTGGTTGCTGCCAATGCCAGCAGACATTATTCCTCCCCCTCTCCCCTCCCACCCTCCTTGCGGCCCTCCCACACTTGGGCCTTCTTAAACACACCCTAAGCTTTGCCTGTAAACGTAATTTGCACTTTTAGCATATTTTTGAGGCCTCAGTGCTAAGGGAAATATCCTGAAGATCCTGAAAACAAAATATTGTTAATTACAAAAAGAATTTAATTATAAAAATGTTAATTATGCTTTCAGTTTGATAGCTGAGTTATCAATTATCATTATTATTATTTTCATTGAAATAAGGAATACAATTTCGGATTGCAATGAGAAGAGGCCGAGCAGCTAAGGACTTCAGGTTATTATTAAATTAGAATGAGTAAATCATAAGGATTTAGATAAAATTATTGAAAGATTTCAAACAATACAATGTTTTAAGCTGTTAATCATTGCATGTTCAGGCAGAAGTTGCTTAATAATAGTATAAAATATAAATATAAATTTTCTTGAAAACTTATTTCTAATTTATGAGTTCACATATCTAGTAAAAATTGGAAATTCATTCAAAATATAATATTTATTTATTGCAATACAAAATATATAATATTTTGTTAGATCTTTGAGTCGAAGGCCCAAGAAGCCAGTATTCTCTTTACTATATAATCAAATTTAGCATTTAATACCTGATTTATCATAATAAATAAAATAAATAATGTTTTTAGAATTTCTTTACAATTTGGGAACTTACATATGTATGTAGATACTAAATAAAGATAAAGGAATCATCGAATATATATTAGTTAATTATCTTATGCTTGAAATAATAATGATGAAAAGTCTTTTTTAGAAAAATATTTATAGATAATGATTGCATATTTAACAACATTCATTTATATATTAAATATCTGACATTCGAATTAAAGGTTTTTTAAGGATTTTTTTGTTTTTATAAATTTGATAATCTGTTAATCTGTCACAAAATTTTCAAAACTTTAAAATTGTATATGAACATTTTAGTTCAATAGAAATTGATTGAGTAACTCTTGTATCAACAATTGTAAGCTTGTGTTGTATGAACATTCGTTAATTCCTCGTAATTGCCTCGATTTGTAAACAACTTCAAATGTTTGTATTAGCTTTTCATGCATTACAACATTCTTAAGCCGATAGTTGAGCACGTTAAGTATACGCCGCGTTAGCTAGTGTAAAAGTCTAGCAGTACTGGATGCATATTAGTATGGCATGCTTAGCGATATTGTAACATTAATATAACTATAACAAAGATAGAATTAAGTACGGTGAAGATATGTAATACGATTCTAAACAAAGTATCGAAGACTCTATGTTCACGAGTTAAATAAAGACTAGTGTAAACGGCCTCTTTATTCACTTTCCATTATAATTGTATTTAATAATAATTAAATAATCTTAAATTTATTTAAATACCATAATAAGAGTTGTTGAATTAATACTACACACATATTCATTGATGTAACTGCATAAGTGTATTAAGTATCCGCCTAGTTGTACATTGCAGTTTTATCTCCCCTTCTTACGGCTCATCAGACTGATGACATGTTGGCCCTTATAAGCGCATTCCAAAGTGCCGGGTGCCAAGTTCAATTTACTGTAAATTCCAACTAACAGAAGGATTGTTTGTATATTTTTACAATTACATTATAATTTCAAAGTTAAGAAATTCCTAATAATCAATTAATGGCAAACAATCTACAGTCATTTCTATTTTAAATAGAACTTTCGTCATGGACACTTGGAAAAAAAAGTCCCTATCGATATGTGGATAACTGAATCACATTGAATTGGATGCGTCAAAAAGTTAATCACTTTTTACGATATACTCGTAATTCTATTAAATCCAACTGCAGTTTACAGCTGAATAAATGCACAATTTGCATATAAGTTCTTTTTGTAAAATCATTGACGCCACACTACAATATAATTTCCACCGTTTGCTGTCCCGTTTCAGCAACAACAGCAATAGCAACAACAACAAAGTAGCTGCTATCAGCTCGCTGCTATGACACAGACAACGTCGACTGCGCTGCTGACGCAGACGTTGACGCAGACGTCGTCGATTGCACTGCAGTTCAAGTTCAATGTCAAGCGCATTTTGTTTTGTATTTGTATTCTCGTATTTGCAGTCGTCTGTTTGTGTGTGTGTTTGTGATATTTACCTTATGCCAAAAGCGTAAAATACTTTTTTGTTTATAGTACAATTTACTTTTTATTGTGCGCCGAGTAATCTGCCTGCTGTCTTGGCTAATTTTGCATGTTGTAAATATACCTTTGATTTGTTTTTAAATAGCTCGCATGATAGGAAATTTCCTGCATTAGTCTAATTTAATTACAACTACGAGTTACGAGATCAATGTCTGAAGTGTTGAATTTGGCTCAATTTACACCACACTCCAACTAAGTGGTATTCACCACTCACAAAAGTATGTTGAACTCACCACAAGCGAAGAATATGTTGAACTCAACGCACTATGACGACAATTGTCGTTTGGTGGTGGGTTTCTATTGCTTGCTTTGCAGAGAGAGTGAGAGAGAGGGGGAAGTGGAGCACGGGGGCACAACATGCGTGTGCGTGAGTTCGGCTTCGCTTCGTGTCTGGCGTTGAACTCGCTTCGGCTTTTGTTTTCGGCACTTCGCACACGCACAAAAACTGAGTACAAAACGCGCGTTGCGTGGGTTATTTTTTTTCTTTCTTTTTTTTTTTAGCGCGTGCTCTCATCACCCGCTCTCCATTGACCACCCCCCACCGTTACTCACCCCGCTGACTCGTTCAATCATCTGCTAGAAATTTGCTAATTTCGTCTAATCAGTTAACCTTGAAATTTGGTGTGTTTTCTATGTTGTTGTTTTTGTTGCTCTCCCCCTGCTATTTGTTCTTGTTTCTAAATACATATATAGAATTTATTGTTGTTGTCATTGTGGTTTACTCTTGTTGTATTTGTATTTTATTTGTTGCGCGCGCGGAATTTGCGCGATTTGTGTGTATTAATTTATTTAAGGCTCGTTGGATTTCAAGGTGAAATACGCAAAAATATCAGAAGCAACCTAATAAATAAAAGCGGACTATGATCACCTATACAAACTCATTCAGTCATCCATCCATACATACCTAGTACATCATGTGAACGTACATCAAACGTATACATAAACCAAAAATACATTTCATTGGAAACATTTTCGGTGGCGTATACTTGATAATAAGTATGAACTTTATCTTGTATCAGATTTGCAGTTATCTAATACTTTATAAAGGATCTGTCGATACTACAAAATGTATATATATTTTATTCATTTCTCTTTAATTGCATAATATATAAAGAGTTTTCATATTTGATTTGATAAACACTGACGAACAAAATATACAAGATGTTCAAACATTCGACATAAATTCTAAGAAACGTTCGTTCAATATGCTGAATATTCCAAAATTCTGGGAATTTCGAAAACCAAATAATAAAAGAAATTAAAGCAATTGGTTATATTATTAAACAAGAACAAAGCGATTTTGTTTCATCTGGATTAATTTGATGACAATTAATGGAAGTTATAAAAATATTTGCGTAAAACACAATTTTAAAAATTACGTACTTTTGTTATTTAACAATGCTAAATTTCAAATTTTTCTATCAGAAAATGAAATTACAATTAATCAACCGTTTTATGTAAATGGTATAAATTAAATAATAGGAGCTTATAAAATTTCTAAATTACTTTTAAAATTTTTGATTAAAAATAAATTATTTAATTGTAAAATAATTTCTAATAAAAAATAAACAATTTGTAAATGTTTTTTTTACTTTTTCAATCTTTTAAAAATAATTATTTACCTAAATTAATTAATGTCAAATTAATTTTGTCAAACTTCTTAAAAAGCTTCCCAAAAAATCATGATTGAAATATATATTTTTATCCTGAAAAAATTCTGATTACAATTTTTTTTATTTATTTAATAATTAAATAATTTATTTTAAAATATAATTTATTTCAAAAGTGTACAAAATGTTAAAATCTTTTTGAAACCAATTATTTACCTAGATTGATTGATTTTGAATATGTTTAGGTATTTTAAAAAATTTCGAAAAAATGCTTTTAAGAGCATTCTAAAGTCCTGAGACTCCATATTTCACTTTTTCTTTTTTATAGCTAAATATTCTTGGAAAATTAGTCGCTATTGCACACACACATACTCATTATACTCATATTGACACACGCTCTTTGAAGGTGTTCTCCAGCAATCGCTCGTTAGATTGACAGCAAGGGATAATTCATGTGTCCATTTGAGTAAATTGATTTGCCGTCCATCGATTTATTTAGCATTTAATGTAATTCCCATTGCATTTCCTGCTCATAGCTCATAGCTCATAGCTCATAGCGTGCATTACTCATACGCCACATTGTACAGTATTTATTAATTTGCTGCGCTGTTTGAACTGTTGCCTTATCTAGCCATTTCACTCGCTCCCATCCTAACGCTGTCTCGCTCGGACATCGCTTTGACATTGACTTTGATGATAAGAGATCTGAGTGTGTGTGTGTTTGCCTGCTACTCTCCACTCTCCTCTCTCCCCTCTCCACTCGCATTCATCTCGGAGACTCTCTTGTGTATAAAATTAGAATATTGTATTGCAAATAATGTGTGCGCATCGTTGGCAGCTTTCCTCTCCTCCCCCCCCCTTGCTAGGCGCTATCTGACTGCGCGTTATCTCTTTCCTCTCCTTTGTGCTCTCTCCCTCGCTGCCACTCGAGACAATGCTTATTTGATTATTTCGGTAAATTCATTTCGCGACACTTATCGCTCAAGGTCACGAGCAAAATTCCAAAATACACAGGCGGCGACATTGAAAATTATCGCCTCGCATGCGACAACGACAACAACGTTGAAGAAGAAGAAGAAGAAAAAGAAGAGGGACCGCAAAGTGGAAGAAGAAGAAGAAGAAGAAGCCCTAAGCACACACAAAATAATGACACATTTGCTGTAGAATTTCCGAAATTGAAATAAAAACAATTGTGGTTTCGCTTTTGTTTTTGTTTTTTTGTTGTTCTTCTTGTTGTAATTTTTGTTGATATATTTTAAATACTTATTTTCATATTTTATTCACATATTTCATTCTGGTTTTCTTTTTAAAACAAACTGCAATATTATGTTATTTCACAAATACAAATTTCGTTTTTTGAGTCGAGACGAGTTGAGTTCTCCTTCTTTTCTTTTCATTTCTTTTCTTGGTATCATTTTCAGATACGCTTCATTTTATTTTTCTGTTCTCTTTTTTTTATACATATACTTTCGTATTATGTTTTATATATTTCGCTGATCAGGCAGCGTAGACTTTGCCCGCCATTTTTAAAAATGTTTCTTTTTGCTGTTGCTTCAATTCACAAATTGTGACTGATGAAAATATACTCAAGTGTGTGTGTTTGTGTGTGTGTGTGTGTATGTACATATACATATACTTACTCGTCTCGTATTTATTTATATGTCTTTTGTGTATCGTATTCGTATCGTATTCTCTTGGATTTCAGCTCAGTTACGTTACGTTTTTCATTTTAACATTTACGATTTACGGTAGTTATTATTATATTATGTTTTTGTATATGTATATTTTATGCTTAATTGTCGTAATTTCATTGTTTCGTTTACCGTTTCATTCTCCTCCATACTATCGATTTATCGACTATCGATAGTATCAACACAAGTTCTACATGCAGACACAAGCTGTCTGCTATCGCAACTACAATACACAGAGTTTTTTTTTTGTTAGTTTTTTAAGTTCTTTTTTTTGTTTTGTATCTTTACATAAAATATTCATTCAGTTTTTTTTTTATTTTTAATACAATACTTTATTTTTATTTGCTTGCTAAAATTACGGACAATTTTACACACACACGCAAAAAACTGTTGCACACAGACACAACAGTCGTATGTATATAGAATATTATTGAAGTGTGATATTTTCTTTAATGTGTGGGTTATCAAGTTATAACCCTCTCTTCTCATCTCAGCATAAATTTTAAAAGAATATATTTATAATATATATATATATATGTATATATATGTATTGTGTATATGTATATGTATGTGTATGTATCTTAGATTTCATTATGTTTACGCTCGCTTATTGTATTTCATTCGATCTTCATCTTCTTCGGGTTCTATTTCTGCTTTACACACAACAATACAATAGGCAAAACTTTACACAAATCATTTTGCGGTAGTTGAAACAAAATTCGAAAAAAAAAAACCAAAAATTTCATTCACTGAAAAAAGAAAAACTGAAAATTCATCCACTGAAAAAAGAAAAAACTGAAAATTCAAAAGCAAAAGCAAAATAAAAAAACTGAAGAGATTTGAATTTTTTAAACAATTTTTCTTTTTATTGATTTGACAATACAAATTTCTGCGCCGGTTTTTTCTTTGTTGTTTCTTTTTGTTGTTGTTGTTGTTTGTTGTTGCTTACCACAAGAAATAGTAATTAATTAATCATAAGAATTATAATAATCATAATAGTACTGCATAATTATTAATTATATAATAGAATTAATGTAATAGTTTTTTGCTACCGCAAGTGTATTTTACGTTTTTAAATAATATATTTATATATCATCAATAATCTTTTTGTTGTTTTTTGTTTCTTGTTTTTTTCTCTGTTTTTTTTCTTATATTTTTTTTGTATTTTGCTGCTAAGTTGCTGTTTGTTGTTGTTGTTGTTCTTACGCCAATTAAACATTAAATTTGTTTTTGTTTTGTTTTAAGCATATATTTCTCATATTTTTTAAATACGTTGGTTTTACATTTGTAATCGTAATTGGTAATTGTAATTGGTAATTGTTTAATTTAACATTTAACTATGTACACAACAAATATTTTAACGTTGGGTTTTTTTTGTTTGCTGCTAAAACTCTTAAGCATTTCTTTTGTTTGATTCAATTTTTTCTCTCATATATGTAGAAGTATATGTCTCATTTTTTTTATATGATTTTTTTTTTGTGTGGGTTTTTTTTTGTTTGTATTAAAATTAGAAAACAATAATATTAAACGCTTATGATTTTAGATCAATTTTTGTTTGTTTGCAATTCATAAAAACTGAATTCAATGTGAACTTAAATATAGTTTTGCAAATTGTTTATCGCATGTTTTTTCAATGTTGCAATACACAAAAAAAAATAGCAGTTGCCATTTTTTTTTTGTTGATACCAATTTTTTCACTTAACGGAGATCGCAAAAAAAAGTGATTTTTTTTTTGAGGGGGGAGGGGTAGAAGAAGAATATTAGACAACATTAAAATTTGCAGTTTTTTCAAAAAACATGTAAAAAAGCAAGTAGTTGAACGCATTGCTTGTCTAGAGTACAAATAATTAATAATAGTAATAATAATAATAATAATAATAATTATAATAATATATAATAATATTTGCGTAAAATGTAGATTGTAATATATGTACAACAAATTGCTTAAAACTTAAAAAACAATCGAAAAGTTGAGAGTTTTGCGGAAATTAGAATTAGAAATCAAGAAATCAAGATAAAAGCAAATCGGGAAATTAATGAATAATTTATGTTTTGTTGTTGTTTTTTTCTTTTGTGTTGTGTTTTAACTGCTAAAATATATGGTTGTTTTTCATTAATGTTTTTTTCTTGTTTTTTTATGTTTTTTATGTCCACACATTGTGGTGTTTTCAATACCTGCTCTGCTCTGCTCTGCTCTGTTAATTAATAACTTGTAGTTTAAATATTTAAATTGCATGCATTTTGAAACTTTGTACACTTGCTCACTTTTTGTTTTTTTTTCTCTTGTAATATTTTGTGAAGTTAAGTTAAAAATAATTTAATTTAATTTTTACGCATTATTTATTCTTTGCATCTCTCTTTAAGGAAAGTTCTTCCGCTCTCTCTCTTTCGCTCTTTCTCTGCTCAGTCTCTCTCTTACGCCTCTAGCATGACTTTGTGCACCGTGGGCACTCCGGGGGATGCGCTTCCACTGCTGCTGGTGGGCGGCGTGCTGCTGGGCGTGGCCGTGGAGACGGCGCCATTTGTGGCAGCTGTCACGGTGACGTCAGCGGACAGCGTGGGATAACGTTGCACAGCATTGGCAGCGGCAACCAGGGCATGCAACTTACTTGGCGGCGGCGTCGGCGATTTCTTGGACAGATTCAATGGCTGCGCAGGATCCGCAATCTCCACCTGCAACTCCAACATGGGCGAGGGACGCGGCGGCGGCGTCACAATGCAAGACGTTGACGATGTTGCTGCCGCAGCAGCAGCAGCGGCTGCTGTTGTTGATGAGGTGGCGGATTGGCTGCTGATGTTGCTGCTGTTGCTGTTGCTGGTGGAGTGCGGCGATTGGAAATACGGACAACTGCTGTGGCTGGACTGAGAGGAGCTGGAACTGGAACTGCTGCTGGAACTGGAACTGCTGCTGCTGCTGCTGTTGCTGCCATTGCTGTGCGGCGACACCGATTGCTGACGCTGCTGGCAACTGTTGGTGGTCCAACGCGACTGTTGCTGCTGCTGCTGATGATGATGTTGCAGCTGTGCGACGGGCGACGGCGGCGGCGGGGAACTGGTCGAGGGCGAGGGACAATGGTTGCTGCTAGGACTGCGATTGCCGGTGGTGCTGCTGGCCATTGCTGTGGCCGGTTCGCGCATCAAATAGTTCTGAATGATGTCCGAGCGTTTCATCTGCTCCGGCGTCATGCGAGGCTCCGCCATCAGCGATTTGGCCAACACCGAGTGAGTGCTTGCCATCGAACCAAGTTGTTGCTGTTGCTGCAACTGTTGCTGTTGTTGCTGTTGGCTGGGACTGCTGCGAGTGAGATGCATGTGCAGCTGACTGGTTGCTGCCACATTTGCAGCCACTTGCGACTGCGGCGGCGGCGTTTGCACCACACTAATGTGCGTCGGCGTTGGCGTCGGACTCTGGCGAGGACTGTGAGCCGGCATGCTCGTCGAACTGCTCGCATCCGCTTCGGCTGTTTCGTACTCACGATGCCGCAGAGCACGGAACTTCTTGTGCGGCTTGTACGCCTCATCCATCAGCGAGTTGGTGTCGTACAGCGGGGGAGCTTGCAACACACGCTTCAACACAGGCATGTCCTCGACAATCTGACGCTTTAGGTTCGCGCTGCTCGAGGGTTGCGGCGAACGAACTGGCGACACGGAGACGCCGCCAACGGAAGCCGATTGCGCTGCATCGCTGCAGTCGAGCGCATCATCGACACTGGAGCGTGGACTCGAGCATGAGCTGCTGCCACCGGAGCTCACAGCTTTGCATTCGTTCTTCTCGTTGCCCGACTCGATGCCCGAATCTGTGGGCGAGTCGAGTTTGCGATAGCGTGAAGTTGCGCCCGATGTCAGGTGATGATGCAGCTGCGGATGCTGTTGATGGTGATTCAGCTGCTGCTGCTGCTGTTGATGTTGCTGCTGCTGATGTTGGTTGAGCTGCTGTTGGCTCACCTGTTGCTGCTGCTGTTGCTCTTGTTGCTGTTGTTGCTGCTGCTGATGACGCACAATGGGCGTGATTGTCAGACCGTTTTGCGTGAGATGCGCATGCGAACCCACAATATCCATATCAGCTGCCCCGGAGTCGCCACTCGAACCGGAATTAGCCCGATTACGCAACGGACAACCGCCCGAAAGCGTGGCAGCCAACAGAGGTGCTGAGCTAGCCAAAGCTGACTGTTGCTGTTGTTGTTGTTGCTGCTGCTGTTGGTGTTGCAACTGCGTGCTGCTTGGTGTGCCATAATCGAGATCAGCGGACTCGGTGCTTGAGACTGAACCCAACGGACTCTTTGCGGCCTCCACGTCCATGGCATCCCAACTGGCAGCGGGACTTTTGCTCGCCGCATCGCCCTCCTCCATGCTCCACATTTGCTGGCGCAACAGCTCTTTGTGCTCGGTGCGAAAGACGACCAACTTTTCGGTGTGCAGTGTGCTCAGGGTGCGCAGATCGGGCATTGTGTCGAGCAGCTTGGCGAGGAAATCGGGTTGATCGGGACGATTCTGAGAGACAATGCACTGCAGACAACCCTTCAGGCGGCTGTACATCTTCTCGATCAGCTCCAGATTGCGCAGCCCTGGACGATCGGGTGTGATCAGAACGATGGCGCAGAACAAACCAATTTCCGCATCGGTTAAATTCATCGAGTTCATGCGCTCCGCAAAGTTGAACGTCGAGTCGACGAGGAAACGCGCATTGGCGCCATTCTGTATGGCATCGCGACGCATCACTTGGCCATTGAGGCAGATGATTGAGTTGATCGACGAGTCGAACATGCAGATCAAACGCACAAAGAGCGCATCAAAGAGTCCCGCCTTCAGCAGTGTGAACTTATCGTCCTGCGTCAGCAGCTGGAAGCCGGGAATCATGCCCGCAAAATCGATGACGCCGCGTATAACGTGTGCGAAACGCTGCGAGAATTCCTGTTCGGATTGCAGTTCGGGCGCGGGATTTAGCGGACAGGCCTGCAAAGAGCGAAAAGAGAACGAAAATAGTTGCAGGTTAGTAACTGTTTGCAAACTGTTGCGCGAAGGTCACCGAACTGCTGACGACAGCGTCATCACTCACTCGCTGTCCCGCTCGCACGCATTGCAATCAATAATCATAACTATTTTCTACTTCCGCACACTCCCACACACACGAACACATACTAAGGCGCGCACTCTCTCGCTACTGTAGTGTAGTGCTGTCTCGTTCTGACGCTGGAAGCTTTCGCCTTTGCTAGTTTTCTAGTTTCTAGGGGCGGCTTTTTTCGCCTGCCTTTCCCGCTCTCTCTCTCTATGTTACTCTCTTATTCCCTTCTGTGTTCGTTTTTTTTTACTGCTGTTGCTGTTGCTTTGTGCTTTCGTCGCCTGTCGCTGACATTAGCACCAAGGTCGTCGAACCAGAGTTCAAGGTTCCGTTGCTTTTGCCTATTACTTTTTTGTTGCTGCGCGTGTGTGTCGTTTTGTTTTTGTTATTGTTATTGTTGTTGATTGTCGTTGCTGTTGCTGTTGCTGTGCTGGACGGGGGGTAGTTGGGCAGGTCTTACTCATGTTGACCCCACTGCTGATTCGTTGTTGTTGTTGTTTTGTCTATTTCAAGCATTGTTCATGTTATTATGCCATTTCGCTTTCCGGGTTTTCAGTTACATGCACACGCGCCAGACAAGCGCGAACGTGTCTGTCAGCCCAGAGCACCCCCCCTCCCCCCACCACCCCCTTCCACTTGCTATGCTATAACATTATGCTTCATTTCACAATGTTTCGTTCAGTTGCGTTCTTCGTTAAATATTCTACTGTCTGATTAACCTTGAACGAAATGCCGGCCGCCTCCTGCCAAACTTGTGCTCTTCTTCTTCTTCTTCTTCCTCTTCATCTGCCTTTGCTCTTCTTCTTTTCGCATGGCCTTCGTCAAGTGCAAGCAAAAGCAACAACAACAGCATTGCCGGCTGCCGGCAAAACAACAACGATAACAATTTCTTTTCTATTTTCTACACCTCATTTTTTCTTGTGTGTGTTGCCGGCGCTTTGACGTCGTTATAAAAATATTCTTATTTATTTTTGTGTGTGTTTTGCTTTGCGCAAAAGCGGAAATAGTTTTGCGCAAAATATATGCTGATGTATTATTTAGCAAAGACCTTCAATTGAAATTGCTATTTTGGCTGCCGCTAATCAAGAGCACACAAAAGAATGTGCATAAATTATACATTCTACAACGTTTCGCATATATTTTGCAATGCAAGCATCAATTGCACTTGTCTGTCTGTCCGACTGTCTGTCGCAACAACAACAACAAAGCAAAAACCCCTTTTTTCACCTTGCTAGAGCAGAAAAACACTTCCTCGTCTCTCGTCATAACTCATTGGAATTTAGCATAGAATGTCGCTTCCTTATAAGCAAAACATTTTGCCTCCTCCACCTCTCTCTGTCTCTGTCTCTGTCGCTCTTGCGCCCTTCCACCCAACTAACCACCTGACTACAACAACTATTAAAAATGAATTGCGCCATCGACTCGTGTTTTGCTATTGCGCACTCGCTTGCACACACACACACGCAGTGCAATTACGTTCGCTCTCGCTTGCGCACTTACAAGTGATCGGTTGTTGTAATTGCTTAGCGCTCTCTTCGTCACATCGTAAAAGTGCCGTTGTCTACTTCCTCATACCGCTGACATTTAAGCAAGTGTGTGTGGGTGTTTGTCTATGTGTGTGTGTGTGTGTTCAATTTTGCGTAATTTATTTTGCCTTTCTTTATATTTATGTATTATGTATTATTGTTTATTCATATACAAAGTACATAAGCGTAGCAGGCAGTGCCGCGCACTCATTTGTATAATCGTATCAAATACATGTGCGAAACCCACACACACACATACAGTCATTTCATTCATTCCAAGGTTAAAAAATAACTCGCCACAAGGTCGTCTCGCGACTCGCATGCGAGCATTCTAAGCATGCGCCTGTATGAGTGTATGTCGGTGTATGCGTGTGTCTGTGTGTGTGCTTGTGATTTGATTCTACGCTGCAGACATGTGCAAATTATTCTTTTTTGGCGCTGTTGTTGCCATCGCTGACTGATCGCTCTCTCTCGCACTTTGCTCTCTTCTTGCGTACGCTCTTGCTCTCTCTCACCCCTGTCTGCTCTCTTTGTGGCGTTGTAAATATTGCTGCACTGCTCTGACGCCTTGTAGCCTTGCACTTGACTTTGACAATGGCCACACATTGTTTACTATCGCCTTCTCTATTGCACCTTATCGCAGCAAGCTCATTAACTCAACTGCTTGATAATTAGCCGAAAAAAGCAACACACACACACTTACACGTTGTACATGTGTCATTTTTGTTGTTTTAAATATTTAATTTTAATTTATTTAAACAGCCGCCACATGTGTCTGCCTACCCAACCCCCTTTCACTCTTCCCTCTTCCCCCTTTTGCCTGCTCTTCGTTCTACTCATTCTTAATCATCCTTTTTTTTTGCCACTCGCTCTCACTCGCTGTTTCCATGTAGTATTCTATACGTGTGTTTCTCTGTGTGTGTGTGTGTTTATTTGTTTTTTCCATTTATAATGACGCTACGCTTGACCTTGAGCTTTAGAAATGTTTTTGTTGTTCTTGTCGTTGTTGTTGTTGTCGGAACACGTTTCGCGTTTAGCTGTGGTTTCGGTTTCCTTATCGTTCACACTGATAATTCAACACACACACAAACAAAAAAGGAGTCTACTTTGCCCCACTGTGCGGCATTTACAACTCATTTATCATTACTTCTCTGCCTGCTGTCAATCAAAATTTAAATATATTTTATGTGACATTGACAACAACATTGTTGGCCAAAGTCAAAAAAATGTGTTTAGGGCCATCAAGAACTTGACCTGCAACGTTTTGTGATGGCCACCACAAAAGCTAAACAGAACAGCAAAGACAGAAAGACAGAAAAGACTGAAAGACTGACTGTAGACGCGTCTACGTGCGATGCCGTTGATTTCCTGGTTTAGAATCATGCAAACAAGTTCACCTTGGCGTATGAGTAACATGCCAGTAACTAGTTTGTTGTTGTTGTTTAGCTATTGTTGTTGCTATTGTTGTTGCTGCATGCCAATAAATGTGCCCGGAAATGTGCTTGACATTCGCCTACACGTCAACTCAACCTTTTAGCCATCGCTCTGCTCTTTGGTCTCTAAACTCGATCAAGTCTTAAAGATTAAAACGTTTTATCTGCATTCGAAGAAACTCACCAGCAATGTTGGCATTGAGTACGATGGACACTCGCGGGCACGTTGACGCATTGCGGAGACCTTCTCCTTGGTGAACTCGCATGTCTCCAGATGCGCCCTCAATACAGCAGCGAGTAGGCGTGGCTGATCGTCCAGCTCGGTGGCCAGAGCGCGCTGTTGGCCACGATTCTGTGTGCTCTGCTGCATGGCGGCCAAAATGCGCGCCTTCTCACGCTTCGGCACGCGACCAAAACGCACAGCTGCAAAAAACACAAAAGGGGGAAAATTGAGTTAAAGCTGTGATGGAACTTGTGTAAAGAGATCTTAACAATATGTAAGTATTTTGTACACAGTGCTGAAATTTTGAAAACAGCTTGCATAAAGTATTTTTATACTATACAAAAATGTTTTACTGCATTTAGCATAATGTATACGAAATGGTAGCTTATTTAAATAAATTACAATATGTCAAGAACTAAACGCTGTCCGTAGCTCATTGCTATGCAACACTTGCGTGCTGTAGCACTTAGCTTCGTAAGTGTTTCTCTCAGTGCATAAAGACAGGTGCAAGGACTCGACAACAGCTGCTTCTGTTGCTGTCGTTGTCACGCAGGAAGTTGGCCAAGAGCAGCATTGAGTTTTGAGTTCGAGACCCTTTAAACTGGGTCATTGTCTGCTCTCAGCTCTTAGCTGTCTGTTCAACTTCTTGTTGCTATACTTTCTCTTTTTTATTGTGACTTCTTTCTTCTCGGCGTTCACATTTTGTAGATTTTTAATTTGCACTAACGAATTTTGTATGTGGGTGAACTTTCACATTTCCCCACAGAGCCAGAGAGATGCATAGATGAAGTTAGAAAGAGAGAGAGAGAGAGAGACACGTTTTTGGTCACGTTTGAACGTTTAAGCGTTTTATGGGCGCTAATTGGCCGCGTAAAGTGTTTCAACTTTAGGGTTTTAGGCCCGCTTCAGCTTGGCCAACTTTTCAATGTCAAAATGCAGTTTTCTACACACAAATTTCACTCACACGCTAAAAAAAACTGGCACACACACTAAACACAAATCGGTAACAAAAGTGAAACAGCAGCAGACAGAAAATCGGGGCGCTCGCTACTGATTTTTCTGCTACTTTTTCCACACTCACACACACACATACACATGCTCACACACAGCAGCCGAGCCATCGAGAAATCGTTTGATGTACTGACTGAGTGACTGCGCGAATGAATGAATGACCCACTTGCCAGGCAGCGAAATTCAGGTCAAACGAAATGGAAAATGAAAGACAGCTGCTGCGACTGCGCGTAGAAATTAGAGCGAGTGAGCGAGAGCAGCAACAGTAACAACTACAACTACAACTACAGCGGCGACTGCGACGCCTGCGCCAACTTTCGACGCCGCAAAGTTGGTCAAACATGAAGAGAGCAGCGCAGAGCTCTGCGTTTTTGTTGCTTTTTAGAAAATAGCAAAAGCAAAAGCAAAACGACCATCGACTAAAGTTTCATTTCAAGTTTAAAGCTCTTCCGCAACAACAACAACACCAACACCAACTGATTATTGTTGTGTGCGTATAAACGAGGTCAGCACTTCAATGGCGCTTAAAGCGACAGCAACAACAACAAAAAGGTAAACAAAACGCAAGAGCAAACACAAACGCAAAACGCAAAGACAAAAGTAAAAAGTGTGTCTAGCAAATGCCAAAAAAAAAACTTTGCAGCTGAAGAAATTGAAGAGAGAGAGCGAGAGAGTTGCCATTTGCTTTTTGATCTTTTTCGCGTTGCGCCTGCGCAAAGTCAAAATGCAATTTTACTTTACTGTTGAGTTTCGTTTTCTATCTCTTTCAAACTTACGCGCATTGTGATAGTTAACGTTGCCTTTGAGTATGCCTTTTAATATTGGTAATTCTTCGGCCATTTTGTGTGTGTTTTGTTTTTGTGGTTGTTGTTTTTGTTATTGTTAAATATTAATCTTTAGTTGAGTTTAGCTTTATTTGCTCACACACACACTCATATACACTGCTTGAGATTCGCTTTTTTGTTGCACACTGGGCGCATTTAATTTGCGTTTCTTGCAATTTCCATTAAAACTTATTTTTTTTTGTTTTGCTTGTTTTGGTTTCTTTTGGCACACACAATTTTTTCTTCTTGCAAGCTTTGATTAAATTCCTTCAGGTACTTTTAACAGATAATTTTATGTTTTGTTTTGTTGCACTTTTAAACTTTTGTTTGTTTTCTAAATTTCTAGTTGTTGCATGCAGGAACTTTCTTTGCTTGTAAATATTTATTTTAGTTGTAACAATAATTTTTGGAATTGCTCATATTTTGTATTTAACTTGTATTTCTTCTTATTTTTTTGTAATATTTTTTTTTTTTTGACCGCGTAATCCAAGAAACGTGTGTGTTTGGGTTGGTTCTGGAACTGTGGCTTGATATTGAGAGACTGGTCGATTTTTCTTCACATTAACAACAGAGTTTAGCACAATTGATTCAGTAGTTGTAGCAATAATATTATTATTATGTTTATATATTTATATTTGTATTTGTGGTATTTAATTGAATGTGCAATTGTTTGCGGCGACGACGTTGAAACACATTGAATCGTGATAAAGTTTGCTTTGGTTGCTGTTCAAATAATTCGCTAACATGACAAAACTCGACAAGGTCTCGAACGCGACTAACTGCAAAAGCAAAAGCACGTTACGATTATACCCCGAAAGGTAGCGAACAACTCTGACTGAAAGAGAGCGTGAGAGCGCCCGCAAAGTTAAGCGCCAAAGAGAGCGCGCCCCAAACAAAAGCAAAAGAGAGAACGTGCAAGTGTGAGAGCGAGAGCGCGCGCTTTGCTTGCTGCTAAGAGAGCGCCATCTGTTGTGTGTTGTGTTAAAGCTCTGTGAGTAATTTTGTAGAGGGGCAACAAACCAAAGCAGCGTCAAAGCAGCGCCGAAGCAGCGCCAAAGCAGCGCAGTTGATGCGAGTTCTGTGATAACACAACTCATGACTTGTACTCATGAATAATTGTGAATACAATGAGTGCACATTATTTTTTTGCAGTATTACGGGTAAAATGCAAATATTGCTCTGATATAAAAATGACATTTTTATTAATCACGCTCTCAATGCTAAATTAAAACGCTGCTGCCAGTCATCGTCGATGCATTTTGCAAGTTCAAGCACTGATAAGCTTGCAACACAAGCTCAAGCTTCAGCTCTTTATCTTTATCTTATCTTGTGGAAAGTTCAATGCTCGTGGCGCCAAAAGCAAACAGCAAAAGCAACAACACAAAAGTTCAAGCAAAGAGAGCGCAAGTTCTCTTTGTGCTCTCTTTGCTAGCAAAGCTCTTAAGCGTTGCGAGCTTTTCAACACACTGTGTTGAGTTTTGTGCGCTTCTTAAGAGAGAGATGTAGCTAGAGCTTTCGCGAAGCTTTTGCAGCAACAATTGTGCATAGGTAAAGAAAAAATAGAGATCACGCATACGCATAGTTGGCAGATTTATTTGCATGCAGCTTTGTAAAGCGATTTTGTTTAGAGCGTCGTTAAAATGCCTTTTGTCATTTTGCACAGTTTAGTTTATGACTCTCATTTTTAGTAGTTTTTCATTGTTGTTGTTGTTGAGTCACGTTTGAAGTTGTTGTTGAAGGCAATGCAATCAATGGGTGCAACTAAAACATAGTTTGTAATCGCTATGTCAAGGACAGATGCATAAATAAATGATGTGCATTTTTCCACACATCACACATTGAAAATGTATCTCAAAGATACATTATTATTGAGGTCAGCTGAGTCAGTTGTGTTGTGTTGTGTTTGAGTCATATGCGAAGCAATTTGATTATTCAAATTGTATGCAAACTAATGCCTGCTCACACAAAACAACAACGTCATCACATTTCAAACCACTTGAAGGAGCCACAAGCTGCTCGCTGCTCGCTGCTGGACAGACGAAGTGACGGGCAGTCGAAGAAACAAACGTTCATTGAACTCTTGACGCGAAATGAGGCCAAAAAAGCAAACAATGGCGACAACGACGTCGAACAAAAAAATAAAGCGAAACACACAACAACAAAAAAAACAAACCAATTTAATAATCATAATAATGTTGTTGTTGTTGTTTGTTGTTGCTTCACATTTCATACGCACGAAAGTAAAAGTGAAAGTTGCGAGTAGAAATTGTTGTTGTTGATGTTGTTGTTGCTGTTGCTCGTGCGTGCTGTGGAAATATTTTATATTTTTTTTTGGCCAAGCAGGTAGTAAATAGGCCTATAAACTTGCTGTAGGAGCAAAGCGAGTCTGATTGCATAATAAACTGAAAAAAAGATGCTCGAAAATTCGAGTGAAGCAGCTTTGATTTAAACTAAATGTATCTACATAATTACTTCAGAATGGGGAGTCGCAAAACAACCATAAGATACAAATGTATCTTAAAGTATTTTGAAAACCAGTTGCAGTGTCATAATAAACAAGCTCATCAGTTGTTTTTTTGTCGGTTGAGCACAATTAAAAGCCAATTAACAAGTCGTGAAAACAACATTTCACTTTCACTTGGTGTCGTAGCAATGACAGTTTGTCAGCGAGCAACTTTGCTTTTGCTTTGCTGCTTTCTCCATTGAACATTGAACATTGAATAGCAATTGTTATTGTTATGATTATGATTTTTGTTGATTATTACGCTTGTTATTATTATTATATGTGGCTTCCCGTATTACGGCAAGAGCGCTAATTGTGGAAGAAGCAGAAGAAGAAGAGGAGGAGGAAGAAGAAGCAGACGAAGACGAAGCGTATAAAAAAAAAAACAACATTTGTTTATGTTTTCTCTGCGTCGCGCTTTTTTATGACTCAAGCAAAGTTCAATGCACCGGCTGATGCGGGAGCGAGATGGCGATAGAGAGAGGCAGTGCGATAGAGATAGCAAGAGGTAGGCCTACTTTCGGTTGTTTGTTAGTTTCGGGTGATTCACAATGCTTCGTTCGTTGCTTTACGTAAAAAAGCGACACAGTTGTTGTTGCTGGTTTTTTGTTGCTCTGTGGCGCTTGCGTAAGTTGTTTACAATATGATCGAGAAATGCGGAAAGGCGCAACGAAATGTTTTTTGTGTGTGTAAGAAGAAAGCAATAAAAAACGAAGTGAAGAAAGACACACAACTAAAGACATCATAAGAGTTTTTGTGTTTCGTGGAATCGAAATGAGCTGTGTGACAAAAGAAAGCATTGTTTGTGGTTGAATGTGGTTATTTTAATTTGTGGGTCACGAAAACTCAGGAGGTCAGACTTCGAAGGCGATCGTCGTCGTCGTAATAATAATAATAAGGGGGACCCTGTGCCATATTACAATTATTAATTTCCCAATGCATAAAAAGGTCGAGCTCATCAATTGAACACACACAGACACACATACATTCTCATATTTTCATCAATAAAGCGTAAAACGAAACAAAGGCAGAAAAAAACCTCGAGCGTCGCAATTATTTTTTATTTTTGTGCAATGCGTCGTCTACGTAATCCAAGTGAAATTGTAACCCAAATTATATAGGCTACATATGAAATAAATCTATTTGCAAGGGAATGCCATTTTGAATGCAGTTTTTCATAATTATTTTCAAATCAAATGCGCGCCAAGGCAACCAAGAGCTGCGACTGCGACTGCGCTGCTCGTAGCGACAGCGCTGCAACTGAGGCGAATGACCGTGCCTGACCCAAATAAAAGTCGCTGCACTCGCCAAACAAAGGCGACAAATGCTTGCTCACTCACACACACTCACACACACATACACAGTCTCAGTTCGCTCACTCATCGTCATCGTGCAAAAACAAAAAATTGCAGCAAGAAAAAGCGCAGCGCGCACTCAAAATGAGGCCGAGTGCAATGAACAGCATTCAGCACACTCACACACACATACACAAGAGAGCACAAAAGTATGCAAGTATGCAAGTTTGCATGCGAGAGAGCGCGCAATTTGTGTGAGAGAGTGCAGAGTGTGACTGCTGCCTATGCAAATGCAGCGACTGCGACTGCAGTCGAACAAGTTGCGACGCTGATGTTGCAATGCGAAACCTTCGAGAAATTTTACAAGAGTCGTTGAACTCCAACGTGTGTCGGTCGGTCGCTTGCTCGTTTAACTGCGCTGAGCTAAACTGAGCTGAGCTGAACTGAGAGCAGGCCATTGCAGCAATGTTGGCTGTGGCTCGACTCGGCACCACTTGGAGCTTGAAACTAGTTTGGTGCCGAGGCATTGAAAAAGCGAAAGTACATTTTTTTGCTGCCCGCTGTCCCGCTGATGTGGCGTTCACTGTGTGTGTGTGTGTGTGTCGAGAGTTCGTGTGCGTTCGGCTTTGTGTTCGGTTTTTGGCGCTCGTTTGACGTTCGTTTGGCGTTCGAGGTAAATGAACCTTTTGAAGGTTCAACTTGCGTAGTAGGCGACGTCAACGGCGGCTGCGACGTCGCTTGGCGTGTAAAACAAGTTTGTTACGTTTGTTTGCTGCTGCTGCTTTCGGCAGTTTTATTTCGCGCTCTTTTCTTTTGTGCAATTTCACCGTGCAAAGCAAAGCGACAAATTTGTAAGACAGGTGAAGCGACGCACGTCTTCTTTATGTAACAGCGGGTAGAGGAAAACTTGTCGTTGTTGGTTTTTGATGATGCGTGTCACGCGTTCAATGATTTCACTGATGACGCGAAACAAACTCAAACTCAAAAATTGTATAATAGTTGTCTCTCGCTCTATCTCACACCTTAAATATAATTGCATTGAGATTTGCAAAGCTCTCCCACACACACTCACACAAGGCTTAAGCTCAATGCTCATTATCGTCGTTCGTCATCATGATTAGCATGTTGTACTTGAAGCTTTGACTCCCCAACCCAATAATCCAATGCGACCCCAGGCCAATCGTTGTAGCCTCCAATATTATTTTAGTCAACACCTCGCTATGAACATGTACATATGTATGTATTTGTATGTGTATGTGTGTAGCAGTGGCATTTTAATGTATTTGTAATTGACCTGAATAAAGTTCAAAACACTCGCAGCAGCAGCAAAACGACGTCGACAAGGCGAAATCTACATGCAAGCTCTATGTGTGCGTGTGTGTGTGTGTGTGTGTAGCCTCAAAATAATAATGATTACGACAACAACAACAACGACAACGCCAGTGCTACTGTTTGTAGTTGCTGCTCATACACACACACACACTCGCACTCACTTGCGTATTCAACTACAAAACAACAAAAAAAAAGTATTTTTTTTGCCTCCGATAATTGACAATTGTCTGATTATTTTTTATGTACAAAGCTAATTGTGGAGCATTTGTGTTTTTTTGTTTTTCTAGTTTGGTCTACAAAAATATTTACTTCATTTAACAGCTGCATTTATTTGGGCTTCTAATTCTGTCTCTCCCGCTCTTTCATAACTGTAAAAATCAGTCTTTGTCTTTGCATCTTGTGCTGAGTTGAGTCTCGAGTTTGATTTGAATGCATATTTACTTTCAATTTGCTTAACCTCGCGCTAATTTAAGTTCATTTCAATTAAAATAAACATGTTGTCTGTGTGAGAACTAATAAATAAAAAAATAAAATAACTGCAAACATTTCTATGCCTGCTGTGCGACAACTAAAAATATCAAATAAAACACAAATTGAAAAGCAAATGCAAAATGAGCAGCGACGTCAACGAATAAAATGAGTAAAGTAAAAAAAAAACTGCTTGTTTACTATCAAGTTAACTTGCACACACACAGACACACTCATACTCAAGCACCTTCACTGCTGCTGCGGCTGCTGCTGCGTCGCTGCTTTGGTTGACCCAGTTTCGTCGGTCAATGAACTGAACGCTGCTGTCGAGGCTGAATATGTGTGTTTTGTGGGGGAGCGAAGTCAAGAGAGCAAGAGCAAGAGAGAGAGAGAGGCAGCGGGTGTCGCCTGGCTCGTGTTGTTGCTTTTTTTTTTCTTCTTCGTTTCGTTCATTTTTGGGGGGCGAGTGAGTGTAAGTGTGTACGTGTGCAAGCGAGTGTCTGTGTCTGTGTGTGTGTGTGCGCTAAATTTCGGTTTCGTTTTCATTTTGACGGCGTCTTGCGTTTATTTTCGTGTCTTTACAATAGGCAAACACACACACAAAGACAAACGCAAACGCAAAGGCAAACAAAATGGCGCCTAATAATATTACTACATACAGTATGAAAAGAAATTATGAAAGCCACAAAAAGAAAGTGTTTCGAAATGGCCAACGAACAAAAGTGAAAGTTTTTTGCATACAGCATTATAATGCAAGAGAGCAAGAGAGCGAGTGAGATGCACGACAATGATATAAATTAAACATTTTTGTGTTGTTGTTGTTGTTGTTGCTGTTGGTTCGGCAGCAACAATTTCTAGGTCACGTAACTGTAAATATTCGACAACAGCCCACATGTGTTCGTCTCTTGCTGTATGTGTGTTTGTGTGTGTGTGTGTGTGTGTGTGTATTTCATTTTCCTTGAAAGATAAGGCAAGCCAATGCAGCAGCGCAGTCGACGTCAGCGTCGGCGTTGACAGCGCTTAAATAGCACACGGTCATTTTTATTATAAACAATTCGAATTTGTTGCTGTTGCTGTTGCCGAGTTCGAGTTCGCTGCTGCTGTTTATTTTGATGGCGGTCGTTTTTTTTTCAGATTTTTTCATTTTTGTTTTTTTGGCATTAGTATTATTTGGCGTAGAACTAGTTCAAGGATTCGCCATTTGTTGCGTGTTCATCAATTAATCACAATAGCATAACTATCAAAAAATAAAATAAAATACTCTGCATTTCTTTTCAAAATACAAAATCTAATCCATCAATTACAACACAAACTCTCACACACATAAATACATGTATTATTTAACACACGCTGCGCCTGCGCTTGCTGCCTACAAAGCAGCTGTCTCTGTCTTTCTCGCTCTTTCTCCATGCATGAACCACTTTCGTTTTCGACAGCAGCAGCAGCAACAGCAACATGGCCGCCATTATAGCACAAGAAGAAGAAGAAGAAGAAGCAGCGCCACAGACAAAAGTCAATGAACGTTGTGCGTGTGTTTGTGTGTGATTTTTATGCATTTTGATTTTGTTTGCTTTCATAATCGATACGAACATTTGTTGTTGCTGTTTCCTGTAGAAAATGTTCCGGACTTGCGTTCAATTTAAACAAATTATTACAAAATTTAATAAACCAGCAGCAGCGAGAGAGAGAGAGAGAGAGAGAGAAGGCAACAACAGCACACACTCTGCTGTTGCTTATGAATTTGGGTTAAGTGCGTTCATTCAACTTTAACACAATTTCGAAATGGCGCACAGTTGTATAGTTTGCTGTGACGGCTGCTGCTCCCATTTATCATGCGGGTGTTGGAAATTTGTTTAAACAAATTTACATATACGAAGTGAGTGTGTGTGTGTGTTTGCTTTGCTGGGCAAGCAGCTAACAACTTTTACTTTGCCGTGAAATCGCGCGCGCTCGTCTCACAAATGTCGCAATACACACACAAGCATACGCACACTCACACTCACACACACACACACACACACGTACACAGCTAAGCTAAAATTTCGTTCATGGCTGGTCAATGAACTCAACGTCGCGAGTCGTTTGTCGTTTGTCGTTTTCGTCGTCGCTCGTGTTTCGTTTCGTTTCATTTCGTTGAGTTCGTTTCGTTTCGTCTCGTTTCGTTTTAGTGGCTGTTATTGTTGTTTTTGCTATTTGAGCTTGACTCTCTTTATGATTAGGCAAATGTGTGTTTCTATTTGTGTGTGTGAGGATACGCTTAATCTGTAGTAGTTATATTATTATTATTATGTTTGCTACTCACCATCACGACTCATGCCGACGGCAATGCACTTTTTCAGTCGACAATACTGACAACGATTGCGATTGATCCTCAAAATGCTGCACTGTTGATTTTTGGTGCAAGGCCGATACTGAATCTTTTGCTGTATGGAGCGACGGAAGAAGCCCTGCAAAGAGTACAAAATATACATAATTATAAGTAAATTGTTAATATAATAATAATATAATATTTAAGCTATAGCTAGAGTAAGTTAATTAATTACATCGGCATTCGCATCCTCAATGGCTGCTGTCACCTTAACAGCAGTCGAGTTGTTGTTGCTGTTGCTGTTGTTGCTCAACGCTGTGTCCAACTTCTCGTCAAACTTTTGACACAAATAATTCAGCTGCGATGCCTCGAGACGCTGATGATGCTGTTCGCACAGCTCATCATCGCAGCCCGAATCCTGCGCCTCCATATCCTCGAGTTGTTGCTGCTGCAACTCCTCATCGCTGCTGCTGTTGCTGTTGTTGTTGTTGTTGCAGGTGCAATAATTGCCAATGCCATGCGTCAGCGATTGCGTACTCGAGTTGCTCAGTAGCGAGCAATTGCTGTCGGAGCTGTCGCGTCGCTGTTGTTGTTGTTGCTGCTGCTGTTGTTGCTGTTGCTGCTGTGTTGGTTGCTGTGTTTGCTGCAGCAGCAAATTGGCAATTTCTTTGTGTGTTTGCGCGGAAAAAGGACTATCACAATGCAGTTGATTGAGCTTATTGCTGTTATTGCAGGTGGGTTTCGTTGTTGCTGTTGCTGTTGCAGCTGCTGCTGCTGGTGTTGTTGCAACCGTTGTCTCCTCGGTTTGCTGTTTGAGTTCACGCTGCTTCAGCTCACGTGCATAGCGTATTTTCTTCCAAGGGCATTGATATTGCTCATAATCGACAGCAGCAACCATTGCTGTCGTGTCGCCAGCATTGTTATTGGTTGCTGGCTGCAGCTCATCGTCGCTGTTCGCACAATCTTCATCGATGCCCGACTCGATGCTGTCATTTTTGGCATTTAGATCGTCACATGGCTTTGGTGTTGCAGTTGCACTTGCAGTTGCAATTGCAGTTGGTGTGGCGGTTGCTGTTGCAGTGGCAATGCTTGTTGCACTTGGCTGCTGCAGCAACAACACAATCTGCTGCTGCTGCTGACTAATACTATTTGTCTGTTGATTGCTGGTTGTCTTTACTAATGTTGCAGGTGTTGTTGTTAGCTGTTGCTGTGGCTGATGTTGCTGCTGCTGTTGTTGTTGTTGTTCTGCTATCAGCACTGCTTCGTTTTCAGTCTTTTGCGTTGCTGTTGCTGTTGTTGCTGTTGCAGGTAAACAATTTGTCTAGGTTGTTGCTGCTGTTGCTGCTGTTGTTGCTGCTGCTGCTGTTTGCTGAGCGGTGCAGACTCCAACAACTTGACCAAGGCCGAATGTTGCTGCTTCAGCTGCTGACTTTTCATCTGTTGCTGCTGCTGATGTTGATGTTGCTGCTGCTGTGGTTGCTGCTGTGGTGCACTGACAATGTGCACGTTGCTGTTGCCGGCTGTTGTCAGCAGCACAATTGTTGTGGCATGCTGCTGTGGCAACTGTTGCTGCTGCTGCTGTGGCTGCTGTTGTTGTTGTTGTTCCATTGCACAAACCATTTTTGTTTAAATATTGCAACTTTGCTCTCTTTCTTTTGTATATATTTAAATTTTTATATTTTTTGGTAGCACAAATGACACTGTTGTTGCTTTTTGCTCTACAATTTGCTAATAAGGAACATTTTGTTGTTGTTGTTGTGGTTGTTGTTGTTGTGGTTGTTGTTGTTGTTGCTGTTGCTTCACTTCACCAACATGAATATATTAAACTTTTCTTTCTTTCTTTCTTTTTTAGCGCCAAAATACTTTTTCTAAGTCTTTTGCTCTCTTTTAGCTTATTGCACTTCACTCTCTGGCACCAATTTAAAAAATAATATATATATTTTTTATTTAGATTATAGATTAAACTATTTGTTGTTTGCTCTTTATCATAATTATTATTCTTTTTTTTTTGTTGTTTTTTGGTTGGTTTGTAACGTGTTCTGTGTGCTCTTTTTTTGTTGCTGTTGCCGTGAAATGAATTCTGTTTCAATTTCAACTGTTTCTGTTTCGCGCGCTTTTCTTGCTCTGCACAACCGCTGCCAACGACGAGCAATTTGCGAATGAAAGCAGCGCCAACAGCTCCAACAACTCATGGCTGCTCGCTGCGCTTCGGCTCAAGCTCGGCACGCCTTCGGCCCTCGCTCTCTCTCTCTCTCTCTCTCTCTGTGTGTCGAATGTTCGCTCTCTCGGCTCTCGACAGTGGCAACCTCGCGCCACATATTGTTTTTGTTTTTATGTACCAACTGAGGACATTCACTCCAACGCTATCGTCGTCGTCGTCGTCGTCGACGTCAACGCGGGCAGCTAACAATAGACGTCGCTGTCGCTGCCCGCTGCTACGACTGCTGCTGCTTGTTGTTAGTGTTGTTGCTACTGTCGCTGCATTTGGTGGGGGCGCCGTTTATTTTTTTTTTGTTTCTGTGTTCTTGTAAACAATTCTTGGAACACCTACGCGACGCAGATTTTAGGTAGCTGCCACCTGACTGATCAGCTTTGTTTGATAACAGCAGCAACAACGACAACAACAATGCACACACACACGCGTACACACGCATACACATGTAGGTGGCTGAAGTTTTTGATGCTTTGGCTTAGTTCAAATATTTTGTGTGTTTCTTTTTGTTTGTTTTCTTTGAAAAATGAGTGACAAATAAGATTAATTGATATTGAGTGTACGGATGTTGTTGGGGGCGTGAGAAGGGGGCGGGGAGCGGGGGCGGGGCGAGCGCTATCAATAAATATGACAGCCATAAGAGGATCTTAGATCTGGAACAGGGGCTCTTAACATGCCTCAACTATTCCCTACTCTATAGATTAGAATTCGACACGCTTCCCCAACTTAACCTATTAATCATTAAAACTATAGTTTCATATCGATATTTTTAAATCGCTGACAACAACAAATTATTAAATAAAAATAAAGTGTTGCCCTAATTATGCGAAGGGGAGAGAGAGAGATAGCCCGATTATTTAATAGCGACCATTGTTGTGCATATTACAATCTGGACTACAAACAATTTAACGCCTCGTTATTAATAATATTAAATAATATTTCGGCGCATTGTTGCTTTTTGTCTTTTGAGGCCACACACACAAACACACAAACACAAGCACAAACACACAACGCAAAGGCAACAATAGCAGCAGCAGCAGTCTCCCTCTCCCTCTCTCCCTCTTACTCTCTCGCTCATGCTGGAAGGCTACGTAACCAAAAAGCCCCAAACAGCAACAAAAACAACGGCAGCGACTGCGACGTCAACATAATACGACGACGTCAGCAGAGGTTGGCTGACTGGCAGTTCAGTTCAACGAACCTCACCATTGTCGTGACCTACTTTTCGGTCAAATACCTCCAAATGTGGAGCTGTTGAGCGCGCCAGTGACGAACCAACGAACGCAAACACGAAGCAGCGAGAGCCGAGCGAACGCACGAAACGAGCCGAGCCGAACCAACGAAAGGCCGAACATTCATGCAATGGCGCGCCGCTCTCAATTTACTTGGGCGCTCTCTCAATGCATTTGCATGTGAATTTGTTGTTGCTCGTTTGCTGCTGCAGTTTGCAAGCCTTTGCTTGAGCCATTTGTTGTTGCTGCTGCTGCTCGTTGCCGTTTGGAGTTCATTTGAGCTGGCGGTCGGTCAACGACACAGAAACCTCAGACGGACAAAACTGCATGGTTATGGGCTTGGCCTGGGGGCGTGCAGCAGTGGCAAAAACGGCAATTGCAACGGCGCGGCAGCTGCAGTGGCAGCGGCAACATGGCTAAAATGCGTTCAAGGAAATCTTTGGCAATGCAGCTTAAGCTTAACATTTTGGGCGCAAAGTTGCATCAGCCAGCCAGACAGCAATGCGGTGTAGCTTCACATTATATAATTGAAAACTATAAAATATAAATAATAATATAGCAAAAGCAAATCTTAAACCTCTAAGCGTGCAAGCCAACGCGAGTTCAATGCACTCGAGCAGCATTCACTCAACGACAATTTTTGCACTCATTTCAATGCCTCGCACAGCCCCCGCAAAAAAAAATACGAGGCTCAAGTCAAGAAGAACTTTCGGGAACAGCTGTGCCCGTTTCTACTCTGCTCTCTGTCTCTCTTTTCATCTATTACCTGCACGAGTGCGCTCTCTCGCAGTGCGACGCTCGCTCTCTCGCGTGCTCTCTCTCTCTGTGCTGTGTGCTGTGCTTTGCTATGCTAAATGTGAATGAACTCTGCTGGCAGCTGCAATGCGAATAACAAGTTTCAAAGGAAAGTGAGAGCATTTCACGTTACGAGCACACACACACAATCGTATAGCTGTGAGTGTGTGTGAGTGTGCATACGCATGGCGCTTGCAAGTGTGTTAGTGTATAAGTGTGCTAGGCAACGTTGCGTACTCCCACAAAGCAGCCAAGCGTTGCCCTGCTCCTCTCTCTTTCCCCTCCCGCATCATCACTCGATTGATCCCCATGTTCTTTACAAGCATTAGAGTTCATTGTTTGTTTGTTAAATGATTTTGTGTATTGTTTCGGCTTATTTTTGGGGGGAGGGAGATCTCAATGGCGATCGCTTATGAATGAATACTATAGCACATGCCTCAAGCTATATACGCCGATATCTGTCTACCTGTTGAACCAATTGCTTGACCTGCATCGCCTTTGGTCTCAAGAGGCTACTGACGCAGCAGCATCATATTTTTGCTTCTTCTTTGCTTCGCTCTTTCTATCTGATCTTAAAATATTCCCATCAATTTGGATTATTTTGTTCTTCGCGCCTGGCAACAACATGTTTTCTTTTAAGTTATGCTAATCTAAGTCTAAGTTTATGCCAATTTTATAGTTTATTCTTTTTTCGCTCTTTTGCTGAACTTTTCCGAGAATACTTAATCTAAAAGCTCTATAAAATTCCATAAAATTGTTCTTTTACTCTATATTATATGTTTCTTTATATTTTTAGCTGTTGGTGCTCATCAAATCTTTTGTCATATCATATTCCCTTTTTTTTAAGTGCTATTTTCAGCTGTCTTTTGATTAATCATGTGCTTAATTAAGCTCTTAAAGCGCATTAAAAAGCTGCTCAAAGTTGATGTGTTATTTGTGTGTTCTTTGTTGCTGTATTCTTCGTCAATTTTAGGGCTCGTCAAATGCGTAAGCAATTAGCACGTGCCTAACCGTTGTCCAAGACGATGACAACTCATCGCCTCGACTCGACATCAAAAATCCCCGGAACCAAATGCTCACTCAGCATTCGTCATGTTGTGCTGACTTGGCCAGAATGTGAATTGGTAATAGACAAACAAACACACACTCAACACACACAATAGAGGCAGCAATTAGTTGACAAAAGCCACACAACACACACACAGAGGCAAAAACAACAATAAATAATTGTTGTCTAAATTACGAGTCGATTTGGAGTTGCGCCTTAATCAGGTCAAAGTTCATTGCCCGTTGCAAGGATATTTGCTTTTGCCTGACCAAACCACACTGAAATGTCTTCCTCTGCCTTCTCTGATTCTCTCTTTCTCTGCTTCTCGGCCTACTCCTTCGCATTGTGGTCGTTATCGTGCAACGTCGCACGTAGGCAAAGCACAACCAACAAACCACCACCCACCACCCACCGCCACCCCATCAACCCCATTGCCATACAAAGTGATTCCCTTTGGCCTCGCGCTTATTGACGTCACTTTTGCAGTCGCTGCTTCTGCTTCTTCTTCTGCTGCTGCTGCTGCTGTCTCGGCTCAGTTCATTCAACTCAACATGCCTCATGGTCGCCTGCATTCATATGTATGTGTGTATGTGTGGCAAGTGAACGTGGTATGGGGGGCGTATACTTAATTTCCATGTGTGCAAATTGCGGCTAACAACAACACTATTTTTCGGGCTATGTTTGCCCGAAGTGAGCATTAATCACTGACTCATATATATGGATAAATCAGCGATAGTAAATCGATAAGCAATTACAGTGTTCAATAAATGATTAAGGACAAAACGTCACAAAGGACACAACAAACTAATGGAAATGTTTCGAAAAGAAAGGGGATTAATATTAATATTATTATGGTCTGGGATACTGACAAAAATCTAAGGGAAATGTTGCGGCTAAAAATGTTTAATATTGATATTATTATAATATTGAAAAAGATTCAACTAAAAATAATTAGTATTAATATTACATTGAAAAAGTTTCGACTTAAATGAAATAATATTAATATAGTTAAGCTTTTGTAGTCTAACACAGATCTAAAGAAAATATTTCGCATTATTCTTATATAGAGAAAACTTTATCCAAAAAAGGAATAATAATATTATTGTAAACTATCCTAACAAAAATCTAATGAAAGAGCTTTTACTAAAAAGGTTTTAATATTAATCTAATAGAAAAGTTTCGAATAGAAAGAAATGTAATATCAATCTTATTGTTTTATATATTACCTAATGAAAAATTTAGACTTAAAATGAATTGTAATGATATTAATTAAAACTAGCCTAACAAAAATCTAACGAAAGAGCTAAAAAGGATTAATCTTCTTTAATATTATATTAAAGAAGCTTTTACTAAAAAGTGATTAAAATGAATATTAATCTTGTAAAATATGCTAACAAAGATCTAATGAAGAAGCTTCGACTAAAATGGAATAATATAATTATTAATATTATATCGAAAAAGCTTCTTCTTAAAAGTGTTTAAAATAAATATTAATCTAGTAAACTATCCCAACAAAAATCGAATATGAATATTACTTTTATTATCATTCTTCTATGCTGTTCAGGGACATTTAGCTGAGCTCCCAAATTTAGCAAAGCAACCAAGGAGACTGTCGATTGGGGACATTGCACTGAAATAACCTTAAAGAAACAGCACAGGCTGAATCAGAAAAAGCGACAGAGAGAGAAAGAGAGAGACAGAGCGAGAGAGAGAGAGAGAGAGAGCGTGCCCCAGTGAAGCGCTCTTTTGACTTGGCGCACAGCAAAAACTCTGCTTGCTCCAAAGAACTTTTTTTTATTTTATTTTTGCATAAGCATAAACGTTAGAGAAGCAAAGAGAGAAAGAAGGACGGAGAGGGGAGGAGGAGGAGGAAGGCAGACAATGTGCTGTGTGTGTGTGCCTAGGAATTGGCTTGGCGAGTGTGTGTCATGATTTTGTACAGTTAGAAAAGCGCCAGCTCGAAGCTGCAGCAACAACAACAAATCGTGGGCAGAGGAAATGACCTCAGGAAGGAAATGCAATGTATTTAATTGGCCAAATGTGTGCACAATGCATTGCCGACTTCGTTCGTTCTACGTTCTATGCAAATGTCTATCTCTATGTGTGTGTGAGTGTGCATTAGAGTGTGTGTGTGTGTGTAAGTGGGTGGGCGGCAGCGGTTGACAAGTGAACAAATGAGGAACACTATCTGGCAGCTGATAAATTATTGAGTGATTAGCTTTACCGAACACACAAGTTGCAAATATTTGCCAAACTATTTGAAAAGTTTACCAACTTAACTGATTGATTAGGCAAATGAAAAGCTCTCCTTATAAGCTTTAATGAGCTTTAGCTGATGCTGAATTTCGGAAATTTAAATGTATGCACTTAACTTGCACATATTTACTAAATTATTTTAAACAAAAATTTACCACTTGATTGTTTAGGCAAACGTAAAGCTTTTATAGAAGCTTTAATGAGCTTTCGCTTATAATGAATTTCGGAATTTGAAAATATTTATATATAGTATAAATATATTTTTTCTTAAGTATTTATTTTATATCAAATACAAATAAACAAAAAATATTCTAAATATAAGAGTGAAGTTTTAAAACATATTCACGCTTTTAATGCACTTTTAAAATATGAATTACGATTTTAGAAAAGTTCTAAAAATTATGTGGACACTTCGAAATATTCAATAGCTTTAAGAATGGCAAAACTATTATGTTATTTACATATATTTTTAAATATTTTATTTACTTATTGAATACTTTTCTTATAAGCCTGAATATAAGATTATATGATTGAAAAATTGAATATGTTAAAGATTGTTTTTATATATATTTTTTTTAAAATACAATAATACATTATTGTTTTAGGTTTTTCCTTAATACTTTTATGGAGTTATGAAATTTTGTATGTGACAATCTATACATTTTATTTTAACTCTTATGTTATTTAACTTTAGAAAATAAAATTGTATGAAAGCTTTTGCCATTTTCCAAATCTTTTTCTAATTAACTCAATTTACTATGATTTTTATAGATTTTTTAGATTTTATTTCTTTAGCTATTACCAAATATTTTCAATTATTTTAAAGTTTTTCTTTAGGTTTTAACTATTTCCAAATATTGCCAATTCTTTTTCTTATTTACTCAATTTACTATGATTTGTATAAATTTGTATTTCCTTAGCTTTTTAACTATTACCAAATATTAATAATTCATAATAGCTTTGGACATTTTCTGGCACTTTCTTTGACAGCTAAACATACACAACATATCTGTAGCTATAGCTCAACATGAAGCACACGCAACCTTCTACCAGCTATAGAAAAAGAAGCAGCAGCAGCAGCAGAAGCAGAGCGAATTCAACAATCAAATTGTCCTTTAACCAGTCCAATGAACTCAAAGCGTGCCGTGAGCTGCAGCAACAGCGAAGAAGAAAAAAAAAGAGCAGAACAGAACCGAACTGTCAACGTGCTAAAATTGGCGCGCATCGCAATGGAAGACACCTGTGCCATGTCAAACAAAAAGAACACACCGAAAGCAATGTGCCACCCCCAGCAGCCACCCCACCAAACCAAGTTGCCTTCTCACTCTTACCATAGCTTACTCTATCCATCTCTGTCGCTGTCTCTCTTTTGCTTTCGCAGTGAACTCGACAAAACGTTTCACTTTTGCTGCTGTTGCTTCGAAGCGAAGCTTGTGGGGAGAGCGGGGGGGAGTGGAAGAGGTTGACAAGGGGTGGGTAGGGAAGGGATGGAGAGGGGGAAGGGGGTTGGTAGGTAGTCCACTTTGCTTTGACCCAGTTAACGTGCATTGAACTGCGCCCGGATGAGAGCTCAGGTTTGTAGCGAGAGATGCGAACGAGAGCGAGAGAGAGAGAGAGAGGGTGGGTTATGTTTGTATGTGTGTGTGTGTGTGTGTGTGTAGCGCCATTTAGGGGTTACGAGCTATGTGTGTGTGTGTGTGTGTGTTTGGGTGTATGCATGTATATATGTGTGTGTGTGTGTGTCTCTTTCAGTGTTCTGTGTGTGGGGGGAACGAAAGTGTTTAACCGCCACCCGCTAGGTGGCGCTGCAGCAGCATTAACCTTAAAAATTGCTGCCGTTTGTCCCCCCTCCCTCTCTCTGTTGCTGCTCTGCTGCGCGGTCATGTGACGAACGCTCTGTGCAACTGTGGAGCAATGACCGCAGCTCGACGAAAGTTGAAGGATAACTTTGCTGGCAAAATGCAATTTGCAATTGGGCAAAAAAAAACACAACAACACAAAAGGCTTGACACCACAGGGATGACCCTCTGTGTATGTGTGTTTGTGTGTTGGCCAATTGGTCAGTTAGCCTTTTGTGCGGCAGAGCAATTAAAATAAGAGCAATAATTATATCGCTTGCTGAGTTGCTTGGTTACGCCTCACACGCCAAATTTAATCACAATTTTTTGTTGCCGTGTTCCACTTTTGTCTAGTCATATTTATATATACTACATATATACAGTATATATTTTGTATGATTTCTATATATATTCAACCGAGTTTAGTTGCTATCTGTGTTTGCATATTTTTATCTACATTCGTTCTCCATTAGTTTTTCGTACTTTGCTTTTTTGTTGGCGTCATTTATTTATTTAATATTTTTTCTGTTTGTTGTTTTGTTATTTCTATTTCTATTTTTTTTTTTTTTTTTTTTTTGCTTTTATGACATGCGTGAGTTCGTTGAACTCAAACGCAATTATTTCGCGATTATCTTCTGGCTGTTTATGCCTTTTCAATAGTGCGCGCTCTTTCTCTATTTCTATCTCTCTTTCACTCTTCTATTCTTTCTCTCTCTCTCTCTCTGTGTCGACCTCAACTACAACTAAACCGCAAGAGGAAATTGCTAAGAAGCCGCAAGTAGAATGCCAAATACTCGCACCTCCAACAATGTTGCACTGACTGATTGACTGACTGATTGAATGACTGACTGATTGACTGACTGAGTGATTGACAATCATAGAACAGCACAACACGCCAAGCAGTGAAATTGTGAAAAGTGTGCTATACTTTTAATATATTTAAGCTCAAAAACTAATCAAAACTAAAATTTATTTATTTGAGTTGAAAAATAAGTTGAGTAAGTTTAATATTTGCCTCTCAAATTGAAACATAATAACCATTGTATTAAAATGTTTTTATAAACAGGAAAGAAAGGAAAGAGGCGAAAATATTTATTGTTACTTTAAAGTTTTTCTTGAATTTTTAGCAAAATCATTTAAAACAAAACTTTTATTTTTCAATGCTTACTATAAAATTTTAATTAATATTATTAAAATGGCAAATGGATTTGATTTCATAAACATTTTAATTTAAAATGGGTAATTTTTAGACATTTCTTTATGATTGCATAAACAATTTAATTTAAAATGGGCAATCTTTAGAAATTTCTTTTCCTTTTTTTTATTAAAATAACCAAAAAATAATTGTTATTTGTCAGTGATTTTTATAAAATGGTTTTTAAATTGTGGTAAAAATTTAAAAAATTGTTTTTTTTTTAATATTTATTTTAATTGTTGATAAAAATGATGGAAAAAGTTATTTTTTTTTAATGATTGCTATCAAATTTTAATTTTTTATTTATTTTATTTTAATTTTTGACAAGAGTTAAAATAGAATTTTTTTAAAATGGTTTTTATCAAATTTCATTTATTTTTAAAAACCTTTTAAATAAATGTTTATATTTATAATAAAATTTGATAAAAATTAAAAAAAAAATTGTTGTGTTTAAATTATTGTTATCAAATTTTAATTATTTTTATAATATTTAATGTAAATATTAAATAATTTTGCTAAAAAATATTTTTTTTTGTAGTTTTTAAAAATTAAGATTATTTTCATTTTAATTAAAATAACTGTATTTGAGTTTTTTTGTAAAAACATACAAATTAAACAACTATTTTATAATTTTGAAATATAATATTATATATTTTTATCGAAATAATTTTTTTTTTAAAAAAATTAATAAAATCCTAATCTCTGATGAAGTGAGCATATTTTCAATGCGAAGCAAATTTAAAATTTATTATAATATTTTAAAATGGTTATTATTATGTGGCTTGTAAATACTTTACTATGCTTTTAAATTATGATATTTTTCAAGGAAAAACTACACCCACGGCAGTTAATTGAAATAAATCAAAAATTATGTACTTGAATGCATACAAATGGCAGCATTAAAGAATAGAGAGAGAGGAGGGGGGAAGAGAGAGAGGGAGATAGAAGTAGCTGGAATTGTATTACGAAGTGACAAGAAGTCAGCGCGTTTGTAGACAATTATCCGGCATTATTTGGGCACGGTTTGCCTTTGCGACTGGCCAAATAAACAGCTATTGTGTGTTTGCCACACACACACACACACACACACACCAACACACACACGGTTAAGTACACACACTGTGACAGCAAAAATCTAATCCAAGTTGGGCCATTGGCGTCACGGCTTGACGCAAATATTAAAACAGTTGGAGCAAACACACAGAAAGAGATGGCACTACAGTGTGCGAAAGAGAGAGGGAGCGAGAAGGCGAAACGAGTTTGGAGCAGAGTCGAAATGAATGTTGGCCCAAAGCTAGCGCAATGTGGCTTATACTCAAACATAGAAGACGCAAGGTCTTTTGCGTGCAACTGCAACACAAATCTAACTGCAGTTCTGCGCAGGTCGTTGGCATGCCAGAGCGAGACGGGGATAGCCAGTGCCAGAGCCAGAGCGAGAGAGCGACAGAGACAGCAAGCAGGTGACGTTAGAGTGCAGTGAACTTTTGCGGGCAACGCGACTTCGAAGCAAAACTCACATTCACACACACACACATGCACACACTCATACTCACACTCATACTCATACTCACACTTACACTCATACTCACATTCATACTCAGAGCTCATACCTGGGGCTGGTTCACCCACCATTAATGTAATTTTCGAATCTTTCGTTGTCTTACGCCTTATTTGGGAATCGCCTCGAAAAACAACAACAACTGAACAACAACAACAACAACAACAACTGAAACATCGAGTCAACAACAACAACAAAACTGTCATATAAATTGCTTGGCGGCGCTTTTAATGAGTCACCCACCCGAAAAAAAATACTCGAAGCGATTCATTTTCTCCAAAAAAACAAAACTCACGTGCCTCACTTTGTTGCAGTTGCAGTTGCAACGCATGAGATCGCATTTGTAGCTGTTGTTGTTGTTGTTGTCGTAAGTGGGCAGCAGCTGCAGCTGCAATGCCGTTTGTCCAATTATGCAATTGCACTCGAATCGCTGTCGTTCTCGCTTTAATTTATGGCTAAACTCGGGAATGTCAGTTATGATCAGGGCTCAGCGTTCTCCTATATAGAATAATACTCGCTTAGCATTCGATTGTCCTATGGCCATTTAACTATAATTGGCTTTGCTTTTGTTCCCTTTTTTATTTGACTGTTTTTTCTTCTTTTTTTCATAATTGTTGTTTGGTCAAACTTTGATGAAAATCATTTTTAGCTTTGATTGTGTACTTGAAAGTGTCTTAGGAATCTATATGATATTCTTTGATATAAAACTCTTTTTTTAATATTCTAGAAACTGCAAAAATGTTCCATTATTAAATCACTATTTATTTTCTTAATGTTTGTAATACTCTAGAAATAAAATAAATGTTCAAATCTACTCTTTCAATCTTAGATGTTTTGAAAATTATAGAACTTTTTTTCTTGAATATTTTAATATTCTAGATATAATATTCCATTACACTAAAATCTACAAATTTAAATTGTTAAGCGAGCCTCATTTTAAGTGTTAAGAAACATATTCTTGCGTTGCTAATTCAATAAAAATATAAAAAACAAATAGAACCATCGACATAAAATGCAAAATTTAAGTGCTTAAGTTTTCCTATGCTTTTTTTGTTTATTAATATAATAACGAAATGATAACAAATATAGGAGCTCTGTAACCTAACTGGTCAACTTAAGCAAATCAGAAATTAGAAATGGTTTATGTTTCGAATTGTATTGAAGAATCATATAAAAAAAGTATTTTAATATTTTACCAAACCAAATTAGAAGTGTAAATTTAAGTGCTAATCTATTTTAGTCTACTTTTACTTTACTTTTTGTCAATTTTTCAATTGTGCCAAATTCAATATAATAATTTAATAATTCACTTCAATACATAAACTACTAAGAACACCACAAATTACTTAAATTTACAATTATATGTTCATTTTTTTATTCCTAAAAGGCATATTTGTTATATTTTCTTTTAATTGGCAAAACTTTAGAATTTGTTTCGAAAATTTTGTAATACACATTTTGTCAATTCAAGAAATTTTGCAAATATTTGACCTAGAATTTTCAATTGCTCAACTTTTGTATGAATGAATGAATAATGAATATTTATAATTGAATAGTCTGTAAATAGAAAGGTTCTATGAGAAATTGTAGACCCACTTTTAATGTTTCCATTTAACATTTTCTCTATTAACATATCAGAGTCAATTTTCTCAAAAGAGTTTGAATATTAAAATGCGTTTCAAATCAATTCGCTATGAAAGTGTTTTACTTGGCATTAAAATGAAATAAATGTATTTAATTTAAAGGCATAGTTAATTAGAAATTTATTATATTAATTGGGAGTTGAGAGTTGTAGAACTTTCCTAGCTAAATGTTAGATTAGTTCGAGTAACTTTGGGATTACAAATAGAGTCCAGTTAGAGCTGCAATTTGCAGATTGTAGTTGCAACAAAAGTGTGTTAAGTGTGTGCAATGAGTGTACTCATGAGTACAACACACACTCGCACACATTCGATTCGAATAAACAGAAGTGTTGCACAACGCACAAAATGTTTATAAACTTGCGAGTCTTTATCAAAATGTTGACAGCACTACGAAAGACGAAAGACGAAGGCAAAAGGCGCACTCTCAAATGCTGTCTAATAATAATTTATTTTATTAATTTTGAAATTGCATTTGCAGCCGACGTAGCTGACAAGAGCAACAAGAAAATTATGCAGCAATCGGTTGTAGTTGCAGTTGTTGCAGTTGCAGTTGTTGTTGCATGCAAAGTGAGGTCGCTGCCGTTCAATAACCTCGAGCATTGAGTTGAGCTACGCAATTGCAGCAAAGAGCAAAACGAGCGACGCTGGCGCATAGCAACAACACACAACAACACACAGCACACACTCATGTGGCATGTCATACGGTGCGTATGTGTGATGTGTGTGTGTTTTTTTTTTTGTGCAGCACTTGGCAACGCCGCCAACGACTCGCACTAATCGTCTGTCGTACCTCCATCTATCCTCTCCTCCCCTCTTCGCTGATAATTGGGCAGCAGCGCTTTCACAGCGTTTAGGGGGAGGGAAGGAGTAGGGGAATCGGAGTGGAAATGCGAATGGGAATGAGGATTGGGAATGGGAATGGGAATGGGCTTCTTGTCCCGGTTCTAGGCCCAACGCATTCTATTGCAATGACTTACTCAGTGAGTGTTGAAGTGTATGTGTTTTCTGTGTGTGTGTGTGTAGAAGTTGAAGTTGAAGGAAGGGGAACAAATTGTAAATGGCTTAGAGCAATTAATTGACGGAGACACATACCTGAAATGAAACCAAATGAAGAGAGAAATTAATTAGTTGAACGTCAACGCAAATGCAGACATCTTAAATTATTGATTACAATTAGGCTAAGCAAACTAAGCAAAGTATGAAAAGAGTATGCTAGACTAGCAAATACGCTGTAGCAATATAAATTGTGCGACAAAATTTGCTGTTCTTTAACAATTCATGTTTAAAGATGCTATTCAAAGAAAAAATTATATAATTCAGCTCAGTATTTGATCAATTTTTAAGATTTTAAATATTATTTAATGCTAAATAAATGACAAATTTATTTTTATGATTTTTTGATTCATTTAATTGACATTTAAGATTTAATAAATATTTAAGATTATGTAATTATTTTCTTTTATATATTTTTGAAGACTTTGATCTATATTTTTTAGTTGAATTGAACATTTTTCTATTATTTTTGATCTCATTTTACTGACATTTAAGATGGAAAAAATATTCAAAATACTTATGTAAAATCTTGTAAATATTTTTGAAGTTTTTGATATATATTTTCCAATTTGAATTTAACTTTTTGTATAATTTTTGATTGTACTTAATTTGCATTTAAGATTAAACAAATATTTAAAAATCTGTAAAATCTTTTAAGTACTTTTGTAGAATATAAAATAAATTTTTTTATTTGATTTGAACTTTTTTCTATAATATTGGATCTTATTTAATTGACATTTAAAATTCTGTAAAGTCTTTTAGGTATTTTTGAAGGTAGGTTTTAGTTGAAATGAACATTAAAAATTTGACAAATTAAATTAATTTGATATTTATAATTTTGTATTTAAATATTTTTTTATTTACAACATAAAAAACAAATAAATTTTAAAAAAAACTCTTAAAATTTTTAAAAATATTAAGGAATTTAATATCAATAAATTTTTTTTTTTTTAAATTTGTTTCTTTTTTTTAGTTTTTTATTAGTTTGTTTTAAGTTGGCTTAATATTTGATAGCTATTGTATTTTTATAGTTTTGTTTTATTTAAATGATTTTAATGACGAATAAATAAATTTTAAAACAAAATAAAATTTCCTAATGAATTTTTAATTTTTGTATTTCATTAAAATCCCTTTGACAACTTTGTCTACACAGAAACATAATTTTCTAAAATGTCTTTCCACTTCTTCTCAAAGGCGACATTTAGAAATCCTTGCAAGTTGCTTTTGCTTGCTTGGCTCTTATCTAATCCAAGTTAGCTAAACTCAACTCGGTGCAACTTGCTCTGCAGACAAAAGCCAATCAAAGGCTTAACCAGGCAAAATACAAGCAAGCAAGACACTTGAGTTGAGCGCATAACGAAGCATTACAATACTTCACAGCAGAGAGATCCTCGTTGCCACATGAGGCACACAAAAGCCATAACAAGACAGTGTTGATGTCCCGCTTCCCCTCCCCCTCTCCGCCTAACAGTTTGGTTTTTGTTTTTGTTGCTTTTTGGGGCCAGGCAATTAAAGTGAATCAAAGCACAGGTCTGTGGCGAGTTTAGCCCACAGTTGCAGTCGTTAGTTACAAGAGCTTATCGCAGAAAGAGCGAAGAAGCAGAGAGAAGAAGCAGAGACGAAGTGAGAAACGCAGCAGGGGCCTAGTCAAGTAACTAACCTAACCCAAGCTAACCTACGCTAACCCAATTCAGAGCCAAACGCGTCGAGTTCAATAACCCAAAGCAAAGCAAAGCAAAGCAAAAGCAACAACAACGACAGCGACGCAGCGACTGCGACGCCAACGACGACGTCGACAGCAGAGAGAGAGACGAAGTTTAACGAGGGACGTCGCGTCGGGCAATCGTCAATTTGGATGGCGAGGTGGCCGAAGTGTGGAGAGTTGCAGCGAGTGGAGAGTTTTGTACGCAGCTCAGTTCGTAGCTCAGTGCGTTTCTCTACCTACAGTGCGTTTTAATTGTATGCGTAAATGTTTGTAACAAATATATAGATTAGCTGTAAATCGCAGACCTAATCAAACAACAACAACAACAACAACGGCAGCATAATGACATGCATGCACAAGTATGCGTCTCTCACTGTCTCTCTCTCTCTTTCGCTCTCGCTCTTTCTCTGGACTGCCTCAACTAGAACTTGCTTGACTTGGTCGCTGAGTTCATTGCACTTGGCGTAGCGGCATATTTTGCATTAATCTACCTCGCTTTGTCCCCCTCTTGCTTTCTCGCTCTCGCATTCGCGCCAATCTTTTGGCACGTTTTGCGGCCTGCCTTTTACTTTATGCTGCTCATTTTTATTTTATTGTTCTTCGTTCGTCTTGTTGCGTGCTTTATTTTGTTGATTTTTTTCTTTCTTTTCTACCCCCCTTTGCAAATGCATAAATCTTACATCTGAAAAGGCTTTCCCCCCTCCTCTTGTCATTTCATTTTTTTTGGCACAGTTTTCGCGCTGTGTCAAAATAATTGCATTAATGACAAAACATTAAGTTTGCAAAAAAAAAAAGAATATAACAAAAACTTGTACAAAAAACTATTGCAAACAGTCAGCCAAAAAATAGCAGAAAAAAAATGATACTTGTCACGCAAAATTTTGTAGGTTCTGTTAATTAAAAGCAATTAAAAATAGCTTCGCCTCACAAGTGAATTCCTGACAGTCGCCGTCGACAGTATTCTCCCCTCCTCCCCGCCTCACACACTTTTCCTTCTTGACAGCTCTGACGGAAACACAAAATTTAAGGCATTTGAAAACGCGTCGTCTCATATTATTATTAGACACAATTTATGTTGGACAAAACAGCAAAATACAGAAAACCAAAACAAGTAAAACATAAAAAAAACAGTGCCTAAAAATGCGTTCAACTCAGAAAGAAAAAAAAAAAAACAAAAATTCAGAGACTCGAGTCTGAGGTTTTTTGCTTCTTCCTTTTTTTTTTTTGTCTCGTCTCGTTTCGTTTGCGTTTTCATTTTCAGTTTTCGAAAAGGCGACAAATTGCGACACTTATTTTTGGTCCCAGAAATGGGTTAAACATATTTGGGGATAGCTATAAAAAATAAATGGAACTAGCTCGCAGTTCACACACAAAAATTTTGCCAGCGAAAGAGTTTTGCATTTTTATGAATTGAAGCAGAAATTTGTTTTATTAGAGCGAACGAAAATATTATTTAGAATTTCTATAGAATTTGATTAAACTGGACAAAATTTAAAAGGGCTAAAAACAAAAGTTTGGGAATAACTTTCTTTGATATTTTAGTTTAATTTGAAATAATAAGATATTTCTAAATATCACATATTTTTTAAATTTTTAAATCTAAAATATCACACATTATATAAATTTGTAATAATATGTAATATTTTGGAAACATTTTAATATTTTAAATAAAAATAAAATAACAATGCATTTTATACCCAAAATTCTAGAAATGTTTTGCTTTCATTTGAATTCAATTAAAAATACAAAATATATTTCCAAATTATTATGAAAAATTTATAATCTAATATGCTTGAAAATTGCATTCAAAATAATTAGCCCTGAAAGCAATATAATAAATTAAAGTGAATACTATTCAAATATGAAATTGTGTTAATATATAAATTGAATTTTCAACATAACAAATAATTTTTTAAATTGTTTAACTTCTAATCTAAATTTGCTTAGTAAAATTTGTAATAAATCCTATACCAATAATTTTTCATTTAAATGTATTTCTTCAATTTGCATTTCCAAATTTGATTATTCAAAAACTGAACTCTAACCTGAGTTTATTGAAACAGGTTTAAGTGCTCCACTTTGCTGCTGTTTTAGTTGCCCTGCTAACCAGAAAAACTAATCTTAAAACAAATGCAAAAGCTAATCGAAATCGCTTCAAAGAAAATTGTAGTAAAGATTGCAAAGATTTTTGTGATCTGATTTTTCTAGGTTGAACTCATTCTGAGAACTACGCATTGCAATTGCAGGAATAATATATAAAGTATGCATTGATGTCAGCAGCCTTTAAATTCAAATATCAACGTAACAGTGATTCAACAAAACAATTTGCGAATTTGAATTGCGAACTCGAACAATCTTCGAGGAGATTTGCTTCGAGTCACGTTTTTTGGTCTAGTCCGAAACTGAGAATTGAGAACTGAGAGAGAGAGAGAGAGCTGAGAACTGAGAGAACTCAAGTCAAGTCGAGGTGATTGTGCTTTTGGCTAACAAGTACGTGGAGTTTTTTTTTTGTTATTTTTCTGAAGGCTGCCGAACGAGTTTCGAGGCAACTGCAACACGTTGTTGCAGCCACACACAAAAAAAATCTATTTCAAATTGAGTTACATTCGATTTTTGTTGTTGCTTTGCTTTTGGCTTTTCAGAGTCAACATAAATTACATGCCGCTTAATTTTCACACAGATCGCTGTTGAATCGCAGCGCTTTGACATTTGCTGTTGCTGACAACACAAAAGTTGCAAGCTGTCAACTACTTTTTGTTGTTTGTGTGGCATGCTACTGAGGTTATGACGCCTGCCACAAAAAGGGTTCACACTGAATGCCAAAAGTCAGCGCAGAGAAAGAGATAGAATGAAAGAAAGAGAGTGCTGTAAGTATGCATTCAAAATATTACTCATACGCACACATGACTCATACGCAACGTGTGCCGCTTTTTGGCCCACATTAATTACCATTAATTAAAAATAGGCATAAAACAACATTGCATTGCTCGAGCGGTGGGCGTGGCGCACAAAGAAGGCGGCCACATAGAATTTGTGACGGAAATGAGTTAGTGCCGTTTTTGGTGCAAGCCAAAGTGCGCCAAAGTGGCAAGTAGAGGGGGGTGAAAGAGGGAATTAGGGAAGGGAGTAGAGAAGGGAGTAGTGAAAAGAGTAGAGTAAGGAGTTGCAAAGTGAGTAGAGAAGAAGGTAAAGAGCGGAGTTGAGAAGTGAGTAATGAATTTGGTAGTAGAGAAGAATGTGAAGAAAGGTGTAGAGAAAGAAGTATTAAAGAGAATTGTGAATAGAGTAGAGAAGGGAGTAGAGAAAGAAGTAGAGAAGGGAGTAGTGATAGGAGTAGTGAAAAGAGTAGAGAAGGGAGTAAATAAGCGTGTAAAGAAGGAACTAGTTAAATGAGTATGGAATACATTAGTGAAAAGGGTAAAAAAGAGGACTAGAAAAAGGAGTAGGAAAGAAAGTAGTGAATCGGGGAGTAGTGAAGAGAATACTGAATAGAGTAGAGAAACGAGTAGTGAGTGGAGTAGTGAAAATAGTAGACAGTAAAGTAGAGAAGGGAGTAAAGAGGCGAGTAAAGAAGGCAGTAGTTAAAAGAGTAATGAATGGATTAGTGAAAAGGTTAGAAGAGAAGAAGGCTAGAAAAAGGATTAGAGAGAGGAGTAGTGAATCGGGGAGTAGTGAAGAGAGTACTTTAATGAGTAGAAAAGGGAGTAGTCAAAAGAGTAGTGAAAACAGAGAGAAAAGTGAGTAGAGAAGGGAGAAGATTAGAGAACGGAGTAGTGAAAAGAGTAAAAGAAAAGGCTAAAAAAAGGAGTAGAGAAGGGAGTAGTGAATCGGGGAGTAGTGAAGAGAGTACTTAAAATGATGAGTGATGAGAGTATTGAAAATAGTAATAAAAAGATTAGGGAAGGAAGTAAAGAACGTTGTAGAGAAGGGAGTAGTGAAAAGAGTAGTGAAAAAAGTAGAGAAAAGGTTAGAGAAGATAGTTGAGAAAGGAGTACAGAAGGGACTAGAGAAGAGAGTAGTGACTGAAGTAGTTTGGACTGTGGCAAGCACCAAAACTAGCCGCATTGCATAGCTTTGTGTCCGGGTTGCAAGCGCTGCATTTGATTCGAGGCTTGCATAATTATCATGCAACACGATGTGGCAGCCAAGTCACGCACATTGCACGCACAATTTTTGTGCAGGCGAGGGTTGACCAAACAGTTGACTCTACTTCTGATTGCAGCTGCTGAGGTGAATGGTTGCTGCAACGTTCTTTTTTTTTTGTTGACCATTGCCATTCGCCTTTCGGGGCGTGTTTTCGGTGGTTTTTGTTTCGTGTTAGCTATCGCGCCAGCAACTGCCACATAAATCAATTAGCTTTTCGGCCACAGCACAATAATTGGCAATTGTGCAACTGCAACTGCAACTGCAACCGAAACTGAGCGAAACATAATAATAGTATATGAACTATATTGTATGTGTATACAGCTGTCAACAATTGTTTCAAGCCAGAAAAGTGGGCGGCCAAAATGTGTTGACTTATGACATCAGACATAAGTGAGGCACAAGGCGGCAACCAGTTGCTGCAACTAGAGTTAAAGCGCGGCGGCATTTCCATTTGCATTTGCATTCGCAAAGTGCATTCAACTCGCTAAGCAGCAGCAAAAACTCAGCAACAATCCACATGCAACGTGCAACGAGCAACGTGCAACGAAAGAAAGCAAAGCAAAGTCAATGCACTTTTGCTGCCGCGCTCTCTTCCAGTTCTCTCTCTCTCTCTCTATGTGTGTGTGTGTGTGTGTGCACATTTGTTGTGTGTTTGTGCAGTTTTGTTGCGGTACTTTCATTGCTCAACAGCGACGTCAACAGCGTGCAACTATTTTGCTAGCAAGCAGCAGCCACGAGTTCGTTGACATTGCTCAACTGCTGTCAGTTGTTGTTGTTGTTACTGTTGTTGTTACTGTTGTTGTGGTTGCTGCTGCTGCTGCTGCTTTGCTAGAATGTTGCGCGCCAAATGAGCAGCAATAAGTTGCCGCAGAGAAAGAGAAAGCACCGCAGCAACATTGGCAACACTCAAGCTGAAGCTGCAACTGCTGCTGTTGCTGTTGCTACTTCGGATGCTGCTGTTGCTGCTGTTGTTGTCCTCCTAATGATGCTGTTGATGTTGCTGCTGGCTGCTGCTTGCTGCTGTGATTGCTTCTAATGTGGTTGCTGCTAACATTAGCAGAACATTCTGGATTGGCGATTGCTGCTACTTCTTCTCTTGCTGCTAGAAGTGCAGCTTCGATTGCTGCTAGAGTTGCTAGAAGACATGTTGCTGCTGTTGCTGCTACTATTGATGCTATTATTGCTTCTACTATTGCTTCTATTATTACTACTAATATTGTTTCTACTTTCACGTCACTTCTTAAAATTGTTACTATCTATTCTTACTAAAATTATATCTGTGTTTGTTAATATTATTCTTGCTTCTATGGTTGCTGTTTTTCTTATTTTGATTACTATCACTCTTGCTGTTAATATTGCTGCTACTATTGATACTACTTTTAATATCTTTATTGCTATTACTTTTATGACATATTGATAACAATTTTACTACTATTATCTCAAATATTTATGCTATTTCTCCGTCTATTGTAAAAGCTAAAAGCTTCTTCTACTTCACGTTTTATTATTGTTGCTGATACTTATTATTACTTCTAGTATTCCTATTTACATTGCTTCTACTCTTACTTTTTGTTCTAACATACTTTTATTGTTATTTTTGCCACTTTTTATTTTTATATACTCATTTTAATTACTCCTATTTTCTACTACTTTTACTTTGAACAATGTTCTTTATTCCACTTCTACTATGTTAGTGTTATTTATACTATTTCTGCTACTTTTACTACTAATATTATTTATTCTACTTTTAGTTTTATTATTTCTGGAATGATTTGATCTCTTTCTTCTTATTCTTCAACTTATATTACTATTAATTCTCTTTATTCTATTTATATTTCAACTTCTACTTCTTTTTATATTCATATTACCCTCTTCTATTTCTACTTTGTCTTCTACTTCTATTTCCAACTTTGCCTTCTATTACTACTAATATTACTTATTCTTATTCTGCTTATATTTTATCTTGATTTATTTATTCTATTACTACTTCTACTTCCTCTGCCAGTTCTATTATTGTTAGTATTATATATTCTATTTCTACTTCCTCTCCTACTATTATAATTACTAATATTATTTATTCTATTTCTACTTCCACTTCTCCTACAACTTCTACTTGAACTTATTGCCTATTCTATTTATGCTACAACTTCCACTTCAACATTTATTGCTGCTTCTGTTGCTGCTCTCATATGCAAAAGACAAGCGCTGGCAATTTAATTAGCTATAAAGTCAACAAGCTGTAGCCCGAAAAAAATGCTTTAATTTATTGCCAACACAAAAAGGCCAAACACAAACAAGTAAAAGGCGCAGGCTAAGCCACAAGGCAAACAACACGAAGCCAGGCCAACAGCACAGTCTCTCTCTCTCTCCCACACACACACAGCTCACACACAAATACATATAGATTGCACAGGGGTAAGTAACCTCGAATGAAAGCAAAGGCAAAATGCGTTTGGCCTCAACCAGCAGCAGCAACAGCAGCGAATGACACTTAACTGGGTCAGCAAAAGTGGCAGACGCTCCAGCAACCCCCTCTCTCCCCCTCTCTCTCTCTATCTTCTCTAACATCAATAGCAACCCCTTCGCAGTTGCTGCAAAGCTTTGCTTGCCCCACTCTCTTTGGGGGTGGCTGCCACACACACACAAACACACACACACTTATAGCAATGCACGTTTTACTATCACTCGTAGTTTTTTTCCCAAGTGTGTATGTGGCAGGCAGCAAATTGCAACGGCCGCTGCTGCCACTGCTGCTGCCACTGCTGACTAGCCAGTTCATTGCACTATGCCCTCGCCCCAGTTACGTAGCTCGTAGTACTCGAATGTTGCTGTCGTTGTTGCTGTTGTTGTTGTTGCTGCAGTTGCTGCTGTTGGTGTTGCAGCTGCACGTTCTCTTTGCCAGCCGCTCGTTGCAAGCATTAGATAAGCGCGCTCGCTATTCTCGTGGGCGTTTGAACGCCATTAATTTAGATTCTTTTTTTCGTTTCGTTTGCAGTTAATAAACTTTAATTAGTCAATGCCAATTTAAGTGCATAAAAAATACATACAACAAATAAACTTGATAAAAAACTGTATAAATAAATCAGCGAATCAATTCTTTGTTTAGCCGTAACAATCAAACAACAACAAACACTTGTTTACCTTGCATTGTTGTTTGCTCAGGCCTAAAAGCTCATTTGAAACGCGCGCGCATTTGCTGCTTGCGCACAAAAGCTCAGCGCTATGCTCGCGCGCGTTTACTAATTTTGTGTTGCCTACTTTTGCGCGGGCACATTTAAAACGTCCAGCACAAGCCGCTAGATGGCGCTGCTAGCTGCTCCACACGCACTCAACACAATTTGTACCTTTTTTTTATGTTGTTTTCTTTTTGATTTTTAGTTTGAAATTTATTAATCTAATAATTTAATGGGAAACTGTAAGCAAAAGTGACTGCATCTTGAGTCATAAAACAACAGCTGAGCTGAGGTTGTTGACCCAATTTGCAAAGTGCATTGAACTGTTTTGTGCTTGGCAAAAAGCAGAACACATTCGATGAAAGGGTGACTGTGCGTGTGCGTGTGTGTGTGTGTGTGTGTGTGTGTGTTTGTGCATGACTGCAAATGTGTGTATGTGTGTCAGTGATAAGCTATATTGCATGCCCATATTTATATACTATGCATGTAAATCTATTAATACAACACTGAGAGTTGCCAAAGTAATGTGCTGCTGCTGCTTCCACTTTCCAGCATAGAACATTCGAAATGCACTTGCTACACACATACATACATAGAACATTTTCCAGAACACCTATATATAAGAATCCAGAGGGCGACACACACACAGACACGTAGCGTAGCTGAGGTTATTGTCCACTCCCACACAGAGCGCTTGAAGTCAGTCGTTCAAGTGCATCTCAGAGCATTAACCTTTCACTACCACATACATTATGTACATGCCTGCTAGTGTGTGTGTGTATGTGTGACTCAATTTGGGTCCTAGCACAACACAAATACATGCATAGAGCTCTGCTCTCTTTTTTCGTGTGTGTGTGTGAGCGCACAACTCTCCATTCAGTTCGTTGCATTCGCCTCTTTGCTGCTCTCTCTCTTCACGCCTTTTCCAATTTGAAGTGCATGGGAGCAGAAAAAAATCTGATAGCAGCAATGCGGGAAATGGAATTGAATGCTTGGTGATTAATCAAACTAATGGGAAATTACATAAATGCACTGCACTTGAAGCAAGTTGAAGAAAATCAAACTTATTATGTTACTTTTATTCTTGACCAAAGGCAACAGTTAAAACTGATCTAATTCTGACTCTCTTTGGAGCTCAGTATACATCTGCTTTGCGCTCTCTTTGCATTGATTGGAAATAGCAACAGGAGCTGTGCTCTTAAATGTGTCTATGCTTATTGCTATTTGGAGTCAAATCAAAAACATGAAAACAGAATGTGCGTGTGGCTGAGTAATTGCTCTGTGTTGTTTCTATATTTATCTTATGCATTTGCTATTTACATACATTTCCTGCTATGTACTTGTAAATGATAATCAAGTGTATTTATGGGCAACATCATTATCATGTTTGTGCTGTGCGCTTTAAAATTGATGCAGGTTAGGACTGTGAGAGCATTTTCATAGTGTAATTTTCTACACTCACGCACACATTCTCAAGCTGCATAGATAATCAAGTCAGATAGCAGTGTGTCTACCTTTAAGTCGAATTGTAATTATCTTGCTCGCCCCATATTTAATTCGGAATAGGAAAAAACGAAAACTCCACTGCGCACACAGGCAACAACAACAATAACAACAAAACTACATGCAGAGCACGCTGTAATTACATACAAACATAAATATGTATATATGTGTGTACATACAGACATATTTAGTTCAGTGCAGGCAGCGAAGAGAGCGAGTGAGAGTGTATGTGCAAGAGAGCAGCTCACACTGATGGCGCTCTCTCCTCTCTCAGCAAGTTATGCTCGTTGTTGTTGCTGCTGCCTGCCTGCTGGCTGCTCTTGTTGTGGCCCATGCTGCGTACACTGCTTCGCCGCAGAGCTGACATTGAACGAGTTCATTCACATTTACACAGACGCATACGCGCACACACACGAATGCAATCGCTTACTCAGTCAGTCAGGCAGGCAGAGGCAGAGGCAGAGCCAACAACAACTGCACACGAAAAACTACACAAAGCATAAAAAACAATAACTGACCACGCAGCGAAATGGAAAGAGACAGCAAACTAGTAACAACGTAGCGAGCTCTCGTTTCTCATTCCCTCTATGTGTGTGTGTGTGTGAGTGTGAAAAAAAGAATAACAAAAAATCAAAAAATAAATAAAAATGCTAAATAATGTGAAAGAATTCAAAACATATTGTATAACAGGCGAGCCGAGGCGCAAAAGCAAACTGCTGATGATGATGGGCCAAAAAGAGGAAACCACACACACTAACACACACACCTATATTAAGTCAACATGTGTATGTGTGTGCACCTGTGTGTTTGTGTATTTATGCCCCTCTTTCATTTTTCTCACTTTGCTTGTTCGTCGATTTTTGTTTTTATGCTGATATTTGTAGGAATTATTTAGGGGCGTCGAATATAAGTTGAGACACAGCTCACAAATTGGGTCATTAGGCATAGGCAACAAAACTGGCCAAGATGGCTTGGCAACAGGAAAGGCTATAAGTTCATAAATACATGTATTTATAGCTGAGTTTTAATGTTCCTACTTTTTTAACTAAATGTGAAGATGAAAAATATTGTTAAAAGTTTAAAATTTACAATCTAACATAAATTCTCTAAATTTTATTGATATTTGTTATTTTTTAAAGGATTTAAAATATGAATTTTTCATTTCTAATATTGTCAAATTTAAATTAGACCTTTAAATTTAAATAATATATTTTAAAAGGAGTTTTTTCTTTATTTATTTTTACATTTTAATATTTTAAAAAGTAAATTTACTTTTTAGTTTTAAATTTAGATAAAAACTAGTTTAAATTTTAAATTTTATATTTTTATAGTTTTTTTTATATTAAGTAAAAATTTGATAAAATAAGAAGCATTAATTTTATAATTTTGTTTTTAATTTCTTACTAAACACCCATTTTCAAATGCAGTGTTAATACTTATAATTTAGTTTTTTTAACAACATATAATTAAATTCGAATTTTCGAGAATTTCTTTATAAAGCCAGCACACAGTTTTTGCTTAAATCATCTGTTGAATAAAGGTCAATAGACAAGCTGAAGGCTGAGGTTGAGTGAGCTTCGGACCAGGTGCGAGAAGCCTCAAACTGGGCGGAAGTATCAGCAACATGACAACAAAAACAACAACACCGAGAACAACGCGGCGTATGAGCAACGCAAAAAAAAATTGCGCAAAATAAAAAAAACAACACTGAAAAACCAACAGAGAAACTTGCTTCCTACTTCTAGACGAGAGAATTGCGCAGCGTGTGCGAGCGAGATGGCAACACAGACAACACAGAGTTATTATTGTTGTTGTTGTTGCGCACGCGCTCTGCTGGAAAGTGCGTGCGAAGAAGAAGAAGAACGAGAAGTAGAAGAGGGGAACGCAAAGGGAACGAGAATGAGAAGGGGCGATCAAAGCAGGACAGGTTTTGAGTTGGACCCTTTTTTTGAGCCGCTTTTGTTGCCTGCCTTTTGTTTAACCTTGAACTTCAAAAAAGCGCGTAAGCAGCTTGTTAATAGGTCTACCTGTCAGACACACACACAGAAACACACACCGATTGATATATGAATGTATGTGTTTATAAACGATATTCGTATTTAAATTAGCGCATTGACAAAAGATAGCAAACAGATACAGCGACAGCTTAAGATACATTTGTATCTCGGAGATACACACAAAAAGCGCAGCGCCGCATAAAACATGAAAGTCAAAGAGTGGACGCTTTGGTCAAGCCACAAGAAACCAACATCAGAGCAGTCAATGAACTTTGCCAAAAACCCGAAAAAGATATTCGCAAAAAAAAAAAACAGAAGAAGCGGTAGAAGAAGCATGTGCAAAAAAAAGAAAGAGAGAGAGAGAATGAAATAGCGACTTGAAAGTTTGAAATTTCAGACGTGCAGACGACGTCGGGAGCCCAAAGTCGGGGCGAAACCAATGCTATACAAATAAAAATAAAAATGCCCAAAGGATCGAGAACTGGAAACTGGCTGTTAACCTAATTCAAGGACGTCATTGAGACATTATTCCCGACTCCCGACTGCCGACTGTCGGTCGCAGTGAAGTATATAAGGGAATAGGGCAAACTACTTTGCCAAGGTTGCGCAGCGACTGATTAAGTGGAGCTGAGAGGGAGAGAGAGAGAGGGAGAATGAAGCGAGAGGGACGAGGCACACGATCAGGCATTGGACTTTAATGTGGACTTTTATAGTATGGAGATACGCAGTCGCAGTCGACGTCGCAGTCGGCAGGCGAATGAACTTGCCGCATTTTCAATGTCACTGCCAAACGGGGCAAAAGGGACAACAGAGGGGGGAGTGGAAGCCCTGCTTGTGCTTGCTGACGATGATGCTGGTGGTGTTGTCGATGTCGCTGTCGTTGGTTGCTGTCGTTTGGTTGCTCTGGTTGGTTGGTGGTGGGTTGAGTATCCTTGCCGCGCTTGTGATTTATTTGCGACGCAATTTAAGGCCAGGACAATGCAGACGCAGGTCCAACACACAAAAATATATTGCATGTCCAGCGGAATAAAACAAAACCAATACCAAAAACCCACCACCGCCACCCGCCCAACTGTCTGCTGCCTGTTGCAGCCACCACCAAAAAGTACGCTATGAAACCCTCTTGCACAACGGGGTCAACAGAGTTCAATGTCAATCCTTGGTGGTTGCAATTTGCAAATGCCACCAAGTCAGACTACACGTGGCAGACACACGCAACTCCCCCTGGATCAATTGAAGTCTTAGTCTTATTTGTTTTGTTTCAAGAACTTACCTTGCAGCCCTCGCAGGAATGCACGCCGTAATGGAAACCGGAGGCCTTATCACCGCAGACGCGACACAGCACAGTTGTGCCATCGAATTCTGCAAATAAATAAGCGAATGCAAATAATTAATGCATGTAAATAGCACTTTAATGTAAAGTCTAATTAATGCGCAAAGTAAATAGTCATTAAGAACAAAACCTTTTAAGCAGAGAAAAGTAATCAAAACACATGAAATATTGAGCTAAAATTAGCACAAAATTAAAAATAATGCAAAAGGCAATTAAATGAATTTCCTAATGAATATAATTTAATGAGTTGCACTTAAATGAGCAACCAATTTAATTGACAATCTAAATATTGCAGCTAAAATATCAATATAAAAAAGTCACAATGATTTCCAAAATTAGAGAAATATTGTTGACTAATACAAATTGTAGTGCAATTCATAATGAATGCAAAATATAATTAATGAGTTGCAAAAATATTTGAGAATATTCTAATTACTAAATTAAAAGCTGCAACTTAATATTGACAGCGAAATTGCAAAAAAAAGTTCATAAATTTGCCCTAAAATGCAAATTAATTGAAAATTCAACTAATGCAATCTCTAATGCAAACCCTAAATTACTAATTAGTTGCAAAAATAAATGGAACAATTCTAATTTCACATTAAAAAGTTGCAAAATATTTTTTCATTATTACACTAATGCATAAACAATGCTTAAAATGAATTAAATTAATTTAATGTGACAAATAATGCATCAAATAAACAGCCTCACTTTAATGAGAACATTTCTTTAAAAGCAGCGCACAACTTGAAGTACCCACAACTTTTACTCTCAACGGGCAGAAGAAAGCCACAAAAGCCGAAGAAAGTAAACGGAGTAAACACAGACGTAATACTTTCTTTACACGCGAGCGAAAGAGAGAGAGAGAGAGATGCTCATGTGATCGCGATCGTGATGTTGCTTTGGGTTCCAATGCCAATGTCAATGCTAACAACGAAAAATGCGAAGAAAGCATCAAAACGAAATGGGCAACTTGTTGAACTTGAGCTCGTTCTGGCCGAGAGAGCGAAAGAAAGAAAGAGAGAGAGGTAGAGTGAGAGAGACAATTGCAGAGGCAGTTACATAACTTTCACCGCAAAGTGTAAAAGAAAACAGCAGGCGAGCAAACAAGAAGAAAGTAAACACAACAGAACAAGAACAGAACAAGAATTCTCTCAAGAGATAAGGCGAAACAGAGAGAGAGAGAGAGAGAGAGAGAAAGAGAGAGAGAAAGAAAGATGTTGCGGAGAGCAACTCGTCAAACAACTTTGCGTGTGAGGAAAGACTTTCTTTGGCCGCTAAACGGGGTTTTGTGAAAGCCTTTCACTCGCACAATATTTACTATTAAATAATGTAATCTCAAAGCAGCAAAGAGTGAGAGAGATATGTATATCAGTGTGTGAAAGAGAGGCAATGAGAACGTCTTTGCCATTGTTTTCTCATTGCCAAAAGAGGTTTTTGTGGTCGCTGTTCGTGATCTTCACGCTGTCACGGTCATCATAATGAGCATTGCCATCATTATGATGCTCATTATCATTAGCATTATTATGGCAACCATTGCTTCGCAGTGTCTGCGTCTGTGTTTTGTCTCTCTTCTTCTTTGCCAGACACGCTTCGCATCGGTTTGCTGCAGTTGCTTGTGGCAACTCGAGTTGTTGCTGCTGTTGCTGCTACTTTTGTGCTGTCGTCTCAACAAGTTCACTGACATTTTGCACTGCAGAGCGTTGCACTTTTGCTGCAGCCAACAACATCGTTGCCTCTCGCTCTTTTTCAGTCTCTTTCTCGCTCTGTGTGCGTGTGAAATCTTCAGCGATCGCAGCAGAAACACGATGAAGATTAAAAAGTCTTGCAGAGGGTTCCTTTGGGAGTTGCTTATTTGATTTTTGGGTAAGCAAAAGTAAAGCTAATAAAAATGAGAACATGCCAAAGGCAGCTGTCTGATATGTTAATTAAATTGAGATGAAGTTGAGCTTTGAATTAATAAGATAACTCTGACTAATTATAAAAACAAAAAAAGAAATAAAAACAATCTCTTAACTAAAACACCATTTAATGGCATCGCAATATATTTCAAGAATGATTCATGCCATTTCCTAGAAACCCACTAAACTTGTAGTATTATTCAAGTCTAACATAATAAGTATACGTAATGTGTACACATCTAGTATATATTATTGTTTTATTCTTTTTTTGCGAACTTGCTACTTTGTCTGTCAGTTGCAACGGTGCTTTGTCTATTTCCTAATGTTGTTTATTTGTAGTTGTTATTAGTAATATTATTATATAGTAAGTAGTCTTATTACACACGGCATATTATCAGTCCACGTGTCGCCGATTAGCAATGCGAACTAAATTTCAGTATTGAGAGGCGGGAGGTAAGATAATCGACCTTGTCGCTTCGGGTGCTTTGTTTATATAGCAACGCTTATTAATCTATTACAAAGCAAATTGTTCCAAAAATAGTCTAGTATACTTATATATACCAAAATGTGTGGCGAATGCTTGCATGACGTAAAGTTTGCTGATCTTGTTGTTATCGCTTTCAAAACGATAAACAAAAATTACGAATTAAAAAAAAAAAGATCAAATAGCGCTTCCTGAATTTGTAAACAGATCGTTAACTGGAAAATTTGATCGCGAAAGCAATAAAATTAGTTCAAGCGATAAATGTGTTTATCGATCTATCGATACTCAAAAGCGGAACTGTGTGAAGCATATAAAATGTTATATGATGAATCTGCAAAGTGTTTTGTGTGCTGTAGCCTACGCAAATATCAGACTAGCCAAGGACGTTGCTTGCTTGCTTGCAAATAGACAATCTATAGTCGAAATCTATTAGTATTATCTAATACGCACACTACACACACACACACACATGCGAGGCGACCTTGAATGTTTCATTCACTTCACACCCATAGACCAATACACACATAGAATCATAGAAGAGGGAAGAAGAGGAGGCGAGCAGGCGGGTTGGCACTATCAGCTCGAAATACGCCAAAGAACAACAAACAAATGGCAGCCCCAAAAACACACTCACACACACGCACACATGCGCGCAATACAAACAAATTAATTCCGACAGCTCGCCGAATATTTTTGGTTGACTTGCTTTGATATGATATACAGGCAAACACACACACATACACATACGTACATGCAGTCACACGCTGAGAACGTTTGCTTGGGTGGAGAGTGGAGAGTTAGGTTAGAGCACTGAGCACTGAGAGAGCTTCATATTGGTAATGTTCTGACTCTACTAAATTCAAATTTGACATTGAAATTTTCGTGTCTCTCTCTCTCCCTCTCGCTCTTGCTCACACCAATCTAAATCAATAAATAAAAAGTTTAGCGCGTGTAGCGCGCAGAGTAAGAGCAAGAGCGAGAGAGGGAGAGAGAAGACTTCTACTGTGCGAATGCCTCAATGCGGAAATGTTCGTACAGGTTTCGAGGCAACGCAGGCGGCAGTTCAATGTATCGTGCAATAAAATTCATTATAATTTTGTTTTCCGAGTTTTTTTTTGATTGAGTTCAAAAAACGCAGCTGAGGTCATGCGAATTTAAATGCGCCACCTTGTAAAGTGGGCGTTGAATTTGCCTGCCTCATGATCAAGTCGAGTTCGAGTTCGAATTCGAGTCCGAGACTGTTGACAAGTGTTATGCAATCGCACTTTAGTATTAATTTCATTCAAATTAATCAGCGGCTAACGACCGCTCCACAAAACATGTCGCAACGTGCATTGACTTGCAACTTTTTATTTTTTTTTTTTTTTTTGGGTTCCCTGCACTTTTTTTCGGGTTAACGATCGCGATCGCGATGCGTTGGCGTGGGAACTGCGACAAAAAGGGATCAGAGTTCAACATGAATCAGCTTTGAAGGCAATTTAATCGATTGTCTTTCAATTGCCAAACAATGTGGAGAGTTTTTCGTATGAAGGAATAATGGGTTAGTCGATCATCAAACAAGCGATAAGAGGCAGCCAAATTTACTTTATTGCTTTAAAAATAGCATACTAGAGTAGAGCAGGACAGAAACTGATCGCATATGATCAAATTTGTTGTTGAATGATCTTATTTTTTGTACTATATTTTAAATAGGGAAATGTAGGTCACTAGATCACTAGAAATCAGTCTTAAGTTAAGTATTTATTTAAGCGAAAGAATTACTAATAAATTTGAACTAAAAGTTATCTTAAAGTTTATAAAGATTTTTAGTACTTAAACCATTATAAGAAGTAAAGCAACTATAGCACGACATAAGTTGGAGTTAAAGATAAATAAATGAAAAGTTATTCCAAATTTTTATAAAGATATATACTTTTTAAACCTTATCAAATTGCATTGCAGGTCACTGGAACACTAATAAATATAAATACTCAATCGATAATTGCTCCACGCGCCAGCGTCTCTAATTGTCTGGGTAAAAGGTAAAAGTAACTATCAAACTAAAAACAAATTGAAGCTCAAAAGATGCGCCAGACAAAGTGAAATACACAAGCACAAAAATAACGATGAGTTTTACTTTCGATTCGATGCTGTTTTCACTCTCTATGAGAGAGAGAGAATGGGTGAGCGGGTCTTTGACCGTTTTAATAAATTTCTAAAATGCACAAAATAATTGTGCCAATAAAAATAAACAAGATGAAGCGAAAGAAACTTTCCAAGCAAAAGTTCAAACGCCGCCTACGAAAACTGAAAATGAAACACACAAAACACAAAAAAAAAAAATCGAAAAACGAAACGCGAAAAAAAATTAAATAAACGAAAAACTGCAAAAAGCAAATAACTTTTCTTTTGCACAATTGTAGCGAGGCGACGCTTGCAATGACTTTCACCGACATTCAACAAAGGGGGGCAGCAAGCAACAAGCAAGGGGCAAGAGGAAGGGGCATGTGGCGGGGGCAGTGGCACGAGGTTCGTTCCAGGGACTTGAACCGAACCGGACGGACGAGTCTCAAAGCCAAAGTAAAAATGTCAAAGACAATTTGGCAGCAAATTTAAATTAAGCGTGGAAGGTGCAACAACAAACTCGTCTATCTCTGTCTCTCTCTAGCTGTGGCAACATCAGAGGTGTTTGACTTGTGTTAAGCTGACTGCGTTTTGGCCATAAATTGACTGCGCATGCGCAGTGAAAACGAAAAGTGCAATTTTTTTTTGTTGTAGTTGTAGTTGCAGTTGCATTCGTCGCTTTGCTTTTCACTTTCGTTTTCACAATTGAAATTAAAAACTTGGCAAACGGATGCACTTACAAATGCCAACAAACAAACAAACACACACACACACATATATGTATATCTTTTATTTTTATAATAAATACACACACATATATTTAGCTATCGAGTCGCTTGGGTAGCAATGAACTTGGCGCGTATCAAATGCATTCGCCCAGTTTTTTTTTTTTTTTTGTTTTTTGTTTGGAGAAATGCAACGCCAATAGACAGACAGTCACATAAATAAATAAAACTTTGCCAAGAGATAGAAAAAAACACATAGACGCAACGTGCAAACTTGGCTTTGAGTGGGCACCTAAAAAAATTTCACTTTCGTTGACAAGGCGTGAAATGAATGCAGCTGTTTCTATGCGTGTGACCAGCATTGTAAATGAATTGCGGGATTTATCTCAAATTTATTATTTAAACGTATCATTAAAAAAACTATGCAGTGGGTCATTAAATGCAGTATAATTTGGCATACTATCATATAATATATTTCATTTTATTGGCAATTGTTACGCTTAGTTTGCGTATACTTGATATTGATGCCTGTTAATAGACTATGTTAAGGAATAGTTAACATATTATGTTAATATATGATAACATAATATGTTAAGGTAAGATAGCATACAATGTTATTATTATAATATATTATGAATGCACTTTGAATATAATATATTCTTTTAAATATTTAGTTTGTATTCATAACATATTTAAGGTGTAAATTTAATATTTGATTTACTTTACTTAAAAGAATTTATTCAATTTTGATGTCAACTTTCATAGCATTAAAGCCATAATCTACCTACAATATATATTTTTATTGCCTATTTATCTATTTATTTATCCTTGAATTTGGCGCTTTCATTGCATTAGTTTCAGCTTTCATTGCTGTCTATTATTTCCAACTTATCACGGTGAGCTGGCAAACTTATCAATAACAAACTTTTACCCAGATCACCTTGAAATGTCGCTGCCTTAGAATGAAATGGGGAAATACACTCATTTCCTAGTCCTTGAATGTGTTTTGCTAGGCAAATAAAACTAATTCAGTTGCTATATGAGAAATCAGCAAGTTCATCATAGTTAAGCTTTGTAGCAATATTTTAATGAATTTTATAGGAATTCCTTTTTTATTATAATGAGTTTAAAATATAGAAAATTTTTGTAGATCAAAGATCACTTTGTGACCCTTTTTGTATTTCAAAGAATTTATTTTCAATAGTAATCTTTAATCTCTAACAAAATGAAATTAAACTATAGGAATATATTTCTGTTGTAATATTTCTTTAATATTTGTGAACCTTTAAGAATTTTAAAGAATATATTTTGCTACAGTAATCTTTAAGATTGCTGATTTAAATCTTTAGTTGAAATACTTTTTCTGGCATTGGACGAACACAGTGACTTGGGCAACGACTTTAATTGAATTTAATAAAAATATTTACTTCCCGCATAAAGGCGTCATTGGGGCATTACCTTGACTCATCGCTTGAACTGGGATTCAAGTCGAGTTGAGTCGCATTCGCATTGATTTACAAGCCGGTCTCTCTGATAACTGCGACATCGTAAAGTGCATTAACTTCCTTTCTCGTTAATGAATAAATAAAAGCAGAAGCCGAAGCAGAAGCAACGTCTGACATTGGTACAGTTATTTGTAAGTACGAGTAAAAAAATTGTCGTTAAAAATAAAACGAGTTAATTGAACTCGCTCGAACTCCAGCCAGAAGAGGAAAGAGGCGAGTGCTAAATGTTTTTCAGCTGATTTTTATTGTATGCGGAACGACCTTGTTGTGGCCATAAGTTGACTGAACCGATCAACTGACTAACTGACTAACTCACTAAATGACTGACTGACTGCAATTCGGAAGCGTTATTGGAAACGGAATTGGAATTCAAATATGAATTGGAATTGGTTTTGGAATCTGTTGCTGTTGCTGTTGGCTAATTAGCATGACGTCGAAAAAGTCAATACACCCATTAGGCCTTAGCCTTAGTTATATTTCCGTTATATGCTTGTTGCCAACTCGCGTGTGACCCGAGTGAAGGCTGTGAAACTCACCAATATTGAGCTCGGGTTCGCCTTTAACCGAACTGGCGACAGTTGTATCCATAACTGGGTAGGATTTGATATATTCCGGTGTCTGTGGCCGCGAATCGGCGGGCATCACCACCACAGGAACCAGCTGCTGTTGATGATGTTGCTGCTGCTGCTGGAGATGTTGCTGTTGCTGCTGCTGGAGATGTTGCTGCTGTTGATGATGCACACCATTTGGATGATGATACATGGCAGCCATGTGTGCGTGATGAGCATGATGAGCCACCGCAGCGGGCGATTGCTCAAAGTGTGTTGTGGCTGTTTCACTGGTGCTGACCACCAAACTGGAGCTCGACTTGTTCACATAGATCACATTGCTGTGCGGCATTTTGGCTGCTGCTGCGGCAGCGGCGGCGGCAGCAGCTGCGGCTGCCATCGCCATGGGCACACCTGTGGGCGGCACAGTATCCATTTCTGTGACAGGTGCGACCTGGCGCTGATGATGATATTCCGTCTGAAAGATGACGGCCGAACTTCCTCCTGTTGGTCCTTCAGCTGTTGCTGTTGCTGTTGCTGTGGTTGGTGCTGCTGGTTGCTGCGCCTGTTGACCCACAATTAATTTGCTGTGTTGATAGTATGTGGAGACACTTGTGTTTGGGGGCAATTTGAGCGCATTCTCTAGATGCGATCGACCTGCGACCAAGAGCTGTGCATTGCCGGTGGTGGTGCTCGCTGGCGCCACCTGTGGCACGTTGGCGGCTCCCAGGCATATCACTGAGGTTGTCTTGGCGCCAGTCGCATCCATGGCGCTGCTGCTGGGCTGACAATCGGAACTGTCCGCGGACATTAGCATTTTGCTAATTGGTAAAAATTTGTATATAGACTTTTATTTTTCTTTTTTTTTTTGTGTAATTTGTTGCCTTAAACAGGCATTGTTGTTGTTGCTTGCACTTGCTCAGAACTAACACTGTGTATGTATTTGCTTTTCACATATCCTTTCGGATGCACTTTAATTTTTGTATAATACTTGGAACTGTGTTTTAGTTTTACGTGTTGAATAAAAATTGTACGCGAAACACGCAGCAGAAAATAACGAAAAACGAAACGAAACGACGACGTGACGATGACGATGACGACGACGACAGCGAAGACGACGACGATTATTTCACGATTGTGGCGGAACGACGACGATCTGTTCGTTGCGATGTTTCAACGTTGAATGAAAGGAAAATCAACATTCGCGTTGGATCTTGTTCAGTTTTTCGGCCGGTCGCAGCCACGACCCTGACAGAGAGCAAACGTGCGCTCGCGCTCTCTCTCGCAGTGTACGCTCTCACGTGCTCTTGAAAATAATTGAACATGTGTGTGTGCGAGGCGAGCATGAAATCAAAACATCAACAAGAGCGAGTGAGTGAGCGCATGTTGAGGTTCTCATGTGTGTGTGTGTTGGAGAGAGAGATCCGCAGCTTACAGCTGTGCGTAGAGTTGAGGGTGTTGCTGCTGTCGCTGTTGCTGCTGTTTAGATTATTGCGCCCAACATTAGGCTTTGCCATTATCCACCCCAAAAGCCAATTTGTCAGCCTCGTCCACCCTGGCAACAGGCGCTCACTCACTCACTCTCTTACACACACGCTCGCTCTCTCTCATCATGCTAGCCGAGTGAAACACATGTCAACGATAGCCGAAGCGGCGCGCGTTCCAAGGTAAACGCTGTCTGCGGTTATTGTACTCTTTTAGCAATGATTTCGATTCCAATAGCGCGATTCCAATTCCGATTGCGAATTCCATTGCCAACATATTTGCACTCGCAATCATGCTGTTGTCACTTTACTCTGGCTAGTTCATGGCGCCATTTTTCGTAAAGTTCAATAAAACTTTGCAAAGTTCATGCGACGAGTGAAATGCTGTTTTCAATGTTGCAGTTGTTGTTGGTGTAATTTATTTAATTACTACTTGTTGCCTGTATTGTTGTATTATTAAAATTATATCACAACAATGCAGGCCGCGCATTCGCCTCAACTTGAGGTGCATTGCCCACAGTGCACACTGTGCATTGCAGTCATTGACATCGTGCCGTTGACATTTCACAAAAAATGCAACAACAAAAATAAAACGTGATGAATAAATATTTACATTATGGGGCAAAATGATGATTAGCGCGGCTCGACGTTGGACGCGCCTAGGTCAATGTTGAAAATGTTTCCTGTTGCTGCAATAACCCAACAACAACAGCAACAACAACAACAAATGCCACGTGTGGCCATTGATCGTTTTCTCTTCCCGTATTCCAATGCCATACCCCCCTCCCCTTCCCACACGCAACCCAACGCACATGCTAGACTGTCTCTCCAAGGCTAGCAATTCATTCTCTCCACACTCACGCACACACATGCTCACGCTCTCTTTTTGTCTGTCTGCCTTGCTCTCCACTCTCCCCATTGCTCTACTCAACGTTTGCGTGGGTGTAGAACAAAAATATCCCTGCAACGAAATGTGATTTTCTATTTTGCTCTTCACATATTTTTAACTTTTCAACGCATTTTCATGTTTACAAGCTGGGGATTTGTTTGTGCTGCGACTATTTCGACATTTTGTGGGCGTGTGAACTGCACTAATTTGTTGTTGAAAATATCAAAATATATAGCCCAAGTATTTATATATCAATTGATAAATGTGTGATCGCCTGAGATCTTTTGATGTTTGCTCGAAAATTTAGTGTAGTGCGTAATTTGATAATGTCTGTAAACCAGATCAGCAAAATAATCGAGAAAGCAGCTTCCAAGGCAGACCAAACAAAAATAAACTTAACTTCCTTATTAATGCAATTTCAATAATAATAACAACAACAACGAAGTTCGTTTAAAAATAAATGAGCAGACAAAACGAAAGTGCCAGCGTAAGCGTCAGCGTAAGATACAAATACTCACAGATATGGGAGATATTTGTATCTGTGGTTATTGCAGTTCAAGTGGAGGTCAAGTTCAGTCTGCAGGGGGAATTTAGGTAGGGCGAAAGTCATTGCATTCTCAAGTGGGAGAGAGAGCTTTCATTTCAATCATTCAATCATCATGATGATGAAAGCGCAACGTCACGCTCAACGCTGTTTTTCATGACAATGCATTCGTGCAAAAGTTCGGTATCCCAAAAGCCTGTTGTTGAGGCGAATGTACCCCTGACAAGTGTCATTGGCATCTTCATTGGATATCGCGCAGCTGCCACATTGAAGCCGCAGCAGCAGCATATCAGCATTGATAGTCAATCATCCAACTCTCTCGCCTTAAACGCGAACTTGTTAATCGGTTATGTGGCTAGTCAATAATCAGATCGACCTTCCACAAAGAGTTCTCTCTATCTCTCTCTCACTCTCTGTGCCTAACACTCTCGATTCTCGCTCTCCCGCGCTTAAGTTGAACGACTCTCGATGACTTTTTCCTTGGCGAAAAAATAAAAATTGTGCGATTCAGAAAGCGACACATCGAGAGAATGATTGAGAGAGGGTGCGAGCGAGAGAGAGACGCATTGAGTGAGCGAGAGCGACGCTCAGACAACAAAATCAACTTCCTTGATAACTTGTTAACAATTTGGGCTCGAGTAATTTTTGTGCTGTTTTTTTTTTGTGGTTTTTTTCGTATATTTTTGTTTTTTTTTTTTATTAAGTTTAGAACTGAAAAACCGGTTTTGCACGATTGCGCAACTTTTGAACTTGTTGCTTGCTGGCCGAAATTTGTGGGCAAGGGGTCTAACATATATATTATATATAGCTATGGTATGTGTATATAGTTAAGTAGTATTTGTAGTGTACCAACCATCTGCTCAATGTTGGCTTATTTGTTTTAATCTATGTCTGTGTGTGTTTGAACTCGTATCTCTGTATTTGTATCTCTCGCTCTCACCATATCATTAACGCACAATGAGAAGGTGCGTGCTCCGTCCGTCCCTCTGTCTGTCTGTCTGTCCGTCTGTCCGTCCGTCTGTCTGTCCGTCTGTCTGTCTATGCCTCGTTTGGTGGTGTTCATGAACTCGGTCAATTTGAAGGCCAACAATTTGCGGCGTACGCATAAAAAAATTTTTTGTGTGTGTGTCTCTTTTTTTTTGTCGGTTTCGAGTTCGTTGTTCTACACTTACAGCGAAGGTATCACGATATTGTTACCGATCATGTTCTATACATAGCAAAGTCTTTGTGCTGATTGGAGATTGACCGATAGACGAATTGATAAAAGATTGAAATTGTAATGGAAAATTTGAAGCTCAAGTGGGTAAAGTGACTAAGAAAGTTAAAAAATTAAGTATATAATATTTATAATGTTTTGTTCATGTTTAAATTGGAAAGTTACCAAATATTTTTCATTAATGGAAATAATGTCATTTTTTACCAAAGATAATGGTTTTCAAAATTATTATATTAAACAAAATTTGCATTTTTAAACTTTGCTAACTAAGAAAAAAAAATTAATTCGGAAAATATTTATAAAATAATCTATTTATGTAGCAAATAAAAGAATAAGTTTTCATTATTAATGAAATAGGTTTATAATACATTTCAATATAATTTTTTGATGTATACTATATAAGGAAGCTTTTTCATTTTCATGCATATCTTTAATCTTAACTCTATCATTTGATCTCATATTAGTTCCCATTATGAAAGAGTATCATTTACTCGACTATCATATCATGTCTGCCTCTGTGTTTTTTTTATTTTTTTGTGTACTCGAGCAGTTTAATTTTTTGCGTGGCTTTTTTTTATGTTGCCAGATTTTGACGTTAAGTGTGCTTTTTGCAGGGTTGGTGATTACGCATAATTTTTGGGCTGTCCAGAGAGCGAGAGAGATCTCATCATGATGTCATGCCCAACTGCGGTGGCGATGGCGAAGGCGATAAAGATAATTCTTTTTGGGAGAATCAAATGAAGGTTCAAGGTTGAGATATTGAAAGAACTTCCCCCCGAGCAAGTCATAACAAATACGTTACGGAATACGTAATATCTAAAGTGATTTAAGCTGATCACCCACACGCGAAATGCAATGTTATCTAGTGTTTCAGTTTTTTAAGTTTTGTTTAGCATGTAATATTACATTAGATATAGTGTGTTAATAGGCCTTTTGTTTATGTCACCATAACACAACGCAAATGTAGTGAAATTGCACGATGTAATCGTTTGTTTATAATGTCGTAATGGCGATTGAATATAACATGCGCTTCTCACAGACGTAACTACAACTTGTGTCTCTCCTCGTGGCGAAGGCGGTGACGGAGGCGGTGGAGGAGGCAGAACTTAAATAATAATAATAAACATTTCACACACAGAGACACAAATGCGGGCTTATCGGTTATCGGTGTTATCGCACCTTATCAGCGGACAGCAGCGAAAAATGAAGGTCAGCAGCACAAATTCCTAATGTACGCTTATCTATTTTACCCGCAAACACACAAGCAACAACAATAACAACAACAAGAACAATACACACAATGCGCGTCACTTTTGATAAAAATAGCTGGAAAATAGTCGAGAACTGTGGACCAACCTCGAGGTTCGACTATAACGAATATATGAGAGCGCTACCTCAAAAAATATCAAGCCTTAAAATAGTTTCAAATATTTATTATTATATCAAACATCAACTCTGAAAAGAATTCCTAAATATTTACTATTCTCACAAGTGATCTCATTTTATTTACTGTAGGGTATTGAACAGTCTCATTGCCATTTATTCAATGAACTTGTTTAGTTTCCTTATCAAGGGCTGAACAGTTTTTGTAGTTTTCGCGCAAAAGGTGAAAATTCGATAAGAGTTTTCAAGGTCCCCACGTCGAGCTCATAAGAAGCGCGTGCTATTAATGATTGGCCATACTTATTACACAATATCTCTCTATATATTGTGGGGTAAAACACACACATACAGAAAGAGAGAGATAGCTAGAGAGAGCGAGAGAGAAAGTGCGGAAGATTGTCATTATTTTCATGGAAAGCTTTATTAGCCAAGGTCGCTGAAATTAGCTGATTCACAGGCAAATTTCACAGGTGCGTTCAAACAGTCGTTAGAACTTAATTTATGCTGTTCTTTCAGTATCTTGTCATGCGTATTAAAATATCACAATCAAAAGTTGAAGGCAAGATTCTCAAATTTGGCAAGGCTCTCATAATTTTTCTATTAAATAATTTACTAACGAAATCATTCAAAAAATTTTAAATGTTGTTTAAACACAAAGTTAATGATCATATTCTTATGGACACGATCAACTACAAGATCAGATATAAAATAAAGGTATTTTTTGTGGTATATAATACATATAACATCATAAATATCACAAAATATGTGTTTAATTTAAATTCTTTTTCAGAAATATTGAATTATCAGTATCATATAATAACAATGTCTTATATTCTTTTGAAAGCAAACACTTTCATTCATTTTGAAAACATTATTGCTTTTAATAGCTTTATATTATACCATTTTTTAACGATCTGTTTGTAAGGAATGGAAATGTATTAGAACACACTAGAAAACTTTTCCACTCCATTCTAAAGTCTCTTTTATGTGCTAGAACGAATCTTCTGGAACCTGATCTTTTGGTTACTTCATTAAACTCCAGCAAATTTTCCATTCTTTTATTTTTAGCTTGCTCTCTTTCTTTCTAATGCTCGTTCATTCTCTGCTGCTTGCTCACTCTCCCCTTCTTTCGAGAACTCTTCTTCTGGCATGTACTTGAACTGGTTTGAAAAAATTTCTGCTTTCGCCTAGAATTTGTAGCCAGAGACCCGATCATCGTTTATCAAATAGATGCGGGGCATGTTTAATTCTCCACGCTGATGTTCTTCCTACTCCTCTTCTTCTGCTTTTGCTTCTGCTTCGTCTTGTGGTTGTTTGGTTCTATTGTTATTATCAGTGAACATGCAAGGGCAGGAAGCGCAACACACTTTATTGTAATGGAGCTGACGGCTTATCAGTGGAGTGAAAGAGAGAGAGACAGCGAGAGAGGGAGAGTGCAGTGAAAATTAATCAAAAGTGCAGCACAGACGCCTCCACTTGAATGCAACTGATACCCCACACACACACACACACACAAGCACACATACTCACTTCAACTATGGCGCATTGAACGCTTAACGATCTTTTCCAATAGCATCTCTCGCTTGCACATACCCCGTTTTGAAAAGTGAACTCGACATTGAAAAGCAACAAAAGCAAAGCGTTCATCACAATTATCAACAACAACAAGAGCAAGAGCAAGAGCAAGCAGCGCAGCAGTGCAGCAGCAGAGCGAGAGCAAGAGAGCAAGTGTGGAGACTGAGACTGAGACTCACTGCAAACTGTGTGAAGTTCAAAGCCATTGCACTGTGTGTGCTGTGCGCTGTGTGGAGTGTCTTGCTCACTCTCTCCACCGCAACTCTCCCGTTTGCTAGCCAGCTATCAGCATGCTCTCCACAGCAAGTACAAGTCGCTGTATGTGTGTGTGCTGATGTTGATGTAGGTTCGGACTGTCTTCATTTCTAATGGGCTGCTGCACTTTTGCTTTTCCGCTGCACAGATTTGGTTTGTTGTTGTTATTGTTGCTGTTGTGTGTTGTTGTATCTGCATCTGCGCTTTGGATTTTTCCACTCACATTTCTTCGCACACATTTCACTGCAGCGCAGCGCATCGCATCGCACCGCAGCCTCGTCTGAGGGTCTTTAACCCTTTACCCAGTGCAATGCACTCCGTCGTCGCCTGATGACGAAGACAACAACAACAACAACAACTTCATTCCAATTCACTTCACTTCGCTTCATCCAACCCCACCAAGAGTGCGACTGCATGTGTGTGAGTGTGTGCGAATTTCTTGCACAGAAGAATGTGCAGACATTGAGAGAGCAGCAAAGAGAGCATGCGTGTGTGCGTGTGTGTGAGTGTGAGTTTGCCTAGGTCTAGTTGCGTACATTGCACTGCCATTCCACTGTGATCTTGTCTCTCTTTTTTACGACTGCATACAGTTTTGTAACTGTTATTGAGGGTTATTTGCAGTCTGCAGCCACAGCTACAGCCACAACAGACTTTTGTTCTGCGCAGTTGCGAAGTTGGCAACTAGTTGTTGGCTAGTTGGTGCCAATGGGATCGTTGATCGTGCTTAGTTTGCCTGATGATAAGCGTGCAAAGCCACAACAAAGATGGCAATAGATTGCACAAGAGAGAGAGGGAGGGACGAACTTGCAATGAGTTTATTGACTTGTCAGTTGTGTGTTTTGTGTCGGCCACGCATGTGCAACACAGTTGGCCAAGTTGAATGCACTTGGCAAAAAAAAAAAACAAAAGAGGAGAAAAATTGGAAATTTGCCGCACGTGCTTTTTCTAGTGATTACGCCACAAGCGAAAGATACTCTAGCAGAGAGTCAGAGGCTAGTCGCAAAGTGTCTTATAATTTGCACTTGGCCAACTGGCAATCATCAAAGCATCAGCAAAGATGTCTACACAAATTATAGTAGACTGAGCATTTAATAGATTTCCAACGGTAGTTGATTGCTCTCCAACAATAAATCATATATTGAAAAGGAAAATATGCTAAGCGGAAGTCGGCTTCAATTAGTCAACAATCTGTAATGTTGATGATTCATTGAGAACTTGTCACCTCAGCATCGTTTAGGCCGCAAAAGATTTATATCAAGTGTGGAAAGCCATAAAAATAACAAATACTCAACGACTTTTGGCAAACATAATAAGATTATGTGATATGAATTGGCCCTAAAAAATGAAAAAAAAGGAATTGAAGTTGGAGCATGAAACTTTAACGCTGACTGGTCGAAAAAGAAGCAAACAAAATACATTCGAATTGTGACTTTAAAGCACAAAAATTACAATTCGTGCGAAAGTGAATGACCTCCATTAACCGCCATTAAGCGACAGCAACAGCAACAGCAGCGAACTGCGAACTGAGACGAGAGTCCAGAACAAAAGCTCCACACACAGAGCTCCAAACGGAGCTCCAAGCTCTGCCTCTGCCTCTGTTTCTGTTTCTGTTTCTTCTGTAGAAACATGCGTCGTCGTCGTAGTCTCTTTGAATTCGCTTGAACCCTTTCATATCAAGCTTAGCATAATAATTAGTAAAGCCAAAAAAAAAAAAAAAAAAAACTGGGCTCAGACTCGATCTCGGGGCAACTGGGACCCGAATTGTCTTCCCCCCTGTCCCCCTCTTCTGAGCTCCTCCTTGAACGCTGTCTTGTTGCTGTTTTTTTTTATTGGTTCGCTGGCTTTGTTCTATGGCCCTCGTCAGGTGAGCAAAAGTCGCGACCAACTGGCCAGGAATTTGAAACCTGTTTGAAAAATAAGACGAGCGCAAAAAAAAAACAACTAAAACTATATATACATATTTTGTATGCGCCTAGCATAATTTTAGTTTCTCAGTTTTTTTTTTATGATTATTTGCTGTTTGCTGTTTGCCACTGCCATAATTTATGAATGCGAGCTAAACGTAGCGCCAGTGCCCTCCTCACTAGGAAGTTGAACAGGGTTTAATGTACGCAGTCGAAGTCGCAGTCGAAGTCGCGACAACTCATCGAGAACGTGTGGGCCAAAAGCTAAAATAAAACAGGCACATTATTTAAACGGTAGGTGGACGGGGTCTCTACCCGTCTTTGAGGCTAACACGTTGATCGACTCTAGGTCGATTAGTTTAGCAAACGATGAACGGAGGGGTAGACGGACTCGACTCAACTCGACTCGATGATGACGTGATGATCGTCAAGTAGCTGCCTGAATTATTGCCAAATAGCAAGAGTTACTATGCTAACTTGTCATAGAGAAAGAGAAAGATAGAGGGAGATAGGATAAAACTGGCTCAAATTTGTATCAGTTTGAAATTTTATAAACTCCAATTACCTATATGCTTAGTTATTGAAATGGTGAGGATCGATCTTATATCATTAAAAAATATTTTTTAATTTCAAATTATTTCATTTACTTTTATAATTTGAATAAAATATAGATTTTTCAATGGAATTATATTTAAAATATTATTAGAAAATTTAACATGATTTTAATAATTGCGTTTTATTATAAATATTTTTTAGAAAATTTAACTTGACTTTAAACAAATATTTATTATTATTATTAATTATATTATATTATATTCGTATACTATATAATTATATTATTGCAAAAAAAAATATAAAAATACGAAATATAATACAGAAAATAACTTTACTTAAAATTTTTTGAAAATATTTCAGATATCTTATTTAAATAAATATAGAGAATTTCTATTAAACATAATAAAATCTATTTAATTTCTATGTTATCAATGTTGACTTGATGGTCTTCATCTTATTATTCACACTCAACGTTTTTGTTAAAATTTATATTGTGTTCATGTTTATGTTTTTAATTAAAATATCTTTAGAAAAAATGTAGCTTCATTTTCTGGCCTTACCGAGTCAATTAATTATGAATTCGAATTAATTATGGATTTTGATAGCTATAAAAATATGATTACTACATTTTATGATGATTATTATTTTATTATCACCTCACGTGTTCGGTTTTAAATTAATTAAGATTTTGATGAACACATTATGCAAAAGCTGCTAACTCATTCTGCTGATCTTACAATACGCATAAATTATAATAGTTTTTATAAGTAAAAGAAAAATGTATTTGACTACATCACTTGGAAAATGTTTCTAGTTTACTTTCGATAAATAAAAATGTTCATAATGGTAAACTAGATCATTTTACTATACCTCTGATGCAACTTTTCTTATTTAAGCCATCGAGCAATATGATCATATTTTAATGATCATATGATCATATTTATTAAAATAAAGTATTGAAAATCTTTCATAGTTATTTTATAAAACTGCTTAAAAATGAATCTGTTATTCACTACATCTCTAATTAGAATTTGTTTTGTAAATCATATATAATATTTAACAATGTTTCCCTTTTTTTTACAGATTACAGTAATGAGTAAAGTATATCAATGCGTTATTTTTAAGAACAGCTTCTAAGAGCTTCATGTATTTATAATAAGAAATGAATTGGAGAAACTTTAATTCTTAATATCATTAGATTTAGATTCGATGCAACTTTGTTAATAAAATCATATGCTCAACACATAAAGCTTCGGTATTTTTGCAAACAACTACTTAGAGATTCATCATGATATGTAAAGATCATGTAAAGTGAAATATAAAAATAATGTAAAGTTTACATTGTAAACTTTTGATGGCTTTTCCATAAGGCATTGACGCTTAATGCAAATGCAAATACAAATGCCGAAATATGCGAATATCATTTGGCAAGCACTTTCAATCGAAATCAGAGAGTAAAGTCATGCGATCGGCATCGGCATCGTCATCGGGATTGGGTTTGGGTTTGGGTTTGGGGATTCGCGATCGAGCCCAGCGGGTGCATAAGTCAAGCACCCCGTGCATAGAGGTCATTACTACCTCAACCCAAGCCAGTTCAGTTCAGTTCAGTTGCAGTCGCAGTCGCAGTCGCGGTCGACGTTGCAGTCAGAGTCGGGTCCATCGGCACTTTCTACCACATGTGGAAACGCCGCAAGTGGCATGCAAAATAGCGTGGCAAAAATAAAAGAAAGAAACAAAAAAAAAAACTGGTATTTGCAACTGCAATGCTAGCAAACACAACAACAGCTGATGACGCTGGCTGCTGCTTGCTGCCACGTCAAATAGTTTGGGCCAACGTTAGAAAGAGCGAGGTAGAGAAATAATAGAGAAAGAGAGAGAGAGAGAGCGGAGTTTGCTGATCGCAGGTCGCTGCACTTTTGCAGCGCAGTTGCATTCAGTGGAGCATTCGAGTGAGTTTGCTGGGCAACTATGCTAGTGATACTTACAACAACAACAACAATTGCAACTGCAACTGCAACTCGACGGTAACAAAAACAAACTTTGAAAGTTGACTGACACTCGCGTTGGCAGGACTTTAACCCAAGCAAAGTGAAATTTTGCTGGGCGCTTCGAGAGAGTCAAAGTCAAAGCTAAAGCTAAAGCTAAAAGCTGACTCGGGAATTGGGAATTTCCAAAGCCAAAGCCAATGGGAAAATTGGCGCAATAACAACAACAATGAAAAGCGACTGCAACAATTCGCACAATCATTTTCGTTGGTTTTGTTGTGAAAGTTTTTTTTCGGCATTTTCTGTGTGTAATTTATAGTTTATTAACTTTATAGAGCGAGTGCAACGACTGGAAAGCAGTCAAGTCAAGTCTATTGCCATCTGATCAGCTTGTTCACTCACTTGGCCAAAACGATCTTTGCTTCTCTTCTTCTACTTTACTTTTTTGGAGGTCATGCAAATGCCGTGGGTGGCAGTGAAAGTCGTACAAATACAACAACAACAACACCAACTGCCGATAAAGACAGAACATTAATTCCGAATGAATTGCAACGCTTGAGCTGGAAAGTGTTGGGGAAATGCAGAAAATTGAACTTCACTAATAGGATAACAATTGCAATTTAAACTTGGAAATAAATTTGATTTTAAAGGGTTTGCATTGAACTCGACCTATATTTTGATTGTGTTAGAAAAATTACTTTAAAATCAATCTTTAAATATACCAATTGATTGAAATTTGGTAAATAAATGCATTTCTGAATGATTCGAAAAATTTGTTTCCTATATATATGATTTGTTCTTCTTATTAATGAGAACTTGGGTCTTATATTAAATGTTCTTAAAATCAAGATGTGTTTTCTAACATTAAGATTTTTCAAAATTCTACGACCAAAATCTTGATTTTATAACTTTTTTTTTGTGTAAGAAATGGAAAAATTCGTTAAAAATGTAGATACAATTTAAGAACTTTAGATTGTATCAGAGTTAAATCTTTTTATTTCATTATTTAAAATAGTAATTTAAATTCATTTATGAAATATTATTCCTTCATAATTTTAAATGGTAATTTTTTGCAGTTTTGGTTTTATAAGAACACTAATCAAATTTTTGGAGAAATTGTACCAAAATAATAGAAATTGATTTAATGTTCTTGAAAATAAATGCAGGTTAGGCTTAGTTAAAAATTTAATACAATTGTTGAAGTTTTCTAGAATTTCGATTTAAAAAAGTTGATAGTATGAAATTCATACATCATTTTAAAATATTTTCAAGTAACACTTTCAGATTTTGCTTAGTAGAAAAAATCTAGTAAAATTGTTAACGAGATTTTCGATCATACATATTTAAATATTAAATTTAACTGTTTATAAGATATTGTTTTATAAACCAAACATACAAAGAAATTATTAATGGAAATTTAAAGAATTTGTTATTGAATGAAAGTTGTATGAAACTCAAGTCGTTAGCAAACAAGTTCTAAAAGTATTAAAACGGAAAAGTAAATATTTTAAATTTCTTATTTTAGATTCTTAATCTAAAGCTTCGAACTATATATTATAAGTGTCTATATTTTAGAAACATTTATCAAGCTTGACATAACATTTGAAATAACTGCGAAGTTTGTTTGCCAAAATCACTTTTCGAAATCGTAAAAATATGTTTTACGGACCGACGAAATTGTGCCAGACAATGAGTCAATCTGGTCTTAGAACTGCTTTGACTTTAATTTCTGCGAAATAGCAAATAAAAAGTCAAAAAAAAAAAAAATAAAAATAAGGAAAGAGGGGGACAAAAAAAACCCCAACACCTTTGAAAGCATATAAACAAAATGAATGTACGAATAGAAGCTAACGTAATAGTAGCTAACGATAACAATAACAACGACACAGATGAAAATGGCGTCGACAGTGAAAGAAGAAGAAGAAGAACAAAAAGAAGGTGAGAGGGAAGAGTGAGAAGTGCTGAGTAGTGGGGAAAGAAGTGGAAGAAAACAACATTACCTAACTGACTTTTGAGCAGTGGAATTTTGTTTATTTGGGACAAGTTCAAGCTGGCAAAGCCAACTTGAAAAATAATAAAAAAAACACATTCTACGGTAAGATCTGACGACGATCTGACAACAGACGGACAGACAGACGGATTGTCTATCCATCTCTCACTCTGCTGTAATAGTTGTAGCGGTTGGCTTGATTTTCATTTTCCTTTACGCTCATATTTGTTTACAACTTTTGTTTTTTTCCCTCGTCGTTTATTTCGGTTTTTAGGTTGCTTTTTTTTTGCGACGTTTGCTTACTTAATGACTTTCTACTTTTTGTTTCCCGCATCATCGTGGAAGACCGAGCCAAAGAAAGCTAACAACAATAGAACAGAAGAACGTGTTGGGGCTTAACCTCAGGCTTCAGGCTAATGCGTTGTTCTTTTCTGTTTCTGTTTCTGTTTTGGCACATATGAAATATTTCTTATGGTTAGTTAAGAGTTTTGTTGTGGTCTTCAGTTGTCGGTTGCCATGGCTTGATTAGTTCTTTGGTAATCAAAACAAGTTTCAGTCAAAAGCGCACTACAAAATCTTAGCCACAGTCAATTAACGGTATTTAGCTAAAGCAGCTCAAAAGACCTGTCGTCAACAAGTCGACAAATCACTGGAAAATGCGCAAAAACACCGACAACTTGAGCTTGGCAAATAAATACCCTACAATATGATCGGAAAGGATTTGAGTTGTAATGCAACTAAATTCAAGTTGTTTCTTACTAAGCAAATTATATTTCTGAAATAATATGCATAAAATATATTTCATCTATATAAAAAATCCTCAAAAAATGTACTAAGCTACATAGATATTTGCTATGCTAAATATTATGATAAAAAAAGATATAAAAATTCAGAAAAAAATAAAATTTAAAGTAACAGAGTTAATATTAAAAAAAAATTTTGTTTTCCATTTAAAAATACTAAAAGTTGTTCAAAGGTTTCATTTAAAAATAAAAATATTAATGGACATGACAGTTTTTTTGTATTCTTAACCCTGTTTCTTTAATTTTTTTTCGGAATTTTTATATCTTTTTTTAAATTTTTTAAAATCTTAATCCTGTTTCATTAATATTCATCTTTGATTTTTCCGAATTTTTAACTGATATTTAAAAACTTTAAGACAGAAAGTCTAATTTAAAGCTTGATTAGATTTATTTTTAGTCCTAAGTCGTGTTTCTTTAGATTTCATCCTTAAAATCTTTTCTCATATTTTAACTGATCTCTAAAAAACATGAAAAACCTGTTAAGATATGTATTTAAACAAAGTATATAAAATTATTACTTTAATTTCACAATTTGTTTAAAATCACTGCAACTATATGTAGATTGCCCAATTGGAACACAGATCATTATGTTTGATCGATTTCAACAGAAGCTACAACCTGCTGAATATCGTCCTGAAGAACAGATGAAATTGTAATTCTGATGCCATCAGCGTTACGACCAATTAATGGCGCGTGTTGCCAACAACGAGAATCATCATCGAAAAGATGGGCCAAAAGCAGAATCAAGAACAAAATGCAGTGCAACAATGAGGCCAGATATCGATGCACCTTAAATGAAAGTCAAGACATCGAGAATCGGGTAAATTGCCAAAAAAAAAAATTGCTTCCTTTTGGCAAAAAAAAAGGAAAAAAAAAAAAAAACAATCTATTGTTGCAACCAGTTCGAACAGGATTTTTTACTTTTGCTCTTCTTCAAACATTACGGAAAGCATTTAAACGAATTTTCAAGTTTATTAAAAGAGAAACAAGAACACAGACATCGTTCAATATGGGGAGCAGACACAAGTGCATAAACACTTTTGATTAGTAGAATATTGTATACACTACAAATTAATTTTTTTTTTATTTTAAAGAAAGTAAAATTTAAAGCGAAATATTTTGTAAAGATTCTGTATCTTTTTAGCTCAATTCAACTCAATTGAAATTTCTTATTTAGTTTACTGAATTTAAGGAATTAAACAAAATTGATATGCTTAAAACTACATATGTATGTTCAACTTGATATATCATCAACACTTTCTGCAACTTGTACTGTGAGTTGCACATGACACATCTTTCTTCAGTCGATCGACACTGATCAATATATTCACGCGATCCGAGACACGCCCTCTTTTATGCATTACACATTGCCTGACAAAATTGGAATACTTACGCGCTGCAAGCGTATTCAATAAAATGAAAGAGTAAGAGCGAATGAAAAAGACAGAGAAGGAGAGAGCGTAAAAAGCAATGATGCATATGTAGTCAATGCTTTGGGGCAGACAGAGGCGCCACCAAAAGGGGATTACAATGCGAAACCTTGTTTACAAGATTTTGCAGATTTTTTTCCTTTTAAATGTTCTTATTTATTAACAAACTTTTTAGAAGATAAATATTAAGCATATTTTATAAATTACATTGCCTATTTTTTTTTAATATATTTTAAATTATTGATCTCTAAATAGGATTTTTAGATATCTTTATAAAAAAACCATTTGTGAGATATCAAACATCTTCAATTATATCTATGAAAAAGGTTTTATTTTATGTATATAAGAAGCATTTGAAGAGATATTATATCATACATGTACATATCATACAAATACAGCATATTTTATATTTCATTTAGAATTCTTTATAAGACATCTCTCATAAATATACTATTTTCAATCAAAGATACTTAACATTCTCTGTTTACTACAATTTGAATAATTTGGTTTTAAATTTCTTTTAAATATCCCTCAAACTATATTTGTATAATTTTTGTTTAATAAATTTTAATTTGCATTCTGTAATATTTAGTTTTAAGCTTCTTTTTAATATACAACAAAAATGTATAGCATATTTTTTGCTTAACAAATTGTAATATAATTTTTTCCATAAATTTTGCTTAGTATTTATTATAAGAAACATTTAAAAAGACACTGTTACACATATTTAATAAAATGTATTGCATATATTTTATTCAATTAATTTTTATTTTTATTCACTCAATATTTTTTCTCGAAATTCTTGCTTCTGAGTCATGATCTATTTTGCAATTATTATCGCATTTAAATTCTCAAGAACCCCCTTTTGCAGCCACTTCTCTGTGTGACCGATTGCAAAGTTGTTGTATTGCAATCGTTGAAGCACATTTTTGCACATGTTGCTGACGTTGTTGCTCTTGTTGTTGTTGTTTCGGTTGTTGTTGCTGCGGTGTTTGTTGTTGACGTTTTGCTTACTCGGTGGTCGTAACGGGGTGAATGTCATCAGGATTTGTATTTGCCAAGCGGTCAATTGCCTTTCGCGTCTGTTTGGTTGTTGCTCGTGAAATTTAATTTGTCAGTGATTGTTTGTTTTTAGTTATTGTTGTTGTTTTTTGTTTTTTTTTCGTTTTCTTTATGTTTTGTTTTTGGAGTGTGTGAAACGCTGACGAATGCATCCGAAAGATACTCATATACTCATGCTCTGAGTCGAATAATGACACGATTATACAATCGTGACGCTGACGCTGGCCGCTGACCGTTTGTGAATATGAGAAATGAATTGAAAATGCCCTCGAGTTGCAATTGCAAATAAGCATACGTATAAGTTCTGCTCTGCTCAGCTCTCATTCCCCGTCTTCTTCTTCTTCTTTCTGTCTCTGACGTTACGAATTGTCGAAAAATAAAACGAATCAAAAAATACGGTGCAACTTTCGACTGATTGAGTCATTGCGCTTTTTTATCAGGGAATTCAAGTGTATGGCATACGTAGTATGAGGAACGTCATTAAACATCCCGTATTTATACATAGATTGTGAAATTACCCCCTACAGGGGCGAAAAGTATTTTTGTGACGATATCTGCCAGCGATTTCCACAGAATTTGTACTATATTTCTTTTGTTGTTGTGCTTCTTTGCTACTGCTGACCAAGTGATCTTATTAAGAATCAGTTTATATGTATGTATGTTTATAAGACTGTAATGAAGGAAACTCTTAAGAGAATATAATAAGAACATTTCAGTTTTAAATGCTTTGTTTTATGGTCCTTAATAGTATTTAATTTGAAGCTTTCAAAATTAAATATTGAAATAATAATGTTTGATCTTTATTCTGAGTAAGTAAATCTTAGTGCTTTATATCAACTGGGGATATAGCTCAGTGGTAGAGCATTCGACTGCAGATCGAGAGGTCCCCGGTTCAAACCCGGGTGTCCCCTTGGTAAACTTTTTTAAGCCTGGAGGCCTGAGACTCTGGTTCATCTCATTGGAATAAGAAATTGTATTTATTATTTCAATAATATAATAATAATTTTCAATTACTCCATGAATTTGAATAGTGTTCTGTAGTTAGTTTCAAATCTTTAACTAATTTATTACAAAATCATTTTCGAAGGGATACAATTTTAGCTACAGTACATTTGAAAATTCTGTATCTAATAAAAATATCATTCTAAGTGATCGTATTATGCACAAAAGTAACACAGACGTGGATCATTTGGTTTACAGTTGGTAAATCATTTTCAAAGATATGTCATTATTAATTTAGATTTAAAAGTTCTTTGTTTAATTTCTAACGGATCGTATTATGTACAAAGATCATATTTGATGAGATAAACATACAAATTCCAATTTGCATAGGCGAAATGAAATTAAAAAATCTTAAATCATAACTAATTCAAATTCATTATATAAATAATGCTGAGATAAATTTGAGATATCATTTCAAATGCATTATCGATACTAAATGAAATAAATCTACTTTCTAACCGATCATTATGCATTCAATTGCCCATTGAAAGTTTATTTCTGTTCAATATTCAATAAGCATTGAATAAGAAAGTCACATTGCCATAAACTAGCTACAATCATGGTCACCTAATTAGAGTCAACATACATTGATCAAAAGTAACTCCAAAGTATTTCTGCCATGGCAACCACAATTGGCAAGGGTATTTAACGATCGACACCCTGAAGATCGCTCTCACAACTCCAAACTATGTGTGTGTGAGTGTGTGTGTGTGTGTGTATTGGCAAAGTCATAAGCCCACATGATCATGTTGGCACACCATTTGTAAGTCAACGAACCAAGCGGGCAAACCAACAACTTATGACTCGATATCTTTATCTGTGTTTGTGTTGTTGTTGTTGTTGTTGTTATTGTTGTCTATTTGGCGGGTTTTCTGCGCACTTTCGAGTGAATGGCAACAAGCTTGAGAGCTGCTTCGGGGAGCTGCGTCCTTGCTTCAGTTAACAACAAATGTTTTGGCAAGCAAAAAGCAGCAACAACTGCGACAATGACGTTGCAAAAGTCGCAAGCCACAAGCCGCGAGTCGAGTTTAAGTGTCGACTGTATACACATTGTATTGTAGCATGGCATTTCCTCCGATTTGTGTGTGTGTGTGTGTGTGTGTGTTGTGGTGTCGCATTGCTGGGTTAGTTACCTCCAGCGCGATGGCAATGAACCAGAGAACCATTGACCGACCAGAGCGACAAAGCCGAAGCCGCAGCGACGAATCGATGCGAAGCAATGCGATGCAAGTTGCAACACAGACGCCGCACGATCGTCTCTCAACTCGACTCGACTCGGTACACGCTGCGACCAACCGACTAAGACTTGAATACCAAAACAGGTTTTACTGCAAAAATGAGCGCAAAAAAAAGCATAAAGAAAACAATTTGCAACATGCCGCGAGACTGAGACCGAGACCGAGACTTCGACGCAAAGTGCAATGATCGCAACGAGGCTGCAACTTCAACAAGCTGATTTCGAGTGGCGGCAACTGTGCCGCATGCGACTTTCTTGTGCGAATTCATTGTTGAGATTCGCCTTGTGCGAATTCAGATCACAAATTATAGTTTGTTTCAGAGTTTGCACTTGCCTTCGGTGAAAGGAACGCTCTCTAAGTCTGCTTTGACTGTGACTTACTTTGAATATCGACAAAACAAAAAGAAAAAGATAATTTGCCGAAGCTTAAATACACTCGTAAAGAGTGAAGGTTTTAATAAAAATATAGCACATCAATTTAGTAATGAAAAAATGTGGAAAATGTTGAAATGTTTAAATTAATTCACATTTATAAGAAAACATAACAAATACAGAATTCTGAAATAGTTTTCGAGAAAACTTAAATTTAATTCAAATACATAAGAAATCATAACAAATACAGATTTCTGAAATAGTTTTCGAGAAAACTTAAATTAAATTTAAATACATAAGAAAACATAACAAATACAGAATTCTGAAATAGCTTTAGAGAAAACTTAAATTAAATTTAAATACATAAGAAAACATAACAAATACAGATTTCTGACATAGTTTTCCAAACAAAAATTCAATATTGGGGTGTTACAATCATTCCATCAATTTAAGATTAAAGATTTAAAAACAAAGGAAAATGTATTATATTAATCATTTATATCAAAACAAATATCAAGTATAACAAATTTTATTACAAGTTTTTAAAAGTCATGAGTCTGCTAAACAAATATATTAAGCAACAAAATGTGACTAATTTTCTTCATAATCTTAATTTCAATAGGAATAAAGAGGGTTTGCAGTAAACCAATGATATTTATGATAAATATTCTAAACATTCCATTTTATTCTGCATTTTCCATTCTTAAATAAAGTTCAATTTAATTTGAGATTTATTGTGCTTTCTTTTGAATTTGGCACAATAAATGTGTAATAAATTTTCTTTTATTTCTGAAATGTTATTCTTGGGATCTATATATTTTTTTCTTTATCTTTTCCTTTTTAAATACACTTTCTTCTTCAAGCATAATTTTTTCTATAAAGTTTCTTTATTAAAGTCCCAATTATCTTAAATATTATATCGCAACTAAACACATTATTCACTATGTCCAAAATCTAGGGTATCTTTTGGGTCGATCTCTGCAGTGTTGTTACCCGTATTTTTTGTGCTGTTGTTGACTAAATAATATGGCATATATGTATGTGTATATGTATATTTGGCAATGAACTTGAAACACGCGTCATGCATATGAATAAGTTTGCGCCACATTCTGGCCATGTTGACCATTCTGGCCAAGACACGCTAGGAAACGCAATGGCTTCAATTATTTTATGATGCAAGCGTTTCTCGCTCTCTCTTTCTTAACTACTTCTTCCGAGGAAGCGAAAGGGGGGAATACAAAAACGAATACAAATATATATGTATATATAGAAAAGAATATATCGCAAGCATTTGCATGATTTGCGTTGCCAGCGGGCTAAAGCGTTGTATTTTTAATTATTTTCGGCGTAATAACCTAGATTCGTGGCGTCGACTTGAGGGAACAGCACAAAAAAAAAAAAAAAGAAGACAGTACAGCAAGAAGGGGAAGAAGAAGAAGAACAGTACCCAATTTTATGTGCTTTGCTATGGTTTTTTTTTTTTACTATTCCTTCCATTTCCACTTCTTCCCCATTTTATTTTTGTTGCTTGTTGTTTCCCTTTTGGCAAAGACTTTTTCTTTTTCTTCGACTTTGACTTCGACAGCGATCGCCATTTTCTTTTTGGCATGTTTGTGTCTGTGTCTGTGTTTTTGTTTTTGTTTTTTCTATACGATTGTTTTTCTTGCCACAATGTGAATGACACTTTGTCGTGTGGCTTGCCGCTTGTCTTTACTCTCTGTCCATCTGGACAATTGTGAACTTGGTACAGTTTAGAATCCAAAATAGAGCTCTTCTCCACATCGATATGAATATATATTGCTTTGGAATAATTTCAATTTGAAGCAATCCAAAATGGAAATCTAAAGAACATTCTCTTTTTATATATATTTAAGATTTTTTGGAAAGCATGAACCTTTCTAAAGTTGATGGCATTTGTTCTTAAATTTTAGTTCTTTAATACTTTAAATATTTTAATATCCTGATATTCAAAAAGGAAAGTGTCCCAGAAGTTTCTATTACAAACTTTATAATATGCTTCTTTAGTTTTCAATCTCATAGCAACTATTGTACAAAAATAATATAATTTTTATATGTATTTCAGCTTTTTTAAAGCAAGAACTTTTTAGAATGGAAACTAGTTATTGTAAGTATAGTATTATTGAATAACTTTAAATTCAGCTTATTATCTTTATATTGAACATCAAAGTCGACGCATGAAATCAAAATGTGTTAAAAGATTCTATAGTGAAAATTTCATATTACATTTTTGCAGATTTCATTCCTATTGAAACTGTTGTATAATAATAATACAATTCTTATATAATTATATATTTAAAAACAAACACCAGGTGCTCTAATGTTAATCTTTTATTCTCGCTGTAGCCAAAATAATTATAATACACGCAGATAATGATGATAATAATAAAACGATGATTAACTCGGGTAATTTTGGGGCTATTTGCGTTTTATTTAACCTGTGTGAAAATTGAGAAACCCATTTAATAGGGATTTCGAAATTATAGAGCTAGACAGAGTCCAATTGGACAATGTGATGGTGTGTGTGCGTGTGTGTTTGTGTGTGTTAGGTTATGGTTCTCTAATGTATTTTATGAGACCGGAGAGAAAGAGGGAAACCAGAAGAGTGAGAAAAGGGAGCCCAAAAAGGGTCGCTTGATGAATGAACTGTCAGTCTGACAGAGTTTCGTTTTATAACCTTGTATGCTGAGGTACCTGCTTTCGAATTAGACAACAAGAATAAAAAAAGAACATGGCCCAGAAAAGCGGATAGAACGATAACTGAACTGTGCGTGTCAAGTGAGGACACACTTATACAAGCAGCTGTATTATTATATATATATATTTTTTTTTTTGGTAAAGACCTCGCTTAAAAGCCCTTGATAGAGTTCAGTTGTAGAGTTCAGAGTATAGGTAAATGGTCGACGGGGCGGTTATCTTATCATTAAAACACACGTGAACGGAACGTCAACAAGTTTCAACAAATATGACACTATATAATAGACTCAGACTCGACTATCTTTATCTATGCGCGCCGAGAGTAATGAAGGTTGCTTCCAAATCGAACTGCGTTGAACTCCAGACATTGCGCAGCGGGAAGCAGCTAAGTACATACATATGTACATATGTATTCTATTTATGTATGTCTGCTTATCCATCACATAATTTCCACTAAAATAACAATCAGGCATAGAAAAAAGCTGATCGCAGTCAGGGGGTTGAGCCCAAACACCAATTCACATTTAAAAGAGAGCACACACAAACACACACACACACATGCACATTTACATATGTAGACTCAAATTGAAATTTGTATGTTGTGTGTGTGCTGTCGAATTTTCGGCGCACAAAGCAACAAAAATGATTTCGAAGTTCAAGGTCAGTAAACTTGCTACGCACACGCACAATGGGAAACGACGACGGCCAGCGACGCTGACGTCGACGTCGTCGTCAACGCAGCGATCCGAAGCAGCCGGGTAAACATTCGGCTACATATGGAGATACAAATGGAAGATAAACACATACACGCACACACACACGCACACGCACACGAGCAATAGAAACGTTCGTTGCTGTTGCCTTGCGCTCTCCCGCTCTCTTTGTGTCGTGTGCGTGCGTTCGCTCTCTCACACACTGTGCTGCTGCTCTCTTTGCCTAGTGCCTCTCTTTTGTTACATTTTAATGAAACTAGAACGAATTCGAAATGAGTTGAGCCATGTTTTGAAGTTGTCTACGCAGATAGATCACAGCGTAGCGTAGTGGGAACAGCTTGACTACGGAGATACCCTGCAAAGTGTTTGCACCCTCCCCAATATGTTGACTAATATTTGCACACACACGCTTATCTTATGCGATTATCTAAGCAAACTTTGGTTGCCCGCAAAGTGCGCCAGATGGCGCAGTAGCAAAATATTAAAGTTTCTTTCTTGATTAACTTCCGGGTTTAATAACCGTTTGCGATGACAAAATACAATAAAAACAAAAAAGAATTACAGGTTTTGATAACTAACGTCGTAAAATCTGATTACATCAAAATACTTCTGTATTGTTTATTTAATATTCTCTGGGCATAGTTTGTTGTTTTTTCGATTTACAGCGCAAATATTTACGATACGATGAAATAAACATCAGGTACTAAGAAACTAAATTTGGAAACAGTTTATAGGGTATGAAAAACCTTTACAAAAATAGTTCGAGGCGTGTGTAAAAGAATGGAACATTTGCTGGGTTCCGCTTAAGATCGTTTTAGAATTGTGTTGCGGGTGTGAAATGTCGAGATATAAACATAATTTGAAGATGTTGTATTTAGAATGCGTGCTGGGGGTTTTCCTATGTGTGTATAGAACCATTTATAGACAACTATGCTGTGCTGTTTATAACTTAGAATGATGATCTTATATGCATGTTGAGGCGGAACCGGTTCAACTGCTACGACTTTCATTAATCAACACAAACACAAAAATGTTGGCCATTCTAAGCGAAACTGTTGAAAAACTTGTTCAAACATCGAACAGCAAAAATAACATATAGTATCATAAAAGCAAATTTTTAATCAAAACAATGGCTAAAAAACTAAATGCCCTGGGTCAAAAAACGCAACGAAGGTCAGTGACGATATTTTTCGGTTTTCGATGTATATATAACATATTGTGCACATTCATTTATTAGAATGTGCCAACACAGCTTATCTTTCGATAAGACACTTCTAATAAAACAAAAAAGAACGAAAAGTTATTGAACATAATTTATGAATACGGCACAAAATTCATAACAAATTACACTTGACAACTGCTAAACTCATTAACTAAATGGCCAATTCATTAAGCAACGAGAAGAACTAAAACCAACAACACAATTTTTATTGAATTGAATTCTCACTGAATCTGAAATCAAAAGTCTTCTCGTTGCTGTTTGTTGTTGTTGTTGTTGTTTCTCGCGTTCTTGTTTCTGGTTTTGTTGTTTTGCCTCTCGGCAACTTTCTTTTGTGCAGTGCTTTCTTTTGTGCCTGCTTTCTTTCAGTCGCTGCCTCTCTCTCTCTCTCTCTCGCTCTCTCGGTCTCTTGCTCGACTTTTATGTAACACATGCGGCGCTGTGACCGTGGCCTGCTTTTGGCCATGCTCTTTTCGGTCTATTGAAATGGGTTAATGGTCATTGAGTTGGGACTGAAATGCGCCTGGCATCGTTAAGAAAGAAACATGGCATACACCGTACTAGAACATAAAATATAAATAGATAAACTATTAAACTTTAACATTTATATAATTAAAGAATTTCTTATGCTATTCTTAAGCATTGATAAATCAAAAGATCTTCAGGAAACGTTTCCTGATTCAGATATAAAATAACACAATTTCGGCATTCTAGGAAATCATTTTGAATGATTTATGATCTTTTCCATTTTTGGGTATTTATAGAGCTAGAACCTCAAAGCTGAACAAATTCCATTTAATTGAATATAAGTAAAGTATAATATCATTGAATTTTAGATATATTTGGTATTAATATTAAAGACTTAATTGGGATATTTAAATAAAGTATAATATATCACTAAAATTAAAATATAATTACTTTAAGTATTTTAGACATAATTGTGATATATAAATAAACTATAATAAAACATTGGATGTCAGATATTTTTGCTAGTAAAACAGTAGAATATATCATTGAATTTCAGATCTATTAGCCATTAAACTTTTATACATAATATAAAAGATCAATTCTAATTGCATTCCTCTTAAATTACTGAAGAAAACTTTAATCAGATTTCGTTTGTAAACTTGTTAAAAATCTGTAACTAATCGAAGCTATAATTTTTGTAAGAATTGTTGGCATAATTGGGATATATAGAAAAAGTACAATATATCATTGAATATCAGATATCTTTACTATTAAAATTGTAAACATAATAAATATAAATAAAGTATACTATATCAATGAATTTTAGATATATTTACTATTAAAATTATATTCATAAATTCAAAGATCAATTCTAATTTAAATTCTCTCAAATTGCTAAGCAAAACTTTAATCAAATTACGTTTGTAAACTTGTTAAAAAATGCTGTTACTAATCAGTGCTATTATTTCCGTATTCCGTATTCCGAAACACCCTTTACCTACAATTATTCGCAGTAATTCCGACTTCCAAAAACGACTCCAAAAAGGTGATCAAGATGCGTTAAGTACGCTTACACGTGTTGGAATTGCCTTTATAGACAATGTTTAAGAGTTGCGATTATGCTAATAACAAATTCAGTTGCTAGTTTTTCATTGTTGTTGTTGTTGTTGCTTTTGCTTGAAAAGGCTCATGATTAATGTTATTAACAATTAAATTGTTGTAGGCTCAGACAAGGTTGCTGATGTCATTGACTAGTTGAAGCCGAAAAACTCAGACTGAAACTGAAGCTCAAGTTGAAGTTCTAATGCCAAAGCCTATTAAACGTGCCTATGAGAACTTTGTATTCGCTACCCTGTATATGAGATTAAAAGGGTATATAGTTGGGGAAGATATATTTCAAAGAATTTTAAATAGTTTGTTAAGCTTTTGTTAGTTAAGATTATTGTTTAAAGTTTGATTTTTCTTAAGCTAAACTTTACAGAGCATTTCTTAGTTTTCTCGACTGTTTTAAGCCTGCGTTTTTTTTTTTTTGCCAGTCATAAAGTAATTGTTCAGCTGGCATTATATTAGACGACGAGTTCAAGACACTTTTGGCCATGTCACGGCTCAGTTGCCAGGCGGCAGCGCCAACTTTTGGCCTAGGCTTAAGCTCCCATTTCCATTTTTTTTTCGGTTTTTCGTTTTATCATTTTTCTCTGTTTTTTTTTGGGCATTTTTTTCGGTGGTTTCGTCGTGTGCTGAGCATACACAAGTGTCAATTACAAATTACAAACTGACGGTGCAAAAAAAGAAGCAGCAACGAAAATTGTATATTATTTAAATGATATGCACAACGAACGGAGTCGGCATTTAAAATGCGTAAAATGAACTTGAACTTCGGCAAGGAAGCGACTCGACATCGAATCGACGAAGACATCGACTCGACTCCAAAGCCAAGGGCTTCTTCGAGTACTCAATGAATTGATAGACTGAACGTGTTAATCATTTTTGATTGCCTAGATTTAAGTTATACATTTTGGTGTAGGCGTTGTTACGTGGCACGCGGCACGTTCTACGCCATTTTTTTTAGGGGCTAACCAAATATTCATTGGACACACCACTGAGCCACTGAGCCAGCAAAGCGGAGAGAACCATCAAGAGCCATCAAGAGCCACCGGCAACAGGCAAAAGAAAGAGAAATGAAAGGCAATGAAACAACTTTTCAACACCAGGTCGCTTAACAACTTTTAGTTAAATTTTATGCAGCAACATTATAAAGGAAACGGGGAAGAGAGTTATAAGTGAGTCTGATAGACTGCAAGAGACCCTGTAAAAAGACATTTGCGTACAAATTAAGTATAATAAAAACTTATAGTTGTGGGGAAGATAATTCTAAATGAATCAGTAGTTTATAGAAATATATATAGATTTATAAAAAATCATTTCAGTACAAATAAAGTATAACAAAAAGTTATAGTTGTGGGGAAGAGAGTGCTAAGTGAGTCCGATTGACTGCAAGAGAATCTGTACTTCATGAAAATAAAGTATAACAAAAAGTTACAGTTCTGGGGAAGAGAGTTCTAAGTGAGTATACTCGACTGCAAAAACCCTGAAGTTAATGAAAATTTATATAGTTTAGTTAAAAATCACTTGAGTCCAAATAAACTATAACAAATACTTATAATTCTAGTAAAAAAGAATGTTAAATGAATAATAATCTTTCTTATTAAATGAATTTGATAGACTATAAGAAACCCTATAGTTCAACAAAAAGATATGAAAATCATTTAGATATAAATAAAATATGTATAACAAAAAGTTATCGTTCTGGTGGACATAACGTTTAATAAATGAATCTTTATATTAGAAAACTTAATAGATATAGTTTTGATCACTTTTTTGAATATAATTTTCATAGTAATCATATATAAAAAGTAAAAAGTAAGTTTGGTAAAATTTGAATTACAACTTAAGTTCAGCAAGAAACATTTATTGAAAGAAAAGTCATTGGAAAAGTTAAGAATGTATGTCAATTATGATCTCTATGCAATGTATATTACTTTTTAAATAAATTTTCAAAGGTTAGCATTACTGTAACCATGCTAGAAAGTACTTTTTGATATTCCTTTTCCTAAAAACTTTAATAATGATTTCAATTTAAATTTAATTAGATTTCTTTTACCTACAGTGAAGACGATTCTACAGTCAATTAAAAAGCACTGTATATTTGTTTGATGTATCTCATTTGATATCCATTTCAATCAGACAGACAGTTGGACATGACCAAGGGTCATCAAAGCCCTCTTGCTGCCACTTTATTATACCCTTTTTCGCCCTTGTTAATGGGTATAGAGTATCACAAAAAAAAAAAAAATACACAACAGCAAAAAAAAGAAACGATATAAGCAAAACAAAGTCAAAGAGCGAAGATGAAGAAACGCACACATACGCACAAAAAAAAAAGAACCGAAAAAAAGTTTGGCTCTTTTTTTTTTTTTTTGTTCTGTTTTTGCCCAAAAAGTAATGAAAATGTCAATGTCCGAACAACCTTGAAAGCAGTCAGAGGAGAAAAGCTAACAGAGCGACAAAACATAAGGGAGGACAGAGCGAGACGGAGCTAGAGAAAGAGTGAGAGAGGGAGCAAGAATGTTTGCAAGAGACGGAGAGAGAGAGAGAGAGAGGCGAGTGTATTGAGAAGGGCCAAATAAATTTGTAATGCGCATAAACTTGTTGTTGCCTCAATTATTTTGTATCGATAACTAAGGGCAATCTAAATTGTAGATGACTCAGCGCAGAAGGGGCGGAGGCGGGGGCGGTTTGTCGCAGGTACTCGCTAACCAAACTGCGAATGCGTAATACAACTCGCATTTCGCACTCGCACTCGTAAAATATCTGATCTATTTATGCGCAACGTGAATATATGTAAGACAATTTATAGCACAGTATTTGCATATCGAAGAAAACAAATCTAATTCAATTCAGACTGGCGCAAATAAATCTAAAATAACTAAAACTAAGGGCTGTCTTTATAGATAGTTTAGAATCTCTTTTAAAATTACACAAATTACTTTTAAATTGATGTAATTATAAAGCATACTTTTAGGGCCACTAACAAATGTAATATTAACGGCAAAAATTGTTGATTAAAAACTTTATTTAATTTAAATTTTCATATTTTTAATTTAATTGAATATTTAATTATTTCAAATCTATGAAATCTTACCGCTCAACTAAAGTTTCACACCAAAAAAAGCTCCAAATTGCTGCTAACAGCTGCAGCGCCTCCAGCGGCTTAACGGCGCAACGCTGCTTCACGCTTTATGCTCAAGCGAATTGTTGCTGCTAGCTACCGCTAGATGTCGCGCCATCTTATCTGTGTGCATATATTATGTGTCAATACACTCAGCGTGCTTGTGTGGCGCCATCTGCGCATGTTTTCAAAGCAAGCCCAAAAGTATGCAACGTATTTTTACGTTTTCAAATCTTGAAAATGCTGTTAAATATTTTTCAAAAAAAAAGCTTTGCTGCTAATTTTGAGGGAAATGAAATAGTGAATAATTTATGCATAAATTGTAATTAATAATTTTAATTATATGTTATGCATATGTTGTAAATGAAATACAGATATGGGCAGAGATATTGTAAAAAAGCTCGCTGAGGCATATAAAATTTACAGTTGCTCTTTGACGTCATTGCACACACACTGCACGTTTGAAGGAAAAACCGAATTGAGTTCATGAACGTTTGTCGACTTCAATTTGCTCTGCGACTAGAAAAATGTGCATAAAACACACACACACACACACATACATTCAGCGAGTATCAACAAACTGGCAAAAGCAAATGCATTTGCGGCGCCGACAGAAACAGCAACAGCAATAGCAACAGCAACAAATAGGCCTGACTGACTGACTGCCTGCAACGAGGTCACGTGCAGATTACAATATGGCGCTCGACGAGCGCACACAGGCGAATGAACTGAATTGACCCGCTTCGCAATAACCTCTAAAAAAAACTATTGCAATAGAGAGCGGGAGCACAGAGAATGTGCACAGCGAATGGCAAGGGATTTATGTTTGTGCATTTTATGTTAATTAAGAATGCATAAAATTTGTAATTCTATTATAAATTTAGCTGCATTTCATAATTCAAATTTAAATAAATAGTGTGATACTAAAATTTGATGTGTGGCATTTCCGTTCGCCATAGCAATGCAAAAAGCTCTCTCGCTTGAAAGCTTTTTTGTTTCGTTCACTCGAGCCGGTTTGCACTGTGGCACAGTGTTGTATGTGCAATGTGCACACACAAATTGAGTGCAAGTTCAACACAGACACACAACTATAAAACTTTGCTGAGACTGTGTGTGTGTGAGTGTGTGTGTGTGTGTGTGTAAATTTAGATCGAGGTTATTGCTTTACAATGCTGCGCGTGCATTCAACTCTCGGCTCAGTTTTTGCCGTTTGCTTAGACAACGTCGACGACGACGACAAGCAAAAATGACATTAAGAAAAATTATGTTGAATTTATTTATTGCATTGCATAGAACGAATGAACGAACGAATCAGAAATGAATGTAGCTGACTCTCTTGCTCTCTTAGAGAGCACTTTGCTTGTTGTTTTTGTGATTTCAATTGCAATATGCAAATTGTGTAGGCCGAAGCATGGAACATAGAACAGAGCAACAAAACTGTTCGAGTGCATTAATAAGTAGACATTTATTTTTATGAGTTATTTGACTCAGTTCTAAGCAACAAGGTTGCATCTGGCAAACATAGAAACCAGGTGAAAAACCTCTAATGACATTCGATTCTATCACATTGAAAATTCTCTTACTTACGCATTGAGATTTTGTCCTCAAGAACTTACCTGCAATAAAGGAAAAAAGACTTATTAATAAGGCAAATAATAGATTAATTATGCAGCGTATTCATGTTAATTGTTGATTGTGTGATTGCGCGTATACGTAATATATGCATTGTGTATACGCCCGGTTGGTTGGTAAATACATATATATATGAAAATCTATTGCTGCCGCTGCTTCAATTGAAAGCGCACTCCCTCCCCCCTTTACACCCCCCCTCTCTCTCTCTGCTCGGCAGGCAAATTTTATTGGGTCATGAGACTGGCGAGCTGGCAAAAAAGCTGGCAACACATAGCGTATGGGGATTCATATCGTCGCGTACATCGACTATGGTGATAATGGAAATAAACACACAAACAACCACACACACACACACACATACATACATAGACACAGATATGAGCACAATTCGCGATTCGCAGGTCAATGAACGAGGCAGTTATTCAAAGCAATTCCAAGGCCAAAGCCACGGCGCATAGAACCCCAAAAAACCACCGAGAGAGAAAGAGAGAGAGAGAGTCATCAACGAGAGAGTGCGCACTTGCGATAGTGTGGGAGAGAGCACAAAGTAGGCGAAAGCCATAAAGGAGAGTGTATTTTTCTTATTTCTGCCGAAATGAATATGACATGAGTCGCAATAGTTGAAACCTTTTTTTTTGTGATAGAGTTTTGAAGTGGAACTAAAGCGCTTATCTTATCACATCCGACGTGTAATTCTAAGTTTAAGGCAAGCAAAAAAAAGAAGATAGTGCAAGCCAGATAATAACCATGCTCATATATATTTATAATCATCGTCAAATATTTGCAGCCAAACTAATTCAATTAGAATAGCCAAAAAGTCAAAGACAAAAAAATGTATTTTTGAAATGTCAAATGCTGTCCTAAATATTTGCAAGCATGGAAATAAATTCAGTTTTCTTAGTAGTAGAACAATTGTAACTCATGGCGTATGAGCAACATTTTTTGTTGGTTTGTTGAATGGTTGCAACTTGGTTTGACTTTATCACAGCTCTCCCTCTCTCCCTCTCTCTCACTCTCTTTCCTATCAATTGAAAGCGAAATTTTGCGGGCATCTCGCCACACGCTGCGCCTCCCCCCCCCTTGCCCCTTGCAGCTCACCCACTATCTAAGTATAAACAGCCAATAGCGTTTGCCAAGTTCAACGACCGCACAAGTCCATGGCCTAGATTTTACAACAAAAACGTTTGATATCGCTGTCGCTGTCTATGTGTGTGTGTGTGTGTAGTTGTTGCTTTTACTTTCATGACTTCATTCGGCTCTGCATTTAGATTTGCCGATTTGTCGCTCGTCTCTCGCTCGTTCGTTTCGTTTCGTTTCATATATTGTTTTTTTTGCTCAATATTTTTTTTTTTTTTTGTCCGACATATTGCTACGCATAATTTTTATTGATATTTACTTGCTACATTTATAATTAAATACGATTTGGTTTATTGACAATGCGGCGTATGCGTTACAAGCAAAGTCATGCAATATTAAGTATACGACACGTCTTACAAAACATATGACCTTAAGAGTTCAAAGGACTCGCAACACCAAAAAGTATGAGATAGAAGCGAATGATGAAAAGTTAAACACCCTTTTTTTTGGTGTTCTCTTTTCATAGGGTATGAGACTGTGCGTTGCTATCTTCTTTTTGTTGTTTTGCACGCAGAATATTTGGGTTAATGAGTTCAATGACCGCATAGCAGAAGCGCACAATTTTGCTTTATGTGAGCTTTGCTGTAGCAATAGAAAGTGAAACTTTTTGTCCGTAAATTAATTAGCACATTAAATTTAGACAGTTGACTCCCACACACACACACACACACTAGCTTTAAGGGTAGTAGTGTGATTCACTCACCAGCTAAAACTCGACCAATTAAACGTTCCGTATCATCGATATGCTTGGCCTGAGCAAAAAGATCTTCTCGACTTCCCACAGTCATTTTCAGTTAAGGTTTTCTTTTCTTGTGCGTTTGATAAAATTTATTTTACTACTGTTTTTTTGATTGTTTGATGATTGATTTTCAAAAACTATTTTATTATTATCACTTGATTTCTCTCAACTCTCTCAACTAAGCGAATTTCTTATGGCACTTGAATGATTTCCAAAAAAAATATATATTTCAATATACTATTTAGTCTCTAGATAACCCGTTTTATTTTTTTTGATTGGCTAATGATTAACTATAGAATATAGAACTATTTGTATTCTAGATTTGTAATTCTCAATATCACAAAATAGCAACAATAGCACTTGCACTTTTGATTGGCATCAACAATTTTTTACGGGTTTTATTCTTGGACAAGTCTTTATGCATTTTCATCTAATAAATGCAACAATTAATTTCAACATTATTATTTCTTATGCTTAATTCACTTTCTCTCCCAAATACATTTGCTTGATTTCTGTGCGATAGAATTTGATATATATATTTTACTATACTCTATTTATATTTTGTTTTTGTTCTTTTTCAGTCTAGTTTTTTGATTTATGACACATTGGTTGATTGGAGGAGAGGGAAAAATGTGAATTTCAATTTCAATTGCACTTTCACAGGTTTTTATTTTTCGCCAAAAATGCCGAAAAGTTTTTGAGCGCCAAGCACCGGAACAACAACACAAAACACACTACACACACAGGGCTGTCCAACGAATTTGTACACGCGCTTGTTCTACTCTGTTAGGCTCATTAGGTTCTGTTACAATTCAAATTAGTTACCAGAGCAATGCTTGTGCTGCTCACTGTTATGCTCAGAATGGCACTGCTCACCAGCGCTGTTATGCGAGTGAGCTGCTCGCCTGGCACTGCTAACAGTTGACTAGATGATGATAAATAGCAAATAAAATGTAATTTATATTTATCAATTAAATATAAATTTGTTGCAAAAAATATAAAATTATAATTTCTTTAAGAATTTTCTATGTTTAAATTTTTGCTGCTTTATTTAGAATGCTTAAGCGCATGTAACGGAAATTTTGTGTGCTCACATTTGAAAAGCGCTGTTGTTAACATAAGAATGTTAATGTTAAGCATTCATTGCGCTGTTAACTGCCACCAATTGGGGGAGGGCTGCAATCTAAGTCGAATATTGAAAAGCTTTTTGCGCTTTGGTGCGAAAATTTAAAATTGTTGATAAAGAAAATTAGAAATAAAGAAACTAAAATAATGTAGTTTCATTAAAAAGTAAATTTTAGACATACTTGTTGATGTTTCTCAACAAATATTTAACATAGATTTAACGGGCAGCTTAAAATGAACCTCTACTTAAGTTAAGCCCAATTTGTTGTATCACATTTTGCAATGTCTGCTTCCAACTAATCGAAGTGGTCCACATTATGCTACCGAGGCGATAAAGTTAAATGAACTGCAAAAATGCCAATGACAGAAGAATTATTCAAGGCCGCAAGACGAACCACGAATTATATGGCCAAAGTGCCAGAGCAAAAAGGGACGTGACGAAGGCGCGCCAAACACAAAAAAAAAAAGAAAGAAGAACCAGAGCCAATCTTTTTGGATGTATCTGTATCTGTGTAGTTGTGTATCTGTGTCATATCATGTAGGATATACCAAGTAAATCCTTGACGCTGTGTGTGTTTGTGAGCAGAGCTCAGTCTGCCAGCGATTAGTAACGCGACATTGAGAGCTGCTGCAAAATGTCAGCGAACGTATTTGAACTTTTTATTCCTGCCACACAGACAGACCCAGACCTAAGTGCCGCCCACTCGTCCACCAAATGCAGCCCAACCTCTATTGTAGCCTCCTCCTCTACTCTCCCCTCATTGCCCTACGAACAACAACGGAGCATTTTACACAAATTGCTGAGTGCCCCATGCTGTTGTGTGGCAAGTTTTCTGTGTCGTTGCACGAGTTCAGGGTCAGTTGCATAGTCGCTGTGGCTGTCGCTGTTGCTGACGTTCTGTTCTGTTGTGTTTGTTACTTTTGCTTGCAGCACGTTGCATTTGTTGCTGTAGCTGTAGGTTTGCCCGATTGTGGGTCGATTGGGTTGTTCAGTGTTTTTTTTTTTTTGTGGGTTAGTCGCTTGTCTATTTTGCCGCTTCATTAAGCGTGCCAAAGCGACAGCTGCAAATGGTGTTGCACTTAATGCAAAAGCACTCTTAATTTCATTAGCCGCAGACTCCAAACATATGCACTATATGTAACCAAATTAGTATGTGAACTTTGACCTCCAAATTGAATCAGTTGTAGCTGAAATTTTGACACACGCTGTCCTATTTCAACAGCTTTGTTGAGTATAAATTTCAGCCTTGTATGACTTTTAGTTTGGACAGTACATTTTTAGTTTTTCTTAGTCAGTCAGGAGTTAAGTACATTTAATGAAATTAGAGTACGAACTTTGACCCTGAATTTCTCTCAGTTCTAGCGGAAATTTTGAGACACGTTGTCCTATTTCAACAGCTTTGTTGAGTATAGATTCCAGTCTTCTCACTTTCATAGTTTGGTCTATATAGTTAGTTCTCTTTGTCACTCAGGAGTTAAGTACATTTATCGAAATTAGAGTACGAACTTTGACCTCAAATTTCTCTTAGTTGTAGCTGAAATTTTGAGACACGTTGTCCTATATCAAAAGCTTTGTTGTGTATAAATTTCAGTCTTCTAACTTTCATAGTTTGGTCTAAACATAGTTAGTTCTCTTAGTCAGTCAGGAGTTACGAACATTTTACGAAATTACAGAACGAACTTTGACCCCGAATTTCTCTCAGTTCTAGCGGAAATTTTGAGACACGCTGTCCTATTTCAACAGCTTTGTTGTGTATAAATTTCAGCTTTCTAACTTTCATAGTTTCGACTGTACATTGTTTGTTCTCTTAGTCAGTCAGGACCACGATTTGTATTCATTTAGCTGCATAATCTCAGTTGCTGCTGCTGCTTGGCCATTTTATAGCAGGCTTACAAATCCAACTCACCCCAGGCAACAACAGCAGAAGCAGAGGCAGCATCAACGTAACCTTCTGCGTTTATTGAACTCGGAAAATCGGGCAAGGACGTAAACTGTGCACTGTATAAACTACATGTGTATATGAGTGTGTGTGTGTGTGTGTGTGTGAGTAGTTGCCATTTGGTTAGCAACTATGCAAATAGCACAAAAGCAGCATCCATTAACAGTTCGCTGCATTGGGAGATCATAAAAGAAAAATTGTGCATTTTTAATTAAACTAACGACAACAGTTACATTCATATTCGACTTGACAACGTTTTCTAAAAATACCCTGAACTTTATTGATTCTTACGAAAATCAAGTGAAGCTTGCAAATAGCAATAAAACTTTTCATAGAAATTAAAAAAATAGTTTTTTCGATCTGATTTCTCAGAAAAGTAGCTTTATCAAGGTTACTTGGAAGTTTATTTTGGAAAATATAAATATTAAATATGAAAAATGTGTTTTTTTAAGATAGAGACAAAACAGTTAGTCAGAACTGATTTGGATTGGGAAAAATATATTTGGAGATTTCGGAAATTTAAAAAGATTGCTAATGATTCTATTTTCCCCTGTTATAAGAACACGTTGTTCTAAAGAAATTTTTGAAGTGAACGTAATTTCAATTACACAAAAAAGAATTTTGGAATTTCTTCATTAATAAATTAATATAAGGAAAATCAATGTAACGAATGTTATATAAGACTATTTAAGGAAAGAGATATTTACAAAAATCACATTAGAAAATATAATGAATAATCCCACAACTAAATTTTAATAGAAACCTCATCAGAAAATATAATGAGTATATTTAAATACATACTGAAGAAAACTCTATAAATTAAATAATTTTTATTATTTTTCAAATAAAGACATTAAGCTGATTTGTTGAAAATCATAATAAATACAATAAATACAATCAATTAATTAGGGAGGCCAGTTGCCTAAATGGAGTTAAGGAAATCATTACTTTATAAGCAAAAGCATGCTTTATTTATATTGCATTAAGCATATGCTTATAATAAAGCTTTGCTATTCACAAGAAATAAAGAAAAAGAACCTAATAATGAGCTTATACAGAAATACACAAAAATATTTGACAACTACACAAAAAAGTGTTTTGCTTCACATCAAGAGGCCGTCGCACAGTTGAGTTGAGTGCTGTTCTGTTCTGTTCTGTGCTGCCTAGGCGCGCCTCCTCTTAGGTAGGGCAGGTCCAATGTATGCCAGAGTGAGAGTTGCCTCGTGTGCGTGTGCTGTGCGTGTGCGAGTGTGTGAGTGTGTAAGTGTGGGCAACAGATAGACAGTACGAAAGAGAAAGAGAGAGCGAGTGCTAGCGAGTGAGCAAGTGAGAGTGCCTCATAGGCTGAGCAGAGTAGAACATACAAAAAATATATATTGTATATACAGAGAGGAGAAACAGCAACAACAGCAACAACAACAACAACGAAATCAACAGCGAAAACGATGATGATATTCCACTTGGCCCAGATTATTTTGAAGGTCGCGTATTATCGACGGTCGTTCACCTATTTATTTGACGCCGACGAAGGCGACGCGACGAGTGTGGCTTCGTTTATTTTCGTGAAGTGTCGGCTGCTTTTTTTCGGCGCTGTTGTATGTATGTCTTCTATGTATTAACATAAGTATGCCTGCCTGCCTGTGTGTGTATGTGTGTGTATATAGGCTTGTGTTTGGGAGTTTTGTACATAAGACAGCCAAAGCATTAGGTGTATATTTAATCAGCAGTTTTCTCATCATTGTTGTTGTTGTTGTTGGGGCGCGTGTACTTTCTTGTGCGACAGTTGGCTGCGTTTTTGGGCACACAACAAAATTATGCGGAAAAGCGTTGAAGGAAGTATTGAGGCAAACATATATGTATGTATATGTATATACATACATACTGTATGTTTGCGTGTTTGTGTACATTCCAAGCGGTCGACTCATTTATAACGAATTGCTGGGAAATATGTGTGGGTGACTGTGCTTTGTTTGCTAATACGCATTATTCACAATAAGCGCAGGCATAAACAAACGAATTGCAAATACCAATAAGCCGAAGAGCTTAATAAACACGTGTGTCTCTGCCGCTGCTAACTTAACAGACGCTTATTGTGCTTTACATACAAACGCATGTGTGGGGTTGTGGTCTAAGCTTAGCTTCTGCTAACTTTACATAGACTCAACAGACTTACATAAGTATGTATGTATGTATGTATGTGTACATATATAGTATGTAAAGTCTAAGCTGTTGCTGGCGTGTGGGAAGCGTAGATTATAATAATGTACAAACAAAAGTGATTAGAAATATTCATTTTTATGTGCTTCACTTTCGCTTTGCTAGGCCAAGTTCAAAATCAAAATTAATAGGAAAGAAACTGCGTAAAAGTCAAATAAATAAAAAAAATAAGTGCGAACAAAATGCTAAGCAGCAAATCGATGTGTGACAGAGAGGTCGACAGCCAACAACCTGCAGGTGTGAGGGAGAAAGATACATATTTATGTATAGAATGAAGAGAGAATGTTGGCGGGAGAGAACAGCAGAAACAACAACAACACATTGTGTGGGAGCCAAGATTGGGAGCTTGGGTTAGTAGAGCGGTTCGCGTTTATTTTTAGCTCAGAAAAAAAGTCCCAGGCCACCCACCCTTCCACAGGGAGCGAAACACAGAGAGAGAGAGAGAGAGAGAGAGAGTGAGGAGAGAGAAATTCACTTAGGCCTAGCACAACAGTGCGTGTATTGAGCTTGAGGTGGTGGGAGTGATGGGTGTCTCTCGCACACATACAAGTGTTGCGTGTGTATGGATGTGTAAGCATTTACTTTACACACGCATACTTATATACAGTTGCTTCTGGGGGGTTTGACACATTGACCATGAATTTGAGAATTGCGTGCGGAAAGTTTTTTTTCTGTGGGGGAGGCAAAACAAATGGAATGAGACAGAGACAGAGCAAGAGAATGAGAAAGGGAAAGGGGAAGATGGATTGTGTTTTCTTCTTCCTTTTTGGTGGGGGAAATTTCCACGTGCTGAACACAATCGGCATTTTATGCGAAATATGCAAAGTGTCAGCTTTTAGAGTTGCGTTTATTTTGCGAGAATTTTCGACTTATCAATACGACGGACAAATTCAATTACACAACAATAAATGACAGTTTGCAGTGTTCTGTTATATTCTATTCTGTTTTCATCTCTACTCTTCTTGAATCTTTCTGCACAAAATTGGAGAACATTGAGAGAAGAGCGAAAGAGCAAATTCCGCGAATTTCCAAGCGTCATTCATTAATAACACTAAAATGAACCGAAAGGTTACTAAAAGTCAAGGCCAGGCAATCAAAATATATAAGCCAATAACGAAAATGCCAACGAGCGAAATCCGACACACGCCGCACGAACACAAAGACGAACGACATCCGAAGTCTTAGTTGAACTATGCGTGACGCAAAGATACCCTAGAAAAGGCAATCCATAGTAAACACAATAAGTCATAGATTCATCTTTCATCAAATGGGTTTAACAGGGTATGCGAGAGTAAGGCAAGAGAGAACGGAAGAAGAGAGCGAACACAAGTTCAGGACAAGTGCTAATGTGTGTGAGAGTTAAATGTACTATGATTCAACCCCTCTGACCCGCCCACGCTTTCGCTTTGAGCAATCTAATTTCAGCTTTGTCTAAGCTGCTTAGACTTTATGTCTTTTTGGTCAACATTTAATGACAGTTAGTCGCAGGGAAAACACGAGAAAAGTATACGAAAATGTGTGGAGGAATAATTCATGCTTTTGCTTATAGTAAAAGCAATTAGAGTGATTTCTTTTTTTTTTGGTCAAGGTTAAGGTCTAGTCGACCGTAGATAGCATAGAAATAATGTTTATAAATAGGTTAAGTCCCAAAGATTATTAGATTAGGTTGCTAATAATTAAAAATAAAACATTTCTATTTTAAAACATTGACGAAGAGAAATATTTATCAATTATGTGAAAAGTGATTCTTTTTTATAACACATTTAGTTGAATATTTATATTTTCGTTAATGATTATTACTGAAATCTATTCTTAATTTAATTTCTTTATTTTTATTTCATATGTATTTTGTTGTTTGAAAGCGATTAGCTTTTTTGTTATCAATAAAGCTTTCAACATATTTTTTTTAAAGTGCAAACTGCAATTGAAATTCATTAGAACAAAGCTGCAGTGCATTGCGGAGCTTTTCATCAAATGTAAAAGCTTTCGCAAGTGCACAACTGCAGGTTGCATGCCAAACTATTAGACAAAGCTCACAACAAAAGCTCGCTTGCATTTGTATGTAAGTGTAGTGCAGGCAGAAAGCTATGCTTGCAATGCACTGCATAGTAATTGCAGCTACCCAGGCAACAAAGCTTTTGTGCTGCACAATATGGTAAGCGATAGTTGTTGGAAACTAAGCAAAGAGCGATACTTTTTCTGAACGCATTAAATTTTTCCGCCAAAGTTAATTAAATGTTTTGAATATGTTCAATAATTTATATATTTTCTTGTATATTATAATATGTTTTTAATATTTTAGGAACTTTTCAAATACTCCAAACTACAAGCTTGTTTTTAATATTAAACTAGCTATAGAGAAACAAACTTAATATGTAAATCGATATATTTAAAAGACGGAGACTTTCGCTTTTTAAATCTTTATAATAAGAAATTCATATTTTTTTCCTTAAACTATTTTTAGTCTCCTTCACTTGTTGGTCCGCTGGGTAATGACAACCCTATTTAATGAGCTGTAGTGAAAGGATGAAAAAAATAAAGAGAGAGTGAGAGAGAGAGAGAGAGTGGAACGAAGAGCTTTCTGAGCCAACCTGTCGCCATGTCGTGCCACAAGTTGTTGCTGCAACCAAAGGACGCAACAGTTGCCGCAACTAAAAGCAAAAAAAAAAGAGTATAGGAAAACTGAAGGCAACATGAACAGGCGAACAGCTGTGCGCAGCTGAAAAGCTCCGTTGCATGTGCCACTGGGACCTTGACAGTCAAAACCAAACACGCTATGCTTTAAGTCTCCCCCCTCTCTTCCTGCAATGCCATTTCAAGGATCCCACTTGGTCGCCTATTTACTGACATTGAGCTGCCCTTGATCGTTAGTAACCTTCGTGCCGCTGCACCCGCGTCCTCGTCCTGTGGCAAGGACACCCACATTATTTTTGCATTCAGCTTGCAACAAATTAAACTTGCTCTTGCACTAATTGCTCGGTTGTGTCAAGAGCTGCCCTCAGCCACCTCTGCTAAGCTGGCCTAATCGTAACTCACACTTAATTGACTTTGATATTTACACTAACTATTCGCTGGGCAATTGGATAAGCTATGTTAAGAACTCAAAAGGATATGCAGTCTGTATAAACACAGAGAAAGAAAGAAAAAAGAAATCTATATTTTGAATGGTTAAAGGAAATGTAACTTAGAAGACTTTATATCCTGCATTCTTCTTTTTAATAAAAGGATAATCAAGCTGAACTTGGAAGCTCGAAAATGAGAGATATCAATTTATTTAAAGTTTTATTTCTATTCTATTTTCTATTTTTTGAACACAATTTGTATGTTTTCTTTTTTTTACTTGTAGCAAAATACTTTGTTTCCGCGTCTTCAAAATTTCCTGACAATTGCACGTCGAATGCGGAAGAAAATTATAATAATTCATAGTCATCCTATAAAAAATGGGGGTGCAATAACAAGCCAATTAACACTACAGCCACCTGCAGTGCGTGTAATGCATACTAATTATTTAGAAATGTAATAAAATATATACACTATAAATGCAAAATATGTAAATGGCAACTACGCAATTAAAATTGGCCGGTAAACGTAAAAGATGCTAAAGAATATTCATAGACAAGTAAATATAAAATACTAGAAAAATATGTGAATGTAACTTTTGTCATTTAAATATCACTTTATTATTTATAAGTAAAATTCTATGTCTGTTTTTTTTTATAGAAAAATGATTAACTAGTTTGTCTTGTGTTTCATTATATTTTTCATATTATTATTATATTGAAAGCACATCTCATAATAGTTCTCCGGAGTTGGAATTCTTTACTAAATTATTGAAAAGTTGTTTCATTCAGAATCATGCATTTAATTCTTTACAATGTTATTACTATTATTCATCGAACAATGTATTATTATTGTTATTGTTACTTTATTTACTAGAATAACTATTGAGTAGCATATTTTAAAAAGTGGCAAGTTTAAACTTGTTTCTCTTAATTTATTATGTTTAATTTGAAAGCTCATCTCTTCCTTCTTCATTCAAAAACTTTTAATGAATATCTTCAAGTCGGACCCCTTTTCTTAAATGAGTCCCGTCACTTATATGTCCATTATTTATTACTGTTTATTTATTATGTTTATTATTATATTATATGTAATTTAAAGGCTCATCTCTTACTTCTTTATTGAAAAACTTCAAGGGGTATCTCTTAGTTGCGCCCTTTTCCTGTAGCTGGCAAACGACTTTTCACTTGTTTGTCTTGCGTTTATCTATTTATTTTGCACATTTTGCCAGTTGCCTGTGTATTGTGTAGTACGCTTTATTGCGCAAAGCAAAGCAAAGCGCACGCCAACGACCTTGACCATCACAATTTATTTTCATTTTACTTTTCGCTCACTCTCTTTCTCTTTCTCTCTCACTCTCAGTCGCTATATCGCTATCTCGCTCACTCTTGCCCCAGTGTGATGCATGAGTTTGTTTGTCGTCGTTTCGTTGTTGAGCATTGAGTGACACACATTACGTATACGTAGCGTATACGTATACGTAGGTGCCATTTCCATGTGGCAAAGTGCCTGCTTACACAAGACAACAATCGACAGTTTTCAAATGACACAAATTTACAGCAAATCACAAAAATAATTGTAAACACAAATACATATTTTGTTGTATAATTGAAAGAGAATAGAAATTAATAACAACCAAGTTTATTATTATTATTATTTCGATGCGGAAGCATTCAGAATATTTTGTTTCGTTTCGTTTGACTTTCGTTTTGGTGGCCAAGCAATATATTTCCAATCGCACGAGAAGCTCGTGTATAAAAATACATTTTCAATGTCGCACACACGAAAACTGTGTAAAAAGTAATGTGGGTGAGGTCAATACGGCCATTATTAGAGAGGGTGGGAAAGGAGGGAGGGAGGGGGAGGAGAAGGAGGACTGCAGCTACGTCAGCTGGCAACACAGTGGGCAACGAGCCAAGTATCCCAAAGCTGCGCGGAAGTGAGCCAAGTGGCAACCAAATATAATTATACAGCGAAGCCAAATGGCAAACACAATTTCATAATAAACTCAACGATGATGTGCGCATCGACTGAGGGGTGACCTTTTGTGCCTCTTTTTGTGGCACAACTGAAACACACTAAAAGCCGAAACGAACGAAAGTGAAAAGCGCTACTTAAAATTAGGTTAGTTGGGCGGCTACAAATGTAAAGAAATCGATTACACTGCGTATACTTAACACACACACATATTACATAAAAAAACATAACGCATACGCCCCGCTAGCAAATTGCCAATTATAGGCAACCACACTCTCTCTCTCTCTCGCTCTCTCTTTCTGTCTGTCAACGTCCTCCAATGTACGTGTGGTCGCCCTTGTCCTTGTCCTCGCCGTTGTCCTCTCGATTATACAATCCTTGTAACAAGCTCGCACGCGCCAAACATGAGCTGAGCTCACTCTCTCTCTCTCTCTCTATGTTGTTGTTGTTGTTGTTGTTTGTTATTAGTTGCTTTTGTTGTTGTTGTTGCCAACGCATGCACATTTCACAATGTCAAAGCTGTTGTTGTCGGCACCCGCATCCTTGGCCCTGAACAAGAACTTGTCAATTGCAGCAGCTTTGTCCTTTGCCAAACAGTCGCAACCTCAACGCTCCTTCTCTCACTCTCTCACTACTTCTCACTTTATACAGATTTTTAGTCTACTTCTCGCTTTAAACATTCTACTTTTTCGTGGATTTTCCTTTTGTTTTTCTCACTTCTTTTCAAGCTTTACTTTTGCAACTTTTTTTTTTCTCAGTTCTTTTCAGACTTTACTTTTGCAACTTCCATTTTTTTCTTATGTCAACCTTATCGCTGCATATTCCAAAGCCAAGTTTACTTTTCCATTTGGCCAACAAGTGTGGTAATTTGTTAAACAAAGAACTATTTGGCCTTGAACTTGGCTTGGCTTGCATATGCATTGGTCAAAGTATGTTAATAGTCTGGGCAAACTATTGGAAAATTGCAGTCAAATTATCTAAAGCAATTCACAGACTGCCTGCTGCCCTTTTTTACTACATCGCTCACTTTCACCTCTTCTTCTTCTATACCTTCTATTCCCTTTCTAACCCCTCTCTAAACACCTCTCTCCTCTTTCAATATAAGGCATTTGCATTTTGCAGTTGACGCGCATGAACCTGACATTGAACGTGAATTGTGTGCGGCTGGCAATGAAATTTTCTTCGAGACTTCCGCTTGCCCCACCTCCCCCTTTTAAAGAGGCGGGAACTGTTACGAGCATGCATGACCCAGGTATGTCAGGCAAGCATTGTTGACTGTTGCTGGAGGTCAGGTCAGGGCCATAGCACTTGACATTTTACCGATGTCAGCTCATAAATAAGTGAACAGCGAATGCTTTTATTTTGTTTAGGGGGGAATGGGTTAGTGTGTCATCCTAATTGATTATGCAGACAAAAGTATCACACAAAATATAGTTGTCTACTATTTCATTGACCCAAGTCCCGAAGGCATCTGCGCAAGCGCAAAGCATTTAGAGTTAAGTATACGCCGTGTTTGCCACGCTAATTTAGGCGCGAAAAATCGTTGTGGGCGCATAAGCAAATATAAATAGCTAGCTGGGTATAAATAGCTGCAGTTCAAGTTGCAGTCCTAGTCTCCCCACCCCCTCCCCCCCCCCCCGTTTCATCTCTTGCAATTCCAGTCCTAGGCGAAGCGTGACGCCAAACAAAACGCGCAAAACTTGCTTGCGAAAAACGCGGCTAGACTTCGCTTCGCGCTGATTTGTATTTTTAGTCGTTGACAATATCAAGGTCTTGGCTCTGTTTTATTGTTTGTATTGCAGACTTTGCTCCTCTCTCTCTCACACTCTCTCTCTCTCTCTCTTGAGCGAGGATCGCCACCACAGACACAAAAGCCAACGACTCTTGCTTCTGGGTCAATGGCACTTGGCTGCCACAACTTGCTGCAGCAAATCTCCCGTCTCCCGTCTCCCTTCTCTCTCTTCCTCTCTCTGTCTGTCTGCTGGTCTCCCTTTTGCAACCAGTTCTTTTGTGCTGCTGATCCAGCTAATAAGCAGACACATTCTGCACTTCGCTTCGCCTTCTTCAGTCTTCTGCCTGCCTGCCCTATATTGTGATTGGGCGCTTCAACTTCAGTTGCTGCCTGAGACTCGAGTTGGGGTCTGGCTTGATTTAACGCTTCTTCGGCATGATTTTATGCATGCTATCTGCTGCCACTTCATTGCCCCTTTTCCTGCTCTTCTACCCCAACTCGATGGCTGCTGCTGCTTTTCCAAAGTTCAAGGTCTTTGCAGCAGCAGTTCATCGTCGACGTCGACGTTGTCTGCGCAGATTTCACCACAATGTGCCTCCTTTTTTTTTATATCTCTTGATGCTCTTATAAAGGAATTTTTCAATCTACATGCCGTTGTAATAAAATCTATATAGTTTATATAGATTTGCATGCTGAGCTGCATCTATAAACAGCTCTGCATATAAATTCTTTGCTCTATATAAATATATCTACTATTTGTATATTATATTTCTTACTTTCACTTCGAACTTTTATCTTATCAATTGTTGATTCCATTTATCATTCAAAAAGTTTTCGAAGTGTATCACTTCTTCGGCATTTTTCATAGCTTTCGATTTCCATTTTTTATATTTGTTCATCAGACCTTTGTCTGCTTTGATTTTGAATTCTTTTCTTTTGCTTCTTTGCCTTCGCTCTCTATATTTTAAATTCGCCCTTTTTTCTCGCTTGTTCTGCTCTGCTGGCCGCTTTAATTATTTGACTTGATTCAAGTTTTATACATCATGCACATATAATACATACATTTAGTTGCACATTTGTTTGTTTGTATTGTCTGTCGCTCTCTCTGTCTCTGTTCTTTTTCTTTTTAGACTGCAATTTGACTTTCGAGCCCCACTTATTCGCCATGTAATTAAGACGTTTCCTGTTCATGACCTATATGTGTTATTTGATGAGCCTCAGGGATTGTCATAATGTGCAGCAAGTTCCCTTTTCAGAAAGGGAAAATATACAAATGAAAAATGTATTTACACGAGATATTTGTAAGATATTTATATAAAATTCCTCAAGGGTTGTTGAAGATTAAGAAACTCCACAATTTTTACTAAACTTTTACTTTCTACGAATGAATTCTATGTTATATAAAATTTGTGATATCCTTAGAAAATAATTCTTCACAAAAAGCCAATGCCAATGATAGAGTTTTTCTACAATTTTTACTGCTTTTTCCTTTTCTACGAACCTATTCTATATCTAATTTATAATCTATGATTTGCATTATATTTTTTTCTATGTACATATGTATATACTAATATACATATATATATATATATATATATATATGTACATATGTACATATATATGTAAAAACAAGTAAGAAAGCATCAGATGAGGGTGCTTGATTTTAAAATCATTTTTACCCATTTTTAATGAAAGCCAAACAGTTCGGTGTTATTCTTAAAATATACAAAATTAATATACCAATAAAATACCAAAACATGCAAATTACACATTTAGTATATTAGTAACTAAATATGTAATTTGCATGTTTTGGTATTTTTTGGTATATTGATTCGGTATATTTTAAGAATAACAAAAATAGCAAAATTACATATTTAGTTACCAATATACTAAATATGTAATTTTGCATCAAAATGCATTCAAAATATACCATAGAGTACCAATATATACCAGACAAAAAAACTGTTTTTTACATAGCTTTTACAATTTGTATCTGATCTCAAGCCTAAGAGTAGAGAGTAGATCTGAGATGCAAGATTCATTATAAAAGCCGCTAAATTGGAGACGTAGTTATATAAGAAAAGTAAAAGCAGATTTGAGAATAGGCAGATTAATAATAAATAAGATAAATATCTATACCAATAAATAAATGTATGCACTGAGATTTATATAACAGATAAGCATAAATTAGCTCAAAAGAAAGAATTTGGAAAATTAAAGTTGATACCATATAAAAGGCTAATAAAACGATTCAAATTTACTTCAACATGTTCTATATTTTTTTACACTATCCAATAGTGAAGGGTGTATTAATCACTTCTGGAACCCAATCCGCTGCTCCAATTAGAGAAACGACCTTGTCTAATGTGCGGCCCTTCTCAAATACAAATTGTATGACTGGCGTTCACATGTGTATGAAAAAAGCTGCGTGACTTTTTAGAGGCTATCAGAGAAAATGTGAGCCACATTTCGCGATGAGTCAATCGGAGGGCCAAAGAAATTTTAAACTTTTCTCCAATGACTCAGCATTGACCTTGTCGCGATGCTCGCAAAAAAAAAAAATAAAAACGAGCAATAAAAACTAAAATGTGTTATAGCCGTAATTGCCGTTATTCAAATGATAATCAATATAAAGCAAAAAATAAATGTAAAAAAAAAAAAATCATATAGAATAAATTAAGCAACGTCTGGGATTACAAAAGACCTCGTAACGTAATTATTGCTTGGGTGGCCTAGAGGCAAGGTCCGTTACTCAACCTCGGTAATTGAAAACGTACTTTACGCTCTCGCTCTCGCTCCCTCTCTTCCTAACGGTTATCAACAGAGCGAGAGAGAGAGAGTGAGCGAACGCGATTGGCATGCTGTTGTGGATGCTATGTGGAACTCGAGTTCATCACGTCACAATCTAACTGCATATCATGTAACTGTAATAAAATTCGATTTTCGCTAATTGTCACAGCCCACATAAGTACGTGTGAGTGTTTGCTTGTGTATGTGTGTGTGTGTGTGTGTGTGTGTTCACTCTCAGCAATGCAGGAAGTGTGTTGATTTTTACGTTACGTCGCCTGCACTTGTCTTTGCATGCTCTATCTCTTTCGCTCTCGCTCGCTCGCTCTCGCGGCAGCAGCAGCAGCTAAATAGACAGCAAAACATTTGTTGCTTTTCAGTGTGTCACATTTTGTGTTTTTGCTTTGCTTTGTTGTTGTTGCTGTTGTCGCCTTTTGCTTTTATTATTACTCGTATTATTATTGTTGCTATTTCTCTTCCGCTTCTAATGCCGCGTTTGCCGCGTCACACGTCAAATGACCTTGTGCTTCGTTTTGTTGTTGTTTCTGTTTCTGTTCTGTTTGTTTTTTTTTTTTTTCTTTTATAGTTGTTTCTGTTTTTGCTTTTGTTGTATTACGCTCCCACTTGTAATTCGCATTTTATACTCGTACATTGCACATTATATAATTTTTTGCTGCCTGCCTCAAACGGGTTTTATTTGTCCGCTAGATTCTAGCAGCTTTTAGCATTTAGCTAACTGTTTTTAAGGCTAAATGGCTAAGCAAACGCTTGAAATCTAAGCAAATAAGTAACTGTAGAGCAAAGTGATCCTCGAGACTGCCCATTAAATGCTCTAACGGTAGACTATGATCATTTTCGAGCCATACTAAATATAATGTTATAATCTTTGTAACCAGAAATGGATTTCTAAGTTCTAATAATAATAATTAATATAAAATTATGAATTACGTTATAGAAAAATTTATTTCTTTTTTAAATTTAGTTGGAATTGAAAGTTGTGTAGAATAGAATTTGAAACAAGTGATCATCAAAACGTTAAATACTTTAATCAACTCTACCAACAATTTATATACACGATAGTGATTACTAGTAATCCATATCAAACATTATATTATACATATATATTGTACTATATACGTAAATATAAATCAGATTTACACATAAAACATAACAATAATAAACATAATATATTTTTCAATTCTTTTTGAAAAGTATACCGATTTGAATGGAATTGAAATATATAATGTATAATATACATACGTGGCAAGCAAATTTGTAATAATATTTATAATTCCATTCAAATCGGAATTATTTTTAAAAAAGAATTACAATATTGTGTTATATTTATTATTGAAATATAAACAAGAAAGAAAGCTACAGTCGAGTGTGCTCGACAGACGGACACGGCTGTTGATGCTAATCAAGAATATAAATACTTTATAGGGTCGGAGATGCCTCCTTCTACCTGTTACATACATTTCCTGCCGGCACAATGTTATAACACCCTTCTCCCCTATGGGTAGCGGGTATAAAAAAAACCAAAAGTTGTTATTCCTATTCAATATAAATTGTATAAGATTGTTCCCCTAATATTATTATCATAAAATTAAGAATAAAAGAATATTACGTATTCGCACCGCATTCTACTAAAATCTAATCAATTCAATAAATCTTTCGTCTATATTAGAATTACATATGTAAGTGCTCGTTGCATGCGACAATCTTTTGTTAACTTAGCACATAGCATTACACCGTTGAAAGCATATTTCATGCTTGTTTATTGGTAATTATTAAAGTATAAATATTGCTGCTTATAATACAGTTAATCGCTTTTCAATTAAATGTATTATGCGAGTACGTATTGAGCATTCACAGTTTGCATAACCCCAAGGCCTGGGCTGCTTACTAAGCACTGCAACTGTTATTCACGATTCCCTGTACTATGTATAATAAATAGTACGAGAATGGCACTATATATAATATAATAGCAGTATAGAAGTATATAGTATAATTATAGGGCGGTTCCATTATCAATTTATTTTCATTATTCGGCAAGTGCGCTAAACAAATTACGCCTTACGCTTATTAAGTATTATTAACTAAGCAGTTTGTAATCGGATTACCCAATCATTATGTAACACTCTCTCGCCAACAGCAGCAGCAAGTGCAAGGGCAACCAACTTGCACCTGGAATGCCTGAGAGTTCGATATTTCAAAATTACTATATAGTATATTACTATGCAAGTCGATGACTCTGCTGCCAGTTAATTAAAAAGCAGTCCAACTATGGAAATTTTCTATTTTTATAACTGCTTAGTATTGATTCTTTGTTGCGGAAAACTTTACTTATTTTATATTAAGAAATATATTTGTAAAAGACGAAAATGAGGCACTAACATTTTAAAGAATTTAGTTTTATAAAATTCTTTTTCTTCAAATTAAATATTTTAACACATAAATGCTCCATTTTCTATTAAATTGAAATGTAATTAAATTTACTTAATATATCTATTTTAAGTAACAGATCTTCTTTTAAATAAATTATAGTTCTATGCAATCTATTTTAAGTAATAGATTTTCATAAACATAAATTATAGTTCTCTACAACTAAAATCAATCAATTAATCTCAAATTGTTATATTTTATTACGTTGGAAAATAAATTGATTGACGCTCACTTCACTTTAAAAAGTGATTGCAAAACGAAAAGTTGAATAAATTACAATTGTATTAATTTGTAATTGAGTATTGTTAGTGTTCGCACATTCCTCGAGCTCAATTTTAACACTCTTTAATCGAGTCGAGTGCTAATTAAGTTTGTGACAATTGCATTAAATGTGAAGCGTTGAAAAATGTTCGCAATTCATTCAATACTGCAATTATATCCCGTCTTTGAAATGTGTATAAAAGAGAGTGTATTCATTTAATCGAGTGTTATCAACTATGAGATACCAGCCATCCATTTTTTCAATAAAAGCAGGAAGTCCGGTATTAGTTTTAAAAAATACCAAATAAATATATTGCCAAAGTACTAAAAAATACCAACTGCCAATTTTGAATAAGAGAAAAAAATGCGATACTCATTTTAAATTATACCAAATTAATATACCGCAAAAATACTGAGAATATACCAAATGTTATATTTGGTATACATAGTACTGCGTTCAAAATGTACCATCGAATGCAATATTTGGTATATTAATATAGTACTAAGTTAAAAATATACCACATAGTGCAAAATATACCAGATTATCAGCAACTAAGACTCATAGTATATACATTTAATGGATGCACAAAATTATAATACCCTTCTACACTATGGGTAGCGGGTGTAAGGAATGAATTGTATAATTTTACCAGCTTTTCATAAACCGCATCAAAAGATGCAGGGTATCTCTGAGTCGTGCTTACCCTCACTTGTTATGAATTACGTATTGCGGTCTTCTTCGAATGGAATTGTGTTGACAATTGTTGCCATTCGTGCGAATATCAACAATGAAATGAAAAATGCTTATAATGAACCTTACTCATATGATTATTAAGCCGAATTCAAACTACGTTCGAGCGAGAAAACATATCTATGAAAGGAAGGAGAGCGTGAAATGTGCGTCGTACTAAGCGAATGCCTTTTAATATCCATTAGATTAGATTGATTCAGAGATTGGTTGAGCTACGATTGAACAGGTAAAGGACAGGTAACAACAGATTGGCAGCAGCTTCCACTTTCACACCAGCAACAACGACAACAACATCGGCAACGACAGCGACCCATTTAAAGGCACATAAATCTATCAGAACACGATCTGCACCCCAGTTGGCCTTGACTTTTATTTACTTAACTTTTAATAAGCACAAACCAACAACAACAATAACGGGTAGCAGACAGAACAGACAGCACAGACTTGTTTATATACTATTAGTCAAGCGACAGTACAATAAAAAAGTAATAATAAAAAAATAAATAAAAAAAAACAATCTACTGCCCGACTGTCCATTTATATACATACATATATAAGTAGCATATGTATTATATATACTCGTTTGTATTCGTTTCCTATAACTGAGCATATTCGAGACATTTGTTCACGTCGAAACCGACAGAATGAAATCATTTGAAAGGCCGATGACGGTTTCACTCCGCACATTCTGCCACTTTTTTTTAACTGGGAATTGGGGGAACAGGTTTGCGTATAAATCGCACTTTTAATAGGCATGTGTATTAATCACAAAACAGCAAAAGCAAAAAGAGTTCTTATTTAAATATGATAATAGAATTACACTTCTGATGAACTCTATTTTTAGCGAATTTTCAGCTCAGTTTAACATAACTCCGAATGAAAGGAAAAAGGCGTCAATGGTATGCAGACAGCGCAGACAGAGCGGATACTTCATGGCAAATTACCAATGCAAATTTTGCTGTCACACAATAAAATATATAAAACAAATCACAACGAACAAAACAAACACACACATTTTTACAGCAGCATGTGCGTATACGTAATGTGAGCTGTGAGCTGTGAGTAGTGCAGAGTAAGCGTGAATTGTATTTATTGTATTTATTTAAAATTCAATTTATTAAACACAGTTCGAATTACCTACAAAACACCCATTGCTAAATACTTGTGGGCAATATTATGACAAACATTTTCTGCTGCGTATACTTGATATTAATGATAACTAGTTCACGTTGCATATGATTAACATACATCGACAAATTGTTTACTTTACCCTGTAGGCATACAGGGTATCTGCAAGTGGCAGCAGAATTTGTTATTGTTTTTTTGGGTGGAATTGTGAATTGAAAGCTGAGCGCCAAGTTTATTCCAGTTGAAGTTCAAGGTAAAAGCGTGAGTCCAAAACAGCAACAAAAACAGAAATAACAGACACGCAAAAGAATTATCGTATATACGAAATTAACACACAAACAAAAAAAGCACGCAGCCTTGACAATAACACCCAACCGCCAAGACAAAATACAAATAAAAATAAATAAAAAAGCGTGCGTTGGCAATGCACACGACTAAGCGATGCTCTGTAAAGTGGAAAGAGAAATGCACAAGAGAGATGAAATATGAATGTGCATTGCTGATAAAATTGTTGAAGAGAAATTGAAGCAACTTTTAGTTAAAGAAAAACATTTCATTGTCAAATAAAATATACAACATCAACACTGAATTTAAAGACAAAGAGAGAGTTAAGAGCAAGTGTGACCATACAATCAAAGTAAAGGATTTTTTAAACCTTAATACGGTCATGTTTGCTATGCTAATTGGCATTATTTCCTATTTTATTTACTCTTTATTTAATTGAGAAATAAAATACACAACATCGATTTAGTTTTAACCACACTGAATTTAAAGACAAAGAGAGAGTTAAGAACAAGTGTGACCATACAACAAAGTAAAGGATTTTTTAAACCCTAATACGGTCATGTTTGCTATGCTAATTATGATACTGGCATTATTTCCCATTTTATTTACTCTTCACTAAAGATTTGATTTACTTCAAGAAAGTATAAAATTTTAAAGGGAAATACTTTTACTTTGATTCTTATAGTAAAAAGTCATATATGAGTATTTGTTGGAAGCCATCAATCAATACGGATTTAAAATAATTTCTATTTAGAAATAGATCACACATTCTGTTATATTTTTGATAATCAAAACCCCCTCTGCTGTAGTATTCATAGAGTAAACGCAATTTCAACGCAAATCGAGTCGCAGCAGCGAGAGAGAGAGAGAGAATGGACCGGCGGCGTGATCAGGGGCAGAGAATGCGACCCCTGAGAACAATTTCAATTCCAATTTCAATTTAATATAAATAAATAATTTCGAGGCGCAGCTCAGCCACGTTCCGAATAGCGCTAATATCATTATGAATATACATTATATTATATATTTCTACATATGCCACAAAATGTATAAATACATTTGTATACAGATTTCGATAGAAGACAAAACTGATCGCTTAAGCAAATAAATCGAATTAGGCGCTAATTTGTGTTCCCGTTAGTTCAATGTTTTACAAGTTGTGCAATCGCATTTGTAAACTGAATGAAATCGAGTGAGTGCTAATCACTTCCGTTCATTTTGCCATTGTCAAAACATCATCAATGTGCCCATATCGAAATGGTGTAAGTATCACAATTTATGGTATGGATTGTTCATTAGTCATTTTCTGTGGCATTATCTAAATATCCGATCTGACCTTTGTGGTTGTAAAAACAACCGTTACCAACTCTACCTCAACTAATGTCGATTCGCTTGCTAAGGGTATAATCACTGTGTTACATGATATGCGACACATTGAGCAATGTTTTCTATGGCCTGATTACGTATACGTAACCAAGGTCAGGGTCAGTCTCGAAGGCATCTAACTGCAGCTATAGATGATGCATTTATTAATGCACTATGGCGGAAATGGGAAGCTGCAAAAGGTATAGTTATTACTGTCGAACTTTTAAGTTTGAATTATTAAATGTTGTGATTGTATTTTAAAACAAGTAATTCAAATAATACTCAACAACGATAATTTTATAAAACTAAAATGGTATTCAATTTTTATAATATAATAATAATTAGTAATACAAATAGTTATAACAATGAAATCAAGCACTTCAAAATAGAATTTGCTTTTAGTTTTATACAATTGACAGAATTCTTCAAGATACTTTCAAATTTTTAGTGCTGTCTAATTTTTGAGTTTGAGTTAATACTATTTTTGTCGCATAAAGACAAAATACAGTCTATTGTATTTTAGAACAAGTAAATCAAGATTGAATTCTCAAGCATTAAATTCTCAAATAACCAGTAAGAAAGCTACTGTCGAGTGTGCTTCACTGTGAGATACCCGTTACTTATTTTGAATATATATAATAATAAAAATACCAAATGATATTTTGGGTAAATTGATACAGAAAAGTGCAAAATATACCAGATTGCTAGCCAAAGCAACTAAGACCCCTAGTAAGTAGGCGTTTTTGCCATACAAAAGTATTTCTTTAATAACTTTGACAATTTTTATCTGATCGCAACCAAATTTTCAGAAATCATAAATACTATAGTTATTATTGTATATACCAAAATTTCGTAACTCTAGCTTGAAAATTACGCTTGTTATTCGATTTTTTTGATTTGCGGGGGCGGAAGTGGGCGTGGCAAAAATTTGAAACAAACTTGATCTGCGTGCAAACATAACAAATGCTGTCGAAAAAAAATTATAGCTCTATCTCTTATAGTCTCTGAGATCCAGTGTTTCATACGGACAGACGGACAGACACACAGACGGACAGACGGACATGGCTATATCGTCTCGGCTGTTGACGCTGATCAAGAATATATATACTTTATAGGGTCGGAGATGCCTCCTTCTACCTGTTACATACATTTCCTGTCGGCACAAAGTTATAATACCCTTCTACCCTATGGGTAGCGGGTATAAAAACGAAGCCAATGAATTCGATTATATTGCAATGCATCGAGTTGATGAATGTGCTAAATAATATATGTTGTGTTATGTTATGCAAATAAATGAGTTATTTACGGGCAGCAGAAATCGAAGCAGAACTAGAACCAGTTGCTATGCAATCGTTGCGTGTGTGACAAGTTGCATCCAGGGTCAACTACTTAATGGCAACACACACACACACACACACACTTTCTATATGTTTACAGTTAACTGTCTGTTGTGGGCAGATTTAAAGACTTACCTAGATCAGGAATTGAGCTGGAGGGTTCTTCTCCATTGCTGTTGTTGTTACTGCTGCTGCTGTTGTTGTTGCTGTTGTTGCTGCTGCTGCTGCTGTTGTTGCCGTTGTGATTGTTGGCTGCATGCTTAAGTTTCGGCGGTGGCGGCGGCGGTGGTGGACGCATAGCCGAATTGTGATTGCTGTTGTTGTTGCTGTGATGCGACGCCAACTGTTGCTGACAGCCATTGCTGTTGCTAGCATTGCCATTGCTGCTGCCGTTGCTGTTGCCACTGCTGCTGCTGCTAGAGACGATGGGCGCACGAAATATGTGCGCTGAGGAGGTCGAGGGGCAGGCAGAGGAAGAGGAGGCAGCGCTGCTTGAGCTGACATTGGCAATCGCTAAATGTTGCTGCTGCTGTGCAAGATGTTGCTGCTGCTGTTGCTGTTGTTGCTGCTGCTGCTGCTGTTGAAAGTGATTGGCTGCAATGACGTTGACGTGACGCGTGCTTGTGCTGACCACAAATTTGCGCGCCGCTGCTGTTGGCGGCGTGGCAGCAATGTATTGCTGTGGTTGCTGTTGCTGCGAATGTTGCTGCTGCTGCTTGACAGGTGGCGGCAGCGGTGGTGGTGGCGGTGGCGGCGTGGGCGGTGGTGCCAACGGCGGTGTCTGACATTGCTGCTGCTGATATTGCACATGATTCAGCGGTGGCTGCTCAACGTAGGCGCGTCTTGTGATCACCGGGGAAACGGGCGCGGAGCGGGAATGATGATGCAACGGCGGTGGCGACACCGAGAGACGCCGCACGCCGGCAGCACAGACAAGCGACTCCTCATACAAGCGACCATCGCGTATAACACGAACATGTTGCTGCTGTTGTTGCTCCTGTTGATGATGCAACGGCGGTGGCGAGTGCGCCAAACGTTGTTGTTGCTGCTGTGCATGTTGTTGCTGCTGCTGCTGTTGTTGTGTGTAGTGCGTGGAGGAGGGACTCGTCGAGTGGCGACGCTGCTGCACCGTCTGCGACTGCGGCAAGCTGCGCGTGATGATGATCTGCGGCGCTGTGGCACTCTCTGTGGCATACAGCTGCTTGCGTTGTTGCACGTACTCGACGCGTGGCGTCAGTATCACCTTCTGTGTGCCACCAGGTGTGGTGAGTCCCGTTGGCTGTCGCGGCGGCACCGTCTGCACTTGCACATGCGTGTAGCGTTGCTGCGGCGCTGATGTTGCTGTTGCAGCAGCAACAGTTGCTGGCTTATCCACTCCGTTGCTGCCACTGCTGCTGCTGGGCTCCGCCTGGCGGCGCTCCTGCTCCTCGAGGTGCAACAACTCGTAGTCTATGGGCTCCGTCTTGATCACTGGCTTCGCTGCAACAGCAGCCGCAGTTGTTGCTGTGGTTGCTGCTGTGGCATTGGTAGCTGCCGCTGCAGCTGCTGCTGCGGCTGCTGCCGCCTCCATGCATTTGAGTTTCTTCAACATGTTGCAGTATGTAAGGCGTTGTTTATGTGGTAATAGAAATGTAGAAATATGTTTTCTCTGTATGTGTGTGTGCGTGCTGTGGTCTCTTTTTTTTTCTTATTGGATTTAATCCTGAATCACTTGCTTTGCCTCTGATCCGCCTCTTCTCTCTCACTCACGCTTCTTTTTCTTGTAAAAATCAGTCTCTTCTTCTTTACACTTGTTGCAAATTTATCCAGTAATTTGTGTGTGTTTTTTTCTTTTTTTGTTTTACGGTATTATCAAAATGTTTTCAGCCTTCAAAGTTGCAAAGTTATTTTCCAAAATATAGTTAGAGATATATCTAAACTATATATATACGTTCTTAAATGTGTTTGTAGTATCCTAGAATTGTTGCTTACTTTGCTAGCGTTGCCCTTAAACCTGCCCAGAGCTGTATATCGATCTAAAGTTAATGAGGCTTTTCCGTTTATAATGAGGATGTTGTTTTTCTTTTCTTTTTCAAACGTTAAATACTAATAATACTTCTTGTTCGATCTTTCCGTCTCTCCACAGCAGCGTTTTACTTTTCTTCTGAGTATGTTATAGGTATTTTAAGTATCTGCAAAAATTCAAATTTTTCAGATTTATTTTTATTTTTCTTATTTTTGTTTATAAATATTTTAAAATAAAAAAAATTCTAGAAGTGTCTTTAGCATTCAGGAAGATATATTCCAAATTTCAAATCTCTAGCTCTTATGGAACCAGAGATTGTGGCGTTTAAACAGATGGACGGACAGACAAAATATGGAAATGAAGGTTAATCGCCAACAACGCTTTCAAACTTATTGTAAAATCCAAACTAAAAGTTAATTGTTGCTTGTTATATTCCGATTACTTAATGAAAACATCAATTAGATTGTGAAATTGTAATTTCCATAAATTATATCAAGTTTTCTTTGTGAACTTACATTTGTTTGATAAATTATATAAAGACCTGATTGATTCTTTGCTTGATTGATGATTGTTGATTGTTTAAAATTGTTGAGTAATAATATGCAAAAATATAATTATATTTATGTATATATATATATATATATATATATATGTATATATTTAATGCATTTGTTGGATATATAGTTGATAGATTTATGATGATGCTGAGTACTCGCAAATGTTTTGCTATATTAGATTCTTGAAATTAGACTGATGTTTGTAGTGATTATAGATGAATGTTAACATGTTAACATTATATTGTAGTTTAACATTTGTATTTTATATTTATATGTATATACTTTTTATGAATAATATATATTTGTTATGCTTTTGCTCCAAAAATAGATTTTATATTTTTTATTTAAATTTTACACACAAAATACAACACAATTGCTGCTTAATTTACTTTTTTATTTATTTTTAAATTTGTTTCACCTGAGCATTAAATTTTTGTTTTATTTTGTTTTTTTCAACTTTTTATCGAACTTCTTTATTGTACAATCGTACAGGTAAAATGCCGTTATAAAAATATATAGTTGTGATTATAAATTTATTATTTTTGTTGCTGGGTATTTTGGATTCGTGTGAGCTTTGCTTTTTGTTGAAGGCCGTCTGACTGACACAATTTCTTTTAAAGAAAGTAAATGAATCGCGATTATGTCACTTTGTTAATAATAATTATTTGTTGTTGGGGTTTCCATTATTTTTAGCGCTTATTTTAGACATTTGAACTTTGCACCTGCCGAATAGTAATTTATGCATTTATTTAATAGAAACAACTTGTTAAAACACATTGCGAGACAATTGAACTTCTGCTGTTGCATATCTACACAATTCTCGTCTAACATTCTCGGTGATTTTCCTTTTGCGTTTTCATTTCGTTTTGTGATATTCTTGTTGCTGTTGTTGTTTTTGTTTTGGGTTATGTGCATTGCTTTCCCAGCAACAGCTGGGAACGTTTGAGGCGCTGCCAAAGGGTTGTCGTATGTGAATATGTATCCGATAGATACACGTCGTCGATATGGATGTATCTCAAAATATGAACATGCATAGAGTAGAGTGCCGAAAATATTGTATATGTTTTTGCGAAAACTCAATACGATGACATTGGAACTGGCTCTGACTCTGATTCTGATTCTGAGTGTGGCTGTGGCTGTGGCACTGACATTGGAGGGCGCCTCGCAGCAGCGTTCAAGAGCAAGGTGATCCGACGAAGGACGAGAACGAGGACGAGGATGTGGTCGAGGATGTATGGACGAGGACAAGGACGAGGACGAGGACGAGAACTAGAATACCAACCAACAGCTGTTTCGCTCGTTGGGCGCTGCACAAGGACAAGGACACAGCGCGACGCGATTCGATTCGATGCGATGCGATGCGATGCGGACACGGGAGCTCGAAGCCGAAACACGGAGGAGTACGTTTTATGGTTTACGGTTTTCAATCACTGTTTTTGCAGCTGGGCGATGTCAGGGGACTGCATTGAATATTATTATTATTGCACATTTTGTTTTCAATGAATTTATTATCAATTTGAAAGCAAAATTAGTTTAACGTTGATGCTTTTGTTATGCTTTTGCTTTATGGTTAATTGGGACGCGCTTTGAATTTCGCAACCGCTGCGTGCGCCGTACTTTCTCTGACTGAAACTGAAAATCGCAAAAGCTGCCAGACCAGAACACGAAACACGAACAGAACAGAACAGAGCAGAACCTGCTGAGAGCAAGAGTGTGTGCTCTCTGTACGTATGTGTGTGAGAGAACAGGCGAATAAGCTGCACAATGAAAGTGAAAACCGTTCGCCGACATCGCTGTTTCTACTGCACTGCAAAGTGGGCCCGTCTGAGCGAGATAGAGACAGACAGCGAGAGCGCCAAAACTAAGAGAGCGCTCCATTAGTGAGAGAGCGCCACTTGTGAGCGAACGCAGCGAAGGTGAGAGCGATTTTTTGTATGAGGAAACGAAAGCTGCAAAGAATACAAAAACCAAAACATAAATAAACAAAAATAAACGCGAATGAGAAGGCGAGCGAAACGTGTGAAAACCCCCCTTTCCGTTTTGGGGTTAACAATTTGTAGACTGAGTGGGGTCCAAATGGAGTTGCATGATTGGGGGTTGTTCTTTTTCATTGAGGATTGTTCTTCTTTTTCTTTCCCTTTTTTTGGCAACTTTCTGCACACGCGATATTGGAGTTTGAGTGGGTGGCAATTTCCGTCCAATAATAAACAATGCGTTTTGGGTGATTTTTTGCCATGGTGCGTAGGAGACGAAACTAACACGCAGACAACAACAGACTGAGTTACGCATTGAGGTAGGTTCACATTTCAGCAAGCAACAGCAAAGGAATTTGCTTGTACAAAAATATACCAACTTTATACTCTTTCTTGCTTCAATGAAATCAACTGAGAAAACAAAGATTTCTAAGAAGTACGAAAAAAGTTCAGGAAATATATAAACTGACCTACAAAATGGGTTCTCGAATAATTCGAAAGTTAAAAATATAATCAAAATGATATTCTCAAAAAACCCATTTTATGAGCTAATATTCTAATGACAACATTTAATTTTTGTAGTGGTCAGAAAATTATTCTTTCCTTCGTTACACAGATTTGTGGTTTACAAAAATAAACATAATAATTTGGATTTTTTAACAGTACTCTAGTCACGTTTCAAATGTCAAGAATGATGCATAGCTGAGTGAGTCAATTGTAAAAAAAGTGTAAAAACTAATTCAAGGCTAATTCAGCATTAAAAAGCTTCCGCAAACGGCAGATCGTCACAGTCGCCGTAATAGTTTGACCCCAAACAAAAGCCGCAATCAAAATATGTGTGACACATGTGTGTGTGTGCGTATGCGTGTGTGCAACAACATTCAATAGCAAATTAATCAGCAAACAAAATGCAACCTCATATGTGCAGTCTACATAGAAGTCGCAGCCATGTGGAAATAAAACACAACAAATGTATTGACCTTAACACTGAATGCTCATTGCTCGCCATCCACACAAGTACACTACCCATACACTATCATGTGTGAGTGTGTGCAAAAGAACTTGAACGAACAGCGAGAGAGAACATAAAGCAAGCAAAAAGCAAGAGAGCTCGAGAGAGCGAAACGTAAGAGCAAAGCGCTGCTAGGCTAGCGCGTGTTTTAGTCAAGTTCACCAATACCAAGGCAAGGTTAACAGATTGCAATTGCTGTGTGTCACTGTTACTTAACAGCGCGTCTACAGCGGCGCTACAGTTGAGTGAACAGCGCACTGTAAAAAATAAAAGTGGGATTGGGGTGATGGGGTTATTGGGGTGAACAGGCGCAGTGATGGCTGTGTGGGTAATTGGAGTTGCAGCCCCGTTTTCGGCCAGACAGTCGGGGTTTGGGGCTTAATGAGGGTTGCAATGTCTGGAGTTTAAAGTTGTGCAAATGTATGGTTGGGGGTGGAATGAGTCAGACATTTGGACAACCTAATGAGATGAGCTCTACATTCAGACATATATACAGCTACTACTACTATAAACAGACTTAAGAATGAATTATTTGCATTTAGTGGGAGGAGTTCAAAGGCGGGTTGGGGGCGTGACAGATTAATTTAGTTAAGGGTGAAGTGATGCTGAGAGTGAAAGGTCAAATTGACGAGTGCAGACAATAAAAAAAACTAAAAGAAGTAAACAAAGACCTAGACAACTTTTTTTTACATAAATTAAAATCAACTAGAAAAGTTCTACAGAACCATATATAAGATAAAGAGTTCCTTTGTGAATAGTCCCAGTTTTATGTATTATATTTATTTTCATTTGTTACACAGTCTTTGTAGCACATCACAATGATCATTAACACTTTAAAATGTCCAATTAGTTGAATATTTTAATTTTTAACAGTCACAATTAAATAATTTGTTCACTTGGATAATTCTTCTCGCGTTCGACCGAAAGTTCTCAACATTAACAAAATGAAAGTTAATCGTTTATTAATTTATGCTGTATGTGTATACCGTCAGACTAAGAGAGGCGACCATAAAAACAAGATTTGTGGCGCATCTGGAGCTGAAGCTGTAGCTGACATTAGTCTGACAGATCTGTGAGCAGCAAAACCAAGTGGAGAACAAACGTGCGACATGACGTCGTTAACGCGACTGAAACGAGACAGAAATTTGCAAAAGTGAAAAATTCTACTTTCAATATGAAAACGAACTGCGAATTGGTGCAGCAGCGTCGACTGCGACGTCAACGTTGCCAGCAACAACAACAACAACAATAACAGCAGACACCATCAGACTCTAGTCCGACTGGGCTGGAGTTGTGCATGGAAGAATGGCCAAAGCCCAAAGCAGAAAGCTGAAGCTGAAAGCGCACACTGTGGGTGTGGGTAAGGTAGGTCGTGGTATGGGAATGTCGCTCACCAACACCCAACGCGAGAGAGAGCGACAGCAGCGAGAGAGAGAGAGAGAGAGCGTAAAAGCATGAGAGAGGACAGCGCCCAGAAGCAGAAGCCAGAACCAGAACGAGAGCGTGAGCATGAGAGCAGCGCATTGTAGCGACGTCGCTGTCGCTGCCGCTGTCGGCGAATGCAGGAAACAAAACGTAGCCCAGAGAAGTCAATGTACAATACGTTGGGGGTGCAATGAACAAGAAGCGGCCGATGACGACGACAGCAACTACGACAACGACGACGACGACGACGACTGCGACTGCGGGGATGGCGACGGAAGTGTTGGACTGCAGATTAGCGCTGTTATAATACCCCTTAGACAATGCATTAAAATGAGTATGACAAATTTACGAGGAATGGCAATAATTCCACTTAATATCTGCATTGGAGGGCAAAGTATAATTCTTTGAAGAGAAAGGCGTTTCTTTTGGGATGTTGACTCTGTTTTGGAAATATTAATAAGGGAATATCATAACATACAATGCTAATGTATGGAAATCCTTTTATTAAGAATTATATATTTCTTAAGAACAATACTTATCGTTTCTTTTTATATGTGGGCACTTAAAATTTTTAGTTTTACCCAATACTTTTTAAAATAATATTATCAAAAGCGCACAGCATTATATACGAATACTTTTATTTTCCAAAAAAAATTCCTTGAAATTAAAATATTATAAGAAAATACAAAATACAAGAATTCTTAATTATTCATTTTAATATTTTTTGATTTTGTTAATAAATATATGATACAACAATGCTTAAATTCATTCATAATAATATTATTACTTTCTTGATTGTATCACTTTAATTTTAATATAATAAAGTATTTTTTCAATATTGACTTTCCATAGACGACTTTAAATAAATATGTGTTTCCTCCCAAAAATAGTTTGAAATCTTTTAATTTCAACAATGGTAACTACAGTTTTATTTTTAAAAAATTTTGATTATATTGATTTTAAGATAATCAAGTGTACATCATAAGAAAACACGTAATTTGAAATTACTCGAAACTTTAAAAACTTATTAAAATATGTTCTTTATTTCAATTATAGGGTATCCCCTTCTCCACCACCAAAAGTTTAAAAGGATTCGCAGTTGTTTCGCTTGGTTTCAATTGCGTCTAGCTCTGTAGTTTTGTGTCCTTATTTATGGCAGTGAATGTGTGCTTTATATTTTTTTTGGGGTTGCAAAGTTTGGCACAGAATTCCGGGAGTTGTGTCGTCGTCGTTGCCGTTGTTGTCGACATCGTCGCATAGAAATTACAAATGTACGAATATAATTGCAAAAATCTTCAGTGGGTGGGTCAACATTTAATGCCAAACATTCTGTGGATTGTCTGTCTGGAGTTGCAACCCTCAAGCGATGTCTTGCCGAGCTTCTTTTTAGTTGCCATAATAACTGTATTGTTTTCCTTTTTCCCTGCTTTGGCCAACCTGCCTGCAGGCGACCTCTACTCGTAGTTGTAAGGTTAGACTACTATTCACAGATATTGTAAGGTTTTCTCTCCTCGTTTTGTCGACTTTTACCTTCACAGTCTGACGTTAGTTAAATATCATGGTCTTTTGGCAATGACAGAGCCATTGAATTTCGTCCTGTTTCAGTTTTGTGTTGTGTGTTGCGTTTTTTTGGGGCAGGGGCAGCCAGACGACACCCTTTTTCCATACTATTTTTGGGAGCGTGGGGAGGTTCACTCGATTCTGCAACTCTCTTCTTTTGGGTCGGAGAGAAGAAAATGCAACGCGCATGTTCGATGCTGTTTTGTGTATGTTGTTGCAACGTTGCACATTTGCAACGTACTTATGTCCTTCGTACATCGGCGCTGCACGAAGGTTAACAATTTTCAGGGGCACTATGAGCAGAGACCCTTGCATAGCCGCTGCCACATTGCCACTACCAAGGGCAAGGACACACAAGCATGCGCATTTCCGTATGCACAGTCCAATGTTGCACACACACACAGCACACACTCTACTCGGGGTGGCAGCTGCAGCCTTGCAGCAGGACTAGGCTCCACTTGCTGCTCCCTATTCTCCGCTTCGGCTCTCCTCTGCTGCAGCGACTCCTCTCATCATTGCCAAGGTCCGTTGTCGACTCTCGACTGCCGGCTGCCGGTTTCTGCAAGTGACATTGAGAGGGCGTGAGCTTGGGATTTGGTGGCATGGGTGGCATGGAAAGGGGCATGCTGCAAGCACATGGTCAGAGGCAAGGGCAAGGGCACGAGCTTGGCTGCTGGGCAGACGGGATTAATTTCAGGGTTGTCACTGCAATTGCAATTGTCTAGCTGCGGTTTGACCATCACAGCAAATACCCCATTGTCCTTTTTAACCTTTCACACATTCTGCGTTTCCTTGAAATTCTCGCATTTGTTATATTTCCTGCAAATATTCGTTAACACAGTTTGAGTTCTGGGCAATTTGATTTATTATTTATCTACCTACCATATGCACACAATTACGTATACGCAATTATTTGCATAGATTATGCACTTGAACTACTCTTGATGCTCATCCAGGTAGTTTTATCAGTAGGGATTATATTTTTACCTAGAACATACTCGAAGCATTGTAAACTAGCAAACATTCATCATAACTGGATACAGCTTGTTATAAGCTGAGTTTTATATTTTTGAGTTGAATAAACATTAAGTATACGCATGCTCTGAAATATTTTGAAATATATTGCTTTCTTCCAATAGTAAGAAAAAGTCATACAATTTCGATAAATGGTGGTAACTCTACTTTCATAACTTTATTAATTATAGTTTTTGGAATGTTGCATAAACTTTACTTTACGATCTGCAGAAGTAGGTAACACTATTCAATAAAAATTAACAAGAAAAGTAAAAGAACGCAAACCAATTTCATTAACTAAAAATACACAAGAAAAATGTACAAGAAAGTTTAGAAAATATATGTGTCCTACAATAATGTAGGCTACGAAAAAAATCCATAAAATTAATCTATTAAATCTATGAATTATCGTTTTGGAATCTGTAATAACCTTAATTTATAGGAACTAAAAGTTAACAGTTAAAGTTGAAGTAAATAAACGCAACCTAAACGCAATTTAATTTATCAAAATTGTATAATATCAAAAAACTAAACAGTAAAAGTAAAAGAACGCAAGCCAATTTCATGTATTAAGATTTTATAATATCAATGTACAAGAAAGTCAAGTAAATTCAAACTCTAAAGTTGTAAAAATTGAAACCTAATGAAGCTCATTCAGTCTATCATCATCTGTCTATCATTCCATATGAGTTTTCTTATAGAAATAAAGTATACTAACATAAATAATTAACGAAACCTCGACGATAATTTCACTTCCCAATGGAGCTGCGCATAAGTTAATCAACTCAATCTTCAAATAAGAAACAAATTAGTATGTTAAGGGGAGCAATTATACTTCGAATAAATTCCCTGTTAAGTCAAAGATAAGTTTACCGTCTTGCTATGTTGCTTTTAAGTATGAGAAAAGTATTTTAATCTGAAATGAACTCCCCATCTTAGATTCATCTTACAGCAATCGAAGGTCAGCGTCGCATCGGAGCTGCTTCTAATTCCCCAACCAAGCAGACGGCAAGTTCATTTTTATGGTGATTAACCTGCTTTTTAACCTAGAGCCAGGAATGTGTTCATTAATTTTTAATATGTTTACGGTGCGATAGACGCTTGGAATATTTTGGGGAATTACCGCAAGACGACGAGCATTAAAGCCAATTATTAGGTCAATGTGCGTGCACTGAACCGATTTGTGGCTTTTATTCACCTCAGCCCAAATGTATGCTATAAGTCAGTCACCTAACACCTCCGACAAACAGAGGAGAGAACGAGAGGCGACGACGCCAGTTGGATTTATGCACACCCCCCGAAAAAAGCATAGTCGAAAAAGCAGAGCAAAAGCCGAGCACACACACACAGAAAACGGAGCAGTGCCCGGTCAGTGACTCATTAGGGACTCTCGGCTGTAGGGATTCGGTGACGTTGCCCGGTTTTTGGCTTTGCCTTCCCTCCTGAAAATGGTTGTCCATCAGCATGGGGAACATGCATATTCAATGGGGAATTGGTCTCTGCTTTATGTACACTAAGGTTGCTGGGAGAAGAGGGTAGGGAGGAGGCGAGGAAAGCGAGCACGTTGTGAATCATACGCTTTTGGGATTGGATGAGTAATCTTTTGTGTCCATTGCAACACCTGATGTCCCCGTCGCTATCGCTGTCCCCGTCGCTTGCATGTGCCTGATGACGACGATTAGGGCAGGTTAAACACAAGTTCAAAGTTCAAGCTGCCTTTTGTGCCAGACGCAAAGCATGAGCATTTGACATTTTTGTCGGATTTGCTGATGACAAATATTTCCAATTTCAATCATTCGGATTTGGGTATTTAATAAAATGTCTCGCATCAAACAAAATGCAGCTTATCCTCGGGCAATATTTTATCAATTATTTTATTGAATGTGATTGTAAGACTAAAAATACATTAAAAATGTATAAACAACAGACAAGCTATTAGGTTGTCTTGTGCTTAGGATTAAGATGCACTGAATTTAAATTGCATATAAGGATGTGTAACATCATCGAAATCGAGAACTATTGATGACACTATCGTCACTATCGATGGCTCAAAATTGACTATCTATGGCGCCCACTATCGATAGTTTTCAACTCCCAATTTAAAGTAGATTTTCTTCACTCTTTTGTTTTATTGGTAATCACTGTTTATAAATAATAAATAAACTTGTTCATATTAACAACATTTTCGAAAAACAATTGCCAAACTCTGTTGAAAATGATGTTATATAAATTTTTTATGGATAATTAGATGGGAAAATAGAATTCAAATGTAAATATTTTAGCATAGTAAGTTTATAACACACAGGAAGGAAATTTAATAATGGATCATTACATGGGAAAACAAAGTAAAAACTTATAAAATAAAACATCATTTTTTTCTACAATACTTAAACATAATTAACTTTAATTATGGAACCATTTTTGCGTAGAATAAAATTAAACTTTGATTTTGGATATAAATAAGTCATATGAATATGTCTTTAGAAATTGTTGATAACATAAGAAAATAAAGTAAAAATGTATAAAATAAAGCAGAATATATTTAATTCAAACTTCATAAGACATTTTGATATCTAAAGGCAGGGAATAAAGAAGTCATATGAAGTTATTTTAATTTTTGTGTTGAATAATATAAAATATTTAACCAAGTGCTTATGAGTGCCTAAGATTATAAAAATAAAAATTTTGTTGTATGTAAGAATTTTCTAAACATTTTCTGGTACAAAATGCTATTTCTATCTATTTTGTAAACATTTCAACTCAATTTAATGGACAATTTATATATAATGTAATAATTTTATCATCATATTTATATCATCATCATATTATGATAATTTGACGATTATTATTTATGTTCTATTTTATGCATTCTATATAATTCTATATTGAAATTATTCCTTATTTATGTAGTGGAAAAAAATCGATGAAGATTTCTGCATTTTTTGGAAATAACAATCAAATTACATGTATCCTTCTCCCCTTTTGCCAAAACTTTCTGTTGTACCCCGTTTTTTGGATAACTTGTTTCGATTTGTTTACATTTTGAGGGACTCTCTAGTGAGTGAGTGAGTGACACACAAGCTGCAATGTTTCTGGTGAGTTTGTTGTTCGTGTGGCGTTAGCTCTGCAGGGTAATTTGTCATTCGTGTCCCGATAACTGTTGTTTGGACACGTGTCGCCAGGAGGAGGTAAACAGGAATTGCAACAATGAAAACAGTAGCAACAACAACAACAACAGCCTGGGAATTGCCACCCAGCGAAGCTCGTCTACAAACTTCGAGTTGAGGGTTGCAAATTCTGGAGAACTCTGAGTCACCAGACTAAGTAACTCACCCAGAGTTGCAGTTACAGTTGCACTTTGCCAACTTACAAGTACTACAACAAATTCAGTACTTTCTTCTCGAAGTACTTTCTCCTCCCCAGAACGACGAGCATTAGAAACATAAAGCGAGAACCAAGAACCTAGAACTTTCTCTAATGCCTGTAAAAATAATTGGCTTTTGTCTTCGAGCTGCATTGCGAGGAAAAAAACGAGTTTTTCAAGCTACATTCAAATACCTTGCATCGATAGAAGTTATTTATGTGGGATAAGCGACTTAAAAATAACCTGCTCAACTTTTCGATATCCTGTAAGGGTTCTGAGACTTAGAATAATTGCAAATTAAGCCAAAGTCCAGTAAATTAATTTAGTTGTTCTTTGAGTTCTACAAATGAATTGTAAATTAAATTAACATGTAATATAATAACAAACTTTATACTTTCGCTTATGTTAAGATATCTTATGAAAAACGTATATATTCACATTATAAAGATAATAAAATTTATTCACAAAACCTTTACAAAATTGCATTTACTGAACTATATTTTATTCCGAAGTTGTTAAGCAAATATATTCAAGAGACGTTACTTATAAACTAATCTAAGACCATCGATTCTTAATTGAAGATTTAGTTAAAATACAAAAATAATACTTTGTAAGTGCATTGATTGAATTATCTTTTATTTTATTATTTATCAAATAAATGTTTATAAAAAGAACGAATTATGAACTCAAGTAAATCAAGTTAAACATATGAATACTTTAATACAAAGTAAGATTCCTCTTAAACACACATTCACATACTTTAAGTCTCATCTACCCCTTTGTGATTCAAAACCGAGGGTATTTCTGAGAGAATACTTATGCGACGGCGCATGGCAATGACCTTAGCCTTAGACTTTAGCAGCCTTAGCCTTGAATCTTCTAATAGTTTGTGGTGCGGTTTTGCTGGGCTTTTCTTGCCACCAGGTGAGGCAATGTGAAAACTTGCCAAGCGAGTGAAATTACAAGTGGAAAACCAGTTGGTTGGATTACTACAACTACAACTTCGAGTACTCATGCATGAGTTCTAATCGAATGCAATGAGAAGAAGAAGAAGTGCTCGAAGCTAAGCGAGAGCGAGAGAGAGAGGAGAAAGAAGCGTGAATTGTGTGTGTGCAACAATCAAATGCCACAGATCTGATGGTAAATCATAAAAGGAAAATGCTTAAACGTTGCTGTTGCTGTTGCTATCATTGTGTAATTTCAGTTGCCTCATCGGAGAGTTGCAATCAAGTTGCCACAGTTGCCTGCCACTAACTATCTCAGTTGCACAACTTTTACTTTGTGCGAAGACGACAACTCGACTCGTTTTAGTTTTCACTTGTCACACAGATGACGACGATGACGACGACGGTGGCGACGTTGATGCTGTGGCATGTAGGTGGTGGCAGTGGCAGCTTCATGTTGCAGCTAAATAGATCTGCAAGCAAAAAGAAAAAAAGTGCACAAACAGCAAGCAAATGCGTCCTGTGGAAAATCTGTGGTACGGGTAGGTCAACCACCAGACATTGAACCCAACGTGGCAACAACAGCCAGGCATAGCGCATGCATGCAACGTCAAGCTGCCACCACAACGGGGCAAGCCGAAAACGCAGAAGAAGCACTCGCAGTGGCGGAGGCATAAAAAACGAGCAAAAAGAGACAGAGAGAGAGAGAGAGAGCGAGAGAGAGAGACTAAACTGGGAACAGAGCAACGACAGCAGTGGCAAACAGCACTCAGCGCAAAATGTTGCATGCAACTAAACAACAGACACGCTCACACACTCAAGCACACACACAGGAACACACACCCAATTGGGAAGGCGATTGCCTAGCTTGCAACACGAACGTGCCACAGTTCGACTTCGTCATCGCATTGTGTGCAAGTTTAGTGGGTTGAGTGACACAGACACAGTTTGCTTTTGCCACAAGAGCGGAACGGGTCGAGCACTGAACGAGTTTTTTTTTCTTTTTGTGTTTTGTGTTTCTTTCATTTCTTTTTTTTTTGCAATCGTGCAGTCAGTCGGCAAGATTTTGCTGTAGGGCTGCTGCCAGTGTTGCCACATTAATCGCAGCCCATTTATAGAATGTCATTCGGTATGGAAGTCATTGCTACTACATTTTGAGGAGGGCCTTCTTCCTTTTACTCATTTGGCAAGAGAATTAGCTGAGCTTTTACTGTAAAACTTCGCAATCTGGCAACACTTTCAATTTATAGTAAGATAAATTAAGCAAATTCTTGCTCAATACAAGTTCATTATCTAATCAGATATAACATATAGCCATAACAACTTCATTTCATCTGAAATTTAATAAATATAGCTTAAGGTCATATATTTTAAATAGGTCTGGCAACGCTGGTAACTAATTGATCTAATTATTCCGGTGGTGAAATAATAAATGTAGACTGTTTGCTAAAGAATGACTTGGAAATCCAGTGAAGTCATATAATCTGATTAAACATTATAATTAGTAATCTTTTAAAAAGTTTAAAAATTCAATGCTGTAAACCCAAAACACATTATATGGAAATGCCGTAAAACTCTTTTTAAAATTATTTTTAAAGCTTAAAACCTTTTATATGATTAACAAAGCATGTCAAAGCCCAACAATTAGGAAAGTCTATTCTTTACTATTCAAATATGAGCATGACATTCAATAATAACATTATATAATAATACATTATATAACATAACTTATACAAAAATATCTAAAAAATACTACAAATAATTAGAAACTAATTGGGACACTATTTAAATAAAGTTGTCAATCAATTTCAATAAAGGAAACTCTGGCTTCATTTTTGAAAACCTCTTCCATTATCAAAACAAACGAGAATTACGTTAAGAATCCACAATCTGGCAACGCCATTCTAATTATTATATTCATTATGGTTATCAACTCCTCATTTATTATCTAAATACATTCCCCAATCAACTGTAATAACAAACTCATCCATAAGTTCCCTTAAAGTACCTCCATTTGCTAAAAGCTTTTGCAAGATCGAAAATGGCGTTAACGCCACGTAATCTGGCAACGCTGACAGCCATTAACCCATGCTCTACGTTTTTAGAGTGCAGCGAATAAAGCAAGCACAAAGCGTTGCAATGTTGTGGATGCGGATGTGTGGTGTATGCCACAGCGGCGAGCATAGACGACTAGCGTTGCATAGCACACAACACACACACAACAAAACATACACACATAAGTGCATATACATTTGTATATCTACACACAAACACAAGTGTATATATATAGTTGCTCTGGGCTGTAGCATTGCGAATGAGAATGAGAATGCGACTCGAAACGAAACGTAGCGAAAAGAGGCGAACAGAGAGAGACGAAGCGAGGCGAGGCAATGCGAATCGAGTCGAGTCGAGTCGCGCCGAGAGTAGAGTAGGACAAAAGGGAGACACAATTTTGGTAGCAATGACCTTCACCGCGTTGTTCAAGTTGTGGCGTGCAATGTTGTTGTTGTTGCTGTTGCTGTTGCTGTCGCAGTCGCTGCTGCTGCTGCACAGGAAAAAGCAGCGCAATGTATAAAGAGATACAGATACGAGAATCGTTTGGCAATAAATGATGCATAAGGCGTCGCTGCTTCGCTCCAAGCGAAGCTTTTAGTGTGAGTCAACGAGAGGAAGAGAGAGAGAGAGTGGAAAGGGGAAGAATAGTGTATGTGTGTGAGTGAGGGGGCGTCAGGGAGCTGCGGGCATATGATTGCTAGGTAGACAGTTGCCGCATTCGCTTTTTACTCTTTCTTTCGCGCTGCCTCTCTCCCGCTCTCGCTCTCACTCACACTCTGTCTCTCTCGCTCCCTCACTGTCTCTCTTGCGTTATGTCGTTCTTCTTGCATTTCTCTCTATGCGCGACTCGATTTTCACTGCACAAATTAAACATACAAAAGATAAAAGAGCTTTTGTGCCAACGAGGGGCGTAATGAGGAACGGAGGAGGAAGAGAGTGAGCATGCTATGGCTGCCATTGAAAATGGAGTTCATGACCAGGTTGCGGAGTGTCTGTGTGCATTTCAATGTACGTGTGTGTGACGTCGCTGTCTGTATGTGTGTGTGAGTGTGTGTGTGAGTGTTTGCGTGGAAGTGGCGTAAACTTGACACTGGCGCTGTCGCTGTCGCTGCTGCTGCTGCCGACGGCGCTGGCTTTGGCTTCGACTGCAGCGCATTATTATGTGGGTTGTGAGTTGTGGGCTGTGGGTTGTGGGCCGTGGGTGTGGGTGGTGTTTTTTCTTTTTGCAATTGCCCAAAGGGAGCGGCTTGGTTCGCTGTCTCTGCCTCTGTCGCTGTCGCAGTCCGAACTGGTTCTGCATTTTGTTTTATTTTGGTTGTTGGTTTTGCTATTTTGTGTTGCTCGTTGTTCGTTGTTGTTGTGAAAATTGCTCAAGTGCGACGCAGACGTTTGCTGGTGTGGGTTAACTTTTGGTATCATTGACCTGCTCCGCTCCTGCACTCACAATGCCACCGACTGTGGCAGCAAACGGCTCTCGTTGTCGTCGTTGTCGTTGTCGTTGCGTTTTTCTGCTGTTTTGCTGTTTTTCATTTTGCCGGAGTTGTGCAGCAGACAAAGCCGCTGTCGCTGATACTCCGTCTGTAAACACACAAAAACACACACACACACATTCAATTTGATGCATGCATGAATGATGTGAGTTGGGGGCGAGGGAGCGACTGCAAGTGAAAGGGGGAGGGAGTTGAAGCAGCAGGAGTTGTTCCTGAGACGCCATTTTGGAAAATGCTGACTGTATCTATGCATATGCATGCTTACACACAGACACACTTACACATACACAGACAAGGCAGACACACATACATACATAAATAAATACATATATGCTGCCCATTTTACAATAGGTTAGTCTGTTATTGTTCTATTCAGTCAGCTCTGCGAGAGTGTCTGTGCATATGTGTATGTTTGTGTGGTTTGAGTGTAGTCCTGTATGTGTGAAAAGTTTTCGCTTTTCGTTGATTTTCATTTTAATTGTCATGCATTTTTTATCATTTAGTGAATCTGCCGACAGCGAGGTCGGGAGGTGCGCTAATTACACTCGGATAACTCCGTGAGCAGTCAACAGATTACAGCATTTTATTTTCATATTGAAATGCACAAGAATTGCACATTAAAAAAGCCAAGTTAAACAATCATATAAAAGAAGCCACTCTTTGAATGAAAGCATTAAAACTCATACAGTAATTAAAACAGGTGGCTATGAACGCTAGATGGCGCCAGCACTGCTTGTCGCTAATTAGCAATACAATAAAATACTGCTTGAATTAGTTTTGTGATTACGTTGACATTAACAGGAATTTAGTTAATTATAAAAAAGTGTTTTTGCTTTTATTCGGCATCTATTTTTCCATTAAATATATTAAAATTATTTTGTATTAATTTTTTAAATAATCACACATTTGTACAAATTGTGAACATTGTCTCCGGATGAACGAATTTTGGTTGGAAATTTCACAGACAAAGAATTTAATAATAATAAGAATTTAATTTTGCTATAAACATAAATATACAACACTGATAGAGTAATCCAGAGGATATATAAATGAGTATTTATATAAATATTTTAATATAATATTCGATCTCAGATTAATTTATTTACAGGATCGTGAAAGTAATAGAGCCAAAATTAATCTGGGATCGAATATTATATTCATATATTTATATCAATACATTTTTATATAAATACATATTTACTGTATACATAAGAACTTGATTTATATAATTTAACATAACATAGTTCATTAATGACTTATGGAATATCACTTCTTAGCGATGATCAACGGAGTTTTCTTTAAATTGTTTCCATGGAATGAAGCTTCGTTGTGTTATGATTTGCCATCTTCACATCAGTCATCAGTCAATATAAACAACTTTATAATTAATAGATACGGTGACACAACTTTTATTGAAACTCCTTTTTATTCTGCTACTCCATTTAATATTTAAATTTCACTTCTCCTTTCAAAGTATATTAATCAAGTAGTCAAATTGAAAGTCAAGTCAAATTTACATTTGTAATACATTTTAGTGTCATAATTAAACTCATAAGCACACACTCCAAAAACTATAGATTTCATTATGGACAATTTCGGTATACCCACCGAGATCAATGTTGGTGTTATGAAGGCGATCGCTGAACTTCAGTACACTGACTCTGATTGTGGTTTTGTGGACGAAAAGAAGATCAACGATCATGTGGTGTATTACAAGCATGATAAAGATTCGCTTGTTAGGCAGTCGCTAGACAATTTAACTTTTTTGGGCATCTTGGTGCGAACTGGATCTTCGGCGTTTGCTTTGCGACAAAACCTACAATTTGCATCTGAAGCAAGTGCAATTCCATGGATCACTCCTCAAAAGCACGATGGGGTAAGTCCAAAAGATTCATCTTTACATTAATCCATACATCCATTTACAATTTAGAACCTTAAGCGTGCCGCTAAAATTAAACAAAATTCAACAGCTAAAAAGGAAAGATATTCCTCCGCAGAAATAGATTCGCTTTTTGCCTACTACTTAAAAAAATATAGGAACATCAAAACTATAAATAATCCTGAAAACTCCGAAGCAAGAACTTCTTCAAAGCTTGGGATGACAGGACTCGACGATGATAACAATATTTTACAACTCTGTGAGCCTCTCGATGGTCAGACCTCTAATTCAGTTCAGATTGCGGTAGAAAAAGCGGAATCAATGCTTAAAAACACAAATCGCAAAAACAAACGAAATATTGAGGCTAAAAAGAAAAGATATTCCCCCGCAGAAATAGATTCGTTATTTTCCAGATACTTTGAACAATATAAGAACATGAAAACGATCACTAATCGTGAACACTTTGAAGTAAATAGTAAGACCATAGTATTAGAAGATACAAACAAGTTGCCACTCAATATCGTTCTCAAGAATCAGAAATCAAAACCAATGGAGGAAGTTTCGAAAAATGTGGATTCGAAGCTTAAAATCACAAAACACAAAAACAAACGAAGTTTTCAAGCTAAAAAGAAAAAAATTTCCCCCGCAGAAATAGATTCGTTATTTTCCAGCTACTTTGAAGAATACAAGAACCTGAAAAGCATAAATAATCCTGTAAACTCTGAAGAAAATGCAGGACCGGAGGATACAACCAATATGTTGCCTTTTAATGCTCTTCTCGAGGATCAGAAGTCGAAACCAATGGAGGAAGTTTTGGAAAATGCGGAATCAAAGCTTAAAAACACAAATCACAAAAACAAACGAAGTTTTGACGCTAAAAAGAAAAGATATTCCCCCGAAGAAATAGATTCGTTGTTTGCCAGTTACTTTGAAGAATACAAGAACATGAAAATGACCAATAAACGTGAACACTTCGAAGTAATAGAAGATACAAACAATAAGTTGCCACTCAATATCGTTCTCGAGAATCAGAAATCAAAACCAATGGAGCTTTCTCCATTGATCATCAAATCATCAAATAATGTGGATTCGAAGCTTGAAATCACAAATCGCAAAAACAAACGAAGTTTCGAAGCTAACAAGAAAAGATGTTCCCCCGCAGAAATAGATTCGCTTTTTGCCTATTATTTTAAAAAATATAAGAAAATCAAAACTATAAATAATCCTGAAAACTCCGACGCAAGAACTCCTTCAAAACTTGGGATGACAGGACTGGACGATAATAATAATTTACAACTCAGTGAACCTCTGGATGGTCAGACCTCTAATTCAATTCGGATTGCGGTAGAAAAAGCGGAATCAAAGCGTAAAATTACAATGGCCAAAGAGAAACGAAATTCGAAAACAAAGAATAAATATTACTACTGCCCAGAAATCGATTCGATATTTGCTAATTGCTTTGAAAAATATAGAAGGAATATAACTATAGATTATTCAGATGTTACTGTATCAAAACGTGAGTCAATATTAGGATCAACTGGACTGAAAGTAGCAAGCAATATTTTGCCAATCAATCCCTTCAAGGATAAAGAGTCTTTTAGTTGTTGGAAATTTACAGATCCATTAGTTATTTGATATATTTTCGAAAATTTGTAGTTGATTCTATTCATTTTAATAAATTTTAATATAAGTGAACTATTCTTAATATAATAAAGCTTCAAGAACTTCGATATATTACTATTGATTTTTGTATCTCCAATTTGAGCATTGAATTTGTATTTTTATATAAGGAGCATTAAGTAAGTTTTGTCTTTTGATACCTGTGATGCAAAGTCGAATGGGTCATGACAAAAATTGACAGATAAGGCAATAAATAATATTCAAATATTAACAAATTATTTTATATGCAAGTTTAGTTAAACTTAGCTGCGCCTTTTTTAAGAATACAACTTAATAAAGTAATTCTGGTTTGCAGCTTATAAATATTTCCAGTTGGTTGAAATAACCTTTTGAAATGAGCTAACAAGGACTCGTGTTTGTTTCGAATTGCGGCTGCAGATCGCAATGTCAATCACTTGAATAAGTCTGAAAGTCCTTGTGAAAGTCCTTACGATACGGAACACATACATGCAAACACACACACACGAATGTGCTAGCATGTTGAATGCCACGGCCAATGCCACAATGCCGCACACAGTCTGCTGTCAATGCCAGAGGCGGTGTCCATGAATTTCACGTGAGAGTGGCGTTATGACGATGCCACACACAACGATGACGGTGGCGTCTCTTTTGGGAGCATGCCTCGCTTTCACATGATTATGGCATTAACGAGTAAACTCTAAAAGGCCAATATCCTCATCGGAGTCGCCTCTCCTGGCAGCGCATGCGTAGTCTGCACTTTGAATGCCCACTGCAATGAATGCACCTCCATCATCAGGAGCGCGTCTATTTATCATACAACGATAAAATATATTTCTAATTTTGAATCATTTAAAATTGTATATTTAATTGTAGTATTTATTATACAATAAGTATTGGTTTAAGAAGCGAACTCAATTCTAATAATACACTTGTTAGAGAAATGAACTGCTTATAATCAAAATGTTTGGTTTGCACTGCTTATATTTCAATACGCGCGCAAGCAGTGCATGTCTGCGGAACACTTTGTACTGCTTACTCTGTTAATACAAACTTTACTAACTTACTTTGTTTATTATCTGATCGCATTGCAGATTTATCACTAAAATTGCCACGAAATAAATTCTTTTAAATGTAAATAAAATAAACTGTATATTTACTATTTTCAACACCATATACCCTTAAATCCCATTTCCATCCATATAAATAACTTCCAATAGAAATGGCCATGGATTTGAGCAATGTTGGCTTATTGAAAATCAAGCCACAAATTACTCTGCGTGGTTTTCCCCCCAAACCTACAAAAAAAAAATAGAAAGGAAAACAAAACAAGTTTCGCTTTGACACGTTAACTATTGGCTGAGCATCGCCAGCAGCAGATTTATCAGTTGCAACGCGCAACGTGCAACTTGCAACGTGGAACGGGAAGCGGTCAGCGGGCAATGCGTTCATCGACCTTGCATTGACCAGAAGAATCATCGTTAGCTTTTCAGCATTAGCGTTGCGATGCGGCCAAGTGTGCGGCAAGGTGTGGACCATTCAAACACAGCACGCAGCACATGCCGTGCCATGTCGAGCCGTGATAGCATCGCCGCCAATTGGTCATTGAACCACAACCAGAACAGTTCAGTCCTCGTCGCTGCATTATTTCTGCTTCTGTTCCTATTTTATTTCATTTTGTTTTTTACTTTTTTTTATTGTATGTCTCTTTCTTTTCATTTATTTTAATTTTCATTTTCCGCCTGAATTGCAACCCTCAGCGAAACTTTGGCAAACATACTCGACTCGACTCGCCTCGCCTTGCCTCGTCACGTCTCGCCACGACCCGCTTCGACTCGACTCGTTCCCGTATCCTGGGCCATAAGTCGCAGTTGGTTTCTCTTTCTACCACAGTCTGGGCCTGGCTATATGGCCTGGTCTAGTGGTTGCCACGTTGCCTTGGTAAAATGCCATGCACACTTTTGGTACAGTTTGCCCAACAGCATAAAGTGCACCCTACCCTCCTTTCTCCCCTCCATTTCTCCTCTCCTCCCTTCGTCTGTCTTCACTGTATGGCTGCCCCACTACCCCAAAGCTAGAAAACAATTTCGTTATCGTCGCCATTTTCCGGTGTTTTCCTTGTTCGGTCAGGAAGCAACTGCTCTCGTCTGCTCAACTCTCACTCCTCCTCTTCGGGTGTCTGACTGGCTGACAATTAAAATGGAAAGGGAATTAATTCGTATATCTGCTTAACTAATAAATGCTTATCCTAAAAATGGGGCTTCACTCAGACTTGCCAGCAAGACTTGCAAGCACTTTACTTATTTTTTGGGAGGGAAGCTGTCACAAACTTTCAGTCGAGTCTCTTCCCGAATGTCGCTGAGTGCACACAGAGAGAAAGAGAAAGAGAACGAGAAGGATTTTGGTCGCATCGTAGCACGAGCAGATCAATGACCTGTATTTCACAGCCTGAGACACATTTCAATCGATAAATGCATAGAGTTGGGGCAGCAGCACACACAGCAACGCAGCAAAGCAAACAGCGCAGACAGACAAAATACTCGACAGCAGCAACAACAACGAGGACGAGGATGAGAACGAGAACGAGGACAACAACAAGGACAACAACAACGACGTGGATGGAGCACGTAAAATATGCAAGCTTCCTACAGGAAAAGCCAAAATGGCAGACAGCAATGGGCAGTCAGCAGTCGACTGCTGTGGCAAGTGGCATGCGGCAGGGTGGCAGAGTGGCAAGCGAACGTGACGCAGCGCAGCAGTGAAATCAACCCAGCACATTTTAGATCTCAGCCAACAACAAAGAGGGTGGATACCGTTACTCTATGCTATTCTATGCGATTCTATTCTAGAACTTTCCGCGACATTCGCGCGACACACAAAAACAAATGAAATACTCAATAAGAGCGAAATATTTGTTATAACTGTTGTTGATAGATGGGCATAGCTTTATACCCCAAAACATGGGTCCTCAGCCAGACAGAATCCAATAACAGTGCTCTCTACACACTCGACATTAGAGACGAGCCATAAACCACAATGCCAACAAGGACAACGAACAACGAATAGCGGACAGCGGATAGAGGATAGAGAACAGAGGACAACCCCCAACAACTCAATAGCTCGACAGCAAAGAGCGCACAACCCATGGGGTGTTGTCTGAGTGCCCCAACAAAAGGCGACAAGCATCTGATATTAACCCAGACAGCAGACCATGTCGTCGTAACCATGTCGAAGGCGAGGAAATAGTATTTCAAACACGATAAAAGTGATAGACAGGGAACAATTATATATGATTCTATCTAAAGTACTTTAGGCACAAATATTTTGGAGAAATATAAGCATAATAATAAATATTATTAATACTTTAGAATAGATAACATGCGTCGTTATATTTTATATAAATAAAATATTTAGAAAATGTTGAACGTCAATGGATCAAGCAATCTAAAATTAAGATTGTTTCAAATAAAAACAAAACAAAATAGATTGAGTGTTTTTTAAGACATTTATTGTGTGTTTTCTAAAGTTTTTTAATATCAGTTACTAGAGTTTGAACCCAAGATTGAGCACAGCAACAACTTCGGAAATTGTGTTCTAATTTTAAAGGAAGGAAATTCCAACATTTGAAGAAATAAAAAAAAATTCTTTATTTTGTTAAATCAAAATTTGCAATCTTCTTTTTAATGTAGAATAAAATATTCTTGATGCAAGATTTTAAACTTTAAATAAAAATATTATTTCAAGATTATTGTATGATTAAAAAATATATGTCTACTTCTGAAAACTATAAAAAAATATGCCATTAATGCAGTAAGCCAGAATAATAAAAATAATAAATAATAATAAATTACATTAAAAAAAAAATAAAATAACAATAAACGTAATTTATTGGTCAATCAATAATAATTCGTATAAAACTGAAAATAGTTAGTGACTAGAGTCTTGATTAATATGCATTCCGATAAACAAATAAAATAAATGCATAGAAATTCCAATTGGGAATATGCAATGCATAAATTAAGACACATTCTCTCACATACGCTGCAAATAATAAAAGGAATTTGGAAATAATTGTGCATTGCATATTTGTTGAACACATGTAAATCGTGTCCAGACCGAAAATGAATCATTTTTCGAAGTGCATCAGCAAAGTCAATTAGTCTTACTAACACACTCCCACGTTAGTTATTCGTTTTATTTTCTTCTTTTTTTTTTTTTTTGTTGGTCGTGTTTTTGTCTCTGGGTTGGCTTTCATGTCACATCGAAGTCTAAAATGAAAACCACAGCGAAAGTCAGTACATAGAAAAAAGGGAAATTTGTGCAGACTGTAAACAGGCTGCAGACTGGCTGCAAACTGGAGTTCTATGCAGCGTATTTTACTCTCCCAAAACTGGGAGTTGTGCCGCCCCTTAGTGCATTGGGGGTTGGACCGTGTGTCGTCTGGCAGCTGCCACTGTTCTGCAGTGCACTCCACAAGATTGCAATGGCAGCTAGACAGACGGGTTGGGCCATTAATAAATAAGGGAGCAAGTTTAGTCATAGCTCTGGAATGCAACAAACTCGGAAAGTAAATGTTGTACCCGATTCCAAACGGAAATTAATTCGTCAAAAGATAAACTTTACAAAACAAAATGATAGCAAAATAAATTTTACTGAAATGCAATATTAAAACGAATAGTTAAATTTCGATTATGTTGAAAGGTTGAACAAATGTTAAAAGACCTTTGAAAATGCGAATAATTGAGTTTTCAACAACTAAGATTTTACAATGAAGGTTTAAAAAGTAACGGACAAGCAGCAGCACTGCTTGTAACCCAAAGCTAACTTAATTGCGAAACTGCTTGACGCTGTTAACTAACACTGCTTGTTAGTTCAACACGGCGCTGTAAATCGATGTTTCGTGTAAAAAGAGTAAAGCAGATATTTACATGAGACCAATTCTGTTTTACCAATCACCGAGTTATTTTATTTTTTATTTGGCTTAATGGAGTATTCTGTTAATTTCTTAAAGTTGCAGTGATATTTTAAAATTTTTTTGGGGAAAATCATATATGAGCTAGGTATCTTTTCGCTTTGAAATCGGACTAAAACTTTACTGCAATTGTAAAATAAATAAAAAAAAAAAAATTTGAGATAGAAATTCCATTTTTATTCACATACATATATAGTAAGTTCTATATATAGGAGGTAAACAATTTTCGCAATGCAAATATAATATATTTTCAATGCATACTTTTGGGCTGAACAAAGTTTTATTCGCTGCATGCGCCATAGGTCTGTTTTACGGTGGTGCACATTTGAGCCTGTGCATCGAAGTACATGCCATTAGCGCACTGCAAAGTATTACCAGACTGAGCGCCATTAACACACTTAATGTAATGCTGGCAGCCGGGAACTTCGGCCACTTCGAAACCATCGTCGCGACCATCGCAGCGATCCTCAACACACTTACGTTGGGCACGTTCTTCACACATGCTTCGCTCCTCGTTGAAGAAATATTCCACAGGACACTGTTGCCAAAGAGGGTCGGGATCCGGCTTACCAGAACCGAGATCATGGCAATAGAAGTATCCTCGACAGGTGCCACCATCGGCTGAAAATTTGTCTCGCTTCGCAAGCTTTTTGTTGCCACAAACCTCATCGGGTAACGGAATCTTCGCGCATTGCACCAGCGACTTTTTGATGCACTTTCCAGTGTTGACGTCGTAGTAGAGGCCGGTGGTACAGTTGACCGGAGTGAGTTTACCGGCACTGGCTGTCAGATACTTATCGCAGTTGTCTTCGTCCTTGATATTGGTCTTCGCTGGCACAACTTGAACCAGTTCAAATTTTGCATTGCAAATAGCATCCTTGGGATAGACACACATCTGCTGAGTCTGATCAAAATACATGTTGTTGGCGCATTGACCACTGCCCAAAAGACTAGTCTTATTACAATAATACCAATTGGCACAATTGAAGGTGTCGCCAACGTATCCAATAGTCTTTGAAGTGCAAGGATCGTCACAATAAGTATCTGACTTTTCCAGAGATTTGTAGCAAGCGTTCCTTAATAAATTGTATTGTAGTCCGTCAACACAGAGGCCGCCTGCAGTGCTTTTGAAGTTCTTGCAAACAATCCACCGATCGCAGTATCCTGGCTGACGTAGTTTCGTGCCATCCGGAAAGAGGCGACAAATATCCTCACTGACACCTAGGTATTCAGTTTGGCTACTGAGCTGCAGAAGCGCAGCGAATGCCAGCAAAGCGAGCAAAACTGCAAAATATTTGAAATTTTTATCACTGTTTTGAAACTATGACTTGAGAATGCCGAGTCAGACCTTGCATAGTTGTTTATGAACTGTGTCTTGTGGTTAATAAGAACCAAACTAACTGCCGGCAAATTGGGTATCTTGTATTTATACAACTGGAGAACATCTAAAATGCGCTGAAACTCCCATAATGTCAGAGGCATATATTAAGAAAGCAATTACTATTTCAATGGAGATAAGATTTCGGAATATCACATTGTATTATTGTATTGCTATCAGCCAAAACAGCAGCACAGAACCAGTAGAAGCAAACCAGCAAAAAGTCGAACCCCTTCCCTAAAAGTTAAGTTTCGTTTTATCGAATTGATGCACAGCTCACTACAAATCGTAATGCAGATATTAACATTAGGTTAATTGTGTTTTTGAAAGAGAAGTTAGTCATCATGCTTTATTATCATGCTATTCAATTCAAAGCTTTCTTTTGCTCTCAATATTTCAAATGTTACGGTGATTTTACATTTTAATTGCCTTTATTAAACGGACTGACAAATAATGTACATTCAAATAATTTTCTTGAGATATAAACTAAATTTATATATATTTTCATTGCCTTCAATGTTTCTTTTTACTTTTTAATCGGGCTGATATGTGAAGTTAATTGCAGAAACAATTTTCGAGAGATATAAATTTTATATATTTCTATTGCATACTTTTGGGCTGAGCAAAGTTTTATTCGCTGCATGCGCCATAGGTCTGTTTTACAGTGGTGCACTTTTGAGCCAGTGCATCAAAGTACATGCCATCATCGCACTCCAAAATATCACCAGACTGGGCACCATTCACACACTTAATGTAATGCTGGCAGCCGGGAACTTCGGCCACTTCGAAGCCATCGTCGCGACCATCGCAGCGATCCTCAACGCACTTGCGTTGGGCACGTTCTTCGCATATGCTGCGCTCCTCGTTGAAGAAATACGCGACTGGACATTGTTGCCAGAGGGGTGAGGGATCCGGGACACCAGAGCCGAGATCGTGACAATAGAAATAGCCACGGCAGGTGGCTCCATCGGCGACAAATTTGTTGCGGATCGCCAGCTTCTTGTTGCCACAAACCTCAGTGGGCAACGGATGCTTCGCGCATTGCACAAGCGACTTTTTGATGCACGCTCCCGTGTAGACATCGTAGTAGAGGTCGGTGGTACAGTTGACCGTAGTGAGCTTACCAGCACTGGCTGTCAGATACTTATCGCAGTTGCTTTCGTCCTTGATGTTGGTCTTCGCTGGGACAACTTGAACCAGTTCAAATTGGGCAGTGCACATGGCATCCTTGGGATAGACGCACATTTGTTGATTCTGATCAAAGTGCATGCTGTAAGGGCATATGCCACTGCTTAAAGTGGTAGCCTTATCGCAGTAATACCAATTGGCGCAGTTGAAGGTGTCTCCCACGTATCCACTAGTCTTTGAAGAACAAGGTGAATCACAGTAAGTATCTGACTTTTCCAGTGAAGCTTGACAAGCTCCCTTATTCAAATTGAAGACTTGTGGCGCTGTGCAGGTGCCACCGGTGGTGCTCTTGAAGTCCTTGCAAACAATCCACCGATCACAGTATCCCGGCTGTCGCAGCTTCGTGCCATCCGGAAAGAGGCGACAGATATCCTCGCTTATTCCGACATACTCTGTTTGGCTGCTTAGCTCCAAAAGCGCAGCAAATGCGAGCAATGCGAGCAAAACTGCAAAATATTTAAAAATTGTTAAAACTCCTTTCCAACTTTCACTTGAGAATGCACAGACAGACCTTGCATATTTTTTGTGAACTGTTTATTCACGGTCGATGAAAACTATACTAACTGACGGCGAAATGCGAATTTGGCATTTATACGGCTGGACAACATCGCAAAAGTGCTGGAACTTCCATAATGTCAGAGGCATATATTAAGAAAGCAATTACTATTTCACTGCAGATAAGATTTCGGAATGTCAGATTGTATTATTGTATTGCTATCAGGCAGAATAGACGCACAGAACCAGTAGCAGCAGAGCAGCAAAAAGTCGAACCCCTTCCCTAAAATTAACACAGCATTTTGCCTCTTGCCAAAGCTCATTGCGTTGATGCATTCTTGTCTTGTTTATTTTTTGCTTTTAAGGCAGATTGTACAAATAATGTTAAGATTAGGATTTCCATTTTTATGGCCTTGATCGTCGATCGTTGTTTCGACTATTCTGATTCAATTGGAATTTGGCATATTTTTCTAGTCTTCTCTTACACACATTTTTGTGTTTATTTATTAATGCGATTTTCAGAAAGATTTATGTTACCGAAAATATGATAACAGGACGATAATTATTTTTAAATTAGCCACACTCATAACAACAGGTGTAAATTATCAATGGTTTATTAATTTTTATTGGCGATAAGATTTCGGGCATTTCTATTCCACAGACAAGAGATCCAACCTTAGAAACAAACATTGACCTCTTCCTAGGGTTTTATTCTGTTGATTCATTAAAGGAAACTTTGAATTTCACATATAGACGACATATTACGTGACTTCCAGAATCTGAGTTTTGTTTTTACTGAATGTACAGAAATTGTGTTTACATTAGTTTACATTTTTGATTAAAATTTGTACTTCAGTTATGTATTTTTAAAAAGAAGAAGTATTTTAATATTCTTTTTTTTTGTAATTTATAATATATCATTTATTATGTTGTATAACATAAGTTTAAGTTAATTATATTTTGTATGTTAATGTTGTATTATTTATAGTATTTCTTGAAATTCAATTTTGAAGCTCATTTAATTAATTCTTCTAAAATATCTATGTAAAATGTAAATCATTCTATATTGAACAAACTACAATATATGTATTAACTATGCTATTAAACTTGAATGGCATAAATAAAAGCCAGTTTAAAATATTTATATTCATTCATTCTTCATCTTATCAATTAATCTACTATATATACAACTTTTTTTTATATTTTAATCATTGTTGAATGAATTGCAGTTTTTGTTTACTATGCTTTCCGTCTGGTAAATCTCCACAGTATTTATAATAATGATTTCTAATTGATTTGTTAACTGACGAGCCCTAGACAAACCGGAATGCGAAACCTTTTTTGCGGCACTTGAGAGGCTTCAGCCATGATCGCGGTCGACAGTTCAAGCCAATATTTGCACTTAATTTGCATGCTGATGAAAAAAGTTGAAACGCAGTTGAATGACACAGAATTGATAACAATATTTTACACTTTTATTTAAACACTTTATAAACTCTTTTTGCTTTTCGTTGTGTTTATGCACCGCTGATCGGTTCCAATAAAAAGCACTGATTTCGAATGGTGCTAGAATTGTAATAAAATGTGAATTTTTTTTGGCGATATATCTATGCACCAATCGATCTCAGTTCTTCAATTTGAACTGGATGGTGCATATGGCATTTGATTTAAATTTGATGTGAATACTCCTTTGGAATACGCGAGCGATTGCGATCACGATTACGACTGATAACGAGGCGAGAGTCAGAGAAGACTGTGTGGAGCACATGGCTCTGCTCTGCTTAAATCTGAGAAACCTGTTACACCTGAGAAGATTTTTACAATGGACTCGACATCGTTGTCGTCGTCGTTGTCGTGCATATGTGAGAGATTGTCGATCAACTCGTATTTCTGTCGTTGTTTGTACTCGCTTTTCCCTACCACACCCTCACACATACACACAGAAAGACTGAGAGGGAGATAGTTACCATGTAATGAATACCCATAAGCCTGCCATGGATCAATCTCCCAACTGTCTAGCCCAAGTCCAAAAGCTTTGGCATTGCCTACATTTGTTGCACTTCTTTTCATCGTTTAAGGCTGTGTGTTGTGTTTGTGTTTGTGTAATTTAATTCAAGCGTACCTCGCTTGCCATCTTTTAGTTGTAGTCTCTCTTTTCTTTTTGTTTTTGCTTTATTAAATAATTAGAATTGTTTTGGTTTCAGTTTCCAGCGGATCCCATCTAACGCGCTCCACAGCAGGAAGCCAGTCACCGCACTTCTTTTCAAACATAACAGTACCTGGGGGCAACCTATCCATGTTCATTGTCTGCCATGAATATATGTAAATAGTTAAACCATTTCTTGACTTTCTGCCATCAGCTGACATCCGATCTGACACCATTTCTAGCCACCTTTTGTCTCGCAATTGCAGAAGCGTCACCTACTCGCATACTGTTATTCGATTGGCTCTTTGATATCGTATACTATATCAATATTTACAGCTCTGCGAGCTGACTGGCCGACTGATAGACCGTCTGATCAGCGACCAGCTGAGAACGATTCATGATACGCAACAAATGACGTACATTATCATTGACACGGAATTTTTTCTGGCAATTATCGTACTACCCCCAATGGCTGGCGTTTTCCAATCAAAACATTATAATTTACTCGATCTGTTTACCAATCTGCTTTTTATAACGACCGATACTAAACTTTTTTTGCCGACGTTTAGTATGTTTAAAGTCATTACTAAAAACCCACTTCTTTCATGTTGTCGTATTATTTATTTCACCATGGAATGTTTCTGGAGACCTCATAAATATTTAGTATAACAATAGTTTAAAAATAAGCAATTATATTTAAAGTAAAAAACTTGTTAGAAAGACGCAAGTAAGATAATTGACACCCGTTTTCAATAGAACCAAAACAGCACGGTATTTTAGTTAGAATTAAGCAAATAAACAATAAAATATGCCGAAATGTAAATTTGATTGTCAAACAAAACAGTTAACATTCAACATGAGCGTCACTTTTTGCCATATAAAATTACTAAGTCAAAGATTAAGTGTTTCAAAATACTTTTAATGAGCTGAATCCAGAATTACAAAATGCAGGAAAGTTACAAAATATAATTTGTTTGTTGTATGGAAAAAGAATTTACAATTTTCTAAAAATATAATAATTTTCATTTTACGAGAGGCTTATGCATCCACTACATTTTTAGGTAGGAGTAAGTATGCTTTACAAAAGATGAATAAGCTGAAGTGTTTGATATGAGAGTGAAAAAAAATACAATCAAAATATTATGTGGCATACTTTTGGCCAAGGTTTCAATAATTCAATCAAAAAAACCTCTGATAAGATAATGTCGAATTGTATATACATATGTACATATATGCAAAATTATTTATTTACCCTCAGAGCAATTAAGCAAAAAGATGGAAATGCACTTGGCATTGATTAATAAAAATTCAAAGCGAGAATTTGCAAAACTTGTTTGTTTATGGTGGCGCTAATAGTTCTGCGAATTTTGAAATGTTTTCCATTTCATTGACGAGTTGATATCAATATTTGCAATCCAAACGATGCGTTATCAAGCGTGCAGAGAGAACAACATAAAATATGGTTCGGTGCGGTGCAAACACGTCCGTTCCGTTTGATAAGGGAGCGCCGCAAACCGTAACAAGCGCGTAATTACTCACACAGGCAGCAGCTTCGATAACATGCAAGAGAGCGAATTAATCAAGAGATAAATAAGTTTATTGGTATTATCAAAAGATTGACTACTGATTTCATTCACAAATGTCTACATATGCGTATGCCAATTTTTCCACTTCCATAAATGCTCCGCAGCTGCCTGTCAGGAGGTTCAGTACAATTAGAAGCTGCTCCAAGTAAGTTGAAGCAATGAGCCAACTAAAGGGAATCGGTAAGCATTAAAGTATTCTTCTCTAATACTTTTATAATATACCAATTCTTATTCGTTACAGTCTTCATATCTTTACTCTGTGTGCTGAGTGCACTGGCTGCCGATTGGACGGATATTTGTGCCTTTGAAGACGATGGCACTCGTTTACCTTTGCCCCTCGATTGCAAACGCTATGTGCTCTGCTCGGATCGCGAGATTGCCGCCATACGCAGTTGTCCACGTGGCCTGCACTTCAATCACAAGCTGGGTGAATGTGATTTCCAATGGCGTGCAGACTGCAGTGGACTCTCGCTTTATGCCAATGCCGATAGCGATGATGATTGTGTATGTAGTTGCTGTGCTGATGAGTGTCAGGCGAGTGATCTGATCGAGGCCACAACTCCTTGTCTGCCTGTGGAGGAGACTACAGTCAACACGGAGACAACACCCGCAGACAACACCGACAGCACCTTCGATGAGGGAGAGGACACCACAGGAGCTCCTAACACAGACTCCACTTCTAGACCTACCACAGATTCAACTACCTCTAGACCTACAACAGATTCAACAACTTCTAACACAGGTTCTACCTCAAGACCCAACACAGATTCGACTACCTTAAGACCAACCACAGACTCAACTACCTCAAGACCTACCACAGACTCAACTACTTCAAGTGGCTCATCCACCAGCAGCCCCATAGTGCCCTCCTATTGCAGCGACAAGCGTCCCAATTGTGCCAATGAATTGGATGGCGCCCGAGTGCCCATTGATGGCGTCTGCACCAGCTATTTGCAATGTAGTCACGGCTGTAGCTACGAACAGCCATGTCCCAGTGGCCTGTACTTTGATCCTGATACCGAGATGTGCGACTACTTCTGGAATGTGGAGTGTGAGCCCAACGACACTGAGGATGCAACTGGCGGCGAAATCGCCGGACCCTCTGGCACCACTTGCACTGATCAGAGTGTTTGTGCCGGTCAACGCGATGGTAAAATGTTTGCTAATAACGAGACAAATGGTTACTTTGTCTGCCAGTGTCAATGTCCAATTGCCATGCCCTGTGATGCCAACACAAAGTTCAATGAGGAGGCGCAGGTTTGTGACTGGGATCGCACTTCTTCTGCTACGGCGAATGTTATATGCCCCGATGGTTTGGTCTACAATGCAACCTCCGATCAGTGCGATTATCCCGAAGGTTATGTACCGGAAGTTGTGTGCGATAATGATGCCACCGTGTGTCAGAACCAAACAGAAGGCGCTCTATTCCCCATTGAGGGTGTTTGCAACAAGTTCTACAAATGCAACTTCAATTGTGCCGTAGAACAATCTTGTCCCAACAATTTGCTCTATGATTCTGTGAAAGAGCTCTGCGATTATCCGCAGAATGTTTACTGTGAGTGGCCCTATACCCCACCGTCGGGACCCACTGCTGGACCCTCGGGTATTTCCTGTGAGAGCAATGGTCGTTGTCTCGGTGAAAGAGAGGGCGTGTTTTTCCCCTCCTTGACCAGCTGCAGTGGCTATATTGTCTGTCAGTGCGAGTGCGAGGTTGAGATGCAGTGCTCTGGTGATCTCTACTGGGATCAGACGCTTAAGACCTGTAACTATGCCAATAAGGTCAATTGTACCTTGTAAAGTTGGATGTTTACATTAATAAAACTACAATGTATAATGAAATTGCTGTTGTTTTATAGGTTTTATAATATTTCTCAACTATTTTTGATTTAACATAAATAATGAATCCGTTTGTATCTTTCTAAGTTGTTTCATTGAACACTTGTTCAATGTTAAAACATAGATAGGAAAACAGTAGACTAGACAAAAAATCGAGATAAATAGATAAAAAAAAGACCTATAGATATCAAACAGCATAATTCGTTTGTTTTATATTGTAACGACAATTTTCTATTTACAACGTAGATCACTAAAGGGTTAAAAGGTAAATGCATATGCTATTGAATTTCATTTAAGATTTTGGTACTACCAATTAACAAATTTTGGCAATAAAAGCATTGATTTCAAAAATTTTCAAAGTCATGGCACAGCATCATTTTTGACAATTAATAATAGTTAAAAGTTACAGTTTTTTGAAAAGTCATGCACCAGTTGCGATAAATACAACATGTAATGTTAAATTATCAGATCCAATATCAGATAAAAACATCTCATTACTCTGATTGCTGGAAAATATAAAAGGTGCAAATTAGAGAAACATCGTTAGTAGGCATCTGAGAATCTAAGAAATTACAACACAAAATGTACCTGCAAAAGAAATATCAAAATGGTAGATTTCGAATCCTTTTAAAAATACAACATTTAAAAATGAAACAGTAATTGACATAAAATTCGTTATTCAGTCCTCTTGATGTGTCTCCTGTGCTGGCAGATCACCGAAACCCTGACTGCCAACTGCTGTCAAGAAGGTGCAACCCAAGCGAACCCCCTCGATTGCACCCAGTACTATGTTTGCTCGGGTGGAGTCCTCGTTTCCCAGTCCTGTCCCAGTGGAGACTATTGGAATGCGGGTACCTGTGAACAGAACAACGGACAATGTTGTCCTGGCAGCTGCAGCGGTGATGAACTCCAGGTGGATCCCCAGAATTGTGCTGCCTACTATCAGTGTGTGAATGGACAGATTGTGAATCAGAAATGCGCCACTGGAACTTATTTCGATACCTCAATCAAGGCATGTGTGGTCGACAGTGAAGGTATTTGTGTTGGCTAAACTTGTTGAGTTTGTGTTAAAAAAAACACTTGTAAAATGCTATAATAAACATTCATTTTGATGCTATATTGAATTTAACAGAAATGCTACTTTTATTTAGAGGACGTGATTAGGCGAGCGTTAAGCAAATATGCAGATATTATTTTCAATAAGAAACATTCTCAGCTTAACTTTTCCAATCTTCCCTCGGGAATCAGTGTACTACGACTCAGAACTTCCAAATTTAAATCCAGTCTTAACGTCTTGAAAAAGATTATCAAAAGCACTGTTAATAGCTTTTAAAGTTTTACCATAAAATCACAGAATTTAAAATTATCTTTGCATATTTATATTGACCATTTAAAAGACTTAACATTAAAGCTTAAGTCATGTTTTATGACTTTTATATTGAGTTGAAAATCTTTTCCATGAAAACGTTAAAAGAGGTGTTATCAAAGTTTTTTAAGCTTATTCTTAGTTCGCCTAAAAGCTTTAAAAATAGTAATTAGACTTCCAAATAAACGTGCTTTTTGAAAGTTATTTTTGGAGAAGAATCTGTAGTCACGAGCAGCACGAGTTTTTCTTATCAAGCACACTCCCTTAGGAACACTTTCAATTTGTGTGTACAAGTTTTATCACCTGAATTTCCAGTTTGTGGTTGTTGTCTTCGGTGACCTTAGAAAAATGTTCGGATGGTTTAGATAGCAAAATGTTGCACACCTCCATTGAGCAGAAACATGAAGAAATTATTTATTTATGTTATTCCATGCCTTTTTTTTATCAGATTTAAACTTTCTATTTGCGAGCATCGATAGCGTGTTCAACTATACTTACTATATATTCCTGATATTATCAGTGAGTAGTGGAGTCCTCTTTATCGCTATGCCTTGCATCCGACCCAAAAGAACAGAAACATTTCATTATATTAATTGCCGGAAAATATAAAAGCCGATACAAGATGCGAGAGAACTCAGTAGGCGAATCTTCCATCGAAGGAATACGTCGTCGTTCAACACGCGCAAAAATGCTACACAATAGCAAGTTCAACCTGGGTGAGGCCATCCTCTATTTAAGAATACAAAACAACAATTCTTCATTGTGAAACACTTCCTGTTGCAGCCTCCTTCCTGCTGATTGCCATCTCGTTGGCCACTCGTGCGACAGCTGAAGATTGTTGTGAACCCGGAGATGTTAAGCTGGATCCCGATGATTGCACCAAGTACTTCGTTTGCTGCACGGGCAAATTCAAGCCGATGTCCTGTCCCAGCGGTGAATATTGGAATGCCGGTGCAGGTCAATGTGAAATCGACAATGGTGAGTGCAACTGCAATGGCCAAACCTGCATCGAGGGTGACATTATCACCGATGCCAACAACTGCAGCAACTTCAAGATCTGCGTAAATGGCAAGTATCAGTCCGAGCCTTGTCCCAGTGGAGAGTACTGGAACTCGGCCGCCCACGAATGCCAGCTGGATGAAGGTCAATGCGTTGGCACAACACCGCCGCCAGTCTGCTTAGATGGCGAGGTCAAGGAGAATGAGGCCAACTGCGCTGGCTACTACAACTGCACCAATGGCCAATGGGTGGGGCATCTGTGTAATGCTGGCAAATACTGGAACGTCCAGGCTAAGGAGTGTCAGAAGGATGAGGGTCAATGCAATGGCGGCTCAGAGTGTGAAGATGGCGATGTTAAGGAAAATGAAGACAATTGCGCTGGCTATTATAACTGTATCAATGGCACATATGTGCCACAGCTTTGTGGCGCAGGACTCTACTGGAGTGTGGAAGCCAAGGACTGTGTCGTCGACAATGGCGAATGCAATGGCCCGCAAGGTCCCGATTGTGACGATGGCACTGTTGTCGTGAATCCTTCCAATTGCTCTGGTTTCTACAACTGCACCAACGGTAAATTTGTGTTCCAACTTTGCGGATCAGGACTCTACTGGAACAACACGATCCAGGCGTGCGAAAAGGACGAAGGACAATGCGTTGGCACCCCATCTCCCGTGTGTGAAGAAGGTGCACTTAAGGTCGATGACGACAACTGTGCTGGTTACTTGCAGTGTATTAATAATTCCTGGGTGAACAAAGACTGCGCGGCTCAAAGCTACTTCGATAAAGATCTGCTGACGTGTGTCATCGATAGCGACGGTGTTTGTGTCTGTGCCGATGGAGACCTTAAGGTGAATACCGCGAACTGCACAGGTTACTACAACTGCACCAATGGCCAATACGTTGCGCAATTCTGCGCATCAGGACTTTACTGGAATTCCGAGGACAAGCAGTGTCAGAAGGATGAAGGACAATGCAATCCCACACCATCTCCCGTGTGTGTCGAGGGCTCTCTTAAGGTCGATGACGCCAACTGTGCTGGTTACTTGCAGTGCACCAACAACTCGTGGGTGACTAAAGAGTGTGGAACTGGTAACTACTTCGACAAAGATCTTTTGGCGTGTGTGGTGGACAGCGATGGTGTTTGCGTACCCAAGGAATGTGTCGATGGAGATCTTAAGGCGAATACAGCGAACTGCACTGGTTACTACAACTGCACCAATGGCCAATACGTTGCGCAATTCTGCGGATCAGGACTTTACTGGAATGCTGCCGACAAGCAGTGTCAGAAGGATGAAGGACAATGCAATCCCACACCATCTCCCGTGTGTGTCGAAGGCTCCCTTAAGGTCGATGACGCCAACTGTGCTGGTTACTTGCAGTGCACCAACAATTCGTGGGTGACTAAAGAGTGTGGAACTGGTAACTACTTCGACAAAGATCTTCTGGCGTGTGTGGTGGACAGCGATGGTGTTTGCGTACCCAAGGAATGTGTCGATGGAGATCTTAAGGCGAATACAGCGAACTGCACTGGTTACTACAACTGCACCAATGGCCAATACGTTGCGCAATTCTGCGGATCAGGACTTTACTGGAATGCTGCCGACAAGCAGTGTCAGAAGGATGAAGGACAATGCAATCCCACACCATCTCCCGTGTGTGTCGAGGGCTCTCTTAAGGTCGATGACGCCAACTGTGCTGGTTACTTGCAGTGCACCAACAACTCGTGGGTGACTAAAGAGTGTGGAACTGGTAACTACTTCGACAAAGATCTTTTGGGCGTGTGTGTGGTGGACAGCGATGGTGTTTGCGTACCCAAGGAATGTGTCGATGGAGATCTTAAGGCGAATACAGCGAACTGCACTGGTTACTACAACTGCACCAATGGCCAATACGTTGCGCAATTCTGCGGATCAGGACTTTACTGGAATGCTGCCGACAAGCAGTGTCAGAAGGATGAAGGACAATGCAATCCCACACCATCTCCCGTGTGTGTCGAGGGCTCTCTTAAGGTCGATGACGCCAACTGTGCTGGTTACTTGCAGTGCACCAACAATTTGTGGGTGACTAAAGAGTGTGGAACTGGTAACTACTTCGACAAAGATCTTCTGGCGTGTGTGGTGGACAGCGATGGTGTTTGCGTACCCAAGGAATGTGTCGACGGAGATGTTAAGGAAAATACCGAGAACTGCGCTGGTTTCTACAACTGCACCAACGGTCAATACGTGGCTCAACTCTGCGGATCGGGACTTTACTGGAATGCTGCCGACAAGCAGTGCCAGAAGGATGAAGGACAATGCAATGCTACACCATCTCCGGTGTGTGAGGAGGGTACACTTAAGGTGAATGAAGCCAACTGTGCTGGTTACTTGCAGTGCGTGAACAACGCGTGGGTCGCAAGACTGTGTGCATCTCAGAGCTACTTTAATGCTGATCTGTTGGCGTGTGTTGTGGATACAGATGGTGTTTGCGTTCCGAAGGTCTGCGATCCCGAGTGCTGTGATCAGCCCAATGATTGGTTGGGTCCTGTGGACAACAACTGTTCCGCATTCGTACACTGTCTCTATGGCAACAAATTTGAGATGAGATGCCCCAATAATCTGCAGTTCAACAATGTCACCAAGGAGTGCGATTATCCCGAGAATGTGCAGTGTGAGGATGGCTCGGAACCTCCAAGTGGTCCCACTGCAGGTCCTTCGGGCACCTACTGCGAGAGCAAGGGTCGTTGTGTTGGCCAGTCCGATGGCACTATGTTGGCTGATGAGGATGCATGCAGCAGTTCCTATATCGTCTGCCAGTGCGAGTGCGCGATCAACTTCAAGTGCAACGCCGGTCTTGTGTTTAACCAGAAGCTCAAAGTTTGTGACTGGCCCACAAGTGTGGATTGTTAAGTTCCTTTAATAAAAATAGAATATATGAAGCTGCACTTAAATTGAGTTTTTATTAAGAAAAAAAGATTTAATGAATGTGTAGAAACGTGTCTAAAAATTTGTTCATACAAACTTAACTATCAACGCATATCTCACACGGTAGATAGGTAGCTTACATAATTTGATCGATATCCCAAATATCCCAACATAATAAAGAAAAAGTCACTGATGTTATTAAATGAATATAGTATTCTTTATAACTTACTATCTGACTGAACTCTCAACGCACTGGACAATCGGAAAGCATTAATATTATAATTAATTTCATTATTCCTGATTTGGTTGCGATCTGATTAAAAATTAAAAAAAAAGTTATTCACTATTATTATTTTCTATGGGAAAAATCGCCTACTTACTGCGGGTCTTACTTGAGTTGGCTGAAAATCTGGTATATTTTGCACCATATGGTATATTTTGAGCGAAGAACTATATCAATATACCAAATATATCCCATGTTATATTTATACCCGCTACCCATAGGGTAGAAGGGTATTATAACTTTGTGCCGGCAGGAAATGTATGTAACAGGTAGAAGGAGGCATCTCCGACCCTATAAAGTATATATATTCTTGATCAGCGTCAACAGCCGAGACGATATGGCCATGTCCGTCTGTCCGTCTGTCTGTCCGTCCGTATGAAACAGAGACTATAAGAGATAGAGCTATAATTTTTTTTCGACAGCATTTGTTCCACTTCCGCCCCCGCAAATCAAAAAATCGAATAACAAGCGTAATTTTAAAGCTAGAGTTACGAATTTTGTTATGTACAATAATTACTGTAGTAGTTATGATTTCTCAAAATTTGGTTGCAATCAGATAAAAATTGTGGAAGTTATTAAAGAAATACTTTTGTATGGGCAAAAACGACTACTTACTAGGGGTCTAAGTTGCTTTGGCCGACAATCTGTCACATTGTGCCGTCTATGGTATATTTTGAATGGTGTACTATATCTATATACCAAACATATCATTTGGTATATTTTTAGTATTTTTTTTAGTATTTTCGGTATATTTTGAAAATGATACCGCAATATTTTGCCTTTATTAAAAGTGGTAGCGGGTATCTCACAGTCGAGCACACTCGACTGTAACTTTCTTACTTGTTTTTAGAATTTTTGTGGTATTTAATTTGGCATATATTTTAAAATTAATACCGCACCGTTTTGCTTTTATTTACAACGGGTAGCGGGTATTTCACAGTCGAGCACACTCTGCTGTAGCTTTCTTACTTGTTTGAATCTTTTTCAATATTAGTAATATTAGTAATTAGTATCAAGCGTCAATGAGAGTCAGCGGTGTAGCTAGGAATATCAGCAGTTGCCAGTCTTTGCAAAGTTCAATTTTTATACCCGCTACCCATAGGGTAGAAGAATATTATAACTTTGTGCCGACAGGAAATGCATATAACAGGTAGAAGAAGGCATCTCCGACCCTATAAAGTATATATATTCTTGATCAGCGTCAACAGCCGAGACGATCTAGCCATGTCCGTCTGTCCGTCTGTGTGTCTGTCCGTCTGTCCGTATGAACACCTAGATCTCAGAGACTATAAGATATAGAGCTATAATTTTTTTTCGACACCATTTGTTATGTTTGCACGCAGATCAAGTTTGTTTCAAATTTTTGCCACGCCCCCTTCTGCCCCTGCAAATAAAAAAAATCGAATTACAAGCGTAATTTTGAAGCTAGAGTTACGAATTTTGGTATATACAGTAATTACTATAGTAGTTATGATTCCTGAAAATTTGGTTTTGGTAAAAATTGTTATTGAAGTTATTAAAGAAATACTTTTGTATGGGCAAAAACGCCTACTTACTGGGGGTCTTAGTTGCTTTGGCTGACAATCTGGTATGTATATTGTGCCGTCTATGGTATATTTTGAATGTGGCACTATATCGATATACCACATATTCAATTTGGTATATTTATAGTATTTTTGCAGTATATTTGGTATATTTTGAGAATAATACCGCAAAATATATTGCTTTTATTCAAAATGGGTAGCGGGTATCTCACAGTCGAGTACACTCGACTGTAGCTTTCTTACTTGTTTAATTTGGTATTATATAGTAAATATATGTTTCATGATGATTTTCATTTGAAGTACCAGCAACTGAAAATTTCAGAGATCGAATTTTATATAGTGATTTACAATTAAATTATAATTGGCTTAACCTTGTCATTGAAATGTGTTTGCTTATCATTGTCATTGTGGGTTGTCTCATCAAGATGCCTAGTTAATAGAAGATGCACCCTGTTCTGAAATGTATCATTAATAAATGATCATAGCAATAGAACTATTTTCTTAGATGCCAATAATAATCATTATCTAAAACATTTAAATGCGCTTACAATTTATATTATGGATATATAGTAGTTAACATATTTAGTTACAACGTATTTCTCTTCGGCTTTCGTTTGCTTAAACTTTTCTTTGCACTTTTCTTTGTTTTACTTTGCACTTTCTGCGTTGCGCACTGTGCGACCTTTGGATAATCGCATCGTTTAGCTTCGGCATTAAAGTGCAATCCCATGGGACAATCCATTACCAGGAACATCATGTTGCTACATAGCAAAAACTTGCCACAATCCTCGCGATGAGGTACCAGAGAATCCTGCCTGGACTCGGAGCAGAGACCAGCTGTGATTGCAGGCGTATCGTGATGGACAGCTTGCTGATTAAAGGCGCACTTGGCATCTTCAGCATTCATGCAGATTTGCCGCGACGAACTGAAGTGTTGATTTGCTGGACAATGACGCAAATGAGGACGTTTCGCCTTGCACACATAGTACTCGCTGCACGATCCGTCTTTGATCAAACTTACGCCATTCTTTTTACCCAAACATAATCGATCTGTCGTTTGCTCAAAGTCCTTATTTGGTTTTATAAATGGAACTGGCGTGGTTATGGGCTTCGTCTGCTTAAGTGGTGGACGTCTGGTGGTCGTAGTTTCTTTTACCTCAACGCTACTTGATTCAAATATATCATCATCATCTTCGTCCTCATCGTTATCATCATAGCTATCATCTGCTTCGTCATAGGCACACTGCACTTTATTGGCGTCATCGCAATGCAATGTGGTTGGGTTAAATCGACTTTTCTCGTCGCATGTTCCAACTATGGCCATGCCATTATTGCAAATATAGTACGACTGACACGATCCAAACATTGGAAACAATCGGCCATCTTTGCCGTCACAGACAGAGGTTGGAAACATAAAACCATTCTTGAATGAAATGAATGATTATTATTTAGTTGATGAGCAAAGGTCGCTTTCACTTACCTGGGCAATAGTGGTTTTATTTAGTAGAAGAATTATCCAAATTGCCAGAAGAGACCTCATGTCACTTGTTGCGATCATGTTGGTGAATGAACTGGATCTTTGTTCGATTCGCACTTTTATTTTATAGACTGAATTCAAATGGAAAATTTGCATGAAGTGCCAATATGTACAAAGTGTAAAATGTACAAGCACCGATAGAAATCAATGGCAATTCCAAGTTTGACTTGTGACTTGCGTACTTGTTACTTGATTTCGATTTTACGTTGAATTGATAACAACCTCCATTGATGAACAACGGATGTAACATAACATATTTCATATCTAGATGGTGAATGACTTACGAGTACTTTCGTTCAAAACTAACAAAACTACTATATTTCAAGCAAACACATCTATATAATTTCTCAATTTAACTTATAATCTCAATCAAGCAAATCTGTGAAGCAGCCTTACATTAATCATTCACTTTTAGTAGTCTAATTATTTTTTTGAAGTATTCTAAGTTGTCTTCATGAAAAATTGTCTACGACGAAATCAATGTACCTTTGTGAAATTTTCTCTTTGGTTAAGGGTATTCGAAATATATGGTCTTCTTTTAATCTATAAAAATTCTAAATAGTCCTAAAAGTATGCACTTGATATTAGAATATCGCAGTTCAGTCCAAAAGTAGGCCACTTTTTAGAATCGATTCGAGAAAATTTAGATCATGAGTAAAAAAAAGTTGTATATTTTTGTACTAGTTTCTTTAAAATTGAAAAATTGCATAATTATGTTTTTAAATTTAAGTTTTTACAAATCAATCAACCAAATTTTTGGCTAAAGAAAATATACCAATTACGAATCATTATTATCTTTTCTTTTTTAAACATCACTAAAAGCTAAGAACAAAATTATTTTACTTGGAGTTCAGATAATCTTTAATTAGCAAGACACTGTTGAATGAATTTCACGCAATATCTTATCGATAATGTATCCGCTATTATTTACTACCACTAGAAGTTTCATAGACATTGACATGATATTACTGAACTAAGAAGTTGCTAAATTTCGATCCATTAGTCACTTTAGTATCTCCGAGGAATATACGTGAAATACGGAAAACAAATTCCAAAATAAAAAATTGTGTGGTGAATTTAAAATTATCAAATTTTTTGTTAAATTACATAGTAACTATTAAAATCGAAATAAATTCAAAGAGCAAACATGAAAGGTGAGTTGTTAATTTCAATATTCTTTTCATCCGTCATATGTCAATTCATACAGTAAAATTTAAGTTATTTGGCATTCATTTTATTAATTATTTTCTTTCAATGTGTTGTTGGTGTTCTTATATTTTCTTCTTTACAATCTATAATAAGATTGCGAGTCTGGAATTTTGCACAGCCAAATTTCCTTACTGCTTTTAGTTTCGCACGTGTTTAACAATGTTAATGGGAAATGGCGAAATTTCAGACGAATTAATTGATAAATGCATTTTTATTTCACTTTTCACTTTGGCTTATTGCATGTCATGATGGCAAACAAGTCTGTAGACGAGTATGAAATGCTACATGATATACCCAAATATAATTAAATGCTATGCAATAAAATTAAAGTCGTGCATTCAGTGAGTGTTCCAGACGTGAAAATACCCTAACGTGTTTATTAAATAATGTTCGAAGTTATTATAAAAAATAAAATCCATAATGTGAATCAATATAAGCCTTGTAAAACTTAATATTGGAAGTGCGCGCGAGATTGTGTTTGATGCTTAGATATAATATCTACGAAGTATTGATGAATAGAGTATTGGAATAGCAGACGGACAGAAATGTGCTCCCGTTTTATAAATAGTAAGTATGATAAAGATCTCGATATCGATTTGATAAGAATTGAGGCTGTAGGCTACTTTGCTAATGAAACAGCCATTTGGCAAATATTATTTTTAGCATCTTCGATAGATTTTTGCACAGTATATAAAACACGGGAGGGAGCTCGAACTCCACTCATTGCTGTGCAGCACCAGGAAATCTTCAAATATATACTTTGAACTTCAGCAAACTATCCACAGCTATGCGAAACGTATATGGTAAACGCCCGGATCCACATCAGACCGTTGGAATAACCTAATCTAATATTCCTATTATGTTTCAGTCTTTACCATACTACTTCTGGCCGTGTCTGCCACTAGTATACTTGGTGCAAGCTTCGAGAGCCGACAATATCAGCAGGTGTTTTGTCGCGGTAATGCCAATGGCATTCGAGCTTTAGTGCCAGGCAGCTGTTCCAAATTCTTCGAGTGCCAAAATGGACAAGCAACGGAATACTCTTGCCCCAAATACTACGACTTTAAGACAAGAAGTTGCGTTGACTACAATCCGGGCTGCACTGAAACCAAGTCTGTAGACGAATCTCCACAGCATAAGTCTGCAGACACTCCATGTGCAGGAGCTACAACGACACCACCATGTGTTACAACCCGTCCACCATGCACCGGTGTTGCTACACCTACAACTCCCACAACAACTCCCCCAACAACTCCCCCAACAACAACGCCTTCTGGCGAAACTCCATGCGACAAAGATACAACACCAACAACAACAACCACCACAACAACAACCACCACAACCACCACAACCACAACTACCACAACTACCACAACTACCACAACAACAACCACCACAACCACAACTACCACAACAACAACCACCACAACCACAACTACCACAACAACCACAACAACCACCACAACCACAACAACCACAACCACCACAACAACGACTACCACGACTACCACGACAACCACGACAACCACAACTACAACAACGACTACCACGACAACAACAACATGTAGCACATCAACATCAACGACAACAACAACCACCACTACCACAACAACAACCACCACAACTACAACTACAACGACAACAACCACGACTACAACCACCACAACTACAACAACAACAACCACGACCACAACCACCACAACTACAACGACAACAACCACGACTACAACCACAACAACTACAACAACAACCACCACGACTACGACCACGACCACTACAACAACAACGACCACAACTACAACAACATGTAGCACATCAACATCTACTACGACTACAACAACAACCACGACAACAACAACGACAACAACAACTACCACAACAACTACCACAACAACAACTACCACAACAACGACAACAACAACTACCACCACCACGACGACCACAACTACCACAACAACTACCACCACCACGACGACCACAACAACGACAACATGTAGCACGTCAACGTCTACTACAACGACCACGACAACAACAACCACCACTACCACGACAACAACAACCACAACTACCACGACAACAACAACCACCACTACCACAACAACAACACACCACTACCACAACAACAACTACCACAACAACTACCACAACACAACTACCACACAACAACTACTACACAACAACGACAACAACAACTACCACAACAACGACAACAACAACTACCACAACAACTACCACCACCACGACGACCACAACGACCACAACAACGACTACATGTAGCACATCAACGTCTACTACAACGACCACGACAACAACAACCACCACTACCACGACAACAACTACCACAACAACAACTACCACAACAACTACCACAACAACAACTACCACAACAACTACCACAACAACTACCACCACAACTACCACAACAACTACCACCACAACTACTACAACAACTACCACAACGACCACAACAACGACAACATGTAGCACATCAACATCGAGCACAACGACCACGACAACAACAACCACCACTACCACAACAACGACAACCACAACAACTACCACAACAACGACAACCACAACAACTACCACAACAACTACCACAACAACGACAACAACAACTACCACAACAACAACTACCACAACAACCACCACAACAACAACCACCACAACTACAACCACAACGACAACTACCACAACGACAACGACCACGACTACAACAGCGTGTAACACTTCCACATCTACTACAACGACCACCACAACTACAACGACCACAACAACTACAACGACCACAACAACTACAACGACCACAACAACTACAACGACCACCACAACTACAACTACCACGACCACAACGACAACTACCACAACAACAACCACTACCACCACAAGCACAACAACAACCACAACTACCACAACAACAACGACTACAACCACCACTACAACAACCACTACCACGACTACAACAACATGTAGCACATCAACATCAACTACGACTACAACTACCACCACCACAACAACAACCACTACAACGTCAACAACCACGACTACAACCACCACAACTACAACTACTACAACCACCACAACTACCACAACAACAACCACCACAACTACCACAACAACAACCACTACAACAACAACAACCACTACAACGACAACTACAACAACAACCACTACAACGACAACTACAACAACCACATGTAGTACATCAACATCGACTACGACCACAACAACAACAACCACAACAACAACCACCACAACAACAACAACCACTACAACAACCACCACTACAACAACCACCACGACTACAACTACCACAACTACTACTACAACAACCACAACTACAACAACATGTAGCCCATCAACATCGACTACAACCACTACAACGACAACTACTACGACTACAACTACGACAACAACAACCACCACCACCACGACCACTACTACCACCACGACCACAACAACAACTACGACTACAACAACTTGCAGTTCATCAACTACAACCACAACAACAACAACCACCACCACAACAACGACAACAACAACCACCACGACGACAACTACTACCACTACCACCACAACAACAACTACGACTACAACAACTTGCAGTTCATCAACTACAACCACAACAACCACCACAACGACAACTACTACCACTACCACCACAACAACAACTACGACAACAACGTGCAGTTCATCAACTACAACCACCACCACGACTAAAGCAACAACAACTACGACAACAACGTGCAGTTCATCAACTACAACCACCACCACGACCAAAGCCACAACAACTACGACAACAACGTGCAGTTCATCAACTACAACCACCACCACGACCAAAGCAACAACAACTACGACAACAACGTGCAGTTCATCAACAACAACCACCACAACGACAAAAGCAACAACAACTACGACAACAACATGCAGTTCCTCAACAACAACCACTTTAGCACCAGTCACAACTCCCTGCGTCTCAACACCAGAAGCAACAACTCCCTGCGTTTCAACACCAGCAGCAACAACTCCCTGCGTTTCAACATCAGCAGCAACAACACCATGCGAAGTAACCACTCAGGCCCCTTGTGCATCGGGATCTAATGTTGCGAGCGCATCGCATAAGAATCGTCTGCCCACTCGCCTTCGCCCCAACTTTCGCCCACTCCCAGAGGTGGCACAATTAGCTCAGATGACTAAGGGAGCCACAAGCACATCCAGTGACATTCATATCCAAATCGTATGCGTTGGTAAACCCGATGGTTTCCTAATGGCTTCACCGGAGCGTTGCAATGACTACTACATTTGCCGTCACCAGCGGGCCCTGAAGGTTAGCTGCGGTGACAGATACTTCAACGGACAGAAGGGCATCTGTGATCTGCCAGAGAATACCGGATGCGTTCAGTCCTAAACATCCACCACGATCTAGACACCATGCACAGCCTTATTGGAAAACGACTACGGAAAACGAACTTAACTTTTAATGTAGAACTTTAAATAAAGCATGCAAGCGCCTAGAGAAGGCAAACAAATTTATTTGGTATTTCATTGTTTATTCTTATAGGATCAGAAATGACTAACATTCCGGATCATAATTGCTTATATATATTGTTTGGTAAAATGACTCTCAATACACTTTATTATGAACTAATTTCTTTAATTTTTTCCAAAAGATGGTGAAAGATAAAAAAAGGATATTTAATTTAACATTTAGTTCATTCATTCAAATTTATCTAACTATTAAAAACTCCTATTTTTATATTTTTTAACGTTTCATGTTTTTTTCAGATCACACTGGAATTTGGCCTTTTGTGATTACAATATTACTGACACATGGAATTATAATGTCTGTAGATGGATATAGCTTTGGGCTGAAGTCCGCAACTAGGATGCATTGTGAATATCAATTGGTTGACAATTATAAATGCAATGCCTACGTATCATGTAACTATGCTGCAATCAAGGTCCAGTACTGTTCAGCGGATATGGTCTTCAATAGAAAACTACAGATTTGTGATACTCCTGATTCGGTGGAATGTAATGCCAGGCCAAATGTTTTAAAAGCCAAGTGGGAAACTAATCCATGTCTCAATCAAACACAAGGAGTTTCTTTTCCAAGTGAGATTGATTGCAATCAATACATTTTATGTTTGGGTAACGATCTATCTTATGTTGCCAATTGTCCCGTGGGATCGTGGTACGATCCGAAGAATGGAAGTTGTGGACCGAACGTTTCGCCAACAGCATGCCTTGAATCCCAAACAACCAGTACCACTTCCACAACAACACTCAGTCCAAACGAACTTTGTGTTGATGAAGAAATTGGAGTGTCATATCCATATCCACCCGATTGTCAAAAATATGTAGTGTGCTTGGGTAATGACCAAGGAGCTATAGTTAATTGCATTTACAACACCTGGTTTGATCCTCTAACTAGCAACTGTGGACCAAATGTATCGCCAACAGCATGTACCGAGGATATTAGCACAGCAACATCGCCCACAAGCACAACCGAGCAGACAAGTACTTTAAGTCCTAGCACAGTGCAGTCTACTACTCCAACTACGACCACCACAGAGTTGCCGCTTCCTGAAGATATTTGTGGTGGATTGAAAAATGGGGAATATGTATCCTATCCCGACAACTGCAGCAAATATGTTGTGTGTGTGGAGCCAATTCCCTATGCATTTTACTGCACTCCCGGTTACTATTTCAGCGAGAATCTTCAGCAATGCGTGGATTGGGAGCTCAGTGACTGCCCAGCAACGCAGACGCCGGAATATACAACGCCAGGCTCTACTACACCTTCGATTTGCGAAAACAGCAATGGAAGTACTTTACCATATCCAGAGAACTGTGCTTGGTTCATACAATGCATCAATGATAATGTCTACATGATGGGCGTCTGCAATAGCGCAGAGTATTACGATCCAGCAACTGGTAATTGCAGTGCCAGTGCATCGCCAGATGGCTGTCGTGAATATAACTCAACAACAACGTTATCAACACCGACCACAGTTCCACCAACAACAACAACCGAAACACAAACCACAGTTTCGCCAACAACTACTAGCCAAGGGCCTACCACAGATACGTCAACAACAATTACCGAATCCACAACTCCGACAACAACCATAACAACTACTTTATCAACAACAACATCCACCCCAATTCCTACTACAACTTCTACTACAACAACAACCACATCTGCTCCAATCGATCCCTGCGCGGATGTTCCTGTGGGCAAGCTAGTGCCTTATCCGTATGACTGTACCAAATTCGTCAGATGCGATTACCCTACACCAGTGATACTCGATTGTGTCGTGGGTCAAGAGTTCAGCGCCCAACTTGAACGCTGCATGGCTCCTTGGATTGCCAACTGCACAGCTATTGAACCATAACTATTTAAAAAAAAGCCATCGTTAAAGATAACACTTAACATACATACATTTTACAGCTTCACTTTATAATAAGAAACTTACGGCCCTTAATTAACAAATTTGTTTAAAAAAAAGACCGAAGACCAACTTAAATTTTTACAACTTTTAAATCAAGAATTTAACTTTTTTGCAATTTCTATGCCAGTTTAAGACAAAAAAAATTGCCTCCCTATTAAAATAAAAGTGAATGAAACAACAATTACTAGACTTTTTTGATGCCTTTATTATGCAATTATTAAATGATCAATCAATGTAAGTCGTTAACAACCCACAGTACTTAAATCACACGATTGTGTATTAAGATTCCAGAACAATCCCTCTGGGCAATAGAGCACAGTTGCAATGGGACCGCAGTAGATGAACTTGTGGCAATCTCCCGGATATGGCAGATAGTTGCCTTGGCCAGTATTGCTACAATAATATGCAGGATCAATCGGGACAGTCGATTCATTAGGGAAAGGTATCACAGTAGGTGGCGTAGCGGCAGTTGGCACAATTGCTGGGGTAATTGGGTTCCATGTTGGATATTGAGGAGTTGGTGCAGCGCAGCCCGCAAATTGTGGCAGATCGCAGCGTTGTGTCTGTGCATTCCAATGATAGTTAACGGGGCAGCGAAGAATTCGATTTTCATAGTAGAGATTGCAGTCGCCTGGATAAGGACTATACTGCTCGATTTCTAGGGTTGGATACTCGTAGGTCTGTTCGCAATTCGAGTACTGTTTAAAGTCACAGCGATAAGTTAGCTGACTCCAATAATAATTTTCAGGACACTGATGAGCATGGGCCAGACCTTTCAGACAAGTATAATACTTGCGACAATTATTCGGGTAGCTTAACATCACAAGGTGATTAGGATCATCGTAGGCCGGGCACTGCGACATCTGAATGGGTGGCTCAGCTTCGACACGCTGTTAAAAATAATGAGATATAGATAAAGTAGTTATAAAACTGCTTTTACTCACGAATCCATAGATATTGCCATAGCTACAAGAAGCTAGTGCAACAACGAGCAGTAAAGTTGACCAGAAAAACTTCAGCACTGAAATGAATTAATTCTTAATACTGATCAAATTTGCAATTTCAATTCACCTACTTATGATTCGATCAATTCAGTTCAGAGAAAATACTCCATGCTCTTAGTATTCTCATCGCCTTTTTATATAATTTCTTATCTATGCCAAGCGTAAATGTGAAAACATAAATCGCATTGTCAAGTGCTATTAAAACATAAAATATACATTTTCAATGTCAGCTTATCGACTTCACAAGTCAAATACATAATTCCAAGAATTTTCAAAGATATCTATAAAATCTTTAAGCTGAATGTTTATTTAATACTTATATTCCTTTGATCTGTAGTATGTTATCTTTATAAGTACTAACATAAATATTTGAATTATTCTTAAGTGAAAGGCATTATCTATAAATATGATTTATTTACGTTATTATGTTAAACGGAATTTTTCTTCCTGAGGCTTTATAAAACCTAACAACATTTCAGCATAATCTGCATTTGTGCTGCTTTCGCCAAGAGTGAGTTACTTTATATTACTAAATTATAATAATAATATAAAATATAATATAATAATAAAATCCATTTTATAGTGTTTTTCAAAATATGTTTGATTGCAAGCATTGCAATATCTATTGCAAATTGCTCCTCTACACCGTTAAGTGATTCTACGTACTCGCTGTCTACTTCCACTCCGTTAAGTGGTTCTAAGTACTCGCAGTATAACTCCATACCGTTAATTGGATCAACGTACTCGACTTATCCGTCCACACCGTTTAGTGGCTCTGCACCGAGTTATCCTTCCAAACCGATTAGTGAATCTACGTACTTGCCTTTTCCTGGCGACTGCAATCGTTATTACCAAAAAACAGTTTTAAGATGTCCATCCAATACTTACTGGAGTTCTACATTGCAGCGTTGTGATAATATAAATTATTCCAGCTGTTCATCAATAAACCCTGAACCACCATTCGACAATCGCCCCGAAGATGATTTGGTTAAACAATGTGCAAATCAATTAGGCATGTTCATACCATATCCAGGGGATTGCAATCGATTTATACAATGTGATTACATTCCGTTTGTGAAAATCTGTCCTAAGCATCTTTATTGGAATTCCGAGCTTCTTACTTGCGACAAAATCTGTGTCTAACACAATGATTAATTGAATAACAAAAAGTGAATACTTAATAAACATGCTTTAAATAAAAGCTACTTTCTTTTAACTTTTTAATTTCCGATTTTACAAAATAAATATAAAAAACTTATTATGTATTATATACTAAATAAAAATCGCAATATATCAATTAAACTCTCTACTTAAAAACACTCAAGTTTTCACTCAAAAGCTATTTAACTACTTTTTCAATAATTGCATACTTTAAGGCTGACTGAAAATTTATTACAGAAAGTTAAGCATTAAACTTCCACTTGATTAGTAGTTACAATTACGTAGGTTTGCAATTACGTCTACATTTTAATTGAAAATTTATCATTAAACAAATTTATTCTCAAGATAAGATAAATATATTGGCATCTTGCATGTTTTATGCTAATTAGATTTCGATAAAAACTCCGATGCATCTTTAAATGATATAAATAAGAGACAAGGCAACTATTACTTTAGTTCCGACATTTCGCTGGTTCAAAGAACAGAATGAAATGTGCGTTTTGTAAAAGAAATTTAATTCAACTGAAATATATGAAGTGCAATTTAAAGATTCTTCTCTATATATTACAGTGGTCTTCAGTCTGATAATATGCCTGGAGTTAATACTGCTGGTTACGGCCTTAAGTGCCAAGCGACGATGTGTTGTACCAAGTCCCACGACCGTAACACCCACAACGGAAAAAACGGATAAGCCAACGACTGAAAGCCCGCCAACGATACCCACAGACCCAACAAGCCCAACTGATTCTCCACACCCAACCGATTCTCCAAACCCAACGGATTCCCCCAATCCAACTGACACTCCTCCTAGTCCAACGGATTCTCCAAACCCCACAGATTCTCCTCCAAGTCCAACCGATTCTCCAAACCCAACAGACTCTCCCAACCCAACTGATTCGCCTCCAAGCCCTACCGATTCCCCAAACACAACGGATTCTCCAAACCCGACGGATTCTCCAAACCCGACGGATTCTCCAAGCCCGACGAATTCTCCAAACCCGACGGATTCCCCTAACCCAACTGATTCTCCAAACCCGACGGATTCCCCCAATCCAACTGACACGCCTCCTAGTCCAACGGATTCTCCAAACCCCACAGATTCTCCTCCAAGTCCAACCGATTCTCCAAACCCAACAGACTCTCCCAACCCAACTTATTCGCCTCCAAGCCCAACTGATTCTCCAAACACAACGGATTCTCCAAACCCAACGGATTCCCCTAACCCAACTGATTCTCCTCCAAGTCCAACGGATTCGCCAAACCCAACAGATTCTCCTCCAAGTCCTACCGATTCTCCAAACCCAACAGACTCTCCCAACCCAACTAATTCGCCTCCAAGCCCAACCGATTCCCCAAGCACAACGGATTATCCAAACCCGACGGATTCCCCTAACTCAACTGATTCTCCAAACTCAACGAATTCCCCAAACCCAACTGATTCTCCTCCAAGTCCAACGGATTCGCCAAACCCAACTGATTCTCCTCCAAGTCCAACGGATTCTCCAAACCCCACAGATTCTCCTCCAAGTCCAACCGATTCTCCAAACCCAACTGATTCTCCCCCAAGCCCAACAGATTCTCCAATCTCGACGGATTCCCCAAACCCATCTGATTCTCCAAACACAACAGATTCCCCAAACACAACAGATTCCCCAAACCCAACTGATTCTCCTCCAAGTCCAACCGATTCTCCAAACCCCACAGATTCTCCTCCAAATCCTACGGATTCTACAAACCCTACGGATACTCCAAACCCGACGGATTCTTCGAATCCAACTGGCTCTACTTCAAGTCCCACAGATTCTCCAAGTCCAACAGATTCTCCTCCAAGCCCAACTGATGCTCCTAACCCAACTGATTCTCCTCCAAGTCCTACGGATTCTACAAGCCCTACAGATTCTTCAAGCTCGACGGATTCCCCCAACCCAACTGACTCTACTTCAAATCCAACCGATTCTCCTCCAAGTCCAACGGATTCTCCAACCCCCACAGATTCTCCAAACCCAACGGACTCTCCCAGCCCAACAGATTCTCCAAGCCCAACGGACTCTCCCAGCCCAACGAATTATCCAAGCCCAACGAATTCTCCAAGCCCAACTGATTCTCCAAGTCCAACGGACTCTCCCAGCCCAACGAATTCTCCAAGCCCAACTGATTCTCCAAGTCCAACGGACTCTCCTAGCCCAACGAATTCTCCAAGCCCAACTGATTCTCCAAATCCAACGGACTCTCCTAGCCCAACGAATTCTCCAAGCCCAACTGATTCTCCAAGTCCAACGGACTCTCCCAGCCCAACTGATTCTCCAAGCCCAACGGACTCACCCAGCTCAACTGATTCCCCTTCAAATCCTACCGAATCTCCAGTGAACAGTGATGTCACTACGGGAACAACTCTTTCCACAACATCAACTACGGAAGTTTACGTTGATGCAGACACTATGTGCAAGAACCATCCTGGCGTGGAGTATTTGCCCTATCCCTATGATTGTCGTCAGTTCATCAACTGCGAAGATGAGAAGGGTTATATAAAAACTTGTCCATCAGATCTCCTTTGGGATTCTAAGAACAATAGTTGTGGCACTACTTGTGCCTGAAGAATTCCGAATTGAACTAAGGCCAGGAATTAATTTAAAGTTTGTTGTTATTAAAAGCTTGGTTGAGCGAAAAATAAAAAAAAAATGTTGCATACCATAATATTGTACTTTATACTTCTAGGGAAAGATTCTATATTTTATTACAAAACTTAAAAACAATAAGTACGCCAAGTGCAAAATCTTTTTTATTTGGAGATGTGATTACTTTTAGCAACATCAATACAACGAGATACGGCCATGTGATGAGGTAATGTGCAATTGATCTTCAATTTACAACTTTTATCACGCAATACTATGAATATTATCATGAATGCACTTGACATTCAGTGTCGCACTCATTCATAATTGGTGCAAATACAACTTAATGGGTGCGTCTCAAAATATTCGTTGCCAGATTTTTGTCTTCCCGGAATTCATGCAAAAGCGCACAACTCAATTAAAAAAGCATGTTAAACATTAAAATGGTCTGATAACTAACAGCGAATCGATCGATGCTGAGACTGATAAGCACAATCTAATGTTGGCATCGTTTTATGCCTAGGTAAACAAATGTATAAAAAGCCTGCGATATTTCGCTAAAATCGCGGAGTACAACTATAGCAATAGCCGTGGAATATTAGAGCACGCACAGAAATGAAAGGTCAGCCAAAGGAACATCTATAAGTATCATTTTCATCTTAAACCTACTTACATTACAGTTACTCTGCTTGCTGTGGCTATAGTCACCGCATTGGCATCCCTAACCGGAGCCGCCGATCCTGAATGCATCTATCGCAAAATCCGTGGCCTAGCATCACATTGGCCCAATCCCACCGATTGTGCTAGTTACTACCGCTGCTCCAACAAAAATGTTGCCAAGGCCATAACCTGTCCTGTTGGCAAGGAATACAATCCTAAGACTGGCAAATGCGCCACAGCAGGACGTGGTCTCTGTAAACTCTCCCTGGCTGCACCACTGGCTGAGGTGAGTTAAGGACTAAGTATGAGAAAGGATTCATTTGGTAATTTGTATTTTTGCGCTTCAGGTGACCAATGTCTGTGCCGATGAGGTGAATGGCGCCTATCTGCCCAACGCTGACTACTGTAGCCAGTTCTATGTCTGCAACCAGCAGTTGGCCTATCCCCAATACTGTGATTCTGGCAGCTACTTCAACACCACGCTCGCCGCTTGCTGGCCCGATACCGATACAGTCTGCTGGCAAAATATTTGCATCGATCACCCCGATGGCACAGTGGAGCCCAGCACCACCGCCTGTGCCCACTACTATCTCTGCAATGACCAGGAGGCCACCGTGCAGAGCTGTGACAGCGGTTCGTACTTTGATGTTACATTGGCAGAGTGTGTCACCGATGAGGGTAATACGCATTGCTGGGAGAACTTTTGCATTGATAAGCCCGATGGCTCAGCTGTGGCTGATAATGACGACTGTCAGATCTTTTATATTTGCAACAAGGAAACGGCTACAAAACAATATTGCTCTGATGGCTCGTACTTTGATATTTCCGGTCCGAACTGTGTTCCTGGCACTTGTCCTGACAAGAATACAACTACAACGACGCCTGAAACACCCACAACGGAAACACCGTCAACAGGCTGCAATTGTGAAGGCGATATACCCAATGGCGAGCTGACACCCAACGAGGACAACTGCCGTCTGTACTATGCCTGCAAGGATGGCGTGTTGCTGCCAGGCGATTGCCTGAGGGGTAATTACTTCAATAAGGTTTTGAACGTTTGCATGCCTGTGGAGGGTGATGAGTGCCCAGAGAGCTGGTTGCCCGACTGCGAGGAAGGCGATGTGGCTGTCGATGCGCAGAACTGTAACAAGTATTATGTTTGCGAGGATGGCGTTTGGGAATCTCAAACCTGCGACACTGGCTATTACTTCCAGCCGGACTGTGGCAGTTGTGTGGAAGATACGGAACATGTGTGCCCGCAATGCGAAAGCACTGAAACCACAACGCAAGCTGCAGTGATCCCGTCAAGTGAACCCATTCCCACAACGGCGACATTCGAGTGCAACGCAAGTGATCCTACGCACCAGGCAGAAAACTGTTATACGTACTTTGCATGCATTGCCGGCAGCTGGAGAGAAGAGTCCTGCCTGCCTGACACTTACTTCAATGTTACGCTTAAAGCTTGTGTCGCGGACGTAGACAACAAGAATTGTCCTGAGAACAGGATGATGAAGGGATTGCGCAGCAAGCGTAGCGTGGAAGAAGAGCTTAGCAACTGCACTTGTCCTGGCGACATTGCCGAAGGCAGCATTGTGCCACATCCCACTGACTGCGACAAGTATCAAATCTGTGTGGATCAACAGCTCGTCGATGGCAGCTGTGGTCCCGGCAACGTCTTCAGCAGCTGTGATGGTGTCTGTGTGCCCGATGCTGATGGCACTTGCTGGCCGTGTGCCAACAAACCCAACGGCTACCTCATCACCAATCCATCTGACTGCACTTCCTATTTCACCTGCTCCAATGGTGCTGCTATCGAAACGACTTGCCCATCTGGTGAATGGTTCACGGGCGATGCATGTGAGATCGATGTAACTGGAGTATGCATCAATCCTTGCACCTGTGGCACCGGAAACGTTGCCCATCCCATCTGTAATAAATACTATCAGTGCACTGATGGTGTCCCACAGGTAGTCGACTGTCCCGCCAAGCAGGCCTACGATACTGCCACACAAAAATGTTCGACCACAGTATCTTGCAATGCGACACTTTGTGCTGATGCCGTTGATGGTACTGTTTATCCCATTGCTGGCGAAGATACCAAATTCTACATATGCTTGAATAATGAGGCTACGATACATACGTGTCCCGCAAACACTGCTCTGGATCCTACGTATTTGATATGTCTGCCTGTGCCCAGCGTAAGCTATCTTTGAGTAAGCTCACTGACTGCTTAACTTATTATTTTACTTCACTTTTAGTGCGCTTGTGATCAGACGCAGTGCACCTCGAGCTCGCTAGATGAGGCTTATCCTTCCCTGAACAATGACAATTCTACCTTCTGTCTGTGCGAGGAAGATGGTGGCTACTTGCGTAACTGCCCTGAGGGCTATTACTTTGATGCTGACGTAGCTATTTGCACCTTCGTAAGGCTTTCTTTTTAATCCTCATTCCAATTGATTACAGTTTTTGTGTATATTTATTTGCAGACGGGTCCTTGTGATCCTCAGGGCTGCGTCGATGAACCCGAATACTCCCCCCTGGTCAACTACGATGATCCCAACAGCTTTTGTCTGTGCCGCGCTGGCGAACCAGTTCCTGTGCCCTGTCCCATTGGCTACACCTTCAGCAGCTCTTTGCTCATTTGCATTCCAGCTGTAATTCCCGATGTAAGTAGACAATCAACTCCAAGAATTAAGAATTGAGGTGCAAAGATTATATAAATTAAATTTCTTACTACAATTAAATTTTTTCCCAACTGGAAAAAAATCTCCACTTTTGTGATATTAAAAAATAAAATCTTTAAATTATGTAGATCACGAATAGGGCAGACATTTAAACTATTATAATGCTTATCAAATGCTTTTTGCAATTTGATTTCCAGCCCCGCTGCTGTCGCGACTATTGCATTGGCAAGGAGGACGATCTGACTTTCCCTGCTCTGGACACAGATACTGGATTCTGTCTGTGCGTGGATGAGGTGGCCTCCTATAAGGATTGCCCAGCGAACAAGACATATGATGCCGACTTGGGCATCTGCCTCACTTCCTATGTAACAAAGACAAACTATATATTTTGTTGTAACAATTAATAAGCAATTTCTAATCAACCTTTAGCCTGATGTGGAATGCGAGTGCAATCAGTGTGATGCCACACTTTGCAACACACTGGAAGAAAATGATACCTTTGGCGTACCGGGAGATACCAGTGGCTTCTGCTATTGCAAGGATTATTGTGCAGTGTACGAGAAATGTCCTGATGGCAAAGAATTCGATGATGAACTATCGATTTGTTTGGAACCTGCGGTACGCCTGAAAAGAGTTTAACAAACTGGGAACAGTTTTATGATATACTACCGACTATTCTTTGTAGGGCCCCGTTGTCTGCGACGAATCACAATGCGACTTACTGGAGGAATATGAAACGTATCCGGCAGATAATGGCACCGATGGCTTCTGCTACTGCATGGACGGTCTGCCAATTTACAGGCCTTGCCCAGATGGCAAGGAGTACGACATAACCGATGGCATATGCCTTGATGTATTGGTTAGTTCAACAATGATACAAGCAAAACTGTAGAAAAAACGTTAATAATCACGATATCCTCAAAAAGGTGCCAAGTTGTGACTGCGACCAGGACAAATGCAGCTGCCTTGCTGAGTTTGAGCCTTACCCCTCCAACAACGATGACGACACCAGTTTCTGCTACTGCAAGGGTGGCATCGGTATCTTGGACAACTGTCCAGTCGGCAAGGTCTTTGATGCCGAAGAGGGCATTTGCATTCTTCAAGCAGTAAGCACTTAAAGGTATATACTTTAATTATGTAATATTTAATAATATATTTTTATTCAGGCTTCTGAATGCGTCTGTGAAGCAAATAAATGTGCCAGTCTTCCGGACGATACCGTGTTTGCGGCACTAAACACCACGTTTGGTTTCTGTCTGTGTCTCCAGGGTGTCAACATCTATGAACCTTGTCCCGATGGCAAGGAATTTGATGCCACCTTTGAGATTTGTCTGGCATCAGCCAAAACCCTCAATCAAGAAATCTCTTGCGATGTTAATCAATGCCGCAGCTTAGTGGAATTCGCCACTTTTGCTGCCGCTGACACTGAGTATGGCTATTGCTTCTGCGAGTCCAATGATAGTGTCACCTACAAGACCTGTTCCAACGGTCACATGTACGATGCCAGCCTTGGCGTCTGTTTGGTCGATGCCTGCGATGCCATGCAGTGTCGCTCCCGCATTCCATTCGAGGCATTTGCAGCCAAGAACACCACCAGAGGTTTCTGTGCTTGCGATATTACACCCATCTATTACCACTGCTCGGCTGGACATGTCTTCGATGATGTTCTGGGTGTTTGCGTGGATGAAATGACTGCCACGGTGGCTGCCTGCGATCCTCGCGAGTGCCGCAATCGCGTGCAGTTCGAGCCCTTCGCTGCCAAGAACGACACCGTGGGCTTCTGCTCCTGCGATGGCAAGGAAGAAATTGTCACCTACCACAGATGCGTGGAGGGCAAGCTGTTCGATCGCAAGCTAGAAATGTGCCTGAGCAGCGAACATAGTGTGCAGAAGAGATCCGTTGAGCCGGAGGAAAAAGTAAGATCGATTTCACTGCTAAAGCGTTTCTTCCAGAAACTAGTCTAAGCCATGTACACTGTATGCGACCCACCCACGACCTTCGACTTCGTTCAATGACCTGCACCCTGTAGACCTACTTACCTATCTACTATACTACATATATACATCTATCTATCCTACTTATCTAATCGTTTATACTTATGCTTGTTATTTGTCTGTAGTTGTTATGTGAGATATTATGAGAAATTCCGCTTGCTCCAAATATATACTATACTGTTTACTTACTCAAATCTGCGATCTTTTATTTCAATTCATTTCCAACCTCAATTTCTAATCATTTATATTGCACCTGTTTTTTTAAATTCCATAGACAAAAAACTCTTTCACTTCATTTAAAGAGTAGAATAATTATTTGTCTAATTAAAATCAAAATGCTTGTTGCAAAAATTAATGACCTCAAACTGCAGTTCACGTTATAGCTTCATCAATTTTATCTTCCTAAGTAAACTCTGACAGTGAAAACTGAGTGTTTCTGCTAGTCAGACTCTAGATTTGTTATATATCTATGAAATTAGATTAAATTCATAACAATTTCTTCTAATTCTTCGGTTTTGTAAACCAAATACAGCATCTACTTAAGTTTAATGCTGCATCTTAAAAGTTAAATATGTTTCTAGTCATGAAGTCTACATTTGTCTTAACTATTTTCTCCTTAATCACACTATAAATTCTATCATTTCTAAAATATTAAATTCATGAGCAGAACTATCGGACGTTTTTTAAAGCTAAAGCTAAAGACGTATAATATCATAGCAAGAACAACAAAACAACAGACCTAATTGAAGCAAATTATATGTTGCTAAAAAACTTTTCTAATTCAGATTTGTGTTAAATTTTTCTTCTTTACAGTTCGCCTGCGAAGTAAATGAGAAACGTTCGCTGCCCTCAAACTGTTCCCAGTACGAGATCTGCGTGGATGGCAATTGGCGACGTCGCACTTGCTCCGACGAACGCTACTACAATCCGGAGCAACAGCGTTGTCTAGAGCCTCGTGACGACATGGTGTGCAACTATGCTCGAGTGCCTGGACTGCCTGTATGCGATTTGCGTAGTGAATCTGAATCTATTCCCAGTCGAAGTGGGAAGAGTAGCTGCCTGCAATACTTCCGCTGCAATGCCGGCAGATGGCGCCTGCGCAGCTGTCCACGCCGTCATTACTACGCCACGCATGTGAACACTTGCCTGCCCATGCCCGTCTACGAGGGCGACGACTTTTGTGGCTGGCTCAATCGAACTGCAATCTCCACAAGCTGTCGACATCTTGCAGTGCGTCCTTCTGCAGGCAGTTGTTCCACGTTTTTGATGTGCACCGATAACGAATGGTGGCTGCAATCATGTCCACTGGGCATGTACTTCAGTCGGCAGCACAACTACTGTCTGCCCAACGATGCCAATCAATGTGAGCTGTCGCGCAATGCAACCTGCTTGGAGGATGGCCAGCGACGCGGCATCGCGGGCAGCTGTCGCTCGTTTGAGTTGTGTGTGTCAGGCAAATGGCTGAGCGGCACTTGCCACAGCTGGGAACAGTTTGAGCCGCAGCTGGGCTGCATGCCAATCGATGGCAGCTGCCAGGGCAATGGCCTACGACGCGCCTGCAATCCCGGCGAGCTGCGTGCGATGCCCGTCAATTGTAGTCAGCTGTTCTACTACTGTGTGGCCGATGAGTGGCAAGTAGTTAGTTGCTTGCGTGGTCAAAGCCTTGACATCGAGTTGGGCAAATGTCAATCGCAGGACAAGTGTCAGCTGCCGGTTAAGGAAAAGGATTACTCGACAAACAACTGTGTGGGTCAGTCCGATGGCACGAGTGTGCCGCATCCCGATGACTGCACTCGCTTCTACATCTGTCTGCAACAGCAACCGGCGCTGCCACAAAACTGCGCCAACGGCAGCTTTTTCGATGCCGCTCGCAGCTATTGTCGCCCCAACGATGGCAGCTGCCAGCAGCTGGGCACGATTTGCAGCAACAAAACAAATGGCGCATTGATACCACATCTGCAGAATTGTCGCGCCTACTACAACTGCTCCAATACAACGACACAGCTGCTCTACTGCCCCAAGGGACAATACTTCGATGGCACACTGCTGCAATGCCGCCTTGATCTGGGACAGTGCAAGCAGCAACCGATGTCCGACTCGGAGACGAGCTTGGGTCTCTGCACTGGACTACAACATGGCGCTCAGTTGCCGCACAAGCTCTACTGCAATCTCTACTATGTGTGCGTGCGTGGCCTGGCCATCTCGGTGCAGTGCGAAGAGCAGCAACGCTTCAATGCCACGCTGGGCAGCTGTGTCAAACAGCTCGAGTCGGAGGTGGAGTGCCTGCATGGCCAGCTAGATGACAAGTTAAACAGCAGCGCCGTCTACAGCTGCGACACGCTACAAGATGGCAGCTATGTGCCTGACTATCGTGACTGCACCAAGTATTACATTTGTGCTGGCGGTATTGCTTTGAGCCAACACTGCGCACTGGGCTCGTACTTTGATGCCGAGCAGCTGCTTTGTCTACCTGCCGATGGCGTTTGTCCTTATGTGCCTGACTCTAACTCCAACAGCGAGCGACAGCAGCCGCCGAATCCGCTGATCTGCGAGGGTAAACATGGCTTCATTATGCCAGACACATCGAATTGCAACAATTTCTTTATTTGCATTGCGAATAAATTGCGCTGCGATCGTTGCTATAGCGGCTACTTTTTCAATGCCACACTGCAACAGTGTCAGCCCATTGAAGTCACCTTGGAAGAGGAGAAGGATGTGCAGCTAGAGCTAAAGTCAGCGTTAATTACAGAGCAGGAGCTGCCCATGAAGGAGTCGCATTCCTGGGACCAATGCAACGATGCACCCACAGATTTTGTGCAGGTCTGCGAATATATTGGCGAAGGTTCATCCATTGCGGAGCCGGGAGATTGTCGTCGCTACATCAGTTGTGAGGAGAATGAACCCAGCTCACAGCGTTGTCGCAATGGCGAGAGCTACGACAGTTTGCTTGGCATCTGTCGTCAAAATGATGGTACCTGTTTGATGGAGAACGGCGAACGTGTTGGCGTCTGCAATGGCAAGCATGGACAGCTGGCCAGAGACTCTCAAAATTGTCGTGGCTACTTTGTTTGTGTGCATGGCCAGAAGATCGAGGCAGAGTGCGAGCCGGGTCACTATTTCAACAGGGTAACCAATACTTGCCAGCTGGATGTGCTGCAACAGTGCAACGGCAATACCAACGAGGTGGCAAAGCCCAAGATCGATGAGCCATCGATTTAATCTTTCAACTATTTATACTGCAATCTAAAGTAATCACGCTTGGGGAATTCTTTAACTTAACTTCTTAATTGGTGATGGTCTAAATAAAAACATTTTTTAATGGTGATGGATAAAATAAAGATATTACAAAAAAAAAATACTTAGAATTATAAGCAGTTGAATTTAAAATTTTAACTAATTTCTTTCAATTAAAAATTTTAATGGTGATGGATACAATAAAGATATTACAAAAGAAATACTTAGAATTATAAGCAGTTGAATTTAAAATTTTAACTAATTGTTTGGTGTTAGTCTCAAAAAAATATTTTAATGGTGATGGATACATTAAAGATAAAAAATACTCAAAAATATTATCAATTTAATTTAAAGTTGGATTACATTCCCCAGACTTTTATGAAATGATCAGTAAATAATTCTAATAATAATAATTCGAATTAAATTTTAAAGTTTTATTTCTGACGTTGATCGTGCCGACCAATATAAAGAAGGTTAACTGCTTGCTAGAGAGAGCAAGCAGCTCAAGCGATTAACAGAGTTAAGCATGCTAACAGAACTAAACTTATTAATCGAGACAGTAACACGAAATAATAACACGAAACTGTTAACAGAGCCAAGCCCGAGTGCTATTTAAGAAGTTACTGGTGAGAGAACTTGGGATAATTTAAGTTCAAAGTGATAAGCCAACAGACGTTAGACTACAAAGCATTTACTTCCACCTCTCTGATACGACGAAGCTAACTTGAGGTAAAGTAAAATTAAATATGTTGAAAAATATGAGCAATCCTTTGACCAGGAACAGTTTTGTTAGACCACCTCAATATAGAAAAATTAAACGGTTGCAAACATTCGCCAACGTTTCTGTTTACGTGACTACACATAGACACATTCAAGCTATAAAAAACATGTTTGCGATCAGTCTGTGTTTTGTGTTTATAGACAATACTTAACACGCTATAGGTTGTTTAATAACAATACGCTTGCAAAAATCTGTAAGGCAAATCTCGGTAGTGGTACCGAAGGTTATATCAGGTACAAACGTTTCGTTCCAAATTGCATATGTTCCTATGTATATATATATGGCCCAGCTGATCAAAAGATTCAGAAGTAGTGAAAAACACTGATTTTTTTCAATTTATATTATCATACTAGCACAACAATCAATTTCCTAGTAACGCAAATGCAAATCCAAGAATCTCTAATTCAAACTAAACAAAAGAAATAAATGTCACTAACCCTTTTTTAAAACTGTGGCCCAGATTGTGCACTGTTCAATAATATTTTCATATTGCGTTTAGAATTTCCGTCAATTAAATGTCAAGACCCTCTAGACCACGCATTAGCACCCACAGCAAAAGTTGTACGCTCTAGTTCTTTCATTCTTGTATATTTTTTTGGGGGGAACCAGGTGAGAGAGAGCAACACATGAATATAATAAACTACTTTGATTATCTATTGGATACTCACAAATGTCCTACAACAGTAAGGCGATAAAGGCACCAAAGGCGGCAAGGAGGCATTTGCGTCAGCAGTCAGAGACCTGTGGGGGTCGTCACAATTCAAAATAGAATAAAGGACAGTGACAAGCTGTCCAGAGCACAGTGGCTAACATGTCCTCCTGCGATTGTGCCTGTGCCTGTGCCTGCGATTGCGACTGCGACAGCTACTCTGACAGTGACTGCGGACTGTGACTGTTGCAAGTACTCGTAGTTGGTCATTCGTGTGCGAGTGCTTCAACAAATCGGTCGAAAGCTCCCTGGTCTCCATTATATAGCAAGTCGACGTGTTAATAACTAATAATGGACACGCGAGCGAGCGAGTGAGCGAGACTGAATAGAATAGCATTAAATAGAATAGAAACAATTGTTAACGATAATGAAGAGACAATGATTGAAGGCATTTAAAATCAATACGAAATCACAACAATTGAATAAAATTCAAATGCAAAGTGTGTGTGTGTCTGTGTGTATGAGAAAAGAAATTATTAACGGATAAAAAGGCATTTGAATAACGCGCTTGGGAATCAATAATCGATTATTAATATAGAACTTGAAAAATGACAACGTGGAATCAATAAACCTTCAATTGCTGTGATTGCTTCTATGGCATGGGACTTTGCACAACTGACAAGCTCCAACCGCCAACAACAAAAGCAACCACAAGGACTATAACAAGAAAGAGTAAACAACCAAAGGCAACCTCAACACCACTGAGGAACGCATTTAGCAACTTCAAGACAGGTACAATTGCATCTATTTTAACTCGTCTTTAGTATTATTCTAATGTGAATATTATAATTGGGTCGCATTCGATTTTTATTCAATTGTGGGAATAATAAAACTTTGGGAATTGGGTTAGTGAAACACAAAAAAAAGGACATACTCACACCCCTCGGTTATCCTTGACTATTGACGTCCGCCGACACAAAAAGCACAGACCAGGCGAAAGTGTCAAGAAGCTAAGCAACAAGTTTATTTATTTACATTTATCGATCCAATTACATGTCTTTTGAACTAATGAACTTTATCATATGGACATATGAGGTCATAAAAAACGTACCTACCTACCTCCCTCCCTCCCTCGTCGAGCCTTCCACACATTGTCCTATGCGTGAGGCAAACCCATTCACAGCCATGACGAGACAATTGTACACACATAGAACACTATAAATACATATCTCGTGTTTGTCCAATGTATAAATACTCTAACTATAACGTTTTTATTAACAATCAAGTGCCCTTTAAGCACTCCTCGGCCACGAGATGCCCTTATTCATCCAGTTTTAACAAACATTCAATCTTAAGCACCGCAATGCGCATAATCAATATGCTGAACAGCCGCACAGCCTTTAACGTATACTTAATGACGTGCGTATCTTGCAGCTTACGCACGCTAGATGGCGCCAACAACCCAATGCGAGTAAAAAGTTGTTGATGGGGGAGTAATATGTTTTTTGTGAATTCATTGTTATTTACGGATACATGTTATATTTATACATTATAATTATAGATATATATATTTATTTTTTTCTATTTTCTTTTTATTTAACTTCGTATTTGATATCCTTTGCTCTCTTTCTATTTATTATATACAATTTAATATTTACAAACAAATATTTGCTGTTATTGTATTTGATATTTTTTCATATATAATTTTGTATACTATTGTATCAATTATTTCCTAACCAAATTTTATTTATTTTTCTTTTTAATACTTATATTTGTATTGTTCATTACTTGTCATTTACCATGCATTAATTATTTGTTTGTTAGAAACCTTCAACCACAAACAAAATAGTGAGTCCTGTGTAAATTGTCTATGTATACATTAAATTACCTATGCATATATACATATTTAGTGGCATTTACATAGACGAGTAGTAAAGGTAATTCCTTTAATATATTGTGCTATTGTGTGTTGTTTTCAATTTGAGAAACACGAGGGAATTAGTGGAAATATGTATGAAGGGCATAGTTTGTGAGTTCAATTTCAACGAGTAGATAATAAATGCTAAATGACGGAATTGTTTGTGTCATTCAGTCGGTCGGTCATCGACTACGTATTAGAGGTAATTTTATGTTCACACGTCAATTGTATGCTTATGCTCGATTTATATTATGCATGAGAGTTCCAAAATCATATTCGCCCCCAAATTGTTGACTTTTGAGGGTTTATTTAAAGTAACTTGCCACACGCAACGGAATGCGTGTCGCTCGAGGATGAGTAATCGCATTATTGGTAGAGAGTAGATGGTTGATGGTAGATAGTAGATCATATGCAACGTCAAAATGGAAATGGAAATACATATTTTATTATGGGTACGGTGACAGGTGTTTTACTACCGCGCGCGCTAAATTGTAGGTCAAATTATAAAGTAGTTTGATCCAGAAAAAAAAGTAATAATAATAAATAGAAATTTGGTATGACCCGGACTTATGCATATGACATTATTTCACTCTCGAACTCTACAAATTATCAGCTTTATTCTTATTTTCGTAGTCTCTACGCACGGTGTGTGCTGTGACGGCATTGCCAACAAAGTGCTGGACATAAAATGAGCAGTCACTTCGAGGTGCCGAGTGGCAAATCGAATGTGTTTCAAATACGTATCGATAGCGTTGAGGATGAAAGCACTTCACCCGTAACGGAAGCCAGTTCTCGCGAGGATCTCATCGGCAGTACAGCGGCTGAGAGCGAAAGAACTGTCGAAGAGACCGTCTTTCAGTTTCCCAGTAAGTCGTCTCACCTCTTCTCAGTTAACTGGCAACAAGTTAAGAGCTCTTTTTCAACAGGATTTCTGTCTGTGCCCATACTACGTAATCCACGCCACAACTCGACACCCACAACGCGTCGAGAAGTCGTCTCGAGTCCGGCGAAAAGTGAACGCATGATACGCAACAGCGTGCCCAAGCAAAGACCGCGAAGACTCAGCCAGGACAGTGGCATAGTGGCAGGCCGTCTAGTGGGTTATGCTGTAAGTTGAACAAAACTTAGATGCTGGAAGTACTTTATATTAATTACATATTATTCACAGGAGAGTCCCTTGAATGATCTAGATCTCAAGCTTCGTCCAATGGCGACTAGCGTCACTGTGGATAATATCTACAGTTTTCTGGAGGCAGAGCGCCAACCCGACAGCACACCCATTGCCGGCAGTCGTCCAGTCTCGCCCAAGGCCCAAGTGAGGACCATTCCATTGAGCGGTAACGCTGCGTCCGCTTCATACACCGAGAAATGGCTGAACTCATCGATGATGCGGGGCAGCAATGGCTCCTACTATCAGAAGAGCAACTCAATAGCCGTGCCGTTGCCCACACACCTGGAAACCGAATCGGCGGAGCCAAGTCCCACACAGGCCTTTGGGCCCAAGATCGTGGGCAGTCACGATGAGGATATACCCGGCACAGCCATGCGACGCACTTTGGGCCTAAATCTCAGCCCTGTGCTGGTGGCTCGTAAGTCGATAGCAGATGATAAGGTTAATCAATCGTATGAGGTAGTCGACTCATCGCATTCGAATGTGATGAACGATCAGTTTGGCTATCGACAATTAATGCCCGCGGAACGCAAACCCTCCACAGAGGAGAGCAGCATTGCCGGCAGCTACATGAGTAGTCGAAAGGCTAGCAAAAGCAACAGCCTGACTGGAGATGGTAACGATGAACGACGCATCAGCAAACAGGATCGCGAAGGACTCGATCCGGAGTCGCTGCTGTTTCGCGATGGACGTCGTAAGGTGGACATGGTGCTGGCCTGGGAGGAGGAGGACTTGGGTGTCATGACCGAGGCGGAGGCACGGCGACGCGACATTCGACGCTGTTTCATGGACAATCTTGTGAAGGAGGGACTTGAGGTGGAGCTGGAGGACAAGTCGCAGTCGTTCAACGAGAAGACCTTCTTCTTGAAAATCCATTTGCCCTGGCGACTAGAGACTCGACTCGCCGAGGTCATGAATCTCAAGTTTCCCATCAAGCGCTTCATCACCATTTCAGTGAAGCCATCGTGGGTAAGTATTATATACAGGAAATTTCCTAAGGATGAAACGGTACATAAGCCTTCTTTCTCGTTTTAGGATGAGGACAATGTGGTCATGCGCAATGTGCAGTATTGGAAGGATGTCTGGCAGCGCTTGACTAAAAAGATACAACTCGACCACAGTCTGCTGGAAGGCGAAACAACTTTCAAGGCAGCCACAGCCAATGGCAATCCAGAGGAACAGTGAGTTATCCTCCTGAATCTGAACGTCAATCTGTACTTAAATATAACTTCCACCATTCAGATTCATTGTCAAGGATCGCGCTACAGCTTACACCAGTGCCCAGCGCTCTCTCATGGTGATGCAGGTGCTGATTCGCACTCCGTATGATGAAAGCGATCGCAGTGGCATTCGCAGACTGCTCAACGATGGCACCTATCTGGGTTGCTTTCCTCTGCACGAGGGTCGCTACGATCGTCCACACTCGAGTGGTGTATCATTAGATCGCCGTGTGCTCTATCAGACCTGGGCACACCCATCACAGTGGTACAAAAAGCAACCATTGTGCCTAGTGCGCAAATATTTTGGCGATAAGATTGCATTATACTTCTGCTGGCTGGGCTTCTACACAGAGATGCTGGTGTATCCGGCTGTTGTGGGCACACTCTGTTTTATCTATGGCCTGGCCACACTCGAATCGGAGGATAATACGCCCAGCAAGGAGATATGCAATGAATACGGCACAGGCAACATCACACTCTGCCCACTATGCGACAAGGCGTGCAGCTACCAAAGACTCTCCGAATCGTGCCTCTTCTCGCGACTGACTTATCTCTTTGACAATCCCTCCACAGTATTCTTTGCCATCTTTATGAGCTTTTGGGGTAAGTAGTCGTGATATAATATATATAGAAAATTATAGGGATACAGGGTTGAAAGAGGTCAAAGACTGACTGTCTTTCTTCCAAAAGAATATAACAACTAGAGATAATAAATATTGGGAGAATATTAAAAGGAGTTTAATATAATACTACAAGTTTAAAGGAATAACCAAGAATTTAGTTACATAAAATAATAATCCCACTGTGATTGTATTCTGAGCTTTTCCTTTTGATTTTCGTAATCATTTCCCGAAATGTAATATTTCCAATCTAAGTGCAAATCTTTTTATATATAAATCATGCTAATTTTTAGCTACTACATTTCTGGAACTGTGGAAGCGAAAGCAATCTGTTCTAGTTTGGGAATGGGATCTACATAATGTTGAAATGGATGAGGAGAATCGACCCGAGTTTGAAACCAATGCCACCACATTCCGAATGAATCCAGTGACCCGAGAAAAGGAACCCTACATGTCCACCTGGAGTCGAGCCATACGTTTCGTCATCACAGGCAGCGCAGTGCTCTTTATGGTAATGAATCAAAATACACACGGTAGCTGTTTAATTACTTAAGCTCGCGATCTCTCCTCAGATCTCTGTTGTGCTCTCTGCCGTGTTGGGTACCATCATCTACCGCATCTCCTTGGTCTCAGTCATCTACGGTGGCGGCGGTTTCTTTGTTAAGGAGCATGCCAAATTGTTTACTACTGTTACCGCTGCGTTGATCAATTTGGTGGTCATCATGATACTTACACGAGTGAGTTATTTTTTTATATATAGTATTTAAGCATTTATTAATTATTTATTTTCGGCAGATTTACCACCGCATGGCAATTAAGCTAACGAACCTGGAGAATCCACGCACTCACACTGAATACGAGGATTCATATACGTTCAAAATATTCTTCTTTGAGTTTATGAACTTTTATTCGTCCCTCATCTACATAGCCTTCTTTAAGGGCCGCTTTTTCGACTATCCTGGCGATGATCAGGCTCGACGCAGCGAGTTTTTCCGACTGAAAAACGACATTTGTGATCCGGCGGGCTGCTTGTCTGAGCTCTGTATACAATTGGTAAGTTTATTTTTATATATTTTATACCTTGTCCGCAAAGCATAGTCAACGAATTTTAGACAGGAAATAAAAATTAAACTTCCTTGAGAGGCATTCAAAATTACGAGAACGGATAACTGCTTGCTTACTTTGCATAATTCGGCAAACAGTCCATTTAATACGGGCTTGAGATGGAAAGAAAGCAGAATATATTATAGAGCTTTAACAAAACTGTCACATTTACTGTTGCATTAGTCTAATATAAGGGAATTTCTTAAGCATTCATTTTATTTACTAATTCAATTCAATTTCCATAAACATATCTTAATTTATTATTTGCTTAAATTATATTTTATTGCAAACTTCGCCCAATAATTTTAATTAATGTAATGAATGTATTACAGGCCATCATTATGGTGGGCAAACAGTGCTGGAACAACTTCATGGAGTATTTGTTTCCAAAGTTCTGGAACTGGTGGCGTCAGCGCAAGCACAAACAGGTATGCATTAAAAAGACAAATCAACTAGATGTATATCAAATATAAAGTTTTCCAATGGATACCAAATTGTTGCATTTTAATTGCAGGCCACAATTGACGAGTCGCATCTACACATGGCCTGGGAGCAGGACTATCACATGCAAGATCCCGGACGCTTGGCGCTCTTTGATGAATACCTCGAAATGAGTGAGTAATGAATGCATTGACTGAGTTAATTCAATTAAAAATATAAATTGTGAAAATTGCAGTTCTACAATATGGATTTGTCACGCTATTCGTGGCCGCCTTCCCCCTTGCTCCTCTCTTTGCGCTGCTCAACAATGTGGCCGAAATACGTTTGGATGCCTACAAGATGGTCACACAGGCCAGACGACCTTTGGCAGAACGAGTGGAGGATATTGGCGCCTGGTATGGCATATTACGAATTATTACGTATACGGCTGTGGTCTCTAATGCCTTTGTGATCGCCTACACAAGTGATTTCATACCGCGTACCGTCTACAAATTTGTTTACTCGGAATCGCATACTCTGGCTGGATATATCGAGCACTCGCTATCCATATTCAATACGTCCGATTACAAGGAAGAATGGGGAGCAACGAGCAGTGAACGTGATCCGGATACCTGTCAATATCGTGGCTATCGGTAAGTTGTAATATGCACATATATATCGTATATGGATCACTTCAATTAACTTTTGATTGCAGCAATGGCCCCAAGGACTATGAACCCTACGGACTTAGTCCACATTATTGGCATGTTTTCGCTGCTCGTCTCGCTTTTGTGGTTGTATTTGAGCATGTGGTATTTGTTCTTACTGGTATCATGCAGTTCATCATACCCGATGTGCCGTCCGAGGTAAAGACGCAAATGCAACGCGAACAGCTGCTGGCAAAGGAGGCGAAATATCATCATGGCATCAAGCGTGCCCAAGGAGACAATCAGGATATTGCAAGTTTATTCCGAGATGCCACCAATCGTCAATCGTTGGCCGGCAGTCAAACAACATCGCGGGGAAGTTGGGCACGTCGTTTCAGTCGCTTAAGCGATGGATTAGATGCCCATGTGGAGGTTGCAGCGCGGCCACGACGTTCGGTGGAGTCAACCGTGTGGGAAGTTTCCTGACACGAAGAGGAGGCCGAGAGCGATATACCCAACAATCAGCAAGCTAACAGATGAGAATAGAAGACCCAAGTCTATGGTCTCCTTTTTCTCCATAGCACCTATGACTACGATTGCTATTATTATGAAGTCTTTGAATTTATTATTTACCCGACAACTGTTACTATTACTATTTCAATTACTTTAAACTTAAACACAAATTTACCTGATCAATATTAATGTAAATAAATATGATTTTAAGTAAATAAAGCTTGGCAGTTATTTATTGAGAAAACCAAATTTCAACAAAACATTGTGTTGAAAATAGGGATGCAACTACTTGCAAGCAGTTGCGTAAAGCAGTGCTGGTAAGAGGCAGAAGGTGTTCTCATCCTTCTGGTGGGAACAGTTCCTTTTTGAATCATTAAAATCAACAAGTAGTTGCTATTAATTACATAAAGGTAAGCATGAAAGTTATTGTTTTGGATTTTGTTCAAGTTGTCATATTCACGTTTATTATATTATGCACATAATTTATATTAACAGCTCTTCCTTGAGTTGATGTAAAGGGTTTCGATGAGTATGTGGCTTCCGTTACCAAAACAACCAAAGCCAGGGCCTCATTGTTTACTTCATCAAGTTAGTGTTTAGCAGAATTTCACATTTTCGAAAAATTGAGAATAAATTGAAAATCAACATGAACAAGAAACTTTCTCCAGAAGATGCGTTCTATGAAAATTTAACGTTAGGTTTGATCAAAACCCTATGTGAGCCTTGCCAGCAAGCATATTCCATACAATCTTATTTATCTTAACTCTTTTCTTTTAAAGCAAATGTGCCGCGAGTCTGTAATGTGAATTTGGAGCGCCGTCAGCCGCTTAATCTATGTCAGGTAGTCAACTGGGAGCAGCGACATTGCGTTTATCTTCCAGAGGACATGAAGAAGTTCTATTTGTCCACCGATGGCTTCGTACTCAACTGGAGCTATCAATATGCGCGTGAGTAGCTTCTTTATACATCAGAGAAGTTAGTACTAACTCATTTTGCCAGCTAGCGATATTCGTCGTGTGGGTTATATACACTTTCCCCACCTGCTGCAGGTAACGCTTTTGCGTGAGAACATCGAGAACACGCACTCGGTGAGCAACTCGACATCTTCGACCAGCACGGCGGCCACTTCAAGTACCGCACCCAAGGATAAGAGCGACAATGCACCGCCCATCATAATGCCAAAGACGAAAATCTTTGAGATCAACAACATCAATGAGGTGGCCAAGGTGAGCTTCCCACTTTCCCAGTATTAATTATGAATCATTCGTAATGTCTCATTATCTAGGTCTGCATGTTTTACGAGTCAACAAACTCGAACAATCCGAGATTTTATTTACTGGAGCTGAACACGCTGAGCTGGCAGTTTTTGGCCGAAACATTTAGCGAATATTTGCGCATGGCCATTGCACATTTGGGTCTGCCTTATTGGGAGCTGTGCTTTTCCAGCTTCGGCCTGCCCTCGTGGACAGAGCAACTTTTCTTGCTGCTCGCACCGCATCTACTCGAGAAACACGAGCTGCGGCGTGGACGCATTATAAATCCCGCTTGCGAGCATCCGTACAACATTATTGATCCGAATATCTTTCGGGGCAAGCCAAAGGGATTGGCAAAGACGTTGGCAAACAGTAACAAGCCACATAAGTGAGGGAAGTGTTGGAATTCAGGTAGAAAAAACAAATGAAATGGATTTTATTTTGTTAACAAATGCACAACACGTCGTCTCCATTGTACTAGAGACGATATTAAATAAGAAATTTAAAAATTATATGAATAGATGCATGACAATTGAGTTAGTTGACGCTCATTAGTTAATAAAAGTCCGCACTCTTATCTTCCAAATCTGCCAGCATTTTATCCCTGATTTGTGGTCGTGGATCCTCCTTAATTTCGGTGGGTACAGCACCCACCTGGCCCAACATAAATTCCAGCTCCTCCACCGTTAATTTCTCGCCACGCAGCTCGAGCGGACCAATAAACTGCTTGCGCAGCGCTCCCTCGTAGTAGATGAATATGGTGGGGCAGGTTCTTCTCTGGAAAGTTTGGTATGCACGTCGTTGCCACGGAGCGCATGAATTTCGTTTGTGGGTAGCGCACGGCAAGGTTTTGCATATGATGATGGATGAGGGGCACAAAGTGGAACACCATTGGCATACAGATGCAGCACCGCCCAGATGCCTTCGCCCGCCTTTGTCACCTCATTGACATATTCCTGGCCGGAGATCTCTCGCACACTGCCAAATCTCGCCTTCTCCGCTGTGGCGCGCATCTCAGCTATGCGACGTTGCCGATACTGCTCTAGCACAGCTTCATCCTCGGAATCTTCAAGTTCGTCCAGTTCATCCAGTGACATGTCATCGATCTTCTTATCGCGTTGTCCCTCCTGGGGTGGCAGATCTGTGCGTCGCTGGATGGCATCATCCATTAACGCTTGGATCTGATCTTCTGTGATCTCGGCCTCCTTTTGTTTCGGTCCAATGATTCCCTTTGCGCGCAGCACATCATTCCACTCAGTATCTTCATTGGGATCCTACAACAATGAAAAGCATTTGCTTCAATTTTCATTCAACATTTGCTGCACCCACATTTTCATTGTTGGGGAGCTTCGAGTTTTGACCAAATATGGAATTGCCGTTTATGCATTGCCATTTGATATTGACATAAATAAAACTAAGAACACGTGCGAGCCGCTTACCTGCATTTTTATGAGTTTATTCTATTTAGGGCAGCACTACTAAAAATTATTATTAAATACTTGGAAGTACTCCTCTTTAAATAAATATCTTGTAAACTAAAAATAATATGCAAGTGACTAATCTTCAACAACGTGCCGGAGTGTGACCGTAAACTACATTTCCAAAATACACTTTTTTAATATTGGGTATATTTTTCATTTTTCTACATATTTTGGTATATTTATTAAGGTGAAATCAAAAACAGTGCCCACCACAGCAGAATATATAAAACAAGAGCGCCAAATTATGAAATTGTACGAGTTTTCAATATGGGTGTATTTTTATTATTTAGCACATGATTTATTTATACAATAAGCATTTGTTTATCTAAGCATTTACTTAACATTTTAATTAATTTGATTTTGGGCCATTTGTTATATTATAATAATTATTAAAATTGATAATACTTATGAGCTCAACAATTTTCTCGTTATATCCAGACGCATCAATCTTGTTGCCTAGATAAATAACATAAAGCATAAACTTTTCAAACTCGGTTTCTTCAAATACTAAACGCTTATAACGCGGATGAATAAATTCTTGATTTTGGTCCAAGACAAATGATTTTGAGTGCAGGATCCTGAAACAAAAGAAAATAGTAATAATAAAAATCAAAATTTATTAGATGTGCAATTGCAACTCACTTGCAAAATCGTAAAACAATCACTAGAATACTGTCAATTGTATTTCGAAACTTTGCGCTTTGTCGGTTCAGCAGAGAGATGAAAACAATTTGTTTTACATATTCCACGTGACGTTGATATAATTCCTCGACAGTTTCCACTTTGCGGAGTTTATCGTTAAAGGTCCGCCAAGTGCCCTGCAGTGCATTCGTCTCCAGATGATTTTGCAATGTGAGTACAAAATGCGACAACTTGCGACGAACCAATTGCAAGTGACGATATTGTGGTGCCATGTGAATAGCCTTGCCGTGGAGCTTGGACAACTCCTGGAGATGTTGATAGGTACGCTCAAGCATAAAGCTGACATGACGCAGCTTCAGCAAATACGAGAAGATATGTGTATACTTTTGCATAGTCTCTACGCTTATGACCAAATTGAGTGGCCAATCAGCTTTGCAATCCAAAGTGAATATGGACATCACATCTATATTCATCAGATCAAAAGATTCCGGAATGTTTGAGCATATCAAAGTGAGATTCTCAACGAATACAGCTGCCGCACCTGTAGCTTCAGTTGCACTTCGGCCAAGAGCATTCTTCAAAATCATATCAAGTGTGCCCTTTTGGCATAAACTTCGCGGTTCCATGCCCGCCTCAATGCGTTCCAAAATGCCGCCAACCAGCGCTGTGCCAAACTCCCCATCCAGCAAGAAGAAATAGTTTCGCAGCTGGCAAAAATGCTCATACACATTGAGGTCATCGAAGATGCGCAGCACTTCGTTGCGTAGCAGCGACAAATGGGTATCCAATGGCAACAATATCGACTGCTCCACATATCGCTTAATTAAAAAAGGATTATGCTCTTTGGGCAATTGAAAGCGCCAAGATTGACTTGAAAGCTCGTTATGATGAAGCTGGAAAACTGGTTTACTCCAGTTAAAAGCTTTCCTTGTCATTTCCGGGTTCTTCGGCAACTTTTTCGGCGTCATCTCGTACATTTTTGAATCGTCATCTTGACGCTCCTCAACATCCTTACATTCGACTGCTGCATTGACATTGTTGTTGGCCGCATCAATCGTTTCTTTTGGTATACATAGCTCAATCTCGATATCCGATGTGGTTGACATAGGCGTTGCTGTGTCTAAAGTTGGCTCCACAAACAGCTTGTGAGGCTCCAATGGCAAGTGCAATTTAATATTACTCTCCGAGTCATTTTCTACATGCACCACGGTTTTATTCTCTTTAAGAGTTACGCCATTTAAAGTGTCAAAGTGCTGATGATGCAGCATTCGCTGCCGATTGCGCTGCAATTCGCTTAAGTTTTCAACATTCATATTGACATCTGTGGGCAGCTGAGCCGTCAATTCCGTGCAGTTGAGCACTCTCAGGCGATTGCTTTCAGCATCTGTTAAAACCTTCTTTTTAGTTGTCTCATCTGCAGGTACTTGAGCCGTCACATCTGTGCAGTTAAGCACTCGCAATCGATTGCTTTCCGCATCCGTCAGCCCTTGAGTGGCTGTGTTCTGACGCAGCTCCACTTGCGTCTGGCTTTCCAGAAACTGGCCCGAGGATATATTGCGCTGACGATTCCGATCGATTTCCGTGACCAACGCATTATAATTCTGCACATCTGCTGGCTCGAGATTCATGGGTAACTGAGAGACTTCTTTATCCTCGAAATCTTTCTTTTCTGCAGCTGGTTCTTGACAATTCGGATTTTCTTTTGTGAATAGCACATTAGAGTTCTGCTCATCTGCTGGTCCCGTTTCTACTTTTTCTTGCGATTCTGTTGCCTCGAGTTCTTCCTTTGAATCCTCCTCTATAGCAAGATCTTCAGCAGTTTTGGCTTCCGAGGAAAGTTCCTCACAGCAGGAAACGAAGCTACGTCCACTGCTAGAACTTCCATCCGGACTGACTTCAACAGCATTGAGCGGAGACGGCTGTAAAATTTGTTGCAAAGCTGCAATTTGCTTCTCCAACGCCAGTTTTTCACGTTGCAGCCGCACTTCATTCTGCTGCTCACATTTCTCGCGAAGCATGAGCTCCGCAACAATCTCCTGGCGTCGTTGCTCTAAACGCGACTCTTCCTCCTCCTTTCGCTCATTGTTCAACTCCGCATAACGACGTTGTTTGCCCTCGTTCGCTTTTGACAGCAACTCTCGCTGATTCTCCTCCCAGTCCGCAATACGCTCTTGGGTGCAGCTCCACATGCGATTGCCAAAACGATGGCTATGTAGAGTGCGCTCCTCGAGCATGCTTTGCATGCTAAATGGCGTGATGCTGTCTAGAAAGCATTTGTAGTGGAACTTTAACTTGTTTTGCATATTTGTCAATTGCTCTTCCGTCAAACACACGGACAAGTTGGGAGGTTTCCATCTGAAAAGTGCATTCTGTGAAAAGACAATTACATTATGATTTAGCTGATTTTCTGCATATTCTGTTAACTCACCTGAGCATTGTAGCGTTTTAGTAGTCGACTATACTTGCCACACTGGACAATGGCCTGCTCATTGCCAGCAAGAAATCCGGGAACCATATTTCTATTCACTTGGAAACCCTTATCGAAGAACTCTTTGCTCTGCTCGTCCAAGCCTTTTGTGGAGCTAATAAATAGCTCGTTGAATGGCTCATCGAGTTCACCCTCATAGAGCCAACGCTGCAACTGACGATAGTATGTCTCACAGATCAATCTCAGCAGGTACATTAATATTTGCAGGTACTGTATGTTGACGCAGGCATCAATCTCGGACCAAACTACGCTCAACAGGCTGGCACCAGTTGCACCATTCGCAATATTTGCTAGGAAATTAAGTATAATTTATATGCAACTCAAATTCAAACAAACATATCGTTCATATTCACGACTTACCAGAGGGTTCGTTCTGAAACATTTGATCAATTTGTTGCAACAATCGCATGGTGGGAGTGGCACTATGGAGCAGTTCGGATAAATTCTTGGCTGGCTGCGAGAGCAAAAACGTTCGACTATTCGACATAAGAGCAATAATTGCATGGCGCATTGTCTGTAAAAAATAATTTGTATCTTAATTACATCATTCAGATTCTTACTAAAAGGTCCACTTTTGATTTATTATTTTAGTTTTTCACTCTTTAGAGCATAGACTGTACAATTTGCGCTGGCTTACCCGGTTCATGGGACGCTCTATCTGTTCGTAATCCAGGTCCCACTGGGTCCGAAAGCAGAGTCGCAGATAGGCACGACCAGCATCCAAAAAGGGCTGTGCATAGTCAGCCAATACATTCGGGAGCAGAGTTTTCACTGTTCTATGCGGACGCAGAAAAAAATAACCATCGGGTGTCAACAAAAATGTTTCCGATTGCAGTCCAACTAAGGTTAAACAAGGATCAGCATTTAAAGAATCAAATTAAAGGTACAAGAAAGCTTAAGCTCACCTGAAACCTTTTTTAAGTGATCGATCAAGAGGGGCAGCTCAATAAAATACACTTTAGTACTTCGATCCCGATGCCAATTGATTTCGTTACACAGACTCAAATCCGAGAAAAAATGTTTCTCAGGGCGTCGATTAATTTGCTTGATTTTCTTCTTAATTGTTTCCTTGGGCTTAGCCGGAAGTGGCAACTTATATCGCAATGGAGTCGAAAGTGTCTTAGATTCCTTGAAGCGCGCGACGCTTTCACGCCAAGCAGAACAGTAAGGATTTTGTTCCAGGCAATTCTCGATAGGTTTTCCTGCTGACCGTAGCGTAAAATACGAGTTGCTGCCATTCTCGATTAGCAGACGAGGCGTACGGTATTTGGTGCTGCGGGGAATGGATCGAAATACCGTAGGCTGAAAGCAGAGCGACTGATATAACTCTTGACCCCCGCTGTGAAATGTCCTTTTCAAGCGCAATGGCTCCGGTAGCAAGACTTGCGATTCAAACGTATTTCTGCCAGCCCGTTCCAATCGTAGGAGCAGCAGTTGAGCTCTTCTTCTTCCGCCATTTGTCTCAAAGGATATGTTTTGCAGGCAATGGGTAATGTCGGTTATCAGTTCAGCATCGAAATAACCACTCTGGTCATTCAAAAGCTTGCTGCACTGCGGCAATTCATCCAGTTTGTCACAAAAATAACTTTTTGCGTTCCCGCGCAGCAAAGCTTCGTAGATTTGTGTGCGACGCCTGGAAACTTCAGCTGTTGCAGGCAGCAGAAGATTTGCATCTGGTTCTTGGCTTTCAGCGCGTTCATCTTGCAACTGCAATTCAGCTAACTTACTGATTAGTTTGAAGATGCTGTGGTTGCAAACAAACGATGCAGCCATTCAAACTAATTATAGTATGTGTGTGTGTAGGTTTATCCTAATCCCTACACTTAGTGGATGCAATAAATAAACTTCCTAACAACAATGTGACCACAGTCGTATTACGCAAATTCACCATTTTACGGGGCAAAAATATACCAAGATAAGAACTAAGCGCGAACGATTTGAATTTATTTGAATATTGAATTTTCCCTCACATATTAATTACCTCTGAAAAAAAACAAACAAATTATTTGCTTAACTATGACAATAATGGAAGACTTGTCGATTTGATATAACGATTAGGGCTACAAGGGAATGCATTACCAGGGCTTACACAAAAATGTAATAAGATATTTAAAACAACGGTTTTGTTCCAGGACTGCACAACACCAAATCAGCTGTTGCGTGCTTACACTGGAAACATAACCGAAACCATTAATGAGTTTGTTCATACTTCATGAATATACATAAAATTACTTTTATTATTAAAATAGTTTTCGAACATTTAATACTTGTATACAAACAACTTGTTATTTGACTTTAGCCTCTTCAGCACTTATGTATGCTTTCTTTCTGTTGATCGTTGAATTTCTGAGCTGAAGACACAGACTTAATATTCAAAATTCTGATAAATTATTGAATTAAAAACCAATGTGTTAATTTATAGTCAGCATTCTTTAATGGTTTACTCTCGGTGAATTTCTTTTAATTTCATAAAAATGATATTCAGAACACTGCTATAAAGGCAATTTTTCAAAATGTTTGAATTATACGAACTGGTATCAGCTTAATTTTATTATGATTTCAATTAACTTACGACTACATACGATCAGGGTTAAATAGAACTTCTCGCTTTTTTTTTTTTTTGTTTTTTCTTTTTTTTGCATAGTGATGTGCTGATTCAAGTGTGCTATATATGATACATTAAACGTTCTTTTGAGATTGACTGCATATAATAATAAGCTAGGTATATAGTATATCGGCGCAATTAGATATATATATTAGAGCATGCTAAAGGATTATACATTAAAGTTAATTGTTAATTTTTTCTTGTTTTGTTTAGGTAAATAGCTGTATATAACTGAGATTTAATCAAACATCGAAATCAAAATCAAATATGAGTAAAAAGACTTGAATGACATGTTAACATTTCGGCAAAATGAGCGCCAGCGCAAAACGGCATAGTGCACACACAGATCAGCCGATCTAGCAAATAGTAGACTATATATGTATTAGGTAAAGAGCATTTGGAAAGGCGTCGATTGAATGTGAGACGCTTTTGTTTCGACGCCAAATGAAAGTTGTTGCTTAACTCGCCGTTGAGAACTTGTTGCATGGTTGTATAATCGACGTTTTGCGAGCAGGCACCGTTTCTGGAGTTGGGATCGCCTCACCGGTGGTTACCTTATTGGCAAACACCTGTTTCACGCCGCCACCTTTCTGTTTGGCCATTTGATAGTCGCCAGAATCAAAGAATTTTTGCTAAAGACATATTTGATTAAAGCATTTCATCAAATTGCATTCAATTCAAAAGCACTACTTACGCCCTTTTGCAATCGTTTTTGAAGGAATGCAGAATGTCCACCAGGCACACGCATACCAGTTGGATATTTCGACTTGAGCTTCTCCTCCTCGATCTTTTCCAAATCTCGTGGGTTAGTCTGATCGCCAGTTGGCTCGTTCTCCTGTGGCGTTGTTGCTGGACTGTTTTCCTCAGTGGAACTCATGATGGCCTAAGACACAATAATTAATAGACAAGAACAGAAAATCGCCAATTGGAAGATGTAGAACGATAACAGCAGTTTTTTTAATACGATAAAAACCGGCCATATAAAGCTGCATTTCGTCAACCTCACACACATGCACACACACGTACGTATAGCGTCCGTGTGAGTACACACACAGATGCAGAAATACTTGCGCCAACTTGCACACATACAGACATGCATGTACACATAGTGTGAACGCGTAAATATAATCGTATTAATTTGATGTGCAAATATTGTGACCATATTTATTACTTACACAAATTATAGCACTATGCACACACAATATCTATGTACATTTAATTATATTTACGACGAATATGTGAAAATATATATGCTCAAAATTGATCTCACTCACCTTTGTTTAGCCTTCTTTGATGCGTCAAAAAAAATGAAATGACAAGTAACTGTTGTTTTCCTTCTTTTAGTGCAATTAAGAACACATGTACGACGTTTGCGTTTTTCCCAATAGTGTGTGTAGCAAATTAACCACAATTGGCGTTATGCAATTTTGAGTAGACGGCGACTAACGAACAGTACTTTTTAGACGGGTGGTGCGTTTAATACAAAAATCTTTGTTGTGTATGGCGCTTTTAATTTTCTTTTACGCTTTTCAATCCAACTTTTTGAGACGCTCCGAAAGATTTCAATCAGTGTGACCACAAATCTTATACCGAAATATGCTAATCTTGCGATTATAATTATACCATAACATGCGGGAGCGTAGGAAAAGGCGCCATTATTTGAATACTAAATTATAAATGTGTTCAACCTTTTTAAGAGAGAAGATTAATATAAAAATTTCGAATTTTAAATTGCAAAAAGCATGAATAAAATTACATTTTGTAACCAATTTCGCATTCACTTCGCAGTATTAAAATACCGTTAATATCTCGCTCAAGGAGCAAATGAACTACTTGTAGCCCTGGTTACAGTTTCTTCCTTTGATAAACATTAAACGTGCTTGGTCCTTGGCTAGAATTGGTAACAATAATGAACAATTTTTAATAAATTTTTTTCTAAATTTGGAAATTATTATAAATAACTAAATAAACATATTGATAAGCAAAATAATTCAAAGTTATCGATAGAGCTATCGATGTCGTTATCACAACGACGAGAAGCAAGGAATACCGCTACTGTGAGAGCCGCTGGTTAATTTACCAGCCCAAATTGCTTATTTTCAATTATTTTTTTGTTATTTCAATTGAAACAAAAGGTTCTGCATTAGTATTAAAGATATCTGCCTAATTACTGTTACAACGTCAAGTACAACGAAAACAATAACGAAAACGACCAAATGATGAGCTCCAAGGATAAATCCAAGTTCAAAATGTTTCTAAAGACAACAAAACCCGCAGGTAACAAACAACAAAAAAAATAACCAAGTCAAGCAAGTATAATGGAAATGTTTATTATTGCTATTGTTTCAAAACAGGGGCAGCGGGAGAGCGCACCTTGCGACCAGAATTCGAGATTGAACTGCGACCAGAGCAACCAATAGCGCAACGTTGCAAAATGCTCAAAGAACTGGGCGATCAGCATTTGCACAACATCAACTTGGACGAGGTGAGTAAGAGAGGCAGTGAAAGGGGGACAATCAAATGTAAACAAAACATTTTGCAGACATCGATTACCAAGCTGTGGCATTTGACCAATGATCTGATTGTGCCCAATAAACCGGCGGAAACGCGACAAATTGCCTTGAGCTTCTACAAGCGCCTCATACACACACAATACAAGAGCCTTACGCTGATGCGAGAAAAGTTCTTTCTGGTCATACAGAATCACGAAGCCCGCGAGGATCTGCGGCATCTGCTCAAGCTACTGATCACGCTCACCGAGAACGGCAAAGACATCACCAACTTCGAGGAGAAGGTAACGCAGATGATGCTGAGCTACTTTTAATGCAATAATAATTCACAATTTGAATTGTAGATTGGCAAATTCATGCTGCATTGGATGCCCGATGTGAAAGAGGCCCATCAGCTGTCCCCCTATCTGGACATGCTGATCAATCTGATCAAATTCAATGCAGCACATCTAGACAAAGACATTCTTGTGGGAATTGTAGAGTAAGTGATTGATTATCATTTAAAAGTCATTTACTAAACGGCCTATTGCAGGAATGCCTGCAAATTGAGCTACACTGAGCCGGACGATGACATTGGGCTTCAGTGCTTGACCATTCTGGAGTTGGTAATTGGCTACACTATCTTTCCCAGCGAGACGCTGCATCAATGCATTGTCACCTTGTGCTGGACTGTGAACCATGTGCGATACTGTCATGCATCCTATAAGGTAAGTTGGCTTATTAATTGCATTTATTCTGCTGTGTCATGCATAGTAGCAGCTGATTAGATCCTTGGGCATGCAGCGCATGCAATCGAAACCAAATTGTGCAATCTTATGGCTCGTTGCACGCGTTCCATACTCCAACGCATCGCGCAACGACAGCTTGATCTCCTGCAGTGCATAGATGAAGGCGCCCACAAACGTGTCGTGCTCGCCGATAGTGTCCTCAATCTTTTGTGGCTTCTGTCCGCCCACCTTGAAGTATCTATCGTCGGCCATCAAGCAACTGGCGCCTTCCTCGTAGTTCTCATAGATAATTGTTGGTTGTTTGAGCACTGGAGGCACGCAATCAGGGTCCAGCTGCGGCTCATCTGGATTGGGACTGGGTGTAATCTTTGGTTGTTTAGCCAGCCAACGCTTGTGCATCACCAGCAGACGTTCTCGCACTGCCCAAACAGCTTCACGTCCATTCATATAACCATAGAGCTTCAAAAAGCCATGGTGCACGATCACATAGTCTGCCATGTTGGCGAGCAGCAGTCCAAGTGGACGCTTATTGGCCAAATTCACCGAGACTATGATGTTTGCATCCTCGTTGCGTGCATTGTAATCGCGCACCGCTTGCATCATGCGGAGAGTCTCGCGTGGATTGCGCGCCTCAAAGTGTATCCATGAGTATTTCCGATAGTCGACGGCACCAACGAATTGCTGAAAGGTCAGCTCATGCTTGCGCTTTGAGTACTCCACGGTGGTGCGTGTCTCCTGGCCACGCACCACAACAATACTCTGATGCGGAGGATCGTGAGCGGTGCGCGGACAGCTCGAGATATCGATGCCCATGGCATGAAAGCTGGACAACAGATGCTCGAAGGCGCCAATGCTGCTCAACTGGCCAAGGAATTCGCATTCTGTGCCCAGACGTCGCAGCACACAACATGTGTTGGCTGCATGGCCACCAAGACGCCAGAATCCTTCTTCGGTGCGTTGCGTTACGCCTGGCGAGGGATGATCATCGCAGACCGTAATCATGTCCAGCGTGCAGCGACCCACGATGAGCACACGCCGTGGCATGGGCGGTTCAGCTGGTGGCTCTTTGGGGGGCAGGCGACGCACCTTCTTTATCGTTATGAACTCTTTAATAATTTGCTTTTTCATGGCCTAAACTGTTTAAAAATGTTTGTATAAAAATGAATACTAACTTGATTTGGTTTTCTGTTGTTTTACAGATCATGAAGAACCTGTTGGGCACTCAGCTAGGATTTGATTCCATGAAACTGATGTGCTGCATACTCAACGATCGCTTGCAATACAGCGATGGACAGTTGCTGCGTGGCGCCGTCTTTCATCTCAACATCAACATCTTTGGCTCGAACATGATCTTCCAAGTGTCGCCCATGAATTATGCGACCAATGTGCTTAAAGGTTTCCTCAACGTAAGTCTTTGCTAAGGATTATAGATTCGACTTTGCTTTGGTAATTCAATTTATTATTTAGGCTTTGGAGAGTCGCCAGGTGATCGTAACATACGAGGTGATTCTCAGCGTGCGCATGGTGATCACCAAGCACAAGCTGTCCGAGATCATTTGGGATCTCATCTGTGATATAATGTCGGCCATCGTAGATAACATTGAGTATTACGGTATGTAAATGTACTCACACTCTTGCTGTTAACATTTTATCAATATTTTATATGATCTAAATACCTTATTTAGGGATTATTTTTCAACTACGCAAATAAATTAATTATAATTTAATGATCTAAGTCAACAACAAAGCAAGAAATGTATCCCTAATTAACTTCAATTCCCTTCTCAGAACGCTCTGGTGTTAACAACGATAGCTTGGCGCATCTGCAGAAGAACTTCCACGAGAACATCGACTGCATTGAGAAGCTGCTGCAGGACGAACGTGCGCCCATTCTTGGCAATGTGGATCGTATCTATGACCTCATCGAACGCGTTGCCGAGCGTCGCTCGGAGGCCTCGGTGCTGGGTTTGATCGAGTATCGCACACGTCGTGTGACTGCCACACGACCCGAATGGCTGCAGACTCTGACGCAATTTGTGCGGCGATATTATCGCATGTCCAATGTGAATGTGCGCATCAAGACCATTGAGTCGCTGGTGCAGATCATGAACCAGAATCGCTCCGGCTACGAAGAGGAAATACTCGATCGAGTCGTTGTCACGCAGCTGGCGCAAATTCATCAGGAGCCGAGTGCCCAAGTGCGTATGGCTGTGGCGCGTGCATTGTGCAACTTTGCGGTGCATTGCGACACCAAGCGTTGCATGGAACTACTCGACATACTGGAGACCCTCATCAATCGACCCTTCGAGCACATGCGACAGGTTGCGTCTGAGGGTTTGGCCTCGGAGTTGGGCAACAGTGTCATTGTGAAGAGCGAGACGGAGATTGGAGACATTGTGGCCGCAGTCAGCGGTTTAATTGAGGTGTTTGTGGTCAAGCTGCATCGTCTGCCAGCTGCTCATGCCATCAAGATATTCAATATACTCATGGATCACTTGGAACTGCACTACGATCGACCCAAGGTCTTTGAGCAAGCGAGCATAGTGCGCTTGAAGGTAAGTGAAGTGAAGTTGTTACAATAATTGTCACCTAATTCGATTGTTATTGTAGATCTTCAACTGGATGCTGAAGGCGCGAGCCAATTCCTCCTATCACATTGGCTATCCGGAGGGTAATAGCGACGTGGTTAAGTTCAGTCATTATCTGGGCATCGATTCCGCCTTGCCCCCACAAACACAAACCACAACCATTTCCATACGTCGCGCCTGCAAATTGATTGTGCGCTGTCTTGAACAGGACACGGACTATCAGGTCTTTCAGCTGGTCATCAAGGAACTGCCCAAGGTGCTGCAGAACAAGGCATTGATACAGGGCAACGACATAGAAGAGCTGGCCAAGACTTTGTTCAAAATCAACTCGAGCAGCACCAATAAGTTTAAGCGACCCACCGACGAGTTTGACGCTCTTGTTCTTCAGGCAATCGCCTCGCTGGTCATCTACTACGAGTGCATGCAGTCGACGCATCACAACAAGATCATCGCCGCTCTCAAGTCACGCATCCTCACGGGCACCTACTCGGCCAGTGTCTGCATCAATACGCTCACCATTCTGATGCTCGAGATGCCCGACGCTTTGATGCGCACCCTGCCCGATGTCCTACTCCAGATGAGCCGCATGTCCGACACCAACACAGTGGCAATACCCGTTCTGGAGTTCCTATCACGTAAGTAATGGATATTTGAATTGAACATTAATAACTTGTGGTCGCGAAATACGTGTAAGCTTCAGGCAGGAGCAAAGTTTACTAACCCTATTAGAAGCATGTGTATATCCACTAACACATTTAATGATATCCTTTCGAATCTTAGCGTCTATAGCTGACAACACTTAAAAGTTGATGCCAAGATTTTCTACTTTAAAGTACAGTTCGAGTTTATTTGAATTTTCAATAGAACGCCTCTCACAATGTACCTTACAGACCTAGACAAAAATGCTTGTGATATTTAATGCTCATTAGATAATTCATTTGATTGACTAAAGCCATATTCTTGATATACATTGATATATCTCTTATACTGCGATCGCATACTTAATCATTTCTTTTCCCACCTCCAGTGCTGATCCATCTGTCGAATCATCTCTTCTCCAACTTCACCCCAAAGCAGAATATGTACGTGTTTGCTTTGTCGTTGACTTACACCAAACCGCATCGTTATGATCATTACACCGTGTCTTTGGCGCATCACGTCATCGCCGGCTGGTTTCTCAAGTGCAAGCTGGAGCAGCGTCGCAACTTTGTGGGCTACATCAAATCGGTAAGTTGCAGTTTAGCAGTCAATGTTTTCTCTTACTTAACAAATTTTTATTTGCCTTCAACAGTCGATGCAATCGAATGCACAAATGTTGTACAATGATATTGTGAACATCAACTCACTCAACGTGAATGAGGATTCATCGAATCGCAAGCGCAGCACCAGCTTAACAGAGCGTGGCAGCCGAAACAGTGCAGCGACCAGAAATGACTCTGAGATGCGTCCCCTGATGAACAACAGTTTGCGCACCTTTCACGCTGAGCTCGCCGAGACTTGCTTCGATTTTCTGGAGCGTCACACTTTCTCGCCATGTCCCGCGTTGCCTAAGCGGTGAGTAAATAGATCTAATTAACAGTATTTTAAATAAGTAGAATATTTTTATTGAAAATATTTACATAATGTACTAAAAATATTTACACATTTTAACAAAGTAATGCTAATAAGACAAATAATTAGCACAATTTAAGAATATGACTTGTAATGCGAATATATATATTCGGAAATTCGTTATTTATGTAGTGACATCTTCCCTACTTAATGAAGTGGAAATTATGTAGGTTAGGCTCTTCTTATTTAACTCAACTCTTTTGATATGAAGTTTTAATAACCGAAACAGTTGAGATTAGCTTAGACCAGAGAGCAGGAAGCCTTAAGAGGTAGACTTAAAGAGAGGAAAAGCTTAGATCAATAGCGGTCCGTAGCTGGACCGGTAACAGTCTCGTCAAATAATTTTAACATGTTCAAACATTTTACCTATTGTTTAAATATTTCTGAATATATCTAGTAAATCGTCTACTCTTAATATTTAAAAACCTATTATTAATTCATCTAATAATGCTATTAATCAACTACAATTTCCTTAGCTTGCCGGCAATTGATTATCTGCTGAAGGATGGCGTCTCGCAGACGTGGTTGGTGGGTCACAATCTAATCACCATCACCACCTCGGGCTGTCCCTCGGGTCCCACCCGCAATGGACTCTGCGAGCGTTGCACGCAGCTGGGCAAAGCGCCCAGCATCAGTCTCAACTCAAAGAACCTTAACGATGGAGCGGGGCAACCAACGCTGTCGCCGGAGCAGGAGCGACGCTACACGAAGCTGAGTCTGCAGCACAGCAGCGGCAACGAGAGCGCGGGCAGCACAGAGCAAACATCATCGTCATCGGCCTCCAATTCGGGTGCGCATCCGCATCGACAGATCTCGAACAGCTCAACAGCATCGCTGGACACGTACTCGCGACGTGGCTCTAATCCAGAGGCCAGCAATCTGGTCGAGGGTTCACACACTGGTAGCAACACGTCGCTGCTGGGCAACTCGATGTCGTTGTCCACAGCCAGCATGGGTCCTGGAGGTGGCTCAATTCAAGGCTCCTTTGTGCAGCAGCCAGTGTGTGTGCGTTCCTGCACTGGCTGGGCGGAGATTTACATAAGGCGGCCGACGGGCAACATTTCGTGGATCACACGCATACAGAATCCCATAACGAGCGATTGCTTTGGCCAGGATCTGCCGTTCAATAGCATGGTATCCATGTTTCTGCCCACGTCGCATGGCGGCGTCTTTGGGCCCGACAATCTGATGCAGCCGCAGCAGGAGCAGCTGTTGCAGCAACAACAGCAGGAGCAGCAGCAGTTGCAGCTACAAAAGGAGCAACAGGAGCAGCTACAGAAGGAGCAACAGCAGCAGCAGGCAGCCCGCCAAGAGCCAACAGAGGAGCTGGATCAGATCACGCCAACTGCGAGCGAGATGCGCAAACGCATGATGGCTAAGGCGCGTGCACTGCAACGCCAGGAGGAGATCCACCACTCGGTGAGCATTGCCAGCAACAGCGGCATCGGCGGCACAGCTGCCATCGATATACCCATGGCTCGCATGGCGGGCAAACGGGGCAAGGATGCGGCGCTGAGCGGTTCAGTGAGTGATGGCGAGGCAGATGACGATGTGTTGGCCTTTGGCGATTCACAGAGTCGTGCTCGCAATCCTGTGCGACGCGTCAACTCCAGTCCCGAGATGAGTTCCAGTTGGCGCCAAGCAATCTTGGCAGCCAAACCGGCGCCCTTATCCAGTATGGGTGGCGTGCTGGAGCCAGAGATGGTGCTGCATGAGCAGGAGCCACAACTGCCCGCCACGGGAGCCAAGAAGAAGAACGTGCAGTACAGCACCAAAGATATGCGCGTCAGCTGTGAGGCAATACCCGAAGAGATTGCTGGCTCCACTCCACCCCAGGCACAAGGCTTGCAACCAGCTGCCGCAGCTGGAGCGGGCACTTTGCCACCCAAGCAGCACTCGGCAGATGATGTGAGCAGCCAGGTGGCACAGGTGCAGACCTCCGCCTCGGCATCCTCGCTCAAGCTGGGCAAGCCACCGCTCTCACCTGGCCAAGTGGCGACGCCAGCGGCCGCTGCGCCGGCTGCAGTAAGCGCTGCCAAGCAGACGCTTGCTCCCGTGGCCGCTAAGTTGACGAGCTATGTCAATGCCTCGCTGGGATTGGCCAAATCCAACAGCAGTGGCGGCAACAACGATGGCGATTACAATAATGGAGGCGGAGATATGATGCGTGGCCGATCGAAAACCATTTCCGTGGTGCGTGAGGTGAACAATGGGAAAGCGCGTCCACCGGCGCCGGCTGTCAGCAGCTTTCGGAGCTTTGGCGCGACCAAACCACCGATAAGCGCCAAGCTGTGCATGAATCCCAGTTTTGTGTTCCTGCAACTCTACAGCACCGGGCAGCTGGAAGTCACCGAGACGCCGCTGAAGGTGGGACCCGAGCAATCCAGCGCATTGTCGCTGCTCGATCTTGTGCCGCCTTTCGAGACGCACAAGATCGGTGTGCTCTATGTGGGTCCCAATCAGTGCAACAACGAGGTGGAAATCTTGCGCAACTCTCACGGCAGCACACGCTATGTGGACTTTTTGCGCAGCATTGGCACCTTGGTTAGCCTCAAGGATGCCGAGGCGAACAATCTGTTTATTGGTCTGGACAAGAGTGGAGCCGATGGCAAGTTTGCCTACATCTGGAAGGATGATATACTGCAGGTGAAGTGAAAGTTCATTCAATCTCTAAGAATTCACTTTAATTGTTTTTCTTGCATTGCTTTTGCAGGTCACCTTCCATGTGGCCACGTTGATGCCCACGAATCTGCAGGATGATCCCAATTGCAACGAAAAGAAGAAGCACATTGGCAACGATTTCGTCAAAATCATTTACAACGAGAGCGGCGAGGAGTACAATCTGACCACCATATCGGTAAGATGTTCACTTCTCAAATGCTTCGATGGCATTTAAATATATTCCTTTCATTTGCAGGGCCACTTTAACTACGCCTGCGTCATTGTTGAGCCGCTGGAGCTCAACTCCAATCGGGTTTATGTGAAAGCGCGTTCCGAGATCTCCAAATTTGTCTGCCATCCAGAGCCTCGCATCGTTTCCGATCGCAGTGCGCCTTTGCTCGCCCGCCAGATGGCACTTCATGCCAATGTAAGTCTTAAATTTGATTAACAAATGTCACTCCAAAACTCATTCTCAATCTCTTCTTGCAGCTTGCCTCATTGGTCTATCAGAGCGTGCAGAAGAAAAATCCATACGCCTCGAACTGGTTGGAAAGGTTGCGCAAATTGAAGCGCTTGCGATCTCAGGTGAGGATTGACAGCAAATGTATACAATTCTTCTATTACTGACTTCCCTATTTTCCAGCTAATTGAACAACAAGTCAAGCAGCAACAAAGCAAACAGCAGCAAAGCGGCAACACTTCCAGCGGCGGCGGCATCGCTTCCTCCTCGGACATTGACGATCAGCGTGCAGACTTTACCAAATTCACATAGATTCTAGTTATTATTATACATAGTTGCTACAGACACCAGACACTCGACACATCAGATCTAGACACTGACTTGTACATTTTCGGAAAATTTATAAGCTACGAGTTGCAGGGTGGATATATCGAACCCATCTACAATACAACAACAATACATACTATTATACATATAATTTATAGCTGCATTATGTAGATAATTCTATTATATTATTGGCTTTCATGTTTCGTAAAGCTTTATGATCATATATTAGCAAATTTAACGCGTTGCATTAAATTTTGAGCACAGATTTGAGGAATCCTAAGAGCAAATTGATTTACGTATATATACGGAGGACAAATTAACTTTGATGCTTAATAATCTGCTTATAACATTATTGAGATGCAGAAGATCTTTAAAACTTTGCCATTTCATATCAACAAAACAGATTTTCTGAATTTATGATCTTTGATGGCTTTTGTTAAATTTTCTGACTCTTTTGAAAGGTTCTTCCAAAATTTTATTTCGTAACAACATTTGGCATTTACAAATAATTAAAAAACAAAAATTGGCAAAACTTTTAATTGTTAAATTACTAGACGCATTCTTTCTTCTCGATTTTTATATATGAAAACCCTATACGCTAGTTGAATATGTCAAATACCGATACATATAGCTTCATTTTGTTGATTCTCTTGCAAATTCTATTTTTTCATATTGTTATCTCTTTAAAATCTTTAAGATATTGCACAAGCAAATGTTTAGATATGATCCATTTGTAGTTGAAATATTAGAAATCTCAATTGGAATGCTTAGATCACAACTTAAAAACTGTTCTGTGTAGTTTCCCATACTTCAATTATTTTGTTCAAAGCTTTTTCTACACAGTAGTTAATTTTATGTTCGATAGTTTAAACTTGGTCTTTTTGAATCTGAGCAATGTGATCGTAGCCATAGTCGCTGATCTTGTGTCCCGCTACACGATTGGCAAAGTCAACAGCATCAGGGAGATTTTTCTGGCTTACATACGTGGCATAGATGAAGCCAGCCATGAAGCTGTCGCCAGCTCCCAGCGTGTCCACAACTGAATCCGGCTCATGGGCGGGCACATCGCTATAGTTATGGAAAGAGTCGACACAGCTTGCGCCTTCCTTGCCCCAGGGACAAATAATGTTGACGCTGCTGGGTGTTAAGGCGCTGACCAAGTGCGAGCAGGCCGAGCATGCCGTCTCCCAGCCCTGACGACTGGCCAAATCTTTGGAGAAGACAACGTAATCACACGACAGACAGAGCTCCAGATTCTTCTCATATAATGTTTCAAAATCCAACGAGATCTTGATATTAGTGTCATGAAGCGCATTGTGCTGCCGCACAGTTTCGATCATCTTGATGGTTTCCTTGGGATGACGTGCCTCAAAGTGCACCCAGCCATATTTATTCAGATCGATCTTCCGAAAGTCTTCCCACGTCACATACGGATAGTTTTTGTTGCAGTGCACAATGGTGCGCGATCCCGTGTCTTGCGCAATGATCACCGATGAGAAGGGCGGATCCTTCTCCGACATGGGACAGTGTTGGACACCAATTTGACGTCGCTGCAAATCATCGAGCAGTACACGAAATCCATCCGATTTACTCAGTACGCCAAAGAAATCGACCTTGAGCCCGAGTAATCGGAGCACAGTGCAGACATTGGAGGCATTCCCGCCCCGCTGCCAATTGCCATTGAGGCAGCGTTCATCGGTGTCCTCCTTGGGGAAGCTGGCGCTAATGGTGACAAAGTCGATAACTGTGCAGCCGACACACAACACTGGCTTCATTGCGGAGGCCATCGCTAATCACTTTGCTGTCTTGCTGCTGATTAAACGCAATCGAAATGTTTGTAGCTGATAGATTTCAATTGAATTTAAAATGTATGCACAATCTAATCAAGATTGCACACACACAAACACATACAATCCAGAGAGCAAGTGGAGACGTCTCGATTAATTGTTGTTTTCTATCGCCAACCGCGGCTTAAATTATATGCATACCACAGATTTTTATATTGTACACTAATTGATGGAGGTATACTTATGGCCATTCTTACCATTTATATTTTGTTGTAGCTATTTATCAAAACAAGGAACTAACATGTTTATGTTATGTTTTATTATCAATTCATCTATTCCAAATGACGGTTATGCCAAACAACATAGATAATAACTGGTCACACTGTTGGTGCTGATAAGTATTCTAGTGTTGTCTAATTATGCACAACTATTTATCGCTGCAGCCGTTGGCAGCTTTTAATTTTGGTATATTTTGAGTTTCAGCTAGTAGGAGGTCGTTAACAAAACTTACCAGGGCTACATCAACAATAAATAAAACAATAAAACATTTATTACATTTTTAGATAAGATAGTACCTCAATAGTAATGCAAGTTTTTCTTCTTGAGTTTTAAACTTACGCTACTGAAAATACATTTGTGACTTCACTATTTTGATTACTCTTACGGTCATGCGCAATGCGTCACCTTGTCGCTTTCATTTACCATGCCACCAGCTGTATGGAACGCCTGTCGATCAGTTAACCGCTAGTCACCCGCGCGCGCGGAGTTCGTTCTTTGGTTGTGCGTTGTTGCGGACGTTGTTTTGCTCGCTTTTCGAACTGAAATCGGTTAAAAAGTGCATCGATCAAAGTTTTCTTTATATTTTTTATTCACAAATTTACGGAGTGTGTCGTAGTGAAGGTGCCCAGGTGATAAATGAAATCAAAAAATCTAAAATCCCAACAACACGCCGGTTGTTAAGGTGAACAAAGATACTGCTGCTTTAGCTTAACTTAAGCAGTCGATGCATGCGTCGCGTTTCGGTATTTGAGAAAAGGCAACCGGCAAAGTGATGACAAATTTGAGCACAGTTTCATCTACATAATTACAAAACATACATACATATATGTACATACAGTGTATGTAAATACATAAGTGAATGTGTATGCCAAATAAATACAAACATATGTTAAATGCAGACATACGCATGTTGTATGTAATCATTTCGATAAATATGTAAGTCCAATAAGCAAAACTTCCAACTTGAATTAAAACTGAAATGTTTAATTGCCAAAATGCGAAATGGTGTGTGTAGATAAATTATACATAAATTCACACATATGCATGCATATATCTATGTATATACAACATTAAGTTTATAATATAAACGAATAAAAAATGCGAAGCGAGGAGTGGGGAATGGATGATGAGCGTGCTTCTTCTTCTGTTGCGTTGTCACTGAAAAAAGAGCGCAAGCGGGAGAGCAGCAGCAACAGCAGCAGTTTTGGAGTATAAGTTTGTGTGTAGAGAGCTATGGGGAGAGAGAGAACGCGCGCTCGACTGTCAGCTGGTTGTCAAGTTGCGCAAGTAGCCATGCAAAATTGTAAATATGTATGTGTGCGAGTACGCATATGTATGTGTGCGTAGAACGCAAAATTTTGAAAAATACCTATGTACACGCTTATATACTATGTGCGAAACGTAGCTACGTATGTGTGTGTTTATTAAGTATTATAAGTAAAGTGCTATTTGCGACTTTATTTTACATCTACGCCGTTCAGAGTCAACAAAGCTCCAATGCTAATCAAGTACATTATATAGTACTTACGTGTGTGTGCGATGTGTTGTGTATGTGTGCACATTAAATTCAAAGAGCGATTCCTGCCTGGGCTTTATGTGCGTGTTACAAAGTTTAGTTTGCTCATTGATCAGTCTCGAAATTGACCATGACTCTCTGCTGCTTCAGTGTCGCCAGCAAAATGTTAATTCAAAGCACAAACAAACATGAAAAGAATGCAAAATAAACTAATATCATAACAATATTATAGCGCAACAATGGATATCACAGTCGTGCCAAAAAGTTTAACTACGAACCACTTTATTGATATTATTACTTTTATTGATTACAATGTAATCGTTAAGGATTATAAAAAAAAAACCAAAATATTCTTTGGTTTTTTTTTTTAGCAAGTTTTATATTAAACATTTATAAATTACGCTATATATTTTTTATATTTCTTATAGTTAGCTGTAATATGTGCAATCTATAATATAATAACTAACCATATTTGAATTATTAAATAGTATTTTCTAGATACGATATTAAATCGATGAAAAAGTGCAAGATAATACCTATAGATATTTATATGTAAATATTAAAGCGTTATATGTAAAGATCAGTTTTGGTGAATTTTAGTCAAGTGTATGATATTTATTATAGCTGACTGTAAAGTGTTTTAGTCGTTTAAACAGTGCGACAATAGTTATCAAGTTTTATGCAAAACTAAGGTATTTTCTTTTATCAGTGAGTTGGCGATAAAAAGCTGCTACAGATGCTCGAATTAGTTTTGTATTATTTGCCCTGATTACAGGGTATCTGTAGTATCAACATGATCCAGTCCAGTCAACTAACTATGATTTCGTATTTTCGTATTTTGAGCAGTTGACAAAAATAGCATATTGCCTAGACAAGTGCATTTTTGTCTATGATTCCCCTTTGTATACTATAGAGTTTGTTGCGCTGAAATCTTATCACGCAGTTAACTGTTGTTTTTAAACTTAGTTGGAAACCGTTGTTTCAGATAACAACCACTGTATGACTCTTTGTGCTCACTCTTGTCCCTGTCATGCCACACTCCATCACTCGTTTTTGCCTTCTATCATTGCCTCGTCTCTTGCTCCCTTTCTTCCACCTCCAAAAACTCTTATCGACAGTTTTGCAACTGCGTTGCGAGTGAAACCCCGAACGCTATTCCCGAGGGTCTTAAAATACCCAAGCGATCCTTTTAAAATAACGGAAACTGATCCAGAAGCCGCCTCAACTGCTATCAACTCTCTTTCTATCTCTCTCACACTCTCTTTCTCTTTCTCCATCTGCAATTTATCTTTATGCTTGTTGTAGTGCTTTATCAAATGGGTTTCGCTTCTAACTCCACAGTAGACACATTAAAAAGCAGTAAATGACTTTATATTGTCTGGAAATTATGACTATGCAAAGTTTAACGTCTTCCAGTTACACATTAAAAATTTGCAAAGCAAATATAAAAAATAATACGTTTAATAGAATACAAGATTAACAAAATCAACATTAAAGTAAGTTTGTTTAATTGTTACTCGTATCAAACTATCTTTAATTAGTATACCTCTGTAATCTTACATGGAATGACAAAAACATTCGTACACAATTTACAAAGTACATTTGCTTTCCTATATATAGAATATAGTATTTATCAAACTATTGACTCTAGAGCTTCGCAGTTTGCTCACTCACATTGATTGTGCACTTTGATACCACGTACTTATTAAATATGGCCAAGGAATGGGTATAATTATCTTGATAGTCAAAGGAAGATTTACCATGAAAAATATTTTATTTAGTATACTTCTCTTTGCGTTTCTATTGATAATAATCTTAGTCAGAGTTTGCCATTAATTAATTTCAGTTATTATTCATTTATGAATCATTTAGTATTCAACAATTTCTAAGAACGATAGATATTAAGTGAGGGAAATTACGAATAATAAAGGTATTACTAGTTTTACTGTTGCTCAATTAATAACCATTTGCATAGTGTATCGATGTCAAACCTGTTACTAAAGATCGTATTTTACATGGAATTAAAGTTCAGCTTAACATCCACTTTTTTATTTATTGTAAAATGTTTTAAAGCGCAGTTTATAATAATATTGATTAAAACCTTGAATTCATTTATTATAATTTATACTATAAATTGGAAGTAATTTAAAATTATGGAACATTATTATCTTTTTTGCACAAAAATAATATATTTCAGATTATTTTTCTCTTACTATTTTGTATCATAACAATATTAGAGGCTTTAAGATCTTTTTATTACTTTGATTTTTGCTGAAAAATATGATTCCTATTCAATTTTTTTGATCTTAGGTGTTTTTATTTTTATTTTTTATTTGTTATGTATTTAAACTAGTACAGAATTAATCTCATTTTAGGGGAAATCTCATTCAGGCTAAAACTCATATCATAAGAATATAAATCTTAAGTGTATTCTTAAAATAAAAAACAATGAAAATCATAATTGTTGGTTTCAGTTTAACACAATTATAGCATATGGGTAATTCCATGACGGAATTTGTCCCGTGCGAGACTCTTTACATTGAATGTAACATAAATTGAAACAATTTTAAAAATAAAAAAAGTTTATTTTTATAGCTCTAGATAAGTTTTGTTTTCTGTTGTGATAATTGCAAAAATTAACCAATTCGTACGCACAACCAAAAAATGAACGATTTTATATATTTTATCGTAAAATAGAACAAGTTCCTAAAAGCAATCTTAGCTCTAAATATAGTGCTTATCTAAAGCTTTAAGAATAACATTCACTTATTTTTAAAATTGTTTCAGTTTATGTTATTTTCACTGCAGTGCACTGTAAAAAGTCTCGCACGGGACAAATTTCGCCATGGATTTACCCATATTCAACATTTTTTTAATATTTTATCGCCGTCAGTAGAATAAAATCTATGTATTTATATGTTCGCATATACTTCTCAAGAACTTTCTGATCGAAATACTTAATTTTACTAAAATCTTCCTGAAAATAGATAGATAAGCAATGACTAACGTAGATAGGGTATCTTCTAGTCTATCATACTGTCTCTTGCAGTTCATTTAGTTGGCAAAAGAAGAGTGGGGGTTATTTTTGGCCAGAGGGTATTACCTGGTACATATCGAAGTAAAGTGAGCAGACGACGACGACAAAATAAAACGAAATAAAACGCGTATGTAGGTGATTTTAGACAAGTCGCCAAATGAGATATCATTATCCACACACATATGCTATAAGGCGAGCTACTATGGACATTGGAATGTCAATTTATAGCCAACCGTAGATAAGAGATATCGCGCGTGAGAGAACGAGAGAGAGAGAGAGAGAGAGAGAGTGGGAAAATACGCTCTCTTTTATGTTCAATGAAAAATACTCAACACTCGTGTTTTCTCTCTCTTTGGTTCTTTGCAGATAATTGGCAACAAAATGAATTCCAGCAAAGAGGCGAAAAGTGCTGCAAAGGGACAGAAAAAGCTACAAAAGATAAACAATAAAAAGCAGAAGCAACAACAACAACAACAGCAACAACAACAACTAGTTAATGGAATAGCGAAAAGTGCGAAAGCAGCAACAAAAACAGACGAAGCGAAGCCCAACACTCGCAACAACAACAACAACAATAACAACAACAACAATAATAATAATAACAATAATATTAGCCATAACAATAACAATAACAACAGCAGCAGCAATAATAATAATCATAATCATAATAATAGCAGCATGGTGCAAAATAACAACAACAGCAACAACAACAACAACCACAACGCAGTGTCTGCAACAACAACAGGAACAACAACAACAGGACAGACAACAACAACAACATCGCAATCGACAAACATTACCCAAAAATTCCGAGAGCAATACGACGCCGAGCGGCGCGCTTCGTTGCAACAACAACAACAACAACAACAACAATTAGCTGGCGAGCATCTGCCCCTCAAGATGGAGCGTTCGAATAGCATTCGTGGCAAGTTGTCGCGCTTCATCAATCACATCACAGGAAGCAAGGAGAATCTGGCACGTCACGACGACTTCAAGGACGACAACAAGGACAAAACGCCGTTTGCTTTCACTCGCAGTCGCTCAATGATTCTTCTGCGTCGCCCCAATCGACGCAGCTTCATTGAACCCCAACTGGAGCAGCTCTCCGAGGAAGCGGAGAAATCCGGTGATCCACTGTCTCCCACCTCGCCACGCAAGAATTCCCTAGCCAACGAGGATTGTTCGCCCATCCTCCGACGCAGAGCTGACACGGCAAGTTCGATAAAGACTCCGGTGCGAAGGCAATCGGCACAGCCATCGACTTCGACGCCGCTGGAGGAATCGGAGGCGGAGTCGCCTATGGTGCGGAAGCCATCGTTGGTGTCGTTGACGCCCAGCGAGTTGGCCTACAATCCGCAGCTGAACTTCCAGAAGCGACGCTCGAGCACGTTGATTGCCTCCTTTAAGAGCACGTTCAGTGGACTCACGGGAGGAAAGGGCGACGGTGGTGGAGGAGGAGGGGGAGCAGGTGGCATTGGTGGCAGCAGCAACAGCTCGAGCAGCGATAAGAAGAAGGACAAGATGAATCCCAAGTGGAGCGCATCGCTGCAGTCGTTGCAGGCCATCGACAACATGGTGAGCTATGCCAACATGTCCTTCATCGACTACGACAAGTTCAACGGCTACGAGAAGCAGCTGGAACGCCAAGCGTCAATCATGAGTCTCGCCGAACAGACGCCGCCCTCGCATCTGCCCAAGCTCCCTCTGCCCGCCACCCATTCCCCCCTCGCCTCTCCCCACACGCCCACTTCCATCTGTTCCACCCAAGAGAGCACGCCCAGAACTGTAGTCATGCGTCGCAAGCGGAGCACCAACTCCTTGGTCCAGCGACAGATCTCCACGTCGTCCCGCAACAGCAGCCACAGTTTCTACAATCTGGACACTGACTACGAGCACAATCTCGACAGGCGACAGAATGTCTACCGAGAGAGTCTCGATTCCCGCACTCTTGAGTTGTTGAATCAACGCTCTCGGAATTCTTACATTCAGGATCAACCTTTGCTCTTCGATGCTCTCAATCTTGAGGATGGTTCGGCGAGTCGACGCTGTGCTCTCTGTGCTCAGCCCGTGACTCGTGCGAATAGCCTCAAGCGTGGTCCTCAGGACTGCGTCGACAGCGCCGGGAAACCCCAAAAACAGGTGAGTTATTACTTATTAAAGAAAGTCTAGAATTAGACTTGGACCTTTTTAATAATTAGCTATATAAAATACGTGTTTCCAATGGTTTCTGTTATTATTATTGTTTTACAATCAGCTGATAAGAATTGAATATTTATTGAACCGCGAACCCCTTTCTTCTAACAATAGAGTTTATTTATAATCATCTATTATTTTACCCCTTTTACTATTTTCATTTCGCGTTCAGTTGTTTGTTAACGATATATTTATGAACCCAGTTGAACATAGTTGAAGAATGTTTCGCGATAGATTAACTAACTGAGCTATGAACGAAAACACTCAAAGGAAGCTAAAAATTTTATAGAAATTTTGATGGATTACAGAATTTTGTAACCTAAATTTAGTTTTTTTTTGGTCTTATTGTAAAAATTGGGCATTTTTCAGATTAATGTATTCAATTTGTTCTTAAAGTGGTCTTATTTTAAAAACACAATTTTGAAGACGAATTTTCTTAATTTTAGAAACTGGTCTGGAAATAGAAATTTAATTGTAAATAGTAATAATTTACTTGCATAAGTGGCTAGGAATGCCAAAAAAAAAATAAATTCAGAATTTTAGTTATTAATTTTGAAGATGCCCCAATGGTAGCTTTGATATTTACAAATTGGATAATAAACAAGATAACCATAACCATGACCTAATTAAGTTAGTTCAATTTTATGGTCATTGGTGGCTTACTACAAAGTTTCCGCGAGTGCAATTACAAATACGAAGAGTTTAATTAAATTTAAAATTTCAATGATAATTGAAGAAAATCCCAAGACCTGAATCCCGTAAAAGTAATACAATATCAATATTCTTTAATTTGAATGAAAAACAATTTTTCTTCGATTAACTTTGACAACATTTCAATCAGTTTTTTAAAAATGTAACTTTGTTGTATGGGACAACTAGAAGCATAAATTTAAAAAAACTGTTCAGAGAATTAGATATTAATTGTTTCATATCACAACACTGATGTTGGTAATTATTTTAAACCTTTTTTTCTCTAATATTAAATACGTTAAGAGTAATAAAATGATATTTTGTTGAATTCAATTGACATGATAAAAAGTAGATAAGGTCATACTATAAAGGCCAATATGAATTAATTCTTGACAGTGGAGTATTTAACAAATTTGAACTACTATAAATTACAATTTGAAAACTGACAAATTACTTTTGTTGAATACTTGCACATTATGGGTGAAGTTTATGAAAATTCAGCTGCTCAGTTTAGTCAGAGAGCATTACACATTAGAGCTATAATGCCTACGAGACTTGCTCGATATCGTAAATGACTAAAAAACTGTAATGCAATGACCAATTTCGTTTCCTGTGAAACGTAAGCTAATGACTCACTTATGCAGTTATTACTGTAGTCGGGTGACGATTAATTGTTTTTCCTATAAAATATTGATAACAGTTTTGTGGTTTTTGTGTGTGTTGGATCTTAACAATTTATATTTGCAAAAATGTTAAAAGCCAAACAGAATGAATTAATTATGATGTACAGTAAACGCTCGTTAAATGATAAATGTAAGAAGTAAGTAAGAAAATTGATGCACAATTGGCTTAATTGGTATGTGTGTGTGTGTGTGGGTTACAAACTAATTTGCACTTAGAATTAACTGAAAAAGTGTAGAAAAATTGTCAGTTATTCGTTAGCTGCCTTAATGGCTAAAGAAAGGCGCTTCAAAAGTAATGTCCATGCTTCATCCTCGTTACTCTCGCTCTCTATATATATATTTGGGATATTAGTTAACTACTGTGTGTAGTCGGTGTCGCCCTTGGAGTAGTGTATGCAGGCGAGCACGGTGTCGAGGAGGTAAAGTGCTCCCTCGATGACGCACAACGATCCCATGGCAATGCCCACCTGTCGCTCCGAGTTCACATAGAGGAATCCCTCGTCGGACATGTAACCCTTCCAGTAGTGCAAAGCAACTCCACCGACAGCGATCCACATGAAGGTGCCCACCACATTCATGATGGTGTCACAGAGTTCCCTAGAGAGAAGCGAGTGAGATTGATTCTAGGAAATGATTATAAACTATTTGCTTACCCCTTGTGCTTTGTGGTGCCAAAGGCAAAGGCAATCGTGTGGCAAGCGGTGTAGATGAAGAAACCAACCATGACGCCGGAGGCAACGATTTCCGCATCGGCGCTCTTCTCTTCGTTCAAGTTCCAGGTGCCGCCAATACCCAAGAATTCTCCGCCATCGCCCCAACGATAGAGTATGATGACGACCAAATTGATGATCTACAATATTGGGATATGAAATTCTTTAGTGTGAATCATGCTGTTGTTGTAATGAAAACACACTTTAGATGCCCCGCCCTTGGAAAGCTTTGACTATGCGACCCTCACACATTAAAAAATATACTGGTGCTTTCAGTGCGTATGAGTAATATTACTAATACGCGCACAGTGATAAGAAAAGCAAAACGTTATCTTTAGAGCCGTATTGCTCAACACATCACATTAGTACACTTTTCATTATTCGAGAAAATTGAATCTTGCTGAAAACCTACCAGCTTAAGCGCTTTGATGAAGATCGAACCAATTGTCTCCACAGATACCATTGCGATGCTGTTTTATTGAATTGTTTCACACTCGGATTATTCGCTATTCTTTTTTTTGTTCTGTATTCGTTTTCGTATTCGTTACGTTGTCGCCGTCTCAACTGAACGCCTAAAACTGAAGGCAACTTTGGAAAAAATAAGTCAAATAGAATTTGTAGCTTTTGCAATCGCAGCGCAAACAGCGTACGCGATAAGCACCGATAACCGATAGCAGATAAGATAACTGTAGCTGCCTCGCAGGTATGCGCGATAACAGGTGTCGTTTCGAAATGGGTTACACTGAAAAAGTGCGACACACTCTATCTATCTCTCTCTTTCGCTCACATGCATTGTAATTAGTGTTGGCGTTGCGCATGCGTCGCTTATCGCATTTCGAATTGTAACGGTCGCCACGCTTATCTCACTGCCAGCCAATTATCGGCCTTTGCTTAGGTTTGTCTCTTTTGCGGTTCCTCTACACACACAGCAACACACACACACACTCATACGCATGCATACAAGCGAACTCAGCTATAAGCATACGGCGCGCTTTATGGGGGCATGAATCATAGCCCCACAACACAAAACCCGATGTCGAATCGAGTCTGAATGTGCAGGAAACGCTTCTCATTACGTCACCATCTACAACATCATCGCCAACATCGACGGCGGCGCTTGTTTCTTGATACAAAAATAATAATAAGTCGCGTCGAGTTTCGCACTGCTTGGAGTGGGCACTTAATTATTTACATACAAATATTTATGCAAATGTGTATTTATAGACACCACAAGCAGTGCACTTCATTATAGCCATTTCAATTTATGTTTATTTGCCAGCACAAATACAGACTTGCCACTTCATTTATACACGCAAATATTTGTGCACATGTACATGTATTTCGAAAGCAATTCAATATTAAAGTGAGCTCTTCATTATGCTCATCAATATTAAATTAGTTGCAAGCAGTGCAAGCAAAGTGCTAACAGTGCATTTTATATGCAAATATATTGCAGTGCAAGCAGTGTGCTAGAATTTGTATTGAATACTAATTTGATTTCCTCATTATAATTCATTTTTATTTATGAGTGTAATAAATAGGGTTAGAAGGTTGCCCTTTTCAATTAATATTCTGTAAGCAAGCCACTTAATTGCTTACAGTAATTTTTATCATGACTACCAAGGCAATTATGTGTTATGATTCAAGGGCAAAACATGCATTCCGTTAAGCAGTGCAAGCAAGCAGTTCGCTTCCAATGGAAAGAGAAAGAGAATCTTCTAACTACCAAGCAGCTGCTATTTATAACTCCTCTGTCATTAGCTTCGCTCCCAGTCATTTAAGCCAATTGTCAATAAGTGTAGCAAATAATTGCCAAAGCTGTCGCCGCTACACCAGCTGGCGCTCAATCAAATGCATGCAAGTCAAGCAAAGCAAAGTGCCGACTTTAATTTTGGAATCGCAAACAATACTACACACAATGTATCCACTGCAAGTACACGCTGTATATAGATACCCATATATACGTATATGTATGTATGTATATAAGTATGTGTATGTGACTTTGCGGCTGCTGACTTTGTGTACGATGAATCACTGCAAGTCGATGTCAATAATGCAACGCTAGCGGGGAGTTGTAGTAGCTTAATCCCCCATATACGAGGGTGCATTGAAACATTGCTGACTTATTTCCGGCAATGTCGAGAGCATGTCATATGCAGAAAGTACTTTAAATTTATAAATCATTTTCAAAACTTTTCTCTTATTTAAAATAGATGCCAGCTGTTGGTATATTATGCTCTAAAAGTTTGAAAAAAGGGTTAACATATTACGCATTAAACCCCCCTCTTAGCTAAAAGCAACAGTAAACATTGACAGAGCGAACGACTTTGGAAGCTTTCAAGGCGTGCCAGAACAGCCAGCTTGTGAACGGCTATGCGAGTTCATGGGGCCAAGCATTTGTCACGCAGCCCAAAAACTAAACTATGTATGTACGAGTATATGTACATTATGTACATATTTAATGTTTGCATACGTCACACACACACATGCACTCACGTAGTCGACTAGATATGAGATGTGTATATTTACTGTACAAGTTAATATGCATGATTGCTCGCTACGAAAATACCCTGCACACACTGCTTGCTTTTAATGGGCTGTGAAATAGTAGTATTCGATCGTTAAATAATACATAATAATAATAAAGTCGCAAATGTGTTTGATGTGCTCGATTGAGCCATTAAACAATTGTATATATTTGGATTTGAGCGAAAGTATACGAATTTATAAACATTTGTTGTAGATAGATATTTTGATTTCATAAATAGTATTGCCTGTTTTTATGGATCGAATACCGCATGCATACATACTAAATGAGTCTTGGGGATGCCTTCTCGTTTCTCTTACCTTTTGTTTACCTTTTCATTTACATGCCTATGCACACATACCAACTTAGCTGCATACGCACTTGTATGTATTTTACATGCTGTCGCGCTCATGAATCGTAAACCGTGATTTGCTTTGACGACAGAATGAGTCAGCACAACCGCCTTTGATAGCACATGCGAGTCGCTCGAGCTTTTATATAGATATATGTACGTACATATTACAACCTCATACACACATATATACTTACCACGTTACATACCCACACACACAGTCGTATTTTGGCATAATTTTTTGTGTGTGACAATATTCGTTGTTGTTTCTGTGAATGAAAGTAAGGTTTGTTTACATATGGCTTATCGCAGTACGCTCGCAAAAGCTTCGCACACAACCAAGAGCGCGAGAGAGAGAGACGCACACAGACACACACACAGAGAGTGCGAGAGCGCCGCTAAGAGCAAACAGGCGTATTTACGTTTGACTATGAGCCTAGCACAACAACAGCTACGTGCGGTGTGCGTAACGAAGTGAAGAGAAAGTAAACAGTATCAAAAAATGTTCTCTTAAGCAAATTACTTATGTATGCATGCACGTGTGTCCAAATCTAAATGAAGAGGTGTGCTTAATAAGTGTTGCGATTGTTGATTGCTTTGTGAATGAATTCATTGAATGAAGCTATTTTCAAATGTTTTTCTATATTTTAAGTTGGTCAAACGTGAACAAGAGGTATGATTAATGCGTATACGTATTAGATTGTATAAGCAATAAATAAAAAGTGGATTAAAGTATTAGGATTTAAATAATTGGAAATACAAAAATAATTGTGAAATATAAAAAAACTAATAAATTTAAAAAATAATGTGAAAAACATGTTTATAGAATATATTTATTCAAATCGGAAAAATAACACAGTAGAACATTTTTCTTAAAAATTTAAAAATATATACTTTAAACGAAAAAAGTGGTTTTAATATATAATAAGATGTTTGCAATAAAATGTTTAATAACAATTTAAATAGGAATGATAAATACAAAAATGTATTTCTCTAAGATGCAATTTTAAATTTATTTTAAAATTTATCATTCTTGTAAATTCCTTCAAAGCTGTTATCTCAGCTGCTACTTCATCCCTGGCAAATGCAGAGCCAACTCTTAAGAGAGCGAGCGCGACTGGCAAGTGGATAGAGAATGCCGCTTGTGTGCGCTCTCTTGAACTGTTTGTGGTCGCTATTATCCTAGTAGGGTATCATGTTTTTCTTCTCAGATTTTGCGCTTTCATTGCCATTCGCGATGTCCTCGTCCTTTAAACGAAGCAGCGCGTCCTCAGACGTATTCAGTTCGCTGTGAACCGTCTCGCTGTCCGGTCGACAAAAGAGGACTGTGTGCACGTCTGTGACGCGTCCCTGGAGCAGGACTGCACAATTACGAAGCGAACGAATCGCATCTCGCAGAGTTTCATATACACACACGCATACATACGAATGTACATATATAAAACTTAACTCGATTGTTGTTGTCGTTGTTTATGTTGGTGTTGTGTGTGTGGTTCATCTTGTTGTTTTTGTGTTTGTGCAAAGTGCATAAGTAAACATAACCGTAAACATTAACAAATAACAATCAACAAAGTGCAAACGAATACAAATGTGATGCATCATCATCTTATCACATTAACGCGCATAATGTGAAGAGTAGTGGAAATACCTGATTACGTCTGATGTCCCTGCTTTAGTGTGAGTGCGAGTGTGTGTGTGTGGTGTGCTTGTGTTTTACTCTGTGTATGTGTGTATGTTTGTGTGTGTGCATGTGCAAGTGAATTTAATTGAATTCTGACATTATCTCCCTCTCTGTCAGTCTCTCGCTCAGTTGTTCTATCTGTCCGTCCGTCTGTCACTACGTGTGAGTTGGCCCCGAAAAGGAAATGGCAAACGGAATTGTCATCGACTTATACGAGTATTATCACAGATGAATGCACTCATGATTTCGATTGTCCTTCTGTAACGCTTATGCCGGTATGCCAACTCTCTCTCCATCTCTCTCTCACTCCCTCTGCTTCTCCCCACTCTCTCTCTCCCTCTCTCGCTCTTTCTCTGTTTTGTGGGCTACAATATTAAGTCGGATATTTACGAAAATAAGCTTTAGTTTATGCTAAAGAGGATTCAAGCGGTTTGTCTATTTGTCAAACTCGTAGGATCATAATCATAGCTATAGGAACTTACTCAGGCAGCATATATCCTTTAATGCGACACTGTGCGAATAATTAAATAATTGAAAATCGAGACAAACATAATCACTTTAAAAATTTGCAGTACTTAAGTTACTTAGGATTATATTTCAGTGATAAGTATATCACTTGTTATTTAAATTTTCCAAAGAAATAAATATAGCACACACGAATCTAAATTTATTTCTGAAATGTATTTTCACATTGGTTTTATTCAACAATAAAAATAAAAAAACTTTCACAGTTCAGAAAAATACATTATCCATAAATATAAACTGCATTCTGAAGTTTATTTTTATAAAATTACATGTGCAAAAATTCCAATGAAAACGAAATTTAAAAATGTTTTGGTTCCCAGAAAAAAATAACATATGTTAGCAAAAAAAAATTAAAGAATAATTTTAAGAACTCTTATCAAGAGTTAGAAATACACAAATAAATGATTCAAAGTAACATATTACTAAAATATTTTGAGTACAAAAAAAATCTTTAAAAGCGGTTTCTTAAATGGATTGTCATAAAACAATTCAGATGATGAACTCTGTGTAAACCGATTTGAATTTTTCTCAACGTGTAACGACGACAATTAGCGCCATCTCGCTCGCACTCGCTGGGAAGCTCTTTGCTTGCTGGGCTGTCAGAACTTTTAAGATGCTAATAAATTTTTGGAGCCTGTAAGAGGTCCACTACATGGCAGGCAGGTAGACCCTCTTCATGTGGCTGGCTGGCTGGCTGAATGCCACGTCTTCTACCTTGTGCTTTGGCTTCAAATTTCATGCTTTTGCCGCTGTAATATTGAAATAGGTAAGAAACATCTTTTGGAGCTCCGGATGACGTCAGCATGTGGCTGCGGCTGTAGCTGTGGCTGTGTGGCAGAGTCAGTCAGAGTGCCAGAGTGTGTGGCAGTCATATGGCCTCCTGATAAGAATGAAGCAAATAAAAATAAGTATCACGAAGACATATCCGGCTCTCGATTTCAGCTCAGCTCAGCACAGAGAACACAGAACACAGTTCTTGCCCCCATGTGTACTAACATATTATACTATACTATACATTCCCGTATAGCCGAGAGCGGCTGGCAAATATTTCGTTTTGTCCTTGGGTTTTATGTTTTGGGGCAAAAGTCATAAATCAAATTAAATTTGAGAAACATTGCCGACGCTGCCGCCGACGTCGTTGAGGTATATTTCTCATTTCTTTCTTTATTATTATTATTATTTTCATCTTTTTTTTTCTTGATGTTGTTGTTGTTGTTGTGCCTTGGTTTTGTTAACAACAAACAAAAGCTTGAGTACGAGTATTTGTAATGTTATTTATGAGTGCGAGGAATTTATTAAAATGACTTGAATGTTTTTTAGCTTTCAATTTCATTTTGATAATAGCACTTTAAGAACTGACAGATGCACGCATCTGAAAATCTAGTTTTGGGGTTCCTTTGAGTCGCAAGTTTCCGTCGCCGCATTCATTCATTCATGAATGCTCAGGTGAGAAAGCCATTAATCATGGCGAATCAACGCGAACCATTTTAAAAGAATGAAAGCAGCGTGTATTCATTATGTTAACGCGCACCTGCAATTTGTCATTAATTATAATGCTACAAGTTGTTGTTTTATTGCAGCTCCTTAAACTTTAAATGTATTTATATACGCACACAGAAAGTGGGAGGGAGAATGTGGGAGGGAAAGCGGTGAGGAAAGCTCATAAAAATTGGCAAACAAAAGGCAGGCAATATTGGACAACGGCCGAAGCTGAAGCTGAAGCCGAAAACCGAATTTGCGTGTATAATATTTTCTAGACGGAGTAAGGAGCTTCATAGACTTACGTAAATTTGTATTACAACAATATCAGACGAAAGGAAGAAGGAACGAACGAGGGAAAACACACAGCTAGCTATAGCTATACATAGTAGTAGTAAAAGTGAATGCGAAAAAAATATATATGGCATTTCACGAAAAGTAACCACAACGATCGATTTTGGTTTTTTGGTATTGGCAACGCAACAACGGCAACAACACGAGCCAAGGCAAGGCAAGGCTTGGAGGCGCCATCATCAGCAACAGCAGCAAGTGGGAGGCAGTGGATGGAGGTGGGAGGTGCAGGTGGGCTGCCTAGAGGAGAGGAGGGGGAATGATGATGATGGTTGCTGCCCCGGCTGGCTGGCTTGTGTTTGCCACGTGAGGCGAGGGCGATAATGATGACACATACAGGGGACCCTAACCTTGCTTGGCATTGCGGCAAAGTCACCGTGAGTTACCTCCAATGACGTAAGACAAAAAGCCAAGATGCAAGGCACACACACACACACAGAACACACAGAAGAAAATCTTCTTCCTTTTCCTCTTTCTTCATCCCCGTCGTATGATGAGACAATAAATCATCAATAACATCTTCGAGAAAAGATTCTTCTCCTTTATGCGTGTGTGCCGAAATTGAATTACTTAGATGACAGCTCCTCAATTATACATGGCATAATATAGTAGTTCTCTCTCACAAGTCAAATCTGTAAACAATAATTTGATTAGTTTGATTTATTGTACTCCAATTTACTGTCACAAACTTGTCATATTTATCTGATTGTCTCCATGGTTACATCGCCTGATTGTTAACCAACTGAACTGAACTGAAGGTAACTTGTAACAGGTAAACTCTTTGTGCTTTGTTCTCTGCTCGATGTGGGGTGGCATCAGGGCAAAATCAAAGTCAAGAGTTCGCCAAGATATCATGAATGTATTTAACAAAAGTTCTAGTTTTAAATTGATGTCAGCTAAAATAAGAAATGGCAAACAAAGTTAGTTTTGTCAATACTGAGACGGATATTTCGCTTTAATTTTATAATAGATGCGAGAATAGAAATTTAATTAAATATAGGATGCTACTTATTGTTTCATTTAATATCTATAATATTTGTTACAAACTTTATTGCAGTTATTAATAGAATTTCAAATAATTTGCTAAAATCATAAATTTGTATCAAACTTTATCTCCACCTTAGATCTTGTTCAACATTTGCTGCGAGTTGAACCGCAGCAAGTTCTTTAAACTAAACCAAAGTGATACTTAACAATGTGTCACAAAGAGCAACTGAGCAATAAATTTCATGGCAGTTTATCAAGACAATGAAATGATGACCGTCAAAGACTTCTTTTATGTATAGTGTGTTGAATCTATCATGATTTGGCATCAAACAAACAAGTTAACATAAGTTGAATTCTTTTTATATACATTAAATATATAAATATAATATATTTAATTTCATTTTTGAAGAATTTACCCTTTGTTAACTTGATTATAATAAAAGAAGTTTTGGAAAAGAAGTTTTGGAACGTCAATTGCAATAAAAAATTAGTTAGAAAGCTACCATTGAGTGTTCTCTACAGTGAGATATCCGTTACTCAATTTGAACATATCAAAGCAAAAGCGATATTATACTTAATATACCGAAAAAAACTTAAGAATTGAAAATTAATATACGCATAAATATTAATTTTCTATATAGGCATAATAAATAAATAAATTCTTAAAAATTTGTCGGTATATTTACTTAAGAATAGAAAAGTTAAATAGTAATTTTATATTCTTAAGTATTGTAAAATATATATTATATTATTAAGTATAAATACCGAGAAAAAACTTAAGATCAGAAAATTTATATTTATGAGTATATTAAGTCTCTATTCTTAGGTATATTAAAATATACCATACCGAAAAAATACTTAGGAATAGAAATTATTATTATGCTTATATTTATGTATATTTTAATATACCGAAAAAATACTTAAGAATAGAAAATTATTACTTAAGCTTATTTTTATGCGTATTTTAATTTCTTAAGAATCGAAAATTAATATTTATGCGTATATTTATGAGAATATGATTTTTGTATTTCTAATCAAATTTACCAATCGCTATATTTTCTATGTCGATATACTGCATATACATTAAAACGAATGCTATTGAATAGAAAATACTATAAATTTATATGCTGTTAGAATAGAATAGTTTGCTGGCAATAAGGAATTGTTATTTTGCAACTTGGTCATAAAACTTTAATCGATAATTAAGTTTTACGAACAGTGCAACTAGCGAAAAAGAAGTCGTAGCACAATTCTCAGCAATAAATATTTGCCTGTTTGGCGATGTTATGTGTGTGGCGTTTGATTAGATCGCCAGCGACTCCGTTTTTTATGGCCATAAAAAAAAGAACACGGCCAATGCCGGTTGAATTCGGTTCGGTTCAGTTGGGTTTTGCAATGTGCTCGTTGATTGTGTTTATACGATACGCGAATAGTCGAGTAGAGTCGAGTCGAGGGTATGTGTGCACAAGTGAAATGAATATGTTAGTACTGCTGCATGTGCTACGGCGATGATGAAGAGGAGCGAGAGAGAGAGAGAGAGAGAGAGAGAGTGGAGAGAGGGATGAGGAAGAGTATAGTACACTCTATGTGGGTTGATGGTGTTTCCTAACCGAGCAATATTGACTAGAGCTGTTCTTAGCTGTTCTATCTAGGACACAATAAAGAGTCGACTGCACACACACACACACACAACCTTACATTTAGGCCTTACCTCAATGTAATGGTAAGAGTAACGTCGGTAATTCGCGAAACACGCAAACAAAACATTTAAATCGATTTCGAAGCAACCTTACAGAGTTTTCAGTTCTTCGTTCCAGCTGAACCGCAACAAAGAAAAAGAGCAACTTTTTTCCCTTCCTTCCTTTTTTTTTTTTGTTTTTTTTTTGCTGTAGATAGAAAATGTTCTTGGATAAATGGGTTAGTTAGCTGCTTGTTGTGTCTTACATACGTGGTGGGTAATAAACGATAGTGCAATGAGGTCAAATCGTAGTTAAATCAAGTGAGGTGCCAACAGGCAGGCCAAAGGTTGGTTGTGTGTTGGCTTCCTTCGTTCTTTAACTATAAATCAAACTGAGAGCTGCTAATTGCATTTATAGTCCATGGAGTTTTTAACTAGATTCCTTCTGGTCATAGGCACACCCACAATGCTCTACTATTCCTATTCCTATTCCTATTCTCTGTTCCCTTCCCTCATCTCCTTCCACAGCCAATACAAATCAATAGTTTGAAAAATGTGCGAAATGTTTTCAGCTGAAATGACATCAGCTTGGCCTGGCTAGAAATGTGAGAAGAGAAGCCCCTTCTGAAATGGTTATAATCCGTTTTGGATTTTTCGCTTGGCCATCCATCCATTCGTCCATCCATTTGGCCATTCGTCCAGCTGGCAGATGGTCTCAATGGCCATCCCTTTTTTTTTATTTTTGTGAATAATTGATTTTATTATTTCATTTTTATTTTTATGAAAACTTTGCCCAGCTCGTCTGATGGCATTTCAATTCGGTATCAAGGACAATTTGTAAAGCGAGAAGTGCCATTCACTAACGATATTACTTAGTTGTTGAGCTTTCTCTCTCTCTCTCTCTCTCTCTCTCTCTCTCTCTCTCTCTCGGTTTTTTATTTGAATATAGTTTTTTGTATAAATATTGTCACAAGGGTGCACAAAGTGCTGCCTGCGCCAACGTATAAAAATAATACAATTGGAATGCTTTCTCTTTTTTTTTTTGGCACACTCGTATTATTTTTCGCTCTCTAATTGAAGCGTGTATTTTTGTAGCAGCAGCAAATTGGATAGTTATGCCTCTTCCTTATGCCGCTAGAGTGATTTAGTTCTATGTATGAAAAGTGGATGGAAGTAGTTTAATCTGCAATTGTTTCTTGTCGGATCTTAGCAATTGCATCTATTTTTGTAGGGTAAAACGGTATTATCATGGAAATGTATGTAACAGGCAAAAGGAGGCATCTCTGAACCTATAAATAAATATATTCAACAGTCTAAGGATTACGATTACTGAAATATAAATTGAAGAAGTTAAATAAGTAATAATGGATGACACTCTGGTATATTATAAACTCTATGGTATATTTAGACCCATATACTAAATATAGCATTCAGTATATTTTTAGAATTCTATTCTATGGTTTTTGTTCCATGTCCCAAATACACCATTCAGTATATTTTTATATTTTTGGTATATTGATTCGGTACATTTTAAGAATAATACCGCAATGTTTTGCTTTTATTAAAATTGTGTAGCGTATATTTAGTAGTCGAGCATACTCGACTGTAGTTCTCGTACTTGTTTTCTTTTGATATTAACTTGTGTAATTTATATCCATATTTCACATAAAGGTTCATTCCCTATAGCGCCTATTTACCCCTATTAACACCTGTACCAAGAGTGCGAGTTACAATGCATATAGCAAACGTATTTTTGTTGTCGGTTGGCATTATATAGTATAAAGCCTCGCAATGTGTGACTTAAGAAAATCAACGAAAAAATCAAAGCGGAAAACAATTTCTCAAACGTAAATGTGTGAAAAGAAAAGAAAAGCGAAAACGTGTATAAATCTTACAAGGAAATAAGGAAAACCCCAAGCACTTTTGTTACACTTCACTGACGACCCGGATGAGGTGAGTATGTTGTGAATTACGCTCAATTGATGTGAAGAGCGTACTGAATAAAAGGAAATTACAGTTCAGAACGATTGTAAATTATGTTCCTAGGAAAGTGATATAAAGCTATAGTTGCAGACGTTAGCATTAAGTCTTCTTATTATAAATGAGTCAGATTAACTGAGTAAATTAATGATAAGAAATATTTTCAACAGTTTTCGAATTGAAAAGGAAAGAGTTTTAAATAGAAACTTGCAGGAACATTTTTCAGTTTTAATGTGAACTTAGGCAAAAGCAGATTTAGTTTGGGTTGCTTATTTTCAATGTTTAATATGTAGTTTATTGTCGCTTCAATCCATTACAAACTCAACTTGGAAATGCTTTAAAGAGAACATGTTTGAAAAAATATAATGATATTATATTTTAGATTTAAATTTCCGAAATGTTCCATTTAGGTCGCAGGAATTTATAATGTTAATGAAAATCCGTAACATTAATTTATTAAAATAGTTTGAATTCTTGGAAATGTTGCTAAGATTTTATATATTTTATTTCAGAGTTAGATAATTATGCCATATGTGCAACATAAAAATTAATTTGAATAGTTTGGATTCAAAAGAAGCAGGAATCGATTTCTTCATATTTTATGAGTTAGAAGTTTTACAGCGTACCAAAATTAAATAAGTATTTTACATCTGCTTTCCAATTACAGCTGAAATCAACGAATATAATCAAAGTAAATTGATTAGGAAATGTTTGTACAACGAAAAGTAGTTGTGAAGCGGGAAGGAAACAGGAAATGTTAAGAAATAATTGATTGTTATTTGGCGGGGCGGGAAATTAACACTTTTTAAAGATATCCGACCAAGGCAGGGGGAATAACAGAACTGAACTTTTGGTTGCGGGCGGAGTGACAAACGTAATGGGTGGCAGTCTGGCCGAACTGCAGATCGTATTAGCCAACAATAGAGAAGAGGGACCCCAACAGACAATAGCGAGAATTGTTGCCAAACACCACAACCACAACAGCAAACACAGGAAGCAGCAGCTGGAAGTGCTCGAGTTCGAGTGGACAATGCACGAGAAACTGCTGGAGGAGACACGCAAAGACACAAAGACTGACAAAGTGCAGCTCCTGGGACACGCCAAGGAGAAGCCCAAAGAGAAGCCGCCACACAAGCAATCGAAACTCGCCGAGCGACTGCGACGATCCTTTCGCCATCGTGAGCGCAGTCCGCTGGAGTTGAAGCGTGAGGACAGCCAAGACAATAAGAAACGACCAGCTGTGGTCGTCGCCAGTCAGGTGCAGTTGCCTGGCCTGGGATTGGGATTGGGAGGAGTTGGAGGTGGAGGACACATTAATACGGCGTTGCTGCTCGACAGTCCCGACGAGTGCACGCCGCCCGAGTTTGCCTACGAGCATCTGAGCAGCGTTGCCACCAACACGAACTCGAGCAGCTCGCTCGAGAGCAGCAGCTGCTACGATCTCGGATCGCAGTCGAACATCTATTATTGGTCCTGTCAGCAGAGCTTCGAAATGGGCGGCGAGCTGAGCAGCGAGCTGCCCGAGCAGCTGCTCAAGCGACGCAACGAAGCACCTGTTAACTCTGCCACACTAACTCAAAGCAGTATTCCAACAGCAGCAGCCCCAACAGTTGCTGCAGCTTCCTCCACATCAGCAGCAGCAGCTGCTGCTCCTGCGACAGCCAGTCGCAGCTGCAGCTTGACCAGCGAGAGCAGCTCGGTGCGCATTACGAGGCTGCAGAACTTTCTGTTCAAAAGCAGCAACGAGAGCACTCGCAGCTTTCAGGGACACTCAAACGATGGCTTCACTGCCTCCTCATACAACTCGTCGTCGGGGGAATGGGAACAACTTGGCACGCATGTTGTCTCGCACGATCTGAACACTTCTTCGTTTCCCGAGGAGACGGCCAACTATGACACAGATGTAGATGGCACGCTGCCCGTGGAGAGCAGCGATGCGGGTGCATATTATCAGTACACGCTGACGTCACCCAACAATCCGTTTCTGCCCGAGATTACCGCACGCACCTATCACAGCACTTACGAGCAGGATGATCTCCAAGAGCAGCCCGAGGAACTGCAGCGTTCCACTCAAATGCCGACGCCCAGCTACAGTCGAGCCGGCTCGCAGGAGTCCACATACAGCGACGCAGGACCACAAGGACCCACGCCCAGTCCGGCATCGAGTTCATCGTCAACGCCTGGGCGACACAGGCGCAAGCTCTTCAGCTTGAACTCGCCCACGCGGCTGCTGCAGCACAAGGAGCACAATTCAGCAGGACAACAGCAAACACATTCCCATCAACATCCTCTTCATCATCATCAACAGCAGCAGCAGCAGCAGCAACAGCATCAGCTGCATTCGCAACAACGTGTGGCGATGTCCAGTTCACCCACGACGGACAGTCTCAGCTCCACGGTGCTGGTGCACACTCTGAATCCATTTCTGCCCACGGCCACTTCGCCCATCGCCGTGCCCGCAGATCTGAGGACCAAACGTGACGAGTTTCTACGTGCTACCATGAAAATCTGTCTAGTTGTCTCGCCGCCCACGAGCAAACTTCAAGTAAGTATTTGCTGCAGTTCCCATCCGTGTTACACTCAGAGAAAAAGAGATCTACATTCAGGAATGCATTTGAAAGCCAAGTTTACAATTTGCTATTTATGTTTAATTTAATATTTTATATATCCTTTGAATTTTGTTTCCATTCCAAATCTAATAAGATACATTTATAGAATACATTTTAAATACCTATTTTTATGATTTATATTTAGGATGAACATTTGTAATTTATTTGGAACATCATTTTAATATTATGTTTAATGTGTTTTTAGAATCCCTCGTATTTTGTTTACGCTCCGATTAAAACACTTTATAAGACTTATACATAACTATTAATTCTTTTTATTTGTAAGGTTTACAAGTTTTAATAATTTAAATAAAAAGTGTTTAAGACTTATGTTTTTATTTCACTTTATTAAGATATTTCTAGAACGTAACTTTCTGATATTAAGAACCTTTTAAATTTATTAATGAAATTTATATTTTAATTTTGTTTTAAGTTGCATTCTTAAGAATCTAAAATTCTTAAAATAAAAAATATATTCTTATTTTTTGAATGTATTTTTCTCACTGTGTGCGTAATGTGAAAATAAAGACCTTTTCAATTTATACATTACTTTTGTTTCATTTCATTTTATTTATAAAGTTTCTCAGTTGATGTACGAGCAATTAGTTGCCTATTAGTGGTAATTACCTCTTTAGTTTCATCATTAATTTATTTTTATGTGCGTCCCTCTCCTTCCTACTTTTTGGATCGATTCATTTTTAATCACCTGCCCATTTCCCATTTGCTACCCATTTCTCTTTGGTTATCAGCATGCTGTCGACTTTTCCGCCACTTCAAACTATTCGAAGTGCACTTAAATGCAGGCACAAATAACTTGTGTGCTTCTTATTGCATTACAGAGCACTCTCAATTCATTTTCAGAATGCTTGCAGTACTATTATTGTTAAATAAATATATGTGTTAGTCGGTTTTTTGTAAGAAAAAATAGAATTTTCAAGAGCAGTAGGGAACTTCTCTTAGTATTGAAATTTAGGTTCTGATTTAATTTCGCAAATTGTTACTTTAATTTTTGTTTTAGGGTCAATTTATTTATTATATTTATTCTTTATGCACAATTCGTATTTATGGTACAAAACTTAAAGCCTTAATTATACCCCTTACCCATTGAGTAAAAAGCTATGTAACTGTCAGAAGGAGTTTAATATATATTAAATATTGCAATCAGATCAAAATTCTAGAAGTTATTTAAAACATACTTTTGTGTGGGAAAAAATGCCTACTTAGTTTCTTTGTCTGACAATCTGGTATATTTTGCACTCTATGGTATTTTAAAAATAACATTTGGTATATTTGTAGTATTTTGCGGTATATTTTAAAGTTAATACCGCACTGTAATGCTCTTATTCGAGCACACTTGACTGCAGCTTTCTTACTTGGTAAATTTACGTTTAAAATTCAGTACTTAAATTTTTTTAATGTGTAGGAATATTCTCTGTAAACAATTTATTTATTATAATTATTATTTATATACATTTTGTATTTATTACACTAATCTTAAAGCCACAAGCTGTGGTCAAAGTAGCTCTTTAATCGGCCAAAAAAAAGGACACACAAGCAACCCCTAAACTTACATGGCCGAAAACATGGCGATTATGTTAATTTATGCCTAGTTGGTTATTTTTTTTGCTTTTTGTTGTTTTGCTTTGCATTTGATCGATATTAATTTGATGCCCATTTTAAACAGATGTTTGACGTTTAATAATAATTTATTTATGTATGCTAATGAGATTAGTATATGCGCATTGACTATGAATAAATTCAAATTGCGATTGAAATGCGCGTGTGAATCAATATTGGAGTCGCCGTTGCCATCGTCGTTGCTGTGCCCCAGTAAAGCGAGCATGACTCACATGGTAGTTTTGTAATTTATTTCATTTCAGCTGAAATCAAAAAGTCTCACCCACTTGGATGGCCTCGACACGGTGGTGCCATGCCATCACGAAGCAGCCGCACCCACAACGACAACGACGACGACGACTGCCCCCGGGACTCTGATACCGCCTCTCGATTCCTTTGGCCACCAACAGCAACAGCAGCGGCTGCTGGCGTCCTCCTCCTCCTCGACCCACGAGAAACCGGTGTGTAACCATATGATTATGATTACGATTACGATTACGATTACGTTTATGATTATGATTATTATTTATTGTTTGCACAAAAATATATCAATAGGCATCGAGTGCGGAATACTTTTCGGTATCCTTTTGCCTGGAAACACCGCAGTTGCCCGACGAGGAATTCATCCCCGCGATCAAGGGCAGAACTCTGCAGTAAGTAATTGAAAAGTGCGCCAACTGAAATAATATGGCACTTTGATTAAGCATTTCTCTTTTCATTCCCAGGCATGCACTTAGACAGGCATTGGACAGACGGAACCTGAGCTTCTCCCAGATCACGGTCACCGACAGCAATCCCAGCCTCAGTCACCTGGACACGGGTTGGTTTTCTAGTCTAAATAAAAAGGTCGATTTATTTGACTTCATCTCGTATTCCTTGACAGGTGCAGCGAGTAGTTTACTGGACGAGCACACCGACGTAGAGAGCTTGGCTGGACATCATCTGGTGGTCACCGAGCGCGACAACAGTCGCAAGACTCTGCAGAAAGCAGCTTCATTTGTGAGTACTCTTTTGTATCCAGAGTGTGGAAGGGTGGCAATAACTTAGAGCCAACTACAAATTGTTGTAGGAGGTAAAGCATTTCTGAGAAAAGAAAGCAGAGTGTACAGATGAGCTGTCGAAGCTGTCAGTTCTTTTGTTATTCAGAGACTCCAAGAGCTTGGGTTTCTAAATTTGGGAACAATACTTATTTTCGATGCACGCACCTCACTCTTATTTTAGAATTTTTTCTTTTCACTCTTTGAGATTGGAACAATAGTATTATGAATACATAATAAAACATTTCATCATGATAATAATCTTGAAAGTCATTTAAGAAATAATTTTATAAAGTGCAAAGCGTCGACTGTTGTTTTCTTCACTCTTTTCTTCATATCATAACATCAAATAAACTTTTCTATTTTTTGATGCACGCTCTTCAAATTTATTTTATAATTTGTTCTTTTCGAGCTTACCAATTGAAACAATAATGTTTTCATTTCATAAGATTACATTAAGATAATAACCTTGCAAGTTTTCCAAGATAGTGCAAAAAAAGCTGCACAGCTTAAACTTGTTAATACTTAGTCAACTTCCAAACTTCCATTTAATAAGTGTATTTATAAAAATAACTAAAAATAAACCACTCTATTATTTTCCTTTTGACATGGAGACATCAACATTCTAAATATTTCATAAAACTTTTCATTATGATAATATACTTAAGAGTCGCCCATGAAACCAAAGTAATATGTGCTACACAGTTTAAACTTGTTATTGGATAACGAGTATCGACTGCTGGTTACTTAAGTTCCCAACTTGTTACTACACAACACAACTGAAACTAATCCCATATCTCATTCTCTTCCGCAGGGTTCTCGTCAACGACCACCGCGTCTGCTCTCCTCCGCCTCGACAGAGGAGACCAGTGAATCGACGGGCAAACAGATTAAGCAGCGTTGGTCTTCCATATTTGGCATCAAAAATCCACAGCAGAGTCAACTGTACGAGCTGCTGAACAACTTTGCCAAGAATGGTGTGCCACAGCGTCCCGATGCTTTGGGCTTTGAGCATGCAACACTCTCGGATTCGTTGGACTATTTGCAGAATATGGACAAGACATGGCGGGATTTCGTTGACAGCGAGGCGATGAGTGATAGCGAGATTAAGATACAAACTGCCATCTGGGAACTGGTCACCACTGAGGTTTACTACATACACGCATTGCAAACTGTGACAGATGTAAGCTCGAGCTTATTAAAGTTTAAGAAACATTTAATAAAATCATTAATTGGTTACAGCTCTTTCTGGCCTGCTTGGAGGCGGTGCAAGAGGAACGCCTGCTGATTGAGGTCGATCAGCATCGGTTGTTCTCCAACATACGTTCTGTTTGCGAGGCAAACATCAAGTTCTGGACACTCTGGTTGTATCCGATGGTGGCGCATAGCGCGCGGACACGAGAGCCACTGAAGTGCGCCTTCTTCCAGGAGGGCTTCATAACATTTGCCTCCACATTTGCGCCCTACAAAGTGAGTAGCGGCATTTGCTGAACGGTTTCACTTTCCATACTAATATAAATGTGGAAAATATTGCAATTTTAAAAACTTTTTATTTCAAAAAATGTGCTCATTTAAAAAGTAATTAATCAAATAAAGCAGCATATTTTTGACAAAGGGATACATTCTTTAGAAACTACTTAAAAATTAAAAAATTTACCTTAATGTGCTTCTATAAAAAGTAATTGCTGACCAAATAAGGCAGCATATTTTTGACAAAGGGACACATCAGAAATTTTAATTTTCTATGCTACAAACTCTAAAAACTACTTAAAGAACTTTATAGATAGATTCAAATCTGATTCATCAATTCACCTGCTTTAAACATCTGAAAATATGTGCAAGGATATAGATCTTATTCTCTACAACTTAACAAACATGTAATGCTCTTTTCTTAGGTCTACTGTGCAGAGCAGAGCACGTGTCAATTTTACTGCAAGGAGCTGAACCAGAACAACGCTCTATTCACCGCTTATTTGGCTTGGTGTGAGTCCCAGAAGATGTGCAATCGCCTGCGCCTGGCCGACATTGTGGTGCGTCCCATGCAACGTCTGACCAAATACAGCTTGCTGCTGACTGCCATTCGTAAGCAAATGGACGATGTGGAGGAGATCGAGGTGATGGATATTATGATACACAGTGTGGAGAATTTTGTGGGCAGTGTGAACAATCATCTGACCATGCGGCAGGAGAGCGAACGCCTCAAAGGCGTCATGGCGCGCATTGAATCCTACGAAGTGGTGGTAAGTGATTGTAAAATAGATCAATTTATCGGATAGTATTAACTTTACTACTGACAGGACACCAACAACGAGGTGCTGGACAAGCTGATCAAGCAGCACAGCCAGATGTTTGATTTGTGCGCTCCGATGCGAGGTTGTCCCGCTTATCAGGTGCGTCATCTGTTCATGGAGGGCGATCACAAGTTCAAGGACAACGTCAGCAAGAGTGATGTGCACTGTTTTCTGCTGACCGACATATTGCTCGTGTGCAAAACGATTGCCCGCAAGGGATTGGGCGCTCTTAAGGTTATTCGACAGCCATATTTAACGGATCATTTGATTGTGCATCTGGCGCCCAATAATACGCTCAATTGTGTGTATCTCAATGAGTTCCATGTGGCGACGACAGCGTTTACGCTGCAGTGCACGGAGGCCAAGAACTGGTACGATGCCCTCTGGCGGGCCAAGACCATCTATCAAAGACTGAAGCGCGGCATTAGCGGCAATGGCGGTGATAGCTTCCGCTTTGGAGGCAGTGCAGCGAGTGCGGCTACTGGCGATTCGCTGGGTGTGCGCAAGTCGCCCATCAATTCGTCCATGTGCAGTCATGTGTCCAGTGCCAACAACAGTCACAGCGGCAGCGTCGAGTGGAACGATTCACGCAACATTTCCGTCGACTTTGAGAAGACCAACTCCCTCTCCAGCGATGATGGATTCAGTTTGATGGGTAAGCCAGTCATAAATAACAAATTGAATTGTGTGTATAAATTGAATTCGAATTGAGTATGAGAATAAAGTTCTATAGATCGAAAATATTTCTAAATTGCAAAAATTCGATTCAATTTTAGATACAATATTATTATTTTTAAGAAGATAAAAGCATGTTGGCAACCTTAACAATTCACATAATCTTTTAAAAAGAAAACAAAAGTTTAGTAACATAATTCAATTCACAAAAGATGACAATAATTTCTATAGAGAGTAATGAAGCAAATAATTTCTTAAGTGAAATCAACATTCGACTCAATTTGATATATTTTTTGAATACTAGAAGACAAACGATTTTAATCTATCTTTCATTAGCTCAAAAATATTGCATATTTAAACGTGAATTAATTGAATTGTATTCAATTTTTTACAAGTTATATTTCAAATATAATTTTCTTTCCAAATCAATTGTATTTCCCAACTTTAAGTCACTCATTTCTATAATCATATGTTAATTAATTGGCGATATTAATCACAATTCTCTTTGCAGCTAATCATGGGCAGCCATCGAAGAGTAAACAGCATTTGTTTGCTGGTTTGCCCAAGCCAAAGATTGGCACAATTTCCTCCACGTCAAACAACACGCTGTCCGTGCAGCCCGTCAACCATTTGGGCCAGAGTCTGCCCAACTTGAGCATACCGCACAGTCAGACGTAAGTATCGCTAGCGAGCATGTCAAGTCCATTCACATACTCATCTAGAAAAACAACAACAACAACTACAACTCATCATTATAATCATGCGATTGGGAATTCTTCAGTCGTCAGTCATTAATCTCTATCTGTATACGTCGTCACGACCGTCCATATATACATCAACTATATATATTTATATATACTGTACACTCGTATCATTAAGAACTGCATATTTATATCGATAGTTAGCATTATTTAAAAATACTTGTACTAAGTTTTGTTATTTGTGAAGCAATCAAACATTTTACAATACACTATATATATATTATTTTTTTTTATAAAATACTTTAATCGTAGCGCTGTCATTCGCATACAAAGTACATAGATACATATATATATTCGATCATCTGCTTTAATGTTCGTACATGCTTCCGACTGTTCGTTTCCTTTTTGGTTTCTTAATCCACTGATTAACAAAAAGTTTAGCTGATCTCTCACAATTTGTACTTGAGTTTGCTTCTTTGTGGTTTTGTTGTAGTCCTCCACGATTGTCAATATCGTCTGTTGTTTGCCGCTAACTTTAACCCATATTTATAGTAACAACACCTTGCTTGTGCCGGGCACAACAACTAGTCACTCGGGCAACTTATTGTTATCGCCCAGTCACCGCGGCATTTCGTATCCGCCACCGAGCCCAACTAGGTGAGTCAGCAGCGTCGAATTAGGGGTGCAACAAATACCCTGTACTCTTGAGAGTCCGTGTGTCTGTCCGACTGATTATAGGAATTCTCCTTGCTAAAGAAAACAAATTTCGTTAGCTAAAGGTTTGAGTTGAATTGTTCCATATTCCATAAATATTCTTTTCTTTCCCTCATTCCCTTCATAAACTGGCTGCTTATGTGTGTGTGTGTGTGACGTTTTGTATGTGTTGGTGTCCTGTTTTCGTGTGTGTGTGTGTATGTGTGTGTGAATCGTGGTGTACATCATCAGCTGGGTACAGGGTATCTGCAGGTCGAGCACACTCGACTAGACCATACTCGCTTGCATTGAATGCGAATTAACTGTTCCATCTACCCCGCATTTTGTATGTAATTCAATCTTCAATGTCCATTCATCCGACTATCGTCTATCGATACTATCGATAACTAAACTGTGCGTGTGTACGCGTGTGTGTGTGTGTATCTGTGTATCTGCAGAGTGCCTCTGCGACGTGGCATGGCCTTCTCGACGTCAACGAAGAACCCACCCCTGCTGAAGACACGCAATATCACTTCTCAGAACAGTATTAACTGGCATCAGATACCCGCCACGCCCACACCGCCCAGTCCGCGATCGCACCACAACTCGCCCGGCAGCACCGCCCAAGGCTATGAGGCAATCGGTGGTCCAGGTGTTGGTGGCCCGCCGCTGCTCCAGAAGCAGATCTCCCATCAGACGCCGTTGCAAAGTCTCCAGCGACACCCAAGCAATGAAACAGACGTTTAACAATTTTACAATTTCAATATATCATCAATGCAATGCAAAAGCTTTAGCTAAACACAGTGAACAGTGAAGAGAATAGAATACACTTTTTGGGTCCAAAATAAGATACAAATACAAAGTATATATACACCTACATACATACATACATATTATAACTTACATTCCAAGAAAAAACAAAACTATATTCTATATACATATGTGCTCCCCATTCCCATTGTCTATCCAAGTCTACATACATATCTAGAAATCGATATAATGAAAACAAAAACAAAACAATTCTTAGAAGCTATACGAATGGTACTCTTCCAAATAAAGAAAAAGACATTGACAGCAAACACACATTTTCTATATCAATGAACAAATATGCCATACACATAACCAACATTTATAATATGTTACAATAATATGTATATATACATACAATATACATATGATAAGATAGCAGTTATATATTGATTATACCATATACTATGTTGACCACATCGATCGATCGATCATCGCGTCCGTCTGAAAACTATTTGAATTCAACTTAAAAAGTTCTTAAGTAAGCGGCCATATCAGACTACCATATAACATATATAAAGATTTCTCCATATACTATTTGCCATTTGAAATGTGAAATTTAGTTTACTGTTGGACAGTTTTTAATTATTTGTAGTATAACTATTTTAAAAGCGCAACAAGAGACAACAACAAAGTTACAAAAAAGAATAAGTAAATATGATTATATGTAGTGCTGTAGTTGGGTTTTAATGTAGACCTAGACAGAGGGGATCTTCCATTTAAGCACTCTCGTTTTTAGTTAAACAAAGACATAGATATAGAAATAGAGCCACCACTAAATATGTACTTAACTATGCTTAAACACACTAATCTATTCAACTTAAATTTGTCCTGCAAAACTATCCATAGTATCAATAGAATTTAACGTATATAGTTTTATTAACTATTAAAAATTACACTTTAAATTACAGAAATATTTTATTCTAAATTTAACTTTTAACTGCATGCATTTGAAATCATTTTAAATTAATCAATAGTATGGCGATAGTCAGAGTTAATCGTTATCCACAATCGATAGTTTTGCAGCACTAAAATGATTGTATCCAAAGCGCAGGGGTTCTTTCCAATACTTCGGCGAACTCTAATTAATTTGTTCTACATACAGTTCATGCTTCTGCCCAAAATAATCCTGTTGCATACATTCACTTTAATTGCGGACATTACAATTATTTCAAATATGTGATAGCTTACATAATATGGCTTTAAGCAAGTCTAATAATGTTAATGATGATGTTACTAATCAATTCAAAATGATTTGTCTCTGTTAGTTGAATAGTTGTTTACCGATAGACATCTAGTGCCTAAGGAATGATTACCGCTCTTCCTGCCATTAATATTACCCAATAATCGTGGTTATTTTCTGGCTAATTTAATTATACCTATCCATCATATTAACTGCACTACTTATTACTTAATCAAAACAAAAGGAAATAATAATAATTAACGATCCAATAGTGCAACAGTAAGATTGCTGTCTAGCGTAGACTATAATTAAAAAAGTAAAGCAAAGATATGGAAGTTCAACATTGTAATGTGAAATTGTATTAGTTGTTACTCGGTAAAATTAGTTTTATACATTAAAAAACAAGAAAACGAAGACAACATGTGACATACGTTCTTAATTACACTTAAGCTACAAATATAATTGTTTTTATTGTTAGTGTACAAATGAAATGATTAATAATTACATAAGTATATACTTATATATATATATTATGTTGTAGTCATGAACAGTTAAATTGTATTTACAGTGAAAGCATATTTTAAATATTTACACATATTCTGGATTAATATACATAGCTACTCCCACAGTATTATTAAGCGTGCAATTGAGAATGTATTTTAAGTATACAGACATATACATAAACATACATATATTTCCAATATAAACTGTAGTGTTCTGTTATATCAGAAAGCGCAAAAAGAAAAAGAAAAATAAAACTAAAAACCAACACACGATGGAGATTTCAAAAGGAAGAGAGATGGTCGCGTTTCGCATTTGGCATTTTTCAACACTGCTCGCCACGAATCACAAGCTTCAGACTCGCACGATAAATGCTTTGAACCCACGACACGCACGACTCAACACTAGACTATTTTCGGAACAATATTATTCACGGAATATTATTCACGAAGAATTTGAATTTTCATTCGGCAGAAAAACAGTTTGTGTAGTGTTTTAGATCTAGTTTAGTTTGTCTGTCCGATTGATTACAATCTATATATAAAATTACAATTACAGCTAACAACTTGGGCATAGTTCTTTGAGTCGTGCGTGCTCGTGTCACGGAAAAACCACGAAGTCACGTACCCATCCCAATTCTAAACGCAATATTCTTACTTGCATGCATGTGTATCTACTGTAATGAAGTACAATAATTAATACTTAGTAATAAATGTAATACAAAAAATAGCTTTATTTACACCAGTAAATACTTAATGTAAGTACAAAATAAAATGTTAAAGAATTTATTGATTAAATGAGGAAAACGATACAAATTGTTTTATTTTACAATGAATACAATTTCAAGAATTCTATCAAACAAGGTAATTAAAAGAAACGTCAGTAAATTTTAAAGTTTCCACACTTGCGGCAGGATAAAAAAATCTCCTTAAGCAATAATTCAAATGCAATGCGTTGTGTAAATCAAGACGCAAGAATATTGCTTATACCGGAAGTTCATTATTATCATTTAATTGAAATAACAAATAAAAATGCTTATTTCAATGAGAAGCAACAAAGCCTTCAGGAAGCATTGTTGTGCAAGGTATGTCGCTAAAGAATAAAGTTTAATTTCAACATTCTTTTATTTTCGAACCCAGTCCTTAAAGAAAATCACTACAATTATTTGTAAAAGACCAATTCTAATTATAATGAAGATATAAGTTAAATGACTCGTATCTTCTCCATTTAACTTATCAACTTCCGTTTCCAGCGTTCATTTCAAAATGGCGGCTATTCATGGTATAACATGTCATTTACTTTACAGCTTTATGCTAGTAACAGAGTTCTGTTAAACTTGTGTATATGCTAACAGAGTGTAGTTTGAAGCCATATCATTCAGCTTTCGTCAGACCACATTAACAGCAACAGAACAGAAATCAGTTTGTGCGGAGCTTGCATGAAATTCAAGTATGATATCTAATCATGAATTGTTAAGCAATTGCAAGTGATACAAAAACTTATCCAGTTGATAAGACATAAGAATAATGCCTATTCAGATTAAATAGCAACACGACGTTGACAATAACATTAGCCTTCTATCATTGAATCTAGAAACATGAGTGCAACTAAATTGATAAGTTTGTGTTTGGTGATAATTTTACTTTGTGAAATTAGCTTTTCCAAGGGATTAGAGAATGAAAAACAAAACGAAGCAAGTTTGCCCTCATATTGGCAGCGTTTAAAGGCCAGCATCACGGACTTTAAGTGGCAGCAGAAGAAACCGGAGCCGGAGACTGCGGAGGCAACCCAAAGACGTCGCCAACTGTGGGAGCGAATTAAAATGTCAACACTTTTGTAAAGAACAAACAATTTTATTGATATGCATTCAAGTAAACATTCAAGTTATGTTAAATTCAGTAATCAGCCATTTATTTACTCATTCTGAAAGCACTTGACATTCTTGGCTTGGTCGCAGTAGCCTGACTTCTGATCCCAGAACAGACCCTTGGGGCAGGATGTCAACACTGGCATGCCGGCAATGCAAATATAATACTTGCTGCAGTCGCCTGCATGCGGCAGATAACTCTGACGCTCCGATGGGCAGGTAAGAGCGTTCTGTGGGGCACGCGGAGGCGATGGAGCAGTCACGGTAGTTGTGGTTGACTCGCTGCTGCTGCTGCTGGGCAAGCTGCTGCTGCTGCTAGAGAAGATGTTAGGGAAGTTGCTGCTGCTGCTGCTGTTGTTGCTACTACTGTTGCTACCCGACAAGCTTGTACTGGTGCTGACAATGTAGCAGACAGTCACCTGACCAGGCGTTGTGCTCGTTGTCACCTCGGTTTGCTTGCCCGGCTGCAAGCTGTTGTGACCATAGCACTCGGCACTTGCGCTCAGCTGACACTCGGAGCTCTTGTAGTTCCACAGCGTGCCCAAGCCACACTGATGACGATGCAAATGGCCGTAGGCGCAAATGAAGTACATCTGGCAATTGCTGGGATGTGGCAAGAAGTAGGCACCAAAGTGCCGACACTCCACATGCTTTGGATCGTATCTATCCATGGGACTGACCGCCAGGCCAGTGGCCACATCGACGGCCACAAAGATGGGATGTGGCTTGTGCTCCCACCAATTGACATCCATCTGCGATTGTTTGCCACCATCTAGATAACCACTGTTCGGGCTGCTCGTGCTCAACTGCTGTGCCTCTTTGGCATTGCAAAGAGCACGCTCGGGCACATCGCACTCCAATCGATTGGCATCGAATATCAATCCGTGGTCGCAGTAAAAAAGTTCCGGCACCGTCGAGCAGGCAAAATATGCATTGCAATCGTAAGGATGCGGCACCAAGTTGTCTTCAGTACGTCCAGTACAAAGCTGTAATAAGTTCTATAAGTCATGTGATCTCAGACCATCGAGCTGTTCAACTCACATGACTCAGATCGGCGATTTCAATGTTCACAGTCTCCTCCACTGGCTGGGCCGCGCCCAAACAGATGCCCACTAGCAATGCGAAATGGACGCGTATTTCCATGTGAATTCTCTCACTTTATTGCGATTGTTTTTAGCGCTGGGAAAAATTGTTTACTATTTCGCCTCGAGGAGTATGCGCTTTATTTATAGTCTGGCCCATCCCTCGAACTCAAATTGGGTGCAGCACATTTCATTAAGTTATGCCTACAATAATTGAAACATGAAAACATATTTTGCACCACTTATCAAAAGTCGCGCAGATTTTATACTTGTACGATATCTGCGATAAAAATGAAGATGAAGTACCAACAATTTTCTAAGATGAATCATGTAAAATGGCGAACAAAAACATTGCATACTTTCAGGCGTCATGAGCTACTGCGAAATTGCTAAGCGAAATAGAAGATTTAACGATGGTTAAATTTAAATAAAGTCAGTACTAATTCAGTAAAAGGAATCCCAGATAATTCCTAATTACATTATATGTTAGTTCGTATTTATGTGAGTATTTTCTAATTTCTTGTGTACTTTTTTTACATTTAGAAAAAGTTCAAAATAGATTGAAGGAAGCTTATTGCTCTCTGATATATGTATGTGTGCTCTTGGGCATTCATTTCTACATTCTTTAATCTTTTGAAAACTCCATAACAATAACTTCCTTGTGCTGTCCGCTTAAAAAAGGTGACCTCTATTGGAAGTTTCACTTTATACTGTTTTAGTAATTGATAATCACGTGAGCTTACTTCCAATAGTTATCATAATAACAAACAATAGTAATAATCTTTAAAAGTGATAACACACTTAATAAAGTGTTTGACCTTTGTTTTAAAATTATTAAAAACTTTCTTTACGCACAACATGATAAATATGTTAGTTAGCCAATCAAAATTAAAGCAACGCACATTCAGTTATCAGCCGCAATTTGCTGTCCCCATTATTGTTCAACTATCTTGACTTTTGTAATACATATTTATAAACGATTTGAGAATCGCAGTTATCTACTTGCAATATTTGTCATTTAATTTATGGTCAATACGGTATTAAGTTGAGATACTCGTGTGAATATGTGTCTAATTTTAACAATTTGCGGCATTTCAGTCTTCTCTAATGCTCGAAAATTTATTAACCAACTGCCTGAGAATATATATGATTAAGTATATAACAAAATAAATTTGTCGAGTGTTATTCAATAAGCGCCAGTCTTGCTGCTCACTTAGTCGAAGTAAAGTCTTTTAGTTTGCTGTTGTTTAATATAGTAAAAATGAGTAAGTAAATAGTTTTTAAATAATTTGTAGAATTTTAAAAAGGAATAACATTATGTAAATTTGTATTCTAAAATAATATATTTTAAGTCATGTGCTTCTAAATAAAAGAAACAAAATTAAATTACATTTAAATTCAATAATTTAATGTGCTCTTAAGATAATAACACTCTTGAGTTCAATAATGTTTTTTTTTTTGTTATTAATAGAACGATTTTTATTGAAGTGCCTTTTGTTATGATAACTAATAATATTTTCTCCACAGTTTCGATTAGATTAAACTGCGTATTATTGAGCTTCGCGCTGATTGCTTTCCAAAGTGTAAATTGCGCATTCGATCCGGAATCAATATGCAGCCTAGTTATGGACGGCATCAAAATGAAGGATCCGCGAGCCTGCGACACGTGGATAGAGTGCTTCAATGGATCACCGATTAGCGGCAGCTGCGACGAAGGATACTTCTATGAGCGAGAGAGCCAAAGCTGCTTGCCTGCCGATGAGGTCAAGTGCATCTCCAGCAATCCGTGTGCGGCAATCGAAACTGGTTTCGCGGCTGATCCTTATTCCTGCAACGGTTACTATTACTGCAGAGAGGGACAAGCGACGCTGGGTGAATGCCGAGCGGGTTATAACTATAATCCCGGACTGGAGACCTGCATCAGGGATTATCCATGCACAATTGGCATGGATCCGAATAGCATTTGCAACATACTGCCCGATGGTGTGTTCATGAAGGACAGCAGCAACTGCAATGGCTGGCAAATGTGCTGGAGGGGCAACGTGATCATCGACACCTGCAGCGACACCTTTTACTTTGATGCCGCCCAGAGCAAATGCGAATACCCGCAGAATGTGCAGTGCTCACATACCGAACCCCCGCCCCAAATGGCAGATGCCGAGACATGTCCTCAGTCAGACATCTTTGTGTCCGATGGCAAGACTTGCAACGGATATTATTATTGCCATGAGAATGCCGCAGGAGAAATGCTGCTGTTGGCCGGCACATGCTCGGAAGGACGTTTCTTCAATGCTGCCCAGCAAGGCTCGTGTGTGCCCCAAGAGAAGTTGCATTGCAGCTACGATCGTTGTGTCAATCGTGGGCAGTCGCATGTTGAGCTGGCCAACGTGTCGGATGATGGATGTCGTGGCTACGCCATCTGTCAAGACGGAGTCACCATCGGCACAGGCATTTGTCCCGCTGACCAACCGTATTTTGATGAGCTGACACAACGCTGCACGAGTGAGATCATCTCGTATGCTGCTTGTGCCAAGGAAGTCAAGGAAACCACCATAGAATATAGCATAAGAAAGTAGAAAATAATTAGATAATAAATAAGTCGCAGAAAGTGTAATCCAGTTGAATGTTTGTTTGTTTAAGGTGTGACCATTGGCTGTGTTGGTAGATCCTGTTTGAGAACTGAGGCTTTGTGCGGCTTCTTGTGCGTTGCTACGTCACTCTTCTCTTCTCGGTCTCTCTCTCTCTCTCTATTTCTAGATTTAAATGTGGCGTGAGACAGACAATAAAAGAGAACTGATAACTATGAGGAACATAGGCTACGAGAACTCGCTGCATCCGACAAAAAATAAATACTGGACGCCAGAACTAGAAGCTAGTGACCGACGAAGTCGGCTTGCTTGAGAATGACGCTGGTTTTTCGACAAATATGATAAATAATCGAAAACACAAAAGGCGACCTATGCTCGCCGTATGAACACTGATAACTTACTGGTACTTGTTCAGTTAACTGCTATTAGTAGGTGTCAAGCACGAGTATCTATCTACCAATGCCAAGACAGAACAACAGACAAGACAAGCTGCGGGTTGCGGTGAAGATGTTGAAGAGGTTTTGTGAAGTACTCAACTTCTGAGTTGCTGTCATCATTAAACAACTGCCAAAAAAAATCGAAAGAAAATATACCTTGGGGTGTAAATTTGTTATCGCCGTTCGCACTTATCTGATGAACATTTCCATTAAATTTTCAAAACACACCGCGATTGCCATTTTGAACATGTTGGGAATTTTCGAGAATTTCGATAGCTTGACTAATGGTTGCCTCTTACTACGAGCTAAAATTTATTAATGGAAATTCCTTATTATTAGCTATAAACTTCAGAACTATTAAATGGTAAAAGAAAAGTTTTTTTAATCAACTTCCATTTTTTTAAGATAAACAAAATTGTAACAACATATTAATTAAAGACAAAGTGTTGGCATGTACGTACTATATTCGACTATTCAGATTGTGATTTTTTATATTCTCTTAGTCATTTTCATTTTAATTTTTATCTTCATTTATTCTTTCCTTTTTTAAATTTTGCGTCCAATAATTACTGCTTCAATTACTTCGAGGGTATTAACTGCGCATTTCACTCAATTAAAAAAAAAGTTATAGGAACTACTTAGAACACTCCCGTCTCTAAATTATCTATGTTGAAAGTTATGCAACTTCAAATGTTGCATGATAAAAATACTTCTCTATGTGCTAAATATAACTTATGGCAATAAATGGAAAATGTAAAATCATGTCAATAGGTTGGGAATAAATTGTATATAATTGAATTTATTACTTATTTATACTATATTTGAAATCAAACGGAATTCACATATGCTCAACTAATATATTCGACAAAAAAAAGATATCTAACGAAAATATAATATTTTATTTCTGTTCAAAATTTTAATCGCCAATTATTTAATTTTTCTGTCTGTTCAAATATATTTGTAAGAAAGCTACAGATCTAAAATTTGTATCTCATAAAAACCAAATTTTAAGGAATTATAAAGAATATAGTTATTTTAGCTTTCTTACTTGTTCAATTTAAATACAAAATTTCTGGCTGCTCATATAAATTATGTTTTAAATAAATATAACTTGTAACATATTTAAAAATTAAATGGATTACAATTTTCAATTTAAAATACTGATTTTTATGGATTTCTGTTTTGTTATAATAATAAGAAGACTGTATTAGCCTATAAGAACTTCTAATATAATATGTCGACTCATCAAATTTTTTGTTAATTGTTTTATCTTTTCCTTGAATTCAAACGTAAGTAATTAGAATTAGAATAATATGATCGATTTCAACCTAGCAAAATAAATTCTTTGTTAAATAAAAAGACTGTTGCTTTGCCTTTAATGACTTCCACCATATTTCGTATGCAGTTTTAATTAAATACAATTTTTCAATTTTGTGATGTAACCAAAAGTGTTTTATCTTTTTTTGTTGCTTTTCCTCTCCCTATGCGCTCATCTTCTCTCCTGCTCTGTTAGGGGACATAGAAGGATCATGCAGCGCAAGCGACATAGTTGTGGTTGACGGGAGTGCAGCCCTGGCTGCGCTCATCGAAGTAGTAGTCGTTGGGGCAACGTCCAGTGCCAACGGTGGCGCCACCGGAGCAGCGAGCGTAGGTCTGGCAATCACCAGCCACATTCACATAGCTGAGGCTGGTTTCGGCGCAACGATCGAGCAGACAGCGAACGTTGAGGCGATCGCGACACGAGAGTTTCTCCTCGTCAAAGAACATGCCGGGGCTGCACTGCAGATGCTGAGGATTGGTGTCGTGCTTGCCATTGGTGGGTGCACCGCAGATGTAGTAACGACTGCAGGACTCCTCGTCGGCAAAGTAACCACGACGCGCGGTGCCATTTGTCAGGCAGAATGTGTTCTCTGGGGGTGGCAACTTAGCGGTGGCATAGCAGGTGGCATTCAAGGCTGGGACGCAGCGACCCAAAGCAACATCGTAGGCCATTTGATTGTCACACTCGCGTTCGTGGAGAACGTCATTCAAGCAGATGTAATACTTGTTGCAATGCTCCTCATTGGCCAGACGAGTGGCGTTGGACAGCGAGAGGCAAGCGGGCGATTTGGTCACCTTGCCAGCGGTGGGGCAAGTGTATTGATTGGAATAGACGCAAGAGCGTGAGAGGGGATTGAAGAGCAATTCGTTGGGACAGTTGGACTTGACTTCGCGACGTGATTTGCACAGAATGTAACCCTGGCAGTTGCTGCTGCTGTCATCGGCAAGGAAAGTGCCGTCCGTCTCGTTGGCACACTTGTTGACAACGCCTGTGGTGCTGTTCAGTTGATCGGCATAGGGACACGCCACATTGGCAGCCATAACGCAACGTCCAGTGTTGCGGTTGAAGTTCAAGCCATCGGCGCAAGTGCCCTCCTCCAGGCTGACGTCTTGCGATGCACAGCGCACCCAATAGTTGCAGGTGTTGGGACGCAAGAAACTCGTCACCGAGGGCAACAAATCGCACATCTCGCGCACCGTCAAATACGGGAAATCAGCAATCATGCTGCCGGCATTGGCGGCGCCCACGAGCGCCAGGACAAGCCCAATCAGGACTCCTCGAACTGTCGATGAACAGAGAAAGAAAGCGATTAGATCGATTCGAGGATGATTGATGATTGATTGTGATTGATGGAAAGCATTTACCTGCTTGCATGCTTGAAAAGTGCTTTTGATGCCGTTTGATCGTAGTTGTGATATGGTTAGATCCTTTAAATCGTTGTCCGTTGCGTACAGCTCCACGAGTTTGACTGATGCGCTGCCACCGTGTGGCGCCTGCTTAAATATGCAAACCATTCCAATTCCATTGAAAATGAACAAAAAACAATTTTGTTAAAAATGCACAGCTCTAAGGAACACATTCATGTCGCTATCGTCACCGAACATCAACATCAACATCGACATCAACATCGATATTGACATCTCTCCCAGCTGCCTTTTTGTGATATGTGTGTGTGTTATCAATTGTATGTGAGCGATTGATAGCAATGCCATCAGATAGCATGTAAATTACACGGCAATCGCATGTCGGCATGTCGGTGGCATCTACGCAACCAAAAACCGAAACCGAAAAAACGTTGCTGATAGGCAAAAATTTGATCATGTTGTCGCTGTGTAGCACGGCATTGACTTGAATGAATTGTTTGCTTCTTTGAATTGTACCAACTCATTGGCATGCCTCTTGTTTCAGAGGAAAAGAACTCATTGACTTTTTGCATTTCTTGCGAAAAAAAAGAAACTGAGCAACGTGACGTATGCGCAATGTTTACCTTGCAGCAAGTAGTGCAAAATTGCTAATTCTAGTCAGTGGTAGGAATATTTATAGCTGATAAGTAAAAATCAAAGATCAAATGGATTGAGGTACTTTGGCTGCGTATACGTTATATGCGGCGTATGCGTAATGTTTGCTATGTACGTTATTTACTTGATGTGTTAAACATTGCGTATGCATAATGTTTGCTAATCATTGAAAAAGAACTTCACAGATGTTTGGCTTCGATTTGTCTTTGCAATTGAATTCGTTTGTGACTTAATGCTTTTTTGCTTTTATTATGCGACTACAATTCTCTCTGAGGGCTACAACAAAATTACATCCGACTTTATGCGGTGGTGGCGCCACAAATTGCGGTGGCTGGTTTAGTGGGCACACACTTGCCATAGCGCTCATCGAAGTACAGATAGCCGGTGGGGCAAGTGCCAACGGAGCCATTCGGACAGTAAGTGTATTGGTTGCAATTTGTGTTCGGCACAGCAGCATAGGTCATATTGGTGTTGGCGCAACGATCGTATGTGCAGACAATGGCGGCGGGTGAGACGCACTTCTGCGCGGTGGCATCGAATTCAGTGCCATATGGACATGCACCCCATTTGCCATAGGAACTCTCCAGGCAACTGTAGAAACCGTAGCACGTTGTGTTGTCGGCCACATACTTGACTGTGCTCGAGGATTCGGTGGTCTCATCAGTGTCGTCAGAGGTGGTGGTGTCGTCAGCATCGGCTTCGGTTGCGGTAGATTCGGTAGAGCTGGTGCTGCTAGTCGAGCTTGTGGATAAAGCGGGGCAACCGCTTGTGTTGATCGGAGCCGGAGTGACAGTGCCAGTGCCGGTGCTGGTGTCGCCGCCGCTGCTGCTGCATGGATTGGTTGGCTGACAGTTGCCGGTGGCTTTGTTGTAGTAGAGGGTCGCACCAGCCGCATTGGTGCCACATGTGGAGGAGGTGCCGTAACCGTCGACGCAAGCTATATAGTTGCCGCAAGTGCTCGGATCGCCCACATAGATGTTGTTCTTCATGAAGCGGCAAATGCTGTCCTGCTGACAGTCGGGACCCCACACGCACGAAGTGGTGCTGGCGGCATAAGTTTGACCAGCAGGACACTTGCCTGTCAACGCGGTACCATTGCCAAAGCAGTATGAGTAGCTCTGGCAATCATTGGGATCGGCCAGATAAACGGGCGTCTTCAACACCTTGCATGTCTCTGTCATGCTGGTCGAGCATGCGCACTTCGTGTTGTACTGGCAGGTGGCGGTCTTCGATTCGTACACTAAACCGGAGGCGCAAGCGCCCTCGCCGACCAGTACCTGGCCCTTACAGTAGCCCCATTTGCTGCAATTGGTGGGGTTGCCAACGTATCCATCGCTCGACATTTGTGCGCACATGTCACTCATTGTGTACGCATGCGCCTGCAGTGCGAGCAGCAGGCAGATGCCCGCGAGAGCTGAAATCTTCGAGTGGAAAGCTGCAAAAAAGGAGAGAGAGAGGAATTATTGTAGGGTTGTGTTATCCATTTCCAGTTAGTTTGTATCCTACCTGCCATTACTTCTACTTCGACTGCGATTTGATTGATTCTATTAGCGAGCTTTGTATGCTATGGAAGCACACTACTTGAGTACTAAACCCCTACATTCTATGTTGTACCTTATATACCGCCTTCCACAAGACGCCTAAAGCCCTATCATTTAATTAACACTGTTTGTAACCTTTGCAGATAAACCGAAACACATCGCGAATGCGGTAATTAAAAAAATTTTAGATAGATTTTCCAAGCATTGGCGCGTTTTACTCAGAATGATTATAAGCATCGATCTCACCTAGCATTCTTCGCTGTCTCCTTGGCTGTTCAGTTTTGTTTGCAAAGTTTCAGCTATAACTGAAACTCATGACATGCTTAACTGCTATTTAAGCGCAATTCTCAGAATGATATCATAGCAAGACGCACCTTTGATTAATGTTAAGCTATTTTTGTAGAGTGTCCGATTAATACAGACATTATCTTCGCTGCTTCAACTTTTGAATGGCCAAAATCTATTTAGCTGATATCTTTACCAAAATATCTTCTTCGGTAATTTTTCTGTTTCACACCTTCCGTAATTGGCATTTAATTCTTGGGCATTCCAAGAACTGAACTGACTTGAATGGATCGCTCCATGCGCGCTATCTGCGCAATTGTTCAACTAATCGTATCTTGGCTTGTCAGCAACTTCAGGTGTGAGCCCCGCCATTTCCGGCGACACGTTTTGCTACCGTTCTCCTATCTACATTGATGAAGGTTCCCGTCACAACACAAAAGGCGGCAATAACAAAATCGTTGCATACTTTTAGGCGCCTGCTGACATTAGCATTACGCACTAAGGTAATTAACCTAAAAAGCTTTTGAAGTCAACACAGCTGAAACGGAAATGAATGTGATCGAAGAGTGATCGACTTGCAGATACTACTTTTTATGAAATTACCAAATTTAAAAATACACAATAAGGTGAGTGTGCTCCACTATGAGATATCCATTTTGAATAAAATCAAAATATATTGAATTAAAATACCACAAAAATACTGTAAAAATATACCAAATGCTGTATTTTGTATAAGATAAAGATATATTAATTAGATGATTAAAATAGCAACGCTTAAGCTATCATGAATGGAAGACATTAAGATAATTTATTTAAATTTTTACATCTCCTGATGCTTCCTCCAGATACTGCTACGCATAATCTTAATTTGCTGCCTCAAACTGACATTTAATCACTTCATAATTGATGGCTTTCTTATCGGGCGTCAAAACACTCTCACTTGAAGCAATTTGCTGCCATAAATAATTAGACAGCTTCTATAAATATGACGTTCGTTTCGAGCTACCACAACAATCATAAGTATGAAGCTTATTTAAACAATAGATTTAGCCGCTTTCAAACAGTTTATCAATATTTTTTGGTATAAGATTTATGAGTATGAATAAGCATCAGCTGGTTGACTACTGATATGGGGAGGCAGGCAGTAAATATCACCTACTTATTTATTTAATTAACAATCTACAAGCTATACTATGACAATGTGGAGATTTCATGAATTGTCATATTGTGTGCGTAAGTTGAAATTTATGATAAGAATTCGATTCACAACTTTTAAAGAGAGAGCAACAAATAGAAGAACTCCTCTCTTCATGGTCACAACATCAACGCTGACTTTTTTCTTTAGTTGTGAGGAGATAAGATTTGGAACAAGCAGAACATATATAAAGTATGTTACTCCCTAATTTGTTGCTAAATCAGTTAATCAGTATTACGCCAAAACATTCCACCCCAACTAAATATAAATTGCTTGGCAAGCACGAGTCTCCATTTAGTTCAAGCCAATCAGCTCGAACAGCTACATCAAAATCTAATACAATAATTTATTAATCGACAAGGCGCAAAAAACCAATTGCAGGAATTTCCAAACTCAATTTAAAAGTGAGCTAAACAAACACACAGCTGGAGTCTAATGCGATTGCAATTAAAATGTATTTCGAATTTATTACAGTGCTCTCAAGATCGTATATCGCTATGTTCCTGCTGGCTATCGTCTGCGTTGTCCAGCCATCGTCGGGAGCAGTGAACAATTATGAGGAGCTGTGTCGTCTCTTCAAGAATGGCACTTTGGTCCGCAAACCCGGCAGCTGCAGTGAGTACATTGAGTGCATCAACTATGCGGGCACAATGAAGAAGTGCAGCAATGATCTGGTCTTCAATGCCAGCTCCGGAAAGTGTGAGGCCGCCACAGCAGCTAATAGTGTTTACTGTGGCAATCTCTGTGAGGGCTTGAATGGCCTTTGGGTGGCCGATCCAACAGATTGTCAGAACTATTTCTACTGTGACAATGGCAAGAGTTTGGCTGGCCATTGCGAGGGCTCTCTGCACTTCGATGAGGCCAACCAGATGTGTCAATATGGCGTCGATTCGCTATGCGTGGATGTGGCCAACATTTGTCATCTGGTGCCGGATAAAACCAAGTTCCGCCAGGAGAACGATTGCAATCAGTACTACGAGTGCAAGAGTGGCTCGCATTCGCTCTCAACTTGCAGCAGTACGCAGTATTTTGATGTCGAAAGCGCATCCTGTAAGGCCAAGTACTTAGTCTCTTGCACGGCGCACTCCAAGACGAATGTGTGTCTAAAGACGTCGCTTTCAAGCTCAACGCCCATCACAGGCTATGTCGCAGATGGTGCCACCTGTCGTGGCTACTTCTACTGTGGCAACTATGGTACGGTACATGACGTTGACCCCGTGTGGAGCCAGTGCCCGGAGGGTCTGTTCTATGATGACGCCGCCAAGAAATGCAATATTGCCACTGAAGTGGTGTGCACATACAATCGCTGCGATGGTCGGGGCACAATGCTTGTGGCGAGCAGCTCGAACAATTGCCACAACTTCATTCGTTGTGTGGATGGCGTAGCGACAGAGGAACGCACTTGCGACTGGGATTACTTCTTTCACGAGCCATCTCAGGCCTGTACTAGCAGAATTATCTACGACGGCTGCTGTGATGGTCGCGATTAGAAGAAAAAGCCGAGTTTATTCTATGTCAAATGTTGATTGAGCAATAAACACAAATGCATGCACTTTAAACTGAGAACATATTGAATTCATTTATCTAGCATATAAATAAAATATAAGATAAAAACTGTCTAGTCAAATGCTTTCCACTCATCTATAATCAACTAATATTCGTCAAAACAACAGTCAAGTACTTACAGCATATTTAATTTCGTTTTGTTTTGTTTACCTAAAATTGATTAAGATCACAGGCTTTTATTGATTGTACTCGATTGATAGCAACCGTTTTTATTTAAGCATCGATAATCGATAGGCAACAAAAACACCTAAGCACAGGGTGACCTCGCTAATGTATTGCCAACTCAAAGCAAGAACTAGCTACTATATTCCCTAGATCACTAAGAAATAAGCGAAACATAATTCCAAATTACTACAACATTTGATTTTGTACATAACAACATTCGCCAATAAAAAAACAATTATAAAACTCTACACAAATAAGATTTATAGTTAATTTCAAATTAAAAAATCCAAAATAGGTGCCTAGGAAAAAAGAAAACAAAATCGATTTTTTACAAACCGCAAATGTATCGATTAAGCCGACCGTAAACCGAAACCAACATTTTTCAACGTAAAATAGTATATTTTGCAATTAGAGTGCGGTCACACTATTGTCAACAGTTTGCCTGGTTGCTGAGAGTCCTCAGACAGTATACAAAATATTAACGAAGCAATAACAACAAATACAAAACAAGTGAAAACTCTGTTGCTTGGAGTGGTGACATTAAATGGAAATGCGATTTGGTTGAAAATAACGAAGCTTGTTATTATAAACTGTACGTGTGAGTTTGTTTAGACGTTATATCCAAGTGAAAATGAAGCCTACTCAGCCCAGTATCAATAACAGCGGCGTTGCCTCAAATGCAAATAATGCCGGCAAGGTGGGCGAACCCATCGAGTATGTGACATTAATTAGTGATGATTCCGATGGCGAACCGTCGCCTAAGCGTAGCAACAACGCTCCAACTGCTGCTCCAGCAAAAACACAAAGTAAATTCGATGACGACTCCAACGACACGCCAACGGCAACGGGAGACGAGCGACGCACCAGTCGACGCAACAAACCCAAGGTCGACTACACAAGCACCCATAAAACAGCATCTGCCGACGAAAAATCGAATTCAGTGTCCTCAGGTAGCAGTGCGGGATTAACCGAGAAGCGTCACCAGATGGCGGGTGAACATCGTTCGCGGAAATCGGAAAATGCCGGACAGACGCATGCGGCAGCAGGTAGCAGCAGCGCAAGCACCCGTAGCAGCGTCCAACGGGATGCCACAAATGGTGGCAGTGCCAACATTGGTGAGTCTCGCGACGCCGGTACACCAACAGTGCTTTCGGGTCAAGAAGGCGCCGTGTTTCAATCTCGTCTGCCCTTCAGCAAGATGACGCCCAATGAGGAGGCCTGTTTCCCCGATATCAGTCGCTCTGGTATCTTGGGGCATCGTGTGTTCCTCAACATACGCAACAGTTTGCTGCACATGTGGGTGGACAATCCCAAACTGCAGTTGACCTTCGACAATGCCCTCAAATGTTTGCCGCCGCCTTTCGACAGTGAACCGACATTAGTTAGACGTGTTCATTCATTCCTCGAACGTCATGGCTTCATAAACTTTGGCATCTTCAAGCGACAGCTGCCCATTCCCAGCAAGAAGCTGGGTAAAGTTATTGTGATTGGTGCGGGCATCTCAGGACTCGCAGTTGGCCAGCAACTACAACAGTTTGGCATGGAAGTCGTTGTGCTGGAGGCACGAGATCGCGTTGGCGGACGCATTGCTACGTTTCGGAAGAATAGCTACATCGCTGATCTAGGTGCGATGGTTGTAACTGGTGTTTATGGGAATCCAATGACCATATTGAGTAAACAGATTGGCATGGATCTGGTGCCCATACAGCAAACGTGTCCGCTTTACGGACCCGATGGTAAACCGGTGCCTAAGGAGAAGGATGATGTGATTGAGCGTGAATTCAATCGTTTGCTCGAGTCTGCCAGTTATTTGTCGCATCGTCTGGACTTTAACTATGCGGGCAATAATCCTGTATCGCTGGGTGATGCCCTCGAGTGGATCATCAACATGCAGGACAAAGCGGTGCAGGAGAAACGCGCTTCGCATATGCATGAGATTATCGCTGCCCAGAATAAGATCATTGAACATCGCAAGCGACTTAAGGCCATCATTCAGAGCATTGCCAAGCTGAAATCTGATTACCAGGCGCTAGTCAAACAGCGGCTCCCGAAGAGCGGTCAAAATGAATCCAGCTATGCGCAACAGGAGTACAACTTACGCATCAATCAGATCAAACTAGAGGATAGCCAGAAAGTCGAGGATGAGCTGCGTGCACAGGGTCAAAAACTCGAGCTGCAATTGCAGGAGATTGAACAAAATCAACCCAGGTAAGGAAATAATTCACAGTATGATTTATATTAAAGATATATAAGGATGCAATTATCGACATTAATTATTGCTATTTTGTATTATTTAATTGCAGCCAAGTATATTTGTCATCTCGCGATCGCCTGATACTCGACTGGCACTTTGCCAACCTTGAGTTTGCTAATGCCACACGCCTGGACAATCTTTCCCTCAAACATTGGGACCAAGACGACGACTTTGAGTTCATTGGGCACCACACCACAGTGCGCAATGGCTACTCTTGTGTGCCGGTGGCTTTAACCGAAAATATTGACATACGTCTCAATAGTGCCGTCAAAGAAATCAAGTACAGCAACAAAGGAGTTGAGATTGTGGCTGAGAATCTAAAGACTTGCACACCAGAAGTCACCTACAAAGCTGATCTTGCTGTCTGCACACTCACCCTGGGTGTGCTCAAGGTGGCCATCTCGAATGAAGAGTCCCAACCGCATGCCAACACTGTGAAATTCGATCCTCCGCTGCCCGATTGGAAGCAACAGGCGATACGCCGTTTGGGCTTTGGTAATCTCAATAAAGTGGTGCTCTGCTTCGATCGCATCTTCTGGGATCCCAATGCGAATCTCTTTGGCCATGTGGGCAGCACCACAGCCAGTCGTGGTGAGTAAAATTCTTCTATGAATTTTTCGCTGTTACTTTATAACTAAATACAAATGCAATTGCCAGGTGAAATGTTTCTGTTTTGGAGCATCAGTTCGACGCCCGTTTTGCTGGCACTTGTTGCAGGCATGGCAGCCAACATTGTAGAGAGTGTGACGGATGACATCATTGTGGGGCGTTGCATGTCCGTGCTGAAGAACATTTATGGCAACACCTCGGTGCCGCAACCCAAGGAGACCGTTGTCACGCGCTGGCGCAGCGACCAATGGGCACGAGGCTCATACAGCTATGTTTCGGTGGGATCCTCGGGCAGTGATTACGATCTGCTTGCCGCGCCAGTTATACCACCGAAAAGCCAAGAGCCACATTCCAGCAAGGAACCCGAAGAACTGCCACGACTCTTCTTTGCGGGCGAGCACACAATACGCAACTATCCGGCCACGGTTCATGGCGCTTACTTGAGCGGACTGCGTGAGGCGGGTCGCATTGCCGACTATTATTTGGGTTATCCGGAGGGAACTCCTGCGGATATTGGCTACTCGATTAGTGAGGCGGCCAATGCAGTTTCTGTGGGCAACGTTGTCAAGTTGCGAGATCTCTCGCCCAGACTATCGGACTCGCCAAAGAAAACCGAAGACAACGTGGACTCGACGGATGTGCAGTAAAAACAAAACGAATTTAATTTGGTATTTGTTGTTCACACAGAGTCAAGCTCTTCTCTTTAATTGATTAATCTACATATAGTTTAAGACAGATTTACTAAGTTTAAGTAACAGCACAAAGAACACATTATAAAATGTTTTAAGTTATGAGTAACTTTGTCAAGTCTGAAGTTACAGCCACCATTAGTTATTACTCGTTAAGTATATCATCAAAGTCAATAACAATCTGTTTTTTAACTGGGACATGCTGTCGATAGCTGATGCCGACAGAATTGAGCATTCGCTTAGAGGCTTGATAAACGGATTTCTCAGCATACTTGTCGGATATGTAGAATATACTGCGAATACCCGATTGAATGATCAGCTTAGTGCACTCGTTGCACGGAAAGAGCGTCGTATAGAGTCGAGTGCCAACCAAACTGGTACTGTTGCTATTGAGGATTGCATTCGCCTCGGCATGCACCACATACAGTTTCTTGTTCTCCAGCGCGTCGTCAGCATTCTTTGTCCAGGGGAATATATCGTCGCTGCAGTCGCGCGGAAAGCCATTGTAACCAATTGCTACGATGCGATTGTGTTTATCCACAATGCATGCTCCAACTTGAGTGACGGGATCCTTGCTTCGTTTGGCAGAGAGAATTGCAGTGGCCATAAAGTAATCATCCCACTGCAAGTAATCCTGTCGCTTGGCTATGTGAAGCGTCTTCAGACTCTCAGTCGCCTCTGTCAACTCCTTATCATTCTCGGACATTATACTGAAAATAATGAGTGAAACATGTAATGCAATCTTCCGATGAAAATCAAAGAAAATTAAGAGAAACACGAAGAAAATGTATATGTCTGAATGCCTCTTTATTATCTATGAAATATGTGTGTGAAATCATAAACAATTCAATCAGCAAATATAATATATAGTTATTAATACATATGTAATATAATTGGAATTTATAGCAATTGTATTTATAGAATTCAAATTCATCCAAATCAAAACAAATCAATATGTTTTATTAGGAGCAAGCCTAATTCACAGTTGACCAATCCATTCATTGTCATTATAGTTTAGGCTCCCTTCTGCACTTGAATTGGATTCTGCTTCAGATGCAGATAAATGGAACGCATACGTGAGACATCTTTGCCCGCTTTGTTCACCTTAGGATTGAAATCGCAGAGCTTGGCAATGTGTTCCCACTCGGTGCCCGGCTCAATAGCGCCATTCTCCAGGGAGGCGGCTTGAATCTCGGCATTTCGTGACGACAGTTTAGTTTTTGAGATCGATTCTTCAATCTGTCGCAGCCAATCGTCCAGTTCCTTCTTTGACTGTTGGCGCAACTCCTCCTTCTTGCGTTCCTCTTCGAGATCTTTCTCCTCGAGGCGCTGTTTCTGTTCCTCACGCCACTTTTTGATTTTCTCCGGCTCTTCGCGCGATGGCGGTGGCCCCGAGATGCCAACAGGTTCGTTTGATTCGCTGCCAATCACTTCAAAGCTGCCGGTCGAGGATTCCAGACCGCCTCCAACATTGGCAGACAATTCACTGCCAAGCTCAGCACCAAGAAGACCATCGTCAGTTGCCACTGCAGCAGCGGCATTTGTGGCTGATCCTCCCGTTATTTCGGCCTCGAGATCTCCCAGAACGGACTGCTCGCGTGCCAAAAAGTCTGCTGCTGGGTCGACCTCTTCTTTGGGTGCAAAATCGTCAGCAAAATCCATGTTGTTCTCTACAAAATATCATACACACACACATACATACGTGCGTATATGGTAGTTACAGTTAATGGGCGTATTTGTCACTTACACGTATGTGTAAATTCAACTAAAATTAATTTTACACAACGCATAGAATTATACAATAATACATACCTTATTTTTTCTTTATTACACAAGTTAAATGAATTTAAATTTTATTGTGCGTCACTATATACAACAGGAATAATATTGTTTTTTTTCAGGTTTAATCTACTTTTTTTTTTTGTTAATGAGTAGAGTTGTGTCGTTTCATGTAGAACTGGTTCACTGAAAACGATTTCATTTGGTAGTTCGATTAATGTTAACGAATTATTGTTCGTTTATTCGTTCATTAATCTAGTTCAAATTGGTTATTAGCTAGTGTACGTGTCGAACATTTCAGTTTAAATAAAATACGAACTAATTAATACTTGTATACATTTTTTTTTTTAATTTTAATATTTAAATGAGAAATACCCCGACTATCGTAATGTAACGATATGTTGTCAATGTTCAATATGTAATACAGTTTTTGTAACGTACGGCAACGCTGTTTTGATTCTTATTCAAAATTTGCAAAGGGTGCACATATCCGAGTAGTTAAAATTTAAAAATAAATGACAGAGCGCCCACAAATACATTTCAAATATATGCCCCAAGCGGTAAATATATAACAATTATAGCATATATTATAGTTCAAAACCGTATGCTCGTTTGTATTACATTTTACAATACTGGATAAATAGCATTATATTTATATGTTTATAAGTGTGTTGGTATAAACATAAATATATACATTTGTGGCACGTTGTTGCAGACAGATTTAGATAAGGTCATAAATTAATCGCGTGAAACCCAATAGTTTAACTTACCAAGCAAATTAAAAACTACAGGAAATCACCACCAATAATTGCAAAAAAAAACACCTTAACACCAACAACAGACAAACATAATAATGTTCAACAGAAGCACACGGATTTCCGTGAACCGATTCACGTGTGCATTGTTCAAATGAGTCAATGGTTCGTTTGTACTTGAGCGGCCATTTTGGAGATTGTTTCACCCACAAAAAAGTTATGCAGCCAAATTATAGAAGTTTTCCAAAAAAGTTTACATAAAATTTGCATGGTAAATTGACAAGTGCACAATCGAAGCGAATTAAAAACATGTTTCCACGCAGTGTGAATCCAATGAAGCAGTAAAACGCCCAAGAGTTGCTTGTTAGTGACTATCTATCTAAACGTACGCACACATGTATGCTTGTATGTACATGCATACTTATATACATACATTCGTATATGTATGTATATGCATGTTAAAAGTGTTTTAAGAAAATATAAACTGATGGATGAATGATGTGCAAAACATGTACGCATGCACACAACAAAAACAAAAAAACATGTACACATCTAAATGCATTACAACAATTAATCGAATAAGTGAAATGGATACCAGCAGCAGCATCGAAAAATATACAGATGGACTGGCCAAAGCATAATACAGTCTTCCCATACCATGCAAAATTGTGCGCGGCATAATTCACTTTTGTATGTATGAATGTGTGTGGCTATTGTATGTGAGCAAGTGTAGGTGCATGCATACAAACATAAATACATACATCCATGCGTACAAATGTACGTGTATTGTGTGCAAGGGCTGCATCCTCACTCTTCAATATTTTTGAAACTCCGACTGCAGCCACATTGAATTACTTGCGCCTTTTTTGATTGGTCTAGCGTAAGCAAAAAAAAAAAAAAATGAATACAATTGTGTGTGTGTGTATGATTGCATATTTCGGGGAAGGGAGAAAAGAAGAGCATGCCCGCCTTTTATGCTCCCACAACAAAATTGCAATAATAACAAACCTGTTTTTGCAGCTTAAACACGACGACGACGACGCCGCCGCCATCACATGGATCCCAACTCCAGTCACTGGTCATACGCTTATAACCGCATTGTGCCCGGTTCGGCCGGCAGTACGGCAGGCACAGCCGAGGATTTCCAGCATCCGCATCTGGCCACCATCACAGCCGCTAGCTTAGCCAGCTTTAATGCGGCTGCAGCGAGCGGCGGCAGCTTTGTGCCACCGTCGCCCATTGGCAGCTATAATCCAGTATTCCAGCAGATCTATCATCATGCAGCCGCTGCCAGTGTGCAACCGAAGCCGGCGCATTATGCCTCCACGACGGTGCAAACGCCACATCGCCAACTGCAACAGCTGCAGTTGCCCAGCACGCTGGACAAGCAGCTGAGCTCGTTTCAAAACCAAGCAGCTGTGGCAGCCGTATCATCGGCTGCAGCTGCCGCAGCGGCAGCGAATAATGTGGTGGCATCCAACTATTATGGCGAGAACTCATCATCGAGTGGAGCGTCGCCCTCGCCAACGACGGTGGCTTTGACATCAACGTCGCTGACGTGGAATACACCGAATATGCTGTCCAATACGTTCCTTGCCATGCAGCAGCAGCAGCAACAGGCGCAACAACAACAGCAGCAACTGAATCTGGTCGCTGACAAAGTGGTGAGTATACAACAAATAACAACTGTAATAATTCAATAGTTACAACGCCAATTTAACAACAAAAAAAGAGTTGCAGTTGGGTGCAGATCTGGGGAACTTTCAAATGGGGGGCTCAGTTAAAATAATCTATGAAATTTCTTCTATTTATTGGTGGCATTTTCGGTACTAAGTGCTTTATAGAATAGATATATAGAATATAACAAACACTTGGCTTACAACAAATACTAATCACTAAAAGCAAAATCTTACGAAGATGTCACCCAATTATTCCACTGAATTCGAGTATTTTCTGGGCCCCTTTTTTGGACGCTTCCTTCGGTCACTATTTGCCTCTTACCCCTTTGTACTCTTGGCCTCAACTCAAATCGCTAACACCTGTATTATGTAAATATTGTAAATCAAATATGCGACACAAACAATTTCCGTTTCCATCAAATCTATGTACAAACAAAAAACCAAATACCAATCCACAAACACACAAAATTTGTATCGGCCACCAAAAACCAACAAATTGCAATTGCAACTTGCAACTTGGCGCTGCTCGCTCTTCTTCAAATGCAACACAAACAAAAATCTTCTGTAGCAAATCAAGCAAGAAAACGCACAAGATGCAAAGGCTCAAATCGAAGCGTACAACGAACTAATTTACTTGACCCAATTGCAACAACAACAGCAACAGCAGCAACAACAACAACAGCAGCAACAGTTGCAACACGAAATGGCAGAGACGGAAACGTACTACACAATGGATGGACAGAAAGTGAAGTTGACACGCAAGGATCCGCAATCGATACACATCGAACAGCAGAATGTGAGTCCCGCTTATGCGGCACAATACGCAAGTCCAGCGCTTAGCTCAGCGGATGGATCACCCATAACGAATTTAAACACTGTCGATGTGGCTGGCACACCACATGTCATTGTCTACAAAACCACAACGACATCGGCAGCATCGGCATCCGCGACGGCAGCAGCAGCGGCGGCGGCAGCAGCAGCAGCAACGGCTGCCTCAGCGGGATCGCCAGTGGCGCGACGTACTATAATGAATGTGGCAGGCGCTGGTTCGTCTGCAGCGCCCACAACGGTGGCCTATTCATCTGTGATACAAAGCACGTTGCAACAGCAACAGCAGCAACAACAACAGCAGCAGCAGCAACAGTTGCAAGTGCAGCAGCATTGCTGGACAAAGCCAGAGGACGGCAGGGGACAGGATGAGATTAAGAGTGTGCTGCAGTTGCATGTGAAGCAAGAGCATCGACACCTCGATGCCTATGGCAATGAGGCTGCTGCTGCTGCTGGCGGCGATACCAGTGAGAATCTCGTGTTTAATCTGCCGCCAGGCCTGGAGATCAAGCAAACATTTTATCAGCCAAGTGTCATTGATGTGGAGTCATTGAAACAGGCACAGGCTGCAGCTGCAGCACAGGAGCAACATCAGTTGCAACTGCAACAACAGCAGCAGCAGCAGCAACAACATGGTGGCAGCTCGCCGCAAGCGCGTCGACAACATGTGGTGGCCAATATGATATTGTCGCCGGGGACAACGAGCAGCTTAACGTCACAGATTCAAACAGTGCCAAAGGTTTGTATTTTATTTGTATGTATATTCATTTTCGATTACGTTCCTTTTTTTCGCTTTCTATCGTTTGTTCAATTTGTTTGGCTTTGTTTCCGTTTCTGTTTCCAAATTGTTTTTTGCTCTGATTTGTTTTGGCTTTTATGTTGTTCTATGTTTGGTTTCCAAAAAAAATATGCAATAATTTGGCTAGTTCGGTTATTTTTAATTCTATTTAATTTTATGCTAATTCCATAGTTAATGCGATTTTTCTAATAGTTTTCTTCTATATATTGTTAAAGTAAGTACTCGTTCTATTTGGTGACGGTGCTAATTTCTATAACATTTTTCCATTTTATTGTTTTGCTTTTGATTTCATTTTGATTTAAAGAGAGAAGGCTTTTATTTGTATGTTGTTCGAATTTGTGTTGTAATATTGTTTAAAACATATTTGTGTTTGGCATAAATCTTGTGGTCCATTTGAAACTGTGACGTGACGTTGAAAGTTTTGTTGAAGTGAAGTTCAAGCTAAAGTGTGTGCAGTGTGTCCTTGTTGTTCCTTGTACCTTTTGTCCAGGTTGCAGTTGACGTTTTGTAAATGGTATTTGCTAAGTAGAAATGTCCCACCAAAAAACTGATATAACATTGCAAATTTATGTAAAATTCTGAAGCAAACAGCTTGAAATATTTGTTTGCTAATCGATGCATTTGTCTTTATTTGTTTCTCCATTGCAGGAGGATGTGAAACCACCGCCTAAGCCGGCGAAGACGCCAAGGAAACGGCAGCCTAAGAAAACGTTGATTGCCAGCAGCGAATACAGCACTGTGCGAAGTCCGCAGGAGTCGCAACACCATCAGTTGCAACAGCAACAACAGCACAATCAGCAGCAGCAACAGCAGCAGCAAAATACGTATTATGACTTCAACAGCAAGTGGAATACGCCGCTGAAAACGGAGAACAATGCGGCGTCTGTGTCGCCGGCAACAACCATCAACATACCCACATATCCGCAGCATAGTCAGCCGCAGCAACAGTCCACGCAGCAGCAGCAGCAACAACAGCAGCAGCATCTGCCACAGCCGGCACATTTGCAATCATCGCAGGCGCAATCGCATCTCACACAGCTGGCGCAATACTATCCGGCATTTCCGCAGCCAATTGCATCGCAGTATACGGCGTGTATGCAACAACAACAGCAGCAGCAACAACAACAGCAGCAACAGCAACAACAACAGCAGCAGGTGTACACACAACAGCAGCAACAACAGGTGTATGCGCAACAGTTGCAGCATCAGCAACACCAACAACAACAGCAGCAGCAACAACAACAGCAACATCAGCAGGATAAACTGGAGTCGGTGCAGCAGCAAGATGATGAGGGAACGAGTTCAGATGCCAACGCCGATGCAATCAACAAAGTGATTGTGCCAAACATTGAGGAGGAGCTGGACTTTCTGGCCGATGCGAATAGTGCGCCCAAACAGGGCTATGCCAACTCGTTGACCACGAATGGTCGTGGCACCAACTCGTCAACGAATAACACCAACTTTGGCATACGTAATCCCAATAAAACACCCTCACCAGAGCCGCCTTCCTCCATAGCGAATGAGTGCAGCAATAATGGTCTAACGCCAGTGTCGTCGTCATCAGCCGCCGCGCATTGTGCATCCTCCAGTGGAGCGTCCGGTGCGTACAGTCCCGCCGCACCGAAACCCGTCAGTGTGGGCACCTCAATTGGCGAGAAGAAAACGCAATTCATGGACAGCTATTTGAAGTTTTTGCAAGGTGAACGTGACGATGATCCGCCGCCCGTTGTGAAGCCATCGCGTAAACTAAACTATCCACGTGCTCCATACAAACGCAAAGGAAAGAGCGGCTCTGGTGATGATGTGCCCACGTCGCAGACATCAACGTCGGGGGCCGCAACGCCAGACAACAATCAGATTGTGCACAATTTGGCCGGTTTGGTGGGCGATGATGGGCATCGCATTAAAATACTCTCACAAACTCAAATACTGCCGAAGAAGAGGCCGCATGCACAAATGGTGGCAGCGGCAGCTGCTGCGGCGGCTGCCGCTGAATCAACAACTACCTCTGTCATCCAGCATCCTGCCGCTGATCATCAGACGACAGCATCGTTTCGGCCATACGCTCAGCAGCAACAGGAGGCGGCGCAACAGCATTTTGTGCAACAGCAGCAACAACAACAGCAGCAGCAGCAGCATTGTGCACAGCAGTTGGGTAGCGGGAGCGGCGGCGGTGGCGGCAGTCAAGGTATGTTACTTGACCAACAGCATAATTCCAATAAGCACTCTACTATCGCAACTACTACTCCTACTACTGCAACGCCATGCAACAACAATTACAACAACAACAACAACAACCACCATCACAACACAACAGGCGGCGGCGACGCTGTAACGCCGATAACGCCAACACCGCCATCGGCATCCAGAGGCATCAACACGGCAGCGATAAGTGGCGTGGCGTCACAAGCTGCTGCCGCAGCTGCCACAACCAATCCTCACTTTATCAATCTGCTTTGGCCATGGCAGCATTAGCCGCGTTCAAACGCATCCCATACAAATACATTTAAATGACATCTTGACTGCAGACAACCGACTGACGAATGAACCTGAATATATGACGATGACTTGACTTGACTAGACTCTACTCGATCTAGAATTAGAACTAGGACTAGAACTTACTTGACGCATCCATCGGACACTGTGCATATGTAAAAACCGAATACATAAACTTAACTTTTAAAACATTGTTATAAAGACGAAACGCATGAGCAAAAAAAACAAAAGTAAAGAAAGTATAAGTATTTTTGAGATGGAATAACGAGAACAAATATTATTAATTTAAAAATGAAAAAATCATCAAAAAATAAAAACGTGTATTTTTATTATTTACTACTTCATTGTGAGAGCGGCTTCTTCAGCTCAGTCCCCAGCTCCAGCTACAGTTCCAGCTTTGGCGCTGGCTCCTCGGCAAACGCCATTGACGATGGCAAAATTGGGTTGAGGATGATGATGATGATGTCCATGTTGTGTTGATGATGGACGTAATTGTTGTTGTGCTGCGTTCGACGTATGTGTGCTGTGATCGATCACATTCACCACATTGATGCTTGTTGTTGTTGTTGATGTTGATGTTGTTGCTAATCCAGTTTTGTGCTCTCCACAGACCCCTTGAATATGCCGCCACGTCGGGAGCAATGCTCCCGCAAGGCCAAGGAAAGCAGCATGCACGCACTTCTTTTGAATACGTCTGCTATTGGGGAGGGTGGTGCCGTGGTTGAGCCCGAGGAGTTCACCGACTCGGACACTGATCCTGTTTGGACGCCGCAGGAGGAAGACGTAAGTGCATCGCACACTCCTCTCGATCGTTCGATTGTTCTTTCACTCTTTCACTTTCACTCACTCAAAACAGAGCGATGACGGCAAGGGCTATGGCAAGCGAAAAGCGGCACGACGCACCAAGGGCACACCACGCAAGAACAACTATTGTCAGCAAACTGTGCACTTGCAACATCAGCTACAGGTCCCACAGCAGCAGCAGCCGCTACAGCAAGACCTGCATCATCACCAGCAACAACAACAGCAGCAGCAACTTCAAGTCGCTACCGATGGCTATAATACGCAACAGGATCTGCAGGGTGGCGCCGATGCAATCAGCTATGGCAATCCAACAGCGGGAGCTGCAGTGACAGCAGAAAACTTTAAAGTGGGTGCAGCCTTTATTTATCAATTAACAACAACAAACTATAAACTCTCTTTTCACTCTTGCTCAGACTGGTGACTTTATTGTCTTGCGCTCTGATTTGGTCAACGATTGGCCAACAATTTGGCAGGTGGACTCCAAATGCATCCTGCAAAAGTACGAGCCATTTCGACAGAACGGTAAAACTTTCTATCGCAACATGTCCAAGGTAAAAGTGGTATAAGCTTCAGTTTAAAAATACATCGTTTATTAACATGTACAACTTGTAGTACGCTTCGTGGAATCTGGAAACGAAGAAACTCTACCTCAAAGCACCTGTTCGCATTCAGCTGCAATCTCACACGGAGACTATTGTTGAGTTTATGCGCTCGGAGTTATTGGCTGATGATACCGAGCAGTTTATTGAGAAGATTATGGAGGATTATCTGTCTTATCGCGATAATTTTGAAATCTATATACAAACAATGATATCGCAAGCGCTTGATCCCAGCTTTTTCTCCGAGATAACCCGTGAAAAGGGTAAGTTACTTATTGAGATTTAATACTTATATGCAAACGTTTAATTAACTTCTTTATTTTTTAGATGATTACTTCTTAGGTAGCGTGCGCGTCATTGACAACATCATGGAGAACTGCAAGCGAAAATTATTGGCCATCACTCCGTGGACACGAAGCATTATTTCGTCCATTGAGACATGGCCAAAGTGTCATGTTTTTTCGGAATGGGTGCAGAACAATCTAACACAAAAGAATTGCGCTGGCTGCCATCAACCCGGAATTGCTGTTCGTTTCTTACTATTTGGTGAACCATATAATCCAAACACTATGCAAACTATATCTGCAGATGCGCGAATTGTCTACGAAAAAGTAAGAATAATTTAAAATTACTTGTGAACCTAGGAATGCTTAAAATAATTTACTTTTAGGATATTGTATTGTGTCGTATCTGTGCCGCACGTGCAGATCTTTTCCACAAGATTGCGCACGAAAAGTTCAATCTGTTTATCAATTGCTCACAGCGTGTGACTGAACAGCAACAACAATTTCCGGACAAGACCTCAACGGAAATACTAAACGATCTGCTGGCGGAACACAACTGGATTGATGAGGTGGGTGCTTTGGTGTTTTCCCTATATTTTTATTGTATTCAATTAACATAAATTCTATCGTGTACTTTTAGTTGTTCCGAAACATGCGCAATTGTTGGGCTGAGGTCGAGAGTTTGGAACGACAAAAACGCTTCCGCGAAGTCATGCAGTAGTTATGACCAACAATAATAATAAACTATGGAACTGGAGCTTGGACTTGCTTGAAAATGTATTATTGTATACAACAATGCTGCAATAAACTCAATGAGTTGTTAATTTTTATCAATAACGATATGCTTAAGTTGTTATGTTACGTTAAGAAAGTTCTCATATTGCATATTGCATTTTTCTGTCTGTCCGCAATCCAATCATTCGAGCCATAGGTTGGATATGCACATTGCATATACATCTTATGTTGTGGTCTTTAACCTGCTACTTCGTATAGTCTCATAAGTTTATTATAATTTCATCAAAATCAAAAATGAAAATATCAAATGTAAATTTAATTTCGTTCTTAGTAATTCCTTTAAATTGACACTTTCTACAGTTTTGTGATGTTATCCGCGCACCATGAAATATTGAATATTATTGTTTGTCATAAGTTTAAGCTACACACGGTAGAATTTATAGTTTACGACCTTTAAATTGTAATACACCTTAATGAAGTTGTAACTCTATTTAGCATTTATATTTAGTTTATCGCTCTTAAATTCATTGAAAGAATGAAATAAATTGCTTGTAAATATATACGATTACATATAAATGTATAGATATATACACATATATTCTTATTGAAAAGTGTTTACTTTATTAAAAAGTAGGGAAGATTGGAGTAGGGAAAATTGAGGCATTTGACTTTGTCTTAAATAAAATTGAATAATCGAAATAATAAACAGCATAATCTGAAATATTACTTTTTCAGCAAATTGATTTCCAATTTTACAAAAATTAGGGAAAAAGTTTATCACAAAAAAAATGTCCAGCAAATATGTTAAAGGGAATTCTTAGTAGTGTGAGCTTAGAGTTTTCAATTGTTCCAATGCCCATCATACATACATACATATGTATGTATGTACTTCCCCATTTTTTATCAGCAACCCTCGATTGTGACATTCTCGTACACATAACGTACATTATGCTACCCCACACTCGTTCAATACACCCCAGGGCAGCCATATCCAAGAACCCAAAAACATCATACTGCTTTTTTTTAAATGAAAAAAAAAATGTATTTTTTAGGGTGCACTCAATTAAAGCTAATAGATATGTATATTTCAATAGGTGTTGTATCGCTTTATAGATTTGATTAAATCGACTTATTAAACAGTGTGATAGTATATAAATTTAGTTCAAATTAATAAAAATATTTATAAATAGTTAAATTGCAATAAGTATTTGAACAACAACTTGAATGTATCTGTTGAACACAGAAGTAACAGCACCATTGGAGTATAATGAAACACCCTGTTGTTGTCTACCAGCAAGCAGTGCTACAAGTTGATTGTCAGGAACCACGAAAAATTAACTGCTTTTTGCAGCGAGCCAGTAAGTTGCTGGAAAAACGTATTTTACGCGGAGCTGTCTTCAGAAAAACTATAAATGTGATTAAAAGCCAAAAATAAGTTGAAAATTGCATCAATTGAATTTTCAGTCTGTGTTCTATGCATTGGTTAATTACAATAAATGTTTGAATTTCAATTTAAGTGTAACGACGAAGAAGGTTTAAACGGTTAAGCAACAGCATCATTTGAGTATAACATTTCGGTTAGCAGTGTTAATAAAACACCCTGTGGCTGAGAAACCAGCCATTTACTCAAAACAGAGTAAATAACAGCTGATAGTAAAATTTGTAACTCCTTTTGTTTTAATTTACTAAAATGGTTGACCAACTCCATGATGATGACTGGATAAATATTGTAAGGTATCTAACCCTAAGAGATCAATTATCGTTAATGTGTACATGCCAGTACTTTGAGAACATTGTTAAAAAGAGCTGGCAATGCACGGCCATGGCAGAAGTGGACGCGGACGTTCTGCAAGTGTTCAAAAAGAAGCCGCAACGAATGCACTGCTTTCTGCAGTTAGCCAGTAAATCACTGAAGAAACTAATTCTACGCGGCGCTGAACTAGAACTATTGCTGCCATCTTGGAAGATCTACGACTTTCAGCAACTGCACAGCTTGGACTGCCATGTTTGGTGTGTGCACAGTTTCGACCAGACTACATTGCTGCTCGCTCAAATATTTCCCAATGTCACCGAACTCAACATTAAGGACATGAGTGGTGGCCATGGCATCTGGAACTTTAAACGCGTGCAGGAGCTAACATTGAATTCCACTTCATTGAATGCACCAGTGCTGGATCGCATTTTTGCCAAGATGCCGTTGCGCAGACTGTCGCTATTTCCATTCTTTAGCTCCCAGTTGGATGACCTTTCACTTGTCCATAGATGCACAACATTGAAAGAGTTTGTCATTCATGATTTCAATTTGAAGTTCGATATGTTGCGGAGTTTGCTAAATTTGCCAAATTTCTATCGATTAACTTTATACACCCGAGAATATTACGAAAACTATATGCGTAATTTGAGGGCATTGGAACAAGAATATCGAGTGACATCTCTGATATTTAGAGCATGCTTCTGGTTCTTTCCCAATGTCAGCTCGTATATTGTTCGCTTCAAGAATCTTCGACGTCTGGTCATGCTGGATGATGATATCGATAATTGTCAGCTAATGCTCATTTGCTCTCAACTGAAACATTTGGAGTCATTGCACTTAATGCAGATTAGCGAATCCTTCTCTGCCAGCGATTTCTGGAATATGGTCGACGCTTGCAATTCTTTGAAGGAAGTCAGCATATCGTTCAACGATTTGGAACCAAATTTCTTGGAGGAGAGCAAGAAACTTATTGATGGAGTGTTCGTGAGTCGCAATTCGCCTCTGACGCTTCACGTGTATAACACTATTTTGGACCTTGATGTGCAGGAGGTAAGAAAACGTCATTAAATGGTTATTTTAACTGATTGATTGGTTGAATTTCCATTGTAGACTCTCGATGCACTGCAGCATCCGCTGCTGGAGATTTCGTTTGATGAAGTGCTGATTGAAACATTGGCAACAGCACCTGACGCATTTATAGAAACCGAATTTGTACCTAACGAATTGTATTCAACACATAAAGGAGCACCCAACTAAATTCGTATATAAACAACTCAGCAAAGACTGCAAAGCACGCACTCTGTGATTATTATGAATGTCGCTGGTAAAAATCGGTTTTATGTACATTTTGCATTTTTAAAATCAGTCATTTATATCGCAAAGGACTCAAGTGATCTCAAAAAATCATACATTAAAAAAAAAGACGACGAAATGATTCAGCTGCAATGAAGGAGTTGGAAACCTCTGACATCAATTATGACATTTAACTCCACCTAGTATTTGTTCAAAATAAAACAATAGTATTTCATAATCAGAATGCTTCCAATAGATGGCGTTTAGATAATAAACCTTTTTTGTATGTATATATAATATATATTTTTAAATAGCTAAAATATAATGAATAAAATCAGTTTTGATAAAAGTGAATTCATTTATTTACTAGATTTTAAAATTACCATGTCACAACTTCTATGTATGAGGGAAGATTTGATTCGCAAATAAATAAGAATTCTTCTGTACATGGGCTATCATAAAGTTCAACGCTTTTGTCGGATAAATGAATTCGGCCGCAGTATTCGGGTCCGTGGGAGTGAGTTGGTTGATTTGTAGCCCACTTTGGGTATTCGCCCTTGGGATCTCCAGTTGTGAATGAATGATACACTTTTTTTCCTGGTAGTTCAATTAAGTCCACCCAGTACATCCAGGATCCAATCTTATGTTGCAAGGCTGTCACTTCCTCTAGAGTTTGCAAATTGGCAAGATGTCCGCCCATAGAATGACATTTAATAACCGCTTTAAACCAGTTTATGCGATTTTCATTTTCGATGTAGTAATATTTTGAACCTATTTTCTGAAAAGGTTCAATTTTCGCATAAAAATCCGATGGAATATTAAATCCATTTAATATAGTAGTATTAAAACCTAAAAAAAAAATGTTTAGTTAAGGAAATAAACGAACTTTGCCTTCTTACCTTTTGTTGTTTCAAGCAATACTGCGATAAATAATACTTTAAATATGAAAAAATACATCCTTCAGCAGTCGTTCGTTACCCTTACAAATAAAATATACAATGCGAAAAGCTTTTACACAGAGCTCTCTTATATAGGCAGAGATCGAATTATAATTTTACATATTGCGGTTGGGGAATAAATAACGTAACCTCAGAAAAAACATATATTTTTATAAAGTTAAACGAAATCACTTATTGAATTTATATTGATTGTATATGCAGAAGTATTAAATAGGTTAAATTTGAATATTATAAATTAAATAAAACAGGGACTGTTATAATGAATATTAACTTCTTATCGTTAAAAAGGATAAAATGCATTGTTAAATTTATCAAAATCAAAATGTGCACATTTCTGACCACATAATATATGAATTAATATCAATATATATGAGTCGATGTAGCCATATCCACCTGAAGACCCAGATCTCAGCAAAATATCGCAAGTATATTATAAAATTATCATATTTTAATTATCATTTGCAATTATGATTGCTGGAGTTAAGCCTAGATCCCGTCGCTGAACAATACAACATTCTACCCCATGTATTATTCTTTGCATTGTTTCATATGTGATCTTTAATAAATACATGATGATACACTTACTTTATTTACAAAAACAAAGTATGTAATTTATTTTTATCAAAAAAAAAAAAAAAAAAAAAAACAACGGATTAACATACTAGTTTTTATGAACGTTTTAATTTTATTTCATCAAATACCAGTGAAAGTAAGTTTTGTAGTTAATCAAAATATTCCAAACGTACATCTCTTTTTCAATTACCAAGTTAGAATTTTAATGAATCTGGGAATACTTGATTCGCATATAAATAAATATTCTAGTGCACATGGGTGGTCATTAAGAACAATACTTCCATCGCTTACAAAAACTTGGCCACAAAATTCATTTTTCAGGGCATTATTTGGTTCACCTTTAGCCCACTTTGGATATTTGCCTTTGGGTTCGCCTGTTGTGATTGATACAAATGTTTTATTAGTTGGTAATGCAGTCAAGTCCACCCAATATGTTGGCCGTCCTATCTTATTTGATAAAGCTGTCAAATCTTCAAGAGTCCGTAAATTAGCAAGATGCCCGCCCATAGTATGACATTTACTCGCTGCAGAGAACCAATCTAGAGGCTTTTCACTTTCGATAAAGTAAAAACTTGAACCAATTTTTTCAAAAGGTTCTATTTTTGCATGAAAGTCCGATGGAATATCCAATCCAGTTGTGATATTAGTATTAAATCCTATAAAAATATGTTTAGTTATTGAAATAAACATACTTTTTCTTCTTACCTTTCGTTGATTCAAATAATACTATGATAAATAATACGTTTAATATTGCAAAATACATCCTTCAGCTGTCGTTATTTCCGCTTGAGAATAAAATATACAATACGGAATTTTTTAGTATGAAGCACTGCTTTTATACTTGATGATTGAATTATAAATAAGCACTTCAACTTATTTGTTGAGGTTGGGGAATAAATTGCTCATCATAGAAAAAGTAAAGCTCTGTTTGCGATGAGAGGGAACGATAGAAATATTTATAAAATACCATAATCCACAAACAGTTTGTATGTGTAACTTAACAAATTTTAAGCCTGTTTGAAAGAAGAGCTACAAAGAAAGATTTGAATGTTTCGTTTTGTTTTCTTCAATGTTACTTGTTGTATTTGTTTTGAATACATACACATAAAAATAATACATATATTAAAAATCATAAAAAATAAATATACATATATAGTAATTACGCTTTATCAGCCTAGTTGAAAAATGCGGTTAGTTTAAAACCGATCGAGGTCGCAAAAGTGCGAAACGATGAACCAACAAATATATATTTATATCAATATACTTATGTATGTGTTGGCTTAGCGATCAAATGCTACTGGAGCATTAGTTGATCGATTTTAAAAATGCTTCAACTATGTTACTAAATTACAGTTCAGTATAGTTAGAAATTAGTTATTGCTGTTTATGCTGTTATTGATTGTTAATTGTTAATTAAATATTCTGGCAACTTTTACGTATATGTATGTATATAAAGTATATATCTATATATTTTTGAATGCATATATAAATTATATATGTTTATATATATATATGTATGTATATATGATACAAATCTAAGTTTGCTTAGTTTACGGGCTAAAATGTTTATACTCGTAGTTAATTTTTGCTAAACGATCACAATGAACAGGCACTCACATTCACATTCACCCACACACTCGCACTCACATTCGCATTCGCACTCATTCGCTTATATCTTACAAATTTCGCACTTACAACTTAGGGTGCTGAACTTAACTTAATCGCTAAATTGGGTTCTTGTTACGTATTCCTTACATCGAATTCGACAGTTCTTAATGCTCAACAGCGACTTCAAATAAGAATTGAATCGATTCCTTATATATCTCGGTTTTACACATATTTCTATATATATATATATATATATATATATATATATATATATATATATATATATTTGATCGATTATATAATTGAAGGCGTTGACTTGGTTTGTCGCCATCCGTTTGATTGCTTATCATTTTGTTTTTGTTTTCAATTGCTTTGACAAAAGTTTTTAGAAAATTTTGGACTTGCATTTCGTATATACTCGGTTCTAATAACATTTTTGTTTCATGGATTGAATGACTGAGAGTTTTGTGGACAGGGGGCGTGCAGCGGACGGGGCGGGAGGGCGGCGTTACGTGGCGTGGCATGATATGATGATCCACCTCGACTGCACTTGTTCGCTAGCTAGCTCGCTTCCATCGTTTCATTTCCTTTTTATTTCTTTTTTTTTGTGTATTTAATTGTTTTTATCGTTGTGCGTAGCAGCTCTAGTAGAATAATCACAGCAAATCGGCGCAAACGCCACCGAACCACGCCATATAAAGTGGCAGCAAGTAGACGACAAGCGCCCTTCGCAGTGACATCTTCTCAGGTGCACTGGAGGTGCGCGTAGCGCCATCTGTCGACGAGTGGTGCATTCCATCATCGACATCCTCATCGTTATCGTTGTCGTCATCGTCGTTAGTATTATGCGACTCATCCAAATCGTTGTGATCGTGTGTCACATGCGTGTTATGCAGTAGCGGATTCTTGTCATCCACATTGGGTCGAGACGTGTGCGTGGTCACCGCCGGATGTGTATCCTCATCGTCATCGTTCTCGGAATCCACGCGCACCGATGGATGCTCTCCGTCGGTCTTGACATTTGGCTCGAAGGGACCCAGGCCAGAGCCTTCGTCGTCGTCTTCGTCGTCCTCGGAACCCGAACCAGAGCCAGCGCCGCTGCCCATATAGGGTTCCTCTGCAATAGATTAATTTGCATTTGTAATATATTTTTTAAATATACTTTTAATCGCCTTACCTTGCTCACTCCAGTCCACATCTTGACCGTTGTACGCATTGCGCAGATGATTGATCGCATTCTTCAGGTGGAACAGATGTGTGGACATTTGAGCTGTTTGACGTGTGCTCGCTGGATTGCCGCTGAACTCTGGATTCGAACCATGCTCTGTAGTCACCGAGTGCATATATCTAAGAAGAGACAAAAGAGTGTTGATTAAGCTATGCATGGCATTGCAGCTGATCTCCGCTTACCTGTCGATGGTGTGCCCATTCCAGCACATGCCATCCACATCAGAGGAGGCAGCGATGTCTTCGTTGCTGCAGATGGAGTGCGGCAGGTTCGACCAGAACTTCTTGTAGTCCTTCACACGCTGACGGATATCACGCACAATCTTGTCCAGAATGGGTTCCCGACTGCCACCCATGCCTTCACCGTCGTCATCGTCGTTGTCATTGCGATTCTGCTGCTGTTGCTTGCGCCGTTGCTGCTTGCGACGCTGCTGTTGCCTCCTGTTTCCACCGCCGTTTCCATTTCCATTTCCGTTGCCATTGCCAGACTGAGTGGCACCTTGTTCCTGTGATTGCGGTGATGTGGACTCTTGCGAGCCAGGATCTGCGGCACGTCGTTCACGCAATACAATCGCCTCATCCAAGGTGGCATCGATGTCCAATGTATCCGCCTCTGGAGTGCTCTCTGCATGTAATTCCTGCATAGCCAACATTAACTTGGGATCAGCCGAGCGCTTGGCACGTCGCAAAGTGGGACGACCACAGCCCTGGAAGACGCGATTCGTAATATCTTGGCCAGAATCCTGAAATTAAAGAGAAGGAAATATGTTAAAGGATATTGCAATTTAAAATTAGTTGTTACAAATATAGTTTGAATTTGAATTATTCGAACTGCTTGGAATGCATTGGGGGAACAGTTGCACTGCTTTTACGCATACAGTATACAAGAACACTGCTTGTAAGCAGTTTAACCACTGCAAGCTAAACTAGCGTAATTTCAAATCAGTCACTGAACATTAAATAGCAAATAAAAAACAGTAGATATTTAATTGTAATGAATCAGTTAACCGATTTCATCCGACTGCTGCACAACCTCAACCTCAACGACATCTATTAATAGCCAATAAATAATAAGAAGATAAACCGCGGTTTGATAGGAAATGCGCTACAACAAAAACAACAACAGAATAATAAAAAAAACAGCAGTCGCAAGCACTTAAGCAACCTTAGCTTAGCGATCTGTTCGAGTGAGAGCGAGACACCTTCATAAATTGTTTGCCTGTGTCAGCGTCTGACTGCTCTGCTCTGTTTTTATCAGCAACTCTTTATCTGCAGTGTGTTGGGCTGTTGACACGAACTGTTCCGACTACCATTTACAGTTTGGGGGGTCGTGTTAAGGTTCGGCATGGTTCGGAGTTCGGGGCTTTAAGTTTAGGGCTGGCACTTCAAAGCGGCCGCCGCTTTGACACGCTTATTTGGGCCTATCCCAATGTATTTAGCGCAACTAACTGTAGTAGCTAAGCTCTCTCCTTCTCCCTCTCCCGCTCTCTCTTGCTCTCTCTTCCTCTCTGTGCAATCTCTGATTTGATAAAAATAAACTGGCAAAAGTCAAGAAACTAATAAGAATTAAATTAAAAACTATTTTGCTTTCGGTCTCTCTACCCTTTTATGAGGCCGACTGCAAAAACACAAAAAAGAGCACGCAAATAAACACATTAAAAGCCAAATGCCGCACTCTAACAACAGCAACAACAGCAGCAACAACAACTCACACACACGCACACAAAAAAGTAGAAATGTATAAATTTTAAATGGAAATATAAATTAAATTCATATGGGAACCAAATGTTGTGCAAATAAATCGTTAAAATGGCAAACAAAACACAGAATTTATTAAAAGAAACTATGGTAAACAATAAACAAGTTCAACACAAATAAAAGAACAACAAATAGTTGTTGGAGCGTATCAGTTGGGAGAATTGATTGTTTTTTAAATATTGTTGTAATCAAAAATCAATAAGTTATTTGTAAATATTATGGGCATAATATTTGTGCCAAAAAATTACAACAACCGAAACCACAAGATTATTAATCAATTTTATAGTAGTTTGTTGTTTGCTCAGACGAAACTAAGGAACGCAAAATAGACAAAATTCTATTCTAAATTCTGAAACGAATCAAGTGGCACTTTTAAACGGTTTTCCCCTAACTTTGTGCGATCGGGTTAGTCAGCTATTCAAATGAGTTTGAGCATAAGTCCCCACGGACCGTTGACAGCTTTATGAGATAATTTATAACTCAGAAGCATAAACTAAAATCAATGAGCACAGCAAAACTAGAAACAAAGCCAAAAACGAGGGAGCCAAGTGTGCTTCTACCCTATCTGTTTTTATCCTATATGTTCGATATAGTACCATATATAAAATATAGAAAAAAGTTTCTATGAATTTGTCATTCGATGTTTGATAAATATTTTTAAATTAATATAAATATAGTTAACATTGAAGAGATTCCTCAGTTTATATCTTTTTAATTATTAGTAAAGCGTTGTTTATAGATATTTTATAGGTGCTCACGAAATAATAATAAAATATAATTTGATGCAAGTTGAACGTGAACCAAAGGTGCCTTTTTTTTTTGTTGGCTATGCGATTAACTTCGAATAAAGATTTGAGAATCGGATAAGACTATCCAGTTTATGGTCACAGGGTATTAAAAAAAAGAAATACAGCAGCTGTTTGTGAAACGAGTTATGCAACAGAATTGATGTGAATTATGCTAAACGCACTCACCTGGAAGTTCATGATGGCCTCGGAGATTTTGATATTGATGGGCTCGACAACCATGACAATGTTGAAAGAGCCCAGCATACGTTCCGCCACCTTGTCCATGGCCAAGGCAAAGTTCTCCCACTCGGTGTCAAACTCATGCAGATAGTGTAAACAGCCCTTGATCACATTCACACAGTAATTAGTGCAAGGTTTCTCCGTGTAGCCTTTGCAGGCGCCGCAATGCTGCATCTTGGTCAAGGCGCTTGTGCAATCGGGATTGAGACGAATCTACAAAAAGAGATTACAAATATTATACTGAAATATTTAACCAACTTTAAGCCAGCTTTACTTACAGCTAGAATGCGCTTAGAGACATCGGCAGCGGTGGCCAGAGCTTGGCCATAGGTGCGTGTTGCCACAAAGGAACGTTTGATTTGCACGGATAGCTTGTCGGGCACATCGCCGAATGGTTTCAGTTCCTTCATATGCTGGCTGACGCATTGCATGTATCTGCAAGATAGAAGCGAGAAGAAGAATAAAATATATGAACAATTGTTTTGGCGTGGGCAGGAAATCGTTGCTTGTTAAAGGCAATAAGCTGAACGACTCGCGGGAAAATCATAAAACTAGTCAGCGACTCGTCTTCCACTCGCTGCATGCTGCATGCTGCATGTTGCATGCTGCCTGTTGCACCTATTGGAGTACAGCAGCTGCTGATGTTGTTGCACTTGTAAGGCTGCAACCAGTTGGTCAGCAGGCCATTGAATGTCCAAGTCAAAGTGAGCTCGCAGCTGAAGCTATTTAGAAATTACTTGGACTCAAGAGGCTGGATTAGATGATTGCTGCGAACGACATTCCTAAAGAGCTCGGGGCAGTCCTAGAAGTTTCAAAGTCAATCTACCATTTGGCTTGGATCACCAATAAGTTCATTAAACTTTTGGACAATCAGCAGAATTGTCTGTTTCTAACACCCGTTGAAGTTCACATGCTCAACTCTCTCCAACTGCTGAAGCTGCCCCTTCATTAAGTGCAGCACACTCCATTTGAAGCAGTGACTCGTCGACCCCCCCGACGACAACAGCAAATATCAAATACGAAAGCGACAGTTGAGAATGCTCTACGGTTAAATACCTGTTAACAGATTTTAGTGATGTCTAAAAGAAAAGGAGTTTGCCATAAAGGTTAATGATTTTTATATATCATACTAAAATATTCTTTTAATGTATGCATTTGTTCTAGTATTATTTTTATTAATTTTGTTGTTTTCTCTTATTAATTGAAGCTAGTTTTATCATAAATAATTTCCAAGTTCATTTATTATCCATTTATAACTATTAACTCAGCTTGTTGTCAGGTTTAAGTTCACGCTTCTAATTTAAATTAATTCAATTAAGCAAATTGAACTAATTGTAAAATTTTAGTTCCAAATTTAGACTTAGATTTGGAGATGTAGTTGTTTATCCATGAAGCGAACGAATAGAATGGCTTCATATCTACAGAGTTGAAGCTGCGTTGCTGTTTATCACTAAACTATTATACTCTGCTATGCTATGACTATCGGGTATAGCGGGCAGCAAGTGGCGGCAATTACGCCTCGCCATCGCCATCGTCATCGTCAGCGTTGTGGCAATAAATGGACAACGTGCCAAAGCACGTACGACAAAAACTAAAACGATGACAATAAAAACGAATTGCAGGCAGCACTAACAACAACAACAACAACAACAGCAATTGGAAAGCGCGTGGGTAACACGAGCCGAAGCTCACCAAGGATGGGGTTGGCACTCGGATTGTGCCGCCAAAGCAAAGCTGAAAAAATACTTGGAGCTGGAGCCAAAGTGCCATTTGGCCAGGCGCGCGTAACAATTGAAGCCAGTTCTCAACCAGGCTTTGGCTTTGGCTTTGGTTTTACAGGGGCAATGAGCCAAGTGGGCGCTATTTTGGTGCTGCAGGAAATGCGAGCAGCTGACGCAGGAACTGCCGCAAAGTGGATACGACGCACATACTCAGTATGTTGTGGGCATGGGTATATGCACAAGCTAATTACGTAGGTAACATTGGGCAGAAATTTGTTGATTTCTTTGATTTGCTGATTTAATCTGAAGTGGGCGTTGAAGAGCTGAAGAGTCTAAATTGGTAAATGTTTTTTTTTGTACTCTATGCTTATACTCTATACCCGCTACTCAAAGGGTAACTTTTTGCTAACAGTATATGTATATAACGATCGATATACCTGGTATAGCCTTCGGTATATTTTGTTTGAAATTAGTAGCGGGTTAGTTTTAAACTTGCAGCTTAGTTTAGTTAATGTTCACATCAAAAAGTGTATATTTAAAATAAATCTTCGATAAATTAACTTTAGGTTTTAAACCAAATTAATACAGTTTTTAATTAGTAGACAATTTGATTTTAATAATAAATTATAGCAATTGAAGGAATAATATTGTATTATACTATTTCAGCTTCTCTTAGAATAAAATATGCTGGTGTTATGTCTACTATTCAAATAGTTGAGCGATTTATTAAAATACCAGAACTTCAACGACAGAAATATTCAGAAACCCATCTAAAACTATTTCACTTGCATTTTGCATCTTCAACTTTGTTTGCTTTATGATTTCATAGCAATGGAATTTATCCTCCAACAATTTGCTTCGCAGTTTAACTTTACAATGCAGCTTCATATTTGTTGCTCTGTTGCTGAATAATTCTTTGGAATTTAGCTGACGCTGTTGCAATAAGGAATGCAATTTCCTCTCCATTCAGATTTGTTTTCTATTAAGCTTGCTGAAGAAGTTGAAATTATTTAGCTAAGAGCATTTAAAATTCGTTGAGCAAACTTTGCTTAATTTCCCCATTTTCCTGTTAAGCGTTTCAACCGCAGGCAACAACCAACCAAAGCGAGTGAGTGAAGCAAACAAACAAATAAAGCAGCAAAAACAATAGGGCAATTCCAACCTATATGAAATTGCACACCAACTCTAGAGTACAGACTGAGTTAGAAAAGCAAAGAGGGGGAAAGAGAGAGCACGCGAGTCAAGCAGTCAAAGTTTCATCAAAGCTTTGCCCCATTCAGTCAAGTCAGGGCGGCAGCAGTCAGTCAACCATTCGACGCTCGACACTTTGCGGTTTCACACGTCTGTAGCTCCAAATCAAATCTGTCAAGCGGAGGCCTGAATATTGTGTGTGCTTTTGCCAGGGGTTTCGATTACCCATTATACGAATACGAATACGAATACGAATACGAGTATGAGTATGAGTACTCGTTTGTTGTTGTTATGGTTACTCACTTTTCGTCAAAGGCGTACTGTGCATTCAGCACCGTGAACATCTTTTGATAGAGCGTGCTAAAGAACTTGTCCATCACCTCCAAGAGATCGACGCGACCGCGAGCATAATAGTTCTCCAGTTCGTTGAATAGATCCGAAAACACATACGAATGCTGTTGATAGATGACGCCATATGTGCGCATAAACATCGTATGAAATTGTCCCTTCGATTCCTGCAGCAATTTGCGGAAAATATCTGCAAAGAAAAGACCACAAACGCAATGAAATGGAAAATGTAACCACAATTTTTCTCAACTTTTTTTTATTGAAATGGCGCACATCCGGCTGCTAAATGTTTAGAGAGAATATTTGTGGCAACTGTTTGTCGTTGCAGTTGATGTCGCTCTTGCAGCATCCGCTGCACAAAATATCTCAAAACTCAAACATCCGCATAGTTAGTTAGTGCATGCCACATTCCACATGCCACATGCCACTTGACATTGCGTCAGTTGGTGGCAGTTTCACTCTGTGTTCTCTGCTCTGTCGTCATGTAACCCGAAGCCCGTATGATCACCATTGACATCAAACCAGAACTAGAACCACTTGACACCCGCAATATCGTTAACAAATCTCTAATCTGTGAGCTGTCTACATGCAATTAGAGTTGCGATTTCTTTTGGTAGCGCCTTCTGTTGGCAGTTTCAAGTGGCTGTTGAGCGATATTTCTGCTTTTGTAACTTACCATTAAATTTGGTTGCCTTGCTGCCCAGCAGGCCAGACATTTTGGTTATCTGCTCCTTTGTGTGCCATTCGAGCTGTTGCCGCGACTGTCCCGCCATCCGCGTCTCCATGTTGTAGGTGCAGCAGGTGCCCACCGATGGCGACTCGCAGTAGCGTAGCACGCGTTCTGTAATTAGAGATGGACAGATTGGTTAATTGTGTAACAGATTGACATGCCATTAACTATAGGTAGATAATAGCTCTGTGATATTCAAGGATTAGCTCATTTATTTATAGACAGACAGTAGATTTTTATTTACTTAATTTGTTGAATGTAAGTCGAAGATGAATTTCAATGTCCTTAAAGCAGGAAAAATAAATGAATTTATTTATATATCCACTCCTGTTTAAGCACAAAAATTTAGTTTGAAATTATGAAAATAAATTAACAATTTCCTAATTGTTTTGACGTACTATTAAGCAAAGGAAGATGTTGATGTTTAGACAGTTTATTTCAGAATTTAATTTAATTTGTATAATGTGTTTAATATATAAATCAAAAAAGCATTTCAAAGTGTCCAGAGACGATTAAAACTTGGATATAATTCTTATAATTTCCTTTAATCATATCGCAAGCCTTATACATACATATGTGTTAAACATGAAATAATTTATCGATTAGATATCAAGTTCTATTTATATTTTTATGAATATTTGTTTTGTAACATAATCAAACAGTATTCAATAAATACTGTATAGCTATATATTTGTTAGGATTTCATTTCATTAATCAGATTCAAATATAATATATTTGTTTAGAAATTGGTGATGTCGGAAACTTTTTTAAAAGTTAAATTTACAAATAAATAATGAAATATTTAAACCACTGAGAAATATGTCATTCATTGTGATATAATAAAGAGAAAATTGTATAGTTGATATTAGATAATTGATACATAAATTAAAAATACTTTTTGTAGTTTTCAACTGAACTATATTAACTATACTTTAGATTATAAGAGAAGTCAAAGTTATCGTTACATTTAGCCCTAAATAAATGATCGCCAACTATCAACTGCACATTTCATATGGTAATGTAATAACAATAAACGCTGGTAGAGAAGCAAATGCTGCTAAGTAGTTGATTTTGTTTACACAAAGTGAGAAAAGATTCGAAAGATGATAATTTAGTCGACAATTTGCCGATATGTAAATGATCGCATGGTGCTGATCTAATGAGCTCAGAAATGTGCTGGTTCCGTAATCTTTTGGAGCACATCAGGACCACCATAGAGCGCCACTGGAGTTTACTGTCTGCTCTCTACACTGTCTGCTGTCTGCTGTCTAGAGTCTGGAATCTGTTTGTTGATTAGTGCCCGCATCAATAGTCACAAATTCCAATACGATGAATTGCCGCGTTTTGTGTTCGCTGTTCGGTTTGTGTGTTTGCTTGGGCATTAGAGAGCCACTGTTGATGGCTGTTGCTTGGATGCGTTTCATTTGTTTGCTGGTCAGTCAACTAACCAGAAGGTACTACAAATAGCAGTTGATGAACATTCCAAGAATTGGAACTTGCCACTGCTGCTGCTGCCGCTGCTGTTGCAGTGGCACTTTGACTCGACGTTGCCACTTGACATGGTAACCAAAAACCCAAAACCAAAGGCTGGTCAAGTCACCTTTTCTCTCTGTCTCTCTCTCTCTCTCTGTCTGATTTTCTATTTTGTTTTCTTTTTTTTCACAAGAAAACAAACGAAGCGTTTGCTACCGCCATAATGGCATAACGAGTAACCGTAACCCGAACCTGAACGAACTCACGGATACGGGCGTGGCATTCTCCCCAGCCCCCTTTTGAGATTCTCAAATGTTTTCCGGGCATATTTACGCAAACATTTAACACGTTTACTTGTTGTTGTGTTGTTGTTGTTTTTTTTTTTATAGTCGATCAGGTAGTTGAGGCGCAAACGCGAGGAAAACTATTTAAAAAAGCGAGAAAAATTATGCATTAGTTCCATGCAACGATATAATCATGGTATATTGCACCCATTCCCCATTCCCCATTCCTGAAGTCTCCCCAAATAACAAACTCCCACTACTGAATGCGTCTGGCATTTCTTTTTGGGTGTTTTACGGCCCAGCATTTTTGTTTATTTAGACAATTCTCATGAATGGGCAGACGAGCGTTGCATACAATCGAAAAGTTCCAACACTAATTGAAAGCAAACAAGAATCAAGAATTTTAAAGGTATTACGAAATACCGAACATGGAAATACTCTTATGGATTATAGTTTTGATTTTCGTCAATAATAATAATTACAATTTGTGAAGAATTTGGTTAATGATTGAGGTGATTATAAGAGTTTTTTGAAATCATTTGTAAATTTTGTATGTTAAAACTTTTTCTGATTTTCCAAATTAAAATCTTTATATAATAAATACACATTAAAAATATATAACATTCTAAAAGTAAACATTCAATATTATACTCTTAAAAAATGCATTTAATCTATGCAACATTTCAACTCACAATTTAGTCATACCTTCAGTGAGTGTAAAAAGCATTGCAGATGAATATTTGTAATAGAAATTTTTGGGTGAATCGTTTTGGTTTAGTGTCTAATACAATTTGTATTTCTTGCTGTAGCTGCCAACTCGTACTTGACTTGTTTTGGGGCCTCATAAATTTGTGTTGCCCAGTTAAATGCATCATCTGCAGAGTGCAGAGTGCATAGACGAGAGACGACTGCATTTTGGAGTCTGTGTGTATATTTTGTTTATTTCTAATATAAATTTAGCTACTTTAGTGCACAAAATTTGTAAACAGAACGATGTCTGACAAACAGAGCTGGAACTCATGATTCTCATCGTTTCGTTGGGTTTTTATGAGCTGTACTAATTGTTATGTTGCACAAGATATGAACTAAGTGTGGCGCGTACAACGAAATTGTTGTTTGCTGGCAAACTCGAGCGAAGCCTTTTTGCTTATCTAAATTGCCTCGTTACCAACGGCAACAATTGTGGCAACATTAATTGCCACAGCCAGTGTCTCTAAGCTCTCAGTGTTATTTTGTGTGTGTGACTGGCATGGATAATGCGGTTTAGCCAAGAGATTTGATAGCCAAGTTAATTGAAATCGAGTTGCCAGTTGATGAAGTGATACAACAACATCAAAAATAGAGGAGGCATGCCTCTACAGCCTAGTGACAGTAACTAAGGACATAGAAAAGGATTTATGCGATGTAAGGAAACCCATTAAGTGTCCGCACACATAGCGTAAACCCAACCACATAGAGAATCGATAAAGCGTGGCGTAAAATCTATGTTAAAATAACATTAGTATGAATGGAGAAGGGAGTCTTAAAGTTCCCTCGCTTGCCATTTTTATGAATTGCTGCATAATTTCTCCACAGACAACAATAGAAGGGCGGGCGGGCGGTCGTTATAACAAATGTTGCCAGCCGGGCGAGATGGAAGGAAGGTGTCATGAACATAATAAATGACCTTAACTTACCGATATGCTACTTTTCCTTTTTTTTTCTTTTTGGTTTTGGTTTTTTTACGCTGACTCTACGCAAAAAGCACCCTGTTGTCTAATAGAAAACTCCAGCTTGCTTCTGGGTTTTTTGATAAAATGTAAGCAGGCGAACGAACGGACGGACAGACGGACGGACGGACGTCAGGCAATTTCTCTAACAGCAGTAGAGGGCACCCAACCACCCAAGCAACTAAAGTACCACCCACCCTTCTGGGTCTCACATGTTCTTCTGTGGAAAACACACGCTATTTACTTAGTTGCCGTGGCCCAACTAAGCCGGCACGGGGTGCGTACCCCAAGCCCAAGCCCAAGCCCAAGTGAAAGGCAGTGGAGCGAAATTCATTTTAAATGATTTACTGTAACGATCAACAAACGACTCCTGTGGCGACCATAGAGCACACGCCACAGTCACAGCCACAGCCGGCAACCACCCTTAAGGCAACAGACGACGACGCCAAGCAAATGTTAAAAGGGTGCGAAAGTTTAGCAACGCTTCTCCAAAATAGATAACAGAGAATGAGAGGAAGAGAGAGACTCGAAAGTGTGGGAAGAACACACACAACGGTTGGGGTGGTGACTGTGCTGGGCAGTCAGAGTGTCTAGCAGGTGTCTACGGTTAGTTTGGCTGTCAGAGAGTTAGGCCTTAAGTTTATTCGGATGCTGTCCCTGAGAAATGTGATAAGCAGAAGTAGTAAGTACTATTACGCTGATGCACAAACCCTTGAAATTCTGAAGCAGCCCTTAGCCTGACACTCAACAGGGTGCTTGACACCAAAATGCAACCAACAAAAATGTGCGACGTTGGCATGGCAAAAAAAAGAGCAACACCGTTACCATGGGAAGATGGCAAAGAATTGTGTTTAACTTTTTGAAACTCATTAATTTTAATATAATTACTTTAGGTGTTGCATTAAATCTTTTATAATGAGATTAATTTAAGGGGCTATTAAAAATGATATGAATATAATACAAGACTAATGTTGTAAGAAATGTTGAAATGTTAATAATTAAAAAATTTGATTAAAATTAATATAATGAAAATATATGGTATAATCGGTTTAGTCATTTTAATGCCAACATTACTCCGCAAAGTTAAGCACTTGTTAATAAGTGTAGTTGTGTATTCACATAATTATTTTATGGTATAATATTATATAGCTAGTCAACCAACTATTGTAATAATCTATTCCTCAAACTTAGTGAGTTAAAAGATATTTCCCTAATATATATGCTAAGTTGATTATCGATATGTTGTGAAAAATAGTTATAAGTTAATTATGCAAACTTTTTCATGAAAACTTTTCATTTAATATAAATAATATGTACTTATTTACGCTTGAAACTTTTCAACGAATTTATTTGCCCAACTGTCCCATTTCCAACATAAGAGCAAAAAAGTTTTCCCATTCAAACTCTTCAAATTCCCCAACACACTCGCGTGCTCTATTTCTCTGTCGCTAAATCTCTCCCTCTCTCTCTCTTTTTCTATTGCTTTCTATCATTCTATGCGCTCCACTTGGAGATAAAAGCGCAAACGGGCAAAAATTTTGAAACACAGTTTGCGAGTGAAAAGCCAAAGCAAATAAAAACAAAAACCAAAAACAACACTGCAACAGGAGACAAAAGCAAAGGCCAGAAAGAACTAAAAGCGCCACCGCTCCCAAAAAAAACATACACACACACACAGGCAGCAAAACAAAAGTTGCGTTTTGTCCTCTTCCCCTTTGCGACGAAGAGCAAAACTTTACTTTTGAGTCGAGTTTCAATGGCCAGAGAGCGAGTGAGAGCATGCGAAGTGGCAAAATCTCACTCATCGCTTCGTCCTTTTTGGCTTGGCACAAAAATGCGACGCGGCAGCTTTAGCAGGCGCACAGCAATGAGCAGCAGGGCAGCAACTGTTGCACACGTGGCCGAAAAAACAGCTCAGTGCAAAAGGGAAATGAATAGCCAGACAGCCGGCAAACTCACATTAAAAGAGAGACAGAGAGAGAGCGAGAGAGTATGTGTAACATGCGACGAGCGAGAGAGAGCAAAAAGGAGAGAGACATCGAAAGGGGTCGTTGCACGCGTCAAAAGCAAAAGCTTTCACTTTCGACTGGGGTTGCACTATGCGTTGCGACTTTGTGTTGTGGACAGTGGGCGGGGGTAGTGCGGGGCCAACGCAAACAAAATGGTTGACACGGGCAACAACAAGAACCATTTTCGCTCTCCAATCCCTATCCCTCTATTCTTCGCCTGCCTGTCTGGCTGGGAAATTGCATTAAATAAACTTTGGCTAAGCCAAGATGAAGCATTTGCAGAGCAAAAAAGGTTTAAACAACCTGTGAGCATTTTGCCTCGAGCTCCCAGAGCTCGTTTCATTTAACTTCAATTTCCGCCTGTGCACTGCTTGCTTTTTCATTTTCCATTTTCCCGTTTTGTTGTTGTGGTTGTTGCTCTTCTTGTTGTTGTTGTTGTGCTTAAAAGTTCCTTGCTCAACTTTATGCTTATGGTAATGAGTTTTAATTAGGCGCACAGCAAAACCGAGAGCCCGTTTGAGACGCAGCGAGTCGCAACCACCCCCTGGATGTTGGGAATATAGTTATGGTGTCAGGGGTTGGGTTGGGTCTGTTTTTGGGTTCGCACATTCATTGCCCATAGGCTTTTATAAAGTGTAAAAAAAAAGAGAAATTACAAAAAAAGTGCTTTTAATTCGCCCGTAAATCTGTAAATTGAAAATTTTTAATGGGTGGCAACAGCTGAGGCAACAGTTGCGCTTGAATTGGGTCAAATCTTTTTGGGCCCTTCGTCCATCATAGGAATAGAGGAGAATTTAGCAATTGTTTGTTGGTCATACATCTAACACAAACAATTGCAGTTGGTGCACATTAATCGAAGATCAGGCGGGACTGCATGTGGATTCCAATTGCCAACACATAACTCAATTGCCACCCGCTGTCGTCAAGTGTTGCAAGCAGCAAAGATAAAGCTACAACTCCGCAACTAACGCACTTGTATTTGGCACTTAATTAATTTTACAGCCCTTGGACCTCCCGCTGTCTGCTTCAGTTGAGCGGAAGCCTTACCCAATATCCACCTAGTACTAAGCATTAGTTGGTTTATATTCATACTAATTGATACTTAAAATAACATCGAGCACAGGAAGCACGCGCGAAAGCAAAAACAACAACTACAACCACAACAACAGCAACAACATTGTCTGGAGGAGCCAACCAAGAAGTGGGAGAACAACATTAGAAAGAAGTCTATAAATACATTTTAAGCGCTGCGAGCTCACCAGCCCACAATTAGTTATTCAATATTGCTGTACTTTTTATTCCGACATTTTCAGCAGATTTTCTTTGCGCAAAAATCATTCAGAAAAACATTTTAAATGAAATTTTTGGAAGGCATGTTTTAGTATTCAATATAGTATATAGTATTTAGGTAATTTGTACAAAAAGTATGATAGTTTTTTTTTTTTTGGTATATTTTAGGGTAATCTTAATATTATAAACATATAAATTGTTTCTTTGCTGTACTTTTTATTTCGACATTTTCAGCAGATTTTCTTTGCGCAAAAATCATTCAGAAAAACATTTTAAATGAAATCTATGGAAGGTATGTTTTAGTATTCAATATAGTATATAGTATTTAGGTAATTTGTACAAAAAGTATGATACTTTTTTTTTTTGGTATATTTTAGGGTAATGTCCTCATATTATAAACATATAAATTGTTTCTCAAGTTTGTCAAGTTTTTATTCTTTCAAACTGAAATTTGAAGTTTAATAAACTTATATCGAATTGATTGATTTATTTTACTATTGTGTTCGAATATTGATATTAAAACCTTCTTCAATCTGTCATTGCGTCGGAATGTTGCCAATCTTAAGGAATGTCTATAAAAATATTGTCCATAACGCACGACTAGAAACTAACTAATAAAGTAAATAAATGCTGTTTACCTGCAAGTTTCAGTTGAAGTAATACTGTAAACAATTAATGAAAATATCTTTGCGTGATTTTTGCATTCTGATGCTCACAGCTGAATAAACAGAGATATAAACTCGATCTCGAAGCTAATAGAATCAACATTTAAGTATTTATTTTAGAATTAAGCATCGTAAGGCATTGTGGCTTAATATGGAGGTAAATCATTGCAGTCAGGTAATGTTCTCTATGTAGGAGACGTTTTTTGTTTTATTTTTTTATTTTTTTTTTTTTTGTTTTTGCCATTTCGATATGCATTTCTGGTGGCAGCTGAACAAACTCGAGTTGAGTGAGCTGCTGCTGCTGCTGCTGTTGCTGGCAACTGTGGAAGGCGTTCGCTGTTAATGTGCTTCGGGTGCATGCAACATTTAGCATGCTCCACCTTCTGTCCAGCCTGCCACCACCCCCTGCGTCAACACCCCTTCCCCCCGTCAACTGTGCTGTGTGTAATTACGTGTCGTGCCAGGTCGTTGCATAAATGCCAAATGCAGAGGGAGGCGGCACAGTTGGAGTTGAGTTGGAGTTGAGTTTGCTTTGCTTTGGTTTGGCTGCTTTTCTTTCTTTCTACTTATTTTTTCTTCTGCTTCTTTTGCTTTCTACACGTACAGGCGGCTCTTTTAGGCGTAATTAAAATTACTCGACTGCAAAGAGGCAAAAAGATGGGCGAGGCGGGGACGAGGAAGGGAGAGGGTAAAGAGAAACAAATGTTTACGCTGCCAACACGTTTCATGTAAACACAACGCCAGCGAAGAGTTAGGAGTTGATGTTCGAGTTGTTGTTTGGCTCCTTCCTGGTCCGGGGTCGACTCAAGCGACTCGCGAGTTGAGGCTTTTTGCATGATGAAGTGACGAATGCTGCGAACTTTGGCGTTGCCCCCCGTCCCCTCCCACCATTCACATTTGTTTCATTTGTTGTTGCCAAGCTGTCTGCGATTTGGCCCCTATCTTCCTATTCTTTCCCTCACCTTCTACCCCCCTCGGAGATGCATAAATCTGGCAATCAGCGCATTTTCCTTGTCTGTCGGTCTTTCTTTCTAAAATGACAATTTTCAATGCGCAAATGTGCGAAAATTCATCCAGACAGACAGAGAAAGAATGATTACTAAAATAGCCCAGCAGGCGGCTACACAAAATGTTGTTGTTGTTTTGTTGTTGCCATGTGTAGCTCGGTTGTTACTATATATTTATGAGGCGTAATTAGCCTTAGCTGGGAAAACTGCAGCTGACTTTTATTCTATATGTATTTCCTACATGCCCCCTTTTGACAGTGTCGACAGAACAAATCCCAAAAAATAAATAAAGAGTGCTGACGGAAACATCTGCTATCTTTCTAATCTACATACATCAGTATAATCCATAAATAATCCATTGAATAAACTTGCAATTAATTAATATAAAATTAGTTCATTTATTATTAAAATAGCATTTCTTTTATACGATTTGTTTACTCAGCCAACCAGTCAAGGCGACTTAATTAAATCACCATAAACAAACACACACATCTGGAACAATTCATGACCATGACAAATCATGTGAAGCCAGCAAACGATTTATGAATTATGAATATTGAATTGCACATAAATAACGCCAAGAAAAAATAATTGTCAAGTGAAGAAATGACAACATAATGCGGTTTGATTCCTTTGATATCGTATCGCAAATGTTTCTAATGCCATTTTCGTAGCTATTTTTGGCGATTTGTTTGTTTTTTTGTTTTTCTCTCTCTCGCTTGTTTGCCCCTTGATTCGCTTCAAGCTCCAACTCTTTGCGCCGCATTCATTCAAGCGAAATTAATTAAACAATAAAAATTGATTAATGGTATTTGAGACGGGGGAGTAAGAGAGAAAGAGGGAGAGAGAGCATGCAGAACGTGTCCAATCGGCTGATCGTCAGTTTTGCTGTTAACCTGTTTGCTGTTTACATTCGCGACTTTGTTTTGTTTACATACAAACACACACACACACAATGGCCAACGGTTCGTATGCGCAATGTAAGTCATGTAATGTGTACAAAAGCGCTCAATGTCTCGGCCAGAATGGCCATTATTTTTCTAGCTGCTCAAATTGTTGTTAATTGGAGCAGTTGGCAAAAGTCGTGTTCGCAAATGGGTCAGATCTGATTGATCAAGTGATTAATTGAATGAATCTGATAGTCAAATAGCTAAATTGCTTTGTTGTTGCTTATGTTTAAGTAGCTAAACAGTTAACTGGCAATTTAAGTTTATTTTGCAGCAGTTAAGATCAAGTCTGCAATTTAAATAGTTCACAATTTAGAGCATACAACTTTAGCATTTATATTAAGTGCTGTTAAAACACTTTAATAATTTACTACCTTCATTTTTAGACACTCAGTTATCAGCCACATTTAGTAAGCTTTTATATTCCAATCAACGCTTCGCATCTAATTAAAATGCACAAGAGCTGCTCGAACTTACAAAAAGAATCTTTTGCAAGTGCTTCGGCAAAGCTAAAGTATCCTTGACTTTAACAACTTTATCTTTGTCTAATCAATCACAAATGCTAGTGGCATCCTTTGGCCATCTGTTTTGGATACAACAAAAAGCTGTCTGGCATTATTTGCAGCTTAATATTCTAGCAATGTTTTCGACAAAAGTTTATAAAATAGCAGCCAACTTTCTGGCTACACAAAAATAAAAGAAAAACCCCGAAAATGAAATAAAATGCAATGAGAAATCAAATGAGCATTTTTGCAGCTCATAAAACTTGTAGTACAACAAAAATGTTCACGCCATCAAACAAATCAAATTGAAAGACAGCGGGCCATCGAAGAAGAAGCAAATAAGTAGGAAAAAATGTATATAAAGAAGGAGAAGAGGTGGGCAATCAAAAGCGCCGCTTAGCCAGATCGAAAGCCATCGAAACAAGTTGTGTCTGTTGGCAGCTCGGATTTAAATTCGATTTTGGACGCGAGATAAAACGCGCGACAGAGATTTACAGCGGCGAATGGTGAAAAACACAACCAGCCACAATAAAAAATCGCAGTCGAGTTATTCAAAGCACGTTCCCGTGTTATGGACTTCTTTTTTTTTCTGTATTTTTGCACAGAGAGCGAGAGAGAGAGAGAGAGGGCGACTGCTATCGGAGAGGACGACGTCGACGACGACGACGTGTTGCTGTCAACTCTCTTGGTCAGTCAGCATGCAACACGAGCAGCATTTTTTATTTAATTCTCTGGCCCAATTAAGTTGACGGCGACGACAATTGAAAAATGTGCTTGTACTTGGCCATAAAAAGCATTTAGGCCATTTACAGTGGCCTCAGCTTTAGGCTCGAGTCTGTATCTGCGTAAGCTTCACATCAGCTCAGCTTCGCTCTCACCCAGAGCAGCATTCGCAACCGCAGCGCAGTAAACGAAACCCTTTGCAACCGCAAAAGCCATAAAAGCAGAGATTTCCTCAATTTGCCATGCGAGAGCAGGCGAAATCTCTTCCTCCTCCTCCTCTTCTCTCCTGGGGGGTTTCTCTATCCAAAAAATTGCTGCCAACCGCAAAACAATTTTGTAACAAAAACGAAAATAAAAATTATGAATGGAAAAGCCAGAAAACTCATCAGTGCAGACATCTCTCAGGGAAATTGTCTGTTGCTTGAAATGAATTAATTTCATAAATTCACGAGCATTTTTTTGCATCTCTCTCTCTCTCTCTCTCTGACTGTCTCTGAATTAATCGTCTGTAAAATGAAGAAAACACAGCGATGAGAAAATCGAAGTCAAATGACAAGTAAACGGCGAAAAATTGCAATCAATATAGCAAAAAAAATCAGAGAGAAAAAAAAACGGTTTAAATAATGTGGCCTAACAATGCCTGCGTCTGGCTGCGGTTTCCAGTCTGCCATTTGCAATTGACAGTATGTGTGCAAAGATATTGTATCTTTTGCAACTTATAGCTCGCAGTTCGTACGCTTCACTGGCTTTTCGGTGGCTTGTTAACCCCGCATTTAATGGCTCTATAAATGGAAAGTCTCACTGCGCAAAGTTCTCCGAGAGAACGAGAGTTTAACAGCGTGAAAATTGAGTGACGAGCATCTATTGAATATATTGGAAAAGATAAAATATTTCATATTTAATAAGAGAAGAACATTTTCAAAAGAATATAAAGGTAGGAAATATGAAAACTATTTAAATATAAAACCATATAATTATTTCCTTTTTATATATAGTAAGATAACAATCTTTTCAGCACTGTTGATGACATTATTTGTATTTTTGATAGCTTAACTCTATAATTTATAACATATGTCAACTCTTTGCCCTTTTGAAATATCAAAATTCGTCAGACAACATTTGAACTGTCTCCAAACGAAATTTTAGCAGAACAGCTGAGAATTTGACAGCATGAAGCATTTGCATTTGCCTTTGGCTAATGATTCATTCAACCCCAATTCGTTGGGATCATCCGCACATCTGAAGCGAGGAGGCCATAAACCACAATAGATTAATGCAGCTGACAGTTTCCAGTCTGTCCCACTTGTGGTTGCCTTACAAATTTCATCTGTCAACTTACAACGCTTCAAAGTACAGCACCTCTCTATGAGTTTCTCTCTCTCTCTCTCTCTCTGTCTCTATCTTTCCATCTGGGCTATAAATCGTTTAAATTTTCAGCGACGCCCACTTGTTGAATGCTAGAAATTATGTTATTAAGTCGGCAACAATTTATTTAGTTTAGTGCACTCGCCATTAAATATAATTTATAAATGTTGGCAGCGCAAAGACTTCAGTTTCAGCTATCACACACCATCTACAGAGCAGCATTCTCATGCTATAATCATATTTATGTTTGACGCGTGGGCGACGATCAAAAGGTCTCAGTTCGGTGTAAATATAATTGGGCAGCTCGTGAATGTCATCATGTCTGGTTGTTGTTGTTGCTGTTGCAATGTCATAAAGATTACAACGAGATGGCTTTTTAAGTGTTATAAAAAAAAAATTGTGTCGAAGTTGCTCTGACTTTTGACATGCGAGTGAAAGATAAAATGAAGAGAGAGAATATCAATTCAAATTCCAATTTCAATTCGAATGCCTAATATGCCATTCAATGGCCATAAAATGTCAAATAAATGCCATTAAGCGACTCCAGTGCCGATGCTCTTTCTCTGCTGTTAATTTGCCTAAATAAACCTCATTAAATATGCTGACCGGCCAAATGGCCAATGGCCAATGGCCAATGGTCGATAGTCTGTCACGAGATGACAAAAAAAAAATCTTTTCATCGGCAAACAACACACACACACACACACACACACACAACAGTCAACAACCAATACGAAAAAAATATGATTAATAATCATCATCATTGGCAAGCCAATCCCACAAATTATGTTGTCACATGCAAAAGTTGCGCATACGCCGCGTTTGCCCACGACTTTACTTCGCAGTTTGTTATTATTATCATATTTTCTCGGCTATTTTGGGTTGTACATTTTTCTTTTTTTGTATTTTTGGGCTTCTCATTCACGCGTCTCTAACAGGATTATGTCGCACGCAACATTAGCGACGATTCCCAACTAACCGAAATCCTGTCTACCTGCTGCCTGTCTGTGTCTCTCCATCTCCATCTCCATCTCCATCTGCACACTTTGTCCCTTCGCTGCTCTTTTCTCAAGCGTTGCCTAATTTGTCGTCGTCGTCGTCTACCTGTTTTTCAAGCGCAGCGTTTTTCACAGCGTGTGTTAATTTTGTTGGAATTTTCGCTTGATTATGTCCACATGGATTTCAAAAATATCATTCTGTTGTCTGTGCTGTCTGTGTCTCTGCTTAACCCCTCTGCTCGCCTTTGTTGTGCTGCTCGCTTGGCTACGATCGATTATTGATTTAATTAATTATCCACGCACTGTGTGTGTTTCGTAGTAAAAATTATTAATAAATTAAATGTAGCCAATGTACAAATGTGTCCCGGTGAATGGCTTCATTGCATTCACAGCAGCGACCCCCAATGGGGCAAGGGGAAAGAGATGCTTTAATTGTGGCATCAACAGCTGCTCTAATAACTTATACACTTTATGTACAACTTTGTAGAAATTTTCACAAAGAAGAATAAAATGGTGTTGTAGTTCTTATGATAAGTATTTTCCATTTATGAGTTTTACACTTTAGAATTTAGCTATACTTTTTATACCCGCTACCCATAGGTCACATAAACATTATAGAAGTTATTTAAGAAATACTTTTGTACGTGTACTAAATACAGGACTTAGGATTTGAGTGACAATCTGGTATTTTTTGCACTTTGTGGTATATTTTTAATCTAGAACTTTAACAGTATACTGAAAACATCGTCTTTGATATGTTTCAGTACTTTTGTAGTATATTAATTCGGTATTTTTTAGGAATAATACCGCACTATTTTGCTTTTATTCAAGCACCCTAAACTGTAGCTTTTTTACTTGTTTAAAGTTGAGTAAGAGACATAAAACAAACAGAGACATATCATTTTCTATTTATTATTTTAAGCACTCTCCACAATTTACAATTTATAATATGCCACCATCGCACAATTATTACGAGTATAAAAAGCACCTTCAACCTCACTCTATTAATAGTGATAAATTATGCATTTATTTTTACAGAATTGCATTATTTCTCATTACGCTGTGGCAACATTTTCTTTCATATTCTTGTTGACAACTTGCAAATTAAGAGAAATGTTTTAGCAATTGTCTGGAGACGCCTCTTCATAAAGCTCTTCTTGAGCAGCGTTATTTATTTAAATTAAAATGCAGTTCGCGAAGTCAAAGATACTTGTGGCAGACAACATGCCAGCTACAATACCAATTGCCATTTCTTTGTGTTGTTGTTGTGTTGTGTTGTTGATGTCTACTTCCCACTCGCCACTCGCCAATCGCTACTTGCTACTTGCCACTTGCCATTTTACAAGGCAGCTTCATTGTTGCTTTTATTGTTGGTGTTGTCCCCGTTCGTGCGTTACATGCATAAAGCGTTGCCACTGTGTACACGCAAATTTATTGCTGATAAATTGTTAGTTTGCGCAGGCAGCATTTTCTTATAGCGCATTACTAGAAAATTGCCAGTGCTTAGGCTTTAATTAGCAGCTATAGAGAGAGTCATTCGAGTCAGGGAGTCAGTTGGGGGCAGCTGCTTCGTGTTGTCGATTTCAATCAAAGCCAATTGATTTCAATTGAATCGTGCCCGTCTACAACGAAATGAAGAGATTGCACTTGCCTACCAGCTACCAAAATTTCCACATTTAGCTAAAATTTCACAACATGCTACAATTATAGCTGAAGTGGAAACGAGGAAAAGTAGCGGCAATCAAATGAGAGTGACAGCAGCCGAGTTACAAGAGGTCAGAATTTTGTATAGGGTCAGTTATTTATAAATATAACTAGAAGGTCGTTCTTTATTATAAACCTAAATTCACAAAGATGGCACTGCTAGAAGTCGAGTTACGTGAGGTCAGTAATTACTATAGAATAGTAGAATACCATATAATAAAATGTAATTATTTAACTTTGGAGAACCAAAGCATATAATCAAATTTAATTACCTATCTTTGCAAATCCATAGCCAATTTTTAATGTATTGCAGTTTTTTTTAAAGATAAATCAGCTTGAAATATTCAAATTTTGGGATATCCATTAACCTTTTTAATTACAATAATTTGTAGTCTGAAAATTTGAAGATTTTGTGACGTCAACAAGGCAAATCAAAGTTTAACAAATTGTGTCAAATTAATTTGCATAAATCGAACAAATGTCGAAGACGGGGGAAATAAGAAATACAAACAGAGAAAATATTAAAAATTCATTAGTGAGCGTATAAACAATTAATAAGCTCGAGAGATTTGAAGAGATGAAACGTAGAAAATCGATGAAAATAAAATCAATGAACGCGTTCCGGACATTAGGCCAAAGTGGGCGGCAAAGGCGGGGCCAAAACGTTAATTTATCATTTTACAGAAATAAGAAAATGCGCAAATACACGAGAGAGAGAGAGAGAGAGAGAGAGAGAGAGAGAGAGAAAGAGAGAGACGACCAAAACAGACGGCCCACAAATTCATGATGGGAACGTGAACGTTGTTGAGATGCTTGCAACGTTTCTTGGTTCTGGCCAAACCAAATAAACAAGCTGTGCCAAGAAGTGGAGGAAGAAGAACAAAGACTTGCAAAAGATAAAGAGGAAGAAGATCCCCCTCGCCACTCACTAATTGAGTGCGCAAATAAGAAAGATTACTCGAGGAGTGGGCACTTGTGGTGCCTAGCACTTTGATTAATTTCTTCCCCCTCGACTGCGCTGGATGACATCCTCCTCAATCAAACGATGATGATGATAATGATGATGGTATTCAACCAATTAACGGCATATTGAGTTTAGAGAAGATCTTTGCAACGAAAATATTGAGTGAGAACGAGAGAGAGAGAGAGAGAACTAGAGAGTGGAGTGCTTGACCACAGGAAGCAGCCATTAAAATATTTGCAATAACGAGTGAAGAGGCAACACAACCGGACTGTGCGGTGGGAAGACGAGTTCGTTCTAGGCCAAAAATAACTTGAGCCAGCAGCGCATTCCTTCTTGGCCCAGCAACGTGCAACGTGAATTTATGAATCGTTCAGCCTGAATGAATCTTTTGCTTGGGTGTCTGTCTACCTCGACTACAGACTCGAACTTGTGCACTAGCTGCAAGTTCTTCTTCTCCTCGTTCTCTTCATCTCCATCTAGTGTGTGTTGCCAGGCGACGAGATCTGTGGCTTGGCTTTTGGGGCGTTTACAACGCTTTGGTATCTTGTATTTATTTAATTGACGTTTGAACGTGTTGGTATTATAAAATAGCCACAGATCGAAAGCCCACAACCAGAACAGAGAACAGAGAACATGGAGCGTAGAGATCAGGTCCAGGCTTTGGGGCAATTATGACTGCATCTGGGCGTTGCTGGACATGCATGTGGGGGCAATAGATCGCCATCGACATCGACATCGACATCCACATCGACATCGCCATCGTCCATTGACGTGTTTCACTGTTTGGATTGCCGTACGTGCTGGCAGTCTAATTAGGCTCCATCTCTCTCGCGCTCTCTGACTCTTCTAGGCGTTGCCAATGGATTGCCTGGGTGTTAGTTTATTAAGCCTGCAGTGCAGTGTTTAATAGGCACAAATATGCGAAACATGTGCTAGGGCCAATGCCTATTACAGCAGCAGCACTTTGCGGTGGTTCTCTAGGAAAATGAGTAATGGCAATTTACAGGAAAAAACTTGCAGCAGATATTCCTATTTATGCAAGATATTTTCCAAGAATATTTCACCAGTCGCTGAGAGAATGAGGCTATATTTTTCAAAAATATTTTATGAATAGTGTGAGAAACCAGCTACGGCAAACATATTTTCATAAATATGCAAGATATTTTTTGAAAAATAATTCAGAAGCCAATCTAAAATATTTAAGCATTAAATATGAATTAATTATAATAAACTATATTCATTTATTCCAATTATGTTTCTAGCATATTTTCGTGAAACTTAAATGAAAATTCCTTTGTTAGATTCATTCACAATTTCCGTTTTGAAATTCCATTCAGAGTATCTCACAAGTATTTACCCATGTAATCCTCAGCTTGACGCTCATTTTGCAAGCTCATCGAGCTGATCATCGATCAATATACAACATAAATATGTATTTCAACTCTCTCACGATAAAAATGTCACCCAAAATCTATGCTCGACAACAACAAAAATCGAAGCAGAAAACAAACATAGAAGACAGACTGAAAACGTAGGCAATAAATAAACAAGTTTATGCCTCAATTGAAAAGCCATTAAAAACGAGTCTAATTTGCAGGCTACCAACGACAGACAAAAGATAGAACTGGAAACAAATACCGGACGTGATTGGATGATAGACAACTATTTTGTAGCACAATCAATGGGCTATTCAGAGTGGAATTCACACAGCGAGAGAGCAAGAGCAAGCAACCAAAAACAAAAATTAAGTTGTAGATGAAACGAAGAGCAGCCTCAGCCTCAGTTTCAGCCAAGACCAGATCAGACTCCGACTCCGACTCGAAGACCAATTCAGTGCAGAGCAGAGAGTCTGGTCTACAAACTGGGGCCAAGTTCACTGATAAGATCATCGCCGTCGCACTAATAACAGCCAATGATGTGAGGCCAACAGCAACAATAACTTTGTCGATGCTTTAGGATATGACTTGGCAAATTTACGCGCGTGTGTGTGTGTGTGTGTGTTTGTGTGTGTTATTAACAGAACATTGCCGAACCCCAGAGATCTTTAAGATCCGATTAAAACCATTAACACTTTTTGTAGCCGCTTGATAGAAATAAATTCTGTGTCGACAATTATAAAATCAAATAAAAACTCTTTGTTCTTCACGAGATGAGTCGCTGCGCAGTCAGTCAAATGTAAACAGAGTTCAGTTCAGAGCTGTTTTTTATACATATTTCTCCAAAAAAGTATTTGTTGCTCTTCTTCACGTATTGTTGTGCGTATTTCTCAATAATTTATTTGCGCATAGACATAGACATAGACAGGTAATTAATTCATTAACACTTTTTGAGATATCAACAGGGCGGCAAATAATTTCTTCGAGTTCAATAAACAGGGAAACAGCTGTGCCCCGTGTGGGTGTTGATCTACGATCCTAAGAGAAAAAAACACTTCTTATAAATATATTTGTAAACAATTTAATTGTAAGTAAAGTCTCGTCTAGCAAAAAAAGGGTACACAACAACATTTGAGAGATCAATTCACACACAACTGATGTTGCTCAGTTGACCTTCGGTTTGTTGGCGAAGCTGTCATCACACATTGATGATTTTTGCATTTTAGCGATCATTTGTGTGTGCTATAAATAAAGTGTACAATCAAACGCTGTACAATATGATGAGTACTTAGCCATGTACAGCTGATTTTTTAAAATTAGCACAACGTGAGATTCACAGCTCGATAACAATTCAAAGATACTTTTCGCAGCTGTGTGTCTGCAGTTTGCATTCGATTTGCAGCTTAAACTGGATATAAATATATTCTTTTGCTTCCCTTTTTGACATCCTCATCTGTGACCTAGTTTTACTCTTAACAAGGTTACAAGCAAATCCACTTTACATTCGTGCAATCTCTATAACCATTAAGCTATCCTGCTCCATCTAACAAGCATTAATCAAATGTCTATCATATCGCTGTTAAAAGCATTTTTCATATATATTTCATTTCCGCTGCTACCCCAAAAATAGTAGAGTTAACGAATCGTGGGAGAAATGAGAAAAGGAGAAACAACGCCAACTAATCCAAAACCATTAACAGGCGCACACAGATTATTATTAGTCCTAATCATGCAATATGCTGATGAAAAGCCGGCCAGCTGGGGGGGAGAGAGAAAAGGTGTGTGCTAATCACAGAAATCTGTAACACAAAAAAAAAGGAATGTTGGAAAAGGTAGTTCGGGTTACCAGGAAGAGGCGTTGCTAAAACCATAACAATGGCCTCAAAGGATAATGCGTAACGCATAATGAGAGTATTGAGAGTGAGAAAAAATAACAAAAAAAAAAAAAAATCGGGAGAATGAGAATGAGATGTGAAGCGTGTGGCTGCGGATACTACTTAAGAGTATTTGTTCCATTTGCCGCAACTAATGTGCCCCGAAAAATGCAGCGCAACGAATCAAACTCAAGAGCTGCGCCCCATGCGACAATTATTCCAGAGAGACAGAGACACGAGAGAAAGAGCCTTTGGTTCGCTGATTGACAGTCCGGGGCCAATAAAGACAACAGAAAATGTGTCAATTTGCAGTAATCTAATCTGTGTGCGGTCTGTGTTCGCTTCGTTTCGTTTTGTTTCGTTTTGGTATATGGAGTAGTTTGTGTAGTAGTTCTTGAATGGAGAAACGTGTGTGGAAATTCCAATGAATTATTCGAGCCATACTGTCATACTGCATTTAATCAATTATATATATTATATTGTTATCTCTTTGTTTGTACAAATCGATCACACAGAAAGTAAAAAAAAAAGTACAACAAAAAAGGGAAAGTGGCACAGAGACCTCAAGGGGGTGGGGAATTATCTTGAAATATTCCCCAATTAGCTGTACACATAAATCATCGAATGGTTTCTGTACGTTGTTCTACGGAAGTCTCAACAACTTTGCCCTGATTTGGGTTACAGATCTCTGTTTGTCATCAGATAACAGACTTTTGGAGTTTTTTTTTGGGAGAGTTTCGAGTTCGTGCTGCTGATAAACAAGTTGTCACAGCGAGTTAAATGCTGAAGGGAAAGCACTTGAGATACACTTTGAGGCGCCTGTCGCACCCAAAAAAAAAAGATGCAAAGATACAAAGCAATCTATGCTCTCAATTGCAGTGAAAGCTTTAATCAATTGGCGCCCTTTGGACTACAAGATTGATGGATAGAAGAATATATACAGAAGTTTAGCGATTAAGTCATTATATATTATTCGCTTCCAGGATGAAAATGACTTAATAAATATTGTTGCATACAAAAGCTGCAATTTAAAAAAGTTGCATTCCCGAGTGAAGATTTGTTCGTTTGGAATTCCGGAGGCTCTGGTTGCTGTTGCGTTGTCTATGCAACACTGGCGAGGCAAGTGCTTAAAAAGACATAAATTAAACACTCTGCTACCTGTCATCATCATCATCATCACCATCCACTACCCATAATCATAATCATCATCACCATCAGGCTTGGTCATATACTCAACGTTGTCGTTGTCGTGTCGGCATCAAAGCTTTGATTTCAACAGGGCTCCTCTTTCTCTTCGCTCTTTTCGCTCTTGTTGTTCTTGTGTCGAGTGTGTTTGTGGTTATTGTTGTCGCTGTTGTTGTTGCTGTTGTTATGTATCCTACAGCTAACAATTAAGTCTAAAGTGTAGCTACACACACGTAGCGAGCAGACGACAAGAAAACTTTGTAACAAATTTCACAATAATTACGCATAGAAAGAAAAAATGCGAACATGCTAGCATATGTTGCATAAAGTTATATATGTATGAATGTATGATATATAGCAGTGAGTGCGACTACAACATCTGCCACCCAACTTTGTGTGTTGCACTGTGGCAGCAGCGAGTGTAGTAGACTTTGTGTGTGGTGCCATTGTCAAAGCCAAAGGCTCCCATTGCCGGCATCATACGAGTACAACATAGTATAAAATAAAATGCGTTTTTAATTTGCAGATGCGCGTAAAGCAAAAAAAGTGAGCGAACATATAAAAAACTTGACATGTTTCTCGTTTTTATTGTCGCCGCGATGGTATGGAAATTATTTGCGAGTGGCAAAAGGTATTCTGGATGAGGGGAAGAGGGGGAATTTAACGCTGCACCGTGACCACCTGCCGCTGTCTGACGACAACACAAAGTACAACATACTCATAGATAGACAGCTGCAGATACGATTAACCTGCTGCAAAGTCTAGTCGAAGCCTTAATACGCTGCCTGTGAAATACTAAAAGGCAACTCTATGAGAATTGCAGAGAGAGGCGTAAGTAAGAGAATGCTAAGTTTTAGCAAAAAGACTGGTAACACTTGAAATGAATGGAAGAATTATAAAAACGGAAATGGCGTGACTCAAATATGCTAAAGTAAAACAAGGATAAAAGGAAACTAAAATCGAAAAGAGTATACTAAAATTACAATAATCAAATGAACTAAAATTAAGGATATACTGAATTTAAAATCGAAAAACAAAATACAAATTATAGCAATAAAGTTTTATAAATTTAAATACCGAATAGATGCAATATTAATTGCAAATAATACATGCAACATAAAAGAAATTTCATATATGCCTAGGAAAAAAAGTATTACAATAAAAAGATTACTTTTTCCACCAGTAGTAAATATAGTTGCCTTAATAAACAATTTATATTATTATCAAACAGAACATAAAGACCATTTTACACTCATTTCTTTTAGTACAACTTCCTGTAAATATCACAAACAAAATATCAACACAATAAAAGTTCAATTGATTAGCGAGTTCATGGCGAGATTAAGCATAGCTTTCAAGTATTTGTAGACTACTCCAGCTATCTGGGAGAGTGAGCAATAGATCTCTGTGGGCATTTACAAGCCATGTAACGCGCTATCCACTATCAGTGGCATATCCTACACAGTTACAAATCAAGCAAGTTACTGCCCACCAAGTAGCGCATTCAACGAGCTGTGTGCGTTGCACAAACACACACACATACGCACACGCATACGCAACCATTCTATCTTTATGGCCAAGGTAGATAATGTGGCCTAGGGTAGACAGTCAGAGACAGTCACAGAGACTGAGAGAGAGGAGCAGTGCGTCTAGAACGGGTGCTCATGGCATGCCTCAAATGCCAGCACAAAGGGGAATACAGAAATAAAAAAAAATACGAAATATGAAGAGGCAGCAAGCAGGAGTCGCACATCAGACCAGACCAGACCAGACCAGACCAAGTGCAAGTCGCAGCTCTCAGTGTCTCAGTGTCAGCCGTGGGTAATGAAATATTGCCATGTGCCAGCGCCTGCGCCTGCTGCTGTTGTTGTTGCTGCTGCTTCCATTGCGCTGCCTTCTGGCTGTTGACTGACTGCAACTGCTGACTCCTGGCGACAGTTGCTGCCTCCCCAAAACACCCACCTTCTCGCCCCCTTCTTCCCTAACTTTGGGCAAATGTTTGCCGGCAACAGCTGCTGTCGCGGAGCGTTGCTTTGGCCCGTTGTTGTTGGTGTAGGTTGACAAACAAACATGCCAGCGCATAAAACAAAAAAAAAATATAAGAAAAAAACTGGAGAAGAACAAGAACAAGAGGCCAAGCAAGCCGTTTGCAAAGTCAAGCGAGGCAGCGCACAAGTTCCGCTGCTGTTGCCGCAGTTTGTTGTTGCCGTAGGCTCGAGGCTCGAGCTCAGCTCACCTGCCTAAACACAGCAACCCCAAAGCCCACTCCCCTGGGGGCAACCATTGAGAATTGTATGGCAGACATGGCCAAAGCGAAAAGCCAAAGGCAAAGCTAAAAAGCAAAAGCAAAACGCCAACTCTCCAGCCATACGAAATTCGCATTCACGTTTTGGCTTTTTACCTTTGCGCCTATTTATCATCAAATGCAGCCTGACTGCCACGGCAGGCAAACAGGCGACGTCGCCGCCGCGGCAGCTGCTTGAAAGGAAGCTAAAGAAAGGAATGCTAGACTAGATGTAGACGAACACTAGATTCCCTAACACAAATTGCAGATAATTGTTAAGAAGTAGCTAAAACTCTATTACTGTATTTCATAGTCATTCAGGCATTATGTAATAGTTGCATTTAATTCGACTTGAAAATAGAAGTTGTGAGTTCAAGTTTCAAGAAAATCACAAGAATATTAAAACCTCACACTCATGAGACTATATACAGAAAACGCACAAATCATTAATATTAAGAACTTATTGCCAAATAGAAAATAAGCAATATAATGTGAGACATTCATGTAAGTGCTAAGATTGAATTGTCAATAGCAAATCTTTAGAATATCTTTTTAAACATCTCAAGCTTCTTTGTAAGGTTTCTGTTCTAATCCTTTTTATTTAAACCATCTTATGCACTCGATTGATAGAATTATCAATAGAAAATCCTTGCATACTTTAAATATACTTTTTAATGTTTATTTCTCAATGCACTTTGTTCAAATTACATTCAATTAAATTCCCTTAACAGTTTATAGAGTATAAAGCTCGTAGAACTCTATATGATAATCCTAATTGATTCAATTTGTAGCTGCCTAATGATAATTTCTTGTAGCGCCTACAGGGTATATGCAAAGTCAAAGTGGCATAAGAGGCGGCTAAAAATGAAGTTGCCATGCAAATGCACTCGAATAGCAAGCTAACGACTGCAACGCAGTCGACGGAGGGAACGACGACGACAACTCCATCGTCGACATGTGATACCATTTAGCTTGAGCTGCGAACAGAGGCTGCCTTTTGGACCAAAAAGCTGGTGCAATCAGGCAAAATTGTTGCCAACTGTGGCACCGACAGTGCTCTGTTCTGCATTCCAGAGTCGACTCACCGACTCCCGACTCCCGTCTCCAACTCCGTCTCCGTCTCCAACTTCAGCTCCAACTGTGACTCCTACTCCGCAGCATAGCGTGAGAAAGCAAAATATTGATTCAGAGACGACGTCGCTGGCGATATGCAAAGCGCGATTAAATTCCAGAATGCCAGGGCACCGAAAAACCGGCTTCCGATCAAGAGACGACTCCAAAGAGGTGCTAAATGAAGTTCTTAATTAAGTGCGAGTGGCAGCTGTTCTGAGGAGGAGCAACATCGCAGCTCTTACAATAAAACGCAAAATGAACCAAGAAATAAGGATTGCCTTGGAATTAAAATGGGATGAGATCGAGCTTTTTTTTCGCTTTATGTGAGTTTGCGAACTGAAGTTCGAGGGAGGGGAGAGAACAAGTTTTATATTGGCAGATCGTTAGCTCGAGCTGCTGTTTGATTGCATTTATTGCATAATTTGTTAATGAATGGAAAGTCATGACACGCTCCGAGGGCAAATAAAAAGAAAAAAACAAAAATCAAAAATGACAAATTAGCAACATAATTGCTGCTTGGGGTTCCACACCGCCAAAATATTTGTGTCCAAGATGTGGTACGTGGGAAAGGAATGTTGCTCGACATTTTGGGTGAAATTTATTGCAAAAGAAATCACGAAGAAGTCAAAGAACTCAATGACTAATCATTCAATCTTATCAGGGTGTTCTCGTAGTGATGAGTGTAGACCACTTGTCAAGTTTGTAATCTATATAATTCTCTTTCAACAACTGAGTCAATAAATGAAGTTGATCGGAAAAGCTTCCTATTTGTCAACTAGAACTGATTCAGAGATCATTACAGGCAAGCATGAATTAAGTACTTAACTGTCTTAAAAAGTATCTCAGCAAGTGATTCTCTATTAATTAAGTAGAGCTTCTAGCTCATTTTCCTGCCACCAAGTACTGAGAAATTCCCTCATCAGCAGCCTTCCCTGACTCATTTGCTGAACTAACTTATCTGCAGTCTCATAAATTACAATTTAATTAACATTTTCCACATGCCACGCGCAAAAAAAAGGAGCCCAGCCAAGAAACTATCAAGAGTGCTATAAATAATAAAAAACATGAAGGAAAAAAAAAAGAAATAACGAAACTCAAAACTGATTATGATTAGTACTCGTAGAAGCGAAGCAGAGGGGCGAAGTTGAGGGCAGCACAAGCTGCCTCGATCCTCATAATTAAGCGACATTTGCGGCATGACATGCAACAAGCGGCAGATTAACATAAATTTTAAGACGTCATTAGATGGAAGACTCTCCAGCTCCATCTCCAACTCCAACTCCAGAGAGTGAAGTTTTATGGGGCGCAACAAAGTACGCAACAAAAGTGGATGAAAAAGTGGCCAACACCTGTCCCGAAATGAAGTTCGACGAGTTGTGTTATAAAAAAACAAATGAGAAACAAAATTATAAATTATTATGATTGTTATGCACTTGACAGGAGACAAAACACAGGCAAGATCACTTGAACAGATCGTGTGAAGCGTTGGCGTACGATGATAATAATAATTGTTTGATATTTATCTATAGACCAAAGTTCCAAGTCCTCAAGTCGCGTCTCTAATTATTAGCGCTAATTCTTTGTGAGACCGACGGATGGACGGACGGACAGACAGACAGACAAATCTCTCGAGAGTTGCTTTTTGTTTTCAGAGTCGTTTTTTTGATTGAAAGATGTGCCTAATTGATAGTCGAGCACTCGCACGAGTCTTCAAGACCCCGAAGACGCGTCTCAACTCAACTCGACTCAACTCAGACTTCAAGTGCGTGTCATTGTGTAATTTGGCTTGATTATTATTAATTTGCAGACGCCGCCGACGTGGCCAGTTGCGGGTCGGGTAATTGTTATGAGGAGTCTCCTCCATTCAACCGCAGGCCAAAATATTTATTTGATTTGCTAATGGCAGAGAGGATGGAGAACAGGAAATGGAAAACACTCACAACTACAACAACGAAAAAACAACTTACTCTGTACGTTACGTTAAATGGACGCAATCTGGGAGACTTACCTGTAAAGAGAGCAAAAGAAAATTGTTTTAAATTGAGGTTATAAAAGCCACATATCATAAACACTCAGTATAATACATTGGGGAGCTGCTTGATTCTTTTTCTTTTTAGTTTTTATTCATTCTATTCATTGCTTACTTTCTATTGTTGCTATGTTTTGGGTCTTTGACTAAAGATCTTCGATAATCTTTTGTGGTTTGAAGAGCTTTTTTGTTTTGTTCGGTTTTCGGTTTTGTCTTGAATGGAATGTTGGTAACTATTGAGTTTGTTTTTTATGGTTTGTGTTTTTGCTGATTTCTTACTCAAAACTTATCTCATATTTAACTCACGTGTTGTGTTCATTGGTACCCACAAAATAATTTATACATCACGCAGTTTATCGGTTTTCTTTGCCCCTTTGCACTTCCTCTATTAGCAGCTCCTCCGCCGCCTTCTACTCTTTGCTTTTTAGCGGCTTCTACAGACAGGAGCTGTACTCTCTATACATATGTGTGTGTGTAAACAGTAATGTAAATTTCAGAGAGACCGACTCAAGAGACATGGCAAGACAGTCATACTTTAGCAAGATGATTGCATCAGGGCACCGAGAGCCTGGCAGTCAATTGACGCTTTGTTTTATAACTTCCAAGCCATAAGATAATAAACAACAGTTTCGATATGACTATCTCGTTCACACACTATTGCCATCTCATACGCATGTGGTAGAAGAAGGCTTCTTGCCTTCGTTGCACTTTTGGGCTGCTTAGGTAGTTTGTAGACCTTTCGACGACGGCGACGTTGTTGAGTCTTGTTGCAGGTTCAGAAGGCGCCGACAAGAACTGAAACCACCAAAGGTGATGACTGCTGTAATTGTTGTTGTTTCTTGGTAAAAGGTGTTGTGCACATACACACACACTCGTATACATGGCAAGCATACACATGGGATTTACATTTCCTTACCGCAACACCTTACCAAGTGCTCCTCCAACTCTCTGTCTCTGTTGCTTTGGGTTTGTCTGTGAATTTCGTTGAAGTTGCCTTTTGACTCTTGAGGTGCGAGTGAGTTCAGGATTGGGGGTAAAGCTACAACTACAACTGCAAATGCAGTCAGACATTGAAGCAGACAGATTACCGGCTGTTTATGCACTTTGATGTTGCTCTTCCACTTAAGCTGCACTTTTGTTCACATGAAAAATTTTGTCTAAGGATTCTCTGAGACTTGTTAACTTTTAATGCAACTAAATGTTGCTTAGTTATTAGCTGCATATGTTATAAATAATTATTTCATTCTATATTTATATTATTCTGAAATTAATTCAATAAAATTCAACTACCGCCTATAAACTTTCTTTGCTCCATATTTCAAAATATTTTTATAAAATTTCATTCAACTCTTTCAATAACATTTCCAGTCTTCATAACTTCCCTTTCCATCAGCAATATAATATTTCGTTTGCAACTCGTATTTAATTACGTTATATAAGCCAATTTGTTTTATATTTTTTGCTCGCCTTTTATAAGTTTTCAGCACCCCGAACGTCCTTTTCGAAAATTCCACTCTTCTGATTTCTCCGCTGTAGCGAAAAATCTTACAAATCTCTGGCAATTTACTTCAAAAAGTGGAGCACAAATCGCCAGCATTTAGCATTGTCCAAGACGCCTTTCAACAGGCCAACACAAAAAAAAAAGAGAGGAGAAACAAAAAAAACGAGTGCTGAAAAAATGCCTGGCCTGAAATCTGGAACATGCCATTCCACTCAAACCCAAGAGCCTTGTGAAGCCTTGTGCCTCGAACGATGCTCATTATTAAATTTTGGGCATTGTACAGTATTCCTCAGCTCTTCTCGGCGATTCTCAGCGGTCGAGCGCCTTGGCTTAATGGCTATGAAACACGCGTCTCATAACGGTTTTAATGAAACACATAAATTCGCCTCAATTCCAATGGCGAGATGAGATTCCACTTGGGTGAGCCATCAAAGGCCTCAAGTGCAGTTAAAGTGCGATTGGACGATCAGACGATCAGAACGATCTGCGTCGTTCCATCGATCGTGAGTGTCTGTAGTTTACTTAAAAATTATGTATACTTTTTAATTTACTTTTTGGGGAATTCTGTTTTGCTTTTCTTTCTTTGCGTTTGGGCTTTATTATTAAAGTGCCAAAGCTATATAGCATTGCAAATAGTTTGCGGGCTTTAAGACTTTTGCATAGAATTTGCGTTGCACAATTTACGGCCATGAATGAAATGAGTTACTACGCTGATGCCGACAAAAGATATGTATGTACAAATGTATGTATGAAATGGTATAGAAGAGAAGTGTGGTATGTATGCCGGCCATAAAGAATCCAACATAACACACAACCGACCCCGACACTCCTGGCAACAACTACGACTACAGCTCCGACTCCGACTCTGACTACGACCTGGGCCGACGCGTCTCGAGTTGTGTTGAGGCCAGTTGAGTCCACTCAACTGTGAAACAGGTACAGAGAACGAGACAGGATATGGACAAGCATAGACAGGCAGAGGCACAGGCACAGAGTGCTGAGGTAAAGAACGGTTGGCAAACAGTCGGCAAAAGTACAAAGCGGCGTTTGGGGTGAAAAGGAGAGAAAAGAGATTTTCTCCCTTTCCCCCGTCCCGGTTCCTGACTGAACTGACTGACGTTCCTTCTTTTTTTTTCGTTTTTTGTAGGTTCCTTTTCACTCGATTTCAATGAACTCGGCAAATGTTGCAAGTGCAAAGACAAAACAAATACAAACAGCTGATAAAAATGCGATAGACGACAACAACATGTACATACAAGTATCCATGAGATACAAACACAATCGTACGGGATTTGTCTCTGATAGACAGACATCTGATACTGAACACACACACACCGAGACAGACAAACTATCATTACATTTACTTTTCGGTTTCAGATTACGTGTGGATCTGCGCAAGGACAATTTCCCTGACGTTGCTTTCAATTTTCTTCGTCTGTTTTTTTTGTTGTCTTCTATCTATCGATTCAATATCCCTTTGCATTGTAATTGTTAACCATTTGTCAGCAACTTTTCTATTTGTCTGGCTAATTTCCCTGTTTGGCCAAGACTTCTCTGACTGTCTCTCTGACTGTCTCTCTCTCTCTCTGACTGTCTCTCTCTCTCTCTCTCTCTTTCTGTTTCTCACAGCATCCAAACATGCCGGAAATGTCTTTATTTGCCAGCTGCGTCTGGAGTTCTCTGTCGTCTCAATGGTTATTTATGTGTTCGATTGCTTATTGGATTTGGCATAGACTCAATTGAAAGTTTATTAAAACCCATGCTTGGGATACAACAAACTGAAAAGGCAGACAGATAAATGGCTCTGTTGTTGGCACAGCTCAAGTTGCTATTAAGTTTAGAATGCAAAAATGGAGAAAGGTTAGCCGAAACTAATACCGTTCTTTAATCTAGAGAAAAGAAATCTTTAACAGACACTGCGGCAAGGCAATTATGCAAATTAAAGAGCTTTAAATCTAATCGATTAAACCAGTACTTCAAAAAGTTGAATCTCAAGAAAATAGAATGGGAGTCAGAAGATTACAGAATATATACAGTTTCAGCAGAGAAAAGCATTCTTGTAGGTACTGTACAAATATCAAACGGAATAGATTTTAATTTCTAAATAAAGTCAAAGGAATTCAAGATAGATGTAATATGGGATAATGTAGAAAAGTCAACCATTATATGACAAAGTTACTTAAAATAATGAGATGCACACAAGTTCATTTCTTCATTACAAAGTAAAAGCTTAATTAATCAGATAAAGCAACGTTTATATATATATTCTTTAGTTGCGTTATAAAAGAAATATGTATTTTGAACATTACAAAAAGGTAACAGATGTGTTAGAGACTTTTAAGTACAAATACTTTTAACCATAAAGTTTGCTAATAACCCATTAATGCAGTAATAAGAAAGCTAAGTAAGTAGCGTTGAAAGAACTTGAATTAGAAGACCAATTACTCAAAAGAGTCAATGTTTTTATGGACTCAATAATTCACAATAATAGCTCGTTAAACTCTGAGCTTAATTTGATTAAAAATAATCTTGTATCTTTAACTATTAGCTGATTTATAAGCCTAGCCAGAAACAAAATAGAGCTCTTCTAATGGACTAACATTAAAGCAGCCCGCCCATTAAAAGAGTCTAAGGACTCTTTAAGCTATGAGCTCATAAACGACAGCACACGCGATTGAGCAGACGGTCTCATCTGTTGTTGTCAGTGTCAGGAAGCCTTTAAAGTCATCAGATGATTATAAGATTCAAATTTATGGCTTGATTATGATTGGCGCTTCCCAGACGCCGCCATAAAAGCTTAACAGAGATCTCTGTTGCCGCCTCGTTCGCCTCGCATTATGCCATTTCCAGTTCCAGCTGCGTGGGCAGCAAGTCCAAAAAAAATCACAAAAAAAAACAAAAAGTCTAAAACTTGTTGTGGCATCGTTTGAGCTACCGACAACGAAGACAACGACGACGACGACGACAACGACATATTCACATCAGCATCCACATCCACATCCACATATTCATATCCACACTCATATCAGTATCCACATTCATATCATAGACATCCACATGGTTATGCTCTCTAAGCGCCCTGCATCGTGTGGGTTGTTGTCTGTTCAATTTATCGCTCTTGACTTCTACGCATTTGATTTCATCTATTCTCATCGTTGTTGTTGTTGTTTTTGCTTTTTCTATGTTGGCTATTTTATTTGAAATTTACCTTGTCGCAGTCGCAGTCGCTTGTCAAAATTAGTTTTCATTTTATTATCCGCACATCATCGTTTGGATGATGTCGACCAGCGACATTTTGAGCTCTTTCAGCCTTTGGCTCTCTTGCTTATTGAATTTTTTTCTTCGTTATTTTTTGGGGTTTTGCTGGGTTTGTCGGCTTTCCGGTAGCCTGGCTCATAAAACCCACAAATTTATGACCAACTGACGCTTTGGCACTTGTGTCATTTGTTTTTTCTTTTGTTTGTTCCTCTCTGTGTGGGCTTTTCAATTTATTTCCCAACCAGCGAGAGATATTCACATTATTTATAAAAATTAATTTTCATGTTTGCTTTATTTTATGTAGATTTAATGTGCTGCCAAACGAAATTGTCACTTAAATTTAATAGCCTGTGGCCAGCTACGCATTTCACACACACACATACATACCGAAAATTGGCTTTATAGCTAGAGTAAGGTCAAGAGTTTTTCCCCTAGAGTTTGTTGTTTTCTATTCAAACTGATAACAAATAGAGCTCAATTTTCGGTGCTCAAGCTGAGCTGCTTTTCCACTTGAGTAAATGTTGGCAGCAACAAAAGGAAGAATAAAATGAAAATGAAAATAAAAAGAAAAACAGCAGCTGCCTATTAGAGAAAGTGAAACTGGACCGTGGCAAACTAATTGAAAACCATTATTTGCCAGATTAGGCCAAAACAAATGGCCAAGGTTAATCGCGAGATTTGCATGAACGCTACCCCGCGCCTAAGGCTTAAGCCTTGTGTGTGTGTGTGTGTGTCCTTAACGAACTGTAGAAAATTGAAACCCGAGCAAAGCAATTGCAATTTTATTTTAACTGAGAGGCTTAGGCCCAAGGCTCATCATTCCATTCCCATCACATAGTTTTGTAGCGAAACCCGTATTTCCTATACCCTTATCCCACATCCAGAGCAAGACACTTGACTGTGTCAAACGACCTTTGATGGGTGAGTTGGGATAAGACTTTTGCCGCGGCCTTTAATGAACTTTTAGCTACGCACGTATCGCACAGATATGCTATGCATTAATTACACTCTGGGGCCAAGCTGGATGGGATGGGAAGAGGTTGGAGTTGGGGTTGGGGGCAAGTCGAAGACATTCCCTGGCGTGCGGAGCTTATCAAGAAACGCGCCATCAAAGTAGGTGGCGTAAATTAACAAATCTTTCATGTGACCTAATTAAATCAACGCGAGGTCGTTCCAATGTTCCAACTACAGTCAGTCTTTTGAGTCACTCTCGTCTCCCTCTGCTGCGCTGATGAGGCGTTGCTGCAGTTACTGATTTGTTGCCCCAGCACTTCAGCAATTTAACATTCGTCATGCTCACGGCCAAGCAAAATAACCAAAAGGCAGACAAAGCTCGGAACTCAGCTTCAGTCCACTCATCGCAACATTCAGCTCATTTAAGTGGCCGATTGGTCAGCAGCTTACATCTTGGGAAATCTCCTCAGCAACACAGCAACAGCAACAGCAGTAGCGGCATCAAATTTGTTTGCTCTGGGGGCAACTGGTAAGGCAGGAAAGAACTGTGTCCAAAGCCTCAAGTTGCTGTGACCAAGTGGGGCAAGAACATGCAACAGACACCACATCTCTCTCTCTTTCTATATATAGTAGGAGAGAGGGATGTCTGATGTCTGAAATGTCTATAAAGTCAGGAGTGCCATCAATGCAATGGATGCCATCAATGCAATGGATGAGTGAGTAGTTCTTGGCAATAAGCAAAAGTGATCACATTGAATTGCATTAAAGAGCGAGACAAGTGATTCTTCGTAAGCTTTCGAGTGCAACTCGTTTAATGCGGATCGTCATGGCACCGAAGATGATCAACATGATTATGATGATCCTCAAGCAGTCGAGGAAATCTACAACTTCACTTTTTATTAAGTTGAAACCGTATGAGGAAAGTTGCGGTTGGGAATTAAAGGAATTGTTTAACGATCGTCTGCGTATGCGAAAGGAAAACTTAATATTTGAGAAACTAATTGAGGGAGGAGACAAAAGTTTTACAGCGGATACGACATTGAGAAAAATAATTACAAGCTGTGTTGTAGAGAACATTCTTAGGAAACCCTCTGTCACTAAAAAATCAAGAGATGTCCGTCCTAGAGAATGATCGTAACCGATCTCTCAAGTAAAGTTTATTCTGGTAATCAACTAATATCATCTTAATAAATAAACATAGAAACATTTATAAGATCAATGATCTTTGGATTATTTTCTAATCTCAAAAGATCACACTCCGTTTAGGCAACAGGTAAACAACTGTGTGTCTTTTTGAAATAAATTTCTCAGATCATTCACAGACACTTAAAAAGTGATTATTTGTGATCCTTGTCCAGTTAAGATATAAATCTCAGCTGGCTTCTCAGAACATCTAGGGACACTCCCATCGCTTATGCTCGGTTATCCTCAACGTAAAGCGGTAGCTGGTGATTCATGCATAATCATGTAGATCAGTTGTCAGATTGTAATAAATTGGCCAACAAAAAAAACTACATAGCCCGAAACTTGTCTCGGTTCACACCCTCAACTGTTAAATTTCGCAATATTGTACAATTAGTAGATGACGCTGACAGATCTCTCCGCTGTGGACAAAAGTATTTCTCAACCTTTTTAGAGAGAAGACCACAAAAAACTGAAATAAAGAAATAAGAAAGAAAACCGCGTGCGCTATCAAAACAAAAGATGACAACAAAGCAGCCTCGTCAGCGTCGTCGTCGTCTTCGACGTTGGCAGTGAAGTTCTAAGAATGAATCATGCTGAGTAGACGCCATGCGCAAAACTGATCTCCTCGAGCCGGTTGAGCAACGACTTAATTGCCACACAGACTCGACCCAGACCCAGGGCACAAGTGTCGGAGCCCAAAAATAGTTACGAGCCAAACGGATCAAGGCAGACAGACTGAGACTGAGACTGCGACTGTGAAGGAGATGGAGATACGAGTTGGCAGACGATGACCATAAAGAACCTACACGGTCGGCATATTTCTCAAGGGCCCGCGTGTGTTGTGTTGATGTTGCCCAGTGTGAGAGCAGCAGCAGCAGCAAAAAGGTCAAACGTGGCCACTTGCCACAGATACCAAAATGAAACACAGGAGTTGACCATTGTCCCAATGTCCAAAGTTGTTTCAAGTTGTGTTGCTCGCTGAGGTCTGTGTGGTCTCAACGTCTGAAATGTAAAAATTTTCTGTAGCGTCAGCAGAAGCAGCAGCAGCAACAACAGCAGCCACAGCTCCTTAAACAAGTTCTCTTTCTAGAGCTGCGCTCTGTAGCTGGAAGCTGGCGCATTCCTTCATTCCGAACCGGGCAGCGTATTTGCAGTGACTTTCATATATGGACTGTTGCGGGATGCCGGCGTTTTGCCGATTTGGGCAGCCTCTCTGCGCTTCAAACTTCATCTCGATCTCTTTGCCCAGTCTTGCGGTGGTTTCGTTTACCAGCATACCAATTTGGTTGCTTGCCTTAACACCTCCGAAACATGCAAGGATCGAGAAACAGAGCTGAGGTGAGCTGAGCTGAGGTGAGGTGAAGTGGCTGTAAGGCGGTCGCCTGGATTCCATGTCCATGTTTCATGTTTTATGCGCATAAAATGCATTTTAATTGTTGCATTTGAAAGAGCAGAGAAAGAGAGAGGGAGAGAGAGAGAGGGAGAGAGGCAGAGCATCTTGGCATTTTCTCACGCTCTGCCACAGAGAGAGAGAGATTATGTAGTCGTCTCGTCGTTTTTGGGCAATTTCATAATGTGCTTCCCATCCACACAACATGGCAATTATCCACGCCCCAAAACGGCAGCTCCAAATAACAATTACATTTTACATGTTTATTAATAAGCAAAAGAGCATTAGACCGAGTGAGTGAGAGAGAGAACGATATAGAAGGGAGTCAGAGAGAGAGAGATCTCTCTCTCTCGAGGGAAGGCTGCCCAGAAGCGTTGGTCCACACTGATAATTAAGTAGTTATGAGCTTAGACTAGACTATTTGCTTCCACTTCTCTACTCTCCACTCTCCACTCTCCGCTCTCCACTCTGCCCTCTCCACTCTCCGCACTCCACTCTCCATCTAGTGCCTTGTTAGGCATACTTGAAAGCAGTTAAGCGCCGCAGTACTTCAAGTCGTCCACTCCCCGCCTCGCCTCCTCTGCTGTCCACTTTACCACCAAATGGAACTTCAGGCAAATGAAGCATTAAATCGTGCAAACAAACAAGCGACAACAACAGCAACAACAACAACAAAGTTGTATGCCGACTCTAGATAATAATAGTCCGAGTCTACGCAAAATACATAGATGGGGAGCTTTGTAGTGGAGCACTACGAGGCGGGAAGCGGGCGGGGTTTGAACGGGCGCCATAGCATTTACATAATGAGCATGTCGGGGTTAAGTCTTGAGAGACTTGCGTTTTGCGTCTTGCCAAATGCCAAGAAAGCAACAACTTGCAACTTGCAACTCTCGCACAACTTGCAACAACAACAACTAGATGACTGAAGAGGGTGAGTGAGAGTTAGTTGCGTCCCAAAAGGGGGTGTGGCCTGGTCTTGGTCTGGAGCCCACCATTGTTATGACATCTAAACAAAGGACGCGGCTTGAGCCATCAACGAGTGCAACGTGCAACAGTGTTGCAAGAAAAAGCAGTGCGCGGCAAGCCCAAGCCCAACAATTTATGCCACCATAATGTGTGTCTGCAAAGCATGCGGAAAATTATGTTGCGCAAAGTTATGAAAAAGTTATGCTGCCAAAGTTTTAAGATATTCTGACAGAATGTCTATACAACTATCGTTAGTAGAAGTTTAGCAAGAGAACACATAAATGTAACACATAAATTATGTTGCAAACTATGTTAGAAATAAATTAAAAGCTAAAAAGATGGAAGAGTTTCTAACAACATTACGTAGAAACTATCGTTACATGACTCAAAAACAGAATGGGTAAATATAATTTAATAACTATAATAAAAAATATAATTACAAAAACTAATGCGTGATTTATGAGTACACAGAAAGAAAACATGAAGATTGAAAAGTAGATTACAACTCTTGATTTAAGATTTTCTTCTTCCGAGATTTTTCCATTCTCCAAACAAGATTATAATCAAGATTGGTCAATGTGGAGTTTTTGTAGAATTTCGATCTTGATTAGAGATCAAACCTTCTTAGTTCAGTTTAAATATCATACAATATTCAATACTTTATTCTTGATTTTAGCAAGTTTTTTTTTCAAGTGCAGATTGTTCACAATGAAAAATATTTAATATGTGGAAACGAAATTATTTTTTAGTGCTGGGCAAACTATTATTTTTTAATATTCTACTCAAGTAAGTTTACAAAGTGTGAGTTTCTAATAAATGGAATTTACAAAGGCTTTACATTGTTTTGGATAATACTTTTAAGCATTTTAAACAAATAATATCAGATTATCTATCTGTAAAACTCTATATTGATATTGCTTAAACAGTTTCTGAAATAATTAATATTAATTATCGTATTATATCCATAACATATTACGCAACTATTTACCACCTGTTTTCTTAGCACTTATCTAATTGTATTGCAACACGCTTAAAGTCGATTAAAGCGTTGCGCTTTGATGGTGGAATCAGCAGGCCATCAAGTGATTTAAGCCACGCTCTAAGCCCACAAATTCTTGGCTGACGGCGTTCTCATGTCGAGTGCAAGGAAACAGGAAAGCAGGAAAACGACTGAGCGACTGAAGGAAGGACCACAAAACACCAGCCAAATCTCACAATGGTCAACAATGCAACAACTTTAGGAATTATTTCGCATAATGATGATATAGTGCCGCATAGGCTGTGGCCCCGTGCAACACACTCTGAACTGAACTGAGCTGAGCTGAGCTGAAGAATGCGGCCAGCAGCCAACAGCCGCAACAACGACAATGCAAAAAGGGCCCCAAAAAAAAAAAAGCCCAACAGATAGAGATTCAGAGATCGAGAGAGAGAAGTAAAGAAGTGGCATGAGGTGAATGAGAGGGCCATTTAGTTTTGGTCGCTGGAAAATGATTAATAGTCGTGTGGTTGCTCGGCTTGGCCCTGGCAACAGCAACAGCAATACACCAACAACAACAGCAAGACAGCATTGGAGGACGGATGCAACACCGCAGTTGCCGCAGTTGGCGGCTAAGTGGAGCAGCCGCAGCAGCAAACGAAAAATCAGCGGCGCTGTAAATTTCCTTTGGCCCAGCAGTCAGAGTGAAAGAGACAGCTAGAGAGAGAGGGAGAGAGAGAGGAAGCGCAGTGTCCATGGGGCAGGCAAGCAGCGATGTGTTGCTTGGTCTCAGGCCGTGTTTGATTTTGTATCTCTGACTGTGAGAATGTTGTACGTGTGAGTGAAGATTTTATGCCTGCCTGCCACACTTGCCCCCTCTCGCTCTAACACACATGCTACTACCTCTTTCGCTCTCTCCTGCTCTTTTTAACGATTTAATGTTTTGTGAACTGCTTAAATTGTGCAAACAATTTGAACTAAGTGCCACAATGAGCTGAGGCAACATCAGCAGCAACAACGGCAGCCATGGTCGAGGCAAGAGGAGGTTGCACAAAGCTTTTTGATGTTGTTTGGGGCACCGTCTTGTACCTTGGACCTCGGCGCACAGGAAGTGCAACTTTAATGAAGCGTTTAAGTGGCAGTTGTTGTTGCCGTTGCTGCTGCTGCTGCTGCTGTTGATGATGCCAGCGATTTTGGGCACACGGAAGGGAAGGTGTTATGCAGCTGCTGCCTCTGCTGTTGTTGCAACTGCTGCTCAATGAAGCAGCTCTGGGAATGTTAGGCATGCCCTGGGAATCGCTTTTGCCAAGTGTTGCCCGAAATGAGCTGCTTAAATTGCATTAACTACGAGAACACATACGCTTTATTGACTTGTCTCCTCTCCTTAAATGTATATATTAAATGTTGCGAAGTAAACAAATTCGAGTATTGATTTCAGTTGCTTTGTCTGCTCTTAGCAAATGTGTAATTTAATAACTCGACAAGAATCTCACGAGCAGACAAAAACACCACTCACACTCCCATCCTTTCATCCTCTCACACAACATGATTCATGCTTGCAACTCCAACGCAATACAATAAAGGCAACAACAACAGCAACAATAACAACAACGCCATCAGCAGCAAACACAAACACTGCAGAGAAGGAAATAAAATTCCACGCAAATCAACTTGAAAACGAACGGAGCGATATAACAAAATAAAACACCAAGAAAGATCCGCTTTCATCTCAAAGTAGGTGAATATTTGATACCCTTGCTGATGCCAAATTTGTATAATCCAAATGTATGGCAATTTAATTTTTAGTTGTGAGGAAATAGATTGATGGTAAAAAAGGATGCTCTACATTTTGTTTTAAATGAAGGAGCACAAAATAATTTAAGCTTAATTGAGATTGTTAGCTAGAGATTACTATTTAAGATATTGCAGATATAGAAAACCAAGTTGTGTAGCTAAAATGTTGATTGTAGATTATGGGGAATTTAAATGAATATAAAATAATTCAGCTAATGGTAAGCTAACTTCCAAAATTGTTAAATTCTTCATTGTGCATTAATTTCATTTTGGAATTCTAAACAACAATGCATCAAATTTTAAATTTTTAGACCCTTCACTAAAAAAAAAAAGGAAATATGGTTTACTTAACCTTTATGCTAATGATATTTGAGGAAAAATCTACATATTGTTACAATGTTACAAATCATTTCCCAATATTAAAATGCCCAATTCAGACGCATAAAAATGCCAACTCTAAATAACTTTACAGCAGAGCAGGAACAGACAGACGTTCTTCCCCCGCTCTTTCCCCCCCTGCTTCATGCTTGCCTCCTTCAGCAGTGCGCGTCGCTGGATGGTTCCACTGTCCAGTCAGCGAGTTTGGCGCATGCGTCGACTGCTCATCGCTTGCTCCCCCGTCCCCTTTCGCTCTCCCACCCCTTCGTTACGGCGATGACTCTCTCTCACTCTCGCACTCTTCTCTCCTGTGCTGCGCTCCCATGGTTCACAAAAAAAAAAGGGTACCAGTTTCAAGACCAGTCCCAGCAGAAGCCACAAACGAAAAGTCTCTCAAGAAATTCCTTTGGCACAACAACAACAACAACGAAATCAAAGAAATCTGTTTCGGAGCGCAGAAGGCAAAAAATGTTGTCACACCGCTTTTACACACTGACCAACAGCAGTTGTTGTTCTCAATGCTGTTGCTGTTGTTGTTGTTGTTACTGCTGCTGTCGCTTGGGCCTAGGCCAAGTTGTATGTTGGTTACGTTGGGACGTGAGCTCCTTTTGTAGATTTTAGTTAATTTGTATAAAGCCTGAATTAATCACGCTTAATTGCAATAAGTTGGCCAGCCTCAACTCACTCTCTGTCGCTGTCTCTGTCTCTGTCTCACTCTCGCGATCGCTCTCTTTGTTTCGTTCTCCTTCATTCTCTCAGTTGTGTAGCTCGCTTTGGTTTTTACGTTTATTTGATTTGTTTTCAGGTAAACTGTTGCAGCCTCTGCCTTTTGCTTGTCTTCCCTTTGCGTTAGCCCTACCGCTGCTCCCCTAGCACTCTTTCTCTCTCTCTCTCACTCTCTGTCTCTATATCGCTTCTCACTCTCCTTGCTCTTTACCTGGCGTTGTTTATTTTTGGTTTTCAACATTGCTTGATTGGTTTTTTGATACCCGCTGTCCATAAGATAGAAGGGTATTATACCCAACCAATAATGCAAGTAATAAATGCAATTTATTAACTTTGATTCCATAAATAATACGTATAAGCAATTAGATCTTTGATACATTATCAGCTGAGAACCAAAATTTCGCAATAAAAATTCAACTCATATCAAATTTGTTTCTTAAATTTAGCAATAACAATATTTATGGTATTATCAATCGATAATTAAATCGAACGTTATTTATGGCCAATTTTATTGGGCAATCCCGAAAACGATTTAGCAGGTATCTGACAGCTGAGCAAAATCCATATTAGCTTGCTTACTTGTTTTTTTCTCTCTTCCCTGTGATGTTCGAATGTTTCTTTATCTTTTGGTCAAATGCAACGCGTCGCGTTGCGTTTCGTTCATAATTTCATGGAAATGCAGCTGGAGCGGGACAGAGATAGAAAGAGTGAGTGCGAGCGAGACGGGGAGCGGGATCACAACAGGTATACTCCCGAGGCAGTTGTTTCGGGCTTGATATTAATCAAGGTGTCATTGAAATCGTTTAAATTATGCACTCCAATCCCAATCCAATGCAGTCCACTTCAGTCCAGCTCTGGATTTGCCTTTTTTTTCTCGCATTCTTGTCGGCCCTTGTGAACCTTTCTCGCTTGCACTCGCAGTCGTTGTCTGTATGCTTTGTCTTTGTCTTTCATTTCTTTGTTTCTTGGTTAGATAAGTTAGCCAAATAAATAGTTGCAGCCTCTTTTTGTTGGCCGAGTGTTGCGTGAGTCATAAATTTTATTGCTTCTCCTCTGCTTCTTCTTCGTCTTCTTGCTCTTCTTCTTCGTCGTCTTGTGCTGCCTTCTGCTGATAAGCGCCAGCGTTTAGATAAAGCTGAGAATGTCTTGCCTCTTTAATATCGACAACTGTTGTGTTCTGTTGTGTTGCCCAACCAAATTCTATTTACCAGGTATGGAACTAGGTTACTTGTGAGGCTGCGTGTGGCGTAGTGGAGTCGAGAATGCTATTTATACGATAAGCTCTATTGATAAGCAAATTGACGTACAACCGGCAGAGTTCTAGACCGAGCGGTGCCCACATGTTGCGGTTCCCTGAGGACGCAAGAACTCTGGGTGAATTCAATGAACTGAATTCGATTTTGTGAAATATGAATACAATTTCGAGCTATCGAAAATACTTATTTAATCTTCCAAAATATACAATGCTTTGTGTAATTAAAGTGAATGACATATTAATTTCTTAATCGTGAAAATATATGGATTGGTGCCCAAATGTTTCAGATCCCTGGGGTTGCATGAACTCTGATTGAATTTCGTAGAATATGAATAAGATTTCGAGAATTTAAAAATACCTATTTAATCTCGCAAAAAATGCATTACTTATAGTAATTAAAATAAGTGACATATTAATTTAAAAATTGTGAAAAAAACAATAATCAAAATTGGGCCTTATATATTCTTTTCTGAGCTCTTTTAGTTTTCGTCATAATTTCTAATACTTCAGCCTCCTGACATGTGTATGACGATTAGTTATTAATATTCTTGTTTTCAATATAAAGTTAATTTCATCAAGTCTAATAGTTATTTTTTTTTAAAGATTAACCATTTTTTTTTTTTTTGCTACAGGGTGGCCAGGGTCGTATGCACCCTGTCTGCATAAAATTGTACGCACTGAGCATTCTTATTGTACTCACCATTGCTGGGCTTTTGCGGTATTTCATTGGCATCGATGCCACGCGCCTGAAAGATGTGTGTCACAGCGGTGCAATTGGGGCTGAATTGATCGATGATCGATGAGCCGCTAGAGGGAGCTGGTCCGGCGACTGGTCCAGGGGCAGCCAAGGCCGCAATTTGAGCACCGGCTAATGAGGCAGCGCCCTCTTGTGGCTGGGGCTGGGGGTGAGCATGTGTTGTTGTTGGTGCCGTTAGTGACAACAACACGAACAACAGACTATTAAATATCACAAGTTGGGCGGCATTTGTTGCTGTTACTGTAGCTGTCGCTGTTACTCTTCTTCGCCAGGGCAGAAGCTCTGTGTGAACTTGTTTGGAGAACATGTTCGCTGTGTTGTTGTTGTGGTGGTTGTTACTATTATTGAATATTATTATTGTTACAAACGTTTGTCACAATCGCAAAACACACGAATAAATTTGCGCACACACTCACGCACGCACACACACGGGCGCAGACAAAGAATACGACTTTTGTGGCGTTTACCGGCTTTTGCTTGCTTCTCGTGTTGATGTTGTTGTTATTGGTGATTTTCTTGCACTTTGCTTTGCGTGTTACGGTAAATATTTTTTTGGCCAACGCGAAAGGGAGAGCGAGACAGACGTACGCATAAAACTTACACACAGACAACTTTATGCGTTACTTTGTTTTTGCCGGCATTGCACTTGCGTGCTGCTGTTGTTGTTGCTACTTTTGTTGTTTTTAATGTGCATTTTATGATTGGCTGTCGCTGGTGCAGGCCATATGATCTTTGGTTTCGTTTACAAATTGTATATTTAAAAATCAACAATAATAAACGTATACGTTACGCATCAAATATACACGCACAAACACACTCGCAATCGCAATCGTAGTCGCGCAACACACACACGACGAAAACGAAGACGAAGCGAAACGCAACGCGGAGAGAACGTGCGTACGAATCGAGCGCGGAAATATGACTAACAGCAAAGAGTTTCGAAGTTTTAACGTTCTGTTAAGGCAATAATCCGCTAACAGATTGATAACAGAACTTATATTTTACATACGATTTTTAACAGATCGCTGCCTGTGACGTCACAATTGGAAATAAATCTTATCAAGGTAATTAATAATACCAAATATTCGTAGATACGATTTAAACAGCTAATATTGGCATAAAAGCCAGACTAGTTTTTTATATGTGTTTGCTTTACATTTTATTCTACCTTAAAAAAAACGTTATCAGAGCTAAAGTTAACAGCAGCAGTCTATCCAACTGTTGCTAATGAAAATATTTATCTTATAGCCGCACGGAATTATAAAGTGGCGTATGATATTTTTAGGCAATTATTAGCACTCGCAATCATAATTGCTTTCATAATGTGAACAATATTTCCTTTTATTTCAAAAAAATAAGATTTGCTGTCCTTGGCGGCAATGTTAGATTTAAAAATGGTTAACAGTCGTGAGTAATTATCGATAGGTTCTGTTACTTTAATCGATTGCCAATCAGCTGTTTGCAGCACATGATGTTGCAATCTGACAATCGGACCGTTAAAGTCGCTTCTACCATCGCTATAGCAGCTGTTTTTGGCGGCATTCTTTACGCGAGAAAAATACGCAACATTTTTAATACAACTTTTTGTATGATGTGTTATTGTTAAGTTTAACCAGTGTCAAGTGTCAACCACGCAATGACGGATAAAAGTTCTATAGTTGAGGCGCTCGGAAAACATTTTGGCCACAAGTGCTTCAAATCACACCTGCAGGAGCAAGCCATAAAATGCGCCGTAAAAAGTAAGCAGAGGGTAAGCAATATTAGTGAGATATTCAACTATGTTTTACCTTACAGAAAAACAGGATGTGTATGTGTCCATGCCCACAGGATCGGGCAAATCGTTGTGCTTCCAATTGCCCGGCCTAATGTGCGAAAATCAATTAACAATTGTTTTCTCGCCACTTTTGGCGCTGATCAAAGATCAGATCGATCATTTGTCCAAGATCAAGGTGCAGGCGGATTCACTCAATTCCAAGATGAGCAGCAAAGAACGTGAACGCGTCATCATGGATCTGCGTGCTATCAAGACCAACATCAAATTCCTCTACATCACACCCGAGCAGGCGGCCACAAAGTTCTTTCAGGAGCTGCTCCATTCGCTCTACAAGCACAAGAAGCTAGCGTACTTTGCTGTCGATGAGGCGCATTGTGTCTCCCAATGGGGTCATGATTTTCGACCCGACTATCTAAAGCTAGGTGAGCTGCGGTCCAAGTACCCGGATGTCGTTTGGCTGGCGTTGACGGCCACTGCATCCAAGGAGGTGCGCGAGGACATCTACAAACAGCTTCATCTGCGCCAGCCTGTTGCACAATTCTGTACCCCCAGCTTCCGCTCGAATCTGTACTACGACATTGTGTATAAGAACTCCATTGAGGATGACTTCCAGCACTTGGCAGAGTTTGCCCAGCATTGTTTAGGCAATGTCGAGGAGTTCAAATCGCTACCTAAACCACAACGTGGCTGTGGCATCATCTACTGTCGCACTCGTGAGCAGGTGGAGCGTGTAGCTGTAGGCGTGTCCAAGCAAGGCGTGGCAGCGGTCGCCTATCATGCCGGACTGAAGACAGCCGAACGAACTGAGGTCCAGGAGGCTTGGATGCGAGGCGAGAAGCCCATCATTTGTGCCACCAACAGCTTTGGCATGGGCGTAGACAAGGCCAGCGTACGCTTCGTAATCCATTGGGATGTGCCGCAGAATGTGGCCGCCTACTATCAGGAATCTGGTCGCGCTGGACGCGATGGCCTGCCTTCGTTCTGTCGTCTATACTATGGACGTGAGGATGTGCGCTCCATCCGCTTTCTGTTGCAGAATGATGCTCAGCGTGCTCGTGGTCGTGGAGATCGGGAGCTGCTCACGGAACGTGCTCTGAAGCAGTTCGAACGCATTGTGGATTTCTGCGAACAGACGCGTTGTCGCCACAAGTTGTTTGCTGATTACTTTGGTGACCCGGCGCCTGCTTGCACAGCTCAGTGCGATGTCTGCAAGCGACCTAAGCAGGCGCAGAAGGCGCTGGAGATGTTTCAGCGTCTGTGCATGGATGCCACCTTTAAGTCGGAGGTTTCGCTGCAGGACTGCGCTGATTTATATGAAGGTAAGTCAGATTTACAATTTATATAAAATTTCTTTAATAAATTATTTCTTCTTACCCTTCAGGAGGACGCGCGGGCACAAAGCGAGCTGCTCAAGAGTACGCCAGTGATGATTCGGATAGCCGTGGGGAAAGTCACGCCTCGCAGTCGAAACGTGCCAAAAAGGATGCCGAGGACTTTATACGTCAGCAGTTTAAGCTGCGCAAACAAATCAGCGCTGCTCGACAGCTAGAGCAGGAGACAAGCACACAGATTTCGCGAGTGCGTCAAGCTCAATCCACAGAGACCAAAATCGCTGGATTGCATCAAACCCAACGCGAAAAGTATCTAGATGCGATGATCGATGCACTCAAAGCGAATGTGAAGAAGTGCGAGAAGATACCTGATCAACAGCCACGCAGCTCGTTGAGACACAATGACTACGAAGCCATGGGCGTGGATATGGAGTACGAGGTGTTCCAGAAGCAGCGCGTGGTCAACATGTACAGACATGCAATGGCCAAGCAGGTGAGTGGATAGCAGAATATTTACTCTACACATTATTGACAACTCATTACTTTTGCAGCTGGCTATCATCAAACAACAAACTGCCAAGGAGATGCTAATGCCGTTAATACTCGACTATGTGCCGCGACCGGATACAAGTGCAAAAGGTGCTTGGACGGGAGGCAGCGTGGCTTATTTTGAGCGCAAACTCAAGGAGCTGGAGGAGCAAAAACCGCAGTCCTTGAAAGAGCCACCAAAAGCGTTGCGTGAGCGCAAGGGTTTTAAGCAGGACCAAAGCAAACAAACCTCAATTGCCAGTTTCTTTACCAAAGTGAAACAAGAGATTAAAGAGGAGCCAGAAGAAGAGACTACTGACCAACTGCTGCCAGTGAAAACAGAACCAACTGAGACAACAGAAGATGAGCCAGTGAATGTTAAAACAGAACCAAGTGAAGAAGAACCAGAACTCACTGAAGAGGAGCAGATGGAAAAGGAATTCGAACTAGAGAAGGAGGCACAGCTGGAGCAGGAAGCGCAGTTGGAGAGGGAGGTCCAAGAACATGAAGCGCAACTTCAGCAGGAAGCTGAACTGGAAAAGGAGGCGCAAATGGAGCTCGAGTTTGGCGAAAGAAAATACAGACTAATGTCAAATGGCGACGGCAGTTACGATACGCATCGCAAGACTCGTGTTTCGCATTTGGAGCCGGAGACACAAAAGCAGCCAGCAAAGTCCACAACCAGCAAATTAATGTTTGCCAAAGAAGACCCAATGGAGGTCGATGAAGAGCACAGCATTGATGCCATTGGTTTCACAACAGCGCGTCAAATGTTGGAGCAAAAGGAAAAGAAAAATTCTGATCTAATGAATGGAACAAAAGATAATGAAGAAGATAAAGTGGATAGAACACTTTCAGGTGGTTTTATGACAGCTCGACAGATGCTAGAAAAAAAGAGGTTAAAGGAGGAGAAATCGGAAGAAAAGAGAGTCAAAGAGGACAAATCGGAGCACAGCAGAGAGCATAGTAAACACAAATCTTCAGAACACAGGGGAGAAAAGTCAAGGTCAGAAGACAACAAAGAGAGGTCTTCAAGAGATCGCAGCAATGAAAAGTCTTCAAGGGAACACACTAAAGATAAGCCTTTATCTGAACACAGTAAAGAAAAATCTTCCAGGGAACACAACAAAGAAAAATCACAGTCGGAGCACCGCAGAGAAAAGTCACAGTCCGACCACAGCAAGGAAAAGAGTCCATCAGAGCACAGCAAAGAGAAAACACCTCGAGAACACAACAAAGAAAAGTCTGTAGCCGAACATAGCAAGGACAAAAGTTCAAGAGATCATAACAAGGAAAAGTCTTCAAGAGATCACAATAAAGAGAAGTCTTCGCGGGAACACGGCAAGGACAAGTCGAATGCCAATCAGCAAAAGAACGATGTGAGTAAATCTGTGGTGCAGTGGCTCAATCCCTACTACAAGCGCAAAATAGCAACCAAAGAGCTGTTCAAGGCGCTCGCCAAGCTGATTACACAACGCATTTGCGACGGCAGTCTGGGTAAGATTGAATTTCACCAGAATTTGCAATTCAAAATGATAATCATCTTTATTTTTTTCTTTTAGGCAACGGCGATGCTTGCAAAAACTACATTAAGGATACGTTTCATAGCCTGAAAATGATTGAGACCGATCAGGACATTGAGAAACATTTTACCATTGCCATTAAATGATTGGAAAATCTCTTTTAGAGTTGAACATTAACTCGAAAATGTTATTAACTATTAAGTACATATTTTTTTTTGTTGCTCTTTGTAAATATTGTTTTTGAACTTGTGAGTTAAGTGTGCGTTTTTTCTTCGCTCTGTCGAAAACGTTGGAGCAACCTTTAAATTATAATGATCGTTTTAAGATCAATTTAAACATTTACAGTTTCTGATTGTAGTGGGATAGAAATACAATAGTTACAATGTGACTAAACAAAAAACACGAAATATTTGTAATTCAAATTTTTGCTAATGAATAAATTTGTTAGTCTCGATTTCTTCATATTTATTTTAGTGAAAATTTTATTTCAATCGTTACAAAAATATTCGGTGTAAATCTTATGTTAAGTGTTAGATAAAAAAACGTTATAGTGATTCGTATTCTTAAACAAAAACAGGGACTTTAAGCGACGCTTCTTCATTCTCCAAAAAATTTCCTACAATTCGATTTTTGTACATTTTCAATTTCAATGATGGCAATTATGATGTTTTTTGTTTTTATGATATTCTACTTTCATATGTGCTTCTGAACAATTTATTACAATTAGCAGGGAGGCAGGGAGGTTGCTTATCGACTATTTGCTCTGTAAATATTACAAAGTCACACAAACACACAAACTAGGTCAATGCCTGGAACAGTCCTCGATCATGTCATTCGAGATCACCATGCACCCCAAAGCGAACGGTCAGAAGCACATCGAGCAGGAAGACCAAACCGGTGACCAGTGAAATGGATGCGGACGCCATCACCAGATCCAGACGATGCATATTCGGGTGCCAGTAATTGCGATCCTTGGTGGTGCTCCAGTCACGGAACAGCAGCGCAGTCACAGCAATGTAGAGGACGAATCCAACCAGAGCCCACAACACCGAAGTGCGCCAAGGCGTTCTATGAAATGAAATGTTTATTAAATTGAGGTTAGAAACTATCTTTCGTATTTATTGGTTACTCACAAATCACCGAAGAGCGCCATGATCAGATAAATGCCCGTGTGGATCACCAAAGCACCGAAGGTCACGTAGCAAAGCGCCATCACTCGAGGCGTGATGAAGACACGCAAATGCGAGTTGGTCGCCGGTTCATCGATTAGGCCGAGACAACATATTAGCAGACACTGTAGGTAAGAAAAATTATTGAAATTACTATGATAATATACATATGTACTTTCTTTTTAAAATTCCATTTCTCCATTAAATTCTTAAGTAAAACTTTTTTAAATTACCAAAGAAATCTATTAAATATCAATTAAAAAATATGAATCGTTTATTTTACCCTTAATTAAGTACACTTTCTTTTATAAGCAATATATTTTTAATACAAATTTGAAGATTTATTGGAAATTTATAAGTATTCTTGACAAATAAAGGGAAAATAATATTACCCAATGATAATTGGTAAATTGCTTCGATATGTAAATGCCTCTATTATTCGTATACTTAATATTTGTCTCTTTATATTTGTTTGTATACGTATACTTAATATTGTAATATATTCCTGTTATTTGGTGGTAGACGTATACTTGATATATTAATATGTGTGTCTTCTCTAGCGGATTTCTACTGTACGAGAGTAAGTTTACTGGACTTCCTTGTTTAACTTGTTTATATTATTGTTGCTTTTTTTGGTTATTTTTCTTTTTGTTTTTTTGCACACTTTTTATACTATATGTGTTGCATTTTTTGTTTATTTTGTATATGCAATACTCTCTTGTTTCTCGACTAATTTATGCCATATTTCAATTATAGCTTAGATCATGTATGCTAAATATATTTAATTACACATATGTATGTATGTATAAACGTTATTTTTGCTGCTAAAAATTTATTAACATTTTTCTTTGCAGTATTTGCAAAAATTAGCATAAAATTGAAATTCCTCTCGTGCTATGAAATAACTGCTTTTGTCTTCTCAACTTCTCTCACTCTCTCAATTCAACTGACATTTGCGTTTATCACATTTCTGCATAATAATAATAGCTCTCAATATATATAGATTTTGCTCAACAGAATTACGCCATACTCATTCGCTATTTGTTTATTTATGTTGTTCTCTAGGTATTTTGTTTGAAATTTTGTATTTGACTTTTTCAAACGAATTTGAAGTTCAGTTCTTATGTTAGCTGCTTCAACTATTTGTTAATTTCCTGTTAGATGCTTTAGCAATTAGCATTAGCTTTGAGAGTTGTATGAACACTTGTGACTCACCAGTTCGACGACTTTGACGCAGATGAGCGTGTAGGTTGCCTTCTTGCTGCCATTCGTTGTGGCAAAGGAGTTGTCATCCGCTGGCGACATTTCAACGCGTGAGATTTCTGCGTAGAATGGGAACATGACAATTAATTAATGATGCGCTCAATTGAATGCAAGTCGACCAGTCAGACAAAATGCTCCATTTATAGAGTAATCGCAAAGTACCTATAGATCGCAAGTAACTCATATTATTGCTCGATTTATCTTTGGTCTTATTGTCTATTTTCGGGGCAGTTGCCTGTCAATGAAACATTTGCCTTGAGTTAAATATAATGTTTGATTCTGCTACTGTTTTCTTTTTTTTTCGATTCTGTCTCGGTCTCTGGGGTTTATTGGCCATATTTGTCTCTGGGTTATTCGTTATACTCATTAGCTCGGGTGCGCAGTGGAGCGTGCTGTGGAATTTGTGTCAATTGTTCGCTGGCGCTCGCTTCCCACATAACTTCTAAATGGGCATCTAATTGATTGTCGTTTTTGAGGTACTTCGAGTATCTAAGGGTCTGATGATATCACGAACATAAAAACGTTGGGCGTGGGTGCTAAACTTCCCTGTCTGGCATTCCAAATGAGTGCTGATCAAATCTGTCAACAGCTGTCGCTATCCATTCGATAAACCTATTCGAGTACTCGCTTATTATACCAGCTACCAAGAGGGAGAAGGGTATTATAAAAGAAGGAGACATTTCCGACCTTATAAAGTATATACTATACATATATTCTTGATCAGAAGAGACGTGTGTCCGTCTGTCTGTCTGTCCGTTCCTTTGAACACTTAGATCTCAGATACTATTTGAGATAGAGCTATAATTTGTTGTTGACAGCACTTGTAATGTTTGTAAGCAGATTAAGTTTCTTTAACATTTTTGCCACGCCTACCCCCGCCAACGCAATTCGACTAGCATTGAATAAAAAGCGTAATTTTGAAGTTAGAGTCGCGAATTTAGAGTCTTAGTTGCTTTGGCTCATAATCTGGTATTTTTTTTACCTATATATACTTCATGGATATACCAAATGTGACATTCAGTACATTTTGAGCATTTATGTGGTACATTCAGTATAGTTTAAGAATAATACTGCATCGTTTAGCTTTTATTCAATTTCACAGTCTAGCACACTCGAATGTGGCTTTCTTAGTTGTTTGTAATTCTTTGACGAGTCCGTAATTACAGGTCATCCAATAATCACAACAATACTAACCGTCCGATTCAACACTTTCATTGTATTTGTTATTCTACCATCATATTCATAATACTCTTTGCATTATTCACCCATTCATATTATTCATGCGCCATTGGAGTCGCCTCTCATTGATTAGGGCTAATTGCATTACAACAACGAGGCAGCCACAGAGCGTACAATAATAAAATACCATCAAAGTGAGAAGTAGGCGGAGGGAGGAGGAGGAGAGGACTTTAGGGGGGAGGTTACATAGTTAACCCACGTAACCTCCGCTGGCATTGCTCACAAGCAATTAAAATGCAGACTGCAAAGCAGCAGAACAACATATGTAAGACTTTCCCTCCGAACGAGCGAGCGAGTGCGAAAGAGAGAGCGAGTATGTAAGCGAGATAGCATGTGACGCCCTTTTGTTGTTAGCTTTAGCTAATACACATTTTAGTGTCTGGGGTCTGAAACTCCCAAAGGGTGCTTAACTGTTGCGTGTTTGCGGCAATTACGAGTATGAAGAAGTAAACAGCGAAGTGGCCAAGCGATCGATGTTCTGATTTGCGGAATACCCTAAACGAAAATTTGACGAAGTTTGATTGAAGGAGGAAAATGGTTTTCGGTACTTTCTGAATTTGCACTTCGAATATTAAATATGGAAAATATATGCGGTATGCAAATAGTGTTCTCTACTATTATTGCTTAATTAAATTTGCAGGCAATTGTATAATTGAAATATTTGCTTAATAGATTACTCGATAACAATGCACTTTATTACTGGAAATTCAATATTATATTCATTTATGATAATTACTCGATAACAATGCACTTTATTACCGCAAATTCTATATTATATTCATTAACGATAATTTATTCACAAGACCCTTTAATTATCTTTAATTATTTTCGAAAAAGCTTTATATTTGAATATTTGTATATTTGAATTCATTTTTCCTATTTTATCGTAAAAATAATAAAAGGTATTAGGAATTATCTTTCGATAGAATTTAGATTTGATTGAAATAAATAATATTTTCATAAAATGTTGCCATCATTTCCTATATCATAAATAAATGGGTATATTGGCATCGAATTTCAAGTTCAGCAATTTCTGCTTATTGCCCACAAATAAGAGTTATTTACTGAGTATTGTTTATAAACTACTTCAAATTTCATAAAGTCAAACTTTTTTAGAAGTACGTAATATGTTAACTATTTAGGCTACACAACAAGGCGATAAAATCTGGGGAATTGTGGTAAAGTCAGTTACTTATGCGAGTACTCAAAAAAGTGGCACTCGACTCAAAACGGGGCACGACAACAGCTTTAAAGTTGTTGCCAACAAATATTTCACGTTTTTCTCTTTCTTTTTTTTTTGACTAAACCAAAACAATTTAGAAGAAAGCCTACAAAAAAAAAAAAAAATAAATACGCTTCAAAAAAAAAAAGAAAACAAAACAACCACGAAAAAATGTAAACAAACAGCATGACCAGTTGAACGGGTTTTGAGAACTGTGAGAAAACTTTAGCGTGAGCGAGCGAGAGTGAGAGGGAGAGAACGAATGCGCGAGAGAGCGAGCCACACCTGTTTTGCGCTCGCGCAACCACAAAACGTACACGCTCTCATTCGCTCTCTCTGCATATTTATGCAGTGCACTCTGCCTAATAGTTTGGCCGGCACTGTGCTTTAACCTCGTTTCGCTTTCAGGGCAGGAAGGAGATCTTTGGCAAAGGGCCAGGGCAAGGGGCTGGCAGCCCTATAACTGGTCTGTGGTGCTGTGGTCTCGTCTCACTAACTGCTCGCAATGGGTCATCGACTCGCCAGTTATGCTGATGTTGTGTTGATGTCCAAGTTGTTGTTGTTCTTTGCTGTTTTGTTTTGCTCTGCCATTCTTACAGCGACCACAAAACGTTTAATTCTCCTGACTGTTGTGATTATTTCAGCACATGTGCGCCATCTCTCTCTCTCCCTCCCTCTCTGTCTCGCACACTCTCGCTTAATTAGCTTAATTTAATTAAATCTAGTTGATCATTTCCGGCTGCTGCAGCTGCAAATAGAGCTTAAGAAACACATCAGCATCTCTGCTTGGCTCATTGAAAAACATAACAAAACTCGTTTTACAGCGCAATATTTACGCCCCCTTTCCCCCCTGCACTCCCCCCTCCGCGTTGCATTGATATGCACAACTGGTAAACTGGCTTGGGCTTGGAATACGACTGTGTGTGCGTGTGTAAGTGTGTGTGGATGTGACTGTGGACAAAAGGGGCGGCTCACACAGGCGCCTACTGACTGTACCTGGTGTGCTTGGCCCTTTTGCGCCGCTGTCAACTGAGTAACAACCTTTTTTTGCGATTTTTCCCAACGCGCTTGTTTGTTGACCTCATTTGGACCCACACCCTCAACGAGTACCTGACGAAGGCGAAGGCTTGCGCCATGTGGGTAGCTTCGTTCTGGTCATGCAATTTGATACCAACAGCTGGGGTTGTTGCCTAGGCAGCCCCCACTCTCCACTCTCCTCCTTTTGGTTGAGGGGGGTGACGACGGGTTGGACAATTCAATGACAAAGCTAGAGCTGAAGGTCAGTGTCAGTTGGCAAACTACTAGTAAACGCGATTTACCACTATAAAAGCACAAATAGTATTCTATTATCTATTTATTTTTGGCGGTTTCAGCATTATTTGCCATTTTTATTAGTCGATAGTATTTTTATTGGCTATTTATTTTGAAAAATCAGGAATTTCAAGATATTCTTCTGCTTGCTTTTCTATGAGCAACTAAAAATTTCCCCCACTATTTATTGAACCCTTTGAAAATACCTTTTTTAAGATCACACAAAATGTCCAAGCTGATCAATTTATTTCCTACATTTTGTAATCTTTTTAAAATATTAATTCACTTTTTACAGTATATATATATATAGTATATTTATAAACAATACTATTATTCAACGTATTTTTAACAATTTTACAACATTTCAAATATTGTTGTGTTCTATAAAAGTTTTCACTTTTCAAACCTGTCTTTTTGGGACATTTTGAAATACACAAGCGTTGCCTCAATTTACAGACAATTGCTATATAATTACTGTAAAACTACCAGCCATTAACAGCTTCAGCTGGCTTTGAAAATACAATAATCGCAATTATCATAATTTCAGATTGTTTTCCCAAATAGTTGCCAATTTTGTGAACAATTGTTTTTTAATTCCCCCCGTCACTTTGTATTTTGTTGAATTTATTGCCTCTCAAATTGATTTCCCAGAGTTGTGTTGCGAGTGAAATTCGCTGTGAATCATTAGATCAAATAAACAATATGTGTTAGTAAGTGCAAATTGTGCATAATTAGCAAGTCTAACAGACAAAAAGAAAAACATATGTAGTCGACAATATGTTACGCTCTTGTTGTTGCTACTGTACTCCGACGACAATTAGTTTTCAGTTTTCAGTTGTGTGTTGTCAGTTATTTTTTTTTCGGGTGGGGCTTGTGCGAGAGCGACGATCTTTGGTGAGTAAACTTGAGATCAGCGTCGAAATTAACTCATTGTATAGAGATGCATTTGGGTGATAACAAACTCAATTTTTTTTTATATAATAATTCTATGAGATGGTTTCGCTTTTGCTGACGGTTATAAACAGGTTTTTAGTTACAACATCATCATCATCATCGTTTTGCATTTGCCTACATGGCTAATACTACACACGTACTTTATTAGAAGTGCAGAAAAGTGCAGCCAATTTGCGTTAGTTTTTAGTATTTTTACACACACACACACACACTACGACGGAGAGACTCTTCGAGACACCGACACAAATACAAATACAGACACAGATAGAGTCAGATTTTTCAAGCGCGCTAAATTTTTGTATTAATTTTTTGTTCAGGTTTTCAATCGGAAAACTTCGAAACTGAAACCGACGAGAAGCCAACGTCAACTGTTGTAACGTATCCAAAACTCAAACTGTTGAGGTCCAAGCCCGCCAACCAGCCCAAGCCCACAGCTAAAGAGCGCAATAGAGAGAGAACTAGCTGGTGAGTGAGAGAGAGACTGGCTGAGAAGAGAGCGTTTAAAACATGTTTAAAAACCTAAATCGAGCCAAGTGTTTTTCAAGCTGTTTGCACAACCAATTACTGCTAAATAAATAGCTCAAATATTAAACAAAAGTTGCGAATAACTCATTAACACATTCACAAATTGCAAATATCCATAAATGTAGCGAGCAAATTGTTATAAATATTTTTAAGAAATTGTTTTTAACTTGTTTGTTGGTAGTCTGATTGGACGTCACTGTAAGCAGACTGGTTCAGTAATTAGTCAAGACACAACCCGCACAGGGTGTCACGGTTGCTAAAGCACTAACCAAGAGGTTGTAAACCAAACTAAATTGAGGGAAATTCCCTCACCAAATAAAATGTACCCATGAAGCGGGGGATATTTTGCGAAGGGAAATGAGAAATAGCCTAAGGAATTCAAATTAGAAATTCTTAATAATTAAGATATAAATATAATAATAAATAATACAACAATTGCGAACACAGTTCAAAAGCATTGCTTTATTTTCATTTTCTCTCTTTTATCGTTTTTAACTCTTGTTTTGTTTTCTTTTTCATTTAACAAAAAATATACACAGATAATAAACTAAGATAATAGAAAAACTTGAATAAATATAATAAATTGTTAACTGTACAGAGCATTATGAATTAGTTTGTCTTTTGCATCATACAAAATTATGGGATTAGTTTTACATCGTTTAAACAACAAAACTTAAACACAGTCTTTCCGTTTACACGCACACAAATAATTGCCGCTACTTAAGATTAACAATAATAATAAAAATAGTAATAATTACAACAACATAATGCAAATTGCATTTGAACAATTAAATGCATCATCAATCATACGGCAGCTACAAGCTAAATATTTTGCATATATACAGTTTGGTTTTACTTTAAATTTAGTTTAATTTCTGGGTTCCATATAATCTCCCGCTTCCCACACGATATGTAATATTAATTGTTTACAAACGCTTGTCAATTAGAAATTTTAAACAGATTTATTAAGCGGTTGATTATTACCAATTAGAACTAAATTCAAAAGCCCTAAAACAAGTTGTAATTTTTAAAGCATACTTTTCGGCGCATTTAACAAATGACTTGGAGAAAAACGTTATTGCAAGTCTATTGTAATAGATATCTTAACTTTTTTATTTCAACAGACTTCTGAATATGTTTAATATTGTATTTTGATAATTTTCTCTCAAAGAAAAAAACCCATACACATGTTTTATTCAATGTTTTTCTAACCTCGAATAACCCCTTTAAACCTTCTCTAATTTACAAGCGTTTATACCCAAATAGTGTACAATTCTATTAACTCTACCTTCTCGTATATACAGCATTAGTTTGTTTACTTTCTGGCTTTGTATTAGATACATTAAACTGCGAGGAGGATGTTCTACAATTCGCGATCTTTTAGCACCAAACTCAATGGTGTTTTGGGTGCCAACAAAAACTCGAATTCCGTTTGCAGCGGCTCCACAAAACTGACTTCGAATGCCAGCACAAGCTGCACATCAAAAATGAATTAATAATTTAATTATATGGAGATCTTAGAGGACTTACCTTGGCCAGCAGCAGGACGACTTCCATTTCCACGAATCGCTTGCCAGGACACGTGCGTCTTCCCACACCGAAAGGCACCACAATGCTGGCACTGTCCACGTTGACTGTAAAGTTTCCCGTGCCCGGATCGATCCAACGCTCCGGAGTAAACTGTTTGGCCTCTTGAAAGTTGCTGTCTTTGTGACACGCGATCATATTCTGACATAGTACTACCGTCTGTCAAAAGCATAGCGAACAAATTAGAAACTATTCGAATAGGGAATGAATACCAGTCTATACTCACGCCCGCATTCAGTGAATAGCCGGACAGTTCCATGTCCTCTTCCAGGATGCGTGCCAAACAGAAAGCCGTGGGTCGCAGTCTGTACGATTCCTGTATGCAGGCCTTTGTGTATGTGGCATTGGTCAGCGCATCCTGCAGGATATTGGTGTCGCGATACTCAAGAAACTCACTGAGAATGCGGGGCATGGACGAAGGTTCTCCTGTCACGGAGCTCAACACAAATAACAGCGTGTTGGCTAGCTAGAAACACATAGAGAGAGGAAAAAGCAAATGAAACGTTAACGAATATAGCCCAAAGAGTAATTGAGAAATTGCTATTGTGGGAGTTAAGACGAGCTTAAAACTACTACTGTCAAAAGTATGTTAAACAAGTTAAAAAGGGGAAATAATAGAGGCAAGCGAATGCTCGCAAGAAAAGACGTTTACGGATAGTTCTCAAAAGGAAAGGGAATAATAACTCTCGCTAGTCTTATAAGGCATTACATTCGTTCTTAATAAAAACTAAGAAAGCATATGTTAAAAGTCCATTCAGACTCAATTGAAAACGTTTACAAATAAAGCGTTTCAAATATATAATAAATCGTTTCTTATCCGAAAACAATTAGCAGACTTACCGTCTCAATGCCCGCTGCAATAAAGTCTATGATGGCGGACTTCTTGTCACGAATATCCAAGTCCTTCAGCTCGAGTATGTTGAGGAAGACGCTGCGCAAGCCCGCGGAATCTTCATCCTCACAGGCCGCAGACTTTCGATGCTCCTCCAGCTCATTATCAATGATCTCGGAGATGACACTAAAATGCAACATTAGCTAGGGAATGCTAGGCAATTGATAGACTGCACCTTATAGCTTATACCTACTCATAGATCAAGTCCTCGGCACGGGCAAAGTCCCGATACGTTTTGGTGGGAAAGTATTTCCACAATCCCAGGCCATAATACGAATCCCGCTGCGAGATGAACAGCTGTTTAACAGCCGCCGCCAGCTGACTGATCTTCTCCGGCTGCTTGGCATTTGCTGCCAGGAAACCCATGCGACGGCCCAGCATCAAAGTGCAGACCGCCTCGAGACCCATCAGATTGGCCAGCTCCTCAAAGTTGGGCACCACATTCGTGTGGGGATCGCGTCGGGCGCGAAGCAGCTCAACGAAATCATCACAGACGGCATTGAGGGCGGGCAGAAAGTTCTGCAGGATGCGGGGCGAGGTGATGCTGGAGGTGAGCGAGGAGCGCAGTCGCTGCCACATCGGACCCTGCTCGTTGACGATGCCAACGCTGGCATAACGATCTGGCCGAGATTGACGATACATCACAATGATCTCGGTGGGCGGTCGGAATGGATATTTGCTGGGATACTTGAGCACCTTCTCGAGATCCTCGCGTTTGTACAGATGCACGATGGGCACATTGGAGGGCATGACCTCCAGCACAATGTCGCCATACTGTTGATTCAGATCTGTATAGAGAAGTAAACATAGATTGATGATGGATTCCTTCGAGTGTTGAGCGTCTTTCACCTGCGTAGACTTCGTGCAGTTTGGTCATTTTGTAGCGTCGAAAGAAGACGAAAAATATCCACTTGGTGCCCAGAAAGGGTATTCGCTGTGGTCCGGGTATATCCCAGATGCCGCGACGCTTGCGCTGCTCGATGGGCGTGGCATGATAGACGTCCTCGAATGGAGTATTCTTCAGCAATGGCTTCAGATAGATCGCACTGATCTTTTGCCTGTGAATCGCGCAATAGCAACCGACTAGAAGTGCCAGGGCGAGCAACAGTATCACGGCCATTACCATTGGACGCTGGAAAGAGACAGCATTAGAACGTTAGAAAGAGAGAGCGAGAGCGAGGGAGGTAAGTTCTCTACAGTAGTAGTTGCTTATCGTGTTTTAAAAGCTTTTATGCAAATCTTTTTTGTAGGCCTTTAATTGGAGTCATGAACAGACCTCAATAACGTAATCGAAACTAGACCAAAAATCGAAAATGCGAACCCAAACCGGTCTCTGATCTAAACTCTCCCAGTTGCGTTTATCAAATGCAACTTCAAATTTTATATTTTTTTCCAAAATCGCCAATCGAATTTGCTAATCATTGATTTCGCTTTGTAATTGCGTTGGAGATAACAAACAAGTTTTTGTTGTTGCTACGTTTTTTTTTGGGTTTTGGTTTTTGGTTTTTGGTTTTTAGTAGAATCTTTTCTTGTGACAGAACAATGGCAAATGTCTTTATGAAAATTAGCGAGCTTTATGTGAAATATATATAGTACGTATTTGTTCAGATAAGATAAACACAACAACGATACAGTTCAAGGTTGCCCAAAATACAAAATTCGTCTACTCCACTGTGACTTGCCAAAAAAAAAAAAAAAGAAACTAGACAGCCAAAGAGTATAAAATGTAGGTTGATAATGCGAAATGTGTTTTAAATTGCGCTGGCAATTACTCAATATCGGGCAAGTTGAAGGTCATATAGATTGCCTAACATATGGCAAAAATTGATTGTTGTCATAGTCAAAATATAATGGGTATCAAATTTGGTTGTATGATTCTTTAAAGAATTTGAAATAGAGAAGTTAAGCTTAATATGGTATACTTATAGTATTTGTGGTATACTTAAATAGTCAATTAGTATAGAAATAAATAACATATTAAAAATATTCACTACCTGTATTCAAATTAATTTAAAAAAACTTTTTACAAAATAAATCTCTTTAATAAGCTCTTTTTCTAATACTCATAAGCATTTGGAAATTAAAATACTATAAATATTCTATACTATCTATTTTAAATACAATATATCAATCCATTCCAATTATCTTTTGAAACGTTTTTTATACCCGCTACCCATAGGGTAGAAGGGTATTATAACTTTGTGCCGGCAGGAAATGTATGTAACAGGTAGAAGGAGGCATCTCCGACCCTATAAAGTATATATATTCTTGATCAGAATTTGGTTGCGATCAGATAAAAATTGTAGAAGTTATTAAAGAAATACTTTTGTATGGGCAAAAACGCCTACTTACTAGGGGTCTGAGTTGCTTTGGCCGACAATCTGGCACATTGTGCCGTTTATGGTATATTTTGAATGGTGTAGTATATCGATATACCAAACATACCATTTGGTATATTTTTAGTATTTTTTTAGTATTTTCGGTATATTTTGAAAATGATACCGCAATATTTTGCCTTTATTAAAAATGGGTAGCGGGTATCTCACAGTCGAGCACACTCGACTGTAACTTTCTTACTTGTTTCTTTTGTAACTCATTAAACATTGAGAAATAAGAATACTACATATGACAATTTATACTAACTGTTTTGATTTCATTCAATTATATACTACTCGTAATCAGATACAGAATGAATTGGTTCATGCATTTCAACTTTGAATTTAATAATGTGCAACAGACAATTCTATTTTTTGTTTGTATTTATATTCAATATTATCATTGCTTTCACGGACTTGCAATTATCGAGCAATCGTTAAACAATTTATTCTAATTTCACGTTTATCTTGTATTATATAAGAGTCAAGTAATATTTGCATGTCTGTGTATATATTTATTGAATGGCAAAACAACCGAATTCGAGTATTGGCGCTTAATAGGCGAAACAGCGAATTTCTGAAGCGTCATTTCCCGAAACTGCCATAAACTACGATGTGATAAACAGAAACCACAAGCAATATAAAGAAAAAAAAACAAAAATAAATAAATAAAAAAAAGTGGAATACTTATTTGCGCATTAGCCCAATAAATTTCTAGAAATTGTGAAATTCTAAACCAAAACAAAAAGCGCAAGAAGTAGAAGTGGAGAGACGAGACGAAACGAGACAGAAAAAAAATGAAATAACTGAGAGTTTAGAAAAAACTTTCCCATCGTCTCGATTTACATAATAATAAATTACATAATATGCTTTCTAATGTCGCATTCTACACGAAGATGCTTTCTTCGGTTTGGCCTGAGGCTGGTTTCCAGAGCCGGTTTCTCAGTTTGGTTTCCAGAGACTTGGACTTGGACTTGGGCTTCTAACGCGGCTCTAACGCGCGGCGACAAAACCAACTGAAAGAGATCTTCTAGTCGATGTTGTATCTGCATATTAATCACGGTGCCGGCAACCGCAGAGTTTGCTGAGAAGAATTCGCAAGAATTCTTATTAAAAAGCGAGTTTTTTTTTTTCATTTTATATTTTTGTTCTTCGCTTCGCTTCATGGTTGCTTTGGAAAAGTGAGAAGCGCTTAGAACGGCGCACGCGTCGCCCCAAGAGATGAGGAAGTGATTAACAGCAAAGAAGGAAGTGCTGAACTGGCTATGATTTCAATTTCTTGTGTTTCCACTTTTTGCAAACAAGCCTATCACATAACGAACAAGAGACCCTCCTCTATAAAAAAATAAAATATACAAGGCTACATATGTTCAACACGACATTAAGGAATAGCGCAATGTCACGTAGATATTCCCCAAAAAAAATAAAAAAAAAACATCACACACTTTTTGTGTTATCTTAATTTCTTTGCAAATAAATTTTTTGGGCTGCTACCTCATCATGATCGTCTGGTCTTATTTGATATACACGATACGATTGCGTCGTTGCCATGTGTGGTCTGGACAAATAAGGTTTATATCATCTATGTTGAGCTCTTAGAACATTAATCATTTTCAAGATATGCCCTCAAGAAAGCGACGCATTGATTGAACATTTTCGTATTTTATGATCATAATCAAAAAATAGGTTTATATAAGTGTGAAAGAATATAATACGAATTAGGAAACACGGATACAAGTTTTTCTATTAATAATTTTGTGTTTAAAACTGGAAATAAATTCGCATACATTTCGGATTGCGCTAAATTTAGAAAAGAACATCGAAAACAATACAACTTTGTAGAAACAGCTTTGAGTTGAGCTCGATTTTAAATATTAATGGAATTTTCGCATAGCTAAAATGTATAATTTTGTTCCATTCATGAAATTTATGCAAAAATATTCAAAGAAAATAATTAAAATAAAATCAAGGTAAATATTTCGTTTCACATTCTGTTAATTGATCATAAATTTATATAATCTTTTTGTTAATGGATTGTTTTCTAATTGGAATACTAATTTCATGCATTTTCATAAGTTCTTGAACCACTGTGCGAGGCGCACGCCTCACTCAGAGCTGCACGCGAATTGTAAACGCATTTGTTTATTTTCCTGCGATTAATTCGTTGATCATTTTTCAACTTTCTTCTGCATTATTTGGTTTTAGTTTACAGCTTTTGATGAATGCTTTCCCAAAATAAGTCCAACCAAAAGTACTTCAATAAGCAAAATTCAATCGCATTGAACTAATTCCTTCTGTGGCGTCAGGCAGTCCAAGTCCAAGTGCAACTGCAACTGGCCAAAATAATGTTGACACCTACATAAAATTATTCAGCACAATAAAATAAAACCAACCAAATGAAATAATAAAAAAAATCGTCTTCCTTCATATTGCACTTATACAACGTTTGCTAAAAGACGGCAGCCAACAAAATGTGACACAAAATAAAAAAAGAAACAAAATGATATGATTTAAATACAGGCAGAAAATGTTCTACCAATTAGCCGATTTGTTCTTCTCGTTGTTGTTGTTTATTTTGCGAAATAAACAAGTTTGTGTTTTCATCAGAATTTACATACAGTTTTGAGCATACAATATTCTCGGCTATTTTTATTGGCACATTTTTCACCTTTATGCAAATCAAAGCCAAGCCAAGCCAAGTCGAAAATAAGTAAGAAATTAAACAAAAAATACAGAAATACACAGAAACAGAAATAATAAAAGCCACGCGATCCGCTGCGCAGTTACAGAAGAAGAAACCTCACTCAGCTCAAAGCGTAGAACGCTCAACATCAGCAGATTATGTCACTACCGACCCGACCATATAACATTGCACACGCAACGGAACCCAACCGAACCAACCGATGGCGACAACGACGGCGATGGCTTCATGGTCACGGCCAAGCCTCAAGCCGAGCCGAGAGGCAACAAGCTAAGAGCCAGCGGGCTAACAATATTTTTTTTTTACTATTTTTTTTTTCGCGCATAGCATTTGTCAGCTGTTCCATGAATAGATAGATGGATGGCTGCAGAGAAAGATACAGAAAGCAAGAGAGAAAGATACGAGCAGCGAGCCAGCGAGATCTCAGCCCATTAGTTAAGCTCCAAGCAACGTTTGGCCAAGTTCAATGTACGGCCAACGACGCGCGTGAGATAACCACAAACTGCCAACTACCAAACAACTGCCACCCTCTCCTCTCTCTCTTTGCACTACTCCTCCTACTCATTGCTTTCGAATGGTAATAGAGAAATTTCGCATTAGATTTTTGCAGAAGAGCCACAGCCAAAGCTAAAGCGCCAAAGCCGGCTCTGGCCATGACCAAACAAGCTTCGTCTGTTTTCTTCTTTACTTTTTTTTTTGGCCTAAGTTATTCAATAGCCGGCATCAACACACACGCTGAAGACTCGTTAGAAAGGCAATAGAGAAGAAAAGTGAAAGAACTTTTGAGTGCCTGAGGATTGCCTATAGAAAAGATTATCGGCTTGAGATCATTATAGATTCATTCATTGAATAACAATGAGTAGGCAGTATTAATTCGTTTTCAAAATTCTTCTCACAAAAGCGATCGAAAGAACCAAACCCAGAACTATGGTAGAAACTAACAGTTCTATAAATGAAAGTAGAAGACAACTGGAGGAATGTCAAGTATTAAAGTATAATATAATGAATGGCAATCTAATCGATGACCATATTCAGAATATGATATTGAAGAAGACTGTTGAAAAAATAAATTAAATCGATTTAAGCTTAGCATTCTTTAAGATTGATATCTGCAAAGTATTAGATATTGTATTTAAGTATTTAAGATAACAATGTTATGAATGAAATATATATATATATAAATATATATATATATATATATATATAGAATCTTCCTATTTTATTTCCTTGGAATTTTAATATGTAGGATCTCTTTTCATATTTGCTTTTCATATTTCAGCCGGAATATTATTTCTATACGTAATTTATAAAGGCAGAATCTATATATCAGTTAATATATTTATTTATATGTTACAGTTTAAATATAGAAAACATAAATTCATGGAAAATCCGATTCACACTAATAAAATTAATCAATTCAACTCTGATTTAAAGTAAAATATCATAAGCTCATGTTTAGTCTGTTTCATTGATATTATAGATTATAAACTCAGCGTTAAATGACTGTGAATTCAAGCAAAGTTCAGTAAGCTAATCTCTGATAAATGGATGCTATTAAGAGCTACTGAAATTCAACACAACGAAATTTAGCAGAATTCAAAATGCAAGTTAAACACCGATTAATTATTGGCATTTAAAACGATCATGTCAACTATAAATAAGCACGATGAATGAATGGGAATGGGAGTGTATGCACCTCATATTTCATTCTCAAAACCCAGTTCAGAGCAGAGCACAATAATCGTGCCGATAAACGAAAATGTATCATCGCCTCAAAGCAAAAAATAAAAAAAAGAATAAATAATAAAAAACGAGTGGTCAATGTACGGTCAAAATACCAAAAACCCAAAAAAGTCAAACAAAAATTGAAAAATGTAAAAAAAAAAACAACATAATGTCTGACATTCACTTTGAAAATGTTAAAAATTTACACTCATTTATTTGCGTTTATTACAAATCAGAATAACAACAACAGCAACAACACGAGGCGGGTGTCAATTACGCAATGTGTGTGTGTGTGTGTTGTGTATGTTTTGTGTGTGTGCGTGTTGTGTGCTCACAGCTGATGGGAGTTTTTGCCTTTTAATGATGATAATGAACTTGAGGCGAATATAATTGATAACAAAAGAGAATTATAATACACAAAATAATCATAAAACGCAGGGGAATTCGCATATCTCTGTTTATCCAGTTACAGGGTATCTTTAAGTATAACATTCTTAAATATTTCTGTTTATCTATTTAAAATATCTTCAAGTACAACATTTTAGTTACAGGGTATCTTTAAGTATAAAATTTTTGAATATCTCTGTTTATCCATTTCAAAATATCTTTAAGTACAACATTCTAAATAGAATTTTAATATTCAAAACTACTGCAGTTACAGGGTATCTTTAAGTCTAATATTTATAAAAATGATTTGAAGATTTCAATTTTCGTACCTTTAATATATATAAAATATAATATTTATAAATATTATATAATTTTAATAAATTTTTTTTATTCATGTACAAATAATCTTTAAGTATGATATTTGGAATATAATTTTAATATTTCAGTTATAGATTATTACAAAGGGTATATTTAGGAATAATTTTTTGAATATTTCTGTAAATTCTGTTACAGGGTATCTTAAAGTACAGCTTCTTGATGTTAGTACTGATGTATTTATTATGCATTTCTCACATTGTAAGAGCTGCAAACTCTTAAAGTCCGCGTGCTGCTGTCTGATTAATAATAATGAATACAAAATTAATAAATAAATAAAAAATGAGCTTACACACACTACACACACATAAACACACACACACACAGAGCCGATAAACAAGAGCAGCAGCCGTGAGAAGAGCTAAGAAGCTAATTGCAATTTAATGCGTTTGTTTGCCAAAGTACAATAAAAATAAATACATGTATGTATATACAAAAAAAAAAATATATATATATAATATGTACTTGTAATTATTTGCTGATTTCATTTTAAAGTTGCGTACATTTAATTACAATTGTGCTGCATTTTGTGATTAACTGCCTCCAAGCGTGGGGTGTTCAAGCGCAAATCTTTAAGATCTTGAATTTAATGCGAAAAGTATAAAATTTAACATTGGATTCGCCATAAAAGTGAGTCGAAGAAAAGGTATACACAAGAGTAAAGGAAAATAAATACTTAAGAAATATTTTACTGCTTCAACAACTTTTATAAAACTGATCTAGAAACTGAAATCGAAACCCAATTTTCTAATGTATAAAAATAAATCGACCTTGACACATTAAAACATATTCTCATTTAATTCTTTATTTTATTATTACATTTTCAAAAGCTTTTTCTTTAAACTCACCTTATTTAATTTATTTATTGCTTGGTGAATTCCTTAGTATTTTTATTTTTATCGTTGCTAAGTCAGTGGACTTTCAGCTCGCACTTCAGGCATTATATTTTCACTAAATTAATTCACTTATTTTCAATTATTTATATAGAGAACATTGCACTGCATTTATGTATTGAGATATAAAAGCTATTATCACTAACCGGCGTTTAATTTAATCGAAATTATGTATTACTTATTGATTATTTCTTTTTTCTAGAATATTTTATAAATATTTTAGCTATATTGCACATTGATAATATTTGTTGTTAAAGCTTTATTTATTGCTGCATCTTCTTCTGCGGTTCTAATCAGAATCAGCTGCTCTTGTTGTTGTCGTTGTTGTTGTTAGTCGTCATGGTACCGAAAACAATAGAATGCTATGCTAAACATTTATAATCACGAACAGACATTGCACTTTTGCACTCGTCTGAAAGATGGATGGATGAATGGAGGTTCGTAATTGCCGACTGCCAGCATTTGCTAGTATGATCGTGGTGTAATCAAAAACCGCATCCGTATCCGTTTGATAGAAATTATGATGTGAGTAGCTTCTAGCGTTTTTTATTCTCTTGTTGTCCAAATCGAAATCGAAATCGAAACCAAAAACCGGAGGAACTAACACACAACTGACGACGGAATACAAATATCAGTAATCAAGAGTAACTACCACAGTGTCCGCTGCGATGACAACTGCGACGCTTAGTCAAAGACTGACTGAATATGAATGGGAATACAATGTTGAGCCCACAGTCCACGACGACGCCAACGACGACGACGACGACAGAAACGACGATGAACGATCGTTTTTGAGCGCGTCGGTAAAGCGAACGCGAGCAACTCTTCAACTCTGATTTAATAAGCAAGCAGCAACAGTAACAACAACAGCAACAACAACAACAAGAGGAACAACAACAACCATAACAGATGCAACAAGTGGCTACGAATCGAATCGATCGTGTCGATCGTGCAATCAAACGATCGTCCGACCAGCTGTTCGAATCCGTTTTGTGTGAGTAAGGTAAGGTTCTTTGCGTGTGCACTTGTTTGCCTGTGTCTATGTGTGTGTGTGTGCGAGTGTGTGTGTGTGTGTGTGTGTGTGGGGTCTGGTCTCCCGGCAGGCGATGCCGCATGATATGATAGCATCATCCATGCCTAAACTGCGCTCTCTCACACACATGCTGAGCAACTCACGCACGCTCTCTCACACACACACACAGTCACAGTCACGCACTTGCGCTCTCTCGTGCTCTTGGTCTCGTTTTGTGCTCTGCTCTCTTTTCCTATTTGCTCTCCCGCTGATAAGAGGACAACAACAACAAGTGCGCCTCCGACTGCCTGCTTGCTTGCTGCGTATGTGTGTGTAAGTGTGTGTATGTGTTGGATTTGTTTCGTTTTATTCTTCGTGTTGTGTTTTTTTTTTGCATATAAAATCTCAATGAAAGTTTGCCAAGAAACAATGGGCCCCAAGGCGATTTGTTGCTATTGTTGTTGGTGGCTTATTGAAATGTTTACATCGAGCGAGGAGCATTTATGCAACATGACGACAGAAGCAACAACAACAACGACAACAATCTCAACTACCTCAATGCGTGGCAGCGTGTGAGAGGGGCCTCTCACAGTTTGCTTGGCTTGGCTTCGCTTGGCGTGAGGTAGGTTGGACTACTACAACAACTTCGACTACGACTACAACTACAACTACGACTACTGCATAACTGGTTCGTCTAGGCACATCGAATCAGCTGTGCTGAGCGTCTGACCGACCTGCAGCAACAATGTTGCCGCCTAGTGTCGCTTCTCACTGTGATTTGTTGCGTGAGCAATAGATGGAAGAGGAGGGGGAGTAGCAGGAGATGAGGAATGAGGGCAAGGTGAAGGAAGGGATCGCGTATGAAATATGTATAGGGAGCTGTTGATTGAGAGAGATGGAGATATGGAGAGAGAGTGAGACGAGTGTGCGCGCTAATTGCCTTGATTGAGTTTTAAATTAATGCGAATTTGAGTTGGAAGTTGTGGTTGTTGTTTTAAGTCACACGATCTACGCGATTCTTGCATGCGTTTATTTATATGTACAACTTGTGTACTGCGAATTAAGTGCGTGGTATTATTTAATAGAGCAGATCAGATCGGATCAGCTAGAGTTAAGGGTTGCATTCATATTGCCTATGTGTGGGGAGTTCTGCTAATAGAACACAAGTTTACTTTTAGTACTATGAATAATGCTTGCTATGCTTAAATGGTAATAAAGATAGGAAAGATGGAAAGATCTGCAAACTAAAAGAGGGAAATAGTAAACAGTTTAGTTTAAATAAAAGTTAAAAACACAAAGATTTTAAACGAGGGAAATGTAATATTACTAGATGAAGATCGATTTATAATGTAAGAACAATATTTAATATGTCTATTAGAAGATGTAGAGTATTGTGTTAATGGAACATAAGTCTAAAATGAATAATGTATAGTATGAGTAAGAATAGTTCATTGTGCATTTAAGTAATAATAAAGTTAGGAAAGATCTCTCAACAAAAAAGAGGGGAACAGTAAACAGATCAATTAAAAAGAGTATTTTTTTAATATTATTAATTTATACATGAAAGAAAATTGATATTAAAAGGCAGAGTTAGCTAACTAAGGTAAGCACAATTTAATAATACACTTATAGGAACATTTTCCTATAAGAAAAAGTTGTACTAACATAGAAAGTCTCCTAACATCACATCTATTCGATTTCAATTTCAATTCCATCCGCTTAAGGCATAAGCTGAGAAAGGATTCAGTTTATGGCTTAACCTTAATTATGCATTCAATAGTTTCTCCATTTTTGTGTTAGATCTAGATTCATTGACTTCTAAGTAGCTCACACGCTTGTGTTATGACCACATCTGGCCATGTATCCTGTCGATCAGTGAGATCGACATCAACAATAACAAACTGGTAGAAACGACAACAAAGTTAAGATTCCTCTATGATTATGTCCCAGCGACTGAATAACTGAATGACTGACTGACTGACTGACTTGCCTGCCTACTGCCTGCCTTCCTGACTGACTGAATGAGCGAGTGAATGAGTGAGCGAGTGAGCAAGTGAATGAATGAATGAGTGTGTGAATGCAAGCGCATGGGCTTTGCATTATTAATTAACTCTCTCGACTGTTGTTGTTCTTGAAGATCCCACAATTATGCCATACCAGACTGCCTGCCTGCTGCGGCAGTGTCTCCCCTCGCCCTGCTCTTCACTCCACACTCAACTCAACTCAACTCAACTCATCTGAACTGATCTTGTCTTGTTTCGGTTTCGGTCTCAATCTGGGCTCGGTTGGTCAGTCAATCAAAGGCAACACAAAAAAAACACTGTTTATACTTCTTTTCAATTAGCTCTGGATGCTCCACACACACACACTGGCACACACACACACAGAATAACAACAATAAACAAACAACAACAAGCCTCTTTTTCAACGAACAGGTTTTTCACGCGCTGTGGAGGACGCCAACGTTCTATGCCTTGTGGTTTGTGTTTCCAAGATTTTCATTTGAATTTTCATTTTACGACAAGTTTCCACCTTTGGGGCTTAGAACTTTTTCTCTCTTTTTTTCCATCACTTTTCTCAACTCTTCGCAGAGAGAATGCATAAGACTGAGAGACTGAGAGAGAGACTCTCGGAGTTTATGTTTATATATGTATGTAAATGAGGGCTATCCGACTCTTTCTCAACGCGCCCGCCGCGACACTTTCGGCTCACTTCATTTTATGGACTAAAGCGTAAGACTTGGATCGAGTTTTTTTTTGCATCGAGTTGCTGCATCTCTCGGACAGAACACAACACAACACAACAGAGCAATTGCAATTGGGGGAACTGCCTTTGGATGCAGCTCACTCCCAGTCTCAGTCTCAGTCTCAGTCTCAGTGCCTCCCTTTTGACGTCTCAGCAGCTTCAGGCACTGCGTTCCCTTAACATTTAATGAGCATTAACAAGCTGCACTTAAATGCAATAACAACAACAATTGATAACAAGCAAGAATGCTCCATTTGGAGAGGAGAGAATGAAGCGAGCAAAAGGCTTTAGACGATCAACCGACGCCCTTCTCTGCGATTCTCATTTGTTGAAGTACAGCTGAGATTTAAAATAATCTATTATTATCTAAACGATCTTTTCAATTCTCATTATTTACTAACCTTTGACCACGTTATGTAGTATTTGTTCGATTGATGGCAATCGATAACAATGATCATGATCGATAAAATGTATAACATATTTCACTCATTTGTTGAAGTATAGCTGAGATTTAAAATGATCAATTATTATCTTATCGATCTTTTCAATTCGTATTGTTTACTATTGACTATTGACTAGGTAATGCAGTATTTGTTAGCAATCGATAACAGCGATCATGATCGATAAAATGTATAATATATTTCATTAAATTTTTTTAAAAGTAGTATATAATGTTTGAAGTTCTTTGGTTTACAAAATATTGAGATTTTAAGTATTAAGTATCTTTAAAAAGAAATGAATAGTGTCATGACTATCGATTGATCGATAGAGCTAAGAATTTCTAATGACAAAAAATGAATGTTATTTTGTTATTTTGTGATAATAAATTGAGAAATTCTATAATACTTGTCAGTTCAATAATGTTTAAATTAAATTTTTATATACAAAATAATTATTGATAATTTCTATAAAAATATTTAAAGTTTGATGTGTCAACTTACCCATCAGATGTTGTTGCAGGGTGCTCAGCAACTACAACTACTCACAATCAGCTCCACGCAGTCTGAGTGCATCGAGCATAAAAGCGAGTACTCGTACTCGTACTCACACTCATACTCGCACTCACACTCGCACTTGCAAAGTCTCTGTCGTCGTAATCGTGTTGATGCGAGTGTTTCGCTTGATTAACACGAGCTGCAAATTCATTTTGCCTTGTTGCCTTCCTCTTTACATTGTTGCATGCTTGAAAGTGGGCAGAGCAGGCCGAAGATGCATCTTCTCTTTTGTCTGTGGCATCATCCTCAAGAGCGATCAGTTGTTTGTGTACGAGTATGTGTGTTCCAGTTGTAAGCGGTAAATCGATGTTGAGGGCCATCGCAAAAAGCCTCTTTGTGTGTGTGTGCGTGTGTGTGTGTTTGTGACCCAATGATCTACAAAAGGGCGCGGGCGCAGCGCAAAGGAAGCGGCTGATAAGCGGCGAAAAGCGAAATCAATCAGTGGCGATTACTTCAACACGAATCGGCACATAATCTACTACATATGGTTATTATGAGAGCAGCGGCCCTACATTACAAACACACACAGAGTATGAGACACAGACTCATACACACAGTCGTCCATTCATTGGAGCACTTACATGCCCCGCACTCTCCCCCTCCTTCATTCGAATTCCCATTCATTTCCATACGTTGTCGTCGTCGTCGTCGTCGTCGCTTTGCTTGTCCTTGAACTTGACCCAGCAGCGCTGACGAGTGGCCCTTTTTTATTATTATTATACAAGTGTACACTCCACAACTATAATTAATAAATTGTTGTCTGTGTGCATCTCCCTCTATATTTCTCTCTCTCTCTTTTTCTCTCCCTCTTTCAGTAGCAATTGCTTGTGCGCGTTGTTTGTCATTCGCCTCTTTCTTGCTACAGATTGTAATGTTCTTTAATCTTTATGCTTTATTCTTGATTTGTCTCATTTTGCTTAATTTAATTATGTTTATTTCTTTTGCGTTTTAATACAAATTTATTGTCACTTCGCGTGCTGATCTATTGCCCTTTCCCTTGATAACATTTGTCATCTTCTGCCGAATAAATGCATTTTGTTTTTTGACTGTATTTACCGTGTCGCTGCACTTGGTCAATTAACGAAAATTTTAAATGCGTTGCAGATTATTCTTTAAATATTTCGAAGGTCAAATAAAATATTTAAATCATCAAAGTAACAGTCGTGATTTTGAAAAGGCATAAGTTTAAAAGTTGTTAATACCTTCTGAGAAAAGTATGCTTTTTATCAATGATAATAAAATCAAATAGAAATTGACAGATTCGTAAATTGTAAATCAAATTAAAAATAAAATAATTTTACTTTGTAATATGCCAATAGATAGACCATTCAGTTCATAATTTCATATGATTTATAAATTAATAATAATTAGTTTATATATTAATACCCAAACCGAATAATACTAAAACAAAAATTGATTCAAAAGTAAGGAATGCAGAGTAAGTATTGAGTTGTTCCACAATTTTAAATATCATATTTCTTAAGTAAATTTAAATTATTCGTTTTCGTTTCTTTTTGCTTAGTGTATTTCTTACTCTAGAAGTAAATAGATTATTTATGTATAACGTAAATTGATGAATTTCATTCCTCAATAAGCGACCACAAATAATTATATTATTGTACTTACTATCATTATAATTTATAATATATGACACCTGTGATATTCCCATTTTCAGGCAACTATTAATATTAATTTAATTTATGCGAACTTCATTTTTGCATTAAGAGGAAGTTACACAAGCTGTGCAATAATATTAATAAGAGAAGCGTTCAGAATAGACGCGAATTATGGTGAATGAAATGGGAAACACTAATAAATAGTCGTGGAAAAAGTCTCTCATAGGTCTAGTTTATTCAGTAGAAGTTTCCCCTCCACGTTAGTTGTGCTTTGACTTTGGCTTTGATTGTCGCAGTTCGTTGCATGTGCATTGACATCATTTTCAGCGCATTCGCGCACTTTCCCAGACTTTTTCATTGGGTGTCATCGATGGGTCTGCAGTGGTCGGCAGAATTTGCCAAATGGGTTTTTTGTTTCATTTTGCATAGGTCAAATATTTCAATATTTCGTTGAGCGATTTTGTTGTCATAGCTCTGCGTTGTGGCGCTATGGCGCTTCTCGTATTACTCGACACCGAATCTACTACACATACTCATACACACACACACGCGACAGCTCTCTTCTGGGCAGACTCGGTCGGTCTGGTTGTCTACAATTTCAGTTCAGTTCATAGCGTTTTTCTAGGTTATTTTTGCCATGCGCTTTTTTGCAATTGCAATTGCCGCATTAAACGCCAGCTTATGTGACGCGCATGCAAATTTCGTAACAGTAAATGCAGCCAGACCCGCACGAGTCTTTGACGTGATAACTGTTCTTCATTCATTATGCTGCGATGGTGAAGGGGAGTCCTCCAACATTGCGTATGCTTAATTAGTTGTCAATTAATGCATACTACAATAAGTGATAAGCAGCAACATGTGCTTTAGCTTCAATGGCACCTTGAGCGAATAATGTTCTGGTACATTTCCATATTTAGAATACTATAAACATTTCATTGATAGAAAGTTTTTTGGTAGCAGCACAAAGTAAGTGAATTAAATACATTACATTAATAAGATGTAAGCTTAAAGTAACATATGTAAATATCTTTAATAAATATGTTAAAGACAACAATTAATATATTTTAAGGTTGTTTAAGTTTTTCAGAAAATAATTTAAATTAATCAATAATCATTGATATTACCTTTCTTTAACATTTTACTACTTTAACCCTATTTTAATTTGCTGATTTTCGTAGCCGCCTTTGCACATTAGCGCCGCCATGGCGCCTAAGCGGGCAACTCTCGAACTAAGCGACCTTTAAGTACAGCGCCCAAAAGTATGCAACAATATTTGCGCTACACATTAGCTAACGCTTCGGTTAAGTAGAGCAGACAGGGTGTCACATTCGTATACGCATGCACACATATAAATAAACATTTATAGTAGAAATATAAACAAATGATCAAATTTAATTAATGGCACATTTATTTTTGTTGCCGCCACTTAATTTTTATAAATCGCAATCGCAGCCAACGGCAGCGCGTAATTAAACAAAGCGAAACCCACAGCAACAATAATTGTAGCAGCAACAATTATTACGCATAACCCACAACATCAACAGCTGCGACAGTTTTTGAGTTGGTATTACGAATCAGTGGAGGGCGATACATAGGGGAAGTGCTGTACTTAACTCAAAACCACACCCCTTTGACGCTTTGGTAAAAGCCACAAAATGCGTGTTTATTAATTAAGCGCATTTGTTTTCATTAAACAAACGTTTTAATTGAGCATGAAACTTGGCGCCGAAAATGGCGCGACACACAGGGCAATAGACGATGACGACGACGACGACGACGGCGACTATGGCGAAGTAAACAGACGCCAACGCCACAATACAACATCCCTTTGACAACCCAACATCATCTCCCCCTTCCCCGTTTTCAACCACCCACCTGGCAGTTAACTGCCTGTCGCATCCTTCCTCTGCAGCTGCCTTCACATATTTATACATAATAATTAATTTTGTGTATTTTAATGGATTATTATACTCATAACGAGTCGAAATCCGCGTCTCCCGACATGTTTGTCAGTCTTGATTGATGAGAATGTAGCGAAAAAATGATTTACACAAAGAAATGTCATGTGATATACTGTGCAAAGTACGGTCACACTACATTTTGTTAGACACCTTACAAAATGGATAGTGAATAAAGAAAAAATAAATATGTGCTATTAATTTATCGAATTAAAGTTAATTTGCTTCCCTATTTAAAAACTTTCAACTATATATTTTTAATGGCAATAAAACTATAATTTTATTTCCTATTCCAATCATTCTAATTGTATTTCATTAAAGGCAATGCAAATATTACAAAATTAAGTATTAAACTTATACATAAAAGATTATGAAATGTAATGTTTCCCAAATGTAAACATTTGGGAAAATGCATTGCCTTAGAGTTAATTCACGTTCAAAATATTTTTTTTTAAGCTTTATATAATTAATAACCATTCTTCTTATTGTTCAATCCTTATAGGATTTACACATACATAATATATATTAAAAAAAGCGGCATAAGCTATATTTATTATTAGTTATCCTTTTGTAAATATAATATAGTTCCTTGTCTGCTATTCAGTTATCATAAAGTTTTTGAGAACATCTGTTGAAAATTATTTCCTTTAGGAATTTGCTTTGCAAGAAATATTGCTTCAAATAATTTCCAAAGTGTAGATAAACTCTGCATGCGGCAATAATATCACAACTTATATAATAAAGTAATAATTATTTATTAGCAAAAGGCGTTGGCAAACTTTTGCGTAGTGCAGCAAATTGGCAACTGTTTGCTAAAGTGTTACACATTGAGGACTTGGCTTAATTCGAGCAAGACAAGTCTGTCTGCCATAAAAGACTTAGACTTAGACTTACATATCGTATCTGCCACTAACTCTTCGCCCCTAAAACGAACGCCACACACAAATCATAATTCTGATGGCCCGAGATAAAGTAATGCGGCGCTAGCTGCTAAATGGATTTCCCAAAGCATTTGCCAAGTTTATGAAAAATAATCATAAAGGCGCACAGCGACGCAGCCAGCCAGAGATATACTATCCGCATATATATATATATTATATAGATATAGCTGAATTTACGCACTGAGGTTGTGTGTGGACTGGCGTATAAAGTGCTTTTAAAACCAGCCAACGAGTTGATGTGTTTGTTTTAAGAGAGATAGAGAAAGAGGAAAAAGTTTTTGGGGCCGAGAAAAGTGTTTTTCATAAGCAATAATAATAATTTCGAGGCCGAATTTTAATTGCACCCAAGTGGCACATTGAAAAGGCAGCGAACTCGCTTCACCAAAGCAATGTAAGTTACAAAGGGACCAGTTGAATGATGGGTTAGAAGAGGAATGGAAAGAATAGAGAAGCTGCGAATAACAGGAGTTGGCCTAAATAAGTGGGTTAAGCTCAAGCGGCAGCAATCGCGCCTTCTTAATGAACTCCAAATTATTTATATGAATAATATGCATGAGTTGCAAAGAGCAATAAAAAAATGTAGCTAAAATGAATTTCAATGAGCTGCCTTTGTCGTTTGGTCTTCAATAAAATATCAGCTACATACATTCTTTTCACTGGTTAGATATATTATGAAATATATGTACAACATTTAGAAAACTTCTAGTTAATTTATATATATTACAGATTTCAAAGTAATAAGTAATAAGTTTATTAATTTACTATGCTGCAATATAGTCTGAAAATCACATTTTCAAATTAAATTCACATATTATAATACAAAAATAAAATAATATTTACCAAATCTATTTTTGGCATGTTATTTTATTTCTTTAGCAATGGCAATGCAAAAATACAACAAAAATGTGCGCAACGAATTTTTTAACGTTTTCATATTTTTTTCTTTTGTTACTTCTGTCGTGTTTCTCGTTTTACGAATTCAATTTGCGTCAATGTGGAAAGCGGGGTGTAAAGGGATATCAGCGAATTGCTGCAGAAGTCGTTCTGCTCGAGGCAGGAGAGAGACAATGATGGAGGGGCGTTCAAATGGTGCGAGGTGGGGGTGGAAATAAGTGTGAGTGTGGCACACACCTCTCGCTGCTTGTTGTAGTGTCGGCAAATGTCATAAAAATATGCGACATTTCGTTTTTATCGCTTTTGAAAAACTTTATTCTTGGCGCTTTTCATATTCGAGAACCACCCAACACTTTGCTTGCTGCTTTCTGCTTTCTGTTCTCTGCTTTCTGCTTTTCGCTTTCCGCTGTTCGTTTTTAACTTTGTTCGATTTTTATTTTATTTACAATGGCAATTTCTTTGTTTTAAACAAGCAGCGCATTGCTTTTTATATGTGTAACTCGATTGGCGATTGGAACGCGCCCGATTGGCTGCGATTTGAATTGACTTGGTGCTGAGCATGCCCCAATGCACAGTGTGCTGCAGACGATTGTCATTGGATGAAAATAAACATTAGATAAAGAGTTTGTTTTTATTTTATACTAAAATTTAAATAAATTTGTTATTGCATTTATTCAATAATTCTCATTCTTTTATGATTACATTCTTTATTTGTTCAAAACTATAATTAATTTTTAAGATTATATAAAAAAGTATATGATTTAATTAAAGTATTCTGGTTTCCATTTCTTTTGTTGGGTTTACACCTCTAATAATACATTTAAAAAGTGTGATAAAAAATATTTCAAGCGATATTACTTTAAGAAATAGATTTTATTATTATTGATTTTGTATGAATGAATAAACTTACTAATAAGTTAAATAAAAGTATCCTTTAGATCTAAAAAATGTTAGATATAATTAAAATTAACACTAATTTATTTCAAAAGCTATTTCTTTTTCTATTTCTTAAATCTAATTTAAATAAAATAGTCTAAAATTTTGCAGCAATTTCAGTTTTTGGTATTAATAATTTAAAAGTTCTATAATAATTGAAATTATATGCATAGTTAAGAGTACAAATGTGTTTGAAATAATGCGCCATTTTTTGATTTCTTTATTCCTTTATCCCTTTTTTTAATTTCAGTATTTTACATCAATCTTGTATCAATGTACAAGACTCAGTGTAGTCTCACTCCAGTTACTTAAACATCATCAACAACATGGCTGCTCCTCTTAGAATGGGCACTCGAGGAAAACAGCTTTTTCGCGTCGCCATAAAATGCAAGTGGTCAAAGAGGAGCAAGCGAAAGAGAGACAGAGAGAGAGAACGAGACAGAGCGAGTGAGTGAGATGGAGAAAGACGGGGAAAATCGGGAAAATGAAAAACGAAGGAAAACAATTAAATGGCAAGCAGCAGTGGCAAACAGCAACAGCAGCAGTCGCCGGAGCAAAGAAAACAAGCAAATAAACTTGCGAGTTGCATTTGCGACACGTCGAAAAGCGTCCGCGCCAATGCCAACTCAGTTTAATTGAAATCAAGTTGACGACGGTTGGGGAAGGGGGAGAAGGAAGAGAGAGAGAGAGGACGGGGTTCTTTCTGGCTTGCAAATCGAATTGAAACTCCAAAACGTATTCGAAAATCGACAGCAAAAGTAATTGAAATTGCATGAGCAACAATGTGTTTGGTCATAGTTGATGGAGGACAAAATCGAGAGTCGGAGTCAGAGTCAGGTCGAAAGCCAGAGGTTGTTGGCAGCAAAGAGTGGACAGTCTCTCCCCTCTCTTTATAAGGCACTTTGCACATAAATTGGCAACGGGACGACACTGCGACAAAAGCCAGTGAAAAAACATTCAAGCAAGCAATTTAAATGCTCTGCATAATAAATAAAAATCTGTGAATTTTGTTAGAGTATTTTACTTTTATATACAACATTTTTCAGCTAACCTTTTCCTTGTTCATTTTTAATCATAGTTAGATTCATCTTTGCTGTACGCAAATTAGCTGCCGCACAAATAGATTGGCAAAGTTTTCATACCCGCTGCAAGGTTAGCAAAGCAAAAGTTTTTCTCGAGCCTTGGCACTTTTTTTATGGGCTCCGTTGACGCACCCACGCTATAAGCTTTATGGGGGAAATTTATGAAGCATGTTAAGCAAATGAAAATTAGTCAGATTAGCTGGCAAACGAAAGAAAATAATTGTAATTTTAATTACTGCGTCAAAATGGCAATTTCCACTATGTTAAAAATTGTGATTCATTTGATTTTGCCATCCGCAGGGGACTTTAAGCAATTTGCAAATTGTTTTCTAAGCGCACACAACGGACACGGAAAATCGAAAAGTGTCAGCAGAATAAACGCTGACAATAAATAAAAAAACAGCAAAAAATGGAAAATGATTGAAACATGTGTCGTATACTCAACGCTTGATATGCCATACACGTTTTGTGCCTCAGCTCTCTTCTCATCGCTTCTATGTCATTCAATTCTATTCTCTACGTCAACGCATTGTTATTCCCATTTCACTTGCTGTCAATAGCCGGGAAAATGTAAACAAATAAGAAAGCAATCACTGGCGACATTTTCCGATCTAACGTGTGCGCGCACAAAAGTATGCTATAAAAAATATGATGAGAAGTGCAAAGAGGGGCGGCGCACTTGTCTCAAGCATTTCATATGTATGTACATATCTATATCACACATACTACTTCAGATGATGGCAGAGAAAAAGAGGAGAAAACACATAAAAATCGTTCTTTAAGAAGTGTTGCTATTGTTCAGACATCAAATTGTATACGTGATTGATAAAAAGCTGATGGATTCAGTGCAATAAATTCGTATCGCAATTTATGGCCAGTAAATGGAGGTCGTATAAGTATGGACTTGCCAGCATTTTAATTGTGTTAAATTGAAAGCGTACAACTGTGAAAAGTGTTTGAATTTATGGCATGGTTAAAGCTTTGATTGGCATAATAATGAAAATATGAAGTGATTGCAATGGAGTGTAGAATTAGAAGAGATTATACAATGAATAATTTGTAAAATGTATAATAGTAAAGCAACGAAGAAACTTAGCAGAAATGGGACAATAAATAAATTTAAGAACTCACCAAAATATATAATATCAAAGCATAACGTAAACTTATTTAAATTTGAGATTTATCACTGTGTAATTTAACGTTTAAAAGAATATAATTGTAAACCTTAAAATTAAGGGAAACTTATAAGATTACTGTTTACCAAAGGAAACTGCATCATTTAATGATAATTGATATTAAAATAATAGTAATAAATAAAAATAATAATATAATGAAAATAAACCTTATATATTTTTTCAACAACCTTAAAATGAGTATAATCAAATATTAGTGTTAGAACTTGCCATTCTTTTATTTTCAAGTACCAATGCAATAACTTTAGCAGTCTACAAGAACAGTATTCTCTACAACGGTTAAGCTTATCAATATCAATAACCCATATGGATGTCACACAATGACAAGCCCAACTAATACCTTATTGATTGCTTATCAATAACAATAACCCTCTCTCGCCTCGCAGGCGACCCCAAAGCATTTACACCACATAACTCGGCATCAGTGTGTTTTTGGGTCTGTTGAAGTATAAAAGGGTTTTATGACCTGTTTGAAAACCATGAAAACGAAACGAAAAAAAAAACAACGAACAATTTTTCTGTGCTGTATTTATTTTTTAGTAAGTGGGGAAGAAGTAGAAACAAATCCCGAACAAACATTAATTTGTAACGCACGTTCGGCCAATTTCGGTTTTACAATTTGCTTTCTTTTGACCATGCTAAACCAACAAAATATACCCCAATGACCGCATAACGAGCCGAAATCAATTTGCCACGTTGATAAGGTTAGCCCAGCAACCCTTTTATATTGCACTTCTAGGAAGGGAAAGGAAGGAGAGAAAGGGAAAGGGGTATCGCTGTCATAGCCGGGATTTATAGATATTAAATTAGACAAGATTTTAACGCACGTAACTTTGACATACATCAAATCCCGGTAACCCCAGACCGACTTAACTTTGAGTAATAACCTTAACATGAAAAAAGCTTAGCAAAAAAAAAACACAAAAAATGCAAATTACATGCCAAATGTTGATATTTTTTTTCATATTTTCTTTTCCTTGTTTTATATTTTTTTCTTGGCTTTCTATTTCTATTCTTGTCTTTTTTTGTTTTGCTGACCATTCAAATGTTGTCGAATGTTGGGCACATGTGTCCCATCTTGTTATTGGTCTTGCGGTTGCTCCAAATTCATTTTGAAATCGTATTATAATAATACACCATAATAATAATAATAATAACAATAATATCACTAAGCTGCAAAGCAAAGAAAACAGCAAATTTCGAATAGGTGTGAAACTCCATTTGTGTTTGGCTTGGTCAGCCATTGGTCAACACCATCAACCATCGTCCATCGACCATCGACAGGGAAGGTCGCATCAATGGTCACAGCTGCTCTCAGGCAGCAAATTCAAATTTCAAAAAGGATTATTGGTTGAGCATTGATATCATTCAAATAAGAAGAATTGGGGGAGTAAGGGTTGGAATTGATTATAACCAGATGCAACTGGCTGTCTTATGGGGTGTTGTGCATGTCTTTGCACTTTAATGGGACCACATGAATAGCTTAAAATAGGAAAGGGGTTTAGTTTTAAGGCATCTTTAACCATATGAGATTTAGAAGGAAGATGAACATATTTTTGAATTTAAATTTAATACAATTGTATTATTAAATTGGAGATTATATATTTTTATTATTCACATTTCTTCAAATTGTAATTAAATTCAATACAATTGTATTATTGATTTTAATGAATTGATGAATATATATATTTTTATTATCTACATTTCATGATAAATGTATTTGACAAATACAATTTTGGCAGCAATTATACAACTTTTTTAAAATATTTTAAGTTGTTTAAGGATTGAACAACTTAAAAACGAAATTTAATTTTTTTAATCTCAATGCTCACTATAATCATTTAAATACAGAAATGGATTTATGAAGTCCATAGTACTGATTGTCATTTAATATCAGATGCATAATATATAGTAACATTTGATCTATTTATATCATGTTTTTGTTTGAAGTTTATATGCTTTGTACATCGCATAATTACCTAAACCTTTAGTCATTTATCACTATTTTTCTTTCTTCTAATAAGTAATTTAAAAGAAGACTTCTGTGCATTGTTTGAGTCAGACTTTTACAATTGCCATAAATACCAGTACTGAGCTCAGCTCTATCCCCTCACATTGTCCCACTGTTGTCACTGGCAACAGTTTAATGAACTGTGTAGCAAAGTCGTCAAACTCAGGCAGATACAGCTGCAGACTCTAGACATCCACATTAGCCATGGCTATTTACCTGGTTTGATTTTAGTAACAACATGTGAAAAAATTGTGGGTCTCAAATTATTTATTAATTACCCGCTTTTCGAGTCTGAGCCATTGAATGAGTTTCGGGCCAACTTTTTTATGAAATGCTCCCGCACTGCCATCGTCATAATAATTCAGATATTCTAAACAATATTCTCTGCTTATCGCTGTTGTCAGTTCTTGTAATTTTCTTGAATTTGTTATTCTCGTTTTTTTGGCGTAATAAAACAATAAATCAATCACTGCAGGGTTTCATTTCATAGGCCAATTCGTTGTTGTGTTTTCGTTATCTTTTTTTCAACTTTTTAGTAGCTTGTTACATTCTTTTTATACTCTTGGCTTGGCCTGTTGTTAGTTGTGGGCATTTATGAGTCTAAAGTCATATTTTAGGGAAAAGTTTAGTTTTTTTTCCTTATTGTTGCCGAGATCTGTTAAGTGCGATAAACTTCTATGACATTGTTGTATGCATAAATTTATATTGAATTGTTAGTTTGAGATCAACGTTAAAGATGCTGGGCAAATAAATGTTGCCTTCGGGCTACATACAAATTCCTACACACTGCTGATAAAGTCTATTAAACAGTGTCGAAATCAACAGCAGCAGCAGCAGCAGCAACAGCAACAGCTGTGGTGAAAAAGGGTTTCACAGTTGAGTGAGTTCACAAACCTGAGTTGAGTTCCATTCAAATGTGCTCTCAGCTTCTCACTCACTCACACTCACACACGCATGGCTGAGACAAACAATGGCGACAACACCTCTTGCTCGTTCTCTCTCACTGTCTCGCTCTGGCATGTGCTTGCAATGTGTGGTAGGTGTGGCTTGCGTTGCGATGCTGTTTCAATGCCATTCCGTTCCGCATTGCTTTGGTTTGTTGTTGGAGTCCCCCTGCTTTTTGTCTGAGTAAATTAAAATTGTGTAGTTTATTATTAAATGAAGCGCATTTTTGTATTTGTGTGCTACAGTCTCTTTACTATGCATATATGTGTAAGTGTGTGTGTGTGTGTAGCAGAGTATGTGCATTGCTATATACAGACATTCATGCTATATAGAGAGAAATATGTAAATCGTTTGCCGTTTGCTGCTGGCACCGAGTCACATAATAATATTGAAATGTTAATTAGCGTATTAATTAAGTTTTTATTTCATTTGTTTGCATTTGAGTGTTGATAAATGTGCGGGCGTGTAATTAATTTTATCGAAAACAATTATTGCAGCAACTAATGAATGGCATCGAGAGGTAATAATTCTTTCAAAACTGATTAAATTGACAATTTCATTTAAAATAATTTTTTTGTATATATCTATTCTATAAAATGAAACTTTTTTATAATATTTCTTAAGTCTAAATTCGATAATATGTGTAGAAACTCTTTTTATAATATTTCTTAAAATGAAATTTGATAATATGAGAATATTTATTAAGATAACAATATTTTTTTTAAATCGTTATTCTATACATTCTTTTAAGTTATTGGTAATATTTTAATTATTAAATTGAATAAAACCACAGAATAAAATAAATAAAAAGCAACTGTTACTCAATCGTTGGCTTGCTACAGCTTCACTTAATATTTATAGCTTTTTAAACAAATAAACAGCATTCACAGTCGAGCCGCGCCTCAAACAGCGGCCACCCACCGAAACAATAACAACAACGACAGAAATAAAGAGTATTCCTGCAAATGCACTCAACCAAACACACACATACTCATACATTCGCTCTCTCACATGTACAAGAAGACAACTCTCAGTGCTGTGAAACGCAACCAGTCCAGTTCCAGCTCCAATCCAATCCGAAATAGTTGATTTTAATGATGTACATAATAAAATTCCCATTCGTTTTGTGCCAATGCCAATGCGTTCCAGCTTCATTGCATGTTTACACTGATTGTGGAACAGCCACACTCACACACACACACACGCATGCACATACACTGATTTCGCCTCGCCTGATTTACTTGTGTGAGAATGAAACAGCTGGCTGTCTGTCTGCCTTGCTCTCGCCCATTTGCTGCTGGGATGCTGCTGCGCTTGAATGAGTGAAAAAGAGCGCAAGCAGCAAAGCAGGGTTGCTCTGAGTCTGTGTTGAGACTGCTTGCTGTGATTGAGATTACAGTTGTGTTGTGTTGCGTTGCGTTTCGCTCCGTTCGCTTCGTTTCCCATGTGAAGTCAAGTCGGTCGAGTCAATTTCGAAATCATTCGTTAGTCTTAGGCCTAAACAAGCGGACACGCGCGCGGATCACAATTGAGTTGAACACACGCCGCCTCGAATACGTTGCACATAGAGTTGACAAGTGCATCTAAATTAAATACACGCAGTGTTACAAAGTGTTTTCCAATTCAAACTTAAAGTGCAGCTAAGCAAAAGCTGGTGCAGTGATCGAGAACTCGATTAATCGTTGTTTAGTGCGTGTTAATCGTGTCACGATTCATACCAAGCTGGGTAGTCCATTTCTGCACTCAACGCCCCCGGGTGGCAGCTGCAGCAGCAACAACCCATCGCCATCGCCGAAAACGACATCGACAACGCCAACGGCCGCCAAGCAGCTAGCACACACATTTCAGCTGTCGGCCAATTCGGCCTTCAATCTCGCCCTGCCGCCCAGCTTCTATCAACGCCATCTGCCCACAGCCTCGCCGGTTAATGCACCGGAATTGAGCGCCACACTCAACGATTACCACAACAGCAACAACAGCCACAACGATCCCGATCCCAACATGGATCTCATCAATCCCTATATGCGCCATCACAGTTTCGCCGCTGCCGCCCAAAGCAGTCCGCCGTCGGCAGCACAGCGTCATCATCTGGCCGCCGCCGCTGCTGCGGGGCTGAGCAATGGATTCGCCGATGTGCATGCTCATGCCATGGCAGCCGCTGACTATCAGCAGCAGCTGGCGGACTATCACAGCGCTGCTGCAGCGGCAGCTGCTTATGCCAGCAACAACAATAACAACAACAACAACAGCAGTCCGTTGATGCTGCTCAAGGCAGCTCAGGCTAGCGGTGCTCGATTGGAGGCGAAGTCTTCCGCTGAGGATTCGCCATCCACAACGCCGCCGCCCGCCTCGTCGCGTCTGCACTCGGAGTCATCGCCCTCGCCACGCTATGAGCACAACTCAAGTCCTGGTGTCGATAGCGCCAAATCGTTTGCGTTGAGCCAACGCAGCAGCGGAGGTGAGGAGCATTGCCAGAACAGTGAGTCGAGTCCGCCGCCACCGGATTACAGTCCCGAGAACTTGACCAGTCGCAAGTATCAGCATTCGAGCAGCGGCCTCAATCCGCTCAGCCTGCACAACAATAATCACAGCCATAGCAACAACAACAACAACATCATTGGTGGCCATCTTCACAGCAACAGCAGCAGCAACAATAACAACAACAACAGCATGGAGCACAAGATTCCATTGAGTTTCTTGGGTCCGCCGCTGGCGGCGTTGCATTCCATGACCACAGAAATGAAGACTGCACAAGGCGTCGCCGCTGGCGTCGGCGGCGCTGGCAGCGGAGTGGGAGCCGGATCCGGTAATGGACTCGGCTACGGCCATAGTCCAAACTCGCATCTGATCAGCGAACGCGTCACCGGCTCCAGCTCGAGCAGCTCCACCACAACCAACTCACAGGGCGCCGCCAATCCACATGGCATCGACACGATACTATCGAAACCGCCGCCGGTCACATCGGCGGGTCTAAGTGCTTTAACGGGAGGTGAGTAAAGTTGATTTCATAAATAAATGATATAGTTATAAACTTAATAATTTATAGTTTATTCCAAATTGATTAATTGGCAGTTAGTAAAAGATAATAAATTGTGAAAGATAGGAAGAGAATGTGATTTATATGTGTTAAATGTTATGAACTAGTAAATATTTATAGGTAGTACCATTTAATGCCAATATCGAAAGTATTTTTCCTAAGAAGAATATTGAAACTGTTGCCAAGACAGTCTCATGCTTTACCCTATCAATTCTGGAAGACTTTTCTGATTTAATTTACAATATATTATTAACTTCATTAATAATCAAGGAAACTGGAAATATAGCAGTAGAAAGTTTATATCAGTATATTGACATTAAAATACAAAATTAACCAAATTTCATAAAAATATCCTTAATCAATTTTAAAATAATATTTAATGACGGGAATTTCAGTACACAGAAAAAAAGTTCTAAACTCAAGATTTTGGTCTTAGTACTAAAAAATTTGGCCTGAAAAGTGCGTGAAGAACATGAGAATCTTAATGTTAGAAAATGTTAATGATTTCAAGAACACTTGATATAAGATTATAATAGGCAAAAATATTTCACGAACATTTTGCATAGAAATTCATTGTATTTTTTATTTGTATAAAAAATACAATGCATAATATACATTAACTTGAATATAATAATAATATGATTTTAAATTATTCAATGTTTATTGTTTTGCTATTGAAATTCAGTAGTAATCAAAGCTAATTTAATGCAATATCAAAAGCTGCATTTATATTGGCTTCATAAATGCATTTAATGATCTAAGATAAAATGAGCTTATCTTGAACAGTTAATTAAAAATGAATTAGAGTCGAGACCTCTATACAATGAGTAAAGAATTTTTGAACATACTTAATATATTCGAAATGAGATTTGAAGTTTTTGTTGGAAATACATAAACTGGTTTTGCAGCTTGAAATTCAACTAAGTCTAACAAAACAATTTCACGAGATTTAATAATATTTGCCTAATATATAATTTAATGCAATTTTATATATAATGTTAATATTTCAAAATTTACTTACATTCTGTCATTAAACAAATATGTTGTTTACTATCAAAAAATGATCAGTAAACTTGTTGTTTGTAAATTCTTGAAATTCCCATTTGTGCAACATCGATCAACACTCAAAGCACATGGCAAACATTTAAAAGGCAATAAATACGACGTTTCGCCCATCATTATGCAATGTTAATGTATTGAATGGACACATTATGCATGCCCCCAAAAATTGTTTTAAATGCTTTTTGGAAACTGGTTCGTCCGAAGAGCCGCCACAGCCAATGTGTTGTTGTTGTATTGTGTGCGCTTCGAATCCGGTTTGACATGATTCCACATGATTCCGCTTTTTAATAAAATGGCAACAATGGAGCAACCCCCTTCCACTTCCCTCCTTGACAACCCCCTCGGAGAGTAGAGCATTTTATTGGGCACAATTTCCAAAATCACATAATATCAAATCAAATTGCAAAATGACGCAAAACGTAATGCGATCTACGCGTCGTACTTAAACGTTCGGCAATTAGTTGTCAAATTGTTTGTAATTAAATCAAAATGACACACGAAAATCGTACGGGTGAAGTGGGAAGAGGTAAGGGGAAGGGGAGGGGCAGGCATATGACTTGGCCGTTTCACTAAAATGATTTCAATTTTTGACAGTTAAATGTAGCCCCAATTGTGCGGCATGACAGAGCCCAACCACCAATCGAGGGAGTGGGTCAACATTTGTTTGAAATGCCACAAGGTATTGGCAAAAGAGAGTGACACAGCGATGGGAAGGGGCAGAGGGGGGTATTGAGGGGGCATATTCGAATCTATGCGACGGGGCGTTGACAATTTACCATAACATTTTTAATTATTTTTAACGAGGGCGTTTATGTGATTTGTTTCGTTCGTTTTTTTTGTAGGTTAGCTCTACAAAATGTTTTCATTCTTTTTATGACAAATTATTTAATGGCCTTTAATTAATTCGTTCAAATCGTTTGATGGCGCAACTTCAACACACAATGAGTAGGCAGATGTTTGTGAGGCTTATAATAAAATTCTTTTTTTTTGATTTCAACATAAACTTGAATTTTCTGGTGAGCCTTGAGAACAGAAAAATTTGGCATGTTGTAGAGCAGCTTAGAGAAGTTTTACGCTTTAATAGAGCTATTGATTGCGAAGTTATTAAGCTAAAAAGATAGAGCTTAGGCACTTTTTTTTCAAAGCTATTTCTTGTTGCTTAAAGTAATTAATTATTAATTAGCTAAGCAAATAATCATAGACTTTAGATCACCACATTATGTTTTATTAGTTCATTATTCTTAATTCTTTAGTATAGTATATTTTCATATATAGTATTTTATATGGTATAAAAATATAATAGAACTCATTGCCTAAACATCAACTATATTCAGTCAACAAACAATCGACTCATTTTAAAGTAAAATTAATAGAGAACAAATAGATGAGTATCAATTTTAAAATGCTTATTTAAGTTTATACTACACAGAACAAAAAAAATTGATTTAATTATTGTAGTTATAATTTGTATAATTCTTTTATTTATTGGTAACTTGACTATAATAATAATGTATTTATTTTGTAAATATATTTAAATCAGCTAATCATATTATATCTATTATTACAAGGAATTAGTTTCATTAATAAGGTCTTCTGCAATTACATATTTATGAAAATTTAATTGATTTGAATAATAGGTGTTTAGAAAATGAGAGACTTACAAAAAATTAAATTTACTGATAGTTTGAATAGATATTTTAATGTATTAAATATGTTTTTTTTTTAATATTAACTTTAAAACAATATCAATATCTATTGACACCCATCTCGGCACTTATTTATAATTCTCTCATTAATTAGAAAATCAGTTTTATTGACTTACTATTTTAAAGTAAAGTTTATGTATTTATTATTTTATACTATTAACTATAACACAATACATCTTATAAACTAATACACTTAAGCACTCATTTATAATATTTAAATATATTTATAAATGTTTTATATAAATGTTTTGTCATCTTTCAGCTGGCATTCCACGCTTCTCCATTGCGGCAGCTGCGGCGGGCATGGCCCAGTATCTATCGCAGAGCCAAGGGGCGCCACTGAAGACGCACGCTGGCCACATTGTGGATCGCACGCATCTCTACTGGCCGGGACTCCAGGGGCTGGTGGCCAATCCGATAGCGTGGCGTGAGCGTCTATCGAATACGAGTAAGTGCGATGATGAATATGCTCACTAATTTGCGAATAAGTGGTGGGACACTCCTTAGACTCCACTCGGTGTCACTTGAGCACACACTCAGCTGTCAGCGAGTGAGTCGAGGGAGTTGGCAGCAATCAGTAATCAGTGCATTCATGCTGCACGGTGGCAGGCAGCACGTAATTTGGTTACAATTGTGGCTATGGACCCCGAGGGGTGCTGATGATTTGTCTGTCAACAATGAAAGCCACACCTCGAGGCATTCAATAAGATTCGAATCGTATCGAATTGAGAAACTGATATCATAAAGCCATTGAAGCGTGGCTGACTTCCTGTTGATACCGTTAACAAAGCGCAGCGAATGAGGCAGCTGCTGCCCCTAATGATCACAATGATCCAAGATCGCTCTCTCAAGTGATTACCAATATGACGCGTCCAATGTGCTTAGTGCAGTTGCCTGTTGCCAGTTGCCAGTTGCCAGTTGACAGTTGCTATATGCCATTAAGGCCCCATTGGCGCATTGTCCAACTCATTAAAAGAGCTGGGCAGAAACCCACCGAAAAAAAGACAGAATCACTTTAACACGATCAGCGATGAACGTTCGTCGATCGTTGATCGTCAGACGCATCCATCCACAGTTTGTGCGATGACAATGACTCCACAAATAAAAGAGTTGCCCTTTTTGGAGTGAAAAGCAGATGAAAAATTAATTTACTCGCACGCTTTCGAGCATCGTTCAGCGTTCAACGTTCAACGCCTCGATCTGGATCTGGTTACTTCATTATTACGTCTATTTATAAGGCAACCAAGTGCGCGCCTCCACTCCGCAGTCAAAGCTCATTAAGTAATCGCCCAACTCCGACTCCAACTTCGACTCCAACTCCAACTCGTTTTCACATTGTTTATTTATTTAAACATGCCCCACGCTCTCCTCGCTCTCACTCGCTCCTCAGTTTGGTTAATGATCGTTCGCATTGGCAATTGATTTGATTTGATTTAGTGCTTTGGCTACTGCTGCTCACAACTAGGCGAACAGCTAGGGAGCGCTCTCTGCAGTGGAGGAGTCAGCTGCTGTTTGGCCTTTAATTGCGCCGATGACTCTGCACAATTTACGAGACTGTCAAGTCGGAAATCGTACATAATTTTCTTATTGAATTAGTGACGAGATCAACAGAGATCGTCGTCGTCGTCGACGAAAGAGAAATGTTGTCTGTGTGTTTGTTTTGTTTGTCTTGTGTTCGATTTGATTTCTGAAGTGTGTCGTGGAATGTTTGGTAGCTGCTCCGTTTAAATCAATATTGATTCAATTGATTTGCCAAACACTGTACGAGTTCAAGTCTCAAGTGGTAACTCAAAAGAGAAAAACTGGAGCAGACTAGGAAGTCTAGCGTAGAATAAATGAGGAAAAGTTGAACTGACAAAACTAATAGTGAAAATATTTACAACATCATATCGAACAATATTACTCTCTGCTACTGATACTTTTCGTATTTACACTTGCCGATTAGCAGTGATAACTAACCTATCCAATAATCAATAGTATCAACAGCTAACTTACGTTCTCTATCTCTCTCTTTCCCTCTCGATAAGCACAGCCGATAGCAACTTAATTAACGATTTTATATGAAGTGCAGCCCGGTCTATGCAAACACACAATTGTAATCGCTCTCCCCAGCCCCCCATAAAAAGCGCAATGAACTTTCCTGACTGCCGTGGGGCATTTGGCATTTTAATGAATTGCAGTGCAAATATTAATAATAGTATAAATATTAATAATGATAAATGCAAATGTGCAATGTGCATTGCAAAAGGCAAGCCCCAATTATTGGTCATCATAAACAAAGTATGCGTGCCAGCTGACAGCACAACATACACAAAAATTGCCAGATGCCAGGCAATTTAATTAATATGCCACAAAAGGTAAATAAAAATGCATAGGCAAAAAAAATATAGAGAAAAAAAAAACATAAATAAATAAATGCCAATCAAATTCAGCTAATAAAATGCAATGGCATTATTAATAACACATAAAAAGTGCAGCAACAAAAACAAACAGATAAAACGAAATTAATATGAAAATCAAAACAAAAGCTGAGTGAAAACATTTTTCGTAGCATACTTTTGTGCGCGCATAAAAATTTAAATGAAGCAACCCAGGAAACGAGCGCCATTTTTAGTGTGCGCAGCTTTCACACACACACAGGCACACACACACGCACAGAAAGCTTGTTAACATGACAGCCTACAAGCGTATAAACACACACACACACGCATCCCCATTTTGGCATCCCCCGTATAAAAAAAAAAAACATGGCATCACAACCCCCTTTGCGCTATATTTATATTTGTAGGTTCGTTCGCTTTGCCATCGTCTAGATAATAATGTGGCAACATATTCTCGCAGCGTCTGCGTTTGCCTTTATCTTATGGCTGTTCCCCCCTCTCTCTCTCCCTCTCTATCTCCCTCTCTCGATTACTATAGTATATATACCCATCATGGCTACATTTATATAGAGCAAAACACAACAACAGCCTCTCAGCGGCTGCTTTAACTTTTCCGGTAAAAGTTTTTTCTCATTCTCTCCACTGTTTTTTTTGTGCTTTGTTTTCGATTTTTGTCTGGTCGAGCAGCTGTCGCTTTGCTCGTATATTCGAGTCGAGTCCTTCAGCAGCCATAAATATGTATATACAAATAATAAATAAATAAATATACATTTTTATGTAAATAATAAACGCTCACACTCGCACTCACACACTTATAGACTTTGCGTGTTTTATGTAAATGTGCGGATTCTGTGGTATATATGACAATGTTTTTGCGTTCGCAAAATTATGTGGAAACGATGAGCAAAAACGTTGACAGCGGAAACTGAAATATTTTGCATACTTTTTTTTGTTCTTTTTGCTTGTCACTTCTTTTGGTTTCTGAAGCGGAAATTTATAGCATGTGTGCACGCGTTTTCTATCGATTTTCTTGGGAAATATTTACTTAAAAGAGATGCTCGAGGTGCTAAGGAAATAAATGGAATGGAAAGCAAGATTATAATATATCATAATTTAATTGATGATAATAGATTTAAAAGACAAGTTTATAGCTTGCTTTTAGTAAAACTTTAATTTGGATAGGTATAAAGTATTCGTTCATTAAATTTGTTTAACATTTTACTAGATGATAGAGGTTCTTAAGGTGTTAAAGAAATAAATAGAAAACAAGATTAAAATATGACATGATTCAAATAATGTTAAGATGTTAATGTTAAAGATAGTTTGAAGTTTTTAGTTATTCTTTCATTAAATTTTTGTATAATTTTACTAAAAGTTGCTGTGCCTAAATAAGCCTTTTTTATGAGTCAACATTTACAACAGTTAACAAATCTAGAATCTGTTAGTCGTCGTCTTGTTTTGTTCTCCATGCTAAGCCACATGCTGTGAATTAAATAATTAACTGGCATACGAAAAGTAAATATGACATTAAAATAAAAAAAGATGCGTAAAAGGGCAAAAAAAGGCGGCAACTAAAAATACAGCCAGTTATATAGTCCGACCTGCCCATAACAAAATGACCAAAGGCAGAAAACATGGCAGCAACAACGAGTCGAAACCAAAACCGCAGTCTACATTTGACACAATTCATTAAGCTTAATGAAGACAGCAGCCAACAACAAGCTAAATAAAAAAGTTATAGCTGCCAGAGAGATGGAGTTGGCAAGAGAAAGATAGAGACAGCAAAATAATGAAAGAGAGACAGAGTTAAATAGATAGACAAGGGCTGGGATTGTGTATGTAAAACCTATTCGAGCTGTTGCGTTTAATTAAAATTCAAGTGGCATTTTGTGTGTCGACGTCGTCATCGTCCTCATCGTTACCCAAAAGAACTTGTGCTTTAAGCATATAATCGGGCATAAAACAGGCCATAAAGCAATGCAATGAAGCCAAGGCCCCGGGGGGTAGGAGACACTTAATGAGCGGTGCTACCTATGGAGAGGTATATAAAAGCTTCTCAGAGGAGAGACAAGGGTTGATCCTCACATGGAGGCTGCTCTGACAAGGTATCGTTAAGTTTATTAGGGTAAACAAGCTGCTTATCGTACGCCGTTGAGATTGGCATAAAGATATTACAAGATTGTTATATGCATATATCCATGTGAGGAACAGCAGAAGCCTGGCTAACGAGTTCAAGAAACATGTGACATATGATTAAGAGGAGGGGGGGAAACCATTGTTGTCAACTTCACAATGTCAAAAGGTTCTTTAGCTGGCAAGATGGCCGACTCTTGTTGATACTTATAAAAGTCACCACACCAAATATATTACCTGGCTATAAAAAGGTAAATTCTCTGAGAAAAGGCTGCCGGGATGCTATTGTTAATCTTATATTTTTTATTTTTGGAAAGACTTTTAAATAAAAGAATTAATTTTCATACACAGTGCTTAATAAGACAAAAAGCATTTTTTGAATTTTAAGAATTAATTTTTATACTCAATAATTGACAAAACAAAACTGACAAACAAAATTTGGAATTTATTCATAAAATAATTAAAATAAATTATACATTATATAATCATTTAATTGCAGTAGAATCCGATTATAGCGACTATCAAGGGCCTGTCGTTATATCCGGAAGACCCACTAACCAAAAGGAGAAAAATAAAATTTTGTTTATTTTATGGTTGCCATAGGTCTTTAAAATATAACTAATTACACAATAACCGGACGCTATAAGCAGCGTCGTTATAACCGGATTCTACTGTACTTCTTAATTGTAATTTGTTTGCCGCATAATTCAATTTAATTATTAACGATTTAATTTAATTAAAGTTTAACAAAGATGAAAAATTTAATACGATAATTCATAATATAATTATATTATATTTAATGACATGTCTATTTAATATTTCTATACATTTAGTAACTATTCATAGGAATAACTATTTTAATAATTCATTATTGAGCTGACCATGATCATGACATACTTTTTTTTTATAATATATTGCACTATCATTATGTTGTCGGTTTCACAGTGCTGTTTATCCAAAAGTAATGCCCAGATTATCATTGTTAAATTTCCCACAATTTTTCGACTGTCTATCAACAGCAGCTATCGATGGCTTCTCTCTCTCTCTCTTTGTTGCGCCCCTCCTTGTATCGCTCAACCTCATCTGCGCTATTCGCACGCCCATAACTAATGACTTTTTAATATTTTCAATAACAGCGTTTGAGCCAAAACACAGTACGCCCACCTGGCACGCCCCTCTCGCCGCACACACACATTATTAATATCAATAACGTAAAGAGACGCAGAAAAAAAAGAACCCAAAATATTAACGCCAGAAAAAATACAAAAAAAAAAAATTGAAAGAGAACAAAAGCGGAAATAAAAAGGAGAAAAGTGCAAATGCAGCGATGCCAACAGGGTGACTTATGCGATTATAGACAACTGCTGCAGGCTCAGTTAGAGGATGGAAAGAGAGAGATAGATAGAGGAAGAGAGAGTGAGAGAGGGAGACTCTAGAAAGTGAGCCTTGCGCTGCCAATTCATTTCATTTTGTAGCAATGCGTGAGGGCCGTGACATGAGCAAATAAACGCTTCATATTTGTCGGTTATTTATGAGGGTCCTTGGGACGCAGCTGCAGCTCAATAGATGCGATATAGAAAGAGAAAGAGAGAGCTCGCGACAAAAAAAAATTATCACTGCTACAATTTTTCTTGCTAGGGATTAAGCTTGTTATGGTCCAGGCTTGGCCTTGTTGCTGTTGTTGTGTCTCCCCCACAAATGCCTGAAAATATTCTCCATGGCCGCCTTATTGACAAGTGTTATTCCCTTCGCTTCTCTTTTTTTATATTTTTTTGTTAAGCTTGTGAATTGTCTGCGAAAAGCAAAGAAGAACAAAACAAAACATAAATTTTATGGCACATATTTATTTTGACGCGATTTTATTTGGCGTTTTGTTTTATGCTCTCTCTCTTTTGGTCCAAGGCAATCAAGTTATGCACTTGCAGCTGGGCTGCACATGAAAAAGTCGGCGGGAAAGTCAGAAAAATGCTGGGGAGACAGAAAGTGAATGCTGAGCAAATATCATGCGTTTTTATGGAAAGTGATTCTGAAGGATTTGGTGAAGAATCAAGTTCGTTATCATTAGTTATCGTAAGATATAAGCAAATCTTCGATAGTTGCCTATTTTGTGCAGGAATATAAAAGATATAAGTTTTATTTTTGGGAATACTTAAAATTTTCCTTTTTATCTACAATTACTATTTTTAAACATAGTATCAGCATTAAAAGTTACAAACTTTTCATTGTATGAATTCATCCTGTAAATTTTTAAAGAAAATTATTTTATATATTATTATATTATATTAGATATTATTATATTATATTAGATGTGGTGTCTCTTGGTGTGTTTTTTTCATATAAATTGAAATATTTTTAACTAGCTGCATAATTTCTCAAATTTTGAATTTCATTTTGCCTCTTTTAAATTTTCCCAGAAACAGTTCCCAGTGCGTGTATGTGTGTGAAACTTTATCTTTCTATCTCCATGCACTCATTTCACGCTCTAACTGTAACCATTTAAATTAATAATTTTGTGGAAACTGCACCAAAGTATCATAAAGGGACAGCGAGTGTAGAAGGCGAAAAAAGGAGTCAAGTTGTCTCGCATTCAGCATTCAAATGGAATGAGCATGAAGTTATACATTTAGAAGACGGACCCTTCTTCCCAGCAAAACCTGCTGCCACCCTTACACCCTCCCCAACCCCCATCCGACCACTTGCGGCTTTACCTTTTTACCTAGCGCCAGGCGCGTCCTGTGCATATTTAGTTAAATCATTTCACATAATTAGGGATCATTTAATAATGGGGTGACATTAATTGAAAGCACACACATACACACACACTCAAACAGAGGGCTGCTGGCAACCCTGGCGAGCAGAGTCGTCGCTCACTCCCACTCCCTGTCCCATCCCCATCCAGAGCTACCGTTTAATTTTATGGCCACCACCCAACCATGTCCACTTGACTGCCTTTTACGAGCCTTTTGTGTTCGTGGTGCACGTAGCGCCCTCTATCGTCCAGAGGCGTGGTGCCCTGCTTTTATTGGCCTCTTGTCGTCGCTCTCCTCTCTCGCTCTCACACTCTCACACTCGCCTCGTGCTCTTTCGCTTTGTCGTTCTCGTTGTCGTTTTTGCTAATTGATTTTAATGAAAGCCCAAGGCCCCATGCAAAAGTTTAGTGGCTCTCATAAATTCTGTGGTCAATTTGGGTTTGTTAATTGTTGCAACGTGAACGTTGGCAATGTTTCGTTTTTTTTGTTCTCCTGTTCGGTTATTTCGGCTACCTCAACGGTAATTAGTGTCTAATTATTATGCGTGGCCAGCAGGAAGGCCAAATGCAGAAAGCCATAACAAATAGTTGTGGGCCACAATGAATTACCAAAAATATATTGCGAAAATTTGCATTTATTATTTTGGCGGATGGCAAAACCAAAATTTTTCGAAAAACAACAATTCAAATATGATTTTCACATACGACGAGTCGTCAGTTAGATTCGCATCTATTAAGCTAACAACAGTTATGCTCTCTTCTCCTGCCTCTCTCCTCCCCCTTTAAGCTGGAGCGCCTTTCAAATGCGCAGCTGTCGCCAAATGGAACGCGCCCCATAAACAATTAATAAATGTCAAAAAACTTTGCCGCAACAGCAACAACCACCTCACTTTTCTCCCCCCTCCTTTTGTCGGTTAAAGAAGGAGAAAGGTGGAACATTATTTGCTCGCTAAATTTTATGGCATTGCTTATTGTTTTGTAATTAAATTTTTGGGTAAAACTCGCAACAACTTGCGAAGCTTGTAAACACGACTCTTAAACATAAATTTAACAAATTTGAAAAGTTTTATGGGTCGCAATGTTCATAGTAAAGTGGTTTATTGATCTGCTTACATTCGGTAATTGTAAAGTAAATTATCTTGGTTTCTCTTGATTATTGTGCTGAAGATAAAAGTTTGTTTCAATCGAGTAAATAGAATTTAATAAATTGAATAGTTTGCAGTGTTTAGAAATGCAAAAACTTTGATGGAATCTTCAAAAAAGATGTTGCAATCAATTTGCATAAATGAGAGACTTTAAAAATTGAATTAGAAACGGAAAGTTTGAGTATTAAAAATTATATTTAATTCAATGCAACATTTTACATATTCATAGATATATTTTCTTTGAAAAGTTTTGTGTTAGTTCATATTCAAATTGGTTTAATACAATGAACCGAATATACATATATTAGCTTCTGCTTGTCTTACTATTTCCATAAATGTTTCAAAACCTTTATTTCATATTCATTTAATTCACTTTTATCTGTACTATTCTGTATACAATTTCATAATATTTAATTCCTTTCAATCCTTTTACATTTATTGCAGTGTCCGCCAATCTGTCGCAGTCACATCAGCACCATCCATCGAGCGATAAGGATGGCAAAAAGAAACACACCCGCCCAACATTCAGTGGTCAGCAGATATTCGCACTGGAGAAGACATTCGAACAAACCAAATATCTGGCTGGACCAGAGCGTGCCAAGCTCGCATATGCCTTAGGAATGTCCGAGTCGCAGGTTAAGGTAAGTCGCAAAACATTTCTCGTTCGCTTTGGTTGCGAGTATGCAAATTAAAAACTCATAAAATGGCGGTCGGGTATCTAACCAAATAAACCTCGCACCATGCAAAAAAAAAAGGTAGAAAGATACCTTTCCCACTCCTCCCGCAGTTTTTGTTGCTGCCCCCGTGAGCCATTGACTTTTGTGGCAATTTGCATTTTTATTGAAACGCAAAGCTCGTGGATTTTTGCTTTATTTTTGTCGAAAACCGAAAACAAAATGGCGCCAATGGTCTGCCACCGGGGTTCGAGTCCCCGTGGGTTATGCCCTAAAGGCTTAGTGCACATGTCTGTCCCCGCAGACACCGCTCTGTCTCTCTCTTTGTTTGGCGTTGTCGCAGCCCTAAAAAACATTCCCGTGCGCGTCATTTTAAAGTTTTCGGCGAAAGGTTGTGTTTTTTTTTCCATTCACTGCCGCTGCCCCGTAAAATGTTATCAACAAATAAATCCTTTGTGTCGTCAAATTTGTTGAGCGGCGTTGCCATCATCGTTCTTGTAATCCCCACCAGAAACGCACGTGTCATTCACATTGCCATTGTTATTTGCCCGTAAGTCGCGTGAGCGACGCGGTTTCCCCACCTCCCGAGTTTCCCTTTCCAATGTCGTTCTCGTGTTTTAAGCTTGTTATTTAAATTAGTCTTAAGCCAGGACAGTTAATTGGTTTTGCAGCGTTTCTTGCTATTTAGTTACAAAACAGTCTAAACATATGATGGCTTAGCTCAACGATCTCTCAGATACTTAGTGGAGTTAATTAGTAATAAAACGAATAGTGAAGAGGAGATGTGCGAGAGGGATCTTAATTATTACGAGTAGCAGCTGTAGATAGTTTTATTATGTAGTAGAGAGACTAGTTGCAAAAGAGTTGAGAAAGAAAGTATATAGTTAAATTGTATAATACTTATGAATTTTACAGTCTGGAATTCTTGTTTGAAGAATTCATTTTTAGGATCGAATAGTTCTCAAACCGAAATTATTATTACAGTTTCAAGAAACTCTATTTTTTCTAAAGCAAAAGTGGATTACACAAGACTAGAATATAATATATAATCTTATTTCATTTCAAATGAAACCAATTTTCTGTTACGTTGATGTATGATTTCTGATTTACTGAGATCTGTATAAATTATATGATTTGTTTTCTATTTCAATTTGAAAAATATTTCCAAAGATTATTTGTAATTAGAATTCATTAAATTGAGCCTATTAAAACCTCAAAATAAATATCAAAATATACACTTTTGTCAAAGTCAGCAAGCAACTAAAGTTTAGTCAATAACTAATCGCAGATACTCAAATCTAACAGCGTTTCAAAGATTGCCAATTTCATTAAGAGTTACAAACTTGATTGTCCCATTTGTAGAGGCATTTGTCAGGCAATTTGTAGACCCCAATAATTGCTACCCTCTCACTTAGGAGCCAACAAAACATTACACCCCATAAATGCAGCAACCTCAAGCAACTGTGCACAAATCAGGGTGCTTGGAGATAGGCGAGTGAAAAGAAATCACGTTTATGGTGAGCAAAATGATTAATTACCAATGAATGAGGCCGTTGGCATTGTGAGGCATAGGACGAGTATGAAACAGGAAAGTGTTCTAGACACCAACAGAATGGGATACGAAGCGAGGGGAGGGAGAGGGAGAGGAACAGATAGAGAGGAAGAGAAACAGGATTGATGGCTTGAGCTGCAGCTAAATATGCGTCATTTGTGCAGAGGCTAAATAGATACAGCAACAGAGAAGGAAAGAGATACAAAGAGGGAGTAAGAGAGAGAGGCAGAGAAGAAGAAGTCGCTGATGACGACGAGTACAAATGGACAGAGAGATGGATGAGTGCTGGGCAGGCAGGATTGGGTGGCCTCTGTCTGATAGACATGCCAAATGACTGCATGACTTTTGGGTGAGTGTAAATTAAATTCTGTGCAAGGACAACAACAACAACGGCAACAACGATGACGACGACGACATCAGCTTCATACATATTCAATTAGTGTGCGTGCATGTGAATGTATCTCTCTGTGTGTGTGTGTGTGTGTGGGTGAGTGGATGCTCTCCTAAAGACCGAGATGAAAAACAACCATGACGATGATAGTATGCAAATTGACAAACAAAAACACAACCACTGGACACACTAGAGAACAACACGAGGGCCAAAAATATGACAGAGACACACACACAAAATGCAAAACACTGCGAGTGTGCGAGAGTGTGTGCGTGGGCGTGGCTGCAATGGGGCGAATGCCAAATGATCTTGACAAGAATAATTGCGCTGTTATCATAATTAAAACCGTTTTTGGACACAGCACACACACACTCACTGAGCGAAAGCGAAAGAGAAAGAAGAGATATAGAGAGACTCGGACTCAGCTTCGTTTTAGCAATCATTTAATGCAAATGGTCGCCATTTTGTACGTTCTTATAACGGTGCCACACAAGTCTGTCTGTGTGTATGTGTGTGTATGTGAATTATAGCGTCTGCGTCCATTATTAATGACATTCTAGCTGGGCGTCTATGTTGGACCATAATATTATTGCATGATTGTCGTTATAGCTTTTTCGTGATTTCGCTTTTGCATAAATATTTCCCCACTGATTGTTGAGTACATGCATGTAAACACGCATCGTGCGATAATAATAAAGATATGGTAGAGGAGCGTAGGCCTATTTCAGAGTGGGTGGCTTAAAAACATGTTATAACTGAAGTAGTTCCTACTATTTTACTCAAATGATTCAAATGTGGTATTTTTAACACTCCAACTATATTTAACCTCAAGTAACTCGGCTTCTGGTAAAAATGTACTAGTGTGATTCAAATATTACAATTTATTGTTACAAATATTCATAATTTTATACTATGAACACTCCAACTTAGGATAAACCTCAAGTAACTCGACTATTATACAACACAGAAGGACGGGGTTTATTTTGTATAAAAGTTTATAATATATTATAAAACATTTTATTGATTTCCAACCCTAAAACTGTCTATTAAGCTCAAGCAACTCAGCTGAATATTGCAGCTTTAGTGTTAAGTGTCAGATACTCACCTCAGTAATAATATTTTAAAAGTCGGGTGCGTCAACATTTGCATTGCCTTGAATTATTTATAAACATTTAGTTGTATATACAATTTCGCAACAGCTTGCATTTGACGTAGATGATATCAATACGTGTCCATCAAATTGAAATGAATCATTATTCAAATGCTGATTCCTGAGAATTTCTGATTAGCTGACAAATTGTGTGTTTGACATGGTTAAATTTAAACAATGATTGCTAAGACTTTATTGATATTTGTGATGGCTTTCAGAACGATTTCGGAATGGTATTTCATAGATATCAAAACACGCCGCATAATTAGCACATGTATAATGAAAGCTTATAGACCAAATCAATTCGTGGCGACTGTCAAAATCGACAATAACAATGGCATCAGGTTATAAAGCGAACTGTGGAGCTAAGTGACAAGCCGACAAGTTGACAATGGGACAGGGGACAGGCAGACCAGCTCATAAAACTTATGACAGATTTGTGAAATATTGTCTAATTGATTTTTAGGAACCGTGATAGAAAAACAGGCGAAAGAATACAAAAAAAAAGAAATACCAGCTGCCCCATTGTTGCCAGCTAATGGATTTGATTGTGTGTTAATGAATGGAGAGAAATTCTGTTAAGGGAATGAGAGAGAGAGAGAGAGAGAAATAGTTTGGTCTGCCATTAGATGTGCTATCAAGCGATGCGCCATTGCTCCACACTTTTCAACTCACAATTAGTCAAATAAAAACACATTTTATGTGTGCTCAGCCCCTCAACATTGATGGGCTACAAAACGCAAATAAATCACAAAATCATATAAATACAGAAATTCGAATACGAATACGGCCATTGAAATTAAAATTTACGAGCCGCTCTTAAATGCCACAACTATAAAAACAAAAAAAAAAACAGAATGTTTGTTAACCAATAGGAGAGGCAAGAAGAACTGCAACTTGTCAGTCGATCAGGGGCGGGCGACGGGTTTCTCTGTTCTCTGTTCTTCTACGACTTTTTTGTTAACCAAGCTGCGCAGCCATGCTGTAAATTTTCATGACTTTTAAGTACCGAACAGCAAAGAACGATCCGATACGATGCGATCCAAGCTGATCCAGGACGCGTAAACAAATAAATTTCCAATTTGGTCAGAGTCATATATTTGCCATCCATGGACCTGGCAGGTTGGCAGCAAAAACGAAACGCAACGAAACAAAAAAAAAAAGGTTTGATTTTGACATCCGTTCCTACGAAATTTACATAACGCTTTTCATTCTTATCTGACCCCTGGACACCTGACGGACGCCCCGCAGTGGTGCCAAAACAAAAATAAAACACCATCTGACCAAAACATTGGCATATGTTTTATAACACAACGTCCTGCCCGCAATAAATAAATCCGTTTTTGGCCCCGAAAACCAATCCCAATCGCCCATTTCAATTCGAATCGAAGCGTAACGTGGCCACGTCAAATTGATTGCCACAATATTTGATTGACTTTGACATGTTGGCTGTCATAAATTTTCAGTCCGAGTCTTCCAGTCCACCGACATTTTTGGACATTTTCTTTTGCCTCTTTGCTATGCATCGTTCGCTTCTAACTTTGAAGACGATCTTGATCTCGATGTGTGTGGTCATAAAATAAAGGTTTCGCATGTTCGTCGGCAACAGATCAAGAGAATGACAAGGAAACAGGGGCTTCCTTATGTTAGTTTTCTTAAAATTTGTTGAGACATGGCAAAAAGATCTATAAAGATTTTTAAAGATCTATTTAATTATAATAATTCTTTAATTGATTATAATAGTAAAAGTGTATTTAAAATGTCTTCTTTTAAAATTTTCTCAACTTATTTCTTTTTATACTTTTTCCAATTACCAAACTCTTTTAATATGCCTTCAAAAATTCTCTAAAAATCATTTTGAGTGTCTCTTAAAGTTTTTAAGCAAGTCAAGTCATGTCGAAAGCACAGTGACAAGGCTTCAATTCAACAGTCTGTTGCCTTCCACTTAGAAACTATGCTTTAGTGGGTGCTAGATGACGCATTCACCATCGTTATGATGTCGAAAACGGCAACAGCAATGCTTTCTTGCATAACATTTCCCGTTGTCGTTGTTGTTCACATCCTCATCCCCAGAAGCACAAGCACAAGTTCCTCTTTTGGTCGACCAAATCCCGAAACAACATGGACACAGCTGTTACCAAAAAATAATGACCATGAAAAGCAGCCTTAATGATGCCAACTAATGTTGTTGTTGTCCTGTCTGTGTGCTGTTTGTGGGTCCAAAAAAGATGTCTCTCTCTCTCTCTCTCTCTCTCTCTCTCTCTCTTTCTCTGACATCTCCCCAGACTCCTCCCCAACCAGTCTCATAGTCGACTCGATTCTACTCCACTTTAATCTCTGTCTCTTGGCTCGCCATGCTGCGGCCGTGTAACACACGGAGAAATATTAATTGTGTTTTTATTTCACATAATGTTGCAAATAATAATTACACAAATGTGCAAATGAAGTTGTAAATTATCTGTTGTATCTGGTTTAATTGCACCTTTGGGTCGTTACAGACGCTGATTTCTACATGGACCGAGCAAAGATATTAAAATTTCACAAAATAATGCGTATCCAATGGCCTTAAAATACAGTATGCCATGAGATAATAAAAGAAACTTTGTGTGTGAAAAGCTTTCTAGTAAAAGTAGACTTCATATATGAATAGTCTTAAGTAACTCGAGACTTGAAGAAGCGAAACTATTTCTGAACTTTTATAGTTCAAATATTCTCAAATTCATCAAACAGCCTCACATAATTCGAGTCCTAAGCTAACTATAATGATTTGGAAAACTGTTTTTTAAGTCTTAATGACAACATTTTTATATTACAATCGTAGCACACTCCAATCTAAATAAGAACCTCAAGTAACTCGGGTTATAAGCTAGCTATAATCATTTTGAAAAGCTTTTCCCAACTCTTAGTAACTACATTAGTATTTTACTTTGCTAGCACAATCCGTTCATTATAAAAACCTCAAGTAACTCGAGTTATAAACTATCTAAAATTATTTTAAGAGAGATTTTTTTAATAGAACATTTAGATAGTTTAAACCACCTTTAGTAACTCAAATGCTAACTGAGCTAGGAATATTTTTGAAAGCCTTTCTATTAAGCCAGCCTAGTAAATAGGTCAATTTGGCAAAGAAATGGGCATTTGAAAGCGCTGTTAATGACTTGGACTACAACATGTTGATGCCATGATGAGCTCTTGTCTGCTGAAAACAAAAGCGCTCCATCATCAGGGAAAATGTACAAATTATGCACGATTTTGCAAAAATGAAGCAAATTCGAAACCCCAAAAGGAAGCTGGAAAACGTGTCTAGGCCTATGCAACAGCAACAGCAGTAACAGCAATAGCAGACTCCCCTGTGCGTGTGGCAAGGCAGGGTGGCATGCAACATATGTTGCCAGGGGCTTGGTTGCAAAATGGAAAATGAAGCGCAACCAAAGACGTTAGTCATGGTTTTGCATAGTTTTTGCTGTTGTAACTGCTGTTGGACAGCAACAGCAACAGCAACAGAGGCAAAGCTGTCCAGGGCTTAATATTGTCTTAATTGAGGGTTAACCGGCGTTGATGATGCGACTTATGGGCTGTGAGACGGGAGATGGTGAATGCTGAATGGTAAATGGTAAATGGTAAATGCTAAATGGGCCGAATGGGTGACGGGCCTCGACTTAATGACTTTGACAATGTGTCGCTGGACTGCCTAATTACATGTGGAAGGAACTTTGGGTTCTCTCTCGCTTATTTAAAACATTGCCAAACACCACACACACACACACTTTATACACACATAATTCTAAAGTTTCTTCATTTCAAATTGGACTTTTACAGGTTTGGTTTCAGAATCGTCGCACCAAATGGCGCAAACGTCATGCGGCGGAAATGGCGACAGCGAAACGGAAACAGGACGACATCGGTGGCGACAACGATGGCGACTGCAGCGAGACCATGGACAGCGACAACGAGAGCCTGGACATGGGTGAGGCTCCAGCATCCCAAAGTAAAAGGAGTCGCAGCAGCAGCGGTTCACAACAGCAGCCGGATAATTATCGTCATTAAAACGAATTTACAAAATGGCAAAGGATATGCATACAACTACAACTACAAATACAACTACAACTACAGCAAATTAACAACAACAACAACAAGAATATTAAGCTAACAGCTAATAAAATAACAAACAATAAAAACACAGCGAAAGGTTCTCAACATTCATTAAGGGCATTTCAGTTCTTTGATTAGCTAAAAACGCAAAACGGTTTTGCCACTTTACAGTCTTCTGAAGACGTCAATTTTAAGGCTTAATTTGTATCCCTAAAAATCTCCCTCCTGCCACCCCCTCGTTCCCACATCCCTTGTTTAATACGTGTGTAAATATTTTTATGTTAATTTTGTGGAAATCGCGCATAGATACATAGAATTTAGGTATTTTGTATTTAATAACCCGGGCTCTAAATGCTAAGTCGTTTTAAGGCACACAATTTACTGAATTTATTACATATTGTATGTTTAGTTTTATAGTTTATATATAAATAATATATAAAAGAAAAACTCAGAAAAGCAAAAAAACAAAGCAACAAAAAAAGAAGAAAAAGTAATTAAATTAAATTAAAGCATTCCTAACACTAATGTTATTTCGTGCATTAGAACAGACTTTAGTTTTTTTTTCTCTAATTTCTATACAAAAATATAAATATGCGAAGAGCGCACGAAAATTATATAATAATGCTGATGATTAATGATGATGACGAGCGATGAAATACTGCAGTAAATTATGTAAAATGTATTTAAATTAAATTGTAATTTTAATTATTTCAAATTGATAAAGAATAAAATGATAAAAATTTACGAAAAATGTGTTGATTTTATTTTGAATTTTATATAAGGAAATAAAGCGATGATGAAGAGATAAAGTGACTCTTCGAGGAAGGAGGAATAATTCGTTATAATGCAGAAACAATTGGACTTCTTTACTAAAATTATAATCAATGAAATTTCAATCAAATCGTAGAAATAGTTTCTTTTTAAAATTAACTACAAATAAATTGGGCAGTAAACTTTTCCAAGGCGTATGTTTCCAGCCTGGCTAATAACATTATGTGCTGTGAAAACCCACCTACAACAAACGATTTTTGATCATAATACACATTGGTTAGGCCCAAAGAGTAAATCAGCTCAGCAACACCCACAAACCTGAGAAATGCAACAACAATAGATGCAGGGCTTAGGGCTCATAACAATTAGACAGACCGGAAATCTGCTTATAGTCATGGCAAGTCACCAAGAAGTCAGTGAGTCAGTCAGATGACAATCCGTCAAATCAGCCCGAAAGTTGCAGTCAAAAGGATTAGGCCAAAAAGAGTTTTTTTTTTTTTTTTTTTTTTGGGTGAACAATCGGAACAGCCAATGAATGGGAAATGTGTGAAAAGAATCCAACTAAAGTCCAAGAAGTTAATCAATCAACTGTCAATCAAGCAAAAGTTGAATGAAATTCAAACAGGTTGATGGAACAATAAGCAATGCCGAATTATTAATGCCCTCTGGGTTTGAGCACTTGACACAGATGCGGAGGAGAAGACAACAGCTAACGATACAGATACACCAAAAGATACAGATACAGATACAGATACAACTGTGAGCCACCTTGGAGTTGGCTTCTAGGCATTTGATAGGCTTGTTAGGATCCCGCCCGCTAATGAGTCTCTGTTGCAATCGAGGAGTAGTATGCCTAATGGAGACCACATTAATCATACTTTAAGTTTGCTGCTGCCTCTGCAGCTTTGTGCAAACAATAAACGCAACCCGTCTTCGTCTTCGTCTCCATCTCCGTCTTTTCTACTGTTGATCTATTCAAAATACCATTAGCATACCGCCGATAATTGAGTCGACGAGCCATTAGCGGATACCTTTACCATAAATAGCCGCCGTATTACGTTGTGAAGAAATTCCATTCCATTCCAGATCAAACATCAATTATATAATGCTCATTGACTCAAGCAACATAAAACTGCCAACTCATTCAGAACACAGAGAGAGAGAGAGAGAGAGAAAACAGAAGAGAACGCATGTTGCACGTTTGCAATTCTTTTGCTTTCTCTGGAACACACTTCCGCACACTTCCGCCTCAGACTCGGTTTCAGTTTCAGTTTCGATTTGATTTTTTTTCGGAACTCTTTGTTTATGTTTTTAGTACGCGCTGAAAGTCAACTTCCAGCAATTGACAAACGAGTGTGAATTGCCTTTGAATTTGCCATTCGGCATTCCAGCTGCGCAGGCGTATAGTCTACAATATTTCAATACGTGATCTGTTCGGGTTTCGACGATCGCCTCTCCGGTGATTTTCAGGTAAATCCCCCTAAGCCGCTTATGCCGTATTCCGTTCTCAGTTCTCCGTTCTCCGATCATGAGGTTAATAGAATTCCAGCATCACAATAAACTGGTCTTTCTCTCTTTCGTACGTGTGTCCCTCGAGTATAATTTGAGTCGACTTCTCGACTGGTCCCTGATCTCTCCTAATCTCGACTGACTGAAAAATTGCAAGCTGATGCGGGTTGCTCATTGCGAATTTTCGGGTTTCGGCTTTTGTTTAGTGTTTGGCATGCCAATAAAATTGATTAATTGCTTTATTGTTGAGTTAGCTGTTGAATGGGCAAACAGAGCATTGCATAAGATTTAGAGCGGGCGCATTAGAAAGATTTACGTGATCCTTGAAAGAGCTAAGACGATTGCCAAATTGACTTCAGGAACGTCCCTAACTTGAAAACCATGTGAAAAACAGGAATTTGTTGACTTTTAAAGTAAAAACATTTATGTAGTCAGTTTCTTAAATACAAATGAGTATAATTTAAAAGAGAAAGTCTCGCAATAAGGAACATTAATTTAAGAAATAGAGTTGAATGTTAGATATATCTTAAATATAATTTTTCTTTCCTCTACTCAATTATATAACACAATTATTTTACATTCATCCACAAGGAAAATAAATATAATGAGTTTCGTTTTATGATGGGAATAGATAATAAATGAAGTAGTTAAATATCTTGAATACTCGATGCAATCTCAGAATAAATGATTGTATATCAAGATTGTAAATATAACAGATAAATTAATAAGAAACTTCTAGTATTTTAAAAATGATAAGAATTGAGATAAAATCCTAATATGAATCTTTTCTCTTGAAGTTCTATTTATATTATCTTGCAAAAGTTTTTCAATTCCAAAGTAGTTAAATATCTTTAATACTCGATGCAATCTAAGGATAAATAATTGAATATCAAACTTGTAAATATAACAGATAAATTAATAAGAAATTTCTAGTATTATTAAAATTATAAGAATTGAGATAAAATCCTAATATGAATATTTTCTATTGAAGTTCCATTTATATTAACTTGCAATAGTTTCACAATTCCTTCTTCAGATCGATAACTGCCTGAGTGAAATCATAACAAAGTTCCCAATATAATTCAGAAAAGCAATCTTAAAGGCCGCACAGAGATCAATAAAGACAAATGCCGTAACAATAGTTTGTTCGCCTTTTGAGAGGACATGCAGACACAGACAACGAGCGAGAGGATATGTGGATGTGGTCATAAATAGCAATGGATGCTCATGAGTCTCCCGCACACATACACACACACACACACACACACACTTACTCACAGATAGAGAGGCCAAAAATGTACTGCACTGTCGTGACAGGCGAGGCATTTAGCCTGACAATGACAGGCCAGGCAGCTATACCAATCAGCCAATGCCCCAAAACCCAGCCAGTCAGCCAGTGAAGTTGGCCATCAAATTGTTTGGCCTGATCTGGTTTGGTCTGCACCCCCCACACCCCTACCTCTTTCGCGACAACGAGGGGGAAGGCTACCCGCCTATTCAACTGACACCTCATGAATGTCCGGGAGCGCTGAAACAGAGAAAGAAAGAGTGAGAGACCAACAGACAACAACACAGACACCGTCACGAGTTGTCGGTCGAGTTTTGGGTGTGTGGGGGAGGGGACACTAAATTGTCCCTCGACACAAATTCGAAATCGATAAATGATAAAAATCAACAGAAACTTCATGGATGGGCCTATCGCGTGCTCGCTCGCACACATTGCTCGTCGCAATGTGAATGCGAAATGGCGGCGATGTCGCTTCATGAAGCTTTTATTGTCTGTCTATTTCTAAGCTTTGTACATGGACTTCCCAAAATCTATTGCTATCCCGCTCGACGGATTAGAGCAGCGCTCACTCTCACTCACACACACACTGCCACAGACACATATACTCACACACAGAGAGTTGCACACAGTCGCTTGTGCAGCAAATTTTCGAAAACTTACCAAATTGTTTTCGTTGTTAGGGTTTGCCGGGTGGATTCCAATGCTGATATACGACCATTGCAAGTTGCTTCATTCCGCTCCAAGGCTCCCTCTGTCTATGTCTATGTGTGGCTCCCATTGTATGCTATGTACACACACACACTCACACAGCTATATTTATGTCTGTGTGTGGATCTCTCTCATTCACTCACACACTTGCTGCTTGCTGCTGCTTTTTACAGACAGCATCGACATTGATTATGCCATGTTTTTTGCTTTGTTTCTTTGTTTTCGCTTTATATTTTTTTTGGTATTTACATTAAATTGAATTATTGTTTATGTTTATAGCAAAACAATGTACGTATGTCTTTTTAATGAGCGTTGCTTAAATTTATGCACATTACTCGCAATAAACATGGCAGTTGAACGAACTCGAATAAGGCAAGAAGAGTTGAGTTGATAAACTGTTCAATTGAGAGATATTAAATTAAAAGCTGATTATTTTGGAGAAAACATTTCTTAGATATATACATTATTTTGAATAATAATTCATGGATATATATTTCCATATAATTAGGATTTCTCATTTTAATATATATTTCTTATTCAAATTCTCTGACTTGAATATTTGAATACTTATCAACAATGATTTTCTAAACATTTCAAACATTTCATTCATAATAAAACATAGATTTTCTTATTTGATTTCCCTTATTAGAATGTTGTAAGATTTTCATTAACAATGATCTCCATAATAACTTGTTACTATTTTTACCATTTTTTAAATTTAGATCTAATTTCTTATTTAGTCCTAATTTTTCGTTATATTTCATGCTTCTAAGTTGCCCTTCAATAAACCGTCGCGAATTCGTGAAATTTACGAAAATTTTTAATTAAAATCTCAAGCAAACCCAATCAACTTGGACTGTTAATGAGCTACCCCGGAGTGTTCGGTAGCCTATTAAAAATGCAACAAACACGTCCCCCCAAAAAAGGAAAGAAAAGAAAGCAAAACCCAAACCCCCAAAAGTACTACTGCGAGTATTTGTAGAGAAGGTCAAAATGTAATCAAGCCCAAAACGACAATAAGCTCAAAGCAGCTCATCAACTTCACCACACAACAACAACAACATCAAGCAGCGAAGAGATGCGAGCGACATTGAGTGAGAGTTTGAGTGCGAATCGTTTCGGCAGAGGCCACGCCTCCCAAGGCAGCGACAGACATGCGCAGAGAATGGGAATCAAAATGGCCATATTAAGCAGTTTCCTGTGTTTCAATTCCATTTCGTTGCATGGCAGCTGCGCATGAGACGCACGCAAGCGAGACAGCGAGAGGGAGAGAGACTGAGTGCTTACGCGCGTGTGTGTGTGTGTGAGTGAGTGAGTGAGTGAGTGAGTGAGCGAGTGAGAGTGGTGGGGAGCTGGCTTTTTAACGCGCTCGACATGAAAATGAGCAACGAAACGTGCGACAAGCGATGGAGTCCATTTTGAGTTTATTGTTTGATGATTTGAACATTTTATACATATATTGTATTGTATGCATGTGTGTCTACACATACACAAGACTCTCTCTCTGTGTGTGTGGGTGTTTGTGCTGGTGTGCGCTGCTTAAGCAGTTGTAGTTGTATCTCTTTCGCTAACTGTTGTTGTTGTTTGTGTTTATGTGTTTGCTTTTGCTTTTGTTTTTGTAATTGCTTTGCTGTGCGCTAGTTACTTGGCTTAAGCGCATCATCTCTTCTTCTCCCCTCTTTTTGCATTGTTTCTTGCACTAACCCAAAGTGGATTATTGTGGGACTGCAATACTTTTTAGTAGCAATCATTGCACTCTCAATTTTGGCACACTGTGCCATCGCCATCGCCATCAACTGTTTGCTGTTTACTGTTATTTATAAGCTGACAACTTTCTCTTTTGCCCGAGTATCTGGTCTCTCTATACGGCTGCCCCCCAGCTGCCGAATTTATTGCTCTTTGATTGACAATTTGGCCGGGGAATGCAATTAATTTGCCATATAATGCATGCGTTACAGAATCTCATCAATTTCTATTGTTTAAACGTTTGTCACCTCGCTCGCTCGCGTCACTCTCTTTCTCACTCTCTCTATCTCTTTCCCCAATATTCTATCTCTCTCTCTCTGTCTCTCGCTCGCAGCGAGTCACGACACAGTTTATTAATTATCCATTTTTATGCCTCAAATCGTAGAGACAGCCAGACATCTATTGTTATTAATAGGCATTAAGTTTTTAAATATGACTGCATCGAATTGCATTTTTTCTGCCCATTGTTGCACGAGTTAACTACGAAGATAGTCGTCCGGTAGCTGAAGATAACTTCGAGGGTAGTTGAAAAGGTAAAACGATTGCTAATTGAGATAACTGTCAGCCTGGATATTTTATTATTATATTATTCAAGAATAATTTTGCTATTAATAATGTATAGTTATAATATTCTAATTTTGTAGAGAATATTTAATTGATACGCTTCACTTCTGGGAAAATTAACTTTATCTTTAGCAAATCTCTTGAAAAGTAGTCTTAAAATTATTAAAAGTTAATTCAGAAATAAACTCGAATTACATGTGAACATTTCAGAACTATTCAAATCGCAATTAACCCAATTCTTTCTAGTATTACCTAATTAATAGTTTTCATTTTATAGCTTCGTGTTATGCAATTCTAAAATACTCTATTGCAATCTAACAGCGATACTGTGATAATCCGCATTGAGTTCAGCTTTAAGGTAGTCTCGTAGATGCAATGAAAAACCCATAAAAATAGTTACGGAACTCAATAAAGTGCCCAACAAAAGAGCAGACAATCAATACGCCAAGTAGTTGCAATTCACACTGCTGCGAATATCTTCCAGCATGACATTAAAGCCAACTAATTTATGGCCTTTTAATTTAATGGGCTGGGCTGAAAAGTGTCCCTCATTTAGCTGGAAGTCAACTCAATTCCGGGTGGGTTGAAGCCTTGCAAAATCAAACTCATAAAATGCTGCCACATACGAGTATCGCAGCTCGCTCTGCTCATTTGCTATTATACTTGCCACTGTTGCCATTTCAAGTTCATAATCTATCACATATGAGGGTTGCAACTTGCTACCCAAAAATAGAACCCAAAAAAATAGAATCGAAAGCAGAGCACATGGAAATAAACGAATAAATTTATGCTGCAAATGTTCATCTTTTTCTTTCTATTTTTTTCGGGTGCTTATGTGGAAAATTTTTAATCTATAAATATCTATAAAAATCAATTTTGTGTTCACGCGACAGTTTAGGTCTTAAATGACTTTTGGGCTTCGGTTATTGGGGATCAGTGAAGTGACAGCCGGATTAATTGCAGATGTTATGATTTTTTGTGGAAATGCGAAAAATTGTTCGATACATTTTTTCCACTCAATTTGATATGCCTGCATGACATTTTTGGATGAATGAACGCACATTTTTCTGGCATTTTTTTATATTTCCAGAATATGTGAAAAAAGTGAAATAAATTTGCAGCTGTCTTTATCTTTCTTTATCGCTGCAATCGTGAGGATGCTTAAGTACACCACTGATAGCGATCAACATATCATAAAGAGCACAAAGAAAGTAATTAATAAATAGCAAACAACACGATAACTAATTATATCAAATGATGTATGACCGAGCATTCCCATCAACTTGCAATCGACGACGATCTCGGCCTGTTCTCGGGCTTTTCAAAAACCCATTTATCACACTTTAGACTCGATTCTCGCCTGTGATCGCTGTGTAATTCGTTGCCAAGCTGCGCAATTAAAGATCACCCAAAATTATAGAGAAGCAGCAAACCCAATTCCAAAGACCCATTGAGCTGCAAAATTAGCAAGGATAATGGCAGCGGTGACAACAGAGCAAGGATGGGGGGACTTTTCAGGTCGTGCCAATTGTGAACTCAGCTGCGTCGCATTGCTTCCGTTCCTACGAGGGGTTGATCGCCTGCCAAATGCACAATCTGGTTCAGCTTCAGGTATGCAAAGGGAAGAAGGACCTCGACGCAGGATCAGGCACGCACACACAACCGGAAATCAGTTCATTGAGTTCAATTTCAGGTTTACGTCCCGAACTCCCTTGCTTTGACAATCTGCCCGACTCCTCGAGAGTTTGACTCTACCATATATGGATATAGATACTGTCTTTTGATTGATCACCATCACCCAATTAGTGTAAATGCGATTATGTATATGAGTGTGAGGAGACAAACAATTGCTGTAACCTACAAAGAAAGCGGCGAAGTAATCTGCGTGTAAATGCACTGAGAGAAATTGTTTACAGCATTTGTAATGCATGAAGAAAGTACAACATTTTAATGGATTTTTTAATTGATAAATAGATTAAATATAATATATTACAAGATAATTAAAATGTAGACTATTTAATTTTATGACGTATCGACATAGAAAATAAATGTGTTTTAAATTTAAAGTTAGATAATAATATAGTTTTTAAAAAAGCCTATAGCCAGGAAAATTAAAAAATTAAAGGTTATATAAAAATATAATATAACTTTTTACTTTATTTTTATTTTGTATTCATGTTAGTTTTTATTGTTGTTTTTAAAACTTTTTATTAAGATATATGGAAAGAAATTCAATAAATTGAGAAATTTGTAGTCAATATACGATATGTGACAATAATTTAAATATTCAATATCAAATTGTATACATTAATAAATCTAAACCATTATCAACTTTTTATTTCCGAACATAATTTAAAAATCCTTTTACCATTTAACTGAATGGAATACCAAATTATTCAAATTTCTTTACAATGCGTATTTTTCTGCAAGCTGATAATTCACAGTAATTTCCTGCTGTGTATTGTGTCTATTGTGTGACCTTATTAGTGCACAAATTACTTTTCACTGCCACTGTCAGTCCCTCATCAAAAACGTGGCAAAACACTCGGCTGACTCTGCTCTGGAATATAAAAGAAAGAATTGTTGCTAAATTAATTTTTCCCAATTGACTTTTGGACATTCACAAAAAAGACAACAGCCAAGGGGGTTGATCATTAACTGTCTCTCTTTCACTTCCAGTGTTTCGATTGTGAAATCAGTTTTGTTGCTCATTCTTTACCCTATCATTAACCGATCATATTTAGGGTAAGGGGCTAAGGACATAATTAGGGGTTGCTTTTCATGGTGTTGTCATTTCTTTGATTTTGTGTGAAATTGTAGAACTTTTAGCGGCATACTCGATATGAGAATTGTTTGCCATTTAGTTGGCGCCAAATTCAAATTGACGATTGAGTTGAATTAACATTTAAATTGCAATTAATATTGCTGGGAAAATAACATATGAAAATTAAGATGTAACGCTAATGGGGCCAACGCTAATTAAACCAGCACCACACACAAGAAAACACACACACGGAGAGACAGAAGAAGTAATTAGCGAAATCCTCTCGCACTCTGTCGTAATCTACGAAATCGTATAAATATGTTGAACGACAAAGTCGCAAGTTATTATTATTGCAGCATTCGTAGAGAAGAGAGGGAGGGAAAGAGAGAGAAGAACCAAAAATGCGGGGCACCTAAAAACATTTAAGCAAATTAGCTGGAAATGCAAATGTAAAAATGACGACGACGCCAAGGATGCTACCAGTTACATTTAACAACCCTCTGGCACACACACACACATGTCTCTGCCTCCTCCACCTCTCTCTCTCTCTGCCTGTGTGTGCCTGTAATCCACACAAAAACCATCTTGAGAAATAATTAAGATGTATGTAAATGGAGAAAATGCTAAAATTGTTAAAAGCATAATATTTCTTTGGCCACCAACCCGAACCCAAACCCAAATCCAAGCCCAAAACCTAAACTCCAACCCCTCAAATGATGTCGCACATGTGTTGTATTTTTTGTTTCAGCAAAGTTATAGCCAAGTGCTCATATGAATGTGTGTGAGTGTGTGTGTGCGCCATATTCTAATTCAATTATCACTTGGGCAGCAATGGAATGGAGAAGGGAAAGCAAAGTGGGAATTCACAAAATTGTTTCAAGTGACACTAAAAGCTTTGTCAGCGACTTTGGCCACGGCTAACTTGTGGTAATGCATGGGGGACATCTCATTCGGCGTCTGCTCCTCTTGATATATGGCCTTACTTAGAATTGTGCAAAGCTTGACGTTATTTAGTGGATGGTTGAATGATATATACTCGAGCATAAGTTGAGTGAAAAGCGACATCACATAAATCAAAGCACGTATGTTAAAACTCACGTAGTCAACGACTTTTCACACAGTTTACAATTGACGCAAAAACACAATTAGTTATTTTTCTTATTAGTTTATAGTGGTTAAGAAATTAAGAGATTTTAGAAATTTAAAATATTACTTAGAATTTAATTTAAGAGAAAGATTAAGAATATTATTTTCCTTTATTGATTTACTCTATCATCTTCTTGGTCTATCTCAATTAGCTAATTAAGCAATTTCCATTTTTCTTCTACACATAAATTTTCAATCATTTTAGTAGTTGGCGTGTCTTTCACAAAAATACACAAAGTAAACCGCAAGTGTCTAAAGTTTGCTTTTTCGAAAAATATGCCAAAAATCTACCCACATCCATAAATTTCAAAAGTTGGCTCACAGATTTCTGCAAACGACACCGCAAAGTAAACAAATTAAGTAAATCAGTTTCTAATTGCAATTAGTTGGAATAAAGAGAACAACTATATACACATTTTGTGTTGGTTTGAGTTGTTTGTTTCTTTGCGGCTTGAGAAGAAACTTTGTGCTTAAATTGAGGTAAATAGACAAATAAATAGATTATAACTTAAATTATGACCGAGGTCTTTGCCTTATGTTTGTCGAATTGAATTGTCAAATTTATGATAACTTTATTATATAAGAATTATATTTTGAAATAATTTTATTTAAAACACATTTTGTGAGTTAAATTAAAGCTTCACCAGCATAACATGGTAATAAAATATTTTGGTTAGTTATTTAATAGCATACATTTCTTGAAATCAAAAGATAAATTCTAAATGATACAAATTTTACTATAATTTCAGATTAAACTTTCTTGAAATTGAAGAATATGTTCTAATTTCAAGATAGTCAAAATTGAATACAGAACGAAAAATCTTATATCAAGATCGAATATTCTCAAACTTAGATGGTTTAAAATAAATAATAATAAATAAGAGGGATTTTTATTAAATTTTTCCATATTATATTTACATTTGTATATATTATAGCTTGATTCTTTTCAAAGAAAGTGTTTTACAACCGAACCGACATAGATGACACCAGATTTTATATTTAATTTTAAAAGCAAGGAACTCAAGCTATGTTCACATAATAAAGGCAATCGAAGCAACTAATAAGGAACATGTCCAAATTACTTCCGATAATACAGTCAATAGTTTCGATACCCAACTTTACAAAGCTATTAAGCGCATTAATTAAAATTTATTTGGACTTCCCTTTAGTAGTTCATAATCCGCAATAACAATTATTGTGTTGGCCATTCCCGTTGGCAAAGATCTGTGCAATTAATTTGGGCCATTTCATAAAGCATTTTAATGCGGCACACATAAGGCGCGAAAGTAGTGAAAGTCAAACAGAATATTAACCAATATTTTAGATAGAAACATATCAGAAACTATGTTTAATTTTCTACTTACCGAATGGGAGGCATTTAACTTTTACAAATAATGGCAAGGACACAAATATACATGTGCTAACAATAATAAACGGAAAACACAACGCACACACAAAATTTCTAATTCTAATTACAAACAATAAACGGGGAAAATGCTGCTGCTCCCAATCCTTACAAATGCTATAACATTCTAGCATATGAGATGAGAGTTCATAATCCATTTTGGGAGTAGAGTCGAGTCGAGGCGATGCGAGGCGAAATTAATATTCAGATTTATGTATTAATAGCATTACACGGATGCTGAAATGCTTTGGCCAAATGGGGTGCCACATCTCGTGGGGGTCAATTTGTGCTTATCGCATAATTAGACGAGGCCGTAACTCCCTTTTATCCCCCACCATCCGCCCATGCCATTGATATCACGACCACATGCGACCCCTGGACGCAAAATCTGTATGCGCGGCAAATAGCAAAAGTCGCATAATTAATCTGCTTATGTGCTGGCCAAATGGGCCGAAGTACTCTCGAATTCTGAATCTATGCGGGTGTGACTAAGTAATTGCGAGTAATACTCGTTATATTAATAAAACAATTTCATTACAAGACCCGAAGCCAGTTGCTTGTGGTGTAAATCATTTGTCGTCAAGCTTGCCATCATAATTGAGCGAAGTTAAGTGATATTGTTAACTTGCAAAGGTTTGAAGAGCAGTCCATAAGAGCAAGGTTAGGATATCGTCTCAAAAAATATGGGAACAAAAAGAGAAAAAGGATATGAGTATGGAACTGAAAGTAATAATATAGAAACTAGAAGAGTAATAAAAAAAAACAATCTATACCCGATACGCAAATCAAATAAAATCAAAACAGTGCAGTATTAATTATACCCGCTACCCATAGGGTAGAAGGGTATTATAACTTTGTGCCGGCAGGAAATGTATGTAACAGGTAGAAGGAGGCATCTCCGACCCTATAAAATATATATATTCTTGATCAGCGTCAACAGCCGAGACGATTTAGCCATGTCCGTCTGTGTGTCTGTGTGACTGTCCGTCCGTCCGTATGAACACCTAGATCTCAGAGACTATAAGAGATAGAGCCATAATTTTTTTTCGACAGCATTTGTTATGTTTGCACGCAGATCAAGTTTGTTTCAAATTTTTGCCACGCCCACTTCCGCCCCCGCAAATCAAAAAAATCGAATAACAAGCGTAATTTTAAAGCTAGAGTTACGAATTTTGGTTTATGCAATAATTACTGTAATAGTTATGATTCCTGAAATCAGATAAAAATTGTGGAAGTTATTAAAGAAATACTTTTGTATGGGCAAAAACGCCTACTTACTAGGGGTCTGAGTTGCTTTGGCCGACAATCTGGTACATTGTGCCGTCTATGGTATATTTTGAATGCGGTACTATATCGATATACCACATATACCATTTGGTATATTTTTAGTATTTTTTTGTATTTTCGGTATATTTTGAAAATGATACCGCAATATTTTGCCTTTATTAAAAATGGGTAGCGGGTATTCCACAGTCGAGCACACTCGACAGTAACTTTCTTACTTGTTTTAAAATACAAAAGAAAACTCAAAAGAATATATTTGGTATGTTTATATAGTACAAAATTCTAAACATACCGTAGAGTGCCAAATATTCCAGATTGTCAGCCAAAGCAAACAAGACCCCTAGAAAGTAGGAGTTTTAGCCCACAGAAAAGTATTTCTTTAAAAACTTCTATAATTTAGATCTGATCGAGTATAAATCTAAATATGAAAATTATTAATTATTAATTAATAATAATAATTAATTATTAAAAAATTATTTAAAATTGTCATGGAAAGTAATTTATCAATCTTTTTTGTGGGGACACTTGGAAGAACCAATAATTCAATAGACTTTAAAGCTATAATGGATAATGTATCTGAATACGAATATTACATTATTTTATAAATCACTTCGTTTCTTCTTGAAAGCTAAAATATATGGATGATACTTTTATGAAGAAAACTCAATTACAATCTGTGCAATTGAAATTCATTAAAGTAAAATTGCTTTTAAATATAAAAGTGGATTGTTCTCTAAATTCAATAGGCTTTAATTCGATAATGGATCTGAATACAAATATTATATTATTTCTTAAATAACTTTGTTCCTACTTTAATTCAAAAATACATGGGTGATACTTTTACTATATGAAGAACGCAATTACATTCTGTGCAACTGAAACTTATTACTGTAAAATTATTTTAAAAGAAGACTGAGTTGTTCTCTTTTTCTAGTTAAAATCACTCAACACGCCTTATTGATTTAATACACTTGCAAATATTTTGTATATCATTATTTGAAGGCCATAAAAAGAGCCTATATAACTACTGCGAATCATAAGATTCGGTAAACTTTTGGCAAACGACACAGCAGGCATAAATCATACGCCAAACACACAAAAAATAAAAATAAAAATAGGAAGTGAAAGACTATCACATAAGTTATAAGAATTGGCAAGCTACACGGCGTCAATAAATAAACAAAAGGCGTATAAAGCAATGCCATTTTGTATGGTCTCAAAGACCAAAACTACTCGCACTCGCGGCTCTGAAATTCCCCAGCAGCAAAGCCACTCCCACACCTCAGATATTTATGGGCCGCCACCGTGGAACATTTGCATTTCTATACATATGTAGGAGTAGATGCAGATGCCTGGGGAACAGGCTGAGCAAATGACCGCTGTGTATACGTATGTGTGTGTGTGTGTGTGCGATACCTTTTAGCCAACAAAAATCTATGCATGCCGAAGAGGAGCTGGAGATGGAGTCAATGCGATGGTGGTATGTGGAGTCGATGGGTGTTTCGCGCAATCAAAGGCCGTCTAGCGATTTGCCATTTTCATACACATGCGAGTCGAGCAAACGCATTCGCTATATTTTTTTTTTTTGTAGTGGAAGAGTGGGAGTTAGGGAGGCATGGCAGGGCCAACATATATCATTGTCTGGCCAAAAAACGGTGAGAGCGAATTCCATGAATGCAATCCAACGTAGCCAGCGTATCCACAGCGAAGCAACCTGCCGTCGTTGTCTGATTTATGATGCTATTTAGATTTCACGTGATTCGTTTTCAATGTGCGCGTCCAGCGCAAAGATAGAAAAAAATTGCGCACAATAAATCGCGGCCACTACAACAAAAAAGAAAGAGAGAAAAAAATACAGTAGAAAAAACAACAAGAATAGAAGAATTCCAAAATACAACAACATGGAAAAAAAGAGTCCGAGGAAAAACCAATAAAAAAGAATCTATGCTAAAAATTACAACAGCTGCGTGTGCATAAATCTCCACACAGATCTGCCAATGCATTTTTTAGAAAAATTAAAAAAGCCTGACGCTTCAGCTTCAGCTTCGGCCGAGGGGCCCAAGCAACCCATTCAAAATGCAATAAAAATGGAAACTAAAGAACGTAACTGATAGTTCAATGACGAATTAGAAATACTCTTTGGACTTCAAATATGTGAATGTGTAAATAGACTAAATATTCCTTTTAAGTGTTCAAGAAACAATTGATAACTTATTCGATATAATATTCAGTATATTGACTAAACAAAGAATATACGAAATATTTAAAATGTGTAGTGCACTTAGTGAATAAAGACTATACAAACTGTTTAAAATATTTTGCATACTTCTGAGAATATACTAAATATTCTATTGAGTTCTTAAAGTAAGAATTAATAAATATAATAAACTTAATTTCATAATTTGATTTCATAAATTTAACTGTCATATACCCACATATGTAAATATAACAAATAGCTTGTTAAAAGCTATTAGTACTCTGAAATATTTATAATTCTTCTTTTTTTAAAACTAGTTTGACTAAAAAATGTACATGATAATCGAGCTATCTTTAAAGTAAATATCTTGGGAAATCCCAATAATATTCTATAAACTATTACTAACCCATATTTTCCAAATTTTTTTAGACTGATTCATATAAACAACCTAAATTAAACTTGTATTACACTTTTCAAAACCAATGTACCCCTCACATAGTGTACATCAATTCGTTGCAGCCAAGACTTAGAATTTGCAAAATTGAATTTGCATCTTGCGGCGTATTTTTTGTTGTGGGCTTATCAACTATTAAATGCAAATGGCGTCATATTTAGCATGAAATTGGCCAAAATGAAAATGATATCGATGTCTCACCCCTTGCTCATCGTTTCATTATTGCCAACCGTTGCTGGCGTTACCAATTTCAGAGTTCTGCGATTGTGATTATGACGCTCGCAATTCGCATTCGATTTGCATATATTTTGTGTATGGCATGAATAATCGAGGCCCAAACCCTGATCTCATATTGGCCGACCCTCGCGTCGATGCGACAAGTTCATGAGCTCTGCCGATTGACTTTGAATATTAGCTGAAGGCCGAACGCCGAAGGCAGCCAAATCCCAAACGATGAGTCTGAAGGAGGGGTTAGAGGGAATAAACTAGGGGGTTAAATTGCCAGCTGTAATTGACATGCAAGTTGAGCGCATTTTGGACGCTGATTTGATATCCAGTTGTTGCTACAAATGGAACGCATATGATTACTGGAACTCATGCATTTGATTTGATTAATTAATGTACAACAACAGCTCAACTTGTTACGCTCTCTCTCTCTCTCTATGAGTCTGTATGTGTGTGTATGTTAATACAAATTAATTAATCTGCGCATATTGCACACAGCATTTGAGTATTCTGAGACTGAGATTGATTGCACTCGGGATTCGTTGGGAATGCTCTTCTAACCTCACAACTGATTAATAAATCAGTTTATTAAAAAGTCAAACACATAATAAGTACAAGAATTTATTATCAAAGTAATTAAATGTACACAGCGTTATACACATAGTAAAATCATCTGTATTAAACAATAAATACTATTTATTATATAATACATCTTTTATGAGTTTTTGTCAAAACCTATAACTCCATAAATGATTCCTTATATTGTTTCTTTACGTTAATCTGTTTTAAAAAAAAAGGATCAGATTAATCTGTACTCTTTTTTATACCCGCTACCCATAGTGTAGAAGGGCATTATAACTTTGTGCCGGCAGGAAATGTATGTAACAGGTAGAACGAGGCATCTCCGACCCTATAAAGTATATATATTCTTGATCAGCGTCAACAGACGAGACGATATAGCCATGTCCGTCTGTCCGTCTGTGTGTCTGTCCGTCAGTCCGTATGAACACCTAGATCTCAGAGACTATAAGAGATAGAGCTATAATTTTTTTTCGACAGCATTTGTTATGTTTGCACGCAGATCCAGTTTGTTTCAAATTTTTGCCACGCCCACTTCCGTCCCCGCAAATCAAAAAAATCGAATAACAAGCGTAATTTTAAAGCTAGAGTTACGAATTTTGGTTACTTACTGTAGTAGTTATGATTCCTGGAAATTTGGTTGCGATCAGATAAAAATTGTGGAAGTTATTAAAGAAATACTTTTGTATGGGCAAAAACGCCTACTTACTAGGGGTCTGAGTTGCTTTGGCCGACAATCTGGCACATTGTGCCGTCTATGGTATATTTTGAATGGTGTACTATATCGATATACCCAAACATACCATTTGGTATATTTTTAGTATTTTTTAGTATTTTCGGTATATTTTGAAAATGATACCGCAATGTTTTGCCTTTATTAAAAATGGGTAGCGGGTATCTCACAGTCGAGCACGCTCGACTGTAACTTTCTTACTTGTTTCTTTTTTAAACACTTACAAATGTAACTATCCCTTCAAATTATCTAAAGAGAAGGGTTCAATGAATGTATTATATTTTAATATCAACTCAATTTTCATAAGTTTTCATGTTATACATTTTTATTTATCTTTCAAATATGTCTGTTACATACATCTCAAAGAATATAAGTATTACAAAAATGTATATTGTTTAAGCATAAATAAAATAAAAATCACAATCACTTACAACACAATCCATTATACAATCTAAAGAAATGTGGCAGAAAAAGATTCGCAACTCATTTTGCAGGCATTTCATTTGTGTGTGTGTTCATCTCCTGCTTCGTTATAAATGACTACCAGACATGTCTCAGAGCATTACATAATACGTAAATTATCATAAACAAATTAAAAAAGTTCGTGATGTGTCATTTTGACAACACTGCTAACAAGGGAGAAACACACACCGAACAACAACATCAACAACAAAACACTCGGCGAGAGTTTAATGTTTTTTAAAAGTAATAAGCAAAAGCCTCGTGGGCGGTCTGACGAGTCACCGAAAAGCCCACCCGAGTATAACCCAAACCCAAACCCAAAGAGAAACACAGCTTCAAGCATCCCTCACCTCTAAGCACAAAACGTAAATCCAATTGGAGCCAACTGTGTGGGACTCAAGTGTTGAAATAGAAACACCCACTGGGATGAGCATGTTGCCCAGGGACTAGCAGACGGGTAAGGATATGGAAACGAGAATGGGAACGAGAACGAGAACAGGAACAGGAACGGGTACCAGGAACAGGCCTTTTTAAATATAATTTATTTCGGCAGCCCTTGCCCCCAAAGGGGTTGCTTAAGTGAATCGCAGCGGGACACGATTTTCAAGGGAGATGCCGTGCGAAAACAATCACTCAACATTTTGCCAACTTGACTTACTTGACGCCCTCATATTATTTTCATAATTTGATTACATTAAAAGGCACCAAAACAAGGGTACAACAATCAGTGACGAAGTCTGAATACCCTTGTTGAAAATAATATAAAAATTCTTTAATTATTGATTGCCTTCTAAAGCATTAAAATCTTTAATTGTGGATATGATTAAATTTAAAATAACATAGTGATTATAAAAGTAAATTTATATATTATTTATTATTATAAAATTCATTTTTGCTGCCATGCTTTTATTTAAAATTATTTAAAATACTTGAAAATTATTCAAAACAATATTTAATATATAAATTTCTATAGCCAAACAAAGACTAACTAAAATTAAAATTAAAGAGTAATTATGAATGCAACTTTATATATGATTTGATACAATATTGTTTTACACAGACTTGTTCTAAAATCTTGTTATTATTATTATTTTACAGCTGTAGCATACTATTTCCATGCGTCAGATCTTTGTCCAACCTTACTATAATACCAATCTAAAAAGGATTCATTAAAAACATGCCAACTCATTAGGATTGTAACGAACAGCTACAGAGATTTAACAGACTCTTCACAACGACTTTGCAGGCTGGAAAAAACTTGTAGCATTTTGTTTGTGGTCGAATTGAGGACACGTGACCAGGTCACGTGGCTCAGAGGCGAGGCGGGAAATCGGCGTGTCAACTCACATGTAATCACAACAAACATGTGGCCATGACTCGATCCCGGCTACTACTATTGGATAACTGATATCAGGACACATACATATACAATGAAATTGCCATTAAGCGTTTAATAGTTGCCTGTTGGCACATCCAACGGATTGACAGAGGCGGCAACACGGAAAAAGGAAGTAGACGGATGATGAAGAGGAGGGCGAAACAGAAGCAGAAGCTGGAGGAGAAGGAGAAGGAGGCGGGCAGGGTATCTGCGGTTGGCCGCGTGCCGACGCCTCATCATTCATGTGGATGTCGTGGCTTGCTGCTCGTTTAATGTTCATGTAAATTATGCGCCAAAAATTTAAATTCTAATCATTAGAGATAACATTTTACAGAGCTTACAAATCGTGGGATTTGTTTTCACCCAAACAGACATTAAAAAGTGGGCAAAACATTGAGCTGGGGAGGTTGTCATATCTTAAGGGTGTTAACCCAAACACGTGTTGACATTTTTTTTGCGCTAAACCTTTAAAATTATATTGACCATAAGCTAGGGTATTACAATTTTATTGACAAGGGTTTTCCAACTAATATAAATCTGCTCAACGAAGATTTTATATTTTATAGAATCAGAAACTCATTTAATGAAGAAAATGAATAAAAGTAAAATAGCTGAATTTCAAAAGTATTTCCAAAGGAATTAAACAATTTTACATAGTGTATCAAAACATAGCCGGTTACAAATTATGAAGACTGTTGAAAAAATTGATCAGTATTTATCATAATTACATTTAATCACAGCCTAACTCAATTTCAAATGATCCTGAACTAAAATTACCTCTTCTTTGACTCACTGACTAAGTCAGCTTGCTCTCTCTCTCTCTATTTTCAAATTAAGTAAAACTAATTTTCGAACATTTTAATAATCTAAAATTGGTCGCAAAACTTTGCAAACTTATTTAATAACTTTCAACTATGGCAGCTCTGCTGAAAAGCAAATAAAATAGCCAACAAAAGCTGCTAATATTAGTCATTTACCAATTGATTTCCCCCAGGCGTCTGCTGCACCTGTGACCGAGAGAGTCTCACTCCAAAAGCTGAAAATCGCAACAATAAGCGGAAACACACAAAACATAATTCAATACAAAACAACAGCAAATGCAACTTTGATGGCTAAACAGAGTCGACATATTGTAAAACTATAAAAAAAAATGTATATAATTCGTGCAAATCTCGGATCGTAAAAATTGCGCAAATTTCGGCAATGCCGAAAAACCGCAACAAATTGCAAACCAGACGAAGATGGGGGCAAATTAGTCCCACAAAGCTAAACAAAAAAAAAAAAAAAAAAAAACACAAAACAGCAACAGAAAAACAACAAACGAGTGTGCAACATAAAAATGGCAACATAATGTGGCAACATGGCCGTGTGCCGTGAACCCGCCCGTTTTGGTGTCGCAGAAAAAGCACATAAAAAATTATAGATTTTCATCTTTGCATATTTAACTTTTATCGCCTGGCAGTCCTCATGTGTTCCCCAAGACGTAGGCTTTTATGGGACCGCAGCCTGAGCGTAGGCATAAAACAAATGTCATACTCAAGAGGTGGCAAGAAATCATATGGAGACCCTTGCCACAAATTCGCCCAGCCATAAAGGTGTTCTCTCTGTGTACGTGTGTGTGTGTGTGTGTGTGTTGTGGATTTTTGCATAATCGTCAATTCTTGATTTTAAAATTTGAGTGCAGGGATTTGGGTACGCTTTGGGTCGCTGATGTCTTGATGTCTTGGTCAACAATAAAAATTCATTTTTATAATCTTTACATGTGTTACAACACAGCAACAGCAGCCGAAACAACAACAATCATTGTTGTAAATAAATATTTATTACTATTTTACGATTGATTTTAGCTTAGCTTCAGGTATATTGCCCTTAGCTATTTGCTAAATAATGTCATTCAAATGAAGCACAGATGGAATTGTTAAATATGAAATATTTATTCGTATATTGGAAAATTTAAGCACTAATACTAACAATCACATATTTATTTAATTAATTTGAATTACTTAGAAGAAATCACTTATCTATCATTAACTTGCATTTGCAATACATAATTTAAATTCAAACAACCATAATAAGTATTTATAGTTGTTAAATTCAGTATGTACATTAACCCAATACATAATTTTAATACTAACAATTCTGATATATTATTTATTTAAGTCTTACAAAAAAAAAACAAGTAAGAAAGTTACATACGAGTGTGCTCGACTGTGAGATACCCGCTACCCATTTTTAATCAAGGCAAAATATTGCGATATTATTTTCCAAATATACCGAAAATACTAAAAAATACTAAAAATACACAAAATGGTATGTTTGGTATATTGATATAGTACATCATTCAAAATATACCATATACGGCACAATATACCAGATTGTCGGCCAAAGCAACTAAGAGCCCTAGTAAGTAGGCGTTTATGCCCATAAAAAATTATTTCTTTAATAACTTCCACAATTATTATCTGATCGCAACCAAATTCTCAGGAATCATAACCACTATAGTTGTTATTGTATGTATCAAAATTCCTAACTCTAGGTTTAAAATTACGCTTGTTATTCGATTTTTTTGATGTGCGGGGGCGGAAGTGGGCGTGGTAAACATTTGAAACAAACTTGATCTGCGTGCAAAGATAACAAATGCTGTCGAAAAAAAATTATTGCTCTATCTCTTATAGTCTCTGAGATCCAGTGTTTCACACGGACAGACGGACAGACACACAGACGGACAGACACACAGACGGACATGGCTAGATCGTCTCGGCTCTTGACGCTGATCAAGAATATATATACTTTATAGGGTCGGAGAAGCCTCCTTCTACCTGTTAGATACATTTCCTGTCGGCACAAAGTTATAATACCCTTCTACCCTATGGGTAGCGGGTCTAACAACAAATTCTATATACGAATATTTTTCAATAAATTAAAAATAGGAAACAACTTCCGTCATATTTATATGTTAACCCTTTACATAATTTACATACTACAATTAAAGTAAGTATTTATACTATTTACCTTAAATATATATATAAATCCAATATATAATTTAAATACTAATAATTCTAGTATATTTCGTAATTTCATTAAAAAAAATCAAAATATAAAAATGTCTCTATAAGTTTTCTTTTGTGTAAAAGTTGAGCTTAAAACTAAATTTAATGATGTTATCAAATAAACTTCCAACAATAATTGTCAGTTTTTAGCTCAACTACACTCATTGCAATAAAATTGCACAACCAAAAGTATAACTTTTTTTGCAATTCTTTATTTAACTAATTGATGTAATTATTTCTGTTGTCCAGATTTAGCTTAACAACAGCGTCTGGAGCAACAGGAGCCACAGAATCGTGGTGCCAGCCAACTGAACCAAGCGGGATCAAAGCAAGATTCACATTGTGGACCGCAGCAAGTCTCTGGGCAGCTCCCACAGCAAGTAATACAGGACATTGAGCAGCCAGGTGAACATGAACCACATGATGAGCTGCAGCACGGCGATCCTCGACAATTGTTTGGCACTGGAATACCGCAACCAAAGCGACAGCACTTCATCCACATGTTGTGCTCGATAAAATAATCACATCAATTAGATATAAACTGTGCAATTTTTGATATTAAAGAAATTGTCCCAAGAAGAGTGCATGTTTTGAGCTTACAAACGTAAAGATCTAAGTTTAATGATATATGATAAATAGATAAGGGAAGACCGAGAATGGAAAACTCACTTATAAGAACGAGAACAGAAAACTTCAGGGGAACAAATTTTGAGAGAATTAAAAACGAAAACAATGGCAAGGCATGCTGCCTAAAAAGTTGATAAATAATTTTAACTTAAACTTTTATTGCCATACAATAGCAATTTAACTAATGAAATCATAAATAAATGACAAGTTTGATTTACTTGCGTTGACAATAAAACCAACATTAAATAAAGTGCAAAACCCCGGGTACCAAAAAATCCACAAAAATAAAGGGCTAACCCTAAATGGACGCAAAGACCGTGGCGAACCCACTTAAAAGATATGATAGCTCTCTCTCTCTCTCACTCTCACTCTTTGTATCTTTTGGTCTGTGCAGTGGAGCGTGAAGCACAAGGATGTTGGGAGTGGAAATTGCGCATTAGCCTCGCTGGGGCACCAAAGCGAAATCCAAGCAAATGCGCAATAGCAAACATCGCAAGCTAAAAGTAAAGCTGTCTTCTACCCTTGCTCTGCAATACTCAAACCAAAAGCTATCATTGATGCGCACAAATAGCATTGAATTGGATGAGCATACAGCAATTAGCTGGATATAGTATGAGCATCTTTATATGACTCCCGACTACGTCTCGAGCATTCACCCTCAGGTGTTTGCCTGAGCTCTTTAGCACCTCTTTGGGTGGTATTAAAATGGCATTTAACGCAAACCCATAAAGTGGCAATTAAAATCTTATTTTCGCTTATTACATTTTCAGAGAGCACAACGCAAAGGAACGCAGCTGCAGCCGCTGCTGCTGTCGCCAATAAACACGTCTAAAAATTGTGCTCATGCCACGCCTTTTCATTCCAAGAATTTGTCGCCTAACTTGCCACCTGTTTCCACTTTTCTTCTGTATTTTTTTTTTTTTTTTTTTTTTTGACTCAGCGTAATTGAATCATTTTAGCGCCATTTATTTTCTTACCACCCCCGCCATGTAATGGAGGAGTTTGGTTTTTGGGGCGTGACATTTGTAAAACAATTTCTATTTTTGAAATGAAATCCGCAACAACAACAACAATATCAACAACAACAACATCGTCGAAACAGACGTTGAGAGCAGGCACATAAATAATAATGCGTTAAATTTATGCGTTGATTAATGTGAAGCAGTCAATCTGCATAAGCGAGCGGAAACGGAAACTGGAATGGGAACCGAAATGCGAATGGGCAACGCTAACTTTTTATGCTCAGGTGTTGCCAGCATTCAAAGCAAGAAGTTCATATGAATATAGAACATTCAGATAGGACTTTCGACTCGAGTAGAATAAGTAATCGGCATCAATGAATATTTTTAGTAGAATTAGAAAATTGTAATTGAACAAGTGTTAAGAATTCGTTATAGCAAAGCTTAATGACATTTATTTAATTCATTTTAATTATAACTAACAACAACTTTTAATAAATGCACATAATCAAAGCAACAAAACCTGCAACGCTCTTTTTCAATCCAGCTGAGTTTCTCTTTCATTCATACTCTCTGCATTGCAAAATAAAATTTAAATATTAAAAACTATGTCGGCCTAAATTCTAATTCTAGTTTATATTTTCAATTAGTTATGTTATATGCTGACTTTTACTTTATTATATAATAATCACAATTCGAATAGCTGAGTATTTACTGTACTGAGAGCATTGAAGCTGTTTGACTGGTTCTCACTTTACGATGATTTTAGTTGTCTACGCCATGTGGTTAATTCAGTCTAAGCCAAGCAACTAAGCTCTAAACACACTACATAACTATATTAGTTAGACAAAAGATGTCATTTATTAAATATTCTTTGAATTTTCTTCTATTAGCGACTCTCTGCAAAGCATTTCGTAAGTTACAAAAACACTTCAAAAATATAGAATTTTCATATATTCCACATTTACAGCGGAGGAAGTACAGAAATGTCACTTTGGCGATGAAAAATGTTTAGTCGACTCAATGAATTACGTCATAAAACATTATCGAAAGGGAATACCAGAAATTGGTGTGAAGCCAATCGATGTTGTCGATATTGCAGACCTCAATCTTGTAGGACATGCAATTACATCCACTTGGATTAACATTAACTTGACGAATCAAATTAATTATGGTTTTGAGAATACGACCATCACAAGTGTCCAGGGCTTCAACAAAGATCCCACAGCCACACATCTGAATATCTCTGGCCATATACCCGTGTTAATTCACAAGGGTTTTTTCAAAGCCGTAGGACAAATATATTTGGTTAAAGCTAATCTGTCGGGTATAAGTTTATCGGAATTTCAAAATCTGAAATTCACTCTTAAACTGAAGAGCATCATCGAATTTCGAAATAATAAACGATATTTAAAGATATATGAACTAACTCCAATTGTCAAAATAAGTCGGTAAGTATTTAAACAGCATGATTTTACATAGTGTAAATATTCGCTTCATTATAGCTGGGTTATCTGGATGGAGGATCTTTTCACGGAAAACTCCGATATGACAATCATTGTTAATCGAATTTTTAATGATAATTGGCTTGAGATTTGGAATGAATGGGAACCGACAATTTTGAATTCGTTTTCTGGCGTCTTTTTGGGACTGATTAAGGATGTGTTCGATAAAGTTTCATACGATGATTTGTTTTTACCGGATTCAGAAGATAAATTGACTTGATAAAGTAAATTAAATAAAAAGAATTTTCTAATATGAATTGATGTAAAAGTTATAAATATATTTATGAAGTGCAGATAATTACAAATCAGAAAATTTTCTTAGCAAAGCTTTCATTTGTATAAACAATTTCTCGCTTTAGAAACCGGATATAAGAAAACATAAAAGCTTTCAATATTTACATTTTGAGAAAATACATTTAAATAAAAGTTGTCAACAACACGAGATCAATGAAATCTATTTCCAGCTTCCGCACTTACAACAGTAGAGTACAGTAAATACTTATTAAGAAGTATCTTAAAACCTCTAAGCAATTAATATGGAAATCATAAAGATTTTCATTAGAAACACGTAATTGCGGCAGAAGCGTTCTCAAGTCGGAATGATTACTGTATTTCGAGTATTCAAGTTGTTGAACTGGTTTTCAATTTATGTCAATTTTAGTTGTGCATTGCATGTTTGCTACTTAGTTTATCCGGGGCTGCTAAGCTCGACACACACGTCTCTAAATTTGCAATTAAGTATTGCACATTGCTTAAAAAAGATGATTCAAAATATTTTATCTATTCATTTACTACTTCTGATGACAACTTTTTGCATTGCCTTTCGTAAGTCAAGAAATTAATCAAATAAAATTATTATTAACTTACAATCAACTTACTTTTGCAGCAGAGGATATTCAGAAATGTCATTTTGGAGCTTCGAAATGTCTGGTTGATTCAATGAATTACGTCATAAAACATTATTCGAAAGGATTACCACAAATTGGACTTAATCCAATTGATGTCGTCGACATTGGCGATATGAATCTCGTGCGAACTCGCGAAAATGGAGGACTCTGGGTAGTGGTAAACATAACTAAGGCACTTAACCATGGATTTGAGAATACGACCATTACAAAAGTGGAAGGATTCGACAAGGATCCCACTAAGAAATACCTCACGATCTGGGGTCGAATACCTCGTTTAATTCACAAAGGTCACTTCACTGCGAGAGGTCATCTCTCGGTTATTCCAATAAATCTTTCTGGAGACTCTGCATCAGAATTTCAAAATCTCAAATTCAAACTTAAACTGAAAGGACAAATAGAATTTAGAAATAATAAACGTTATCTGAAGCTCTACCAAGTACTTCCCATTGTCAAAATAGATAGGTAAGTGTTTCCAAAAATGAAATAAGACCTTCAATGATATATGTATGCCTCCGATTGTAGATGGATAGTACGTATGGAAGATCTATTTAGAGAGAACACCGATTTAACAATAATTGTGAATAAATTATTTAATGAACGCTGGCTGGAGATTTGGAACGAATGGGAACCAGTGGTGTTGGAATCATTTTCAAAAGTCTTTCTCAGCCTGGTTCAAGATACATTCAATAAGATTTCATATGACGACATGTTTCTGCCTGATTTATTTTACTACAATTAGTTGTAAACATTATTTTAATATGTAAAGATATTTACTAACAATAGAATCCGGTTATATCTACTTAAGCATTACGATTATTTTTATTGCTATTCCACATAAATATTTGAATGAATTTATTTAATCAATGCAGGAATACTTGTTTTATGCACTCGTAATTGCATTTGTGCTCTCTTCCGCTCTCAGTCTGACAAATATTATATTAAATACAGTGAATCCCCTATACTGTAATGCCAGTATTAAAGCTGTTTAACAAGTTCTAGACTTAAGTCGATTTTAGTAGTTCATTGCTATTGTGAGCTTAGTATAAAAGAAGCTTCTAAGTTTGATGTGTGTAGAATTTGAGAAAATATTCAAATAAACAAAAATGATTCCAATATGCTTAGCATTTAATTTACTTCTAATGGCAACTTCATGCCTATCTATATCTTTACGTAAGTAAAAATTACACATAAATATTAAATATACAAAAGATACAAAATCACATTTGCAGCTGAGGAAATCAATAAATGTCACTTTGGAGCTGAGAAATGCATTATCGATTCAATGAATCACGTTATAAAAAAGTATCCCAAAGGCATACCAAAAATTGGACTAAAGCCAATTGACGTGGTCGATATAAGAGATTCTATCCTCATTGAAACTGATCAATCGGGACCCATTTGGATGAGTTTAAACTTAACCAAACAAATTATTTACGGTTTTGAGAATACAACTATCACTGAAGTCGAGGGTTTCGAGAAAGATCCCACAGCCCAACACCTCACAATCTCAGGTCGTATACCGAGCTTAATTCACAAAGGTCACTATTGCGCCCGTCGTCATATATTGCTTATCACAATGGATTTAAAGGGTGAATCGACATCTGATTTTCAGAATCTGCGGTTCACTCTTAAACTAAAAGGCACAATTGAATTTCGGAATAACAAACGTTATCTCAAAATTTACGAACTGGTGCCAAATGTCAAAATAGATCGGTAAGTGATTTCAATAAATTGAAATAATAATTGATAATTATTTGAAAGTGTAGCTGGATTTTATGGATGCAAGACCTGTTTGAGGAGAACACTGATCTAACAAACCTGGTGAATCGTCTTTTTAACATTCGCTGGCTTGAAGTTTGGAATGAATTGGAAGCAAAGATATTAGAAATATTTTCTGGCTTGTTTCTGGGCATGATCAAGGAGACATTTGAAAATAATTCATACGATGACATGTTTTTACCTGATTTGACTGAAACTCAAGAAAATGCTTTATAATAGTCAAACGAGAAGTTTTGCAATCAAATGTCCTTATTCCAGAAGGAACAAATTATGCTTAAGTTACAAATATTTACTTCTATGTATCTTATAAGATTTTTGGGAGCAATGTACAAAATTAAATGTATCTCTATTGGTGTGTGTGCAAACTTTAATTAAATTAACCTCATTTCTAGTAATTATATATTTTTATATTTAAAAATTTAATATCAATTCTGTATATGTGACATATCTCTTCCAAATTGAAGTCAATATTCAATATGATTATACGAATCTGTTCAAAATCGAAGTAAAGATTTAATATTATTATAAGAACTCTATAGTTATTCCTTCGCTGTCTGTTGCCTTGTCTTCCCTTGAAAACCTCATCAAATTAAATGATGCCCAGAGCAAGTCTCCCCTACCCACTTGTGCCAAATACGTAGGCATTTAGCGAAACATTTATATCATTATTACATATAAGGGGGAATAAGGCTCGAATCATGGCTACACAAATGCACAAAAGTCAAATTGAAAAAGTCAAAAAGCGTTTCCAGACATTTGAACGCGAAAGACCCCAAGAACAGGGAAAAACATCCGAAGGGTGGCTAAAGTGGCCCACCCACCAGGGGTTGACATTGAGCGCTAAACTAAAAACCGGAACGAACAAGTACGGAAGTACTAGCTGCTAAACGGCAGGCTCACCACCATCCGGCCAACTCTCAGCCTCGACCACACACTCATTGAGTTAAACAGAAACCCAAACGCAAAAAAAAAAGGCTGACACTTGTGCGTTGTCTCATCCACCCGATGGGTGGCGGATATTTGGTGGGTTAGAGGGCTGCGGGTAGCGGGTAGCGGATTGTCCTCAAATCACATGCATACGGTTTTTAAGTTTTGTGCTTTGTCATACGAGAATAGTAAGTGCTGTGTTGTAGATACAGTTGTAAAGATATGGTAACAGGCGCGTAATGTGACAGCATCGCCGAATCGAGGACAGGGCAGAGGAGAGGAGTCCCAAACAAACGGTACACATGTTTGGGCGTTGCCAGCCAGCAAGATTACAAATGCCAAAGTGAAAGACGGAGGGGGGACTATGACGTACCTAGTACAATATAGGCTGCGAGGGTTGCCTAAGAAATATGGAAATTTGTAAGAATAGTAAGCTAAACTTTCCTCTTATTTAAATATGTACATTTCAGTTTTATTTGATAAAATTATATGTGAAGAAAATATTTACAAAATTGCACTTATCGGAATTGCATAAAAGAAAATATTTCTTTATATTTACACTGAAAATACTTATGGGTTTGTCAACATATCGAATTCGTTGGAAAATTTGTTCCTGTAAATACTTCCTTTACGGATATTCCTCTTAGCTTATAGAGAAACTTGAACCTCTTTTATGCGGATGCACCAATATTTATGAAATTATAATGGAATTAAATATTTATGTTACACAATCATTCTAAATTTGTTATCGATTTTTACTTAAACGTTGTAATTTAAATAAAACTTTTATAAATTGTAAGCTGTCGCTTTTCCCAACAACTTTTCAAACTACCCATGTCACCATTCGCTTTTTGGCAGGCATCAAACAAGTTTTGGTTGCCGTTATACGCTTGGCAATGCGAGTACTCGTACTTCTCCATCCAAAACTTGTATTACGTGACATTGCCGCCCATTTTGTTGACATTGCCGCCTTGTTTACACGAATTGTTTTCCCCCCAAATGTGCCAAATGTAGGTCCCTTCCTTTGTGGACCCTGGCAAATGTTTGGATATGATTTTGCGCAAATAGCAGCAACTAAAATTAAATGTTAGCCAAATAGTTGCCTGAGTAATTGGTACACTTATTTACCTCGCTCACAATAATATTGGATTAGGAAACACGCACAAAATCAATGCTGCAGTTCATTGGAATCTTGAACAGGAAATTTAATTAAGGCTTGCACAGGTGACAATGTTCATAAGGCGAATGGAGAGAGGCAATCATAAATCAAAGCTCAAATGCAGACTGAAATGAGAGTGGAGGAATCGGACATGGGGGAGGAGAATGAAAACAGGGACACGGAGCGACTTCTGCAAGTGTCAGCAACATGTGGCCGACGAAAAAAAAATTGAACTCAAGAAAAAAGCGCAGCGCAGCAATCAAAAGTTGAATGTATAGCGAGCAAGTGATGTATATGAGACAATAAGAAATTTACAAATATGTAAGTTTCATATTCAATAATCTAGAAAACTATCCTTATAAGATATATTTTAAAAAAAATAGTCAACCATACATAATTTCTTATATTATAATAATGTATAAATAGGATAAATGTGTAAATTGAAATAAAAGATCATTAAATATTTATTTCCATCTATCACTAAATATCTCTTTCCTAAATTGCACTTTATACATTTAAAAAACTACCCCATTTCAACAACATTTTATTTACAGGATACTCACGCTCTAGAACTTCGCGACTTTCGTGACTTTTTGACATGGTCAAGTTTAATTGAAAAAATAATACAGCCAAATTTGTTGAAAAGGAATCAAAAAAAGAAAAAATGAAAATGAAAATAACAAAACAGCTAAGCGCGACTTTTGGCCTGACATTTAACGCTGCGCAGCTGCTCATAATTAGAAATTGTAGCAAAATTAATTTATTCTTTTTTGCGTTTTTTAATTGAAATTTCTTTTTATATTTTTATTATTTTCTTTTTTTTTGTTTTGTTGTGCTGCTGTGCTTTTTTGCTGCTGCAGATAATTTTTAATAACCTGGCCTGCACACGCAGTCAAGGACCAAAAGGATGCGCCGGTAATTGCCGTGGCCAAGAGGATGATAAGGCAAGGAAGGCAATTGAATCAAATGGTTTGGGGAGGCTCTGTCTGCGTTGAGTATTTTAAGGAAGAAAGGGTTAACTTTTTACCCATCTTTTATTAACAAATTTCACTTTATTTACGCTGCACGTTAGCTTATAATTAATAATTGGGCAAAGGTAGTTAAAAGTCCTTGCGCAGGTTGCACGCCAGTTGATTAAATTTGATACAGTTCATGCTGAATTTTCTACGGAGGTGGAGCAGTCGGAATTTTGGGTCAAAAAAGGGTTAAATCTGTGGTTGATTTTTGGTGACATTTATGACTGTAATTTATTTTGGGGTGGGCGATAAGAGCGTAACGACAACTCATATGAAATAGTATTAGATTATATTATTCTAATAGAATTCATCTGATTATCATGTAAGGATATAATGGGGGAGCACAAACAATATATCTCCCCAAGAATGCCTTCTTCAAAGCGTTTGAAATATAAAATACACTACTGCAGAGTTATAAATTCTTTTAACTTTTTTTGTGAAATAACAAATAAAAATAATAAACCCTTAAATATATCGTTAGACTTAGGCGCAAATTTTCAGTTTTTTTTATATATAAATGAAACTATTGTTACAAAATATCACGAACACTAGAAAGAAGGCCATTAGCATTTATCGGCATTTTATTTTAAATTAATCCAAATAAAATTAATTAAAAATAAGTAATTTCCCTTCTTCCATTTATATTCAAATTGCAGCAACTGTCCCTTTCCTTGCAAAAGTTGGCAATACTAATTCCCTCTCAAAGCGTTGGCAACATCAGCAGAGACTTAAACCCTTAGCGAATGCGACATCAATTCGGGAAATTCTTGCGCATACAATAATTTCCAAATTCCCCGGTTGAAAACTTGACTGTAGATACCTTTTGGTATTAAAATACTAAAAATTATTTCCCAACATTTTTGAATATTTTCAAAAGCTAAAAATTTGGTTTTTGTTAATTTGAGTACAACAAAATATTAAATTAAGTATATAAAATAAATTTCACATTTCTCGACTGTTTCCGAGTTATGAAAGTGTTTTTTCCCACCGCTTAAATTCAGTAAATCAATTCTAAATCTACGTACTTTCTTTATTTTCGTATTTAAGCATTATATCACGGGCCAATTTCATTTCGTCGAGCAGAGCTCCCAACTGCGCACATTCAATATTTACAGTATGCGTGGTATCTTTGGGTAGTCCATCGACCAATTCTTGCGAGATTTTCAGTTCCAAGGTGGCACAATTTTGGGGTGTCTCCCCCAGCGAGGTAACATTTCGAACGCTCTGCAGTTCATTAACTGAAAATGCAAATGAAATTCCATTACAACATAATATGGTAAAAGATATGTGCCATGACCTACTTCTAAACGCTTTATCTATTAATTTCTGTCGTATGGCATCGGCATGTGTGTGCAGAACACGACACATGGCTGCCGCATGATCCTTGGGCAAGCCGAGCTGTTGTATTTCCACATTGAAGATCTTCTCGGAGCAGCCGTAGCGAGCCGCATTGGTGAGCATATAATGCACACAGGCGACAGCAGTTTTTCCATCGTCTGTTACACCCGATGTGAGTGTCCGAATAGCACTCTCCTGCAAATAAATTGACGATAATTAGAGATACTATTTGCATTCTCTTCAAATAATGCTTACCTCGAATGGTTCGCCAGTAATGCGTTTGGCCACCAGTTGCGCCAACTGCTCTAAGTTGTCGATACTCAGATTGGAGAGAGTGGAAATGATTTCAGCTAATACCCAATCAGGACAATCGCCTTCACAGCAGAAGCGAAACTTCTACAAATACAGAAAAAAAGAAAAGTATCTGAAAGATATGTGACAACCGGCTAAAACAGTTATGTGTGGGAAGACAACACCAACGTCTCGACGGGCGTTTTCGTCACGTTCCGAGTAAATTAAAGAGCCGGGGTCCGCAACAAGTGGGCTAAACCAGAAGTTCGAGTGAAAGAAATGCGTAAAGTGTAGCATATTTGCATATGATTAATTTCATACGCTTGCCTGCTAATCAGCAAGCAATTTGTACTCGTACATTCAACAACTGTCTCGACAAACGGCAGCCGCCCCCAAAAAGGGTTGCACAATTGCAATGGAGTGGGGTAAATGGGGTGAATGGGGAATGGGGGTGACAGCCACAAGCTAATGAACAGCTTGTAACATATAAGGCAAAACTCGAAGCAGCATTTCAACAGTTTGCAAGTGCGCGTCACGTTTATCTATGGCCAGGATTAATAAATTTTCAACGGGGGAGCAAAAAAAATAAACAACAAATACGAAATACTAACGACCAGCAGTTAGTAGCTTAAGAGCACGCCGTAAATTTATGACACTTGTTGCCGGAATCCTTCTTCTCCACCTCCAGATCCAAAAAAGGCGGCGTCGCTTATTAGGACTCGCTCTTTAGCCGTGTGTAACGGTTTAGAAATGTAAACGACGAACGTTTTATAATTATTTTATGAACTTCAAAGTTGACAGCCGTCAAGTGGGTGGTTGATATGGGATGGTGTGGACAGCCTTGCCGCTTGGCGCGTATATAAGGACATTGGATGTGCCAATTGCCTGCACAGTTGCTCATTGCTAATCTACGAGTACACGCCATATTTCCTATTGTGTCAAGTGTATTCCAACGAGGATTAATCCCAGCGAAAAGACTCAGAATGTTGCAAATTTGGCGTGTGCTCTTGCTGTTGGCCATCTGCAGGCAATCCTATGCGCTGCCCACGAACCCATCTACGGATCAGCAGCTGAACACCTGTGAGCTCCAGCTGGCCAAGTATCGCAAGTTCATACTCCAGGCTATACTTAGCTTTGAGGATGTTTGTGATGCGTACAATGCACGTCCTGTGACGCCTGAGGATGGCGCTATGTCTGATGCCTGGTTGTTCCATCAATATGCACCACCACCAACATCGCAGCGAGGTGAAATCTGGGCCTTCTTCAAGCTGCTGATGGCCCAGTTCAACGACGTGGAGTTTGCGACCATTATTCGGGATGCGGTCATCGAGCGTTGCCGCTTCAAGTTGCAGCGCGACGATAAACGAAACTCGGTTGTGCTTGGCAAGAAGCAGCGTTTCCACTCGTGGGGTGGCAAGCGCTCACAGGATTCACAGGGATTCCCGGAGACAGTGGCGATTGTCTCGGGCGCCGCAGGCATGGATCACAACTACTATTAGAGCAGAGAAGTGCCAATCAATGCATTTGTTTGATGCAGCACTATTATTATTGTCCTCATCTATTAAACTCATTCCAGATATGTATGAAATGCCACTCAATCAGTTTACTCTAAATGTTTGAATATTAATAATAAATATGCAACGAGAGGGTTACTTACCATCCTTGTGAAAAATTGTTCAACTAATTGTTTTGATTTTGTATACTAGCGTTTTAGGAATGACAACACGTAATCGTCTGCCACCACAATTGCTCAAATATATCGATAACTTTTATTGGACTCGCGCACCAGAGCTGCCAGAAGTATGAAAAAAAACGGCTAGAAAATATTTGAAAATTATTTGCAGTAATAGATCTTGTTTTTCTCAAATAAGTTTTGCTTAATTTATAAAATAAAGTAATATTTTCAATATTCATGCTAATAAATTGCAAATACCAACAATAGAAGAAATGAAGCCCAAAATGGCTGAAAGTTTCTAAAAAAATGACAAATTATTCGACATCATTCGTGTCGATTAATCGTTTTAGTCATTGTGCGGTTTATTTCACAGTTTTAAATAGCAGAGTGTTAAACTGTTTACTAGTCATTATATAAAAAACAGTTTCGTATTTTTTAATCTATTCTATAGGATGTAAGAGTAAATAAATAAACTTTTCAACTTTGCTCGTTTCTTATCAATTTACGATCAACGCCTTCAAGTGACTTATCACTTTTAAGAACACACCCATCTTTCACCTCAAATAGCTTTGTCAACAACTTTTTGCTTTTGCTGTAAATTTCAGACCCAACACTGTGCTTTGATGAGCCGAGATTGATTAGAGATAGAGTACGAATCGAAGGTGATGTGGCCAACGACATGGACCAACAAACCCGTAAACCTTGCCGATAAGTAATATGTTTGTAAGCCATGTCTGGATGCAGTGGGGAATGGAAACTGCAAAGTGTCACTCACATTGCATGTGCAATGCTCAATTATCTCATCTCAGTTCGAGGGTTCAGCTCCAAGCCTTTGCCTCTGGGAACACGCTGAAAACAAATGTTAACTAATCGCGAATGAGCTATGCCACAAATCTACATTCGAAAAAATCATTAAACCAATTGATAATCGGAAAACAAATCGACAAATAAACCACAACGCATGCATTTTTACTAGGCTTTTTTGCTGTTTTATTTAGACGGCGCGACTGTTAGCTTGGGGTTTTCTCGGGCAAACTATAAACAGTTGATTAGAGCGCGATTTAATGAGATTAGGTGGGCGGGTTTTCAATAACAAGTCCCTATACCTGACTGCCGTGTTGTCCATTATATAAACAAATCAAAGTACGACAAGGAATTCTAAAAATATTGCGGATTTGGTATACTAAAATAGCTATTGATCCCATTAACCCGATTTATAAGACGCATATGCTGAAACAATCTAAAAACGGAACTAAGTTGCCATCTAATCAACCGATTACGTTCCTGGTTCAGCGCCTACACAACGATCCAGCTGCATCGCACTCCTCCAATCCCACCCCCAAAATCCCTTAGCGTTGAGACCCGTTATTAAGTCAAGACCCAGTCAAAGGCTATCTGGCATTAGGCAAATATATGCATGCCAAAACCTGAACATTGTAATGCGCCATAAATCATATCACACATATTATACACAATGGGAATCTGTTATCTATAGCTTATTAATTTTTAATTTTTTTGGTAAAAATACGAAAAGACTACCTTCAAATAATAATTTATTAGACTACTATATATACAAACTTTTGGTCTTTCACTGAAGTGCGATAGGTTGTAACCCAATTGGAACCCTTTTCCAAATCTTTTCATATACCCTATGATGGAAGTTCCCTCTCCGGTCTCAGGTGCTTGGCCCCCTGCAATCTGAATTCATAAATAAATTAATAAATCTTCCGATTAATGCACTTTTAAATGCTAGGCATCGAAAATTGTATTACGTTTTCATTTCAAATTCGGAGATATATACAAAGATGTCAAGAAAGCCGACAACACAATAAAACCCATAAAAAATGAACAAACAAAAGGAAACAGAAAGATGATAATACCTAAAGAACGCAATAGATTAGGGGGAGAAATGTGTGAAGAGAAATTATATTCGAAATTAAAAATAATGTTTTCTAGCGGGAAAGGTTAACAAAAAAGGCACCAGGATGTTATTTCTACATGATTTTTTTACTTGTTGAGGTCTTTCAGCATCTTCCAATCCGAAAAGCTTGCTCATCATTAAAAAACTAGGGCAACATTCACATAATGCTGATAACATGTTCCCCAGCGACTGATTAAACATAGTCAAAAAAAAAAAAAAACAAAACAAAAATAAACAAAAAGAATACCAAGTACGCGCGACAACAACAAAAAATCACGTTTAGTCATTGAACTTAGCATGAGAAGAGGAAGATGTCGAATAGCCAATGATAGAGAGGGTGAGCGAGAGAGAGAGAGAGAGAGATGAAAAGACTTGAGAGTCGCGCGACTGGCTAGCAACAACAAGTGCGATTCTATGTTTTTAAGGTCCCGAAAAGACCCCACTTAACTTTTCTATGATTAAGCTACAAACTTGATTAGCGCGCGATTAGACACACTAATGAGACCAGGAACGAAGACGGCGGACTGTCCGAAAACCAAATGAAAATTAAGTAACGCCCATGCGATTCGATTCCTGCCACCAGGTGGCGTTGGCGTGCATTGCTATGGTGAGTTGTGGGCGTGCAAGCATGCAGAAAACTTAAATTAACGGAACTTGTCTTACCTCACATATGGCAAACGCAAATGCATTTTACGTTGATTTCATTTTTTGTATTTCTATTTTTATTAACATTTCGAGTGGGCATTGTGAGCCTAAGCCCATTTATCAAGTCTTGCGCTATCGCTAGAGATATTTATTGCAACGCAAAAAAACAAGTTTTCCACATCATAAGTTTGTAAATGAAGAAAATGTATTTGTTTTAGGTATATAATTTATAAAGAAAGTAGCTCAAAAAAAAAACTACAGATATTTACAATTTATTATTAATAAATTTGTTTGCATTTGCAATCACGTGTCAACATAGTGGGCCATAAATTCCAACACCTACAACTAATTTGTTACTGTCAATCACAGACAAAAAGGCTGTTCCATTGACGTCACAGATGCATTACAAAATTTACAATAATTTGTAATAGTTCAGCTTTAAATCGAGTTCACTGATTAGACCGCCTGACCTTAAACTCTATACTACGCAGGACAAAAACTTTTAATAATATTAGGGATCTAGGAATTTTTATATAATATATATCAAAATATTGGTAAGCTTGGATGGAAAGTTTTAAATACAATACAATAGGATTACTTGATTAGCGTATAACATTTAGAACAAGGATAGATTAACTTCGTTGGAATCGTAAATGATAACATAATATTACAAATATAAATAAATTATTTTTCTGAGATGGAAAATTTTTCACTTCCACATATAATATGTGCAAGACAGCGAAAATTGATTGCAAACAAATATATTTTACAATCGTATCGGTAGTTATTTATATACGACTTATATGGCGATATAGCGTTAATCAGCTATAATCGATTTTAATGTGTGCCCTGATAAGCCAAAAAGGTGACCCAGTTGAGACTAATGAGCCTTTAAACAAATCGTCAGAATGATACGCAGGTTGTTCTCAGTGTAAAAAGGGGGAAGTACAAACTGCAGATACCCTATGTTAAATGCAGAAATTCTATCACAGTGCATTGCATTGCCGTTGTACTGTGGAAAGGAAAACAATACTTCAGACTTGATGCCGATGCCGTTCTCCATCAAAACAAACAAAACAATTTGCCAGGCATGCAAAACGCCTCGAATAAACAAACTACAAAATGCAAATTGTGTTGGATTTTTTTTTCATTTCCACAAAGTTCAATGTGCCAGAATCTTTTGCTCAATTACATTGATACAGATAGTTTTTTTTTTTTTCGTTATTTTAGCTTTTAATAAGTTTCTTCCACTTGGTTGTCCGGCAACAGTATAGACAAAAAATCGTCTGGCCTCCTATCGAAGGTTAATTTAATAAAATTTCACGTCTAGAAATCAAAGTCAGGTGACGAACAAATTTTGCCAAGCACTAGTTTATTTATAAAAAAAAAAAAAGAATTGAGTTCTGAGACAGATTTTTTGCCATTAGAATTAAAGCACAAGAAATTTGGTTCGTATCTTTCGAATTTTAATGAAAGAATTTTTGTTAATCCAAGTATTTCCAATTAAATTTGTATTTATTACATCATAATAGCAGTAAAATTAAAAATAAACTTTTTAAGATATAGAGAATTCAACTACTCAACACAAAATCTCAATGTTTTCTGTTATCAACTTTGACTTGAAAAATCATAAAACTCTATCAATCATTAATTGTTATTAATGGTGTAATAAAGTGTATAATTTTATCCAGGGTAGTTTTATAAGGTTATTCATTCTGACAGATCGATAAATGCAACATCGATAAGTTAAACGATTGTAAAGTTATAGTATTCTATTGCTTATTTACATACATTTCCACTAGAGACCCCATTTAAATATTTACCTTGCTACACGTTCTGTAAACTATTTAGCTGACTCATGGGACGGCTTCTAAATTGTCTACGCGTTTCTCGTTGCAGCTACAACGGCTACAGATACATTTGTATCTGTGTATCTGTGCGGTGCAATGGACGCATTCAACATTGAACGCAATGCTCGAACATGTTTTACGTTGCCCCGTTCGTTTTTATGTTAATGCCCCATAAGCCGGAACCGGAATGAAAATGACAAACTGATGCTGAAATATTTTCATATATCGTTTGCTCAAATATTCATATCATATGTAACTGCCTTCCCCTCCGATGTCGCGCCCCCATGGACGAATCTATAGTTTCAAAGAAAGGCGGAATTGCTTGAGGTCGATTATGTATTTTTAGTAAAGTTTTGGTTTTGGTTTTTATAGTTTAACATCTGCCAAGTTTTTTTTTTTTGTTTTATATACAACAATTTTCTGTTGTCGTTTATTTGGGGTCTCAATTAAGAGAGAAATTGGCAGTGAAATTGTGTTAAATTGGCAATCAAGAAATCGCTATATATAAAACTATATACATATACCCTTCTTACAGATCGCACATCCAATAGTTTTAAGTTTTTCATTCATATTTTCTTATTCGATTCAGCTTATTTATGTTGGGAGAAAGTGGAGTTTATTAAGATATATTTTTTTACTAATTTTTTTCTATTCAAATTGTATTTTTGTATCAACAAATTGATATGCAAGATATGCAAAATCTTGTTTATCAGCTGACAGGTATAAAATTGCAATTTACAATCACTTAATTATTGAACTTTTTGTTATCAATATCAATCGAAACAGGTTTTAACTCGATTATAGAACTGAAATTTAGCACCTTCGCCTGGCAACCGAAGTTAATTCAATTTCCAAAAACAGATGTGCTCCAATTGCTCAAAGTGAAACAATTAATACTTAGTAGTTTATTTACTAATTTGATGACTTAATGATACCCTGTAAGCCACTGTGTGAAGGTAGTTGTATAAATATATGTAATTTTAAGATTTAGAAAATCGATTATGTTGGGAGAAAGTGGAGTTTATTAAGATATATTTTTTTACTAATTTTTTTCTATTCAAATTGTATTTTTGTATCAACAAATTTATATGCAAGATATGCAAAATCTTGTTTATCAGCTGACAGATATAAAATTGCAATTTACAATCTCTTAATTATTGAACTATTTGTTATCAAAATCAATCAAACACAAATAACTATTTTCAAAGATAGAGATATTTCTCCCTTGCTGAAATAAAAGTTTATATAATTTATCCAATTCCCTTTAGCCCATTTTAAGGTAGCTGGGTAGCGAAAGGTGTTGGAAAAGCTGTTAATTATTTTCCCGTAAATGGTGACAAAACCCTATATGCATAACCAACAACCTGTTTGAGACTGGAATACATTATCGAAGCAAACACAAAAGTCAAACGCAAATCCCAAACCCAAACACTCAAAAAGCGACTCACGGCTCTCGACTCTCGACTATCGACAGCTAAGCAAACATATGTGGCATGTTTCGTCTGGCACACCGCAGACTATAATTAGAGCCTCTAAATCAAATACAAAAAGACAAAAAACAAAAAAAAAAAGATCGACACAAAAGCAAAAGCAATACTAAATTGTAGTTCGGGTCTATTGATAAGGCGTCGAACTGTTTGCTCGCTCATTATCACTAAGCGAGAGAGTTTTAATTTCCACATAAAGTTTTTTGTTGTTGTTGTGTTTTGTGGTCTCTCTCTCAGCTGTTGCATAGTTAGGAGGAGTTGTTTGCTTATCAGCAGACACAATGGCCGATATCATAATTGCAGGCAGACGCGACGTCTGATGCGTGATGTCAATGAAACAGTTTGTTAGTATAGCATACAATGAGCTATGAACCATCTGAGTACTCTATTACTATATATAGTACGCTCTGTAGTATCAGTAGTGTGTGGTACTCTGTAGTAGGAATAGCACTATGTTTACTCTCCTATCGAGGGTGCTGCCGAGCCACAAGTGGAAAACGTGATCAGCTCGTGTTCGGCTTCGGTCCAAACCACAAACAAGGCCTGGGTCTTTAAATAGATGCAAAGTAGATTTGCGTCTCGTCTCGTCGCGTCTCGCCTTTTAATATTTGCATAATAAATCGCATAATTAAGTTTCGAGCCCGACTCTGTATGTGTGTGTGTGTGTGTGTGTGCTGCTGCAATGGAAAATTACGCTGCAAATAAAATTACGCGATGCAATAAAAAATAGTATAATAATAATATTAATTAATACATATTGATGACCAACGATCATTGTCGATCATCAATTTCTAAGCGCCTATTCATTGACCCCTTCCACAGCAAAACGATAATAGATTGTTGCATCTTGTAATGAGAGTTGGGTAATTTCCGTTTTCATTGATGTCTCCTTTTCCGCCTTTCTTCCCCCCTCTTCTTTTGCAGTGTTTGCTTCTGTTTGCCAAATAGTTGATCACGCCTCGATCAGGTGCTCTAGGTCAGTTACGGCATGATTGCTTGTCTGATCGTCTTGTCGTCGGCTGCTGCCAAAAATAAACTTAGCGCTATATTTATGAATTTCGTATTTAGTTTATGCTGCGCAGTTTATCAGCAACACCTCCCATCTCCCACCTCTCTCTCTTTCTCTCTCTCTGTCCCTGGGCCCGTCTGATCACCATGACCGCGACTGCATTGATAAGAGATTAAGTCGCACGCCTCTCGTCTAAAATTAAACTTTCGGCTGGAATTACGACGAACTTGGCGCGGGGGGTTGGGGTTGCGACTGGCGCTTTTATAGCTATAGCAACTAATTAGTAGTAGCCATGCCTTTTTCAATAATATATACGTATATATAGCGAAATATTGCCTGCTATATAGTAAGTTGTGCGATTGCTGATAATCTTTTCAGTTTTGGCGCCGCTGATGTGGCTGATATTGGCAGGTCCGCTGATTTCATCAGTTTCAGAACCAGATCCACAACTAGACCTACATATGTTCAGACCCAGACCCAGTCGCAGACATCGTGCCCAGCGTTTTGCGTGGCGCGTTTTTATGTTGTGTGTTCCCCAACATGACGAGGCGGGGACAAATCATGGCAATTTTAAAATTTTCCAAAGTGGAATGTGCCCCAAGCAATCGCTTATGGGATGATTTTCACAAAAGTCCACGCAGCAAATGGTGTTTATATTGAGGGATTTTCAGATGAATATTAGATAAATGAAAGCATTCTTTGAATAGCAAATTATACAAAAACAATATATGTATGTTGCCAAAGCTTTCATCCAGAATGAGTAGACAGACAGCATGTTTAGAGAAATGCGTCTGATTATAATTTGTAATCGTTCAACAAAGTTTTCGACTTTCTTTCTTCTACCGATTTATTAAATTATACTATAACTGAGACAGTTGTACCTAAGATTAAAATTACCTTCAATATAATTTCTTCTCAAGATTTATTTACGACACTTTTTATGAAAGATTTTCTTAACCTATTTATTTTATTTTTATTTTATTATTTTTGCGAATTGTGTTTGAAATAAGATTTGTTTACGTTAAAATGAAAACATCTGTTCAAACGAAAATGTTTAGTAATTTTTTCGAAAATTATATATTTTATTTACTTATTATTATTTGTGACTTGGAAGTAAATACTCTAGGGTACAAAGTGCAAATAGTGCCCTGGCTGTTTTCCGGAAATGTTATAAAATATGTTTGCTATTTAAAGAAATTATACTACAACTATCTCTATATACTGAAAACATATTCAAATGGTGACTTTCTCGATCAAAGTTAATGCCATATAACAATCTCGAAATTACAATAATTTGTGGTAGTTAAATGGGGGCATAACAACGAAAGACTTTTGCTACGCAACGATTGCAGTTAGGACACGTCTTAGACAGGTTTCAGTTGGCCAACTAGTTTTTTGCCAACATCAGCCAACTACTGGCTAAAATACTAAATCACCGCAACAGCGTCTCCTGGCGACAAGGCAATTCACATACACACAGACACATTCGCACACTGGGACCAAAAATGAAAGTCGGCATCTAAATAATGCATCACATCCGCTGGGGGAGAAAGATTTTAATTTGCGTACATCACAAAGTGTAACAGAAATAGACAGACTGTCGACGGTATATATGAAATATATGTACATTTATATTTGTGAATTATTTCTGCAACATTTTCAAGTGCATGCCATCAACGTGGCTGGCACAGTCTGAGCATCGTGGCTGCCACATGGCCAACGCTTGTAAGGGCAGTGGCATCATCACCACCACCAGACGACGAGAGAGAGAGAGAGGAGAGTGAGAGACCATGATCACCCTGAGCCAAGAGCCAAGACAACTATGTCTATGTACACTCCCAGGCATAGTAGTAGTAAAGTATATAGGCGAATGCTGATGAAGTGGCCGGCAAAAAGCTAAAAAATGCAACGAGCCACTCCAGAAAAGATGCATCGTTAAACCGGCTTTGCAGCCAGCTGGGGATGTGGACGAAAAGGGGCTGCCGAGAGGGGCATCGACTAGGTGAACAAGTGCCGGCCGGCCGGCTTGAAAGCCGCCTGTTGATGCTGCGCACAAAATTACTGGGACTCGCTGATCGTGTGCTGTTGTGTGGTGCGGTGTGATGTGGTGTGCAGTTGCCTTCCCCAAGTGCCACTCAAAGAAAGTGGCACAGTGGTCGCGTATCAATTGGAGCCACTTGAAAATACATTCGTAACAAAAATCGTGAACCCTTCAGATGCAAACGTACAAAAACCTGCATTATCATTAACGGATCCACACTCAGATCACGCACAGCGAGAGCATCTCGCTCGTCTACCTAAGACTCAGGCCGCCATCAGTGAATGTCAACGAGTCACGCACGCCACACACCAAATACACACACACCACACACACACACACTTTCTATGAGAAGAAATGCCGTCGATGCGTGGCGGAAAACGTCGACAATTTCCACAGAGCTGAATTGATGTGGGTACTGCGAGTACGCTGAAAACGCTTGTACGTCACTTCATGTGGGTTTTTAAATGGAAAGACTGAAAGTACTGCAAGTACATTTACATTTGAATATACATATCTAAACAAAGGCCATGTCTTGGAGAACCACTATGATTATGACTGTTATGATTATTATTATTGTTATTATAACAGCGCTTCAAGTGAATTAAATCAGTTGTCTACCCAAAGTGCACTCTCAGCTACTTATTGTGAACTCAGTGAGAAACCAGTCTAGACCTTAATTGTGCATAGGTCTCAATTGTTTGGTGTGTTTGAATCCCTAAACGAATTGGGAAATCATTGAAAATTAAAGGTATTGATTATGCAGTTTAATTGTTTGGAGAAAATAGAGAAAAGATAGATTCTTTTGCTATTTTAGTCAAGATATTTGGTAAAAGCTGTTGAAATACACATTTAGACTACATTCTAAAATTTGGAATTCTTGAAAACATAATGAATTATAGTAGGTGTGTTCCAATGTTCTTAATATCCGCTCTCTGAACTGAATTCTACTATGTATATTGTGGGTGTCGCAGAATTATCAACTCTGCTTTTATAAATGTTAAGTTTCAATATAAAATATAAAACCTATAATAATCTTCCATTTAACTTATATGCTTACTCTCAGTCTACGAAATTCCAATAGTATTTTATCTATAGCTCCTTTCTCTGGCCTCTAAACTCTGGCCCAAGTCGAACCCAATCGATATGCCGCTTGCATTTTAATGTAGCGCATGGGAAAGTCGATGAAGAAAAGAGATTACATATCTAAAACGACAACTTTTACACAATTCGCCCCCAAAGCATAATTGATTTAGAGCCGACAACTCGAGAAAGACAACGGGGAAAGACACACACATAAATTGCATAAAGAAAAGCGTGGGCTGTAAACCAAAAGGTGCTCAGCGATCTACGATTGCAGCCGGAGCCGAAGAAACCACTCGAAAGACAGACAGTAAAGCACTCAAACAAATCGCACGAACGTTTCAGAGAGCTTAATTGTATTTTCTCGCATTTTTGCTCATCGGTATTAAAGAATGATAAGATAAAGTCGGAGGTTTACCTTAACTGCAAAACAGCAGCAACTACGATTATGTGCTAAACACATGGAAAATTGTTTGACATAACTTAAACATATATTCGCATTCTATTATTATTAACAATATACGTTTGCTTGCACATTCGTAAAACGAGCGCACGAGCTAATGATCGTACACTGATCATGTCGATCAAGCCTGACACATGGAATGACTTTGTCTCAGACAGCGGCGCCTAAAACTAACAAAAATAGCAAACTAAATTAAAGCAAAACTAAAGCTACAACTACGCACACACACACACACACAACTGCGACTACAACTAGTGTAATCAGTGCAATCCAAATGCAACGATCATCATGTCAGGCAACAAGGGAGAGAGTGTAAACGACACAGAGAGGCCACAAGCACCTTCTAGATGGCGCTCTCTCCCTCTCTGTGTGAGTTGTGTAAATTGTGCTCTCACTCTCACGGTCTGCCGCTCTCCCGCTCTGGGATTAGTTAGTGGACTGCGCCTGGGGGCAGCAGTCTTGACGGTGAGTTGCCCTAACAACTACCATTTATTCGTCTCTGAATCGTCGAGGCGTACGGTACTGAAAGCCGGACAGCAACAGGCCACAACAAAACGCGATGCGGTCCTAATTATTCGTGTCGCCAAAAAACTACAACTAAATTACTAAAAATAAATACAAAACAAATCTATAACAAAAAGAAAAAACGCGCAAATTAATCGTTTTTGTTCGCCAAGGAGGAGAAAATAAATAGAAATTATATTATTTCTTCCATTGGAAATTTTCGTAATAAAGTTTTGTTGTCGGTCGTCGTTTTGTTAAGTGCGTTGCTGCAAACGTTGTGTATGTGTTTTGTTAATTACAATTTTAAATTTTCTGCATAAATTTGAAATTTTTACACAACGCGATTATTTCATTGTCTGACGCGCGTTGCCATCGTCCATGAACATCGCGCGTGATGCACATATGAAAGAAGATCTATAAGAAAGTTGAGCAAAAGAAATAGAAAAGAAGTAATAGTGATACCAGTAAAGTTCCTTAACACACTGAGTCAAGGAGACACAAAGAGCAAGAGAGACAGAGAGAGATTGGAAAAGTGCAACAGAGTCATATTCCAACTAACGGTTAGTTTCGCATTAAACCATAATACTTATGTACATACACATATGTCTACTTATTACCATTATCAATAATTCCATCCATTTTATAAACACACATTCACCCGAGCATTTTGTTTATACGTATTGCCAATTAAAATTCCCTTTTCGCTTCGCTTCGCAATGTTTATACTACAATAATTTTGCTCACACTATCAATATTCTGTCTAATTTACAGGCCCAGCAACAACAATAATAGTTCCTTGTTAGAAAGCCAATCTATAAAATGATTTCACACAGTCCACCCATATTCAGTCACAGTCCACCCGTTAGTTTCTTAGCGGACTACATGAGCGGACATCAGCGTCAAACATTGAAGTAAGTTTAAAAATACTCTACAGTTCTATAACGAACCCCACACAATAAACCCGAATCAATCCAATTTCGGGGCAATCTGCATAACATTAATTGAAATCAATTGAATACACGAGTTTCGGCAACCAATCAAAATTCAATTTTTATTTAATTTCTTCTCTTGGAGACGAGGTTAGTTAAATGCTTTATATTATAATTTATGGAGAGGTGATAATATAATGTACTTTCTATACCCTCAGACTTATGGCACACCTAAAGCTTTCACATTAAAATTCTTAATGATAATTCTGTTATCATTAGATTAGCGCAAAGCATTTTCTGATATACCCCAACAGCTGCGTACGTGTTTTAAATCAAAAATAAAAAAGAAACAAGTTTCTTTTCGACTCTTTAAAAGTGCTGATTAATATCGTGATAAAAAATGTGCATTAAAAATGAAAAGCTTATTTCCGTTTTAAAGTCGTAAATATTTTTGTTGTTATACAATCAATGCAATGAAATATTTATAAAAGACAACAAGACGTATGATAATTAACTGTTGTAAAAAATAACTTTTAAATATGGACTCTGATTGGGAAAAACCAACATTACATTTTATTACTAATAATCTAATTTCAAAAAGGATTTCTGAGCACTAAAGTAAATATAAGAACGTTTATGAATTTTGAAGGCCATTCCAAATGTGGGCTACCAGCTTAATGGATTTGTAAATAAACTGTTTACATTATGTACATATGTGAAGCTTTAAAAATCTGTAACCCTGACATAAAGAATTTCGGTTCAGAAGTAAACATATTTGGAATATTACAAAACGTATTCAAAATATCAATCAAACCGAAATCAAATTAAAATTTTAAGTTTTTAAACTATCTCAGTTTTACAATAATCGCAATAATTTTACTGACCTTCCAATTGATTCATCAAAGTTATTTCAATAATTCAAAAGCAAAATACATTCCTCATGTGGATTACTTATACAAGTTTCCAGCTAAATAATAACACAAATTTAAAAAAAAAATTGTTGTGTAAACATCGATGCAACACGTTTATTTACCTGTCATTGATAAAGGTGTATAACTAAATAATGACATATTGTTTACAACACAATTACAGAAACAGTTAAACAGTTGCGTTTACATGCGAAAAAAAAAGTATTGTAATATCTCGGGGGGAATCATAGATCATTATATTCTGTATACGAGTATGATTTTGCACAACAATGAAACACGCACTAAAAATATGTTCAGGTTGCTCTGGTTGACAACAGAATTGCGAAAAATTTTGAAAGCATTCAAGATCAAGGCGATGGATGAAGCGACCAAAACAAACTTTTGCTTTTGTTGTACTAACGTAGATTTAGAGATTGCTATACTACACACACATACTCGTATAGAGGCAGGAGGTGTGGCACGGGGAAATCTCTGGCTGTTCACGAGTATGGCAGATGATGCTGATGGCAACAAATTTGCGCGTGGCGCTTCAAATTATTCCTCTCTCTGTGTGTGTGTGTTGTTTTTTTTTTTGCCAAAATTAAATATGAATAATGTTCACATGAGTCTGGGGGTCTCTTGACGCAATTGATTTAAATTATGCTTGACCATATTAGTGCCGCACACGCCGCAATTGCAGTTGTCGATGGACATGTTTTTCAGGGATAATAAAAATATATTCGACAAATTCTAGCTATAAATAATACCGAATGTCAAAATATTTATAGTATACTTGGATTTCAGTATTCTAAATGCGTGATGAGATTCTTTATTACAATTACTAAAACTATTCCTAGTTGTGACTTAAGTTTGCATAAATGTTACTATCCCTAGTAATTCCTAACTCAAGTAACTCAGCAGTTTACAGTTCAAATAAGCTCAAATTTTACAATGTAATATTTTACACAGTTTCTCACCTTTTTACATCCCTATCAATATCAACAAAACTACCTCAACCGGCTATTTATCGATCAAAACAATTGAAATGTTTGCGGCTTTATTCACATCCACTTACACAAGCTATTTAAGTAGTTATGTCTACAAAACTAATCAGTAACTACAAAAACTAAATCAGCTGTTTGCAGAATAATTCACTTGAAATAGCCCTTAAGTGCTCTCATGATCAAAGTACATGAGTTAAACTAATGGGCAATCAGACCAATAAATTTCATATTAATGCTGGCCGAATCTGTATTATCACGAATCAAACAAATGATCCAAGCATACATAGACTCTTATCAGGCATCGACTTTATAGTTATTCCCATGTCTAGCCGAAAACAAGTTGATATGAATCAACGAAAAAAAAAACTGCAAACAGTTGTTCCAAAAATAATATGCCGAATAAATTCTGTGATGATGAATCATGATCGAGTGTGGGACCCAAACAAATGAATGTGTATTGACAAATAGACAAATACGAATACAAATAAATGAGTGCGAGTATGAATACCTTTCCACCCCACACACACTGAATGCTATTCAAATCAAGTGCTGAGGTCGTGCGTAAGAGACTGAACAACTTCGGTGCTTATCAATGACAGAAGCTCTTACATTATACATATACGTAGATAGATAGAAGTATTGTAGAATGCAGTTGAACAATGCAATATTAAGTATACGCCGCTGTCTATTATCGCACAGTAGAAGAATAAAAGACGCAGCCGGAATAAAGACAACCTTATCAGACTGATAAAAGGAAAGTAAACGTGAGGGCCGCGTGGCCCATGAGAGAGACATACGAATAATCGTACGATTGATTGCCCATATACACAATATATAATGCGCAGATATATGCGCGCAAACATTACAGTATTACAAAAAAAAAAAAAGAAGTGAATCTGGCACATATACTAATTATGTTTTCTTAATCTTCACTCTGTTTGCAGCTACAATGACGAACCCAACCGAGCGTCGCGTTATTGTCGTCCTCAGGCTGTAACTCTGGCCTCCAAAGCCATGGTCAACAATGCATCCAATGCGGCCCAGGGCCAACAGTTGCCCGCTAAGACCGGCGGAACTCCGCTTGGCGTCGGCAGTCGCTCCGGCCGTAGCTACTTGGAGCGCATGGTGTCGGCACCATCGCTTAATACACAGCCAAAATCGTGCCTTAGCCGTAAATCCTGCCTGCACAAAAGCAACCAAAGTCCCACTAATCAAACCACAAATGCTGCCCCAACGGAAAACGTAGATGTTACCGACAGCAGCAACAACAGCAGCAACAGCGGCAAGAGTTGCAACAACAGCAGCGTTAGATGCAGCTCCAATTGCAACAAAACTAGCGACATCGATGGCGTGGCACACTGCGAGCAAAGGTGAGTTTTGAATGCATCTTGCATAAGTGGTGGTAATCTGAGTGTTTCGAGTGCAACTCAATCGAACCGCACTCAGCGCCAGCACTTGGGGAAGTCAATGACGCCGCTGCCTTTTGGTATCTTACCGCAAATTGAACTACATTGCGGTGGCTCTGATAAAAAGTGAAACTCAATAGGGTAAATAGAAAGCGAATAAACGGAATTTGGTATTTAGTATGATCGCAATCGCTGATATAGTACGTATATAGTATATATCCTTTTTGCATTTCAACCCAATTTGGCCAGAGTTCAAAAAGAAAAACGAAATAAAAACACAGACCACAATCTATAAACATTGCTGTTGGCAGTCGAAACAATTTTTTAGACGTCATCGGGAGCACATGTCGCAAGGATAGATACTCGTACTTAGTTAGACAGATAAATATAATAAAAATTGCATACGCCATTCACAAATGATATAGCATATGTATCATCATAGGCCGTCGACGTAGCCGAATGCGATAATCTAATAATAAATATTTGAACAGCTCAGATGCAATTTTACAGAAATTATCTAAATTATTTTCACCCCAAAAAGAAATTTGTTGTAGAAAACACGCCACAATCTGTCGTCTATAGCTATATTATATAAAGATAAAAAAAAGCCAAACAAATTACGGCTAATATACGTAGATCTCAGATCTCAGATTGGCGCCATTATTTAGCTTTCTCTCTCTATATATATATAGTCTGAACGTATGATCTGAATAATCTTGAAAAATTGCACAATGCCAGGCAGCAAATGAAAGTGTTAACATGCTTTCAGTTTATCATTTCGACCTGGCTAAAAGCTTTTATGCACTTGAATTTGACATTTTGAAAACGCCTAAAAATAAAAAGTCGAAAAAACGAACAAAGCGAAACGCTGAACAAAACAAAAAACTGAAAACAAAAAGCAGAAAATGCATCCCAAACAAACATCAGATGTCAGAGCAAGTGTACTTAATCGAACACATTGTAGAAATACTATTTTTGGTTAAGCAATGTCTAGACGGGGCTTGTCGATGGCTGATATCACCCCAAAAGCAACAGGCGACATACATACTATTCACATGCCTATGGTTATCAATGTAAACCAGACACACACTTTCGTAAATATAAATTGCTATGCTACTATTATGTAGTCAGATGTTGAGTTGACTTTTGCGGTTGCGTATGCATTATTTCCAACCATCACTGAGAAAAATCGGCAATCAATAAAAGCGATGACACTATTCCACCTCAAGTAACTCGAGTACAATTAGTTAGAATTGGCTGAAATTTGGAATGTAAGCTGATAAATATACAAGATTGTTAAATATATAAAGGTGCTTAGAGTAGATCAAAAATAAAATATTTCTTCATTTTTAAAAATTAAAAAAAATTTCAAGAATTTCCATTTACATCAATTAAAGTAATGTGAAATTCCTTTTAAAATGTAAAGTGTAAAACATTTTAAACTGACAGTTACATAAAATTGCCACCTCATATTTCGTTGATTTGGAATTTCTTTTTGGGCAATTATGCTGACACTCATTAATCACAATCGGACTTCCTCAGAGAACATTCGCTGTCTGTCACCACAAAATGCCGCACTTTTAATTACCTCACGACAAGATGGGAGACAGCGTACCAGGTCACGTCAAGGCCACTAAATAGGCGTCAGCCTTTTAAAACTAAATGCGTGATAATTTCATTTCAATTCTTCGCATTTTTTTTGGGTGTATAGAAAATTTATTTCTACAACGAGAGCAAAAGGCGAACTATACTATAAAATACATGTGAATGTAACGACGAGTATAAAATTTTGAAACAGACTGAGCATGCACTCATCACGTGAACAGTTTTGAATGCGTCGAATCAGAAATGTGTAAAAATTTCGAAAAATCAAATCTGTAAATGTAATCGCCTAGTATAGAGAGAAGAGTGCGACTAATTAGTGTGAGAAGCAAATAGCAGACGCCCACATTAGTTGAATGAAACTATTTGAATTTGTTCTCTCTCATTTCATTCGTTTGATTTGGCTTGAAGGAAAGTAAAAAGACGGAACTATCTTGTCATAATTAGGAGAAAAAACCCCCGCTAGGCTGGCATGTAAAGGTCATCCAAATGACCCTCAGATGTCAATCGAAATTGTTTGTAAAAAAAATATATTGCACAAGGTCTTGGCACAGTAGACTAAAACTAAGGGTTGTTGACATTTACGAGAGTCATTTACTTAATCTCGAGGAAGAAATATAAAATGATATTTGGTCAAGTGGCTAGCCATAGATAATACATTTTATAGTTGGAGGGGATTTGAATGATTATAAATTAACAATTATCAATTCGTGTGACTGTTGTAAACCCTTTTTGTGGAAACTCGTTTCGTCTTCACACCTTAATGTGCATTGCATATTGAATGGGCCTGTTAATTTCTCATGCGGTACCCGCATTGTAAACCGGACCGGACCGCCACGAAATATGCATCTGAATTGGGCATGTGCTTGGGATCGGGTTCGGGTTCGAGTTTTTGGGTTCGGGTTTCTGGTAATGCATATAAATGAGTGCACTCAAGATAATAAAGAAGCAGCAGGCTGAAACTAAACTCGTTTTTCGATATTTCCTTACCTCAAAGTGGCCTAAAAAAATAATACAACAAAATCTCAGCCTACAATCAATGAAAAACTATGGAAATTTTGGTTTTCTCAGTGACATTTTTCTGTAGACCCGTCCCAACAATATCGCAAGAGCAGGAAAGCGCGTTCAAAACGAGACCTGCTCTGGGGGCCCACACGATAAGCGGATCGCCCGATCGAGCGACGACAACAGCGAAACGAAAAAAATACAGAGAAACAGAGAAACAGAAACAGAGACATACATAAAACCTGTTGAAGAAAATGCAGCGTCGATTGCACGCCTTCGACGCGTGATCGTCGCCGCATCGAGCAACGAATGTGGCCAGTTCCCTCAAGTCGGCTGTTTGATATTGGCGTCGGCTAATAAACTGAGCCAACATAGCAAATAGCCATTGTAGAAAGTACACGGACTATCGTCCAATATGTATACTATATATATATATACATATATTTGTGCTTCCCAACTGTGTGCTTATATCGGCGGGTTTTGTTTGCAATTCATTAAAGAAATATGTTCTATAATATCGTTTCTCCAGTGGGGCTCCAGTTGGGGGTCTGCCGGAAAGTTTTTTGCCTCTTTCGTCAGCCATTCTACGTAAATTTGATATATCATCAAATGACGCTAAAACAAGCCCCTAACAACTTGATAAATTGTTAATCTTATCATATTGACTGACTTGTTATCAATCATAATTCACTATATATAGGAAAAAGCTGTAAATTATTTCGACCATAAATCAATTGAACGAGCTAAAATCGTCTATAATTGATGCCAAAAATACTACATGGCAAAAATTGCAATATATTTCCAAATATCTAGGTTTCTAATATATTTGAATATTTATCATTAGAAAATATTTGTATATCCAGACGATTTCTGTATGCTTTTCTTCGCTTCAAAATACATATTCTTTCAAGATATAATCATCTAACAAAAATAGTTTATATTCTAAAAATTTTAACATTTCTTAACAATGTAAAAATGACAAAACCAAATTTTAATTTAATTCCTTTAAATGTCAATAATATCATCTTCAAATGGCAAATAATTGGATTGAATTTTAAGGAATATTGCTAAGCTAAATTTTCTGCATATCATAGCATTTCATAAGTCATCAACTCGTGTTTTTTATATTATATCCCTAGCTATTTCAGTCCACACCTTCTCTAATGGGCGTGTTTTATTTACATCTCAATATCGTGGGAGTCGTTCGTCGTATACAGATAAATATTGTGAAAATATATATGAGAAATACAACAATTTTTTAAGAAAATAATGAAATCTTCAGACATATTGAATAGACTCTCCCGATCCATCTCATGGCAATTATTGGGCGTATACTCGTATTTTTGTTTTTGGGGCCGACATGAAAATTTTGGTACGTGTCGACCGAAATAGACGAAAATAAGTATACTATACATTACTTTTCCACACTTTCTGTTTTGGGGTGTATGAGCCTCCGGAATTATGACGCAAAAACCAAAAGAAAAGAAAAGAAAATAAAAGAACAGGAACAAATACTATAAAATTAATAGATCTCAACGCAAGGCTGTCAAATAAATGAGAAGAGAAAAAAGAAAATTCAAAAAAATTTTAGTATTCTTACTCACAGTAACATACATAGTTGTAGCTTAAATGCCAAATTACTGGCAATGTGGCAAATGGCGAATTGTTTCCGATTTGTGCAATTATCTGGCAAAACAGATCGAAAGATTTTTGCTACCAAAATGTTGACATTTTGGCAACTTTTGTTTGTCAAATTTAAACATCGATTTGCCGAAAATAACATCACGAAAAAAATGCAACGTCGCAGTTTGAACATGAAATGAAAACAAATCCATAAACTGTTAGCATAAATATAGAAATCCTTAATGATACTTGACTTGAGAGGGCATTTCTATAAAACAAAAAAAACTTGAGGGGGGCCACAGTAAAAAAAATATGAAATAAAACTGGAGTGATAAGAGCAGGTTCAAGGTTATTTTCAAATCAGACTTTCAATTAGTTATGAACTCAAGATCAATACTTAAACGTTCTGTCTCGCTCATACTAAATCAATCTGTCTCTCTCTTTTTCTGTATTGCAGTCGTAAAAAGCATGTGATCTTTGCGGACGATGAGGGTCTATCGCTAACCGAGGTTCGCGTCATGTCGGAACCCTCGAATGTGCCGCCCTATTGGAGCATGAAATTTTTGGAACAAATCACACAGGGCTTGGTCAGCCCGCATCCGCCAGATCAGTGGACCGTGGACTTCAAACAGCCTGCCTCCGACTATCTGACATTTAGGTAAGCCACAAAGAAACATTAATCAATTAAAGAAATATAACTAATTGATATTAAAATCTTTGCGTAGACAAAAGATCGAGAGGGACTTTGTGTCGCTGGAGAACGTCATTGTCAAGGATGAGGAATCGATTGTGGTGGGCACCATTAAGGTGCGCAACATCGACTTCCAAAAGGAGGTGATTGTGCGCGTCACCTGGGATGACTGGAAGAGCCAGCAGGACATATTCTGTACATTTGCCCGGGCCTATGGTCCTTCCACGTGCGCTCACGTGGTCTTCGATACATTCTCATTCAAGATCACGCTTCCGCCATCCTCTAAGCGTCTGGAATTCTGCATATGCTACCGCTCCAACGATAACGAATACTGGGACAACAATGATGTAAGTATTGATCAAACAAATCCACAAAGTGGCAGTCAATAAATTGTAATTTCTTTTTACAGGGTAAAAACTATACCATCAGCAAGAGATCGCCCTTCTACTATAATGCTCTGTCGCCCTATGATAAGGGACAAAATCGCAATTCCAGTCAGCAATTGCGATCGACTTTAACGGATGCTTTGTCCAAGGCCCAGCAACAGAGCAACTGGACCCAGGAGACCAATACGCCCTATTGGTAGAGAACACTGCACATTGAGATTTGAGAGTGTAAATTAAAGCTAACTGTATGTAGCTATAAACAGGTCTGTCCGGCTGGATATGTCGCGTATGGGGATCCACCCATGAGGGTCTAAGAGGACCTTCGACTGTTCAGCCCCAAGTGGAATTGATTTCCAACTGACCCGTCCTAGAATTGGCTCTAAAGTGTTTGTACGCGGGGGGGAAAGAGTAAAAAAAACTCATCATTTTTATAACCATAACCAGAACCTGGTACCTGGTAATCCCAAAATGTGCCATTGACTTGAGGTACAATCAAACAGAAACTACTTTAAAATCTAAGCTAAAATCGAGTTTTATAAAAACCAACTCAATGGAATTTCAAGATCATATCTTTGTAGTACATATGTTATATCTCTAAAGAAACAAACAAATTGTTCTATGTTTGATTGTCAAGTTTTAATTTTCATATCATAATTTTTTTTCGCTTTTAATTTTTTAATTTGTATTTTATGTTTTCCTGTATGTGTGATTGATTGTCTACTATATATAAACGTGTAACTGATATTAGTTTAGAAACGAAACAAGTCAAAAACAAAATATTATAAAAAAAACAAAAACAAAAACAAATACTAAAGCGTGAGTTATCCTAGCAAACCATTGTTTCGAAATTATCATCAAATAAAGAAACAACAACAAAATTCAATTCAAAACACAAAACGAATATATCAAAAAAAAAATTATAGTTCTTAAGTTTTTGCATGAGAAAATTTTGTTTTTATTTTTTATTATTATTATTTTTGGTTATTTGAAACTCTAAGACTGAAATGGCTTGTTATGGAGAAAACACGTCCTGCAATTCACTATTAAACAACAACAACAACAACAAAAACTACAAAAATATAATATGAAACATCACATTAAACAACAGTTCAATGTCTCTAATTGTTTTTGTGCCTGTGAACCCGACTTTGAAACTTAGCTTTAAGCAAAATGTACATAGATTACAACCATATATATACACGTAGTTATATATCATATACCAGAAAATTGCCTGTTATATACATTTATATACATTTTACCTATGCGTTTAGTTTTTTAAAGAATTAGCTGTAGTCCTTAGAGGTTATTTAGTTATAAGTTGCCCCAGAAAAGCCCCCTAAACATCTGACAAGAATTTGTCAACTAAAACTTTATGATTATTTAGTTTTTAACAGATTTGCCAATTGCAACAAGCAAGTTGCAAGAACACAACATGTACACACAGTGAAATTATGATACAACGAGCTAACATATTATATAATATTATTATGCTCACTTGTCATAAACAAAATAAAATATTTTTGAAAAGAAAAAATTCTATATTGTTTTTATTTATACTGGTTTATTTTTAAGTTTCTACAAATTTACGTAAGGATTGCTCCATCGAGAAATCTACATAGAAAGTCTGTATTCCTCACTGCTCATTTCCGTGAACTGAATTCCTTTACAGATTGCGTTTGCATTCGGGTTTCCATTTGACCTTAAATCAAAATGTCATCGTTGATGCACTTTAAACAAGTTTTAATATCAGTGAAATCTCGCGATGGGGTTCCAGGTTATCTCAATTCGCAATCACTTTTTAACGTACTTAGTATAGTCGTAAAGTCTTAGAATGCCAGTACGCCAGTGATTATGCAATTTGCAGTAGCAAAACGTGTAAGTCATAAACCAGCTTTCAGCCTTTGCTCACTCAGAAATAAATACAATAGGTATATTTAGTGTTTTATTTTATAATTTAATTTATTCAGAGGATGCGGGATTATTTCTGTTTTCTTTTTTTTCTAATGGCATTTAAATAGCGTATCATATCTATTGCATAATATCATATTTTCTTGCCTACAGTTCAACAATTGTTCTTTCGAGTTATCGGAGAACCAACATACATAGTTCAGTATAAACTAAGATACATATGTAATCATATATATGGGAGTGGGGGGCACATATACAATACACATGTTAACTCATAATATACATAGAATTTGTAGATCTCTAAATACTTAAAAGTTGAGTAAAGCTAAGAAATGTACTTTTGTAAGAATGTAGATTGCAGATTGCAAAGAAAGTTCTGTAAAAATGCTCAAAGTTGTCTTGGAATGGTCAAAAGGCCGTCGAAATGCGAAATGCCGCTTTTACATAAAGCGATAAAAACATAGTGAAAAAGGATGTAGTATGAATTGTAGTATGTTGCTTCGCCAGCTCGCCTTTCAGCTATTGTTTTTGTTTTTCTGTTCTTGTCTCGTTCCGGTTCTTGTCCATCTCTTGAATATTTTGTTTGTATGATTTAGACTAAATATCGATATTATTTTGCATAGGTATCTTTTGTTTTTGATGTTTAGTGAGCCTTCTCCTTAGCAATCAGGCTGGCAGGCTTCTCTGGTGGTGGTGGGCGGGGAATGCCCAGAGCGACCTTAACACCATCATAGATGAACCATTGCAGGGCAGTGAGTGTACCAATCATAATGATACGTGGCGTCAAACCGTTCCACATGCCCATGAAGCCCAGGCTCTTCACAATGCCGCCAGCGGTGGCGCCCTTAGTCTGGTTCAGCTTGGAGACAACCACATCAGCGGGATGCGAGACAACGGCGCAGAAGACACCGGCAATGTAACCAGCGGCGAAGGTCACCACCAGCTGTTCACCCTTGCTGCAATCAGCACGTGGCTTGGGCACCACATACCTGTTTTAAATAAATGATATATAATAAATACACGGTCGCAATAGACGCAAATGAGATTTAACAACTCACTTGTAGAGCAGCTCGACGGTACGCTCGAAGCAAGCGAACTTCATCATGGTGTAAGGAATTTGACGCATCCACAATGGCACCAGACCCTTGTAGAAGGCAGCGACGCCCTCCTCCTTCAGCATCTTTGGCACAGCCTCACGGAAAGTGTTAGCATAGCCGGGCACTGTCTGAATCTTAACCTTGGCGGCCTCGAAGGGAGATAGCGCAATATCGGCAAAGACCTCAGCGGAAGCGGAAGCAGCAAGATACAAGTAGGTGCGATACAGATACGAGTTCTCCTCGCCAATGATATCGGCATACTTTACTTTGAACACCTCGTACAGACCGAACTTGCACAGACCCTGGGTAATCAAATACATATCATGTGATTATTATGGCTTATGTAACAATTAAGGCCACTCACCTGAGCCGAATAACCGATGAGTGTTGGGAACCAGCCCTTAGCCAGACCACGAGCTCCCTCCTCGGCAACGGTGACCTTGAAGCCATGGAACAGATTCTTGTACTTGGCTGGGTCCACCTGCAGACGGCACTTGACCAAATCCAATGGCACCACAAAGGTGTGAGTTGTACCACAGCTGAGAATACCACCAATACCGCACAGAGCGAAGTATTTGTTGCTGCCAAACTCGCAGGAGTCAGTCGACGCCGACGCAGCCGCGGCAATCTCGCGTCCCACTACGGGCTGAGGATCATTGCTAATGGCTGGCACAGCTGCTGGCGCCGTCGTTGCGTTGCCGCCATCGGCGCATTGCACGCGCGTGAAGGGGGAACGGAAGGGCGAGTTAGCAGCGGTTTGAAAGAATGACGAGAACATTGTTAACGTTAAACAGTGGCGTTGTCGACTTTTGTCTAGAATCTGCAAAAGACGCACAAAAAGAAAATCAGCGATAAGTATATAATTAGCACTCACACACGTTTGCCTAATTTAATCAGCTGCTTTTGCGGGTCAAAGCAAGAAATTTTTCACTGGGTCGTTTTGATTCACTTTTTCTAGGTTACATAACGCCGTGCAAAAATAATATTTGTTGCAAATCGTTAAATCACAATGCGGGCGGCAGTAAAAAACACTTACAATTCAACCATTTAAGCAAAAGCAACAATTTTGATGAATTTTGTATGTTGAATTGAGCATGTGATTAGATTTTCTTATGCAATTAAAATACTTTACTATTTTCCCACTTACGTTACAGCCGTCCGTGGCGTGTCAAGGAATCGGATTCAAAGAATGAGCTGCAGTGTTACCGCACTCCTCTTTAGTCAAAAAAGTACAAAAGTGTTCAGCTTTAAAGAATATGCCACCAAAAGAAAGCACGAAAATTTGAGAGGCATTTATTTAGCAAATGTCAGAAAGATGGTCACTCTTAATATCAGATGAGCATTTGAGCGGGCAGTTCGAAAAATGTTGCTATGCATACAAAAAAAACTTATCAATTAAAAGCCCATTTTAGAGGGCAACTAGCATTACATACAATTTACAAACTATTCTTAAATATTTTACAATGTATTTAATTTTTAAATTCTACAATTTTGGTCAAGCTTTCGCGTTCATGCGCTTTAATGGTTTCTTTTTAGTAGCATGATTTGGATGATGACGCCAGTGTGATTCCAGATTTCCAAGTTGTTTAAAGGCTTTTGGGCATTTTCGACAAGCAAAAGGCGTCTCTCCAGTGTGACAGCGACGATGTACTATGAGTGCACTGGCTTGGACGAAACGTTTTGGACATTCCTCGCATTTATAGGGACGCTCTCCTGTATGTGTGCGGATATGATTTTGTAGATTGCTTTTGGTGCTCGCAAGCATTCCACAATACGGGCATTTAGGGACCCCATACTCAAATTCGATCAAGTCCAATTTTTTGACAGGGGAGCACTTTTTATTATGCCGTGAATTTTTACTGTTCTTGACAGGTGTAGAATTAGACTTCACGCGTCGCAGTCTAAACGGATATGGGCGTGACGGAGATTTCTCTTCCTTAATTTGATTAACTTCCCTCATTGGCTGTACATGTTGAATTTTGGACTCCTCAATTGGCAGAAAATCATCCAGCATATTGCAGAGTTCGACGAGTTCCGGATCTGGTTGCACAAACTCCACTTTAATTGTTGTTGTTTGACGATGGTCGATAAAAAGCTGATGGTTTCGCTCCATCATACGTTTAAAGCCTAATGCATTTTCTGCCTCTACAATGCAATTGCTGCAAACAAATTGTGGCCAAGCATCATTTAGAATAATTTTGCTATTGGCGAGTTCGTTAAGCACGTCGGCTGCATATTTGTGGTTGTTTTGTGATGTCTGTAGAGGTGCAAAAATGTTTGACAGAGGCGAGCTGTTCTTCATGCAGCACCGACAAACTTCCTCCATCATTTTTATTATTTACAAATAATCACAATAAATTAATACTTTCAGCGTCCAAACAACAATCCCAACAATTGTCCAGGGCTACATTAGATATTTAGAAGATAATCAATATACTTTGTATCGATAACGATAATTTGGATCACAATTATCAAAAGCAAATTTCTTGAAAAATTGGTGATGACATTATATAACAGAGTATCAATAAAATGTTTCTATTAGTTTTAAGTAGTTATGATAAATTATTTCCTATTAAATATGATTATTACCATTTTGTTAAAATGTAAGCGCGCCAGTGTTCAAATGCACAACGTTTGTATCGATTAGTTTGCTTTGCGCTTCGCAACACTGTAGCATTTGAAATAGCGACAGCTGCCTGCATCAGGCAGCGCCGGAGAAAAAACTTGATAAAATTTAGTTAAAACTCGATTAAACCAATTAAAAATGTACACAGATGAAGTGCGAACACCGCAAGCACTTAGGGCAAGGTATTATGCCAGCTTTAATGAGATAACACGTCGAGTAACAACAAGCGGTAGACGTAGCAGTACGAACAATACTTGTCTATCGACAGCGACTGCGACAGCGACGCCTACGAATGGCGCCAAGCAGCAGAAATCAAGGAACAGTCCACAGATGTGCACAATTGTGTGCACTCCGCCTCCCAAGCGGCTACACAAGGTGCGCAATCCATTTGAAGGCGCTTTAACCGATCGACTGCATTTGCCGCTAATCGCCAGGTGAGTTTGGACATTAGGGTTAACTTTAGTTACTCTATTAATTTTTACCTTGTCCTTTGAAGTCCTTCGCTGTTTCAGTGCCGTTCACGTACTCCACAATTGTCGTCCACACAGTTTGAGTGGGACATTGAAGAGGTGTCACAACTAAAGCCCGCCGATGTAGAACCCCATGAAACCCAATTTCACGACTCACCCGATCCTGAGCAGGAATCAAAGGCTCAGCTGGCCATCAGTGCTTTTTTTAAGGAATCTCACATAGTACCGAGTCCAGTGGATTGTCCGCTGCGCAAGCAACGCATCATTCTACATGAACACGATGATAATACGCCCATTTCGAACAAGACAAAGTTACGTTCACGTGACTGCGAAGTGCAAACGGAGCTCACCCTGCCGCCTGTGCTGCCCCAGGCCCTGGAGGAGGCGCTGCGTCCCTATTTCCAACCCCACTTGGCGGCCTCGCGTGTTGTCAAGTCCAGCGGTAGCGGTAGTGTCGACATGTTCAACAGTTCCATGCGACGCAAACTTTTTGATCTGCAAAACATTATTGTGCTGGGCGAGCTGGAACAACTTCAGAACTCAGCTGCCGAGGAGCATGCCCAAATGGTGGGCTCCAGTCCCCAGCGTAAGCAAACGCTGTTCGCCGGCCGTCTCTCGGACTCCGCGGGCGAAGGCTCCAGCAGCTTTGGCTGCCTTTCGCCCATACGCAATCTTTGCGGCCTTCCGCCGGGCACACCGGATGATGGCAATGGAGACGGCAAGCGGCGGCAGCTGCTTCACGAACTGATCGATCTGCCGTCGCCCATTGCCCCGTCGGAGCATTTGAGTAAGCGCCAGCAACGTAGCAGCAGCCAAAACAATGCCACGATCTCTGAGCTGACGTGCAAGTTCACGCCGGATCGCAGCTCGTCACCCATGGCATTGGAGTACTCCACAGATAGTAGCATCAATCAGCGTGTGAGTCGCTTGCATGTGAATAGCGCACGTCAATTGCCCAGCGCATCGCTTATTGAAGAGCAGGCAGAGCAAGAGGATGAGACTGAAACCGATGGCGCCGAGCTGGAAACGGATACGGAGGAAGAGGAAGGGGATCAGGAAGAAGACGGCATGCAATTGTCACAGTTGTCTACAGTTAGCTTCAATTGCAGCTCCTCCAATTCGGACACGCCGCGTGGTCATCGTCGTCGTCGCTCCGCCAATCGCAAGAATCTATCGCAATCGTTCATAATAAATCCCCTGGATGGTGGCGAAGAGATTGAGCTGGAAGCTGCAGAACAGGTTCATGAGGTGGAAATTGTGACTGAAACAAATACAGCCGCAACTGGACAACGCGTTGGATTCTATCGCACTGACAGTGGATTCAATGAGACCTCGAGTACTTCGCATTTCGCCTGCTCCCAGGAGACGTCGCTGGATGTTTCCATGGTTTGTTGTTCGACACCTTCGACGCGTTCCTGACAAAAGTCTCGTTAAGATTGTCCCAAATACTACGTTTAGTTTTGTAGTCCAAAATTTCAATGCAATAATCATTTCTGAATCGAATAGAATGGAAAGGAAGACACGAAACAACTGCCATTTTTAGCCCACCGTTGATGACCACTAAGGCCTTTCTTATTCGTACTATTTATTGTTAAGTTTAGTTCAAAAGTTTACTCTTACTATTTTTATGTGTGTTTTAGCAAATTTTAAATCTTCATCATGTGTCCCCATAAAGCTGCCAAAATAGCTGTATAAGTTCATGTCATTTGCAATTTCGTATTAATTGTCCATACAATAATTTAAGTTAACCATTTAAATTTTTATTGAAATAAAGGAATTCAACAAATAAATTTAAATTAACGTTCGCAGGAAACTCCACTGTACTGTTAAAAGTTAACAGCTAGCTAACATTAGGTAGTGGCGATTACAGATCACTTTGCGTTAACATAACCAGTTTGAGTATAGCATAAGCGTTAACAGTCATTCGGAGAGCAAGCAAATAAATTCTCTCTATGTTGCTCATATGAGAAGCAACAGATATTCGGTTTAGTTGTTGTTACACCGTCGGAAAGAGAAGAGCGTGTTTTGGTTGGCGCGTGAAAAATAAGATAAATGATTTAAAAATCCCAAAAGAAGTTGATTGTACGTGTAAAATCTAAAAGAAAATCAAGTGGTCTAAAATATGTGCAGCGTGCTCTACATGCAAACTTTTTACTATTTTAAATGTGCGGTGTAAAATTTGGAAAACTAGTTGCATTTCGTTTTGCCGCGTTCGCTATTTAATAAATAAAATTTGGTAGTACGCGTGCGAAATTATTGTAGTATCAGCAAACGGCAACAACCCAAAAAAAAATGCTGCACTAATTTTCACCTGTGTACTGTTGTTGTTGCTGGCTACGTTTGGCTGCCTTTTGAATGTTTGCATGTGTAGTGTCTGTGTGTGTGTGTGTAGCATGCGTGAGTTGTTATAAATAGGCAAGAAAGGGAGATAGAGCGAGAGAGAGAAACAGATCACTTCTTGCTCTTGCAGGCGTGTAGCATTAAAAATACACAAGCGCGAAAAGAAAGTGCAAAAAACGTAGAAGAGATAAAAATATGTTTTTCGTTTTGTAGGCCAACGTTGAAACAAATAAATTAGAACAAACAGTCGTCAACAAAACAGCGTAAATACATAAATATGTCTATCAGGTGAAACAACAACGATTAAAACACAACAACAATAAAAGGAAATACCGGATATTATTCGGTCTCTCTTCTTGTTGTTGTTGTTATTGTTGCTGTGCAAAAATTAATGAAATGCCAGACAGACATTTGGCCACACTGTTCGAATTCCTGTTACAAGAAACCAGTTAGACGTTGTTGAGCTCCACCTCTCCCCTCCTCCTCCCACAAGTGTATATCCTATTGGAATCGCCTGATGCATCCGTTTTGAGCGAAAGTTTTTTATGGGTGTGCAAAAAGAAAAAAGAAAAATAAGTGTGCAAACCAGCTCTTGAGACTGGCCAGCTGTTGAGAGGAGAAGAAAACAACAACAACTACACATAAATCTAGTCAATTAATTTGTGTTTGTGCCGTGAAAGTGTGTGTGCTCAACGTGTATAATAAATACGAATTTTTTACAATTGCAGCGATTGAATGCAACATTGAAAATAATCAAAATACAACAAATAAAACAAAATCAAAATCAACGTCAGCTTCAGCTACAACGTCAATGCCGTTTGTTGCCGCAATTCGTTATTGAGGTAAGCATTCACTTTTTATTTTTCATTTTATTTTCTTACCCGGTAAATGTCGTCGATAAAGTGAAGCTATTAACGACTAAAGCATTTGCATTTGAATCAGTTATTCAGAGTGCGTCTAGTTTACAAATTTACTCCTTGAAATACTATAATTGCTAAAACTAAGGCAAACATGCGAAGCAGTTCACATTGATAATAGGCAAATGGCAGTAGTCCAATTGTATTTGAGCTGCTTGGAGCTGTTTAACAGCTATGTCGGAATTCCTCTCTTCCTTTTACAGCAGCCATTCATGCGCTGTATGCTTACTTGGATGTCATTTCCTTCTGCAATTTTCCACATTTCGTGCAATTGGGCTGCGAGAATTCGCACTGCTTGCGCAAGCAGTTTACTATTCTTATTAGAATGATGTGCCATTTATTATCTAATAGTGGAATTTTCTAACTCGCAAGCAGTCTTCTGCTAACAAGAATTATTAAAGTGTACTGTAATTTTTGTAGTTGCATTTTAAGAGTTTTGCTAGCCGGTTCGTAAAGCACAGCGAAGTTCAATGGAACCGCATTCAGCGTAGCCAAAACAACGCAATGGAGTATTGCTTCTTTTTTTCTTTTATCTGTTTGCGTGTATGTGACACATGCTGCTGGAAGCTTCTCAGCCTTGTCAGTTACCAGTTGCCAGACAAGACCGTTGTCGTTGTTATGTTGGCCGGTTCTCTTGCGGCTTTTATACAACTTCCGCTAGATGTGAAGTTGTTTCATAGGAAAAAGTGTAATTAAACTGACACGGCGACAGAGACGTAGAGAATTGGGTAGCAAACAAAGAGTATGGCACATACTTGCAACAACAACAAGAACAACAAAAATAATGATAATCATAACAACAAGTACTACAACAACAGCAATGTCTGGGTAAACAATGAACCCGGGTTGCAGCAGCCTCTCATGGGAGTCGTAACTTGTTGTTGCAGTTGTTGTTCTCGACTTCACTTCAAAAACCGGTTACAAAACCATTAAACTCAAAAACAAAAACAACAAAACAAAAAAATTCTAAAGCATTGCTGTAGTTACCGCCTATCGACTATCGGCTTCCCTCTATCTCCCTCTCTGTCTGTCTCTCTCTTGCTCTCCTCTTCTCATGCCTCGCTGCGCATGCGTGCAACTTGTTGCCAGCTGCTGCTGCTGCTGCTGCGGCTGTTGTTGCCGCTTGTGGCTGGTGCACTTTCATTAAATGACTCGCCGTCCAGCCCGTTCATATGTTGAATATGTGTCTCTTACTCCATACCCTAAACAATAGAGCATATTCCCTTTCTTATCAACGAGAACATCTCCTCTAGTCAGCTACACACGCAATGACACTAACTGAAGCGGCAAAACCTGATTAAATAGATGAGTTGAAAGAAAATTTTAATATTTCTCTAAATGTAAAACTATGAAATATCATTTAAACATTTCATTAAAGTTTGTTGAATAAATTTCAACATCAATATTGAAATTTTAAATAGCAATAGTCTAGTTTTGTTGTCCAATTTAAAACTTATTAGAAGAAAATTTCTCTTCTCAATTTAATCAATTTTTAAAGATATTTATTAGACAAAAATAAATGGAAAACTAATAAAATACAAAATGTACTTACTCTATAATTTGTAATTGTATATTAAAATATTATATCCATCTTGGGATTATTTAGACAAAGCTTTTGATATTATAAATTATCACATAGTTATTCTAGCTAGCAAGATATGTGATTATTTTTAAAACTCAAAATAAGATGTAGAATAAAATTATAAGATATAAATTTCTATCCTTAACTAATTATTTATGGAACAGCTTAAACATTTGCAATGATTAATAAAGAAATAATTCTATGTGGATGTTGCATATAATTTATAGATATTATTTGTCAATTAAAGTAAATTAATTGTGAAACAGCTTTACCATTTTCATTGTTAATAATCAGGAAATACTTTTTTTCATTTCTATGACAAAAACCAGTTTTCATGATTTTTTATTACATCCACAATTTTTTTTGCAAGAGCATTTGCAAGTCGTTGTTTTTCGAAACGGAGCTGCATCTACTCGTTTTTCCTGTTTGTTTGCATAGCCGTATAAATTCAATTTCTAATATACAAAATGAGAAACACGTTTTGCATCCTTGTGGCACACTGACATCTTTTGTGGCTGTGAAGCTCTCAAGTAAATTTGCTTAATTAATTTCAAAGCTTTTGCTTTCAGTTGTCCACCTCTCTCTCGCTATCTCGCTCGCTCACTATCTATCTATTTGTGTGTTTGCTTCGTTTTTGCTTCTCAGTCTCATGTTGTTTGTCCAGTCATTTCCATTGATTTGCAAATTTCGTTCGATTTTTAGTGTTCGCTTGACGTAATTTTGTTGATACTCGTATTTATTATTTACCTGCCTCAAGTCGATAGCTAACTAATCAGCTTGCCTTTTGTTTCCCACTAATTTATGAGAGAGCTCCCATTACGCTATATACATATGTATATATATATATTAGTCAAGGACTCTATCGACGCCTGAACGACACATGTGTTGTGTTTATTATTTCTGTGTGTAATTCAATGCCATTGGAATGTGAGAATGTGGAGAAGGAAACGTCTTCGCCCAGCTGTTCAATTAGTTCCACTGTGCGACAGTGGCAACAGCTGCGTTTGCCAAACCAAAACAGACAGCTCCCCAAAACATACAAAATAGAACAAAAACCAGATCAGGCCAAAGCTAAAAAGCAAAATAAGACGATTGACCGAACCAGGCAAAAGGCGGCCCTTGACTTTGCCGCTGCAAAAGTTGAAAAGTTTTTGCCTAATAAGCAGAAGAGCTGAAAGAGAGTTGAATGTAAAGCGTATTTAAACTACAGCTACAACTTGTTAATTGCTCACTTTGCATTATATTGCAAGTTCATAATATTTAACGGTAGATTTCCACGAGCAGAAGAAGAAGAAGAAGCAAAGGCAACAACGGTAGCCACAGCAACAACAACAACAACAGCTGCAACAGCCTCAAAAGTCAGTCAACTAATTCAATTAGTGCCATGTGAATTACTTGCCCAAATCTGATGGACACATTGCAAGAGAGAGAGGGAGGGGTAAAGAGGGAGAGAGAGAGAGAGGGGGACAAAGGCAAATAGCAGTGATGAAGCTATTGTAAGTTCATTTATGCTGTGTGCACTAGAGATGACACTCGAAACTGCAGGCGATGATTAAATTATATTTGCATAAAAGAATATGCACAAAAGGTGTTTGAAGAATAATGAGACCATGAAGAAGAACTAGTTAATTAATGAGAAAAGTGCACAGCAACAACATGAATAACATACTGCATAGACAAGCTCAAGTAAAAGTAAAAAGAAGAACAATAACAACGATAAAATAGAGAGTGAAGAGCAAAGAAATCGCTATAGTTGATTTCCGCTATACATGTATGTACACACACATTTAATAATCATTACTTCTGCCATTTATAAACAATTTAGAATAACGAGATAAGATAATGGGGCAAATAAAAAGTGTGCTGCTGCCTTCTCATTGATTGATTGCAAGTCATATGATTAGCAATGAAAGTCATGACTAAAAGAATAATGCGAGTACGCATAGTCAGACAAACTTTAGTTTTATACACTTCAAGTGCAGCTAATTAATTTAATGTATAATAATGTGAGTTAAATTATATCGTGTCACGCTGCCATCTCTGACAGACGCACGTCCATCGCTAATATTTCCGAATTTTAAGTGCAGCTAATTAATTTAATGTATAATAATGCGTGTTAAATTATATCGTGCCACGCAGTCATCTCTAACATCGCTAATATCTCAAAATTTCAAGTGCAGCTAATTAGTTTAATGTATAATAATGCGTGTTGAATTATATCGTGTCACGCTGCCATCTCTAACAGACGCACGTCCATCGCTAACACTTCCGAATTTCAAGAGCAGCTAATTAATTCAATGTAGAATAATAGTGCGTGTTAAATTATATCGTGTCACGCTGCCATCTCTGACAGACTAACTAATTTAACGTATAATAATGTATGGTAAATGAAATCGTGTCACGCTGTCATCTCTGACAGACGCACGTCCATCGCTAATATCTCCGAATTTCAAGTGCATCTACTTAATTTAAAGTATAATAATGCGTGTTAAATTATAACGTTTCACGCTGCCATCTTTAACAACGCTAATATCTCCGAATTTCAAGTGCAGCTAATTAATTTAATGTATAATAATGTGTGTTGAATGATGTCGTGTCACGCTGTCATCTCTAACATCGCTAATACTTCCGAATGAAGTGCAGCTAATTAATTTAATGTACAATAATGCCTATTAAATTATATCGTGTCACGCTGCCATCTCTAACATCGCTAATATCTCAAAATTTCAAGTGCAGCTTATTAATTTAATGTATAAAAATGCATGTTAAATGATATCGTGTCACGCTGCCATCTCTAACATGCAGCTAATTAGTTTAATGTATAATAATGCGTGTTGAATTATATCGTGTCACGCTACCATCTCTAACAGACGCACGTCCATCGCTAACACTTCCGAATTTCAAGAGCAGCTAATTAATTCAATGTAGAATAATAGTGCGTGTTAAATTATATCGTGTCACGCTGCCATCTCTGACAGACTAACTAATTTAACGTATAATAATGCATGGTAAATAAAATCGTGTCACGCTGTCATCTCTGACAGACGCACGTCCATCACTAATACTTCCGAATTTCAAGTGCAGCTTATTAATTTAATGTATAATAATGCATGTTAAATGATATCGTGTCACGCTGCCATCTCTAACAGACGCACGTCCATCGCTAATACTTCCGAATTAGCTGTGCTTAGTCTCTGTGCTTTTGCTTGTTTGTCTTCTGCACAGAGAGTTTCGGCCAAGCAACTGGACCGGCCCCTGGCCTGGCTTATTATCTCACTCAATATTAAGCTCGGCTAGCAACGAAATAAAGCAAAAACTTTTGTGCCAGTTTCATTTTGCATTGTTCTCAGCGGCCCAACAAATATCCAAGTGTCCGTCTCCCTCCTCACTCCACCTCTTTGACGCCTTGGAAGTCAGGCTCAGACTCAAACTCAGACTCAGGTTCTCATTGTCTCTACAAATTGCAGAGGAGAGAACAACAAAAGTTTTCTATTTGTAAATTTTTGTGGGTGTCAACGTTGTTTGCTGTGGCTCCAGTTGCGGTTGATTGTGTGTGCAGCGGAGTGGCATAAAAGTCACACGATGTTCTTCCCCCCCGCAGCACCTCGCGCCCTTAGCGTATAAACTACAATAATAACATCAACAGCAACAACCATAAGAAAATAGTAAACAATTGTGCTTTTGTTTACTAATTTGTGGCTGATTTGTTCTTGTTGTTTCTCTGTTAGTTTTTCGTCTTTCGGTCTTTATTTTGTTTACTTTCCTTGACTTGGTTTAGTTCACTCAGACTTTTTTTCGCTTGCGCCTCTCTCTGCGATTCTCACTCTCGGTTGAAAGTTCATTTGCCGTTTTAATTGCCCAGCTAATAGCTCGAAAGTTACTCAAATTTTCGTTTTTCTCGCTTTTTTTTCATTTTTTGGGACTCGTGCTTTGGCTTTGGCTCTGGGCGAATGCCAAAAGTTCAGGCATTTTGTAATTGAGTATTTGACTTTTTGGGAAAGTTGGTTGTTGGTTGCTGGTTGCTATTGTGCTTAGTACACTCAATGAATAATTATATATATTATATATTTAACCTTTAAAGCAAATGAGGCACACACCACAAAAAAAATGGTATGAATGATAAACGCAAATTGTTGTGCACTTTTCTCTACAGAATAAAGTTTCCGAACATAAAACATAACATAAAAAGTTTAAAGTGGCCAATTTAGCATGGGAAATCTTTTAAATAAGGAATTTTATTTGCCTCAAACTTTAGTGGAAAAAAAAGAAAAAAAAAAAAATATGGACTATTTATGCTTGTTTATTGCGCAATAATATTAAGAGCGTTTTAATGTCAGCGTTTCTTTCTTTTCAACTGCTCTGTTAAATGGTCATAAATAATTAAACTGCAATATTCCTTAATTTAAGTAGAGACATGTCGCAATTCATTTCAATTGTTATTATTTATTTGCCGCTCTCATTTTATATTCGTATTTAATTTCGTAAATTATTGCTGAAAATTAATAATTAAATTTCAAACAATTCACTTCGGCACAAAGTCTTTCAAGTAGCATAATGATTAATGGTGAATTGTGTGAGCACGTAATGATTTATTGTGAACAATTAAATACATCAACAATTAAATTATCAGCTAGTATTTATAGGTAGCTTATCAGCAACAAGTTTGCCTTGTCCACAGCATTAATCTTGGGAATACGAAAATATAGACTCAGACGTCGCGACTATTGACAGATTGAATGTGAAATAAAATATGTAGAAAATTACGGAACCGATCGTTGGGGTGTTCAAGTGACTAATTGGCACAAAGGCAACCGAGGAGGCAGCATCAGCCAAAGCTGACTCTGCGCCACATGCGGCAGCAAACACGGAAAAACCAAACAGCATTAAATTTATAACATTTTAATGGCCAATTAGTGGCGGCCATAAACACAGAGTGTGTCCATGTTTGCCTCTATTCGTTTGTGTGTGTCTGTGTGTGTGTATTTGGAATAGGACAACCGCAGTCCACAGCCCACAACCCACAACAGAATATATATTTTGGGAATGTCAAGTAAATCTCGAACGCGTTTCAATTTTAAATTCGAAGCCAATTACCGTTTTGTGGCAGAGTTGGCCCAAAAATAAAATTGCTATTCGGTTAAATGGCAACAAATTGCTATGTGAAATAAAGAATTTCCTTGGATTCTTTATTGTAGTACTTCTCATACTTACTATATACTTATATTTCACTCGGCCGTTTGCTTTTGTGCACATTTAATGCTATTAACAGCTTGTCAGAAGAGCGCCTCATGGCCAACTTGTTGTGAGCTATTGAAAAGTTGAGCAGCTGCTGTTGCTGCTGCTTTGGGGTCGTACTTACCTGTGGGTACACCAGCTAAACTTTAGCAAAGCGCCAAAGAAATGAACAATTTTTCAAAATGAGTAGAAAAAAACCAAGAAGAAGAAGAAGAAGAACAGATTGAATGAGTTTTTATTTTGCAGGCAAAAGAAAGTTTCACGACAGCCTCTTCGAAGTTAGCTTCCTTTTTTTACGAGCTTTTCTTTGCCTCTCTGCCTCTCACTCACACTTTGCTGCTTGTATTGAAATATTGCTGACACACACACACACACACACATACATAGAATCGCATTATAAAAAAGCAAGCGAAATATCTCAATGTAGAATTACGATTGTTTGTTGCTCGCTCTCTCGCTTGCTTTTTTGCTTTTGCTTTTGCTTGGCTGCCAGTCACGGGTCTATTTCAGTTAATTATCGCGCCCGCAGCGCAGGTTAACTTGACTGCTGTCCGAGGTACGATTCAGTTTTGCCTCCCCCTCCCCTTATATCATCATGCTGAAGTCCACGCCCCTGTCCCTCCCCCCCTTTTAACGTAACGGGCCTGACGCACATTGACTGATATTTTTGCTCGAATGATCTAATCAGAAACAAGTTGATTTGAATTGTTGTTGTTGTTTTTGTCACTCGCTGTGTGGGACAATCGATTGATGTTGTTGTTGCTGTTGTTGTCATTATTATTGTTATTGACTTCTATATAAAGGTACTAGCACAAACTGGAATGCAGTCGATAAACAGATTTCTGCATTCGTTATGAAATTGGCAAAAACAAAAAAACTAATATACAACACTCACTTCACATCTAAATCGTAATTTATGTTTGGTATTACTATTTAAATTGCTGCACTTGCATGACGTCTATTTTAACCCCTCTCTTCAATGGGTAGACTTTATAAAGGTTATTTCCCAGAAATACTTTTATAGATTTCATGTACAAGATAAGCACAAACACTTTTTAGATTACCTGCAAGAATGATTTGTGAAACTTGAAAGCTTAACATAAGTATAAAGGTTGCTTCCCAGACATAAATAAGAACATTGTTTTGTTCATAATACTTTAAGAGCAGGTATAGAATTTGGCTTTGGAATTTATAAGGAATGTTTGAACATTTTTAGTTTTTGCAGATATAAAATTTAAAATTTCTTTATAGAATTAGTATAAGTTTAGAAACTGTCTTGCCAGTAATTAAAATGTTCACAAATTAATGTTGCAAGTCATTTATTACTTAAGATCTACTACGATTTCCAATTAATCATTAGATAATAGAAAACTAATAAAAATAATAATGGAAAAATATGAAACATTTTGGACAAGTGATTCAAAAGATCATATAAAAACACATATTTATTCATTTCAGTAATTAATATGTTGAAAATTTAAGGAACCTTATAAAAATTATGAAAATTAAACATATTTAACAAGTGAATATTAATTGATTTCTAAAAAAATGAAGAATAGATTTACATTTATAATATTTCATTTAGAATGCTTTCTGTTTAACATTGAATATTTTCAAATCTCATATAAATTATCAAAAAGTATGGTACGAATTTTATAAGTTATTAAAACGATTAAAATTCATTATTAAAATTAATTACTTATGTTATAAATTTCATAAAAAAACCTTTAAAATGTACATACAATTATTTACTTGATATTTTCAAATCTTAAAAAATGAATAATCCAAAAATCACTGTGGAATTTACGCAAATTTATATAACCTTTTAGTTTTGCAATTAAAGTTCCATGTTTTCAAACCTCATAAAATTAGCTCGTAATTAAAATGATTAAAGCTTAATGTCATAATTCATTCATTAGTTTCCAAAAAAATGTTGGAATGTTCAAAAATTTATAATATTACTTGAGCAATTCCAAATAATGAACAATATGTTCAAACCTCATAAAATTAGGGATTCATAGAGAAAAAACAAAGCAATAACAATCGATTAATAAGTATTCACTTGTTAATAGATTTACCCCCAAAAAAGTTATGAATTGATCGTAAACACCTTAGCTTCCTTTTTATCGAAGCTTTAATTAATTTTATGACTATAGCATCCGCATATGTATAAATATCTGATATAATATGTGTGTGGTTTGTACGTTAATTATACTCTTAGCACAGTCAGAAATTATATCGATATAGGAGGTAGAAAGAGATAGAAAGAGCTAGCTTATCGGGGTGAAACATGTTGAGTTCGCTTCACACTTCCGTCGTTTGTCAAAATGTTTGTGATTATGAAATGTTTGCAGATAAACTGTTAATATTGCACGTAGCGTAATAACTTGCTACGATGTGTTAACCAACTGGCCAACAATTTACTTTTTGCTCACTTTTTTTTTGCGATAAATTGCGCTATCGTAGTTACTTATAATAGAGCGTTTCGCATGTGCAACAGAACCCATGACCAAAAACAAATTAACAACGCACAAAAGTTAAATTCATAAAAAAAAAAAAACAAAAAATGGGGAACTTTCGCAGTTTGCCTAACAAAGCAAATGAAATGTGTCTGACTCCAAAGCCATATCATTGTTTTAACTGGCATCAACAGCAAGCCTGACAAAAAAATTAAGACATATGACTCTTTGACAATAAAATACCCTGTAAATAGAAATGTTTGCAAGGCAACGTGTCGATTCAGCAAATTAATTGCTATAATTTGGCAATCTATCATACAAATTGACAAGCTTTGAACTTTAGTTGACTTGCTGTATACCCTGTAAATTGTAATATGCTATATTTATTTTGATTCGTTATCAAATGCATTAATCGAACGCTTTGCGTGTGTCCCAAAGGCAATAAGGCCTAAATGGATTTGGGGGCGGCGCCTTTTCATATAGTTCTATATATAAAGTATTTAAATGCCAACGCAAGGCAAATACGAGCATACCCGGTATTAGTGGGTAAACAAAACAACAAATAAGAAAGCTCAAGTCGAGTAACCTCGACTTTGAGATACCCGCTACACATTTTAAATAAAATAGTTCGGTATTATTTCTAAAATATACCAATTTAATATACCACGCAAAATACCATAATATACCAAAGATTGTATTTGGTATATTGATATAGTACCATATCAAAATATACCAGAATATACCAAAACAACTAAGTAAGTAGGCTTTTTCTCATAGAAAAGTATTTCTTAAAAAACTTCTATAATTTTTACCTGATTTCAACCAAATTCAGGAATCACAAATATTATAATTTTTATTGTATGCACCAGTGTTGATACGCACGGACGAACAGACAGACTTTTGAATTAGAATATATATACTTAATACATTTCCTGCAGTCACAATGTTAAAATACCCTTCTTCACTATGAGTAGCGGGTATAAAAACAGAAAACAGTTAAATGGCCACATGGTTAAAAACAAATTCTATTCAATTCTATTATCTGCTGACGCTTTTTGTTGACACTTTTCGCCGTCGTCGTCGTCGTCGCCATATCGCAAAATCAACAAATGAAACAAAAAACGTTAACATATATGGCCACAGAAAGCGCTTTACAATTAAAAAAAAAAAACGCGCGTGAAATATGCACAGCACAATCGCGAAAGAGAGATGGAACTAAGCTGCAGAGTGAGATGGCAACAGATTGAGGATTGCGTGCGGGGTCATCAACTGGTCTGGACTGCTCGATTGCCCCTTCAGGCAATTCGCCCCGACTATACGAGAACTTTATGGCCGTAACAATAATAAATAATAACAATAATGCGCGCAGAAAAGAAAATAGAAAAGAACATAAAAAGCGAGCGAACTGAACAAAAAAATACGGCTGAAAAATTGAACAAAGACTAGAGGTTTGATTAATGGGCGGGGTGGCAAGTGTTTTGCCCCTTGCGGCGAGGGCTTAAAGACCAACGACAACCAACGACCGACGACCAACAGACGACGACTTCTTGCCGCTTGAGGCCACCAAAGTTTAGTCTCGTAGTCTAAAATCGAATCTAGTAGTAATATAACAAATGAATTTCTTGCTTGCGGCTTCTTCTGAAGCGTCATCGTTCTGAGCTGATTGAGGTCGCTTTTTTGAAGTTTGAAGAGCTCTTATTGATGGACGGAAGATGACAATTCGCTACACGAAAATACACGAAAAAACAACAACAAATGAACCACTTGAACGGAGATCATTTTCGTGATTTAACTCTTTTTCTTTGCCTTGTTTGTTATCAGCTGTTCGGTTGGGTGTTGTGTGGGTGGAATGTGTGTCAATTGTGTGTGCTCTGACTCTTGAAGATTTCTAATAATGTGTTCTAATTGCCTGCTTGACATATTTCGGATGTGAACTGATTGTGGAATGTTTGGGGAATCTGTGTGGAACTTCGAGTGAGGTTTTAAAGTGATGAATGAGGAATACATAGAATAGAATGTATTTTAATTAAGAAATTACTTCTATAAATAGTTTGTAAAATTGTTTTCTGCAAAATTGTCAAACTTTTCGTTTAATTATAAAATAAGTAAGATTTTATATTTTTTAGGGTGAAGAATGAAGAATAGATGGAATATAATGTATTTCAATAAATGTGTTGGGAGAGTGTTAAATTTTCCCATTAATTCTTTACTCTTTGAGGTGATGAATGAGGCATATTTAAAATATATTATATTTCAAAAATTTCTGAATATCTTCTTTTACAAGATTTTGAAACTCTTCCCTTAATTATGATTTAAATTACAGTCTTTTCGGGCGATGAGAATTCAATGTATTTCACTAAACAAATTTCCTTTTTGTAAATAATTGAAAACTTATCTTCTTTGATAATCATTGCAGAGTAAGCTTCTCAAACTCTTCTTTAATTATGAATCAAGTAAATAAGAAAATTGAATAAAATCATTGCGCACAAATGAGATAAATAAAAGTCTTCTTCGCTACGCAATTTAAATTGAAACCCCATTTATTACAAAAAACAAAAGCAAACAGCTGTTGATGGCTCAACTTTAATCACACTTTGAAGCTCTCTCAATGTCATTCAAATGTCAACAGTTTGCCATTCTGTGACCTCACCCACTCCTCATCTCTCCCTCTCTCTGCCTCCTCCCTCCGCTTGGCATTAAGTTGTAGCAGTTTATAAAGCACATCATTAAATATTTATATTAAATTACCGAATAGCAGGCGGACTAACCAAAAATCTATTCAATTATTAAACGCTTTAAAAACAATGTGCACAATTAAAAATGCAATTTTAATGAAAATCAAAAAAAAAAAAAAAATAGAGGAAAACGCAGCAAATTCAATTATAAACAAATTTGCCACACAACAAGAGCAACAGCAACAGCAGCTGCGACTATCAACGAGCAATAATAACAATAACAACAACAATTAAATGTGTCAACATTTGATGCTATGAACTTTTCATACACTGAAAACATGATGCAAATTTGAATGGAACTGCGAAAATATTGACTTGCCAAATTGGCTTATATTTTCATTAGTTTATTTAAAGAATGCCAAAAATAAATACAACTAAATTGGTTCGAATTTTGTGTGGTTTATTTTTAGAATTTCGGGAAAGCCGAAAAATAAATTTGTATTCTTTGAAAGTGGAAAAATAGAATCATTTAAAGTATTTGCAATTGTACTGGCAATTTTCATTTAATTTCATTATTTTCTATATTGAATATTGTTAAGTATCAGTCGTTAAACTTTATAGAATTTCTGAAAATCTAATAGCGAAATTTGTAGTAAATTTAAAATAATTTCAAGCATTTGCAATTCAAATTATAGTCTTTATTATCTTAAAAATTCAAGAGCTATTAAATTTATGAAAATGTTAGGAAATCTAAAATATAACTTGTAGTTTTGAATGTATGTAAATATAATAATTTAAAATATTCGCAATTTAAATGATTTATTTTGTATTAAATATTATTATCTTAAAAGTTGGAAAAACCATATTGAGAAGTAGTAATACAATTTTAGGAAAGGATAATTTAAGTGTTATTTATTTTAATCTTAACAATTTAACGGCTAAAATTGAGAAGTAGTCCTGAAATTTTAAAGAATTTCAGCAAATCTAAAATGAAGATTATTATTGTTTCATTCAAAAAAAGCAAAAAAAAGGAATTTTTATTTTTTGAATGTGCAAATTTCTGCCTTAACTAGTCGAAAACTTATCTTCTTGAATATCTTCTTTTACAAGATTATCAAACTCTTCCCTTAATTATGAAATAATTGAGATCTTAGAGTCTTTTTGGGTGATGAGAATTCAATGTATTTCAATAAACAAATTTCTTTTGAAAACTTATCTTCTTCGATAATCATTGCGCAGCAAGATTTTCAAACTCTTCTTTAATTATGAATCAAGTAAATTACAAATTAAATGTCAAATTTCATTTGACATATTTTATTAATAAATTTAAATTATATTTCTATTTCATTTTATTATCTACGAAATGAACTACTTACATTATCAAACATTTTCATTTAAACATCACAAACTAAAGAGCAGCTTTGCAGTCGTTCAATTTTCGGTGCACAATTTTTGATTTATTTTCAACTAGTGTGACATTTTGTAATGAACTCGTTTGCTCCCCATCGAGTAAACTACAAGCAAAGTACTTTTATACTATAAAATTCACCCGCGCCCAATGTTAATTAGTGGCACTCCACAAATCGCCGAGATCCGCACAGAGAGAGAGTTTTCGGCTTTGGCAGAAAAGTTTCTGTTGACGCCCAAAAAATGCAATTAAAAAATACACAGTCAAAAGTTTTGAGAGTTTGAGAGAGTTTTATTTTTATTTCATTTTATATATTTTTTGTTCGCCAAACTAACTCAGTCACGTTTCGCACGCAGCACGCAACAGTCAACAGACAAGGACTAGAGGCTACCTTCTGTTAATATAAAATGTAGAGGCAGGGAAGTGGCCAAAAACCAAGCAAAAAAGTGCTCGTAAAGCGATTTTCCTGCGCGTGCCATAATAACAATTTTCCCCCAAACTATTCATTGAAATAGATAATGGATATAAGGGTACGAGTACGAGTATAAATGCCATCATCATAGTCATAGTCATGTAGCTGGAGCATATTTTTGCATATCCTGTCGTACAAATATTTTCCATGTAACAGCTTCGCAAGTTCGGGATTCTACTAGCCACATGCTGCATGCCCCCTTGCCGCATGCCGCATGCCCCGCGCTTTGTTCAACACTAACTACCGACTGACTGGCAACATTGTTGTCGAAACGAAACTTTTCGCCCGAAAATAAACAATAATAATAAAATTACATTTTGGCATTTCGCCACGAATCGCGATTGCTCTACGCATTTTCTCTTTTAAATGTAAATAAAGAACAATATTTAATTATAAAAATGTTTTTTATGTAAACATCACATCATCGTTCATTTTTAAATTGAAAGAGCCTATAAAAATATGGCCAAATGTGCTGAAATTTCGTGGAATGTTATGTCAATTTTATTATGATAGGATTTTAAATAAATTTCTTTTTATATAAATCATATTTTTTTCTCTTTATGAAAGCATTAAAAATATATTTTTTATGTTTAAAGCTCTTGTACTATGTTCAATATATGTATGTATATTGTGCTTATCTTCCAAGAAATTGTTTTTACTTTCCTGATACTTAAATGAGAAATTGCAAAATCTGATTAATATCACTGGAATTCATTTTGTATTAATTGGTTTAGTTCCTTCTATATAAATCATATTTGATGTTTATGATGACAGCTTGTTTTTCTTGTTATAGCTCATTATGTCTTTTTTTTAAGTTCGTTGTAAGGTTAGGTATGATATAATCTTCCAAGAAATTGTTCATAAGTTTATGACTCTTCAATTTCGCTATACGAAATCCCAAAAATCGGCAAAAATTCCCAAGAATTCGTTTTTTATTTATTGGTTTTAAAAAATGTGCCTTAAATACATAAATCATATTTTGACTTAGAGGACATTTATAATTTCTTGTTTCTTGTATTATAAATATAAAATATAATAGATAGAATTCACTGTTTAATAACTGAAAGTAAAGTAAACTGATTTGAAAATGAAACATATTTCATCCCTGTTAAAACTTATTACATGTGTTTTTCTTAAGTTCTTCTTGTGTGTCTTATAATTTCTGTGCTTATCTTGGCAGAAGTTGTTTTTTCATTCATTTAGCATAGTTTCCAAGTAGTTAAGATACGCTCAAAAAATTCCCAGATGCAATTCAACTGCCACATGCCAAATGCTTTAACTTATGACGACTGCTTTTTATACCCTGAAAAGTGTTGGCGTTGGACTAAAAGTTTTTCTACAGCTGCATAGCCGGGAGACTGCTGAGCTGTGAGCTGAGTGAGTGGCGAGTGGTGTTAGTCGAGTTAGAGAGGTGTGCCAGAGTTTGAAAGGGGGAGGGGAAGGGTAGTCCACACCTAACCGCTGCTCAACAAAAAGAAAACAATGTAATGGCGGCGAGAACAGAAAACCACGCACAACAACTAAAATAACAGTCAGCAATAGCAACAAAGACAAAGCCTGGTTGTGGCATCCGCCAAGTGGGAAGTGGTGGGTGAGAAGAGTGAAGAGTGGGAGGTGGGAAGTGGTTGTGGGTGGCCAGTTGCCAGTTGCCAGAGATGAAAACAACAGAAGCGTGGCCGGTGAATAAAGAAAGAAGAGAGTGAACGATGCTGCAAAACACAGCAGCTACAAAGTGGAACAATGCGACATGTTGCGCTCCAAAGGTTTTGGCTACAGAATCCTGTCCAGACACACATACTAACACACACACACACTAACACACAGACCCCTTTTTCGGTTTGACCTTTGCCAGTGGCGCGTGTTTTTGGAATTGATAATCATTGTGAAGCGGGCAAAACTAAAATTTTGGTTGCTGTCTGTTGTCTGTGTTGTCTGCTGGTTGCTGGTTGTTGGCACAGAATGCGCTTTATGCCTGAACTTGACTCGAATTCATTTTTTTTTTTTTGATAGTATGCCAGCCGGCTCATAAACTGCAACTGCGGTAAATCGATTGCCATGCAATTTGCGTAATAAAACCACTTCTATGTCTGCATTGTCTGGCAGTATTCCACGTAATAAGCACAATTGTTACTCGAGGAAGGATGCGTTAAGAGCAACACAATGGCCAAATTAGAAGGCTCTACTCTGTTGCAAACTAATCGGGAAAGTGCAGCTTTTCAATTGCTTTGTCTTTCTCCTTACTTTGCAATTTTGCCGACTCTTTAATAATGCATTCAAAAAATTGCTGAATTACTTAATTCCATGGTACGTATGGAAAGTTGATTTCAGCAACTGTTTCACACACTAAATTCAAGAATATATGAGCCTTTAAAATCCGAAATGAATAGCTTGCGAAGCTTGGGAGTTTGAATGCGCCGAATAAATAAATTTAGAATCCTTTGAAATTAATATTGATAGTTTCCAAATGGCAACTAAAGTTTTATTTTCTATTTTTGCCATTTATTAAACACTCAACGGAATGCTCTCTTCGTCTTTTTTATATAAACATTGTTTAATTTTCTTTTGCAACTGGAATTTTTGCTGCAGTCAAAGCTGAAAGTTTTATTTCTATTTGATAAACAGACGAAACAAGCATTCAAATGAATAAATGAAGAGAATTGATTGCAGTTTAAACAGACACATAATGCATTCGAAATGAAAGTAGAATATGCCAAATCAAAGTCAAACAAATGCTTCCAACTAAATGGCCTTTGCATATTTGCAAAACAGTCAATGCGATTATAAATGTGTTCAGTTTAGGCATTGGATTTCATATTTCGATTACCATTCCATATGCATACCAATTAGTATTGGTTTGCAATGGAATTGCAATCCTTAAATTATAAACGTGTGATAGATAATTAGATTTTACTCGTAATCGAATTTACCTGTCTTGGAATTTTTGTCATTCACATGATTCATTCGTTTTGGCCTCGAACACATGCCCTTAAGATTGCCAACAAATAAATATAATAATGTGACATTTGTGGATGATAAGAGCTTGGGTGTAATAAATTAAACGAATCATAAATAATCAAAAATTTGCTGATTATATTTCACGATAATTCTACACATTTTTTTGTTTTTTTTGCTATAAGAAATAAAAGTGGTTTTAGTTAGTACGCTAGTGATAAAGAGGGAAGCACAAAAAAGTTCCACTATGAAAAGAATTAGTCACATTGCAGTGTGTAAGCAGAGTTATCGGGCATTAGCCAAATATTTGTCCGACTCGCTGGTTTTATCTGACACTTTGCTGCAATCATAAAACTGCGATTCGCTTAAGTGAAATTTTCTCCTCTATCAAGCAAATCCATTTGCAATTCCCAGCAGCTGTTTGCCACTAAAATTATGAACAATTCGCGCACTCATCAAAGCACTTAAGACACTGATTTCGATAAAAAGACTCTTTTGCCACCGCCGCCAACCTCGCCACGCCCACAGCGACAAAAATGAGGAGGAGGAGGAGGAGGAAATGCGCCATAAAAGGCGCTCACACTTTACAACTGCACATAAACCGTTAAAGACTCTTATATTTATATTACACAATACTGCGCTATGCTTATCAGGAATCAAATAATTAAAAAACAAAATATATATCAGACAGCGAAAAGGGCGAAAGCGGAAAACGGAGGGGAAAACCCGCGTCGATAAAAATTAATAGACGCCAACCCTTAGGGCAAGCGTAGGTGGCAACGTAATAGTGAACTGTTACAGTTGCAAGAACAGAGCTAATGATGGCACTGATAGACAATGTGATACCCTGTAAAAGTTGTAAAAGGTGTTAGGATTGAAATTAGCTACCAAATTTCATATGATATCAATTACGTTTTGTTTAACAAATATTGTATTTATGTTGAATTGATATTACTACAATAATTTATTATTATGTTCATCTTATATTCGATATACATATGTAAAAAGAGTTGCAGCATGTTACCAATCCAATACATTTTTTTGTTTAAATATTAAATATTATTTCTAAATTTTTGTTTTTTTTTTAAGATAGTTGAATTGATTATGACATTCATTTTAATAAATTAATCGTATATTGGACATATGAAAAATTAGAAAGATAATTTGAAAAAATCAGCATAATTATCTCTTTTTTATATGTTAAATATGCGTTAATTATTACATTAATCTTTTATTATATTGATATTCTTAGTATAACGAGTTACATGAGTTATTATTATTTTTTTTTATATAGATTGAACACATTATTACAAAATGAGATAATTACAAGAGTACTGAAGAGAAGAAGAGAAAATAGAGTAGTCCAATTTTCCTCACTACCTAAAAATATTAATATATGTTAAGATTGTAAGCAACATGATACAACATTTTGTGAGGAAAAAAATGTTTGCTCAAACCACATAAACACCAGTGATTAATATTCTATGAATTGGCATCTTCGTAGCCAATTTACAGAATCCTCTTCATAATTATATCTAAACAGAATAATAATTGAATTAGGTTAGGAAATGGTTATGCTCTAATTGCTCTGTGCAATTTTAATTAAATGCCGAGCTATTTTAAGCACTACATTTATAAACACCCGGAATCCAAGTTCAACAATGCGAAAGCATTGTGTTAAACACAGGGTATATATAGTATATATGAAACAAACAACATTTGTTAAACAAAGTGGTTTTCAGCAGCCCATAAAAAATCGTCAAACAGCAGAAAGAGCAAAATAACGACAAAGGTGAGCGGGCGGCGGTGAATGGCGGTGAATGGGAATTGGAAGAAGGCGAGACGAGTGGAGAGTACACAAAAAGAACAACGAAAGAGCAGCAGGCAAATTTCCGTTGTGGAAGGCAAATAAATAACGGAACACTGCAAAATGTAAACAATGAAAACGATGCGCAGAATTTGAGGTAGAACTTTTGCAGTGAATGCAAAAAGAGAAGGTACGAAACGCGAATGCAAACACAAAAAAGTAACGAAACAGCAACAGAAACAGATGCAAAACTAGTTGCCAAGAGTGAGCTAACAAACAGCAACAGTAAGACAAGCAACAATAACAAAAGATAGCACCAAACTATGAATACCAAAAGAAGAAGAAGAAGTAGGAGAAGTAGAAGTAGTGGAAAGCAAAGAAGGAGAAGTACTTAACATAGTACTATAGGTAAGAGACTGGAACGATAAACAAAACAACAACAGACGCCAAATGGACAAACACAAATCTATGGCAAAGCCAGATGAAATGGAGCAAATCTTTTAGCGAGCCAAAGTCAAGACAAGTTAAGACGCAACGTGGGCGGGCAACACTGCTGATAATGCTGCTGCCCCACCCCCCGCGGTGAGGTGCACAGTCAGCGTCAGTCACTGACAACGATGCGAGATTGAAGAAGGTGGCGAAAGAGGAGAAGGGGGGAGAGCATACAATGGCGCAGCGTTTCGGAAACAATTTGAAGGCCATAAAAGTTGATGTGGCGGCAGCCAGTAAAACAGGCGTTTGCGACGCCTTCCTATAAAGTCCACCCACCCCCCTCTGCCACCCCTTAAGGGGGCAAGGTGTAGGAGCTGCGACAGCAAATTGAGTAGTGCAAGTCGAAGACATGGCTCAGATATTTTGATGAGGCGACTGTTGCAAGGCAGCCTGCCTGCCTGCAACAATAACGGTAACAAGGCAGAGGAAAAGCATTGCGACCCAAAAGCAAACAAACAAATAAACATAAAGCAGCTGTTTCTTGGCGCCTCAGACGAAAAGAGCGGGCGTCAGAGCGAGTGAGAAAGAGCGTGAATACGAGAGCACAAACAGAGAGAGAAGGCGAGCGAGAGAGAGAGAGGACTGTGAAGAGTGCAAAACAATGACTCTCTGAATGCTCTTTGCCGGCTACCCACGCAAATATTGCCACGCTATCAATCAATGCAGCACATTGCACATACGCACCGTGGTGCAAAAGTATTTGTTTGGCATGATGTCGGCACGGCAAACTAACGACAGTAAATACAAATTTATTCTATTGCCAATTAAATGTAATAAAGGTTGATTATACTCAAGTAGTTAAGTAGGCAAACCTTGTGGGAAAGCAACTTCTTATTTTTTCGTAGATAACAAATTTATTTACAAGAAATAAAACTCAAATATAAACTCGTAATCTCACTTTCAGTAACTAAAACTGGATTTCTTCGGAAAAATCATAGTTAACATATTCATTTTATTTTTTGTATGCGCAATAAGCATATTGCGAACAAGGTTACAGTCGAATTTAGGTGGAGCAAAAAATAGTAAATATTATAAAAGAGAAATAACTCTTTAATTAACTTAAAGCTCTAAATAGAATAAATAAATATAATTTTTGTATTTATTTATGTAATTTCTTTGCAACAATGAATAAAATTCCTTCCATCAGGCTAAAGCATTAATCTAAAAATAAATAACTATTTCATTTTTAACAATACTTTTTGTTTTCTTTTTGCTCGCCATATATCTTTACTATTTGGTAATAATTAATCGAAGTACTTAAGTTTTTTTTTATAACTTTTGTTATTTTAATGTTATTTTATTATATAAATTTGTGAGTTGGTATTGGTTTAATGTATCTCAAAAAGTATAATAATAATCGATATGTTTTATACTTTTATAACTTATAACTTAAGTTAGTTAAAAGTAACTTTTCATTGTCGCTTAACCGCTTTGATTACCTTGAGAATTATTTTGAAATTACTGCAACTGCTTGACCACTGTGCAGTCAAGTTCGACATAGAACATCGAATCGATGCGATGTTTTTTGCACTCGGCAACGTTCGTGGCTTGCTCTCTCTAAGACTCTCTGTCTCTCTTGTTCTCTCTCTCTTGTAGTGTGTCTGTCTGTTTTGCTGTCTCCCTTTGCGTTGCGCTCACTCGCTCTAACACTCACCGCCCACTTGTCACTTGGCATTCACTCATTCATAGCTAGACTGGCGCAATCGCCTGCCTTCTGCCCTCCCTCGTCCCTCGCCAGCCCGTCTGTTGCCTGCCTGCCTGCCTGCGCCTATTGGCAACGAGACGCCGCCGTTGACGACTGAAAACGACGCTGCGGCATTTTGGCCACGGCTTTGGCTCTTGGCTCTTGGCTGCTTTGGTTCTTTGGCTCTTTGGCGCGTTGTGGCGCTTGGCCATATTTCAAGTGTTTCGACTGCGTTCAGTTTCAGTTCTGTCGCTGCAGCGCCAGCAACAAAACGGACGCTTTTCAAATTGAAAGAAAATTGCTGTGGCAACGCGAATTCGTCTGTTTGTTTGTTGTCGAGTGCGAGTGCGAGTTCGATTTCCGAGCTGTGAGTTCTGAGTTCTACGTGAATGAAACGTGAGCGAGTCGCGCAAAAATTATTCGAAGCGCGTTTGTGTCGCTTCGAATTTTATTACGTATACGCCGCGTGCCGTTTGCATTTAGCCATTCGCTATTTGTTTGGCAATTTATTCGACTTGTGTCACAAGGCATGCCAAATATGACAACGAGAAATGAAAATGAAAATGTAAATGCCAAGCGAGCAATTTGCCTAGAACAACACAACACAATGAGATAAAGCAACAACAGTGATAACAACAACAACAATAACAAGAATAACAACAACTGCGGCAGCAACTTGAATTCAATGTCGATAAGGTGGCGCACGCGGCAAACAATTCGAAAATATTAGCACAAAAAACCAAAGTAAAAACAAAGAAAGAAAACAGAAAAAATAATAGTAGTAAAAATTGAATTCTGCTTTTGCTCATTTTTGCTTTGCTTTGCTACACTTCATCGGGTTTTTTTATGTGTTGTTGCCATTCACGTGATACGTGCGACCGCCTAAGATAAGCAAAGACAGATTGTTGGACACACGGGGCGTATGATTGTTGTCAGTGTGTGTTTGTGTGTGTGTGTGAGGCGTCAGCGTAGCGACTGCATGCCAAAATCGCCAAGAATTTAGGAATTCATAATAAAAGCCAAGAAATTCAAAAATAAAGAAATATATATAATAAAAACAAATGAGAATCGTAAAAGCAGGTATGATGAATTAAAAATAACAAAATATTTAATAAACAGCCAATATATATAATGCAGTTCCATAAATTAAGTGAAAATCGTATTCCTGCCAAAAACCTGTTTACCCCAATTTCGTCAGACCACAAATCAAATGTCAACACATTTCTAATATTTCGCATATATATGTATGTACATATCTCTGAATTATATACATATCATTGTCAATTGTCGGCGACTATAAGTATATTTGAGTATAAGTGGCATTTGCTTTTCTCTGCTCTTTTTTTCTTTCTGAGAAACTTGATTTCATATTGATCGCACCGTTGACAGCTACGAGCTGTCGGTTTATATTATCATTACTTGGCCATTAAATGGAAATCATAAATGCGTCAACGGTGTTATTTAATAAAAATAACAACTATTGCTTAACACTTGTGTAAATACAGTAGATTCAATTAAATTGCGCGCGAATATGTTATTTAAAATGAACAAAGCTTCTATTTATTTTTGGTTTGCAAAATAAATATGAAAACTGAATAACATTAATTTCATTCTATACCAAACTAATTACAAACTAAATAATGTTGTTTGTTGTTTTCGTGCAGACAATGTTTGTTTTTCTAACTTTTTGTTCTGCTAACTTTTAGCCGCAGTTTATTTCATTTTAAACGCTCATCTGGCGTTTCATTTGCATATTGTAGAACATAGTTTAAAGTGTTTTAATTTATTTGGAGAGTATTTTTTCAAAGCAAATTTAATGCAGACTTTCGAAAGAAGTGCACTTAAAAATGTGCGAAAGCTTTTCCAATTAAACGGAAAATCTCCGCCTAACTTTTTATGATTTATGACTTTATTTTGTTGCGCCTTTTCAATCCTCTTTATTTATGTTTCCTCTCAACTGTTACTTTAGGCAGAAAATAGGCTTAAAGCTGTTCATAAATTGCAAATTAATTGGAGAACACTTTGGCATAGCAACTTTGGCAATGCAAGACATGTGGAAAATCTGTTAAATATTATTTGTATGACATAATTTGGTAATCGGATCAAGAGCTTAATTGGTAATTTAGAGCTCTTTGGCGCGGAGTGTAAAACTGTCAAGTGCAGTAATTACAAGAGTTTTGCCAAGTTCATCAGAAAGTTTTTTAATGCGTTTTCCGCATAAATCCAAAAAGCGTAAAAATTCCAAAATGAAAAAAACCAAAAAAAGGAAAAAAGAAGACAAGGGAACCATTAGAAATTGGCGCACACAAACTATGGCATTTAATGGCAACAAATGTTGAATGAAAGTTCAGCTGCCAAAAACAACTTGAAAACATAACACAAGAACAGAGCAAATAACGCTGCTGCCAAAGGGCCAACTTTTTCAATTGGCCACACAAGCTGTGAGTGTGTGCGAGAGAGTGTTTGTGTGGGTGTGTGTATACATATGATATGTGTGTGTGTTTCACTGTCTCTTTGTGTGTGCGTGGAGGGAAGTGGCCAACCTAAGCACTCATCATTACCCACATGTGACCATGGCCAATGACACGATATTCTGTTATTTACGCACTGCTATTTCCATCGACAGCTTCATAATTTATGGCCCACTTATTGATTAAACTTGCCCGGGGACTTTAAAGATGGTTATCAATCGTAAGGTAATGCGAAAAACTAGCTGGCAAAAGTCAACTACTCTCTTCTTGTTCTTGTTGTTGTTGTTGTCAGTTGTCAGTTGTTGTTGACCATCAACAACACAAGAAGCAGAAAAATCGCATCCATTGCCATAATTTGCCAGTGTGCCATGGCGCTCGGCTTTGCTGCGCAACGTTGACCAAGCGGAAACGAGCTGCGCTCTGTGACAGCCGCTGGCAGTTTCCGGCCATTTTCCTTTCGTTGGGAGACACACACAGAGACAGAAATTTGTATGCAATTGTTGCAATTTTATTGCCCACAAATGGGGCCAACTGTTTTTAGCTAATCTCCTGCCAAATTCGCTGACCACTCGCCCACTTATTTATGTGGCTCTCATTTCATCTCTCTTTAATTTTTGTGGGCCAGCTTTAAAGGCTTAAAGTTGTTGAGTGTTGCTTTTCAGAATTTGACGAGTGTTGTCCACAAAAAAAGCAAAAAAAAAAAAAAAAAACCGAAAAGTTGTTTAGTTGTTTTGCATATTTTCTGACTGCAATTCACTCTCGTTCACTCAGTACTTATATTATGCTAATTGTGAGTGCTTGCTCTCCACACACACACACATCTCCCTCTTTTTCAGTTTTTTATTCAAAGAGATTTTTACTTTGCTGGCGCAATTTTTGTTGGTTTCGCTAATTAGTTGCGTGAAATTTATGCAGATAAGCTGAGCTGAGCTTTGCTTTGCTTTTAAGCTGACAGCCGATGGAGCAGAAGCTGCCCAAAAATACCCACAATCTAACAAAAAAATCAACGACGCAGCTAGATCAGAAAGTTGAAGCATACTTCATGGGACAGGCAGCTGCTGTTATTCTTATATTTCAGCAAATCTCTTAAATCTGAATTATTCGCCTGATTTACGTCGATGAATTCGTATGAATTGCTTTAGGAAATTCTGGGAAAAATCATAATCTGCTTAAGCTTTTAATGCTGGAAAGCACATTAAAGCTTTCTATATATAACACATTAATGCACAATAAATTGAAGCACATTTGGTGTAAGATTTTTTTATGCTTTTGAGCAGCTATTATAAAATTATGTACTTTCTAGAATTCCCATTATCTATTAATATGTATGCTGTGACAAATTATATTGAATACTTATACGGTAATCATATTAAAAAAAAAAACATAATCTGCATAATGTTAAAAAGCACATTAAAGCTTTTTATACATATATAAAAAATTAATGCAGAAATTATAAAATGATATCGTTCTATTGTAATTAAAATGATTTGATTGATTGAATTCACTAAACATTAGAATAAGCTTATTATTTTTGGGAAGCTTTATCACAACGCAGGACTATTTAAGAGTATGTATTTAAACTAACTAAACTTAAGGGGACAAACGAAATCTAATCTCTTTAAGCTTTTAATGCTGGAAAGCACATTAAAGCTTTCTATATATAACACATTAATGCACAATAAATTGAAGCACATTTGGTGTAACATTTTTTTTATATTTGTGAGCAGCAAGTATAAAAAGGTGTTCTTTCTATATAATAATATATGAATATGCTGTAACAAATTATATTGAATACTTATACGGTAATCATATTCATAAAAAAAAAACATAATCTGCATAATGCTAGAAAGCACATTAAAGCTTTATATACATATATAACATATTAATGCAGAAATTATAAAATGATTTCGTTTCTATTGTATTTAAAATGCTTTGATTGATTGAATTCACTAAACATTGGAATAAGTTTCTTATTTTTGGGAAGCGTATGATTATGTATTTAATCATTAAGGAGCTAAACTTAAGGAGACAAACAAAATCTAATCTGCTTAAGCTTTTAATGCTGGAAAGCACATTAAAGCGTTTTGTATATGCAATAAATAGAAACACATTTTGCTGGAATTATAAAATCATACAACAAATGTATGCATTTAATTTGTATAATTTCCTTTATTAAATGGCCACAAATTCTACTGAAAATACCCAACATTTAAATAATCCTTTAATTTTTGGGCAGCTTATTAATGACGTAAGTCCATTTATGTGTCATAATTGTGTTTAATCTTTAAGCTACTTTAAATGAATGTGGTTCGTACCCAACAAAATGTTTAATTATAATTTAAAAGCTTTTATATGTTGCGTAATCCGCTTATGATGCAATTATAGTTGCGAATATTAGATGCAAATGGATACTGTTATTACTAATTAAATGAGAGTACTAGCAAAGTCTTCGTATTATTAACGCCATTTTGCCACTCGAGCTCATTGTTATGCTCCACAATATAGAATAAGTACTATTAGAGCTACTTGCCATTAAAGTTAATCCGTCGCATGTTATGGGTGGCTTTAACTTTTGGCCATACTTTATCATTTATGGGCAATGCATAAAAGTGACAGCTTAACGCCCAAGATGATCAATAAGGCAATCCCCCAATAGCGCAATTGACAAGCGATAAGCGATATGCCGCGATACTAAGTTTGAAGAGAACCGCAAAATCTTTTTCTTGCTTATCACTTTAACCCACATTACGTATCAAATTTTTATGAGGCGGCAGCAACCTTATATAAACTTCCATCCATATACATACATATAGATATATGCGCAAATGCAATGTAAAGCCATTCAAGTGTAAAAACGAGCGGGAAAAAAGAAAGGCAAACCACACACACATACACACACACATATACTCAGTCGCGTGTGCAGAAAAGCAGGCAACAACATTTGCGTAAAATGGCAAAATTCAGCGCATGGAAAACTCATTTATCATCAACCGCCCCAGCAACCGCAACACGCACAATTTTACAACAACAACAACAACTACAGAAACATCGGGGACAACAACAAGAAGCGGGCAGCAATAACGACAAACAAATGATTTAAATTAATCCACTTAAAGCCACTCAAAGACGATGTCATAGACCAAAAAGCACAAATTATACTTACACAAAAATATAAATACGTATACGTAAATCAAAAGACCGAATTCCCAAAACACAAATTCAAATTAATTCCACTGAAATTACCAAAGCATACTTTTGGGATCATCCAAAATTTAAATTGAAGGACAACAAAATACAAAAAAAAAAAAAAAAAATAAAAGACCGTGTGCCATTCAGATTGGGATTGATGCCGACTCGTAAAGTGGAATTCGAAATAAGCCCCCTGAAATGCGACAACAGTACAAAATGCTAAGTGACATTTGAACGCAGTTGGTAAAGCAATGAAATTCTGCCTGCCCAGACAAACAAAACAATTGCTCGACATGCCAAATAAATGTGCAGTACCATATATTGAATAAACTCTGCTGGAACTTCAACTAAAAATGTGCCAAGTCGACTATGTGATGCACTGCCAGAAATTTAAATAGTTCATTAAATCCAAAGTTAATTCAGTTGCTAAACAGCTTAACATTTGTGGGATTAAACATGCTGGTGTAACATTTCCTTTCAGCGCAAATTTTCAATAGATTTCCGCTTGGTTGGAATATATTTGATAAGCTGCTTCATGCTGCGAATTCCAGGAAGACACATTGAAAACGTGCTGAAAGCCGCTTTGCAAATGTTATTTATTTAACAGACAATAAGCTATAATGATGTTAGCGTACATAATGATGGGATTAACAAAAGTAATTTAAATGTTTAATAATGCCCTACAATTAAATTATCAGTTGCAAGTAAATCCTTTTTAAAGTATTTAAAAGTTTCAACCAAGTAATCAAAGTTAACAAAAATGTGCTGTAGGGTTTAAGTGATTTAAATTCATTGCAAACTTCAAGTAATATTGTATTTTTCGTTAATAAACTGTAAGTTGTTATCAATACTTACCTTTGTGAGTAATCGACATGTTCGATAAACTTAATTTTTTCAGTATTTTGCAAGTTCGATAAATTTACTCTGTTGAGTATTTTGCAAGTTCGATAAAATTACCATTTTGAGTAATTTGCAAGTTCGATAAACTTTAAAACTCCACAAGGAAGAAGAAGATTTTTACACTGCACTTTAAATTTGCATAAGGATTTGTTTTGACTTTCAAGATGTGCTTTAAAGTAGTTATGCAAGTGCAGCGCTAAAACGTCGGCAAACGGTATTTAAAATGAATGTTAACCGTTCCTTGTGCAACTCACAACAACAACGACGACAACGAAAAAAGTAGAGGAAATTTTTCAATTTCGATATAAAGGCTAAAGACATGCCATAAGTGGGTGCAAAAGAGGAGCGCAAATGGAGGTGGGGAGCAAGGGCGGCCTACGGCTTCTCGGCACGCTTCAAATGTGGGTCACACACACTACAATTGCTGAGGGGGGCGGAGGTTGTCAACGTAACGACCCGCTTTTGGCCAAGGCGCCGCCAGACGTCGACTTCGCACATATGGCCAACAACGGGATGAGCTACCACTAACCTCCTCTCCCTCCCACCCTCTAGTCGACACTTTGTGATGAGGAGCAGAGCAAGGGAGGGAGGGGAAGACTTTGGCCTGCGGTTGTCGTCAGCGTCATCGCTTAAATCGCCGCCATCGTTTTTTACCGTTACAGTGCCGACATTTTATTGCTGCATCCTTGCAGTTTTTATAGACCCATCCGCAGAGAGAGCGAGGGAGAGAGGGAGAAATAAATTGTGTCGCTATCTCTGTCTGGCACGCCCTTACAATTGAGCATGTGTTTCCTCTTTTACACCCACTTGCAAATTGTTATTTACAGTTATTTTAGTGCATTGTGCGGCCGTCGCTCTAACGGAACTGAAAGTTGAAGTTGGTCGCTTTAGTGTGCGTGAAGGCCTTTTAAATAAACTCTCACACACACATACACACACATAAATGTCATGTGTTCATGTCTGCGAACACTTCGTCTACGTATATATGTAGGTACGTCTATTAAAGAGTTCAAAGCAAAAGTGTAGGCGACATGAATAACAAAAACAACAAGGCAAAAAAACAGCTGAAGTTTTCGCTTGATAACAAGAAGTCGGTGAAAAGTCAATAGCCAAAGAGTCGAGCTATCAGTTACCCATAGAGGCAATTGCTACGGCAAACCAGCTGAAAAGTATGCTACGAAAAGAGGAAGTAAATAATACTCAATTTATACGCTTTATTGAGAATAAAATACTTTAAAGCAAAAATACAGCTTATGAAGAGAATCATGTCTTAGAAAGGATAAAATGTGTTACTTGTCTAAGCTGTCAAAAGGGTAGCAGTAAACCAGTTTAAGTAAAAATGTACATCAAAATAGTTTCAAAAAAAAAGGCTAAAAAAATATGTATAGTGTTGATACTAATTTAAAATAAAATTAATGAAATGGAAAATAATTTATGGAATAATATGAATGGAAGAAACGGAAGACAATAACATTTGTTAAAAAGTAAATTCAATGTTCTTGCTTTGTTATTATTGTTATATTTTATGACTGGTTAAATTGTTAATACTACGTAATAAATAATTTGCTAAGCTGGTTGCCTAAAATTCGGTTGTAATAGTAAAAGGAAAAATAATAATAATAATTATCATGAACAAAGAGTAAAGAATGAAATTCAAGGACTTTTGCAACCTTTTTACGTGTTATTTACAAGGAATTAGTGGCAACAAACACAGTTTTTAATTGGACAACAGCTAATTACTAAATTAGTATTTACTTACTTTCCCTTTAACGAAACATTGCACACAAACAAGAAGTTCCACACTAATAGAATCTTTTGCTTCTGTGATTCATCAGTTAGCAGGGTCTTCGCCTATTTTGCCGTAGGGTATTTCGAAGGGCGACAAAAAATCTGCGCCCATATGGAAGAGGAGCAGCAGTTCAGTTCAGCTCAGCTGAGGGTGCAGCCCATATGTCTGTGGGGTAGGTTCTAGGTTCTATTCGCATACATATATACTACTATCTATGTATAGTGGATGAGGGTGTGGGCAATATGTTGGCCCACAAGCACTTTTGGGGACATGTACTGCGGACTCTGAAAAGCAGTTTTTCATTGACATTTTTTTCCTACCGCTTTAACGTTCTGATAGTCAGCAAACGAAATTCTTTCGCTATATATTTTTTTCTGTTCTTTTTTTTCTAGTTCTGTGTCCGTGTGGCTAAAAAGCTCGTTAAGCAAAATAGAAGAAGGTAAGCAAATAATCGAATTTGGGGAACTCTTTTGAAATTGAAAACGCCAAGCACTGAAGCACGTTATTGGAAGTTAGATAAATGTGCAAAAAACACCTATTTAAATATAGGCACACACACATGGCCATAAATAAAGATAAGCCACACACAAAAAAAAAAGGTAGGCAAATATGTACTTGTACTCCCGCAATAGCAATTGATGATAATTTCTCACTTTATGTGGCACATTATTGCGTATCAAGTGTTAGATAAATGCGGGAAAAGTCCCAAATAAACTGAGCTAGAAAGTTGCTAATAAAACAAATGATAAAAGTAGTTACGATAGCTAAATAAATATTTGCTATTTATTTATTTATAGAATGGCTCACACATAAAGTCTAATGTAAATTGTAGCGATCAAAGTACAAGGTTCAAGTTTATTGAATTTTGTAATAAACTTGCAAATAAACTGCTAACATTAACATATTCCATTAGGTACTTTTACTTTGGGAAATTTAAGAATTACTCGTATTAAAGCATTTGCTGTGTCAAATAACTTTATTCTCTTTAGGGACTTTGCTACTTTGTATTTTCATTTGTTACCCAACAATGTGCTCTTATTTAATTCCCAGAATTCTTGATACTTACCGCAAGATTCTTAAACTTAAATACAGTCAATTCGGTGGTTGTTTCTGTTGTTAAACACGCATTTTTCCATGCAATAAATAAATAAAGATAATAATTTATTCAAGACTTTCCTTTACGCAGCTGTTGAACCCTTTTACTCTAAAAACTTGTCCAGATATTATCCCTCTGCTTATCGCTGATGTCATCATCAGTATTTTCAATCATAACAGAAAGCACCGTTAGGCACAGGATCGTTTTAGTGCGTTGCGGTCCCCCATCAAGTCGAGACTTGCTGCCATGCAGGAGAACCTTTTGCATTTGGACTCGCCTCACATTGACACTGCTGCCTACGTGCCACACTGGCTTTCAAGCCTTGTCGCCTCTTGCTGTGCTCTCCTGTCCTGTCCCGTCCCGTCCCGTCCTGTCCTGTTCTGTCCCTTCACTGCTGTTCGAGAGACCCTCTCGCTTGTTGTCTGTCTGGTGTCCATATTAAGAGCACATAAGCTGCCCTTAAACCCCTTTTTGTGAGGGACTCACGGGCTCTGCGTGCACACGCGTACCTACATTTAATACAAATTTGCCAGTTGTGTGTACTCCCAAAAGCCAATTACGTGCTCAAATGGCTACCGGAAATGAGACGACAAGAAGGAGGAGGAGAAGAGGCAGAGCAAAAGAAATATGAAGGAGGCAGGTTGGAATGTGTGCTGAATAGAGCGAGTTCAGGTTTATGCGTGGCCCATAACATTTATAAGATCACGTGCTCAATTATTAAGCCACTAAATAAATAAATAGCGGCATTCTGACACGTGCCCAGACCGTAACGACAATGAACGTTGAGTTCGGACCAAATGTGACGTCCAGCATCGACGTAATAAACTTCTTCACGCCACACAAATTTAGTTGAACTCATTACTCATACGCAGCGTTGCTCGCTGTATATGTATATATTGCGTATACGCGCAGCGAGATAAATCGTTCGCTTTGTATAATTTGTATTAATTAATTAATCAGCACCAAGCCAAAAACACAACGAAAAAAGAGTGAACGAATAACGATAACGGAACGAAACAAAAAAAAAAACTTTCGTTTCGCCTTCATTTTGTTGCCATAATTGTTGTTGCTGTTGTTAACGTTGTTCTAGCGCTGTTTTGTTGTTTTGGGGTCGAATTCACGACCTCATTCTGTTTGGTGATAAAAATCGCGCAATTAGCTGGCGTTGATTTTCGCACAGGACATGCATATTTTATATGGAACACATGGAACGCAGCAACGTTCCATGTTCGTTGGCAAAAGCCGTGGCTTTTGGGGTCTATAAAACTGGAGCAGTTTGGGGCCAATTCTAATTCACTGGCGTCTGGCGCAAAAATATAATTCACTTTTGCACACGCTGCCTCGAGGGAGCGGGCTTTCAATGGGGGATCATTGGGGGTCCGAGCGTTTAAACGAAGGTGCAAATTAAATCAACATGCATATCCGTTTGACACCGTTTCGCAAATCACCCCACTGACTGAGCGAATACAAAACGTGGAAGAGAAGAAAGTGAGTCAGAGAGAGAGAGAGACACGAATTACAGTTACTGCTATGTGAGTGAGAGTCCCTATCCCAAACCTATCCAAAAAACAAAAAAGAAGGGGAACTATTTTGGGGAGGGTTTGGCAAAATGGCGCGCATATTGCAAATGACCGAAACAAAAAAATCAACACTGAAAACAGCAACAACAGCAAAATGTAATGAAACTTTGGGCCCTCTGTGTGAGAGTGTGTGTGTGTAACCTTGTTAAAAACTGGAGCGCAGATATGGCAACTGGGAAATGGTTAAAGGTAGTCTGTGCACCACTGGGGTACTATATAGTAAAAGTATATGTACGTGTATCTGAGTGAGTGCGAGAGAACGTCCTACAACAATAAAATAAGTGCAAACTTTTTTTGTTTTCGGCATTCCACTTTGAAAGTGGTGCTCATCGCTTGGGCTGTGTTTCGCTGAGATTTGCTGTGGATTCCCCAACAAGGAAACAGCATTAACATTATGCGAGGTGGCTCGTAATACTACCAAACAGCACAGATAGCGAAAAGTTCTTCGGCATTACATATTTGCATGCACTGACAGCAATAACTCCTGAGCTTACAGCTTCTGCATTCAACTTGTGTGTGTGTGTGGGGGGGGGGAGGGGGGGACAGATATATGGGTTTAGCTCTAGGCACGTTTCTGACTTTAAGTGTACGCTGTCTGTCCATGCATTAAAATCAATTGTTTTTCTGTGGGTTAACGCAAGATTAGAGCAGCAATGGAGCGCAAGGAAAAACTTTCAGCTGTCATATAAAAAAAAACGGCAATGGGAATTTTTTGGATTCCATTGAAACTAATACCACTTTTTAAATAATTCGTTTAAAATAAAGTGCTGTCGACTTAAAAGGAAGTTGAGCGAAATTCCAATGTGATTATGTCATCTAAATGAAGCTCTATAAAAAAATTATATTTAAAACGAAAAAAGGCGATTAATCAAAGTGTGCAGCAAAAAGTGAATGTATTAAAATTTAATGAAAATATATCATCTAAAAAAGAATTTATAACGAAGTATATTGAAAAAATTCATAATAATATTGAATTGAATCAAATATTGATTTAAAAAGAACTTTACTTTATTTTGTCATTTACTTAATCCCTAATTTAAAAACAATTATTTTTGACCAAAAAGAGAAATGAAATGAATTCACAATAGCTAAATAAAATACACTCAGAAATGAAATTAAATAAGCGCATTTTTGTGGCAAGTCAACCAAATTCCAGACAGAATAAATAAAAATTAATTATGTGCATAGAACGTAAATAAATTGCGATATTTTATGGACACTTTGCGCGTCTGTCGCTGGCTCCTCTTTGGCTCTTTGGCTTTGGCTGCCTGCCTGACTGCCTGCCTGACTGGGTGGCTAACAGACTGGCTGGCTGACTTCTAGAGACAGCTAATATGCTCCCATTTAATTGTTTGCTGTGCTTAAAAATAGTTAATGCCACATAATCCGAAACTGAAATGGGGAGAAAAGCGCGAACCACTAAAATAATGCATTTTGTTTGTACACTTTTTGGTTTTTTGTTTTTGGTTTGCCCAGCGTTGAAGGTAACACAGCAACAGCAGCAGCATCAGCAACAGCAACAGTGTGTGGGGAACGCGACGTCGCTGACACTCGCTTAAATAAAAGATTTTTTAATTAAAAATATTTCACCTGCGAAAAGCGGCGACGACACAATTTTCCTCTTTGCGCGCTCACATAAATAAATGCAGCCACGCACAGCAACAATAACAACTACAACAGCAACAACAACATAAAGAGAAACAACAGTGAAAATGAGAACAGGAACAGCAATTTAAAATACAAAGACACGAGAAGACTGGACGTGGACTACGCGTTTGAGAGGGGGAGAGAGAGAGAGGGAAAGGAAGAGGAAGAGAGCAGCCAGTTTGCCAGTGGGTCAAACTGAAAATGAGCCGTGGGCGTGAATATAAATAAATGAGCAGGCAAGCAATGGACGACGGACGCAGCGAAAGACGAGAGCGATGAAAGTGGCGGGGCAACAATGAAAAAAAAAAAAGGGCGCAGGCAATAATTAAACCGATACGCAAACAATTGAACGATAGGTGGCGCTGCAGGTGTTCACCACAAATAACGACAACTCCAGCGAAAGAGAGTGTGGAAGAGAGAGAGAGAGAGAGAGAACGTGTAAAAGCGAACGCGCACAAATGTTGGGTGGCAACTGAAATTAACCCATGACTTTAAAAACATTCGTTAAGCGCTGTGTGCAAGAAAAATGACACAAATGATGGACACAGCTTAAACCAAGTGACAATGACAACAGCAAAAAGGAAGGCAACAACAAGGACCACACGCTGTGTTTCTCTCACTCGCTCATGCTGTCTCATTTATTCGCTTACGTTGTGGGCGTGTATGTGTGCGTCACTATGTGTGTAATGTGGGCGTACGTATGTATGTATGTATGTGTCATCAGGCACACTGTTTGGTCTTAACACGTTGTGCTAAATTTTGAAAGATGACCAAAACTGCTGCCATCACTGCTGCCGTTGACTCCATTAGAGCATGCAGAAAATGAACACATCAGCATCGTAAATACATCATAAGAATCCACAAAGTCTCTGTGTCTGTATTTGTGTGCAAGAGGGAAGCTCACAGTTGATGGACAGCAATGGAAAAGATGGTTAAAGCAGCAAACTGACAAATTTTCACTTTGTTGTTTGTCGTCATCTCTTCTTAAATCAGCATTAAAGAAGAAGAACATTTGTCGCCTTACTTGTAAGCAAGCTGTTTTCTTGCATTTTCTTTTGCATATTCAAGATTTAAGCATTTTGTGAAACGCGTTTAGCATACGAATGACAATTCAAAAAAAAAAAATAAAATAAAATATGGAATGCAAGTTCATATTTTGCAATTTCACTTTGAAATTCCTTTTTAGAAGATGTCATTAGAAATTTATTGAATTATCGTGACAGTCATTTGAATACCCTTAAAGGGAAAATTAAATTAACAGGGTATGTCGCAGAAATCTGTAAAGATTTGTAGTGTGAATTTCAAAAATGAAATTGTTTTTAATTTTAAATATTTAGTATATCAATTTATTATCTGAATATATATAATTTGAAAATAATATAACATTTTTTTGAATTTTTATATAAAATAATTAAACCGAATATATTTCAAGATCTATCTAAACTCATCCTTATAGATATGCTAAAACGTCTTGCATTACTTTATTTGTATAGAAGTTCAATAAATTATGATTATTAAGGACAATCTAGGGTAACTGTCGGTCAACTACGCTAGTTTCTCGTTTTTATAGCAGACAATAAATGTGAATTTTTTGGTAGTAGAACCCGATTGAATATTCAATGCCAGCAAGAAGAAATAAATTATTTATTGTCATTATTTATTTGCGTTTTTATTGCAAATGCAGTGCTTTCAAAATTTATTAACCTAACAGAAAATATATTGCAATGTTTTCAAGAGTACTTAAAATCCTTACAAAAGGAATCCATTATATAAGGAGTGTAAGCTGCCAATATTGGAAGAATTTCAAATTAATTGACTTTGATTTATTGAGCTTTTCATAATATTTGTCAAAAGTCTTTTAAAAAGCATGATTAATGTTTATATAGTTTCAGTTTACTGGACAAACAGTTTGCTATAAACCCTTTAATTACTTTAAAATCTGTTTGTTTACTCGTAATTCCTAATTATACTTTCATTGTGTTTATTGTGCGTAATTGTGTGCTACATTTCCTTTTTGTGATCCGATGAATATTTATGGCTCGCCGTGTATGTAAATGCATAACGAGGATATTCGAAATTACAAAATGGACGAGCAATAACCAAGAAATTGTAATTATGCTTTCGATAATCCCCTCGAGGCATTTTTTGTCCCTGCTTTTTGCTGTTTTTATTATGGCTGTCATGTAGCGGGGGGCCAGCAAGGAAATATGTTACAGGTGCAGGTGCAGGTTCAGAACTGACAGCATGCAATATGCCGGTGCTTCAAGGATATTGCGATGCAATTTTCATTTATGAGTTTGTCTGTTGCAGCTGCCGAAGCTGAAGCTGAAGCAGAAACTGTTCTCTCCACTGTGTTGTTCGTCAATACAAAAGGGAATGTGTGTGGTCTGCAAGCAACTTGCAATCAGCTCTCAAATGGTAGCCAAGCAACAACTGTAGCAGCATCTACTTGAATTACCCAAAATTCGCACCGATTTATGGCCGTGCAACATGGCGTATACGTGCTATGTGTGGTCAGACAGTAGACAGTTTCCTTTGTCCAATCGAGTAAATGACTTCTCCTTCATTGCTCTCTCACTCTCACTCTCTCTCTTTCTGTCGGTGGCGCCTTAAGTTATTAATATTGTTGCTGCTTAAGCTGAATATTTATGCAACTGCTTAGTAGTAACAGCTAAAAGCAAATAATTTATGGAATAAAGACATTAAAAGGGGATATAACAAACAAAAAAAGAAACGACCAACAGGAAGAGCAGGGAAAACACCAGCAAAAAAGAAAATACAACAACAGCAAAAAAAATGTGAAAAACTCTTCAAGCTTAATTCAAACTAAGTGGCTCAACATCAAGGCAAGTGACGACGGCAGCGCTGATGATGACCTGAAGAGCGTCAGGCCAAGCTGCTGACTGCCGAAAGAGAGGCGAAGGACGAAGACGAGGACAAGGGCGGGACGCACAGCTCAGCAATGAATGGCTCTCGACAGGCGCAATGTGCAACATGAGTCCAAAAGCAACAGCAACAGTAATGGCAACAGCAGCAGCAGCAGCAGTGACTGTGGCAAGTGGCAAGTGGGCCAAGCGAAGCCAAGCCAAGCCACAACAGGCGCCAAAAACACCTTCAGGCTTGCGTCGGCTAAAGCACATGAAGTGCAGAGGGGGAACGGAAGCTCGGCTCCGAGCGTAGACCCTCTAATGAGTTGCCCTTACGACGGCGTGGCGCCACACAGTGTGGCGAACTTAATACCCAAGTGGATCCCACACAAGTTCGATTGATTGTCAACAGCAATCCGCATTTTGTCTGCTTTTTTTTTGTGTGTGGGTTCAAAATGTCAGCTATTGAACGGATTACTCTTGCAATTTTCTTTTATTGAAATCATTGCAGAAAAGACTTTTCAACATTTTCCCTTACAAACTAATGTTGCAACGTTGCTAAACACTTTCTTTGATCTTTTTGATTGTACTTCAATTTGATAATGAGTGGCACTTTCTTTCATTTCAAAGATTAAACTGGAATTATAATTCTCAATTCAAGTGTCTATATTTTATTTTTATTTTTCTTTCTTTATTCGAATTTTGAATTTATTGTTTTATTTGATTTGTTCTTTTGCCTTTGAAGTGAATTTATATTTTAACTTTGATTTTATTCATTATTATTTGCTTGTTTGCAAAGTTACTATATTTTTTGCTTTATTCAATCTTTAGTTTAAATTCTAAGGGAATAATTTGTGGGATTACTGAATCTTTTGTTTAAATTCTAAGGGAAAATAAATACACATGTGTCTACTTTTTATTTGTCATTTGAGTTTTCTCTTTATTTCATTTTCATTTTTATTAGAATTTATCGTGTATTTTCAATTCATTTGTTGCTTATCAAAATTTAATGAAAAATAAGAATGCATTTTGTTTCCTTTGTTTTTCACTTGTGTTTTCCTTTCTATTTTAATCTACACAATTTCTTCTACATTTTTGTATTTCAAATATTTGCAAATCTGTGCTTTGAGATACTTAAATTGTTCGTTCAAATAATAATGAAAAAATCGTATTTCTCTTCATTTATTTTTTCATAAGCGTTTGTATATTTTGTATATTGTTCTATACTACATTTTATATATTATATTTCGTTCTTATAAATATTTATAAGAATATTCCTGGTTCTATTGTATATTTCGTTCAAATTTTAATGCAAAATTAGCATGCATTTCTCTTTATTTATTTATCACTTGATTTTTCTTTTTCCTTCTCACTTTTTATGCACATCGTTGACTTTACTTTATTTTGCTTTCCACATTGAATAATCGACGCTCACTTTATCCCTCACTCTCTCTTATTGTGCGTAATGCAATTTTCTTTTAATCTTCATCTAAATGCACTTGAGAGTTCTTTGATGGTCCCCGTTAATCTCGTATGCTAATTGACAGCTATTCACAGCGAGCGTACTCTGATATTGATGCCCACTGTAACAGTGGGTTAGCAAATAATGTTTACGGGGTGGCAACAGCAACGTCCGACCTGCAACGTGCAACGTTCAACGCTTGGTGTGCCACCGAGTGTGTTGCATGCTCTCGGGCTCGAGGGCAGCGAATTATGTGCTTGCACTGAGTGCATTAGCACCCGGCTAGCATAAGGATGAGAATGTAAATGAGAATGTGAACGAGTGTGGACGACGAGACGGACTTGGCCAGAGTCCGGGGAGGGGAGGGGGTAAGGATGAGGTTAAGGATGTTAGTTTTAAGCGTTTGCCAAGAGAGGTGCCCATGTGGCATGTGGCATGAGGCATGAGGCATGTGGTAGACGGCGTGAGGCGAGGCCAAGCGAAGGCATTGAAGCAAAATGCCAGGCTATTGTTATTGTTGTTGCTGTTGCTGTTGTTGTTCTCATGCTCGAGAGTAGGTTGGAGACCCAAAAACTGTGCCACAGCAATGCAGGGTAAACTAAATTATAGTCATCGTTGTTGCTGCTGTTGTTGTTCTTGTTGCCACATTGTTGTTTTGTGGCTGTTACTGCTGTTGCTGCTGTTGTGCCTGCTGTGCAGTTGCCCCAAAAAAATGAAATCAAAATCAAATAAAGCGAGCGCACGTGAGTCAAGTCGAATCCCTGCTGAGACTCGAAAGCAAAGCCAAGCGAAACTGAAGCTGAAACTGAAGTTACGCCAAAAACGCCAAGCTATGCAAATTAAATTCGACTGCTGATTGTCCGCGTTGTCCCTTCTCCCCCGAAACGGGGGGAAAAAAGGACACACCAAAACGGAAGAAGCAAAAGGGTCACAGGTGTACTTTGTGCCAATTTGTGTTTGCATTTGCTTTTGCTTTGCGGCAAACAACTCTCCACGGAGGCAACATCCACAATGCCACAAAATGCATGAGCCAAGGGACGCGCCACACTCCCAATTGAGTGCCACACACACACACGCACACATACACATACATACAATTTATAATGAGTGCTTTGTTGAGCTTGCATGAGGATGCAATTCGCTTGAACTCGTATCTGGTTCAATAGGTAACCAAATACTGATTCACATTCTCTGCCACACACACACAATTAACCAAAATCGGATCGATAGAGCTGCCAATTACAAATTACAAATTGTGATTTCTTCGAAATATGTAAGCTTGTTTACCTTGCATTTAGAAATACAATACTCTTGAATAAACTTTGGCCTGCAGCCTTGCAGCTTGCATTTGGCTGTGACACATGATCCAAGCCAATTATTCACTTTATTGCTTATGTTTATTGGCACAAACATTTATAGTTTAATACGCATAAATAAGGCTAGTTTACTCAAGAATGTTTAACCACAAGCTGCTTTGTTTACTTGATTATTTTAATAACAAGCAAAACATAACTCATAAATAAAATATGAAATGGAAACTTTAGTTCACAGAAGAGTGCTTTAGTAAAAGCATCTTTATTTACCTGCTTTTTTTTTTAAACAAGCAATAGTAAATAATATATGAAATGGAAAGTTTAGTTTATGTAAGAGATTCTTTATTTACTAAATTATTTTTTATGACAAACAAAACAATATTTATAAATATTTACTTTAATGTACACTACGAGCTACTTTATTAACTTCATTACTTTATATTATTATTATTGATTATTAATACCTTTTAAAAAAATATTTATTTTATAGTAATAATAATAATGTTATTACTAACATTAAAAGGAAATAATTGTTTACAAAAAAGTACCGACTATAAGATACCTGCTACCTATTTTGAATGACAATCAGTCAACTAAGACCCTTACTAAGTCCATACAAAAATATTTATTTAATAACTTACATTTTTAATATTGATAAATAATACTTACATACAATAAAAAACATATTTGTGGTTATAACTTTGTGTAAACATTTTTATATCATCCATAATTTATATTAATGAACAATATCGTAAAAGTACGGTATCGTTAAAAGAAAGAGTTTAATATGAATTCAAGCTGTCGGCCTCCATCATATATTTTTATACCCGCTACCCATAGGGTAGAAGGGTATTATAACTTTGTGTCGGCAGGAAATGTATGTAACAGGTAGAAGAAGGCATCTCCGACCCTATAAAGTATATATATTCTTGATCAGCGTCAACAGCCGAGACGATCTAGCCATGTCCGTCTGTCCGTCTGTGTGTCTGTCCGTCTGTCCGTCTGTCCGTATAAACACCTAGATCTCAGAGACAATAAGAGATAGAGCTATAATTTTTTTCGACAGCATTTGTTATGTTTGCACGCAGATCAAGTTTGTTTCAAATTTTTGCCACGCCCACTTCCGCCCCCGCAAATCAAAAAAATCGAATAACAAGCGTAATTGTAAAGCTAGAATTGCGAATTTTGGTATATACAATAATAACTATAGTATTTATGATTCCTGAAAACTTGGTTGCGATCAGATAAAAATTGAAGTTATTAAAGAAATACTTTTGTATGGGCAAAAACTACTTACTAGGGGTCTAATTTGCTTTGGCGGACAATCTAGTATTTTGTGCCGTCTATGGTATATTTTGAATACGGTACTATATCGAGATACCAAATATACCATTTGGTATATTTTTTTTAGTATTTTAGTATATTTTAATAATAATACCCCAAAATATATTTTTAGTATTTTTGTTGTATAATTGGTATGTTTTGAGAATAATACCGCAAAATATATTGCTTTTATTCAAAATAAGTAGCGGGTATCTCACAGTCGAGCCCACTCGACTGTAGCTTTCTTACTTGTTATAAGTATTACTATAAGAATTTAAAATCTATAAATTTATTAATATTTTAAAATATACAAATATTTTTGTAATTATTCTTATCAGTTTTATTATATTTAAAGTATATGAAAATATATAATACATAATGTATATAAAAGACATTTTATAGTATATTATACATGTTTGTCCTAAGTCATAACTGTTCTATGATACTAACATGGTCTCATTATATGTTAGGCAATAACTCTGCTGTACGACTTGCCTAATGTCGTTAGATCCACATTGCATTCTAGGTTTATAAAAAGAAACTAGGAGAGACATTTTCTATACCTTTAATGTTGTCTGCTTTGTACAATGAATTTCAGTATATTTCCTTCAAATTATCCGAATGCGTAGCCAGCTATATCTGTTGTTTTCCCTAGTGACTTTATTCTTATCTGGAAGTATATAAAACACTAAACAAACAGAATTAATGTTTCTGAAATAGGAGTAATACTTCTGTTACTCAATTCAAGCATCGAATTACCGAATCGAATACCTTAAGTACAACAAAATACCAAAAATGCTTGAAATGTCGAATTCAATTTGCTTTCCGTTCGATTTAAGCTGGTTAGCAATGCAAATACGAAGCACATGTGCGCTCAAAACTATCGTAAATATTGTTGGGAAGCTGCTAGCAACAAAAATGTGCAACTAAATTACACATGAAAATAAGTTGCAATAAAGTTTGCCAGCTAGGAAGAGAAGAAAGTGGAATAAAGGCGAATCGGATGCAGTTCATAAATGCAGATTAACATTTAAAATATGCTCTGTTGCATCTAAATGCAATTTTTAAGCACACTTAAGAGGTTTCTTCAAGCGCTGTGCAGCAGTAGCAAGCAACTTGCCACACACACATCCTGCCACACACCTTTTCTGGCTGCTTTGAGGCAAGCAGGGCGCAAGCATAGTAAATTAGCAAGTTAGTTGAGTTGGCAGATTGTTTAAAGCGCTTTCTCAGTGCAGAGAGTGTTATTTAAAAATGCTCTTTATAAAATCAGACAAAGTCAGTAGCCAAGTCAAATAAACTCGAACTCGAACTCCGTTGGGGAAATTGCTGTTGAATGCTTCCATGCTTCAACTCTTTGTGGATTTGGGACTATCGCAGCACCAAGCACCAAGCACGAAGGACATGGACATGGACAGCACATGAATGACGTATTCACATTATTCGCACAGTTGAGCGCACCCAAAAAAATAATAAAACTAAAAGGATGAACATGGTTCTGGTCATGGAATGTCGGTCTGTCTGTCGGTCTGTCTCTCTGCTGTTGATAGTTGATAGCTGATCCATTAGCACAATTGCCTGGCAGAGTCCTGTTGCTTCAACGAACTGGGCCCCAGCATCCATTCATCTTGCTTAAGCCAAACCGAACCGAGTTGAGTTTATCATGCAACTTGATTTTGGCCCAATGCATTTCTCTCTTGGCTTTAACTACAATAACTTTGTGTGTGTATAATATGCATAGAATAACATATGAATTCTACGTTTCTTTTTTTTTGCAGAAAAGTTGCTGAGAAAAGCAGAAAACCCTTGAAATCAAAAGTAAACACAGCAGCAGAGGCAGAGGCAGCAAAATAAAATAACACCGTGACGACAATCTGCTGCCATGAGAGCTGCCTCGGGTGCAGTGCAGCAGCAGCAACAACAACAACCAGAACAACAACAACTACAACAAATATCATAATAATAATAGTAAGAGCAGAAGCTGTTCGTAGTCAGTTGTGGCAGCTGCACCAATGATAACAACAATAAAGCCACAAGAGACACAACAAACGGAAATCAAATTCAAAGATGCAAATTACAATTTGCATTCAAACGACAAAGAAGAAGACGAATAACCAGAGCAACAACAACAATAAGAAGAACATCATCATCAACTGCTGCTGCTGCTCTGCTCTGACAACATTAGGAGGCAAACAATTGTTGTTGTGCTAACTCAATAAAATTTTAAACCAAACGCATACATATCAAGTGAGCAACGACATCATGATCAAAAAGGGCATTTTGATACAGCGCAAAAGTCAGGAGGATGCCAGCTACACGAAGCAACTCAAGATGGAGCACGCCGATCTCGTGGCCGAGATGCAGACTGTCGAGAGTCTGCCAACCCACGAGAGACTCCAGCTGGCCAGACTGTAAGTAGATAATGCTTGAGATATGTGTGGAAGAATATCGAGAAAATTAAATTTAAAAATTAAAGAAATATTGTCATCAGTGAAGAAAAAGAAATTTCAAAGAAATTTTATAGTAGTATTATTATTGCAATTTATTTGTAATAAATTTCAGTCAAGAACAAGAAATTTCAAAGAAATATTATTATAGTACATAAATATTCTGAAGATATCGCAATCACAACAATCCCTATTTATTAGTAATAAATTTAAAATAAATATTATAGTGCAGCAATATTCTCAACAGATGAATATAAGATTGATATCTGCTATTTACTTGCAGTAAATTTCAGTAACGATTTCAATTTTTGGTCATTAAAATTATTATCATAAACAAATATATTGAAAATTCAGGAAGTGTTTTTAAAAATTTTAATGACTTTAAAGATATTTCAATTACAAATCATCTTGCATAAATTTCTTTTTGATTGATTTCGAAAACATTTTTTAACCTTCAATTTTGTACTTATTTTAACACATTTGATTATAAATTGCAGAATAAGTAAAGAGCTTTATAGAAAAATTATTGTAATGGAAAATGCGACTATAAATTTTTGAAATCGCATTGTAGAGAAATTATTTAGTAGACAATTTAGTAGGCTTGTTAGCAAGAGACTTATAGAAAGACTTCAGAGAATGTTATGAGTATCAATTATTAAAAGCTTTACGTGAAAATGTATATCCCAAAGGTTTAGTGAAAAACGTTCTTAAAATTTCATCAACAAAGGAGATTGCCAGCAAATTGAGCCAATAACTCAGTTATTATTTTTAATGAAAATGCGTTTGAAAACTATCCACATTATTACAAAAAAAAAGAAAACAAAAGGGATTCGATAGAGTGAAAGTGTTTTTACAAGAGTTATATCGATATCAACTGTAAATGCTCTTTGAACTTCAGCTCTTCATCACTTCCTCATAACAAAATAAACAAATATGTAAATGGAAAAATTGATGTAGTTTTTGTCAATGAACAGAAAATTGAATTTTATGATAGATTACAAAAAAGTTTTATGCAAAGAATTTTTTATTTTTAATTTAAAGATTTTTAAAAATATGTAAAACATTTTTAAATATAAATATATTTTTCATTTAAAATCTTCTGCTACAGCAAATGCAAATGCAAAACTGCAATTCAATAATGTTATGTTATGTTACCTTAAACACTGTTTTATAATTTCGCCCACGTGCAATTTTATTGTGATGTCAATGTGTCAATTTTCGCAAAAGCAAAGTGCGAAATAATTATAATTAATTAGTTTTCAAATAGTCATAACATACAAACCCATTTTATTTCTGTTGTATCCCAAAAGCAGTTGGGATTTATTGGCTAAACTTGATGCAAGGGAAGCGAAACAGATGCTGCGGTATCTGTTTTATTTTAATTAAAGAACATTAAATTGTTGTTTGTTATTTTTACGAGTTCGAGGCAAAAGAAGCTGTTGCCAATTCAGGAAGACAGACGAAGACCAAGACGAAGAAGTTGCAATTTGCTGTTGTAAACAATTAAATTCGCATTCAATTTAACGCTTCTTATGTTATTCGAGAAACTTTTGCTGCAGCAAACTGGAAACTGCAACGTGGCTGAGACTTTTTCTTATAGAATGCGTGTGGCTGCCACAGCAAAGTAGAAGAAGAAAAGTTGTGCAAGTTTTGATTGATTTTAAACTGTGTAGAGAAAGTTGATATATTCGAGTCGTTGGATGATCTCTATGCAATGCACTTTAATCGAGTTGTTCTCTCTCGCTTCTTAGACGGCGTGCTCAGCAGCTGAAACTTGCGAGGCAGAAGGAGAAGGAATGGCTGAAGCTGCAACGGGCCAAGGGGCAGGCGAGCAACGGGGGCAGCGGCGGTGGCAACGTTGCGAGTCTGTTGAATGGCAGCGCGGGAGATACAACACATCATTTTCGGCATGCGAATGGATCGGGCACATTGAGTGGCAGGCGGCACATTTCGTTCGAGAATAGCGTGGTGCTCTTGGAGGCAGCGTCGCGGAATGATATGCCCGAGGTGGCGGCGTTGCTGCAACATGGCATCACACCGGATGCCGCAAATGAGGATGGACTGACGGCGTTGCATCAGTGTTGCATCGATAACAATGTCGATATGCTGCGGCTGCTGCTCGACTATGGGGCGAATGTGGACTCGCAGGACAGTGATAAATGGACGCCGTTGCATGCGGCTGCCACCTGCGGCCACTTGGATCTGGTGCGCATACTCATACGCCACAATGCCAACCTGCTGGCGGTCAACACCGACGGCAACATGCCCTACGATCTGTGCGACGACGAGAACACGCTCGACTTCATCGAGGGCGAGATGGCACAGCGTGGCGTCACCCAGGAGCTGATCGATGAGACGCGCTCCTCCACGGAGCGCGTGATGCTCAAAGATCTGATGGAGCTGGCGCGCATTGGCGGCGATCTCGAGGAGCCAGACTATCAAGGTGCCACACCGGTGAGTCGGAGATATAGAAAACTGTTTAACAAATATAAAAATAAATGAATCTGTATTTTATTTTCATTTCCAGCTGCACATCGCCTCTGCCAATGGCTATGTGCGTGTGGTGGAGTTTCTGCTGGAGCAGCACGTCAATGTGGATGCCATGGACAAGGATCTGTGGACGCCGGTGCATGCGGCCGCCTGTTGGGGGCATGTAAGTCAAAGCCACAACATAATACTTTAAAAACTGATAAGCAAATACTAACAAAATTCTGTGCATATAGAAGAAACGTCAATCTGTCTGTTTGTCTGCATATTAAGGTAAAACTCAGAAGCTATATAAACCGGGGAATGTCAATTTGAATTAATTAATGCATTAATTTTTCAACCTCTTAATAATTCAGTAAAACGGTTTTATTTATTACAATATTAAGTATACGCCCCGAATCATAGCCAATCAAGATCTGTTTGAAAATCAAATCAAAGATGAGTGATGAATTCTTTGCTCCACCTTTCATAATATCGGAACTTCCTTCTTTCGAAACTCATATTAATATATAGTAGTTTATTGCATTTCGTTATTACCTTTAACGAGCTGATATAACTACGTCTGAGAAACTCCTATATATCAGAGTCTACAAGACATCTTGCGACAGGTTTATTTTGCAGGTTAGCTACTCTCTTCTTTGTCTGCAAAAAGAAGTTGAAGCGAGCTTAGTTTTAAATTATAAGAATGAATTCATCTCATTGCAAACCTATAAAAAACAAAACTCGGCAGTTGCTCAAGAAATAATTTCGTACATAATTACATATAATACATAGAAAATCTCATAAAGTAAAACTTATTGTTGTGTCAAAACTTCATGTTACTATTCGACATAGTTTCTGAGCTAGCAATGTAACATATTGTGTTGCATTGTTTTAATAAAGTGTTTCTGTATTGTATACATATGTATGTCATACTTACTTATAACTTTCTTACTTGCTACAATTTAACTTATGAGTTTCTCTTGACAGCTCGAAGTTCTTGAGATGCTTGCGCAATGTGGCGCCGATTTGAATGTGCGCAACAAGGACGATGAGACGCCCTCGGGTAAGCAGCATTTAGTCAAAGAAAAACAAAAGTGTTTTACAAAATATAATTCCTTTTTACCAACTAGATATCTGCGAAGATCCCGAGATACGTGAACGCATTGAGCAGCTGAAAACGGAGCAGGAGAGCAAACGACTGGCGGAGGCGCAACGACGGCGCGTTCGACGCTCGCAGAGCAACAACACCAGGTAACTGACATGTTGTCCAATCAATTTCAAATCGAGTCTAATCCAATCAACCTGATTCATTTAGAGCCCAATCGGTGCGTCGCACCAGTCTGCGCGACAAAACGCTTACAACCAAAAAGGATGCCGTCGAAGAGGCTCGTCTGCGTCTGCAGGCACAGGAGGCCACAGACACGACCTCCACCAGCACCAGCACAACTGCGGCTGCCGATCTGCCCAATGGTTATGCCTATCACACGACCAGCACCAGTTCGAGCAGCAGCAACGGCAACAGCAACAACAATAATAATGTAAATACTGCTGAAAAGCGTCCCTCCACCGCCAGCTTGAATGGCCAATTGTTATCGCACTCCAAATCCGCGGATGCCGTGGACAATGTTATCCTCACAACGACACATTCCTATCTGCCGCGTCGTCCGCCCGATGGACGCGAAAACGATGAGCAGCTGCTGCTGAAGGCCCAAGGTGGAGCTGCTGCTGGAGCTGGTGGCGACTCTGGCGGAGAGCTGCAACGTGCCACCTCTGCGGCAGCTGTCATACTGACTGACAAGGGCACGGCTGCGAGCGCCGAAGCGGTGCAAATCCAATCCTCCAAGGAGGCGGGCAATGGCAAAATCAACGTACAGGTCACCGTGCTAGTGGGTAAGTAATAAAAGAGTGAGCAGTCACTCAGTCTGTGCTTCCCCTTAATCCCCTAACACGATGTAGTACTACATCAAAGTTGCCACACCCCACACACACACACACATTCGTATCTACATCCACAACTCGTACTGTAGCTAGCACCAATCAAGAAGCGCCGCTTAAATGCTTCCTTTGTGTCAATGTCAATGTCTAATGTGTATTTAACGACTCTACTAAAATAAAAAACAGAGAGAAAACAAAATTAAGTCAACTCAAAATGCGCTGAAAGCAAGCATGTTTCTAGCTGTGATTAGCACGACTTAGAAATACCCTGTCGAATAATTTCATTGTTTTGTTCTCACTTCATTCACGACATTTTAATTTCAGCTTTTGTATAGCTTTTGTTTGCCATTCATCTTTTCTTGTTTTTTGTTAGCTCGTTAAAATAATTTGATTCGCATTTTCGCTTCATTGCATTCAATTATGTTTATTATGTTTTAATGACTTAGACTGCATTTTGTGTTTTTCATTTTAGCAAAATGTAGAGCATAATCATATAATATGAATCTAATTTGACATGAATTTTAATTATTTTGTTTTCGTATTAGTGAAACAGAATGCAAACTTTTTACAGCTGGCTTTCATTAGAAAGAATTATTTAAAAGACTGTAGAACAATTAATGATGAATAATGAATGAGAGGAATAGAAGACTTTTAATTTTTAATAACTAAGAAATTTCTTATTACAAAAATATATATTTTTTAAAGATATTTCTTTATATAAAAATATATATATTGTATTAAGAAATTTGTCTAAAAAGTATATATTTCTGTAATAAAAAATTTCATAGCTATAAAATATAAATAAAGTGATATATACAAAAAGTATATTGAATTAAGAAATTTGTGGGCTCTAAAATATTTTAGAACTCAAACTTTTCTTATTACAAAAATACATATCTTTATGCTCGAGAAACTTTCTTTATAAAAACTTCTATTTGAACAAAATATTTCAAGCATTTTCGGACCTCACTTTGAGTAACTACTAAATGAAATGAAATAATATACTAAAAGCAGATCAAGCTCCTCATGAGTTTCTAAATATTCAGCTCTTACTGCAATTGCTTCTAAGCCATCAAGTATTATCTATGACTATATACTGAAATGCTTTCGATTGTTAAGCGTTGAGTGCTGATTTTATATATGCTGCACTTGGTCGCTTGTGCTACTGACAGAGTTGTTGTAGTAGAGTATACAAAAAATGTGCCATTGAAAGTGACTCTATATAAAAAGAAGTTAAATAACATTTGCTTGTAATTTTTATGTTTATTTTTTGTGTTTGGCTCGTTGCGCTCGTTTTGTGTGTGTCTCGTCTCTGCCTGTCTGCCTGCCTCGCCTCGTTTCGCCTGCTCGTCCGCATCATCATCAACGCCACGCCATGCCACAATCAAACAACAAACGAACCAACCAACCAACCCACTCACTACTCATCAACACACAACACAACCAACAACACCACACTCATGTAGACACAAACAGCACGCATCATCAGCAGCAGCACCACCAGCAACATACTCATCAACAGCAGCATCAGCAGCAACATCAACAACAGTTGCAGCAACATGCGCTGCTGTTGCAACATCAGCAACAGCAACAGCAACTACAGCAGCAGCAGCAGCAACATCAGCAATATGTTGCTATGGATGCGGGTGCCGTTACTTTATCAAATTTGAAAAAGCAACGTTCGCTGTCACGCACTGCCAATGTGCTGAACAATTTCGAACTCTCATCCACAACAACAGCAACAGCAACAACTGCCACAACATCGGCGGCAAGTGCAACGTGCAACAATACTACAACTAATGGTTCTGTTTTAGGAGCCGCCACTACGGTTAATCACAACAACAACAACAACAACAATAACAACAGCAGCGCCAACAACAACAATAACAACAACGGTGCCAACGGACCAATTGCCACACAACCGCTTGGACTTGGCTCAATGAGTCCCAGTTTGCTGGACTTCGAAGCAGCTGGACCAGCGTCTGCGGCCAACGCGAATTCGGTTAACAAATTCAGCGGCATCACCGGCGATGTGGTCAGCGACAGCACCAGTTCCAGTCGCAAATGCTGTGTGCTCATGTAAAACTAGCAGAGAAAGAGAGAGAGAGAGCGAAAACCACAGCGGACTACAAAATAAACAGGGTATTAAACAGCAACAACAACAAAAGCAGAAAGGATTGCCAGCCGTTAAGCTTACCAAAATTTGTGTGTATGTGTGGGTAACTGGGGGGATTAGTTGGATAATTGGGTAGGGAAAGTGGGGGGGAATATGTTATGTGTGCATGTTGTACTATTTGTTAAATATTTGGTAAACAATTTGAGCAACAATTAGCAATTTTGAAATGCCTGGCAACCTGGCGAATTGGGTAGCAAAAGCAAAAAGTGTCTTTAATTAGCATTTTAGTAGCAGCAAGAGTTCGATAAGCAAACAATTGCGAATTCAATTTGTAAATGATAAACAATAATTGTAAAATCAAATGATAAATGTGTATACAAATGGGTTCAATTCTATGAGCTCCACATTCGAGAAAAACGGCTCAAAGTCGTGGCATTTCCTAAGCCAGTTAAAATATTAATTGTAAACAAACAAACACACACACACACACACACAACAAAATACGATACAAATTTATATATACGATATATGTATATGTTTACACATTTTAATGTTTATTAAAAAAAAAACAAAATGAAAACTAAACGAAGAAAAAAAGAAAACAACCAATTTGATGTGAGCAGTTTACGCTAGTTTGTAAATGTTAAGAGAAATTGTTAAGAAAATGTTAAGAACTTTTGTTTTTTTCTAGTTCTTAAAGTTTTGCTTCGTATGTGCAAAAAAAAAATGGCAAAGCAAAGTATTATGCAAAAGTATAAAATATACTATATACGAGTACATATACAATACATATAAATAATTAAATTACATACATACGTATATATTAGCAAAATTCTAGCTACTTACAAAAATGAATGATTAAAGCAATGCAATAGTTAAATTGCAAGCACATAAGCAATTCAAAAATAAACTAATTCAAAAGAAAAGAAAAAATTTAAACACAAAAATAAAATCCACAAATCATATATTCATCTAAATGTCAAAAATAAAATTCAAATTTACATACATTTTGCAGCTTCCAATTGAAAATAAACCGTTTTTCATATTCTTATTTTTTTGTATTTTTTTTTCTTTACTATTTCAATGTTATTTGCAATTACATACTTTGCTCTGCGTGATTTGAATTTAGTTAATATGAAAATTGTATTATTTATATACATATAAAAAAATATATTGAAATTTATACAATTTTTAGCGTCTAAATGTACGAAATTCCAGATAATTAAGAAACAAATACAACGCGCAATTTAGCAATGAGACTTTCCTTTGAATTATTTGGCTCACGAACGAGCTATTTATTGGCAGTAGAAACAAGTTTTGTAAAATAAACCAATGAAAAAAAAACAATGAGACAAATATCCTCAAAAAAGAACCATCACGATTTTTCCTTTCTAATAATTCTACCACAATTCTTTGCAAAGTAAGTAAACTGCCGGAAAGAGCTTTTTCACACAGAAATATCGATAATTCATGGCGTCTCCTTTACATTAATCGGATTGCTTCGACATTCGGCTACAAGATGTTATCGATTCCCCCATTAAGTATACGCTACAGCTGCGCAGCAAATTAAAAATAAGTGTTTTGTTTCATAAAAATGGTTTCATTTTAATTCATATTAATATAATTTTATTTATTTAAATCTATGCTATCTTAGCCTTTTGGTGGAGTGGCAAACGTTGTATCCTTCTGTCCACCACATGACGTAATCGTCGATCCGGTTTGACCAATTCACTTTCGCTCATTGGCTCAATAACTTGACCCTTGCGCGTGATAACAGCCGGACGTGTCATCATGCGGAATGCCGTTTCCGGCACAAAATTACGCCCAATCGGTGCACGAATGCTGGCCTCATAATCGGCCAGGGATTTGAAGGGGAACGGTATGCTGGAGACCATATGTGCACGCGCCTGTTTGTTGGTCGTCTCGTTAATATACAGATTATCCTTGTTCTCATCGCGTCGCTTTTCCGGTGCCGCCAATTTGAGCAACAGTCGCTTGTTGCGTCTATTTAGCACCTCTTGCGATATGCCTGCGCCTGCCCACGAACCCCAACCGGGCATAGCTAATTGTATCTCCGCGTTCTTTATCTCGGAGTCTTTCGTTTTATCTTTGTTAAAATCAGCAATAATATCATCATCCTCAAACGCCTGACTGATGGTCAATTGACGCTCTGCCGCAGCATCACTCTCATCATAGTCAGCTTCATCATCTTCCGCCAAAGCATCGTTAATGGCATCCAAATCGCGCATTCTCTGCTTCAACGTTATGGTTGTGACTTTATTCGGATCAATTGCACTATCGGCTGATGGTTCTGCTGCAGTCTCCTCCGTCGTCGTTAGTTTATTAACCACATCCAGAGACGGCTGTGATGGCTCCTCCTCTTGATTGAGTGGTTCATCGATCTCGATGCGCTGCTTGGTTTTCTTAAAAGCCAAATCCTTGAGATTTTTTAATTCATCTCGTTTCTTCTTCGTCGGTTTCGCTTTCATTTTTGGCTGCTTCAGTATTTCCGCTTGTTTCTTCAATTTTTCCAGTTTTTTACTTAATTTTTGACGCACATCTTCGTCATGCTGCTCAAAAATATCATCAATTGTCTCAGCTTTTGCTGGTGAATCTACTTCCTCAACCACCCAGCCATTTTCCACAGTAACATTGGCTTTTTTCTTTTTAATTGGCTTCTTTTTGGGCGCTTTTGAGGTCTTCTTCTCCTGCTCTTTCTCTTCCTTAACAGCTTTCAGATCCGCTTGATGTTCGGCAAGAAGTTTTTCATTTGCATTACGTTCAGTCCAATACTTTCGCCAGTTGGGATCCTCCTCATCCGCTTGGCTTTCAGCAGTTTTTTGTGCTGCCTTGCCTTTTGTCCAAGGATTGAATGGATCGGTGGGCACTGGCGCATCAGTTTCCACTTTCATCTCCTGCTCATCTTCACTCTCCGACTCAATTTTCTTCTCGGTAAGCTGACGACTCACAGCCAATTGTTCTGCCAGATCCTTGCGAACATCCTTATCGTACTTGGCGCGCACTTGCAGATTTTTGGCCCACGTGCCGGTGTTTTTATGCCGCAGACTAGCGCGCTCTATCACACGACTCTTCTCTAACGCATTTAGCTTTTCGAGTGCTGCCTCTGGGTTTGTTTTTTGAAGCACTTCGAATTCCTTGATTTGCTCCAAAATCTTTTGTCGCTTCTGCAGCTTGTGATACTTCTTCGACTTAATTTTGTTCTGCAAACGCGCCTTAGCCGATTTCTGGGACTCACGCATCTTCAAATAAGCCAACTCTTTGCGACGTGCAAAGAGTTCATCACGTGTCAACTTCTTTTCCAACAATTCTCGCTCTTTCTTGGCCAGCTCCTTCTCATCCGTGGTGTCGCCTATCTGGGCTTTGCGTAACTCCTTCAGCTTTTGATCACTGGCCTCTAGCTCTTTGGCCAAATCCGATTTAACACGGCCTTTTAGATTTTTCACATGAGCAGCCGTATTAATGTAAATTGTATCCGATGGTATGGGAAATATCTGTCGGCAAATTGAAATTTTATAAATGTGCTTTAATAGCCAAATTGCACCACACTTACCTGTGTTTCCGCTGCACGTTGCTTGGACACGATGGCATCCCAACGACCAAGTTTTTTCTTCACACCTTCATAGCCAATTTTACGCTTGATGCGATCAGCTGCCGGCTTTTCCAGCGGCTTCTCCAGCACCTTCTTCGAGCTATGTACATTTTTCAGTTTCTTACCGGTGGCAATGTGCTTGGAGCTGCGCAATATCTGCACCAAGTCATTGACGCCAACTGCTCGTGGAGCATGCTCCGCGTTGTTGTTGTTGCGCTTCACTAGCTGAAATTCATCCTGTTGCTGCTGGCGCTCGTCGCGTGTGGATTTTCGTATGTGCTGTACATTGCCAAGGTTGCTGATTGCTTGCAATAGCTTTTTGTGCGACTTTGGATTGTATTGCTCTTCATCGTCACTCATTTTGGAGTTAATTTCAGAATCTAAAAGAAGAAAACACACAAAAACACGCGGTACCTGATAACAGCTGACAGCGATAGAATGCTATCGAGTCGACACAAGTGTGTAAATTATCGTTATTGTTAGTACGCTGCTCAGGCAAAATAAATCGTATCATAATAAAGTGATACAAATATTATATGTTTTATATTCAAACAGAATTCGTGTTGCGTTTTAAATTATTTCACAATCATAAATATAAGTGCAAATCTTTTTTTATTAACACTTTTCCGTGAATTTTAAAATACCACAATTTAATGTACTAATGCGCAGCAACACTATTAGCCGTTATCGAACTATCGATAGCGTAATACCAAAATATTGTCCCCGCACCGAGACGCGAAATTGTCAAACAAATTCGGTTGCATCGTGATATGGCCGATACAAAATCAGGCCGATACGCGAGCAGTAGTGCTGCTATATCTCCTCTGGTGCAGGGACCCGAGAATCTAGAATGCAAAAACTTTCAGGAATACCTGCGCACACGACAGACACCAGAGACATTAGAGAAATTCTATCATTATCCGCCCATTTGTTTGGCCGTCTTTCGAGAGTTGCCGGAGATTGCACGACAATTCGTAATACGCATACTATTCATCGATCAGCCAGTGCCACAGGCTGTGGTCAGTTCATGGGGCGCTCAAAAGTTTGCCAAGTAAGTACAGCGTACTCGTTTCATGAGAATCCGGTAGATTCATCTGATTTCATTGCAGGGAACAAGCTGAGGCTACCAGCTGCCTAAGTGCATTGAATGTCTGGCGGGTCACGGCCATACCAGGTGGCCTCGCTGCCTGGGAGCTGTCGCCCACATTTAAGAAGAGCGTGCGTCAAGCGCTCATGGGCGGCGGCAAACCATGGCCCATGACTAACACGCTGGACAAGGATTCCAAACCGCGTGATATACCGTTTCTCGACTCGTATGCCATGTCCCGCTGGCGCTGCGTCCTCCACTATATGGTGGGCACCGGCGGACGCAACGGGGGCTCAGATGCCGAGGCCATTAGCCCAGATGCTGTGCGCATTTTGCTGCATGCAAATCTAATGAAGCGCGATGAACGCGGTGGCATTTCTATCACGCGACAGGGATTTCAGTTCTTGCTGCTGGATACACGAGCGCAGGTCTGGCACTTTATGTTGCAGTATTTGGAGACATGCGAGGAACGCGGCATCTCGCTGCCTGAATGCCTTTCGATGCTGTTCCAGCTGAGTTTTGCGACACTGGGACGCGATTACAGCTCGGAGGGTATGAGCAATCAAATGCTTACATTTCTACAGCATTTGCGTGAATTTGGTTTGGTCTATCAGCGCAAGCGCAAGGAGTGCCGCTTCTATCCCACACGTCTTGCTCTGAATGTGACCAACAAGGATGCGGCCACAGCGACGACGGCAGCGGATGAAGAGCGCATGCAGGAGCGCGGCTACATTGTAGTGGAAACCAACTATCGCGTCTATGCGTACACAGACTCACAGCTGCAGGTGGCTGTGCTGGGACTGTTCACCGAGTTGCTCTATCGTTTCCCCAATCTGGTGGTCGGCGTACTGACACGTGATGCAGTGCGTCAGGCGCTGCGCGGCGGCATTACAGCCGAACAGATTGTGAGCTATCTGGAGCAGTATGCGCATCCCAATATGAAGCTGGTCGAGTCTGCTATCCAATCGAAATCCTGTCTACCGCCCACCGTTGTGGATCAAATCAAATTGTGGGAAATGGAACGCAATCGTTTCACCTATACCGAGGGCGTTGTCTACAATCAGTTTCTATCACAAAACGATTTTGTCACGCTGCGCGATTATGCGCAATCCATCAATATGTTGGTGTGGCAAAATGAACGCACACGCACCATGGTTGTGCAGAAGAATGGACACGACGATGTCAAGCGCTATTGGAAAAAGTACTCAAAATAAGGCGGCTAGTTAAGCGTTCCATTTCCCTCATATTTCCCTATTTTTAGTTATACCATTTAAAACAATAAGTTTAAAAGTGAGTCTAATGTTTGACCTTTGCAAGAGACAATTAATTGTATTGAGTTAAGTTGACTCTAGGCTGCAAATCGTAATAAAATGGCAAAGTTCCATATTGAAACATATTCTAGAGACTTTAATATTGCAAGCATTTTTAATATCATTTTTTGTCAATCATTATTATGGGATTGATCAACTTCTCCAAACAAATCTTTTTTAAATCGCAATTTTTTTATAAATTAAATTTTTTGCTCGCCTAAACAGATATTTTTCTGAGAGTCCAGCATTTCTTTAACTTCTCAAGCAAACAACTTAAATTAGGTTTATAAGTATATATAATATATAAAATACAGTACATAAACAACGTGACAGCTACACATTAAAGCTTGACAAAAATCGTACTTAAATGCAAATTGCAAAAAGAAAAAACAAAATGGAAAGTTCAGTATAGAATCGGCCGTTGGGGCATGCATAGATTATAGTAGCTCTTCTTGTCCCAAAAGTCCATACCCTTCCAGCCGCACCAACCTTTAATCTGAATGGTGGCCAACTCATCAGCGCCCGTATAATGTGGATCGAGTATCAAGAACTTAGCCTGTCCCGTCTGCACACAATAATCGACTCCAATGATTGTGTGCGCCAAGACGCCACCACCAATCATGACCGGTGTGCCCTGCGTTTGGAAATGCATCGCCAGCTCGGAGGCAATCGTTGAGAGCTCCGCTCCCGAAGCCACGTGCAATATCTTCGAATCCACATTGAGGAATCCCTGCAGACACATGCTTAGCTCGGTGGAGCCAATCCATTGCGATGAGCCCACAAATGAGGCTGGTTTATCGTTGATTTTGTGCAAATATTCCTGTATTTCGCGATGTGTGGGTATCGCACGCTCCGTGTAGCCCTGGAGCAAGAACCATGAGCAGATCGTCTGCAGCGAGCGATAGGCACAGCCCCAGCCCTTGTCTTGCACCTGCTGCTGCAAATAGTGATAGTAATGATAGTTGCCATTGACCAGATACTCTTTGCCATCGGTCACGCCGCTGGGTCGCACACCCAAATGCGTATTAAGTAGCGGCGTCCAGTTTGCCGTCTCGACGGCGGCCACATCAGCCACGTCAGTTTGGAAGTGACATTGATTGGCGCGCCTGAAGTACGGACGTGTAGCGGGCAAGGCGAACTGACGATGCAGACGCTTGCGTTTCTCCTGCACACTTGGCTCATCGTCGCCCAGATCCTCCAAGTAGGCACAGCTCAGGAAGTGTCCAAATTCCTGCGGATAAAAATGATAGCTGCGTGGCGTCAACAATTGGGCACCCGTTGCCGTTTCCTGCGTCTCCACGAGACGTTCGCTGAGGCATTGCTCGAATAGCCGCAAGGAACGACAGATGCTCTCGATGAGCACATCGTAGAGCCGCAATAGCTTCGTCTTTTTGCACAGTATGGCCATGGCCTCTAGCTCCAACGGCACCTGCACCTTGCTCGGTTCCTCTTGTGTGAAGCAAACGCTTAGTGCTGGTTGAGGAGCTGCATCTCCCACAGCCGGTTCTCGGGTGCGGCATCGCAGCACATCAATGTTAATCACATCGTAGTCACAGCCCACGGCGCCATTGTGCTTCACCTGCTGTGCTGCTGTAGCCAGCGACTTCTTCTTGTTGCCACTGGGTGTTTCAGCTGGCGTTGGAAGTTCAGCGATGAGATCTTCAATGCGGGATTCACTGTTGAAGCCCTTGTGCTGTGTGCCACAGTTGCTGCTCACATAGATTTTGGTCTGAGCCACATTGAAGACCAGACTGCCATCGGCCACACGCTTGCGCAGCACATGCATCTCCCTGGCAATGGCTTCCGGGGTGGGCAGTGTGTGCAAAAAGAAACCGCACTTCAAACGCGTAAAACAAAAGTCATTGAAGAGCTGTGGCGCCTCCATGACCTCATAGGGGACGTGCTCCAATTTGCCGTGCACACGGAACGATGCCTTCATACCCACCAACGTGCCAAGTTGACATTGCAGCACGATAGGATTATCTGTGATGTCCACTGATGAAATCACTTGATTCAGATTCGCTTCGGTGTCCGTGCAGTCGCCGAAATTGACAAAACCGCACAGATCCAGTTCGGCTGGGAATTTGTGCTGGATGTGCTCATAGTTCAATTGACCTACGCTGGCCTCCACATTGAAGCTCAAGAGCAGCAAAGTGCCATCTCCATAGAATACGCCATATAAACAACCGCTGCACTGCAGCTTCACACGCTCCAGTCGCTGCAAGCATAAGGTTGAAATGTAACTAGCAACGTTTGGGAATTGCTTTTAACTATTTACCTTTAGCAGAAACGATGATATTCTCAATTTAGGAAGCATTTTTTGCTTTTTTTTTCTTTATTATTCCAAAACTAGGCGTGAAATTGAAGTATATTGAGGTACAAACTGCACAGCTGGCAAATAAACTATCGATAACATGTAAATATGTTGTTATCGCTCGCGATGTACATTTGTAGTGCCTATCGGTAATCAATGTGACCAACAGCATTAGAAGTTCAGGCTATTGGCGCTGGCAACAAATTGTTTGAATATGTAAAAGCAAACAGCATCTTGATTACACACACATATAACATTTATTTAATAGTATAATATATATTGAATTCGGCATAGAATATAGATTCGCAAAAAACGCATTTAGTATTGAACTGAGCAAGCAGCTTTATGTTATGTACGTACTTTAGCATTACTTCACTCAATTGTTACCAGCACGATGGCGCATATTTATTATTTTCTTGGGCGTTCCCTTTCAATTTTTGCTTACTAAAGGTTAATTCTATCAATGTTATACATTTATATATATTTATATACAATACAATATTCATAATTGTGTGCTATAATTGCGCTTACATTCCTAGTGCTTTCGACTTATCTGGAATATCTTGCTCTCCTCATTTCTATTTTCCTTCGATTCTTTACTAATTTACAATACATAATAAGCAATTTGTTAGATACGAGATACTACAAACTACTAGTATTATTATTTTTTTCACAATTCACTAATTCATTTTTTTCTTTGCTAATTTTGTTTGGTGTTTTGGCCAAAGAACGCAATTAAGCATACATATTTTTAATACAATCCCTTGAATATTTTAGTTATCAAATTCCTGCGGCTACATTGTTCGTTTCGTTTCGTTTTCCCTTCATTCTATCTTTCTAACCTTTCGATTTAAAAATATTTACGTTGCAAACATTTAGATAAAACGTTAAACATGAAATTTAAAACACAAACAACCATTCCGGTGGCGCTACTTCTTTTGCTTCGCAGTGAGAGTAGCGCTTGTTGCTGTTGCAGATGCAGATGCTGTTGTTGTTGTGGTTGCTGCAGCTGTTGCGCTTGCTGTTGTAATGGCCGTTGGCTCCTTGCGTTGTCCCACAGCTAGTGGAACAGCACTGGTGCTTGCTGGCCTTGTCGTTGTAATCGAAGATTTTTTGGACGCATCACTTTTGGCTGCAAGTTTGAATCTCGTTAGCAATCTATTATGAATTGGAATGCACTATTGACACTTACCCATCTCGGTCTTTTTAGCTTTATCGAGCTGCTGTTCTTTTGACGAGGGCTTCTCCAAAGTTTGCGTAGGCGATGAGGATGATTCACCCTCCGCATACTCTTCAATAGCTGGCATAAAGCCCTCTGAGACGCTGCTACTGTCCTGCGTACTTGTAGGCGAATCTTTCTCCTCTGCAATTCGTGGCAAGAGCTCACAGCTGCTTGGTATGGCCCCCACATTGTTCGTTGTTTGGTTATCAGCTACAACCGGTGTTCCACCAACTGTTGCTGCAACTGCTGTAACCGCTTGCGTTGTCGCCTGCCTTTGAGATTCCTCTGAATTGCTGCTTAACTGCTGTAGTTGCTGCTGCTGTACTGTCCCAGCTCCAGTTGCAGCTGCTCCAGCTGCGGGGCGCCAGGTACCAGCAACAACGCGTGGATGCTGATGCTGTGTCTGCTGTTTGATGGGCGGCGAGCAACATAGTGGCGAAATTTTTGTCTCAGCACTGCGTGGATGCAAACGATCTGGCGACAAAGCGCGTCGCAACAACGGTGAACTTGGCTCCGCGGATTTAGTGCGTGCAAAACCCGCTTTCTTGCTACTCGCACTCACCGCCGTCTGCAGCGTGGGCAGCGTGCTGCCCGGACTATAGGACTGTGTGGTATTTGAGGCGCCCGGTTGATGACCCACCAGCGGAAAGGCCAGCGGGGATGGCGAGCGAGTGGGTGACGATGGCAACGGTGATGGTGAAGGCGTGCGTGCTAGCGGCGATAGCGGTATATGGCCAACCGATTTGCGGCGATTGGGCAATGCATTGCTACTTGAAGTGTGCAGTGTCTTGAGGCCGCCACCCGCTGCACCCGAGCCTCCAGTGCCACCAGACCCAGTGGCAGCTGCATGCAATTTGTGCTTCAGACCATGCAATGTTGATGGACGCTGATACAGCTGCGGCACGACACCAGTGGGCGATACTAAACAAGAATAGCATGACTATTAATATCAGATCTATACTTTTAAGCAACGTCATCAAAAACTCACCTGGCACATTGCCCACAGATGTGGCACTATTTCCGACCACGGCGCCCACATGTGGCAGCAGGACAACGGGACTGGACGGTGGCAGCGGCAGTTGCACGCTCAATGCGGCGACAGGTGCAGCAATTATGGCATTATTTCCATTGCCATTGCCATTACCATTACCATTGCCATTAGAACCGGTGGGCGTGTTGGGTGACGACGACGATGGCGACGTGGACTGTGAGGATGAGTTGGCTGCCGATTGACAGCAGCTGCTGCTGTGATACGACGAGTCCAGCGGTGAAAGATTGCGCGCCGATGGCGTGGTGGGTGAACTGGTGCCTGCCGAGTACTGTAAGAAATTTAAGGGATAATTAAAGAACTGTTCTATATTCTGCAAATATTGCTTATACATACACAAAAATTTGTAAGAAAGCTACAGTCGAGTGTGCTCGACTGTGAGATACCTGCTACCCATTTTTAACGTATTTCTTATATAATTTTTGCAATCATAAAATAAATTATAAATCATAAAAGCTATAGTAGTTATTGTCTGTTCAATTGGAGTCTCTAGTTCCTTTGGTCTCTGAAATCCAGTTTTTCTGGGCTGTTGACGCTGATCAATATACTTTATATACTATACTTTACTTTATATTCTTTTAGGGTAGGAGATGCCTCCTTCTGGATGCTGTGTATACAAATTTCACATATCATTTCACTTCTTAATAGATCTTTCATAATAAATAAAATAATTTACATTAAGGGTTCTTCAAACATAGGGTTTCATAAGCAAGGGCTAAATTGTTCAAAATTGTAGTACTACGCCCACAATATTTAATGCTAATATTATATTTTACTAGATAACCAGTTAACTAACATTAATTTTCCCTCATAGTTTTACTTCAATTAATTATTAAAATGTGACTCACCTGTTGCATCTCGGCATTGGCACGCTTACTGCTGATGCGGCGGAACAACGAAGTCTTCCGCTTTTTGTCGTGCTCCCGCTTCGTCTGTTTCTTCTGGCGATTCAGACCCTTTTTGGCCAATTTACTCTGCATTAAATCACGCTTTCGACCACCGCTCTGGATGCTAGTGTGCTCCAACGGAGTGGCTCTCAAGGTGACATGCTCGCCACCGCTGAGTAGCAGCTGCAACACCTGAGTGTGGAACAAACCCTGCACCGCCTCGCCATTCACATGCGTGATGAGATCTGCAGGTCGCAGTCCTGCCTCAAATGCCGGACTGCCCTCATCGACAGCCATGACCAGATGGTGCATGGTATAGAAGTCTGTGTCGCCATAATACACACGTATAGTGTGCACGGTGAAGCCAAAACCACGCGGACCTCGACGTATAATGATGGGCGGCTTGAGATTGGTCACCAGCGGCGATAGCTCACGACATGGCGATGTATCCCTCGAGCTGGCAGTGCTCGAACCATTGCCACCACCACCAGCACTGCCTGGTGACTGAATGCCACACAGCTGCGCTGCCAATTGAGTGTTATCCAGTGAGGATATTAAAGACAGCCCCAAGGCCGAGGCGGACTTGACAATCGAACGCGAACGATGATGCTTGACGCCATAGGAGGAGGGTCCGCTACTGCAGCTGCCATCCATAGACTTCGGTTGATGTTGCAACGCCAATGGCGACTGCTCGCGTATGTTCATGTTCTCCGTGGAGGAGCTGCCAGCACTGATGGTCTCATCCTCAATCGAGATGGAGAACCGTGGCAAAATATCGCGTGCACAGACGCCCTTGCGCTTGCGATTGATCTGGGGCGAGAAGTCGTCGCTGTCCGTTTGCGAACTCTCCGGTGTGCTGCGCGAGAAACTGCTAACGCTCGTCTGAGGCTGTGGCGTCGCTGTGGACGACTGAGTCGGTGGTGGAGGCGTTGCCGGTGTGCTAATGATCGTTGTGGTGTTCGGTGGCATGCTATGACGCTGCTGCAGACGCACTGCTGCCGGCGTCGTTGGCTGTTGCAGGTAATGCTTGAGCATGCGCAGCTCGGCATCGTTGCCAATGGTCACATTGTGCAGCAGTTCCGGCAGAAACTCGCTATCCGGTGTAGACGGCACCTTCAAACAGCTGGATGAGAGCTGCAAGTAAAGAGTACAAATTAGTTCAAGTTCAAAATGTAGAGGTAAACATCTTTTTTTGGAATACTCACATCCAATTTACGCAACTGTGGCGTATTCAAGAACTTGTTGACCACACCCGAGTCTTGGGCAACAGCTGTTGACTTGAGTTTGGGCAGCGCACCTGTCGATGATGTCGCCAGCATTGTGGATGCCGAGACAGTTTCCTGGGCACGCGATGGCAACGTGGTCAGTGTTGGCGTCGCCTTGAAACCATCTGTCGATGTGGGCGTGGCATGACGTGACCAGCTATAGTGTTGCTTGCGATATTGTGGCGTATAAGAGTTGAAGCTGCCAATAACGGGCGTATCATCAGTGTCATCGGTGTCCTCGCCACCCAGATCATGATTATAGCGATCCATGCGAGCTGCAAAATATGAAATTAATATAAAGAAAAGAAGAATTTTAGGTATACTCACTATCAAAATAGCTGGTGTCATCCTCATGCGACAATTGCGGCACAAACTCGGCCTTTTGCCGCAGCAGCGAGTTCCAGTCCATGCCCTGGAAATAAACATGCTCCTTCACTTCCAAAGCACCCGTTTGAGTGCCCAGACGATCGCGTGGATTCTGCTGCAGCAGCTGGGTGATAATATCCTTCGCTTCCGATTGCACTGGCCAGTCCTCGCTATCGGGCCACTCGATGTCATCGTTGACAGTGTGCGCAAACAGCTCCTCAGCGGTTTCCCCAAAGAATGGCACACATCCAATAAGAAACTCGTACAAAATGATGCCCATGGACCACCAATCAACGGGTTTGCCATAACCCTGGCGTAGAATCACCTCAGGCGCAATATACTCCGGGGTGCCATACACCTAAAATTAAATAAAACGTATGATGAATTTGAACAGGTTTAAAGAGAAACTATAAAAATAAATTAAACTTGACTTTATTCAGTCTGGTGTCGTTAATTCCGCCCAAGATAATTGCTTAAAATTATATTTAAATTACAAAATGTAGTTTATTTGCTGTAAATCCTTTGCATTGCATAACTCGGATTATTGCGTTTGTATAAAAAAAATGTTTAAATAATCGCACAACTGTTTTAATCCAGTTAAAAGCTGTTCATTTGCTACGTTTATCAGCTTAACAAAAGTATTGTGCGATCACTGTGAGTGACACACATCCGTTTAAAGTAAAAATAAACACAAAAATGTGTTTATTTAAATTACACATTGCAGATAATTTCATTTTTTCTGATTATATACTTTGTGAAATTTGTAACCCTTTTCACAGTCTCCACAAAGTACAAAGATCAAGTTGATATAAATAGAAATGTGAAATGCTCACCTGTTTATCAGAAAACTGCCGCGTCTCCGAGTCAATGTAACCTTCATACAAATTGGTGGCCAACGACATGAGACCCATTTTCGAAAGACCAAAATCGGTGAGCTTGATGTGGCCCAAGGCTGTGATTAATAAATTGTCCGGCTTGAGATCGCGATGGACAATGCCATAGCTATGCAGATATTCCACGGCTAATACTGTTTCGGCGAAATAGAAGCGCGCCATGTCCGCTGGCAGTGGTCCGATGTTCTTGAGCAGCGTGCCGCAGTCGCCGCCTTCGACATACTCCATGACCAGGCACAGATGCTTCTTCGTTTCAAAGGAGCAGTACATGCTGACCACAAAGGGATTGTCGGCAAACGACAAGATGTCACGCTCGGCAAACACTTGCTCCACCTGATTGCGCAATATGAGATTATTCTTGTTGATCTTCTTCATTGCAAAGCGCTGGCGCGTCGTCTTGTGCTTCACCAGATAGACTGCACCATAAGCGCCATTTGAGATCAGTTTCGCAATGTCAAAGTCGTTCTCATGCGGCAGCGGTTGCTGCTGCTGCTGTTGTTGCTGTTGTTGTTGTTGTTGCTGCTGTTGCTGTTGCACAACCGTTGCCTCGGCGGATGCGTTGAGTTGACTGATAGCCAAGGCAAAACTTGGCGTCGAATGGCCATCGCATGCCACAGGCGTTTGCGGCGGTTGCTGTGGCAACATTGGCTGTGGCGTGCAACTGCCGCTGCCACCCGAATTGCTGGCATCCAGCGTAATGCTGTCCAGCGTTAGACTACTCAGTTGCTTGGCCGCACAGGTGAGCGGAGAATTGAGTAGCAGTGCTCCAGGTTGTGTCTCCAGTAGCTTATCGCCCGTCACTTGCTCCGCGCACATTTGCTGCGTCTCACGCAGCTCCTGCTGCAACTCGGCAATGGGATCACGATTCAGGCCCAGCTTGTGAATGATGTATTGCGGTATATCCGCTTTAATCACAGGCATGGCCTTGGCATGTCCCTCGGCCGCCTCCAGGAGTTCGTAGAACTCTTGTGGATCGAATTCCAAGCATTCCAGCAAACGCGCTGGTCGCGAGATGATTAACAGCAACTTTTTGATGACACCACTCAATTCTGCGGCAGCTTCCGGTGACTTCTCCTTTGTCTCGAGCAGCAAACGCTCTAGATTCTCGCTCAGCTCATAGAAATACTGTGCGGTTATCAGCTTGGCCTCCGATTTGTGCAGACAATCACGAGCCATCTCCAAGACCTGATGATGCACAAAGCTGAAAAAAAGAATATACAAATTTAATAAGGTAACAATTGTTATTGAAATCTTCAGCTTACCGCACGATGGGTTGCGAATCACGGAAACTGTTGCAAGCGGCGCTTTTGTTCTCATTAATGAAATGCTTTAGTCGCTCCTCCATCTGCTGGGTGGCCTTGGGAAAGCGTTCCTTGTACAGCGTGTTCATAACAGCAATCTCATTGTCCACCACAGGCGAACGCGATGGACTCGATAGCGAGCGTGAGCGTGGACGAAAATAGGGGGACATGCGGCCACCAGAATTGCCTGGCACCGATGTCATTGAGGCATTGGCGCTATTGTTCCCGCTACCGCTGCCACTGCCACTGCCACTGCCGCTGCTGTGACCCTGGCCATGGCCATGGCCACCGCAAGTGGCGCTCAGTTCGGCACAGCAATTGATGCAGGCGATCGGTGGTTTCAATGGCTGTGGCTGCAGCTGGGCGAGTTTGGGGGCATGCTGCTGTTGCTGTTGCGGCTTGTGCGTGGCCAGCAAGAGAGCGCAGTGCTTGGGGCAATGCTGCTTCAAATGCTCCGCACAACAGGCGCCAGCGGCAACGGCAGCGGCATCCTCCTGACCCGGCGGAATGTTGTGCGGCAAATGGTTGAGCGCCTCCTGACTGGAGCATTGCGACTAAATGAAATAGAAATTATCGATAAATTGAACAATTGCAACTGGCAAGCGATGAAGTTGACTTACAGATAAATTGGAGCTGCCTGGCGTGGTTCCATAGCCCGAAGAGGGCAACGATGCCACTGACCAGCGTCTGCCATCGACAACGCCGCGACACGAAGCAATGCGTTTAATGGGCGCAAATGCAAATTGCATCGGCGAGTTGAGTCGTGGACTGTCCACCGGACTGGCCGAATACGGGGAATGAGCACGCGAGCCGGCCGCCACAGCTGCAGCATTCGTCACCAGACTGAGACGGTGATGGGCCACACCACTGGAGCCACTGGCACCGCTACCGGATCCAGAGCCGCGCATGACAACACCATGCAAATGATGATGCTTGGACAGCGCAATGCCGCTGCCCGATCGCGAGATATTGAGGCCAGGCGAAGGCACCGCAGGCACAGCAACGGGCATGGTTGGGACTTGCGGAGCACAGAGCTCATGGCGGAAATAGTTGCCAGTCAAACAGGGCGCCGACTTGCCCAGCGACGAGTGACGCATGCGCAGCAGATTTGATGCTTCTAAAGAAAGCGAATAAAATTGAACTTAAAACGAGTTTCTCAGTAATCTTAGTCAGACTTACCGCTGCTCACTGCACGCATCGAATTCGTGTGCTGCTGATAGGAGATCTTGCGCAAGAGAGCCGTGTAACCACGCGAATGCAACGAACCAGAGCTGCCGGATAAGCCGCCAGAAGAGCTTTTCGTGAGATTGAGATTGCGCATTAGCGACGAACCATTATTGCTATTATCCATGATGCCCAATTTGGCCGGCGATGCTGGCAGCAGCTCAACGCCACTGCTGACATCAGCGACCGCTGCCAACGAGGAACAAGTTGATGCATTTGCTGCATGGCCAGTTGTCAATGAGGAGGCAGCCGCCGCAATAGCTGCAGCTGCCTCTTGCTCCGAATCATCAAAGATGAGCACTCGCGCCGAGTAACTGGACTGTGGACGAATGCGCGATAGATTCGCCGAGTTCATTTGCCGCTTGGCCACCGGACTGACGCCACTGCTGCTGCTGCTGTTGATGGTTAGATCGCAAATGGCGCTGGCATCGCTGGCATCAATTTCGCTGGCAATGCTGCGATTGATGAACTCCTGCTGCTGCTGCTCCAATGTTGAGTCGTCGCATTTCTGTGGGGTTGATGTCGAGATTTTGTTGCTGCATATTGTGCTCGTTGTTGCTGCTGCTGATGCGGTTGTTGTTGTTGCTGCCATTGATGTTGCAGTTTTTGTAGACAGTGCCGATGATGACGGCGACGCCGACGCGAAAGTCTCCTGGCGACTCATGATGATGTTTTTAATTAGCTGCTTTGGCGCCTAACAAACTTGCATATTGCTGTAGTTGTTGTTGTCGATGCTGATGTTGCTGTTGTTATTGCTGCTACTTCGTTTGCTGCTACTGCTGCTGCTGCTGTTATTCAATTGATTAATGTTACTGAGCATGGCGGCTTTCGGCTGCTTTTGCTGTTGCTGCTTCTGTTATTGCTCTGTTGCTGTAAATGACCAAAAAGAGTAATTAGCATCGAGAGAGATAACAATGTCGCCCCAGACACTGGCAATTGATTTGACAAACAACACACACAAACAAGACAAGCAACAAATTTGACAAAAAAAAATTAGGTTTATTTTCACTGTTGAATTTTCATTTTCACACACGTCAATGGAAAATTCAATATATGTAAATCAACACACGGACACACACAAATGCATATAAAATAGTTCAGCAGCAGCTACTGAAAGAGTGATCACAAAATACAATATACTATATTGTATACAGTGTGCCAATAAAGTGTTCGTACGTCTGCTATTTATAACCTTATTGACTTGAAAAATTAACATGTACAAGGTAAAATAAATATCAATGTTGTTGCAAATTGTTTTTTCATTTTATTATGCACAATTTAGTCAATTTGATAGTTAATCTCCAGCTAATAGAGACTTTGCACGAGAAATGTATAAAAAAAATGATAATAATAAAAAAAAAATATATATATAAATTCAGTGTCAACGCACGATATACCATTCATGTTATATTTACTATATATGTATACAATATTATTTCTGCTTATAAGCAGAAATTAAATTGATACTAGTACAAAATATATTGTATAATCTGCATGTGTGTGTACATATCTGAGATATACTGTAATTACAGAGCAGAGGTAATTGTTGTTGTGTAGAGTATTAAGAAAGTGGGCATAGAATGTGCAATGTGATTATTATTATTGTTTAGTTGTCGTAGTCACGACGTCGACGGCTGGTCTGCGGTTATCAGTTGAGTGTTCCGAGTTTGTTTTTATTTTATTTATGTATGTTTAGTGGCACTTATTTACACACACGCACATACACAGATGCAATATATTTAACTGTGCCTCTCTCTCTCGCCTTCTCGCTCACTCTCACACTTGAATATGCCACACACTGTATAAATGTTTAAATTTTTGCTCGTGCGATAATTGAATTTGTATTTGTATTTTGCCAAGTGGTGGTTTATGCCGTCAAGGGCAGTGTTGGGGCCTATTTAAAGGATTTGACGCACAATAAAATTCAACAAAATAAAGTCGAGTTAATTGCGTTCACAGGCCGCAACAACAATGACACATACATTTGTCATTCAGCGGCTACTCTGCTCCACACACACCTCGAAAAACAAGGCAAATACATCCTTATATTTTTGTTATCCAAACACACAGGGCGTGTGTAGGTGTTGGGGTCGCTGTGTATGTCTGGCTGTGTGCCGATGGTCGGTGGTCTCCTTATGGGTCGCCCACTGACTGCCTTGTACGCACACGCATACAATTACGCCACAGACACGCACTCTTGGTCACACTCTCACATACACTCACATAGAGAGTAGGTAGGTGTGGGGCAACAATTGATTGTTACACACACACAACATACACGACACACACGTTACATGCACTTTGTGTATATTATTTTTTTGCTCATTACATGATATTGGCAGCAAGTATTTGCGGACTCGCACACGCATGTGCACCGCACGCACAACGAAATAAAAACAACTACTTATTAAAAATAGATTTTTAATAGGCAACTAGAGCGACGAAAAATCGTTGTAACAATATCAATTGCTTTTTTGTATGATGTTACGGTCACACTCAACTCAACTGAGTTGGGGATGATAAGCACTGTGTGTGCAAACACGATAGTAGTACTCCCAGCGATAAAAAGGGTATCGTATATCGACTAAATGTCATCGATTTGAGTCTCTGGTTTCTATTAGTCGATTAACTAATCATCTACAGGGCGAATATGATTAATATGACAAAAATATAAACATCGTTATTTACATTTACTAATTTTGTTTATTACGTGTTTTGTTTTTCGCCGTGGTTTTTTTAGGTTTTTTTTTATCGAGAAATGTAAATTAATTCGCATTGCTTATTATCATCATTATTTAAAATAATCAGAATAAAAAGCAAATATTTATCATTAATGAGAATATATGTATATATATGTATATATAAACGATCGTTAGCCATAATTCATGTTTGTACTATGCGAGGTCTGGTAAGCGCTGGATATGTTCTTCTGGGACGACGATTGTTGCTGCTGTTGCAAGTGTTGCTGCTGCTGTTGCTGATCTGAAGCTAGATGATTATTTTCTTGACACCATTCGACAAAATCATCGATGAGCACCGGCCAAGCGCCCTCTGAATCATAGTTGCTCATGCGATCATCAATGTTGGTGGCAAAATCCAGCAGCAGATTCCAAGTGTCCCTTGAAATAGCTCGCTTATGCTTCTCCTCGAGAAATTTACACCAAATACCCAAAAATTTAAAGCGATCACTGAGCACTATGCACCAGTATGCAATAGCCATATCCAGGTCAATGCCCTTCTGACCCGGATCCTTGGCATAGTTAAAGGTGAAATGATAGAAATCTTTAAATTTGCCCGCATCATTCAATTCCTGTTCCAGCAATGGCAACTTCGATTTGAGCTTCTCAATGCTATCTGTACCAAGATCGCACATGCCATTGATAAACTCATCCCGCGAGAATTCACACTGGACCTCAGCGTGGAATTTCCAGGCAATGATGAGCACCAGTTTGGAGTCGGGACTCAATTCCAGATCCTCGAGGAATCTTATCACACCTTGTGAGCTGATCTTTTGGGCATCGCTGGGATCGCGATAGCGCATAAACAGTTGCTCAATGCGCTTGCGATCGAGTTCTCGATAATAGTACTCGGGATTCTGGAAATAATTGTCGCTGGCCAAATCCATTTTCCAATCATTCTGTTGTAAGCAAAAAATGGCTGTTTGTTCGCCTGTTTGTGTTAGCGAAATGAATTTTTTCACCTTGTCGCGATGCTGGCTTGATTTTAGTTTGTTCTGCAAACCACACACAGAAGAAAACAAAAACAAACATTATACACACATTTATATATACGAAGTAACTGCGAATTGCATAAATACACCAACAACAACAATTTGTGCGTGCGCTGGCGTTTGTGTGCAGGAAGAAGCAGCAGCACCCTTTAATGCGAGCAAAACAAACACTAGCTATTGCAACTGCTTTAAAATCTTGCAATTAATGCAATTTGTTTTCTTCAGTGTTTTCCACAATTGCACACTTACCATTGTTTACTTGGGTGTTGTGTGGTTATTATTTTATTTACTAAATATATAATAAAAAGTTTTCTCTGTGTGCTGTTGTTTCGTCCGTCGACACACGCAGAGCTGCCTTTGATATCGATTATTCGCAACGAAATGGCAGCTCTGTTCGAGTGGCAGCCCTGCAGTTATCGATAATTTGCCATCTGACTCAGTATTGATTTTCAGAGCAACAACAAAAGTACAATTAATAATACGACGAAAACAAAGCAAACGGAATAAATAAAACAATTATATAGCGTAAATGTATTCCATCAAGCTGCTGCTTGTGGCGCTATGCGCAATCGTTGCCCACGCCAGCAATATAACTAGTATTGTATTTGGTGATATTAAGGAAGGTGTTGTGGCAGCTTTTGGTGACTTTAACTCTGATGAACTGACGGATGTGTTTGTCATTCGCGATAAGAGGAAAACACTGCAGATTCTCTATGGTGCGTATATTTCCCCCAAATACTCCTGTCATTCTTGCCTATGTATGGAGTTCCAAATTTTGCACAGACTAGGAAAAAGAGTCAAGGTCTTAAGTTTCTCTTTCCCGTCCAAACATCCAAAATAAATAAACACATACATATGTACATGCACTTACAAATGCAAATGTACATATGTATGTAAGAAAATCGTATTGCGTGGAGAGCATGAACTAGTAGCCTCTGTAGTGCGCGTTTACTACAACCAACTCTTGCAATATACATAGTTGTATACAAAGTAGCTAGTTCGAGACTAGTGCAATCGAGACAAACTTCGCCAGTTGTGCTGACGTCTGAAGTTGTCAATTCCTCGATTAGATTTGCTTCACAGCACAAAGTATAATAAAGTTAAACATATTATTTTACTTAAATTGCTAGTTATCATCATTTCATCATCACTTTATAACAAATAAAGTAATATGCGTCATGCATAAGCTATTTACAAATGATTCTATAAATATACAAAAAATAGTGTTACCTTTCTTCAAACATTCCTATGCTTATTAATTTATAAAGTAGTTAAAATATTTAATAAAAGCGGTCTCTATTTGTTTTTCTGCCTTAAGATGTTTTTCACCGTTTGACGTTTACAATACATATTTTTTGTTTAGTTATAATAACTCGACATTACCTTATTCATCTTGAGATTGTTGTACAATGTGAAATTCAGCGGATTTTATTGGAGTGCTTAACTAGGGCGATTTTGAATCAAATATTGAAAAGGATTTATTTAGAAAAGCACTTAAAAACAATAGCCAACTTTTTTCTAGCACAGAATTATTTGATATTCAAATGCTGATGCCTATTTTATATAATAAACAGGTGCGGATACAGAGCCCCTTTTGCGTCCTGGACCCATTTGCTACTATAGCGACAAGGTGATTGTCAGCATAATACCAGGAGATTTCGATGGCGATGCACTGATGGATGTGCTGGTCAATGTGGAGAATGGCAAGGGCATCTATGATGTCTATATCAATTGGGGCAACACCACGAAACTGAATTGTGCCGACAAACCAATCATACAGACATTAGGCGAAGTAATGGCCCTTGATTTTAATGGTGACATGATCATTGATTTGTTTGGTCTCGATACGAATATGACGCGTTGTTTTTGGATCTTCAATAACAAACGTGAGCCGCCAATTGCGGTGCATCAAGCGATGCCCCAAGGCGGCAGTACACAGACTCTAACCGTACCCAATGCGAATGCCTATTTGGATTTGAATAACGACTTTTTGGCCGATCTGTTTCTGCAAACGAAAAACTCTTACGAGATCTGGTATGGTGTTACTGACCGCGATGGACAGGACAACTTTAGCTATCAGCATGCAATCACCATTCAATTGATTGGCGTCAAGGACTATGCCGTTGGCCAGGCTGTCTTTATGGACTTTGAGTTGCGTGGCGTGCAGAATATTGTTCTGCCATTTTGTGTGCAGGAGAATTGCCGAAATTCGACCATATTGGTGCACGATGGCAACGATTTCAATGATGTGCACGTTAATTTCAAGGATCCACAGGGTGTACTCTGGGCATTTGTACCGCCAAAGGCGGATGATGTTTATCTAAAAACCATCACGGCTCGAAGTGGAGATTTCAATTTGGATGGCTATCCCGATTTATTGGTCACCCTGCAGCCGCTGAGCGTGGCCAAACCTGTGATGCAAACGTTTCTGCTCGAGAATGTGGCGTGCAAGACGTGCAGCAAGAATTTCAAACGCACCTTTGAGGTACGCTGGAATGCATTGGCTCCCATGGGCAATAACACTGTCGCTGGAGCCTTCTACGACTTTTATCAGGATGGTGTGCTCGATGTGATACTTATTGAAAAGCAGTCAAATGGCAACTACCGACCTCTAGCTTTTCGCAACACACTCGACTATGATGCCAATTTCGTTAAGGTGATTGTGCTCACTGGTCTGGTGAATGCACAAAATCCCACACCACGCACACCACTCGGTCGAAAGAAGCTCACCTATGGCAGCAATCTGCCGGGTCCCATTATTACATACAGCACAACCACACAGGATGGTGATCAGCAAGTTGGCAGCAGTGTACAGTTGTCACAGTCCTCATACTTTGCTCTCCAATTGCCCTACACATGCTTCGGCCTGGGACGCACACCCAATTTTGTCGATCAACTAGTGGTTGGGATGTACAGTAAGTGGCATAATTGGACGCAGCTCATACCCAATTCACAGATCATTGTGGTGCCGCGACCACTTGATCAACCACAGCACTGGAAGGCGTTGCTCTTTGTGACACCTAGCAAACTGATCCTAATGAGTGTCGTCGCTCTGGGTGGCACTTGCCTGGTCATTGTACTGATCATACTGGTGCTCTACATAAAGGAAAAGCGCGAGGATCGACAGGAGCGCTTACAAGAGTCGCACAGATTCCATTTCGATGCAATGTAAGCGCAGTTAAATGAAAATAACAGCAATATTTGTTGCGGTCAACCATGGCAGGCAGTTGCTTTATTATTTTTTATTGATTAATATATTTTTCGTTTATGTATTTAATTCCCACATACCTAAGTTCTTCTAAACAGAGCGAACAGATTATTAAATGTTGGTTTTAGGTTGTGCGCAAAGTTCATGTACAGACTTTAAAATCTCAAATCAAAGCCGTACCTAGAACCAGCATGGGAGTTAAAAGTGCGCGTTATAATTGTGTAATATATATAGTTTAAAAATGTGATAATAATAAAAATGAAATCCAATAAATATAATTAATCCTATCAAGTCACTTCATTTGCGTTACACGTCTTGAAAGGCATTTGAATTTCTGTTTCAGTTGAGTATGCATATTGAAAAATGATAGTGGTATTTGCATTTCTCTAGACGAAATACATTGGATTGGATTTCAGAAATGCTGGAACAATCAAGCGCTTCTGGTATTCCTCCTTCAGTGAACGCGTTAGACGAGCGCTGTCGAAATGAAATATATAATGATTAACTTGGGAATTCATTGGTGTGCTGCTAATAACTCACTTGAAGATGTAAACACGTCCGCGTGCGGCAGCCAAATGTGCCAAATAAGCTGGCGCCGGATATGAGACGGAACGATTGCAGCGTGGAAACAAATGACACAAGTTATATGTCAATTGTTGCAGCAAATCAATGTCCAAGTTGCCAGTATTCTTAATGACATTGTAGCGCGTCGGCTTGGCTGTGCCCTGGATGGACTGATGACTGACCATAAAAAATTGCATTTCATTCGGATGCACAATGGTGCGATCGATAATTGTGCCTGGGTCAACATTGTTAAATTTGTTTCTCGGATGCGGTGCCGTTACAGGGAAGAAGCGTGTGTGATGACGCTTCACCACAATCACACAGCAGATCTTTGGTGTATAATTGTTTTGCAACTGAAGTAAAATAAAGTTATTAATTATTTGTATGTATGCAATCGTTATGCAAATGCGAATCTCACCTTACGACATGCCACCTCAATGGCCCTAATTTCGATGTTTTCGATTTTCATAAATTGCCCATCGCTAACACCGTCACGATAGTAAATTATATGTTCCGGATAAGTTCCACGATACTGTTTATACACTCGCAAATGTTCGGTTACAATTGATTCCATATCTTCAATTTCTTCACGAGCACCGCCAGTGCCGCTAGTTTGCAATCTATATTGCATGTTGTACGAGGCGCCATACGGATCATGGGATCCAGCAACCCCAACTACACTGGGTATATCACGTTGATCGGGCGACGGATGTGTGACATCAGCACCCAAATACATAACATTCGCCAGCATTATGCGGGGATCATCTTTGATCTTATGATTAATGCCGTTCAGCTTTGAATTGACCTTCAATAGCACATTGTCCACCAATTGGGCATTCAAGCGACGTTCAATGCTGTTTTGCTTGATACACTGCGTTAAAAGGCCATATTGCAGTTCGGCCTTCTGTTTAATCACCTCGTACTGTGGGCCAAAGTTTGGAATGATAACAAACACCAAATCAAAGTTTTTGCTCTTTAAGTCCTTAAATTGTTCATCCAAATGTCGTTCATCTCGAAATTTGCGTATATCGGGTTTCGCCTCGAGACGTACGTTAACGTTTCTACTTTGTTGTAAAACCTGGCAATTGGATTTGAAATTGCTGATTAAAAGGAAATGTGATTCGGTTAACTTTGAAATTATTACAAACCAATGAGGCTAATTCTTCGAGTTTGCCATATTGTATTCTGGATTTGTCGCAATCCATAATCGACCACTTGTGCTGCTTCTCGTGGGTTTTAAGAAATTGGCATCTATTCATGTACCATGAACCGTTCGATGGGCTCTGAAAATTTTTACCATTGTATTCCAACTGGGGTGCCATCAACAGACGTGAGGCGACCGTAATGAAATCATTGGTAATACGTATTCCAAATCTACTGACAGAGGGATCAGCATTATGATTAAAGTGCTTCAATAGGTCCATAATTTTTTGTTTGCGCACATTGGTCGATGTGGCCGCAAACTTGATCATTGCCGACACCTGATTTGCGCCGTCTTTGCGCTTTGCTCATGAAAACAAAATATACACATATAATTCCAAATACTAATAACTAATATATTGTATATTTGACTTACGTTTAATGCTTGCCCCTCCTCAATGCGGCACAACTCCACAGGCAAATAAATGTTTTTGGCCGGTGGTCCAACATGCAGACAATACAGATTGGGATACTGCAATTTATATCCTCGCGATGCAAAATATTCCTCAACAGTTATAACCTTGCCGTCTGACTCAAATTTCAGCATTTTTGGTGGCTGCTGCGAAAATCCATTCACCTTATAGGCACGCGGTGTCGATGCAAAGCTTTTTGGTGGCTCATAGACGATATTAATGCCTTTCAAAAACGACAAGACGTTCCACAAGTTATTATTACAACTGCCGCTCCGTATGTCGTCCATACGGATACGATTATGGTTCACCATGTAATCAATCACTGGCATTGACATAGGAAACGACTTGTGAGAGACATCGACATTTACAAAGGGTTTGTCGCCCAGCACAAAACTCTGATAGAGACCAACCAATGCCTCATAGCCATCTCGCAGTTCCACAGGTGGTCCATTGCCAGATTTCATAAAAAATGAACGTCCAGCACGTATGGCATTCTTATTGCAGGGCTCAGCCAGCACCACCTCCAGACACTGCATGGCACGCATGGGCTTGTCATAGATCTTGTCTTTCATATAACTACAATAAATGCATCGCTTAGTTGTGCTTAATAATGTGATACGAGTTAGTTTTGTTTCTTACCTGCGCAGTGAGCTAAGATCTACAACGCTGTTATCGGTTTCCTTGATTGTAATTGTGTAATGAACGGTACGGCCATAACGATCTATCACCTAGTTAACAACAATGGGTCTTAGTTTAATAAATATATATATTAAAAATGAAAATACTAGAAATGATGTTAAATTTAAAAAGACTGACAGCTACGCTTCGATAGGCACAAGTTATTAAGCTAAGACACAAGCCTGTGCTTTTGAAATATGAAATGAAACAGATAACTAGTAATCAGAAACTTACCTCTACTTTGCCGTCAATTGGTGTCGTTAGTTTATCCACAGCGTAGCAAGATTTACGACCATCGAAAGCGGCAATCGCATTTTTCAGATATTGCGTGCGAAACACGTCAAAAGCCTGCCTGTAGAACTTTTTGGGACGATCGGGCACTATGGTCACGTCATAATGAAAAGCTGTATCGGGCATTTTGCTTAAGTCAAGATCCAAATAGTTGACGGCACAAGTGCCGGGTCTGCCCAATGTGCCACGTTTAATGGGCCCGTCTTGCGGAACCTGTACAGCAGTACTACCAGCAGAAGGCGGTGGACCACGCTGCTGATATCCAGCACCTTGTTGACCACCTTGTGGTCCACGCTGCTGATAACCGCCACCTTGTTGGGCTCCCTGTTGACCACCTTGTGGTCCACGTTGTTGATATCCAGCTCCTTGCTGGCCTCCATGTGGTCCACGCTGCTGATAGCCGCCACCCTGTTGGCCTCCCTGTTGACCACCTTGTGGTCCACGTTGTTGATATCCAGCACTTTGCTGGCCTCCTTGTGGTCCACGCTGCTGATAACCGCCACCCTGTTGGCCTCCCTGTTGTCCACGCTGTTGATATCCAGCACCTTGCTGGCCTCCTTGTGGTCCACGCTGCTGATAACCGCCACCTTGTTGGCCTCCCTGTTGACCACCTTGTGGTCCACGTTGTTGATAACTGCCACCGTGTTGACCACCTTGTGGTCCACGCTGTTGATAACCCTGTTGGCCTCCCTGTTGACCACTTTGTGGTCCCTGCTGCTGCTGTACCGCTTGCTGTGGAGTTTGACCGCTTTGGGGCTTAGCTTGTTGGGAGCCACCTTGCGCAGCTTGTCCGCCTTGTTGTGCACCAGGTCTACGTTGCTGTTGACCCGCTTGTGCCCAACCTTCTTGCTGCGATCCCTGGCCACCTTGTGCTTGTCCTTGCCTCTGTTGTTGTTGGCCAGCTGCTTGCCAGCCTCTTTCGGGATCACGGCCGCCCTCGGCTCGCTGTCCTTGCCGAGCTGGTGCAGCTATGCAATAAGTTTATAGATGTGTGAAAATTGTAAAAATAAGTGCATGACGTGGCTGTTCAAATAACAATAAGTGTGATTCCCCTTTATCGCAAAAAAGTACAACGCAATTTCGTTTGACACAACAAAAATCAAACTAACACAGATAAATTAGGTAAAAATGTTGAACAGGCAAGAATTGTGGGTTTCCCCCTTAAATACAAATTGGAAGTAGTTTCTAGAAGCATTTATAGCCTACAACATCAATGTCTGTATACATGTAGTATATAAATAAATATGTATGCATATATGTTCCAATGTATGTATTTCACAATTACTGCACTCACCTTGTTGTTGTTGTGGCTGCTGTGGCTGCGATGGAGCTGCAGCTTCCTGCGGCTCATTCTTATATTCTGAAATTACAATTGCATTGGTATTATTTGAATTCTTAATCCATTTCAATACACATACTATTCTTTTTTCCCATTTTTTTCACCCAATTTACGCAGTAAATTTATTTTGTATATTCGAAACAATAATTTTTTACGAGACAACTCGACCTGCTTTTATCAGATTCTTCACTTAAGTGAATGTCAACACTGAAGTTGTACAGTGTTGAACATTTCGTTTGGGTATATCGATAACAACGAAAGGCATCGGTTATATATTTTTTATCGATTAGCGATTAGTATGATACGACTGCAGGTTGCCGCATTTTTAAAAATGATTTCAAAAATAAGATTTGTTTAAATGCAAAAAATGTTTTTGATTTATTTATTAAGACTCATTTTAAAAATAATATTCCACGACCAAGTCTGCTTCGCAATGAATTTAATTACAAAAATGTATTCAATTGAGAAATCCCTTAGGTTCTGAATCAAGCAATAAATGAAATGTCTTATTTTGTTTTTGTTGTTGTTTATGGTTGTATCAATTTTATTTGGCCCAATTACAGCAACCAATGAAATGTTTTACAATTTTTACTTAATTTTTTCATTTTTAAAAATGTTGTAGCCCAAAAATATTGATGCATAATATATATATATATTTTTTCAATTATCTATTTGCATAAATATATTGTAATGCATTTTAACAATTTGTTTTAAAGCATAAAAAGTTCCATTGCACAAATGTGGTTATCAAATGAATGTCTACTCGATTTTGTTGAAATTTTCTATAGAATTTGTATAAAATTTTACTAACAATTGCACAACTTAAAATAACTACAATAATTGTATATATTTATATATATTAATGTAGATGATTTTGTAAAACATCAATTTACGCTTAAAATGTAAATTCAACTAATTTATACTAAAATGACTCATATTATTTAATATAAAAGACTGTGGAAAACAAGAATAGTTATGCCCAAAAATTGCACCACAATGATAAATGGTACTAATAAAAAAGCAAAATCTTTGCTGCAAAGTAAATTGAAATTGTAGTTGTTTTTCTTAACGTTTCGCTGCAGCGATACTTAAAATATAAAACTTAACAAACAATATTTTTCTGTTCGTAATGGGCTCGGAAATTGTTTAATTCGTCCAGGCAACAAGAACAAAAGCATCATGTAACTTTGAATTGCTGCTGGTAAACAAAAAAACTTAAATGCTGCGTATAGACATAGTTCGTTTTGCAGTATATTTGTTTTCGATTTTTGTTTGTTTTCTTCTTCTTGCTCTTAAATGAAATCGATGTTTTCGTAGAGCTCACATCTTTGGTGTGTGATTTTTAATATTTTTGCGTTTTTATGTTTTTATTTTTTTTTATACCCTTGCAGCGAAGAGCAATAAAATAATTGTTCTCGCTTGTAATAATCGATTTGCACTAACTGTCTATTTGGTCTGCAAGGGTATTTATTCTTCGGAGTGCCGAAGTAGGCTTTTCTATCTTGTTTTTTTTATTGTTCTATTTTAACAACATTTTTACGTACATAGCTTCTCTTTAGACGTTGATTAAGTGGGGTTCATTCGAGCTTGTTGCCTACTCTATATCAGGTTATATAACAGGAACGAACTATAATTAGCTAGATAGAAATATACATATATAAAATTATTATTATTATTATTATTATTATTATTATTATTATTATTATTATTATTATTATTATTATTATTATTATTATTATTATTATTATTATTATTATTATTATTATTATTATTATTATTATTATTATTATTATTATTATTATTATTATTATTATTATTATTATTATTATTATTATTATTATTATTATTATTATATATATATGATCAATTATCGAAATTTTAACCGAAATCAGTGCTGCCAATTAAGGGTAACGCGTAAGGGTAACGCGATAAATTGGCAGCACTGATTTCGGTTAAAATTTCGATAATTGATCATTTTGAAGCTATTTCGATTGTTAAAAGATTCCACTTAAAATCGAAAGCTCTTATCGGCAGTTTTAAACTAATTCAGTTACAATTTCAATTCCAGAATTAATAAATAGCATTAAAATCTCAAATCAAAGCCGCACCCAGAACCATAATGGAAGTTAAAAGTGCGCATTATAATTGTGTATATATTATATATGTATGTATTTGTATATATGTATATCATGTATATGTACATATATGCATAAGTATATAAGTAATTGTGTATATAGTTTAAAAAATGTGATAAGAATAAAAATGAAATCCAATAAATATAATTAATCCTATCAAGTCGCTTCATTTGCGTTATTCGTCTTGAAAGGCATTTGAATTTCTGTTACAGTTGAGTATGCATATTGAAAAATTATAGTGGTATTTGCATTTCTCTAGACGAAATACATTGGATTGGATTTCAGAAATGCTGGAACAATCAAGCGCTTCTGGTATTCCTCCTTCAGTGAACGCGTTAGACGAGCGCTGTGAAAATGAAATATATAATGATCAACTTGGGAATTCATTGGTGTGCTGCTAATAACTCACTTGAAGATGTAAACACGTCCGCGTGCGGCAGCCAAATGTGCCAAATAAGCTGGCGCCGGATATGAGACGGAACGATTGCAGCGTGGAAACAAATGACACAAGTTATATGTCAATTGTTGCAGCAAATCAATGTCCAAGTTGCCAGTATTCTTAATGACATTGTAGCGCGTCGGCTTGGCTGTGCCCTGGATGGACTGATGACTGACCATAAAAAATTGCATTTCATTCGGATGCACAATGGTGCGATCGATAATTGTGCCTGGGTCAACATTGTTAAATTTGTTTCTCGGATGCGGTGCCGTTACAGGGAAGAAGCGTGTGTGATGACGCTTCACCACAATCACACAGCAGATCTTTGGTGTATAATTGTTTTGCAACTGAAGTAAAATAAAGTTATTAATTATTTGTATGTATGCAATCGTTATGCAAATGCGAATCTCACCTTACGACATGCCACCTCAATGGCCCTAATTTCGATGTTTTCGATTTTCATAAATTGGCCTTCGCTAACACCATCACGATAGTAAATTATATGTTCCGGATAAGTTCCACGATACTGCTTATACACTCGCAAATGTTCGGTTACAATTGATTCCATATCTTCAATTTCTTCACGAGCACCGCCAGTGCCGCTAGTTTGCAATCTATATTGCATGTTGTACGAGGCGCCATACGGATCATGGGATCCAGCAACCCCAACTACACTGGGTATATCACGTTGATCGGGCGACGGATGTGTGACATCAGCACCCAAATACATAACATTCGCCAGCATTATGCGGGGATCATCTTTGATCTTATGATTAATGCCGTTCAGCTTTGAATTGACCTTCAATAGCACATTGTCCACCAATTGGGCATTCAAGCGACGTTCAATGCTGTTTTGCTTGATACACTGCGTTAAAAGGCCATATTGCAGTTCGGCCTTCTGTTTAATCACCTCGTACTGTGGGCCAAAGTTTGGAATGATGACAAACACCAAATCAAAGTTTTTGCTCTTTAAGTCCTTAAATTGTTCATCCAAATGTCGTTCATCTCGAAATTTGCGTATATCGGGTTTCGCCTCGAGACGTACGTTAACGTTTCTACTTTGTTGTAAAACCTGGCAATTGGATTTGAAATTGCTGATTAAAAAGGAAAATGTGATTCGGTTAACTTTGAAATTATTACAAACCAATGAGGCTAATTCTTCGAGTTTGCCATATTGTATTCTGGATTTGTCGCAATCCATAATCGACCACTTGTGCTGCTTCTCGTGGGTTTTTAGAAATTGGCATCTATTCATGTACCATGAACCGTTCGATGGGCTCTGAAAATTTTTACCATTGTATTCCAACTGGGGTGCCATCAACAGACGTGAGGCGACCGTAATGAAATCATTGGTAATACGTATTCCAAATCTACTGACTGAGGGATCAGCATTATGATTAAAGTGCTTCAATAGGTCCATAATTTTTTGTTTGCGCACATTGGTCGATGTGGCCGCAAACTTGATCATTGCCGATACCTGATTTGCGCCGTCTTTGCGCTTTGCTCATAGAAACGAAATATACACATATAATTCCAAATGCTAATAACTAATATATTGTATATTTGACTTACGTTTAATGCTTGCCCCTCCTCAATGCGGCACAACTCCACAGGCAAATAAATGTTTTTGGCCGGTGGTCCAACATGCAGACAATACAGATTGGGATACTGCAATTTATATCCTCGAGATGCAAAATATTCCTCAACAGTTATAACCTTGCCGTCTGACTCAAATTTCAGCATTTTTGGTGGCTGCTGCGAAAATCCATTCACCTTATAGGCACGCGGTGTCGATGCAAAGCTTTTTGGTGGCTCATAGACGATATTAATGTCTTTCAAAAACGACAAGACGTCCCTCAAATTATTATTACAATTGCCGCTCCGTATGTCGTCCATACGGATACGATTATGGTTCACCATGTAATCAATCACTGGCATTGACATAGGAAACGACTTGTGAGAGACATCGACATTTACAAAGGGTTTGTCGCCCAGCACAAAACTCTGATAGAGACCAACCAATGCCTCATAGCCATCTCGCAGTTCCACAGGTGGTCCATTGCCAGATTTCATAAAAAATGAACGTCCAGCACGTATGGCATTCTTATTGCAGGGCTCAGCCAGCACCACCTCCAGACACTGCATGGCACGCATGGGCTTGTCATAGATCTTGTCTTTCATATAACTACAATAAATGCATCGCTTAGTTGCGCTTAATAATGTGATACGAGTTAGCTTTGTTTCTTACCTGCGCAATGAGCTAAGATCTACAATGCTGTTATCGGTTTCCTTGATTGTAATTGTGTAATGAACGGTACGGCCATAACGATCTATCACCTAGTAAGGTAACAACAATAGGTCATACTTTAATAAATATATATATATTACAAATGAGAATACTAGAAAGTATGTTAAATTTAACAAGTAAGAAATTTACAGTAGATGTGGTCGACTGTGAGATACGCGCTACCCATTATTTTCAAAATATACCTAAAATACTACAAAAATACTAAAAATATACCTAATTGTATATTTGGTATATCGATATGGTACCACATTCAAAATATACCACAGACGGCACAATATACCAGATTGTCAAATAAAGCCACACAGACCCCAGTAAGAAGGCGTGTTTGCCTATACAAAAGTATTTCTTTAATACCTACAACAATTTTTATCTGATCGCAATCAAATTTTCAGGAATCACAACTACTATAGTTGTTATTGTATATACCAAAATTCGTAGCTCTAGCCTTAAATTTACGCTTGTTATTCGATTTTTATGATTTGCGGGGGCCGAAAAGGGAAACCAACTTGATCTGCGTGCGAACATAACAAATGCTGTCGAAAAGTTATAGCTCTATCTCTTATAGTCTCTGAGATCTAGGTGTTCATACGGACGGACGGACAGACGTTGATCAAGAATATATATACTTTATAGGGTCGGAGATGCCTCCTTCTACCTGTTACATACATTTCCTCTCGGCACAAAGTTATAATATCCTTCTACCCTATGGGTAGCTGGTATAAAAAGACTGGCAACTACGCTTCGATAGGCACAAGTTATTAAGCTAAGACACAAGCCTGTGTTTTTATACCCACTACCCACAGGGTAGAAGGGTATTATAACTTTGTGCCGACAGGAAATGTATGTAACAGGTAGAAGGAGGCATCTCCGACCCTATAAAGTATATATATTCTTGATCAGCGTCAACAGCCGAGACGATCTAGTCATGTCCGTCTGTCCGTCTGTGTGTCTGTCCGTATGAACACCTAGATCTCAGAGACTATAAGAGATAGAGCTATATTTTTGTTTTGTTATTTGTTATGTTTGCACGCAGATCAAATTTGTTTCAAATTTTTGCCACGCCCCTTCCGCCCCCGCAAATCTAAAATTCGAATAACAAGCGTAATTTTAAAGCTGGAGTTACGAATTTTGGTATATACAATAACAACTTCAGTGGTTAAGATTCCTGAAAATTTGGTTGCGATCAGATAAAAATTGTCGTTATAAAGGAAATACTTTTGTATAGGCAATAACGCCTACTTACTAGAGGTCTGAGTTGCTTTATTCGACAATCTGGTACATTGTGACGTCTATGGTATATTTTGAATGCGATACTATATCGATATACCACATATACCATTTGGTATATTTTTAGTATTTTTTTCAATATATTTTGTATATTTTGAGAATAATACCACAAAATAAATGGCTTTTATTCAAAATGTGTACAGGGTATCTCACAGTCGAGTACACTCGACTGTAGCTTTCTTACTTGTTGAAATATGAAATGAAACAGATAACTAATAATCAGAAACTTACCTCTACTTTGCCGTCAATTGGAGTCGTCAGTTTATCCACAGCGTAGCAAGATTTACGACCATCGAAAGCGGCAATCGCATTTTTCAGATATTGCGTGCGAAACACGTCAAAAGCCTGCCTGTAGAACTTTTTGGGACGATCGGGCACTATTGTCACGTCATAATGAAAAGCTTTATCGGGCATTTTGCTTAAGTCAACATCCAAATAGTTGACGGCACAAGTGCCGGGTCTGCCCAATGTGCCACGTTTAATGGGCCCGTCTTGCGGAACCTGTACAGCAGTACTACCAGCGGAAGACGGTGGACCACGCTGCTGATATCCAGCACCTTGTTGACCACCTTGTGGTCCACGCTGCTGATAACCGCCACCTTGTTGGGCTCCCTGTTGACCACCTTGTGGCCCACGTTGTTGATAACTGCCACCCTGTTGACCTCCCTGTTGTCCTCGCTGTTGATATCCAGCACTTTGCTGGCCACCTTGCCCAGCTTGTCCGCCTTGTTGTGCACCAGGTCTACGTTGCTGTTGACCCGCTTGTGTCCAACCTCCTTGCTGCGATCCCTGGCCACCTTGTTCTTGTCCTTGTCTCTGTTGTTGTTGACCAGCTACTTGCCAGCCTCTTTCGCCATCACGGACGCCCTCGGCTCGCTGTCCTTGCCGAGCTGGTGCAGCTATGCAATAAGTTTATAGATGTGTGAAAATTTAAAAAATAGGTGCATGACGTGGCTATTCAAATAATAAGAAAAGTGATTCCCCTTTATCGCAAACAAGTAAAACGCAATTTTATTTGAAAATATAATACAATACAAATTGGAAGTAGTTTCTAGAAGCATTTATAGCCTATAACTGTAATGGACCCATACATTAAACAACAACAACAATAAAATTCAACGCTAGCGTAGAGATCATCAGTAACAGCAACAACTCAGATAGATGTAGAGTCCATTGTCCGAGAATCGGTTACTCGCGTTTTGTCCTCTATGTCAGGTTCGGGAAGTTTAGGTGTTCCAAATGGCTACGTCGCTCATCGTGAAACTCCGATTACTCCACAAAGTTACCGATCCACCAATCTTATTCAGAATTTAGGGCCAAATAGGACTCAGACATTCTACAGAAATGGGGTATCCGATTTGTTGGCACTGCCGAAGGATTATCTGTTAAGGAATTTTTATTCAGAGTACAAATCCTAACGCGCGAGCATTTTAAGGGGGACTTGGAAATTATAAGTCGAAATATCCATCAGCTGTTGATAGGAAAGGCAAAAAGTTGGTTTGGAGATACCATAAGAGTGTTCAAACTTTCGAGAATTTTTCGTACCGTTCAGAAGTCAATATCGCGAGTGCAGATCAGTGACTGAATTACGGGAACAGATCACGTAAACAAAAGCCAGGTGAATCCTTCGACGCGTTTTATGAAAGTGTTTGCAAACTGATGGACAGATTATCCGTTAGTTTTGCAGAAGACGAACTAGTAGAGATGATTCAGGGAAACTTACAGATTGACATGAAAGACTGACATCTGTTTGAAGATATGTATCTTTTCGATTTCCGAGCTTCGTCGTTTGGTGCATAAGCGTGAACATTTTCTGCACGATATAGGTAGAGCACATCAGCCGCAAGTCAAAGCTGGTGCATATCGAGAATACGCCCTGGATGACGAGCAACCCGAAAAAGATCCTGAGAGTGACGAAAAGATTGAGATTGCAGCCATACAACGTAAAACACCATTAGTTTGCTGGAATTCCGAAACTGCTGGCCACATGTGGGAAAATTGTTTGGCTGAAAAAACGTTTCTTGTTATGGATGCGGGGCTGCGCAAGTTTATAAGGCAAATTGTCTGCAAACAAAAGAAGGAAATCCGGCAAAGAGGGGCATCCAATGCAGGAAGGATGATAGGAGATAAGTTGAATATAGCGAGTAAAACGGTTAGAATTTTAGAACGAAAAGCAGATCAATTCTAAAATACACAATAGTTTTAAGCCTTATCATGAGAGATTAAGAGATTATTAAATAGCTAGACAAAAATTTTTTCTGGACAGGGGAAGAAAAGTCGTCGAAACACTATTTGTCAACGAAAATATTTTATATTGCTTAAAAGCAAGAAAGCTATGATGGTGTCAACCATTTTTCAGAACAATATTGACCGTAGTAGTTATGCGAGTTTTTCTTTCTTAGAGTTTTCCGAACTTGGCTTGCTTGATACTGGAGCAAACATCAGTTGTCTTGGTGATTCTTTGGCTGCGTTGGATTTTTCAAATCATTCCAATTTCAAGCCAATAAAGTCGCAAGTTCAAACTGCTGATGCTAAAGTGCACCTGGTGTATGGAATTTTGAAAGTAAATATGAAATATATAGACAAAGAAAGACAGGTAGATCTTTACATTATTCCATCGATAGCCCAGAAATTATTACTAGGAATAAATTTCTGGCGAGAATTTGAACTCGCACCAGGAATCATTAGCTCAATCTTGTCGGAAGAGATAGAACAGAATCAAGCTGAGGATAAATATCCATTATCCATGCAAGAACGATAGCAACTGGAGTCAGTAAAGGAGTTATTTCCCAATTTTTAAAGACAGGGATTGTGTCGAACCGCGTTGATTAAACATGACATTGAGATTGGTGATAGTAAGTCCAGCAGTGGAAAAGTTGATGTTCTCAGAAATTGATCGCATGCTTAGGATTGGGATAATTGAACCATCGCAAAGTGCCTCGAGCTCTTCAATGCGCATGGTTGTAAGGCCAAACAAGGTTCGATTATGCTTGGATGCTCGAAAGCTAAATGAGGGCACTCGTAAGGATGCATAGTATGCGTTGCATACCCTTTGCAAAGCATTGAAGGTATCTTTGCTCAACTTCTAAAGGCTAATCTAATTTCGAAGCTAGATCTCGAAGATGCTTATTGGCAGATAGAGCCTACCGAAAAAGCGAAACCTTTGACTGCATTCACCGTTCCAGGTCGATCTTTATACCAATTTACCGTCATTCCCTTTGGGCTTTTACAATGTCCAGATTAATAGATGATTTAATCCCGCCCGATTTACGGCATTGCGTTTTCGAATATCTGTATGATCTCGTCATCGTTGCCGAAGATTTTTCATCTCACCTTGCTGTGTTAGTTCGCATAACAGACCAATTTCGAAAGGTAAACCTTACTTTGAACATTTCAAAAAGTCTCTTTTGTGTCACGAAGTTTAAATACTTAGGATATGTGATAAGTAATGGTGGAGTAGCAACCGATCCATAGAAAATTTCTTGTGTACTAAACTGGCCTACTCCCAAGAACTTGAAGCAAGTTCGAGGTTTCCTCGGGGTTTGTGGTTGGTAGAGAAGATTCATCAAAGATTTATCCGAAATTTCGTGTCCCATTATTAAAGTGCTGAAAGCAAAAACGTTTTAAATAGTCTTTAGAAGCCCAGGAAGCAATGGATAGGTTAAGGACATTGTTAACTACCGCTCCAGTGCTGCAAAATGCAGATTTTTCTCGAAAATTTTTCTACACTGCGATGCCAGCGATCATGGTATTGGTGCTGTATTAGTTCAACTTTCAGATACAGGAGAGGAACGTCCACTGGCATTTATGCCAAAAAAATTAGCGTAGCAGAAAGACAGGTTCTTGCAGTAATTTTAGCCGTTGAGAAATTCAGAAGCTATCTCGAACTACAACCATTCGAAGTAGTGACGGATCATTCGAGTCTCCTATGGCTAATGCGACAGCAGTATGTATCTGGCAGATTGGTCCGCTGGATACTTTATTTACAAGCGTTTAAGTTTACCATTTCGCATCGAAAAGGCAAGGATCACGTTGTTCCAGATACATTGTCAAGAATTAGTGAAGCAGAGATTGAAAGCGTCAAATAAATAGGTACTGAAATTGATTTAGGGTCTCCAGCTTTTCTTGAGGCTGCGTACTTCGAATTCAAAGACTTAGTGGAAACGAATACTGAGAAATTCCCTGATTTGAAAACTGTAGATAAATATGTCTACATTCGCACCGAAGACTCATCTGGAAACGCCATGCAAGATATGGATGTTTGGAAGTTATGGGTGCCGGAGTCATTTTGAGTAGCAGCTATTCGGCAATTGATTGCGTAATATCTTTTAACGGTGGAATGCAGAAAACGATTGAACGATTACGAAGGCACTTGTATTGGCCAGGTCTATCTAAACAAGTGGAATATGTGCGCGCATGTGATGTTTGCAAAGAAACGAAAGCGCCAAATATGACGTTACGACCTCCAATGGGTCAGCAAAGTATATCGTGTAGGCCTTTTCAAAAGTTATATATTGACATATTAGGTCCTTATCCACGAAATAAGAAGGGCCATATTGGGCTGCTCATCGTCCTTGATCATTTTAGCCGATATCAATGGCTGTATCCGTTAAAGAAATTCACAGCAGCCGTTATCGAATTTCTTGGAAAACGAATTTTTGCAGAGTTATGTGTGCCTGAGATCATTGTAAGTGACAATGGATCTCAATTCAAGTCGAATTATTTTAAGGCATTCTTAACAAAGTTTGGAATAACTCATACTTGTGCTGCCTTATATTCGCCCCAAAGCAATGCTGTCAAGAGGGTTAATCGCTCTTTGCTAGCAGCTGTTCGCTCGTATCTTCGAACTGATCAGACTGAATGGGATACAAACTTGTCCAATATTTTTTCAGCTCTAAGATCCACTTTGCATCAAGCGATTGGATGTTCGCCGTATAAAGCTTTGTTTGGATTCACTATGATCAACCATGCTGGTGATTACAAGTTACTGGAAAAAATATCTATGTTAGAAGATTCACCTCTGCTGAATCTAAGTGATCAGATACAATTGTTGTGAAAGGATATTAAGCAAAATAGTCGTCCTGCTTATGAGTGTAACGCTATGCAATACAATTTGCGGGCAAAGCCAGTTTCTTTTAATGGAGTCCAAGAGGTTTTTAAAAGAAACTTTTATTTGAGCAATTTCTCGAACAATTTCAAACAAAAAGCTAAAAAAGCAAAAAGAAAAAAAGCAGTGAGTCGGCTTAGAATGCTACACAACATCAAAGCCGTTGCAGATGTATGTATGTGTGTATGTATACATGTATATATAAATATGTATGCATGTATGTTTCAATGTATGAGCTATTTCACAATTACTGCACTTACCTTGTTGTTGTTGTGGCTGCTGTGGCTGCAGTGGAACTGCAGCTTCCTGTGGCTCTTTCTTATATTCTGAAATTACAATTGCATTGGTATTATATGAATTATTAATCCATTGCAATACACATACTATTCTTTTTTCCCATTTTCTTCACCCAATTTACGCTGTAAATTTATAGTGTATATTCGAAATAATAATTTTTACGGGACAACTCGACAGTTAAGCTGATATCAGAGCAAAGCGAGAAGATGGCAGAGTGGGAGCTTTTGGAAAAGCGAACTACATTCAAACACGCGTACTTTGAAAATAAACTGAAATTAAATCACAGAATGCAACAAGACGATCGTACGCTCTGAGCAAGTTGAAGCGATAAAGCAGGTTGCTCTCGCTTTATCGCTTGAACTTGCAACTCGCTTAGCTCTCACTCTGACATCTTTGGAGCGATTGCATATAAAAAAGGTCGCAGTGGTTTATCGCTCGCTTCTTGCCCAATATCACATCGCTTCTCGCGCGCACTCCGACCAGCGTTGCCAATTTCGTAATTTTCCCGCTAGATCTGGCGGTTTTCGAAAGTAAAATGTATAAATTTAAAACTAGCGGCTAGCGGGAATTATAGCTATTTTCAAAACAAAACTGACGGAACTTTAGTTTTTTAAAAACATTTGGTTATCTTCTTGTATTTTTATGCTTTACGATGCCACACTTTAATAACTTGTAGTATTTTTGCATTGCAATGGTAAAAAAAACATCGATTTGCCAAAAGATCTTTACATTGTTATCGATTTTTACTAGTTTTATCACCATCTGGGTATTTCACAATTTCCAAAACCATCGTGTATGACAGTTAAAATGCCCAAGATTTATTAACAAAAACCGCGTCATGCTTGGTTACAAGACCTTGCGTTTAAGGATTGGTTAACTCTAGATGCAGCCGATGATCAAAAACGCTCTTGAAATTATTGAAAATCCAGCAGTAATGCGAAACTTTGTGATTTGCACGCACATGTCAAGACAAGAGGAAGAAAATAACGTTTATTCCGTGTGTCTCTGCAAAAAACTGCCAGCGAGAGGCGGCATTGTCTCTATATATTGCGATGCATTCATTGGTCAACCCCATTGATCATTTGGGATTGTTGTGCGGGAGCAATTTTCAGGATGGCGGTGCTATAAAGCTTCACAGAACAAAGTGTACCAGAAAAGGGCATGATTGACGTAATTTACGAACTACTCAAAAATACTTAATAAATAAAACAATTCAATAAAAATTTTGTTTTATTAACCTATCATCCTAATTCTCTGGCGGTTTCTAGCTTTTTTCATATGTTACTTCAGCTTTTTTATGACCAGAAGAGCTGCCAACACTGACTCTGACATCAGCCTTAACTGACTGTCAACACTGAAATTGTACAGTGTTGAACATTTCGTTTGTACATATCGATAACAACGAAAAGCAATATTTTAATCGACTGCCGCATTTTTTAAAATGATTTCAAAAATAACATTTGTTTAAATGCAATAATTGTTTTTAGTTGTGGGCCACATTTATCCATTAATATCCATCATTGCTTCGCAATGAATTTAATTACAAAAATGTATTCAATAAGGAAATGCAAAAATAACCCTTCAGATTCTAAATCAAGCAATAAATGAAAAGTCTTATTTTGTTTTAGTTGTTGTTTATGGTTGTATCAATTTTATTTGGAATTGCACTTTTATTTTGCCCAATTACAGCAACCAATGAAATGTTTTACAATTTTTATTTAATTTTTTTCATTTTTGTATGCGTTAAAAATGTTGTAGCCCAAAAATATTGATACATAATATATATATAATTATATTTATGTATCTATTTGTATAAATATATTGTAATGCATTTTAACAATTTGTTTTAACGCATTTGCATAAAAATTTCCATTGCACAAATGTGGTTATCAAATGAATGTCAACTCGATTTTGTTGAAATTTTCTATAGAATTTGTATATAAAATTTTACTAACAATTGCACAACTTCGTCCGCATGATTTATATACACTAAAAATAACTACAGTAATTATACATATGTGTATATATTTATATATATTAATGTAGATGATTTTGTAAGAAATCAATTTACGCTTAAAATGTTGTTAAGTAATTTTTCTTTTTGTGTTTCGTAAATTCAACTAATTTATACTAAAATGACTCATATTATTTAATATAAAAGACTGTGGAAAACAAGAATAGTTATGCCGAAAAATTGCACTACAATGTAAAATAAATGGTATTAATAAAAAAACAAAATCTTTGCTGCAAAGTAAATTGAAATTGTAGTTGTTTTTTCTTAACGTTTCGCTGCAGCGATACTTAAAATATAAAACTTAACAAACAATATTTTTCTTTTCGTAATTGGCTCGGAAATTGTTTAATTCGTCCAGGCAACAAGAACAAAAGCATCATGTAACTTTGAATTGCTGCTGGTAAACAAAAAAACTTAAATGCTGCGTATAGACATAGTTCGTTTTACATAATTCATACATATTTGTAAATATATACGGAATTGTTTTCGATTTTTGTTTGTTTTCTTATGTTTTGAGAAATATCGTATAAAGGAACAAGAGTCATGCCAAACAAAACTGTTCAAAAAACTGCTCCTAATTAATTGTGGATACAGCTCCGAAAGTATAGTTCGTACAATCAAGCATTATTAAAACATAATGTACATGTCGTTGCTCTTAAATCAAATCGATGTTTTCGTAGAGCTCACATCTTAGCATGCCATATGCGTTTTTTTGGTGTGTGATTTTCAATATTTTTGCGTTTTTATGTTTTTCTTTTTTTTTATACCCTTGCAGAGAATATTTGAAATTTTACTCGAATATGTGTAACCTTTTAAAAATTCCGATATTAAAGCAAATGTTGTTAATTCTGAGGCAAAACGGAACCAATTAGTCATTGATCCGAATAGCCAACTGTATCTTTCAGAAGAGCAATAAGATAATTGTTCTCGCTTGTAATAATCGATTTGCACTAACTGTCTATTTGGTCTGCACGGGTATTTATTCTTCGGAGTGCCGAAGTTGGCTTTTCTTTCTTGTTTTTTTTTTATTGTTTTATTTTAACAACATTATTACGTAGCTTCTCTTTAGACGCTGATTAAGTGGGGTTCATTTGAGCTTGTTGCCTACTCTATATCAGGTTATATAACAGGAATGCATGACTAATAATAATATAAGATACGAACTATAAGTAGCTAGATATAGATAGAAATATACATATATAAATTTATATTTATATATATATATATGTATATATATATATGCGCATATGGGCTACTAAATCTTAAGAGAAGGTGGCAGGGGGATTTGGGGGAATGTTTACTGCTTTGTGCTAATCAAAAGCCAAATTATAAAATTGCTTCGTTAATCAAGACAATTTGTTTATAAACTGATAAATTCTTAGAAAACTTTCACTCGACACTCGCCTATGTATGTATTCAGTATATGTGTGTGTGTGTGTGTTTGTGTATGTGTGAATGTACAACAAATAAAATAAAAATAAAAAATATCTCTCGGGCAGGCAGGCAAACTTGAACCATTTGGCCATTGGGCCTTGGTTACAGGTTTAGGACTTTTTCACATTGTGCTTGCTAACTACGGCCTGCAATTTGTGCAGCTGACTAAGTAGATTGGCATTGGTCTCCTCCAGTGACTCGAGGCGTTTCTTGTAATCATGATTCTCGGTAACCAAAATTTCAACGCGCCGCTCCAATTGATCCATATACTCCTTCTTTTTACGACGACTTTCCTGAGCGGAGATCTGTCATAACGAAACCCAAAAGTTACATTACACAATTCACTTGAATCTTATGCGAAAACTTACCTTATTCTTAATTTTGCGTCGTATCTTCTTCAGTGACTTTTCTTCGGCTTTGGTCAGTGGCAGCTTCTGTGGTATGGGATAACCCTCGGCCAGAAGCGTGCGTTTCTCCTCCTCTGTCAATAGCAGGGTGCCCGTGGAACCTTTCTACAATTGCAAAAATAAAAGTATTTAATATTAAATATGAAAAATATATGAATATCAAAATATATCAATTTTAAATCGATCGAATTGTGAACTTATTATTTGGAATTATTTATTTAGTTACTTATTTTTTTAAATGAATTAACTGAATGATAGTAATATTTATTTTCTATCAAAAAGTGTCGAGTGAATTGTCTGTTGAAAGACAATTACTTTGAAGAATTATTAAGTAATCTACATTATTTAAATTTATTTTTGAATATCGTATGATGGAAGAAAGTTCTGGATTATTAATTAGCCTATAGACTCTAAAGTCGTGTTATAATCCTAATATGGCCAATCGAGTAAACAGTTATATTGTTTTGTCTCATATTGAAGTCAAGATTGCTTACCGGCTGGGAGCTTATCAACGGCGTGTGTATGGGTTGCCTCGTCGATGTTGCGGCATTATTCGAGGCACCATTGCTGCTACTTGCGGCGGCGCGTGCCAAAGCTGAGGCAGCGCGTCGCGCGCTCCCATTGTTGGCTGAATCAGCTGGATTGGCATTGGCGGCTGCATTGGTAACGGCGGATATCGAAACGGCGGAAGCGTTGGGGGACAGTGGCGCATACAAATGTTCCGGCGACAAGTTACCTTCGGAGTCATCGCTGGGCAGAGAGGAGGGCGGCGTCAACGGTATGCCATACGCATGCGATTTACCCGATGAACTGTTGTTGCTGGCCGCACTTTGTTTCTCACTTTTGATGGCTATCTTGGGCACCATAAGGCTGCTTTGGCTTTGGCTGCTCTGACCAAGCAACAGTTGCTGCTGCTGCTGGGATTTGATGAGGTTGTTGCTGCTTGCAGTAAGCAAAAGTCCACCATGCTGTTATAAAGTAGGGCAAAACAACGACAATAACAAAAAATGAAAGCTGTTTAGCATGCGAGAGTATTATATGTGACTCACTCACCTTTTGGTCAAAGAGCAACTCTGTTTGTAAATTGGCCAGATTGATGCTCAGCTGATGGGCGCTGCTGTTCTGTGAGTTTGGACTGGCGGGGCAGCTAGAGTCGGGCGACATTGGCTCATCCTTGATGACTGCCTCATCGATCTCAATGTCTGAGCATATATCGGGTGATATGCTGCCCTCCCTAGCCGATGACACCGACGAACTGCAATCGTTATCATCGTACATGTCAGCCAAGTGTTGAGCTTGTTGAAAATGTTCCAATGCCACGCTCATGCTATTGCTGCTGCCATTGCTGCTGTTGCTGTGATTGCTAACGCTGTTGCCACAATGCTGCTGCACTACATCGCCATGGCCATGACGACCAAGGACTGCGTTCGTGGGCGCCAACTCCGTTATGGCTGTGTGTAATGCGGGATTGGCGCTGGTGCTGCTCATGCTCAGCATGGCACTGCTGCGATTATTTCTTGTGGGCGGGTGTAGTGTGAGGCATTTGGGATCAATGGTGATGCGGCCACTGCCTGAGTAGCACTCGTCATCCATGTCTGCAAAGAGAGCAACGAAAAGAAAATTGTAAGTCGTTTGCTGTATGCGGCCATTTTTTAAGTTATCGATAGCATTTCACGTAAGGGTAACGCGATAAATTGGCAGCACTGATTTCGGTTAAAATTCCGATACATGCAGCCATTACGATATTACTTGCAAAATGTAACTAAAAACCAATTCCGTTGCGATTTTTGTTACGAAATTCAAATCTTTTTCTCGTATAGACAATTAGTCGCTGCCATTTTGAAGTGAGTTTCTTCTGTTTCTTGCGTTCCTTTGATTAATTGTTACGTCTGCTACGCTTGTTTACGTCTCAAGTCTAAACCACATCAAATAATTCAATATGTGCGCAAATATTTTGTAGACTAACCTACTTTTGTTTCTCGCACTGAGCCAAGTTATTCAACACAAATATTATCCAACAATTTGATATTCTTTTCTGTAACTATGCAAACAGGCCCCAAACATTGGATCACTTGCCGCAGAAGCTGGCGGCGCGCGTCAGCAGAAGCTCATGCCAAGGCACTTGTGTTTGCACATGATGTTATTGTAGTATGTACAATTCACATATATACGTACATACGTACTAACTTGTATGTGTTTTGTTGTTTCAGCCACGTTCTTGTCTCTCCTACTCAGAATGCTCTTTTTCATAAATTTTAATTTTATTTACACAATTGTTGTACAGTTTCCATTAAATTACAAATAATGGAAATTATAAAAAAAGAAACAGGCCAGCCTAGGTAGCAGCAATTAAACATGCATACATACATATATAGATTTATACATACATATATCTGTATGTGTATAGGGGAATATTACCAGCAAACAGCAACTATAACAATAACAATAACTGATATCGCGTCAAAGTACAAAACTTCATGCACGAGTACTGCGTTAAATTGCTAAATGCTACCGCGACAGTAAAAACACAGAAACTGTTCAACTGTTTTTTTTTTTTTTTTTGTTTTTCTCTTTTGTCATTTGTTGTTCACTATGTACATGGCCTAAATTTACAATGGAGCCACCAACTGGCAACTGTATTTGTCTTGGCTTTGGCTTTTAAGAAAAACGTTAATTGCTTACGTTAACGGTTAACCAAATTAATCGATAGCAAACGCATCAACTTAGCATTGATGATTATACCCAAATATCGATAACGAATATGCATTAAAATACCTACCATCGATCTTGGCCTGCAGGCTTTTAGGTGAATCAGGTAGGGAGTCACCATCGCTGTTGAGACTATAGGAATGCTCCGTTTTGATTGGACCCGTGCCATTGAGCAGCGCATCGGAGATGAGCTTGTCATGGAGTATTACGGCTGGATCCTTGACATCGCGATCATAAAACCAATCGTGCATATCGTGATCGCTGCTTATTTTCAAGGATTCCGTCTGTAAAAATAGAACACGAAATGAAGCAACAAAATTAGTAATTAGCAATTAGTAAATGTACAAACGAAATACGAGACGCGGTCGTGTTGCACAGCGATAGCACGCTTATATAACTTAGAAACAAAAGTTGAAACACATATTTGTGCAAAACAATAAAAACAAAAAACACTAACAATAATTTAAAAGCAAAGCGCACGAAATGCTAGCACACGTAAAACCAAAAACGCAGCGATACAGATACACGGACCCATGCAGATAGCTCCAAAAATACAACAACAATTTCAAGTAATAAACAATATTATTAGAAAAAAGTATATATATAATAATAATAATACGTATAGAAGATTGGCAGTCAGCCTTGCATGTGGTGCGCAAGGTATGTAGTATATTTTTGTTTGTCAATCTTATCTAAGGCGACAGCGACTCTATCGTACCCTTGAATTCTTCATAGATTCAAACAAAAATACAAATAAAAGCAATTTCAAGTTATCATTTTCCGAGTCATATAAACTGAAGTGGTGCCTGGCTCTTGAATGGATTTATATGTCTATTTTTGGTTTGATATCGAATGCGTATAATTGAAATCGGTTTTTAAACGAGCCGCCATCTTTTTGCAATAGAATAGCGATGATTCGCATCCTGCATCGATATGTCCTTTCGAGTGCGACTATCGATAAGTGTGTCGGACAATCAGTAGTTAAAAGTTCATCGCAACGCATGCCAATTTGTGCAAGGCTTGCAAAAAACATACATTTAAAAAATATGAAATATGAAAGTGTGTAAGTGTGTAATAGATTAAATAAATTATAATTAAACAGAGCGCATTTAGTGGTGTCGTCGTGAGCGTGATTAGTTGTCAACAACCTTGAATAACAGCCAACAGCCGTGTGCATGATGAGCTTGTGGATTTGGATTTGAGCACAAATGCGATTTGCAACAAGTGTTTGTTTGTTGTTTGCCGCTCGGCAGGAACGAGTTTGCTGCTGCTGCTGCTTCTTCTTCTTTCTGCTGTTCTTCATCTGCCCAAAATACATATCCAGAATGCGAATGCGAATTTTGTTGGTACGTAAGTATGTGGTATATTTATTTGAAAGCACGATGATGTAATCTCACAATGTGTGTGCCAGTTCTTGTCAAAATAATACAAAAAACTGCTTGAATTTACTTAATTGCTGTAAGCAAATCTACGGCCATAAATTGTTGACCCATATAAATGCGACACTTTCTGTTTGCGCGCGTGTCAGTGTGTGTCTCTGCATATACACATATGTACATATGTGTGTGTATAGCGTAGAATGATAAAAAGTGCATGTAATTACACTTGGCTTTAAAAAGCCATTAGTATGTAAAATATTTTTTGCCTTTAAAATGTTCACATTCTAAGCCACACTCGAATGGAAATCCAGTTTTGGCCATAAGAAAAGGGAACGTCGCAGTTACAGTCGCCTGTCTGCAAGTATGTACATACTTACATACATATATGTAGGTGTGTGTGTGTGTGTGTCAGCCGGCTTGCGTGTCACAGCAGGTATGATTCTCTCTTTGAGCGTCCAGTCTCTTCGACTGCTGCTTCTGCTTCTGTGTGGGTCTTCTTTCAAGCTTACCACTTATTCGTATCGTACACGGTACATAAACTTAAACATTGATTACCGTTTGCACGCGTGCATTGTATGTATATGTGCCACAAACATACATATGTACATATGTATGGATACATTGGTATGTGCGAGGGTGGATTTAGAAGTACCCAACCATTCACCCGCCCATACGTGATATGCAATTTGGTGATTGTATGTCTGTTGACAACGCTCATTGAAATTGTGATGCGGCTTGCATCGATAGTTTATGGTAATTGCGATGTGTATTAGTATCGATAGCACGACTTAGAGCAATTGCATTTGCCAGTTACATTTTCATGCGTGGACTTAATTATTTTTATGATCCGCCCTCGTTTGCATGTGTGCGTGTGTGTCTGTTCGTCTGTATGTATGTGTGAATATCCCTGCACAAGTGCTTTCTCCACATTTTAGCCGCGGCCAAGAATCAGCAAAGTAGCTGCGGCAGCAGAGAAGCGTAAATAAACTCTGCAAGTGTATGTGCGTGCCAATGGTGTGTGCGTGTGTGTGTGTGATTGTGTTTATGATGAGTTCATCGAACCTTGGAATTGTTGAGAATTAGCAATTCTTGAAAAATGTTACCAAAACGGGCAACATAAACACACACAAACACACACACACATCGACTCTTTGGCATTCAAAGAGAGGGAGAGAGCGGGAGCGAGAGAGAGAGAGAGTGAGATTTTGTGAGGAACTCAATGATGAAAGAAAGCCAAGAAGAGACAGCAAAAATAAAAATGCTCGCAGGCATTTTGCTGTTGTTGTCTTTGCCGCCACTGCTGCCTCAGACCCATCTCCCCCACTCCCCTCATTCTCAGCTGTTGTTGTTGCCCGCTGCTGCTGACGGTTTGACTGTTGATCGTTGTATGATGATGGCGGCGGCGCTGTGGGGCATGGTTACCGACAAATCAAACTTATGGAGCATCTCGCTCGCTAAGCATTCATTGTTGCACGTTTCAGGTGTTGGTTTTTTCATTTTTTCGTTGTTGTTGCTGTTGTCGATGAAAGCCGCTTTGGTGAAATGCCAAGGGCGACTGACAAGTCAAGTGCCCCCCAATGCACTCGAGTGCCTGCCTGACTCTGACTCTGGCTCTTAAGCTACGAAAAAAAGGCGCTTAGGCAATAGCCTGGCCTGAAGTATCTAATGATCATCTGATGCGCGTCTTCGCTTATATCGATTGTACTACTAAGCGCTCTGCGCACTATCGATGACACAAAACCCGTTATCGATGCAAATGAGCACCTGTTGCGCCCGTCACGTGTGCGTGTGTGCGGTGTCGTTTTGTGTGTGTATGTGTGTGTGAGAGAGAGCATGAGTGTGTGTTTGTGTGTAGTGTTCGACTTGTTAGTTTGATGAGAACTTTTCCACATTTTCTTTGACTGCACTTCATTTCGAAATCTATTCAAAAACAAAATAAAAAAAACCAAACGAGCCGCCTGAGGGTATTTGTTTTACATACGTATCTCGACAGCATTAGCATATCGCCTTCGTTCCATTATACAATTTTATTCAAATTTTTTACGTAGTCCCAGCCAGAAAAAGGGTGTAAAAGACATAAGGCAAAACCAAAAAACAAAAAAAAAAAAAACAAAAATACGAAAAGAAAAAAATACAATTTCATAAAAATAATTAAACTGGTTATAGTTTTTTCAGTCTTTCTTTCTTTACTTTTGTTGGTTGTTTTTGTCTATAGATACATTTCGATTTTGCTTTTTCGCTTGCTCCACAAATTGGATTGATTAAATAATGTTGCAGCAAGCGAAAACCTTTCACATTTATAAAACTGCAGTTGTGTGTGAGTTTCAATGCTTGTTTCTCTCTACGTATGTACTACGTATGTATGTATGCATGTACATGTGTACTTATGTTTGTGGCCACAAAACACAACACACACTCTTAAAGTCCCATACATATGTATCGGTTTTCTTTGTGTTGTGCACAGCATTTTTAGTTGCTCTTTATTTCTTTTCAATTTTTATGCTTGTCTGTCCCACTGGCTTTCTGCTTCTTCCTCATCGTCATCATCGTCATGATCATCATCATCATTGCCATCGTCATCGTCATCATTATCTTTGCTGTAAAGTGAAAGGTGCTCCCACAATTCAAAAATGCTTTTTAACTTGAAAAATTGCTACGCTTTGGCTTGCGCTTTGGTTTCTTATAACGTTTTGCGTTTTTGTTTTTGTTTTTTTTTTTTTTTTATTTTTTCGGCCATTGCCTGGCAGTCGAAAAGCGTGGTAAATGGTAATTGGTAAACGTAAAGTGGCCCAAAAAGAAAGTGGACGAACAGAAGAATGCTAAAAGGCAACCCTACCCCCGTTGACTGCCTTTCAAATGCCGTTACAAATTAACCGAAAATTAATTTCATTTAATAAATCCGAAATTAAATCAACATAATTTATACTAATTATTATAATCAATTATTCATGTTATACATTTCATGTTAATTCCGCAAAATTGCCATCAAATGATTGTTTGAAATCTTCAAATGAACCTTAAGTAATTTTGAGATTTACATTTGATTTGAAAGTATTTAAAACAAACAATCGATCGAGGGCGATAACAAATCGATAAATTGATGTTTCGATCATTTTGTTTGTGTGCAAGCGCAACTGACGACTAATTGGCCTTGTTGAGATGCCACAAACACAAAACATTACGTATACGCCGTGTGTTGCAACCCCTATGCAACCCCAAAACCCGATTGGCAACAAATTCAGCAACAACAACAGCAGCAGCAGCAGCAGCAGCCAAATGACGTGTTTTTGCCGTATTCAAGTTATAAATATAACACAATTGGTATAATAATAGCAGCCGGCACACACACACACACACACAGATACACAAATGAAACTGCCCCACTGATATGGCGGGGGCGTGTGTCCTATGCGGGTTTAAGCTTATCAACAACATACATACACACACATGTGTGTGTGTGTGTGTGAAATTAAAGAGAAGAGTACGCAAGCAATGAGACGCCCTGACGTAGAAAAAACCCACCCGCCAGTTAACTAATTCGTGGCTATAGTAGAAATATTTGCACAAAAAAAAAGAAACAAAATTAAAACGGAAATGTTGTGAAAGTTTGCGAATGGTTTGCGCACAACCCACGCGTAGAGACCGGAGACCAGAGACGGGAGACTCGGTTACCATTGCATCTACCCAACTGGAGGCGCTGGCGTGTGTCCTAATCGCATTTTGTGGCATTGTGGTTGCTCGCTCCATACGCTTGGGTGTTAAAGTGGCTCAAAGTGGTTGACTTTGACGCCTTTCACAAAAACCAAAACAGCCAACAGCCAAACACACCATAAAACACAAATAGTAAAAGACATTGTCAAGAGGCCATCCGACGGAAGCAACACACAAAATTATGTAGATCAACACACAGAAGTAATCAGCATACGATTCGCAGCTTAAACAAATTGATCAAGAGCGCGCTTTTGCTATCTATCTATAGACGGGTGAATCACTTAGGAGGATCATCAATATTGACTCGATTTCCACATGACTCATTTAATTGATAGTGCTTATACGGCATTGACATTGAACGTGTCGCATGGGAAATTAATGTGATAAGCAAGACTCTTTTAATAGGGGCCATTATCGATGGTACCGATCGAAAAGAAACTGCACACAAAGCTGGTTTCTTTATTCACAGATATTGCTTCTACATATATAATAGACTACTTTTATAGTAAGTAAATAGATTAATATATAATTCAAAGAAGCTTAAGTTTCTACATGCTATTCCTGTTAATTTTGAAATTAAAAAATGTCGTATTTAAGAAAACAATAGTAAGATCTCAATCAAATGTCTATTTAAAATGCTTAACGCATTAACTACTCTTTAAATACTGATCCTAGCACACAACGCTAGTTTCTTTATTCACAGATATTGCTTCTATATAATAGACTACTTTTATAGTAAGTAGATAGTTTTATATATAATTCATTCTACCTGTATTCCTGATAATTTTGAAATTATAAAATGTCGTATTTAAGATAACAATAGTAAGATCTCAATCAGATGTCTATTTAAAATTAACTACTCTTCAAATACTGATCCTAGCACACAAAGCTAGTTTCTTTATTCACAGATATTGCTTCTATATAATAGACCACTTTTATAGTAAGTAAATAGTTTTATATATAATTCAAAGTAGCTTCAGTTTCTACATGCTATTCCTGTTAATTTTGAAATTATAAAATGTCGTATTTAAGATAACAATAGTAAGATCTCAATCAAATGTCTATTTAAAATGCTTAACGCATTAACTACTCTTTAAATACTGATCCTAGCACACAAAGCTAGTTTCTTTATTCCCAGATATTGCTTCTATATACTACTTTTATAGTAAGTAAATAGTTTAATATATAATTCAAAGTAGCTTAAGTTTCTACATGCTATTCCTGTTAATTTTGAAATTATAAAATGTCGTATTTAAGATAACAATAGTAAGATCTCAATCAAATGTCTATTTAAAATGCTTAACGCATTAACTACTCTTTAAATACTGATCCTACCGGTTCACACTTAAAGCTTAAACCAGCTTGTCAGCTAGAAATAGATGCTGCCTTATGGTCGCAACTCCTTTGCCAAAAGCACCCCCCAACCCAACCCGACAACAACTGTCATTACGTGTATTCGCACATGCCCAGCTCCTGTAATGAGGCCCCAACTGTTGCACAACTTGTTGTCATCGCTCTCGCTGTGTTGTTACACTTATCGTATAACACTTCATTAACAAAACAATATGGTGAACACCCACGCACAGGCGGTGGAGAAAAAAGCTTCCGTCTCCTGCCCTTCTCCTCCTTCGCCATTTGCTCCCCACATATTGTAAATTCAATCTATGAATAATTCACACAGAGCCTTCAACTCCTGCCTGACATTGACGTCAAAAGTAAACTAAACAGCTGCTCGCTGCTGTTGCTGCTGCTGCTGCCGGCCGCCCACATGCCAAAACAGATTTAAGAGAGTGCAAAGAGCAACAAAGTGCGGAAAAGAGAGCAAAACCGCAGGCAACGTTTTTTTTTTTCTTCTTCTTTGTAGTGTGCGCGCATCCTGCACTGCGCAGCGCGTGTAAAATTCGCATGAATGGACTGTGTGCGACTCACTGAATGGTGGGGGCGTCGTCTCTTCAAGTGTAACACGATGATACTATACACACATACAATTACACTCTGCACACACACACTGTGCGAGTGGACAAATTTAATTATGCGCGCTTTTGCCATATGTTTGAACTTTTTTCATAGAAATGTGCCGCTAACAAAATTTGCAATGGTGCCATCGTCGCAAGTTTTGTGTTGCCTCTTTGTATTTTTTTGGTTTTTTGGCATTCGCTTTGTATTTTAACCTGTTTTTGCAGATTGCAACGCTCCACTCCATTCCGCTTATTGGAAATGTCAAAGTTAAGCAATACGCAAACACACACATACAGATACATACATACATCGAGTCAGTCGCATAGACAGCGTCACCATCACACATAGATATTGTTTTACTTTATAGCATATTGAAAGTATCGTGGCTCGAACTAGTTATTCAAATATGCTGAGCAACCGTCTCTCGTCTCTTGTCTCTTGAGACAGTCGCAGAGACTGTTGCCAAGCACGTTTTTCAGTTTTTCAGTTTTGTGGGTTCTCGTGTGCATTTAAAATAGCGGCTCGCTGCACTAAGCCGTTAGAAACTCAACATAACCTCAAACAGCAGCAAACTGCACACACACACACACCTATGCATATGGCAATTCTTTGCATTCACTTCGGTTCGGTTCGGTTAACTGTTCTATTGTTGTTGGTCGGGTAAAAAGGGTGTCAAATTGAAATGGTTAATAACATTATATACGCTCATAGAGCTAGCAAAATTGAAGTTGGCAAACTTTTGCTTATATAAGCGAAAGTTGCATCAAAAAGCGTTGAAATGTAAATTATAGCTGATTATTTCTTTGTTTTTTCTTTTTTGTATTTAATTTGTGTTGTTGTTGTTGCTGCTGCTGTTTTTTGTTTTTTTTTTTTTTTGTTGTTGTTTTCGTTTGCTGCTTTGGTTTTCCTTGTGTTGGCCACACTCAATGGTAGATTGGCAAGCTAAGTAAACTTGCTGACTTATTAACTTGAACTTGTTTGTTAATGCTGCAATTTTCTTCTCTCGACTTGACTTTTGGTCTTACCAATTTTGCCCCGTTCGAGAGACGTTTTTTGCCATTTGCTTTCGTTGCGGTTGTTGTTGTTGTTGCTGTTGTTGTTTCTTTCTCAGTCAGCATTCTTTTGTGAAGGCGACCGCTCGTTTTTTTTTTGTTTTTTTTTTTTTTTTTTTGGCTTTCGTCGACCCAAGGTAATCATTTTTACTGGGTTTCTTTAGTGCATAAAACAAAAAAACAACAAACTACAAAACGGTCGAAAAAGTCTAGTTTCTATAATGGAATGTCAAATTGCTGCAGATTGTTTTTAGGACAACACACAACAACAACAAAAAAATACAAAATACATATTTCCTGTTTCCTTTCCATGCCGGAAGATTTGACTAGAAGCTCGCACTCTGGTGTTAATAACCCCTTCACTATACACTGCTGTATACATACTTTTGTGTAGCAGTGTACGCACATACAACAATGTACGTACCACTCACATGCATAATATAAGATTAATTTGAAAGCTGTCTAGCGTGACGTTTTGTTTCCAAGCAACATGTGCCCTTATCGTTTCGAAACAAAATGAAAATAGAATTTTAGCTTCCAGCAGCAAAACGTCTTGGTCCTTATCAATAACTTTGGACCACACCGAATACCTAATACATACATAGTACAACGGCAATGTGTACTCACTTTCTCTCTAAATGTTGTACTGAGAATTATGTAATAATTATACGATCCGGTTCAGTTTTATGAGAAAAAAACTTCCGATAAAAGATGATAGCAAACTGAAATCTATGTTGATAATGCTCTTCTAAGATGTCACATTATTAATAAAAAAAAAATGTATTAATATGAGTCTGGGAAATAAACCATATTATGTTCTAATTATTATAAAATATGGATTGTTTATTTAGTAACTACTGTTTAATCAGAAATTATTTCTTATCTCTTAAAAGACAGTAAATCTTATCACAAATCACAATCGTTTTTATTATGATCTTTGTATGGGAAAGTACAAATCGATCTCATAAGACATTAAGATTACAATTTCCAAATTTCCCAAATGCATTTCACAATGGGATCCCACAGTGGACTATGAAGGAATTTCCAAATCCGTAGTATTTTCTTATCTCAATTTTAAAATTATTTATTATGATCTCTTGTCTACAGCTTGATAGAAAATCTGATCTGAATGACTTGTAGAAAATGTTTCTATTCTCGGAGTTATTTCAAGTTGTTATCATATAATAGATTAGTCTTCTAGCGGGCACAGGAAATTCCCATTGAAATCTTTGAAAAGTATCCCAAATCAGATTTTTGCGATTAAAGGGATAAAGGCTCTAATCTATATGACTTGAATTCCACTTTTTTGAATGCAGTAGAATTTCACAACTGATCTTCTAATGGCAAAGGACAAGCATTATTTATTATTGATCACTTGTGTACAGTCTACCATAAATAATAGTTATTTCTGAGTAAATTTATAATTATTCAATGGACTTGTTGAAGTAATCAATATTATATTTATAAATATAAAAATGTGTGATGGGTTGCTGACACAACAGATAAGGGACAGCACTTGAAAAATTATGATGATTGCAACAGACTGTGTGCCGTGCGCCTCTTGAATAAAAGGGGGATTTTTATTTCAATGAAAACACACGAGATTGCGGTGATGAACGGTTTACGAGACAGGTTCTGGGATTTTCTGTTGATAAATATTGGAATTTCACTTTTGTTTTCAGTAATTGAGTTACAGCGAATGGATTATCTCCTGCCGCTCTCGTTGTTATTATTTTGCATTGGGTCCAATTGTTATTTAAACTACTGAGAAACTATGAAAAACCCCCAGACGTTACTTTATTTACTGGCTAAGTTTTTTTAAAACGAAAACGAATCAACGAAATAGGCGCGAGAGTCGTAATCAAAACAATTGTGGAGCGTTTCGTTATCTTGGCATTTCTTGCTTTTTCGGGTTACAAAATACTTTTTGTGATAAGATTCTTGATATGCGGCACACAAGGGACGCAATGATAATTTAAATTTTATTTTGTTTTCAATATAACTAAATGGCCAAATGAGAAAACGATAAAGTGTAAGTTTTAGCCCCGCTGAGAAACGCAATGTTTACGGTCATTCTAATAAATATTTATGTATGCATGTACTTTTTACGTACGTACTTAGACATGCTGATCATAAAAACCACACAAAACCCGCTCACTCACAAACACACTTTCAGAGAGTGAGAGAGAGAGAGGGTCATAGCAGAATTCTGACGTAATCGAGGGCGCACGCCCCGGCGTGTTGCCTCTACTACATACAACAAACAGCTTGTGGCTGCTTACGGCGGGAAAAAAAAAACCTAAACTGCACGCGCGTTTTTCCCGGGAATCTTTTTTGTTATTCGCCTGAGCCTATTTCGGTCTGGCGTCTCGTCGTGTCGCTGCATTATCTCGCTCAGTAATGACACTGACGACCAGAGGTTTTGCCAGTTTAAAGTGCAGTGGCAAGCAAAAAAAAAAAAAACAACAACAAAAATATGAATAAGAGAAGTCATTAGTTACTTTGCATTTGGCGCAGCTGATAGCTCAGTGCGTCTTATCACTTGACTGTCTCATCTAAGCAAGTGTCTTTCTGTCTGTCTGTCTGTCTGTCTGTGTGTGCGTCTCTAATAGATTCTTCGTAGTCTTTTGTATTAGAGTCTGGACGTAGACCGAGGCAGCGACTGCAACGACGACGTCGACTGCGGCAGCGACTGCGACTGCGACGCTTCCTCGACGGCGACATGTATTCATTACTGTTTCCGCAGCGATAAGCAAGTCTCACAAATGAAGCTCAGAAGAAGAGGAACATCAGCACATCAACACACATGCCTTCTTTCATTATATTGAAACCGATTGTCGTCGATTTTGTTTGTGGGGGAGGCGGTGGCGGTGAACGCAACCAATTCGCTCGCTAATGATAAAATTTCTTCTTTTAATTTCTTGGAAAACTCTAATTATCATTATCAGACAAAACACTTTACGTTACGCCACAAATAGTTAGTGACTTCAAGACTCTCTATCTCTTATCTGACGACCATGTAAATGATATTTTTGAACATAAAAAATCACTAAAAAATTGTTTATTGATACCAGTTTCCTAAGTTTTTCCATTCCCATACTCCATTCTCCATTCCCCATTCCCGTTACCGCTTTGCACGTATGTAAGTAGCAAACGTAACTGTCAGATAAAAACCTTGGGACCCTCTCCAAACCTATCATATCAAAACATTTTGCAAAACTTACGCGAGAAATCAAATCGAAATAACAGAATATATCGCAAAACTGGGTGTGCATGTGTGTGTGTGTGTGTGTTGTATATCATTTCATAGTGTTGGAGCTGTCGGGTAGTAGCGGCAAGAGTGTCGATTAGATTTGGCTTTTGGTGACTGGCAAAGAGACAGACGACAGACATACAGACAGTTTTATTATGCTGTTTTATGGGACAGGTTTTTTTTGTTTTCTTCCATTTCATTTTATTTTATTTTTTTACTTTTAGAGGGGGGGCCGCCGCTTAGAGGTCTTGTAAAGCGACTGCTTAATATGCAGGCACGAAGATCACTTTGATCCGAAAGGGAAAATGAAACTACTAAGAGAGACGAGACTCGTTGCGAGTGTACAAAATTACATACAAAATTAAAACAAAGTTCAGCAATTTCTCCTCTCGTAGCTTCCTAGCAAAGCGTATAATTTGTTTTCTCTATTCTGTAGTCACACTCCATACTTTAATTTCAATTCAAATCAGTGCACGTTTATTTTGTTGCTGTTGTTGTTGTGTTGTACCAACAAATGAGCCTACTGATAAGCCCTTTGTAAACTTAATGTGGGTCATTAATATTTCGTTGAGTTTTTTCTTTTTTTTTTTCTGTTTTCAAATGCCATTTCATATAATAGCTTTATATAATTGTACACTTTAATTATGGCTTCTCAATTGAGATTTATGGCTGGGCTTAATGCACTTTAAAGTGCGAAATAAAGTCGAAGCTTTTAAGTGAGTGCCTTGTTAATTGGCAAAGGTTCAACGATTCCTCTTAGCCAAGCATTTTGTGTACCTCAACGCTGGCAAATGTTGCAGATCTTCAGATATTCACGTAATCAGCTTAGTTCAGCTAAGCTTTAATGTACTTCAGCGGCTGTCCACAGTCAAAGCTCTTAAGCTCTTGTTGTTTGGCGCGGATATGCAAAGGTTCACCGAGTCCCCTACTTCTTCTTCTTCTACTTCTTGTTCTTCTATAAATTATTCGTCACCAAGGAACATAACATACATACATCTATTATACTATGCATGGAGGTAATTAACACAAAAAAGCTGATAAAGCTTTACCGAACGGAACCATAAATAGAACTGGTTGGTTGTTTGCTTGCTTACCGGATCTAAATCGGAGTCCCATATATCTTTAAGGTCGCCATCGTAGAATGAATCCATATTGAGGTTTATTTTGCGCTCTAAGAACTTTTCAGGTTTTTGTTTTTTCTTTTTTCTTTTCTGTTGTTGTTAAGCTGATTTTTTGCGGTGTTTGTTCCGACTTTCGTTCCACCTGGTTGCAGTCACACAATTTCTTATAGATCTATATACACATATATATAATTTTCTTTTTCTTTTCTTTGTTGTTGGTGTTGTTGTTTTCGTTTTAGCTAATTATAAAGACTCTCTTTTTGCTCAACTTCTTTTACTCGCTCATGAATTTCGTGTTGTAATTTTAACTAAAGAGTTCTGGACGCGCTTCTTAATAACACTTTTTAGGGCGAAACCTGTTGATTCCAGAGATTGTTTTCACTTGACATTGTTAAAGTCTCTCTCCGTGTGAGTGTATGCGTGTGTGTGTGTGTGTGTAGCGCGAACGTGTGAGTGTGTGTTGTTGGGTTGCTTGCTTGTGTATTGGTAGACGAACATACATATGTGTGTGTGTGTATAGTTCTAACTTGGTTTACAACTTGTAGCTGGATTTAACTTGTTGCACGCGTTGTTGGTTGTCGTTGTTTTGTTGCTTTGTATTTTGCAATTATAAAATTTTTTATTTTGAAATGATTTATTCCAACACAGTTACAATTTTGCACAAACTTTTTTTTTTATAGAAAACTGTTATTAATTTTTTTTGATCATTTTACATTTGGAATTAATTTGTTGTTTGCGTTTTGGTTATTATTATTCGTAGTTGTTGTTTTTTGTTTTACAGATTAAATGGATTCAATTTTTTTGTGTGTTGAGACAGCAGCACACGATTTCCATATGGCTGGGCATTGGCCATGTATAATTACATTTAAAATGTGTAGTTAATATCATTAACTATTGCCGCTATTTAATCGAATTGTATATGGTAATACGTATGCGTAAGCGTATACTATATATTTGATGTCTGCTGTATATTATATGTGTGTGTGTATATTGATGGTTAGCACAATTAGAATATTGTCCGTAGTGCGACTGCAGCCAAAAACGGTACTAAACTAAATGTCGGTGAAATTCTTGTGAATGCGAACGAACTGCCAGCAGCAGCAGCAGCCGCAGTCGTCGACGCCGTCGCCGTCGTCGTCGTCATCGTCGTCGCTGTCGTAGACTCGTTCAAGCAATCGAGCTCTCTCTCACACATACACTCCCATGCACGCACACATACTCGCGGGTACGTGAGCAGCGCCCCAAAGCGAAGAGCGCAGTGAATGACTTCATGTACGCTCACTTTGACAATGCCGGTTGCCGGCTTGCGTTTTTCGCCTCTCTTAACACAACTTTCACGCTCTTTTTTTTTTTTTGTTTGGTTGTGTGTGAGTGAGTGTTTTTTTTCTTTTGTAAAGTGAATGTAAGCAGGCGTCGTTCGTTGTTGTCGTCGCGTCGTCGTCGCCGTCGTAAGCCGGCTTTGACGTCAAGTCAAGACTTGGAGTATAGGAAAAAACACACAAAAAAAAAACAAGTTTCTTCCGACGTTGACGTTGCTGCCACTGCTGCTGCTGCTGGCGTTGCTGTTGCGGCAACATTTGTTAACCTGTTTTTTATTATAGATTTTTTGTTGTTGGTATTTGATTTGATTCCCCCCTCGCACACACACACACACACCAATGCACTCTCTCTCATTCGACATCTTTCTCTCTCTCGCTCTCTAGCTGCTGTGGCCGGCTTGAGTGCTGCCGCTTGGCAACACTTTGCGTTGCTGTGGCTGCTGCTGCTGCTGCTGCGCTGCTCAGCGGCTGCTGCTGTTGATCTTGTCAACTTGACCAAGTTATTTGAACTATGCGCATGTGCAGCCCTGTCTAGCTAGCCAAGCCAAGCCAAGTCAACCAGGCAGCAGGCAGCCAAGCAGCCAGTTAGCCAAGCCAAAGCAAGTTAGCTAGCTTTGTCATTTGAAGGCTGTTTGCTCAGGCTCGGCTGCAGCGACGTCAGCTAGCAGCAGCAGCAACAGCAGCAGCAGCATGAGCAGTAGCAGCAGTGGCATAAAGTGAATGTACTTTCAAACCAAAGATCCGGTTTAAGCCAGGCACAGATACAGCCATGATGACGACGGCGACGACGTTTTCACAAATGCTTGTGTAATACATATGGAGAGGCAGAGCCTCTGTATACACAAACATACATCATACAAACCGCACAAACTTACATCCATAGATACAGTATGTATGCATGTATGTATACTCTTACATATGGAGGAGAGCTTTGGCTACAAATTTTGTGTTGTATTTGGACAAAGTTAAAATCCATATGTATATCGAATTGTTGGCCAGGCTTACAAGCTCAAACCGGTCGACTGCCTGTTCGTGATTATCGCACAAAATACAACAACAACAGCAACAACAACAATAACATCGAAATGAAATGAAGAAAAAAGTCCCCCCGGGAAAGTATTCGGAATAGTGTGCCTGTTGTGCCTAGAGGCAAGCAACAACAGCAAAGAGTAGTCAGAGAGAGAGAGAGAGAGAAAGACCAGGCATCGTTCGTCTTTACCCCAGATCAATGAGCTTTGATAGCTCGGGCAAGACGCCAACCGCCCCAGAGATCTTTTAATATTTTATATACATACCAATACACACGCAAGCCATTCATTTGTGTATGTGAATCATTGAGAATGTGCATTGTTTGTGTGCGAGTGTGTGTCTACATTAAATTTCATTTCATATCTGCAACTGTGTGTAATAATTCGTCATGCTGGCCGCATTTGAACCCGCATAGCTGCCGGGCCGAACCAAAACCGAACCGCACCGGGCCGGGCCCAACACCGCCCCTAATAAGCAAATCCAAAAAAAAAAAAAAAAAACAGCAATGCTCTTTGCTGTCGATCTCTCACTCACATACACACACACACACTCGGACAATCAGTCGTTTCACATCTAACTCTCTTTGTGTTTAAATACTCTCTTCTCAAATTTTCTGATCGTGCGCTGGCGCTTCAAGTGGTTTTTACAGTTACATAGTATATACTCATATATAGAGAAGGAGAGAGAGAGAGCGAGCGAGCGAGACTAAGCGGGATTGAGACGGGGGAGACAGATACTTTTGTATCTTATGGCTGGCACAAATATTTTTCGCGCAGCGCCCAAGCCACTGAACATTTTTTTTTATTATTATTATTTTATATTATTTGATTTGTGAATCACAACAAAAACCCGTAGATATATGAGTTTGTGTCTCAGTGTGTGTGTGTATTGCTGCGTTTCACTGGAAAACAAGATACATTACGTGCCTCTCCTTATTGTTGTTGCTATTTAGGTGTCGGTGTCTGTTGGTCTGGTGCCTCATTGTTTGCGATTCGCATGTTGTTTATCTGCAGCAACATTTTAATCTGTATCTGTACTTCACTTAAGTTTATTTATTTATTTTTTATTCCATAAATATTATTTAGCATTGTATGATTAGATTCTGTTTTTGCCACTGTCACACAACTGCGTAAAGTTGATAATTTAATGACTTCCTCTATGGTACTTGACCAGCGAACTGATCTAGAAAAAATCTTAAAATTGAAGTCTCATTATTATGGCGTTTTTGCTGATATTCCTTAATTATTAATGAATTGAATATTTCTAATCATAGAATGCCACTATCTCAAACTAATGTTTCATGAAAGGTTCTTCAAGTTCTTTTTTTGTTTTGCTTGTGGACAACGATAAGATAGATTCAATTTCAAATTCCTTTTAAAGACCCAAACGATATGTATTTTTGAATGAACTGAACAAAGGACTGAAGTGTGCCATTTGTAAATGAATCATTCAAAACGCAAATTCCTTTGGGCCTCATTATCCATTCACAGCGGGGTCTTACTTATCACAAATGGATGTTTAGCATAAATTCTGCCTGACATCCATATCTGTAGGTATTTCTACAAATTATGTTTGTGGGTTTCAGTCTGTTCGACATGCTTCATTTAAATGTTGATAAAACAATTTTAGTCATTAACGTTTTTTCAACATATTTACTTTCGAAAAAGAAACTTCATATTGAAGTAAAATTAAATTTTATTTAAACTGTACATTAAACATTGCATTTGTTTATTTACTATAATTAGTAGCGTTAATAGCAGCTGTTTCTGTTGCTTTGTGTATTATTTTGTGGGCCTGAAATACAAGAAAAAAAAAGAATAAAAAAACTGCATAACAACATATGCCAACAGCTAAAAATATGTACATATGTTTATAATTCATCATTTTCGAAATGATGTTGTTTAGGCCACAAGTTTAGTACATATATATGGCTGTTTGTTGATTAAAGACACCACATTAAGATATTTATGTGCTTACGCCTCACGCCCCCTAACAAAAAATACAAAAGCTTAGCATCTTCTGCGACATCTTATCTATACAATTATTATTTTAATTTTGTCTTTATTTCTTTGACACAGTTTCGACATTATCAGATTGTAAAGCGACACTTGAATGGCTCCCAAAATGTGACAACACAAATGCAATTATTATTCGGTATCTTTTATTTGAAGGTTTCCAAGAAGATTGGCAATTATTAATTTTATTTTTTTATTGCATAACTCCGTATTAATTTGATTTTTATTAAATGATTATAAGGTCGAGATGATTACTAAGAAGAAGAACAAACTACTGGTTATCCTATTAAGATATTTGGAGAGCCGATACTTGAGCATTGTGACATGATCATAAGTACCTTAAAGAGAATGTTGTCAATATTTGCTTCATCGCATAAACATAGAATTCTTTCATGTTCGTTTCATACCAATTGGTTTTTTGGGGTTTTGGGGCTGGCTTAAAATATAAATGTCTTGAAAGCTGTACAATGAAAATACCAGATGCTTGTAAATAAATGTGAGTGTGTATACATGTGTATTGTAAATTAAATATACTCGCACAGTTCACTGATCGATCCATCCATCCATCCGTCCATCTATACACATTCACACATATACCTGTCCATGTGTAAACATACAAGCAGATCCGCACCGGCAGACATTTTGCCGACGTCGTTGACGTTGTCTTTGGTGTTGGTGTTGTCGTCTTTACAACTGAGTCTACAAAGCGTGTGCATTGATCAGCCTTTTGTGTGGATTCGATCGTGTCTTTTGTCCACACACACACGTTAATACGTTCGTCCATCTGTCAATGCATTTAGTAAAGAAAAAAGAGTAATAAATAATGAAATAAGAAGGCAAATATCATTTATAGGAATTGAGCTATTGAGTATACTATAAAACGCTTGGAAAAATTGGTTACGTTTGCACTTGTTTAAACAAATTCGTAATATATTTCCCCCCTCTCTCACGTAGTTGTTAGTATTGTCTTTTTTTCTTTTAATTTTTCATATTCTTTCTTCGGCTTACAGGTGCAGAGCAGTCGCTGCGACCACGATAAAGTCAGCTAACATAGACGAACGCTTGTCTTATCGTATTGGCCAAATGCTTGACAATAAATTAGATTTTGTGCAAATTTAAAAAGCGCCATGCGATCCACTCCAACGTTGCTTGGCCTGGCCCAATGATGGTGCACAAAAAAAAGAGAACTCGCACAACTGTGTGATTTATATCACAACAGAAAACGGGACGAATGGAAGTTCTAGCCAGCATCAACGAATAATAAAGCGCTACTCGACTCCAAAAGGTAATGGATACTAATCACTTTACTATCGAGGAATGAAAAACCATTGTGAAATAAATATAATACAAAATAATATGAATGGGTAGCGAAGTGCATCAGCGTATCGTTAAGACCGTTCAGCTGTAGCGCAACATATCTTGAGGCACTTTTTAGCAGCTATGCTGATGTCTTTCGAGCCCCATAAGCAAAATACGGCCAATGCGGTGCTGTTGAGGTCAATGATTTCTTATGCGTCGTTGTCTTTTTGCTGCTGCTTTTCACGCTTTTGGCTTCAGCTTCGGCTTCGACTTTGGCTTTGGCTTTGGCTCACAAAATACTTTTCGAGCATATATTGAATATTAATTAAACAGCTATGCCAGCTTATGTAAACATTCATGCTCGCATGTTACTGACCGAATGATACGATTGAAGAAGTCTCTGGACCACTGACTGCTGTAATGTCAATCTATTAACTCATTTCGATGACATAATGTGATATACATAGTTGGAAATTACGCATACTATGATTCACTAAGTAGAACAGAAAAATATTATCATTTAGGTATCTTCTATACTTACTTACCTCTATCGGAGGCCACAGATTGATAAACAATATACAATTAAGCTAAAAAGAAATGCATGTTTTCTCGATCAATTGTGATATTTTTGGGGAAAAATTGAGCCCATAAATTCAGCGCAATTGAAACTGAGAGGCATCAGTTAGACATTCAACGCGACGTCAATAAAATGTATAAATTTGCGCTATTTTCGTGCTTGGTACTTTGTATGTGCTCATTGAGGCACGTTCATGGAGATGTGTTCGAGGAATGTTCAAATTCGCAGGAAGGAAGCTTTGTTGCCAGCTGGGAGAATTGTCAATCGTATGTTTATTGCGATGGTGATGATTCCATACTGGGTCAGTGCGATGATGGCGAATACTTTGACTCGGAATCTGGAGCATGTGATCTATCAACGAATGTGCGCTGTTTTTTGGATGAGGTCGACGAACCGCCAATGCCAGACGAAGAAGAGGAGGTAGAGGCCGGAGATGACGATTTACCACTTGAACCAGAGCCAACGCCGCCAACAATGGATAATCCAACCACAGTGGACTATTTAAACATTGCACCCGTTGTCAAGCCCAACTGCCCGTTCAGTGATGATCCGAGCCAGGTTATTCTGATGCCCAACAATGCATCATGCACTGGATATTATCTTTGCTATCATGGTCATGCCATGGAAATGCATTGCACTAATGACCTGCATTTTAATGCCCAGAGTGGCCAGTGTGATCATCCCGAAAATGCTCATTGCGCGGTAAGTCGAAGGGAATATTCAAATATTGAAGTTGTTTTGTGATTGTAACCTCGGTCTTGCAGCTGGCTGAGCCGACGGCACACAAGTGCTTGCCCCATATGACTGATTTCTTTCCACATCCGGATAAATGCAGTTATTTCTACTACTGCATCAAGGGCTTTCTGACGCTGCAACAGTGTCCCTTCTTCTATGGCTGGGACATTGAACGACGAAGCTGTGTGCATCTGAACGTGGCTAAATGCTTTGCCACCTCGAGACGTGCGTAGCCGGAAACGCGATCGGTTTTACCCTAACTTAAAAAAAGAACAGCACAACTCTATCGAAAATAACTTAGGTTGTGTTGTGTACCTGTAATTGATAAGTGCCCTAACATCGTGATAAGTAACAAAGTCGATGGAGTAGAAAAACATGACTCGTTTAATTAAATGCAAGTATTTAGAAGACAATCTGTTATTATTGGGACATATAAAAAGCTAAGCATGCCTCGAAACTGTCGCACAAAATGAGACAATCTATTCGAATTGACATCCTGCCCGTCGTTTTTACCGTCATCATTCTCGGTTGCGTCTTCCCCGTTCGCGCCATTAATATCACCGAATGCGGTAGCAACGAAAATGGGGAATACATGAACATTACTCGCTCGGATTGTAACTACACTGTGATATTTTGTAATGGCCAGAACTCACAGTTCTGCGACACAATCGATATGTGTGATCCCTCTTACAATTGCCCTGAAGCCACCGATATAAGCGTCAGTACAACAATTGGAACAACATTCAGTACATCGAATGGATCAACATTCAGCACATCGGTTGGATCAACGGTCAGCACAACGCCACGATCGACCACGACAGGAACTCCAGCAGAGGATATACGTGCGAAATGTAGGCGAGGGATTACAGCAAAATACAAATATCCCGGCAATTGTAATTATTACTATTACTGTCTTGAGGGATTTCTGATTGTGGAGCAGTGCCCCTTCGGCTTTGTCTTTAGCGAGGAGACAAAAGCATGTTCGAGGCTAACGCCAGACTATCAGGGTTGCAAGTGATGAGGGAGGAGTTGTGAATGATGGGTTGTTAAACGAAGAACACTTTTAATTAAGAGTCATGTTATGTCAAATTCATTTTTAATTAATAAATAAATATGAGCTAATCGCCTTATCAAAACAAACATGTAGCGAAAGAGACCTATAAAGCAGACGTTGTTAGCTGTCGGTATCAGCAGTTTGATGCGAACTTATATGTTGAAACTCCTACTACTTGTACTTGGGTGCCTGCCGCCTGGGCAGATGATTGAGGCGGCGTTCCTGCAGGAATGCGAAGGCTACATCATCACTCTTATTACCAATCCGAATTCAGAGTGTAGCGAGTTTATCCATTGCGATGGCGATAATTCCTATTACTGTAATGGAGAATGCGACGAGCCTGTGAGTTGCTACGTAACCACACCGGTGGACACAACCACACAACAACGCCTGACGACCGTCACCAGAGAGGCGAGCACCAATAATGTCTATACAGAGCCCTACACAACTACTACGAAGAGTACAACAACTACTACGAAGAGAACAACAACCACTGTAACCACTACAACGAAGACCAGCAGCAATAATCCTTATGTCATCTGCAGAGAGTCTGGCCAAAATATGGTTTTCCCTTATCCACCGAATAATAGCTATTATTATCAGTGTATTTCGAAATATCTTCTGCTGCAGCAATGCCCGCAGAATTTTTTCTTCAATGAGTCAGAGGGTAAATGCACGGGTCGGAGTCCTTATCGATTGTAAACTGTATTTTTCGTGGTAATAAAGCAACTCATTCAAGAGCCGAGACAATCATCAGAAGCAGCAGTTTTACATGCCATGTTTCAAAGGCAAATTAACGTTTGATAACCCCGAAGAATCGAAACATTTAAAAGGTTTCCATATCTTTTGGGTTGTTTAGTCGCCCATTGACAGCAACTGCGGAAGCATGCATAATTCTAAAAGATACTGTGCGTTTTTACTGGTGTTAGTTTGCCTCTTTGGCTCTGAATCTCTGGCTGATATTTTCGAGCAGTGTAATGAAGAAAACGATCAACAGTTTATAGTGTCTAATACGAGTTGCACTCATTTCATTCTCTGCAACGGTGAGGACTCCCATGAAGGCGAGTGCCCAGACGGAGACAGATTTAATGCTGAGGAGCAAATGTGTGAGCTTATGGAGGATATCGATTGTCGCACTGGCCAGTCTCTCGATATTAATAACAACATTATCACGGGAAGTGCTACCTCAGCTCCAGAAATAACTACAACTACACTGACTTCAACGCTAGCAGTTGTCCAAACTACAAGCCCATCTCCTGTGGATAGTAGCCCCGCCAGCAGCTTAACAATTTCATCCAGCAATCCAGTATTTACCTCTGTGGCTAGCATCTGTCCACGCGCAGATAATCCCAATCAAATCGTGCTCTTGGCTCATGAACAATCCTGTTCCGACTACTTTATTTGCTACGGTGGTCAACCTATTGCCATGCACTGTGCGCCGACTTTGCATTTTAATGTAAAAACTGGAAAGTGCGACAAAGCTGAGATAGTTAAATGTTTGGTAAGCAAATTAAATATTATTACACAATTTGAAACAGTTGCAATTTTGATGATTAAATTACAGAGATCGAGCATTGCCGTTCGGGATCAGTGTAAGAAGCACACTGTTGACGTTTACCCACATCCAGATAATTGCAACTATTTCTACTATTGCCGCAATGGTTACCTTTTGCTTCAGCAGTGCCCATTCTTCTATGGCTGGGATTATGATAAGCGTTCTTGTGTAGCGATTCGTCAGGCCAAATGTTATGGTCGTACTCGTATTTGATTAACTACAACTGTAAATGACATTTAAATAAATTTGTTTCTTTTTGCCACTAATTTGTTGTCAACTTCTAATGAAAGATTGCAAACTAACATATTTATGTGGCAGTTGAGGTCATTAGCATGGCACAAAGATAAAAGATCATTTCGAAAGAAATAGTATAGCAAAAAGCTGACGTTAGACAACATTTCAAAAGATGTGTGAGTTTTGTAGAGAAACAATTAAAATACATTTATTTCTATTCCAAGCAACGATAAGATAAAAAATAAATAAACATTTAATATGTATATGAAAAAGATTATTAATTATTGAACTGTCATTCTAGATTATAACTTGAGTATCCAAAGTTCACTAAATAATATAAATACTCAATTCAATAATTTTTCTGAAAATTTTCTTTTTATCTACCGTATATATGAGAGATTTGACAGAGTTTTATGACGACAAGTTGTATAAATTATGTTAAATCAGATTTCGAGCTAATCTAAATAAGCTTATGCTTTTTTTTATAAATAAGATAATAGTTCACTTATCGTCATATATGAAATAAAATAAAACTTAACCAAACAATACGAGTATTTATCTACTTTCTTAGAAATTCCCAATTTGGAGCTTAAACCAAACAAAATTCTTTTCAAATCAATCATTTTAGATTAGAACAAGGTGAGAACATAGATCACTAATATTGGAAAACACTGGATATTTCACAATCCGTCAATTGGTTGTATCTTGTCATACCATAAAGTTATCAACACGAGTTCTTCTCAAGGCCATCACAATACTCTATCTGAGCAAGTACTGATTCATTACATATAGTATTTTCTAGAAATTGAGACATTAGAAATTGAAACTATCTCCGGTAAAACAGGAAAAAATAGACCCATTGACCGATATAAACAAGTCGTCTAACCAAGGACAAAGGGAAGTTGCCTTGCTTTTTCTTTATCGCACAACATAACATAATTAATTGAGTTTTCATTGTCGAACGGTACAATCTATTGTAGCTAATCTCAATTCAAAGACCTCTTTGTGATCGACATTGTAAAATTAATAACGCCAAGATGCGCTTCTTTTCATTCCCGTGTTAATTTCTTGAATCTATATGTCGATCGCTTGTGTGAAAAAAAGTGATGCAGAAAAATGCCGGCAGAGAATGTTTTGGTTGAAGGTCTTATCAATACGTTGACACGCAATTGAAAAATGTTAATTTTCTGATATTGCCGTGTGCTATGTGCTCTGGTTTGTTTTGGCATATATGCCAAGTTCTAGAGGCATTACGAAATTAGAATAAAATTGCGCTTTACGGAAGCCTGACACACTTTGAAATGGCTTACATTTCAACTTTTCTAGGTTGATCCTTTTTAACCCAATAAATAATTGCAACTCTACTAACAATATTGATTTTTCAGTGATTTTGCTGCTCGATACGACGTTGACAGCCTCCTCACAACTGCAATGGATGAGGAAGCCAACCAACTCGGTAACAATACGCCAGAGTGCTGGAGGCTTGTGTGCCAATCACTTGGCTGGCTCATTTGTGGAGCATGCCGAAGACTGTCGGTTATTTTATCTGTGCATGGAGCGTGGTGATGCTGTGCTGGCCTCCTGCCCGTCAACGATGCTGTTCAACGCGGACAATAAAATTTGCGATGCGCCAGAGAATGTGAGATGCACGAATAGCAGCAGCAACACTGGTAGTGGCAGCACTAGCAATCCGCCGCCCAGTGCCAGCGACAATGACTTAAACAACATGGTCACGGATGCCGCCACTTATTGTGCCACGTTAACGCCTCAGCCGGAAAACGATCGCATTGTTTATATAGGCAGCTCGACCAGCTGTAATAATTACTACATTTGTTATTATGGACAGGCCATTCCGCAGACATGCAGCGCGGAGTTGCACTGGAATGCAGTGACGGCCAAATGCGATTTGCCGGAGAGAGCACAATGCACACTGGAAACTCCGCCAAATACGCCGCCAGCGGATAGTACAAATATTTCCAATGAACTAATCCACTGCCCACCCCATGGACAGCATTTGTATCCACATATGCGGCGCTGTGAGTTCTTCATTTATTGCGTTAAGGGCTACGCCACCTTGCAACAGTGCCCCTTTTATTACTATTTCGATGTTGTTACCAAAAGCTGTCAATGGTCTCGTACGGCAATCTGTGCGAGGGATTTAAATTTCGCGCGTCATTAGTAATAAGTTTGTCTATCGACTTCGATTGTTTGTTAAATTCCCATAGAGTGACCGTATCGGTATTAGATAATCGATATTAAATATCATATGTAAATCGATACATCGATGATTATGTGTCATGATGTCATGCGATAGAATACCTAATCAACAAATCATACGGTCACACACACATAGGCCCTGGCCACTGTTTACACGAATTTTGTTAATAAAAATATTTCATACTTTAATTGCGTACAGGGCAACTAAATAATAAGTGAACCAAAATTAGCTATAGCCAGACATATAGCGCAAAAATGACCATAGAAATACAGAGCACACAAGTTTTACTACAAATAACGAAGTAAACAACAACGGAACAAATCTTTTTTTTTTCTAATAAATATCGACACAACTCAGAAGGAATCAAAGTCATAAATCTGAGCATAATTCACTTGGTACCCCAGCCACAGGTAAATTGGTGTTGTATCACATACTTGACAAAGATTCAACCATTTCAGAGCAACCAGAAATTGCTGGAAAATTCGACAGCCCAAGAGAATTAGTGTCAAATTAGTTTTTGTGTTGTGTGTGTGTGCGTGCATAAGAAAAGAAAACGAAATGTTTGAAAATTTGTTGGGTATTTTTCGAAAACGACGTCGCTGTGAAGAAGAACATTTGCCATCTGATCCGCGAACCAGCATTAATAATAATTACGACAGCAATGATGAGAATGATGATGTCGATGACGTTGAGTGTCCAGCTGCGTGGAACGGCGCACATATTAACAACTTGCAAATCGATAGGTAATTAATAACTAAATAAACGCTCTCTTTTCTCTCTTCTTGCAGCTGGTGAGAGTGTGAATGTGTGTGTAGCTATCATATAAACAAATAATAATAGCAGAAGCCAACAACAACAACAGCGCATCCCACGCATAAATAAAGCTTATGACATTCCAATAATATAGTCAAACACTTTCAAGATCAAGTTCGCTCAAAAGGCGCCAACTTTTGAAACTGTAACGCTGAGAGCAAGAGCAAGAAGAGAGCGCGAGCGCTAACGAGAAACGGTCAGTCAAAAAAGTAAAATAAAAGAAAAGAGAGAACGACTTAACGCGAACAGACAACGAGACAGTTGATTGGTTTGCTTCGCCAAACACACGCCACTGGCAGCAGCTGCGGCAGGTGTCAGTTCGTCCACCCTGGATCAGCTGCAGGATATGGATATTGATGCTCCATTGGCGCATGGCATGCAGCAGGAGCACAACAACCACAGCAACAATCATCATCATAACAACAGCAGCAGCTCATCCCACGGCTACCACTCGGAATCATCAATGAATTTCGATTACTTACAAGGCCTGCGCGCCGATGCAGCTGCGGCATCAACATCCTCGGTGGCCGGTGGTGGCAGCAGTGGCAGCAATGCGTATGGACTTGTCGACGACAGTAGAGCACTGGACAGGTTGTTATTCCTCCTCACTACATAAAACTACTAGTCTCAACACAACAAAAAAAATCATCTCAACAAACAACAACCACAACAGAAAACAAAAATCAATATCCAAAAAGAAATCGTAAACGATTCAAAAAAAAAACGTTAAGTTTCTTATAACTTGTCGCCTTTTGTAGTTATCTCTCTGTATATTTTATTTGCACACTGCTACCTTAAGTTCAGTCAGCTTTTTAGCATATCATTATCAACTTATTTATTTACATCTCTTTTTCATACATATGACTCTTTATGGTAGTACATAGTAATACATACATAATAATAATAATAATGATGGTGGTAGCCCAAAAGTGTTATTGAATGGCGCCCACACAATATCCATAAAAAAAAAAACAAAAAATAACAAAACCATTGTGTGAGTGCCTCTTAAGTATTACTTAAGTTTCTCGGCAATACTGACTGACAGCCTAACAACCTAACAACAACTTTGCTTGTCTATTTTCATATCAACTCAACCAACAACAACAACCTCGACAACAACAACCAAACAACTTCTAATAACCAACATTGGGTAGGCCTTACAATGTGAACGAGCGGTAAATCAACATTCACGCATTATTCTTTATTTTCTATGGAAATTAATCTTGTCCCACTTTTTGTTTTGGGTAGATTTGTTACAATACTCGATCAGTTGGATGCGCGTGTGGAGAAGTTCCGCAAGGATGCATTGAATTTACAAGAGAAGAAAGACTACCTCTTAATGTCCATGGATCTCATCAAGAGCAATGAGATGCTGCAGAGCATGACCGAGGGTAAGTTTCAAGTTAAATATTGTAAAGTTTAAATTCTCTTACAGAGTGAAATCAGATTGGTAAAATGTCAACAATCATTTCTTCAGTATTTTTTGTTAATTTTAAAATGTAGTAGCTGTCTAAAAATGCTTTATGAATTACTAAACATAATTCATAATTTCTAAACATAAAGCATTCTTGGGTTATAACGAAATAATAGAACTTTCCTCAATTTTGTTTTAAAGTAAAGGGTCTAATGATTTAAGCTAATATAACATTCAAATTTGTAATATTTGATTGCAATTTAAGTTTAACAGTGGTGTAAACTGACAAATTATATATCTGTTAAAGATTTTTGACTTTCATAACATATATTTATTGAATATGAATTTATTATTACTCTTTTTTAATACTTATTTAGCTGAATTTCACTCAGCAATTGAGATTTTAATTGAACAAAAGTTTTTAAAATGTGCTAATACAAATTGTTTATATTCCAGCTGAACGTGAAGAGATTATGCTCTACATTCAACGAGTCAGTTCACGCCTGGGCACCGTTGAGCTCAATGTACGCACTGTGAGAGATATATCCCAGGAGGATTCTCTCAGCCAGATCAATGCCTTGATTGACACCATGATCAAAATGGGTGATCCCGTGATGGCCCGCCAACGTTGCCAGTTATATTTAAATGCCTGCTGCAGCAGCACCATGGATCCAAGCAACCATTTGGGCACAGTGCACGAGGCGGATATTGGACCCATCGATAAGAAATTCGAGAGTGCTTTGCTTGGTTGCACTTTGGATGATCAAAAGAACATTAAGAAGCGTTTACAGGCATTGATGGGCTATCTGAATAAGCAAACTGTTACCAATTAATTTTGAAAGCTACTGTAGTTACAAATATCCAGCGATATATGTTAGACACATTTATAAAAATAATAATAATACGATGTTATGAGCGAATGGGCGAAAATACGATAATACCAAAACGAAATTGATATACTTAATAACAAATAAAGCAAATCTAAATAATGCACACACAGCATAAAATCATTGTTTTTATCGCTGTTTATTGATCACTATTTTACTAATTTTTATGATTACACACCCGGATAACAAATGTCTTGCGGTTTCAACACTCGATCACTGAGCACCCAAACGGAGCCCTCGGCACCAAAGAAAATTTGCTGTATATTTTTAGATGTTAGATAAATAATCTCATTGCCTTCGGCTGTTAAATTCGCCAGCTGGGCGCAGCGCACAACGGCGCCAAACTTTGGCATCACATAGAAGAGAGCGCCGAAGTAATCGATTAACATGCTGCGACTGGGACCCAAAAGACTTCCCAGTCGAGTCAGTTGCAGCGACAGCGAATTGGAGGCAACGGAGTTGGAGTCTGCCAACTGGAGTTGCTTCACCGAGCTGTAGAGCACGCCATCCTGATCGGAGACAATCAGTTCTCCCTTCAGTCCAAAGGTAAAATCAATGGGACGAATGGGAAACGCTTGTCGCATATTCTCGTACTTGTTGCTCATCAGATCACGTTGATGCCACGTTTGCTCCAGTATATCATAGGCCAAGATGTGTGGTCTGCTGTCCTGAATGAAGTATATATGACGTTCCAGCTCGCAGCTGCTCGATTTGGGTCCCAGCTGCACCACCAGACTCTGCGTGGCATTGGCATCGATGTACTGACCACAATCGATGCGCAGCAGCTCCGCATTGTTGCGCATCAGATCGAAGACCAAGAGCTTGGGTGCACAGCCGCCATCCGGCCAGCCCAGATCCATGACCCACAGTCTACTCAGACTGTCCACCTGGGTCCAGTGCGTCTGCTGCAAGCGTGTGCAATCCGCAGCTGCTTCGGCTCGATTCGCATGCGTTTCGCTGTTGGGAAAAACCACTGTGCGCATGGGCAAATATGAAACTGGCCACTGTGCCTCGATGAGCGTGGGGAAATCATTGTGTGTCACACTTATGCTGAGAAACACTCGCGAAAAGTGTGTGGACAAATGCCGCACATTGTAACTGGAGTCATTGAGGCCAGCCTGTGACATTCGCCAGGCGCCATTGATCGACACCCTAAAGATCACCACAAAAACGACGTAGAGACGATGCCGCGTTTGTGTGTCCATTGTTTGGAGCGAATGGAGTGCAACTGGAACTGCAACTGTAAATCAGCAACTGCTTACGTTGTATGTAAATAGAAATATGTCCAAGTCAAGGCAGTCCAAGCCAAGTAATGCGTCCAAAATTTGTCTAGCTCAGCAAATGGGATATCGTGTGTCAGCCGGCCAATGAATTAACCCGTCAACCTGCATTTCGTTGATTGCCCAAAATAAAGTCATAACATTCGTTATTCTTATGTGACGAAATGCTTTTTACTATTAATAAAATAACAATGTATTTTTTTTGCTTTTTAATCTGCAACTCATGCCACTTTCTTATATAGAGTACTTAATTTTTAATAATTTATTGTGGTGAAACCCATAGAGTATTATTTATTAATTGGATTCGGTTTTCCAAACACAAATAAATTTAATAAATTACTGGTTGATACTCGTTATTTAAATTTTGTGATAACTTTAATACAAAATACAAAATAATGATTGATTTACAGAACTTATAAAAATAAAAGACAAAGGATAGATACTTCTTTTCATTTTTTTAGTATGATGTTTGTATTTTTAACATCATTTTACAAATGAATGAAAATGGAATGCTATTGACTATAAAATAACATAAATTAAAAACTATAATTGACTTAAATTAACTACCAATATAAAATATAAATTAATCACAAATAGGCGGGGAAAATTATTGACATTTCTATATGCCGAAGTCAGCATTATGTTTAATTGATATAAACGACAACAATATCATGTGTAGTGTATTTCAAATTCGTTTTGTTGTTATATAAATATTATTTCTTTATTATTGTTTATTTGTCTATATGCGCGTGTATTCAATCAGTCAAGAGATGCGTTGCAATGAGTCAGTTCTAAAAGCGTTATCGCTGTTGACGAGATATCAGTTAAATCAAAAATACCATGCAGTATAGAACTGATAATACTTATATGTACATCCAGCCAATATGTTATGATTGTAAAGCAATTATGGAGGGCTGTCTTTACTCTCTATGTATAACTCTATAACATAACTTGGCATTAAACTTCAACGCCTAAATGAGGTTGCTTATTTAACTTTGCCATTGAACCTTTCATAGGCTTTTTGTAATTCCCCTAATCCAATTGAGTCTTAAGTGCTAAGGTTTTCCCCAGGCGTATTATAATCTATCAAGCATCTGCTATCAGTCAATATACTATTTTCTTGGAAAAAAGCTTATCTGTGGTCAACTTTTAGTTTGGTTTGATCATAAAAGACCACTTGCTATGTGAAGCTTACAAATCAATTGATACTATTTTTATGCAAGATGTTTAGTTCACATTTTTATTCTGTTTTTAATTGATAAGATTAGAGTTTTCAATTTATGATATTTGGGAAGAATACCAAACTTAAACGTACCCCGAATTACTTTACTATAAATGTTTCTTGACCTAATGAAATTATATTTAATTGAGTAAAAACATAATTTTTAATATTTCTATTAGTCATTATCTAATCTTTAATAAGCATTACGAATTACTTCCATAATTTTCGGGTGTGTGCGGCTATTTGAACAATTGTTGATAATAGTTTCCTGCGCTATTTGTAAATCCCAAAAAACAAAGGTCTAGTATTCATAAATCGTATACGTTGTTTTATTTGTCATTAATCTATATGCAGAAAGAATATAAGTTGTGTTATCACAGATGGCTAAAACCCATTTGTCACTGCCTTATTTTATTTGCACAACTTTCGTCACCTCGAGAAATCGTAGTAGAATTTCTTTAGATGATATCTTAATCAATTTTTTTTAGCAATTATATTGACCATAAATACAGTTTTCTATTACTGGCAATTGGCTAATAATTTACTATGCGTCAGAGTATCATTCAGATGAAATTGATTTGATTACAATTTATAATTCTGAATTGGTTTTTTTTATTAGATAGTGTCTTTAATTTCTTTTTATCAGTTTATAGATGAATCGAATACAATTTCTTCTTTAAGTATTATATGTTGTACCCAAGTTTATGTTGACTATTTTTAAGATCTTACTCATCTAAGATGTCTGATAAAGGGTTTCGGAAATGAGTTCAGTCATTTATATCTCAGTTGTTGAGTTGGGTTCGTCAGTAGGCATTCTTTTCGCCCCATTGTTAATTACCAAACTCTTGTTATCAGTCGATTGTTACTGTTTTTTTTTTTATATTCTACTGCGCCCCGATATGATTAAAGCTTTTAACGCCTCAATATTTCTACTCGAATTGTGAGCGACGAACGGTTCAGTTGTTATTTTGTTTTGGCCAACGACAGATCGTTCGACACAGACGCGGAGAGGCTAATACTATATATACTTCAATATATATATATATATTTATTTACACACCTATATTAAGGAATAAACGCAACACTTCTCAAAATGTGTAACGCTCTATGTGAATGCCTTAAGTGCCCTGGCAAAGTGGTTTGCTGGTAAGTTTTGACTGTGTTTCATATTGTGACTCAACCAGACCAATTTTCGAGGTGTGAAAATACAGTCATTAGACGACGTATGATATAGCATAGACTATATAATACTTTTAATAAGCGTTTTTATGGAGTTCAGCTTGGATTAAAAACTATTACAAATGTTCAGTGAAAAAGTTCTACAGTAATTTGTGGATCTCAATACTATAGTATATAGTTCACTTTGATCATTGCATAAACTGTATTTAGTATAGAACCGAAAATACTTGAAATTCGAGTATTCTCAGTTCGTTAACACAGACTAATTTGTCTTTTTTTGGCACAAACTGCGCTTCATTATTCACTAATTTGAATTCCAGTTTTTAATTACTAATTTCTTTTTTCCTTTTACATTCTAGCTGCTGTTCATGTGCCTGCAAAATGCTGTGTAGCATTCTCTTCTCAGTAATACTCCTGGCGGTGATCATTGGATTGATCGTCTACTTCACAGTCTACCACAACAAGGATAACGGCGATTCAACGAAGGCGCTGCAAAAGATGGCTCCCATTGTTAAGCGTAGTATACGCGATTACTTCCATAAGGAATACTGATTTGGAAGCACGCCAAGAATTTATATCATAAGTCATATACTGTAGTAATTTAGTTATCGAACGAAATAAGAAATAATACTAATACCCGAATCCTAATCATATCTCTGCCTTGTGTTTCTGTCATAATCTTATCTGTCGTGCGTTGAGCCCAGAGACTTCTTATGCTGGGGTTTTTGTCGTTATCACTCGATTTGGACTGAGCCAAATAGTAGTTGGTATGGCCTATTCAAATGGTTCTTTCCGTACGGTTTGGGCTTTGGTTTCTTGTCGACCGATAAGCGACGCTAATAACATTTTATGATTCATCGAAGTTTGCCAATATTTGTCGTATATTTTTCCGGGAAACGTAATTAGCCAACGCATAGACAGCGTTAGCTCTAGACCCTAGAGCATAAAAGAAGGAGAGAGAACTAGGTAAGAAAAGAGAGAGAGAGAGAAGGACGCCCGCTGGGTAAAACCCTCGTCCTCGAGCAGCTGTTAGGTAAACGGAGTTTCCCCGTATACACATTTCTGCCTTCCTGCTGTTGTTGTTGGGCTGGTCAGGTAGTCGCCCGACAGCATCGAGGGTTGAAAAATGGCTGGTGGCCTAAAGTCTGAGGTCTGTGCATTGTGAGTATAAACTGCGTCTTGCACTCTCCTCTCACGTCAATCATAGTTCAGCCTTTGCCCGCTCAACATCAGGTTCTTTTAACTCCTCGCAACAATGTCCAGCGCGAATACAACAATGTATTACTCTGCCGTGGAAGACATGTTCAAGGATATGTTGATCGATACTACCGAAACCAAGGAACAAGAAATGGACACTGCCGTGAATGATATTACATGGGTGGACACACCTAAGCGATCGGTGCGCATTCGTCGCCTCAATCTGTTCAAGGATAAGCCAGAGTTTGTGATCTGTCGCCGCATTATCGCACCATCGAAGCTAGATCTATCGCCCAGAAGTCAAGAGCTGCAGAAGGAGCAGCAGAGCAAGGAACTGCTGCGTCTGCGCCGTGAACGTCACGAGGGAGAGCAACGTCCTCCTGTGCGACGTCTCACCATGCGCCTTTAGGGATGATGGATACTATGTGAGAGAATATGTGATCGACAACTGCCTTTCGATTTTCTAGTGGTTCAAAGTGCTTCCGAGATTTATGCTTTAGTTTTAAGTAGATGTAAAAAACAGCGAACGCTGCAAAGTATGCCATGGTGATTTTATTAGCTAATATACAAACCTATAAAAATATACAAAAATGAGCTTTTACTTTGAGTCAATTACACAGCGAGAAAATGGGGGCAGCAAATGCAAAGCGCAAGATAAGAATCATTTCTAATAATGTGCATAACATTGTATTGTGGGTAAGAGTTCTAAAGATTTCATAGATAGTGAAAGTTGGACAAGGGAAAAGCACCCAAATTTGGATAAAAATGTTATTCCAAAATACTAGATATTTAATTAATTTAATTCTCTCTTCTGGTTGTGTTACACTTGGAGGATTTAATAAAACAAAAACCAAACCCAACTGATTCAGAGAGAAGGAGAAACTATATCAAGGTTTATATTAAGCTGCGATTAAAACAAATGTAGAAATATACCTAATATACCTTAGTGAATGACATTCTGATCGCAATCTGAATAATCATGAATGGCACATTTTAAGTGGGTTTGACTACAATTCGATTAATAATGCATGCAACAATTGCTTAATATAGTATACCACAGATTAATTTTAGAACTTATTCTTTATCCCAAAATTCTCTACTACAAAGTCCCCACTTTATAGCAATTTAAAATGTTTATTAGTCAAGATAACAATTTGTGCTCGCGAAATGTTAAGAGCTTTTTATTAGACTGATTAGAGAAAAGAACTCAATTTAGTCGAATACGTATCAGAGCATTGCCCTTTTCTTTTATCGGCACTAAGCATTCTCTTGCCTTGATAAAAATTCGCAACGAGCAACGCCATTTGGCCTTGCCAATCTCTCAAGTGTCTTTCCTTAACCTTGATGATATGTCCACTGATTTCATAAGCTTGACGATAGGTAACTTTAATCTGCAGATCCCTTGGAATGATTAGCTAATCGTGTTATGTACTTTTCACATTATAAGTTATTATTGGAAATTTAATCCTTGAGATAGTTCGCTGCACTAGACTCTATTTATAATGATTTATCAAATGCATGACTTTCACAAATTTTCACTAATCAGCAGGCTTAATTAATTTATAAACCAGTTCCGTTATGCTCAAAATCTTATATAAAATCTTTGTGGTGTTTTTATTGAAATAATGAATTGCAAAATTAAATCAGGGCATTACGAGGAATTATTTTGCTTTATGCAAATCATTTCGATTGCAACGCGACCCCCATTGACCTTTCTATGAGGCGCTACTTATGGAATTTCCCTAGGGCCGACTGCCCTATTCCTGTGCCCCAAAGAAATTACAATGCTATAATGTTAGTCCGACAACAACAGCAACTGCGGCATTTATCTCTCGTCTCGTTTCTATCAAGCGATCGAAGAGCGTGTCCGGAACTTGACGATCGAAAGAAACTCATCACGAAAATATTTGTAAAAATCATTACGGAAAAACTAAAAGGTCGTTTTGACTGAAATTTGGTCCAAAGCTAGCTGTGAACCATATCTATAGGCCAGCCAAAGCGGAAAAGGATTGCATGGTTAGAATCCTGTGAAATCGCAAAAATTTACAGCTGCCCCACGGATATTCCGATTTTGTTGATTCTTGAAAAATCAGATACATCAGCGTCATATCTAGCGATTGACCAAATTCCAGGACAATCGATGCCTTCGAAGGTGTCCAAATCATTTAAAGAAATACATTTTAAATCTTTCATATGTTGTAAACAAAAAACAACTCAGAGTTGCGCTGGGAATTCGCTTTGACTTTATCATCAATGAGCAAACACGCGGCCGGTCGCAACGCTAGACACTGCCATATGGAGAGAGTACAAGTCTAAGCAGCGGGGCGGTGTGAAGGGGGGAAACAAACCGGGGCGTCTACAGAGAGACAGCGAGAGCGAAAACTTGTCTGTGCTTTGGGGGTACGGGCATTTGTGTGGGGGCTAGGGGATTACGGCATGTGCTATAAGCAAGTACCTACATACTTACTATGCTATATGCGAGGCACGTTTGTGCTTTTGTTTGACGATGGAAATGTTTTAATCAGTTTCGACGGGAAAGTTACAGATGCAAGGATATTGTAATTCCGTTATGAAATATCATTATATTGTAGTACAAACTAGAAGAACCTCAAGTGCTTTAATCGGGGTGATATCTTTTATTTGTTTGCCATTTTCGATCCATCCATATTGCTAGTCATTGAGGTCTTGTTTACGACCCTGAAATAGTGCATGCAGTCACAGGCTGGTCTATCAATAAGTCCATGATCCAGCATTTTTTTTTTAATAGAAAATCGGTATTCGATTAGATCTATTTTCTTGATAGACAAACAGAGTTGTATGACTATTGCTTTGTTTTCATTTAGTTCTTACTAAGTGTCCATATACATATGAAAAAGCCTTTTCTAGAAATTTAATTATTTGCTTAAAATTTAAAAGAACAAAATATGTCTGTGTTTTATAAGGTTTATTTATCATGTCACGGAACAGGTATTAATTTATTTTTTAATTCCTCGTTATAATCAATTCTTATTTAATTTAAAGTATTCAATGTTTCTATTCCTGCCCCTAAATAAAAATTGTATATATAACTTCTACGATTATATTAAAAATATATTAATGAAATCGAACTTATAATTTTGTACTCTACATCTATGTGAAATCTGCTGAATAATTGATCGGTTCATAAAGGAATTATATTATGTAGCCAGATGTTAAATTCTTTATGACTTGTTTGTGCCAAAATCTCTTATTTCCAGAGATACCATAATAACATTAATGCCATTATAATTGTTTACTTAATTTAAATGGCATAGAAGAATAATCTGAGGTTCATATTGTTAGGCGCATTATTTAATAAATTGCACTGTATTGTTTGCTTAACTTTTGAAGACCTTTACCCTGAGGCTGAATTAATAAATTATCATGATTACTCAAAGTAGGCATTATGAAAAGAATAAAAAAGAAATGTTTGAATTATTTATTTGTATATTTTATTTTATATTATTTTTAGAATATTTGTTTAAGACTAAATAATACACTTTGTTTTTTTAGGCAAAGTACAATTAATTATAAAATATAATGTCTTTAGTATTACCCCCCTAAGTATATGATCTACGTTTAACATCTATGAAGCGCGGTCAGCAGTAGAGACCCTGACCCTCGTTCTGCTCAATGTGATAATTGCAGTACTGGCGCTGGGTTGGTGTCAGGCCCAAGGTGTCAGCCTCGGACTTGAACTGCTCGATGCCGCCGACTCCCGCCAGATAACCGTTCAGCTTGGTGGCCACATAGCTGCTCTGAAGCAATTGCGGACTAAGATTGAGGGAAGCAGCGAGATCCTTATGACCCTGGAGTCTGTACTTTTGGTGATAGCTATGAGGAAAGAACAAATAAGTATGGGAAGTTATTGCAAGTTAATTTCTGCAACTTACTCTTCAGCTGCAAAGAAGTTCTCCTTGGGCGCAATGTCCGTGGTAATCACTTCGGGAGCACGACGCACTTGCTCCTCCTTCTTGGAAGCTTCAGCAATTTCTTTTTGCTCATCGTCGTGATAGAGAATCAACGAGGCATATTGACGCTTAATGGGCGTGGTTAGACCGTACTCATGGTTGTTCCAGAACAGCTCAAGCAGCTCCTTGAAACTGACCACGGTGGGATCATAGTCAATCTCCAAGACCTCAGTGTGATCACCCCTGTATAGAGTTGAGTCGATTGGTTAGTTGAAGTAGATAGAAAAGCGTTAGGCAAAGAAGCAGGGGCGAGAGAGGGGAAATTTTTGTTAGGCCAATTAATGTCCCGTTGCAAAGTGCTTACATTTTACGGTACGTTGGGAATTCCGCTTGGCCGCCAGCATAGCCCACTGTGGTGCGTAGCACGCCCCTCGTTGCGCCATACAGCGATTCTGCGCCCCAGAAGCAGCCCATGCCAAAAGTGGCTGTGGCATGGCTCACGTTCAAACGGTGCACCGGCGAAAGATTCAACTCCTTTTGTTCATTGCGCACAGTGCTCTGCAAGGAAACGAGACAATTGATGAGTAAGAGGCTTAAAGTTCAATGCACTCGTATCGCAGCACACCAGAAAAAGAAAGGTTAGGCCGTAGCCAAAGCCTGGCAAACAACGCATATCTCAGAACTTGAAATCAAACGAATGTTACACAAACTTTCGGCACGTCGACTTCGACTCTGTGTTTCGTCGGCGTTTCGTCGTTAACTGCAGTCAATAGTCTCGCTCTCTGCACTTTTGCTGCTCTTTTTCACTGTGGAGCTCTCGCTCTCTCAAAGCAGCTCAGCTGTTTTCAGCGATGCAGCGTTGCACAGCTGTTCGACGTTGCAGTCGCAGTCGACGTCAATGTAGCAGCAGAGAAATCAAGGTCAACGGTGGTGAAGCGCTTTTTAATAAATTGCAATCGAAAACGAAAGTTAAGCTAAACTAATATTATGCCTTTTGTGTTGTTACAATTTTTAAATAATTTTTATCTACATTCTTCAAAAATATTTAATAATTTGAACTTGCCTTAAAGTTACGAAACAGACGCGAGAACATTTTTTCGGGTGGCGGTTGTGGCTTGGACTGTTGGGCAGCAACTAAAGCTGGCCAAAACAAAAGTTGCCAACATAAGCGCACGAGAGCAAAGCAATAAAACAAAAACTACCCGACAATAGAAGCTTTAAAAATTTGCTTTAACGGCCTTGTATGAGTTCATAGCACTTGGCGGAAGTTTTGATTGATGTGAGGAATTTTAAATATTTCTTTTGTTGCGCGATATTTACACTTTAGCTTTCACATCTTTACTCACCAGATCCTTGAGCTCAGGAGTGGACACATCTTTGGTAATTGTCAGCGACATGTTTTTGAGATTTTTGTAGTGTTGTGGCTTGAGAATATCGAGCAACTGTTAAGACTAGACGCGTTTGCACTCAATTTATAGCTGCCGCCAACGCGCATTTTCTATTGATAGCGCTCTCTTTCCACCCAGAGAGAGTAACTAAAAAGAGAGTGCACTGTGAACTTGAGAGGCCGCGGTAAAAGTTTAGCCGGCAACATACGCAGCATGTTGCTAAGCTTTCGGAGCATGCGCTGTTTCGTGAACTTGAGCTTTCAATGAGAAAAAGCTTGTACAGTGCTTAAAATGTTTTTAATGGCATTTACTAACTACAACTAATTATTTAATATCTTAGGTCAACAGTCTTAAGTTATATTGAGTCAGTTTGCTATTTGTTGGGTTCGTATTTCAGTCGACTCAAGCGTAAAATGAAATCTAACAAGAACATCTGTATTTTGATCTCTTTCGGACTTTGCGTGTGATAGAAGCCAGGTACGCCAGCCTTTTGAAGCATAGATTGTTGATCGTAAACCTGAAGAAACAATTATATTATTTTCATTATTTTAACAAAATGATTTTTCTACTTGCCTTCTGGTCCAGCACTTCAACAATTTTCTTATCAGTTTCCACCAACTTTTTGGTATGTTTGATCTTCATAAGTCCTAGAATGTGCTGCAATTCTTCTGGATCTTTGATTTTAGCACGCCAATCGGCGACCTCGATTTCATATTCATTCTCAACCTGTGCGCGCATTTGTATCAAATGTTTTTCTGTCACATGCTGTAATTCCATAAGAGCCTTGACTATATCGAAGATGCTTTCATTTAACACACAATTTGCCAGTTCTGTGAGCAAATCGTAGGAGATGCGAGTTTGCAGTATTCTACAATTAATTAATTGCGGAATATTATGGTTCTCAGCTAAATTTTGGACTGTATACTCACTCTGGTAGTTCAGCATGCATTGCCTTCAGTTGATCCACTAAAAAGAAATTATAAATAAAGCGCTCCCGACGAACAACAACAAAAACTTACTCAGAAAGTAAATTTTACGTTGCAAGAACTCCGGCGAAGGTTGTTGAGGCTTTTCCTCTGCTTCATTAAGCGGTTCGCTGCTGTTGGAGCTTCCTTCCTGAGTAACGGCAGTGTCTTCCATATTTCCGGTTCTTAAATAATAAATTAAGGTTTCGGCTTATTGTAATAAAAACATAAAACTGATTGTTTCGTTATTCATTGGCAAGCAGCTGTTTTACTGCAATCAGGGCTGATATGATGAGCAGCTGAAGTGTGACCCTAATTATTTTGTCCAGCCACATATCGATAAGTCTGTGTTTTCAGCTTTTAATTTATTTAACAAAAATATTTCGAAAAGTCTAATTAATGCGTTGTTGTATTTAATTTTTGCTTTTTAATTTGTTTTGCTGCCAATGCAAAAAGTCGAGCGAAATTGTCACACTGGCTGCTTGAAGTAACCAATGTCGATAACAATAGCAACGCCAGTGTCACCACAATCAATTTGTCAAAACTCATATTCAGAAAAAAACGGGCAAATTTTAAATTTTCAAAAAAAAGTTTTTATTTAAAATTCAGAAAAATTACATTTGATTTGAAATCAAAGGAGATTATTACTAAGGAAAAAGATTACAGGGGTAGTTTCAAATATTTTAAAAATTGAGAGACTTTCGGGCCTTAATGAAATGCATATCGGACTCATAGTTATAGACACGATTCAATTTCATTTTGCGGCGTTTCTTCAGCTCCGATTGAAATGAGGATGCACTCATGCAGGGAGTAGCAGGCACCTGCGTTTTCCTTACAATCTCCGATTGACATTCCCGAAGGCCACTTTCCCGCTGTTGCTGACGAGGAGTTTCAACGATCTTCAAGCTCTTCAAACGCTGCATGATTTGGATAGCTTCAGTGTTGTCCATGATTTTCAAAGTGCTTTTGTATACAAAATGAGAACTTTTGAGATGAGAGAACGTTAGTGCTGTAGACTACTGTTGACTTGCTACTGATATTCCAGATAGATTATACTGCCTTTTATATCCAGTTGATGTCCACGCAAATTTTGTAAACCATCAAAAATTATGGGGAAATTTGCAGAAAATTTGCGATGCAGCTGTCATCTAAAAGAGGGCAATAAAATTCCCGGATTTTCCGATGAAAAACGCGTAATCCCTTTTTAATGCGTTTGAAAGTACGCGCGCAGGTAGAAAGTTTTATGAGTTTATTAGCGTGTACACACTGAACCTCACGGAGCATATGTTTTGTTGAGAATTCAAGTGCACGTGTGTGCGAGTGTGTGAGTGTGAGAGAGCAGTGAACAGTGTGTGGAGCTATTGCTGCAGTGGGATACGTTACAATTGTATTAAGCATTCGAGAAGGCAGACAAATCGGTCGCTACTCACTAATAATTGGCAATAAATTCCTAGCAATTGATTTGTACAAAACTCGTAGTGACATTACCTAGAGAAATTAATTATCAAGCATAGACAAACGGTGTAAAGATAATAAATAAAAAAATCAGTCAAAGTTAACTGAGAATATATTGTGTAACTCTTGAATAACAACATGAAATTCAATTGAAATGAGAAGAAAGCAGAAGCAGCAGCCAGAGAAGCTTGTCAACAGTTGCATATAAATATATGTACATATCTCACTGGATCATATGATTTCCTAATAATAAAGCAAACAAACCAAACAAAAACAAAACGAACGTCAGTCAAAAGGAAAGCATAAGAACAACAGCCACAACAACAACAACAAACAAAATCGAATTTGTCATGTACACTGTAAACAAGGGACCTAGCAAAATTGTTGCTAAAACCCGCCGCGGTAAGTTTAGTACTCGCAATAAATGTGTAAAGTGTTTTAAGTACAATAAACCCCAATGGGAAGGCGGCCCTTACTGCAAAAAAGTGTTGCTGTTATGTCACAACACGCTGCGCTGCCGCCGCTGTTGTCGAAGCCCGTTGCCGCCGACAGAGGCAGCAGCCACTGCTAAGCTCTCTCAAATGGGCGCTCTCTTAAGGGGCTCGCTCTCCATTTCTCTCTTTTGTTTTGTGATTTTTACCGGCAAATTGAATTTGCATTCAAACAATAACAAACCAAATTCTATTTGCAGGTCTAGCGCAAAACTTTGAAAAGTTTGAGAGTATCAAGGAGAGCACAAAGAAAAATGGTATCAGCAACAACTTTGATTTGAACAGTCCCGAGAAGAATAAAAAGTAAGTTGACATGTGTTTGAGCGCATTGTGTGATGGGGAAGGGGGGCTTATGCACACACTCTCTTGACTTCTGCTTCACGGCTTGGTTGCCTATCATTTTGTTTTATCGCATATCAGCCATGGCACGACCTTTGTATATAGCACTGCTATGCTAATTGAGCAACTCTGAATTGCTGATGAGAACACGTGGGTCAGTGTTGCCGGTTATCTGTAGCAACAGCACAGGCACATTGACTTCGTTACGTCACAAAGACTAAAAAGAAAGAAAAAAGAGTGCCCGGCATAAGATTTTCCATTACTTGAAAGTGATTTATTTTTGTACTTGGCCCCCATGTGCGTGTCGCATGTTTGCATAAGTGCTCACTTAGCAGTGCATGCGTATCTGTGCGTGTATGCGTTTTCTTATAAATATAAGAGCGTACTTGCACTGTTGCCTAATACGCGTATTTAATGTAATTGTATTTGTATTCGCAGCATACCGCGTCCGGTGTTTCAACAAAGCTTTGCTTCCAAGCGCATCACGCCCACCAAACTGATTGAGGACGAGGTGATAACGCCACAGCATGAGGAAATCATACGCTATATAAACGATTGTAAGACAAATTAATTTCTCTCTCACGACAACGCTCTCTTGATGATTTCAAATTGATTTCAATTTGTATAGCTTGGAATATTTTGGTCGCACAAAATCCGTATGATTCGAGCTCAACAAAGGCCGATGGCAAGGCTGATGCGAACAACAACAATGCCAGCAGCTTATCATCTGCATCGCATCCGAATCCTGTGGACAGCATTATAGCCAACACACCTGTGGCGGCATCGGCTGCGCCCGCTGTGTGGGTTGAGCCACCAAGTCCGGCACTGAACGACTTTAAGCCATTCGATTTGGAGTCGTGGTGGGGACGTCGCTTGTTCCAGAACATTACCAAAAGCCTTTAGACTGAAAATCCAGGCCACCACAATCTAGAGTAGTTGTCTAGTCGGTGCTTCCTTATTTTTCACATTTCATTTCGACATTAGTTATAATATGGTACATACATATACTTATAGAGGTAGCGATTTGATACGGGGCACATATAGAGCAATCTTATCTATATGAATGATATAAAGTTTTTTTTTTATTATTTTATTTTATTATTTTCTTAGTGTGTAAAAGTAAACTAATGAATCATCACACTATTAGTTGTTGGCCGTGTAAATAATTCGATACAAACGACAAAACGAAAGCATTGTATGATTCTGTCATATTAAACTAAATATCAAATCTGTTAAGTTTTATGCTCTAAGAAATGTTGTATAAGAGAATGATCATCGCAATATTATATAGTGTCTATTCTCTGGTCGCTTGCCAGCTGCTTCAAATGAACAATTCAATGTATTCATTAAATGCACAACTAAACAAAGCTGTGCACATTTTTAAAATTGTAGCTGACGTCATACAAAATTCTAAGTTTTTCGTAATTTTAGTAGATCGTAAGCTCGTTAGAATAGCGCGACAAACAAAATATTTGTTAACTTTTACTAGCATGCTGTGCAATTTATGTAAAAATAAAATAAAGGAAACGAATACTAAACTACTACTTTTACGCAGCATTTCATTTGTACCATTACTAAGTATAATTATTAAAGAAATAATAATTGCTTTTTTGGAAATCAGAATTTTAAAATTTAAATAATTGAGCTCTTATCTCTGTTAACTAACTTAGCAGAGCAGAGCACAACGGTTGCTGTTAACTGAGCACTGTCAGCGTATACGTTACGTTTACTGTTAACGCATTTTTGCGCTTACGTAGCGCATTTTGCGCTTGCGTCATTGCACAGCTGTGAGCCGGCAAACACATTTCCAGTCTCATTTAGATAAAAATAAATATAAATAATGTCTTGCGTGGAAGCCGTTGGTGAGCTGGAGACACGCCTAGCTGAGACTACGCTGGAGGATGTGGCCAGTCGCCATCGACGTGAGCGCAAGGAGCTGCAGGCCAAACTGCAGGCGATGAAGAAGAATGCGCCCAAGAACAACAAAAACAAGCGCAAGGAGTTTCTCGAGGAGATGACACGTCTGGAGAGCGAGATGGACCAGCGTCACAAGGCAGAGCTCGCGGGTGTTGCCTCCGCGGAGCCGACAGCAACTGCAGCTGCCGAGAGCGATCACGACAACGACAAAGAGGAGGTGCACAATGGCGAGGAGGATGCGGATGGCACGCAACAACAGCGTGTGTCTAAGGCGCAGAAGCGTCGCAACAAAAAGGAGCGCGAAGCACGCGAGCGTGCGCAGGAGATACGCGTGGAATTGCAGAATGCGGCCAATCAGCCGTCTCCCAAGCAAATTGAACTGCAACAAATCACTGCCAAGTTGAGTGGTCGCCAGTTGACGCTGCACATGATTGCTTCCGATGGTGACTGTCTTTATCATGCTGTGCGCCATCAGCTTCAGGTTAATGCGCTGCCCGGCCACAGTGTGCAGCAGCTGCGTCAAGAGACTGCAAACTATGTGCGCGCTCACAAGGATTCGCTCATTTGCTACATGACGCATCCGGAGACAGGAGATCTGCTGAACGACGAGCAATTCGAGGCATACTGCGATGACATCGCAAAGACTCATGCCTGGGGCGGACACATTGAACTGAAGGCGTTGTCGTCGCTCTTGCGCGTGCCCATCGAAGTCATTCAGGCAGAGGGATCTGCCACTTTGTTGGGTCAGGAGGAGTTTGGCGGTGCTCCACTTGTGATCTGCTATCATCGACATATCTACCAGTTGGGCGCCCATTATAACTCGACGTTGCCAGTGGACAAATAAACTCACAAATGCATTTAATGTAATACCTTTTTTTATTGATTGATATTTAATATATATTGGAAGATTTGAATTATTGTCAAAAATTGCAAATAGTTTTGTTACGTTTTGTTTTTGTACAAAATGTTATTAATTTAATTATTAACAAGATTAGTTTAGGCATACTTTGCAGTTACAATTTGCACTTTAAAGGATCTATATACAACTGTTGAATCCTTTGAAATGCGCTTTGGATTGTAAAGTAAAAGCTTAGCTAGTGATGACGACGCCTCCTTCCCAAATTTGCTATTAGCGCGTTTTGTTCTAAGAAAATATATAGCTTACATTCATACTATATAGTTTAGACAAAAATATAATCTGTGGCGACTTGTAAGAAACTTCCACAAGAAGTAACAATTAGTATTCTCGATTCCAAAATTTAGTTTAATCTCTTGTTGCTTGCATGGAACCATTTTGTTCGTTTTTGGGATGTTCAGTTCTCCTTTTTGCTGGCCTTCTTGCTTGGAGTTTTCTTGGCCGGCTTGCTGGGATACAACACAAACATGAACAGCTGAATGCCGCCCAAGGACCAGAGGAACAAGTTCTGGAACTATATAAAATACATTAGTTGACATAATCTTTAATTTGATGAACCGATTTCAACACTTACCACCATGACATGATTACGGATGGAAATGGCGTAGATAGTCCAGGCTGTGGCCACAAGTTGACCAGCAAAGATAATGGGGAACGGCATTCCCTCGGTGCTCTTCTTCTTGATCACATTGGGGATGTTCAGCAGCGGTGAACCGATCAACCAGACCAGAATCGAGGTGATTAACATGCCCAGACGGAACTCAAGCTTGGCGGGATCCTCAAAGTTGGCGTACGTGATGACAGCCAGCAGGAACAAGGAGACGTAACCAATCTGAGCCCATATCTTAGATTTTCGCTCACTCGATGCGTAGTAGAAGAAACCGACCATGAAAACCGTATTGATGGCAAAGCCAATTATGTTGACCTTTATCATCGGCTGGTCGCCCATCGCTTGACCCAGTTTTACGCTCATCACGGTGCTGAGGTTGAGATGTAAAATATACAAATAAGATTACCAGTTCAAGGAAAACAGTAAGGGTAGAAAAAAGTACTTTAAGCAAAACAAATCAATCTAGATTTTAAGTCCTAATTCGTAAACAAAATTTCCCTTTTTTCGATTAATAAATTCATATTAGCAAAATGCTTTTGGATAATATTTCACATAATTGATAGGCCATTGCAATGACTCGATATATTTTTATTGATTTGTATGTATTCATGTATTTGAATTTCATAACGAGAAACTCAGTTTCATGTCGCCCATTGATAAGGGAACGAGACCTCTAATTGGCTCCCTTTACAATGAACACGTAGCTGTTTTATTAATAATCGTTATCATTTGACGAAGCAAGCCACTTGATTTAAAAAAGCTCATTCATTGAAATTTGTGGCTATAATCGATGATATTGCAATTATATGTTATCGTTGCGACATATTTGGAAAATGCGATCAGCGAAAATATTAATGATAAAGCAAGTTCCCTTAAGATATTTTCTAAAGATGAAGATTACATGGCAACAAAATATGTAGTCAAAATTTCTTAATGAAATATACTATATATCAAACAAAATAATTAGAGTTAACAAAAAGAAAAAATACATGCATTGGGAAAATAATATGATATATGTAATTATCCTATGCATTCTCTCTATTTGCTAACATGAAAATAGTCGTAAGAAAAGAATTGCAGTTATTTAATTTCTCATGAAACGTGTTAGACAATAAAATAGACATGAGCTGAGTATTAGATTACTATATCATCTATCTAAGTAGCATTTTATACGAGCACCATATAATTTAGATGGAGATTGTAACTTTAGTTATTATTACTTGAGAATTACGTTAACAATCCGAGATAAATATAAAGACCCCGTTTATATATATTCTACAAAATATGTATAATACTTAATGAACTGTACTCTGTAGATTAATAAAAGATTCTTTGGATGCAATAAGAGCGAACTATAATACATTAGAACAGCATAAATAATCATTCATTTATAGTAACCAAATTTCGTTTACTTAAAGACCCCAGAATAAATGTTTATTTAAAAATAAGGAGTGCCTTAGTTTTTTTTTAATATGCTAAAGTTACACTCCCTATCTGCACACAAATCATTTATGTTGCCTGGGAAATGGTAAACAACAATAAAAGCTTTATGGAACCCCCCCCCCCCCCCCCAACAACAACCCCAAAAAGCTAAATAATCTGTTAGCACGCAACTGTTGCGCCTTTTTCGCTGATTCTTGCATGTCAAGTGGCAGTTGGTCATTTGGTAAAGGAAATTGGGGACGGAAGGGGAGAAATGTAGAACAGGCTAAGGTTCATTTACATTTCGCATTTCCATTAGCCACAACGAGCACGTGGAGAATGGGCAAGGCCGATGTAGTAAGAGACTCCGAGATATATATGTATACAATACACACAACAATATGGGTTTGTCCGACTGATTAGCTAAGCCAAGGAAGCGATAGACAAGAGAGACTAACTCGAGCATACCAAATCATTGTGTACTATAAGTGTATACATATAAAATAAAAAAATGATAAGTTGTACGTGGTGCCTGACGTATAGCATTGATAAGAGGAATGTGTGTGCTAAGAACTTACTTTAAAGTTCTCTTAATAATTCAGATTAGAAAAGAACTGAAAAGCGGAACTAATTTATGTAACCGTCAATTGTCATTGATTTGATTTGGCTACGAAAATTCAATAGAAACCTTGAACTACGTGGAGATTCACTTCTTTTTCTATTATTTGTTTTCCTCCCTCATCCTTTCACCTTGGCACTTCTTCACTCTTCTTTGAGGCAAACGTCATTTGGCAGTCATGGTGACTATTTAAAATACGGGTACGAATGCGCTTGCTCAACGTGATCGACTACAAAATACCCTGCGTTTTACTTATTTTCTTGTTTACGTGTAAAATAAAATTGAAATCAGGGAAAGTGAATAATGAACTAATTATGTAATTGAGAGAATTCTATATTTGACATTTTAAGCTCTTAAGAAATAGTAATCTTTGAGTTAAATATATATTATTTGTATTAGGGAGTTTGAATAAAATCATAAAACTCAAAATATATAATATATAAAATTATAAATGTTATTTTCAAAATAAAGCTAATAATGATTACTGTCATTATTTTAAATTCGCCACATGCAATATGCTTTAGAATCATCAGATAAATTAAAATGGACATTAGCCAATTTTTAAAGGGTATAAAACGATTAAATCAATTGCCCACGGTCGCAATTTATCTATTGATGCGTTTGTGTGTGTGTGCATTGGAGCATTAAGAGGCACTTTTTTATTACGAAATTCGAGGCGACATTATGTATTGTTTTTGTTTTGCTTTCGTTTTTTTTTTTTTTGTTTTGTTTTGTACTTACAGAACAACACCACCCAAAAACGGTCCAACGGGATAAACATCGCTGCTGCCTTTCTTGCGAATGTCGTTGAGCAGAAAAACACCGGACAGAAATTGTAGAGTAGTTATTGTGCCGGCTATTTTACCAATTAGCTCGGAGTGTGGCGCTAATATATCGCTGAGTGCGTCCATTTTAATACCGCGTCAGACAGCTGTGTTAGTAATATTATGTTCTAAAACAAACTCGTTTGGCAACTACTTGTAATTGCGTACAAAAAAACAAATGCGAACGTAACGTAAAAACCGAAACAAAAAACTTAACGACTTAAAACGAGACGAGCTGCGAGCTGCTGCTGTCTTCTTAACAACTGACTACACTGCGGGGCCCCCATATGGGGCTGTCCACCTTTTATAAAACGAAATGCGCTAGATAAGCCCTTTATCGTTTATCGCTGTTGCGCGCGTAGTCGCTTATCGATAACACGTACACGTCATTTTTAAATTGAATTTCATTGATTATCATTGATTGTTACACTATTATAAAAGAAAGCACTTAAAACGATTTTTTTTTTGTAAAAATTATTTAAACGTCCTGTCGTATGACATGTTTCTTCTTCTCGCTAACGAAAGGTACTGTGCCCTTCTTGGAGTGCTTGCGCACATTGGCCTCCTTGAGCAGTTCCTTGTCCTTGACCGAACGCATCTTGCGCTGCGCATTCAGCACATGACGCGGCACCTGTCGATGACGCGCAATCCGCTTGATTTGCGGATGCGCTGCATATTTCTCCTTGAGCGCCTCCTGATAGTTGAAGTTGGCCCTTTCACGTGGTCGCACAACGCCCAATTTTTCAGATGCATTCGCCTTCCACATACGTATGTTCATCTCATCGGATCCAGAGAAAATGTAACGATTGTCCAAAGACCAAGCAACGCAGACGACATGTTGCATACGCTTGGTATGATAGATGTCACGAGAGTGACTCTGGTGAGCATGATAGATGCGCACCGTCTTGTCGTAGCTGGACGAGACAAATTCCTTGCCCGTGGGAGCATAATCCACATCGGTGACGGCGGAAACGTGATCGAAATGCACCTTGAGCGGCGTCTGCAGTTTGCGTGTGTCAAATGTGTAGAGACTGTAAACAAAAAGTGCGTTAAAGACATTCTTCGTCTGTTCTCTAGGTTCACTTACTTGCAGTCCTCGTTGGCCACCGTAAAGTTGAATGCTTCCATGGGATTCCAGGCCAATTTATTGCTCTTCATCGTCAAAACCACTTTGCGCAGTGGCTGCGCTTCTCGCTGGTCATACAATATAATGCTGCGATCACTGGCACAACAGGCTAGTATATTAGTCTCCACAGGATTAAAGGAAATGGTATGCAGTGTATCAACGCCCCATTTCAAGGTCTTGATAGGATCGTTGTGCTGCTCGTCCCAAATGGCGCACACCTCGCCACACGTGGCGAAACTGTTGTCCTTTCGATTGTGTGAAATGCCTTGCAGTATGTGCCGACTCAGTATCGTATTCACAGGCTCCTCCTCCTCACCCAATTCGGGAGCTTGAGCGTTCCACACCTTGATGGTCTTGTCATCACCCACTGTGAAGAAACGCTGGCCATTGCGGGAATAGGCAATGCCGCGCACAAATCCATCGTGAGCTACAAAGCTGCGGATGCTGCTGCGATTCGCCAAATCCCAGATGCGCACTTCGCCATCGTAGGCGCCGGTGGCCAGTGTCGAGAGGTGCTTGGGATGTTTGCCAAAACAGGAGACGCCATCACGATGTCCGCTCAAGTTGCACACGAATGGTTTTGCGAACACACGATCTAATTTGGTGGCATTTAAGGCACGCACATATTCCCTGGCGCCCTCAAGTGGATGCAACGCTGGATCGTAGTTTCGTGGAACTGAAAGAATAAGAGTTAATATAAGGTTTCTCTACTTGATGCATAACTTACTTTTGTGCTGTTGCAGCTTAGTTTCCCGGACATAGTTGTCCGGGTTGCGACTTATCATTTTTACCTTCATTTTACAATCGCACTCACTTTTAAATCAACAAAAAAACTCGCTAGACAAATGAAAACAAACACATGTGCGTGACAGTGTGACCGTTAGCTTTCAAAAATAATATACCAACATATAACGGCATTTTATAAGGGGCCCATCTGCCCAAAATATCGATATATCGATTGTATTCGCTTCAACGAGCAGCTAACTGGCGCCAATAAATTTGAATTTGAATATTTGCTCGTTCATTTATTCGCTTATTTAGTTAATGCTTAGCTCAACTTAATACTGATATATACCGAAAATAACAACAATGCACATAAAAGTGCCGCCATCGAAGGTAAGTGATGTATAATCGTCAGCAAGTTTATCCCAAATTGCACGAGCGCCACAAAAGAATCCAGCTCCATTCTGCTGATAAATAATCGCTTGTATGACGTGCTTGTAACGTGGTTGACGACACATCCCTTCCATTTTCAAATTGACTTCATCAGCGACTTCACGCACCCACTTGACGGCGTCTCCCGGTTGATAAGTCTTTCCTGTGTCATCAATATTTATAAGAAACAACAAAAGGCAACAGATTCTTGAGCTTACCTTTAAACTTTTGATTTATTAGGCGTTCGACCATAAATCGTATAAATGGCAATGGAAACTTGCAGCCAAATGCAGGCCCCATTTCGTATTCATTATAAATGGTCACATCCGTAGCCGGGGATACTTCGGGATGTTTATCCTCATCGGGATCAGAATCAGAATTGCTTTGATTAGATGCAATCTTTTGTCCACTAGGCGTCAATATGTCGCCTGAAGTAGTATTAGCACCTGGAGAGCGAACAGAAGCACGCGACCTTTTCACAGCTACCGATGCATTGCTGGCGCGTGTAGATTTCTTTGCTCCGAACAGCGGCATTTTAAAATAAATTCATCAATGAATTTATTACGTGTAAGCAGCGCTTCTAATAGTTTCTATTTGATCTCAGCTTAGTGCTACCAAATAATGGAATAGAACACAATGGCTACTGTGTTAACGAAAACGATAAGTTTAATGATGACGCCATTGATATTTATGTATACTGGACATACATATATTTTAATTTAATAAACAAGGTAACTTCGAATCATTCGACAGAGAAACAGACAGACAAGATAGACAGGACTGACCGGACTAACTTTGGGCGGACTTTGTCGTGCAAAAAGCTTTCAAAGCTTTCGCGCAAGATTTTTGTGCGCTGCTGGGTGACGATGCGAAGTGGATGTAATGTATGTTTGGTGGCTTAAATTCGTATGAAGCCACATACACAAACAATATCCATCAGATTTTTAGAGAAAAATCAGAGCATTAATCTATGGAACTTTCACAACTATTTGCTGTGAGTAATAATTATCCTGCCTTATTGAACGGCACCATATAAACTCCAAATTTTTTCTCCGCCTTGTCTCACTGTTGGCTGCTAGCCGGAAAGGGGACGTGATTGCACAAAAATTTTTCCCGCACTATGCATTCTTCGTGATTTCTGTTGGCACAGCTCAACTTATATATAGGGCTATATAGCCAGGACAGGACAATGCTCTCAGCTGTATATATACAGAGCGGACAGACAAGACAGACATAGCGGACATTGCGGACACACCGGACTGACTTTGTCCACTTTGTATTTAACAATTTATCTTTTGTCTTTTATTTTGCGATCCTTGATAAGGAAGGCTAATTACTATTGTGGGCAAAAGTTATCAGATAAAGGTAGTGAAAATCTTCAATTGACTGTACAACGCCTGATTTACATAGTTGGAATCAGTGAAAACAATTTTTAGTGACCATTGCAGCGTCAGAAAGATCAGACCTCGACTGAAACCAAAAAAATTTAAGAAATGTTTTAGTGAAATCTTTGTTTGAATTAGTAAGATTTGCCTTCAAACTATGCCCTTAACTTAAATGACCGCTCAGTGGAAGATATTTTAAATAGATTTAAACCAATTAATAAAAGAGCTATAAACGAAAAGTTATTTTGTAGCATATTTCAAAAACTATTACAAGAGTTTTGCATATGGGAAGGACTACTTTAATGGATATGAAACTAATTTAAAAAGATAAAGTGGATATCTTTGCAGTTGTATCCTAAAAGACTTAATATTATCTGCCCACAGTAGTAATATGTAATAATAATTGAAAAATTTATGTATGTACAAAAATCTATTTGATTTTTTTAAAGGGTAATAAAATAAAAAAAAATAATTATGAGAAGTAGAAGTGTTAAAATTTTTGTTGAGAGAGAAAAATCAATGTTTCCCTTTTGATACTTCAAAAATTTGTAACTGCAATAAATACTCTAAGCAAAAATGAATAGCTGTATAATTTAAAAATTGAAACGAAATAGTGAAGATGGTAAGCATGTATCGTTTTTGTTTAAATTTAATTTTATTTAAATTTTAGATGATCTAACATTTTGAGTTTTTTTTACATACAAACATTTTTCGTTTCATTTTCATTTTTATTATTTATTTTGTATTTGTTTTTTCTCGTATTATTATTAAGTAATCATATTAAATTTGTAATTCAACGATTCAATTTGCTTTCTCATTATTTATCGTTTTTGTTTTTGAAGGTTTTATTTTCATTTATATTTTGTTTTCCATTCTGTTTTTCTTTTTGTTTACTTTGCTCATTTCACATTTAAAAACTGCTGCTCAAGGGCCAAGGGCTTGGTTCATTTTGAGGAATGCAAATAAATAATTCCATTGATAGAGATTCTCTCGTTTTTGGGGAGAATTGATAAAAATGTCAAATGTCAAACGTTAAATGTTAAATTCTTTCGGCATTTGGACAAAATACATATTATATAATATTTTTATATACGCTATATAATTTACTTATGTACGTAAATACATTGTATGTGTGGGTCGATTTAGTAACATGCAAAGTAAATAAATCTGCTGTAGTATGCGGGGAACAACGAAAGCAATTTGAATTAGGCTAAAAAATTAGATACAACATCTAAAGTTTGTCTACCTATTAACTCCTTATGTTGCCACATTCTTTTCCTATCATTTCTCCACTTGAATACAAACTTGAACATTTAATTTGTTGTTGTTGTTGTTGTTGAGTGTTGTATTATAAGTAAATTTATAATTTTATTTATTTGATTTTCATTAAATTTTCTTTTTAATTTTTTTCTGCAGCAAATTAAACTTGTATCTTAGAAATGTTTAACTGCTATTAAAGTAATAGTTAATTCTCTTTCACTTTAGTAGTGGTGCTTGTTGTATGAGTGTGTGTGTGTGTGTGTGTGTGTATGCATGTGAGTGTGTGTGACAGTGTATTTATGTGAGTGTTTGTGAGAGTGTTTACATAGTCGGAGCAAAAAACTTGTATGAGCCGTTGTATAGAAAAATATGAATTACTCGTTATGTTTGCTATGACTTCAATTTGTTTATGTAATTTATTAATGGAAAATATGCAAAAATTGCTTATTAACTTTATGAAGTAATGGTATATGCATATTGTTTATATATATATATATATGTATATATTATGTATTTTTTATGTAAATTGTTTTGTAGTCAAAGTTGAGCTAGACTTTCGCTAAGTTCCAAGTTAAATTATAGTCGACTTTTTGTATGAGTATTTTAAAAAATAGGGATAGTCTTTCATATGCCATTTATGGTAAGTATTTACGATATTACGATTTGTATGGAATAGAAGTAAGATTCCGGTTTACGAGAAAAATATATAGTACAGATGTGTGTGGTAAGTTCTCATTTGTTATCTCTTTATAAATATACATATATGTATTGTATATATATATTTTGTTTTCTTTTGTATTTTATAGATCGATCGCTTGTTTTACTTTATTTATTTTATTCTCTTTTTAATAGTTAAATGAATTACTCTTTGTATTTTCTTCGGCTTTATAAGATTTATAAATTACATTGTTTCTTGGTTTTGGGATTGAATTAAATATTCCATAAATATATGTGTGAGCTTGATTTTTATAGTTTATATAATTACATACAGTTTAGTCAACTTAGAAAAGAGTTTCAACCGGTTGTTTTGCTTAGCTTAGCTTTTCTTTACTTTGATTTACATGTCTTTCTTTTTTTATGAAAATGGTCTGCATTTTTATTTGCGTGTGTGTGAGTGTGTGTTGCCCTTGCCTGGGGCATGCTTCCAATTAAAAATTTGATCTTGTCTAAATTTTTGCAGCTCAATTAGCCTCAGCTGTAAGGAGAATATGCTTGGAATAAAGACTTTGGCTTTTTGTTTTGTTTTTGAATAAATAGTTTTTATTTGAAAATGATTTTTTTTTGTAATTTTTGTATTTTGGTAGAATTTTACAAGTTGAATGGAAAATACATACGATAAATATTACAGTGTTTGTTGTTGTTTTTCTGTGGTTTTCTTTGTGTGTGGTGTGTGTTTTTTTTTTTGTTTTTATTATTTGGTAAGGTTAAGGAGTGTTTTGTTGTATGCATTTATTGTTAAATTTAATTTAGTTTGGGTTTTGTTTTTGCTTTTCACTTTGTCAAATTGTATTGCGTATGCTTAGAAAACTGCTCATAACATGGCATTCAACTACAAAAGTATCTCGTATCTCGCAGATACAAAAGATGTGTTGTTCAACAACTTTTGCATAGGTTACACACTGGATTTTGCCCAAGAATCGAATTCGAAACAATCTCTCTATAAGCAAATTGCTCAAAAATTTGTTAAATCGTTAAATGATATTTTATTTTGCTAATAAACTTACTAAGTTCTTGTTTTTGTTTTGTTTTCTTTGTGTGTGTGTGTGTGTGTGTTTGTGTTTAAGTTGTGTGTTGCATGTGTTTACATAAATAAAGCTTAAAAACTATAAAACATAAGTGTGGAGCGGGGAGCGGGGAGCAAAATAAGGGATTGCAATGTGGGAGAAGACAAGAAAAAGTTGTAGTAATCATAGTAGAAACGGCGGAACGAGAAAGAGAGAGAGAGAGCGGAGTTGTATAATATACAAAAATACTATAAAATAACAATTATAAATTCCATTATCATTGTGTAAAATCAAAATGCACAATCAATAGATACACAGTAAAGAAATGCATAAGCATACTCATACATACACATAAATACATAAGTATAAATAAGTCTAAACAAAATTAACAGCTGCAACGCACAGTGTTAAATGCCATTCACTAAATACAATAAATGTTACAATTTATATTATTATTATTATCATTATTAATATTATTATTCTTATTATTTTTATGTATACTCGTATATAGTATATAGTGTATAGTATATGCTTTTTATAAATATTACATACAATGTTGTGTTTTACAATGAACTGTTTTCTCTCTTTTTTTTGTTTTTGTTGTTGTTTGTATCTTTGTTTCAATCTATGCTGAGATTTATCTGTTCAGTTGTTTTTGCTATTGCGAGATTGTTTGTTTTAGGTTCTCTTGCTCGATTTATATTTTGTTGTTCTTGGATTCAAACTACATTCGTATGTGGCTTTATAAATGCAACGAAATTATAGTAATTACAATAAATTAGTGTACAAAAAATTATAGTTAGTTTGTGTGTGTTCGTGTCGTGTGTGTGTGCGTGTGTGTTGATGTTTTTATGCGTTTGTTTTGTGCGTGATGTTGTTGTTGTTGTTGTTTTTATGGTGTTTGGTGTTGGTTGTGTGCAATTTGTAGCTTCATCATCGTATCGCACAATCAGCTGGCGCTCTTTTCTCTATATCCTTCTATACACACGCAAATTCAACAAATTACAATTTACATCGATCGATCGATAATCGTATCGAATCGAATCGAATTATGGCTGGCTGATTCAAAAATTAGCAATTTCAATTTTGCAAATTTTCATTTCATTTTTTTTTTGTTTGTTTGTTTTGTTGTTGTAGTAAATACAAATAGTTAAGAGAGTTGCTTGCTTTTGTTTTCTTCTCTTCATTTATAGACCGGTTTACTTTGTGTTTTTGTTTATCAATTAAATTAGGCCTTAATAATTAGAGCGTTTACGTTTTTCTTTTCGTAATCATCATTTTGTTTGTTTTTGGTTTGTTCATTTGCTTTATCATTACGTTATGCATTAAATGTAAATTTGTTTTGTTTTCTTTTTCAATTTCTTTTCTTTGCATTTTTATAATATTTACGTTTGCTTTCTGCTAATTTCATTTGCCCAGGGGATGTATTGTTGTTGTTGTTGTTCTTGTTTTGGATTGTTTGATTTGAATGTAATTTGCGCAGAGTTTGTAAACTTTGAACTTAAGCCTAAACAAGCATGAGAAATGCAGCGTTGATGGCATGAATAATTTCAAAGAGATTGCAACAGGAAACATTTAATATATTTATATAATATAATATTTATATACTTATATATGTGGTAAATATGCCTTCTATAAGTATGCATATATACTTTGTTCTCATTAATTATCTCATCTCATCTCATTATAATTTCATTTCATTCGATTTTTAATTTGTTTTCATCTTTTTTTGTTTACTTTGGGGTTCGTTTTCTTATTCGTTTTTCCTTTTTTGTTTTTTAGTGTTTTGTTTTGTTTTTAATAAATACACGAGAAACTAAACTACACATAAATTATGAAAATCTATAAAATTATTCAGACCAAACAACAACTACATATTATGCATTAATGCTTGCGTTTCAATGTGTCTGTTCTTGACTGTGTGTGTGTGTTTTATGTGTGTTTGTTTTTGTGTGTGTATGTTGTGCGTTTCATGTCATACATGTATGTTTGCTTGCATGATGCAAATGTAATGCAAATATAGGAAATGCTTTTCAATATGTACGATTGCGACTGCGATTTCACTTTCACTTTTTCACATTTCACATCTAGTATTTTTATCAGCTGCCTTCTCAAAACGAATTCCTTCAGATTCTAGACACATTTCTTTTCAAGCGCAATTTCTCCTTTCCATACAGATACAAATAAAAGTTCTTTGGGCTTTGCTTTTGCTTTTCGTGTGTAGTTGTGTGTGTGTTTGTTTGTTTGTGTTGTTGTTGTTGTGTGTTGGTTGGTTCTATCATCATTTGCTTTGTTTGTTTGTTTGTTTTTGATCAATGCTGGTGGGTTGTTGTGCTCCCGCGCTGTTTGTTTTTTGTTGTAGTTTCTTTTTTTTATATATATATATTTTTTTTTACTTATTTTTTGTTTTGTTTTCTTTTGTTTTTAATACCGTAACGGTCCCCGTTTTGCGCCGCTAAACCGCCAACCGCCAACCGCTTAGTACAGGCCACAGCCGCGCAGATTGTTTGCTATGATGACATCGGTGACAGCATCGAATACAAACTGTATGTTGTTGGTATCTGTGGCGCACGTCATGTGGCAGTAGATTTCTTTCGAGGTTGATTTGTTTTTCGCTTCAAATTGAGCCTGAATGTAGGCAGCCGCCTCGCCATACTCCTGGCCACCTGCCGCACAAAAAGGAAAATAAATCAATCATTAATCACAGTTTATAATTTGGATTTATGTTTTATTTTGGAGTTGACAAAGACTCTACTTACCTGTGTATTCGGGAAAGCAAATTGTCAGCGGACTCTTGCGTATCTTCTCCTCGAACAAATCCTTTTTGTTCAGGAACAATATAATCGAGGTATCCGTGAACCATTTGTTGTTGCAAATGGAATCAAACAGCTTCAGCGACTCTTGCATGCGGTTCTATAAAATACATTTTTAATTAGTTATATTTGAATTTCACTTCTTTTAGATATTTACTCACCGTAGTTTCGTCCTCATGCAAGACCTGATCGTACTCAGACATGGCCACGCAGAAAATAATCGCTGTTACATCCTCAAAGCAATGTATCCATTTCTTACGCTCAGATCGCTGGCCACCCACATCAAACAATCTGTAAGTGAATTAAGATAATGGTAAATTAGCATTCGATTTTATTTATTTAATGGGTAGATTGAAATTTCAAATTTTCTTGTACTGTGAATAGTGTCGCATGCGACATTTTTCGACAGAGAATTGCCCACATACAATTAGTAAAAAAGCAAAGTATCTATTTAGCTTTTGCGAATTAATATTCGCATCAGCCTAAAAGCATGCTACATTAAATTTTCTAATAGATTCAGTACGTAGTTTTTGATAAGACGCAACCGAAAACAAAATTTTTGTTTGATTTCGTTATATTGATATTATATTTTGGTTCACTGCCTTAATGCAGAAATATAAAATTTGCAAAATAAAAAATGTTTTTTCAATAAATGTTCTACTCTGTTTAAATTTTGAAAATCAAAAGTAAATGTTACAGTAAATAGTCTGAACAAATAAAAAATTAAATCAAAATATAAAATACACTTAAAACACAAAAGAGTTGTATCATTGCAAGTGCAACGAAAGCGAGCTATGTATTTAGCTTAGTTGCTGGACACTGTCGTCTGTTTACTTACTTGAAGTTGAGATTTTTGAAGGAGAAATGCACCTCGACAATGCCGGTGGTCTTGACTCGAGTGCGCAAGATATCCTGCTCGGTTGGCTGGTAATCCTTGGCGCCTAACCGATCCAAATCATCCAGGAAACTGCAAAGCACAAAGCGCACACATTAGTTAAGTCGGAGTATGGTAGACTAAGCAAAGGAGTATCTAGGGACAAGAGACGAGGAGGACAGCTTGATTGAGAGGGGGAGGCGGGCAGATACAAATGTTTAACTGGCCTGCAGCCCCCGTTGCCAGGATGGCCAGGATAAACACGAAACTTGTGGCGCTGTGTCGAAGCGCTGTGCAAACAATTAAAACGTAGCACAAATTTAGGCGCCAGCAAGTGGATACACACGCGCTACAGACAGCAGACAGAAGATACAGATACACACACACACACACACATGTGTATCTAAGTATCTAGGTGTAGGTGTAGCTATGTGCATGGCTTTTGTGTGGCATCAAGTTTCGCAACTGTAGCTACATAATTAGTTTTTATTTGTGTCTCTCAATCAGTCAAAGGTTGCGTGTCCAGCTCCAGACCCAGTTCGCAACAAGTAGGTCATAAAAATAATAAAAAAAAAAACGACACAAGACAAGCGAGAGAGGTAAGAGCAAGCAGAGAAAGAGTGCCACAATAGGCCACTGTCCAGAGATCTGAGCTATAATTTACCCTAGGCACGCAACACTATCTTTATTTGTTGGTCTCTTTTGTTTTTTGTTTTTTGGCAAAGACAAATTCCATTTGTTGCTGCTCGTTGTTTCAGGTGTAAAGTTCATGTAACCCATTTGAGGTCTTCATGTCTTCCAGACTCTTGTGAGGTCGACTCACGCATCGTAAATAAATTTTACAGTTTGTCCATTTTTCTATCGCATGAATCTCTCGCTTTTGTTGTTGCTGCTGCTGTTGCTGTGTGGCCTTTAATTAGGTGGTTGCATTGCTCAACAACTTGCAACCAAACACAACAAATTTGCGTCGGCTGGCGTTGCCAGATCGTCGCATGCATCGAATGCAACACAGCGTGGCACACATTGGCGGGGAAAATTGCCGAGTCACGCTTTGTCGAGCCGTGTGTCTCTGTGTGTTTGTACTCTAAATGGCTATGGCATAACCACAAACATAGTCATAACTCGTAAACCACAATTGCGACGACCACAAAAATCGCGTCCATTGAGGTGGAAAAGTTTTTCGGGGAAGAGTTGTAAACGCGAACGCATGCATAACTCTCGTACTCCAAATAAACCTCAATATATATATATATCTCTAACTAATATATAGCGTATAGTCCGAGTGTAAACATTGGTTACATTTATGAGGCACACGCTAATCAAGTTAGCTTCAGTGAGCTTCACATTTCACCATTAGATCCGTGATCTCAAAGATTGGCTATGCAATTTGTGTATATCTCCTCTCCTCTGAGATTGTGCAATCGCCGTCTCCGCCGTCGGTTGTCTATGCGTGTTAGCACTTTCCGTATATCATGTCGAATAAGTCAAAAAGAGACTTTGATGAAAGATGCGCCTTCGTGATTAGTTTGGAAACGAGCTAATCAGCGGTAAATTGCTTTCAAATGGTTTTGGGAATTGCCATTTAAATGCATTTTTAATGCGTTCAATTCTTTTCGAATTGCGGCTGCTTCAAAAGAAGTTTACGAGGTGAAAAGCTGATAAGCTTAACTTCAACATTATGTTATTTATATTTCTATCGAAAGGCAAAGTGCAGCAATAATCAATATAAGTTTCAAAAGAGCCTTAAACTGTTCACAAGGAAAATAAGTAGGAAACCTAAGAATACCCTCTACCAATTTTGAATAAAAGCAAAATAGTGCGGAATTATTTCTTAAATATACCAAGTTAACATACTACAATAAATACTGAATATATTATATTTGATATATTAATATAGTATATAGTATTGATATATTAATATAGTAAGCAACTAAGTTGGCATTTTACACGACTTGAATGTATAAATAAATTTTCAAATTCCCAGAATACATAATAAGCAGCTAAATTTATTTTTATTGATCATTTTTGTCGAATCTTAATTAACATCTGGCTTTAATAGCAGACCATTGCCTAATAATATCCAAATATAATCAAACATTTAGGCTATTCTTTTATTACACTTTGCTTGACTTTGAAACTAAGTTAAAGTTCTCAAATAAAGTTGTTAACTATTTATTATTGGTGTCTAATTTGCAAATTATAAACGCAGTGCAATTTGTGGCACTGACTCTTCTTTGTGTTTGCTTTTCCAGCCTTGGGCCTAGCCATTAATTATTTGATGGCCCATTGTGAAATCTAGCTAGGCGTTAACTAAGCGCTCCCCAATGTTACAACAAATCGAAGCCGAAACAAAAAGTGCGATCAAATCGATTCGTGAATTAAAGCGCGTAAATAACCGTTACGAATTAACCGCATAAACTTTTGCTTTTTAGTGAGATTGATTAGCAGCAAACACTTGTACTTTCAATTTGAGCCAGCGAAAGAAACCAAAAAGAGTGAGAGAGTGCGAGCGAGTGAGAGAAAGAAAGAGAGCGCACACAATTAGCAGGCGTATCTTAACAATAAAATAAAACAACAGCTGACGCTGAAGCTGAAGATCGGAAGCGAAGAAGACGAGAGACTGGTTCACGCAGCTCTGGAGCTCGGAGCTCACGTAGACACGACCCGTAAGTAGACTCCGAGACCGGACTGAGCTGGAGCTGAGCCGAAGCTGAAGTTAAAGCAGAAAGCGTTCAAGCGTTGTGACTTATGGCAATCCTATAAGTAGACTAAGAAGCGATGCGATCGCGTTTAGTACGTCGCGTTTGCTTCACGGAGTCGGAGTGGAATTCGTAGTTGAAATCGCAAGTCGCAAGTCGCAAGCTGAGCGCTATTTCAGAAAGTGTCGGTGTGACAGTGACAGTGGCAAATCAAATCTATGAATTACTCGTACATAAAATCAAAATAAATACTCATTGTGTGAAACAATAGAAAACGACAAACGAAGCGAGTCTCGTTAAATCAAGTGTTTAAACTTCAAAGGTGAGCGAATTGCATTGAAAATTTAGCTCGCTTTGACAGCGTGACTACTGCGAAAACTGACTGAGAAACTGTGAAAACTGTTTTGAGTGCAAACTGTTCAACTGCGAAACTAGTCAAGGCCTACAAAATGTGGCCTAAATAGGCGCAGCTAAATACCACAAACTAGTTAAAAGTGCAATGCAACCAACAAACGCAAAGTTGCAAGTGAGGCGTGAAGAAAAAGAGATAAAATATGTCCAGCGATTTTATAAATATTTATAGGCAAACAAACACAGTCCAGTGAGTGGACCACACCTAAACGCACATCTGTTGCAACCAAAACGCCGCTGCGCCAATAAAAGTCAACAACCAAAGCAGAGAAAAGACATCACAATCGTGAAGATAGTTTTTGAATGATGACGCAAAAATTTCATTGTTGTTTTTATTTTTTTTAAGAGCACAGATCAAACAGCAGCTGCTATTCTGTTGTGATTCGTTATCGAAGATTGGAGTTCAGGGAATGCCGGCAGCAGCCATTTCTAAGCATTTAGCTTAACGATGCTAATCAGCATAGAATATTCTGAATAGTCTGCTGTCTGCTCTCATATCTCAGGCAAATTGCTTGCAAACAACATTTCTGCTGTTGTTTTTTCTCTTTCGATTTTGCTGCCATTCGTGCGTAACAGCACCTTGAGTACTATAAAGAACAATAGCAACAGCAACTGAAAGGGGCAAATGAACGGGGAGAAGGACTGTAAATGAGTTGAGCACAACTTTAAAGATGGTCTCCATGGAACCTCGAAGTTTTCTGCTTTTATGTGTGGCATCGGATAATAATGATAGTTAAGTGTGTTGCATAACAAAAAGATTTCAAAAGTTGGCAAACTTTGCGAATTTCAAGATGAAATTTTCATAAATATCAGATTGAATAAATTCAGTGGAATTAAGTAATCATATTTGCTTTCTTAAGTGCGAATTAATTTACTAAATCAACATCATGATTATTGCAACACTGCATAAAGAAGAGATTTAAGTAGAATAGAAAACTTCACAAATGTTTGTCTGCTAAATTATAATAATACACATACCATAAAGAAGAGATAGACAAACATTTATTGATTAAGAGTTAGTAGACGAACAAGTTTTTAAGATTTGCGAATCTTTATTGTTAGACACAGTCACTGATATATTTTTAAATAGTTGACAGCACGCATAATTATTTTGTAGCTGCCGAAGATTAGAAAGTGTAATAAATAAACTAAAAAATTCATATAGTATAAAAGTTGACAAATTAAAAGTCAGGTCGTGGGACTTTCATTTTTGCCTACGCATTGTTTAGATGTCACAAATTTTTATTAGGGCGAATAAAATGTTTGAACTCGCTTCTGACAGCTTTAAGCTTGACTTGTATTTTTAGCTTTACTTAGCAATTCTTTGAAAATTGCACAGAGTTCTACTAACAACCCGACTTTCTGGTTCTGTCAATTAATCAGCAGAAGACATTTATGGCGCCTCAGTCAGACAATTCTCATTGGCAACGCGTCCAGTCAAGTTTCGGCCTGCTGGCGTCATGGTCAAAGTCAAAGCCAAATTAAGGCCAAGCGAGCAGACAGATATACAGACAGACATACAGACAGACAGATGGGCAAACAGCTTCATCAAGCACTTGAGGCAGAAGATGCTTGAGATGCTGCTGCTTGACATTTGGGTGTCTCTTTATTCCATCGTTTTTTCGTCTCCTTTTCTTTTTTTGGCGCAAGGATTATCACTCAAGTTCATTATGAGGCATGCCCCGATAAGGCTTATAAGTTTGTAATGTGTCTTGTGACTGGCTAGGAAAGAGAAGAGAAGGAGAGGGAGGGAAAGGGGATGGAGAAGGGGTGCCTCACTTAGTGACGTTGTCGTAGAGCTCAAGTGCTGGACGCGAGCAGCTGAAGGTCGCATTTTGTCAAGGCAAGGGCAAGGATATCAGCTAAGCCACACAGAGGGAAAGAGAGAGAGAGAGAGAGAGATGCTGTATACACACACACACACATACACACTCTGATTGTGCCATAAAAATTTCATCAAATTGTATGCGTGTGTGTGTGTGTGTGAGTTTGTGGCAAATGGCATTTAAATTACAAGCGCACAGAAGTTGCAGAAGTTGGAGCAGGCGCAGAGCTAAGCTGAGCAGTCACAAAAGGAGAGCTACTACAATGCCATAAGATTTTTTTGGTTGGTATTGGCAGCACGACGCGGCGTATAAGCAATCTCTATTGAGATATTGCTCATACGCAGCGTGCCACACAGCACAAAAGCACAAATCATGCTTTTGAAGTGAACAAAAAGTATGTATATATATATATTTTATATATATATATGTGTATTGAATGCTATTGTTAGCCACTTGAATTTTATTGGCTCGCGCAGTAAAAACTTTAACAATGCGCGTTGCTGTTTTTTTTTTTTGGAATTTCAGTTCGCATTTCAGCTGGAAATGAGATGAAACTCGCTTTAAAGCTGGCTTATCAACAAGGCGGCGGCTGCTGTTGCTGCTGATGCGTGTGTGTGTTTTGCTCTTTTAGGCCATGCTATTTGTATTAAGTTGGCAATTCGTTGGCCCCGGCAGGCAACATCATTTCATCGCCATAGATTTCTGTAAATTGTTCATTGTTGTTTGCCTTTCACTCGTCGCTCGTTCGGTTCGCTCGCTGCCCGAACTAAGTGCTGTCATTTTACCCCGAAATGCGTCGCTGCCTGCCTTATTGTGCCTTTTGGCCAATAAGTGTATGTATATGTTATTTCGTTCGTTTAGCCCCAAAAATACAATGTTCAACTGCTCTAATGCTCCAATGCTCCTCAGGGAGCCACTGCGTGTGTGTGTGTGTGTTGATTTTACTGTCTGTTTGATAGTCAACTTTGTGCAAGTTGTTTTGTGGTATTTGCCATCAGCATTTATCTATTGTACAATACAATAATTTATTTATTATTCATCGGCATTTTTTTTGTTTATATGATTTAGCCTTGGCTTTCGTTCAAATATTGACAACTCTACTCAATAACTTTTGCTGTGCTTGTCGTGTGCAAATAACAAACTCACAAAACTCACAGCTTCCTCTTAATCTCATGTTCTGAAATGCGTCTTTCATCGACTATAAGTTGCATATCGCCACAAATTAACACATTGGTTCAACATTTGCTCAATTCCCACTGAAATTAACAACATTTTCTTGTCTCTCTTCTCTCTTGTTTATATTCTTTTTTTGCGCTTTTATTGTCGTATTTATTATAATTGCAAAAGTTTTATTTGTTTGCATTTTCTTGAGCATAAAATTGCTTGCGGCAACTCATCTAAAATAAGTGGCAAGTGGCAAGTTGCACGAAACACCAACAACTACAATTACAACAACGAAAATGCTGCACATTCATTTATTTGCAAAATTACATTGAAAACTCTGTTGCCAGTTCTCAAACTGCTTTTCAAGTTGGCGCCCGCAAAGCGCTAAAACTTGTTCAAGTTTTTCGCATCGCTTTTCTAGCGAATTTTCCATTCCCTAACCTCAGGCTATATCGATAACATTTATGGGTTTTGCATTAGGTTTGCTGCGCTTTTCCTATTTTTATAAATTCAATAAAGAGCGAAAATTTCAAATTATCTATTCTGGCAAAGAAATCAGCAAATAAATATCATTTATTGTAGAGCAATAATACATCAGCATGAGGTGCAAATAAATGCTGTAAAAAGTGAAAACTACGCATTGAGGATTTTTAGTTTTTGGTTGATAAGCATTCAAAAATGAATTAGTTGTTGAAATTTAAATGAAAATTTAATGAATATTGACCATATAAAATAGTTGGCAATTTTAGCTATAAATTCTGCCTGCTTGAAATCCAAATGGACATTTTAAGGATTAAACTATAAGCTTCATAAATGAAATTAAATCTTTAAATTGGTGGTCTAATTCAATACTGTGTTTTCCTAAAAATATGCCGGTCATCCTTTGTATAAATTTAATGAACAATTTGAGTTAAAAAACATTTATTATATATGAAGCTGAAGAATCAACTCTATATGAAATTTGCCTATCAAAAACCAATTTTTGATAGAGCTACAATTATTTGACAGCAACAAATTCGATTTAAAATTACATTTTTATTTATAGATGCTGAAGCAAAAAATATATGGCAAATTTGTTTGTTTATAGAGAATTTTATGCTTCACAGAAAATTATTGACAGCCAAGCAGAAAACTTGAATGTAACTTAATGGAAATTTTTGTAAGCCTTAGTAAAAATTGAATAATACATTATGAAATAACTATTTGAAAGAGCATTAAATTAAAATTGTTGTAAACGTTTGTAAATAAACTCAATATAGAGCAAATTTAAATTTTGAAATAATTATTTGAAAGAGCCTTTGGGAAGAAATTAAAAAATCGAAAGCATTTAAAAGAGCATTTGCAGTGCGTTCGCATTGTGGAATTAGTTTTAGTCGCTGACTACTCAAATAATAATAAAAGTACAACTTTTCTCAACAAAGTACACACTTTGCAGCTCTAGAAAGGCAAAACTGAGAAAGCTGGGCGAGCGAAAATGTCAAGCTTACGGAAAACCACGGCGGCGTTGATAAGGCGCACCACTTACTCGGCGACGCGGGTGGTGGCACCGCCCACAGCCGCTGAGGGCGGGGTGGCGGCGGCGCTTCCGCATGATGGCGTCGGTGTGGCAACGGAAATTGAAAAATCAATTGCGTCTGGAGCATTGCAGCGACGACAGCAACAACAGCAGCAACAGCAACAACAACAATTGAAAAGGCAGCCAGATGCTGCAGCCAAAGTCAGGTAAATGAGAAGCTGCTGCTCAGCGCAGTCGTAAGCATATTGTAAGCTTCTACTTTTTGTTTGCAACTGCAGCACAGCAACTGCCACAACAGCAGCAACAACAACAACAACAACAACTACACCGACAACAGCATCAGTTGCTGCTGCTGCGTCTGCTGTGCGTCCGTATTCGGAGGTTCCCGGGCCGTATCCGTTGCCGTTGATTGGCAACTCGTGGCGATTTGCGCCACTAATTGGTTAGTTATACATTTCCATTAACAGCAAGCAAGAGGGATTCATCAACATTACTTCACTCTCTTGCAGGTACATACAAAATTAGTGACCTGGACAAGGTTATGCATGAGCTGCATGTCAACTATGGCAAAATGGCCAAAGTGGGCGGACTTATTGGACATCCGGATTTGCTGTTTGTATTCGATGGCGATGAAATACGCAATATATTCAAAAAGGAGGAGACCATGCCGCACAGGTAAGCACAGAGCACAGAGCACACAGAGGTGGGCGTGGCAGTAGCGACAGTGTCACAAAGGACAACGACAGCAATAGCGTAGCTTGTGACAGCAAACATTTGCCTGCCCATCGATGAATATTGCCATTGACGTGGCCCACACACTCTCACTCTCGCTAGCTGCATTTTAAATTTCCGCGCACTTTTTCAGCTGACAATTCAATTGGCTTTTCCGTTAAATTATTAATACGTTTTTATACCCAAGCCATAGGGTAGAAAGGTATTATGAATTCGTGCTGGCAAAAAAAGCATGTAACAGGCAGACAGAAGTATTTATATTCTTGACATATGCTTGATCTTGATCAACGTCAACATGCGAGATTATATAGCCATGTTCATCTGTCTAGATCTCAGAGACTATAAGAGATAAAATTATAATGTTGTAGAAGTTATTTAAGAAAGACTTTTGAATGGCCAATTACGCCTACTGGAATCAGGTTTTATCTTCTTTTGGTTAGCAATTTGGAATATATTGCACACCTTGGTATATTTTGAACGTAGACTACTTTATATATATAGATATACCAAATCTGCCTTTAGGTATATTTTAGTATTTGTGTGGTATACTATTTGGTATTCTTCGAATATAGTACTTAATCGATATACCAAATATGGCCTTCGAATTATTTTGGGGTATATTATTCGGTATATTTGGAATTTAGTTGTTTATTGATATACCAAATGTGACATTCGGTATATTTTTTGGTATATGTCTAATGAGTTGGCCAAATATGGCCTTCGGTATATTACTGCATTATTTAGTTTATTCAAAATGATGAGCGAGTATCTTACAGTCGAGCAAACTCGACATTTTTACTTGTTGTTGTTGCTATTATGCAGTTTGTGACACGAGTTTAAAGCCAAGGTTGGGCGAGTTCATTTATCACGATGAAGTGACAATTTTTTCGTTTTTTTTTAGTTGCATATTGAGCTATAAAATTCAATTTGCAGTCAAAAGAATAAATAAAAACAGCATTTGTTGAGTATTGAAAAAAAAACTTCTCAAAAAGATTTAAATTTACATTCTAGTGAAAATAAAGAGAGCACATTTCATAGAATTTGCATCAACTCGAAATTGTACTTTAAACTAATATTATGCTACTGTTCAAGCAATGCCAATTTCCTTGATTGTTTTCATTTCGATTGTGAGTTCTGGAGTTGTTTTCATTTCGATTGTATTTCTTGCTAAATTGCCACGACACTTGACCTTTTCGTAATAATAAACATATTTGCGGACAATAAAAGTTGTCAAGGAAATTTTGTATCAAGAAGATAATTGAGATTGAGAAGTGACAGTTGGGGCAAAGAGAAGCGAATCAAGGCAATTTATACGAGAGTATAAATAATATAGGGTAAGAAAGGACCTGCGCTATAAGGACGATTGCAATGTTGTAATAATCAGCTTAAATGAAATGCACATTAATTGACATGTGCAATTTATCGCATGGTTGCACTTAAACAGAAGCTCACACAGAGAGGAGAGAGAATAAGTGAGAGGGAGAGAGATAGACAGAGGGTGGAGTAGCAGGCATTAAATATGAGGAAGTGATGTGGAGCTGCTTGGTTGGTCTCGGGAATGTGTTTATTATTTATGCGCATATTGCATTAAATTCATAATTAAATTATTGACGAGTCGGTGTGCGAGTGTGCGTGGGTGTGTGTGAGTGTGCCATGTGGACGTGTGTGTGTGTGTGTGTGTGTGTGACGTCGGCAGTTGGCCAGAAGCGTGTGCGTAATTAGTTGGCCATGCCGAAAAGGATTCTCGTTGGTAATTATACAGTAATTAATGCTCCAATTACGTGCTCAATTAGAACCGTCTGCAAATGCCAAAATAAGCGCAAGCTTCAATTGTATTCAAGTTGAATTTGAAAACTTTCACTCTTGTCAGTTGTAGGCCTCAAAAACTTGAAACTCTTGAAATCCAAAAAAAAAAAAAACAAAAAAAAAACAAGCGAACCCATATCTTGCGTTTTGTATCTTATGAATATGAATTTATATCTGTCAGTTATCTGCGTGTGTTTTTTTCGTCAAATTTTTGCCTAAGCAGACACAGCAGACAGCAGCAAACGAAAGCGAATACTTCACATAACTCGATAAGCTTTCTTTTTTTCTATTTAACACATTGCTTGCTCTTGTTTATTTTATTTTTTTGCCTGTTCATGTGGCCATGAACCAATTTTGGCAAGTTACGTTAAGATTTGTGTACCAAACAAAATGTGAACACAACAAATACGATAATAATAACAATCAAATAGTCGAGACACATCTTAAAAGTGTCTGGCATTCAACGGTCAAAGAAAAATGTTTTGTTTTTATGCAGCGTCATCATTAACAAGTAAGAAAGTTACAGTTGAGTGTGCTCGACTGTGAGATACCCGCTACCCATTTTGAATAAAAGCAAAATATTGCGGTATTTTTTCAAAAATATACCAAAAATTCAAAAATACTAAAATATACCAAATGGTATTTTTGTTATATCGATATAGTACCACATTCAAAATATACCATAGACGGCATAATATACCAGATTGTCCGCCAAAGCAACTAAGACCCCTAGTAAGTAGGCGTTTTTGCTCATACAAAAGTATTTTTTTAATAACTTCCACAATTTTTATCTGATCGCAACCAAATTTTCAGGAATCATAACTACTATAGTAGTTATTATATATACCAAAATTCGCAACTCTAGCTTTAAAATTACGCTTGTTATTCGATTTTTTTGATTTGCGGGGGCGGAAGTGGGCGTGGCAAAAATTTGAAACAAACTTGATCTGCGTGCAAACATAACAAATGCTGTCGAAAAAAAATTATAGCTCTATCTTTTATAGGTCTCTGAGATCTAGGTGTTCATACGGACGGACGGACAGACACACAGACACACAGACACACAGACGGACAGACGGACAGACGGACATGGCTATATCGTCTCGGCTGTTGACGCTGATCAAGAATATATATACTTTATAGGGTCGGAGATGCCTCCTTCTACCTGTTACATACATTTCCTGCCGGCACAAAGTTATAATACCCTTCTACCCTATGGGTAGCGGGTATAAAAAGTTGACGACGCGAAGAATAGATAATAAATTGACATTAGCGCAAATGCGTAAATGTTAACAAATGTTTACCGGGCCCAAAAGATTGATGAATGCCTCACTCGCTAATTGATTGATCTACGCGCACGTGTGTGTTGGGGTCTAAGGAAATAACCAAGCTGAAGAGACGCGCTGACTGATTGACTAACTAACCGAGTGACTGACTGATGAAGATATTCGCCGAACAACCCAACCGACTGAGAGACAGACATACCAAGCATTCAACAAACACTTTGCGTGTGGGCTGCTTTTGCCCAAAACATTTCACTAACAACAAAAGAAACTAAGCAAAAGCAAAGCGTGCTCTGTAGATACACAAATCGAAGCTCAGTTTACACTGCAAGCATAAAATACACTGCTAAAAAGAGGAACTTAGATTGAGCTTTCCTTGCTTAGATGTTTAATAAATAACATACTATATTATCGTTTAAATATACTAAATTAATATAGCAAAAATGTACGCTTTAAGGTTCATTTATAATCATTGAATTCGTTTTGTGTAGAAGTTTGCTTACACAAGTTCTTTTTTGGAAATAGCTAAAAGACCTAAGACTATTTAAATCAAGTAAGAACCATTTAAAAAAACACAAAATATTACAATATCATTAAAATATACTGAATTAATATACCAACAAAATACTAAAATATACAATTGTAGACCAAAAGTACTGAAATATAAATTAACATACCAAGAAATACTCAAATATGCCAAAATCAAAAGAATACTAAAATATGTCAAAAAGAAACAAAACTGCAACCTAAGTCTACAGTTTCATTCATGAATTCAATTAATAAATAATAATAATATTCAAAAAATACTAAAATATACCAAAAAGAAACAGAAACAGCAATTAAAAAAGGTTCATTCATGAATTGAATTCATATTTTTAGAAAATAATTTGTATGACATTGCACTTTTATTTTAAACCAGCTTTAAATCGACTATAGATTAATATTCATTTGATGTCACATTCGCCTTGCTCGAGTGAATATACCTGTCTTGTCGAATTTAATGTGTTGAGCTCATAGCAACTACTAACCCAGCGTATTTTATGGCGCACATAACTTTCAAGCAACAACAAACAGCAAACAAACAAGCTGAAAGAGCTGTTTCGGTGTGTGCGTGCGTGTGTGGGAAAAATGCGCGAATAGCTTAAAGAAAATCACAAAATAAACTCAAGATTTAACGCGCAGTTAAGAGTATTTGTTGTCGTGACAATCTTGCTGCAGACAAGGCAGACATCATAGACACGTCTAGCTGATGCGGTGTCAACAATAGCCTGAGACTGGCCTAAAATTGCGAAAGATGTTGTTCAAGTTTGGTATATTAAAATGCCAAGCCGAATTCATGTCGATGCATAAAATGCAAATAATTGTAATAATTTACAACATTTATGGTATTTCATATGCAGCCGCGCAATGCGTTTGAAGTTTTGTGACCTCACATTTTTAATTGTGGGTCTTTTATTATTTTAAATAATTTATAACTTAAATTGAGAGCACTTAAGTTACAAATTAGATTAGCTTTGTAGCGCAACTTTCCATTAAAAAATGAATCTTTTTTAATTTATAATTCCTTCTTGTTGCAAATTCTAATGACGGGTTTTGTATCTGGGTTGATGTCAAAAACTTGTTTGCTTAGCAGCACGACAGACAAACTGCTTTAATTTGCATTTAATTTGCATTAAACATTGCCGGTCAGTGCAGCCTAACTGATTTTAACTATATACATATATAGAAAGCGATTAAAACAAAAAAATTTCGTCAACTTTTATTAGCAACTTTGCATAACAATGTTCAAATTATTCTAAGATAAAAATTAGCATAGCATGATAGTTGTTTTTAAGTGTTCAATGCTGTTCTAAAACATTTTCTGTTTACAAACTGAATTTGCAACTTGAAAATTTGTAGGCAAATTCACATTTAATAGTGATTTTTATAAAATTCTTTTTATCAACTTCATTCTAACGAAGCATAGAAAGAGATTAAATTAAGAAATGTTATACATTTTTAACATCAACTTAGCAAATCAATGTTGAAAATATTCTGAGCCAAACATGTTTACATAGAAATTGGTTTACAGCTTTACAACTTTTAATAATTTGGCATTTTTGAATAATCATTGCCGCAGAAACATTTCCATGGACTTGTTTTATCTAATGATAATCAGTGGAACATTTTATGTGCACGTGCTTAAGCAGAGATAAAAAGAGTTAATTTTCAATATTTTGAAAAATAAATGTTAGAATAATAGATTTTATTTTTATTAAAAATTTGTTGATACAACAAACATTTAAAAAACTTGTGATAACAATTTTATAGTAATCGATTGTAACAATCCCTGAAGCAGTTAGTATCTACATTAAAAATGCAAAGTTTGGCCTAAAATGTTATTTTTTGATAACAGTCTAGCCTGAGGCTAAAGACAGCAATATATATGCCTTAATTTGGACAAGAATAACGTAGATTTATGTGCAGTGAATGCTCCGTCCACCATTTTGTCGCACACTTGCGTGTGTGTGAATAGCTTTTGTAAATTGCACAGTTGCAAAGTAAACAGTGTCGCATGACTTTTATTTTCTGCCATTTAATTGAATATTGTTGCCTAGGGCAACGCACACAGTGATACACACGCGAAAAGTAAATAGACATAGAGAACAAGGAGACGGAATCGAGAGCGAAGAGAGAGAGGGAGAGAGAGAGAAAGAGATATGAGTGACCCCAGTCGTAAAACAAAATAAAACGTGGCTATTTATATGGCGGGACATGCGAGCGTGTGGTAATAATGCAAATAACGCGTGTATCTACAAGATACATGTGTGTATCTACAAGATACACGCGTCATTTTAGCATGTTTGCTGAAAATGTCTCTTTGATGTGCGACAGAGAGAGAGAGAGAGGAAGAGCGTGCGAGTGAGTTGGGTATCAGGTCTAAAATCAACTTTCCTGTGGGTGTCTCTTTGCAAAGTCCTTTGGCAGATTGCTCATACGCCGCATTGCGCCACTGTGCGACTTCTTCTTCTTTACAGACCCTCGATGCCATCGCTGCGACATTATAAGGGTGAACTGAGACGCGACTTCTTTGGCGATGTGGCAGGTCTAATTGGCGTGTAAGTATGAAACGGTTGCGTTGCATTTGACTTGAGCGTGAGTGAGTGAACTCATAAGTTTTGCGTGTTTTTGCTGTGTCTTCAATTAGGCACGGGCCCAAGTGGGAGGCATTCCGCCAGGAGGTGCAACACATTCTGCTGCAGCCGCAAACAGCCAAGAAGTATATACCGCCTCTCAATGACATTGCCAGCGAGTTTATGGTGCGGTAAGTTGGCCAACAACAGACGGAAAGGGGGCAGAGGGAGGCGAATTATGTAACCAACCAGCAGTCATCATCATCCTCATCATCTGCTGTATCATTATGTTCTTACAGCATAGACGAGATGCGCAATGAGAAGCAAGAGCTGCCCGACAACTTTCTGCATGAACTGTACAAATGGGCGCTTGAATGTAAGCCAAGTTTTTTTTTTTTTTTTTTTTTGCAAAATGGCCAAGTTGCATGGCTTATATACTATATATTTTCTTTTCATTTTTACCATTTCCTCTTTCTTTGCATAGCTGTCGGTCGCGTTTCACTGGACACACGTTTGGGCTGTTTGAAGCCAGAGGGCAGCGCGGAGGCGCAACAAATTATTGAGGCCATCAATACGTTCTTTTGGGCCGTCCCAGAGCTCGAGCTTCGAATGCCCCTTTGGCGTGTCTATCCCACAAAAGCCTATCGCAGCTTTATACGCGCTCTGGATCAATTCTCCGCGTATGTTTGTCCCTCACTTAAATCCCAGTGCTGATTTTGTTGATTGATTTATTGTCTTGCAGCATTTGCATGAAGAACATCAGCAAAACGATGGACAAAGCCGATGCGGACCAAGCGCAAGATGTCCACAAAAACGAGGCCGATATCTCCATTGTGGAGCGCATCGTGCGCAAAACTGGAAATCGCAAATTGGCTGCTATTTTGGCTCTCGATCTGTTCCTCGTAGGCGTCGATACGGTGAGTCAAGTGGAATGTAATTCTGAGAGCAATTTATAGACTAACATTAACTACTTAAATGTGTATGTGAACTCTTTAAGACATTGACCGAGATAGTTCAGCGTCGAAACTAGTAACAATATTTTAAATCATTTATTTAACAAACTCTTCTCTTTTTCATAGTATTTGTAAATATTTTTTTTTTTACAAGTTAAGTTATTGTTATTGTCTTTTGCTTACAAAGCTTGTTTGCGCTGTCTTAAACTTTTTCAACCTAAAATTCAATGCAACAATTTACATTTTTTATTTATCGAACTTCTCTTGTCAGCTTCTGCATTTGTAAAAGTTTCTTCTCTTTTCAAACAACATTATTCTGTTGTTAAAAATGCATTCTCAACAAATTATTCTTCGCTTTATTAGCTTGCATGAAAACCTAGTTAGGAGAACAATTGACTTTAGCTGCATTGTTAATCGTTTTTACAACTTAACTTTAACTACACTATTTTTCAATTATCTACATTCTATAAGTTCATACATTTGACCTTCAACTAGCGACAATCAATAATCCGCAATGAGTTTTCCCCAGAAAATTCCAACAATTCCTTTAATATCACGAAACGCGACTTAGTTTGCTATTTAGCAAATGAGCAGCTTTATCAGCAGTAGCTGAGCTATTATGACTGGCTGGCTGGCTCATTATGCTTCATGGCACAACGAAGCGTAAGCCAATTCATTATGTAATTAATGAGCAACTGACTGAAATACTGAGAGAACCGAGGGAAAGAGCAAATGTGTTGGATTCGCTTGTGCTGTTTATCAAAGATTAAACGCTGCTCTGTGCATACGCTTTATATTTGCAGACCTCAGTCGCAGCCTCTTCGACCATTTATCAGCTGGCCAAGAACCCCGAGAAGCAGCAGCGTTTATTCGAGGAGCTGAAACAGGCGTTTCCAACGAGCGATGCGCAAATCAATCAGCATGTCCTTGAGCAGATGCCGTATATGCGTGCGTGCGTCAAGGAAACACTGCGGTACGTGCAACAGCAACAACAACATGCAACCCACGCTTTTTTTTTTTTTTTTTTTTGATTGTAGCTTAATACTTTATATACTTTTGCAATGTATATTTTACAGCATGCGTCCGGTTGTCATTGCGAATGGGCGTAGTCTGCAGTCGGATGCCGTTATTAACGGCTATCATGTGCCAAAGGGCGTAAGTGGGCGTGGCTGTTGCACGCAAACTATAGTCAACAATTTAATGCATTCGCTTTTTGCAGACGCACGTCATCTTCCCACATCTGGTGGTCTCCAATGATCCCACATACTTTCCCGAACCCAAGCGTTTTATACCCGAGCGTTGGCTTAAACAGAGCGCAGGTAAGTTCAGAGAGATAGAGAGAATTAAAGAGAAAGTAGATTCTAGTTTCTATGTCCACTTTAGTTGAGGGCTGCCCACATGCTGGCCAGAAGATACATCCGTTTGTCAGCCTGCCCTTTGGCTACGGGCGTCGCATGTGCGTGGGACGACGATTTGCTGAAATCGAACTGCACACGCTGCTGGCCAAGGTAAGTGATAGATAGATAGATAGAGAGCGTGCAGCTAATTTAATTTAATGTAATTGCAGATCTTTCGCAAATACAAAGTCTCTTACGACTCGGAGGAATTCGTTTACCGCGTCAACTCAACGTACATACCGAAATCGCCGCTAAACTTTAAGCTAACGCCGAGGGAGGAATAAAAGGAGCAAAAGCCACATTCATTGTGTGACAACGCGGCGGCTGTGTGATATTTTTAGCTTTCTGTGTCTGTTTGCTTCTCGTTATGCATGTTTTGTGTCGTGGTTTTCACTTTTCTCGTGTTTCTCTTTTTTTCTAATTAAGCAAATGGGCTTGAGATACAAATGTATCTGAGCTGTATCTCAGCTGCAGCTGACCGCGTGTCGTACAACTGAACAAGACACAACTACAACTTGTACATATGTAACATGTAATCATTTTAGTCATCAGCTTAGTTTAGTTTTGTACTCTAACCAAAAGTCGTAGCCAATAAAACAGCCAAAAAGTATGCAACGCATTTTGCGCTTATCATTAATCAAATTGCGCGTGGGGAACGCAATGGAAACGGGAACGAAAGTGAGGGGAACTTTGAATGGAAATGGAAATGGGAATGGAAATGAAAATGGACATGTTTGACAACGATTATTCATTGTGATTATGTCCAATGGTATGAAGGCTAAAGATAATAAAGCTTCTTTTTTGTATCTTTAAGATTAATTGCAACTCTCTGCTTTGCTCTCATTGAGATGCAGCGTCCGACAAACTAAATTAAGTTCAAGGGCAGCATGAATGTCGTCGGCATTGTGAGCGATAAGATATGAATATAAATATATATGAAGGCTGTCACTCAATTGCGGGTGGAACGTTTGCGAAAGTTACGCAGTAGACAGACTGCAGTTATGCAAAGGGCTTAAAGAAGAAGCGAATTTTTACGATTTATTTAACAAAGACTGCAATGAATACGAATTTTGTTCAAAGAGAATAACAAGTAGCTTTAATACCGAGCAAACAAAGTCTAAGATTGGGTGCTAAGACTTAAAGACTTGAACAAAGAAACTCACATTCCCAAGGGCATAAGCATAAAGGAAAGTATGAGACAAGGAAACTTCAGAAAAGAAACCCTTATCAAAAAATATATAAAATTCACTAAAAAGAAACCCAAAAACATTCACGAAAGTATAACAGCTAAATGTTGCTCCTTCAAAGAGCATAAAGCTGCCTGAAAGGAACATAATTCTCAGCTTGGTTGGTCAATTGTCGCAAACGGCAAATTTGCTGGCAGATTATTTGTAGGGAGCGGGTGGGTCGGTCAAAAAAGATTCATAAATTATTCATGGCGCTACTCACTATTTAGCGGAATCATTCAATTGATATTCGTTGCTGCGCGAGAAGCATTCCTGAACGCCGGCATCGAGCCAAAGGCGTTTCATGGCGGCCAGCAGCTCCTCTGAGAAGGGTTCGGTGTCATGCATTCGCTGGCACACATCGAATACCATTTTTGCATCGCTCTACAAGAGAATGATGATAATATATATATAATTTGATAAGAGTTGTAGTTGGGTTAGTTGACTTACCTCCCGTTCGTTATTGCTATACTGAATACTAAGATTTGGCATGGCTCGCAGTATGGCAACTAATGATTGTATTGTGTTGCTGTAGACAACCGGTCGATATTGTTTAAAGTCCTCCGCAGTGAACCCGCTCTCGTGAATGATTTTCATTTGTTTGACTATTGTGCTTTTGCCCGATTCACCGGCGCCTGCAAAACAGAAACAGAAAGAGAAAGAAACCAAAACACATTGAGTTAGAGAGAATTCAAAATATGCTTGCAACTGCAACTGCAACTGAAACTGAAACTGCTTAAGGCAACAGCAACACACACAGAAGATGCAAAGTGCAAAAAAATACAGAAGGCGTCTGATTATGTGCAGTGACGCAAGACGCACACACAAACCCAAAGGGGGGAGGGTTATAAATATTTATACACAGAGATTACAAGTGCATAGTTCGTCGTCGTCGTCGTCGAGCTAAATGTGTGCGCTTTGTATTATACAAGTAGAGCTTAATGGCCTTTAGCACACACAAACAGACACAACGACGACATCAGCAGCATTATCATTATTATCATGATTATGATCATGATGAGCATTGAGCAATCATCTTATGCTCCTCGCTTGGACTTGGCCCTTGAGCCATTCCACATTCACAGTGTTCACAAAAACAAAGGATTAATTGTTAAGCCAACGTTTTGGTCAACTTTGCTGCTCTCTAACACAAAAAAAAAAAAAAAAAAACACTAGCAGAATAAACAGAAAACGTTGACCAAATACATCCATCAAGCACTTTCGTTAGCCTGGCTTATGCACCCTTCCATCCCCTTTCTTTTCCCTCCTCTTTGAGTGGCAATTTCATGTCTGCATTTTACGTCTAATTTTAGCTGCATGAGCTTGCAGTTTTTCCCCCCATCATAGGCACCTTTCATAGTTTTTCCCGATAATTGAGTGGGGCTTTTTTGTTGCCTGCACTTGTTGAAAATCTGCGCAGCAAAATTGTTTTTCAAGCGCACATTTACATTATCCTTGATTAGGAGCTTGTGTTGAGCTTTAGCGCAGCTTTAAACAGTATCTATTTCCGACTCTAATTGGAAGAAGTTCCCCGAAACACACTTTGTGCAATTAAGGTGCAGTAAAACTACGAGGAATGTTGTTGTATATATGTAGTATGTATAATATTTACATTTCTAGGTAAATTGAATGATTCTGACTCTGCCCTTGTGTGTTACAATTCCCTCCCACGGCACACAAAGTAATAAAATTAATGACAACACAAAAATTAATCTCATATCAATCCACAACACACATACAACACACATACACACAGAAAACAACCAAGTCCGAGAGCTAGAGAAGAGTGTGCTCGACTTTGAGATACTGGTGGAGAATCTGAAAGCGATTTAAGTGATTCTAAATTTGTATAATCGCATTCGTTTTTTTTATGATTTCAGAATTCTATTACAAACTTTATTAATGGGAGACTAATCTTTGCCAATTTCGGGGTCCGTAGTTTGAATAGTTTAAAAGAATGAGGGCGGACAGACAGACAGACGGATAGCCGGATATGCAATATCCTCTTTGCTGTTTTCATTGATCTTTTTATGCGCTCATAGACTGAGAGATGCTTTGATGCTTTCTTTGATCTGCTACACATATTTGTGGATTATAATACCCTGTTGTTTTATGTGTACCGGGTATAATAGCACTGGAAAAAAAGCCCCAATGGGAAAGTTTGCCATCTCCCGCCCCTTCTATTTATGACAGTCAAAGAACATTTTGTTGGAATGCGCTTTGGGCCCCATTAAGTTCAATCTATATTTAGAGCATATATGAAAGGGTCGCTCACTTAACTTAACGTGTTGCGCCTCGTTTACATGTCCATAAATTAACAATGTCTGCCCTTCCATGAAATTGTTTGGCTTTTTTCTTTTTTGTTACTCCGTGTGAGAAAAAAAGCAAAACACAGACAACAAAAAGTAAGAGAGTTCAACGTGCTCGGAATGTAATTACTGAGAGAATATTTGATTATAAATAATAAGTGTAGAGAAAAAAGAGAGTGCACAGCGAGTGAAAGAAAGAAAAAAGCCTTTTAATCAAACAATCAAATCGCAGTGAGTTGAGGAAATTGGAACAGTTCGACAAGATGTGTATGTGCTTGGATCGAAGGCGTTGACGGCGTTGTTTATGGCTGACGGCACGTGAAATTAATGAGTTGTTTGTGTAGAATTGAAGGCGAGTGCTTAAATTTAATGCCTACGTAAATTGCATAAATAGTCGAAGCGAGAAGGCAACATTTCCAACGAAAGAGAGAGAGGGAGAGAGAAAGTCCACTTGCAAGGAGAGCGACGAACGACGAGTAAAAGTTTAGTTTTTGATTATTATTATGAGTTTTGCCTTTCTCCGCTCATCTTTTTTTGTTCTGCGTGTGTTTCACTCTCAAAACTTATTTTAAATAAACATTTTTTCCAGCGCAAGCACATACACACACACTCATCAGAATTTAACACACATACACACTCTGAAAAACTGTCAGAAATTAAATCTTTTGCCCCGTTCCGAAAAGCCTGACGCTGATATTTGCGAGAGGAAATTAAATGAAATACGAAAAATGTAAACATCAGCAACAGCAACAGCAGCAGCGCCAAAAATGCAGGCACCTCCAAATGAAATTATGGGGGGAAATGAAACACACACACACACACAAAGACACACACTCATAAACACTCGCTCCCACACATATTCATACACTTCCATGCAGCTGCAGAGTGTGAAGTCTTCAAATTATGAATATTACTCATTTAACTGGGAATATTGACACCATTAAAAGCTAAAATGGTAAAGGTAACTTTGCAATTCGACTGAGCTGATGCCCTGTGCAGAAAGCAGATAAATGGGTAGGGACGACTTATAGACACTTCAATACAAATATTACTTCCAAATCTAAAATTCAACTTTATTAAACTCCATTCTGCCTTAGTCTTTGAGATAATTCGGTATAATTTATCTTTATGCAATCTATACATATGATTTTTAATAAAAATATAATTTTCAAAAAGTGTAAAAGAAAATAAAATTGTATTCTACTTTTGAGTTTGATGAGCTTTCTCATAAAAATTGAAAATATTTAATAATAATTTAAAACTAACTTTATGTAATTGCTTACTTTTGTAATCATTGTTGATTATTGTTTGTTTTGCAATTTAGAAACACAAATATTTCTAGATTCATTTCCGATAATGTAAATAAATTATAAAATTAAATAAAAGTATAAAGCTAAATTTGTTTACAGGAATTCGCAGTATTCATCACATAAATTAAAAAGTTTATAATGGAGAACGAATGTAATGTCATAGCATTGAAATTCACATTAGGACTATCAGCTAGAAATCTAATCTAACACAATTATAAGGCTTCTAGTAGCTAATTAAGTGCACTCTCAAAATAAAACATTTAAAGATGCAATGAAAATTCAAAGTTCCTAATAAGTTGCCGTAGTAATTCAAATTCATTACTCAGCAGTAATAATCAAGTATTTTCATATTATAACATATTATTCTTTTATTCTAGAAGCTATGTGATCAACATAAATACATTTCTCGTATCTAAAACGAATATACAACATTGTTTCAGCTTAAATTCTACATCTTTGCTGAAACTTTTAATAGTTGACTTTTATATTTAACATAAGTTACAAAAGAAGAGACAGCATTTAGTGTTGTTTCAAAAGTTTGACTTGAAACTAGACAAATCCAATAGACAGAACTACTTTATTATAATGTTTATTTGCATATCGACCTTCCAAACTTTCTGTGTGTCACCAAACTATAAACAAGTCATGAAAGTCTCTCAAGGTTTGTCGCAACTTTGTTGTTCTATCTTCGAGTGCAATCCGAATATTCAATAATAGACAAATGACAGCACTAATAGAAAGCAGAAGAAAGCCAATAGATTTTCGAGGTAAGTAGCTAAAGTAATATATTATTACCATAATGCTCGCAGTTGGTAATGGAATTGCAGTTTGCCCTTAACTATTACCGGTGCACATCATAAACATACATATAGTACGTATATATGTATAAATATAGTGAACGAAAGGGTAGAAAGAGTCTCGACACCCACCCGTTGATTGACCTTGAACTTTTGCCAGCGTAGTCTGAGTCTGAATACATTCATTGGCCATGTATTTGTACACTCGTATGTATATGAATGAATGTTATTGTGATTATTAAATTTATGGCATTTACATACAGCAGCGAAAGCCCAACCAAAAATTTGATGTGCTGCTGGCGATGCAAAGCAGACTCCCCCAAAATAAAAGAGAAAAGAATCACCAGCCAGCACAAATGAGTTTTATTTTTATTATTTGTAAGCTTTTTTGTTGGTTAGATTACTCATACGTCGAGTCAGCATTAGGAGACAGGCTTTTGACAGCTCGTTAATGCCACTTGGCCCCGGCGCTAAGTATGCTATGGTAATTACACCGCCACCGCCACCGCCACCACGATGAGGACACGATATTAATGGGTATTAACTGGGTATTAAACAAGGAGAGAGTCCTTCCCTCCGGTTTTCTGTTCTGTCCCTACTACTACTCGACTGACGACTCACCCAGTAGGAGCAGCTTTATCTCCTTGGCCGCCTGTATGCCATCCTCTTTGAGATTACGCTCGATCAGGCGACTCCGGGCGGCTGCGGCTCGCTCCTCGGCAGACTGTGCGCAGCCCATGGTGCGTATTGCCTCGACGCAAAACGTTTTGAAGGTCGTTTGATATCGGCCAACTGAATGGCCGAATACGTGCGGGGGCAGAAGTTCAACCAAAATTAACGTAACAACAAATCAAATTTGCTGCTCCAAAACTTTGTCTTTTGACGTATTCGTTTCGTTGCGTCGTCTTGGCTTTTATTTTTGGCTCTTTTACTTTTGTTTAGTTTTTCTTTATCTTTTTTGTTTACAATTTAGTTGTTGTACACTTTATGCTATAACACTGCCGGATAAGAGAGAGAGAGCGAGAGATTTGTACACTTGTCAGCAAATGACATAACCGTAAAACAATTGAATTTATGCGCATTTGTTGACAAACAGCAACCAGATCCAGTGCGATGATTTTGCCAGGACAACACAATCGTTGCCCACGCGGATGCTGCACGAAATGAACGAAGGAAATCCCGAACAGAAACCCCAAAACGAATCATTCGCGCTTCGTGCGCTTTTTGCCCCTTCTTCTTCCACCAAACCAACAGCTGCTTGGCTGAGAGCGTGAGAACGGGAGAGAGAGAAAGAGAGCGTGGGTTTGGGGTTCCGCTCTCGCGAGAGCGTAAATTGAAAGTTTTCGTATGGAAAGCTTTGCTCTGTGCTTTTTGACTCCTAGCCCAAAAGTGAAAGAATGAATAGCGAGAAAAAGTTGTAATAGAAAATAATACAATTAGCGCATATACAAGATTTTGGGCTTGATTGAGGAAAAGAGCGCGCCATGGGAAAGGTGTGAAGTTGCCAGAGGGATGGGCTGATTGGGGGTTGTGTACATCATATTATTCTCTGTGTGTGCTTGCAACTAGAGCCTTGATAGACACACACACACACACATACACATTCATGCATACGCACACGCACATGCATGTATAGACAACACGCATACGCAGCGTGTGACAAAACAAAAAGAAGTACAACACAAAAAAAAAAAAAAAAAGAAAATGAAGCGAAGTGAAATAGAAAACAAAAAAATCAATAAGATATACAAGCAGAACCACATTGAATGTTCTATTTCACAGTCGATTAATGCATATCGAATATGCGCCTACAATATATATACGTTTAACGTATAGATAAATATATACGTAAATATGTATATGTAGGTATGTACATGTATGGTATATATTCGATATGCGTTTATTAGCACTCATAAATAATATTGGCATTCAAATGAATAGCCGTGGCATTATTTGCAATTGCCATTGGACAGGCCAAGAGTTTTTATATTCTGGCTAACGTTGCTGCTGTTGGTCTTACAAGTGGCCATAAACACATTCACACACACTCGCACACAAATGCACACAGGGGAAGAGCGAAAGAGAGGGAGAGCAGGGAAGTGAGAGGGAGAGAGATAGAGAGAGTGAGAGGGGGTTGCTTATTCTGACGCAAAGCAAACAGCAATCGCAATCGAAATCGAAATCGCACTCGTACTCGCACTTCGTTGTTGTTCTTTTAGTTGTTATTTTTCGACGTTTCAACGTTTTTCCAATTTTATTTTGTTAATGCGAAAAACTGTGAATTTTCTTCGCTTTTGTTCGTTCGTTGTTTATTGTTGTTGCACGCTTTCCAGCAGCGTTAAGCACAATAACATGATTCATACGCTTCAATATGAATTTTCGGAAAATGCTTTGCTACAAACAATTTTTTGCTTAATTTTCCACTTTTTCAATTTCATCGCAATTATCAAGCAAATTATCGAGCACTTGTCGCGCCTCTTCGCCTGATTTCTGGACTGTTTGTCAACGTGCGCGCACTCAAATACTCAATTGTTTTTATTTTTGATTTTCAAAAATGATTTTTTGTTGTATTTTTTGTGCAATTCATGTTGTTTTTTTTTTGTGTGTTGAAATTTTTTACGTTGTAGGCGCACGATTTGTATAATTTTTGCATTAGGCTAGAAGCTTTTTCTAGCTGCCTTTTTGTCGATTCAGATTGTGTTTCGGGAAATTCGCGTGCGTTGTGAATTTGTTAGACGACGATTCGCTTTGCTCTTAAACTAACCAACTGACTGAGTTGGCTGGAGCTCAACTGGACTCTCGCTGGACTGGCAAACTGACAGCCTGGAGCCGCCCTAAACTGCCTCAATCTCTCACTCTCACTCACTCTCCATTTCCCACTCCTCATACTCTCACACTCGCACTCTCCACACTCGCCTGAAGTCGCAGGCAAAGCATAATACACACACATTACTGAATGGCCGCCAAAGCTTTACAAACGAGTGGAGAGAGAGAGAGAGCGAGAGAAATAACGAGCGAACGCATGCGCCTTAACGAAAAGCTTGTGGGTGTCCAACAAGCTGGAATGTTCGAAAACAAAAAAGCACAAAAGCTGCGAGAGCGCGCTGCAATTGGTCCAGTTAAAGCAGCGAGATGAAGTCAACGAGTAGCTCGAAGTAACGAGTGTGACAATAGCAAGGACAAACCAAAGTAACGAGTTGCCCACGCCACACAGAGAGCAAGAGAGAGAAAGAGAGAGAAAGAGAGCGAGGGGACAAACAAGTGTTTTTAAGGCAGTTCTAAATAGCTTTGCTATTTAAACACGAGTCCCTCACTCCATTCAGCTACAACTAAGCCAAAACGCATTAGTCTAAGTCATGTCCAAAGCCAAATCCAAAGCCAAAGCCATAGCCAGGCAACGAGACCCGTCACGCTGACCTTTTTGCCAAATGACGAGAGCGTTGACAAGTTGAAAATACGGGTCGCATGCTGGACAGAACGAAGCGGAAAGCAACTTGACTGCCATCACCATCACCATCATCATCATCTCTGCTGCTGCTGTCGCCGTCGACGCCGCCGGCGGATTCCATAAAAAAGCGAAATGGAGGCCAATTGATGGAACTGCTTTGATAGGAGCGAGATAGTGTTCAGTTGTCGTCATTGTATTGCCGCTTGTTTGATTGAATGCTCAGCTGGACAACAGAACAGAGCAGAGCAGCAGCAGCAGTTAATTGACCGAAAGCTTTCTGGCTCTCAACGAGGCGTCAACTCTCAATTAGAGGCATATCGCTCTCGAGTTTTGTCTTGCCCAAAATCAATGCACAGGTTTCGATTCCAAATCATCGAACAATGAGCACACAGAGCACGGAACAACAACAATGCTTAGGAGCAATTAATCTTATTGCAGAGCTCATAAAAAGCCAAGTGCCGTCAAGCAATCAAAGCTGCAATCGATTACATTAGCGAAATGCTCAACATACGTTCGACTTCATTATGAAAAACGACTTTTGCATCGTTTGCGAGTCGAGTAAATGGCAATTTATTACTTGTTATTCAAGGGTTTTTCATATGGAAATCAATCAAGCTCAGCTGGTGAAAGTCTGTGTATTATCTTAAGAAGAGTTGAGAATCGAATAATAGGTTCAAGAATAAATAACAAGTAAAAATGCAATGACATAAGAGAAGATACTAAATTGCATTACAGATTTAAAATATAAATAATACATTAATTCTATTGAATGAATAATCATTAAATAAAATGTGATCTATACCAATAGAATATTTATTTAAATTTCTATTATAAACATTTTATAGAAATTTTATTAATTAATTCTTATATCCATATATTGGCAAACATCCATTTTATGTATGTATACAAATAGGTTATAGAGTTAAAGTATAGGACTATTCATTTTGCGATCAACTAACAAATTGTGAAGTAAAAGAAGTAAAAGAAAATCTATTTCGATTATAATATTTTGATAAAAACTCATAAAATACTTTGTGGAATAAAGTTCTCAGTTAAGGAATTGTTGATTAGAATTAAAAGAGCAAATTCGAGTTCAAATAAAACTCAATGTATCTGTGAAACTCTCAAAATACTAAAATCTAATGGACATTTTATTTCACAATCTTGCAGTTCAATTTCAATTTAATCACTTATAGAATTTTCATTTATCGCACTCGCAATCTATAGCTGACATTTGCTTAATTACTGTGGAAAATGCACTAAGCATTTCCACACACAATCTCTGGCATTTTCTCCACCCCCTCCCCGAACAATAGAATGCTTTATAAATTCAATCCACGCTCTCGGTAAATGGATATTGAGTTAGTGAGTTTGTTTAGCCTTCAATTAGTGCTTTAATTAGAATTTCCTTGGTAATTAATTTATGAACTGCACTTGGAAATTATAATTTGTACAATGGTAACTGATAGTCAGACATTTCCAAGAACTAGCTTTGCTCCTCCCCTCCTTCCCCCCTCTCGATTAACTGTGTGGCAGGTAAGCTATGTGGTCGGACTGTTGGGGCAGTTAAATGTGGCGATAATTGGCGTCGATGTCAGAAACTGAAAGGTAATTGCATTTCACGGCAGCAAACGGGCAAATGGCGTGCCAAAACAACTGCCCTGGTTTAATGCTAAAGCTACTAAGTGTGGGAGGAAAAGGGAGAAGGGGAAGTGGAGGATAGATGCCACATAGAACAACAAATTCAATTGAATTATCATTTGCGAGTCGCCAGTGCAAAAAAAAAGTGAAAACAATGCGCGAGCAAATGAAATTATTGAATGAATTGGGTTAGGCCACAGTTAGGCAGCCACCCCAAGAGGGGAAGGGGGGCAGAGAGAGGTGGCGAGGGGGAGCTTAGAGGGGATCTAAGCAGAGCAACAGTAACCGCAGCCAAACGACAACGACAAACAAATTGACTGCTTTTAGTTGCTTTTTTTTGTGTGCTGTATTTTTTTTATTATCACGCAAACTCTTTTCAATGACAGTCACTGAAGAGAGGTACGAAAGGGGGCTGAGGGGGAGCTGCAGGCACTTGTGCTGCACTTGTCGCTGAGAGATTCACTCTGTCTCCCTCCCCCCCTCTCCAGCTCTCTCTGTTGTTCTCTTGTTTGTGGCATGACTGGGGGCCAGAGCCCTTTGGCACTTCTCGGCGACATTTTACTCGAGTCAATTAAATTCGATTTGTGTCGTGAATTTGCCATATTTTTATATAGTTTATTTAACGAAGCACGTATATTTGCATAAACTAGGCAGAGCCAAAGGGGTGAAGCAATCCAAGTCATTGCTCTACCCGAGCTATAGCTGAGTGCAAAGCATTCTTTTGCGTTTTTCCAGTTGAGTAAATATTTTTTAGCTAGAAAATCAATTTTCATGGCGCTATTAAGTCTATTTTGTGACCATTTCTCAGAACTGCAAAAAAAACTTAATTTGAATATTTTTGTATACGCTCGACAAATCTGCATAAATATTTGATAATTGCAACACAACTCAATTCACTGAGTTTCATTTGAAATTAAGGCGAATATTTTTAGAAAATATTAACTGCAAATTTAAACAGCAGCTTTAGCTTTAAATAACTACTCTTTTTCATACATACACTGGGAGAAAATGTTTGAAAATCAGTAACAAAAATCTTGATTTCAATTTGAAAAATTTGAACACTGAAGATAATGTCTTAATAATTTTGGGGTTATTCTAGATTGGTTTTTTGTAAAATATTCTTTTAGAATACAAATCATTATAAATTGAGGAATATATTCATATATTAAGAATGAAAAAATATCAAAACGAAAACCAGAAAGCAAAATTTCGAATCAAGATCAAACATTCTTAAATTTACAATATTTCAAATACAATCAAATATGTTAGTATTCACTTTTCAACATATTAATTCTATTTCATATTCATACAAATGGAATTTAATTATTTTCTTTACATTTTTTAAGCTACTTTTAATAGCTCTGATTTATAGTTTTCTATTCGCATTTAGCGATGCATCTCAATCCGCACTTTCAGCACGTTCACAACAGACACTTAGAGTGCGATATCAGATGCATTTTATAAACATGACTATGAGGGGAATGAAAATGAGAATTTATTACATCAATTTGGTAGGCGTCTCATGCAAACTTTGGCTTTGAGCATTGTCTATAAATCGCCTGCTTCACTTTGCCATAAAACACAAGCAGCAAATGTTTCCTCGATAGCCTCTTTTGGCTGCAAAATTATGCTAAAGTGTTAAAGCTTCCGGAGCACAAACCGGAGCAGGAGCAGAAGGCGGACCATTTGTGTACAAAATGCCACGCCCCCATCTGCTCCCATGGCTCCTCATATATGGCAACTGGCAACTGGCAACTGTTGCAAAATAACGTCCTCTGTTCTCAGTGTTTGTCGCCTGTTGTCGTTCATTGTTTGTTGGTCGGCTTCCTGCCGCCATTTGATGCTTCCGGCCCCGCATTTCCCCATTCGTCTCTGGTCCGAGAGACCAAAGTGCAGTGCACAACAACAACAAGAACAGCAACAAGGGTATATAACATGAACCACATTGCCCCACATTGAACCACATTGCAATTGGCTTGTTACCTGTAGTGATTATAGCACTCTGTACACAAAGTCAAAGCGATGAAGTGAAGAAGTGAAGAGCAGCAGTTACCACATAGACTAAATTATCTGAGGCACTTTATTAGACAGTCTTGTTAAATTTGACTTGTATCGAAGTTGACTTTTACTGCTCATAGAATGCAAACTTTAATCGAAATATAGGCATAAGCAAAACAATTTTAAGAGGAAATAATTCCTGTTCAATCTTAGCTCAGACAGCAGCAGATGCCTCATCTTGGAGCTTCATTTAGGATGTGAAGTTCGTTTATCTAATTAATACTCATAATGCAAAGAGGTCTAATAAATTTGCGAAGAAGAAATTAAAAGAAATGTTTCTTTCTTCTTTAAATCACAAATACTAAACTCTCGAGTGTTGAGTTAGAGTTGCAATTATATTCTAGTTTTTATTTAAAATTCGGATACCCAAAAAAAATCATATTATTAGAGACTGGAATTTTGGTATACATAATAATAAAAATCGACAGAATAAATTCTGAAAATAACGATTGCATAAACTAAACACTTGTGAAAATTACAAAATGCTACACCCAATAAGTTTGCAATTGGAGAATAACATTTTGGAATGCATTTGAATAATCACATGCGGAACGAATTCAAATAATTTGATGGCGATCGCATAAACTATAAACTTATAATACCCGCTACCTCTCTCTCTTTATCTCTATGGTATATTTTGAATGTAGTTTATCGGTATACCATGTATGTCGTTTGGTATATTTAATTTTATTTGGTATATTTTTATCTCATAGTCGTAGCTTTCTAACTTATTAAATATCGAATTTGAATGCTTTGCAGGTATTGCAAAGTTGAGCAAAGAGTATTGTGGTTTTTTTTTTAACTTATTATGTGTGGTTAAAATTGAGGTAAATGAGATTAACTGGCGATACCCAATGCCAAAGTCAGTGGCAGCTTAAGTGCTTAACTGTCAACCGAGTAAGTTGTCCGTTTAGAAGTTGGCCCGTGCCTCAACTTGGTGCCTCAGTTGCTTTTGGGGTTGGAGGCGCACGTGCAAACGCTTGAATGTCAAGTGCTGTTTGGCGGATGCAGGCGCGCCACAAGACGAAGCGATGGAGATGGAGGCGGAGGAGGAGGAGGTGCAGCAGAAGAGGTGTAGGTGGCACTTGAGAGTCGGAGACTGGTTGCATCCTCTCACGGCGTCTGTTGCATAGTTGTTTACACTTGAATTGCAGGCAGCAGCAGCAGCAGCCACTGCAACAGTTGCAACAGTTGCTGCTCTTGCACCGTGGTCTGACAACCCTTGAGAAAATTGTCGATTTGTCGAGCTGTCTTCAGGTTGCATATCTAATGTGACGTTAGCCTCGCAATCAACGAAATAAAAATGAGCACAAGCACTCTAAAGAACGATGACATGCAACCACCTCGTCGTTGACCCAATTGTTATAATACTATATTATTCATTTTTTTTGGTGGCTTTTTTTTTATTGTTGTTGTTGGGCACACGCTAAGAATAAACTTCCCCATGGATGATGCATCGACAACCTTGAGCCAAGGTATTTTAACAAAAAAAAAATGTACTTGAGCTTTACTTTTTATCACCTGAGGAGTCGCATAACAAGTAGAATTATTTTATGTCTTAGTTTGCATGATAAGAAGCTAGAGTAAATAATTTTATTGTCTTGCCTTATCAAAATCACATACAAATGAAGTTGCATTCCACTGTGCTACCAAAATGCAATTGCTCTATCAACGTTTGTTTAGAATAAACAATAAAAAAAAAACACAAAACAGCAACTACAACTTGAATAACAACTCAAGTGCTCTCAGTGTGATAAAGGAATTTACATTTACATCGGCCATAAAAAAAACAGACTGAGGTATATAAATCTAATTTTTGTTTTAAAGAAAATGTTGTTTGTTGGCTGCACTTACCGAGTAGCAAAAGTTTAATGTCCTTTGCCGCCTGGATGCCATCCTCTTTCAGATTCTTCTCGATTTGTTTGGAACGTTGTATGGCAGCGCGCTCTTCAGCTGATGTAGTGCAGCCCATTTTGTAGTTGAAGACTTCGCTTGTTGTATTTGTTGTTGGTGTGTGTGTATATTTGTTGTTGCAGCTACTGTTGTTGCTGTTGCTTTGGCAGCACTTTTTTGTTGGTAGAGTTGTGGGTTGATTTGTTGTGTGGACAGGACAGCAACACAGCCAACAACAGTGCGCGCAACTTGTTAGTTTTCCTTCTATTCTTTTGTATTCTGGTATTTATTATTTACAACTGCTTAAAATTTACAATAATTTACACACTGCAAGCGATTATTAATTTGTGTATTCTTCTTTTACATACACACATAGATATGTATTTATTTTATTTGTAGTCGTGTTTTTGCTGGGGAAATGGCAACTGAGCGCACAGCTTCCAATTGGATTTTTTTCTGCATAAACAATAACAACTGACCGTTCAGCCATTCAGGCACGGGAAGTGACAACAACAACTACAACTCAATGGGCAATGAGTCACACACACTCACACACACGTATACACATACACACACCGGCAGCAGGCTGTGAGATAACAGTGTGCCCAATGTGTCTGCTTGACAAGTGCGCCTAATTTTATGGCCGCCACTGTCTGGCTGTCCAATAGGGCGCGCGCTATTATAATTGAACACAGCCTTTGTTGTAGTTGTTATCAGCCAGCCGCAGCAGCAGCAACAGCAACAGCAACAACAACGACACATCAGCAGCGGCTGTAGCAAAGTGCTCTGGCCAATTTGCATATGGCTTGAATGAAAGAAAATATCTACTAAATATATACATATATTGAAAATATATATTCATCAATGCCATTATATCTAATCAGCAAAAATGCTATCGAAAATGACTAAAAAAAAAGGAAAAACTTTTCCGCCTTTTGGCAATTTATCATGTACTCTCATTTAATTTTTTTTTTTTTTGGGAAAATTGTGCATGTAGTCAGTCAGTCAGGCTTGTGTGGCCAGGTCCTGCGATTTTTATGTATGTATAGTGTACATGATGTGTCTGAACGTGTGTATGTGTGTGTGTGGGCGTAGGCGCAAAATGTGTTAAAAACGGGTCGTTGTGCCGGCTAAGACGGCGATGTTCGGTCACACTGGAGACACTAGTTACGAGCTTTATGCGAAATTGTTGCCATTCCCCCGCTTCCCCTTCGTTCCCACACTCATTGATGCTGTTAAAACTGTTAGTTTGGTTTGGTGTTTTTTTTATGCGGCTTTTGCGTGGGTGCGTCGCGTTTGGCTTTTAGTTGGGTGGTTGCTGCTTGCTGCTTTTTGGGTGGTGTTTTAGGCGCTTGTATAAATTTCCATTTAGTAGTTTCGTGCCGCGCTGCTCACACTCTTCTCTCTTCACTCTCACGCACACGCACACGCACACTACGCACTCTCCACACACACACACACACACGCATAGATACAAAGTTTGCCACCCACCGTCAGGGGCGGGCAACGGGAGCGCAATTTTCTTCGTGTTTTTTTTTTCTTTTTCGGCTTTACATTATACCACCGCCTAGTTTCCAGCGCCAGCGTATACACACAACACTTGCACACACGAACTGTGAGCAGAGCAAAAGCAGCGCAGCGAAGCACACAGCACAGCACTGAACACAGCACACAGAGAGGCCACCCTCTTCTTCGTTCGCCCGTTTTGCTCTTTTTTCTTTTTTTTTTTTGTTGGGGGATTTTCAGTTCTTTGCTGATTGAATTTGTATTAAATCAGGTGGCGAATTAGTTTCACAATTACCCGTTTACACAATGATTAGCACTTGCACTCTGTTTTAAATTTGCATTAATTCTAATTTTATTGGAATTATTTTTCGGGTGTGCGAAAACTTGTAACACACTTTTGCTGCCTCTCGCTGTCTCTTTCAAACTGATTCTGGCATTGCCAGACCACCAGCTCGTACACTTTGTTTACATTTGGCGCTGCCAATTCGGTGGCAACGCTAGTTACTTAACAGACTGTTAAGCTTGCGGCGAGAATCGATTAACGTCAGCAGCCAGTAAAATTCAAATTAGAAGTCTTTTTTACCTAAAGATAAAATTAAAAATAAATTGAAAGTGTTAAACAATTTATAGTGATATGTTATAAGAATTACATTTGTTATATTGCACTATGGCAAGGCATTTGTAATTGCCTGACTGTTGTAAGACAGTCAATATTATTACCTTATTGGCTCGCACTGTTAATGCTAACAGCATTAGAAAAGTATTGCAGCCCTGGTCCAAAACAGCTGATTGTTTTTGCGTGTTGTTTGCCTTAAGACGGGAGCTAATTAAAATGTTGCGTCAGTTATTGGTAAGTTAACAAAACGCACTTTGAAAACTTTATTAAACTGCTTTGCAGAGCTCCACAGCCACACGTCGGGTGCTGCTACCGCGAGCAACAGCTACACGTTTCGTCAGCAGCAATCAAAATGGATTGGACAAAACAGAATTTGCAACGCCGCCCGAAATAATTGACTACGAGGATCCCAGTCACTTACCGCTCCCACAGTATCCTGCTCGCCCCGATGAGCCGCTCCAGGCGCGCAAGCAGCGGTAAGTACTGCCATCATCCAAAACAGATAAAGATTAAAGCAGTATTTCAACGATAGCTTGCTATATCAGAGTCGCAAACGCGGCATGTTGGAGAACGATCTGCTCCTCAGCACATTTGTAGCCAAGTACCTGAAGGACTTTAATGCGGAGCAGACAGCGCTCTATGATGATCTGATTAACGGTGTGAGCAACGATTGGGATATATTCTATTGGGCCACAGAAACCAAACCCACTCCACCCGAGTATGATACGGAAATCATGAAGCTGCTCAAGGAACATGTGAAGAATGCGGAGCGTGTGCAACGTATAAGGCAGCCGGACTTATAGAGGATTAAACATCTCTAGGTACCTTCTATGATAAGCAGTTTGTACTATGATAAGCAAGCTTTGGCATTTTACGTAGTTTTGTGTTTAACTTAAATGAAAACAATTTTCAATGTTTTATCAATAAAAAACAAAAAAATAGTGTTATTAATTATGCAAAATGGTTAGTTTTCTTTCTTGAAATACACATACATATGTATATATATATATATATATATATTTAAACGATGTCTGATGTATATACTTATCGAATAATTTTTATATGCTACTACAGCGAAATATTACACTTAAAATTGTTGCTCATTATGAAAAAATCCATCGAAATGTCGAATTTTGCACCCAATATTAATAAGGGAGATTATTATTGATCATGATTCGTGTGGTTCACATCCATATACATATTGTAGAGTACTACTTGAATATTTTTATTCCTTTTATTTCAATTGTTTTTGGGGAAATTGAAATTATGATTAGCTATATATTTCATTCAGTATTAGCATTGGATTCAAGCGATTAAATTGTTTTGCAAAAATGGTTTTGTAACACTAAGTTTTTAAATTTAAATGTTTAATGAACGAACAGTTTTGAAAATATGCTAATGTTTCTCGTTTTTCATTTGCATTAAAAATCTATTTTGGTTTACTCTCCATTTCTATTTCCATTTTGCTGCTGCTTTGAAATTTTTCAACAAAACAATACACAATATTGCATGCCATTTAAGTTTGAAAAGTATTTTGGGGATAATATGAAAGGAGCAGAAGGAAAAGTAGGAGGAGGCGTGACGCAGCACGGCCTTCATCATAATTGTTTAATTAATTATACATAAGATAATATTACACACACGTTTTATGCTTACATCCGAAAAGCTAATTAATATAAAAATATGCTTTAAAACGTTATTTAAAATCTCGCCAAACAAACGCTGTTGTCGCGCATTAATTATTAATTTTCTTTGTTTCTTTCCTTTGCAAATAATGTTTAAACCAGTTTAAAAAGAAGGGCATTAAATAGGCGCACATATGGGGAAGGCGCATGTAAAAAATGTGAAAGTAACAACAGAATTAACCTACTACAGATTGCAGCTGACAGGTAGCTGACAGCCAACCAAACTTAAGAATCTAATCGAGTGTCTCGAAATAGTCACTCGGATCCGCAAATAATCCCGGACTGCTGCCACCGCTTCTGGCCGACGATGATGCTTCTTCTGCTTCTGCTTCCTCAATTGCTGCCGCCGCTTCCTCTGCCGCGGCTACTGCTGCTGCCGCCGCCGCCGCTGCTGCTGATGCCGAGGAACTGACGTTCCTGCGTCGACCACGACGTGCTGTGCCACCGCCACCGCGTATGCTGGTTGCCGTCATCACAGGATCATAGGTGCGCGACGAGGGCGCCTCACTGCTCGACATGGATGACTTGCGGCGGCGTTTGTTGCGACGACGACGACGCCGTTTGCTGGTGGTGGTGGTTGTTTGCACCGCCGCCGTCGAAGTGGATGGAACGCTGCCCAGCGGTTCGGTTAGCACGCTGGTGCGTGGCAAAGTCAGCGTGGTCTCGAACATCTTCAGCAGCGTCGGCGAACTGGGTCAATTTTGCGGAAACACATCATCGATGGTAACGAAAGCGTCCTCGCCCAACGAATGCTGTCCAATTAGTTTCAACAGTTCCGCGGCATGAGCCACCAAATATTCAAGCGGTGGACGACGCTTAAAGTTGAGCGACTCTGCAAGATTTTAATCAAATTAGTTCATGATCGATAGAAGAAATATGTTACAGTCAGTAAGCTTACCCAATATGGCTGAGTTGAGCGTGGTGGAGACGTTTTCACGTCGCGAGGGACACAACAGCCAGCCCAAAGGACTGGACCAAGGATTTGAGTAAGCAATCAAGCTAAATGCATCCTACAAAAGTACAGAAAATGAAGTTGTTAATAAAGAACTTTACATTGAAAGATTCTAACTTTGAGCTAAGTAAAGTGGACTGTTTACCTCTAACATTTGACGCTCCTCTTCAGTCATGAGGTTCTCCTTCTCCAGCTGCTGGCCCATGCTGGACAGTTCCTTGCCAAACTCCAGTATCTTTTCAATGACACGCCCATAATTACGCGAAGAGGGAGATATGTCCACATCTAAAATTATATTAGCAGTTAATTTCCATTAATGTGCAAGGCATTATTAAGTACTTACCCATTTCCTCATCGATGGCATCTAGAGAGTTACGCGCTACATTGGCATTGCCATTAGAACAGGAATCGCCTGTTGAATATAAATTTAAAACTATGCATTAGCTATATTTCTTAATGTACAACATATTAATAAACAATTGACACTGCTTACTACATAAATTAAAACTTTCTAAATTTAAACTTGAGTCTTGATATCGCTACTTAAACTTAGCATTTCTTGATTCTACATTTATAATTAGAAAATGGATAAACCAACCATTGGAGTGACTGTTGCAAGGCTCCATTTCCACATCCATGCTATTTGAATCGTGCTCCGGGCATTTGTTGGAGTTGTCATCAATGATCATGCTGCAAAGTCAAGTCAAGATTAATTAAAATTTAATGAGGTGGACATTTATGAGGTGAACTAACGTTTTGGGGTCTGGTTTATCGCCGGGCTTTATCACAGCTGAGTTCGCAGTGTTGTTTTGTGGCTGGTTGTTGGTGTTGGTGTTGCTGGCACTCGTGGTGTTGTTGCCGCTGCCGCTTTTGCTGTGCTTGAACGTCTTCGTCGATTGGATGACTGACGTTTGATTTGTTGGCATTGTCTGTGTGGTGGCGGTCACCTTATTGTTGGCGTGCTACAGAAAAAAAAAATAAAACTATATTTAGCTCGGTAACTCATTGAGATGGTTAAGAAGACTCACCTCTATGTCTGCGCCATTGATCATCTCGATAAACTGACGGCACTTGAGTGCGAACCAAAGATTCTTATTGTTCTCCAAGAGACCAGGATAAGAACGCAACGTATTCTCAATGGCTTGGCTCATTTTGCCCGTCTGTATAAGCTTGATTATCTCTGGGGAAAGTGAGAGTTATATTAGCAAAATAAGTAGAAGGTAAAATTAATCGACTTTTTACTTTGCCGTGTCTTGATTGAAGACAAATCCTCATCGAAGGGCTGTTGTGTGTAGCCATTGAAGGCCTCGGCTGTCTTGCAGTAGCCGCTGTGCACCAAATAAGTCGACACCAGTCTGCGAAATAGATGTGATATGAATACAGTTGTTTAATTTGGACAAAAACTATTGTAATCCTTACCTGTTCATTAGATTTTCGGGAGTCTCGAGCAAATGGGGATTTCGGTCGATTTTGCGCAGCACATTGGCGCGCATCTCCTTCATCATCTCCTCGATTTTATCAAACTTGAATGGCTCCTGACCGAAATTAGCATCCACCTCCTCGCCAGGCGTTTGCAGTCCAACCGTAGGATAGAGTTTGGTCTGCGTGTAAAAATTATGATTATTATAATTATAATCGCTCCGAGTAGAATTCAAGAAATTACGCATACGCACCGGCAAATCTGTAAATGCGATGCCCAGATCGACGCCGTTCTTGGTGTAGAAACAAGTGTTGGTCACAAAGTTGACGCAACAGCCGATGACATCGCCTGTGGTGAATGTTGGCCCATACGACTGTCCGTTGCACGACGAGTTAAACGAGTTGCCATCGTAGCCATGATAACCATACGATTGCTTGTCCCCTCCTAAGCAAATGAGAATAGAGTGTCAGTTATTCAAAGTGAATCATAATGGAGGCCAAATAAGATATACGAACCTGGCAAGCGATTCATGCGAAACTGTTGGGCGGTCAGTCCAATGCCCATGTAACCATTGCGACCCTTCGAAATGATCCGCACCTCAAAGTAGTAAAGGCCACAGGACGATGGTATTGGATATGCGGTGCGCACTGAGCCCGCTGTTTCCATGTGTGTCTTACCAGAGCCTGAAATTATTATAATGTATTATTACTCAATATTATAATGAATACTAGCTAATTATAAAGCATTATTAAATTAATTAGAATCAGTTACATCACTTTCCCTTGTATCGTTTCATTATTTCATCATACAGATTGCCCACTGTAGTTGATTCACCTTCATTCTCTCTCCCTGGCGTTGTGTGCAGCCAATCAGCTGTTTGCCACGCACTCACACAAGCCCAGCACCACGCGAATAAGCGTGTGAGAAGTGGGCGCCGAAAAACAAAACAACAGCAGACAACACACACACACACAGAGTGCGAGTGTGCGAGCGAGACAACTGCTGTGCACTCATACATACAGTTGTGCAGAGACCCCCACAACAAAACTCAACGCGTTGGCGTTTATTGCTTGCTTGGTCGTTTGTTGTTGTTTTTAACCCAAAAATGGCAGCCAGCTGTGCCAGCGACTGTTGTTGCTGTCACTCAGTTGTGTGGGTGACTGAGACAGCGAGAGGAAGAGAGTGTATGAAGTTTTTGATAATTTCATTCCGACTGTTGATATGCGTTATTTTTTAAAACTAGGTTCGAGGTTAAGTTCTATCGCTGATTGCGTTTATAATGTATGCATGTGTGCGATAAGCAGAAGCCAAATTAATGATTCATCTCAAATAACAATAGCTTTAGAAGCGTAAACATCCGAGGCACGACACTATTTGCTGTTAACATTTAAAAATTAAATTTCTTTCGTTCTACAGTGTGAATACTATTAAAAAATGACTCAAAAAATAATTATCAAAGCTATCGATAATTTTGCTTTACTATTTGAAGCTGACTTTAACAGTGGCTCTGTTAAATATGAATAAAAGAAATTTATGAAAATTTTGATGTTTCCAGTTTTGTTTAAGAGCAGCCTAAATATATAACAGTAACAGATCTCATATAAATGTTAGTAAACATGTCCATGTTAAATATTTAACAGAGCCTGTTTAAAAATTTAAATCTTAGTTTTTAAATAATGAAAGTTTATTACTCACCTTTGTAGGTGACGCGTAGATTGTTGTGCGAGAGTCCAATGGTCAGACACTTGTCGTGTGGACTCCAGCAACGTGGCAACGGCGTCTCGTTCTCGTTGACATTGGGATAGAGCAGCCTCAAGGGGTCTACGCCCTGATGTGCCTGACTCTGACTGCGTCCTCCAGTGGCGCCGCCTCCGCTGCTGCTGCCAGCCGTTCTTGGAGAGCTCTGGTTGTGGCCATGGCTCTGGCTCTGGCTGGAGGATGAGCTCTTGTGGCTGCCGGCGTACATCTCGTTGCTGAAGTGGCTGCCGTTGTTGCTGTAAAAGTGACGCGTGCGTCGCGAGCTGCTCGATGAGCTTGAGGCGCCGCTGTTGCTGTTGTTATTATTATTGTTGGCGTTGCTGTTGTTGTTGTTATTATTATTATTGTTGTTGTTGTTGATGATGCTGCGTGGAGCACGCAATAGAGGTGGCAGTGAGGCACGTGCAACGCGTCGCCCGGCAGTGGAATAGCTCGGCAAGACGGCCACGGAATGCAGACGCTGCTGTTGTTGGCCACCAATTATCGCAGAGGAAGATGATGATGCTGATCCAACTGCGGCTGCAGCTAGAGCGGATGATGATGATGCGGCGACAGCGTCTCTGTCTCTATCGGCTTCGGCCTCCCCGTCGGCGTCGCCCTCCTCCTCGTCACCTTCCTCGAGAACGTCGTCGTCGTCGTCGCCGTGGACTTCGTCAGCTTCGCCGTCGTCCTCGTCGTCGTCGTCGTAATCGTCAATGCGCTCCACGACGGCGTCGTTATCGTTATCAATGGCGCCCGCGTCAATTGTGTCGGCAATGGCGTCCGCGTCAATGATTTCCTGTGGTGGCGGCAGCGGCGGCGCCACTTGCTCCTGATTATCCTGTAGCGGCTGTTGTTGCTCCGGCTGCGCCTCCAAATGCTCGTCGTCCTGTGCTTGCTGTAGAGTAGGAGTGGGAGAATGCTCATGTTCAGCTTCAGTTTGTTGTGATTGCGGTTCTGCATTATTTGTTGATGTTGCTGTTGTGCTGCTAACAGCATCAGCTTCAATGTTAACTAACAGCACTGCAGTCGAGCCGCTGCCAACTGCAGCCGCAGCAGATGCAACTTCATTAACAGCTGCTGCTATTGCTGGCTCTGGCTGTAAATTGCTAATGTTGCTGCTGGCATTGCTGCTCTCCGAGGATAAGTTCGGATTGTGCTCATTATCGTTATCGGCTTGCTCGAAATCCATGTTCGTCGCCTCACTTTGTTCGCTTTTACTTGCTCTTGCTCTTGTTCTTGCTTGCTGTTGTTATTTGTTGTTCTTTTTGTACTCTGAGAGAGATTTGGTGGGAAGAAGCAGCAATTAAAAGCAAAGGATAGAAACAGTGAGAGACACACACACACACACATCTCTGTCTGTGTGGTTGTGCGTGTGTAGGTGTGTTTTGTATCTGTTTGTGTACAAAGGGGAAGGAGGCGGGGTGAATGATGATGGATGCAGGTGCGAAGCAGCAAACATTAGCAACAACAGCAGCAGCAACAACAACCACAACAACATGGCAGCCTGCAGTTGTGTGTGTATGCATTAACAGCAATTGTCCTTTGAACGGTGCTCTACTGCTATCCCCCTCTCACTCACACACTAGCGCACAATTCGGACACACGCACCCACACACTGACAAAATGCATTTGCACAGCAACAATTATGCACTTGACTATGGCAAAACAACAACAAGAGCAACAACAATACTTTTGCGAGACAGCAATAGCAACAATGACAGCAGTAGTTTAAGTTTTCGACGCGCAGCTGCAGCCACAACAACAATAACTTGACTACAACTACAACTACATCTACATGCAAACAGCAGCAATGCACTGAAGCAAAGAAAAAAATAATCAATATTCAATCGAGTTTTTACACTGTTGCATTTCAATTAACCATCAAACAACTCACTCCGTATACAACAAACGGTTAATAAATGCGTTTCAAATGCGTTTTTACGTCGTTCTTTTTGTGAAGTTTTCTTTGTTTTCCCTTTAGCAGCAGCAGCAACCAGTCACAGTCACAGTCGACACACACATACACATCTATGCATTGTACACACACGCACACACACATTCAACGATAAGCACGCACACACTCATGCATACAGAAAAATTTGCTGGTGGCCAAAAAAATGCATTTTAATGTGGGAGCTGGGATAGTCTGCTTGTGAGCATGTTGTTAATGCATTTGGTTAACTGCGAGTGTTTTACGTTTATTTTGTTACCTTTGCGGAAGTTCAGTGCACTTTAGAAACTCACAAATGACTTTTTGTTTAAGAGTTTTACCTCGAATTGCTTGTGGTGTGACCGACTTTTACAATGATTGCCAATCACTGTTACTGTCGAGCAGCTGTTATTTTGAAATATCAAGGCGCTGTTAAGCTCTAACAGACTGTTAAACTGCCATTCGCCATGCAATGAAAACATTTAGTTATCGATATGCCGCGCGAGATATAAAATTCAAAAGAAGATAATCGGTCTCATATGAGTATAAATATATATAAATTATTGATTTAACATATAAAAAAAGAGCAATATAAAATATATTGAGCGGTGGAATAATTTCTTTGCTTATTATTTGTTTATTTACATTATTTCTTTACGAATTTATTGGCTTAGTTTAATTTATTTAAGTATTTTTTATTTGAAATAGTGGATATTTTAATTGAATTAGGCTTAAATATTAAATTCTGAATACTAAAGAAAATATTATATACAACCACTGAAAACATTAATTGGCTATGGTGATGTTGGACATTTTTTACTCTATAGGTCCTGAGCTATTATTAACAAACCCCATTATTGCATACAAAACCCATTGAAAAACTCTGAGCTTAGTGGAAAATTAAAGTTTATTTTTATTAAAATATTTGGCTTTTTCTTAATTCTAATCAGTTATAAAAAGTTTTATTTTGTAAGCAATCGAATATTGTTAATAGTTTTCAGTGGTGCGCACATAGTTCACGCCAGAAGGCATCGAGACCTTGTCAAAGCCCTTGGGGAACAGCTTGTTGGCCTCATCGTCGCTGACAGTGGGCAGAATCATGACCTTAGTACCAGGCTGTGATTGGTAAAGAATATATTAGTGAAATGCTTACAAAATTACTTTAAAGGGAACTCACAGTCCAGTTGGCGGGTGTAGCAATCACCTTAACACGATCAACCAGCTGCAGGGAGTCAATTACTCGAAGGATTTCACTGCAGAGAAGAGAAAATAGTTAGGAAGGAATTCGGTTAGGGATCAGTATTGATTACTTACTCGACGTTACGGCCAGTGGACATAGGGTAGAACATGGAGAGGCGCACCTTGTGGTCGGGACTGATGATGAAGAGAGCGCGAATTGTCTTGCCCACCTCGGGATCCTTCTTCTGCTCCTCGTCGAGCATGCCCAGGGATACGGCCAAGTCGCGTGTGGGATCGGCAATGATGGGATATGGGAAATCGCCGGGAATGTCCAGGCAATACGACTTGATGTCATTCACCCAGTCCACATGCGAGTTCAAAGCATCCACCGAGTGCGCCAAGCACTTCGTATTCCGCTTGGCGAACTCCGGCTGATGCACTGCAATCCTCCCCAGTTCCGTGGTGCACACTGGTGTAAAGTCAGCGGGGTGAGAGAAGAGCACAACCCACCTAAAGATTGAATAATTGTCATTTATTCATCTATATAGAGAGGGAGAATATAGAGAAAAGTTTATAGAGGAACACTTACGATTTGCCCTGCCATTCGTGGAACTTGATCGGGCCCTTGGTGGTGTCGGCGGTGAAGTTCGGGATAGTCTGACCCAGACGCATCTTGATGGATTTGAATTATTGTTGAACTTGGAGAAATTGAGAGAGTTCTTTAGTTGCTTGGCTGAAGCACAGTTGTTCACTGAATGAATTCTCACAAGCGACGTGCCTTTTTATACGCTCAGTCCGACTCGGTTCTCTGCTTGCCAATCGAGTGAGGGAAAGAGACAAACATACGCGAATAGAGAACCGGCAGTGCTCGTTATCAAGTCTCTTATCTGGCATACGAATTGTATTTGTGTTTCTATTGCTGTAAACATATATGTATATTTAGTGGAGGTTAATTAAACGACAACAACAACAATATTATTCAAATATGTTCTAGTATAAGTTACAAATGAATATCTATATCTATGATATATTGAGGTACACACGATGCAAGTTTTAATATGCAAAACGCAAAACGACATCTAAATAAGGCAAAACTATGATGCAATTTCGAAATCAAAAATGGATAAATATCGATGTACTTAAATACAGAATAGATGTAATATCGAATAATATAAGTATTAATATAATTAATGATTGATTGATGATGAATGTTTATATATAGGAGAACATCATACATGTACAGCCATTTAATAAGTTAAAAAGTACAGTCTACAGCAGCAGTTTTTATTATTTTACTTATATTTTATACGCTATATATAATTTGCACGTTATGGGAATATTAGTAAACAAAATAGACACAAATGGTATATATAACACCTTCGGCAAAGTGGAGAAATGAGAATTCCATATTAGACGGCGTATTCCTTCAATTTTATATATAATGAATTTAAAATTAGGTAAATCTGGGGAGTGAAATTCTAGTTGACAGTTTGAGAACATAAAAACATTCCTCGATCTATTCCTATATATATAGTATATCGCTATGAAGGGGGTGTGTTTGATCGATCAGCTGTTTCTGAATTCGCAATCTTCTGATGAGAATGTAAACAGAGAAAGAGAGCGATTTACTCTGTGATAGTATTAGTAAACTCACACACACACTCTCTTTGTGTATATGTGAGAGTGAGAGAAGAGAGCATTGCTCTGTTTAATTGTATTTGTGAGCTCAGTACGATTACCGACACAACTTTATCATCTGCTGTATGTGTGAACTCACGTATTGAACGAAGCTGACTTCGGGAATCGGAGAGAACAATTTCCGAGAGAGCGGCAGAATGTGTAAGTGTATTGGTATACAGCTGATTAAAATAGATGTCTTAACACTAAAAAGTGCAGCAACTTCATCTGCATCGAAGTTGGCCAAAATATCTTGAGAACAGTTTCGTTTCCTTCATCACAACCATTCCCTTCGACACCCTGTATTTCTAATTAAGGTTAGGCGACTGTAGAACAGCCATAATAGGCTTTAGACGCCGCACGTTTTCATACCCGGTTCCCCTCCCTTCCCCGCTTCCACTACCTGCTAATCTACTTGCGAGGCATACTTAAATGGAATCGGGTCGTTGCTGTTGTTGACAAACAACTCGATCGTCATGGAATGGAAAATAACCAGAGAATTTCAAACGAAACCTACGTTATTGCGTTGCAATGGAAAATAACCAGATAATTCCGCTTCGGACTGTACTCGACTCACTTTGAAGTGACCTTCCCTTTGAGTAAATTTATTTTAGAATAACTTGAATATATCTTCATGAAGTATAAGGAGATTATTTAGTTGTGGTCTCCATGTGATCCTCCCCATTCGACTGTCATTTTAGGTCTGATTGCCATTCTCAACTCTATTTGCTGTCGACTGCTGAGCGAGCTTCGTTCTGCATTAGTGTTGGTGATTTGTACGCAACACACTAATACACAAACACTTTAGAGCGCTCTCTCGGCAATCGCGATTCATTCAACAGGTTGTCGTCGTTTCAGCTCACACAGATACAACACAGAGAGAAGAGAAGCAGCGCGCTGCTCAGTCACTAATACAAGTACACACTTAACTTCGCTCACTCGCATACGAAGAGAGCGTTCGCTGCTTGTGTGTGAGTGTTGTCTTGTGTGTGAGACACACTAATACTACCAAAGCAGCAATCGTTCTCTTTGTATTTCATTCTATGTTTACGTTTGGCTTTTTAATGAATGAACTTTAAGCAGTATAAATAAAAAGTTTATTAAACTTTGTGTAATTTTAATATTTATTTATAAAATACATTATTTAGGGTATAAGCAAAGCATCTATTTTTTATTTAAAATATTTAATGAGTAATATTTGGAAAAAATAATTGATATACATATTTAATCGAGTATGCACGGAAAAAAACACTTTCTTTAGTATAGGTTTAGCGAATTTAAAATAAAAGCAGATTTTAAAATATGGAAAATTAAATTGCGTCAGCATAATTAGTAACCTCCAACCCTTTAAATTATATAAATCTATATATTCTTGTTCAGAAAAATTTGCCATCCCTTCGCCCTTCTCTGTAAGTGCTGAAAAGTTTTGTTTTTTTCATTTCAGAAATATTTATATGTACTAAAACTCCGATATTTAATGTCTATTAAGGAAATATAAAATATATATATTTTTTTTTAATTTGTAAAACATTTAATATCAATTCATACGAAGAATAACAAATAAATATACAGTTATTGTAATTTATAATTTGTACGAGTTTTCAAATTTAGAACCCAAACAGAGTATCTTGAAGTCAATATCATTTGAATAAAGAGCTTGTATATTTATTAAATAATGAAACTAAAAGATTTTTTAATATTATTTCGTATTTATTTATACATTTGTATTTATAAATCTAAGGAGTAAAAATCGGGTCTTAAACTAATACATATTAGGCTAATCAGTCGGCAGGCGTTGCTTTGGATTAAATTGAATCGATTCGACTTAATGTCGATTCCAGTAGGTGGATTCGTGGACCACCATGGTGGGTTGAATATCAGCCAAGGAGGGGCAACCAGTTAGCTTCATGGTGATCTCGAAGTCGTCGCGCATCACGTGCAATAACTGCTCGACTCCCGCCTGGCCATTGGTGGCCAATCCCCAGAGGGCGGGGCGACCGATGAAGACGGTCTTGGCGCCGAGAGCCAATGCCTTGAAGATGTCGTTGCCTTGCATAATGCCACCATCCAGCATGACCACCAAATCATTTCCCACTGCAGCAACGATCTCGGGCAGAGCCTCAATCGTGGCCGGAGCAGTGTCGAGCTGTCGTCCGCCGTGGTTCGAGACGATGATGCCGGAGCAGCCGAATTCGCGAGCCAGTTCTGCGTCCTCGGCTGTGAGGATGCCCTTGAGGATGACGGGCAGATGCGTGAGCTGTTGCAGCCACTTGATATCCTTCCATGTGATGCTGGGATCATAGTGGCTGGCCACATACTCGTTCAGGCCAGAGCCGCCTCCGCATGAGATGACGCCCTGGGCCATCTCGCCCTCGAAATTGGCCAGACTGAGGTGAGAGGGCAGGCAGAACTTGTTCTTCGCATCTGCACGACGATCCCCATTGATGGGCGTGTCGATGGTGACCACCAAGGCCTTGAAGTTGGCTCGCTCAGCACGTCTGACGAGCTGCTCAGTCACATGGCTGAAGAGGAGATTATAAAAGTCAGAAACGAAGGAAGAAAGAAGGCGAATAGGTCACTCACCGATCCTTGTAGATGTAGAGCTGGAACCACTTGCAAGTGTCTGGTGCTGCCTTAGCCAGATCCTCCAGCGAAGTCGTCGACAGTGTGCTCAGTATGTAGATGGAGCCGGCTTTGCCAGCGGCACGTGCCATGCCAATCTCTCCATCCGGATGCGCCAGCTTCTGCATCGCACTCGGCGCAATGCCCAAGGGCCACTGCAGCTGCTGTCCCAAGATCTCGCAGCTGACATCCAAGTGGGAGACATCGCGTAGAAACCGAGGCCGCAAACGCAATCTAATATAAGATACTCCCATATATTGAACGATCACTGATAGATCAAATATTCTGTTGCACTCACCTCTTGTATGCCTCGTGATTGAGACTGACTGTCACTTGTTCTCCTGCTCCGTTCTTGTAATAGTCCAAGGCATTCTTCTCCAGATTGCGCTTGGCTTTCAACTCGAAATCTGCCACAGAAACCAACGCCATTGTAGCGATCTTTTACTTGTGATATTACTTTATGAATACTTGAATACGAATGTGAATAATCGCGAATAACACTCAACTATGAACTGTTAACTCGATGTTGCTTTTCTCTCTGAGCACTTTGCGAGCGAGTCGCCCGCTTTTATACCCGAGCAGGTAGATCGCCTCATTCGGTTGCCTCGAGCCGATGTAGCTCGACCCACGAGTGATTGATAGAGAGGGGGAGGAAGGTAGAGAGGTAGTCACTATATGGTCAATATATATCTGTTGGACTCGTACAACTTATATATCCAAAACCACACAACCAAACTTATGACGTGTCAAACGATTTCAAAATGAAACGAATTATGTAAATCAATAAATTAATTTGATTTTTAATTTTTGAATCATTTGATAATGACAAATAAAATAATATCACACATTCGCACTGTTTCCGCAACGCAATTTCCATATTTAACACAAATTCCAGTTCTATTTCAAGTTATCAACTGTCTGAACATCAGCTGCACAAAACACAGAATGACTGAGGCAGCGACTGAAATAATACTCGAGGCAAAGAGAGCGGTTGCTGCTTTGGTGGTATTAGTATGTCTCACACACAAGACAACACTCTCACACAAGCAGCGAACGCTCTCTTCGTATGCGTGTGAGGCGAATGAGCGAAGTTAAGTGTGTACTTGTATTAGTGACTGAGCAGCTCTGCTTCTCTTCTCTCTATGTTGTATCTGTGTGAGCTGAAGCGACGACAACCTGTTGAATGAATCGCGATTGCCGAGAGAGCGCTCTAAAGTGTCTGTGTATTAGTGTGTTGCGTACAAATCACCAACACTAATGCAGAACGAAGCTCGCTCAGCAGTCGACAGCAAATAGAGTTGAGAATGCCAATCAGACCTAAAATGACAGTCGAATGGGGAGGATCACATGGAGACCACAACTAAATAATCTCCTTATACTTCCTGAAGATATATTCAAGTTATACTAAAATATGTTTATTCAAAGGGAAGGTCACTTCAAAGTGAGTCGAGTACAGTCCGAATCGGAATTATCTGGTTATTTTCCGTGGCAACGCAATAACGTGGGTTTCGTTTGAAATTCTCTGGTTATTTTCCATTCCATGACGATTGAGTTGTTTGTCAACAACAGCCACAGCAAAAGCAACAGCAACGACCCGATTCCATTTAAGTATGCCTCGCTAGTAGATTAGCAGGTAGTGGAAGCGGGGAAGGGAGGGGAACCGGGTATGAAAACGTGCGGCGTCTAAAGTCTATTATGGCTGATCTACAGTCGCCTAACCCTAATTAGAAATACAGGGTGTCGAAGGGAATGCTTGTGATGAAGGAAACGAAACTGTTCTCAAGATATTTTGGCCAAGTTCGATGCAGATGAAGTTGCAGTTGCGAGTGTTAAGACATTTATTTTAATCAGCTGTTTACTTGCTTTAGTATGAGTATTTTGTATGTGATTCACACATTCACACATTCTGCCGCTCTCTCGGAAATAGTTCTCTCTGATTCCCGAAGTCAGCTTCGTTTAATACGTGAGTTCACACGGACAGAAGTTGCTAAGGTTGTGTTAGTGATCATACTGAATTCACAAATCCAATCAAACACAGCACTGTTCTCTTCTCTCCCAAATACACAGACACTAAGAGAGTGTGTGTGTGGGCTTACAATACTATCACAGAGTGAATCGCTCTCTTTCTCTGTTTACATTCTCATCACAAGATTGCGAATTCTGAAACAGCTGATCGATCAAACACACCCCCTTCATAGCGATATATATATATAGGAATATATCGAGGAATGTTTTTATGTTCTCCAACTGTCAACTAGAATTTCACTTCCCAGATTTGCCTAATTTTAAATTCTTTATATATTTAAATTTAAAGAATATGCCGTTTAATATGGAATTCTCATTTCTTAACTTTGCCAAATGTGTTTTATATACTATTTGTTCATGTTTTTTCATATATTCCCAAAATTTGCAAATTATATATTGCGTATACAAAATAAGTAAAATAATAAAAACTGTTTTGTACACTGTACTTTTTATATTATCAAATGACTGTACATGTATGATGTTCTCCTATATATAATCATTCATCATCAATCAATCGTTAATTACATTAATACTTTGATTATTCGATATTACATCTATTCTATATTTAGGTACATCGATACTTATAATTTTTGATTTAAAAATTGCATTATAGTTTTGCTTTATTTAAATGTCGTTTTGCGTTCTACATATTAAAACTTGCATCATGTGTACCTCAATATATCATAGATATAGATATTCATTTGTAACTTATACTAGAACATATTTGAATAATATTGTTGTTGTTGTCGTTTAATTAACCTCCACTAAATATACATATATGTTTACAGCAATAGAAACACAAATACAATTCGTATGCCAGATAAGTCGAGACTTGATAACGAGCATTGCCGGTTCTCTATTCGCGTATGTTTGTCTCTTTCCCTCACTCGATTGGCAAGCAGAGAACCGAGTCGGACTGAGCGTATAAAAAGGCACGTCGCTTGTGAGAATTCATTCAGTGAACAACTGTGCTTCAGAAGGGGCTAAAAGCTCATCTACTACCTAATTACAGCAACGACGATCTAACCGTGGTGGTGCTGGAGAGCCGTGAAGGATGTTTGCTGCTGGCATCCTGTTATATGGCCCACGACAAGCCGGCTCCACCTGACGAGCTGCGGAGGCTGGTGGACATGGTCTGCTCCTCCAATAAGCATATTATTATCGGAACGGACGCCAACGCCCACCATAGCGTCTGGGGAAGTCCCGACATCAACGACAGGGGTGAGTCAGTTCTTGATTTTATCCTTAACCATAAGCTTAGACTAGCCAACAGGGGTGAGGTATCTACCTATGTAGGTCCCACCTCCAGTAATGTGCTGGACTTAACGATTTCAACTGAGTGTATCAATGTTGAAGAGTGGAGGGTCCTGGACAGACCCTCCTTCTCGGACCATAAGTACATTCAATTTACCATTCCTTTTAACAGGGTACCTGCGGCTCAGCCGTTCAGAAATCCCCGTAACACGAACTGGGCGAAATTCTCTAGCCTTGTTTCCAAGTCTCTTGGTTCGCCGGGTAACATCAACTCGGTGCAGGACCTAGAAACTAATGTCAATGTCCTTTCTGCAGGACTACTTTCAGCGTTTCGCCAATCTTGTAGACTCTCAAGACCGACGAGAAGATCGAAGCCACCCTGGTGGAACCCAGATCTCTCATCGCTACGTGGAGAGCTTACTAGCATGTTTCAACTTGCTAAGAAGGCGGACAACGAATATGTCTGGGACGAGTATAGGTCTCTCCTGAAGTCGTACAAGAAGATGATCCGATCATCCAAAAGGTCTTCATGGAGAACCTTCTGCTCGGACCTGGATAACATCAAAGACACCTCCAGACTGAGGAAGCTGCTGTCCAAGCAGGCTTCCAGTCCTAGTCTGCTCAAGTCGGGCGATGGAGCGTGGACGGAGAGCAGTGCTGAAACTCTTGAAGCACTGCTCTCAACTCATTTCCCGGGATGTATTGGAATAGAGAATAGTGACTGGCAGCTCTTTCCTAGTCTCCCAGTTATGAGACTCCCTGCCAGTCTAATTACAGATAACAAAATAATTTGGGCTATCGACTCCTTTGCGAAGGTCAGGTCGCCTGGTCTCGATGGACTTTCGCCAGCAATGCTGCAAGCCAGCAAGCCCACGATTGTTCCGTGGCTATCGGGTATCTATTCGGCGTGCCTCGCATGGGGTCATATCCCCACTCTTTGGAGGACCTCGAAAGTCATTTTCCTGCCCAAGGCGGGCAAATGCAGTCATGTGGTCCCAAATGACTTTCGGCCTATCAGCCTAACCTCTTTCCTGCTAAAAACATTGGAAAAGCTACTTGATTTGCACATCAGAAGCAACTCAATGCATCTGTTGTCCCCAAATCAGCATGCGTATACAAAGGGCAAGTCCATTGAGACTGCTCTCCATGCTCTAGTAGCCTCCATAGAAAAAGCGGACCACTATAAAGAATATGCCTTGGGTGCATTTCTTGACATTTCAGGCGCCTTCAATAACGTCACCACTGATGCTATTATGAAGGGCCTTACCTCAATTAACACGGCACCAGCGATCCACAGATGGGTCAACCGCCTTCTTTGTGACAGGCGGGTGGTGGCTACGTGGGGCGATGCGGCCATTACAAAGGTAGTGCGAGGTGGCACTCCCCAGGGTGGGGTTCTCTCGCCTCTCCTTTGGAATTTGGTCGTAAATAGCCTACTTCTAAAATTTACTAGACGGGCCCCCAAGTTAATTGCCTATGCTGACGACATAAGCATTTTGATAACTGGGAAATGCCCAACCACCCTTAGTTCCGTAATGGAACTTACTTTGCGGGAAGTTAAAGCATGGGCCGAATCAGCCGGGCTCAGCATTAACGCGGATAAAACGGACCTTATCCTCTTCACGAAGAGGTATAAGGTACCTGCGTGTGGTCCCCCAAAAATAGGCTGCACTATGCTAAAGCCGAGCCTAGCAGTAAAATACCTAGGTGTGGTCCTGGACAGCAAACTGACATGGAAGCTCAATGTGTTAGAAAGGGTGAAGAAGGCCACCGGAGCCTTGTACATGGCGAAAAAGATGCTTAGTTGCACTTGGGGCCTCTCTCCTAATCTAATGCGGTGGATATACATCTCAGTTGTTCGCCCTATCCTCACCTACGGTGTTCTAGTGTGGTGGCAGGCCACTGAAAAAAGGACGTACCTATCCATCATGGAAAGGACACAGCGTCAAGCGCTACTGTGTATCACAGGCGCTCTCAGGTCGACGCCAACTAAAGCCCTCGAGGTAATAGCTGGTGTGGAACCATTACACCTATACGCGCAATCCATAGCCGCAAAATCGTCCCTACGGATTGCCGCAACTGGCAATTTGGGTCTGCTAGGCTATGGTCACAGCGCCATTGGTAGGGAGACTAGTAGAGACTTGGACTATACTATCCCCCTTACCAGTACTGACCATATTAACACTATATTCTTGGAACCGGAGTGCTGGCGGGAAGGGTTATGCATTCCCGAAGCCCTCAACCTCTTCACCGACGGTTCGAAGATGGATGATGGTGTCGGAGCGGCCGTATACTGCCCGGACCCGGTCTCCAAACAATCCTATAAACTCCCAGACCATTGCAGCATCTTCCAGGCGGAAGTTTTTGCCATTGGCAAGGCTGCCGAATTGGCTCGGGGTTTACAGCGTGATCACACCTCTATTAACATCTTTGTTGACAGCCAGGCTGCAATAAGATCAATGCACTCTGATGTGGTCAAGTCCAAAGTTGTCCTGGACAGCAGAAGAGCAATAGAGTCGCTGAACGCATCTGCGGTCGTGCGAATCTATTGGATCCCAAGCCACCAGGGCATCGATGGCAACGAGATCGCAGACACTCTCACCAAAGAGGGAGTGGGGCTCGATGTTGGCAACATGTGCAATGTTCCGATATCCCTGCGAACTCTAGGCAGTGAAATTGAGGTGCGCTCTAGACTTCAGTGGGACGCGAGCTGGCGTAATGCCAACTCGTGCAAAACTGCAAGGCTGATGTGTGCCTCTACTAACAAAAATTTAACCAAATTCGTCATGCAGCTTTCAAGGAAAGACTGCAGGCTAATGCTAGGCATTTTAACTGGCCACTGTATGTCAGCTGTCCATGCTGTAAAGATGGGCATCACGAACAGTGATCAGTGCAGGAAATGCAACGAACCCGGGGTTAAGGAAACACTTGAGCATCTTCTCTGTAGATGCCCAGCGTTATCCCGACTCCGGTTGAAATACCTTAATTCGCCGTGCCACAACGATCTTCGGGACGTCTCACGGCTATCTCCTAGGATGCTGCTGGCTTTTGCCAAAAATGCATCCATACTGCGCGATTTCTGAGACGTAGATAAGCTACCGGTTCAGCTACGGACCTCCACTGGTCTATGCTTTGCCCCGTACTGGGGCAGCCGGTCCTACCTAACCTAACCTAACTGTGCTTCAGCCAAGCAACTAAAGAACTCTCTCAGTTTCTCCAAGTTCAACAATAATTCAAATCCATCAAGATGCGTCTGGGTCAGACTATCCCGAACTTCACCGCCGACACCACCAAGGGCTCGATCAAGTTCCACGAATGGCAGGGCAAATCGTAAGTGTTCCTCTATAAACTTTTCTCTATATTCTCCCTCTCTATATAGATGAATAAATGACAATTATTCAATCTTTAGGTGGGTTGTGCTCTTTCTCTCACCCCGCTGACTTTACACCAGTGTGCACCACGGAACTGGGAGGATTGCGGTGCATCAGCCGGAGTTCGCCAAGCGGAATACGAAGTGCTTGGCGCACTCGGTGGATGCTTTGAACTCGCATGTGGACTGGGTGAATGACATCAAGTCGTATTGCCTGGACATTCCCGGCGATTTCCCATATCCCATCATTGCCGATCCCACACGCGACTTGGCCGTATCCCTGGGCATGCTCGACGAGGAGCAGAAGAAGGATCCCGAGGTGGGCAAGACAATTCGCGCTCTCTTCATCATCAGCCCCGATCACAAGGTGCGCCTCTCCATGTTCTACCCCATGTCCACTGGCCGCAATGTCGAGTAAGTAATCCATACCGATCCCTATCCGAATTCCTTCCTAACTATCTTCTATCTTCTTCTTCTGCAGTGAAATCCTTCGAGTAATTGACTCCCTGCAGCTGGTTGATCGTGTTAAGGTGATTGCTACACCCGCCAACTGGACTGTGAGTTCCCTTTAAAGTAGTTTTGTAAGCATTTCACTAATATATTCTTTACCAATCACAGCCTGGTACTAAGGTCATGATTCTACCCACTGTCAGCGACGATGAGGCCAACAAGCTATTTCCTAAGGGCTTTGACAAGGTCTCGATGCCTTCTGGCGTGAACTATGTGCGCACCACGGAGAACTATTAACAATCTTCAATCATTTCCATTCTACAACTCTTCAACAAACTGACTAGAATTAAGAAAACTTTACCCAATTATTCAACTGTGTCTTACTACCAATAAAAAGTCTTTAATTTTCTATAATATTCAATGTTTTAATTAACTTCTTTCAAATGCCAAACAGTTTTTATATATAAGGTATTTTTTTTTTTTTACTTTTGACTTAAATAAGATGTTTTTATTATAAATATTTGAGTGATTCTTAATTAAATATGTTTTGTTTATTACATTCATTGGTTATATTTTATATACATTCAATATAGAATATTATATTTTTTCAATTAACCTAAATTTTTACATTTCATATATTTTATACTTTTGACTCTGTCGTAAATTGTCTTTTTTTAAACTTAATGTTTATAACTAAAGTAACAAATGTAAACAATTATTTACTTTTGTATTAAAATACATTATATTTATTTTTTGCTTAATTATTAATGTTGCATAATAACTATATCTGATATAAAGTTTAACTTGTAATAGCTTCTCAGCTATTATTTTTAATATACATATGTACTATATTTAAATTGTATTAGTACTGATTGTTCATTGAAATGAATTCTCGTTTGCTTTTACTTTCGTTGTATCTAATATTTCGCGCCTGCAGTGTAAAGCTCTCGTGACAGCTTTTACCGTGTAACGGTTTTGGCCGCAGCTGTTTCTGATAAGCACAACAACTGCAAAGACAGCAACAAGAACAGGGACAACAAGAACAGTAACAACAACAACAGCAACAACAACAACAACAACTTGCTTGAGGCTTGCTTTAGGTTTGCCGCTTTGCGCTGTTTTGCACTCGCGTCAGTTGAAATTTAGCCTGGCGCGCGTGCGGTTGTTTCACACAGGCGGCACTTAATAATAATGATAATAGTGTAACGGTGATTAAAGCTCAAAATTAACTAAGTTCTTGCTGTGCTTAGGCAAACAGTGAAACTACCGAAATAAAGTTTAAATAAAATTACAATTCGATGAAACTTATCTCTCACTTGATAGTTGCATATATTGAAATTCGACTTTTCTGAATGTAATTTGTGTTTTTTCTCTGCGTGTGCCTGCGTAACTGTGTGTGTGTGTGTCCGTGTGCGTGTGTGTGTGTGCACAGTGGTTCCTAAGTGATCTGATCGTTTATGCGCGTCGCGTGTTGCGGGATTCATAGTTCTTTTTATACCATATATAAGTATTTCATGTTTTTGGCTCAAATGCAGAAAACTACTAAATTTCCGTGTTGCCCCCCAAAAAAAGTTTAGTGTCCATCTAGCAAGTGCAACAACAACAACTCCAACAACAACAACAACATCAACCAAAACTACAACGAGTAAACGACGGCGACAACAATCTGCAAAGTTCGGTGTTGTGAAAAGTTTTGATGACTCGGCACATAAAATATGCCGGATGGAACATTTACATCTTTAGCCATAAAGTGTTAAAGAGCCTCAAAAGGTAAAAGATTCCCACATCTCTCATCTGCATCCCTCCCTATATCAGTTTTTGTGGCCTTTGTTTCGGCCATTGGCTCTTTGAATAATGCATTCAATTATCGCATTCGGTGAACAGAAAATATAAAAATAAAACTAAAGAAAATGAAAATGAATTTGTATGTATTTTTCCTGCCAATGACTTTTGTTTGTTGCCGTTATTGTTGTTGGTCGCAAGTTGTCCTTTGGGACGTCTCGTCGCATCAAACTTATTTGGCATGCAGATGGGCGACAATATTTGATTGGTTTTGCCCCATATTATTGATAAAGCGAATGTTCGCTTTATTGAATAATTGAAGGTGTGACGCGTCCCAACAGAGAGCGAGAGAGAGACAGAGAGAGAGAGAGGCCACAAGAGGCTCTTCAAAAATTTAATAAAATTAAGTGCCACTTTTTTAATTAAAAGCATACAACGAAATGTGGTTTTAATTTCAGCATAAATTCCATTTAAAACTATATTCATTAAACAGAATTAAATGGAAGCTTTGCATTTGCAGCGAAAAACTATTTTCAACTCATTTTGAAAGCAATTTCTTTTTTTTTTTGTGGCGCTCTAACATTTAAATTGAAGTTTCGTAGAGTGAACTAATGGCAAACTTATGTTTTCTATGCTCGCCTAAAAGTATGCAACATAAAAATGAATCGTGTGAATCATGCACACTGAAGGCTAAAATATTTAAGCACTTGATTGACTAAATTATTCATGTTAGTAAAGCGAACGAATCATAACATAAATTCATATATTTTGCAGCTTATTTTTAATCCCACAAATATGGAAATCGCATGTGCTCAAACTTTATTCAATTTGCTGTTTTTTTTTTTAATTGGCTAAACCATTTTGATTTATTGCATTTTGAAGCAAACTGTGTTTGCTTGTGGCTTAAAACAGTCGAGTTTTGCCATTTGTTGCACCACAACCGTGTAGAACCTTTATCACACGAAATGTCTCAATTGAATTGACACACAAAAAGGTTAAACTATTTAACCTTTTGGCGAGCCCAAAATACAAACAGAACAATCCTCTCTCTCTTGATATGTCCCCCACGCATTCTCTGTAAGCGAAGTTGTCTGCACAAAAGCTAAATAAATAAATATTTAAATATAATTTCAAGCTTATCAGGGATAATTTTCAGGGACAGACACAAAAAGTTGAAAGTCAGCCTGCCGGCAAATTAGCTATAGAAAGAGTGAGAGAGAGAGAGAGAGAGAGAGAGAGAGAGAGAGAGAGAGGGAGACGAGTGTTGGACAAGAATAGCGAGAGAGATCAGTTGGTATTAAAAAAACTGCTTTGGCGAATTATTTATATTTTTGTTGTGTTCATTTTTTTACTGTAATTTGGCGCAGACCTCGCACTTCATGAAATGTTAATTTTAATTAAGAGCTGCTGGAAAAAAATGCGCTCAAGAGACATAGAACGTGAGAGAGAGTGATAGAGAAAGGGGGGTAGACAAAAGGACAGCATTAAAAGGTAACAATGATAAAGACAATACGAAAACGTGCAGCTTGACGAGCTGTGACGATGATGTAGGAGGAAGTGCGCAAGGAACTCGTCCTGGTCGGGGCAGCAGTCGTTGTAAAATGCGGGTCAAGTTATTCTTATAAAATATTCCAAGAGCTCGACAAGTCGCCAAAAAATAACAACAATAACAGCGACAGCAACAGCAACAGCGACAACGAGAACGAGAAAATGAAGAGGAAGAACAGTTGTGGCCTTTGCGGCAAGGCGAAGCTCTGACTCGGGGCCTGGGGTGAGATTGTGGGCTTAGAGTCCTTTGGATAATATAACCAAACAAGAGGCTCGCTCAAAGGCACCACAAACTGACGACTTCTTATGGGACATTGTGAGACAAAGCATAATAAATAAAGCACGAGAAGCCTCGTGCAAAGAAAAACAAAACAAAACAAAAACCTGACTGAATTGAGAGAAAGTCCTGCGAATCCTGCGAATCCATGCGAGTGGTCGAAGTTTCAATACGGTTCTGTGCATTTTAACAAAAGATTTTAATCTGACGGACAGCTTTTGGAATATATATTGCAGATCAGAGAGAAGTGCAAACTCGCTGGCTTTGTAGTATTATCTGCTCCTCACTTTCCCGACTAACTACGAACTGAATTATGCAATAATTTCAATAAAACTTTGATATCTACAGACAGAATTTGATTAATTAAACGTTTACCTATCATAGGAAATATTAGTCAAAATCACAGTTAACTATGATATGCCTAGATATATTTCAGACCCAAGCTAATGGACTTTGCATGCGGAGAGTGTATGACACCTGGGACATTAACAATGGATAGGAACAAGTTTGTGTCTCATTTAAGCACACACAATGAAATCCTTCGCATTATTGTTGTGGTGCTCGTTTGTTGTTGTTGTTGTCGTTGATGTTCTTCTTTTTCTTGATGATGATGAAGAAGCGGGCCAAAGGGACACGCGAAAGGCTTAAAACAAAGGCGAAAAACTCGGCTAGGCAATTACTGTTGATGAATATGTACGAAATATGAGCATAAGACAATTATTTCCTGTCTCTCACCCAACGCGCTTACTCTTTCTCTTGCTCTCGCTGTCTCTTTCTCTTCCTCTTGCTGCCAGTATTCTATTCACACGACAGGCAAAATGCTAACACGCGAAAGTATTCTTTCACTAAGTATGTATTTCGTGATGAGTGCAGGCCAACTAGTTAGTATACAATATATGTATATATACATATATATATATATAGATAGATAGATGAGTGGAAGTTTGTTGAGTACATCGGACTGAAAATGATGTTAGCACCGCATGAAATACAATAATTTGTTATCCTAATGAGTCCCGGGCATCGAGTCTTGTTTGTCCCTCCATCGCCAGTCTATAAATCAAAATATGCATTTGCCTTTCGCTCGCCACAACACATAATTAAGTCTTTCCCTTTTCGACCTTTTTTTTATACCAATTTTTTTTTGTTTTTCGAATGTTGGCCGTATCGTAAATAATGATTAGAATATTAAATGCGTGTGCCTTTCACGGCGGCACGCATCGACGGCGAGTCAGCGAGCACAAAATTTAATTAAAATTTGTTACCAAAATGTGTTTGCATTGAATCGATAATTTAACATATTTATTACTGCCAGGCAGTCGAAGCGTTTAATCAGATTGGCATGCGTTTGTTTAAAACGGCATTTCAAATGAGACTCTTACATGTTTGCTGGCACTTGCTGAAAATTCATTGCCTACTTTTGTGCGCCACATTGAATTCGCTCTCAAAACGCGAAAAACTGTTGCCTACTTTCCGGTGTGGATATAAATTTTTTGTAAGCATTTTGCCTCTCGACGCAAATAAAAACGTTAATGATTGTTCACTTGAACTGTTGCAGCTTCCGCAGCCATAAGAAGTATATTGTGTAAATATTAATGTGCATAAAAAGCGGATTTAAAATGGATAATTTATTGATGCCAGTGAAGTGCAGATATTGTATAAATAAAGAATTGTAATTCAGAGTGCTTAAAATGAAGAACATCGCATGGTTAATTAAATTTGAAAATTCAACTCCTGGGATAGCTTCCATATGCTGCTGCGCTCATAAATTAACGCTTGTGTGCGCACGAAACTCAACTGGATGCCACAAAGATTTGCTGGTAAATGAATGCCACGCGTCAAACAGTAAATATAATTGAAAAACTAATTTAAAACTTGGTCGACGATGAGAACGCTTGTTCCTGGTTGCTTCACTGCCTCTAATTGCAAACTAGGCGCAATTTGTGGAGACAAATGAGAAATGGCCAGGCGAAATTTTGCTGGTGAAATTTTGTAAATTTGCCTGTAACTAATTAAAAACACTTTAAGCTAAATTATTTGATGGCCCGCCGCCCGATAACTGGCAGCACGATGTACCATAGATGTAGATGGTGGATGGTAGATGAAGATACCAAAGTTTTTTGGGGGCCAAAGGCAGCAAACTAATTATAATAATTTATATGGCCGTATTGCTTGCGGATCAGGACTCGCACCTGGACAGCACACAGACAGCTGTGTTTACAATAATTGCGTAAATTTTTCATAAACAACAAGTGGCTGGCCGCTTAGCAAGTGGAGGCGGAGGGGAAGAACAATAATAACACGTTCTGAAGTGGCAGCGCAATTTGTTTGCTCGTGCTCTCAGCCAAAGCTTTGCCAGATGATTTGATTGCGCAGCCAGGTTACGGAGGGAGGGAGGTAGGTGGAGACTGCAGCCAGTCTTCAAGAGTACTCCTACATTCAGACTGCCCATTCATATGAGTGTCTGTTTTGTGTTTCCTTTAGCCGGTGGTTTTATTGAAAAAAAAAAAAGCGAAATGTATAAAACGGAGACTGATTTGACGTTGATTTGTTTGCCGACTTCTGGTGCTGCCGCCTTTTGTGAAGATTTATGTGAAAACAAATGGATTTTCTTGCTGGGTTTTAGTTTGCTTTGGCGATAGAGATGTGCGTGCTGCGTGATCGTTAGCGCCGATTTATTGAATATTCGTGATGTATAAGGTTAAACGAGAGGCATGAAAACATAATGCTATTATCTTTAATGCATGCGCTATTTGAGTAACTGATCAAATTCAAATGATTCTATCGGGCGAATTCCACTTCTTCATTGTGTCAGTGTTTTGTCTAAATCATAAAGAAATCGTTTATTGCATTATTATGAAAGTATGTATACAATTTGTGCTTAAACTGCATTCCAGTCATACCGTATTCTGTGTATTCAACTAGTAAAATGAACTTTTCTTGTAAATCACTTAGCAAATCATTTTTCTTTCATAACATGTTGACCTTTAACGTGCTTAACATAACATTTTTAAGACTTGCACAAGCTATTATGCGATTAAACCATTGTGTTTGTGACATTATTTCTTTGCAGGCATCTGGAACACGTTTAACAGAGTGCCTACTCATGCGATGAACAATGTGCTGCAATTGATATCGATTGCAGTTGGCTTGACACGGCATCAAAGTGCTGTGCTAAGGAGGGGGCGAAATCGGGGGGATTGAGGGGGATAGGGGGACACGCAGGCGCCAAGGTGTAAACCTGGTGCAAGACATTCGCCAATCTGTGGACGCGCCTACGCTCGCCACGGCCCAATCGGGCCAGTGGCGGTTACCTGCTGACGGGCACAAGTGCGACGCGCGAGGATGAGCTGCTGGGCGTGACAGGACGTAGAACGCGGCTGGCGGGAACTGGAATTGGAATTGGAGCTGGTGGTGAAACTGAAGCTGCTGCTGGCGGTTGGCGCAACGAGTGTTTAATTAATGTGACGGACTTTAGTGATTTTCAAGCCGCGGTGACAGTGACAGAGACTGAGCCCGAGGAGCCCATAACAGTCACCGAATTGAGAGTGCCAAGCATAACGACCACAAGCATCAACATCAACAACGGCAACGCCAACACCAACGCAAACAGCACAAGCAACAACATTAACAACAGCACTAGCAACAACAACAACAACAATCAAAGCAACAACAACAACAACAACAGCAGCAACAACATGTCACGCATTTTACAGCCTCGTTATCGTTTCCGTGATCTGCTGCTCGGCGATTTCTCTTTCAACGATGATGGCGAAAGGTAAGTGAAGTTTTCTAATGATGAGACGAGACCAACTTTATGCCCACACAGCCCGCAGCTGTGACCACTTATCCAACTTCAGCAATGTTCTTCTACTACTTCTCTCGCACTTGGTCACAATTAGGAAAATTGCGCATACGCCCAGTTGTCTGACAGTCGACAGACATCTGCTGCAATTTTCGCTTTTTATATGTGTTTTTTTAGTGTTTTTTTTTTTTAATTGCAATTAAACGCCGTCTAAATATAATTTTAATTGCATACACACAGCAGCAGCAGTGAGTGCCGTCAGTATTCGTACATATTTCATGTCACACTGCGGCCAAATCGATTAATCGATTTTCACTTGACATGTTTTTTGGGGGCGAGTGGGCGTGGTGGGAGGCGGCACTGCGATTCGGTTCAATAATCGCGCACGTCTTCAATTATTCATTAACTGCAAATGGCAAACCTACGACTGTTTGAGTTCTGGGCCCTCTGACGTTCTGACATTCTGGCGTGTGTTCTGACGTATCCTGGCGTGTCCTGAGTGATATGGCTTGTAGCACGTTACCCTGGGTGATGACCAACGTCACACAATGAATGACCGAATCATGCTAATGCATTCATTGTGTCCCTGAATGGCTCGTACAAACAACACAATGTCTGATCGCCTCAATCAATTTCAAATTTAATTACAGCCAGTAAGAGTGAAGCAAATTCTTAATGGCGGCATTAACGAACATACTTTAAATGCGGTATTATCCCTTAAGTAAGCTTTAGGTTGATCTCTCTGCAAAAATGTTTGAAAATTTGAATCAAATATAGAAATTTAGATTAAAGTTTAAGAAGATACAATTTTAGGCTTCAATAGAAAATTTTTTTTATATCCGCTACTCATAGGGTAGAAGGGTATTATAACTTTGTGCCGGCAGGAAATGTATAAATGTATAAAGTATATATATTCTTGATCAGCGTCAACAGCCGAGACGATCTAGCCATGTCCGTCTGTCCGTATGAAACACTGGATCTCAGAGACCAAAAGAGATAGAGCTATAATTTTCGACAGCATTTGTTATGTTTGTACGCAGATCAAGTTTGTTTCAAATTTTTGCCACGCCCACTTCCCCACCCGCAAATCAAAAAAATGACTAACCAGCGTAATTTTCATATTGTGCCGCCTATGGTATATTTTGAATATGGTACTATATCGATATAACAAATATACCGTTTGGTATATTTTTAGTATTTTTGTAGTATTTTTGGTATATGTTAGGAATAATACCGCAAAATATACTGCTTTTATTCAAAATGGGTAGCGGGTATCTCACAGTCGAGCACACTCGAATGTAGCTTTCTTACTTGTTTTAAGATAAAATATAACTATCAAAACATTTTTGAATTCTAGTTAAAAGCCTAATCAATCAAAGATTGAATAAACAACGTTTTTAAAAGCTTTTATTAACAATAGGCTCGATCTTATTTTTGAATAAAATGTTGATTCAAGGTTTTAAAGCTAGAATTTCGTCGAAGCACTTTAGAAGTAGATTAAAGTTTAAATAGCTAAAATTGTTGTCTTTAGTTCGAACGATTAAAATCCATGTAATAAATTCCAGATATACAAATTTGGCAAATTAATATCATGTAAGGTTTATGAGCGTTGAATAAGCTTTACATATAGTAAAATGTTGGGAAATTTAAAATTAGTGCTTTTAAGCTTAAGATTCTTGGATAGAAACATACAGATTTTTTTTAAAGACAGTTAACGTAGCTTAAATCATTACCCATAAATCAGATATACATCTGATTAATGTTTTATTATCAATTTTTGCTATAATCAAACTATGTTTTAGCTAAATTTCCAATTAATCAAAGTTCGAACTGCAATTTAGAGAAACCCAAGCTTTAAGCTTAGGCAAACAAAGTAGCTAAAAGCTTAAATGCTTTCCTCAATGAACCCTAATAAGACGGAAGCCGAATTGTTTGCCATGAGTATTTTGGGGAAGCGCAAACAAAACTCAATTCGAGCATTGATGTATTCACTTATATTTGTTTGCAGCCACTATGAGTATTCAAATCAATTCTGGTGCGGGAAGCGAGAGCAATAAAATCGATATTCACAGATTTTGTTTGGATTTTATGCAAGAGTGCAATCGATGTCACAAAACTTGACGATTATAAGTGCAATGCAGTAAATGCGGAAAATTTTCATTTACGTTTCTGATTTTCCTTCTCTCTATTTCTATTTCTAAAAATGTCAATGTAGACAATGTAGTTCATTGTTCGTTGAGTCAACAATGTGGCGTTTTTTTTGGGTATGGAAATGATTGATAAGCAGCGAAACTAAGAACAGTAAATGGAAAATACAGGGTATCAAAATTGAAAATCACCACACTATGAGGTGAATAAAAATTAGTTTTTAATTTGAGCAGTTATATGAATCATATACTTTATTTAATGGTCTAATGATCTGATGCAAAAGGTCATTAGTCCAACAAGGTGTTCCATTGTGTGAAATAAAGTCATTTGTCTGAAAGTCAGCGGCATGAAAACAGTCATAATTTATTATTTTGCCATATTTTGGTGTGCACAAATTGTTGCCGGCAAGGAGGTAAATATTATATAGTTTGTATATCAAAAGTTTAATTTTTTGTTTTCGTCCAAGATATTTCGAAATGAAAATTTGAAATTCAACATTGAACCGGCGCAGCTAAAATGTGATCAGGATTATGTAACTGGATGTAAGACTGTGCCTAATGTTCCTGACCTTAGTCAATTCAATTTGACCAAAGCTGTGTCGAGTTTTACGATCAAAATCGAGGTACATTCGAAGACTATCGAGCGAGTACTATTTAAATTTGAGTACAAGGATGCGTGTCGATTTCTCAACAATCCGCAAATGAACAAAGTCTTTTCGCGCATCTACAATCACATTATTGTGAACAATACGAAATTCTTGTGTCCAGTCCTGCCTGGAGTTTATTACATAAATAATCGATTTATGATGAACTCGTTTACAATGCAACATCCTGTTGGCAAATATCGCTTAAATGTCCGCATGAATACGCCAAAAAGCAAGAATCCGTTTATCATGGAAGTTGATTGCAATTATCAGGTTCAGTACAATAAATAAAATTTCTGAAATTGCCAATTACATTGACATTTATTTTGATTATCCCAGTTGATGCTTTGCTAAAGTACGAAAATGGAATTGTAGTAAAAGTGAAGTGCATGAAATATCATTAAGTCTTTGCGCAAAATGTGCAAATCTATTCTCCAGGCTGTTGCCTGTTTTTCACTTGAAATAAAACTTGAGCGCTCGTCGCATTTCTATGAATAATGTTTTATTTTGCATAATGACTTTTAAGATAATTAACTGCTGCTGTTTTTCCAGTTTCATAAAGTTTGTTTTAATGTATTCCAAAACTATTTTCTACGACAACCAACAACGTCACTGCGTAAGCTCATAATTGCTAACATTTTCCATACTCTAATAAAACGGGTATTGTAGTTTAAGTAAGGAAGAATGTAACAAAGAAATTTGTAAGAAAATATAATATAATATTATTAAAATAAATAAAAAGGAATATCAAATTTAATAATAGATAATATCATTAGAATGGAAATGAATAATGAATATGAATAATGAAAGTTGAAAAGTTTGTATGCTTCTCAATAAATTCTGTAATTTTCCATAATATCCCCATACAGCCTAACGAGACATCGCTCATATGTTAAGCTAATGGCCAAGCTCAATTAACTGGCGTTTAATTAAACCAAATGATGTTGTTTTGTTATATGTTTATTTTGTTGCCGCTTGGCGAATCATTTAAACACTTTTTAATAGCTCTATTCACTAAGAGTTTTCATGCCTAAATACGTTCATATAATAATACAGTTGTCGAGGGAAAACTCGTTAGTTGCAACGTCAGCATGTTGAATAGTTCTGTGGAAACTCATTTGCTTGTGCTTTGTGTGGTGTGCTTCGCAATAAATGTGCTTGCCAAGGAGGAGGTAAATTTAACTTACTTTTGCTAGAGCTTATCATACTTCAAACTTTTTATCAGGTGTTGAAGCGCGGCAATATGCAGTTGACAATGGAATCTCTTCAAACCAGCTCGGATCGTGTTCAGTTCGTGGAGTACTTTGAGCCAGTCGTGGGCAGCGATAAACTTCTCCGATTCAAGGTGATCAAAACAGCAACGAAATTCAACGTTGGCATCAAAATACGTGCTCTTAAGTCTCAGACTTATATGTACAGCTTGGATAAACTGGATGGGTGTCAATTTTTAAATAGCCCCGTTGCGAATAAGGTGTTTGGTAACTTTTATCGCCATCTCGTTGTGAACAACTCATTCTTTCGTTGCCCAATTAAGCCGGGCATATACTATCTAAAGAATTTCTTGACAGTCAATTTAATACCTGCTCATCATCCTGCTGGCCATTTTCAGCTAACTGTTAGCGTTAGTTCGCCATTTAGTTCGGCTGCTTATATTATGCGCATGGTTTGGACTTATAGGATATCGTTTGTTAAATAAAGCAATGGAAGAGTGCGTAAATTGTTTAAGCTGTTTAAATATGACTAAATTAGTTGCGCATACGCCGCGTAGTTCGCGATATTCGGGCCTCCCAGCGGTGCCATAAGGTAACGCTCGATGCGTATATGTGCCAGAGTCATAAAATGCCAAAGTGTGTGTGTGTGCGAGTGTGTGTGCGAGTGTGTGTGAGAATGTGGCGTGTCGTCGGGCACAAAATCATATTTTGTTGCCAATGCCTGCTCTCGCCCTTTTGCATTTAATGTGGCGTAAATATTTTAATTTTTTATAAGCCCGAATTGCTCAGCTGACTGCGACGTGAGACGTGCGTAAGTGGCCGTGGCAGTTGCCATTCTAATGCCACGTAGAGAGACCGTGCCAAGCACTTGCCCCGCTGACAAGCCCTTGCCACTTGCCACGTGAACCTAACGCAACTAACCACCCATCGCGATGCATCGCATTGGCTCTCTCTCTCTCTCTCTTCCTGTCTTTCTTTGCCACATCATGGCCCACTGGCTCACTGATGCTTCCACAAATGCCTCCACGTCTTTTGTTATACTATATGCTATATACATATATACCTTGCCAAAACCATTGGGTTCTCTTTGTTTTCTCATCAAGCGCAGAATTTGCTTATCATAGCAAACAGTTGGTAAATATTTTCTTTATTTTCTTTCTTTTTTTGAGAGAGCCGACTTTGCAGAGTTGTATTTTCGTTAGCTGTTTACTTAACTTACTAAGCGCTCTGTTGTTGTCTTGATTGCAATCTAATAATTACACGATTTTCAAAGAGAGTATTTTGCTTTTGCCTTAAACCTCTAAAGAGAAAGACATCTATGTGCAGGTGACTTTTAAAAATTTCCTAATATGATAATTGTATTAAAGCGGATGTATGAACTAACATTTTGAACTTGAAAGTTATGTAATAATTCTCTGCCTAAATCAAAATCCATTTATGCAGTTTAAGTACATATTTACTTTTTATTCTAATTAATTAAATGTTTAGTTTTAAGAATTTTATTTATTTTGTGTCATAATGAAATATTTGTTTTTATTTATTTTGTGCCATAATGAAACCTTCATAAACATACTTGAATGGCAAAACTATTGCATTAAATTAAATGAAATTCTTTTGAATTATATTACTAGGCTTAGAGTCCTACATTTAAAATTCTTAATTATAAGATCCTATCAATTTTTTTATTTATCATTTTCAAATTTTTTAATTAAGGAAGTAATTTGTTCTATAATGACAATTCATTTTTGATTAACTTATTTTAATGTTTAAAAAATTTCATGATAATAAATATAATATAATATACATTTATACATGTATTACAATCAAAAATGGTAATAAATTGAATGAAACCAATAAATGAAATGAAAAATTAAAAGTACTAATTTTAAATTTAAAGGACTACTAAATATAAATAAAAGAAATGAAATATTATAAGTACTCGTTTAAACTTCTAAAGGGTACTTAATATAATCTTGGCCAAACGCTTTGTTCTGTCAACCTCAACTCCTTTTTTTTATCATTGAGAACTGTGGTCACATCATTCCCGGTAATATATCTTCTTTTTTTTGTATCTACATTACTTATATCGAAGCGTATGCCGGCTTCGTTTAAGCTGCTGCTCTTGGCAAGGCTTATTTTTTGTGCGGGCTTAAAGGCTTTGTGGCACCTTTTGTGGGAGCCTTTTGGGTTTTTTGCCCATACGTTTTGTTTCCGCCATGTAAAATATTAAACATGTTTTTTGGGTATATACAGTAAGTTATACATATATACTCGAAATGTGGCATTTCATTGTATATCGTCAATGCTGACGACAGCTTCGAAGATTTACGATAACCGAAAATGCAAAATTTTATAGGTTTGAGCACAAGAAACATAAACTATGCAGACCCCAGGGCACCATTTAATTGCCTGCCCAAATGACTTACAGGATGGCAGCTTGACTTGGCTTCGCTTGGCTTCGTTTTTAACGATATCACGTGATGGAATCTGTTAATTTGTTTGCAGCCGTCAAAAGTGTCATGAAATTCACTTATTAAATCTAGCAAAGAAGTGTCTGCTTCCTAATTGATGTGATTTCAAAAACCCTTTCGATATAAAAGTTTAGAGGTCGCAAAAGCAACACACTTGAAAAATGATGCCTCGACAGAAAACGCTTTCTTTCTTACTTTGCCCCCCAACCACTTTGACTTCATTAACAGCAAATTCGCCATAAAGATTTTTCATGGCCAAGTGCGCACTTGAAATGATTCGGAAAATATTCCGAGCAAGTGAAAAAAAGCCACGAAATTGCATAGCGTAAGATGAGTAAAACTGCTCAATTAGGCAACGACAACAACAACGAGTGTGTTTCACTTAGCCAAACAACCACAGCAACAATAACAACCAACAACCAGCAACCAAAAAAATAAAAAGGGTTCCCTAAAGCAGACGTTGTTTAATCCAGCGAAAAGTTTCCTCATTATATCTAAGTAGGGGCCAAGCGAGACAAGCAAAGGTAGAGAGAGATGCCAACACAGAGCTCTCTCTCTGTCCCTCAAAAGCCGAACTGAAAGCAGAAAAGTGGGAGTAAAAAAAGCACAGGAAGCGGATGCGGCTGAGTAATGGCAAATTACTTGTTTTTCGCACGTTTAACACAATTTTGTGTAAACAAGCGCGTGGCAGCAAAACAAAAGGGGCAAAAAAAAAAAACAAGAAGGAAAGGAAAAAAAGTAAGAAGTCCTGCACTCAACAGCAGTTGTCCAATTGGGACACAGCAGAGCCTCGCTAGAGATGACACGCTGGGGAAATTGAGCTTGGCACGTGGCCAAGCAATTGAAAGAAAAATCGCCTTGCTGCCATCATCATTGGCAGCAAATGAGCCAAGGAATCGTGACATATCCTTGTGCCTGCTGCTTAGATTTAGTCGTTTGTGCAAAGAATCATTAAAGCGCATCTATTTTTAGGCGGTGTACTGAAAGCCAGCCATGTGTAAGTCAACGTTTGGTCATTTGCTGCAACATTATTAGTTAATAAAGATGCTCATTTGCTTAAGGCAATGCAAGCTTAAGGGATTTTTAAGGAAACGACAAGGACTACATTTCAAATTTCTTTCAGTAATATTATAGGTTGGAAAAGTTTCATTCAAATGTATAAGATAGTATTAATATTTAGTTTAATTCAAGGTTTGCATGAAAAACAATATGAAAACAAATATAATTGTAATGCCTTACGACAATTTCTTAATTTTAATATTGACAAATCTTAACACGACAAAAAAAGATTACTTTACTCAAACTTTTAAATTTCTTATATCATACAAAATTGAATAAAACGTATATTGTTTCCACTTCATGAATTATGAACCAGGATCGAATGGCATTGTGGTGAATTTTTAAGGTTTAAAAATATTATGAAAATAAATATAAAACCGTAATTTATGTATGTATTCCAAAATTAAGGTAATCACCAGATGACTACAATACAAAAATATTAAGAAAAATTATAAAAATATATATTACAATATTTGACATTTTTTTTAGTGTAACAACAATTTTGTAAAGGTCGCGAAAGCTGGACTAACGTTGACTGAAAGTTTTGAAAATAAAGTGCTATAGTTTGCTATACTAATTTCGAACTTTTGTGACAAGCTGTCATCTCTAGCTGAACTTCATCTGAATGCTATTAGAACGCTAAAGATTTTGCCATTAGCGTGCATTACACGGATTGAAGTTTAGGCATTAAAAACAAGCTGAAACTTAAACAGTTTTGGCTCGTATGTTAATTGCGTAAGCAAAACTTGCCTCATATAAACTACAAGCAGTGTGCGAACTGGGAGTTGCAACATCATTTCAAAACTTTTGACAGTTGCTTCGCAGCAGCAGCAGCCACAGCAATCTCGAGTGCAGGTTCTGACACACACACACACACACACGTATATTATCACTGATATGAATATGAGTATGAATATCGCAGACATTTGCAGTTAATTTTACAAATCCACTGAGTACCCACATGTAATCATAAAACTTTGAGCACTTTCGAGTCCGGGGAGGCGTCAATCATTTGCATGGAGCCTTGGTTGTTGCCCAGCCCTGATGAGCAGGTAGCCCTGGTATGTGCCACAACTCAGCATATTTGATGTCTGTGAATTGCCTGCTTGAAGTTCCTAGATTGCATTTTTTTTTGTAGATGCTTTGATGCAGATACAAATACACAACTCCGTTTGGGGCAAATACTAGAGCTAGTCTATAATTATCTTGTGCAACAAGAAATACAAGCTCAAAGTAATCGCATACTTTTGCGGCCTTTGAGGGATTAGATTGAAGTACAAGTGCACTCCTGAACGGGGTCGCTGCGTGTGTATCGGACCAACTGTGCTTTATGCATATATTAACTTCTATTTTTAGACCTTTGTAACCTTGTCAATCAGAGTGGTGTCTCCCTTTTTTAGCCATTGCCATTTTTATTGTGGGCAGTAAATAGAAGCAAAATATTAAACTCAACACAATGCACTTGCATATTTATGCCTGCTCAGCTGTTCTTTCTATATTGCAGCTGAATATAGCTGTTTAAGCAGCTACTTACAATTTTATGCTTTGCCATAAAAGACGGCTCCTGTAGTTTTATTTATTTGCACAATTCAAAATGACGTATATTTAGCTGCTCATTCTTGCATTAACAAAGTAAACTTAATCTGCTTTCCGCTTTACATTAACTTTATAAAATTGTTAATTTAACAATGGTTTTGAATGCAGTTGCCAAGATTATTTACTGTTTATCGCTTTGTGGCAAATATTGCGAACATTTTTAATGACAACCTTAATCGAGTGGAATTTCTGTCGAATCAAGGTGGGAACTTAAAGTATGGCATTTACTTTAAGAATTTGTATCTTTATAGTGTATATATTATTGATCAGTGTCAACAGCTGAGACGAAATATTTCAAGAATACAAAACAATACTATATGAAAAGCTATATTTTCTATATCCCTATCATATATTTTCATTTAAAGTGCACCATAGAATACTAAATATTAAATTGGTATATAGAGTAGCGCCATTAGAATAAATTACTATCAATTGCCAGTTACAAACATTGTAACTAACTTACATATAAAATATTTAGAGCACATCATTGAAATGCACAAAACATCTGCAACTTTCGCATGAACTTTGATTGCAACAAATACTTGTATCGATATGCATAGTTTTCAGTCAGAAAGTTGTTTCACTTTTGTGTAATGAAAATTCTATTTGCAAACGATGCGCGCTCTTTTATTTTTCATCTTTTTTTAACAGCTATCATAAAATTTGCATAAATCGCTGGCATCATTGTGGCTTCTCTCGCGTTTACGGCACAATTCGGGCTTCACAATAGTCTGTCAGTCTCTGTCCGTCTGTCTGTCTGTCAGTCTGTCTGTCTCTCAGTCTGTCTGTCCTTGACTGTTTCCGTCTTGGCAAAGAAGCCAGCTAGTGAACGATCCCAGTCAACGCGTCGCTGAATTGGGAGATTGGGATACTGAGACTGAGACTGAGTGTGGCAAGCGAACACAGTATCCTTCAGTTCCAGTTGGCTTGGTCTGATTCGGTTTGATTTGGTTTGATTTGAAATTCAAAAGGATATCCGCTTGGTTGGGCTGCCCCACAGCAACAGCAACAGCAACGAGAGAAACCAAAACAACCATTGCGAAATCGTCACTGAACTGCAACGTGGACTTCATCGAGTAGGCGAGATTTCCAATGAAATCTGCCAGGTAATTGATAAAATTTAAAAGCAACCAACTGCCGCTCATGCATGGCCAATAATTAAGTTGTATATACGCGAGTTGCCAGTTGCCACTGTGTGTGTGTGGTTGTTTGTTGTTGCGGCATGGGAAAATGACAATTGGGAGGAAGAAAATGTTGTTCAGCTAATTTGCGCGCACAATGAAAATTTGTCAGGAATATTGAAAAGAATGCGCCTCGTGGAGTACGCAGCACAATAAACTGGCAAAAGCAAAGCTATTAAATGCGTCATTGAACAACGTCACGTTGGGGAATTCAATGAAGCTTCGCTCCATCAACAACATTTCGAGTGAAGACGAAATGAGAAAAAGACATAAAAAGTAAGCAACTTTAATATTATGTTTGGATTTTATGCTTTATTCTTTACACAGAAACAAAAAAAAAACAAAAGTTGTCAACTTGCTAAGGTGCGGCATACCAAAAACTCACACACCCAAAACTCACACCACACACACATACACACACACACACCTCCTTCGGTTTGAGCTCCGGAACTTTGCTCATAATAGAATTTTCAAGCATTTGTTGTTGTTGTTGCTGCCCTCTTTTCTCAGTGGCTGCCACAAATTGCCTTTTTCGCACGTTGATTGATTTTTGAACTTTTTTCTGTTTTTTCCACTCTCACTGCTTTTGGCTGGACCCGGACAAACACACACACACACACACACACACTCGCATACACACACTCACTCGAAGTGTATTGTGAAGTTGTTGCGAGAATCAAAGGCAGCAAATTCTTTAGAAAATTGCTGCGGTAACTTCTCGTATGTATTTGCCTCATTCTATCCAATAGTTTCAAGGGCATACATAATTATTTATTTATAAGTATTATTTCATTGATGAGGCGTGCCACGTGGTGGTAGTGGGGGCGACACAAAATGTTGTTTGCCCTAAGAAACCGAACAGAACAGAAAAAATGCGATAGGTCAACAGAAAAACACACACAAAACACACTTGGAGACCTTGTTGCCAGCTGGCTTTGGGTATAAAGTACATATATAAATAGTACAATGACGTCGTGAAGTCTATATATAAATAGATGCGAGGCATTTAGAAGTAACGCATATGCATATGCGATAACTTACAACTTCCATTTCCGTTTCCGTTCTCGTTTCCCCATTGTGCTAAATCCTCATTAGGCATTAAGTATTAGCCCAGTTCTGTCCACAGAGAGAGCACTGCACGTGGAGTCCTTGCGTCAAGCAGCTGATTAATTACTCAACACGACAATTGAGTAATGTTGTCAGGCAAACAGTTTGAGCAACAGATTGTTATCGAACCGGCTCTTAAAATCGTACAGGGGAACAAAACTCGTGGAGAATTTAAGCCAAGAATTATAATATTCAATATTATTAAAACATGGCAAATAAAAGTTAAAAAAAAAATGGAAAACTGTTAGAGAATCAAAGCAAGGAATTATAATTATTCAATATTATTAAAAGAAGCAAACAAAAGTTAAATTGAAAATTAAAAATGGTAGGAGACTTCAAATTAGGAATTATAATTATTTAATATAATTGAAGCACGCAAGCAAAAGTTAAAGAAAATAAAATTGATGGAGAATTGAAGTTAGGCATTATAATTATTCAGTATTATTAAACAAGTCGAAAAAATCAAAATCAAATTATGTGTAGCAATAAAATTATTTTCTCAATAGACGATAAATTCGCAATTAAAAAAGTTGTTAACAGTACTGCTGAAATTATAATCTAATTAAGAAAAGTTTTGAACATTAAATATTTTTATGACTGCTAGAATTAATATCTGAATAACTTCAATGCGTATAACGAATTTGAAAAAATTATAAAAACATTATACGCACATTATTCTGCTGCAGTTAATGATTGGTGAATAATTTGAAATGTTTTAATTACTGGACTTTGAAGATTCAAACGGTTCCATTTGAAGACAATTTAAACCCATTTTTTTTGTAAACGCTTCCTCAGTTCATTTGCAATGGCAATTGACACATTTGGAGCGCTTCATTACGACGGCCTTTTGCATAATTAGCTGGAGGGTTCTTGTTTTTGGTGACCTTTTGTTGAGGCTTCTTAATTGCTGTGGCAAGTAATTAAATTGAAATTAAGCATGCGTCTGCAATGTAACTAGACATGCCATTACTTTGCCGCTTTCCCCGCTTGTTTGAACTGCAACTTGATTGTTCAATAATGAGTGTGAATACAAGCAGCTAGCAAAAGTAGGAGTAGCAGAAGCAGAAGAAGAAAAAGTGGCAATGGGAAAGGCGTGAAAGCAGCGCAAACACTTGGCATAGCAAATACTTGGCTCAACGATGGGTTAAGAATAGAAGCAACTTGGACCAATATTGATAGACGGGCAAAATATACACTCACAGAAAGCCTTCACTCCATCGGCTTCGGCTTCGGCTACTGCCTCAGATTGTTTGATTGCGAGTGCCCAGTGCACACTTGCGACAAAGTGCTGCAGGTCGAGTTTGCTTCCTTACTCTATTTACAGTCACGCTTTAGTTTTCTTTCTATTCATTTTCTTTCTTTTTTTTTGGGAGGGGGGTGGATCGATAGGACAGGTTAAAACGCGGCTTGGTGCGAGTATTGATGCGAGTTTTTCATTAGGCTGCCCATCATGTTGACCTTTCTCTCTGTGTGTATGTGTGTTGACTGCCCACGCTTCTTTGCAATTTGCTAATGGAGAAGGGTTTTAAATTTCCAACAATCAAATGCATTGTGAGCCATAAAGCTGTACAGGCCAGGAAACAACAACAAAGGGACCTTAGCAGACAGCAGGTTGAAAGAGTTGTGGTAATGGTCAAAACAATACAATTCGTTGTCCCAGAAACTGCGGACAAAACAGCGGTTACACGCTTGTACTTGACCCAAGCCCACATGGATAAAGATAAAGAGAGAGGGGAAGATATAGAGCAATGGTTGGCCCAGTGCAGACATTTGTGCACTTCCCAAAGGTACGTCAGGACCTCTACTGGCTCATACATCAATTACTGTCCAGCCAAATGGCGTTCAATTAGCCCTCAAGCGTATATCGAGCAGCTACGACAAAGCTGTGACTGTTGCTCCTGCGCCTGCTTCCTGCTCGCTGTGTGCTTGCTATATGCTCGCTCGCTCCTCCTCCACTGCATGGCTTGGCATATTTAAAGTTTAACAAGACTGAGGCAGCTGGCAGCACGTAGTGCTCTCGGCTTTCAGCCGTGCTCGGTTTAGCTTCCTGTCACGTTTACCTTTTGCATAATTAAACCTTAACTTTGGTCATGCCACTGCCTTGCCACCTTCTTGCCTTCTCGCACATTTTTGCATTTCTCTTACGTTTTCTGCCGAGATTTGCCTAATACTACTTTTGTGTATCTACATATTCACAATTAAGTCCATATTAAATTTGCCTTTAAAGCGCACACATTGCGGATGCGTCATATTGCGTATACGTCATGTTGAGCTCACTACTAGATCAAATATCCGACTCTTCAATATTTCAAACTAAACGCAATGTGTCAATCACAATGCAAACAAATGCCGCCAAACAACAACAACAACAACAACAACAACAAAAAGAATCGACACCAAATAAATATTGACTTTTATGAAAAGTGCTGATGCTGCTGCCTAACAATTGCAGCCGGAAAACCGGTGGTGGGAAGTGCCGTGAAAAGTCATCAAATAGAAAATCATAAATTCCAGCCAGCGTCGAATATTATATAATTTATGTGCGTGGATGGAGGTAGAGGAGGATGAATGAAGTTCCTTTTTTCTACTCCTGTTTGCCTGTCCAACTTATATTTATGTAATTTAGTTTTTTTTGGAATTTGAATTTATTTTTTTCCGACATTTCTTCCACTCACAACTCAAATGAAAAAATGGAAAGCAGTGGCTGGCCACGTTCGCGTCATTGGCAGCTGTTGTGTTATGAAAAAATGCGAAATTCCAAAGGTAAAACAATAAATACCGACTTACAAATTCACTTTCATAAGAATAAAAGCATTAATGAATATTAGTATACGCATAATATAATTTGAAGGATTATTATAAATAATATATTATATTTAAAATTTTATATTATTGACTTAAATTTTTTACAGCAGCTTAATTCTTTCATTTAAGAGGTAAATTTGCTACACTTAAAAACATTCTTATTATTCAAAACATGTATGATAATTTACCATTTGTGAATAGAATCTATTCGATAACTGATACTAATTATTACAAATTAAGTTTAATCCGAGTAATTGTAACACTGTGACCAATAAACTTTGTAGTATTGCATAAGTTCTTATATTTGTTTCCAAAAGAAAAATTATGTGGATTCAATTCATTATACGTGTATAATAGATAGAATTGTGTTTAATCTAGGCTTATAATATTTTCAAGATACAATTTGTTTATATCATGTAATTACTACCAACACTTGATATTTCAACATAGTCTCAGCTACAGTTAGCAAATTTTTAATGCTAAATAGAAAGCTGGAAGGAGACATTTCTGACCCTATTGCGACAACACAGCAATGTCTGTCTGTTTGTATGTACACCAGCTATCTTTTGTACGATATTATATTTAAATGAAGTAGTTACCCTTATAGTTTTGGTATGCTTAAATATAACAAGTAAGAAAGCTACAGTCGAGTGTGCTCGACTGTGAGACACCCGCTACCCATTTTGAATAAAAGCAAAATATTGCGGTATTATTTTCAAAATATACCGAAAATACTATAAAATACTAAAATTATACTAAACGGTATATTCGGTATATCGATATAGTACCATATTCAAAATATACCATAGTCAGCACAATATAGCAGATTGTTGGCCAAGGCAACTAAGACGCCTAGTAAGAAGGCGTTTATTATCTGATCGCAACCAAATTTTCAGGAACCATAAATACTATTATTGTTATTGTATATACCAAAATTCGCAGCTCTAGCTTTAAAATTATGCTTTCAATTTGATTTATGTGATTTGCGGGGGCGTGGCAAAATTTTGAAACAAACTTGATCTGCGTGCAAACATAACAAATGCTATCGAAAATTATAGCTCTATCTCTTATAGTCTCTGAGATCCAGAGTTTCATACGGACAGACGGACATGGCTAGATCGTCTCGGCTGTTGACGCTGATCAAGAATATATATAGTAAATAATAATAAAATTAGTAAATAATTTGCAAGATTAGCTTATTGCAGATTTCTTGTAATAGAGTATATGACTATTTATACTCTTGGTATTGATAAGGTTGCAATATCCATAACATCCGAGTTAAATTGCAATTCCTAAAGCAAAGAGAACAAATTAATTTGCCTCGAAAGTAACCGATACGAATGGTTATATGATCTGCACGTTATTGTTTTATTGTATGACTTGTATTTCCTATTTCCGCCACCGCAAATCGACAAAAATCGGAAAACAAGCGCAATTTTTAAGCTAGAGTTGGGAACTTTGGGACATAAAATAATAACTATAATATTTATGATTTTTGAAAATTTGGTTGTGATCGGATAAAAATTGTATATTGTATATCGAAATTGATAATATAAAAGAACAACTTTTGTAGCTGCTTTAGCCAAAAATCTGGTATATATCGACATCTACGATAAATTTCGAATGTAGTACTTCATCCATGGCCTTTGGTACATTTTTGTATTCGGTATATCGGTTCATATAAAAGAAAAACTTTTGTAGCTGCTTTAGCCAAAAATCTGGTGTATTTCGACATCTATGATAAATTTCGAATGTAGTACTTCATCCATGGCCTTTGGTACATTTTTGTATTCGGTATATCGGTTCATTGATCGGTATATTTTAAGAATAATACCGCTCTGTTTAACTTTTATTCAAAAAGCGTAGCGGGCACTCACATCTGTAGTTTTCTAACTTGCTTTCATCTGATCGTAAGTAACTTTCATATATATGAAACGTTAAGTTTCAAACAGTACATTTATTTTATAACGATAATTTGCATTTGAAACGCTGCATGCTTTAATCTAATAAAGCGGGAAACGAATTTCTCAGAGCCGCTTTGACTATAAATGGAGTTCGAGTTGTCTATGTCAGTTAATATTGTCAATTAACGATGAGGTGGGTTCAAAATTTATTTCTTTTTGCACTGCTGTGCTCAGTTGCATTAGCCAATCCAGGACGTAACACAAGACCAGGGCCATATTACTTCCATAGCGGCAAAGCTTACCTTAATCCAAATAGACCACCTTCACCACCTAGACCACCTACTCCAACGTTCCCTCCGAACGCAGGGTGGGGAAAGTGATTATTTCAGCTACAATGTTCTAAATGAAAAGCAAATAAATAAATGTATTACAATATAATTCGAGTGTGTTGTATATTTTGTTAGAAACCTTGATCGTAAATGAGTTTCTCGATTTTCAAACATCACATTTATTTCGCAACCATAACTTTCATTCTATAGAAAACTAATCATGTGATTTTATTTAATGAAATAATGTTTAAAATTACATGTGAAACGAATTCCTTATACCTTCTTTGACATTAAGGTACAAATAGATCTCGACTTGGCTGTATCAGTTATTAATTTTCAGTTAACAGGATTCAGTCTCTAATTAGAGTAGAATCGACATATTGTCAATTAGAGTTATCAAACTTTTAATTTTTGTGACCCTATTACGACAACATAGCAATGTCCGCCTGCTTTTACGGACACTAGATCTCAAAGACTGTAAGTTATATACATAATAATTAATTAGTACACACTATGGTATATTTAAATGAAGTAGTTCGCCTTATAATACATATAGTTTTGCTATGTTGAAGTATAAAAAGAATACATGTGGAAGTTTTCCAATATATTATATGTAGTGGTATTTTGTTTGGTATATTTTAGTATTTGGTATTTGGTTTGGTATATTTTAGCATTTGTTGCTTAATTGTCTTGATATATCATACGTAATTGGCGTTTTCGTCTGTCTTGCTGTATCAAAGTCGAGCACTCCTAACCCAAGTTACTAAACCTTTGATAACGATCAAAAAATAAACTTATTTATGAAAGAAAATATTTAAAGGGAAGTCCAGATAATAGTCATATACACAATGTTCGCTTTGTATCAATTAATCAATGTTTTTTTATTAATGAAGCTCATATGTTAATCGTCCTCGTCGGCTGCTTTATTAGCTTCAGAAGCTTTAGTTGCCTTAGATCGTCCACTTACATAATCATCATAATTATCTACGTCATCAGATTGGTATTCATCAGAATCTAAACATTTTACATTAGTAAATAATTTTCTAACTTTTTTTCATCTGATCGTAAGTAACTTTCATATATATGAAACGTTAAGTTTCAAACAATACAATTATTTCATAACGATAATTTGCATTTGAAACGCTGCATGCTTTAATCTAATAAAGCGGGAAACGAATTTCTCAGAGCCGCTTTGACAATAAATATAGTTTGAGTTGTCTATGTCAGTTAATATTGTCAATTAACGATGAGGTGGGTTCAAAATTTATTTCTTTTTGCACTGCTGTGCTCAGTTGCATTAGCCAAACCAGGACGTATCACAAGACCAGGACAATATTACTACCATAGCGGCAATGCTTACCTTAATCCATATAGACCACCTTCACCACCTAGACCACCTACTCCAACGTTCCCTTCGAACGCAGGGTGGGGAAAGTGATTATTTCAACTAAAATGTTCTAAATGAAAAGCAAATAAATAAATGTATTGCAATATAATTCGAGTGTGTTGTATATTTTATTAAAACCCTTGATCATAAATCAATTTCTACGGCTTTCATATAAATCCTCGATTTTCAAACATCACATTTATTTCGCAACCATAACTTTCATTCTATAGAAAACTAAGCATGTGATTTAAAATTACATGTAAAACGAATCCCTTATACCTTCTTTGACATTAAGGTACAAACAGATGTCGACTTGGCTATATCAGTTATTAATTTTCAGTTAACCGGATTCAGTCCCTAATTATTTTTGTACTGTTGTGCTCAGTGTTCAGCTGACTGTATAAAAACCTAGCCAAAGACCAGAACTGCAATGTTCCGAATCTCCAGCAAATATATAACGTTCTAGGCATATAATACAAAAGTTTGCTATATTTTGTTGCAAATCCTTTTCTTACAACTAAAAATGTTAATTGTTCTAAACTAGTTCCTAACTATCGTTAATAGTTATCCATCGTGGGTACGAAATTGCGAGGCCACATGTACTTCGTTGCATTTTTCTGTGCATAATAACATAATATTGATATAATACTACAATTTTCTGTGTTTTCACAGACATCCTTTATTTAACCACTTAAAATAATTTTGTTGTCTTTAAATACTTTTTTTTTACTTTTTTGTCTGAGTAATTGTAACACTTTGATCAATAAACTTTTAGTTTTTGTATAAACTTTTATTTTTGTTTCCAATGAAATAATCATATTTAATAAAAGTCTTTTAAGAAATATATTTATTATATATGTAATAGATATAACTATATATAATTTAGACTTAAGCACACCGTATCCATCTCGAAGTATTTTCAAGGTAGAAATTGTTTTCTCATGTAATTACTGGCAACAGCCGATATTTCCACAAAGTATTAACTAGAGTTAGCAAATTTTGAAAGCAAAATAGAAAGCTAGAAGGAGACATTTCTGACCCCATTATGACAACATACCAGTGTATGGACATCAGATCTCGAAGACTATAAGTTACATATATAAATAATAATCTTTTGGGTCTTAATTGATATATTTTATACACTATGGCATATTTAAATGAAGTAGTTGGCTATAAAATAAATATAGTTTTGGTATGTTTACGAGTAAGTGTATAAAGTTTGTATGTGGTATATTTTCAACATATGTAGTAGTATTTTGTTACACTATATATTGGGTTTGGTATATTTCAGTATTTGTTTTGGTATGTTGTACGTATATTACCGCTTTCGTCTTGCTATATGAAAGTCGAACAAACTTAACCCAAGATAACAATCAAATAATAAACTTACGGTATTCATGAAAAAAAAAATAGTAGTCATATAAGCAAAACTTGTTTTTTTTTTATCAATAATTCACTATTTATTTATTAATATTGGTCATATGTTAATAGTCGTCATCCACTTCGCCAGATTGGTAATCATCAGGATCAGGAATCTAAGCTTTCGCATTAGTAAATAATTTTCAAAATTAGCGTAATGTAAGCTTCTTGTATTAGATTATATGACTATACTCTTGGTCTTAATAAGGTTGCAATATTTATAACATCCGAGTTAAATTGCAATTCCACAAGCAGAGAGAAAAATTAATTTGCCTCGGAAAATAAGCAATACAAATTATTATATGACTTGCGTGTAATTGTTTTCTTCCGAACAGCCAAAACGAAAATGTTTCAAAATAATATCAGAAAATAAACTTATCGATTTATTTTATTTAATTTATCCGCTACCCACCCATATGGGAGAAGGGTATTAATACTTTGTGCCAGTAGGACTTGTAATGTTTGCAAGCAGGTCAAGTTTGATTTAAATGTTAGCCATGCCCACGTCAGCCCTCGCAAATTGACAAAATTCGAATAACAAGCGTAATTCTTAAGCTAGAGTTGGAAGTTGGTACATATAATAATAACTATAATAGTGATGATTTCTGAAAATCTTATTATTATTCGGCATATTATTTGGTATATTTTAAGAATATTACCGTACTATTTATCTTTTATTCAAAATTGGTAGCGAGTATCTTACAGTTGAGCCCACACTTCTTACTTGTTTTTATCTGATCGTAAGTATTTTTCATATATGTTATGTATATGAAACATTGAGTTTCAAAAAATACATTTATTTCATAACGATAATTTGCATTTGAAACGCAGCATGCTTTAATCCAATGAAGCGGGGAACGAATTTCTCAAAGCCGTTTTGAAAATAAATAGAATTCGCATCGTCTATTTCAGTTTGACAATTAACCATGAGGTGGATTCCGAATTTATTTCTTTTTGCACTGCTGTGCTCAGTTGCATTAGCTATTCCAGGAAGTCTTCCCACAAGACCACCTTCACCAACTAGACCACCGCCCGCAGGGTGGGGAAAGTGATTATTTCAACTACAATGTTCTAAATGAAAAGGAAATAAATATAATTCAAGTGTATATTTTGTTGAAAACCTTAATCGTAAATAATTTTCTACGACCCTCATATATATGAAACTTTGAGCAAGTAAGGGATTTAATAATTTAATCTAATGAATGGAGTGAAGAGAATCTCTCAGAAGATATAAATATATCTCGATTTGTCTATATCAGTAACCAGTTTTCAGGTAACAATTCAGGATTCAGATAGGATTCAGTCTCTAATTATTTTTGCAAAGACTAGAAGGCCTCCTAAGCTCGTTTTAAAGAGGCATATAATACAAAAGTTTGCTATTTTTGGTTACAAGACCTGTTCTTTTTATCTGATCGTTAATTATCTGCGGCCACCGTGTATACGAAATTTCGAGCCCACTTTTATTTCTTATTTCTTTCTTTTTGTGCATTGTTTATTAGCGAGTGACTCTTTATTGCGTAGAACTAGAGGTCACTTAGAAGAATACAGACCACTTTCATCATTTAGATCACCTACACGAATGTTCCCTCCAATGCCCCAGTGGATTCCTAAGAATTCACAGAAATCCTTTATTAACCACATAAAATGTTTTCGTAATTTTTGAGTACTCTTTATTTTACCTTTTTATTTTATTAATCAACGTGAAAGAAGAGAGAGTTTTTTTTATGGTGGCATTCTAATAAGTGTGTAAATCACATTTTTTTGCATATGTAACGTGAATTATGAATCAATCCAAAATTCTGGCTTGGTGTTATGATTACCACAGATATATTTAAACAAAATGGTATAAATTGTTTTTGGCTCGAAATTTATTCGGTTGAAAAGTATTATAATTTGGTGCCCATTATCTAGATCTGCGGCAGAGATTATTATAAATTAACCTACAATTTTATTTGATAACAATTAATGAATTTAAAAACTAGAGTCTTAATTTTTGAAGCACGCGGTGTATGAGGTACAATGTATGATTTATGACACAGACCAGCTGCAGCTTGTTGATTTTAATTGCTTTGATATTTGGTATATTGTGTACTCTATGGTATTTTTTAAAATTGTAGCTTTTTAAATATTTCAGTATTTTTTCGATATATAAATTTGGTATATTTTTAGGTAACGCCCTTACCCTTAGCTTTTTTACTTGATTTTGATTATTTTGTTAAATGCGTTGGTAATTGCAAAAATTTTCCGATGTGTATACAAGTTCAGCACAATGCGATAGCGGGTCAAGCTGACTAGTCGTGTAAATATTGATTACTGTACGCTGTACACTATACAACTAACCATCGTCTCCGATTGCCACCTCTGGCCAGTAGCAGTAGCAGTCGCAATCGCAGTCGACAGTCAGGAAACGTGTATTAATAAATGAAGGGACCCCAGTTTGGTGAACGCGAAGAGAAGTGTATACGCGGAGCAGCCGTGTTAGATTGTAAATGTATGCAGGTCTCTGTACTCCTCGTGTCGCGGGGGTCCTCTTTGAGAGTGTTGTGTTAAGTCAAATACGGCGGATTTTTTCGCTGTTGTTTGAAATACATTTACACATTCGAATAGTAGTGTGAAGGTACGTGCACATACACGAATATTGTATGGCATGGAATACTCGGTATAATGGAGATGTATGTATTTCCCAAGCGCGTGTTTTTCGTGCCCTGTGCCCAATATATGCGAGTACAGAGTACAGCCGAGGCACAGAGGGGATTGATTGTGAAGACGTGTGGCGATGGCAGCTTGGTTGCTTGATGTACTTGTATTGTATTACAGACGAGTTGAAAACTGAAATGCAAGCTGACGCCTTTTGCACTTTATTTCAATTTGCATGCGTTTATTTGACTAGTGAAACTTTTCAAAATTTACAGACTGTACCCCAGACAATGCTCTCAACCTTGAATGTTATTTGGCAACGTACAAAATGCGAGGGTGGCTCCAAAGTTGCCCCCCTTGGGGGATTAGAAATTCTCTGATTCAGTTGAGCAGCTAGAAAATACGAATAATTTTAAATAAAGTATATTTCCATAATTTCCATTATTATATTTGATAGCCTAAGCCTGCCTATTCAAAGTATCAAAGACGATTCTTGATTTAAAGAAGAAATATGATACCGATAAAAGTTTGTATAATTATTATTCTTGGATAATATATTTTTTATAATAAAATTAAATTTACAAAATTATACATTCTATAGTTTTATTTTTAGAAAGGATATGTATACGTTAGTAATTAGAACGAAATTATTTACAAATAATTAAAAATATTTATCTCCACTCTCTAATGTCTGCATTTTAAATCAACTGACTAAGCTAGACTTTCTTTGTCGGAAGAGAAAAAAAATTATAAAGAGAAATGAAAACATTTGAATGTTTCCTTTATCAAAAACTGACCTCGCTGCCAAAACAATTTCATAAAAATTTTGTTGATACACCTGTCTAAAACTTTTTCATTTCGGTCAAGCCGAGTGGCTAATATTGTTTGTCCAAGAGTTTAATCCTAGTGCTTGGGGCATTTGTCAACTGTTTTTTTCCTTTTCTTTTTTTTGCGCAACTTTTAAATATGTTTTTTATTTAGATGAAGCACGCGCTTCCTTTCTACGCAAAAACACACACACACAGAATAAAAAGCGACCAGCTGACTTTCACCACTTGATTGCCAATTTATTTATATACTTTTGCATTATTCGCATACAACTTATATAATGTCCCAAGTGGATTGTGGTTCTTTGCATTCGATGCGAGTTCTCTGATGATGATTATCATCAGCATTTTTTTCTGTTCTCTGGCTGATTGTAAAAAACACCGAGTTGTGACCGCAAGTTCTCATGTGTTGTGGGGCTTTGTCTGCTTTTTGTATTTAACAAAAAGTAAAACGGAATCTCAAAGAGAAACTATTATAAGGGGAAATGTTCTTTGAAGATACTCTTTCAAAAGTAATGTTTGATCCCTTGTGCATATCGCTAACATATTTGTATAGTTGCTTTTAAATAAAAATAGGTATAAATTAAAATATAAAAATTGCGGCTCATTGTGAAAATTGTATTTTATTGAACAAATAAAACTTTAATTTTTGTTTTCTTTAAAATGAAAATGAGCTCAAAAAGATTTTATTGTTATTGAACTTTGTTTCCGGTTAGAAATTGAATTTTAAATTTAGAATCATGCACAAAATTCAATGAATTTAGAACTCTTCCACACATGGTTTTAAAATACCCAATTTATTTAAAAATTCTTGTTTAGAGTATATCAAAAATATTTGCTTCATTGCCCAAGGGTGCTCAAGGGATCAGGGTCTGGGTCTAGGGTTAGGTTCAGGGTCTAGGCTGAGAGCAATGTGTAGCAAAGCTTAGACAGCAATGGGTCTGAGATCTTTGCTGTTTTGCCCAGTTATTTCATTTGATATGTTGCCAGGCGATGCGATGCGTCCGTTTGTTGCGCTCCCTTCGTTTGTTGTCTGTCCTTGTGTGGTTGACAGTTATTTTTGCTTGTTTTCATTTTCATTCTCGTTTTCATTTTCATTTTGATTTTGATTTTCATTTAGAGCTTTTTGCATTTGTGAGTTGAGGCTTGTCTGCGGACAGGCAATCTAAATTGATAAGCTTGGAAAGACGGCCACACGATGATGATGCCTCTGGCCAAGTAAGTGGCATATTAAGGCTTCCTTTGTGCTGACATTTTAATCACAATAGTACTAGAGTGAAGTGGAGTTGAGGATGTGGCCCCATTAGGCTGTTCAATTTGTTGGCTGCAGACATGTTAATGCGTGTCAATGAGATTAGGCAGTCAGAACGCGAGACGCGAGACGTGGGCATCTCTAATTGGAAATTGGAAGAGCCGAAATACATGACACACCAGTCGCTGATGAAGATGTCGCTCCCTTTGGCTGTGTCTCTTCTAGGTGGCATGTCAAACACTCAATTTGGCAGCAAGACAACAACAACAACAACTACAATAAGACGCACTTATCAGGCATGTGCATGCCAAGCATTGTTGCCTTCCCTTCTGTTCTCTATTTAGTTCGCAGCTTTTTCCCTCTTTCCCAACAAAAGTTGTTTCCATTAACGCGTCGACAAATTGCTTACCAGCAGCATCGGGACAACAAATTCATTTTCGGGGCATATTTTCTCACATTCTAATTTGTTTTTATATTTATCGCACACACAAGAATGTGTGTGCGTGTGTGTGTGGGTGACTACAGTTACGTCAATGTTAAAGTGTATTATGTTGTCCTGATTGTGCGATGCGTATCATTACAGGATGTTGGCAGGAGAGATCTCTCTGCCACGAAGGATGCTGCTGCTTTTGTTGCTGCCAACGACAAATTGCAGGAAATTGACTACAAATTCACTTGGCATACACACACACATCCCTGGCTGTCTTACTAATCAACACACATACACACACACTGGGATGATCTTACACACACATACTACAATACTCATGCTGTGCCATCGACGTTTAGTGCCTTTTAATTTATTTGCACTCATTGTTGGCCTGAGATTGGGTGACTTTTGTGCTATGCAATTTTGCTGTGTCAAATGCTAAGCATATCAATGACCAATTGCAACATGGCAATGCTTGACTAGATATACCCTTTAATCGAGGCAATATATTCTTAAAAAGTAACTTAGATATTCCAACTTTTTTGTTTATTATAAAATCTTAATTCTATAAAATATTTATGGATTTGTATATAAATAGTCAAATCAGAAATACCACTTAGCATACATGAATAATGAATATTGTTTTAAATTAAAAAAATATAAAATATATAAAATTGATCTAAGTTGATCGAATAATTATCGAATTTTGGTACATACAATAATAGCTATAGTCTTCATAAATCCTGGAAATTTGGTTACGATTAAATACAAAATCTCTAAGTTATTTAAGAAATTCTCTATGGGAAAAACACCTACTTACTTCGGATCTTCGTGGTATTGGCTAACGATCTGATATACATATTTTGTACTCTATGGTATATTTTGAATGTAGTACTTTATTTTTTAGCGGTATCTTAATTTGATTTATTTTGACATTTTTGCGGTATATTAATTTGGTTTATTTTAATAATAATATCGCGCTGCTTTTATTCACTTATTTTTATTAAAAAAGAAACAAAGAATTGTGTTACTTGTATATATAAAGATAAAGTAATTTATTTATACATTTTATGTATCAGCTTCAATCCACGCACCTTTAATAAACATTCCACTGGCGAATACCAAATATTAGCTTTGTAAATGCATTTTGAACGGCTTTATTGGTTTCATTTTATTTTTATTTATTTTTCTTCTTTGATCTTTAAATTCAATAAAAAAAAGGATTCGGATGCTGGGACCGAAATTCATTTTTAATAATATATATATGTACAATATATATATTTTTTTTGGATTGGAATGCGGTTGGCTTTAAGTCTAAAATGGCTTTAAATATGTGAATTAATTTTTCGGCTACTTTAAAGTTGAATAATGAAATTGAAATGCAGTTTTAATAACACTAATAGGTATTATTATTTGTTCTTGAAAATTATATAATTTCGAATTTTAGTTTATACAGATTCATATAAATTTTTTGCTTCAAAATGAATTTTAAGTAATATTTACAGTAGTAATTATTGTTCGAAACTGATTTTATTCTATTGATTTTAATTTAGCTTTTGCTTACAGTTATTATTTTAAATGTTTCTGTTGCCACTTATTTTTAGCTTACCCTTTGCTGTCCACTCACAGGATATTGAGCCTAGCCCAAGTTGACTTCACTTGGCTCGCCTAGCCGGATTTGGTCTTTTCATTTGGCATTTGGTTTTGGCTTTGGCTTGGCGTGACTCCACTCGAATTCGGGCAGATTGTCGCCAGACGTGAATGCCATTTCCTTTTTGGGTTTCGTGTTGCCAAAGCTCTTCCGAGTACGCGACTTGACGGCATTAAATTGCACATTTCACTTGGCTGTTTAAACTCGGAAAGTGTAATGCAATGTGTTTGTTCTCTCAGAGAGAGTGTTGTATTGCCATTTGCATGTTGCATGCCACAAGTCGAGTGCCTTTTTTTGTAGTCAACAATTTGTGGCGTCTATTGATTTCATTTCTTATTCATTCTGTCCCACAAGTTGTTTGCCTTCAATATCACACTCAGCTAGAACTCTGAAGACTTGGCTTTAAAAAAAGGATTCTCGTAGGCAGCCCAAAAGGACATCCAAGTGTAATTTCCATATGTACATATGTCCATGAATAATTCGCGTTCGTTTTGCGGTCTGCTGTTTCAATTTGCACAACAATTGTTTAAATAAATAACTGCTAATGCCATGCACTTGTAATTTGCATATGGCGTGAATGCTGTACGTGTGTGTGTCTTTGTATGTGTTTGTGGACAATGTGTGAACAAACATTAAATGTGCATAAATAATTGAGATTACAGCAAAGTCTGCGTGCATTTAAATATTTGCTAAACTTTCATTTTATCGCTTCAAATAATGTTTATTTTATACAGTTTAGCTTCTGTGCAATGCGAACAAAATGTGGAATAACAATTTGTTTGCCCAACTAAAACAACAGATGGCGCCACACACACATCACTCATACTATTCCTCTCTCTCGATTCACTTTGTTTGTCGTCATTGTACGCTTCCCCTTTTGGCTTTTGTAGACTTTTGTGGCATCTGACGTCATAAGGACACAGATGACGTCACAGAAAAGCTTGCAATGTTTACGCATGCGAAACGAAACATAATGGAATCGAAACGTATTTCGTTAAGCACGTGCTTCGCTTTGGCGCCAAATTTGTTGATTACGGAGAACTTTTCGTCATTTTGTTTTGTTGCCATTTTCTAGGTTACGCGGCCGTTAGCAGCGCTCTCTCTTTGGCCAAGCTTGAAGAGAGCGGAGCACAGCGCATGAAAGGCATCGGGAGAGCGTGATTGTGAGAATGGGAGAGCGCGTGTTTTTATGTTGTTATATAACACGTGCTCGCTGCACTGATAAAAATTCATCTGATTGCGGTCAATTATTCATTAATCCAATTCAATCTTCTGGTACTGAAACAATTTACAAGCGCATTGATTAAATTACTGACAAATTAAATGAATTGCAGTCAATATATGCAATATTAACTAGTTTTAAAATAATTTAATGATTTGATGGTAACAAAATTTACAATGGCTTTGGTTAAATTACTAGGGAATTGAAATTGTTGTACACAATGAATGCAATGCAATTTGGTTTTAAAATAATTTAAGACTGCATTAGCTTCAAATGTTAATTACGAATTAATTTCATATGTTTATTTGGGGGGAAAAACGCCTAATTACCACGAGTCTTAGTATTTTGTGTTCAATATACCAATTAAAGCGTTTAGTATATTTTTGTTTTTGGTATATTAATTCGGTATATTTTAAAAAAACGCACTGTTTTGTTTCTGTGCAAAGTGGGTATAGGGTATCTCACAGTCGTGCACACTTGACTGCAGCTTTAAATATTTTATATCTAAAGCTTGCTCTCCTCTTTACCAGTAGTTTGACAATTGAATGATCTAGTTTTCAATTTGAAATTAATTAATTTTGTTTAGATTTGAAATATTTCTTTAAGTAAGATTTCAAATTGCATGAGTTTAAGTGTATAAATTTGATATTTTTTACAACTCTCTAATCATAAAAAAAGATATTGCATTTTATTTACATTTTTTGCACACAAATTGTACTCTAAAATGTGAACAGTCTGGCAACGCTGTAGGCAATGCTTCATTAATTTGAAACAAGCGGCAAATTTAAGAGAGCTTCGCTCGAAGAGCAGCAGCAGCAGACACAACAAGGAAGTTGAAGCCAACATACAAAAAATATCATTGGACACTCAGTTGTAGAGTGTGAGTGTGTGTAGGAGTGTGTGTGTGTGTGTGTACTTGGTGTGCGTTCAACGTGCTTGGTGCGCTAAGTTGCGTGACAGCTGCTGCCTGCCTCGGCTTGCCTAGTGTGACAGTCCAAGATTGAAAGTCAGACAACAGCAGCAGCAGAAACAGCAGCAGTAGCAGCAGTTGCAGCGCAGTCAGCGTCGCAGCGGGCAGCAGCAGAGGCGGCGGCAACAGCAGCGTCGCTTGGCTTCACTTTGTATGTGCTGTGTGGCGTTTCAGTTTGGTGCTGAGCAGCGCAACGTTCTCATCGTCGTCAATCGCTGTTTGTTCGTTCGCAGCGCGCTTTACACACACACACACACACACACAGTCGCACACACTTAGCACACACACTCATAGTCGGAGAGGTGTTGTGCACGCTTTGTTGCCTACTTATGTGCGCGACGCGTACATTAATCGAAATTAGCGAGCAAAAATTTGGCATTTAATTTATCGCCATCGCCAACAGCAGCCAAACAATCTTGAAATCCCCCCGCCTCCCATTGGCCGCACAATGGGTCCGTCGTGTATTGCGGGGATTTGTTAATTAGCGAGCGAGAAAAGAAAAAGCAGTAAAAAATAAACCGAAATGTTAAAGAAAAATCAGAATTGTACGCGAGCATGTCCTTGAGCGTGAAAAAAGGGTGCACAAACCGTTTTGCAAAAGTCGTGGCCAAATGTTGTGTTGCAATTTCTACGAATAATGTGAATAATCCCCAAATGGTAAATGGGTTGAATCTGTCTTCGACATTCGACAGACGACTTCGGCTTCCGTTTCAACATCGACATCGCGCTGCCTTCAAATGTGGCGACAGCTAACAACTGGCAACTTAATCAACTGTATTTTATTTTATTCAAATATGTGCAGAAAGGAAAAACAACAGCGCAAATAAAAAGCAAAGTGCACACACACAACAACAACAACTTCCTTGTGGCACTTTCTGTTTAGCGAGAGTGAAATTTTTTACAGCATACTTTTGTGCGCAGACTTCGAAATAACCTTTGCAAGAAGTGTTGTCGCCTGCTGCTTGTTTAGCTTTTGTGAATTTCAATTGCTCTGCTTTTGTTTTTCTTACTACACACTCACTCGCTGGCTGCGTAAAAATGCAATTTAATGATATGAAAGTAAACGAAAATAAGTACACACAAACTACATACTATATACAACGAAATCGATTTGTTTTTTTTTATTTGTGGCTGTCGAGCAGCAGTTTGTTGAAATTTTTCAGCAAGAGTTTCCCCTGCATATTTCTGGGGCACAAAAATTTGCTTTAGCATCAGTTTTCTATATGCAAAAAAAAAAAAATGAGTAAAAAAATATATATGACAAAGTTTCTAATGTTTACGCAAAATGCCTCGCAGCCATAATGCCACAGCATGGAAGTGTGTATGTGTGTGCAAGTGTGTGTGTGTGTGTGAGTGTGAGTGTTGTATCTTGCCTTGACACATTTCGTTGTTTGGGTCCCGGCGTATGGTATTTGTGGGCTATGCACGGCTGTTCCTTCTTGTTAGTTGCTTTCGCCTCTCTCTTGCTTTCGCCACAGTTTCTCGTTAGTTTTGCCCACGTGCGATACTAAGTAAACCCCAACTTGTATCATTCAACACACAGATAACATGCACACACACACACACACATAGACCAGCAATGAATGACAAGCAGTATTTTTTCATTTAGGCTTTATGACACATCTCCCTGGTGCCATTCAGAGTCTCCTCTCTATGTCTCTGTGCAATCGCTGTAGGTCATTTGATTTGCAACTCTCTCGGAGAATTGCCAGCCATCTGTATTCAGTTTTCTGTTGGTAGGGATGCTGTGTCCTTTCCTTTAGTGCCCATGCAAAGTGAAATATAGTACTTATTTCATGGTGTACTGGCATTATTGTTCGCATTTATGGCTAAGTGACTGTCACAATCACTTTATTTCACTTACTAACTAAAAGAGTATTTAGCTTAACGATGCTTTTTTCGATGCATACGATTATTTGCACTTTTAGTTTAGCTGTGGAGTTAGAGTTCTTCCTTTTGCATCGTTTAGTAAAGTGCATGCGAGAAGTAGAAAAGAGTAAAGAGGAAAAAAGAATAGAATATCACAGATTCAATATTACAGAAGAGCTTATTTAAATTTGCCTGTCGAAGTTCTTTGTTTGTTCTGAATTATTTTTAAAATATTTCTAAATATGTTTAAAAGAAATAAGTTAGGAAAACAATAAATAAATAATAATAATTAAATAATAATATTTCTAATATATTTTTGTATTTAAACGTTTGCCCTTTTTTTTGAATACGTAAATTTTTGTTCAAGTCTTTCTTAAATCTTCTCTTAAAAATTTAGCAAATTTTCATTCTCTTTACAAATAAATGCTAGAATTTTATTTGGTTAGGAAAAGTACTCCAAAGTCGTGCTTTTGACCATTTCCCTTTTGCAGTCATGTACGTGAGTTCGCCAAATTGGCCCAAACAAAATTTACATACCAATTAACTTTATTATATATTTGCATTCCCTTTCGTTTGCTCATTATACATGTACCTAGTGTCAGCATTCTCTGTATTCGGCTCTTTTGTTAGACGCTGTTGTTGGTGTTGTTGGTTAGCCTCCATTTTGTGATATAAATCTGTGCACATTTTGTTGCTCTAAATAGCGCATTAGCTGTTTGCTAGCAGTATACTCGTATATATAGGCAAACCTGACTGCCTGACTGTCCTTGCCTTCGCCCCCCTGTGGTTAATTCTAGGATAGAGACATGAAACAAGTTTGGGGACAAATTTAATTAGATTTGCGGTTGGGAATGAACACAATTGTTAGACGCAACTTTATGCAAAAAACTGTTTTAAAGTTTCGTTTTGTGCAATCAAAAACAAAATGTTATTAAATAAAATATTAACAAAAAAGTTTTGAGTTGATAATATTTTAATTAAGTCAAAAACATAATAAATTGAAAACCAGAAAAGCTGCAATGAAATACTTTATGCTAATCGTTGTTAAATCAAATCAGGATTGAAGGAATTTTAAGCTATTGTTCAATGCAAGAGTTTTGCATAAATTTTGCAGAGAACGGATTATGCAGTTGACTTGTTCTAAATGTGAAAATATTTTCGTATTATTTATTTTTTTTTCAAATTTGTTTCAAAGCATTTGTATGTATGCACTTCTCCATTAAGGCAGAAAGTTATCCAAATTATTTTTATCGAAAAAAGCGATTCGTGCAGTGTTTCATGTGGCACATAAAAATAATATAAAAAGTTATTTTTATGATGTACATAATAATGCCAACGAGTCAAGCTGGTCTTATCAAAGACAGGCCACAAAACGACGAGGCAGCAGCGCACAAAGAACAAAGCTAAAAAAGAGAAGAGCGATACATAAAAGAGAACGAACATACGGGTTGTATGCGCAATTTTTACTGTATTCTAATATTGTTATTTTCTTCAATATTAAATTTGCGTTAAAGCCTAATAGGAAACTACGGAATTGTGCTGCGAATCGTGTTGGCAAAAATATGAAAAATCATCTGCTGCTTCAATGCATTTCCTTTTGAGTTGGTCAATGCCCGGCGGGCGTCCAAGCAAAGGCAGGAAATACCTTTAAAGGCTAAAAGCCAAAAAAATGTAGGTCTAAACGAAAAGGAAAATGCGGCCGGAAAAGTTTTTTTGTGGCTACGTGAAGGCTTGGGCTGAGGCAAAAGGAATGTAACAGCGAGAAATGACAGCATGTAATACTGCTAAGCTAATCCCAGCAGAGAGCAAGAGACAGCAAAGAGAGTGGGGAAAGCAAAATGTGAAAGAAAATGCCTGAAAAAGGGCATAAAGTCGACCAGAGGTCGAGTTAATCTATGGATATGGTACACAAGGCAAATTGCCTATTCCCACAGTTTGAAAAGTGAGCGAAAAGGCAACAACACACATATCAGACACAAAGTTTAGTTTTGCCGAATTGCACTTTAGTTTATTCAAGACCCAGCACAAATCTTAATTAAAGTTCAACTTTAGCTTATTATTAATATATTTTTGAGGTCCCAACAAACCAAATTTACGTGTACAACCAGCTGTCAGTTGCTGTTTCCGGCTAAAAGACACACTCGCACTTCCTTTGAGTAATGTGGGTGAATGTTAATCGAAAGATAAGTTTGCTCTTCTGCGAAAGTTAAACCGCAAATCAAGTCGCATTTCTGTAGAGCATTTTAATCAATCCAATATGAACCCAAACAACTCACAGCACATACAACATCCGTAATTATCTGTGTCTGCTCTTTGGGTCCCACACTGCGTATACGCATTGATAAATGCCACGGATGAGGGCAGTTTGACCCGAAGAATTGGATTGATTGCTGCTTAAATTGTATTTGTGTTGATGTGACAAATTGTCTAATGACGCAAACTGTTCAAGGAAATTGCTGGGCTTTCAGGGCTAACGCTAAGCACAACTTTTAATGCCCTTTGACTTGCTGCCATCGAGGATTACTTTCTGCTGCTGCTATGCGCATCTCAATCAGATACTTTCTGTGTATTTCTTTCTTTCACAAATATTGTAATTTTTCATTAAATTGCGTATGCGTAATATTTAATATTTTGTAATATTATTGTAAATATATTGTTTAAATCGTATACGTTCATTTCTTTAACAAATGTTGTTATTTTGTTTAATATTTACATCTTTGTATACGTTATTTTCTTTAACAAATATTGTTATTGTTCTTTAGATTGCGTATGCGTAATATTTGATATTTTGTAATATTTACAATTTCGTATACGTTTCTTTCTTTAACAAATGTTATTTTAAGTTGCGTATGCGTAATATTTGATATTTTCATTCTATTGACTCTGTCATATTATGTTCTCTATATATGTCATTTACCATTGCCACATGTGCCTGCCGTTTGCTACGTGTGGCGACTGCCCTTTATGACATTTGTGGCTTGTGAGTGTGTTGTGCGTGTTGCTGCCACGCCTCTTTTTTCCCATTGTGTAATACAGATGTGAGTTTGTTTATTGTTGTAGCTAAATGTATTACCCACATATATGTGTATTATATATATAGTTGTCGTAGTCCAGAATACACAACTTAACACGCTGTCTTAACTCCTGCTTGTAATCTGTAATCTGCCATCTTGTATGTTTATACCCTGTACATTTGTTTAAGAGAGTGCGTTTGTTTTGTTGCTTTGTTTATGCAACAGGCAGAAGAACTATTCTGTTTTGTTTATTGATTTTGTGAAATAACTTTGACGTTGAAAGATTTGCAGCTGAACAAAATTGGATTCGAATTTAGCTGAAATCTATCTTGGCAATTTTTCTTTACATAGAGAAAGGGTATATTGTATTAAAGGGTATATTGTATTGATATACGAGAAGTGATTTTGTGTAGAATTTGTTTCATAATTTGTATTAGTTTTTTATATTTGTTAGGATCTGAATTAATTTGAACCAGAATTTGACCTTCATAGCAGAGTTTTTATTGAACATAACAAATCGACAAAAGGGGAAAATATAAAATGTTTGTTTTTAGAATATAAATTTATTTGAAAAATAAGTTCGTTTTTACCCCTTCAAATATCTAAAATTTGTTTAAGGAAATAAACTAAATTAATGTATTTCACAGTTTGTTATAGATATTTATTGAAACAATTTATTTGAAAAATAAGTATTTCTGTTTAAGTAATTGTTAGAATACAAATGAATTATAAACAAGTATTTATTCTTCATGGTATACATTTTTGTTTATAAATTTTCTTTAAATATAAAAATTTTAGTAAAAATAGTTATCAATAGTGGCTTTTATTTCATCTACACAGTATCTTATAGCCAATCAGCGATAACTCTATCTTGTTGCTGGGCCAGTTTGCCTTGCCAGCAACGATTTGTCTGTACATTTTTCTTGCTTGCCTCTCTCTATGTGTGGGATGATCTGTGTGATTCTTGTTGTGAGTGTGTTTGTTGAGATTTTGTATTCGTGAATGTTTGTTCTTGTTGTCTGCCTTTAGTTCTATGAGCTGGGCGCAGACAGTTAAGTGATTCCTGGCTACTCTCTCTCTCTATCTACTCAGTGCTGCTGATATCAGAGGCCATTTATGTAATTTAAGAGCTGGCAAAGTTGGCAAACTTTTCTGTTTGCTAGCAAATTCGCAGCTGGTTGCCAAAATGGAAATGGCAACCAAAAGTGGCAAATGGGAAATTTCAATGCAGCTGTAATTTAAATGCTGTACAGCAAACTGATTTAAATAGCTAAAAGTCTGACAAAAATGTGGAACAAAGTTTTATTTTGTAGTGGATAAGCATGATTATGCTTCTATTATCTATTCATGTATTTTTGGCCTTTGTCTCAAAGTTTTGGCGATCCCTGAATGCCTTAAGAGCTTGCGAATTTATGAGAGCAGCAACAGCAACAGCAAAACCCATTCATCGAACAAAGTTTTACCTCAGAAACTTTGAATCAATGCCAAAAAAGAAAACAACTTGCATTTGTTTCCGATACCTTTTCCGTTGGCTATAAATAGATGCAAGCATATCTATATGGGATCAAAAAGGCAGTTACAATATTTTCGTAAGCTTAAGACGAGAGCTGGGAACTGAGAGCTGCAGCAAAGTCGAGCAAACAAAAACACGCAAAATCCGCCTTCGACTTTTGTTAGATTAAAAAAGTTGCCTTTGTTTGAATTGCTAATTTCTTGTGGCACACACACACACACACACAGACAGGTGTAAATTTCACGATATTTCCACGTTTAAGTCGAAATAAAATTTCAATTTCAGCAGCCGCATAAAGTTCACTGGGCCACAAATCAATTTGACACCTTGGCAACGACCTCAGAATTGAAATGAAATGAAATGAAATTGAAGGCTGCGGAAATTTGGAAAACACTGAAAGTCTAAATGAAATTGGCTTAAATGAAAAGCAGAAAAGATATTTAAAAGTGCCTAACAAGCTGTAAACGCTGTCTCTCTCTCCATTTCTTGAAGCGTCTTTTGATAAAGCTGCGAAAAGGTCGTTTATTAATGGCAGCTGTGGTTCATTGTGTGGCATAGTTCACCGCGTTCACACACAGGGTTGATGAGGGTAATAAAGCACTGACAGCCCCACATTTAAGCGCTTATACTGCGCACATTCAATGTTGACCACCAGAGGTGGCTTTGCTATGTTTTCAGAGAGCTGCAAAGGCTTGCCTCGACTTTTTGATGGTCTTACGCAGAATGTCATCTCAGGATTATGTGCATATGCTTTACTTTTTCGCCATTTCAATGCTTTCGTTGTTGTTTTTGTTGTTGTTGTATATTGTCATGCATACTAAAGCACGCAACGTGGCCTTGATATATGGCATTTGCTATAATACATGCACATAAATACCGAAAACGTGTCGCACTCTGAATGTCTGCTCTCTTTATTTATATGCACCCTGAGCTCAGCTGTAGCCGCGTGTCTCAAACGAGTACTCATAAGAATTCTCCATTTCCAATTTGAAAACCCAAAAGCTGCAGATAAGTGCAAAGTGAAACGCGTTTGGATTACTGTCTGTTAATGGTATTAGTCATGAATGTGATAAATTTTCAAGAACACATATCAAATACCACAAGGATCCGTTCAAGTTTTATTTATGTTCGGTTGGTGACAGCAGGAAAGGTTAATCTTTTATTGATTCAGTGTGTTTTGCAGAGAAAAGCTGTATTCTGGATAAAATATACCAAATTAATATACCGAAACTACTACAACACAATAAAACATACAAAAGATATAGAAGGGCTTATTCCAAAAATAATATACCGAAAAATACTAAACTACGACAATAGATATACTTGGTAGAAGGGGATACAACTGCATTGACAATATACCAAATATCACACAATATACCATATTGTGAACTGAAGATTTATTAAATCGCGATAGATGACGAATATAAGATTATTTTTAAATTCCAAATTTGTTTTTGGATTCATAAAGCCTGTATGCATTATTGCCTCTTATAGTAGCTTATAGTCTCTTCGTATTCATATGGATATATGGATACACAGACGGATAAACATAGCTCTAGACGTTGATCATAGTTTATGAGTCAAACATTTCTTGCTGGTACAAAGTTATAAGCTCCAAGGGGAGATTCTTTCACTCTGAGCCGAAATAAAAGAGTAATATAAAATGTTTACCTCACATTAAAAAAAATGTGCGAAACAGGAATTGTCTTAAATATTTATTTGAATATTAAATATTTATTCCGCATCCCTTGGTTACTCGGGTCACGAGCGATACCAGGCTCTAACAGCTACTGTGATTTATTTCTTGCCATGTTATTTCCTCCTAGGTTCGCATTATTAATGTGAGTTAAGCCACAGAGAAAGGCAGTGACAATTGCTGTGCCTTTTATGAGGTCTATGTGGCCAGGTGATGAGCATAAAACTTGCCGACAGTGGGGCTGTTTATTTAGTTACACAACAAAAATGGCGTTTCCGCAATGCCAACAACTGTCATTTGCTATGCTCGAAGGCGTAGGACAATTACAACAATGGCTGAGTTCAAATGTCACATTTGGCCCACAAATGACGGAAGTCACGGCATTTGCGACAGGTTTAACATGATTCTAAAATCGAACTGTATCGCAAAGGGAAATTCTCTTGTGCGACAGGTTCATTAATTGTTCAGGTTTATGGGTCATTGATTGTCGAGGGCGACTGTAATAACACTTTGTTCTCGATCAAGGTCATCGATTTGCATCGGGGGAATTGCGTTTCGCATATGCCAAGGTCCATTGCAATGAAGATTAATGCAAATGCATTATTTCACATTCTCTTTCAATCATTATTAAACACTGTTTTGAGTAGTTTCGGGCAAGCAGCCAAAGCAGGAAACAACACACACGATATATAATCATCTGTTTTCCATCAAGCTTTAACCCTCGCCCACTCACTCGATGGAGACATTTAAACCCTTGGATTTTCTCTCTCTTTTTCTCTTGTGTCCAGCATTTTTCACTTATGCACGCGTGCCAAGAATCGAAAAGCGAATCGCGTGCTTGACTTCAGTTTATTTTTACCCTCGAAAACAGAAAAGAAGTTAAGAAGAAAGGACGGCGACAAAAGGTTTTGCCGAGAGGCGTGTCCTCGCTTAGGCGCCGCTGCTTGTTGCCATTAATATTATATTTTATATTTTTAATCGAGTTACTAAATTAATCCTATTTAATATGCCCGACTTTTTGTGTCCATTTTGCGAGCAAGGCAACTTCATAGATCTTGAATAACTCGAGAGTCCTCTTTGAGACCGCCAAAAGCTAAATGAAAGCCGAGTAGCTAAAAAAGTGCTCGTATAATAACATTTTTTATGTGGCCATTGCATAAAATGTGCCAAAATAATACAAAAAACGAAATGTTACAGTTGAAACACTTAACAAATGGCAGCGAAATTGAGTGTTGTGGCAGGCGAGGAGTAGGGTATACTTTATTGTAATTTATTTATTTCTGATACAATTTTAAAGTACCGTTTTCATTTTCAGATTATTAATTAAAATTTATTTCAAATACTATACCATATACTATATACTGTATACTGTGCAATATACTATATTGGAATTCTATCGTTGCAATACTGTATTGCTGTATTCAAATTAATATTTCTTCTCCTATTCTAAATACTTTACTTTAAAATTTATATATAGTATATACTACATACTATTCAATATACTACATTGTATTTTTATTCTATATTATTTTTGAATTTTTAGTTAATATTTTTTTTAATTTGTTTTTAATTTGTTTTTATATATTTGTTTTTTTTTTTATATTCTTAAGTTATTAAAGTATGTTTTCTAATTTAAAGAATAGTTATTATCTTCCTTTCAGACACTCTTCTTCTATATAAAGACAGTAAGAATGTTTGAACCGAAATGTTTCTCTAGTCGAATGTACCCTATACAATGTCAGTTATTGCAGGGTGTGCAGCGTCATCATCATCAAGGGTAACTAGAGTGGGAGCTGTAAAGCAGCAGAAGCAGGGCAATGCTTTAATTTCGAGCTGTCGCTGCTGTCTGCTTCTAGCCAAACTGCAGCTTACACTGTCTATGGGTGTGTCTTTCTCTGTTTCGCTTTCGCTTTCTCTTTCCCTTTCACTGTGTGAATATTTTGATATTGTTTTTCATTATGCATATGAAAATGCGCGCAGATAGGCGACGTCGCAGCCATGAAAATGAATACGACAAACACTCAAAGCGAAACTCATTAAGAATTCATGAGCATTTCGAATGCTTTTCATTTCACAAAATATTTGGCAACAAACTTTGGTGCGACGTGGTGTTTGTTACCTGTTTTCTGGGCGAAAAGAGGAAGAGAAATCCACAGGGATAAATCCACGACAAAGCTGTGACAAAAAGAGAGAAGACTTGGCTAATTTGGTGGGATTTGTTTTTCTTTTCGTGTGTCAATTTGATGGATTCGAGTCATCAGACAATTTGCTTTAAATTATGCAATAAACAATAGCAGAGACAACAGGAAAATGTATAAAGCGCCAAAGATCACGTGCACATCGATTCATCATTGTCACTTTGGTCAGTGGGTCAATTGTTGTCTTGTGTGTTGTCTGAGTTCATTTTGCGCTGAGTTGCCAGTTGATTGTGTTTAATGAACTGTCCCGCGACGCCCGATAGAGCGAGATGTCGAGTCATTTGTGAATGCAACAATTAGTATAAATCGAGCTATGCACTCGAGCAGTTAATGCAAATTCTTATTCTCAATATGTGTATCTCTGAGTAGTGAAAATGCGTTAAACACACTTTGTGCAAGTGCCCGAGAGATATTCGAGTATCGCGAAACATATCTAAGAGATGTCCACACACAATCTAGAAGTGAGCTACACAGCATTGGGCATGTCGGACGATAATCAAACGAACACGAACAGCTATTCGATGCCATCGATGGCATCGCCAACACGCGGTGGCGGCAGCAGCAGCAATACGCAACGCAATGTCAACTTCAATGATGACCTCAACGATCTGGCCGGTTATCCGCCGCAGCAATTGCCAACGGTGCGGCGATTCTCCAAATCCTTTTTCCAAAGGCCACGCTCCATGTCCGTCTGGAGTGACATAAGTCGCAGCAGCATGCGTCTGGATGAAAGGTAAGCTGGACACACGGCATTCTCTGGGGCATCTACTGGGCGTATACGTAATGTCGGGCAGCCATCTAGGCAACCGCAAGCGCGCCTCGCTCGTTATTATGCGTATTCCCGCGCTCTGATTGCGTGCGTGTTTGGGAAAGGAAAGAAATGAGAAAAAAAATGAGAAAAAAAGGTTGAATAAACATTTGCTTTTATTTCGCACAGCTGCCTGACAATGCCAACGTTGTGCACAAAGCATATCCTAGGGGAGATTTCATATATACTCGTTCTTATATACATACATAATCATCTTTGTGTGGCATTCTTGAATGTGGCACATTCAAGACTTGCTGCATTGACCTTTAAGTCAGCGTGCTTATCAATCATCAGCTGTATCGAATTTGTAAATATTTATCTAAAATATTTTCGTTGTATCTACTTTCCGACAAGCTATAAATTCTTTAATTTTCGTCTATTTATTATGGTAATAATTTCGCAAAATTTATTTATCTAGCTGTCACACTGCGTATGCGTAATTTATATTGGTTGCAGCCTTAGCCAACACATTTATTTGTTAATTACCTTGCTAAGGCCTTAACGAGCTAAGTCCACAAATCAAGCATACGCCATGTGGAGCGATAGTCAAATCAGCTTTTATGGCCATCTCGCGCCAGAATGTCGGTGATTTAAGTACAAGTATGTCATCCACCATTAGCCATAATCATTGGCTATTTGAATTTGCTTATGCCACTTGAAGTTTATTATCCTGTTATCCTGTGTTGTCTGTGGGCTTTGGGCTTTGGCTGTGGCTGTGATTATGGCAGCATTTAATGGCGTCGCTGCCTTTAATTCCCACTTTTCTGACGCAAATCTCTGCCAACTTTGGCGTCAACTTATTTTCGGCTGTGTGTGCGGCATTAAAGGCCTTTGGCCTGCTGTTCGTCTGACAGCAGATAAATTGCGAATGCAGCTGGATTACTTAACGATGGCGTCAATAACACTTTTGAGAACTGCTTGTCAAATAAATTGAATCAAATGATGAAAACTTTAACACTTTATAATTCATAAATTTTGTGCTTGGCAGCAGATTATTTGATGTTGATATTAATAATAATTTTAATAGTAGTTTGCACATAATTCTTGAAGCTTTAAATGTTAAGGCATTGATTTGAAATAATAATATACAAAAGTGATGTCAAGGAGATTTTCAAATATACAACATAAAGCGTTTAAGCTTGTGGAATTTTACTGATAATTACTGTTAAAACCATTACTTGTTTTATTATTTAGTTAAATTCTTGCTGTCAAAAATATTTTCCTAATCCTTAGGATATACATCAGCTTAGCGTGCGCAATATTAATAATATTTTTAATATCACTATACAAATAATTTTACAGTCACCTATGAATTTATACATCAAAAAATTAATATAATATTACACAAATTGCTATACAAAATAATGTTCTATCCAAATAGAATAACACTGCTTAAGCTTGCAGAATAAATATGCAAAATTAAAATAATTAATTAAATTAATATAACAATAATTAAAATTCTGTCAAAAAGAATTAACCCTGCAGTTTGCAAGTAATTTGGCTAAATTCTTAAAGCCCTAAGGTTTTCTGCATCAGACTAACTTCTGTGTTTGGTTTATATATTAATAAAATTAATAATAATACATAAAATGCTGTCAAAAAGTATTCCTTATCTAGTTTAGCTTATGAAACGCTTTAGCTTGTGGAATAATTTGAAATAAATTTAGTCTAATACTTAAAGCCTTTAAGTTTTCCGCATTACTGTTGCTTTTGTGTTAGATGTATAGTATACATTATTATAATAAATATAATAATACAGAAAATACTCTCATAGAGATTAAATTAACACTTCTTTATTTGAGTAGAGTAAAGCACTTTTGCATCCGGAATATTTTCATAATTCTAAGAACAATTTCCAAACAATTTTAGTTAAATTATTAAAGCTTTACAGTTGGCTGCGTTAAATTTATACATTAGAAAATGAAATATAAAAATACACAAAGTGCCGGTCAAAAATAATTTCCTATCTTAATATAATAACACTGCTTAATTTAATGTCTAGTCGAGCTAAAGCTGTGTGGAATTTGTTTTTATTGAATTTTCTTTTGAGCAAAAGAGCAATAAATTATGCAGCCGACTGAGCTGTGGCTAATTCAATGTATTCAATTTCAATGCTAATATTAGGCGCTCATTGTCGTGACCTCACTAAATTGCTCGCACACAAATCAAATTAGTTGCCGCATGCAACAAGAGAGGCGGCGGCCTTTTAGACGGAAATGGTTCAATTTGTGGAATGCTTGCAAATTGAATATTTGTAATTGCATTTTGCATTGCGGTTGAGTGTAGTCTATATATAGAGTATAGAGTATGCTATATCTAAGTCTTGTTTGCATGAGCACAACAAGCAAACACACCCAGAAATATGTGTGTGTGTGGCTGGCAAGGAGGAAATGCAATGTGCTGCAACAGGAAACTAACAACGTTTCCTTTCGAGGGGTTTTCGTTTGGCTCTTTGAATAAAATATGAATTTTGGGCACAGACCCTTGACGACGCTGTGGCCTGACGTGTTGAGTTTGTGACTCAACCAAACATGCAAGCATACAATGTGTGTGTTTGGTAGGTTGTCAGCAGCTCAAGCAGTTAGTCGTTGCGACAGTGGGTCAGTCAGTTATTCGCTCTGTCAGTCATCAAGTTTGCGACATAGTCGCAGTGCAAGCAGGCAGTCAGTGAGCAAGTAATTCACGTCGTGACTTAGCTAAACGAGCAGCTTTTGAGTCAGTCAATGAATGAAGCAACGTATTAGTCAGAGAGAACGTGGAGTCAGTCAGTAAAGCGACAAGTCATTCGGTAATTCAGTTTGTCGTGGACACGTGAATATTTCGCTGCTAGGCATCTCGTCAGTCAGTCAGTCAAAGGAAATTTTAATCAGTTCACTGAAAACCGAACAATCTGTTAGATAGTCAGTTAGTCTGTCAGTCACTCAAGTAGTTGGTCAGTCAGTAAATCGAGCAGTCAGTCAGTTTGTCAGACAATAACCTGCAAAAGCGGTCAGTCAGTCAGAAAGTCAGTCATTCAGTCAGTAAGTCAATCAGTCAGTAAGTAAGTAAGTTAGATAGTCAGTCAGCCAGTCAGTAAGTCAGTCAGTAAGTCAGTCAGTAAGTCAGACGTTGATTAAAACAGTTTCTTAGCTAATATCGAAGACAACAGAATATTCGTTGCATAGTCAAATAGTCAGACAGCCAAGCTTCTTTGCAAAATTCAGTCAGTTAGTTTGCTACACAGCCAAGCGAGGAATGTGTTAGTGAGTCTGTTAGACAGTAACGAGATTAAATGAATATTCTGTTGCTTAGTCTGCATGGGAATTTAGTCAGTTAGTTGTGTTATACATCCACACAATCTGTTAGTTAGTCTGTTAGACAGTCAGTCAGTCAGTTAGTAAATGAGTGAGCCAATCAGACAATCAGAGTACCGTCCAAGCTCTTGATTAGTCATCCTGTTAAACAATCCTTTTGCCAGCTCTGTCATCGAGTTTGCTCGAGCAAACAGTCTGTTGGTCAGACTTTTATTCAGTCAGTTAGTCAGTAAAACAGTCAGTGGGGCAGTCAGTCAGTGAGGTAGTCAGACATTGAGTAAGTCAGTTTGTTTGCCAGTTTGACGTGTCACGTGCTCTGTGTAAATCGTGTGGTCCACCGCGCTGACAATTTGCGTCAAGCGCTGAGCTCACTTCCTGTCTCTCTCCTTCGACTCCTTGCCAATATTTATAAGTAAGCGTGAGTGAATGTGCGAATGCATGAGTGTGTGTATGTGAGTGAGTGTCAATTAGCACAAATAACTCAATTATGCTCGCTTTTTGCTGGCGGTGTCGCCAATGCTGTTGCTATTGTTGTTGTTATTGTTATTGTAGCTGCCACTGCATCGACACCTTTTGATTGGTGATTATGTGCGCCGGCAGCTAATTGGCTTGTCAGACTCCAGCTTATGGTATCTGTGGCTTCTGCCAGTCTCTCATCCTCTCAGTCAGTCTCAGTCTCTGCTCAGTCTCTATCTACGTTGTGTGTCAGCATCTGGCCTTGATTGCAGCCATAAACATTAATTATAGTCTCGTTTGTGAGCTGGAAAATGCTTTAGCATCGCTTTAAACATGCTGCTTGGCTTTAATACGAAGTAAGCACATATTAATTTCACTTAGCAAGCAATATGAAATAATTAACTGCAGTGATTGATCAATGCGGGCAGCAACAAGATAAATAAAGTAGATTGAACTGCAGTAAAATTAATAAAAATGAAGTTGCTTTGATATTTAGCAAATAAAAAAGTGCTGACAGCTTTCATCGTAAAAATATGCTGAGCACAGAGCGTTTGGTATTACACAAAACAGAACGTTTTCTTTTGGCTGGAATTCTTTTACTCAATTTGCAGCTTAAATTCATAAGATACGTGGGATATTTTCCCTTCTGTCAAAGCAAGGCAATAACAACAACAACGAGAAAATCGTAGAGAAGGGCAAAACACAACACTTAAGAAGCCCACGCACACACGCACTTGAGGCTCATATATCAAGAGCTATTGAAAAACATTATCAGCATGCTTCAGTTAAGCTGCCTAGCACAACCTCTTGACCACGCCCCTTCTCTCCCTGTCTCTGTCTCTGTCTCTGTCTCTCTGTTTGGACAACTAAATATCTAACTCAAGTTTTCTAATATATATTCGTTTTTTCTTCTTTGCAGGTAAGTGCTTTGACCGTAAGCTGTGCCTTTCTCTACTCTACCATGTATACAAAATTTATGTGCTACGGTACGTATGAGTAATATGCGTCATTTACGACCATTTAATATGGCGATGGCTGCTGTGTGCCGGCAAGACGGCATTAATTATAAGTATCTTAAATTGTGCATAACATCAAGCAAAAACGGTGAAGCAACATTAAATTTACATAAACTTCCGAGCCGGGAAAGATATTTTTTTTTTTTGGTAGGTGAAACACGCTTCTGGTTTTTGATGCATTTAAAAAACAATAAAAAGAAAATTTGTTGCGTATAATTTGCTAGGCAAGGCATCGCAAGTATGTGTAGTCCGCCTCCTAAAATGGGCGTGGCTGACTTTACGACATGTGGCATACCATTTTTGCCACCATCTATGTATGTGTGTACATATGTGTGTGTTTTCATTTTACCTGTTTCGCTCGCTTGCCTTTCATAATGATATGTGGGACAACATCCGCCAAGCGTCGAGCGGCGAGCGCCATGTGTTGTGCTTAAATGGGGCTGTCAGGGTTTGGCATTGTTTATGTAAAGTTCTTCAAACCAAACCCAAAAAAAGAAGACAAACACAAAAAGCGTCTCCTTTTTCAACAGAACCTGCAACAGCGTGAAATATATTTTTAGGCTGTGCCGCCCACGGGGAATTTACTTAATTCCCTGTAGAATGCGTGTGTATTGAATAAGTAGTGAATTCCTTGGAGTGTAATCGTATAAAGTTACATTCCACAATCCTGAAAGTTGCAGCTACTTTCATCTTTTTGTTTATAGTTTGTTATTGATTGGAAATTTATGTTGAAAGCGCCTGAAAGTGACAATATAAATAAAGGAAAAGAAAAGCCTTAAAGCGTTTTATATATTTAAATGTAATTGGCAAGGATATGTATCCTTGCTCTGGCACACAAGCAATCAACGAAACCCGTTTAGATGCGATTGTTTGCTGCTGTCAGTTGTCCCTTATATCTCTCAATCTGAAAATCAGCTAAAACGCTGATCAATACACTCGTAAATGTACAAGTATTCTCCGCCCGCAATCATCACGCACATCAGAGAAAAGCCATCATCTACACACACACTCAAAACACACTCGCACACATTCATAGCCCACTCAACCTGTAACGTGCAACGATATATACCGCAAGGGTGAACGGACGATCTGTGGGTGCGGGGCACGCTATAGTATCCGGCTCTAGCTCGTCGGCTTTGGGGGTGGTGGTCTTGCTTCCACAAATCTACCCTATATTCGCTGCGTACTATCATTAATAAGTCTAGAATTGAGCGTGCTGCGACAAAAAGAATAGCTAGAACACTAACCGGAAGAGAAGTGATAAAAAAAAAAAAATTTAAAGTTTCCATAACCCTGCAGAGAAAGAGAGAAAGAAAGAGAGAGAGAGAAGAGAGAGAGAGAAGAAGAGAGAGAGCACGAGATTTAAGTTACCAGCTTGTCACTGGTGTTACGTGACAAGGATCCCCACCCATCCTACGATCACAAGCAACAGAGCTTGGCTCTGGTGATCCCTTTTGGGCCCTACGACGGTGGAGCCTAAGGCCCGGTTTGGCTAATAAAAGAGAAATTACTCCATGTTCAAATTTGTTTTAATTAAGGGTGTAAGTATATAAGAAATAATACATTATAAACAAGTATAAATAAATTTTAAAAATGATATAATATGACAAAAGAATATAATATTTAAATCTAATAATTTTTAAATCGTATTTCAGAATGTTTCAATTTTGTGCCGTATTTGTTTTTTTCCTAATTGTTTAATATTTATTTGCTTAACAATAATCATATAATTTGTCTATTTTTTTTTTTTTTTGTTTGTTTTGTTTTCATCGGCTGTGTTTTCATTTAATTTTATTTATATTTATTGAGAATTAATTTTCTTCTTTTTTTTTTCCAACTATTATCGATTTTATTATTCTCATCTATCTTTTATACAAACTCATTTTTTTTGTTGCGTGAATTTTTCGTGTGCGTAATGTGCAATAATTAAAATATTTGCACAAGATGTACATCTTTTAGTTTTCGTTATCGAACTTACCCCCAGAACTCCTGCGGCGGTGATCGATCTCCGGCGAAGTGCTGGAACGGGCTAAACGACGAGGTGTTGCATAAAAAAAAAAAAATAAATTTTTGCACAATAAGCACATCCGCACATTTTTTCTTTTTTTTTGAATTATACACTATCAATTTTCAGTACGACAAATTATTAATTAATTTAGACGAAATTTTACTTATAATTCATGTTCTTTCTTGACATGACTTTCATACTGTTTTTAATTTTCGATTTGCTTTTCATTCTTATCTTTACAATTTTACAGCACTCTTGTTTTAATAATTTCCTTTTACAATTTCATTCTTTTTATCTTAATCGCACTTTTAACTCTGTTTTAATCTATTATAACTACGATTGCATTTAATAATTTTTGATTTTTAATATGTGTTGGCGCTTCGCAATTGTTTCAATTAGTATTCAGACATAAGTGATTTTAATTTTTTTGTTTTTGTAGTGCACCTTTTACATTTCTTAACTCGTCTGTGTTTTAACAAAACTGCACTTCCATTTTCTATTTTTTTTTATTTAAAATTTTGACTTGAATGTGTAAAATTTTAATTTGTTTCGGTCGAAAGCGCTACACTTTTTCAAACATTTTTAAAACTTGCAATTTGCATTTTATTTGCTTTGTTTTATTTAAAATCTAGCTTTCTTTTCAAGCGCTACACTTTTCGATCATTTTTTTTTTTTTATAACAGGTAAATTAGATTTTGTTTGTTTCAAATTGCAAGAGTGGCATGATTTAATTTAAATCATCTTTTTGGTTTTCACAACACTTTTAATCGACGATTAGAGAATGATTTCACAAAAAACAATTTGATGATGATGGCAGAGAGTTAAAGTTGGCACCTAAAGGCGCTTCGCTGGCCAGGCAGTGGCCTGTAGAGGCGCTCCGCTGGCCGAGAGGGCCGGTGCAGGGGTGCTCCGCTGGCCGTGAGGGCCGGAGAGGTGCTCCGCTGGCCGTGAGGGCCGGAGAGGTGCTCCGCTGGCCGAGAGAGCCGGTGCAGGGGTGCTCCGCTGGCCGTGAGGGCCGGAGAGGTGCTCCGCTGGCCGAGAGGGCCGGTGCAGGGGTGCTCCGCTGGCCGTGAGGGCCGGAGAGGGTGCTCCGCTGGCCGAGAGGGCCGACTCAGGGGCGCTCCGCTGACCGAGAGGGCCTGCAGGGGTGCTCCGCTGGACAAGCTGCGGCTTGCGAAGGCACTTGGTCGAAGCAAACTGGCTGTCTGCTTCGAAGCAAAGAACAAGGCCTTGAAGGCAACAAAACCAACCCTGCGAATAAAATTTTAGTCAAAAGGAGTCCTCCTATGACATGATAAAACTTTTCTCTTACCAAATATTTGCTATAACAATAACAAAAATCGCCAATAGCGCTCGATGCCTTCCGATTTGAATCTTCTATAATTACGCGTCTATGTACGCAGCCGGTCATTAGAAAAATGACCAAACCGGAACCGGCTTTCGCTAAGTTGGCCGCGCTCAAGCTGATGCAGCTGGCGCAGATGTCAAAAACTGAGCTTTCCAGTGCAACCGATGCACTTTAAGCTTATCAGCAGTTTTACAACACTGCTCAGCTTATCAGCTGCTTACAGCGCTGCTTTAAGCTCAGCTTAACAGCGGCTTAAGCTAATTCGACAGACTAAAAAAAATGCATACTTTTAGGAGCTACTTGCAACAACATCAAACTTGGCTTAAACTTAGCAGACTTTTAGGCCGAATTCAATACATGTTGCTGTAGGCGCCGTTACAAAAACCCCCCCGCTACAATCAGACTAGGGTATTTCCTTTCAATAGATACCCTAGACTGATACCGCCGGAAGCAACATCATTGTCGAATGTCCTTGACATGATAATTGCCTAGCAAACGGCCTTGTAAATCTTCGAGCTCATAATTCGAATTGCCGAGTTTTCTACGAACTCGCGCCTTTACAAATGCGGGACCAAACTTTGCATTATATCCAGTCTGGAAGCAACTTTGCTTGAAATTTCGTCGAAACACTTCTTGCCCTGGCGCGAATGTTATTATTCTTGACCGCAAATTGTAACGTTTCTCGTTCACATCATGCTTCAGTTGCATCAGCTTACATGCATTCTTACGGATCAAATCAAAAGAGTCCTGTCGATTAAATACTAATGATCGATCATCCAACATGTTTAGCTTACTAAGTAATGCATATGTCGACCCAGATGTAATCATGTGCTGACCGAAAGCCATGTAATATGGAGAAGTACCGATGCTCGAATGCACGGACGATCTCAAAGCACAGCATATTTTGCTTAAGCTTTCGTCCCAATCCTTCTGATCTGGACGCAAGTAAGCTCTTATTCCCGAAATTACCGAGCGATTAACTCGTTCGGATGCATTCGCTTGAGGGGAATGAACAGCGGTGAACATTTGTTTTACTCCATACTGTTTCAAGAGCTTTTCAAACGCCTCAGAGCGAAACTGCGATCCATTGTCAGAGACAATAGTTTCTGGAACGCCGAAAGTCATGAATAGTTCTCCTTCCAGATATTTAATTACGAGAGCCGCGTTTATTTTTTTTTACTGGCTTGAGGAAAACATATTTTGAGAAATGGTCGAGTACTATAAATATTCCAATATTTCCACTCCTTGATCGGGGATACGGTCCAAGAAAGTCAATGAAAAGGCGTTGGAAAAACCGCTGACTTTCAGGAGCTTTACCCAAAGGAGGTCTCAGAGCATGATTTGGTGCTTTCGTAGTTTTACAAACTTCACAAGCGTTGATGTAAGCTTTAACGTCAGAAACGAGACCAGGCCAGAAATAATATCTCCTCACTCTTTCGATGGTTTTGTGGATACCACCATGTGAGCACAAAGGACTGTCATGCGACTGGAAAAGAATTTCAGGGACCAATTCTTTTGGTATCCAGAGTTTCCAGGCATACTCGTCGTGTATCTGCTCTCCTGTCAAATGCTCAGCCTTACGATACACGTAGCCACTATCAACTTTTAAATCCGGAAAATTTGTACTATTAGCTTTTACGCTATCGAGCAACTCCAAGTACTCTTGAGACTTGAAATGTGGCGAGTCTAAATCCACAATTAAACCCTGTCGTAAGTCTATGGCAGCCACGCCATCTTCATTCACTCTCGACAGAGAATCTGGTACCACATTCATCGAGCCTTTCCGATGTTCTATTTTAAAACGATACCTTTGTAACGATAATGCCCAACGAGCTAGACGTGAATTTAAATCATGGTTGGACATCAGCCATTTTAATGAAGCATGATCAGTCACAATGGTGAACTCGTGTCCTTCCACGTAAGCACGAAAATTCTTCAGTGCTACAATCGCTGCTACACTCTTGCTCGGTGACAGTGTAATTGCGTTGAGCTTTGTTGAGTTTTTTCGAAATGAAAGCCACTGGACGTTCATCTCCGTTCTCATTCAATTGAACTAACACTGCCCCAACGCCAGATTTACTAGCATCGCAATGTATTGCGAATGGCTTAGTAAAATCAGGGGCTGCATAACACGGGAGCTTCACTAAGGCGTGATTTCAACACGTCGAATGCTGTGCATGCTTCCGGTGTCATACTAAATCTTCGTTTAGTGGTCATTAAATCAGTTAAAGGTGAAGCTAACGAGGCAAAATTCGGAACGAACTTGCGATACCAACCGCACAAACCCATGAAGCTTCGCAAACCTCGTAATGTTTTCGGAAGTGGAAAATCTTTTATGGCTCTGACTTTCTCTGGGTCAGTCTTAATTCCACCGTCTCCGATTATGTGGCCCAAATAGCGCACACGCCGCATGCAGAAATGACTTTTGCCAATGTTGATTGTCAGACCTGCACGCTCAATGTGGAGAGCTATCTCTCTCAACACCTCCACATGGCCATTGAAGCTAGATGAGACTATAAGCAAATCGTCTAAATATACAAATACTTCATTTCTAAGATGGGCCGGTACTACCTTGTCCATCAATCGCGACATAGTGCTAGTCGCGTTACACAATCCAAAAGGCATAACCTTAAATTGATATAACGGCCTACCAGGGACAGTGAAAGCCGTTTTATCTCGGGCTTGAACCTCGAGAGGCACTTGCCAATACGCATCCTTTAAATCTAAGCTGGTGATGAACTCAGCTTTAGGTAGTCTACTCAAAATGCCGTTAATTTGAGGAAGTGGATACGCATCTTTCTCCGTGAAGCTGTTAACTTTACGGCAGTCTAAACAGATTCGCACTTTGCCTGGTTTTGTTACCATAACGATTGGAGAAGACCAGGCGCTTTCTGACTCTTCTATCACTCCCAGTTCCAGCATCCTGTCTATTTCAGCATACATCGCCTTTCTACAGCAGGCGAAACTGGGAAATGTCGCTGCTTAATAGGCTTAGCGCCGCCCACATCTATAGAATGCGAAATTAAATTCGTCTTCCCTAATCCCTTTCGAGCAAATGAAGGAAAACACTCTATCACAAGAGCTAGCTTGGCCCTGTCACTGCTCGATAACTCATGTTGGTCCTCATCTTCAACTTTGGTGTTAAAATCTTCGACACTGGCTACTTCTAGATTTTTCGGAAGAAGATCGTAAAGCTTCCAGAAATCAATACCCAAATACAGGTCTTGTTTCAGGGATGGAACAATATAAACTTCTAAGAGTTTTTCAAGATTAGCGTACTCTATCTTAACTTTCATCCGCCCTACAACTTGCTGAAGTCTTCCATCGGCAGTGGTTGCGCTTTTCTTAATTTCTTTAAATGCGATTTTATTTTCAATAATTTCTTTTGCTAGCGCTCCTCCGCAACAACTTATTGAAGCCCCTGAATCCAGCAGACCGTACACAGTGCGATTGAGAATTCGAACGGACAAAAATGGTCGAGGATCACTAGATCCAGGTGAGAGTGTGCCTATGTGTTCTAACCCTAGCACACACTTTTTGACCTGCTGCCAAAACGATTTAATGCGCTTGGTGCTTCGAGTTTTGGATTTCGTAAAATCAGGTGAAAAATCATTTGTAAGAACGGTTTTCTCTTTCAATATTGGTATTTTTTGATGTAGCAATAAGCTGCCATCGTTCTGTAAGTCCGGTAAAATTTTCACATTTGGTAAAGTGTATGGTGGAAGTTGTGAGACTTCCGTCACTCGTCCGTCATTGTCGCTTGGCTTCGTGAGGCACTCGGAGTCTTCGGTTTGTACGCTGACTTCGACGTGCCGGGCTTGGAGTTTTTTGAGCACTTGCCACAACTCGGTTTGTACGTGTTAGTTGCTCCACAGCCATAACAGAAGACTCTTCGCTCTGATACGCAATCCTGGTATCGGTGTCCTTCCTTACGGCAATTCCAGCATACTAACGATAGAGCTTCTATGTCTAACTCGCTTTCGCATTCTGACTCAATACTCTGAGTTTGACAATCTACAAACTCTGCGACTTCACGTCTAAATGGTGTCCTTTTTACGTAGCCGTGAGACTTTTGGACATCGTCCAAAAAGGTTTCGCGTCGACGGCATATCTCCCTCAAATCTGACACAGTTTTTACGTCTACATTTAACAGCTCATGCCGTATTTCAGGCCTTAAATTGTTTTTAAGGACGCGAACGACCTTCAGAGTAGACCACGGCACTTCTAACTGATCTATTAACACAGATAAGCCTTCGTAAAAACTGTCAAACGATTCATTCGGTTTCTGCTTTCTGTTCCTAATAAGCTCCTCTATGTCACAATCGTCTCGTGCGATTTTGAACTGTGATCGCAAGGCTGCGCACAATTCTTCCCATTTCACATCATAGACGCTTTTGTGGTAACGCCAATAGAATTCGAGGGCCTTGCCTTCGAATAGTACGCTAGCATGCTTACATAGAACAACAAAATTCCCGCCTAAGGTCTGATGTGTGAGTGCCTCTGCTCTATATATAAAATTGTCAACGGATACTCCTGTTCCAGAGAATTTCATTTTCCAACCATTTAATACTTGCACTACCTTGTCTGGCCTATTTAATAGGTCGGATACATGCGACATTGGAGTGCCAGAATTGATCCTTGCAGAGTCAGCATTGAAGTTTTGCTCTCTGACATACTCAGGCCTACTTTCCATTCTCTGCCCTGTTGGAGGTGTGCTGGTTCTAGCATCGCTATTTGCTGGAGTCGCGATCAACCTTTGCACACTATCTACGACCGAACTCTGAATTAGTTCGGCCATCCTCTCGGAGAGAGTAGTGAGCAATCTTCTCTCCATAGCGAGCAAGGAAAGAGCATTCACGGATTCAGGATTCTCTGAATCACTTACGCGTATGTTCGATCTCATTTGCGATGTGCTAGCAACGTCATCCGTCACTGAATCGCTACTCCGCTCTTCTGCCTGACGGCTTTTAGACTGTGAGCGAGTTTGCAACCCTTGAGTATTCGATGGCTCAACTGGCCTGGATTGCACTTGACAAACTGGGCATTTGTCCTTCGTTTTAAAATGCAATTCTATGCACTTTTTGTGAAACTCGTGGTTGCATGCGGTTCTATACGCCTCTGCAACGGACTTAATTTCCTTTTTGCATAAAGGACATGAAGCGATAGGCAAGCCCATTGCTCCCTTGTTCGGCGATCGAGCAACACTCATTTTTCAAAGGGAACGAAACAAACTATAGAGCTAATAAATGTTTCCAGAGTCGATCTTAATCGAAAATTATCAACAGAAGAAAAAACCAATAATTTACTAACCAACGAACAATGTATATAAACAAAAAAAAAAAATAATAAATAAATAAATAATAAAAATTAAAAAAATACAAAAATGGTACTATTCAAAGGAACCAAAAATAACGTAGAGATATAAAGAAATAATTCATAAATATTTTTAGCCGAACTCGAAACCAGACATCACACCTGTCGTAGGGTATTTTAACTTTTAATAACTAAAAATTTCTCGTACAAAGGATAATTAGACAAAGGGATGCGTTTAGAATCTTAGCTGATTTACGGACAACAGAACGATCAGAAATCTTCTTATTGTTTTCCAATTAAATCTTCTAAGAACTAAAGCTTCCAAAGTTTTGAAGTGAAGTCTGCCAAAGTCATACGGGGTTGTGACACTTTTTAATTAAAATGTCCACATTATCCACCGTTTGAACTTTGTGCAGATTATCCTGTGTCGATAACGTGTGTATCTTATAATAAGGGCCAGAATATCCACCGGAGTTGAATTCTTCTGTAGTTCCTCTTATTAACAGATACCCCATTATTGACCCATTTGATAGAAGAGGAGATAGAATTCTGACGTCAACTTTAAATAGTGGCCAAAACCGAAAAATAAGATTTTCTGTTTTGTTTTCCAAAGCTATTAGAAAATTGACGACGAATTCTTTTAAAGAGTTTTTAATATTAAGAAAGGAAAAAAAACCAAAAACTGTGAAATAAAAGGCAAACTTTAGAATTTTCTTTTCGAGAGTCTTACTGAGTTATTACTGTACCCAATAAGGCCCTACACGTTGGGCGCCACTATTCTTATTAATAATAATGAATTATATCTGTAACGTGCAACGATATATACCGCAAGGGTGAACGGACGATCTGTGGGTGCGGGGCACGCTATAGTATCCGGCTCTAGCTCGTCGGCTTTGGGGGTGGTGGTCTTGCTTCCACAAATCTACCCTATATTCGCTGCGTACTATCATTAATAAGTCTAGAATTGAGCGTGCTGCGACAAAAAGAATAGCTAGAACACTAACCGGAAGAGAAGTGATAAAAAAAAAAAATTTAAAGTTTCCATAACCCTGCAGAGAAAGAGAGAAAGAAAGAGAGAGAGAGAAGAGAGAGAGAGAAGAAGAGAGAGAGCACGAGATTTAAGTTACCAGCTTGTCACTGGTGTTACGTGACAAGGATCCCCACCCATCCTACGATCACAAGCAACAGAGCTTGGCTCTGGTGATCCCTTTTGGGCCCTACGACGGTGGAGCCTAAGGCCCGGTTTGGCTAATAAAAGAGAAATTACTCCATGTTCAAATTTGTTTTAATTAAGGGTGTAAGTATATATAGAAATAATACATTATAAACAAGTATAAATAAATTTTAAAAATGATATAATATGACAAAAGAATATAATATTTAAATCTAATAATTTTTAAATCGTATTTCAGAATGTTTCAATTTTGTGCCGTATTTGTTTTTTTCCTAATTGTTTAATATTTATTTGCTTAACAATAATCATATAATTTGTCTATTTTTTTTTTTTTTTGTTTGTTTTGTTTTCATCGGCTGTGTTTCATTTAATTTTATTTATATTTATTGAGAATTAATTTTCTTCTTTTTTTTTCCAACTATTATCGATTTTATTATTCTCATCTATCTTTTATACAAACTCATTTTTTTTGTTGCGTGAATTTTTCGTGTGCGTAATGTGCAATAATTAAAATATTTGTACAAGATGTACATCTTTTAGTTTTCGTTATCGAACTTACCCCCAGAACTCCTGCGGCGGTGATCGATCTCCGGCGAAGTGCTGGAACGGGCTAAACGACGAGGTGTTGCATAAAAAAAAAAAAAAATAAAATTTTTGCACAATAAGCACATCCGCACATTTTTTCTTTTTTTTTGAATTATACACTATCAATTTTCAGTACGACAAATTATTAATTAATTTAGACGAAATTTTACTTATAATTCATGTTCTTTCTTGACATGACTTTCATACTGTTTTTAATTTTCGATTTGCTTTTCATTCTTATCTTTACAATTTTACAGCACTCTTGTTTTAATAATTTCCTTTTACAATTTCATTCTTTTTATCTTAATCGCACTTTTAACTCTGTTTTAATCTATTATAACTACGATTGCATTTAATAATTTTTGATTTTTAATATGTGTTGGCGCTTCGCAATTGTTTCAATTAGTATTCAGACATAAGTGATTTTAATTTTTTTGTTTTGTAGTGCACCTTTTACATTTCTTAACTCGTCTGTGTTTTAACAAAACTGCACTTCCATTTTCTATTTTTTTTTATTTAAATTTTGACTTGAATGTGTAAAATTTTAATTTGTTTCGGTCGAAAGCGCTACACTTTTTCAAACATTTTTAAAACTTGCAATTTGCATTTTATTTGCTTTGTTTTATTTAAAATCTAGCTTTCTTTTCAAGCGCTACACTTTTCGATCATTTTTTTTTTTTTTATAACAGGTAAATTAGATTTTGTTTGTTTCAAATTGCAAGAGTGGCATGATTTAATTTAAATCATCTTTTTGGTTTTCACAACACTTTTAATCGACGATTAGAGAATGATTTCACAAAAACAATTTGATGATGATGGCAGAGAGTTAAAGTTGGCACCTAAAGGCGCTTCGCTGGCCAGGCAGTGGCCTGTAGAGGCGCTCCGCTGGCCGAGAGGGCCGGTGCAGGGGTGCTCCGCTGGCCGTGAGGGCCGGAGAGGTGCTCCGCTGGCCGTGAGGGCCGGAGAGGTGCTCCGCTGGCCGAGAGAGCCGGTGCAGGGGTGCTCCGCTGGCCGTGAGGGCCGGAGAGGTGCTCCGCTGGCCGAGAGGGCCGGTGCAGGGGTGCTCCGCTGGCCGTGAGGGCCGGAGAGGGTGCTCCGCTGGCCGAGAGGGCCGACTCAGGGGCGCTCCGCTGACCGAGAGGGCCTGCAGGGGTGCTCCGCTGGACAAGCTGCGGCTTGCGAAGGCACTTGGTCGAAGCAAACTGGCTGTCTGCTTCGAAGCAAAGAACAAGGCCTTGAAGGCAACAAAACCAACCCTGCGAATAAAATTTTAGTCAAAAGGAGTCCTCCTATGACATGATAAAACTTTTCTCTTACCAAATATTTGCTATAACAATAACAAAAATCGCCAATAGCGCTCGATGCCTTCCGATTTGAATCTTCTATAATTACGCGTCTATGTACGCAGCCGGTCATTAGAAAAATGACCAAACCGGAACCGGCTTTCGCTAAGTTGGCCGCGCTCAAGCTGATGCAGCTGGCGCAGATGTCAAAACTGAGCTTTCCAGTGCAACCGATGCACTTTAAGCTTATCAGCAGTTTTACAACACTGCTCAGCTTATCAGCTGCTTACAGCGCTGCTTTAAGCTCAGCTTAACAGCGGCTTAAGCTAATTCGACAGACTAAAAAAAATGCATACTTTTAGGAGCTACTTGCAACAACATCAAACTTGGCTTAAACTTAGCAGACTTTTAGGCCGAATTCAATACATGTTGCTGTAGGCGCCGTTACAAACCGTTTGAAAGCAATCATTTCATGCGGCTGCTGTAAAGTGAAAAATTGTGTTGCCTGCTTTCAGGCGCTGCCTTGATGCTCTCAAACGTTAAGTATACGCGACGCGTTGCTACGCGAATTGCATCATAAGAATTGATTAAATAATTAATAGGTTTTAATGGCTCAATGTCAGCGAGCAACAAGTATTAAAACGAAAGAGAAGTGAGAATTAAATGGCAAAATGTTTTTAAATTAAATGTTTTCATCCCCGATATTAGTGTGTGGGTGCGTTTTGTTGCCGTTTTACAGCTGGCGATTTGCGTGCTCGCCATTAATTAACGCGCAAAGCCAGAGAAGTAAAGTTAACAGAACGGCGCACCTTTAATGAAACCAAATGTCAGCCAATTATGTTGCCACAGTCGTCGTAGTCGTAGCCTGGATGCAAATGACTGCAGAGCAGGTGAAGGACACACAGTCAACAGTTCAACAGAGGACACTATTTGCAGCCAATGCACAACACACACACACACACTCTCTCGTTTATATTTGACTGACCTTGGGCAATGTTTTTCGGGGCGTGTTGGGGTGTGGCGCCGGTTTCGCCAAATATGTTTTACGCATCACGCTGCAGACACGCACATGAGTCCCTCTGTTTTGTCGTATTTGACTTTGTGCTCACGATGATACCCCGTATATTCTTTTATTCTGCTGCTTTTTTATTACCAACTGTTAACTGCGCTGTCAGCAGCGACAGCGACAGCGACGTCGACTCTCTCTCGCTTTCGCTCGCTCTCTCTTTGGCAGCTGGACGCTTGCTCTTTGCTGGCCAGCCACGTGTTTTCTGTTTCTGTTGACTTTGCTTTGTGCTTGTTATTCGCTGTGAGCGAGCCACGAGGAGGCATCGTGTTGGCCAGTGTTGCCAGATCGCCAAACACACACAATTTCAGTTAACTGTCTGCGCTGCGTCGACTTTCGTGCGTAAGCAGCGAGAGCTTTTTGTAGAGTTTCACTTCTATCCTTTGCTGTCGTGTTGCCTTCAATGTGCAACAGATGGCGTTGTACGTATACGACAGCCCAAAAGTATGCTACAAATATTCGGTAGTGGAATCTCTTCTAGGAAGTTGGCAAACATTTGTAATACGCAAAGTTGTATCAAAGAATTTCTCATTTAATTTCTATTATATGCACATCTAAGTTTCAACAATTTTCTGTGGAAAATGCAAACTAATTTTATGAAATTAAAATAAATGATGCAAATTTTTGGCTAGGCAATTGTAATCGCGTTTAATTGCACAAACAATTGGTCAAAATTAATTGCACAAACAATTATAATTACAATAGCACGCGCAGCAATGTAATTGAATTTGCAGAGGTTACGTTTTCCTTTAACTAATATGACAATTTATGTAGTCTATTCCACTTTAATATTGAATAATCTTGGCAGCATTTTAGATTATTCATGCATGAAGTGTTTTCAATAACAAGCCAAAATAACCAGCAAATTATGGCATAAATATGTCAATAATAATGATGACATAAACAAGGCAGGCGAACTATGTAGAAACGACTTCAAGCCGCAATCAAAACAGAAGAAGCTCGTTGCCAGTTGCTTTCATATCATTATCATTATCATTATCAGCATCATCGTCATCAACATCAACATTCAGCGTTGAGGGTGAGGCGCATGGTGGCGTGCTAACAGGCACTAACAGCAAGGACGATTAAGATGCAAAGTGTGTATATTAGTATGTTAACACTCGGCACGGGGCATTGTCAATGTTCTAACTGTCCCTGTGTGTGTTGCATGCCTCTGTCTCTGTCTCTGTGTGTTACACTTGACTTGACTTCAGCAAGCTGCTGTGTCCTGTCTATCCTGTCCCGTCTGCTTGAGTGGCTATCCTGCCTATCCTATCCTACTGCTGTGTTTGGCATCTGAAATGCTATTCAGGAGCTGTACGGAGGGCACGCTTAACTTGCTCTCGTATATCAGCAGTTCACTCGTCTGTGTGTGTGTGTGTGTTTGGGTGTGCGATTGCCTTTGGCTAGAAGAAGTTGCCCTTTCGGTTTGTCTGTTGGAATTGATTTATTGGCCCAGTTGCTTGTAGTTCAAACTGGTCTAAGCCAAAACGACATTATTTTTGTTTTATTTGCCGCTTTCATTTCGCCTCCTCACTGTTTTTGTTTTGCTTTGGCATTATGACATTTATCGTTGTTTACATTTGTCACTTGACTGGGGCGTGGCAGGGGGCGTTGTATTTGGTTTGTTGTTGCGAAGGGGCGTTTTTCTTACCCAGCCCACTTAATAACACTTCTATTGACTAACACAATATGCACAGACTTATTCCCAATACTAAATCATATTCACATTTTGACCTACAGTGCGTATGAGCAATTTGCTTTTTAAAATGCGGTCGCTCTGTATGCGTGTGGCAAATGAAACAATATTTGCATGTATATTTTGCAACATGTCTGTGGGTGTGGCAGCACCTGTTGCACAACCAAAAGCCTCGTGTGTTCGTGTGTGTGTTTGGCGTTTTAAATTTAATTAGAGTCTTAAATGATTTGTGGTCGCCTCTGCGGCTCTGCGGCATACTCTCTCTCTCCCTCTCTCTATCTCATTGTGCTCTTGGCTGTCTGTTGTCTGCCTCTCCACATGACACTGAAATAAATGTCTAGCTGCGGTCATAAATATGACGAGCTCTAGCGTTAATTAGACATTGAGCTTGTTAACAACATCACATTGCAGATGTTGTCATTTTTGTTTTTGTTGCTCACTTTACTGCTCCGTTGCTCCAGTTATTGTTGCGGCTTTGGTTAGCAATTTGTAAAGTTAAATGGTTTGAAAATTACAAGATGTGGCAAACGTAAAGCAGTGTCAACTTAAATTGCTTGATGTGTATTATTTGGGGAGGATTAACGAGACTGAAAGATATCATATTGAGAAATAAATATGAAAATTATAATTGGTTGGAGATACATATTTATATAATGCTGGTTATAAGGATAAACTTTGATTATTTAATATATAGGTGATTAATAATATGTGTAAGAGTACAGTACCGATAGATCCGACAGTTTCTATCGACTAGCCACACCTCTGTTACAATTATGATTCAGACAATTTTGTGTCTCGTTTATATTGTTTTATTAGCATGGATAATTTCATGATATGAAAAAAACTGGTGTTGTTTGTTTAACATGCATTATTTAATAAATCATATTTTAATGAAATTTGTGGCAAAGAGAAGGAATAATGTGCTAAAAATGCATTTATTAAATTCATTCGTTTAGCAGATATTCCGCAAGCTGAATTTAAAGTAGGTGTTACTAAAATGTAGACAAAATAACTCAATAACTCTACAAATTTTCCATATAATATTAAAAGCATTGACGTAGCATAGTTTCAAATAAATAAGCACCGAATATCTTCTATTTTTGAGCTCAGTATTAACATATATAAAAAAGTTATAAAATCCAAATGCAAATTTTAAAGATAGAAAACACATATTTATGTTAAGGATATTTAATATAAGACCCAAGTTCTTATTAATAAAAGGAACAACTATTAGAGTCTTAAAACCAAAAATTTTATAATAAGATAAACACGAATATTATATATTATCGATTTACTCAGCATTTGCTCTATTAACACAAAAACTGAAATTTAGATAAAATCATTATAGGAATTTCAATGGATTACAAAATTTTGTAACCAATATCTTATATTTTTAGTTTTATTTTGAGAAAATTACATTTTGCATAATAATGTTCTGAGTTTTAAGAATTGATTTTTAAAGTGGTCTTATTTTAAGAATACAATTTATAAGACCAATGGGCTTGATTTTAATAACTTTTTTTTTTAGTGTAGGTTTTGTATATTTCTAATCTAATTACATTTTTAAAAAATGCCAATATTGGTTACATATTGAATAATTTTAAATTTAATATTGGTTACTTGCAAATACGGTAAAAGCAAGTAGCTGATACTTACCTGAAATTCGAATTGTCTCTTAACTAGAATTGATATATTAGAAGACATTTAAGTGAATCTTTTTGATTTGTGAACATTGATAAGAAAAATTATTTAAATATATTGCGCTGGGTATGAAGTTATTTAATAAATTGTTCTGTAATGAATGATTTTATTGACAATCTGATATATGGTCTTATGGTATATTTCGAATATAAAAATTCAACGATATGCCAAACATGCCCTTCGGTATATTTTAGTATTTTGTGGTATATTATTTGGTATAATTTAAGAATATTAACATATTGTTCTGCTTTTATTGGATGCGGGTATCTCACACTCGAGCACAGTCGACAGTGACTTTCATACTTTGTTTAATAAAGAAAAATAAACCAAAAATGTAATGAACTTGCTTTTTATCAGATGTTATGAAACTAGCCATTTTGCAGAGTATTAAATTTTTTAAACATTCTAGATCATCTATAATCTTTTGTTTTCGATCATGCATAGTTCGTTGAAAGTTCAATTTCACTATTTAGTTTTAATGTTGAATAAAATGATTTATATTTGAGAGCATCCTGTGTAATCATTTATTTTTAAAGTAAAGTAGTATAAGTTGTCGTCATTTAATTCAAGCTTTAGTCTTATTTCACTCATTTTATTTGGTTTTATTAAAAATTTAGTCAGCTAGTTGAGCTCCTTGGTCACATAACTAACGACGGACACTTCAATAGATGTTATCTGCATTGCAGCCGATTCCTGTTAATAAAACATTAACAGCGACTGAATAACAGAACGAGCTTTTCTCTCTCTCTTTGGCTCTGACGAAAGCTTCACAACACAGCGTGTGTTGTGGCTGTTTAGTGAAAAAGTTACGCATACGCCGCGTCTAACAGGAGTTCGGCTCCGGCTTAACAGCGCTCTGTTCGGGCCCAATTACACAATGCGAAGCGAGTGGATGCGAAGGTGATGCGATGTGCAATCGGGATTTCAGTTTGCTTTTACACTCTGCACATGAAACATGTGATTTTCCCCCGAATTCGAACTGTGCGCCGCCGCCTGTTTCAAGCAATTTTCCTTCAGACAATTCTTCCCGAGCATTCCCGTTCGGACTGTGTGCGTGTGTGTGTGTGTGTGTGCGTGACTGTTTGTGTGTCTGTCTGCCTGTATGTGTGTGTGCTGTGCCGTATCGTGCTCGTGTTTTTGTCGCTATGCTGACATTTCTTTCGTGTGTTTCATCGCGCTGTAAAATGTCAAAATGCGCGAGGCTCTAAAAAATTGGTTTGAATTGAACGGAACGGAAATCGCCAAAGTCGCAACTGATCAACACCACACAATTATCCGATTAAATTAACAAAAACCACTAATTAAAATTGCATAAATAAGTAGACTAATTATATATTGTAGTTGCAAAGAAAATTGCAAACAAATAAATCAAATATTAATTAGAAACTTGCATAAAATACTCATAATAGTCGTAAATTTAAATGGAAGTGAACAACAAAAAAGAAGAAAAAGTGCTTTGTGTGTGTGTTTGTATGAATATATATTGTGCATATAAATCAATAAGAGCAAAAGTCCGCTGTAGCAGTCGGGCTTAAATATTTAATTTGGTTTTAGCATGGCCTAAACACATAAGTGGCAATAAAATTTTTTGCGCTCTCACTCTGCGTGTGCATGTGTATAAATAAATAAGTAAACTGCGAACAGACAGACAGATATGTTATGTTTGTTGTTTCGGTGTGACCAACTCGTATCGTAGACCGCTGTCGCCGCGTGTGTGTGTCCTTTATTTATGAGACAGAAAAACAAAAGGAAAAAGCCGGACCTAAACGAAGTCGCAAAGCGATTCAAGTTCAAGCGCAAAACTTTTGCACACAAATTTATTGCCATCTGGCCCCCCGTTTAACCTTTTGTAAATGTTTTGGCGCATCGCCGTCGCGCTCGCGCAATCCTTCGCAACTCGTGTACTCTCGAGTCCTGCGGGCATCGTTTGCAACACACACAAAATATAACGGGCAACAAATAAAAAGGGAAAATCTTAAAAAAAGTGGAAGTAAAATAAAAGAGCATACGGAGGAAAAGCGCTCATAAAAGCCAATACAAACGATGCTACTGCTTCCGCTCCCGTGCGCACACACACACACACACACATAATACTTACACACACATCTACACACGCAGGCCGGCACACACGTCGTGAGTGTATGCGAAGAGTAGCTGCAATGGTATGTATGTAATCGAAATTTTGCTGGTTGTTCTTTTCTTTTCCCATCGAGGTGTTGCCGCCATTCTCGAGACTCAAGTGTGTGCACTCGACTATGAATCCGTATCCGCATCCGCATCCGGATCCGCAACCACATCCGCATCGACTTTGAATTTTAGCCAAACGTTATCCGTGTCTTTCTGCCGTTCATTTTTATTTTCATTTTCATTGCTTCGCTGTTTGCTTTACGTGCGTAAATTTTATATCAATAAAGGCTAAACTTTTGCTATGTTTGCATTGGTTTGGCCTTTGTCCCCACTTTAGTCAACAACAATTTAATATTGCGCCATTTCCTCGTCCCTCTACTCACACTTAAAGGTGTTCGAAACATTTTTGGGCTGAATGTAATGCATTATTCATGACGCTGTCTGCAACAGACATTGCAATGCACTCACATGTGTAATTAGTCTCAATTATTGCATTTCATTTATGCAAGACATTTTCCGCTCTGCTGGAGTTTGAGTTTATGCTCACTAGAGTTGCAGCTGTAATCCAATAATACCTGCAGGCTTTGCATAATGTCAACTAGTCGTGTCATTGTCCTACAAATTTAATCTCTATCTTGTATGAAGTATGAGCATTTCAATTAAACATTTTCGAAATACTCAAAGTCTAATAAATTTAAGTTTCTTAATTGTAATGTATTTTAAATGAAATTTGTGCATAGAAATATTTTTGAGTGAAGTTTCTTTATTTATAAATATTTGGAATGTTTCTTTAATTTGAGTAATTTGAGTTTCTACTCATTGGAATTCTAGCTGTAATCTAATAACACCTTTAAGCTTTGCAATACGTAAGAGACGACAAATCTAAGCTCAGACTTGTCGTATACTATATATTACTAGGAATTTGTGTTTAGTATAAACTGAAATTAAAGATTAACTCACAATTATTTGAGAAGATTTTTGTGTATGCTCAATCTGAATTTACTGAATTTTGTATTTGCTAAAATTGTGTATTGACAGTAATTAGGCTTTTAGAATAAAATTCTTGAATTTTGAAGTTAATGTTTGTTACAAGTTTAAAGTTGCAGCAGTAATTTAATAATACTTTATTGTCTTACTCATATGAAAGCTATCTTATCGTATACTTAATACTTAGAAGTGTTAAAATTCATTTATACTTAAGAAATAAAGCTGTCTTTTATATAAATTTATACAATTCGTGTTATTGTGCAACAAATGTTAGTTATTCCCAACGTTTACTCCCGTACATTTTAGCAAAGTGAAGAATTTTGTGTATGCTTTATCTTCACATATTTCTTTATGTTTAGCTTGCTGATTTTTCAATATCAGCAATTAGGTCTTGGGAATAAAGTTTTATTTTGTTTAAATTTATGCAAAATATAACTAACATGAACAGGTCGTGTCATTGTCCTGCAAATTTAAGCTTTAATTTGTCGTATTCTTAATATTACTAGGAGTAGTTCAATTGGCTGTTAAACCACACAAGTAGACTTGCTAGGAGACTCCTTTGATACCTGCTAGACCACTGAGGCTCTTAAAGCGTCAAGGTTTCGTCAAAACGTTTATTCAATCGTGAACTAGAATAAATGCGTCCTTATAATATGAGTATGAGGTTTAATCTGAATGAGTTTTCCTTAGAAATAATATTTTTATATTTTTATAAGCAACAATTATGTTTTCTGAATAGTCTTCGCATATATAAACATATACTAAATGCTATCTAATTATTTAAAGCCTATCTCTGGCGTGTTTCGACTATTTTTCATTATATTCCTGATAATTCAATTTGTGCCGCTTGCTGCAAATTTTACTCTACCTGAGCCACAATTGGAATCATGTGTCTGTTTATTAAATTAGTGCCACAATTCGAAGAACAAACTGCAACACCACACAAAATTCCCCCCGGATCTCTATCTCTTTCTCTCTCTGTGTGTGGCATAAACAAAACCGGAAAACAATCTGTTGTCTTCCTTGCTCCTCTCTTTGAGTTTGTTTACCTGCTTTGTAGCATACAAGCTGCTATTGTTGTATGCTGCAACCAAAGCATTTATGTGACTTGAGGTGTGCCATAAAATGTGCAACAATAATGCAACCAGGCAGCAGCAGCAGCAGCAGCAGGACTGCAGTTATCCAGGGCTGCACAAACATAACCGCAAGTACAGTAAACAAAATGTTATCTGAACTGCAACGAACTGAACAGAGAGTTGTACGCTCGACTCTCGACTGTGGTTTTCTCTCCAACTTGACATTGCAGTTGACATTATGCGCATTAAGTGCGCTTCAAATGCTGCAGCTGCCACTGTGGCACCCTTTAACTGCCACTGCCAGTGCAACTGATACGGATACTGACACTTGCCGGACGTTGCCCGTCAGTCGACAGCCGAAAGCCGGATGCCTTGTGGCCAGCCAAAGCGCTTTACTGAATTATGTCGTTGAGTTCAACTCGACTGACTCTAATGTTCACTACCATCCATCCCGTTTGTCCTCCGGAAAAGGGTGAACCGCTGTCGAGCACAACTGTTATGCTGGCAGGCACTCGGCTTTTGGTCTTATCCTTTGTTTCGCCCATAATTAGCATCGTCGTCGCATGTTGGGCCTTTAATTAAATATTTATCTAAATAAAAGAGGACATGCGTGTGTTTCGCCATGCCAAAAACAAAAAAAAACAAATACCGCACACAAAAAAGAGAAAGCGAGCAAGACCCCGGCAAGTAGCACTTTAAATTCATGCTGCTTTTAATAACAAAATGCATACGCGACACGGCACACGGTGCGTATACGCAATTTGTACCTTTATTTACGCGCGGTGTCGCAATCTGTTGTTAATTACTGAGCATTTCACTTGCAAATGACATTACTAATTCACCAAAAATATGCTATGCTTGTCCCAGCTGATACATACATAAAGATTTTAGATTATTTTGGGATTAGTTGTTCCATTAGAGTGTTTTTCGCTCAGAATAATGAAAATGCTCTAAAGCTGCAAAGATTTCACTAAACAGTAGTGAGTAAGTGACATTATTATTAATGCATAATTTTGGTAGTAATGATATATGTATACATAAAAGATATCTCTTAGTCGAGCATAGCTATTGATATTTTATATTCACGCGAATTGTAAACCTTTTGTGAATGCTTATCATTCGGCCTGTGGGCGTCTGCTAATGTCATTGAGTGTTCGCATCAGTGGGCAAAGTGCTTTAGTTTTTGAAATGTGCTTTTAACGCAATTATAATGATGTTAGATAACAGGTTAAAATAACTGAGCAGGATTCACCTGTAGTTCAGTTATTCAAACACAACATACGCGTATTGAAATGGTCGCTCTGGGATTAATTTTGTGTCTACTTCAGACCAGCCTAAGTCTGAACTGGACAGCAACTTCACCTGAAGAGGGTCACCTGAGTTATCTGCATAATTTGTTGCCCAAAGTGCACGAAGAGCAGACAGTTACTGCGATTCTGGTAATGAAACACAGTCAGGACACCAATTGTCTGTTGGAGCAACTGCATCTGCCAAATTGGCCAGTGCTGCGCCTTAATGAGATGGCCAGGATCAACATGAGCACAGAGGTCAGCAGACAAGCTCTTGCTCTGATTTGTCTGACGATGAATAATACTGTGAAGCTGCTTTCTTCACTGGCTGACAACTTTCATGGCATGCGAGAAGCCAGAATAATTTTATGGTTGAATGATGAGAAATTTCTTGATATAATTTCGAAGCAAGCAGATCGTCATCGATTCTATAATGTGCTGGCTCTTAACGCAAAAGGGAATTCAGTTATAATTCATCGAATGAATCCATTTCCATTTGCCTCCTTTACTCATCAAGGAAATTTGAATTCGGATCGTATCTTTATCGAGCACTGGCGCAATTTCCAGGGAAAAAAAGCTGTAACTATTCCGACTCTTGAGTTACCAAGTAGTTTTTATGTGACAAATCGTATAACGGGGCAAAGGAGATTACGTGGCTTTACTATACAGTTAATACGACGATTTGCTCAGAGATATAATATCAACCTTCTTATATTAAATCCTTTTAACGATATGTCTGTTATTTCGACTATAGATTTGATCCGCTTGGTAAGTCAGAGAAACATAGACTTTTCAAGCGCAATGCAACCATTAGGAGTAAAGTTGAAGCTTCCAGGCATACAAAATACGGTTAGTTTGGGAACTGCGGGCATCGAATTAGTTGTGCCTTGTGGACGGGAATTGACTTCCCGGCAAGTGCTCGAGAAACTGTTCCTCGGAAAAGGATTCATCTTTATATGCACTTATTTTTTGCTGGCATTGCTGGAATCATTTGTCACATCAATTACAAATTATTTGGGTGGCCGCGGATTTCGCTTCAGATACTCGGGATTGTTGCTGAATTTGCGAGTGATTCGCGGCTTTTTGGGATATGCGTCGCCAGAAGGACGTGCGAATAGTGCATCGATGCGTCAAATGGTGGTAATGCTGACATTATCTGGGCTTATACTCACGAGCTGGTTCAATGCCGCCTTTAGCACATTATTCACCAAGCATCTTGACTATCAGCATATTGAGACATTCGAACAGTTAGCGGAGAGTAAACTGCCTGTTCTTATGGACTGGAGTGTTCGATATCATATTGAAAAGGCGAACAAGAACATTCCTCATACTCTCTTCATGCCACCGAGAGCGCAAATAGATGCAATTTTTTCGCTGAACTCTAGCTTTGCCTATATAACTTTTTCCTATATATCGAGTACAGTTTACCAGATGCAAGAAATCGTGGAGCGTAGAATTCTCTGCAAGGCAAACGCTATAGATCTTGACAACCGTTTTCCGATGGGTACAATTGTGCAAACGAACTCTGTCTTTGGCCCTTCCTTAGATAGATTCATATTAAATGCTCAAAGTTCAGGCTTGGAAATGCATTGGAAACGTAAAACCTTTGAGGATATTCTCTATAATAGTGCTCATATAATGAAAAGCCGAGTCGAAGAATCGAACAATAATTGGGAGCTATGGAAATTGCAGTGGAAATTATTATTTATTGGACTGGGTAGCAGCTTAATGGTTTTTATTGGTGAGCTAGTTGTCTACTATTGGCAAAAATTTCGCTTGACACCAGCTTTTTAAACTTTATACATATACACATATGCTCATATTATAAATGCTTATATATAGAAATACATAGTTTGAAAAACTCTTTTAATTGATATGTTAGATTTAATGAACAATCTAAATTATTGGCAAATAAAGAAATAAACAATAATTGAAATTATTGATAATTGGAAAGGATTCCAGAAAGTTGGCTTTATAATTGATCAGAATAGAAGACCAGTCATTAACAGTACGTAAAACAACATCAAAGATATATCTTAAAACTTTAGTGTATAACTGAAATTATAAACCTTTTTTGGATATTATCAATCTACCTGGGAATTGTCAGCTAATGGCATACAGTGTGCGATACTTCATCAGTTTTTAATGTGTTTATACCTGATACTCGTAGTGTAGAGTGGTATTATAACACTGGGACAATAGGAAATATATGTAATATGCAGAAGAAGCCATCTTCGACCGAATAAAGTATATGTATATGTGTATGTATATTTTTGATCACAAACTATAACTGACGATCCATTAAAGCTTTAGTGAAAAATACAAAAGCGATCAGAAATAATTTAATGTGGCAAAAACAAGGTAAAGCTGTCGCTCTCCAATTGCTTCAATTTACAAAATAGTATATTCCACGGTACGTTTTAAATGTAGTAGTATGCCGTTATACCACATTTAGTTTTTGGTATATATGTGGTATTTTTCGGTCTATAAAATTTATGTAATTTACAAAATTACTACCATCGCATTGAAAGCAGGTATCTCACAGTCCAGCAAAAACGAGCTTTGTTAATTTTTAGTTTCTGAAAGGAGCTTTTAACGCAATTATGATGATGGTAGATAAACACATAAAACAACTGACCAGGATTCACCTGTAGTTCAGTTATTCGAGCACAGCATACGCGTATTGAAATGTTCGCTCTGGGATTAATTTTGTGTCTACTTCAGACCAGCCTCAGTCTGAACTGGACAGCAACTTCACCTGAAGAGGGTCATCTGAATTATCTGCATGATTTGTTGCCCAAAGTGCATGAGGAGCAGACAGTTACTGCGATTCTGGTAATGAAAAACAGTCAGGACAACAATTGTCTGTTGGAGCAACTTCATCTGGAAAATTGGCCAGTTCTCCGCTTCAATGAGGCGGCTAGGATCAACATGAGCGCAGAAGTTAGCAGACAAGTTCTTGCTCTGATATGTCTGTCGATGAATACTGCTGTGGAGCTGCTTTCTTCGCTGGCTGACAATTTTAATGAGATGAGGGAGGCAAGGATTATTATGTGGATGCCTGAGGAACATGCACATGAACTGCTTGCTATAATTGCGAAGCAAGCAGATCGTCATCGATTCTATAATGTGCTAGCTCTTAAGGTAAAAGGGAATTCAGTTATAATTCATCGAATGCATCCATTTCCATTTGCCTCCTTTACTCATCAAGGAAATTTAAGTTCGGATCGTATCTTTATCGAGCACTGGCGCAATTTCCAGGGAAAAAAAGCTGTAACTATTCCGACTCTTGAGCCACCAAGTAGTTTTTACGTGACGGATCCTACGACGGGGCAAAGGATAATGCGAGGTTATACTATACTGTTAATGCGGCGATTTTGTCAGAGATATAATATAAACCTTCGTACGTTGCGTAATTTCAAGAAGGTTTCTAATTGTACAAATACAGATGTAGTACGATTGCTCAGTGAGGGAAAAATAGATTTTTCAAGTTTACTGCAAACTTTGCACATAAGGTCGGAATTCCCAAAAGTACAAAGTACCTCTGTCTTGGCTGTGGTAAGCTACGATTTACTTGTTCCGTGTGGACAGGAATTGAATTCAGGGCAAATTCTTGTGAAAATATTCCCCGGCAGAGGAGTCTTCATGATGTTATTCTATTTGGTGCTGGCATTACTGGAGACATTTGTCACATCGACCACAAATTATTTGGGTGGACGCGGTTTTCACATAAGATACTCTGGACTGTGGCTCAATTTGCGAGTGATTCGTGGCTGCTTGGGATATGCATCGCCAGAAGGACGTGTAAATAGTGCATCACTGCGACAATTGTTGATAATGCTGACATTTTTTGGCCTTTTACTGACGAGTTGGATGAACGCTGTATTTAGCACTTTGTTCACCAAACTCCCAGAATATCAAAACATTGAGACATCGATTGACGTTTTAAAAGCATATTAGAGATAGTTGTCTTTTCCTTTTCTATAAATGAAAGCCCGCGAAATATTTTAAAGCATTAGTAAATAAAATGTTCTGATATTATAAACCTTTTGTGGATACTTATCTTTCAAGCTTGAATAGTCATAATGTCATAAAGTGTTGGCGCCGATTGACAAAACACTTTGGTTTTTGAAATGTGCTTTTAACGCAATTATGTATAATGATGTTAGATAAGACCTCAAAATTAACCTAAAGTTAACCTAAAGGATTAACTTAAAGTTTTGTTATTCAAGCCCAGCATACGCGTGTTGAAATGGTCGCTCTGGAATTAATTTTGTGTCTACTTCAGACCAGCCTCAGTCTGAACTGGACAGCAACTTCACCTGAAGAACATCACCTGAGTTATCTGCATGATTTGTTGTCCAAAGTGCATAAAGAGCAGCCAGTTGCTGCGATTCTGGTAATGAAACATAGTCAGGATAACAATTGCCTGTTGGAGCAACTGAATCTGCCAGATTGGCCAGTGCTTCGTTTTAATGAGGATGCAAGGATCAACATGACCACACAGCTCAGCAGAGAAGCTCTTGTTCTGATTTGTTTATCCAAGGATAATGTCGTGGAGCTTCTTTCTTCGTTGGCAAACAACTTTAATGGGATGCGAGAAGCGAGGATAATTGTGTTGTTAAATGAGGAGCCTGTTGAGGAAATACTAGTTACAATTACTACGCAAGCAGATCGACATAAATTCTATAATGCGCTGGCACTTCGGTCAAAGGGGAACTCATTCTTTATTCATCAAATGCAGCCATTTCCTGTTGCCTCATTCGGTCAACCAGGATTACATTCAGATTGTATGTTTGTCGAGCACTGGCGTAATTTCCAGGGGAAAGCTGTGTACGTCATGCGAAATGTTTTGCCAATGGAAACCTTTTCTGATTGGAGAACGGGCGAAGATAAAGTCAGTGGATATACTAATACAATTGTAAAGACTTTTTCTCAGAGATATAATGTCAGTCTTGTTATACTGAAATCGACCAATCAAACCATTACCACTGAAATGGTCATTCATTTGATAGCAGGTGAAAAATTAGATATGACTACCTTTGCTTTTTCAATAGGCATTTTATAAAGTGTGGATACCTTACAATCTACAATTAGTATAGAGGTAACAAATATATTTTTGGTTGTGCCATGTGGACAAGAATTTGCTTTATCGCAAGTTTTTAGATTTGTTTTCCCCGATTGTGGTTACAAGATGCTCGCATATTATTTGAGTCTTACTTTACTGGAATCTCTTGTGACATCCTTAAATAATTTTATTAGTGGACGTCCACTTAACTTTCACATTCTAAATGTTTTGTTTAATATAAGAGTTATTCGTGGAATTTTGGGATAAGCAGTACCAACTAGACGCTTAAATCGCATTTCATTGAGGCAATCCCTTATTACTTTAAGTATTTTTGGACTCTTAATTACGACTTATTTTAATGCCGCTTTGAGCACTTTATTGATCAAGCATCCCCACTACAAACATATTGAAACTTATGAACAACTAACGGATAGTGAGCTTCCGGTTCTTTTTAATTGTGGCACTAAGCATCTTATAGAACAACAACACGGTCGACAGTTTTTCAAAAACCATATACCAAATGCTGTGTTTCTTCCAATTCGAGATCAGACCCACCTATTGCTCTCCCTAAATAGAAGTTATGCTTACGAAGCCTATACATACTTTTGGATCTCTGTGAATATGATACAAAAGTTTTCCAAACTCGATAATTTATGTAAGCCGAAAGAGTTGTATTTTGCTAGAGATATTCCAATGGGTTCCATTATACAGAAGAATTCTGTTTATGGCTATGCTTTAGATAGGTTTATTTCAAACGCACAAAGTGCAGGATTAGATTTAGTTTGGAAAGACAGAGCTTATGCTAATATGTTCTTCAACAGACCAACTAAATTCAGCCCTATAGATAACAGCCAAACTCAATCAGTAGTTGAATTAAATTGGCTATGGAAAGTACTTTGTGCGGGATTGGGATAAAGTCTGTTGGTATTTTTTATCGAGCTAATAATGGGATGGTGTCAGAAAGGTCATATGGGCGAAGGTCACGAAATTGTTTAAAAAAGAATCCTTTTTCACTCAAATTAACTAAATTACAAATGAATTATATTGTTGCAATATTGTCATCAATAAAATATTTAACTATTTAAATTTACTATTTTAATACAATATAAAGAATAAGAATAAAGAAAATTATCTAAAACAAAAAACTTCCTAACACACAATACGATAGAATTATACTATATTCGAAGTAAGATACATAGATGCAATCGATTATGGCTCGACTGAGAGATGCTTATCTTCAAAAAAAGCAAAAAGGTACCGCACCTTTAACACAAATATGACAAAATAATTAACTCTAAATATTCTATCATGAACAAAATATTGGAGATTGTCAACCACAGCAATTACGATACAGCAACTGCAAACTTTTTTTTTTTTTGTCATATTAAAAAATTATAGAACGAGGTGGCTTTTAGTTTACTATAAATAGAAGACATGAACTTTACTGTCAACTACACAAAAGATATATCTTAATATCTTGGTAGATATTTAATACTTAATAATTAAGAGGAACTTTAAAAGCTTATGTTGATGCTTATCATTTTACCTAGTAAGGACAGAGAATGTCATAGAGTGTTCGCATCAGTGGGCAAAGTGCTTGAGTTTTTGAAATGTGCTTTTAACGCAATTATATTGATGTAAGATAATAGGTTAAAATAACTGAGCAGGATTCACCTTTAGTTCAGTTATTCGAGCACAGCATACGCGTATTGAAATGTTCGCTCTGGGATTAATTTTGTGTCTATTTCAGACCAGCCTCAGTCTGAACTGGACAGCAACTTCACCTGAAGAACGTCACCTGAGTTATCTGCATGATTTGTTGCCCAAAGTGCACGAAGAGCAGCCAGTTACTGCGATTCTGATAATGAAACATAGTCAGGATAACAATTGCTTGTTGGAGCAACTGCATCTGCCAGATTGGCCAGTTCTCCGCTTCAATGAGAAGGCCAGGATTAATATGAGTTCAGAAGTCAGCAGTCAAGCTCTTGCAATAATTTGTTTGTCTATGGATAATGCTGTGGAGCTGCTTTCTTCGCTGGCTAGCAACTTTAATGGAATGCGAGAAGCCAGGATAATTGTGTGGTTGAATGAAGAGGAATTACTTGAGATTATCGCGGATCAAGCAGATCGTCATCGCTTTTATAGTGTGCTCGCCCTTCAACCAAAAGGAAACTATGTTATTATCCATCAAATGCAGCCATTCCCATTTGCCTCCTTTACTAAGCGAGGGAATTTAAGTTTGGAACGCCTCTTCATTGAACACTGGCGCAATTTTCAGCTTAAAAAAGCGTTTGTAACGCAAGGTATTGGAACGCCCGAAGTCCCAAATACGCGAATTCGTAAAACGGAACAAGAAAAACTCATTGGACTCACGCCTTCAATTTTGATGGGCTTTGCTGAGCGGTATAACGTCAGTCTTATAGCTGTGGAAACGCAAAATGATACACTTTCCTCTCAAAATATGATTAATTTGGTTGCATCTGGAGAATTGGACATTTCTACTTTATCATTTTCAATAGGAAGTGTATCAAGAGTGGACGGCATACAATCTACAGTTAGTGTAGCCATATCAAATATATTTTTGATTGTGCCTTGTGGACAGGAGTTCACTTTAAGGCAAGTCTTTAGATTTGTATTTCAGGATTGCGAATACAAAATGCTCGCATGTTATTTGAGTCTCACTTTGCTTGATTCTCTTGTGACATCTATGAATAATTACTTAAATGGACGGACATTTAACTTTCACATTATAAATTTGTTGATCAATTTGCGAGTTATTCGAGGTACTTTGGGATATGCAGTACCAACTAGATACTTAAATCGTACATCGTTAAGGCAATGTCTCATCATCATATCAGTTTTTGGACTCCTAATAACTACTTACTTCAATGCCGCTCTGAGAACTTTACTGACTAAACATCCTGATTACAAACATATTGAAACTTTTGAACAGATATTGGATAGTAAACTTCCGGTTCTATTTGACTGGAGCACTAAACATCTCGTAGAACAACAAAACGGTCCAGATTTCTTTAAAAATCACATACCAAATGCCAATTTTATGGCGATTGGGAATCAGCTTGATTTGATGTTCTCCTTAAATAGAAGTTTTGTCTATCAATCGTATTCATATTTTTGGCGTCCGGTAAATATGATACAAATGTCGAGAAATGTTGAATATTTGTGTAGGTCAAAAGATTTGCATTTTGGTAAAGATGTTCCAATGGGTCCAATTGTTCAGAATAATTCTGTTTACGGCTATGCTTTGGATAGATTTATTTTAATCGTCCAAAGTTCCGGCCTAGATTTGATTTGGAAAGAACGATTTTTTATTGATATGTTCTACAGCAGAAATAGACAAATGAGACGTATAGATGATGCTCGAAGTCAATCGGTTTTTGAATTTAACTGGTTATGGAAAGTGCTGTATGTTGGATTGGGACTAAGCATGTTGGTATTTTTAATAGAGTTAATTGTTGCCTGGTGTCAAAAAAGACGTTTGGGGGAAGCACAAGAAATTGTATAAGCACTTTACTTGAATATTTCATTTAAAAAATTAAAGAATTGCAAAATAATAAATGGATTGAAAAATGAGAAAAAAAGAGGCATAACTCATATGATAACTAATAAATTTAATTGTGACATATATTTCAATGTATATTTGGTATTTATTCAATAAAATATATAACCAAATGGCAAGCTTTATTAAATACGTTAAAGGAACAATAGCTTAAAAAAAACTTAAAAGAAGTGGAAAACTTCGCCATCTTCCCATTTTCACAAAAAACGAAGTAGGAAGAAAGTCTTTAGAGCTCAAAAAAAAAAAATATGTGTAAAGAACTATATTAAAACGTGTTTCTGGTACAGTTTACATAACATTACAATTCAAATATACTCTAGACAACTTAATATACGTGATGTTGCATTACAGCTTTGAAGTTCTTGCAACTAAACTTGTCTTAACTGTTTATCTTGTTTTTTTTTTTGTTTAATTAAATTCATTTAGAGAAGAAATACTAACAATATGACATTGTCGACAATGATCATGGTTTGCTCAGTGTTATTATCCTTTATTGCGATTATAAATCTGTTGGGAAAATATATATGAAATCAGATCGGAATTTCAGCATACGCGTTTTATTAAGCTTATTTCGAATGGTGGCTTTTAGTTTACTATAAATAGAAGACTGCAAATTAACTAAACAGTCAACCACATTAAAGATATATCTTTTAACCTTGGCGGACAGGAAATACTGTATAAAACCTTTTTGGATGGTTATCATTCTACCTAGAATGGTCTGTTAATGTCAAAGAGTGTCCTTAGTGTCGGTTGCCAAAGTGGTTTAGTTTTTGAAATGTGCTTTTAACGCAATTATATTGATGTAAGATAATAGGTTAAAATAACTGAGCAGGATTCACCTTTAGTTCAGTTATTCGAGCACAGCATACGCGTATTGAAATGTTTGCTCTGGGATTAATTTTGTGTCTACTTCAGACCAGCCTAAGTCTGAACTGGACAGCAACTTCACCTGAAGAACGTCACCTGAGTTATTTGCATGATTTGTTGTCCAAAGCGCATGAACAGCAGCCTATTACTGCGATTCTGGTAATGAAACATAGTCAGGATAACAATTGTCTGTTGGAGCAACTTCATCTACCAGATTGGCCAGTTCTCCGCTTTAATGAAACGCTAAGGATCAGCATGAGTTCAGAGGTCAGCAGGGAAGCTCTAGCTCTACTTTGTTTGTCCAAGAATAATGCAGTGGAGTTGTTTTCATCGCTGGCAGCCAACTTTAATGCGATGCGACAAGCCAGGATAATTGTGTGGTTGAATGATGAGGAATTACTTGTAATTATTGCGGAGCAAGCAGATCGTCATCGCTTTTATAATGTGCTCGCCCTTCAGCCAAAAGAAAACTATGTTATTATTCATCAAATGCAACCATTCCCATTTGCCTCATTCAGTCAACAAGGATTAAAATCAGATCGCATCTTTGTCGAATATTGGCGCAATTTCCAGGGTAAAGAAGCATTCATACAGCCAAGTTTTGTACCTACTGAAAGCGCAACTATTTTTGATCACAAAACCGGTCAACAGAAATTCAGTGGATTTACGAATACAATTACAAAGTGCTTTTCTGAGCGATATAATGTCACTCTTACATTGCGTGGATCGGTTCATGAAACACTTTCCCCTGAAGCTGTAATTTTAATGATTGCGTCTGGAGAATTGGACATGTCTACCTTGGCATATTCAATTGGTATTGTTCCCAAATTTAAGAGCATTCAATCTACTGTTAGTGTGGCAATATCCAATTTAATTATAATTGTGCCTTGTGGACATGAGTTGACTTTCAAGCAAGTCTTTAGAATTGTTTTCCCCGATTGTGGTTACAAAATGCTCGCATATTATTTGAGTCTCACTTTACTGGAATCTCTTGTGACATCCTTAAATAATTTTATTAGTGGACGTCCACTTAACTTTCACATTGAAAATGTTTTGTTTAATATACGAGTTATTCGCGGCATTTTGGGATATGCAGTGCCAACTGGATTCTTGAATCGGATCTCATTGAGGCAATGCCTTATTACTTTAAGTGTTTTTGGGATGATGACGACCAGTTATTTCAATGCCGCTCTGAGCACTTTACTCACTAGTCATCCGCATTACCAGCATATTGAAACGTTTGAACAACTAACGGATAGTAAAATTCCGGTTCTATTTGATTGGGCCTCTAAGGAATTCATAGAGAATCAATACGATAGAGAGTTTTTCAAAAAGCATATACCAAATGCTGTGTTCGTTCCAATTCGGGATCAGTTTCACTTACTGTTCTCATTGAATAGAAGTTTTGCTTACCATTCCTATTCATTTTATTGGAACAACGTTAATATGATACAAGAGTTTAGCAATCGTCATAATCTGTGTAATCCGAAAAAGTTGCTTATCGCAAGAGATGTTCCAATGAGTTCAATTATACAAAATAATTCTGTTTATGGCTATGCTTTTGATAGGTTTATTTTAAATGCCCAAAGTGGAGGACTAGATTCACTTTGGAAAGTCAGAGCTTATGCTGAGGTATTCTTTAGAAGATTCACTAAATTCCATCGTTTAGATGATGGTCTAACTCAATCAGTGGTTGAATTGAACTGGCTGTGGAAGATATTATGTGCTGGATTGGGATTAAGCCTGTTGGTATTTGTTATCGAGTTAATTATGGGTTGGTGGCAGAAAAGACGTGTGAGGGAAGCACAGGAAATTGCTTAAAATATTAAACCATTTGACAAAATAGAGCGACAAATTAAATTTATTTCATGAACAGTAATTAACTTAATTGTGACCTATACTACAATAAGTAATCAATATTTATTCAATCAAAAATAATGCATTTGTATACATTATTTTATATTATTATAGATTAAGTTGCCTATATTAATTGCAATCTAAATAAGTTGGTGAAACCTATAAAATTAATCTGAGACTCATAAATAAAAAAAGTCGCAGAGGTAGAGCGACAATTAAATGTACTTCATGAGCACTACTTTAAAATAACTATTCAACATTATTTCAATCAAATATTTAACACAATTACTTGAGCTTGGCATGTTTGAAAATTAAAATAATATCTTATAATTAGCTTTATACTTTTGTAGATTAAGTTGCTTTTGTTAATGTGCAATCTAAATAAATTCACAAGACTTATAATATTTGTCTGAGATCAATATTTAAGAAAACCACATAAATTCTTCGCTTTGGAGGACATAAAATAAAGACACTCTAAAGGTGACAGCTTCTGCAAAAATTTAAGCAATTGATGAACTCTACTTCAATTATGTATATATAAAAATTGCTGCTAAACGTTCAAGGTCCGACTTCCGTTTGCTGCAGCTATTAAATTTTCATCTGGCATGGACAATAAAACGCTATCACTGGCCATAAAAAGCAAATGACATATGTGACGATATGCCCGGTATTTATGACGACCCAGCACGACATAATAGAACCAAGTGCTAACAATCCCTGACCTCGAAAAAAAGAGAAGAGAGCAACAACAACGAGAACATCAACTGGTAAAAGTCTGTCAGTTAATGTTGTACGCGTAATTGAGACAGACAGATAGCCAATGCATTAATCAAAAGAATGGGAATCAAAATGGTATAATGACAGATGAGAACATATGTTTTGGGGGGCATATGTTATGAAAAGTGTTTGGGTCAACCTTCAGACTTTGTTGGCCTTGCCAAAGGCTAAGGTACTTAATTATTGCATATTAAATCAAAGCATATATACGATATTGATGAGACACAATTAGGAATCGTCTGGTACGTAGGAATATGTATGCCACAGTAGGGAAAGTAAGGCCAAAGTAAGCAAAGGGCTCGAGAGACGTATATCACGACTAAATCAATCGATTGACGTCAGGTAACAAAAACTGTTCAAGTGCCGCAACGGCCAACTGTGAACCAAAAAAAAGGAAAGCAGAAAAAAAAAAACATACAAAACTCACACATGCAGCGTTGCTCGTTATGTGTTTGCATGCATGGCTGCTCAACACACATACACACTCACACATAAACAACCGCACACACTTATACATACGGCTTACGGTTCGTATGCGTCATGTGCCTTATGAAATTAACCAAGCTGCCAGTTTTTCCTTTCCGCCCCCTTTTCCTCTTTTTTGCTTGAGTGTGTGTGTGTGTGTTTTTTTTTGTTGCTTTTGGCTTTAAAACGTCACAGCAGCAGCTTCATATTTCACACATCAAAAACTAATGCAGGCCACATCATGTGGAGGGGGCGTGGCATCAAAAGCCCTTTGATGCCTCCGCCTTCGCTTTAACGCGTATTTCATTTCAATTTTGCAGCTGATTTCGCATCGCTGCCTTTCGTTGTTATTCGCTTTATATCGTTTAATTAAAACTTAACTGCTGAGCAAATAATGCGAAAGACAATTGAAAATGCTTAAATTTAAATACGTTGAATATCGTTTTCAACTTTTACATTTACTTTATCATCATCATCATATGCTAAAAGTCCATGTAACATTTCGAACTGAATAATTTATTTTTGCATTTGCGAGTTCTTTTTGCACTTGATTATTGTTGGGACTATTTGCATTTTGTCAGATTGTTTGTTGATTGCCCCGTGTGTGTGTGCTTTGAATATTATTGAAATATTTTTTGATTGGGCTGCGGCAAATCAATGTTGTGGTTGTGTCAACCTAATGTACTACATACATACATATGTGTGTGCCTAACTGCGAAATGTGTGTACATCTCTTTTTACTTCTCTCTCTCTCTCTTTTTGCCTCGCACAAATTACAGGCTTGCATGGTAAATACGATTTTCATTGTGAGCTAAAATGATTAGCAAGGGAATTTGATTCAACTAAAAGCTTCTAAATTGCCCACAATAAATTAATGTATAAACCCTACAAATATTGCCATGCAACATTTATGTTTTACAAATTCCTAGTAATGTTTTCAAAATTTACAACATTTTTGGCAATTTTCGTAGGAATTTTGAAATAATGTGCGAGTATGAGAGGTATTTATAAATTCCAGGCATAATTTTGCAATCATTAATATAATTAACTTTTGCAGCTCATTTGCGCAGAATGTATAAATTTATTTTAAAAAGAAAATATATGTTTATTGAGCATATCATTTATTTTAAAGTAATTTTCACAGATAGCATTTAAAGTGAAAATTGGCAAAGAACAAATAACATTCATTTATTTTTTTGTTACTCGAAGCATATTGATTTAATTAAGAAACGAAGTTTCCACATATCTGTGGTATTTTCAAGTCAAATCTATCTTTGTTGACCCAAATCCAAACAAAAGATTATTTTATTAAAATTGCCAAAATATTTGCAACATTTATGTAAATATATTTATTTAATTAAGAGTAACCACACAAGAATATTTGCCAACGGCAGCAGTAAGGCAACAGCAACAGCAACAGCTGCAGCAATAAAATACTTGACACACAATTCACTCAAATAATGCTTTGGGTCAGAAGCCGCAGAAACTAATAAAGTCTGGACACTTGACCGCATTAAAGCCAAACGCAGTTGGGCCAAAAAGATCTCATTTTATGCAAAAATGTGGCATGCCATTTAAAACATTGAAAAGTTGCACATCTAATAGATGCAACAGCTCACTTGGCAGTTCCTGCCCCGCCTCCTTTTACTCCTCCTTCTCTGTTTTCTCCTTCCTCTATGAGTGCTGCAAGTGAGTGTGAAAAATGCCGCAGGCTGATGTGTGTGTGTGAGAGTGTTTGCTTTGCTGTAAAAAGTTCACTTTGAGTTGAGTTTAGTGCGGCAAATATTTGCCTTGTGAGCAGCTCCAAGAAGTAAAAGAAAAAATGCAAAAAAAGTAAAAAAGTAAAAGAGAGCAAGCAAAAGTCAGTAAGTAAGCCAAGTAGAATATTAAGACTTAACAGCGCAAGAATAAGCGATTCCTGGCTGCAATAAAGGGAGCTGCTGCAAGTCGAGGAGGATTTGTGCAGCAATATGAGGCAAATGTACGAGAGCATTACGTTCGGCAATTGCGCTTGGGGCACTTCATTTCATTGTATGGCAAATTATGGCATTTCTGACACAATTTCCACAAAATGAAAACTCATGGCGAACTTTCGCGATTGTCTCGCGTCCGCTGATCATTTATCAAAAGTAATTCACGTATTTTAATAGTTACCAAATATCTTTCGACAGTCATTTATTGAAAAAAAAGTAATCGAAGAAGCTGCTGAAGAGATGAAAAAGTAGAAAAGCTACAGTCAAATGTGCTCGACTCTGCTAGTCATTTTGAATTAATGAAAAAATGGTGTGGTATTACGTTTATAAAATACTGAAAAAATTAAAATAATAAAATATACTAAACAGTTAAATACTGAAAATTAAAAAATTATAATTATATATATAAAGAATCTAAAATATACTAAATTAATACACTGAATGCTTTAATTGGTATATTGATATACTATTGCGTTTATAAAATGCTGAAAAAATTTAAAATAATAAAATATACTAAAACAACAAAATACTGAAAATTAAAAAATTGTAATTATATATATAAAGAATCTAAAATATACTAAATTAATACATTTAATGGTATAATTGGTATATTGATATACTATTACGTTTATAAAACACTGAAAAAAATTAAAATAATAAAATATACTAAGCAACAAAATACTGAAAATTAAATAATAATAATTAAATATACTGAATGATACATTTGGTATATGCACATACTATTACATTCAAAATATACGAGAGTCCAAAATATACCAGATTGTCAACCAGAGTAACTACATTTTTAAATAGCCTTCCGCCGTATGGGTAACGTATATAAAAATTGAATTTGCCATGTATCAAGTGTCAGCCGACGCTGACTGCAATATAAAATCATAAATATTTTACAGCTTTACAGCTGCGAAGAGGAGCTGAAACAATGTAGCAGCTGGTAAACTTGGCTAAGTGCATGACAAACGCTCTCTGACAAAACAGATTGACAGTCAGACAGCAAAACAAGCGCAGCCAACTGCATTTGCTCGTCTGTCTGACACTTTTGCATATATGGAAGGGCAAACAAACAATGTGATGGACAGACAGAGAGACAGACAGTCTGTCAACGCAACGCAGTCTGATAGAAATCCTTTTGCGCCTTAAATATTTTAACAAACTGAAGCAAAAGTGCTCTTTGCGTTTTTGGGTTTTTGTGGTAGCTCTTCTGTGCTCTCTGCGACGCATTTGCATGCAAATAGATCTTCTGAGCATATTGAGTTTACGTTAGTTTTGTGACGCAACGCGACGCGTCGCGCATGCCATTCAATTAAATCAACAACACATTGATTTAATTAAATTTCAGCCGCTTTTCGGCATAAAAGCGTTGTTCTGACATGCCCCGAATCGTTGCATGGTTGACGGTGCGTGGTCGGTCGTTGGTGGCAAGCAGTCCTTCGACTTTGTCCGTGGCACAAGAGCGGGAAACATATACTTCAATTAAAAATGCCATCGATATGCGGCATCAACAGTGCGTGCATAATTTATGCGTATCCGCGTCAGCGTCGGCGTCGACATCGTCTACCGCCTGCAATCGAAGGCCACGCCTATTTAATGTGTGCGCCACGCCACGGCTATCAATTTTATTTAAGATTGAGTGCAAAATATGTTTTTCCATTTACCTCACTTTTAAATACAAATTCATTTATCTGCCATCAGAAGCTGAACATTGTTTGATTACGGCATTTTGTCGTAAATTATGTTTGAGTATTTCTTTAATAACATGTAAATGCATAACTTATGTTAAAGGAAATTATTTCTTGACATTCTAGGACAACAAAATATACAAACGCATCCAATTTCAATAATTTATAATATGTATTCAAATTAGTAATTCAATGCTTTATTAACGCTTTAAAATGTTTTTAATGTTTATTCAAATCAAATGCTATTTGTATTCCTCAAAGTAAACCACTTTGTAAGAAGAAAGTCCAAATTTAATTTGCTATATTTCTGTAATTTATATTTCTATTAAATTAAGAAAAGTATTTCTATAGTACCACTTAAAAATATACAAGTTAGTTACAAGAAAAACCAAGTTTAACTTGAAATATTTATTAAATTCCATAAAATACTATTATTCTAAGACTTGAAAAACCAAATCTAATTTGCAAATATTTCTGTTTTTTTCTTCTTTTTATAAACGAGCACAGTTTTTTCGCCAACTTCTGCTGCTATTTGCGCAAATGTGCTGCCTATTTTTTTTATGTTCAGTTTTTACAACAAGTTTGTTACACAAATGTGCAACCTACTTTTTTTTGGGCGAAACTTTTGAACATCTGGTTGCTGACTTTTATGAGCAAGTCTAGCAAATAGCGCACTAAGCTTTATTGCTAATCATAGAAACAAGTGTCTGCGGTTACTTAGGCAATTGAAAAGCGTTCTCAGCATTTATGTTGCCAAGTTTACGGAGGCTCTTCTTTAAAGCGCGGCAGGCAATTGAAGGCAATCTTGCAAAGGAGAAATTTTTAATTAACTTTCGAATGGAAAATTTACACATTGGCCAACAGCTGTGGCAGCATAGAACTCGCACACACACACACACACACACACACATATTTGCCACAAATCGAAATTGTTATAAGAAAACCGCAAATGCCTTTTTCGTGTAATTTAATAATTAATTTTGCCAATTTGCATTAAGCGTCCCTCATAATCCAAGCGACCAAAGCGACGGGGAAAAACTGCTGACGTGTTTCGCTCGATGCGCGCGGTGGGCGTTTAATGATTGTAATGCTTATATTGAACGCAGGTAAAAGGTATACTCTATATGTGTGTATGTATATGTATGCGTGTGATTGTGTATGAGGTTGATTAAAAACTTTTGTCGATTATTTCCGTAGCGACACGAAATCGATGATAAAAGTAAGCAAACAATCAACTTGCAAACGGACATTGAATAAATGGCATCGTCGTCATTGTTGCCCGGTATTTGCTGTGCAAACAGCGAACGAGAAGCTCAACAACATTGATAACAAGAAAGCTTCAGTCGAGTGTGCCTGACTGTGAGATACCCGCCACCCATTTTGAATAACAGAAAAACAGTGCGATGTTAAGTCTAAAATATTCCAAGTTAATATATTCTATATTTAATATATTTTATAATAATACCACATTCAAAATATACCACAGCGTGTAAAATTTACTGCACAAATACTAAAAATATACCAAAGAGTTTTTGTTGCCCATACAAAAGTCTTTTTCGAATAACATCTACAATTTATCTGGTAGGCTAACGTTGCTATATCATTACGACAGCTGACTCTGTTCAAGAACACCTTTTTCTTCCTTTTACATACATTTGCTGCAGGCACAAAGTTATAATACCCTTCTACCCCAAGGGTAACGGGTATAAAAAGAAAACGGCAGCTGCCATTGCTAGAGCTCAAGCTCGAGCTTCATCGTTGTCCTCACTTTCGTCCTGTTCATAATGAAAGTTTGTGTTAGCTTTGTGTGACTGTGACTGTGCTTCATACGTATTGCGTACAAGTAAAATACATTTGCCTTGCCCAGTGTTAGGTAATTCATTTTGGTTGTCCTGCTGCTCCTTGCTGTGCTAATAAAACAACTTTAGGCGGAAGGTAGGGAGAGGAAGAGAGAGAGAGAGAGAGAGAGAGAGAGAGAGAGAGGGATGGCAGCCTGTTGCTTAAAGCCATATAACATAATAAAATGCCCAACTCATCGCAGCAAATATCGCAAGCTGGCTGCGTTTGCTTTTCCCTTTGTCAAACAAGTTTAGGTGGCAAAGTTTATCCAACTAAATATATATGTATATACACAAGCAAACACCTATGAACATCTGCCAACACGTGCCTGGCAATCTATAGTAATACCCTGCAATTAGAGAGCTGATCAAAAGGAGTTAATCAATCGAAAACAAAGCGGAGCGTGTTGAGCAACAATAAACGATACAAATTTGCAGCAATTTATTAAAGTGTGCGGGCAGAATAAATCATTAATAGAATGATGAAAAGGCACTCGAACTTTACTTTGATCTCTATTAACTTATGCCATCTGTCAAATAGTTTCACTGTGAGCTGCATAACTTGAAATAAACAAAATGCAAATAAGAAACAGTCGCTCTTTCTCTGACTTTCTTTTGCTTCCTTGTTGTGTGCCTATCTATTGGCATATATTATGTAGATATTTTTGTATCTTTAAGATAAGCCAAGGCAACGTTTGCATGCATAATTTAAGCGCATAATATTTTCACAGCATAAATTGAATTAGTTTTATGTGTGAGTGTGTTGTTATTTTCCATATATTTCTTTTTTTTTTTTCTTTATGACACGCCTGCAAAAATATTCCTCCAGAAAAAGTTTCGTTCGCTTGGCTGTTTTCGCGCCTGTTTTTCGTGCGTTCAACTTGAGGTGGTAATTATTCTTGCATAAATTTTCGAAAATTAATTGTGTCATATTCTTGACGGTGCAAAACTGTTGACACGGCCTTCTTCTTCTCACTCTCCACACAGAGAGACCTTCGAGCCTTAAGGCCTGAAAGGGAGGAGGCTCGCACTTGGCCCAATTTGTTTGCCAGTGTCTCTAGTGTCAACAGCAGCGTTGCTGTTCAACATTGCTGTTCAGCGTTTAAGCCAAGATTTGGTGGAACATTTTCAGCTGGTTTGAATTTCTAATAATGTATGTTCTTGTTAATAAATTAAGCGGCTTACAAAAGGGGCAACAAATGTACGCTGCGTAACTCGGTAATTAAAACGATTAATTGGCATTAAAATGTGTCGCTTTCCCGAGTGTGTGAGTGTGTGTGTGTGTGTGTTTAATGCGCTAAGTAGACAACAAGCAACAAGAAGCTTTGCAACAGCAAAAAGAAAAAGTATATATTTGGCTGAACGTATTTAATGACTTGTTGCTATGCTCAAGTAATTTGATATTCTGCATGCTGGAATTAGTTAATTTCTTTTACTCACAAGCAGCTGAAAGTGGCCCACAAGTGTAAGCACATTTTGTGAACACACGAGCTTATGGCAGCAGCTCATTTTAAGCCCTAATCAATAGTTTGTGATGTAGTGAATTGTTTTCGGAATTAAATGTGCTATCATATAGAATTCAATTCTTATTTAACTTTAGCATACTTTTCTCTTCTTTAACTTATACATTTTTAATGAAACATTCATGTATTAATTTGAATTCAATTCTGATTTAACTGTAGCATATTTCCGTTTTCTTCCACTTATCACTTTATTACACAATTCTAGACCTTAGTCAAAAGACTGTGATTTATTAAATTCTTTGATGAATAAAATGTGGTTTCATAGGGAATTCTATTCGTATTGAACTTTAGCATATTTCCTTTGATTCTAATTTATCACTTTATTGCAGAATTTTATTACAACTTAAAGCTTTAATCAATAGTTTGTGATGTAGTGAAGTGTTTTGGCAATAATAAGTACTTTCATATTGAATTCGACTTCAGAACTTTTTCTTACACATATTGCCATTTAACTCTGACTCTTTGCTCAATTAAACATTTAGGTATCACCATTTGATTGAGAAAGTTCACTTAAAACTCTTAATAGAACTCAGCAATTAAAGCTTTCACTCGTGATCTCATATTGTTTTCTATTGGTAAATCTCATGCACTCACTTTTTGTGGGGTCATATAATTTTTCAATTCATGGCAAAGTTTTTTAGCGAGCAGACTGTTTTGGCATGGGTCAATGGCTTCTTGTCTGTTACTTGAACGGACAGCTGCTAATAAATGAAAATTAAATAATGCCAAAACAAAACAAAAAAATGTATAGATTGAGACAAGAGCATGTGAATGCTTTTAAGTGACAATTAATTGGCACGTCAACGTGCGCTACACAAAAAACACAGAAAAAAAACATAACAAACTTTTGCATTAAATGCTGCTGCGACCGAGCACAAAATTAATATTAATTGTATTCCATTTCACATTTACTGCTCCTGTTGCCGACACAATTAGGGGTTCGTCCCGTCCATTTTCGGGGGGCCAAGACAAAGAGCGACCAAGTGAGCTGTCGAGCAAAAGCTTCGATGTTGCTAATAAATTGAATTTATTACAAACGATATGCGGCTGACATTTCAGGCCCCAGAGATTCAATTTGCCTTCCAATATTTGGTATGTGTATGTGAGTGAAAGAACATACATTTTTGTTCTGCTTTTATTTTGCACAACTTTGATTGAATTTATGCATGTAAATAAAAATTGTTCGTCGAGTTTTGACAAATATTTTCATTAATAAACTCTTTACTTGATGGCATATATTTTTCCTATTATTTTCTTCTGCGAAATGCAAATGGGACAAGCACTGAACTTTTCACACACTTTGTCAGGCTATTAAATACGTCGTTTTTTTCATCTAGTAATTTAGACCTTTAAAAAATTAAAATCTCAACAAGTTTGTAAATTATGCACATACATTAGAAACTTTTGCCACGGCTCAGAGCATAGAACAATTGTTGAGCTGCTGCTTTGTCTGCGTCTTTCATAGGCAGCAAAACCTTTATGTTTTGAGCAGACTGAACAAGAAAAGCAATTCATTTGAGAATTGCACCAACTTTTGTACCCGCCGGGAGCCGAGAGTTTTTAGCCCTGCGACATTGAATTTTACACAGTTTAAATTTATATTGTGGTAAAAACATCTTCAATAGAAATTTAATAGAAACATATTTTCTAGTATATCAGTACTTAAATTCAAATATAAACAATTTGTGCATATACCCACTTAAAAAAGTGTAGCAGCAAACACAAATTGATTGTAGCCTGTGAGCATTTTTATGCCGTGGGGAGCGAAAGGGCGAAAAAAATACAAGTAAGAGAGCTACAGTCGAGTGAGGTCGACTGTAAGCTACCCATTAACCACTTTTCTTAAAACCATATTCTAAAAATAAACAACATTAGCATACCCAAAAGTACTATGGTATATGGATTTAGCATTGCATTAAAAATATATCATAGAACACAAAATATATCGCAAAAAATACTAAAAATATACCAATGTCTATATTTAAACATTTCCTGTCGGCAGAAAGTTATTATACCCTTCTAGTCAGCCGGTATAGGGTATAAAAAGTTCAAATTGCAAGCGAGTGTGGTCTAATGTTTGCCTTTTTCATTTGCTCATAAATTTGTAAATATTTAATGAGCACTGCGCTTGCAGGTTGACTATTGAGTGCGCATTTAAAATTGGTGAAAACTCGCACACTTGAAATGTCAACATGGCGTATGCGTAATGCACAATTTGCCAGAGGAAATGCCTTTAAATCCGATCTATAAACAAATCACCCGTAAAAACCACACAAGCAGGCCTGACTGCGACAACAAGTGCACTTATTCGGCAAAGTCAGACGAGAGCAGTGACGAGAGCAGAGAGAGAGCGGAGGGCGAGAACTAAGAGTAGCTTGAGTTGTGAGTCATCTGGTTGCATTTGGTTGACGCTGCTGAAGCTGAAGTGTCGTCAGTTGTTTGGGGCTCTAAAGTGCTGCAAGGTGACTTCAACTTTTGCCGCTTAAGTGTTTGCATCGCAGAGTGTGTGTCAGTGTGTATGCGTCTAATTTGTGTAAGTACACAGAGAATGTGAGAGAGGGAAAATGTTAGAGAAGTGTTGCCTACTTTTCAGCACTGTCATTCCCTACGGATTCACAGTGCACTTAATTGGCGCATCTTGTGTCACGCTTAGCACAAACTGAGTGCCAACAGTCTGCACACAGTACATTCTACTTACTGCTCTCGTTCGCTATCTCTCTCTCTTTCGCTTCGAAAATGCCATCAAAATAAATCAATGAAAAGCGCTGCATAACTTCATTATCCCCTCTCCGTTGTGTGCTTGCCTGGCTGACTGCAGATAACTGTGCGACACACGTATCTGGGAAAGCCAAATGCATTGCAATGAGCGCAACGATTTTCCCTTTTTGCTTCAACTCCAACAAGGGCAAGCCACTTTTTAGATTGTCGCATCCCCTACGCATTGCATTTTTATGCGCGTTTTCCCCCTCTCTTTTGGCATAGTCGAAATCCCAGTCAGGCATTTGGATGCTGTTCCTGCTGCTCCTTGTTTGCTAATCGCCGAGAGTCGCATTGCAAACACCGTGCTCGAGTTTTTCTCTTGATGCTGCGTCTTCTTTTCTGCACTAGCGTTTTGTTAGTTGATATTCCAATCGAGTTTCGATTTCCGGTCTACGCTTAAAATGTCACTCTGCAGTGCAAAGAAAACAGAAGAAAAAAATAAAAGGGGGAAAACTAACTGCGCTCTATCGCAGAGCCTTCACTTTGCCTCGCAAATGCAATTCGATTTGTTTTGAGAAAGTATTCTGCGATTTCTTGTTCACTCAATTGAAGCAATTGCCGTGCGTTATCCTTTAAATGTCACTGCCATGGTTATTGTAATGGTATTAGCATGGAAAATAATATATATTGCGAAGCGTTGTGCATCTAATCCGCTTATTGACAGTTAAAGAATTGTGTTTAATTCATGAATATTTTACAATTATTTTTATACCTAAATATTTATGTAGATTTTGGCATTTATATTAATGCATTTTAAGCAATATTTCAATATTAAAATTAGGCATTTGTAAGTAGTCTTAAATATCTAGCAGCTACAATTTATAGCCCAAATTAATAGCCTTACAAGAATTATATTTCGTAGATGCTCCCGGTATAGTTTGCACTTAGTTTTATGCTTCATTAAGTTTCTTGCTAAATGCTAAACGCTGCACATAAATCGAGCATTGCGCTTTGCTTAATTCAATGGCAAAATCCGGCTACAAATTACAAAACTGTGAACACTGCCTTGAGATAAACTCATTAATCATGGCGTTGCTACTGCCCCTTGACATTTCCAAATGCCACACTCGAAGTTCAAGTATAAAAAATTATGAAAAATATGCAAGAAAGTATAAAACAAAGATCCAGGCAGTTTGTCAGACAGTTCATCAGTCAGTCGGAGCAATGCAAAGCCTCGTGAAGAAGCAGCTTCCATTGCCTGCTGGGAACGTGAACGCGTTGCAAAATGAAAATGAAAATGGTGCCACTTACTTTAATTGCTGGCCCTCGTTGCTGCTCGCTTGGTCATGCAATACACAAAAGCAGTTGGCCAACTGAGGCAAACGCATTGTTGCTTTGAGCTTGGAAAGTTCGTTGGCGAGGTTCATATAATTAAAGCGTCGCTTTCACTGCAACAATGCGACTGCGACAGCCGTTAAGTTCGCTAGCTGCTCATTGTGTGTGTGCAGCAACAAAGCCTGGCTTTGTAACTCGACCAAGATGCCCCCGAAAAAGTGTGGGCTGTAAAACATTTTCACGCTCAACAACTGCCAAATGGCAGCTGGCACTTTCCTTGCTCTCCTTGGGTTTTGCACTTAATTGAACACATTAACTCAAAAGCGGCAACCTGCGACCACACCATATTGATTGCCCCGCTCACACTTGCTTCACGTCGCCTCAAATTTCACATTTTCGTGCGCAGCCACAAAATTTGCTGCGGCACATGTTGCTGCTTCTGCTGTGGCTGCTTTCATTACATAATTGCCAAGGCGAGCGGCGGACAAGAGCATTTAACAACTTCTACATTTAGTGAGTGACTTTCACATGGACTTCAAGAGTGACTTCAACAGCAAACAGCAACTTGAGCTAATCATAAATGTTTAAATAACTCGCAGAGAAAAACTTGTTACACTTTTCTACTGCTACTTCCTGCTCATGATGTAAATTCATTAGAAACTTTAATTAATATTCAACAAACGGAAATGCTATCGATTCGATGCACTGGAATATTGTTAACGAAAAGTTTGCTTTTGAGTCCTCGGACGAACGTGGCGTATGCGTAATGGACACAACTTTCTGCCTGGCCATGCAAATGCTGGCTAGCTGATACAATTTGTGAGTGTGTGTGTGTGTTTCAAATTACTTTTTGTATTCTGGCCGAACGTAAATGGAGTGTGCATTGTGCTGGGCTATGGTACAAGAGGCTCGAAATGAGTTCACAACTAGTTAAATTAGTCATTATTCGAGCTTAGATTTGACTTTTGCTAAAGCGAAACTCAACGTTAAATTTGTGTAATGGATTTTCAAATCATTCTTATTATTAACACTTTTAATTTAATCACGTCTTTCACTCGCCTTTTATTACTTATTTTACTTGTTTTGATTTCTCTTGGAGTTTTATTTATTTTTTTAGCCCTCTTCAATACTCATTCACTTGAGTGTTATTTTTTCTCTCTCTCTCTCTCTATCTCTCGGTCTTTTCATTGGCAGCATTGACATGTTAAAGTCCTTGTCGTCACATTCAATACGCTTAACTTTTCAACATCTAGTGAAATCCGAGCAATCGTATTTATTTATTTGCTTTACTTTGTTCTCCCCAAAAAGAGAGAATGATTGGTAGAATAAATAAATACTTATACAACATGATGTTCGTAATTCTGTATGTAATTTGCGCTTTGTTGGCTTTGATCCATGCACGGTCAAAGCTTTTTCCACTCATCTAATTCAATTAGCATCACTTCATTGGCCAATTGTGTAAGCAAATTTTGTCATAAGTCTTGAAATTTTCAAATTGAGCAGCTCTAACAAGTCTCTCTCTCACTTCATTAGCACTTTATTACCGAGCATACTAGGCGTATGTGTGATTTTTCTCTGCTTGCACAGCAAAATAAGCCACAAAAATTCCATTGGATGTGTGTGTAGGGGTGAAAATTGTTTTGTGGCTTTGGTGTGAAAAATAGAAAAACATTTTCTTAGCTTTTGCAATTGCATTGAGAAGAACCACAACAAATCATTGTCTGTCCAAAAATCGAAAAATAAATTGAAGTGATTTCTGTTGTGTATGCGATGTTGTTGCTTTTGCTGCTTGCTGAGCTGCTGAGCTGTCCCTTGTGGTATTTCGACCGCATCCGCAAAACTCCTTTTCCACTTTTCTCCATTCTGCCTGTCGTACAAAAGTGTATCTTTAAAAATGGCTTTGAACTTTTTGCTGTGCATGAAGCGAAACCGAAAACTGAAACCGAAAAACCTAAACCAAATGGCAAAAGCCAAAAAGCGTCCGGATTGTCAGTCAGCATTGTAGCCATGCCAGTTGTCAAACGCAGACGTAGACGCAGATCGGGTATTTTATTGTGTCCAAGCAAGGAGTAACAGCAGCGTTTTACAGATTTCAACAGGACTAATCGGCAAACTAAACTGCTGTTTACAATTGATGCCTTGGTAAGCATCATTATTCTGCTTAGTCGATTGCTAGATGAGCAATAATCAAACTAATGTGTCGATTAAGTGTTTAAAATAAACGTTAAATTTAACATAATGTTTCTTCAGAGTCTGTTTTATTTTGCAATTAAGTTTCATAAGATATTTTTGACACAAAAGATTAAAGATTACTAATTGTTAAAGTTGCGACTAAATGATTCTAATGTAAGTGTAAGTTAACATAATGCTTCTGTTTAGTCTGTTTTATTTGCTGTTGAGTATCATAACTTATTTTCCATTCGATTTACAATTTAGTTAAATTGAAATTGCGAATAATTAACTTTAAATTTAACTAAATTTTTCGTATGAGTTAATACAGTTAATTCACTAGATATTAATCAATTGTTTAGAAAGATTACAAGTCTAATAAATAAACTAAAGTCGCCAATTAATGTTAAAGCAAACTTCGTTCTCCTCTTAATATTCATAGGATATTTCCCAGTCGATTAATAGTTGTATCGCAGCTGGGCAAGAATATTTTTTTTTTTTTTGTATTTGACTGTCAAAGCAGTTGCTCTTATGAATGTGTGTGTGTGTATGTCGGGGGTCATAAATTCAATTTCGTAAATGGATACAGAGCACACGCTCGTCGCGTTTTGTCACTTGCAGCACATGCAACGTTCAACGTTGAGCGTGAAACGTGCAATGCTCAAAGTGCAACTGTGCTCTCAATATTTGTGACGACACACAATGCCAAAGTATGTTCATGTGTTTCTTTATGTGTGTGTGTGTGTGTGTGAAAAGGCAGTCCGGTGTGCTGGTTTATTGTGCCCCTGCGGCGGATGCCATGTCATGTCAACTATATAATAAGTTTGCCGATTTGACTGCTGCCATTCAAAAAGGAGACGAAGAACAAGAAAACTTTGTCCACTATCCACTTTGGTATTATGCTTACTGCAGGGTTGGTCACACGTCGCGTATGTGTAATCTCTTGTATTTATTGATTTTTCTTTCGTTTTACATACAACAACAGTAAAATACAAATTCTATATATAGACATCGGTTGCTGCTACTTCTGCTGCTTCTGTTGCTGCTGCTGCACAACATCGATTATTCATTAATAAATTTATTTTCGTGTTGTTTTTTCGGGGAAGATTTTTCAGCTTGTTTGCCTTGGAAATTGTGTCAAAGCTTGTGAGACTGTCATTAATTGTCTTTTGCACTTTCGACTACAAGCCTTATTTTTAGCTACTCAACAAAAACCAAGAAAATTGCTATGAACGGCTGCGCACATTTTGATATTTATTTATTCATTCAATTTGATTGTCACTTAAGAGCAGCAGAAATAAATTATATAATTCTTTGAATTAAAATTTAAATATATTTTTTTTCAGCGTATTTATAGAACACTAAAAGAGAACTAATTAAGTTTTCTTTCTCAAAGTCACTAAGCAATTAAAAGAGTGCCTGGTCCAGAAGTCACGAAAATTCCTATGAATTGCAGTTTACACTTTGAAATCTAACTTGATTGTCGCTTAAGTATAACAGAAATTTATTTGAATTAAATTCAAATTCAAATTGTATTTATAGTTAATCGATAGAGTACTTGGATAAATTATGACTGGCCAAAAGACTCCTAACAATTAAATTAGTGGCTGACTAGAAGTCAAGAAAATTGGTTTTACTTTGATATTTCTTGATTCTTGATATCAAAAATATTTGAGCATATATCACTTTGAGTTAAGTTGAAATATATTTTGAATTATGTATGCTAACAAACTGAGCAAATTGAGATATTTCTATGACATCCCATAATTCACTAAGCAATTAAATAAGCTTAAGGCAAGAAAACTGCTATGAATAGCAACCTTCGTTTTAAAAAAATTATTATTTGTTTAACATATTGTTATGACTGTTGTTGGGCATATATCACTTTGAATTAAATTTAGTTATATTTTAAATCAGACTTATGTGTAGTGGACTGATTAAGTTATATTTATGACTACCTAAATATATTGCATGCATTGTGGAAGTCAAGAGCACATATTTATTTGAATTAAATTCAAAAATATATTTTAAATCATATTTATGGCTAGTTGGCAGAGCAACAAAAGGGACTAATTAAGTCATTTTTATGACTGCCCAAAGACACTGAAACAATTGAATTGATTTTAGTCCTGACCGTTATGACCGTTACTCAAGTGGCAGACATTTTGCAAGGCAAATGGCAGCTGGCGAAATGTTTGCTCGGCACGCACTTCAATTCAAGCAATGGTTGCCACTGTGCCTTGGACTTGGACTTCGTTTGCAGCTGCATCTTCAGCTCCAGCTCCAGCTGTTTATGCTGCTGGGCATTTATTGCATTCAGAAGACGCAGCGGGCGTCAATTTGATGTGCACAGAAGTTGGCGCTGTCTTTGCCAGAGAAATGTATTTCTTGCACTTTGAAATCAAGCTGAATTCTTTACTCAGATACCCTTATAAAAAAATTCATATTTTTGTATAGAGAAATAGTAACTTTCTATTAAGTAATTAATTTTCTCTTCAATTTATAAAAATCAAAAAAAAAAGTCTATCACATTTTGAAAAAATGTTTTGCAGTGTATTTCTTGATCAACAACTTTTCCACCTACTTTCGCGCGTATTTATTTTCAGTGCAAATGGTACTTCATTTTATTTAATTTTATTTTTTTTGGTGGGGAAAACGTTATGGCAATAATCTCATTTGACCGAGTTGAAGTGGCATTTCAGTGCGGATTCAGTCGCGTTGCACAGTTGAGTCGATGCGGTGGCCAAGAAGATGGCGAACATTGGCACGAGAAATGAGAACTCTTTGCTTTATTTGCAGGACCAACAAAGAAAATAATGAATTTCCATAGAAAATAACCAAACAAATAAAAATAAATAAAAAAAAAAAGAGGAAACCAATTAAACAGCTTTAAAAAAAATTCTCCACAACAGAACCAAGAAACGCAAACCCAAAACAAACTGACCAAATAAAATGCTATAAATGTGTGCTGTGTATAAAAATAAATGAAAACAAAAAGTAAATAAATGAATTGTTAATTAAATGTAAATAAATGTTGAATTTAGTGTGCTTAACTTAAACTGAGGACCAACAAAAAACAAAAACAGGAAACAGATATCCAACTACACACAAAACAAAATATAATAAATGAATATAACAAGGAAATTTAATTGAATTTTGTATAAAACTTTCTAAGCTGCTGTGCAACATCAATGTGAGACTTGTGCATAACCTTAACCAACAATAGAACAACAACTAGTTAAACTAACTATATCAAATATAGAATTTAATAGAACATTTATATATTTAAGTGTACATATGACCAAATAAATGGTACACAGTTTGGTAAAAGCTTTAATTAGTGCTTAAGTGTAAGAGTGTAAATCGAGGCTCACTGTTAGTGTCAATTGACCAAGGATTCATGTAAATATCGAACACATACACACACAATCTATAACAACTGAAAGTGTAACTCTAGACTGTGCTTAAAACATACAAAACTATTTAACTAACTATATACATAAACTATTCAAGAATTTTGAACAGCATTTAAATAAAACTTAAACGTCAGGTAAACTACACGTTTGCAATCAACTACAGAAAATATTACCAATAATTTTTGGGAGCATTTTTTCGATTAAATGTTTGAAAAATAAATGTGCTTGTGTTGTGTGTATTAAATATTGAATGTAATTTAAAGTTATTGCATCTCCTAGTCTGTCGTAACTCTGTCTATCTTTATCTATAATCATCTATCATCACTTTCCCTCTGGCCGTTCAGAGTTTCTCTCCTATTGCCAACATGAGCAGCTACAGCAACAGCAACAACAACAATAACAATAACAACATCAATAACATCAACGACAACAACAGCAACAATAATAACAACAACAATAACAATAACAATAGTCCTATAAGTGTTAAGCACAACTACAAGTTAGTTGGTTGGTTTTCACAAGTAAGTTTTATTTTTCTAGACTCTCTCTCTATTTCTCTCTCTCTCTCGCATTTGTTTGGAAATAAATTACCTCATCTTTATTGACACATTTCAAAAACACGATTCACGACAATTTTGCACGCATTGCGCAACCAGCGTGAACTGTGTAAAATGTCACAAGTTACTTTCCTTTTTGCTCTCTATCAATGCGAAATCAAATTAAAATGCCAATCCTTTTGCCACACACACACACACACACGCAGTACAACTTGCAACACATTTAAGTGCACACACACACACACACACTTGCACAATTCAGCCATTGTTGTCGTTGCTCTGACCTGGCATCATCATCATCATCATCTTTGTCATCCCTTTAACAGTGGCTTCATTGTAGTTTGTTACCTTACTTACATTCGAGTTGACTCTTATGCTTTGCCACTTCAGTTTTTTCTCTCTCTAGACTTTGGCTTTCTTGGCATCTTATGTGTATCTTAATTAGCTTCAAGTTTTCCTTAAGTTTCACAGATTATTCATACATATTTAAGCTGTCGTGAAAGTGTGTGCATTATTCCGCTTTCAAAACTTTTGCATTGCGATTGAAATATTGATGTTTTCCGGCTGGCATTAAGTTTGACTAAAAGTTTAACAACTGATTAAAGCGATGAAATACAACTGAATTAAATTGAGAACAAAATAATATTAGCAAGCGTAGGTGGAAATAAATGAAACTTTAATTCCTAAAAGGAATTGCATTGTTAGGAGATTAAAAAATTATCTTTCGTGCTTAAAATCTTACTGTAAAACTAGTAAAATATTAAATTAAAATGATACCAAAAAATAAATAAAATAGTTTTTTTTCTAACTTTCAACATTTCACGTTTCAATCCTCTCTTTAATTTCATCAATTTAACAACTGTAACAACAATATTTCTATTGTCACATTCAATAGATATGTACATAGCTGTAACAATTGAATTGCTGGTATCTAAGACAATAATGTAAAGCAACACTCTGTGATATGTCAAAATCAAACATATTGAAATACAAAACAGATAAAAGGCAGCAAAAATAATAAATCGAGAGGAGAATGCGAAACCATGGCAAAAGGCCAGCGCAAAGAGGAAAACAAAATCAGAACAAAATAAAACAAAACAAACCTTTCAATTTTGCGTTTTAAATCAAATGAAAATGCGTCAATAAAAAAGTCGTCTGGCTTTTGCACACTTCAATAGACAACGCTTGACAATTGCGATCAATGAGAGAGAATGAATACACAATGAAATTTGATTATTGACAGCATTCACTGCGGCATGCTAAATGCGCAACATGGACTGCGATTAAAATGGTCTGTAACTCAGGGTGAAAGAGATTGGGAAGTGTGATTTAAAAAAAAGAGTATTGAAAAGTTTTAATAAAGTCGCAAAACAATTGGCTTTTATCAGCTAATGAAATGTACTTTAGAATGAAGTAGTTGTAGTTTTATTTTAGCTAAGGGTGAGAGACATTGAGAAATGTGATTTAAGAAAAGAGTATTAAGAAGCAGGAATGAAGTCGCAAAGTAATTGTAAATCAAGTGTTTATATTGGCTAATTATACGCACTTTAGAGTGAAGAAGTCTTAGTTAATTTTAGCTAAGGTTTAAGAAATGCAAGTAAGAGTAAAGAGTATAAAGAAGCTGATATGAAGTCGCAAAATAATTGTAAATCAAGTGATAGTTAGCTAGTTAAAGGCACTTTACAATAAATTAGTTTCAGCTAATCAGCCTTGAATATTTAGTCAATTTACAGGGTAACTATTCGTTCGTCACTCACCCGCTTGGCACATCCTTCATTTTTGGCATTCAAACGCTTAACACTTGACGGTGTGTGGCCAAGTAAATCACCAGAACTTTTGCCAGACTTCAATTAAAGTGATTCCCTCCTGCGGCGGGAGTGATGATTGTCAGCGGCAGCAGCATCACAAGATGACGATGCTGAGAGTGAGGAGGAGGTGGAGCAGGAGGCGGGGGGCAGGTGGCCTGGCGGGACAATCAATACTGGTTTTTAATGAAGAAATAAAGTGGCCATTTTCGTGTTGTGCTGTGTCGTAAAAATTGTCTACATTTTTATTACGTACACACATATAAATTCTTCTTTTTTTTGTGTGTGTTGGCCAGAAAGGGCGCATTTTTACGGCACACGCCTCCTGGAAGAATGCCTGGCCAAAGGACAATGAAATAAGCGTGTCCTCATCGAACACACACACACAGAGAGAGACGAAGAACGTGGCCTAAACGCCTTCGTTGAGCTGGAAAATATGCCCTTTTGTGGTATGCCAACATCAGCAGCAGAACAGCACAGTGGGAGTACAAGTGTTTATTTCGGCATTTTGCTTTATATGCCTCCCACCTCGCAACATCCCTCTTCAAAATAACACTCTACATTCTGTGTTGTTTTCTGTGTGCTCTAATGCTCTCTGTGTGTTGTGCCTGCTGCCTGGTCAGCACTTGTGTGTGCTCCAACGAACGCACTTAACCCAAGCCAAGACAAAAGCCAGCCCTCGGCTGGACTTTGCTTTGGTCGCCACTTCTCGCAAGTTTTTGTGCCCTAATGATTATTGGGCTGATTTCTTTTCAGGCCATTGTGCGTGTATTTTTCGCTTTTTGAGGCATGTCGATGGAATGCTAAAAATGTTGCCATTGTTTGTTTTTCTTCTTTTTTTTATGATTTTGCAGTGGGCGTGAAATCATTTAAGGACATCGCCATCGGCCTGTCTCGCCTGCTGTGCGCTTGATAAGCCTGCATTTAGTGGGGTTTGTTTAACTGTTTCTGCTAATTTTACACATTCCATAGGCTTGTCGTGGTTTCAGTATTTCTATTGGTTATGCGGGTTTCGATGTCGTTGTTGGAATTGTGATTTTGTTATTTTTTGTGTAGAAGTGTGATTAGTGGTTCAATTTGTTGCAAAATCATCAATTGAATTCGAAGTTCTGTTTGAAGCTCTTTCTATTGCTATATCAATTACAATAGAAGTTGATGTACTAGTTGGTGTAAATCTTGGTGTATAAGTTGATGTTAGAGTGGCTGAAGTTAGTGTAGAAGCTGGTCTAGGAGTTATTGCAGTAGTATGCTTAGAAGATGTTGGAGAAGCTATTAGTGCAGAAGTTGTTGTTGATATTGGTTAATGTTTGAATTTGTCGCAACAATATTAATACAATTAGTAGTTATCCTAGTAGCTATTTTTGTTGTAATAGTTAGTGTAGTAGTTGCAATAGAAGTACGTGTAGAAGTTGTTACAGAAGATGCTGTAGAAAATGGTGTATAAGTTCGTGAAGTATTTTTTTTTTTGCAGTTTATGTATGAGTTGTTTTAGAAGTTGGTGTAAAAGTTGTTTTAGAAGTTGTATAAGGTGTTTTTTTAATTGTTAGTGAGTCGGAGTAAGAGTTGTAGTTGGAATTGTTGTCATTGTAGAAGTGTGATTAAAGATTTTATTTGTATTACAAGTTCTGCTAGACGCTATTTCTATTTCCGTATTGACTGCAGACGTTGGTATAATAAATGTAGTAAGAGAAGGTGTATAAGTTGTGGTATAAGTTGTTTTATAGGTTACTGTAGAAGTTGATGTAGGAGTTGCCGTAGAAGTTGGTGTAGAAGTTATGTGAAAGTTTTAGTATGAATTTTTGTTGTTGTAGAAGTGTAAATAGTTTTTTTTTAAATAGCTTCAATTGAATTAATAGTTCTGTTAGAAGCAGTTTCTATTGCAGTATCAACTGCTGCAGAAGTTGGAGAATTAATTGTTGTAGGCATTGGTGTATAAGCTGATGAAGAATTTGAGGTAGGAGTTGCTTAAGAGGTTGCTCTATATGTTGATGTATACTACTGTGGGCAAAAAGTAGTAAGACTTTTTAATTTATATTTCGTGCAGAAATCCATTCGCCGAAATATTTTGTTTCTAGGTTGGCAAGACTGTCAGTAACTTCTATGCCAAATATCACATCAAAATAATCATTAGTGTTTAATATATGCTTGTTTTTCTGAAGTACAAAAAGTGCATTCGGCGATTTTTACAATGAGTGAAATTATTCACCAAAGAAGTTCCATTAAATTTTGTGGGCGGAATCAAATTTCGGGTGCCGAAATGTTCCAAAATGTTGCAAAAGGCCTTCAGTGATTCTACCATGTCACAAAAAAATGTTTATAAGTGGTAAAAAGACTTCAAGGAGGGTCAAGAAAGAGCACGTCAAAGTCGTTCAAAAATCAAGGTCATGATGACAGTTTTTTTCGATTTTCGTGGTGTTGCGCACTATGAATTCCTTCCATCCGGCCAAAATGTTAATAAGGACTATTTTTTGAACGTTAGGCGTCGTTTGCGTGAAGCAATTCGTCTAAAAAGACAAAAATTATAGATCAACAACTGTTGGTTATTGCATCACGATAATGCACCGTCGCATACTGCATTGATTTTTAGTGAGTTTTTTGCCAAAAATTTAACCAGTATCGTTCCACAACCACCGTATTCGCTTGATTTAGCTCCGTGTGACTTCTGGCTGTTCAGAAAACTCAAACGATCGCTCCGGGGAAACCGTTTTGAGTCAATTGAAGACATTAAACGAGAATCGCTACGCGCATTGAAGGCTATTCCGGAAATCTACTTTAACAACTATTTCGAGGATTGGAAAAAACGTTTGCAAAAGTGTATTGTGGCCGTGGGGGATTACTTTGAGGGGAACGAAATAGATTTGGCCGAATAAATAAAGAATTTTAAAATTACGATCAAAGTCTTACTACTTTTTGCCCACAGTATTAAGCCTTTTGAGTTGCATTGATGAAGTTCTACTAGTAGTTTCTGTAATAGGACTTGGATTATCAGATGTATAAATCATTCTAGATGAGTTAACGATAGCAAAGTATATACCCATGCCTTGACTTGTCACTAAATAATGCCTTCGGCAATTCCTTTCCGAGTATCCTTCATGACAGCTCAATGTGAAGCGTCACCTGCTCTGCAAGGTATTCAACTCATGTATATTATACTACTAAAAAGTCCTTCTTTGGCTGACTGCATGCACCTCTTATCCTCTACAAAGAAGAGAAACTGCTCTAAAAGAAAACTATTGAAAGTTGCGTGCTACTTTCGTTTTGCTGCGATTGCACTGACTGCAGCAGTATTAAACATTTAGTTGCACAAAGGCTGCAAAGTTTTATCATTTTATCAAGTACTTTGGGTTAACTAAGTCTCGCATACTTTTTGTTTCAATCGCTATTTACTGACGTAACTGTCGCGAAATGCATGTCATTAATTAGATTTAGTTTAATATAAGAATACAATTACATATATAAAAAGTCATGGAAACGGCTTAGTTCTGGTTCCAGTTCTTTGGGTTCGCTCCGAACTAAGGCTGAGACCAGTTTTAGTCATTGCTGCTTCGTTTCTTCAGGCACTTTTCTTTACATTCCCGTTCACTATAGCCCTCGGCACATGTGAATCCTTTGCGGCATACACCCTTTGACAGTACCCACACCTCTTGAAGTGGAGCACACATTGTGCGTTGATATCCTTCAAATACCATGACTCGCATTTCACATTTCTCGACTGTAAAAGGAAACATTAATTTCTATTGAAACTGAAATTTGATAATGTTGCGATTGACTCACTCACTGCGTCTGCATCCTCATCAGTTATTGCTTTAAGAGGAAGCAATGCCAAGAACCCGCATACAAGCCACAAAGATCTCATCACCTGAACTGCAACTAAAACTGAAACTAAAACATTGCAATAACTTCATCAGACTGTTGAACTTTTGCCGCATTTCAAGGCGTGAAATTCATTTGCTACAGTTGACAGCTTTCACAAATTTAGTCTTCAACAAGCTGTGGACGCTTTAAGTCATTTAATGTATTTAAATTTATCAGCACAGCAGTCCCGACTGACCATTTTTGAATCGCTATTTAAGCAACTTGGATAAATATTGAGCCTTGATTAACTTGAAACGTTTTTGGGTTGTGTGGCCCCCAAAAGTGAAGTGAACGGCCATGCGAACGAAGCTTTGCTGAAATTATAAAGCTATTAAAGACTGTCAGAGTTTGCCTAATTAACAAAGTGTACTGAGTGTCTGACGCCCTTGGCGAGCTAATGACGATGCAAAGTGTTTGTTTTCGCATACCCTGTAATATAAGTTAGTTTCCAATGAATGTCATATTATTGCAAGACATTTTTTAGGCGCTTTTAGTAGTATTAAGATTTAGAAGGAGCTTATTTTAAAGAAAAGAAAAAGACAACTAAAGCTTTAAAATGGCGGGTATTTCGAATAGCTTTATAAAACATAATTACATGACCGATTTTTTTAAAGCTTGAAAATTCGGAGTAGTTCAAAAGACTTTATGAAGCTTAATAGGTTGCATTAAGTTAAAGCTTACAAGAAAGATTGTGTTCATATATTTGTATAATAATATAGTAGGATTTGTGATTCCCTAAATAGACCTTATTTTTTGAATTATTTAACATGACCACATAGATAAAGTAATTCGAAATTAAGATGATTTAAGCTTTACAGTAAATTACTCATTATATTTGTTATATCTTTAAAGTATGGTTAAAATAATCAATGCTATTGCAGGCCATCCAATAGTCTCTCACTTTGCTATTGCTCTATTCCAAATTGTTTTATTGACTTTCAGTTTCTCTCTCTCTTTCTTTTACTGTCTCCAACTGTGGCTATCTCGCTCTCGCTTAGCGCACGTGTAATTAAGTTTTGTGGACGCTATTGTATTTCGATTGGTATTGGTATTGGTGTAGACGTTGTGACAATGTCCTTGGGTAAATTTATGTAAATTTCGATTAATTTATTTTTTGACACAAGTCCAAGTTCTCCCCCAACCAAGCGCCTGCTCATTAAGTAATGAGTGTGACAGAGAGAGAAAGAGAGAGATAGACAAAGCTGGCTCTGTCATTAGGATAAATAACTGTTGTCTAATTGAACGGAAGTCTGTTGCTACTGCTGATGACAAGCGAAGTATTTGATATTTACTTAACGCCTGATTGCAGGCTGATCAATGCGTAATCAATCAATGCTACCAAAAATATCCTATGGCATTTTCCAATTGATTTTCCTGCCACAGCTGGTATATAATGAGAGAGAGATAGAGAATGCACTGATGGAGAGAATTTCCCCTCATTTCCGCTGTACATTCTGTTTTTTCTTTTTTTTTTGGCAAAGATATCGCTTTAAAGACGAAAAACCCGCTCTGTAAAATGCTCTTCGTATTTCAATTTCCGGTCCGCACTAACACACACACACACAAGCGATTTGAAACTTGCAAGCAGCTGTCCAGCTATGTAGTTGTCCCGCTTCCACCTTCTCCCCTCAAACTCCAACTGTTCCTCTCATTCATTCGTTCGCTCATTTTGTGTGGCGCTTAAAAGTGATTGATGCTGCCGGAAGTTGCTTGGTTTTGCTTTGCTGCTCTTGCTCTTGCCCCCGGGACATGTCATTTAGATTTGCTTTTCGATTTATGATTTCACTTGGCTTTTTGCATGCTTTCTATGCTCCCAAAAATTACAAACACAAACACATACACACAAGCACACACACTTAAATCGAAAATATGATTCGTTTTGCATAATTCATGCTGCTTACAATAACCATCGAACAACAACAACAACAACTACAACAACAAAAATGGCAATGAATTGCTTTACTAAATTGACTCGCAACATCAATCAAATCAACAATAACAACAACAACAAATATCAATTGCAATTACAACAACAACAACAACGTGCGCTGCTGAAATGTATTTTGGAAAAATCCGTTTGCTTCTCCACACAATTCCTGTTTGCATTCACAATTCCCGCTACTATTCGACTCACTTCACTCCACCCACGAGCAGAATGTCAATGTTCTTCTTTCGCTTGCATAATCTCCAGCGCGCCGAGGAGAACAAGCGCAAGAAGCGCGTGGAGCAACAGCGTCAACAGCAGCGCCAGCGTCGAGGCGCCAAGGTCTTCAAATGTGTCAGCGACTCAACTGGCCACCTGACGCTGGCGCCATCTCGACTCTTCGAGCGCACGCCAATGAGTCCATCCGACAGCCTGGACGAGATTGCGCTCCAAATACCAAGGTGAGTTTGTGTTCTCCGAGTGTTCCCCCTAAAGGCAACATGTGAGTGTGTGTGTGTGTGTTACGATTACTTTGTTGAACAACAGAACGAGAGAAGAGAGAAAGAAAAGTCACAACCTCTCGCCATTGAACAACTTTTGCCAGTACCAACACGAATTGTTTTTCTTTACCTGAGCTGAACTCCTGGGGGCAGCTAAAGCTACAGCCAACATTCTACAACGACGACGCGAGTACAAATAACCAAAAAGTCAGTTTAGAAATGCAACCTCTTCACATTCACATTTGTGGGATATGGAATAATGCTTTCTCTTTTTGCTTTCTTCGTACCCCTTGCTTATGTAACACACACACACACACATCGTATAACTTTGCCATTATTCTTTTGTGTATTATTATACGAGTACGCAGCAAGCTTCCAACTTATAATGTACAATCTCAACTTGATTTGTTACACAACAAGCATGAAAAGCCAAACAACTGCTAAACGAAACTTTAATACACTTTATCGCAGAGTTTTGCCCAGAGAATCTATTGTATAAGTTAGCTTTAAGTGTGGATTTTTTAAGTACAAGCTTACATTTTGGTGTTTCAAATACAAAAATTCGTCACTAACTATTTATGAATTAAGTAAAACTAATATTGTAATAATAAGATTGTAATAAAGCTATCATCTTATTTGATGATTTTATTTGCTACTAAACTTCTAGTGGAGCACACAGCTCTATTTTATTTTTAAATAAAGTTGTGTTTACGCTAGGTTTACCTTGACATAAACCTATCTTTGCGATTTAATAAAAGAGTATAGGGATGTTATACTCTCTTAATATATTTTAAACTTCTATTATTTTTGAAAAAATTTTAAGTGAGAGAGTTATTTATTAATGTATTATGTATTAACTCTTTCCATTTTTATAATCAACATATAATATTTTGTAAATGAAGGTTTAAGCAAAGATTGCTTGCTTATTACTTACAAAAATTTAAGAAACTGGAAATCCGTTTCTTGCAACTCTTTTCTGGCTAAAAAGTTTCTTTCTTATTGAAAGTCTCCTCATCACTTTCTTCTTACCTACACAACCTATACAACTCCTATGTTGTTAGTGTATTAGCAGTTGCGTCTTTACGCATAAATATTTAATTTCGGTTTAATTTTTTTTGCTCTGGCAAATGTGCTTTGTGTGTGGCACGTATGCGACTTCAGTCGCCGACTCGTGAATTGTGCCTCGTGAATCGCGACTTGTGACATTTTGACGTGCCACAATTGTCAAATGAAATTATAATGCTGTTGCTCTCCCAAAAAAACGTGGCTGATGGCAGCAGCTTGATATCATTTCAAGTACTCGTGCTCATACTCTCACTCGATGAGCCGACAGATTTTAGGTTGAAGTACCAAGTTTTATGGGTCGATTCGTTGTTGTACTCGACATCAATTTGCCTGCCACTCAGCCTAAAGCGTTAGGGGCTTTAGTTGTTAATGAGATTGCCACCAAAAATTATGAAATGAATACGCTGCAATGGGATTAAAGTTCATCGCAGTAGGCTGTTGATTTTCGGTTTGGTTTTGAGATTGGTTTCATCAAATAATTTAGTTTACCTTTTTGGCCCTTTCAGATAACGTTCGAAAAAATAAACATAAAGTACACAAAAATATATTCAGGCATTTCCCCAAAGCGAAACCGCACAGTTTACATATTATTTTAGGTTTTGGTAAGGTCAAAAAGGTTCCCTCTCCAAGATGTTTATGTGGTGTGAGCGCATTTCGGCGACCTTTGCTGGTGTCATCGTGGGGCTTTGGTATGCAAAGACATTCCCCGCCGAAGATGGCAAGGGCAGCAAGGACAACAAAGGCAAGGACAATAAAAAGAAGTAGTAGGACCCCGTAGAGATGCCTTCCATCCATTTAAGGTATGCATTTCGATAATTAATCGAATCATTCTCAATTCGCTAGATTCGTTTACTTATTCGGAATTGAGGGCGCGCTATGAATTAATCTTCTTAGGACTTAGGTAGTCTGCCAGATATTGATTTAACTTTTTCATTTTCATCACATAAGCTCCGCAAGAAATGTCAAGATAATGGAGTGACATTTCAAAAAAGTCAAGCGACGAGAAATTCAGTTGCTTTAATAATAACCCTGGATAACAACGTTCTCGGCGCGCGAGAAATTGAGAAAAAAACTAAATCATCGATATGCGAAGATCGTGCAGACCACGTCCATCGATCCTATCGCGACTCAATTGCGGGCAATGCAATCGTGTTCTGTTCTTCTCGATCGGCGTGGGACTTGGCGTACTCATAGTGCGTCAGAAGGATCGGATCAAAGAGGAACTACAGAATGCCAGCAGTGATAAGAAATCAAAGCCCAAGGACTAAGTTGAGAATATCGATGGGGGAGTCTGGATTGCAATGTGCGGATCTTACTACTGGAATTGAATGACGAGCTAATTCAACCGGAAGATGACAACATATGATTTGATATGTGTCAGCCTCCGGCTTTATAGAACGGCCTTCAATGCGTGTAACACCCGAACACCTCTGGACAGTCAAAACCACTCTTTTGAATCTTTCTCGCTAATCTGTAAATTTAAAATTTTAGTATTGCAACATTAAAGATTAAATCGAAATAATAATTGTAAAAATTGGAAATTGTTGGTATAATATTTTGTAATTGTTTTATAACGCTTTAAACATTTTTATACATTTTGTAAATTTTGCATTTGATAATCGATGGCTTCATTTTCGCACATTATGGAAAATTTTCACTTCTTCGCTGCCTTTTCCTCCTTTTCTTTCTTCTCCTTCTCCTTTTGCTCCTTCGCCTTACGCTCCTTGTCCTTCTTCTCCTGCTCCTTACGCTCTTTCTCTTTTCTATCTTTCTCTGCCTTCTCCTGCTTTTCTTTCTCCTTGCGCTCCTTCTCTTTCTGCTTGGGGTCTTTGTTCGCCTCCTCTTCGGCCTTACGTGCTGCTTCCTTCAGTTTGTCATAGTAAATCGCGACTCCTGCACCGACAATGAAGAAGAATAAGCGATTGCAGGCAGTACAGTTGAGCCTCGAGAAGAGCGTCGGTGGTGGGCGACAAGTTGGTCGCTGTGTTTGCGGCGGCCTGCATGAGGGATTGGGGCAACCGCATGATCCAGAGCCTTCTTTCGACATCAGAGAGCCGGCCTGCGACTAACAAGAATTTCGATAAACAAGAATAAATCAACAAAAAAGAAAAAAATTAAGATTTCAAATTTTAAATTGCCGAAAAATAAAAATCTGTAGCAGACCGAAAAAGTTTTCAGCGTGTCTGAACTAACGAAAATGTGAAAGTCTAATGAGCCTGACGTATTTTCCCAGCAAGCTGAAATATTTAAATCCCCATATCACAGTTGGCTAGAAATTATGCTTCATAAAAGTGTGATATAGTTTCTCGCATGGCATTTATAGTGAAGAGAGCCAAATGCATTGTTTACCAACAGCTTTGTTTGCGTTGAATATAAAAAGTTTATTTTAACGAATGAAATGCATTAAGCTATGGAAAAGGATGCTTTCATGTTTGAGCTACTGAAACCACCATCTCTGTCACCACTTTATCATTATAAAATTTAAAATTATTTCAATATTCAAACTACAGTCTTAAATCTTCACCACTCAGCGAATCTTCTATCCTACATACTTTTCACAACATAGCAAGCACTTGAAATCTTTTGAATTCATTCTTAAACATATTTCGAGCAAAATTTTAAATTTCATTTAGGTAATCTAAATTATATTCTGCAGGTTTTTAATCATGGCGTGGCTGTGCACATTTATTTTAGGCTGCATTCTTGGCTATTATGCCGGTCACAACTCATTCAACAGCATTTGAGGCAAGGAATCACTTATAATGAAGATTGACTGCACAGTAATTTCAGCGATTCTAACAAAAAGATTTGATATCGCAAAATATTATGGAGCAATTTTTCGACAAAAATTTTCAATTAAACAAATTAAAAAGTAAGTATACGTAGTATACCTACAGCTGCGTAAACGTAGGCGTATTTCTGAATCATATAAAGGTACAACCATGTTGCTTGTTTTTCTCCAATCTATGTCAATCTCAAACCCAATATGTTATCAAAATTCTTCAAAAGTCCATTATTTTGCATCGTTGTATTTCTAATGGGACAAATGCATTTATTTTTATTAATGATTTAATTGGTACTTATGTTACTTACTAAGGGTCTTAGTTGCATTGGAAAGTGCTTCGTACTCTAAAGTATATTTTGAATGTGGTACTATATCAATATGCGAAATATAACCGTTGGTATATTTTGCACTTCACAGCATATTTTGAGTATAGTACTATATCAATATACCAAATATAGCCATTGGTATATTTTTAAAATTTTTTGGCTATATTAATTTGGCATATTTAAAATCTGTTTTTTTTTTATGTCAGTCGAGCTCTAATGTCACTTTTCATATCGTAGTATGCCACTGAATTATGATTACTTCATTTTTACTTCAACATCAAAAACCCCTTTTCTCACACTTCAAATTTTAGTTACCAATATTTTAAGAATTTCCGCAGTGTTTATTACTTATCATGGACTTGGACTGGCTGTGCACATTTGTTTTGGGCTGTATTCTTGGCTATTTGGTTGGCTACAACTCATAGGTCAATATTGATGGCAAATAGGTGCGATTAATGAAGATTGACTACAAGGTAAAGAGAGAGCACAACAAGTCACATAGACTTTGCCTTCATCGAATAAAAGCAATTTATTCGATCAAAATTTAGTCTATTTTGTAGACAAGCTCTACAATTGTGCAATAAATTTACCTGTAACTTGAGTAAGTCTCTAAAGGTTAATCACCTCGTTTATAATCGTTATCTTAATGTATTTATCTATATCAAGCAAAAGGCTAATCATACGAGTATATCCAATACAACCATGAGTCACGTTATATCTTATGCACTTGGCTTGATTACGGGCTTGTTGTTGTGCAAACGGCGTTGCTGACCATGGTAATCACAAAATGGACTTAAATTCAAGATTTGGTATAAGACAAGAAAAGCCTTTCAGATAAAATTGTAAACAATAAATATTGGAAAAACAATGAAATATTTTTTATATATTTTCTATTCTAAACCGTGGGTGTTAAAATTCAAAGGTTTCTTAAATATCTAGTTTACTGTGTCCTTAAAATGTACGTTTTTAAAAATAAACAAAAAAATTATTTTTAACCGAATTTATTGTAAGATTATATAAGTTTATGAGAAAATGGAAACATTCATTACCTTTTTTTTATCTAGTTCGCCTAGTTTTCTTTGTCAAGTCGCATACTTTTTGGAATAATTCTCATTTCAAATTTTAATCAAGAAACCTAAACATTTCTTCTATTTGTTTTAAAAATGCATGGAGTGTTCATATTTATTATTGGCGGTATTGTTGGTTTTCTAATTGCTAAAAATATCGATGTAAGTCGAAAATAAATCTAATTCGCAAAGCTTTTTTTTAAGATATTTCCGCAGCGTCTAATTGAAATAGATTGGAGTTGTTGAAATTGAAGTACCAGAAGAAATGTCTCATCTCATTACTTTTACTCTTGGCATTGTAGTTGGTATGATGGTCTCGAGAAGCTGCAATCCATAATCGAAATGAACAAAATATATTGTAATCATGTAAATGAAAGTTTACTAACTTTGCCGCAGAGCTAATTCAATGATTTCTTTAAATACATGTTTACCACATTTTTAAAATCAAGTCACGCACTTAAAATAAAACAAGAATGAATTAAAAGCAAAATTATCTAAATCTATGAGAAATTGAAAATATTCCTTTTTTTTTAATCTAGCTCGCCTCGTTTTCTTCATCATACTATTTTTGAATAATTCTCATTAAAAATTGTAAACAAGAAATCTAAACATATCTCGGAATAACTGTTTAAAAAAATGCATGGAGTTCTAATATTTATTATCGGTGGTGTTGTTGGTTTTCTAATTGCTAAAAACATTGATGTAAGTCGAAAGTAAATATAATTCGCAAAGCTATTTTTTGAGGTATTTCCGCAGCAAATAGATTGGAGAAGTTGGAGTTGAAATATCAGAAGATATGACGCATCTCATAAGTTTTGTTCTCGGAATTGTAGTTGGCATGATGGTCTCAAAAAAATGCAATCCATAAAAGAAATAAACAAAATTTGATCATGATGTAAGATGCTTGAACGAAAATGGACAATTATTAACTTTGCCACAAAGTTAATTTAAGTCTCTAAATTGTGGCTGTTAAAATTCAACGGTTTCTTACAATACAAGCTTATATTATTTTTAAAATAAAGTTATGTACTTAAAAAAAAAAATCAGATGAATAAATTTAAAGTACAATTATCTAAATATATGAGAAAACGAAAATATCCCTTGCCTTTTTTAATCTAGTTTCCCTCGTCTTTTTTGTTAGGTCGCATACTTGTTTTGAATAATTCTCATTTAAAATTTTTAACACGAAGCCTTAACATTTCTCGGAATAATTGTTTTAAAAAATGCATGGAGTTATAATATTTATTATCGGCGGTATTGTTGGTTTTCTGATTGCTAAAAACATTGATGTAAGTAGAAAGTAAACATAATTTGCAAGCTATTTCTTAAGGTATTTCCGCAGCGTCTGCAGATAAATTTGAGAAGTTGAAGTTGAAATACCAGAAAAAATGACGCATCTTATATCCTTTGCCCTAGGCGTTGTAGTTGGCATGATGGCCTCGAGAAGGTGCAATCCATAATCGAAATAAACAAAATTTAATAATGTTGTAAGATGCTTGAATGAAAATAGACAACTACTAACTTTGTCACAAAGCTAATTCCAGTCTCTTAATTCATTAAAATTGAGCATAAAGTTGATGCTGTGTATCGATGGCTTTAATGCATTTGGAATTGGCATTCTCCACATACTCCATTTATATCCCCCATAGACCGACTGTTGCTAACCCTTATCAACAAGTTTTTAGCTGTTGTTGCCAAATGCGAATCGATCTCAGAGAACAGGCCAATAAAATATGTACCAGAGGTGGCTGCAACAAAAAAAAAAAGCAAATGAAAAACTTTTGCAAGTTGATTTCCCTAAGATGCTGCCAAAAACTCTTGGCCAAAACTTTCATTTATGGCCGCTGCCACAAGAATAACTTGAAAGATATATGGCAAACATTTTTGAGTTGGGGAGGAGTAAACTTTAAGGTGCCGTGCGACTAATGACCAAGTCAATTAGCCTTGGCTTAATTATATATGCATATAAAGCCAACTCTTGGTACGTGCGTTAATTAGTTGCGTTAGTTTTGTTTGCCATAAAATTTGTGTAAAATAATAGAGCAGAAATTTGAGCACAAACACACACTCGGTCGGGTCTCCACCTTTTACGCGTATGATTGATTATCGATGCTATGGAAAGTGATATGATAACCCGCCCACGCATCGTTTAACAAATGAGCAGAGCGAGAGAGGTGAGGGAGAAGACTTGTCCGCCATCAAATAGAAATACAAATGAGGTAGTTTCAGTTGTTGTTGTTGGGCTGTCGGCACTGCCGCATTTTAATCAGTTGGTTTTAGGCTTATTCTCACACATCCGCATAAATATTTCATGATTTCGCCCTGGAGATGCTCGAATGCGTTTCTGAATAACTTGCGATGGGTTTTTATCAGCAAACAAACAAAGGCGAACTCAACTCAACTCAACTCGAACTGAACCCAGAGTCCAATCCAATCCAAAAGTCTGCCACTGCTGCTGCTGGTCGGGTAATTGAATGAGTTGGTAGTTTGTGGGCTTAAGGCCTTTCGGCTTGTGGTACCAGGTTAAAGGATAAGCGACGCTTCGTGAGATTGCCTACAAAATGAAATGATGTCTGACGCTGCTGAGGCCAAAATGATTGATGGCATTGTCAAGCCGTGGCAAAGGTTAAATTGTTTGCCCATGCTTGAAGTCAGGTATGCGTAATATACACACATTTATAAAGCCCCCGACAACAGGTACAGCTAACCCAGCTTGGGTGGCCATCCTCTTTGTGCTGTCAGCTGCTAGTTCCTGCCAAACCGCAAATTGAAACCATATTGATTAGCGTCCAACCTTTTGTTTCTCCAAGGGATTAATTTGTAACAATTTTGAAAGCATACTCGTAAGATTTATGAAGCAACTTTTCTTCAACAATTTACTTGGCAAAGCTTAAAGTTCTCTAATAAACCTCACTGCGTATACTTAATTTTTCAAATTCTATTGCCGTTGCCATTGCATTTAAGCCAGCACTCGTGCATTTCGTTTTACAGTCGCTTAATTGTCGGCCAAATGAGAAGCTTTCGCCTAACAGCACCCTCGCTCTTAAGCTGTTAACCTTCGCTCTTAGCTGATGAGCTTTCGCTCTAACTTTGCTTCGCTCTCTTTCACTCTCTCGCACAATTTCTCTTCAGTTTGACCAAACGTAAACATCTACCTTTGCCGGCTTTTGGCGCCAATCAAGCAGTCAGCTGTTATTATCCTACCACACTGAGGCCTGTGGTGAATTTTCTTTGGTCGACATCGGGGCCAAGTCAGTGGGCCAAGTTCGTGTTCGCCTCAGTCGTTATTCCTGTGCCGACGCGTACGAAAGCAATTCAACAAAAAAATACCCAGACCTCGTCCTCGTCTTGAACACTTGATCAAATCTCTCGAAGCGGGTCCTCATTAAGCTACATCCTTTTTGGCTGTGTGTGTGTAGATGTGTGTGAGTGTGTGTGTAACGGTTGTGAAAGGTATTCGAAAAGTGTTAATTATTGTGATTAAAATAATAATCACATTTTTGTTTAAGTGAAATATAAAGCATATAAAGCATAATAAATCACACATCCAAAATTATTAAAAAAAAAATAACAATTAAAATAATAAAATTATATTGATAATAAGCGGAAACAGTAAAAAGTGGAAAATAAGTAATTAAAAGTAAATCTTAAAAATCGAAAAGAAACAAGCCAATTAATATAAAAATAATTAATAAAATATAAATGATTCTTATCTGCGACTAAAAACAAACAAATTGAATAATATAAAAATAATTCATAAATTGGAAAATAAGTAATAGAAAGCTAATCATAAAAAGCAATACATTGAATTAAAGCAATAAATACAAAAATATTAAATTGATATATAAAAAAAATTAATAGCAACAATAAATATTTAAATTACTATCTCGATTTAAACATTTGTATTTTACTTAATAATCAATATGAAATTTTAAATTTAAAAGTGTTTAAAAGCGATTTCCTGGCAAAAGTTTCCCAGGCTAAGTTGATTTAAATTGTCAACTGGCAAAACTACAGCCAAGTAAACGTTGTGAAAATGTCGGGTAAAAACAAAGTTTTTGAGTTGAGATACGAATCACCTTAACGCTTTATTAGCCAGTCAACTAGTCAGTTGGTTTGGTTGTTGGTTGTTTGTTGGTTGCTTGTTTCAGTTACAGTTTAAGCCAATTCTTATCTTGCTGCCATTTCGAGTTATGTGTCTCACTGACTAAATTCACTTAGCGTTGAATTAAAAGTTGTGAAAACTTGTCTCAACTTTTGACTAAAGTAGAGCTTGAACAATTGCCACGTGCCATATGCGACACAGATACTTAGAGCTCTAGAAGTTATATAAGTGTGGTAAGCACACTCGCCACATATTCACACATAATTGGATGGCATATTAATAAGTAAAAATGCTACCAAAAAGTAATTTTGGTCTCTTTGCTCGTTTTAAGGGCAAATCAACAATGATTAAACGCAGAGAAAAATGTAGGATAATTGAATTCTGTTGAAGTCACAAATTAGCTAAGGGTGAAAAAGAACAGACCACATCAGAGTCAGACCCGGAGCCAAAGTCAGAGCGAGAGCCAAAGCCAGACTGTTGACAGACCAAAAACGCGGTCCACGTCTGACGTCGATGTCGATGTCGAGGCCATGTAATTGAGTTATTTTACTTGGATTCAGTCATTTTATTATTATTAAATGGCTGCGTTGTGACAACAGAGCTCAAGCTGTTAATGGCGTCCCATAAAAATGACGCTTGTCACATCAATATCAACTCGCGTATGTGAGTGTGTGTGTGGGTGTAAGACATGTGTGTGTATGTATGTGTGTGTGCCTAAGCGCCGCAATGATTGTTTTAATGGCTACTTGAACGGAAATTAACTGACAAGCGCAGATAAATAAATGCGAGTGCGGCAAAAAGGGAGTGCTTAAAGAGCCATTTTTGTTTTTGCTTTGACAGCTCGCCATTTCTGGCACTCAAGGACACGCACTCACACACATACATACACACATGCACACTTTTTTTCTCCCACTCGCTCTTGCGTTTAGCTTTAAGCGCGTAACACACTTTACACGTCTTCATATTTGTGCAAATATTTGCTCATTGAAATGTCAAATAAGCTAATTTGGCACATAATTCTCCGCCTCCTTTAACGCCTCTTTCCTCCCCACCACGAATTTCATATGTAGATAAACACAACAACAATAAAACAACAACAATGACAATGAACTTTGGCCAAATTTTGCACATGCAAATTGCAAATTGCTTTTTCGCCTGTGAACCACAAAAAAAAAAATGAGGAGCAAAAAAAAAAAACAACAAATTCTCAAAATGTGCGCATTTATATTAACATATATTTTGGTCGAGCGAACCACACTTGACACACGTTTGTCACAGTTCGCTGCCAATCGAACCACACTCAATTCAAATCACTTTTAATTGCCTTAAAGCAAAGTTTACTAAAGCTGAACATTGGTTGTTTTACTCAATTTTATTTGAAAATAAATTGTTTAGTTAATAGTGAAATTATTTTTGGCAGAGTATTCAAAAAAGCAAATCATTAGAAAGAATTTATATTTTCTAACTTTACTGCAAATTTGTTTAAAGTTGCTAAAGCTACATTTTATTTCTTGTCAATACTATTATTAAAAAAAAAATAAATTATCAGTTGGGAATAATCAAATATGTATATGGCTAAACTGGCACTATTCTACCTAAAAATAAACAGAGAAATTCGATTTTTCACTCAACATCTAACTTTTTTAAAATTATTTTCAAAAGACGAGTAATTAAGGTACATTACATTACTGAAATATTATTTAAAGCTCAACTTGCTTTCGCTCAAGTTTTATTTAAAATTATCTTTCAATATACTAGAACTAATTAATGTTGGATCATTTTCAAAGTCAATCAATTATTTAGTAATACAAAGGAATCACTTTAATCTGTGCGTAACTACCACAATTGTTTAATCAAATATTTGTGCAGTGATTCAGATACGACTACTGCCACTTGCAGCCTCTTGAAAGGTCGTTTATGGAACTACATAATTTGTAACTAATATGCAAATTGCAATTAATTCACAATTTATGCAAATGGCAAGATAAATTTTGTTGCTCATCAAAGAGCTTTGGCTAACTATCAAACGCATTTGCTCGGAAATTATTTGGATGCCCTCAAGCTGAGTTCATGATTTAAGGAGAGAACATCACTAAAATGCGTAGAACTTAATGCTCATAAATAACTAAATGAAACTCAAGATGAAGCTGTGTGTTGCATGTTGGCCAATTCATTGCGTTGCGTGTAATGTCTAAATGGGTTCAGTGCTCCTTCACTTATGACTTCATTTGGCCAAGCACATAAACAATCACTTATGGCCCACAGGTTGCTTGAGTAGCTCTCTCGCTCTCGGTCTCTGTCTCTATTTGGCTAGCAAAGCTGTTGTCCATTTTATTTTAACATACATTCAGATGCACGCACAGCGGCAATAAACTGAAAGCGAAACAAAAGAGATGCCAACAGGCAACACGAGAGGCGAGAGGCAAGAAAAAGCCTGCTAAACGCTTTGTAATGCGCTTTTGTATGTTCGCCCCTTTTGTTGTTGTTTTTATTGTTGTTTGCCAAGTGCCATTAAGCTGCTCAAGTGATAAATTCGCTGCTTACTTCAGTTTTGCGACTACTCGAGTTTACACATACTTTTCTCTTGTTTCTCTTTTTATTCCTGGTACCTCAAGGGTAGAAGGGTATTCTAGCTTTATGCGTGCAGGAAATGTGTGTAACAGGTAGAAGGAGACATTCTTGATCAACGTCAACCAAAGAGAAGATGTCTGTCTCTCTGTCCGTCCATATGAACACCTAGATATCAGAGATTATTAGAGATAGAGTTATTCTTTTTCGATAGCACTTTTGATGTTTTGAATCTAGTATTTCAATGTTATAACAAATATAGCCTTCGGTATAGTTTTTAGTATCTTTGCGAAATATTATTCGGTATATTTTAAATATACTACCACACTATTATACTATCATTCGGGGTATCTCACAGTCGAGCAGACTCGACTGTTGCTTTCTCACTTATTTTTTCTGTTGTTGGCCTCATCATTTTTGTTGCGCTCCTTTTGTGAAAGGTCGCGTGCGGTTTCGGCCAAGTTTACAGCATTGATTTATGTGTGTGGGACTTAAGGGTCTGTTGCTCCTTGTGGCCCGACGGGGTCGTGGTCGTGCTCGTGGTCGTGGTCCTCGTTTCGCTTTAAACAGTTTTGTCGTTTCACATAATGACGTCATTTGTACAAATTGCCCATTTGACGGGCATCGATTGCTTCCGCACGATTAAATACGACGACTCGCAAGTATATGCTAAGCAGCAACAGTTGACTGTGGGTTGAGGGCGCAACTTTTTCTGTTTGTTATTTTCTGCTGTTCTTTTTGCTTTTTTTTTGTTGAGGGTATTTCCTCCCACTTTAAACTGTTGCGCCTGGGCGTGCCGCCAGTCGTCTGTCTACCTTCATTCTCTCTCACTTTTTATTGGCCGCCTGCCAAGTGTTTTTCACTTTGACACTGGCAACACGCAACTTTGGCCAACTTGGTCATATTGTTGGCTAACTGCGCGTGGGAAATGCCAACGTGTGTCTGTTGCTCTTTCTAGCCTTCGCATTTCCAGCTAACTATTAGTAATGCTAATTTGGACATTTGGAAATTCACTGGCAAAATGCAGCTGCGCAGTTCAATGAGCAATCCACATCAAAGGCAAAGGCAAAGGAAAGGAGAAATGTGCAGCAGCATGTAGGCAAAAACGGAAGCAAATGTAAACCCATTAAGTTGAATATGAATTTAGAGTGAGACGGAGAAATTTATAAGCATATTAAATGAAGAAATTTATGTGCTGCACATAAAACAAAGTCAACTCATAAAAGCTGCACAAATCATAAAACATTAAGCACAAAAACAGAAGAAAAATAAATTCCCAAAAGCGACTGTCAAATACTCTTGAAGATAACTTTATCAGCTTTATGTGTATCGCTTACTTGGATACATTTATGCATAGATAAAAAGGCAAAAGCAAAACGAAATGCGGGTCTACGAACTGTGACGTCTTTTGTGCACTTCCGTGCGCTTTCTCTTCGCTTCTCTTCAGTCCGAGACAAATGGCAAATGGCAACTTGCAACCAAAGGTCAGCGGCTTAGACCGTACAGCAGAATTAAGACATTTTGTGTTGCCCTCTCTCTCTCTCTCGCTCTGGATGTATGCAAATGGCAGGCGAAACAAAGGCCCTCAGTGTCTGGACACAATGAAAAGCGTAACAAGCTCTCGCATACATATGCATACATTTAAATTTTATGCGTAGCAATCAAAAGCTAGCCAGCAAATTGATTTGTTTGCTTTGTAGTTTTCTGCTCCCTTTTGTGGCAGATAATCTAGGGACTTTTCTGTATCAGTTCAATGCTCCGCTCTTCACAAAAGCATTTTCTACAGCAATTTAAAATGTTTGCATACATTTACTACAACACCTGTCTGTTTGTCTGTCTGCCAATCGATATGCCTAATGAGCTGTGCATAGAGTTCCACAGCGCACAGACCAATGTTTGTTCTAAAATTAACTGTCAACCCAGAGCTGGTTCACAAATAGCTCATACGCCATGTGGGTCAAACTCAACTACAAAACAATTTACAACTTTTTTCATTTAAGTTATCATTTTCGACTACTCGCAATGGGGCTGCAATTTTGTAGAGTGCAAGTTGCGCTATGATTGAAAAGATCTCTCGGAATTTTCATGCTACTTTTTCAGGGTCATACAAGTATATAGAGAGTATTGTATAAAATGCTGAATAATTGACACACTGTTTGTGTTGCGGAAGTATAACAATAAAAATATGTGCAAAAAAACACAAACAACTTTTTAACATCAATATAAAACATAAGCACACGCTGCGTATACGTGATATTCATGCGTGGAAGTGTGACAAGCACGTGTATGGGTGAGTGTGAGTGTGAGTGTGTGTGTGTGTTGAGTGTGGTGTATGTTTCTGTGGCTGCGTCGGCTTGTGTCATGCCTGAGTTATCAAAACCAAAAAAGCACTTCAATTAATCACAGGAAATTCATCAATTATTCAGTCATTGACAATGACAAAGAAATATGTACGCTGCCATGTCGCAAAGTGTACACAGTATGCAAATTGCAATTCAGTTTGCTTTGGTTGGGTTTGGTTTGTCGGTTTGTCGGTTTCGCTTTTTGCTTTAAATATGCATGAGTCCATTGGCCATTGCATATCGACCTTGCAGCTCCCATTCCTTTCCCAAAAAAAAGTCTTAAGACGCAGTGATTAGAATTTTTTAATTGAAAAACCAACTCAAGTCTTGGTCGTAAACTGCAGCTGCTTGAGACAGCAAATGTAAATTGGAAATACCGACGACATTAAAGCTCCCTGCTGTTGCTTTGCTGTTTGCTGCTTGATGCTTCTTAAACAGTCAACTCGAAAAAACCATTATGGAAGCGACCACAAAACATGGTTTCAGCTCAGCGCAAAATGTCCTTAATATACTTCTCGTCATCTGCTTCGGTCCGTGTCCGGGGTTTATGGACAAATTGAAAGCCGTCTGTTGCGTTGTTTGGCTCAGCATTTGCGTTTTGATTTGCGTTGACTTTGACAGTGCTTTAGTCATTTGTCAATATGTCACTTAGTCGCCTATTGTTTCACAGCAGCTCTAAGTGGCCGTGGATCACGTCTGATGACTTCCACTTTGACACCAAATTCGCTTTGTGGTTGTGCTGCTGAGTGTCACGAATCAAGAGAAATCATAAAATTTGCATTGTCATCTCAACAACAAATTTGTCGTCTGCAAATACATTTGCCAAGGCAAATCATGAGTCTTTTGCTGCCGTCAATTTATTAAATGTCACACTCGAAAAGTATGCTACATAAATTGTGAATTTATCTCTTTTATAGTTGTCTGTTAAATGACTTTATAAAAGCCAAACAATTAAATTGCAATTAAAACAAAATTAAATATAAATGTGACACATTGATTTATGAAACCGAAAAAAAGTGTTTATTGAAAACTGTTTTAACAAGTAATTAAAAACATGTGTTAATGCCATTAATTTAACAAATTAAGCACGTACGTGACCGAAACACGAGCAATTAACAAGTGCGATAATATAAAGTGAACAAAAAAAAATTGATTATTATAAATGGCAAAATATTATCAGAAATGTCAAGGACAGTAAAATGGCAATAAAAAGGATTTTCATTAACATTTTAAAGAAGAGAATCTTGCTAAGCTTAAGCTCGAGTTTAACATTCAGCAAATGTCATTGAAGTGGAGTGTTCCCCATTTGCTTCCATTTCGTTTCAAGGCTGTGACGCCAATAAATTTATTAAATGGCCAAAGCACAAACAAGTGTTGGTAAACACGCACACACACACATAAAATCTGTGTGCGTGTGTGTGTGTTTTGGGTGAAGGCGTCACACTGCGTTCTGAATTGCGTGCTCAAACAAGAAATTAATTGCAGGCAAGCAATCAATTTTGATTAAACTTGAAGCATCTGAAGTAACAGACAGCCAACATAGCTTGCCTTAAAGACCCAATCGATGTATTGTGTGTAGTTATTGCAACTTAAGGCTTAAACGCGCGCCGACTGATCAATTATTTAAGAATTGGCTAAAACAACAGAGAAACAACTGAAACAACAACCCACTGAGTTAAGTGGTAGTTGAGCTAAGGGAGTCATTAGACTCGAATCAACTCAACTCGGCGCGCTTTCATGCGCGCTACACATGCATAACAAATGTGCACAAATACATCAAGTCACATCAATCAAATATCGCTAACAGCGAACTGCACTTAAAATATATATTCCCTCACCTCTCCACCCCCGGCCCTTTCAAATGGCAATTAAACTAAAAGCTCCATTTGCCACATGCAAAAATTGATAACTAAACAAAAAAAAAAAAACAAAACCAGCGCGAAAAAGTTATAAACTTAAAATATTGAATTAATATCACGCATACGACTGGGTGAATGTGATAGTCCATATGTGTGTGAGTGCGAGTTGAGTGCGTGTGATATCTAATTGAAAACGACTGGCCAATGGATCATCTATTATGCAATATGGCCGGCAACAGTCGCAACTCGTCCTACAATTGTCTATCCTCATGGGACTCATACGATCGTATACCCAGGTACGTATATTGCAGAGTGAACAGCAGAGCAGTCTTTTCCTCCCTCGTTGCTGCTGCTGCTACTGTTGCTGTAAATCGAATTACGTATACGCTGCGTTGGAGCTAATTCAATTGGTTGTTCTATTGATTTTAAAGCAGAGCGCGCCGCGTCAACTAAATGTAATAGAAAATAGAAAAGCATTTAAGTAGCAATCATAACTCGATTGCCATTAGCAATCAAATCTAATAAAATGCCAACTAAAAGCGCTCATATCACTCAGAGTGAGCTGAACGTCAATAGTGTGCTAAGTGTCTGACGCCTCGAGAACAAAAGTCTATTTTTAGTTCATCAACAAAAACTAATCACATTTCCCCGTTTCATTTACAAAACATTTTTACAAATTAAATCCAATGCGAATTCAATGTTGCCTGGAAGGTTAATTAAATATCGTTCAGTTTGTTTAAAGCATTTTTGGGGGGGCGGGGAAGCATTTGTTAAGCAGCACATTAAAAATATTTCATTGCTTGACTTTCTTTCTTTCTTCTCTCCCTGTCCATCTTTAGCTGCAGTTTCGACTGCGGTAATTATGTGCTCGCTGAGGCGTCTTTACTATAAGAGAGAGCTCTTAACTTTTTATGGACCACATTCAATGCGAATGTCTTTGGGCAATGGCTGCACGCTGGGCACTTAACGCAAAACCGAAACAGTTCAGTTCAGTTCAGTTCGGTTGAGTTGAGTTTCGTTTCAGGATGTTTTTAAGAGGCACGCGCTTTTTGTTTTATATCCTTGCTGAGCTCATTCGAGCGACTGTTTAATGATCCACACACAAGTCCAACGAGCGTTGCAAGCAAGTCCGTAAGCATATCATATTCAACGAGAGTTGTTGGCGACGTAATAAACCAGCTGAGACCGCCAAACAGGCGGACGCATCTCAATGGGATTTTGACCCATTGAACAAGCAACGAAACAAGCTGCAAAAACTCCTTTTTTTTTGCCTGAGCTCTGCTTGGGCTTTTGTGTTGCGTGGACCTTTTGTGCTGCCTACGAGGTGAACAACACACAAACACACACACACACACAGAAAAACGAAGCCTCTCCTTTGTTATGTCAGGTATTTCATAGAGGAAACGCTTTTGTTATGCTTTGATTTTTCGGTACCCGGGTGCTTTAAAAAAAGAAATTGCGTTTTGAGTGAAATTTAATCAAGTTTTGTAATCAAATCTGTGCGCCCGTAAACATGATGCTGTTGCTAATAGAAATGTGAGCCCAGAGCCTCTCAATCTATCTATCCCTAAATGCCGAAGACGCCAAAAAAGGCGAAAAGTAAATCACATTTAAAAATCAATAAAGGTAAAACAATACAACGAGAGAGAGAGAAAGAGAGTGCGAAGAAAAAAGGACCTCAGGCATCGGAGTTCTCTGGGCAGATTCAGCTTTAAACTCAATATCAACATTAAATTTGGTCGCCATAATCAAATGATGAAACAACAAAAACACATTAGCACGCAATTTGCAGCGCCGCAAGGCAAAACATTACGATAAGTGCTCGAAAATGAGCCTCAACGAAAAAATCGCAGTCAAAAAAGCGCGAGGCAAAAATGTTTTCAGTCGCTAACAAAAAACACTTGATAAGGCAAACAAGTGCAATTATTGCGATGAGTTTCAAATGCTGTGGCCAAACTCACATTACGCATACGCACTGTTGGCAAACATCAAATTTTGCATATATCGTTTGGCCACCAACTTTGGCAGCAAAACTTTATTTTACTCAATTATTTACCAAATAAATATTTCGAGTTGCTGTTATCGATTGAAATACTGAAAACGAAGCGCAAATAAAGCTCTACTTTAAGCTATATTAAATATTTAAATAAATAACTCTTTAAAGCTTTTTCTCATCGGATTGCGAACTTTTGCCAAGTCACTTGGTTTATAAAAAGAAGGCAGCACTAATACTTTATTCTTATTTTTATAAAAGTCACCAAAAGTTAATCAATTAAGCGAGCAACTCTTTGAGTAAAAAAAAACTTTTTTTATATTTTCTTTCCATCTACTTAGGAAATACCCTCAAGACATATCATAATAAAGAGCACTTTTTTTTTTTTAGAAACTAACAAGCTTATGTTTACACTTCTCTGTCAAAATTGTAATCAACCACTTGTGAGCAGAGTCATTGTACTGCGTTGAAAGTTGAAAGGCAACTTAAAGACTTAAGAAGACATCAACTTCTCGAGCTGGCAGCACAATCAACTCTGCGCTTCCTCGGCTGCTTAAAGCCTTTTATGTGCTCTTATGTGCAATCATATTCAAGTGCTTAAGACAAATGTCATTGGACCATTAAATATTATTGTAAGCTTACATATTTTGGTTAGTTGCTGAAATTAAAGCTGCGGGCCACAACAAAGTCTCCGACTTGAGTTCAACTGAATGCTGTGAATGTTGCTGAACTTTGGCATTGTTTGTGGCACCCCCAAAGGGTGGCAGCATCAAATGCTTAAGATGCCATGTTGCATGTTGTGTTGTCAGCTGGGATCAGCTTGTTGCCCTTTGATTGGCATTGCGAGTGTGCTAAGCGTTGCAAACTGAACACAAACCGAAAATTTATAACCAGCTGCAGCGAAATTATTTTGCCGCGTTCAATGGCCAAAGTGGAAGTGGAATGAACCCGCCAAAAGCGTCAGCGAATTTCCGTCGGGCAAGGTCAGAGTTGATTGTATGCAGTGCGGTTTCTCTCTTTCTTCTTAGTGTGGCTGTGTGCCATAACTGATTGGTCACTTGCGAGCGAGCTGTTAATTTTGCCACGCACTGCAGTCATTGCCACTTGCTCTGCTCCCCACGGGTGTCATTTATTCCGGCATACAAAAAGAAGGAGCTGGAGCTGGGAGAAGCTGACCGAACCCACGCTTTATCTGAGCGTGCGTTAACCTTGACATGAATATTCACAGAGTACTTGTTTGTTTGTCTAGTTCTCAGCCTTAATATCTTTGAGTGCTTAAACAGAAACAGAAACAGCAACAGCCATGAAACAATACACACAGAAAGGTGCCAAATTGAATGCTCTTTTGTCTCGAACAAAAACAGGCAAATGCGTCACCTTTAATTACTCGAGTCCTAACTCAACTCGAGGCGAGTCGAGTCCAGTCGAGTCCGACTACTTTCATCTCGAGACACGACAGACAGACAGACGGACAATCAAATCCTGTCACGAGCAGTCAAGTGTTTTCATTTGCAGTCCGCTTAAATGGCTTTTTTGTCTTTACGCAGCACTCGACGCAGCTCGACTCGAGTTATGGCCAAATAAACGAGTGCGTCTCTTGGCTTGAATAAACTTACAAGTATTCTGCGGTCCATATACGAGAGCGTGTTGTACTCAGTGCATTTTAGCCTTCAACTTGTCAGCTGCAGTGCAATTGCTTGAAAAACATTTTTATTTCGTTACCCATACGCCACGTTGCACGCAATGTTTAAATTGCTTTAGCAACAGCTGCGTCAATAAATAAAGAAACAACTGTGCGGCAACAAGCAGCAAACAAAAAGAGTTTTCAAACAAATTTCGAGTTGCCGTAGAACGTGATGCAGTCCAATTTGTTTACAAATATCATCGGCTTGATCTATGCTTTAAAACCACTCTCGATGTTTGAGCTGCTAAGTTTAAAACACACTTTAAATGCATTTCGTTTAATAATAAGCGCATAATAAACATTTCACCAAAAATAATTTAATTCAGCACAAGCTATTAAATTGTATAATGATTTTTAATTTAAAATAAATGAAAATATTTAGACTAACAAGAATTCCGGGTTCAGTTATTATTAACATATATTCATTTCTTACGAAAAATAACAAATTATAATTTTAATTACATACTCTTTATCTATTAAAGAACACTGAACACTGCTTTCAAATTTAAGATAAAATGAGTTACCTACAAATATAAGCAACAATATATTAAACAGAATCTTCCGAATTCAGTTAGTTATTCCTGAGATGAATTTTATTACGATCGGATAAAAATTGTAGAAGTTATTTAAAAAATACTTCTGCATGGCAAATTATGCCTACTGCAATCGGGAGAAAAAATTAAGAACATCATTTTATACAAGAATTTGTTGTTGAATAATAAACTACATTTTCAAAAACTTTTGAAAGCCAACATATTATATCAAATTTGTATAAAAAGCAATTAAAGTCTCAATTATTGTCTATTTCAGCTATTCTGATTCTTATAATAAAAAGTCGATTAAAGTGAAAAATGTAGAACGTAATTTTGTACAGACAATTTTTATTAAGTAATAAGTTAAATTTTCGAAAAATATTTGAAGACCAACACATCAAACTAAATCTCTTTATAAAGCAATTACGAATTCATTTTTTTGTCATTTTCAACTACTCAGATGCGTAATATAAGCCAAGACATATGTGTTGATATTATATTCTACTCTTTCATGCGCTCAGCAAAACTAAATTCCTTTCTTGTGAGTTTTATGTATCATTTTTATGCTAGTATCATATTTGATTTTCCTGCTGCATGCCACATCAGCCAGCTGCCACGTGCTGCAACAGACACATGCTCGAGTGTGGGTGTGTGTGGGTGTGTGCATTCTCATCTGAACTGACATTTTAATATGTACTTGGCTGATGCTCGTTGCACGCACCTTCTAAGAGGCATACCTCAGTGTTGTAGCTGTTGCTGCTGCTTCCATTGGCAACCTGGTTTTATGCTCCATATAATGTGATAAGTAAGCGCATCAATTGTCGAGTGCAGAAGATGCGTCAATTCAATTGCCATTTTATCGCTGTTCAATCAATGGAAAAGCATTTTTACAATGCATCAATTTATTTTTTTTTTTTTTTTTGTGTTACACAAAGCACCAAGCCAATGTACATTGTGTAAGCGGCTTTTCGATTGAATTACATTTATAGCACACTCTAATATGATTCGCTTTTGTCTTTTATCATTTTCAGAGTGCGTGTGGAGTACTATGTGAATGAAAACACATTCAAAGAAAGACTGCAACTCTATTTCATTAAGAATCAGCGTTCAAGTAAGTATTTCTATTCTAATGTTAGCTTAATTATATGCAATTATTTTAAGCATTTGTTTATGTTTAATTGACTTGTCTAGACAATGTTTCATTAAGTAACTTATTATTAAACTCATTAGCAAAGTGCAAGTTGCTGTAATTTAATGGTGAAAATACAAAAAGAAACTTCTCGGAATTTATTTTAAGGGGTAACTTCTTGGGAATCTGCTTCAAGTGCTAGAACATCTATTGAAAACTTCTTTCATCTAATAGAAATAATATTTTTTGTGCTTTACCTTTAACATCCGAAACAGTTCTTATTGCTTGTCTATTGGAAACTTCTCCCATCCAATAAGATAATATTATTTGTCATATATTTATAAATAAGAACTTCCCTTGTTGCTTGACTATTCCGAACTTTTTCCATCCGATATCAATAATATTATTTGTAATTTCTTCATCAACTGCATTAATAGTTCATGTCAGCTAGAATAGCTTTATAATGGAGTATAGATAGTTTTAGCTTAGATAAGCTTGACTGTACAATTATTTAACTTAATTACAAGCAGTTAATTGAATTGCCCTCAAGTTGAACAAAAGCAGAGAGAGAAAAAGAACTTCATGCTGGTCGCAGTTGTCTCTGCAGTATATAAACCTATGTCAAACCGATTAAAGTTTTTGTTTGGCTGCCCACAACAGCAACAGCAACAAGAACAAGAACAACAAATGAATCAATTGGAATAACAGGTGTAAGAAGAAGGCCAGAAAGAAAGCGAATGACATTACAAAGCAGACGCAATATAGTTGAGTAAATATTGATTCGAGCACAGGAAATAATTGTAGGAGTAAACAGTGAGACAGAGACGTAGGGTAGATATGGGTTGATATAAGCATAAACTTGGATAAAGGTGGACAGGTAAATATATGTAATTCCTATGTATGTGTGTGCGTAGGTAAATACAACATTGAGTTTTGGGGTTAGTTAGCAAGAACCTTGAGGAAAAGAAATTGGGGAAAATGGAAGTGGAAATAGAAATGGAGGCAACCTTGCAACATACTCGTAATTTAGTCATTTGACCCAAATATCATTCTATGTGCCACTTTTTTTCTCTCTCTCTCTCTCTTTCAAGGCTTACGCATACGAATTGCCGATTTATTCCTTAAGTTACTGTCGTGTGTTCTCTACATAATACGTGTGATATTGGATAAAAATCCAACATTTATAACATGGTAAGCTAAAATGGGAAAAACATTATGAATTATGCTTGATTTTCAATGCACTTTCAGCTATGGCTGCGAAGTGGCCAATAAGACAGAGTTTATCATCTCTGCCAAGCTGACGGAGGAGGAGTTCCAAGAAAATCCAATTATCAACTGGGATGCAATACTCTGGGTGAATCGACCCACGGTGCTCTGGGTGCTACAATTACTGCTGGCCATGGTGTCATTAACTCAATCTTTGGTTCTAACATATCTAGGTTATAAGGTAATTCAAGTTATGAACATATCATATTTAAATAAATGACTCTAATGACTTCTTTAGGGCAACATATGGCAGCAAATACTCTCATTTCACTTTATACTAGAATTAGTAACGACAATACCCTTTGCACTAACGGTAAGTGAGCTGCTAATTACAATTTTATATTCGTAAATTAATGACTAATTATTATGCAGATTGTGCATCCGCCGCTGCGCAATCTTTTCATACCTATTTTCCTGAACTGTTGGCTGGCCAAACGTTCGCTGGAGAACATGTTTGTAAGTTTTGCTCTATCTTTATACCCGCTACCCATAGAGTAGAAGGGTATCATAAGTTTGTGCCTGCAGGAAATGTATGTCAGCAGTCAGTAGGAGGCATCTCTAACCTAATAAACTATATGTGAATTTATAATCAGCATCAACAACCAAGACGATATGGCTATATCGTGCGTCTGTCCGGCTGTCTGTATGTCCGTCCATATAAATACCTAGATCTCAGAGACTATAAGAGATAGAGATATAATTTTATTTGAAAGTACTCGTTATGTTTGCTCGCAGATCAAGTGTGTTTCAAATTTTTGCCACACCCCCGTCCACCCCCACACATCAACTAAAGTCGAATAACAAGCGTCATTTTGAAACTAGACTCGTAATTTTTAGTACATACAAAAATAACTATAGTGTTAATGATTCCTGAGATAAAAATTTAGTTATGAAATACTTATATAATGTATGAAAAAACGGCTACTTACTACGGGTCTTAGTAGCTTTGGCTGACAATCTGGTATATTTTGTACTGTTCAGTATAATATTACTGTAGTTGTACTCTACAGTATAATTTGAGTGTAATTCTTTATCAATACCTGGTATATTTTTTACTCTACAGTATAATTTGACTGTGGTTCTATACAAATATATAAAGAACATATATATATATATTATATATTCAGTTTTTTTTTGGGGATATATTAATTTGGTATATTATAATTCCGCACATCTTTGCCTTTATTCAAAATGGGTAGCGGGTACTTTACAGTCGAGCACGCTTAACTTACTTATTTTCTATAAATTACAAAATATGTTTTGCAGAACGATTTGCATCGAGCCATGCAAAAATCACAATCGGCTTTGTCGCAACAGTTGACAATATTGTCGGCAACGTTGTTGTGCCTTGTCTTCACCAGGTAAGCGACCCTTCCATTGAATCTATTAATAGCTCTCTGTTCCACAAACTATCTTCCTCTCTCTCTCCATCTCCATCTCGTTTTAGTGTTTGCGGCATTCAGCATTTTCAGCGCGCCGGACATCGTCATTTGAATCTGTTTCAGAGCACCTATTACGTGGTTGTGACCTTCTCCACGGTTGGTTACGGCGATTTAGTGCCAGATATTTGGCCATCCCAGCTCTATATGGTCATCATGATTTGTGTAGCGCTGATTGTGCTGCCCACGCAGGTGAGTGAATGCATTTAATGCCTCACTGGAGTCTGTCGACTTCAGTCGAAGCCTGCAGGCTTAGCTGAGCTGTGTTATGAGTACAGTCATGTCTGGCTATAACGATAACAATATTTGTGTGTGCGTTCGTTTGTTTGTTTGTTTGTTAGATAAACACACGAACTTTAAGCTGCTTAGAGCTGCCATGTTTCATGTTCATCAATCAATTCGACTATTAACAGATGAGACTGAGACAAGTTCTCTGGTCATCAATCTGTATAAATATGAGTCATGGTCAACAACGAGTAGCTTCCACAATTAAGGAGCAATTGTGTTAGTACTCTCAGCAGCTTCAAAGTTCTATACAGCAGTCAATATGGCTGCCGCCCCAAAACAAGAGCATCAATCAAACGCTTTTTGCGACTTTTGCGTAGCATACTTTTAGGGGGTTGCAACAAGAAGGCAGCAAGCAGCAAGCAAAACAAGCTGCATGTCAATGTACGCGAGTCGCGCACCAAAAATTTATGACCAGCCATGAACAACAACAACTGCAACAACAGCAGCAGCATCGGCTACAATGTAAGCAAATTGTTGAGAGGCGTGTTTAGTGCCCTGAACGGAAAGCACTTAAATTTAATTGAAATTATTAATGCTGCAATTCCAAAATGCAATTGCGTTGTGCAAAATGCTGTCATGTTGCATTCTCCTCAATATATCAATCAATATCAATACAACGCTTGCTGTTGTCAATCGTTTTGGGTGATGAATCATCCTAAATGACTAACATTTGACAGAGGCAAAACTGCAAACTAAACTGAAGTTAGAAGGTCAACAGTCGAATACACTAAATAAAAATCAAGTTTTTAACTATGAAATATACAAATTAAATATATAATATATAAGATCACTTTTGTAAGATCATTAATCTGAAAAATGACAAGTTCTCAAATACTAGATTTAGAGTACATAATTCTCATATCACTCGAAATTTCTGAAAATAATTTAAAAAATACTAGATTTAGTTTACAAAATTTACATACCAATCGAAATTTCTTAAAAGTTATTGTCTAGCTCAGCTAGTAAAGCTGTAATTAACCAATATTTATTGTTTTCCGAGAAAGTTCTGAAGGTTTCAAACGCTTTGCGATTCGATTGTAATTATTTCGTAAGGTAGAACGTTCAGCAAATACACATAACTCACTAATTGATTGAATGATAATTAAATGATAGTAATAATAAACAGCCATAAATAAACGATTCGAATATTCAGAACAAATAAAAATAAAACGTAATAGATCATGTAATATAAAAAAGGGTTAATGGATATTATTTCTCTGTGCCTATTAGAAATGTATGGAAGGCCATAAACAATAAATTTTAATAGTATATCTACATATAATATACCAAATAAAGCTTTCAGTATAATTAACTATTTTTTGTTATATTAATTTATTCATAAAATTTGTATAGTATACCATTATTATATATATTTTAGTATTATTTGTTATATTAATTCCGTTAATTTAAAGAATAATGTAACTTTCATTCTTGTTTCTCTTATTTATAAGAACTTGGTTTTTTATCAAATGTTCTCAAAATCAAGATGCGTTTTCTTCTTACTTTTTACCTTTAACGTATTAGTACTTAAATTTGTCTTTTGTTCTTGAAATCAGGCTGACACCGTTCTACAAAATATCGCTTTTGGGATATTTTTAATTTTACATGATAAAGTTCTTGGCTGTGTTATTAACACTTTTCTTTCTTTTTTCTCAATCTTTTCGGCAGTTTGAGCAATTGGCATTCACGTGGATGGAGCGACAGAAGCTGGGAGGCAGCTACTCATCGCATCGAGCGCAGAGCGAGAAGCATGTCGTGGTGTGCTCGACAACGCTGCATGCAGACACAATAATGGACTTTCTCAACGAGTTCTATGCGCATCCCCTGCTGCAGGACTTCTATGTGGTGCTGCTTAGCCCCATGGAGCTGGACACAACGATGCGTATGATATTGCAGGTGCCCATTTGGGCGCAGCGTGTCATCTACATACAGGTTGGTTGCTTGGTTTGTCGCACAGTCAAATATTTGACAAGCCTCTGATTTGATTTGGCTTTGGCTTCGGCTTTTGCTTTTGCTTTGGAGCTGCGTCTCCCCAATTTCCGAGATTGGCATTGACATTTCACCATTTGAATTTTGCAACTGTTTTCTGTGGGGATTGTGTGCAGGGCTCGTGTTTGAAGGACGGCGATTTGGCGCGAGCACGCATGAACGAGGCGGAGGCATGCTTTATATTGGCTGCTCGCAACTATGCGGATAAAACGGCGGCCGATGAGCACACTATACTTCGGTCGTGGGCCGTCAAGGACTTTGCACCGAATGTGCCGCAGTATGTTCAAATATTTCGGTGAGTTTCGTCTACTCGATGTCAGCGCGATGTCGAACACACTTTGTCACGCCTCAGTTAATTCGATTTCCATTTCTTTCACTATTTGCTCGCATTTGCTCTGTGCGTGCCACACAACCAACATGCATACGTATATATATATATGCATATATATATTGTGTTTATCGACTGCATATCCTGCGGAAATTCGCTGTGGCCAGGCCGGAGCATAAGCTGCATGTGAAGTTCGCCGAACACGTGGTCTGCGAGGATGAGTTCAAGTACGCGCTGTTGGCCAACAACTGCACCTGTCCCGGCGCCAGCACCTTGGTCACCCTTCTGCTCCACACGTCACGAGGACAGTACGTATTTACCCACACACACACACACACGCAAAAGCACACACAGAAATCCACCCAAGAGCCGCGTAATATCCAGTCAACTGTTAATGGGCAGCACAAAAAAAGAAACATAAAAAATTAACTACAACAAAAAACACAGAGTATAACATTTAGTTCTTCACATGCGTCAGCAAACTTTGCCGCCACGATGCGTCACAGTTCACGGCAACTGGCAACTGGTGTCAACTGTTATCTACACACACACAAACACACACACACATTTCTATGTGCCATTTTTAGTGTAGAGCGTATTTACTGCTTAGCGAGTATTTAGGTTAAGATGGTCGCAATGACTTAATCAGCAGACACACGATAGTTGCTCCATCTAAGCCACAATTTTTTAATTACCGCTAACCTAATTGGGATTTAGTTACACTTGGGCAAAAGTTGAGTATATAGCTTGAAGCTTCGTGTTGAGTAAACAAACTAAAGCTATCGAAAGCTAGCATCTAGTATTACTTTACTATTCACACTATTCATTTTTAATAAGGAAAGAATAAACTAAAGGATATAACTACAGTTAAGTAGTTTAATTTGTCATTTAGAAGGTTTGATATAAAACTAGAAACTAACTAAACCATCAAATTTGAGACTTTAATATATTTTATAATTTGGATTCAGTTACAGTTGATTCAAACTAATGCATCTTTGTTAAATTTTCGAGTTGGAGAATAAATTTCTACAAGCTTAAGCAACCTAAGTCTTTATGATCTTCCATATGTATATAGTATTCCTTTTCAATAAGAGCAGAGCAAATTTAGTCTGCTAATACTAGAGAAAAATATAAAAATAGATGAATATCTTTTAAATATAGGTAAATGCATAACAAAAAAAAATATTTTCCATTGATTCTTAATTCCTTAATAATCTGGAGCCAATGTAAATCAAAAAGTTCAATTTTTTATGATTAAAAGTGGAATTAATTTATGATATTACCCTATAAATGTAGGTCAAATTTCACAGCATGAAAAATGTTTTTATGATTTGTTTTCTAAACCAAATATTTATCAATTGATTTACTTTTCCAAAAATTGTAAACGTAAACAAATACTTCTTTCAATTCCACAAAATATTCCCAATTTAAACTTGAGTTTAACAGAAAATGATTTATGCAGATTAGCTGAACAATTAGCTTAGGGTATTCCAACTATAGACGATAGAGAGCTGTGTGTGTGTGTGCCACAAGGACGAAGGAAATGAAAACGAACATGAAAATGAAAATGGGGAGACGTCGCGTTGTGTTGCGTTGCGTTGCGTCTGTATGAAGTGCGAGAGTTTTAATTAAATTTAATGCGCAAATGTTTCTAACATCAAACTGTGTTTTATGCAAATTTCGCTTGTCGTCGAGTGCGCAAATTAAAAATAATACTGTAAGGCAGGCAGGCTGGCGAAAAGGTAAATAAATAAATAAAATGCTCACGATAATGCGCGTTCTTTTGTGGCTTCGAATGTGAGGCTTGTGGGGCGCTCAACACGCAAGCCAGATTAATCATACGCCGCGTAAAACTTGACGCATTAGTTAAGTAGGGAATTTATAATTAGTATTTGAACTTAAGAGAGAGTGAGGGAGAACTGAGTTAAATCTCTAAACTTAATACACATTTAATTCCTCGACTTTAATTCCTTTCGACACACAGAGAGGGACAACAATCGCCGGAGGAATGGCATCGACTCTATGGCAAGTGTTCGGGCAATGAGATCTATCACATTGTGCTCGGCGACAGTCGCTTCTTTGGGGAGTACGAGGGTAAAAGTTTCACCTATGCCAGCTTTCATTCGCATCGCAAGTAAGTGAAAACTCCTCTTTAACATTTGTGTTGAATAGCTGGACGTTTGAATGGGACTCCCAGAGTGGGAGTCAATGCTTTGCTGGGCATAAATAATACAACGAAAAACTTGCAGCTCTCTCTCTCTTTCATTCATATTTATTTAGACGCCCATTGAAATACAAATTTATGTAAAATGCCAAAATTGCTTTACATTTTCATATTTTCATATTTATTTATTTGCACGCAACAACAACTCGAATGAACAACAAACAACGAACAACAACTACAACTACAACTACTTAAGGTATGGTGTGGCCTTGGTGGGCGTGCGTCCGGCTGAGCTGCCGGAATTCTATGAGGACACCATACTGCTGAATCCGGGACCCAGGCACATTATGAAAAAGGATGACACGTGCTATTATATGAGCATTACCAAGGAGGAGAATTCGGCATTTGTCGTTAATCAAAATCAAACTACGGATACAACGGCAGCCAGCAACAGAGATGGAGGCGCCACAAGCAGCTCTGCCATCGGAGGAGGCGGTGGCCCAGCAACTGGTGGGTACAATGACACACTCTCTGAGTGTATGTGTGTGTGTGTGCGTGTGCGTAAGTGTGTGTGTGCCATCAAATGAAATTACAAACTAAAGCGAACACGAACGAATGAGTTTGAATGCTGAATGGTCTCTCTTGTGCAAAATGTGTACATTACTCATATTATTTAGCAACAAGTTTTTTGCTCTCCATTTTCAGTTTCATTCAGTTCAATTTCTTTAAGGCTGCCTTTAAATCTGTCGATGAAAAAAAATACCAAACAATTTGATCTGTCTCTTTCGTTTCGTTATTCAATTATTTCTTCTTCATTTTGTTGTTCTCGTTGCGCGTTTTTGTCAATTTGTCTGGCAAGCAAATCCAAAACAAAATACCAACAAAAATATATAACAAAATGCTTTCAATGTGTGTGCGCGTGCCCGTCTCTAATTAATATTATTCATTTAGTCTTGAAGGTTTGGCATTCTATTATTGTTATTATTATTATTTCCATTAATTAATTATCTTGTGCTGAAAACTCGTCTCAAAGACAAAACTGACTAAATCGAATAAGAAAACCACAAAAATAAAGACACAGCTTTGTTATGTTTGTACAATTTTCTGGATCCACTCTCTTGCTCTCTACCTCTCTCTCTCTCTTTCTTTATCTTTATGAATCTCTCTTTATCTCTCTTTCTGCCTCTCTGAATTACTCTAACTTTACTTATAATTTACAATTTCTACTTTCAATTGCCAGTTGAGCTTTACTCAACAATTTTTTCTATTTCTTTCTTATTTTGAACTAATAAAGTACATATTACATTCCTGATAGATCTTAGCGAGATATTGCTAAATATAATATATAAAATATATAACATAATAATAAAGCTTAATACATCAAATATTTGAGCCATTTTCTGCTCAATTCTTTAGAACTTTTTCATACTTTTTTGACCCCATACTTTTAAAAAATTTCAAACAAAAAGTTCATTTAAAATTGTGAAGTCAAAATTAATTTTCTTTAATGGTAAAATAAGCATAGCTTAAAAAATTTTGTTTTATTAGAAATTATTTTCATTTCTTATGATTTCATTATTAATCTAGAATCCAAGAACGGAAAATGGCTTATGCAGTAAAGAAGTTCAAAATTTTTAGTGACTGCACATTAATATAACAAAAAGAGTGATAAAAACTATTATTGTATGCACAATAATAATAATTTTTATCGTAAAAAGTAATAAAAACTCAAATAAAAAAACTCACGCAAGAGTAAAACTAAAAAAGCATTTAGAAATAGCTGAAATTGTTCTATGAAACACCATTTGCTGGGTAATTGTTTGTGAGCATTTGAGCGATAATGAACTAGAAAATATATAAAAACATTACACAACCAACACACACACACATCAACACACACACACATACTTAGACACTTGCACTCAGTTTAGTTGTTGCATATACAATATATAAAATATCAAATATAGAGATACACATATGTAAAGTATATAAATGATCATATATCGTATAATGTATGTGTAGCCAATACAACAATACCAACAACAATAACATCAACAACAATACAAGCAACAACCAGTACAACAACATCAACAACAACAACAGTAACAACAACAATTAGCACGACTTTCACATCATCAACATTATTATCAGCATCAGCATCAGCATCAACAACAGCAACAGCAACAACAATAGCAACAACAGCAACCGCTTTGAACCAAGCGGCAATTGCACCAGTGCCGTCTGTTTGTGTTCGTGTGCCCCACAGTCCCAGTTATGAGTCTGCCGGAGGCACGCCCCTAACCGAGCGGCAACACTTGCAACCGTATCCGTATTCGTATCCGCCACCGTCACCGTCACCGTTTTCGTATCCGCAACAACTGCTACAACAACAACAACAACAACAAACAAGTGACAGTGACTTTACAACACTATTTGTGCGTGAGTGTGACTCCAAGAATCTTCCCCCCGAACCCATCCCAAAAAAAAAACCAAAAGGAATGAATTCGAAAGAAACTCAAAACATAAATGAAGCAAAAAACAAAAATATAATCAGCCCTTTTATTAAACTCACATCACACAACAACACACATGCCCTACTATATACATACACTATCACACCGACTACAGCATACACTAACTTTTCTTTTTCGATCCCGCAAAACTCTTCTTCGCTCTATCTCTCTTGTTGTCTCGCTCTCTCTTTCTGTCTTTATGTTTAGTTTTGCGCCTGTAAATGCCTCTAGAGTCTAGACCCGACTCCATTTCCGCCATTCAAAAGCCATTAGCGTAACACACACACACACACTTGCGCTTTACACTCACACACACACTCTCTCACACACACTCTCACACACACTCTCACACACACCGCAAACACACCTTGTGATTACACATCCGGCCGAAACACACAAATTTTATATTTTTTCAGTTACTTCCGCGATGCTATTTTTGTCTTTGCTTCATTTTGCTTTTGCACTCGTTGTTACATTTTTGTACTTTTTCGCTTTTATCGCATGTTCTCATATTGCACCCCGTTGTCTTCTTCTTCTTATTGTTCTTTATTTTACTTTCGGGTTTTTTGTGTTTGCCTGCCTCTGTTATTGGATGGTAGTTATTGCTCTCTTGATGTCCCCTTTGTCCAGTCCCCTGTCAATTGTAAATTATACGCACCGCGCACGCAACAATTTGTTGCCTCACCAATAATAATAATAATGCGTATACGCCGCATACACCAACTGTTGCGTGTCACAATATTGCTTCAAATATATTTAGTTTGCTGTCGCTGTCGCTGTTCGTGTAAGTATAATTAAGGCACAACAAGCGACGACAAATGAGCCTGGGTCCAACCCATTAAGCAAGCCAAAAACTTCTCTCTTCGCGCTTCGGTTTCTGCTGCTTCTTCTTCCGCTTGTTGCCTTAGTTGGTCTCGGTCTCTGTATTTGTGTGTGTGTGTATGTGGACAGCCGTAATTAAGTTCAGCTCCAACTACAAGCCGAAAACTAGCGTTAACTGAAAGTCAATATTTTCGCAAAAACTTTTGCCACGCCAAAAGCACTAATGACATTAGCTGATAAATGCCAGCTAGGGAATGTAAAATGCTAATATGAAGCAGGCTTATGGCTGGGAACTTAGCGTAAAATAAATGAAAATTAACTATGACATATTTTAATTAAAATATATTTAATTGAAATGTAATGCACTTAATTAAAATTAGCTGGTAACGTAAAATTCTAATATGGTTCTTTGAACTTAATCTATAATGGGAGCAATTAGCAGTTGATGTTTTAATTAAAATATATATTTCTTTTCAATTAAAGATATTTCATTATTAGCTGAAAAATGCCAGCAAATGCATCACTGGCTTTAAAACCATTCGGCGTATAAATTTAGTTTATTTTGAACAATATAATATAACAAATTCTTCAACTTGAAATTAAGTGATTTTGTTTAGCAAATCATTTGAATTATAAAATAATTTATAATGCCATCCTAAAGACCTGATAAGTAACTAAAATCTGTTTTACATCCTCTCCACTTAAAACAAAATTTAGTTTGAAGCCTTTTCGAACGAAAAACTGAAAGTATTGCTCAAATATGTCAGTAATTTTAAATTCTACAAACTTAGTACATAACAAATGTCATTAAACAAGAAGTAAATATAAAATAAATTTAATATTTGATTTAAAAAATATATGTTATACATTACAGCTCTCACAGTTTCAAGCAGTTAATTCCAATGTACACATTATTATTATTGTATATTTGCTTTGCATTTTACAGCATCTTTATACAAGGCAAATTATTGTGGCTGCAAATTCAGGTCAAATTTAGGTTTTCAGGAAGGAGTTAGTTCAAATGTACATAATACATGAAGATTTAATATTCAGTTTTCATTGTTTCGAGCAGCTGCAATACAAATTGAATAGTTTTCGACTTTCCTTTGTTTACTTTAATTTAAATTCATGTTTAATAAAGATATCACCACTGAATACACTTCAATTCTCACAATCTAGGGAAATTTAAATGAAGCAACGATTTGCTTTCAATTTATCAGCAGCTTAATAAAACTAAATATTTTTTTATGCAAATTCAAAACATATTAATGCTTTCACTATTTTAAAGTATTAAATTCTTTGCATACAACACAATTACTTAATAATCGATTTTAATGTTTCAGTATCTTAAATACAAATTGAATAGTTTTTATTGCAAATTAAAGATCAATTTCTTTTTTAATTCAAAGCACACAACTTAAATTTAAAATCATTTTTAAATCAAAGCATTCAACTTAAACTCAAAGCTACAAAAATTTTATTCTCTTCCGATTGGCGTTTGGGCATTTTCAGTGCCCCTTTCAGCTAATGTCATTGGCTCAAGAAAGCTGACAAGGATGCCGGTTAACTTACTTGGCAGTAAGCAAAGTTTGCCAACTGAACATTTCGGTCGCATTTCGCAAGGACTTTTAATGAGTTCGACAGGTCCTTTTTCTCCTTTTGCACATCGTTACAAGTCCTCATTCTCTCTCTCTTTCTCTCACTCTCTGTTTTGCTCTCGCTCTCTCTTGCTTCCGATTACGTATACGTCGATTGCTTCTGCTTCTTTTACCGTCGTGTTGTTGTTGTTATTTCGGTTGATATTTTAGAGAATTTTTAAATTTTGTTGTACTAAGCAAGCAAGACTTTATTCAAGTAGCGTTAAAAATTTTGTGCTTAACATAATAACTCCTTGCGTTTTAGTGCACTGAAGTCAAATCGAGCGCGAAAAAACACTAAACGCTAAAACCAAAAGCGAAACTAAAATTGTGTTACTTTTACTTGCAAACTTTTCTGTGCTGTGCGTAGCCAGCGACAACCCAACGGCTGTGATAATATCGGACTCAAGGCAAAATCTGAAGGACACAACGGTCAGCACAACGCAATTGGCAACGACGGCGGCCACAACAACGACAGCGATAACAACAACAACGCTCCCGCTGACAATGGGCGGAGCAAGTGGTTCAGGTATGGGACAAGGTGGATCCAGCAGCAGTGGAGCCAGCGGAGCAGGACCCACAGCTGGTGGCCTAGGGGTCGGCCTCAATATGGGCACCTCGCTAAGCGTAACACCTGCCACACTGACCACAACGGGCAATCATCTGGACGTGCCGTATGCCAACAATCCCAATCTGCTCAGTCCCGATGTGCTCAATCAGCGTAGAGGTAAAAAATAATAGGGGGAAATATTTGTGGGGAACTCTGATTAGCTCACCTCCTTCCTATACTTCTCTTTCTCTTTGGCAACAGGCAGCAGACGACCCTCGATTTTGCCTGTCCCCGATATGTTTACATCGTCGTCGTTCAGTATTGCTGGCAACGATGATGGCGAGGAGGGTGACGAGAGCGACGATGAAATCGATGATGAAATGCCCTGGCGTTCGCCTTCCGAGAAGATTGCGTAAGTCAACCCCAGAATCCAGATTTCCAACTCTGAATAAACTCTACTCAGTCTGTGTTTTTCTGTGTGTGTCGCGCGTCTAAAAGTCTTACTCGGAATTTTCATTTGTACCTTTTAAATTTAACTAATTGATAATCGAGGCACTTTCTCCTCCCCCTTCCCCCTTATGTATAGCTAACATTCTTGTAACTAACTTAAAATATAACTGTATTGTGTACACCCAACAATCCAATTGTGCAACTCACATAGTTAACAACTATCTAGCTCGAAACCCTTTAAGTGTATTCCAAAATGTTACTCTAGCTGTCCCCTAAAAACTAAACATAGTTTAGCTACTTTTTGTACATAGCTCTATCCATCAAGGCTGCAAACCTGTAAAATTGACCTTACTCTTTAAATGTTCCTCCTTGGAACTATCATTTGATGATTTTCCTAAACGGTTTAAAATTTCTTTGATGTGTTCCCTTAACCTCATAAATTTTCCAAAACAGTTTAAAACTTCTTTCATATCTTACCTTACTCTTCATATAAATCTATTTTTAATAAATAATTTATTATGATAATTTATACAAGGGTTAACAAAACTTGAAAGTCGAATAAAATAATAGAATCTTAAAATAAATTCATTTCAAATCCTAAGACTTGCTAAAATTAGCTTATATTCTTATCATAATATTAACTTCATTCGTTTGAAAATCGAATTAAATTGTTGACATCATTTGAATCAATTCACAGAAATTGAATTTTTTTCAAAAGGTTAGTTATAATTATAATAAAAACTATGGTATCTAAGGAACTGGCCTTTGGCTTAGAAATTGAATTCATTTTGGTAACATAACAAATTCTTTAACTTTTTTTGAATAGAGTTTGCAGCCTTGAAATTGAGTGATATTTTCAGCAAGTAAACACTTTAACAAAAATACCTGAAAATATAACATAATCTGGTAATATTTTCACGTAAATTATATTTAAATTTAGAATTTGCATATATGTATTATTTGCAAATAGTGTTACTAAAATATCAGATAAATAGCATTTCAATTTAAAATGTATATTATTTAAAAATCATATTCCGTTGAGATAGTATGGATTCTCCACTTTAAACTAAATTTAGTTTAAAACCTATTTCTCACAAAGATTTGCTGAAAGTATTGCTCTCGAACTCTCTCCCCTTGAATGTACTTGTAAATGTCGTATTCGATGTACATGAAGATGTTTAGCAAAACCTCAAACCCCGATCCCCACACAAAACTAAACTGAAGCTAAACTGTAGCTTAGAAACGAATCCCCAACTAACTCTCCAAGAACTTCTCGCAGTTGCTTGGGTGGGCACTTTCCACAATCGCGCACCTATTCGCTCATCATGAGCTCCTCGGAGGACTCGTATCAGCGCGGTGCTGGCTCCTGTGGCCATTGCAATGCCACCACAGTGGTGGGGCAGGCAGCACCACAATCACAACCACTATCACAGCCACTTCAACCACAACCAGCAGCAGCACCACCGCATTACGAGTGGCCAGCACCGCTGCGCAGACGCGCCATGAAGAAGAGCTACAGCTGCGACAGCGAGTGCGCATTGCCCACCAGCCAGCGGCTGAATGTGGGTCTCAATCTCGGTCTTGGCCTCGGTCTTGGTGGCCTCGGTGGTGGCACCTGCACGTTGGCTGTGCTGGCGGCACGACGGCGTCAGTTGCAACGCGCCTGCTGCAGTTGCTCGCACGATAGCTGTGGCAGCAACATCACAACCACCACCACCAGCACCGCAGCGGCTGCTATGGCCACAGCTGTTGGCGGTGGTGGTGGCGGTGGTGTTGGCGGTGGCGGTGTCGCCTCAATGCTCGGCCAGCCGCCAGCATTTTCGTTCACGTCAAGCAGCTCGATTGAGACGCGGCGTCTGGCGCGTCCCGTGTGGGCCGCCGACTATTCCGGGTAAGTTGCCGCCGTTTTGTGGCAAGTAGTGTAGGCAAAACGTGCCAGTCTGTATCAGTATGTGTGCGTGTGTGTATCTCTGTGGCAGCTGGACACTTTTTTTTATTCAAATGTTCCATTGTTGAAGAGTTGTTATCCGTTTGCCTTTACCGTTGTCTCGCTGCCTCATTGTTGTTCTTTCGTTTTTGCTATTGCTATTGCAGTTAGTTTGTCGCTGTTGCTTACGCAATGTTTTGTTTGCCAGTTGCGACAGTTGCTAGTTGGCTGCCGCTGGCTATTTTTTAATGACTTGCAACGTTTACCTTGAACGTGGCCCCCTCAAAAACTTGAGATTTGCTGACGATGCTCTTCTCTATCTAAGTCTCTCTTGCTCTTGTTTGTCCACATACCCTTTAAAAGGGACGAGTGTTGACGAGTGGGTAGCTTAAACTATTATTTCTATATAGTACTAACATTAGTATGTTATTTAGACTCAAAATTGAAAACTGTTTCTTTACCAACAATGGTTTCAGGTCAGATTATAAATATTTTCATTTCGTTTAATTTGATATGATTAAATCAGTTTTTTCATATATAGCCAAGACAGATCTGAAATCGATTTGTATACAACATCTAACATTTATAAAAAGTAATATTTTGAGAGGAGCAGCCAAAACACTTAATAACTTATGAATTATTAATCCTATGATTTAGCTGTTCAATTTTAAATTTAGGGAAATTGTAATAAAAACAAATATTCCTTCTAACGAAAGCCAACCTAACATATTGTTATTATTAGGTTTCCATTATGGTGCTATTATTATTATTGTCGAATTCAGTATAACGAAACTGATCTATACTCAGAGAGAGAAAAAAAACGATCTTAAAATAAGATTTATAGCTTGAAACAATCTTTAAATGCTAAATTTGCATTTTAGGATCAAAAACTTATTTTAAGATTAAAATCTTGATTCAAGAATGTTTTATTCTAGATTGAAAAAAAAAACAACAGACTAACTATCTCTGAAAACTTTAGAAAGTAAATTTGAAGTCTTAATCTTTAAAATAGTAGCAGAAATATTCATCACATAATAGCCTTCTCTGTTGGTTTGTATTAATATTATGCAAAACTTAATTAAAGAAATTCATTGTTGTTAGAATTTATAACTTCCCGATTTTCTAATCCTTTCACTCAGCATCAAGCATTAAGTGCTTTTATTCTTATTACTAGAATTAAATGCACTTCAGAATCATCAAATCAAATTAAGAGTCGTAGAAAATAGTAGCATTTATTTTAGTGAACACATCTTTATTGTCAAATTTAATATTCTTTACAATCAGCATCGACATAGTAAGATTCATTATCAACTTGAGAATGTTTAATTCAAAGCTTAAAATTTAGGAGCTATTAGATAAAACAAGAACCTTGCAACGTTAGACATACACTAAAATTCAACATTAATTTAGACAGAAATATTTGAGAGAATTTAAAGATTGTGATAGATTTCTTTTTTAATCAGAATTAAATGTCAAATGCTATTATTCTTTATATCAAATCATCAAACAGATTAAGATATATGGAAAATAGCAACTTTTATCTTAGTGAATTTGTTCAAACATTTGCATAGATTTTATCTCAACTACATTGATTGCAGCATATCACATAGTCGAGCATCAACAACTATTCTTTAACCATATTGTTGCGCTTGTTATTGTTGTTGTTGCTGTTACCGCTTTAACTGCTTCTGCTTCTGCTTCTGCATCTGCATCTGCTTCTTCCTCTGCTTCTTTCTCCGCTTCTGCTTTGGCTGCAACTCAAGCTTCCTTTTTTGTTGTTGGATTTTGTTTACTTTGCCTGAGTTGCATTTTGCATTCATTCCAAAAAGTTGTCGCTTCCCTCAGTTCATGTTATCTATTGTAGGTAGCTGTAGTTGTTGTTGCTGCTGTTGTTGCAGTTCTTCTTGTTCTGGTTGTGCATTTAGGTTGTTTGCCACAATAAGAACGCAACTCGAGGATAGGCCAAAGTCTCAACAAAGGGTCCAGAGAAGACAAACACTACGTTGCCCCACATTAATTGCATGTTACATACCTCAAACAAAAAAACAAGAAACATTGTACAGAAAAAATAACATAGAGAATAAGTTGCAAGCTCTTGTTGTTATTTGTTGTTGTTGTCGTAGTTTGTTGCAAGTTGTTCCCAGACACTCTATTCCTTGCCTCCAAGTATTGCCTGTCGCCTGTCGCCTGTCAATGCTCATTCCCTGCACCTTCTTTTGATTTTGGTTTGGTTTTGGGCTAACACGAAAAGCGCTTTTCCCTTCCGCAATCGGGGACACTTTTCACACTCGTATTCGCTCCGATTGTCCATTGCAGTATTGTCAAAGGATTTCCCCCAGTGTCGCCCTTCATCGGTGTCAGTCCGACTCTCTGCTACCTGCTCAAAGAGAAGAAACCACTCTGCTGCCTGCAGTTGGCTCAGGTGAGTGGCAGTCCAATCACTTAACCACACTTCAATCCTCAATTCCTCGTTCGGTTTTCCCCCTTTCACTTTCTTTCTGGACAGGTCTGCGAGCACTGCAGTTATCGCAATGCCAAGGAGTATCAGTGGCAGAACAAGACAATCATTCTGGCCGCTGACTATGCCTCGAATGGCATCTACAACTTCATCATTCCGCTGCGTGCTCACTTCCGTTCAAAGACCTCATTGAATCCCATCATCTTGCTGCTCGAGCGTCGTCCCGATGTCGCCTTTCTCGATGCCCTCTCCTACTTCCCGCTGGTAAGTTTTAAGCTGAAGCTCCTTCGGGGAGCAGCTGTGTAAGTCAAAGTGTCCTTTTGCAGGTTTACTGGATGCTTGGTTCCATCGACTGCCTTGACGATCTGCTGCGAGCGGGAATCACGCTGGCCGAGAGCGTCGTCGTGGTCAACAAGGAGCTCTCCAATTCCGCCGAGGAGGATTCCCTTTCCGACTGCAACACAATCGTGGCAGTGCAGAATATGTTCAAGTAAGTGGGCAAAATACAATTTAATGAAAGTGATTGCTTATTGAATTTAATTTAGGAATTGCAATTGTATAGAATGAAATTTCATTTGAAATTATTGAATGATTATTTCCACAATAATTTTTATAATAAAGAAAGTATTGAATCTATTTCTATTATTGGGTTATCAGAAACGTTCATTGTCCACTTCAATACAATTCAATATACATATTTCGAATATTCACAGCTCAAAAAGAACCAATAAAATTAGTCACTTTATTACTCATAACATTATGACATTTTTCTCTATTGATTTTTGCACGACAGCAATTAAGTCGAAAACTAACAAAACTCTTAAGCTGATTTTTACTCGGCATCAAGAGCATCTGGTTTTACTAAATTAAATTACTTTCAAATTAAATTTAATAAAATGTAAACTATGAATTAGAATTTAATTCTTTTTTCTTAGCTATTATCTTATTAAGTTAATAAAAAAATCATAATCTTAATAAGAACAAGTTCTAAGTCTATTCAAGATACTTAAAAAGACTATTTGCAGTTGCCTACCATATTTACCATTTATATTTATTGTTATTTATATTTATATTTACTATTTACGTCTGAAAGTAGGTGTATGATGTGACTATTAAGTCTCTTTCAAATATATCAAACACTTCTACAACTAAATCGAACTTGAATCGAACTCCTCTGCAGATTCTTTCCGAGCATCAAGAACTTCTTTTGTTCACTTTCAAATTAAATTAAATACAATTGAAACTATGTTTTAGAATTGTATTCTTTATTCTTGGCAATTATCTTATTACATTAAAAACAAAAATATGTATATTATAAGAACTACAATTCTAAATTAGAACAATTTCTAAGTCTATTCGGGATACTTAAAGAGACTTTTAAATTTGTCTATTCACAATAAAATATTTTAGTAGTAACATATATATGTACATTATGTATGAAGTGACAAAGTTGACTTTCAATTATATCAAACACTTCTACAACTAAATCGAACTTGAATCGAACTCGTTTGCAGATTCTTTCCGAGCATCAAGAGCATCACGGAGCTGTCGCAGAGCTCGAACATGAGATTCATGCAGTTCCGGGCGCACGACAAATACGCGCTGCACCTGAGCAAAATGGAGAAGGTCGGTAGAGAGGTGGCCCAGAGCTGCGTTCGCTGCAGTTGTCATTGGTTAATTTGTCGCTCACTTAATTGCAGCGCGAGAAGGAGCGCGGTTCACACATCTCGTACATGTTTCGTCTCCCCTTCGCCGCCGGTGCGGTCTTCAGTGCCTCGATGCTGGACACGCTGCTCTATCAGGCGTTTGTCAAGGATTATGTGATTACCTTTGTGCGCTTGCTGCTGGGCATTGATCAGGCTCCAGGCAGCGGATTTCTCACTTCGGTAAGCTGAGGAGTCTGAGTTTGCCTAATTTGTCTAATGGATGACTTAATCGTCGCTCTCTCTCTCTTTCTGTAGATGCGCATCACTAAAGACGATATGTGGATACGCACCTATGGGCGATTGTATCAGAAACTCTGTTCGACCACCTGCGAAATACCCATTGGCATTTATCGCACACAGGACACATCGAATGCGGACACATCACATGTGAGTAACTCGCCGGTCGAAAGATGGGGACCCTTCTCCGCCTTCAGCAGGCATTGTGTGCGCTTGCGTCCATCGGTGAGTCCAAAACAAATGCAATAACAACAACAACTACAACAACAACAGCAGCAGCAATAGCTGCTAAATAAAGAGATTATCAAATCAGTTTAAACTAACAACAAATTTTCAACTTTTGGGCCCTCAAAAAAAAAAACAAAGAAAGAAAGTAGAACAGAAAAAGAATTTTCCATTTAGCCAAATGTCTTTGGCAGCACAAAATAAACTAAACAAATCCAATCACACACACACACAATCTACTACTCTTACTCACTCCCACTCTCTATCTCTCTCTCACACACACACAGCCTGTCTCTTTCTCTCTCTCTAACTCTCTATCTCTGTCTCTACCTCTCTTGCTCACATAATTTCGATTGATTTCTAATCGAAACTTGTTTGATTCGCCTTAACAAATTAGGTACACAAATCTTAATTAATTTGTGTTAGCCTTTCATTTTGAAATATTTTGTTATCATTTCGAATTCAACAGGCATAATAATTATATTTTTACTTAATTTCACTTTAGTTTTTTCCACTTATTTTTAAATCACACGCTTACGCTTCGATACTAACTGCATTTGAGACGAGTCTGCGCCTTAACAATCCTTAACTTAACTTAACTTAACTTCATTTGCATAATTATACAATATATATATAAATATAAATATATACTTCTATTATAAGTACTCTTATACTATACTACTACTCAGCTAATATATATATATATACAAACTCTTTTTCAAACTAATACTCGAAACGTACTCGTAAAAAATATAAAAAAAAAACAAATACAAACTAATTTTCGATTAACGTAAAGTTTAAAATTGCTTTTGAAAGATTTCTAGAATTTTTATTCCAAGTACCTAGACGAAAGATCCCCACACCCAAGTACCCCCAAATACTCTATATACATATTATATGAATCAATCATTAATCCAAAGCATAGCGTGCTGATTTAGTATCAATTTTTGTACATATATCTATCAATCAACCAACCCAAAACAAAAAAATATTGTCGAAATAGTTGTTTTTCTTTTACATGAACATACTCTCAGAACTTGGCGTTACCTTTCTCCACCCGTCCCCCTGCCACCACCCCTTCTCCCATCAATGCATTAGCTAATGATATGATTATCGAAGTGGCCCACAAATTAACACTGAACCTACCCCTAAAAATTCACTGAACCCCCCCCAAAAACAATTGATTTTGTGTGAGCAAAAAGAAAAAAAAAAAAGAATCAAATTGACTGAGATAACAAATTACGCATACGCCCCGTTAACATTTTTTACAAATGTCTCAAGCGACTAAACTAAACTAATTGATTTGCGTTTGTATTGGACTTTACCACCTATTAAAATCAAAAAGAAAAAACTGAAACTGAAAAAATGAAAAACAATCTTGAAAATGAAAAACGCACACGCGCACGCAGTGAGTGATGAAAAAACATGTATTTTTTATAGACTAGAAAAAAACCAACAACAACAACAAACAAAACAAACAAATTAATATGGAAAATAAATATCTAAAAAAAAAAAAACATATCATGCAATACTTCTTGTCACTTTGCCTGCCTCATTAGTCATTAGTCCACAACTCTTAGTGCTACATTAGCTTAGCTTAGCTATCTATCTCTATGGCCAATATTTGTGTGTTGAATGCATTTTGCTTAACGTACGAGTGATGAACGCTCGCATGTGTGCGTGCATGTGTATGTGTGTGCATGTGTATGAGTGCTCTCTATAGTTCCTAGTTACAGTTTGTTAGGAGCGCTTGCATGACTTTCTCTCTTTCTCTCTCTCTACTTCTTGTTCTCCTATTAAAGCTTGCTGTTTGTTTAGTTCAATTTTTCTGTTCTTCTATTTTTTGTTGTTTCCGTTTGTTAAGTTTAGTTTTGCATGCACCCCTTAATTAGTTGATTGCATTTGCTTGTTGTGTGTCCTGCACCACAGGATAAAAGCTGGCCACGCTCACACACCAACACACACACTCTCGGACATATTCATTCACATACAACACACTATATAGAGAAAGCATTACCAATAGGTGCTTTTGATACCATCAAACACAACACTTCCCTCCTTCTCGCTGTTTCCCCAACTCAGACTCTATCTTTGACCGTTGCTCTCGTGTCCCATGCTGTTGTAATCTCGTGTCTGTGTTTAGTTTACGTGACCTGCCGCATGGCGAATTTCACATTCCACCGTCCAGGTCCGAATATAAAAATATTTTAAGTTCTCCTTTTCCGCTTTTCTGTTGTGAATTTTCCCAGTTTTAAACAAACATGTTGTTAATCGATACTTCCCATGTTGGTCTACATTTTAAAGTCGGTGTAATGCATAACCTGTTGCATTCATATTTACCTCATCAGCTTTTGCAGACTAGACAGGGAAAGTGCCAAATATAATTCGCAATAATGCCAAATATAATTCGATATAATAGCCACAAATTCTTTAACCATACCAATTGGCTCTATTCTATATTTAGTTTATGGCCAACAAAATCAAATTTGTAAATTAAATAAAGAAACATTGCAAATACAATTTCAAATATGCAAATTGAACACTTGGGTAGGTTTAACTAGCAAATACTCAACCTAGAGCAACCAAGCTCCATAAGGTTGGTGTAACTGCTAAAACTGTTGGTGTAAATCAATTTTGCTAGCCAGTTTCTCCTCAAACTCCTGCCATTTTGTCTTAATTTGAATAATTATGTTCTCTGATTAAAATAACCTCGAAACATAATTTATAGCAAGAAATTTGATGATCGATTCTCCAACATTGTTGCTCATTTTGTATCACAACACAAATTTCCCATTTTCAATGCAATATGCACCAAACTTTTTCGCCTTTAATCACTTTGCGTGCAATTTGTTCCACAAACTTTGCAAATTGTGCAGTTGAAAATGCTGAACACAAAAAAAAATCAATAGTAATTAGCAAAGTTTAGCAAAAGCTTAGAGAACTGTTTCATTAAGTGCTAATTGGTAATATATTCGAATTAGTTGAATCTATCTATAGATTAATTTAATGTAGAGTTTAGTGATAGTAGCAAAAAACAACAAAAACAAAAAAAATAAAATAAATTTAATATGCGCTTTTGCAGGCACCTTTAATTCAATATGAATTTAATTTCAATTACAATATTCATTTTTGTTGTGCATTGCTTTTTATACAGAAAGTGAAAATGCTTTTGGGATTAATTTGTATTTTAATTGGATTTTATTTGAGAAGTGAGCTAAATACAAAACTTTGTTTGACATGTTTATGGCTTTTAGTTGTAATTGTTTAAACTTGACTCGCAACTGGCATGTTTGCAGTTTCACACACATTAAATGTTACATTGTTTGGCCGCACACGAAACAATGCAAAAAAATATTATTACTATTAATGAAAACATCGTTTACATTAAATGAACATAAAAGCAGCGCCCGAATTATACTTTAACAAAAAAAAAGAAGAAAAAAAACCAACACACACGAACACACAAAAAATCCATCATGCATAAATGAAGTTTTAACAATCTGCCATTTCAATTAAAAATCAATTAAATATGTAAATCATTTTGTGTTTAACCGAAATTTCATCAAATTTGCATACCACAACAAACAACAACAACAATCTCGATTATATATGGTGTTGGGGTGTTGTGCACAGTATGATGAGGAGACTGGCACTCCAGATTCGACAAAGGACAGCACGGAAATGCTCCGAGGTGTTACGTATCGACCGCCGTCGTCAGGTGGCGCCACAGGCACAGGCAGTTACCGTCCCCGTCAGAAGTCGGTCAACTGTCTCGGTGGCTGCTCGGAGCGGAAGGGATCATCCGTAAGTATCACTCATGCCCCATCTCCTCATCCCATCCCATAGCTGAAATGCTCTCTCTGTGTCTGTCTGCCACATCCGTGAGGTAGGTTCGTTTTGGTTACGATTATGGTTTTGGATTTTGGATTTTGGATTTTGGTTTTGGGTTCTTGAACGCTTCTTTCAGCATGCTCTTGGATATGGATGCCTGACTCTACCCCCAATAACAATAACAACGAGATCGTCTCATTAGTTGCACAAACATATATTATCCTCTACACACACACACACAATCGCACACTCACACACAGTCGAACACATACATAGAGACACATCGACAAGTGTGAATAGCAATTATTTGAATTCGTATTATATATTGTTTTGAAGCTGCTTTGCATTGAAATCATCATCAACATCTCTTGCAGTACTCGATCAATTTGGCCGACGAGGCACGCGATAATCATGCCCAGCAGATCGAGCGAGCGGAAATCGCGAATCTGGTGCGCAGTCGCATGGAGTCATTGAATCTGCCCACCATCGATTACGACGATGTCAGCGAGAAGCGCAATCATCTGTCCTATGTGATAATCAATCCGAGCTGTGATCTGAAGCTGGAGGAGGGCGATCTCATGTGAGTTACAGAGGCAATAAAATCGCTAATGATAATACTTCATTTTTCATAATCAATCATTTTAGTTTATTTTGATTATTTTATTTTTTTTTTATTTTATATATTATATTTATTTTATTTATTTTATTTGTATTATTTATTTTATTTAGATAATACTTACGTATATATTTTTTGTTTGTCATATATTAATTTTTATACCCGCTACCCATAGGATAGAAGGGTATTATAACTTTGTGCCGGCAGGAAATGTATGTAACAGGTAGAAGGAAGCATCTCGGACCCCATAAAGTATATATATTCTTGATCAGCATCAACAGCCGAGACTATCTAGCCATGTCCGTCTGTCCGTCTGTGTGTCTGTCCGTCTGTCCGTATGAACACCTAGATCTCAGAGACTATAAGAGATAGAGCTATAATTTTTCGACAGCATTTGTTATGTTTGCACTCAGATCAAGTTTGTATCAAATTTTTACCACGCCCACTTCCGCCCCCGCAAATCAAAAAAATCGAATAACAAGCGTAATTGTAAAAGCTAGAATTTTAGTATATACAATAATAACTATAGTATGATTGCTGAAAATTTGGTTGCGATTAGATAAAAATTGTCGAAGTTATTAAAGAAATACTTTTGTATGGGCAAAAACGCCTACTTACTAAGGTCTGAGTTGCTTTGGCCGACAATCTGGTACATTGTGCCGTCTATGGTATATTTTGAATGGTATACTATATCGATATACCAAATATACCGTTTGGTATATTTTTAACATTTTTAGTAAATTTGGTATATTTTAGTAATAATATCCCAAAAAAATATATTTTTAGTATTTTTGTAGTATAATTGGTATGTTTTGAGAATAATACCGCAAAATATATTGCTTTTATTCAAAATGAGTAGCGGGTATCTCACAGTCGAGCACACTCGACTGTAGCTTTCTAACTTGTTTTAATTATGTATTTAAGTAATTTTCTATCTCTACAAGTATAAATACTTTTTAATTTAATTTGAAATATAACTTAAATTTCATTTAATTCGATATTAATCGTTGCTTAAATTCATTTCACAGCTATTTGGTGCGACCTTCACCGTTTTCGGCCCAAAAGACATTCGAACGCCACAATTCGAGGCGCAAGTCGAACATCTCGTTCTGTTCGAACATCAACTTGGGAGCCACATGCGGTCCACAAATGCCAAATATGCCCAACACCGCCGTCGGAGCTGGTTCGCGTCGCGGCTCCGGCATCGCCGGTTTGAACCCCATGCAAATGCAAAGCGTTCAGACATTGGCCGGGTATGGATCATCGCAGCGCTGTACGCCCCCGATGCAGCAAATTAAATCGAATTCTCTTTCTCTACCCGACAGTCCGACGGTGGTTGGCTCACAGCGCGGCAGGAGTAACTCATTGCGGGTTGGCTATTATTCTCTCTCCCTCTCTCTCTCTCTCTCTCTCTCTCTCTCTCTATCTATCTATCTCTATCTCTATCACTATCGATCTCTATACCTTTCCCCACAATTTATGACACGTTCGGTTCGCCTTAAACCTCTTTCCGGTCTCTGTTCACGTTTGATTGACACTTTTAACGTTCACTTTGTGTTCACATCGAGCCGATAACTGTGAATGTATTTAGCATTCGCCAGAGTTGCCAACGTTCTCAATGTTCAAGCATGCTCACTCTCTAGCAACTCTGGCGCCCAATAGATGCACAGCTATCAGCAGCAATAATAAAAACTCCTTACATACTGTTATCATTTTTTTTTAAGCCTTTGCAGAAACTAAAAGAATGAATTAAATTGATTTTTTTATGAATATTTTCCTATAATATTTAAGGAATATAAATTAATACGATTTTCCTACATTCAAAATCATATTAAATTCATACAAAAGAAGATCAGATCAAATATACAAGAATCTAGGAAGATTTTAGTTTCGAAATTGAGTAATTAAGGTCTAAGCTAAGGGGAAATTTCTAGTTTTTTCAACTCTTAATGTCTTCAAAATTAAATTATTAATGGGAAATGGGTCAGCGAATTGGCCAATAATAATCAATTTTAAATCATCTTGAATAAGATCAGAAAATAGAATAGTTTATAGAAAGACTAATAAATTAAATTATTAATGGGAAATGGGTCAGCGAAAAGGAAATAAGAAAATAATAAATTTTAAATTATCTAGAATAAGATCACAAAATATGAAAGATGCAAAATTAAGTATACGTAAGGGGTAATTCTTAGTTGTTTCAAATTTTAAGGACTTATAAATCAAATTATTAATGGGAAAATGGTAAAAACAATGGAACAAAAATAATAAATTTTAAAACCAGGTTGAGAACTTAAAAATGTAATTTAGAACCTACATCAACTTAACTAGGATCGATCTCTTATGTATGTCTGCAAAGGTTCATTAACTACCTTCGGCATGTCGAAGCGAACTTATTGTTTAACTCTTTTCGAAAAACCAATTGGCTAACACGGACACTTAGACAGAATTGTTGTATGTCGCAGCACATTGTAAATGGCAACAATCGCTCTCAATCACTCAAATCACACACACACATATGCAAAAACACCTACCAAAGCAATACACACACAGAGCATCAAAATTTGGTTGCATTCTGTTTTTTGTAAAAGTCTCGCAAATCCATTTCACAATCGAATATCGAAAACGAAAAGTCGCGTTCGAAAGCCGCAGCACTCGACAGCCGCAAGAGCAACTCTACAACAACCACTACAACAACAACAACCATGTGATGAACTACAACAACAACCAGAACAACAACTCAGCAACAAGTTCAGCAAGCATTCATAACCATAAAGCACGCACGCAGCGGATAAATCCACATCACGTTTCCGTTTCCGTTAATCGTGTTGGTTGCACCCCACAAAAAAAAAATGAAAGAAAATAAATATTACCGCAAGAAGAAGCGTGCAACACGCACTTGAGTTCGAATATGTGTCTTGCCACATTGTTTGCAAAAATATTAAGTCAACAAAAAAAAGAAAGAAACAAATGTTATTGTAGCCAATTTGCTAAATTTGTATGTGTAATTTTTTGTGTGTGTCTTGAGTTTTGGGCCATTTGTTAAGCTGCCACAAAACGTTGGCTAATATCCGCCATTTCTGGTCGGAATCCCTTCTCCATTCTTGTCTCTTGCAGATCGACAACGACATTCTGTTGCGTCGCTCCTCCTCGCTGCGTCAGGGATTGCCCAGCGTTGGGGTTAGTCATGGCAGACGCAAGTCATCGCTGGAGGAGATCGGCATCAGTCACTTCACAACGCTCATGCAGGCAACGAATCACAGTAATCCCATCAAGATTTCCCTCAACGGCAGCATCGGCATGGAGGTAAACTAAATCCCATTATATTCATTCTTGCATCATCTCTTCAACTAATTCCCCCGTTTAGAATCAAATTTCATTGCAAGTCACGCCGCCAGAGGAGCCCACGCCCATGTTGGGTGTCCCCTGTGTCCTGGGAGGCGGCGGTGTCGGTGGCATCAATCCCTCAGCGCTGGGCGGCAGCTCAAGCGGCGGCATGCTGGGTGCCAGCTCATCGCTGGCCATCAACACCGCAGATCTGGGACCGGGACCGAGCACGTCGTCGGGTGCCACGCTGCAGGCGCAGGATTCGCTGCCGCAGTCGTCGCAGGTGTCGTCGCCGCAGCATCTGCAGGGCACGATTGTATGATACAACCTTATGTGGGGTCGCCGACTCCGCTCATCGATGTCGAAGAACAAGTGGATATAGAATACGGCCAGCACACACAGACGTAGAGATAAGTTCTAGGTGGCAACTTGTGTAATGTTAGGGCTAACTGCTGTACAACCCCAGTCCAATGCTAATTAGATTCTAAACATTGTCTAAGCGAGCTAGCGATGGTTGCGTGACACGAGCTAGGAATTGATACAAACACGAAACGAAAGGAAAATCCAAATTGAATTTTAATTCAAATCATTCAGTTCAGTTAGCTTTTTGTTCATTTATCCACTAATTACCCTTTTATCGTGTCACGCTTCCATCTCTAAGCTAATGAGATAATATATGTATTTACCTATCCAACCCACCCGATAGCAGTCAGTGTAGCCTGTCAGTGTCTGTGGTGTGTGTCTCAGCTAATGTGTTAATTCTAGTATCTACGCCTGTTGAGGCGTGTCCCCGCACCCCCGCTCCACCAATTTCCCATTTATTTATTTTGCGTAAATAGCCAAGTGAAGCGTAGCCTTTATAATACAATATCCATAGGGTGTGGTCTCAAGACGATAATAATAATAATGATGATGATGAAGATGATGATGATTATCGTTTTGCTTATTACAAAACTATGCCTAATAAGTATATGAGTAGCAATAAATTGTATTCGAAATTCGTTCGGTATGCTTTATATTCAAATGAGGCAATTGTGTTTTTGGGAACAACAAAGTAGTTAAACTATTGGCATATGAATGAGGTATTAACCAATTAGCTAGCTGTACATATGCACATACATCACCCATGTATGTGTATTTAGTTGATAATGCATTCAAAATAGTTTTTAATCAAAAGTCGATTCATTTCTAGCATATCTCTAATGACAATTAGCTGCCCCCTGAACAAAATAGGCTCAACATTAAATTAAAGGGCATTAAATAAATTTCAAAAAAAAAAAGAAAAGCTTTTTAGCTAAAAAAAAAGAAGATTATATTATACTATGTATATAACTTAGTTATAGGCAGATTATTATATTGATCCATTTGTTATTGATTTTATTTAAGATTATTATGCAATATTTATAAAATACAATTCTCACAGCAACTTCCTTAGGTTTCATATGTTGCACAGTTATCACTTTGATATTTTCCCTTTATTACTTTTAAGAAAGGTGCTATCAATGTTTTCGTACCACACATCTCCAAAATTCTGTTCTTTTTTTGAAATATAATATGTATAACTTGAAAATGTGTCGAGAAAAACGGTTTTCAGAACGGCTTTGGTATACTCTAATGCTTTACGAAACAACAACAAAGTATAAAAAAAAAACAAATTTAAAAAATTATAAAATCGAAAAGAAAACAAAAACTATACTATGTAGTTGCTGTATATAGTAGAGATATGTTTAAGATCGAAGCATTTCAAGGAACTGCTGCAAAACAAACTATTAGAACTTAAACTACAAAAAATGCGCAAAACAAACGAAACTAGTTCTATAAATTATGAATACAAATTAAATATGTACGAGTATTTAGTAGATAAGCACTTAGTTCGGTTGAGGGCCGTGCTCAAAGCCTAAGCCTAATAGCTATACGAAAAAAACTGTACCAAGATCCCAATGAGCTATACACAGAAGAAGAAGACGAAGAAGAAGAACCCAGCACCTCCCCAAATAACTGTATATATAGTAACGATGTATACTTTTATGTATAACTCACACCTAACTAATTGTATTGTATTTGTAATTGTAGTAAGAAGTATTAAAGGAGGCACCTAACTAAGCTGAACCCAGACACGTCCCAATAATACAAGGAAATTTATTAATTAGCCTATACAAAGTACCTACCCACACTCACACACACACACACTAAAACACACACTCGATTATAATACTATGTAGAGCACAGACAGTTTTATAAGTGAATTTTACTCGATCATATTTCGAAGAAAAGAATATTAATTATACTAAATATGATCATGATATGCATTCCAGTGTCTCAAGAACCTACAGAAAAGTGTGCATGCAGCGACATGCACGCCTAGATAAGCCTAAGCTTAGCACACCTAAAAGAAAAGAAAAAAAAACAAACAAACAAACATATATAGTATCTATATTGTATAACACTAAGTAATGTACTTAGCAGCCACTACAACTTAGCAATTAGTCAATGTCTCAATGTACAAAACTCAGCTAAGGGCGACGCCCTCAATTGCATATGAAGCAAGAGAAAGAAAGAACCACAAATAACAATTAACAAAAGGCAAACAATTAATAATAAAACAAAAACAACAAATGTACTTATTTAATAATGTATAATTGCTATAGAGAGCATATTATGGTTAGATTATATATATATATAAAACTTGCTGTAATATTTAACTCTGATTTCTGATTTCTCTGATTTAAGGCAGACAACATGAAACTTACAATAAATTCAAAATATAGTTGATGAAAACTGAAACAAAGTATTGTTTTTATTATATGAGAGATTTGGAATGAGAACTGAAAAAATAGTAAAAGAAAATAAATTGGTTTGTGCTTTCGATAATACACCACTATTAATAAATATTGTTTGATAGCAATGCGCATTTATTGCCTTTCAAAATTTAACGTCTAATACGAATTGAAGAGCACACAACAAACGCAGTTGCGGTTGATTTTGTTCGCCTGGTTGTTTCACTACAAAATCAATGAAATAAATGTCAGTTGTCGCGCGGCATCAAAATACATAGGTCAATGACATACATAGGTCGAAATGAGGGTTTGAAAATTGCTAAGAGATTTGGTAGAACTTGTCTCCGCTAAGGGTGGGTGAACTTGCTGTCACGTTTGCTCGCCTGATATTTCATTGGGGAAAATCAATGAAATGTCAGTGGCCTCTGCAGCATTCGACTGGTATTTCCCAGCTACTGGCTGCATTGAAAATAGGTCGAAATGGTGATTCGCACGCGCAAGTATTGGTCGAAACGAAAAGTGAAATTGATTAAAGTGTGAAGTTGCTGTCGACTTTTGCTGCTCGCCTAGTATTTCATCAGACAAAATCAATGAAATTTCCATTGCGCAGCCACGCAACAAACCATTATTTTACCATTAAAAATAACTCAATCAATTTAGTTTAATGTATAGAGATTTATTAAGTTGAGTAGATTTACAAAAAATGGCACAGACATTAGTATATATTTAATATTTGGTTTCCTTTTGTTTTTTGGTTTGCTGTTGTTCTTAGTTATCTCTCTGTTATGCGTATACAAAAATATTCGTTTCATTGCATTTTATAGTTTTCTTTTTTTTTTGTGATTTAATTATTTTAAGTGTTGTTTCATTTGCGTTGTGTTGCAAATGGATAAGGCGAAGAGACCGAACATCCAGTCGAAGCGTTGGTGCACTTGCAACTCTTGCCGGATGGCGACTTCCTGTTCACCAAACACAGACGGGCATCGGTGCAGCCGCCGTTGTTAATCTGACAGAGACTCTGGTACTGAGGACAGTTCTGGACTACGGCGGTCATGCCGTACATCTTGTGGCTGCCAAACGAGGCCGTTTGAATGGGCTTCTGACGCACTCCCGCACCGTCAACGCTCTCCAGTTTCTTGCTGTGAAAGTACAAAGCACAAAGTTAAGCATATATCGAAGGGAAGTATTCAAAAGTGAAGCCTACGTTGTCCAGTCCGTCCAATAGAATTGCTCGTGTGTAAAGGTCAGACCGAAGGGATAGCTCAGATTCTGGGCAATGGTGCGAATCTGACGATTGGCCGCATTGATGCATTCCACCTTCTTGGTGCCAGCATCCGCAAAGCACAGCTCACCGCTGTGGTCGAGCACCACCAGAGAATTGGGCAGCGTCACGGCATCGGAGCCCAGCAACAGTTCACGGCCAGTACCATCCAGGTCGGAGAACTCAATCTTGGGGTTAGAGCGATCCCAATCCGACCAGAAGAGTTTCCTGCAAGCCAAGAAAATACGTTAAATAAATATTATACTTTTTAAGGAAGTTAAATTAAACAAGTAAGAAAGCTACAGTCGAGTGTACTCGACTGTGAGATACCCGCTACCCATTTTGAATAAAAGCAATATATTTTGCGGTATATTTCTCAAAATATACCAAATATGCTACAAAATACTAAAAAATATACCAAATGGTATATGTGGTATATCGATATAGTACCGCATTCAAAATATACCATAGACGGCACAATATACCAGATTGTCAAACAAAGTAACTAAGACCCCCAGTAAGTAGTCGTTTTTGCCCATACAAAAGAATTTCTTTAATAACTTCGACAATTTTTATCTGATCGCAACCAAATGTTCAGGAATCATAACTACTATAGTTATTATTATATATACCAAAATTTGCAACTCTAGCTTTAAAATTACGCTTGTTATCGATTTTTTTGATTTGCGGGGGCGGAAGTGGGCGTGGCAAAAATTTGAAACAAACTTGATCTGCGTGCAAACATAACAAATGCTGTCAAAAAAAATTATAGCTCTATCTCTCGTAGTCTCTGAGATCTAGGTGTTCATACGGACAGACGGACGGACACACAGACACACAGACACACAGACACACAGACGGACAGACGGACATGGCTAGATCGTCTCGGCTGTTGACGCTGATCATGAATATATATACTTTATAGGGTCGGAGATGCCTCCTTCTACCTGTTACATACATTTCCTGTCGGCACAAAGTTATAATACCCTTCTACCCTATGGGTAGCGGGTATAAAAAGTGAGAAGACTGAACTGTTTAATTAAAGTAATAAATAAGAAGTTCTAAAATGCATAAATTTAATTGCAATTATCTATTCGTAAAGTAGTATTAAGACTAATAAATAAACATATAATTAATTCTATTGAAGTTAAATTAAAATTATTGAATTTAAGTAATAAAATATTGATACAGCACAATAATAAAATAAATAATTACCACTAAAATGCAAGAATTTAATTGTAATTTTATATTCGTAAAGTACAATAAAACTAATTGTAAATGGCTATTAGTATAGTAGAGTTGAGGAAATCATTCAATACTAATATAAATACTACTCATACAATATTAAAATATTATACTCACTCTCTGTAGGGATCGATGGCAATGCCACGTGGATTCACCAGCTGCTTGTTGACGATGACAGCACGCAGAGTCGCATTATCCAGACTGGCCACCTCAATGGTATCCTTCACCGAATCCGTCCAGTAAAGACGACGAGAGATCACATCAATAGCAATGCCCTCAGGCGATTCAATATCTATGAAAAGGAAACCTTAAGTATATCAATACGATTATAATCATTTGATTGACTCACCCGTGGTGATGAAAGGACGCTCATCACTGCCATCGTATTTGGCACTCAGAATCTTCTTAGCTGAAATGTCGCCCCAGTAGACGCGTCCCTCCACACAATCCTTGTCAAGACCAATGGCCATAGAGGCCACCCTAATGGGATGCGCATCACGGCCATTGAGAGGCACACGCACAATGACAACGCCCTGACTGACGAGAAGGAAGTCCGACTCGTGTTGCTGACGCTCAAAGCACACGGAGCCATTGCCATAGAAACCTACAAGAAAATAGTTGGAGAATAATGTAGTTTCTTGAGTAACTAAACAGTTTTGAAAAGTATAAGTCGAAATAAATTTAAAAATAAATAAGATTAAACGCAAAGCAGTGCGATATTATTTTGAAAATATACCAAAAAAAATATAACGCAAAATTACTATACAATTCCGAAGGATATATAATGTTTGGTATATTGATATAGGACTACGTTCAAAATACATATAAGATACTTTCTTCTGCCTGTTAGATACATTTTCTGCAGGCACAAAGTTACCCTCCTACCCTTTGGGTAGCAGTATGAAACTAAAAATGATTGATATTTAGATATTTATTTGAATTACAAAAGCTCATCATATAAATCAAGATTTATACTGGCCTTACACAAAATGTGCTTGCTCAACGACTCATGAGATGGAAGGACAAATGGCGTCTAAAAATAGTTCACCCGTATTTGTGATGTACATACATACATATGTATAAATTATAGTACCCTTAATAGAATAGGTTTTCATCCTCCTATCACAATGTTCATTTACATTTATGTTGCTCTCTTTAACTAAAGTAGGCATTGATTTAAACCTTCATATATATCTTTTCTGAGCAACTGTTTAGCATTTTCTACAACAAAATTCTAGTAAATATTTTGACCGAAACAAAACTGTACAAATTAATAAAAGTAAGTCAGAAGATGATGCGATCCGTGAACAATCTCTTGCTGGCCACATCCCGAAGGAGCGTGATGCGGGAGATGAGTGTGCAGAGCCATCGAGCAAGCAAGAGATTGACTGCAACCGGATTGGGAAAGCAACAATATCGCTTCATGCAGGATGCGAATCAAATGAGGAAAACATCGACTCTGCAGTCGATGAAAGAGTTCTTTATGCATCCGCTGACCTGGGATCGCAATAATGGCTTTTTAAACGTGGTGCTGGCCTTGGCCATTTTCAGCTTCTGCTTCATTAACTCGTGTTCGAAATGTCCCGAGGAAGGAGCACAGATGACCTCAAAGACGGCAGCGGACAAGGATTAGAGACTTACCTTGATTGCAGACACAGACGAGTCCCGAGTTGGTGGACATGCACTTGGCATTCATGTCACACAGCGTGGGATTGTTGAGGCAGTTCTGCTCCTCGATGCAGACATAACCATCGCCGTGGTAACCCGCATTGCACTGGCAGGTGTAGTTAGCAGGATCCCTGAAGAAGAAAGAAAAAAGAGTGATATCTTTAAGAGGACTACTCGAGAGGTGAAAGTGCTTCCTTCACTCACTCAGTTGGCTCGCAGGTGGCATGAATGCCGCAGTTGTTGCGCACGTTGCAAGGCGTGGGAGTGCTGGTGCAGCCAGCCAAGGCATCGCCCTGATATCCCTCGATGCAGTCACAGTATTGCACATCCTGCTGATGATCCCACTTGCAAATGGCATTCGAGCCACAGAACACAGAGCCACAACGACCAGCTGGCACACATCGATCGCTGGGATCGCGTTCATAACCGTCATGGCACTGACAAACTCCGCCATCGCAGTACGCATTATCGCCACAATGTTCGGCTGCCTGGCACTCGGGTTCCAGCTGACAACGATAGCCATCGCCAGTGTAACCACGCTGGCAGACGCATTCCGATTTGCCCAGTTGCTCATTGAAGTTGCACACAGCATGGGAATCACAGATATCAGGTCGCTGTAAAAGGGATTGCGAATTAAATGAATATACCACGAGAATACAAATATACTAAGTATTAAAGGACTACTCACAATGGCGCAGGAATCCTCGATCGGTTCGCAGTTGTAGCCATCGCCGCTGAAGCCTTCATTGCATGTGCAAATGTGTCGCATCTCGTGTTCGTACCACGAGCACTTGGCATTTTCGTTGCAACTGGAATCCACATCGCAGGGCACCAACTCCTCGTTCTTGTCCACATCGTAGACACCGCCGTAGCGACAACTCTTGCTGTCCTCACTCAGCTCGTAGCCCTCGGGACATGAGCATGTGCCCAAGAAGTCGCAATGCGATTCAATCTCGTGATCATCCAGCAGAATGGGCACACAACGTTCGTGCTCCCAGACTTCATCGTGGCCGCAGATGTGCTGACAGCTGTATCCATCACCGGAGAATCCTTCGCGGCAGCGACAGCGTCCCAAATAGCAATCCGCATCCGGCGAGCAACGCTGCAAATTCAGATTTATATCGTTATTGTAAGGCAAATCAACAGAAGTAAATAAATTATTATAATTCTTTTTAATTTCTACCGATTTACTTATTTATCTATTCTGTAATATTATATTAATGCACATAAATTAAAGTAAAATTAAAATTTACTTAAAAGGACTTTCTTCTACTAGAATTCATTGTAAATAATTTAAATTTATATAATTAATAGTTTACAAATTGTAGAACTATTTATAAATATATTTTATAGACAAAAGAATTATTTAGAAATTTTGTTGAAGGCAAATGATGATATATATATAATTATACTCGTATGTATAAAAAAAAAATGAAGAATATTGTAGGACTATAACAGATTGAAGTCTTCAGCAGCTTTATCTATTTTTTGTATGCTACCTTTTGAATTTCAATAATTAATAGTTTACAAATTTTTATGATTGCAGAAGTATTTTTAAGTGACTTTTATAAACAGAAACATAAGAGATATCGAAGCGCTTCAAAATAGTTGTATTGAATATCCTAATGTTAGACTTGGTCTCTTTTTAACAAACATTATTCTGTTTTGCTTAATAATAGAATAGAAGGGTATTATAAATTTGTATAGGGTCTTAGTCACTTTAGTTGTCCATTGTATATTTTGAATGTAGGCCTGTGGCGATATACCAAATACATATATACATCGGTATACTTTTCTAATTTTTCGGTATATTAATGAGGTATATTGTACAATTATTATCGTATTGTTTTTCTATTGTTCATATGACAAGATCTTTTGTATAAACTCTTACAATTATAAGAATCGTTAGAATACAATTTTGTAAATGAAGTTTCACATACCTGGCATTCATCGAGATGTTGGTTGTTGCCCTCATTGGGTGGATAGTCGACGTGTTCTCCAGGCAGTGGGTAACCCTGTTGCGAGTAGTCCGGTTGCTGAGGCTGTGGTGGATAGGGTTGCTGTGGTTCATAAGGCTGTTGTGGCTCATAAGGTTGTTGTGGTTGCTGTGGTTCATAAGGTTGTTGTGGTTGCTGTGGCTCATAAGGCTGCTGAGGTTGCTGTGGCTCTTGGGTGCCATAGCCCTGAGAATCAGTTGGAGGTGTGGAGTACTCGTAGTTATCGACAGAGTTGTTGCGCAGACAGCCAAAGCCATTGCCCTCGTAACCCTCGAGGCAGACACATGAAAATCCTCCCTCATTGTTGGAACAGAAAGCATGCTCATCGCACACGTGTGTGCCCAGAGCACACTCATCAATGTCCACGCAGATCTCGCCAACACGTTCATCGAGCTGAGCGGCAAAGCCATGCTGACAATCACAACGATAAGTGTCCTCATATGGGACACACACCGCATTCTCGGCACACTGAGCGGAGCCATCGTTGCAAGCATTCGACTCGGCATCGACGCCAATCTTGCTGAGTGCGCTGGTGCGCAGCGCCTGATCGCGATCCGAGTAGTCGAGTGTCACCTTGGAGACCTTCTGCAGCACAGTGCTGTCCGTGGGATCGGAGTCGTCGTCGCGCAAACAACTCTTGTAGATAATGCGCTGATGAACCTGGAAGCCCAGCACACGCTGCTCCTCAACCAGTTCTAGTTTATGCGATTGCACCGAGTAAAGTTCCCCGGGATGAAGGAAGTGATACTCATCCGTGTAGTCGGGCAGATGGAGCTTAGTTTGCGAAGAGATTCGTGGCACAGTGCCGTTAAGAAGTATGCTGACATCCAACTGATCCCAGTAGTTCAGACCCTCAAAGCGTTGAATCACCTGCAGCAATTCACCTGAATCGAACTGCAAAGTGGAGCTATGCTCGTACTGACCTCCAGTCAACTGATAACCATTCGCCGCCCCATTGATGGACTTGGCAAACAACCAAGACACTGTGGTCAGCAGAGGCAAAGCCAGACGCAGCTGTGAAGCCAGCTCATCGGTCAACGGGTTGATGGTGGTGTAAGTCCGAGCATCGGAGGTGACCACATACGACTGCAGCTTGGCCTCTTCATCCACCTTCTGGCCATTGATCTGGCCGGACAGCGAGCCAGCCACACGCATGGGCTGATCATTGGCCAGACAAGTGTGTCCATTGCCATAGTATCCAGCTGAACAGACACAACAATAACCCTCGGACTTGTCGAAGCACTGCGCATTGCTGTGACACTGATGTCCACTGGCTCCGCAGCTCTGGGCGAGCGCAGGCGATTCGGTGCGTGTCTCGGGATTGTTGGGTTCCTGCACATTCTCGCTGGGATTGAGTGGCGCCACGCGATACAGCCAGACACCGGGCACACCCAGATTGGTGCTCTCACTGAGGTAGCGAGCCTAAGTAAAGGAAGCAAATTGAAGCAAAAAAGTTTCAAAATATATATAGTTCATATTACATTCTCTGATCCCGAACCATTCAGATTGAAATAGCGTCCGTCTTCGGATATGAAACCCGCCTGGGCGCGAATGTCGGGCAATCCCAGCTCACCGGCCTCGCCCTGCAACCAATTGAGACCGCCCTCGGGATAGATGAACTGCACAAAGGTGCGCTGCTCGCTGGCAATCAATGCCACCTGGAACGTGTTCAGTCTGTCCGTCTTCGAGTTGAAGTAACCCACATTGCGCCATGTGGCCACAATCAGTTGTTCGGCCGCAAAATCGAGCTCCTCGCTGTATGCGTATTGCACCAGACGCTCGGCACGTTGCAACGTCGCTGAATCTCTGGTGTGGAAGAGAGAGATGCTGCTATCATCGCCGCTGTTCGAGGTGTCCACGTTGGAGTAGAAGGCCGCTATCGAGGGATACTCGAGGGGGAAGGGCTGATTCAAGTACTCGGTGAACTCGACGTTGAATGTCAAAATGCCATTCGTGTTGATCTGTAAGGAAGAAGAAGAGAAGAGGAATGAGTGAGAGGAAGAAGCGAAGAAAAAGTGCTTGAAGTGCATATGGCGATCAATTGGGCCGCTGAAGTGAAGTGCCAACAGGCCACTTAACAAATTCTCCTGGCGGAAACTAAACAACAACAAACCATTAACAAGACCCTCAATGATCATTAGGCTCTCTAATGACTTTGCCTAATTGAGTTCCGTGTCGGGAACATCCGCAATGCGCGCCTCTAAAATTAGTTTCCAACAACTGACGCCGACACTCTCCAGCTGCGCAACTCCTCAACTTCAAATATCTACAACTCCTGTTTCGTTTTCTTTCAAATCTCCCATTTTTCCCTTGCACAACTTTGCAGCGTTGCATAAATTTCCCAATTGCTGCATTTCTACTCGGTTTTTCTTTTTCGTTTTTTTATTTTGCGCCTGAGTAAACAAAAGAACATTTTTGAAAAATTCCCATTTCGGTTTTTGAACATTTTTGTTCAAAATTTGTTATATTTGAAACTGGAGCACAGGTGTTTGAAATGCGAGTTTTTTGTGTGGTTTTTGTGGCACAACATTAATCAATTTTACACCCAGGGGGAGCAGCCACTTTATCTTCAGACTCTGCGGGTCAAAATGTGTGGAAATATTTGCTAAATGAGTGCAAAGACCACAGGAATGTGGAATGTGAACAGACAGCTGGACAGCGTGTTTAATTTGTTTAACATTTCATCGCAAACTGCGAAGCAAAATATTTGGCAACAACTGAATCTAAATGGAAACAAATATTAGAAGATCTTAAGACTTTTTAGACTTGAGAATTGAAATTGTTTTTCTTACAAAATATTGGAAAATAAACTTTTTAAAAAAAGCAATTTGTTTATTCTATTTTAAGCAGACTTCGTAAACGTTTGCAAGTTTAAGAAAAGAGTCAAAAGTGGATGAAATTGCACTTATCTAAAATATTATAGATTTTTTTAAGACTTACTATACTTGATTTAAAATTAATAGATTGATAAGTAATTAAAGTTTTACGATACTCAATTGAACATTAATACATTGATAAGTTCTTAAAGTTGAAATTGCAGAACATCATACATTTAATGTCTGTAATTTAAAACAAATAAAATACAAAATATACAATAATCTCGCTTACAAGTTATACAAAATTTAATTTGTTCGTAAACGTTTTGTAATTCAATCAGACAGATTAGCTTTCCATTTTTTCTGATTCATAATCACATCAAATAAAGATTATATTCTGAAACATATAAGTTCTTAAACGTTTTTTTCTAACATTTTATATATGGTGCTTCCCCTGAATCTTTACCTGCCTACAATCTAAATCTCACCTAACCCCATAACCCCAAATTCTCATTTTTCAAATTGATTTTTTATATGCTATGCACATATTTCCACAGATTTGACACATCTATTTATACACATTATTTTGTCGCATAAACAATGATGAGTTCAACAATAATTAAACTGAATAATGGCGTTTTAGCTGGAACAAAAATGAGGCTTTGCTCATTTCACTTTTCAGAAATATTTTTGTGGAAATTTATGCATTTGTATGGCCATAATACGCGGTAATGCCACACATTTTGTGCCGCGTGCTATTTTTCGACGTCAGACACATAAATTTAGTTAATTAACTAACAAAAATAGGCGACACTTTCGCCTCGTACCGTGTGCTAAGCAACATCATAATTTCTGAACATGAAAAAGTGAAAACAAATCGGAAAGGATCGACAAGAAGATACGCTATAGGTCAAGTGTTTAGAACTATTGAGAATGAATAATTTCATACAAACAAATCTACGGCGACAAAAAATTATAAGAACAAATTTTAGGAAAAATTAGAATTAGGATATAAAAAAAGTAAAGTGATTAAAAATGCTCTGAACACAATTCTTTTCCAAAAAAATGTATTTATGGTGGCCAAACAAATCAAAAAAAAAATTGATTTAGGATATATAATATCAAACAAATGTTGCTACCCGTTAGAAACAATTTATATTTAAAGCCATATTTATAATAAGATATTGACTTTTTTGATTTTGATTTATGCTTAAACTGTGTAATTATTTTAGTATTTATGAAGTCATATTATTTTATAATATAGTTGTTATTTGATATATTTTTCTTAGAGTCTTTTAGTAATAGTTTGCATGAAGAAAGCTAAAAACAAATTAATATATAAATAATTTTATTTATATTTAAATATGATGATAATAAAAAAGTTCCTTTGCAGCAGAGGTTAAAAATAAATTTGAAGGTATTTAAATTCCTACTCAAAATTCTTAAATTAGTTCAAGTTTTAGATTGAATGGATTTCCGCAAAAACGAACATTATCAGCAAACGTAGAGCTAATAAAGGTTAATATGTCAAAAATGTCAAAATAAGAATCCCAAATTTTGATTTTTTTCGTGTTGAATGTCTCGTTAAAAATTTAGGAATTACCCATTTGAAGATTAGAAGTCTTAATATGGGATTTTGTTATAATATAATGAAATCATATTTATTATGAGATTGATGAGAATGGATTTAAACCGTCTTCGATTCAATGAGCATTTTTTTCATTGTTTTATTTTCAAAAAGGAACTTTTGGTTGAAGAAGCTGACTGACAACTGTGATGTATCTTCTATACAATATTTACAGGGTATGCAGTAAAAAGGCGGCTAACACTTTGGGAATGTGCCAAGGCGGCATAGCGACCGAACACGAAAAGAAACATGAAGAACACGAAGAGCAGATCACATCAATGGGTTGACTGCTTCTTCGCTATTTATTTGTAGCGTGTGCTTCTTGTGCCTCTCCGCCTGTCGCTTTTTAGGACCACCCCCAAGTGGACCTGCCTGATGATGATGGTATTCGGGTTGAGTGCGTGCGAATTGGTTTTGCGGTGTCGTCGTAAAATGTATCTCAAAGATACATTTTGTCGATTTTCGTTTCATGTTTTCGGTTTTCAGTTTTCAGTTCTCAATGTTTTGTGCCCAGCAACATTTGATAATTACACAGTTCTCGTGTCGAAATCGTTCTTTTCTTGTCCGCCTGTCATATTTTGCCGAATATTAATGTGGACTTCTGTTTGTCTCTCTGGCTATTAATAAAGCGCACACAAGCACCCACATACACACATACATACATTCTCATACGCTTAGATTAAGATGCCTCACAATGCAATTTGATTGAACTAAATCAACTATTAGCATAGACTCTTCTTATTGATAGCTCTTATCAGCGACGCTTATCTGCCTGCAGTAAAATGCAAATTTTCATTCAGCGCAAAATTTGCTATAGCATATATATAATACATAGCTCGACTTTGTTGTCGAATCTATCAGATAGTGCCCGCCATATACATATGAATACTCACATAGATCTGTTCGTATTTCTCGCCATAGAAATTGATGGGTTGATCCAATTGGAGCAACAGTTGCTCGCTGTTGCCCTTGGGCAGATACTGAATGCTGCCATCGGTGCCATCGGCGAACTCGTAGAGCTGATTGGACTGCAGAGAGTCCAGGTAATGCTCATACTGACCATTGGCCAGTTGGGGGCCAATGGAGCAGAGCAGCAGCAGTGACGCCAGAAGCGTGCATAATTTTTGTTTCATTGTTTGCATTGCAAAGTCTAAAATTTATATTTGTATTTGTTTTCTATTTCGTTGAAATAAATGTGATTTGTGTCCTGTGTGAAAGTGTGTTTCACAATTTTGCCAAAGACATTTTCAGACACAAACGCACACGCACTTGGCCAACACACTTCTAATTTTTTTTTTTGTGGATCCAAAAATATCGGATTTATAAATAAAACACTCTAGTGAAATATGTATAGTTTCTTATAGTTTTGTTTTTTTGGAACACTGTCTTGGAAGCGGCGACGACACTGCGATCAACGATCGCTGGGCCGATTCAAACGATCTTCACACGAGCGAACGAGCCGATAAACGAACCGCACGCGCTGACAGTAAAAACTTGACTGAATCACAGCTCTGCTCAATTGGATGCTCTTTGCTTCGGTCTGCCATCTGTGTGACAGTCTCTATCGATGTGTGTGTGTGTGTGCGTGTGTGTGGGCGCACGAGACTGTGCTGCGTTTGCTGGAGTCTGCAAACACATACACACATTCACATATGTATGCATATTGCAGGCCAGTCAACATAGCATCCACAAAGTGCATTCTGTTAACAGTTGTGTGGATGCTATGCAGTTGCTTTCGTGTGTGAGAGAGAGAGCGACATACCAGACAGAAAGATTTGCTTATTTATTTATGACATTTTGCTGTCGCTGTTGACATTTATGATCCACACGCATTAAGAACGAGAAAGCATTCTGCGAATAACTCGATCACTTCGGTTATGAGCACAAATAACAATAACAACAACAACAACAACAAAATAAAGAAAATTCAAGAAACTAAAATAGAAGTTGCGAAAATGTTTATCGCAAGTTTATTGGGCGACAGCAGAACAAAAGAAATTCACTGTGCCACAGCATTATAATGATCTTTATTGAAGTCGTTTGTTTGTTTGTTTTGTTTTGATTGAGCAGTCAAAGCTCAAAGAAATTTTTAGTTTTATGGATCAGATCTGCAAGCAAGAATTTTCACACTTTTCATTATAAGTCCTTGTACCAAAGTTGAGAGAAATTAAATAATTATCATTTACCTAACTATTTTTAAAGATCAGTATTTCTAAATAAATTTAAATTGCTTTATTTATTAAAAATGGTTAAATATAATTTTGGATATATTGGATATAATTTTTTTTAAGTTCGTTCTTATAAACATGATCTATACATTTGTTATTTGAGTTTTTAGACTATAATTGATAAGAAAACAATTTCAAAATTTATATTTTAATTCCTTAAAGATTTGTCTGTTGATTATAAAAATTCAAATTCAACTGAAATCATCAAAACAAAATAAAATAGTAGCATTAGCACATTAAAATTTTGTATTTTATTTTTGATAAATAATCAATTTAAAATGGGGTAAGAAAATTTTAAAAATATTCGTTTTATTTATTTGTATTCTTTTCAAAATATACATGATTTTAGCTTATCTCTAGATTTCAAAGAAATTATGCTAAATCACACTCAATTCCTCGAAATATTTTTTATTAAAACTTGCGCTATATTTTTTTTTTAAGATCTAAAAATAGAAGTAGAAAATTCCAATGTATTTATTTTGTACTATCCAACTAAAAATAGATCAAAAGAAAGAACTGCTTATGTCATAATAATATTTCGAAATTGTAATAAGCTTGTTACAACTCCAACTATGGACATTGATGGGGCAAGATTCCGCTGCAATTCTCTAGCTAAAGAATGAGGCGCGTTTGCCTCAAAAGAATAGTAGGTGTGGCAGCCACAAGAAAGGTGAATGAGGTAGGTAGGGGGAGGGGGCGACCCAAGATTGCAGTAGGGCGACCCCAAAAAAAACGAAATCAAAACAATCCACACGGATGCGCCCGGTTGCCTGGGCGCGTTCCAATTCCATCGAAATGAACTTCAGGCGCGGACAAGGCACGTGCCGCATGATTGCGCCTGCTGTTGCTGTTGCATGCCACCATGAAGCGCCGCGGACGTAGCTGAAAGGGAGGGGAAAAGAGGAGAAGCCAGCACACCCATTCGAAAATAAACAAATGGTAGAAGAGAACTTCTGAGGCAGCGACGCAACGTCTGCGCCTTTGACTGATGATGATTGTGCCAGGGGATTCGTCGAGTGCATTCCCGTAATGCTATTTATGATGTATTTCTCGGTTAATTAGTTGCAGCTGGAACGGCCAAGGGATTGCCTTGGCTTCCGCATCTTCAACATTCCCATCAACTCTGACTCCCATCCCCTATTCCCATCTTCATTTCCATCTGCGACTGCTGCGCTCTTTTTGGGCTGTCACATCTATTCGTGCTGCTTGATCGCTGATGGATGGCTGCCTTTGCATCATTTATCTTCCAGGGAGTTGCACGTGGAACTGCAACGACTTCCCGGAATTGGAGCAGAACCTCAGTGCCACACAGTGGCAGCTGCAACGCCCTGAACTTCCCTCACTCCATGACTTGGCTTCCAAAAAATATTACGATCCACAAATTCAGCCGAATAATTATAAACTTAAATTAAGCTCGCAATTAAGTCGTTAAATGTTGTTACGCAAAATTAACTCGTCTCTTGATCATAGTCGGAATTGGCATTATAAAAGTCGGATCAGCATTGCGAAGAGTTAAATCCATTGAGTATGTTTTCCATTTACTTTCAATTTATTCTCTTTGGGCTCTGTTGCCTGCTGCTTCATGTGCTGGCCAAGCCGCAGCTGAACGAGGATTGCGAGCTCAATGCAGCTGACACCATGGTAACCAATATGAGGCCACAATCATCACCTTCAAGTAACCAACTTCATCTCATTACAGCACGATTTTTGCTGTGAACTGCACGAGGAATCATCAGAGTTCACCGAGTGCCAAATGGATTGGTTCTCAAAGCTGGAGCCGAACAGCTGGAGCAGGCCTACATGTTTGTGAGTGCTCCTCAAATCCTCTCCAGTATCTCTCACTCTAGTTTCTCCATTGCAGTGCACAGCTGAATGCGCCTTCAACGCAACTGAGTATCTAGCTGCCAATCGTCAATCGTTGAATCTGCGCAGGATTAAAGAGCATCTGGAAGATGAGCTAGACAGCAAGGCGGAGCAGAAGCAGCTCTACGAGACTTATGTGAAATGCGATAAGCATGGTGAGCAAGCAGTGAAATCTCTCACTCCAACCTGTTATTTAAATCGATTGTTCCTTCCCTTGCAGCTCTTTCGCTGCTGCGCCACAAAGGCGTTCTGGCAATTGCCAAACATTTGACTACACATGGGTGTCATGTGTATCCTGGCCTTGTGCTGGAATGCGTGGCTAACGAGATGATTCTCCACTGTCCAGCTGAACGGTTTAGCAAGGTGGCACAATGCCGCGCCACACGCGATTATTTGCGTCAGTGCTTCGCGTATCTGAAATACAAAACTTAAGAGCTAATTGAAGCGTATACGTAATAAAGCTCATTATGTCTGACAATTACATTTCAGATCTTTCTCTTTGACATAATCCTAAGCATATATTTCTTCCTTCCAAGGCAGTTTATCTCCATAGGGATTCTAAGAGCTGCATCTTAGCTTCTATTGATAAAGCTCTTGACGTCTAAAAAGATTCTTTGTACAGCACCTATGAACTGTGAATAAGCAACTACATGCTGTTGTTAACGAGCAGCTTCAGATGACAAGCAAATGATCTCTAAAGCAGATCACGTCTAAGGTAATTCAGACAACATCACTCAGAAGATGTGATTATCGTTCCAGCATATTGTTTTAGACCTCAGACAAGTGCAAATAATGTTGTTGACAACGTTTAGACTATTTAAAATTCAATTGAGCAGGCATCAAGAGCAATTCCAGTCAAAACCGAGCTTTGAGACTAGATTTAGGTGCTAGGCTTATTTTGCCAGCATCTCCATTAGGAATATGAAATTGTAGTTATGACTTCATCTTAAATTAACAGCTAATCTTAACACTCAACAATCAGTCTAGTTAATTATTGCTGCTTATGTGTTTAATGCTTGTCTACAGTTAAGTATTAATTACGCTAGAGAGACTTAAATGTAGCTTTACAGATCAACATGCTATCACCAGATCCCCATCCAGCTTCACTTCATTGCATTTATTGAGCTGCTTGTTGAAACGCTTCTCAAATTTCTTTGCTTGTTTCTCGCTCAGTTCCGTCACAGCCAAATGCTTTACGTATTTCTTCTCCAGCTTCTTCTTGAGCTTCTCCACAAAGATGGCACCGGGTTGCTTGGCCAACACCTTCTTCAGCTGTGCCGCCCAATCGAATTCGCGGTTCTCTGCAGCAACAGCATCATCAGCAGCAACTTCTGTGGCAGCTTCACCATTCTCCACTTTGGACTTTTTCTTGGGCGGCTCCTCAACTGCAGCAGCTTCTTCTGCGGGCTTCTGTTTCGCTGCCTTGGCAGCTGCAAGTTCCGCCTGTTTGGCCTCCTTCATTTTGTTCAACTCCTTCTCGAGTATGTTCCACACTTCTGTAGCCTTGTGGCGTGGCATACGCATGCAGTTGCCCACAAAGTTCTCGAATTTCGCCTTCTTGCGCGGCACATTGTCAACGCTCTGCAGACGCTGGAACTCATTGCGCAGCTGTGGCGTCAGTTGATACTCTTCGCTGTCGAGAATGGCGCGTATGATGTCCATCCAACTTTCTTGCTTCTGGGCATTCTTGTTCCTAGGCTCCTTGGGCACAAAGTTTTGATTGGAGTACTTCTGGGCTTCGGAAATGCATTTGGTGTGTGCCACATATTCCTCCTCGTAGAAGTCTTTCAGGCAGTCCATGCACGACACGTTCTTGACGTTGCCTCGGCATCTGGTCTGGTAGTGCTTCTCCACGGCTGGCTTCTTTACGGACTCACCGCAAATGTTGCAGGTAAAAAACACCATGTTCAATAGATTATTTACTCGAAATCCTGGACGCTAAATGCAACACGTGCGCGGCTAAATTTTTTTTATTTATGTGCCGCGTTCCATGTGTGACCGTAGTTGAGTTTATAAGATACGCAATTTGAGGCATAAAATATACCAACATATACCGCCTTCCATAGTTATGCGATAACATTTATTTTAACGTTTTTTTAAAAACGCTTATATAGATTTAAAAATATTGATTGCTCTATTATCCGTGAACAATCAATACTTTTATATCTATATAAGCGTTTATGTTAATTTTATACTTTTTTTTGTAAGCCAGTAAAAATAGTGAAAACACAAATGACTTATATATTAATATGCTTGTTATTAATATTAAAGAGTGCGTACAAGCTTTTTAGACTCAGACATCCTTGAAAACACGAAATGTATGGAAAATTAAACCTTTTTAATTATAATATTTAAAATACGTTATAGCCCGCTTATAATAAATCACTTACTGTTATTTTCGGAGTCGCGTTAATGCTGCGTAACAGTGGCGCCACATTGAAGTTACGTACCAAGCAGTTTCTAATCGACTGCAATATATCCAACTTTGGTCATCTCTAAGTGTTGCTGCTTGTGATGAAATTACATCGCTTCAGTTGTTTTTCATATCATACGCATTTTTTACAAGGTGACGTCATGGTCAGCACGCACCATTTTATGCCATCGCTAGCGCCTAAAAAACTATGTCGAGCTCGCGATGTTGCTGTCTATGATGAAATTACAATACTTTTAAGAAGTAGATGCTTATGGCAAACGTTCATGGATATAACAAAATAATACAAAATAATACTGTAATAATAATAATATAAAAATATATCAAATATTTACCATAATTGGTCATTTGACAAATATTATTGCCTATACAAAATTGATATATACGTTACTACTCCGAATTTTCGGAGTTGCTTTTGATATGTGCAACAGTGGCGCCACTTGTGAAGTTACGTAACAAGCAGTTTGTTAACGACAACAATACATCTCAACTTGTGCCATCTCTAGCGGCTGAACAGCTGTGGCGCGCACGCTATGTTGCTGTCTTTGGTGAAATTCCAACGCTTTAAAAGAATTGTTGTTGATGGCATACGCACTAATTACAAGGTGACGACACACCCGATACGCAAATTCAGCAAGAGTTCAACGGCCATGGATGCCAAATACGAACGGCAGCCAAATGTGCTGCGCAAAAAACTATCTAATGTGGTGCCAGGATCAGTGAATCTCCAAGTGCTTGGCGCTGGTGCCAATGGATCTCCCAGCGCTGTTTACCTCTTCACCGATCAGTCTCGCTATCTGTTCAACTGTGGCGAGGGAACACAGCGTCTGGCGTATGAGCACAAGACGCGACTGTCGCGCTTGGAGCAAATTTTTATGACACGCAACACGTGGACTTCGGTGGGTGGCTTGCCGGGCTTGGCGCTGACCATACAGGATGCTGGCGTACGGCAGCTGGGAGTGCATGGACCGCCGCATCTGGACACCATGCTGCAGAGCATGAGACGCTTTGTGATGCTCAAGAACCTACAGATGCAGAACATCGACGCCACCACTTCGCAGCACTTCGAGGACTCCATCCTCAGTGTGCAGTCGGTGGTATTGCGCAGTGAGAAGCAACCAGAGCAGTCTGTCATCAGCTACATATGTAAACTAAAACCACGCCCAGGTGCCCTCAATTTGGTCAAGTGTGTGGAGCATGGGGTGCCGCCTGGTCCACTGCTGGGACAACTCAAGAATGGTCAGGATGTGGAGCTACCAGGTGGCAAAGTGGTTCGCTCTGTCGATGTCACGGAACCCGGAGAGACAGCGCTCTCCTTTGTCTTTATCGATGTACCAAGCGTGGATTATTTGTCTGCTCTGCAGGCTCAGGCTAAGGAATACAAGCAACTTGCTGACTCAGAGCTCACGGAGGTCGCGCTGGTGGTGCACTTTAGTCCGGCGGCGATGACAGAACATGCAGACTATCGTCAGTTTATGGCGGAGAATTTCTCGCAGTGCACAGAGCATATCTATCTCAACTCCCCTTCAAATAGTTTCTCTGGCTATGCAGCTACTCATCGCATACAATATCAGCTGCATCAATTGGCTCCTTTGGTGTTTCCACTACTCGCCGAGTCGCTGGAACTACAGCACAACTGTCCCTTGAAGAAGACAAAGCTAGAGGAGGAGGAAGCGAAAGAGGAGCTGACTGGAGAAGAGAGTAAGAAGCGAGAGCAGCCAAAGAAAGATGACCAGAAACAAAGTCTGAATCAGGGTGTTGTTCCCATGACCAGCTTTCATCTGCGACCCAAGAAAGGTGAGCGAGAGATTTCCAACTATATTATAGCATATGTATATCGATGAGTTATATTTGATGTTTATTTAAAAAGAGCAAACTAATATAGAAAACTAAGAGCAAGCTTTGATACAGAAGTCAGAAAACAGAATAGTATTTAACCTTTCCACAAGGATTTCAAATTTTAAGTAATTTTACCATTCAGTAACCTTGGGTTTTCAAAATTCGTTTTCTTACTATTTTAAATCGCCCAATAAAATGAGCAGGAAATTCCTTACTAATTACACTTTGCAATAATATACACATTTAAAAATGGTTTCTAACATAAATAAAAAAAATAAGGATCTTGGACATTTTTTATAAAACGAAACTTTTTTAATTTTAAATTTTTAAATAGATCGAATGGAATTATTTAGAAAGTCAATTAATAAAATTGTCTTGAAGAGAAAAAACAAGTAAGAAAGTTACAGTCGAGTGTGCTCGACTGAGATACCCGCTACCCATTTTTAATAAAGGCAAAATATTGCGGTATTATTTTCAAAATATACCAAAAATACTAAAAATATACCAAATGATATGATTGGTATATCGATATAGTACACCATTCAAAATATATCATAGACGGCACAATGGACCAGTAGACGTTTTTGTCCATACAAAAGTATTTCTTTAATAACTTCCACAATTTTTATCTGATCGCAATTAATGGGACAATAGTTTCGAACCTTAATTACTCGGAAGTAAGAAAGCAGAAAATGTTAATAAACAAATTATTCACCAACCGTTTCAGCAAACATTTATGTTAATTATCGCAATAGGTCAGCGATTTCACAACGAATGGAAATAAATTCTATTTAGGAAAACAAGTATTTAAATAGATGCAATCTTGATTCAATTATTAGTGTTCCTTATTTAATCTCTCTTTAATATTCTTCCCATGTCAACAAGCCATTGCTTTTCGAAGTATGATAAAGTAAATGATGATACAATTAATAATATAAACCAAAGTTGCATATTAACTAGGAGATATTAACTTATGCGATTATTCAACAACTTACATAAATCATATAGCATACAATCCTATATCATAAATTAATCAAAACCAAATATTCAAGGTCTCGATCGCACGCTGGAATCAAAATTGACGCCCGAGGAGTACATCAAGGAGACGCACGCGGTGCCTGGAGTCACAGAGCTGTTGGCTAAGCTGAAGTGCGACACAAAGCTGAGCCAAGAGTCAGAGCTGGCGACAGAAGGACGCAGCAACTATCCACGCATCATTTTCCTGGGCACCGGATCGTGCATTCCCAACAAGACGCGCAACGTGAGCTCCATTCTCATCCAGACAGCAAAAGAAGCATTTGTGCTGCTGGACTGTGGGGAAGGAACACACGGACAGATTGTGCGACTCTATGGAAATGAGCGTGCGAAAGAGATTATGCTGCAACTGCAAGCGATCTATGTGTCCCACTTGCATGCGGATCATCACATCGGACTCATTGCATTGTTGACCGAGCGACAACAACTGGCACCAGAGGCACCTCTGCTCTTGTTGGCGCCACGTCAAATCGAACCTTGGCTGCAGTTTTACAATCGTCAAATTGAGTCTATTGCTGACTCTTACACACTGGTGGCCAATGGCGAACTTCTAGAGAATCCACTAAGAGGCGAAGGTGTTGAACGCTTGGGCATCGACTCGATTGGCACTTGCTTGGTGCGGCATTGTCCACATGCCTTTGGCATCAGCCTAACGCTGCAAGCCGAGCACGAGGGCGAGCCCATTAAGATCACCTACAGCGGCGACACGATGCCCTGCGAGGATCTTGTCGAGCTGGGACGCAACTCCACGGTGCTGATACACGAGGCGACCATGGAGGATGATCTCGTTGAGGAGGCACGCATCAAGACGCATAGCACAATCTCGCAGGCCATTCAACAGGGTCGCGACATGCAGGCCAAGCACACAATACTCACACATTTCTCACAGCGCTATGCGAAGTGTCCTCGACTGCCCAGCAACGAGGACATGCAACATGTGGCCATTGCCTTTGATAATATGCAAGTGACTGTGGACGATTTGAAGGAGTATGAGAAGCTTTATCCTGCGTTGATGGCCATGTTTGCCGAATACACCGAGGAGCTGGAACAGCGGGCAGTGAAACGAGAGCTCAAACAGGAACGAAAACGCAAATTGGCGCAAACGTGATTTTGTAGATTTGTAGACAGTTTAACGCATCCACTTTGCCTTCACTTAGTTTCAGTTACAACGTTTATACGAATGAACATTTAATGTATTTCGAATGAGGCATTTTATATATTTAAAAAGTAGTTAATGTGAAAGGCAATTCACTATTTAAATCGAAGTGGTGGCAGCTTTCAATAATTATTTTAAATATTTTGTATATCGACTACTTTTAAAGAAATATTGTTTAGGAAACTAAGTAGTTAAAGCTATGCCATCGCATTCAATTTCCTATACCTTCCAAAGGCAAGAATTTCAGGTCTTATATATCTGTTGCATATCTGCAAATATTTGGTAACTTGTTATCAACAGAAGTAACAACCCATAAACTTTATTTCACACTTTCTCATATCGCATAAACGTTGTAAATTTGTAAAAATCTGTCATTCAGTTGTAGATTTCGATCATTAGCTTCGCCTCTAGTGTTAAGCCAATTGTTGAATTACTTACAATAAAACTAATTGTATTTTTACACAACAAAAGAAAAGAGTCGATAATTTGTTTGTTGGTGTTTTTGTTTGATTTATTTACTTAATACGCATTCGCTTGCAACAGGTGTCTGTGTATTATTAAAACGCTCATAAAATTACAAATTTTGTTTTCATCATTTTAGTTTAGTTTCTCAATTATTATAATTATTAATTATTAGACAAAAAGGGCACTTGATTTTCGTTTCATTATTTTAGTAATCATTAATTATTATTTGCTTTCTGTCAAAGTCAATAAACATTTCATTTTTTTAAGGCACTTTTTGTGTTCAACATTTGAATTATTTTAATATCTGTTGATTATTTTTTTGTATGTGGTTTTTCATTTTTTATTTTTTTGGAAATTAGCTGTGACTAGTTAAAATTAGTAGATAAACGAAATTAAAAGAAATTATATCAAATATCGCTGCTGATATTCTGTTTGGTGTGTCTGTGTACGTGTGTGTTTGTGTGTGTGTGTGTGTGGGAAAACTTCTGGTTAATAATAGATATACTTTTTTTTTTGGTTTTATAAATAAACATAATTTCAACATGTTCTTTAAAATTAAATAAATAGTTGTACATTATTTAAATTAAAGAGAAAACACATCCTCGGCAGACGGCGGCAATCGGCAAAAGTGAACAACAATTAAATTAATTATTATGATTATCATTGAACGCAAGAGCTCAACAATAAATAATTGATAATTGCTAATGCCTCGACTGCGCTGCAAGTTATTAGACTACAAATTCATTACGATTAGGCTTTAAAACTTCATCTCCTTTTTTTGGGGTCAAAACAAAACAAATATCTTAACGGTTCTCCAGAGGATCTTTTCGATCGATTTTTGGGTTTCGGTCTAAGCACGTTCCACATAGTTGCCGGGGAATGTGCCAAAGCAGCCGGTGCGCTGTGATGTGCCCACAAACCAACCATCATCGCACTTCTCCAGCACATGAACCAGATCTCCCTCAAAGAGCTCCAGCTCATCGGAGTTCTGTGGCCGATACTTGTAGAGTGCGCGATAACTGCAAATCAGATAAGTTATAGAATGTTTGATATAATATAAGTTGACTTAGGAACTCACGTCAATGGCTCGGAACTTGTGTCCACATGCAACGCATCTGTCTTGTGCAGCGTCCTGGTGTCCTTGAGTATTCCATTGGGTGGCTGGGATCCATTCTGTGTCAGCGTGTTGAACTCGTTGTTGATATTTGTGCGCAGCACGTCCAAATTGGGACGCAGATTTGTCGTGCTCTGACTGCTGATGACTGTTGTCGTTCTAGCCGCAATGTCCTCGGCTCCAATATCAGTTAGAACCTAAAGTGGGAAGATTGATATTAGATTAGACTTAAATTCTTGATGTGTGATAGTAATATCTATTATAAATTTCAATTCTAAAAAGCTGACTTATCTATGGAACACAAAGTTGTTATTAAATGTAACTAATATTGAATGTAAAATTATTTAAAACGAATTGATATAATAAAAGACATTTCGATTTATTATGCAACTTTTGTGAATGTGAAGATGAAAACTGTGTAAGCTTATTAATTTAATTTCATAATTAAACAATTTTTTATTCGCATTCCAAAATGTAATTAAAATAATTGAATTCGATTTATTATTTAAGTCATAAAACAAAGTTTATCCTTTTAAATGGGATAAAAAGCACAATAGCACATATTTTGTGAAATAAATTTGAAAATTATTTAGAAAGTTCATTTCAATATTGAATGTTTTGCTTTTCTCCTTTATTTTTGTCAATTTATATTCAGTCTTTAAGGTGGAAAGTTTGCCTGATCTTTATTTGTAATAAATAAACACACAAACTAAATAAATCATAAAATATTTATATACTATAATAAACAAAGAATGAAAAATAAAAAAAAAACTATTTATCTACTAAATAATATTAATATATCACATAACAGAATTAAAGTATATCATCCCATCGTATCACTAACTTTATATAGTAAAACTATCTTATGCTACTCTTTGACTTACCTCCACATAGGAGACTGGGAAAATACCCTTGCGATTGGCGATTTTGCCCTCGAACCAGTTGCCGTCGACTCGTCGTGTCAGTGTGACCAGCTCTCCCTTGTTGAGGGACAACTCGACACCGGACTGAGCCTGGAAGTTGTACTTGGCACGCGCTTGTCCCTCCGATGGACGCTTGGAAGGTGTGCGAGCGCCATCGCGACTAACAATCTGCACATCAAAAAAGATAGGGTATTAAAATAGTCAAAGACAAGAAGAGAGAGTTTAATTTACCTCGACGTAGCTGGCGGGCAGCAGTCCAATCATCGCATTGTGCTCGCCTTCGTACCAATTGGGATCGATCTGTCGTCGAATGTAGATGACGTCGCCCTTGCGGAAAGAGAGTTCCCTAAGAAAGGAAAAAGTATTATAAGATATGCAACTTATAAGCTCTTAATAGCTACTCTTACTTAGAGCTCTGTCCCTGGAAATTGTAGAGTGCCCGGGCAACGGTCTTGGGACCCACAAGAGATTTGAGGGTCACGTCTGTGGGGAAATCATCGTAGCGATTGAGAGCAATCGGTGATTTCTGTGAGGGTGTGAAATTGTCGGTGTGTCGTCGCGAATTCATGTCCTGCAGCTCCTGTAGATACTTGCGTCTGCGCTCCTCCTGATACAATTTCTGCATATGCTCCGCTTGTCGTATGGCTAATTCCTCCTCCGATAAGTTCTGCTTATACTCATGCCTCAACGGTGTCTTGAAGTGAACATTCACGTCTGTGTCGATGGGAGAAACAAATCGAAAATTTGTTTTTACTATACATATGTAGATGCATTTATTTTGAGTAGAGCAAAGGTCAAAAGCCGAAAGCATTAGACGAAATTCGAGTTGGGTTATCGATCCATAGGTGTTGGTCTCGTTCTCTCGCAGCGCAGCTAAACAATACCCTGTATTAGTTAATTAAGACATTAACTGAAACAATGAACTATATGTAAAAAGGTAAAGAATTCTGGTTGAACGAGTTGGGCATTTTAACTGAGTATTAAAATCCGCAATTTTGAAAAGTATTATAGTATATAAATTTTGGAATAGTATACATTTTAACTGATACTCGTATAAATATAATCTTAGTTATGAGATCATTGGTAGATAAATCATATACTAAACGTAACATCTCATATTCTCTACTAAAGTCGAACAATAAAACAGCGTATTAATTATAAGGCACAATTTTTCAGCACATCAATAATGATATTACAAGTTTTAAATAAGCGAAAAAGTATTACAACCAAATGGATTGCATTGTATGAAATTGATTTCTTCTGCTGTCGACTTCTTATGATGATTTTACGCTTTTTAAATTATAGTTGAACTCTTTGAAGATCAATTTCAATGGCGTTGACTAAAGAAATTTGATGTCCTATTAATAATAATCAAATAAATACAAGACACAAAGACAAACACAAATTAAAAATATATCAGACCATAATTGCCACTCTGATTAAGATTTCGACTCTCCCCAAATGGTTAATAAACATATGTTTCATCAGATTGAAATTTGATATTTTTTATCTTCTTTGGAAATCGTTAGCAGAAATCTTAAATATCTTTCTACTACCACATAATTTCTATCATTTTACTTTAAGTCACAACAATAGACCCCCTTAGCAGTTGTTAATAAATACAGGGTATGCTTGTTGTTGACACTAAAAATAGCAACAAGAGTCGTTGGGGCAAGTGTAAGACGAGCTAACCGCAGAAATATTGTCGCCGTCGCCTCGTTATGAAACTGCTGTTTTGCTCTTATCTCTATCACTAACTGTCTACGTAGCTTTAGCTGTATCTCTAACTATTGCTCTGGCTGTGGCTGTAGCTATAGCTGTAGCTGTATCTGTAGCTATAGTTGTAAATGTATCTGTAGCCGTAGCTGTGCTTTGCCAATTGGTAAGCAAATAAACAACTAACGTTTGTTAGCTGACACTGTCTCGAACTCAGCTCGGTTGTTGATCGCACGCTTCGCCAAGCAGATAGATCGCAGATAACCCCGCCAAAGATAGAGATGGCAACAAAAGAAGAGACAGAGAGAGAGAGAGAGAGCAAGTGCTCGTTTAGTATTTGGAAAATTGAATTAACATTTCTCCATTGTATCGAAAATGAGCCGCAATTGAAGTTAATGCTCGTTAGCCAGCCACTGATAGCTAAATGGGAGACACAGTCTCCTTCTCCGTCTCCGTCTCCAATTGAGACAAAGTGGTGCAATCCACATCTTTTCTGGGGAGTGGTCAGTGTTGAGTGGAGAGTGGGTGACCAACTGACAGCAAAGTGCTAATTGACTTATTGCTTTTAGTGGCTTTTTTCTTTATCTCAAACCATCAAAAGGGTAATTTGAATTGAAGAGCTACAAGCACAATTGCTTGAATGCACTTAATGTGCTCAGAAGAGAGCTTAAAAATTGTGTATAGTATGTGAATAAATAAGTCTATTATATATTATATTCATATAGAGGATTTTACGATCTAACTTTAAGACTGTCATTTAAAGCGATCAACTTAAATCAACTTTAATGATTTCAAATGGATTTGCATATATAAAAACTGTTTACTGACAGGCTATAAACATTAAGAATTTATGGCATATTATAAGCAATTTATTGATTAACTATATCAGTAGCATTTAGCAACTTAATAAAAATCGCTACACAATCCAATTTTTGGTATGGTTTGGATTAATCAATGTTTTAAGCGGCATTCAAAGAGAAAGTTTATTTCGAAATTTATAAAACATTTTTGCTAAATTATTGTTTTCAATTTTTATCAATGCATTTACGCCAAAAATTTGTTGTATTATGTTGAGTACATAATTTTCTTTAATTTGATTAAACTGCTTAAGCTGAAGTACTCCTAAGCACTCTTTATTCTGTATTATAAATTCAAGTTCACTTGTGAAATAGCACCAATAGCACTTTTAAAATTTAGTTTTCATTAAAAATGTATAACTTTTTATAACAAAAAATTCCCTAATTATACACAACATTGAAAAAAACTTTTAAAATAGAAAATTCCTTAGGAAATTAAATGCAAAGTATTCACAAGTAATTTGAAATTATTAAAAATCCGCCATGATTGTGAAACTCGCAGTCAATTATAAAATAACTGCCATAACTTAAGCACCCCCATTTATTTTAAAGGTCTCACTAGTGCTAAAATCAGTTGAGTTACTGTTATTATCTAAGCAAAACCTCAACTCGCTTGTCGTGATTTATGAGTTCAACAAGATTGTCTAACTGAAAACAAAAGTGAATAATCTGCAACTTGAAGTCGAGTTAACTAACAATTTGTGTTTTGACCTTGTTTGGCATAGTTTTGAAGATACTATTTTATGCCTGCAGATAAAACACGACGAGTTATTCATGAACTTGAGCTGATGAATAGAATGAGCTGAATGAATAGGAATGCGGAGTGAGTGACAAATCAATTGAGAATGCACGCAATGAAATTGCGCAGCTGTCTTTACATGAAGTTTCTTCACCCGCTCTCCACCTCCTCTAACAAATAAATTGAAAATTTCTTTTGCGTCAAGTTGTCAAAAAGGCAATTTCATGGAAACTTATTTGTGGGGGACACAAAAAACTTTGAAGCAACTGCACAAATATTTGTGTTTACACAGCGACAAAATGTTGAAAACGAACAAAAAAAAAATGAAAGAAAAAAACGCCATAAACTATAAAGCAACGACAACAATTACGACAACAATTTGTTGTACAACAACAAGTAAAAAAAAAGAGCTTAATTGACACTTGAGGAGATTTTTCACTTTCACTGATTTTGCTTGCTGTGGCGCCGCAATTTGCAGCGTTTTGAAAGTGTTGCCGATTTTCATCTTTCACTGCACACACACATACACACTGCACTAAACTGCATTGCACTCACACACACACACACATACACATATAAACCAGTCTTGCCGGCTTTTCCGCGGCTTTTCCTGCACTGTTAATTGTTAATATGCTAAGCGAGTCAATTGGGAATTTGCTTTGCTTTGCTTTGCTTTGCTTTCTTTTTATATTCCCTACCTTACCCTATTCTCCCCACCTTCTCCTCCTGCTTAGTCACACTTGCAATCAATCAAAATCAGAACAACAACTCAACAGCTAAGTAGCCGAGAAGGCTACGAGCAGCTGATAAAGCTTAACACACGAAGACCGAAGACGAGACACAACTACAAAAACCGACAACGACAACAACAAAACAGCACAGACAACGATCTCTGTCTCTGTTTCGCTCTCTCTCTTTCTCTGTCTTTCACACTCACGTTGCGACTCGTAGTCAACTGCTCTGAAGCACGCGTGGCGCTCAACTGAAAACAGAAAACTGAAATCGAAATTGAAATTGAATGAAACTGAAAAACAGCGCAACTGAACGCTTGAGAGCATGAGCAACTGAACAACTGCTGAACTGACTGAGCGCCAAAAGACTTGGTTTGCTGTGAATCGTTTTCAGTTATCGTCGTACTACGAGTGCCGTTTTATTTGGCGCCCCAACCTCACGTTTATTCAGACATTACAATTGTTGTGGCTGTTGTTTCTTCTTCTACTTCTGTTGCTTCTGCTTCTTCTTGTTCGGTTTTAGTATTGTTGTGTGAATTACTCATGGCGTACAGTGGATCACATAGCACGCGCAACAACAGTGGAAACTATTCTATTGATAAGCGTTAAAGCGTGTTTTTGAAGTCTTTTCAGCTAACAGCCGAATTGCTTAGCGGCATTTATGCTGATAGCCAGACATGTTAATGCAGCTTTTAACATTCACATTAACAGCAGCTGTGAAGATTTGTCATCATTGATAGCCAGACATGTTAATGTTGCTGTTAAGCTTAACAGCTGAGGCAAAGACGTTGGAAATCGCTCATTCGACATGTTAGATGAATTGACAATTGATGACCAACATTTTAATGCTGCTGTTAAATTAATGTAAAGTAAAATGTAAACATAGAAAATCACGCATTCGACATGTTAGATTTTCAGCAACATAATTATCTTTTACACGCCAAAAAAAATGGAATTACCTGACTTTTAAATTAAAAATGAAATATATGGCTGAATTGTATTCTTGTTTAATCGAAATGTAGATCACCATTATTGAGAAGTAGAACTATAAGAACTCAACGATTATTTACCAATTGATTAACTTTTGGAATTATACATTTTTAAGAATTAAAAAAATAAATGCCATAGAAAATATCACAAACAAAATTCATATTTAAGAATCGCAGATTTTTATATTGAACCAGAAATTATCAGCGAAAATAATGGAAAGGAATAACAAAAAAAAACCATAGGGAAACACTTATAAAAAAATTTCACGTCTGCATAAAAACTTGCAAACTTTGAGCAAGGTTTACACATTTAAAGAAATTCTAAAAATAAATATTTTTAGATTTTGAAAACAGCATTTCAAGCTTTCCCTTGGGTGCGGCACTGAATGTTTCCCATTAAATTTATTGTTATCGTTTTTTGTTTTTAAGTACAACGAAAACTTCCTAGAATTTTTCCACTGCTGTGCTGACGTAAGACGCAGCTTCGTCATACATTCCACACCCATGATTCCGCATAATTAGCTGCACAGTTAGCTATTGGCCCCACTGTATTTGCTGCAAGATCAGCAGAGAAGATCGTTAAACCCGAAAAGCTCAAGCATCAAGCTTTATATCACGAGTTGCGCGAGACGTGAGCTGCCTGGCAAAAAGCTATCGAAGTTTAAGGTGAACTATCTCGCTGAGATTGTCTCGCTCTGTCTCTTCATCGCTGTTTCTCCCTCTATATGTCTCCCTCTCTGTCTCTTGGTCTCTCTCTTGGCTCTCTTTCCTTCTGCTTGTCTCATTATCACATCATGTGATAACAAGTTTTCATCGTATTTTGCACAGCAGAGAGAAAAGCTGTGAGAAAGCGCTTAAAAGCGGAAGGTCGTTTAGTCAAATGAGAAAGTCTGTCTGTGGCATTTAAAGGGGGCTAAGTGCTGAGGGCCAAGTTGTACGAAGGCTGCAACAAAGAGGAGCAAGTTGACTGCAATACTAACTGCCGCTTTGCCACTGCAACTGTGGCTGCCGATGTTGCTGCTGCTGCTGCAACTGTTGCTGTTGTTGCAACTGCTGCTGTTGCTGCTGTTGTTGTTGTTGCTGCCACCTGAGCAGCGGCATGGAGCCGCCTATTGCATGCTGATTGGCCAAGTACGCTTGTCGCTGTCCAGGCAACGGCAGCGGCGTGTGTGGCAGCCCCACAATGTGATAGCCAATGCTTAGTTCACTCGCTGGCGGTGTTGGCGGCGGTGGCAACATTGGCGGCGTCGTTGTTGCATAGTCGATGCTGCGTCGTATCCACAGCAACTTGCCGCAGTTGGGCATATCGCAGACACTGCGATGCAATGAGGCAGGCGTAAGCTTTTCGCTATTGTTGTAGCTGCTGTCGGCGCCGCTGCTCAGCGGACGCTGTGGCCACTCAACAGAGCTGTTGTTGTTGGTCTCAAAGGAGGCATTGTGGCGCCACAAGCGTTGCCGCTGTCGCTGCAAGTGCGTGCTGTCATCTGTCAGCTCTAAATCATTGCAGCTGCCATGCAACTTCTGCTTCCAATGCACGCGATTCACAGCTGTCGAGGGAATGCGTCTGTTGTTGCTGATATTGCTGATGTTGCTGTTGTTCCGGCTTATGTTGCCACTGAGGTTGTTGCTGTTGTTGTTGTTGTTGCCATGGAGATGCTGGCCTGCGTAGGTGTTGCTGCGTCGCGGCGCCAGCGTTTGATGTATCATGCTTCAAGTTATTTGCTCCCCTTTTTGTTGCACTTGCCACACGCACAAACACTTAATGCTGCATTATGCAACCGGCTAGCGCATTCTATTTTTGCCACATTTAATTAGGCAAAACACTTTGTGGCACACAGTTCTCCACTCGATACGACGTTTTTGGCACGGAAAAGTGAAACTAACTAAATTGTTGACGAACGTTTTACTTTTCCCTGAGCCACACTTGTTTTGTTGCCACACTGTTTTGGCCATGGCAACGTCGCCCTCTTTGGGGGTGGCTTTCCAATAACGGTGGCAACTTGCCTCGGATTCGTGCCTCGGCTCGTGCCTTGGACAGGTGTCGCGTGGTCGTCGTGCTAAGCGGGTCAACATTGTCAACTGTCCATCTGTCCGTCGGTCCGTCCGTCTGTCCTTCTCTCTGTCTCGCTGTCTTTGTTATTGGTGCTATCGATTAATTTGGTCAACTAATGCCGGCCGCACCTTCAAAATGTAATTGCAGCATTTGCGGAAATTTGTTGCGGTAGTAAAACGGAATTTCACAAAGGTCATTCAATGAACTAAGCACGCAGCGGTGTCGTCCAAGGGGGGGTTGTAATAAATTAACTGATTGTACAAAGATTTCCCAAATAAATTGACAGTGTTTTGGGGTGGAATTGAACTACCAAAAATTGGTAAATAAAATAGAAGTAGAGTATATTAAAAATAAATTAAGGGAAAGGAATCTTTGGGGTGGTATTACTTAAGCTAATTTTATAGTTGTATGTCTATAAAAAACAGCGCTACATTAATGAATACTGCTAACAAAAATCGTGTAAGGTATTTCGAAATTATGAGATAATAAAAGGAAGAATTTCTGAAAGTTTTTGCCATACTATTGTAATGAATCTAATTTTGTCACAAAATGCTAAGTACATATTATTTGAAACGATCTATAAAAATTAATTTTTACTACCAACAAGTGACGGTTGCAATAATAAAAGTTGTAATAATAAAAGTTTAGCTAAATATAGTTCCAAAAAAAGGAAACTAAACACTTAAAAATACAAGTATTTTTCACATTGTGCAAAGTTCATTTAAAGCATTTAAAAAAATAGTTTTGATTATTATCAACCAGAAAGAAGAGAATATTTTTTGACTACGACATTTATGAAGATTCAAACTATTCTCCACGATCATAACTAAACTAAACTAATCATAACTAAAATAGCTAAATATATGTAAAGTACATGGACACATTTTATATTGTGCATTATTTTAGAGTCCACTCAAAATTTGACATGGCAGCTTCTAAAGTTAGGATAAAATTCAAGTTTCTATATGTAAAGGGAAAGCTTTTTGAATGGATTTATATATTTTTTATAACAGATTCAAAAATTCATTCGAATTTGTATATATTTCAAAGTTAGATGGTTCACAAACTTCTAAGTACGCAAATGTATTTAAATTGAATCAACTCTTCATAATAAAATTAGCATGAATAAAGAGGAAACGATTAACAATTTTCATCGTAAGTATTCCAAGCAAATAAGAAAATGTTTACTAATCTAGGAAATATGCATTTTGAATAGACATATTAACAATCTTCAATTACAAATTCATAATTAATTTGAATCTTCAACCAATAATATTTCATTAACATAGTTTTTAGTAGAGCTTGAAGCAGCGTGTTTAGTTGGGCAAACTCAATTGTTGAGGCAGATCGCAAAGCGTGGATCGAGGGAGCGATCGGCTCACTCACCTGTACCTGAATCAAGCTGATCACCATTGGTGTGATGGCTCACCGCCGAGGAGGAGGAGTAGGGCTCGTAGTTTAGGCCCTTGAGTGGCGGCTGTGGTGGAATTGGCGGTGCGGCGCTCGAGTCGAAATCTGCGCCAGCAATGACAGAAGTAAGGGAACAATTTGGGAGAAGAGTTTAAAAAACCAATAAGGATAATAAGAGTGGGGAGTGGAAAGCCTTGAAGAACCAAGCTGAACAACACTACGAGATTAGCAGCAGCAAAAAAGAAAAGAACAAACTGAACCACTGCACCACCGAGTTGTTACCTTGTTGTTACCTTTTCAGCACTTTGTTACCTTTGAATGTGACAGCCATGCTGCGTTTGAGACGCTCCAAAGTGTTGACACCGCCAGCGCGCTTTGCTGTGGTTGCTGTGTTCACTGCTGTGTTGGTTGCTGTGGTGCTGCTGGCATCTGCTCCATCGGGCACATAGCGTGCCTTGGGTCGATGCATCTGCGGATCGAACTTCTGGTTGGCAAAGATGTCTCCAAAATTGGTCTGCGCATGTCGCAGTGACTTTGGAGGTCTTATGGGAGAAGTGCTGCTGGCACGCAACGTTGCACCACCTGCACCACTTGCTGCCGCACTGCGTTGTGGCTTTCGTGGCAACGCTGGTGTGCGTTGCGGATGCTTGTGGGCCACCCAATCTCCGCTTAGATGTGGCGAAATGTCGTGCACATCGCGCAGATCTGCCAGCGAGGTGGACAAGTAACGCGGTGGCAACTCTGGCGACGATTCGTAGCGACTGCGCAGACTCCGCACTTGCCCTTCGGTGGCACAGCTGTTGCTGCTGTGACTGCGCGTGGGGCTGCCACGTGGCAAGAGCTCACGCTTCAACGCTGCCGTCTTGCTGATGATGTCGATGTGTGGCATCAACAGGCCACGTTGTCGTCGCCTGCCACGCTCTGGGGACGGCGTGGCGCCACGTCGTTCGAATTTGTGCGTCAGTTGACTGACGTCGTCGTCTCGGGGCAACGCATCCGTGGCAGTTGCCAAAGCGTCTTTTGATCCTGCCTGAAATTCAGGATCGCTGCGCGCCTTCCGCAGCGTGCTAAGCCCAAAAAAATCACGCCTCTCATTGGATTGATCGCGCTGAATGCTCTCGAACTTCTGCTTGATCTTCTGTACCTCTCCAGTGTAGACGCGTTGCAAGTACGAACTGGAGCATGCCGAGATCTGGGATTGCGGCGACAAGCTACGCGATCGGTAATAAGCGTCGTAGAGCTCAAGACTGCCAGCGGGCGAACCAGGCGCGTAGCTGAGCAGCTCGTGATCCGGCCGAGTGTTCCCTTCGTTGTCTTCTTCGGGTGGACGATCGGGCGGGCTGTGCAAGTGAAAATTTACGCGTGCCGCACTGCGTTCCCCAAAGATGCCGCTCAGATCGGTCAGCGAGTTGCTCAACTCCGTGTGGGTCACTTGAGTTGATGTGTGCCTCGCCTGCTGTCGCGCCTGCATGTTCTGCTCGATGAGACGCATCACCTCGGCCTCGTCGGGGGAGCTGTCCTCGCGTGCATGGTAAATGGTCTTGGGCGGCTCCTCGAACTGACGATCCTCAAAGTATTGAATCTTTTGATTAATGGGATTGTCCTTGTCCAACTGAGAAGAGTCCTCCACTGGCTCTACCTTGACAGGCTTGGGCTCACTCTTAGGCTTGGGACGCGGTGGCACCTCGGGTGCTTTAGTCAACGTAAGCTCTGCGTTCTTGGCTGCAATGGCACCGCGCGTTTCTCTGGCCACCACTACGGGCGATTGACTGCGTGTGGCACGTGGGAGTGTTTGCGGTTGTTGCTCCTCGCGTTTGCGTAGCACGGGACCAAGCAACTGTTCTTTGGTTATGCTGGAGTTGCAGCGCACCTTGAGAGTGTTGGCATGACTGCTGGGCTTTGAGCCCTTCTCCACGGTGACCACAAAGTGCTCCTCAACGGCGGGCTTGCGATTACCCGCATAGATTTCGTTTAGTTGTTGGGTAATTTTCTTAATCTGATCTTTGGAGAGTGTGCTGACGAGATCGTTGCTGAGATGGCGCTCAGGATGAGAGTCACGCGGCTCCTTCGACTCCCTAGGCTCTCTAGATTCCCTCGGCTCTCTCGATTCCTTCACTTCTCTCCCCTCCAGGCTGCTGGCCAGGTCTGCTACGGTGTTGCGTCGCCATTGTCGCTGCACCGGCGGCAACTGTGCCGCCTCCTCACGCTGTTGCTTTAGCAGCTGCAGCTGCTCGAAGTTCTCGCGCAAATCCTCAACGGACTTTTGCTTCGCATGCAAAGCCTGATCCGCCTCGTGGCGCCACTTGATGGCGCTTACATCCTTCGAGCGATAATGCAAATCGCGGTCCCGCTGATCATCCTGTAACTTTCCCACCAGATACTGCAGCTCCTTCTCCGCACGCTCATGCAGTCGCACCTTGCGCCACTCGTCAAAGTCCAGCAACTCGGCGTCCTTCCGCAACGGATGAAAGTTGCTGGCGGATGTGGCACGTTCCAGCTGCCCCACGCGTTCCAGTGTGCTGTAGAAACGATTCAGCTCGGTGAAGCGTTCGCAATTGTTACGATAGCGGCAACTCGGACTGTGTCGCTCCAGGTAAGTCAAGGAGGTGGCACTGTGTGCCAACTCTCCGCATTGATAGAGGCTTCCTGTGGCTGCCACCTGTGTCTGCCGCTTGCTGCGATCGTCGGCGCTGCTTAGGCTGCTGGCGCGTGCCACCTGCTGTTGATCCTTGTCCTGGCGCTGACTCGAGCGCAGACTGTCAATGCGACGACGCGATGGAGAACGCACCTCACGTTGCGGCGTTTGTGGCACACGTACTTCGCGTGTCGGGGAGAAGCGACGTTGTCCCAGCTGAGGTTCGCCTTGCGGGGATTGGGGACGCGCAATGTCCGTAACAGGAACGGGACGAATGCTGTGCTGTCCCTTGTTCTCATACTGCCAGACGAGATCCTCAATGCAACTGGGTGTTTGCTGCTGTTGCAACACCGCCTGCGCCTGTTGCGCTGAATAATCGTAAGTGTCCTCGCCATAGGGCGGCTCATGCAACGAGCAGTATTTGTAGTCGCTGCTGCTGCAATTTGCTGCCTGTGGCAGAGAGTGTGGCATCTGCGTTGCCTGCTTCGCATTGTAATCGTTCCAGAAGTTAGTTTTCTCGCGGACGCTCTCACTGTACGCTTGTTTAGGAAGTGTCTGTTTAGCTTTTGGTTTCGCCTTGCTCGCTGTGCTAGTTGTGGCACGTTTGCGTGGCACGTGCCCCTCGCTGCGGCTTGTTTGGAGCGCCGGCTTCGCTTTGCCGACATAGGTCTTAGGTGGTGCCACTGGGACCACGTATTCATGCCGCACCATAGAGTCAATGGAGTAGGTGGAGTTGCTGCGTGGCAAACTATCGTTGGAGGCGCTGCGATGCACTGTAGCAATGGCTTTGATCAACTGCCCTTGCCCCGGAGTGGCCTGCAACTTGCTGTTGCCGCTCTTGGGCAGCACCTTCTTCAGTGAGCGACTGCAGTCGAGCAGATTCTGTGGACGCACCTGGGGGAAGCACATGGTGTGGCGAGTGGTGGTGCTCACCGTGCTCTGCCGCAAGCGTGGCAAGCTCTTGCTGCGCGTATGTTGCGCCTTGCAGGTGGCATACGAACGTACAGCCTCGCGGACTTCCTGCGGGGACTTCAGCGACGGATCACGCAGAATGTTCGTGCTGGCCTCGAAGTTGGTGCGATTGGCGGGCAGCGTGCTCTCCAGTCGCTTCTTCTCCTCGGCAAAGCTGCGCTCCTTCGATATGCTGCGGCCAAAGGCCACCGGACTGCGACTCGAGTGTCGCAACGCCAACAGCCGAGCGGGACGACGACTTGGACTCACGGAACGCAGGCGAGCGTGATGCTGATGCTGCTGCTGCAGATGTTGCACTCGCATCAGGCAGCCATCCTTACTACGCGTCTCTTTGGTGGCGGTCAAAGTAGCCAGCAGAGTGGACACTGCGCCAGCGGACTTGGAGCGACAGATGGGTTCACGACGCGAGCTGCTGACTTTCCTCAAGGTAATCGAGTTGCTGGTGGAGTTGCCTCCAGGTGGTTGAAAGCATTGATCGTGTCGCGACTTCGAGCAGCTGCTGGAGACCTTGACAGTGCTCTTGGTACAGGAGGAGCGACGATTGGGTGGCAAAGGAGGCGCCTCCTGGACGAGTTGCTGCTGCTGTTGCTGCTTCTTGCTCAGCGGTATAAACGAGGGTAGATTCTTGGAGAAATGGGAGAACATGGCGTTGTTGTTGTTGGTAGGTGGCGGCGGAGGAGGAGGCGGTGGAGGTGGTGGTGGTGGTATAAACTTCGGAGTTGCTTCCTGTTGCTGCTCTTCTTCCTCCAAGGGTTTTGTGCTCACGCGTATCTTCGTTAGCGTCGGTGTTATCTGTATGAATTCAAATTCTTCCACAATTTCTTTTTGGAACGGAAATAAAGTTTATATTAACACGCGTTCTGACGGCTGCAACATTTAAGTGAGGTGCCACGGTGCTTGCTGTGCTGTAAACTCGGCTAACAACTTCAAGTGAATGCAGTGGTTCAATGTGTTCAATAGATTACCAAATAAAGTAGTAAAGAACGAGTTAGGTTTGAGAGTTTCAGAGAGAGAGAGAAAGAGAGATAACCAACACCTTTTTTATAAATCATTAGTAAGAGAACTGCAAACTTAGATCTAAAGATTAGTTAGAAATTCAACTACTTTAATAGCTAGTTTAAGCTTACCTTTGGGTTTCTCAGGCGCTGGCTTACGGAAGCCCAGCAGAGGCGGCTCTCCACCCGCCTGCAGACTCTTATAGGCTTGACGCTGCTCCACGGGACTTAAAGGACTGCTCACCGGCAGTTCCTTTTTGCGGAAGACTAGATTGGAATCGCTAGTGTAGCCAGACTCTTTAGCCAGAGCTCTGTAAAGAGAGATGGAAATTATTAATTATTCAGAAAATTTCCTTGAGTTCAAATTCCTCACCTGGATAGATTGCCTTCGGTGTAGAGTGGCGATAGTTTTGATTGTTCCAAGTTCTGCGCAAATAAAAAAGAATAACTGAATTAGAAATAAAATTGGTAAAGCTACTTTAAGTTTTCTGGCTGGCCAAGATTAGTATTACGGGTGCCGTCTTCTGTTGTGGACACAGTGATGCCTGCAAACTGTCTACGAATACCACACACAACTAAACTAAACTATTTCATTAACTTACTGAATAGTAATAGTTATCAAAATCATCGACGAACTCTATGATAATACGCGGTATGCGAGTATGTTCCCTGAGCCACTTTACGTGAAGCATAGCAGAGAGATAGAGTAAATAAAAGATACTTTTTATACAAGGGTTGCGGGAAATATTATATGACAAGGAACTCAATGTAAATAGAGCTGATAACTTGTGCTTCTAAAGCACACTTAACGTATAATAAAAAAGAAACTCTATAACTAAAATTAGTTATCTATTTTATAAAAAATCAAACAATATATAGAGATTAGAGTTCATACCCCGTTAAAGATGTCCATCACTTCGTCCCACCACTAGAATTGTGAACAAGATTTGAGATTTGAGCTGTGAGTTAGAATAATTGCTATGCGTTTTTTGTTGTTGTCAAATTTGAAAAGTGTGTGAAATGAGTGCTTCATGATTCATGACTGAGATGCAGGGAATTATTCATGATTAAAATGGATCAAATGTTTTAAAAAAGTGTTGAAAGAATTCAAGCAGTCGAGATTTTGATGAAGACAAATCGAAAAAAGTGTTATAGCATCAAGCATTCAGTTGAGTTATTATGGTTTATGGTTATGCTTTTTGTGGTAGGGAGCGCAGTTGAATAGTAGTGTACACATGACAAAAAGCTCGCTGCTGCGGCACTTGCCTCCTTCTTTTCCTTCTCCGACACAGACGAATGTCCAGTTGTGTAGTTCTCAATGCGACCGGGTTGATTTTTGTATGAATTCGATGCCGATTTTATCGGATTGGGCATAGTACCATACAATCTGCAACAGAGTTGATAATTGAGAATTATAATTATTGAATTAATGTATTTCATTTTTATTAAATTACTTTATTCAAATAATCGGGTGGTATCTTAAAATAAAAAATAAAATGATTTATTACTATTAACCGAAAAACTAATGTAAAGAAGTTTAAGTGAAATTATTAAACTTAATTATAATTCTGATATATAGTATACAATTTAGCCGAAAAATGAATTTCTAATCAAAATAATATTCATAAAAGAATCGATGGTGTTTTAAAGAATTTCTTGATTTAATTTTCTAAGCTATTTGTTGTAAAGAATTTCTTTAAATAGTTTTAATATACTACTGGGAACTAAAAATTTGCAATGAAATTAAAATGAACACGTTGAATTGTATTCTAACTAAAAAATATATATCAAGCTAAACCAAGATACAATTTTAATCACAATAACTTAGAGTCGTGACAGTTTTAAAGAATTTCCTTAAATAATTTTCTCTATAACGGTGAATTGAAATTTGATTATAAAAATATTATATAGATTTAAATTAACGAACATTCTGTATCGATTATATTTGTGGTAGATATAAAATGTGTACGCTACAGATTAATAAAGTTAAAAAGAAATCTATTTTAAACTAAAATGTACAAATTTGTGGTATTCAACTTACTTATCGTCCTGATTTAGATTGCGCACATTGACAGCCGAGGATACCGACTGCACACGTAGCGGATTCGGTGTGCGATATTTTAGAGTTGAGTAATCGGAATCGTAGTTTGGTTCAGGTTCAGACACATAACCATTGCTCTTATACGATGGACGAGCTGCATTTGTTTGTGGAAGAGAATTTCATTAGTTAAATGGATGTAAAATATTGGCATTTAGATTAATATTAGAAATTACTACGGATGTTGTTGTTGTTGTTATCGCTGTTGCTGCAGCTTTTGTTGCTGTTGTTGTTGTTGTTGTTGGTGTTGGTTGTTTTTTGTTGTTATGTTCGGCAGACATGATCTTAGCGCTTTTAGCATGAGTTAGACCTTTGATTAGTGGCGATTAGTGTGAAAATTTAGTACAAAGCAATCCAAATCTATGGCACGTAAAAATAAACCAATAATTCGCATGCAATCCAACGAAATAAATGAAATGAAAATTCGATAAATAAAGACTACCAATTTAAAGGTCGCTCGACATTTTTATCTGGCAGCGCAAAGCAGAAAAGAAAAATAATGTATGAAGATGGGTAGCTACAGACTAGAGAGTACTTTAAGGGCAAGCTTAGGCAAGAGTTTAGAGTACAGTTTACGTATACGAATATTTTTATAGTTACAATATAAATTAGAAGAAATTATTGAATCACCTCTGGGACACTTGTAGCGTATCACGTAATCGTCTGTGGTTTTTTGTTTTAAGTAAGCGTTTATGGGATGATTACGGTATGGATATCAATTTCGATTTCAAATTCAATTTCGAAACAAACACATTTAGAGAAAAAGAAAGACAGAGAGAGAAAAAGTGTTTTTTGTTTGGGAGAGATGATTAGAACTAGTCGAGCAGGCAGCGAAAACTGAAGCATTGCAAAGGAGTTAAAGGAAAAGGGAATATAGGATATATATATATATTATATTTATAGGAATGCTTCAGTTTTTCAAATTGAGATTGGCAACGACAATTACCGCCATTCTTCTGCTTATGTATGGTCTGATACAGTCGCTTGTACCATTCATGCTGATGCGGTTCCTGGACCTCCTGCAGCGTCAATAACATTCAAATAGATAAAGATACAAGATACATAGATAGAGGAAAACTGGGGGGTAATAGTGAGAAGAGTGTGCGAACTGTTTACCGATCTAAGTATTATGGGCATTCCATCGTTGGTCACCGGACCGATGCCTTCGTATTGCCGTCGACCTAATTGCGCCATTTTGCGCGGACGATCGTATTCCGTTTCCGGTTCGCTCAAATACTCGTGCTTGACTTTGTAGACTGTAAACCGTAGATTGCATTTAGTACTTTTGTGGGTGGTGGTTGACGGGGGCAAACAGAGTGGGTATAACGTGGGTATAAACAAAGGGGCAAAAAAAGGTGTGTGTGCAACAGATAAACACAATTAAAGTTGCCCTTCTTCTCTGTGAGTTTAGTTATATCGTTTTTTTTTCAAAATTGTGTATACGACGCGTACGCTTTGGTCATTTCTTGTGGCATACTTACTGACTTCATTGGGCCTGTAAACAGCTCGGCTATTGTCTGACAGCTGACGACGCACAAACGGCCTGTTCAACTCCGATGTGGAAGCAGAGCGTTCAAATGCTAATAGCGTTTCAGAAAGGAGGAAAGAGAGTGCACAATTCGGGTTGAGTTTGGGTGCGGGAGTGGAAGAAAAGTGATGAGAGAAATGTTCAACATTAGCAAATGATTGGCAAAAATATCGCTAAGCGATCACTAATTATTATCTAATGCAGCAAAATACGAGTGAAACATGACACTGGAAAGTCTCATATTATGGCGAAAATTCTATTCAACACAAATAATTAACCAGTTGAACTAAGTGGAAATACAACTATGTTTAAACAAAGAGCAAATGGTTTTAAAAAGGCTGCTACTAAAAACTTCCTTTAAATTTTTAAGAAACATTAAGTAAATGTAACTTATAAAATATATATAATAATACTAATCATTTTTGCAATATTTCGAAAGCGAATTTAGAAGACTGCATATTGCTAAATAAATTGCTCTGATACATTTAACGAAAATACTAGCAATATAACCAAATATTATAAAGTACAGAGAAGTTGCATGAGATCAAAAAAGGTTTTTTTATAGAGCTCTAATACTCTATATACTATGCAGACATAAGCTGCTGAAGTAGTAAAATTCTATCAATTATAATGAGTATTAACTTCTATGAACTATAATTTTGAATTAAGTTAACTCATTATTTGTAAAAACGTAAATAATGCGGTATAAAGTGTTTGAATCAGAATTCTCAAGCTATGAATCAAATAATAATTAAAACAGAATAAATGTTGCAATGGAAAATACTTGAATCAAAATACTAAATCTTTGTATGCAGCTTTTTGTTGAAATAAGAAATCAAAAAGGTATATAATTATTTTGAAACGTTTAAATGTTTCGATGAAGAGAATTGAAATAAATTCATAGAATTGTGCAACTTTGTATGCAGTATATGGTATTTTATAAGAAGTGATATAACTATTAAGTTATTAAAAAAGAATACATATTTTAACACACCTTTCTGAAACTTTGTATGCATCTTTCTGTTTATAAAAAAACTATAGTTTTTAAAATTTAGTATCAATAACTAATGAAACTATTTGCTCTTTGCCTAATTCATAATTGCAGGCCTAAGTTCAACACAGTTATTTGTTCTTTTTCTAAGGGTTGTACTTTTGATCTTATCGGAGACGCTGGCAGAGGGCGCCACTGGGCCAAACTGAGTGGAACAATCGGTTTCGGCGTAATCCGAGTTGTTGGAGCTCAGAGTTGTGGTGGTGGCTCCGTTTGTATATGACCACGGTGGTATTGTCGTCGTCTGTGGTTGCTGCTGCTGCTGTTCTTGTTGCTGTTGCAGTGCCGTGTAGCGACGTGGCAAGGTGGGCGACTCGAAGCGCACGGGACGAAACTCCTTGCGGCCGCTGAGCGCTGGCGATGGCTGTGGCGTCCACACAGGCTGTGAGGGGGGTGGCGGTGGTGTGGGGGCTGCTGAGGAGCAGCTGTTGGCCAGATCGTTGCTGGAGCCGTGCGGTGTTTGACTTTTGGGTGTCCAGACGCCTGTCGAGAATTGGGAATGATGCTGTTCAATTTGATGCGTGGGTGGCTCAAGTGACACTAATGACAGGGGCAGTCAAGGGGCGGGGGTGGGGGGTCAGTGTGGCAGGTGGCAGGTGGCAGGTGGCAGATCGCACAAGACACACATGACATTTTCAGGGGCGCAAGTTCAGAAATTGAGTTGAGGTTTCGTTGGCTTTTTTTTTTGGTTTCTGCTTCTCGTGCTCTGACATTTACACTTGTCAACAAATTTATGCTCATCTAACGCAACAGTTTTACGGTTTGATTTTTGGTTTCCGTTTTCTAACCGAAATAAATGTTGCAGTCAACGAGCGAAGACAAATTGACAAACAAACATCGCGACGTTGAACAGCAATAATTAATACGACCAAGGAAGCCGCATTTGGCACCCATTCAAAATTTGGCCACAAAAACTCGACAAAAACAAAAAAAACTATCACACACACACATACAGTAAACACACACACATGAGACACACACACACACGCGCACATCGTGTGTATAAATGCTGTTGGATGAGTCAGAGCATTTGGCGCATGTTTAGAATTTACAAAATGACTTTTTCACAGCATACAACAAGAAATAGACAACAGACAAGAGTCTGATATAAAATTATATTTGAATCGAAGCGACACAAGGTGCTTCAATTGTTAGCCACAGTGGAGCCTGACTAAGTCAACTTTTAATTTCCATTGAAATCTGTCAAGCTAATGCACAAATTTACAGAAAAATTGAGTGCCATAAAAAAAACTATGCTGCTAAATATAAATATATTTTTTTTCGCGTTAACTCTTTCTAATATTATTGTATTTTTACGAGCATTTCCCATATAAAATTAAAAATATATAATATATTAATAGCTTAATTCCCCTTCAAAATAATGTGGCATTTGAGCTATCAACTTAAGCTAGCTAGCAAATAAAATATAAAATAAAAAAATCTCATTGTGAAATATTCTCATGGTATTACTTTTTGTTTGTACCAAGACTGTAAAAACAAATTGTTTATTTTATTACTTATATACTTAATAATAAAGATGTAATATCTGCTATTTGAAATAAAATTTTAGTTTAGAAAAAAATCTTTAAGTTTGGCACGTTTTTCTTTTACTCAAAAAAATTTTGATTTTATGATTACATACTTTGGCTGACAATCTGAAATATATTTTGCTTTCTTTGGTATATTTTCAATGTAGTATTATATCAATATACCAAATATAGACTTAGGTACATTTTGTTGTATTTTTGCGGAATATTTTGAATCCAATACTAAATCAATATAACAAATGTAGTAGTTGATATATATTTAGTATTGTTGCGGTATACAAATTTGGTATATTTTAAAATTAATATCGAACAGTTTTGAGTGGCGAGTATCTCACAGTCAAGCATACTCGTCTGTAGCTTTTTTACTTTTTTCTTTTAAAATTTACAAAGCTTGCTTAGTTTCCATCCATATTTGATTGCAGATTTATAATACACATTTGCATTTGACACTTTTTCGGACAACTTAAGCTCATAATTTGCCGTTTAACTATTTAGTCGGACAAATTAATTAATTGAGACTTTTATTTTTAGCTCAAATTGCAACTAACATTTTTTAGCAGACAAGCGACAAAAAACGCAATCAAACAAAATTGTGTGAAACATTTGAACAAGAAAAAAAAAATGTGTGAAACATTTCGAGCTACTCTCGCAGTTTGTGGACTAGTCAAAATCTTTGACTCTACAGATTTATATGCCACCTGTAAAACACACACACAGAGACACACACACAGTCAGAGAGATATAGATGCTTGCGGATAGATATGTTGCTCTCGAGATATTCCTATTCTTGTTGCCTGCTGCCTGCCCTCTGGGCGCTTAGACGCTAGACATTGACACGTATTTCGTTTGCTTTTTGGCTCTGTTCGAAATACACAGCATATACAGTTATATATAGTTGTATATAGTATTGATGTTGTTGTTGTTGTTGTTGTGGGTGGCTATGCTGACGTCTTAATTCAATCAGCACTTAATCGAATTATACAATCGAATCAAAGTCTTTGCCAGCGTCAATCAAAATCACAGTCCTTTCGCTCAATGCATGAATCATTCGCACTTTGCTGCTGCACACAATTTTTTTGGCGTAGTAATCTTTTTAATATTACCCAATACAGGATGCACTAACACACACGATATATATTATATAGGATCGATTGCGATTGCGAGTTCTGACTGAGACTGAGTTGCTGACTCCGCGCGCGGCTCAAAGCGACTGAATTTTGCGTGTGCCGGCAACATCGAGCAGACCAGCTCGATGATTACATTTTATTTGTTGTTGCTTTTCCATTCGTTCTGTTTTTCATTTTTGGGAAAGCGTAACGTTTGCTGGCTGGATGTGAAGAAGCAAAACAAAAGGCGCAAATCACAAGCGACTGCTAAATGACTAAACACACCCAGGCGCAGCGACCTCTTTCACCCTTCCCCTCTTTTGTGCTTTATTTGCGTTCAGCAATTTTAAATAGAAGATCAATTACGACGACGAATGCAATCAAATGTGGGAGCGCTCGGTGTGCTCTGAGCTCTGTGCTCCGTGTGCTCAATGAAGCGCGCACTTCAGTTTCAGTTCAACATTTTATTCGATCTTGTTGGTCCGTTTCCCCTCTTCAGACAAAAGCCAAAGTATTTTGTATTTGGTGGAACGCCAATTATGCGTGCAATGCGAAATGGAACGGATGTTTAAGCGACTAAACTATACTCATGACTATACTATTCCATTCAACGGAACACTATGAGTCTCTGGAGTTCCTCTACCCCCAAAAAATGTTTGTGTTTTCATTTTGGGGTTTTACGCACACAAAAGACAATTTCTGACAAACGGTTTTGCTGTATTTTTGTATGTGTTTTGCTTTTGGCTTGGCACTTCCGGTTGGCTTTTTTTTTGCTTTTACCTCCGCTTTAACACTCACTTTAGAATAAATCAAACGGAAATTTTGTTGGCCAATGAAACAAAGCTCATAAAACTTGGCTGGCGTTTTCACTAGTGATAGTCGCATTCGCTGCTGCTTCTGTTGTTGCTGCTGTTGTTGCTGCCACAGCTCAGCTCTGGGTGTGCCCCAAGGAGCGCCCGCGTTCGTTCGTTCGTGAAGAAGCGCGTTTTACTTAGGAAATTGACTTTTGCTTTGGCTTTTGGCTCTGGCGGTGCTCTCGATTTATGTGAAATTTATTGATTCGCCAAATGGAAATATCGTCAAAGCATTTATCTACTCGAAGACGAGCATAAAGAAAAGTCACATGGCTACCTGCAATTTTATAATAGAATTGAGGATGCAAGTACAGCAGCAGAAGAAGTAGAGCGACTTTTTAATACCCTGCAGTGCAGCTGACAGAACAAAGAATATAATAATAGACAAAAAAAATAATAGGAGACCATAAAGTGTAGGTCTTAGTTGCTTTGGCTGATAGTCTGGTATATTTTGTTGGTATTTCTATGGTATATTTTGAATGTAGTACTACACGAATATATCAAATATAGCATTTGGTATATTTATATATTTGGTTGTTTTAAAATAAATACCGCACTGTCTTGCTAATAATGTATTTATGTATTGCATTATTGTATTATTATTAATACATGTAATAAGAAATGTAATTCTAAACTTTTTCAGAAAATTAAATATTTGCTTCATTAAAATAGCATACCAAGTTTATTTATTTTACATTTTCTGTTATACCAAATGTTTTATAGTTTCTTATTACTTCAATCAACAATAATCTTCAATCTTGATTAATATAATCATACAGAATTATTTTCATTCAGTTCATGAATAAGTTCAAAGCTTCTCACATAATTTAGATGATTAACATTATCATAAAGAATAATTTTCATTCATTTGTTGGAAATGCCCAAATCTTTTCACAAAGTTCAGACGATTTATATAATATGTTATTATACAGAATTATTTTCATTATTCCCATATGAACCAAATTGCTATCAATTGAAATGAGTTTTTAGCTAGCAACTAGTCTATCATACCCTCTTAGAAACTTGCTAAACAGTAGGGTATTCAGAGTGCAAACTATATTTTTAGTGCTACCCTATGGCCTTGCAACAAACACATCGTTACTCTGAGGCTGTCCGTTAAAGTGACAGCAACCTGTGCGTGCGCCCATTCATTTGTGGTATTGGGATGATTGGGATGGCGATTGAATTGTTGGGTTGTTTGTTGGCTTCGAATAAGGGAGTGGAAAGCCACGACCTGGCAGCCGTCGAAGCGTTGTGACCCAGCCTATGCTATGGTATATACTATACAGAATAGAATAGAATAGAAGAAGAATAGAAGGTGTGCCACACTCTACTCTACACACACTATTGTTGCTGTTAGCTGAGGCAAATTGAGCAGCATTCTCGCATTGATTTATTTGGTATGCCATTATTAAGTGGACCCAAGTATTTATGGAGTGAATGCAGAGCAGACAGATCAGTGCAAAGAGTAGTGGTGGGGGAGGAGGTGGAGGCTTAAGGGAGTGGGGCCCTTTTTTTCGATTGGCGGCACAAGTTTGATGTTGCACATAAAAAGAACCTGAGCTCGAAAGGCACGGCAGGTTGCAAAGGTCAGAACAGCTCGAGTGGAAAAAGAAAAGGCGAGTTGATAAAGCAAAAACAATTTATAGAAATGAAATTAAACGTTTCATTAATCCAACTAAATCCCTGACTCAATTTCCATTCAACATATCAATAAGAATGTTCAAGTTCAACAGTTTTTATAATAACTATAAATTATGTTCAGTCACTAAAAGTCGCCGCAAAAAGAAAATAAATAGAATTATATATACATATATCTTCCTCACGCACATTGGTGTGAAGAACGCAAAAGAGTCGGCGAAAGATTTAAAAATAACAACGTACAAATTAATGCTTTAAATAAATAAAGGCGCCTTTATGGCCCAAAAAAAAGTACTGTGAATATTCGAAAGCAAACTAAACCAGGAGATTTTCGAACGATGAAAGATGTGGGCATCATTTTAGTGACGCGGATCAACGGGGCGTATACGCAATTTGATAGATTAGCATCACACACATCAGACAATTTTCATCGAAATATAAATCGCCATAAGGTGTTCATAAAGCTAAGCAAACAAATCAAAAAAGATTTCATGGACATCATCAGAAATGTTACTACGATCGTATTTACTAATACTAGTTTATAACTGGACTATCTGTGTGTGTGGGGTTCGCTTATTCATTCAAAATGTTCCCCATCTGGATTTTCGTGATGTTTACGTTTATGTATTTGCCATTTTTAATGGATACTGTAAAAGGCGGGCGGAGGAATCGTGGGCGTTGCGTCTAACAAGAACAATTCCATTGCACACAAATAAATTGTAATAAATATTGCTCGGCCAAGCAGCATTTTTGGATTGTACGTCATTTTATATATTTAGCACAGCGTAAAGTAAGCGCAAATAAAACGAAATGGAAATGGAAATTTGGAAGAGGAAAATCTACTATGGAGAAATCGCGCACCTTCAGTTCCAGTTTGAGGCAGCACAATTAACATGAACTAATGTGAAATATTTAAAATAAACATTTGCTGCCAGCCAACAAAAATCAAGTTCAGTTCTATTAAAGACTGAATGATATATGCATAATAATCATCATCATCAACATCATCATCATGATCAACGTCATAATGAGAGCTGGAAAGCTAACTGAATCATCTATAAATAAGTGCCAATAAATTTCGATAAATAAGAGCAAAATGCTTAGAAAGCAAAACGAAAGTTGATTAGAATATTTCTTGTCTTAAATAAATAAAGAAATCATAATCAAGTGGAATAAGTGGAAAGCTGATTAACTGTTGCCAAGACAAGAAAGAAAAACAATAAGAAAATATATAAAAATTTGAAGAAAACAAAATAATAGATTCATTAATTATCATTGTTTTATATTTTCTACCCTTTTTCTTAAATTTTGCTTATTACTGGCACAATTTGCCACATCTTTTACCCCTTTTTTCAAGGTCTTAAATCTTTTTTAATTGAATTATATTTTCAGTTATGCTTTGAACATTTTGTGAATGAACCATTCGATTTGAATTTGCACGCACACAAATTCAAGACGCCTTCAATGAAACATCATCAAAGAATTCGTCAAGCTTTTAAAATGCCAACAACCAAACGAAAAGAAACTAAATAGAAATAAATTGCTGCCCATTGAAAACGTCATGTTAGCCAGTTTCGGGATTTGCCAGATAGTGTCACATAATTTTCAAGATGCACTGCACAAACCGCCCACAATGCCACACAATGCTGGGGGCGGGATATATAGTATCTGATGTGCTTTCGTTTTTACCTGAGCCAGTTGGTGCGCGTGCTTTGAATTTGGGCGCAAACATTGTTGTGTTTTGTGTGTGTTCTGCAAAAATTGTTGCAGAATGCTGCTCGTTAAAAATTATGTATTTGATTTTTTATTTTCGACGGAAACAATTAGGCAAAGAGCCGCAAACTTTACTTCACTTTTTCACTGCACATTAAACATACTTAAATGGGTTTTTGTTTTTGTGTGGGGAGCACAGACATAAACAGAAAATTTGTAGCGTTTACAATGTAAGAAGGGAGAGAGAAAACACTCGACTAACCCTGCCCCATATTTTGAACTCGATCTCGATTTTCAGTGGAAATATAGAAATGCTGACGCTTTCGCTTGCTGGTGCCTCCGCTGCTTATGATGCTGATTTTGATATATTTATATATATATATACATATAATATTTGTATATATCTTTTTTTTTGGTGGGGTTTCTTTTTGTATTTTTCACGCGTCTTCGCGTTGCGCACACGACTTAAACACGACGACGACTACGCCAGGCAAAAATATTGTACAAGTTGCTTGGATTTTCTCAAAAAAAAAAAAGATCTTAGACCGTCGCTAGATGAAAAACTCAATTTGTGTGAGCGGGCGAAAAAGAAAAACAACAAATGCGTTGAATGTTCGTTCCCTCATCAAATTTGATTTTTTCTTTTTGTTCGTTTTCACTTTTCAGTGTAGCATAAACAAAATGCCGATGCTTTCGTAAACAGAGACACAGGAAGGTGGCGCGGCAAGTGGTAAAAACAACTTGCAACAACAAAACAAAGTTCTCCGTTCACACTTTGGAGCACACAAAGAGCACCATCGAGCGGCGCTGAGAACGCGAGAGAGCGAAAGAGAAAGAGAGGGAGAGTGAGAGAGATGTTTGTGAAGTGGGGCCATAAATTTGCTAGACGGGCGAAAAAATGAAAAGATAAAGCAAAAGCTAAAGATAAAGATACATTTTCACAGTAGTATTACCAAATGACCAAAAGTCGCTCACGTCCGCGCGTTGCCCACACGTCGTATACACAATTTTTCATACGATGACTACTAAACTTTTCGTTGCATACTTTTCGGCTGCAGGTGAAAAAGAATTTATAAATTTGGCTAAAAATAAGAATGGCATAAGTACGACGAGTGTGATTATTAAAAACGAAACAAAAACGAAAACGAGCGCAACGACAACAATGTTATATACACATATATATATAGATATTTTGGTGTGTGTGTGTGTGGATTATATATACACAAATTTTTTGGCCAATTAGGTAGCAAAGCAGCTGCGCTCATTTCCAAAACAGAGACAGTTGAAGGGCAGACACATAGTTATAGACACAGACAGAAACAGACATAGACAGTGGGGAGAGGAGGGGTGAAAGTGGGGGGATCTTTTGGGCTTACACCGACCGTTGGCAAAGAGAAAGCCCTTGGCCAGCTGCAGCTCGTTGTCGATCTCCTTGAGCAGATCACTCTCCGACCAGCTGCGACGCTGTCGCTGTCGCTGCAGCTGCTGCGGTGATAGCAGAAATCGCGTCTGTTTCTGGGGTCGTATACGCAATTTCGCAGTCATCGCTGGCGTCGTCGTTGGCATCGCTGCTGACTGCGGCTGAGGTTGCGGCTGCGGCTGTCGCTGCTGCTGCTTTTGTTGCTCTTGCTCTTGTTGCTGTTGTCTCGGCCTCTCGGATTTAATTGCTATGGCTATCAAAATGTTGGCATTCGTTTAGTGTGCGCTCTCTTTTTGTTTTTCGTTTTGTATTCTCTTTCTCTTTTTTTTTATAAGGCATGCCACATGCTGCACTTAGTCTAAGAACCCTGTGCTCAATTGTGCAAAACAAACGAATCGCTTGTTCGCTTTCTGCTGCTGTCATGCAATTGAATGGAATTAATTAAAATTTCCGCTTAATCGCGAACCCTTCCCCTTGTTCGCCCATTCAATGCAATTTCTTCTTGCCCCAGATAAACCGTATACCCGCAGAGTACGGACAGTTGAGGGGATCTGGGATTGAGGCACTTATGCGACGAGTGTCTCTGTCTGTATTACAAATTGCCTTCTCTAGCGGGACACTTGAGCGTAGAGTTTTTGCTTTTTGTGAAATACAAACACGAAAGCTACTCGATTAACATTTTGAGTATACTCGCATGGCGTTCGCTAATGCGAATCGTTCAGTTATCGACCTAATTATGAATCAGTTTATAATTTATAGGAATAAAGCGCCATCAATTTGAGTTAATGTGCCATTTATTCTGAATGACACGAGCTGCTCATGGCCACTTAAACATTTGATTAAGCGTTGAACAGCTTTTATATAATGAAAGTGAAAAATGAAAATATATTTTAATAGTACTTGAGGTACTCGATGTTGATTATAGCTTAAACATAATTCATGAAAAATATCATATACTTTCACTTTAAGTTGTGAATAATAAATGTGGTTATAAGCTTACGACTTTAAGCTTTCGAAGCTGTCTGATAATGAATGCCACATATATTAGAGGCCTACTGTCGACTTATGATTAACTGAGACATGAGATTTTCTTCGGGGATTAGTCAGATATACTACAATATTTATGTATGAGTTTATTTCTAGTATTAGTCAATCAAGCAATGTATCATTTACAAGCGCAAACACGCAACAAATTCTCTCTGTGGTACAACTTACGGCTACGATAAAACACATATAAATTTATATAATATAATAGATATCATATGTAGGTATATTTATATAGTAGAAGACGTATATATTTATGAGGAGCATGCGTACAAAATAAAGACGATAGAACAATTTGAGTTTGGTTAATCATTTTGTCATTTATTAAACATTCAACAACACTAGAAATATTTAAATAATTTCGTATTAATTTCAAAAAACAATTAACTAAATTTTCACAAGGTTCATTTGTCATTTTATTTATCATTTTAAGTGGAACAAATTTTGTTGATTATTTTATTTATTTTATTTTTCTTTAGTTATAAGTAGGCTGCATGCTGCAGGGTCGAGTATATTTTATGCTGGGTTTTTTTGGGGAGAGAAGGAAATTTGATTAATAAGAAAGCGTTTGCTGGCGGTTCCATTTCAACAAAGGTTGCTGCGCGTGCATTTTTTTTGGATGTCAGAAACGAACGGTCTACGAGGTGTGCTCAAAATTGCGCCAATATTTGTCAAACTCCTCAAAGATTTTCGAACGGAAAGGCGAATGGGCAAAGAGCTCATCGAAATTGCTATGCAAGTGGCCCAAAAATGGCGACGATGGCGATGTGGCTGGAGTTGATCTTCTTGGACTCGGAATGGAGCCGTGACTCGATTTGGAATTGGTTTCATGTTCTATACGACAACTTTGGCTCGATGTTGTTGTAGATGTTGTATTACTGTTGTTGCTGTTGATGTTTTCGTTGTTTTTGTGGATATTGCTGTTGCTCTGGTTATCAATGTTGTTGTTGTTGTTGTGGTTGTTGCTGTTGGTGTTTTCATTGTTGTCGTCTGTGTGAGGGCGGCGATAGAGAGAAATTTGATATACAAAAGAAAGAGACACACACACACACACACACACAGAGACAGAGAGACAAAGAAATAGAGAGAGAGAGAGAGAATTGCTACAACAACAAACACATTTGTATGGGAATATATCAAGAGAGCGAGAGAGAGTGTGATGTGTGGTGCTTTGTGAGATGAGCAGCAATTTATTGTATGTGGGGTATGAGCCATCACCAAATGAGTTAATTATACACTCTACAAAAGTAAACAATCTGCTAGATTTTATTAGGAAATTTACAAGCAACAAATTCCATTTAATATTATAAACATTTGCGGATTACTTAGCACATAATTCGCTACTTTTTTCTATTGCATATTTGTTTGCTCCAAAAAGTATGCTATGGAATAATTTTGTGATTTGTTAACAGTTGAATTTGTATTTGAACTTCTATTCAACTATGTCTGTCTTATTTTAAAAATATTTGAAATTTATTTCGATTTAAGGGGTGCATTTTATACTTTTAAAATAAAGCTGTAAACATCAAATAATTTGCTGTGAACATTCTTGGAAATTTATTGCAAACACCAAAAAGTAAGCTACGAATTATTTTGGTAATTGAAAACTGAGCAGAATTTATATTTCAATGTACTCTTAAAACATAACTGCATATAATAAATGTAAAATATTTAGCAAATTTTAAACTGAGTAGAATTTTTATTACAATTTTTTGTCTTTCATTACGCCTTGCATATTTTAAATATATTTCCAATTTATTTCCCGGCAAATTAATAAATCTATATCATTATTGTAAGTACAAGTTGCAAACACCAAAAAGTATGCTATGAAAATTGTACTTCGGAAAATTTCCCATAATAAATTCTAGCAGTTTACTTCGTCGAGTGCTTGGAAGGAAAGTTAGCTGAACTTATTCCAGGCCGTCAGCACAGACAGTCCAAGCAGCAGAGCTGTGCTCAGAATGCTGCCGGCTGTCGACGATGCGCTTGCACTCGCAATATTATTGTTGCTATCGGTTAGGGTCGAGGGAATGACTGCGGGAGAGGATGCAGTGGAGGAGAGAGTGGAGGAGGTGGGACTGGGGATGGGAGAGGAAGAAGAACAGGAACCTTTGGATGGAACTTTGGAACCGCAACCAGTGTCAGGCGATGGGGAGCGGCGGGAGCTAGTTACAGAAGCGTAGTTGCAATCGCTGTTGCTATTGCTGTTGCTGTTGCTGTTGCCTAGTTGCACATTATGACTAACGAGTTTCGCGGTATTCGCACGATTGCGATAACGATAACGTTGAGCAGCAACGCCTACTATGGTCGCTTGGTCCTGCTCAGTGGCACACTCACCCTGTACGGAAGGCGGCAGCCTGGACACCTTGTACGTCTTCACAATGCTCGACTTCTTGCTGGCACTGCTATGCGAATTGTCCGTGATCATCTCGCTGCGCTCCTGCTCCTCCATGCGATCCACATGCCCCTGGCCGCCCTCGAGCTGCTCGCTGCTCGCGAACTTGGCAAACTCGCGCAAATGTCGCGGCAACTCACGCAGATTTGCCTCCGCCTTACCCTCAAGCACGCGCATCGGTGGCGCCTCCACATCCGACGATTCGCTGCCTGCCGCTTGTCCCGATTTGTTCAGATTCGGTTGCGATTCGGCGCCACTCTCCCAATCGCTGTCCGCAGGCATTGCGAGCTTATGTCGACGCTCCTTGACGCGATTGAGAAACTCATCGCTAATGTTCGCCTGCTCCTCGGTGGCATGCTGTTGCTCATCCTCGATCTTTGAGATCTTGATGATCTTGTGCTGGCGTCGCTCCTCACGCTCCGCCACCTTGTTCATCCACTCCTCGGCCATCTGCTGGCGGAACACTTCGTCCTCGCTGAGCGTGGGCAACTTCGGCGCCGGTCGATAGCTATCACGACGTGGCGGCGTCGCTTGCAACACCGTCGGGGCACGTTGCATCTCGTCCATCAGCCGGCGACGTTCTTGTTGCAAACGCTCAAACTCTAGCTTCAGTTCCTCCTCCTTACTGAGTATATACTTCAGTTGCTGTTCGTGCAACTCGCGTGGCAAGCTTGCGCGTCTCTGCTGCCGATCGTATGCGGGCGGCTGCGGGGTAACAGGTGCCGGTGGGGCGGGGGAGACGCCACGCCTTGAGGTGGTGCTGATGTACGTGGGATTCGGATCACGTTCGATCATCGAATAGCAGCTAGCGTAATGTGGTCGCTGTTGCTGCGGCGCCTGTTGCAACATCGGTGCATGCCTCCGCGCTCCGCCATAAGCATTGTAGCTATCGTAGCTGCTGCTCGACAAATCGTTGGTGCTCATCGACAAGCGGGGAGCACGAATTCCCAGCGGTTGCCTTTGATGCTGCCGCTGATAGCAAATCTCCACCTCGCGTGCAAACGGACGCGCTATGTTCTCCGAGTAGCCCAAATCGCTGGCATAACGCGACCAATCATCCTGTTGCTGTTGCTGTGGTTGCACACGATAATGTTCCGCTGAGCTGTGCGGACGTTGAAGCGGCTCCTGCTGCAGATTGCAGAGCGATTCGGCGCGTCGTGCACGATACTCCACAGGCTGTTGCTCTTCGCTGCTGCGTGGCACAGAGGAGAGACGCTCCTGGCGGGAGCGTGCGGAGCGTTCGATTTCACGCTCCAGCTCCTGCATGTGCGCATGGCGTCGCTGCTGCAGCTGCTCGAGTTGCTGCTGGCTCTGGTTGTTGCTGTGCTGCGTCAGGCGACTGAGATCGTAGAGCGAGGCGGATTTGTCGCGTTGCTCGCGTTGGACGCGACTCGTTTGCAGTTCGGCATTGAGCTGCTGGGACAAGGCATCGAAGTCCTTGAACAGCTTTTCATTGTCCAAAGGCGGCTGCGAAGGTTGCGTGTTGTTGCTGTTGTTTGGCTGAGCAATTGCTTCGATTGCTGCCTTGGCACGTTGCCGAAATTCCTCATAAGTGTTGCTGCTGCTGCTGTTCACCTTGAGCTGTTGCTCACTGCGAGAGATGTTGCTCTCAGTGCTCAGTTGTTGCTGTTGTGGTTGCTGCTGTGCGTCATCAATGAAAGTGTTTGGCTTGCCATTTAATTTGGTAGCTGACATAATATTTGCTGGTGCCGGCGGCGGTGGCACTGGCGGCGCTTTATCCACCTCATCTTCGATCAAACGCACTGGGATCTGATGCACATTCAATGGGAATTTGCCATTTGTTGTTGTTGTTGCTGTTGTTTGTGGCTTCTCGCCTTCCTCTTGGTGCTCCCGGCTGCTGTTGCTGTAATCGTAGACAACTTGTCCGTTCTCCACACGTTTCTTCGACTCAAACGAACTCGTTTCAATGTTCGAGTAACGTTTTGTTTGCGCAGGTTTCACGCTCTGCTCGATGTTGGAGAAACGCTTGCGCTGCTCATCAAAGATGTCGCCTTGCTGCGCAATGCTTGGAAACATGCGTGCGAGTTCGCTTTCCATGCTGGCTGGGAATTTGTTGTTGCTGCTGTTGCTGCTCATGTAGCTGCTGTTTCTAGTCTGTTGCTGTTGCTCTGTGCTGCTGGACGTGCGCTGGTCAAATGAGTGAGGCAACTTTTCGCCCGCTAACTGTGGCTGTTGCTGTTGCTGATCAGCTGCTGTCGGTTTATTTTCAAATGATGATGTCGCTGATGTGATCACCTTCTGATAGCTGCTTCTCACTTGCTGGCTTACGTCATCGCCCTGGTTGCTCTTTGCCTTCGCTGCGGTCTCAGCGCTCTTCACTGGCACCGGCGGCGGCACTGGCGACAATTGTTGTTGTGGTTGCTGTTGTGGTTGCTCTTCTGGCTGCGGCGTCAAACTCTTGCGCAATTCACGCATTTTCGCCGCCGTTTTCAGCATCTGCTCCTGCTCCAGTTTCAGTTGCTCGCTGTCCATCGCTCGAACCTGTTCAGCGCTCAATTCGTGATAGCCGCGACGCTGCACGAATTTCTCATGCGCATCCAGCAGCTGATCGGGCGCCGATTGCTTTGATGATTGCTGCTCGACCAAAGCACGCTGACCGGGCGATAGACACACCAACAACTTGGGATCCGCTTGCGTCGGCAATCCCAGCCAGGCATCATTCTTGGCTGCGCCAAGCGACAGTTGCAACTCGCTGATGTGCGGCAAATGTGGCAAGGGATAAGGCATGTTGTTGCTGGATTGTTGTTGTTGTTGTTCCTTTTGTTGCTGCTGTTGCTGTTGCTGATCGGTTATGTTTTGGGCAACGCTGGCGAGCTCCTCAAGCATCTGCTCGCCATAGGGCATAGAGGCCAAGGTCTCGGTGCATAGCAGACGCAATTTCTTGATACGTTCCGCTTCCGTTTCGCCTGCAAATTGTGAAATTGCACTAAGCTCCAATTCTGGTTGCTGTGTTAGCTGTGGTTGGGATGGTTGTTGTTGTTGTTGGGATAGTTGCTGTGGGGGTGCAAATGGTTGCTGCTGCTGCTGTTGCTGGCGTATTGGGGGCGTGGGTGGTTCGTTTGTGGGTGGTGGCGAGGCCATGTGTATGGCAGTGCATTGACTGTGCTGTGTGCTGTCGGAGCAATGCGAATCATTCGATTCCTGACGCTTCAACAGCAACGAGGTGAGTTGCACGTGCGTTGCCTGTGCTGGTGGGGTGGTTGTGGTGGTGGTGGGGGTGGGATAGTGCATGCTGCTGGGTGGCGGTGGCACAGGCGGTGGCGATGGCGATTCTACTGTTGACCTACGTTGCTCATTCACGTTTACGTTCCCGTTTCCGTTTCCATTTGCGTACGCATTCACGTTCACGTTTATGTTCACGTTATTATCATTACCATTTCCGTTGAGGTAAGCACTTGCGTTGCTCGCGACGTTTTCCTCTTCGCGTCGCGTCATTTCGATCAATTCGCGCACTTTTTCCATATTGCGAACAAATTCCTCGCGCGTTGCCGACAGCGACGACGCTGCAATTGAACTGTTGGCCAATTTGTTCAGGCCAAATTCGTTGGACTCAGCCGCTGTCGATGTTGCTGCCGCCTCTGTTGTTGCTCTCTCTCGCGTGGGCGTCGCTGTTGGCGCCTCTGCTGGCGTCGGCGTCGTAGCAGCACTGAGCAGCGATGATAGCGAACTGCCTGGCGATGGCGATAATGTTGGCTCTTCGTTGCCTCGATGAGCATTAACAGGTGTGCTCTCCCGACTCGACTGAACGTTCGTCTCCGTTTCCGTGTCCACTTCCGTTTCGACCTGCAATAGTTTGTGTTTTGTTTTTTGTTCTTTTCGCTTAGCTCAAGTTGTTTGTGTTATTTTTCTTTTTTTTTAGTTTTAGCTTTTTGTTATTACTCAATAAAATTGCTAGGCATTTTCCATTTCGATTATTTCTAGTGCGTGCTATGCATAAACATGGCCTACATCACGTTTATGGCGCATTCAAGAGAAACCATTCGCCAACCTGACCCCGATTTGCCCGTTTTGTATCAGACACCCCTCACCTTGTCTTTCGACGATCACTAAACGCTTTCTACGTCAAATGCTAATCTGTTGTAAGAATTTGCATCGAAACGTTGAAATACATTCGTTTTAAGAACTATTAAACGTTGTTGAACAACTAATTTACTGTCGAACATTTATCACAATGTACTAAATGAAATGGAAAACAAAAAGGTCGACTTGAATTCCTTGAACTTATCTTAAAATATTGAAAAATATTTTCTCTATTTATTGCAATTTTTACTTTGATCAATAAATTAATAGTTTGCATTCGCTTAAACATTCAAATATTGATGCCTGATAGATATTGTATTATTTTTAAATTTAAATGTATCAAGCAATCTTATTTTTTAATAAAGCATGCAATCTATTTATTTGTAATTGTTTCCTCAAGCAATATATAGATTGTATACATACACTTTTATGATTCAAATTGACATTTTGATACATAATTTGTAAGTTTTACAAATTAATACTATTTGTTAATAGAAAAACGCATTAGCTCTAGTTATTTGTACTATTCTCTTCGAGCAATCTATCATAGAAACAAAGTGATCTCAAAGGAACCTTTTTATAGAGGCATAAAATATAAGGTTTATGTGCCCAACATTTCTGCCAATATATGAATATACTATACTCTTTTGTTATTTGTCTTACATCTGTATCATGATAGCCAAGAAGGTTATATTACACTCCACCCAGAATGCTCAAAATATTTCTTTGGGCACTAAACTAATAAAATCTCGATCGCTCATTTGTAATGTGTAAGTTTAGAATGTAAGTCAATAATTTGTAAACTATATCAATTTGTATATTTGTACTTTTCCTCGAGCAATGTATTTCAGATTTCAAAAAGTAATTTTCACTTTGTATGATAGTTGTATATATTATTTATCAATTAGTGGTATACGTTTCCTTGAACTCTAATCTGCTGATAGCCTCATGATAGATTAATAAATTTATAAATTATGCAATTGCAATTTATAAATTTATACTCAATTCTGATGACTAATTTATACTATCAAAAATAATTATCGATCATCAAGTTTTACGCCTTAAAGTCTCCATTAGTTAGTTGATTAGTTATCGCTCTACGAACCTCACATTCGCCCTCGGTTTCCGTTTCGTTGGCTGAGCTGATCGGTTCAGTTGTGGACGCTGTGGTAGCTGGACTGTAGCGCTCAGAATCGTTGGGTCGATTGATTAGTTTGCTGGCATCTGTGTCGAGATCGATGAGAGCACGTTCAGCCAAGGCGGCAGCTTGCTCCAGTTCGAGTTCCATTAGATCGGAGACACTGCTCGAGGCTGAGGAGCTGAGGTAAACGAGTTCGGCATCCTCAGACTGAGGCGACAGTGTGCTCTGGAGTCGGGTGCAGCTCTCCAGATCGCTGGGCTGATCGAGCAGCTTTGTCTCCAGCATGAGAGCCACCGGCTCCTCGCGACGTCTGTGCCGGCGACTGAAATCCAGTTGACTGCGCGGAAACGATTCGTTTGCCTTGGCAGGCACCGAAGCAGCAGCAGCTCGAGTGTGACTTGGATCGTTTGAGGAGCTGCGACTCAAGGCAAGCTCATGGCCTGAGGCTGTGGTTTCGCTATTCTCCTCCAGTATGCTGTCCAGATAGCGCGGACTGAGCAGCTGCGGCAGAAAGTGCGATTCAAGTGCCACACGTTTCTGGACGCGTCTCTGACGCAGCTGCTCCTGTTGCTCCGCTCGACTGTTGGACGGCACATCTGGCGAGAATGTCGCCACAGCTGTCGTTGGTGCTTGCGGTTGCTGTGGTGTCAGAGGCTCTGCTTCCACCTCCGAGTCCACCTCACACACCACTGGCGACTGCATGCCATTGAAATTGAATTCACCTGAACTGCAATCGCTGTTCAGTTCGAGTTCTTGGATCTGCACATCGCGAGCGAATCTGCCAAATTGTGCCATTTGTGATGGTGTCTTGGGTGAGGGGGATTCGACCAGATATCTGGGTGGTGGTGACAAAGTGCCGCTGCTCGGTATGCTGCCATTGCTGTTGCTGTGCATTGTGGCTGCTGCTGTGCCTGCTGCTGATGTTGCTGTGGTGCTGCTGATCTCTTCGATCGTAGGCTTACCTTTGCGCGCACGTTCCTCCTCGTCTGTTTCCACTCTTATTTGATGGATTATCACCTTCGTGCTGCGCTGCTGCGGCAATGTTGCTGGCGCTGGTTGCTGGCGTGTGGGTGATTGCTGTGATGCGACGAGCGGCGGCTGTTGCTGTGGCAGTTGCTCATGCTGATGCTGGAATTTTAGCGGCTGTTGTTGTTGTTGCTGCTGCTGTAGTTGTGGTTGCTGTTGTTGTTGCTGCTGCTGTTGTTGCTGAGTTCCATCTACTTCATCGACTTCTTCGCGCACTATGCGATGCACTATAACTTTTGCTTGACGTGGACTTCCAGGCGCCTTCGGTGTTTGCTGCTGCTGTTGTTGCTGCTCTTGTGGCAACTCCTTTTGTTGTTGCTGCTGGTGCTGTTCTGGCAACTGCTTTTGTTGCTGCTGCTGCTCACGCTGCTGCTTCGAGTGCTTGGCGCCCATGTTGCTACTTGTTTCTATCACTTCTTGCTCAATAGTTACAGGTATAAAGTGAACAACAGGTTGCTGCTTTAACTCTTCTTTTGGCTGCTCCTTGGGCTGCTCTTTTGGCTGCTCCTTTAATTGCTCTGCAGTTTGTTCTGCACTTTGAGTTGTGCAGCTTTCTGTCTTTTCCACAAACACTGGCACTATGTGCACTGCTGGTTGCTGCAACTGTTGCTCAGCTGCAGCTGACTGCAATTCAAATGGATTGCTCTCCTTTTCTAGGATTACAGGCACAATGTGCTCTACTGGCTGCTGTGGCAGTTGCTCCACTGTCTGTTGATTGCTCAACTGATTTAATTGACAGCTTTCTTTCTGCTCAATAGTTTGCTGATTTAATTGCTGCTGCAGCTGATGCTCAGCTTGATTATTAAGCTGATTATTTAGCTGATTTGCAGCGATTGCGTGCTTCTCAATTATCACAGCAATTGGCTGCTCTTGTGTCGCTTCGTCTAACTGTTGCTCTGGCTGCTCTTGGGTAGCTTCCTTTAGCTGCTTTTCTGGCTTTTCTGGCTGCTCTTGTGCCACTTCCTTTGAATGACGTTCTGGCTGCTCTTCCGCTACTTCTTTTGACTGACGCTCTGGCTGCTCTTGCGTAGCTTCCTTTAGCTGTTGCTCTGGCTGCTCATGTGCCTCTTCCTCTGGTTGCTTTTGCACCTCTTCCCTCGGCAGTTCCTTTAGTTGCTCTTCAGAGGTATTTTCTATTTGCTGATTTAACTCCTTTGGCTGCTCTACAGCTTCAACTACAATCTCTTGCTCAGCTTTGCTCTCTGCGTTTTCATCAATCAGTTGCTGACTCACTGGCTGCTGCGGTTGTTGCTGTTGTTGCGTCTCTATAGCTAAATCTTTTGGCTGATCTTCTTCTGGCTGATTCACTGGCGCTGCTCTTGTCACTTGCTGTGCGTTGTTGTTGCTAGAGCTGTTGTTGTGGTTGCTGTCGTGGTTGCTCGCTATGCCAGCCGGAGCCCCATCAGCAACATCGTTGCTGCTGACTGTTGATGACCCATTTGAAATTCTGCCAGAATTTGCATTATTATCATTATGCTGATGATCGTCAGCTGCTGCCAATGATGATGATGATGAAGTTGTCGTTGCTGGCTGCTCTATTTGCTCCTCCTGTTGCTCCTCCGGCTGTTTAGTTTGATTTGCGTTTTGATTCTTATTGCGCTTGTTACGATTACGATTCCGATTACGATTACGATTATTTGGCATCGTCTAGGTCGCGTTTAAGCCTGTTAAACTGTTTACTAATACCACTTTAAGTCTCTTTATGTAAGCTACTTTCGAGTGTATTCGAATGTATTCGAGTGTGTGTGTGTGTGTTTGTTTGTTTTTTTGTTTGCGTTGTATCAATTTGTTGCAGTCTGTGTCTGGTTATTACGCATACGCCGCGTTCGCCGCTTCAATCAGTTAAATCTAAAAATTGCTTCTACTATATTCGTATGTTTTTTTCTTTTTTCTTCTTGCTTGTTGCTCGTTTATTATTTGTCGTCGTTGTCGTTTTGTGGGGTGTATTTTTTTTGCTTTTTCTCTCGGTGTCACTCGACTCGCTGGCAGAAACACAACTGAAACTGAATAACTGAACCATGCGGCGCCGTCAGCCGGATCAGCCAAATGCCCCAACCGGCATTTCAAGCAGCCGCGACGACAACGTCAACGTCAGCGGCGACACCGACGTCAGCTGCGACTGCGACTGCGACAGCAACTGCGAAATCACGTCCGCCCGGCATAAGTTTGACACGCGTCCGACGCTACACACACAAACTTTTTGATCTATATATTTCTATATATACGCTACATATATATATAAATATATATCTCACGTAATTGTTGGCCACACACCGAATAGGAAAATTGAAAAAATTCTACGTTTCAGTTTTCGACTTTCGCTCTCAACGCGCCATTTCGACAAGATTCTGCTTTCTCGACTTTTTGCGCTGCGATGCGATGCGCTCGCGTTCCCGTTTTCTTCAACTGGCGATCAAGGAATGGCCCATGGGCTGTTCCCAGCTGCCAAGCGGGGCCCCCAATATAGGCACAAAAACACGAACAGCACAAAAAACACGAAAGAAAAACTCAGAAAGCAACATACAAAAAGAAAAAAACAGAAAAAAAAGAAAACATCAACGAGTTCAAGGAGAGAAGGAAAATTGTAGTATTTGGGATTCATAATGAGGCTCGTCTGATGATCATTTTAAAAATAGTGAACGAAGAGCAACAGTTGCCTCAACAACTACAACAAGTAGTGGGAGTGTGTGTGTGGAGATGGGGGAGAGAGTGGAGGAAGGGGAAGATAGAGAAGACAAGCTAGTGTGTGGCATAGCATAAAGTGCAAAGCAAACAAAGCTGCAGAGCTCTGCTGTGTCGAGAGTTTTAAATAAACAAATTGAAAACAGAACCCAACCAAAAAAAAAAAAAAAATACAAATACAAATACAAAAATCAAGACCAAGTCGCGTCACAAGGATTTGAAAGTCAAACAAATTTATTGCACATATTAAAAATAAAACCGAAACGAAAAATCCTATAATTAAAAATCTATAAACAAAGAACCGAAAATCGCACCGAGAAATAACTTTTGCGCTGCAAAAAATAATGTCATATTTAATTATATATATTCACAACAATATTTTTTTGGCTGCGAAACTAAAAGTTCATTCTCACATTTGGCTACTAGATGAGAGCATGATTTTAAAATGCTGCTTTTATTTATTCAATGAATACGCCAACTGACAGTCCAACAAATGAAGAGCTCAACGTTTGTGAGCTGTTTGAACTTTTAAACAAACAAATAAATTTGTGCAAGTTTCTCCCCACGAATCTTTTTTTTTTGTTTTTGCGCATATTTATTTATTTTTGAAGAAGAATTTCCATTGGAATTTGCCACATGAAATTGTTTCAAATCATAAATTAAAATGTTTATTGGCAACGTTTAAACGCATTTTCAATTTTAATGAGCCGCCAAACAACTAAACATTTAATTTGTGCTAAGTAAAATTTTATTCAAGCTCAATATTAAATTTGAAAATAAATATGATGCCAACAATTTGTTGTTGTTCGGGGATTTGCTAAACATTTTTAAATGGTTTTTATAGCGCCATCATTTTTGTATTATATTTCATTTTATTTTCGGTGATCTCTTTTTGTACAACAAAAAATGTCTTTGAAGAAAGGTATTTTTGATGTTTGCGTTGAATGAAGACTTTAAGTAAGAGATTTTGTGCGATTTTTGTATTAAGCTAAAATAAAGTTCATTGAGAATTTTTTCACTCGTTTATTTTATTTTTTCTTGTATTTCTATTTGTAAAATATATTTCTTAAATCTCTTAGGAATGAGATAGATTCTATGAATTTAATTTAACTCAAATTAAGTTTCAAATCTTTTTGAAATGAGAGTTTTTCTATGTATTTTATTTAACTCGAAATGGATTTTGAACCTTTTTAATATGAGATGTCTTCTATGACTTATTTATGTTTAGTTTGCAGTCCTTAATTTTTTCTAATTTTTCTTTACAGAAATTGATTTCTCTTTTCTATGACTTTTACTTAAATAAAATTCGATTTGAAATCTATTTTAATGGCTTTTATTTGGCTCAAATTAAGTATAAAGTCTTTTTTAAATAAGAGTTTTTCTATGACTTGACATTAACTCAAATTATAGTTAAAATTTAGTTGATATAAGAAATCTTAAACACATTTTTTAAATGCAAAAATATTCTTTTAAAGGGATTTTCTACTACATGTCCTTCATTGAAACAGGATTTCAAAGCTTTTTGATATGAGAGATCTTCTTGCGACTTTTCTATTTATCTCATATGAAGTTCATTAAGTACTTTGTTTAGTAGGTACATCAATTTAGCAAGTAGCGTATTATTTTTGGTAATTCTTCTTTATAAAAATGTATTTAAAATCTCTTTGTAAGAAGAGATAAACTAATCATCTAAAATTAAGTTCAACATCTTAAAAAAAAAAGTTTTTATATGAAACTGAGTGTTCATTGAGTATTTTGTTTAGTTTGTAAATCAATTGAGCAATTAAACTACCTTCACCATCACACAAAAAAAAAAAAAAACAAAACTTCCGACATCCCACTCGATATGCCCAAACAAATTGATTACAGCGCATTTAAATTACACATTCAATACGGAAATATACTCGACGCAGTCTCTCAGTATCTGTATCTGTATTTGTATCTGTATCTATGTACAACTTATGGCATTTTCAAGATATTTTTCGTGCGTAATTTCTTTTGATTCTTTTGGTTTTGTTTCCTTTGACTACGAGTAGTTGTCTAACTTTCTGTCTGTTTGCCTCTGCTTCTTTCTTTCTGTTTGTTGGGGTGTGTGTACACTTGAATAATTTTTACGAGTTGAAATTGAAGCAGTTTCCGACGCACAAAGTGTGCCGATATACTATACACATATAGCATATATACATTTATATATGTGAACACATATGTGTGTTCAGAGAGTATCTGTGGGCCATGCGGTTAGTAGTATTTGCTTTATTTTTAAAGGTACTTAATGGATTTCAATTTCTTTGCCTACTGCAAGACGATGATGATGATGATGATGATGCTGATAATCATCTTCATTGGGGCGCAAATAGAACTGTGACTCCCTCAGCTTCACTGTGATGTGTCAGGTGCCAGACGACGAGAAGGAAAGAAGAGGGAGAAGCGGGGGGAGCAAGCAAGTGTGAAATGTGCACGTGATGCAAATGGGAAAATGCCGCGGGAATTGTGATTATGCAACAATGTGTGGCACAGTGGCACACACACTCACACATACACACGTAAAGAGTGCAATTCACAGTTGAATTAACAATAGTTCTAGAAATCTGCAAGTGTTTTTTTTTTTTTCCTTTTTGTGCGGCGCAGCTAAAGTGCCAAGCACACTTAACATTCGCTACCTAATTAAAATGCCATTAAAATGGGCAATTTCCTCAGCCAGACAGACATTAAACGAGAATCTAGCACCTCCATAACAACCTCACTTCCCCTTCCCCTTCCCCTCCACCTTCTCCATCATCATCTACTTTGGCTGAGTTTTATTTCATTTGGTTTCGCTTCCGTTGTCTTTGTGGTTTTTGAGGTGCTATCAAGAAGTGTCGCTCGTAACTGAATGAATTTCATTTTCCAACACAATATTATTGCGCAACCAAAATAACAACAACAATAACAACAACAACAACTAATTGCAATAGATATGCATTGCGTTTTCTGTTCAACATTTTTGTGCGTTATCTTTCATGTGCAATCGATGTAGATATCGATAAGAATTTTGCTTTGCTACTCGAAACATTTGAAATGAAATTTCTGTATTTACTGCGAATTTCTCAAAAAGTTGATATCGAGTCGAACAAACGCTGCACATTATGCAAAAAATTAATAAGACGATTCATTCAACGATCATATCCATAATTCTATTTAAAAGCATTTCGTTTGTTTGATGTTTAATGATCTAACAACTCTGGAAATAGAAAATCAAATCAATTGAATATTATTTTTAAAGACAAATTCATTGTGTTCTGAAGCAAGTTTGTCATGGAAATTATGTGCGAGAGTATAAAAATAAATATATAGAGCAAGTCGAATTCGACATTCGCCACAGCTTGACAAAGAAGTTTGCATGAGAAAGGTTTTTGCAGCGGTGAAAGTTGTATAGAATATATTGCAAAGAAATGCGGCATAAAAATAAATTGTTAAGCAAAAGTTATTAATAGAAAAGTTTTGCCAAAAGAAAAGTTTCATTCTAGAGAAAGCGTTTTAAAGTAACAAGAAACTTGTTTTGATTATTGCTTGCAATTTTATACATTAAAATGTTATTTTAATGTGTCAGCTAAAGTACTAAATTTTGATTATATTTCGATAAGAATTTTGAGCGAGTGTAAAAGCTATTTTAAGCTTTTTCTGTATATAACATAATTTAGATTTTTTTTCCTTTTTTTTTGGGTGCGTTTAACACTTCAACCGAAGCTAATAAGTGATTGATAGAACTAAGTTAATTCACAAAGCAAATAAACAACTTTACAATTGTAGGTTTTTTACAATGGAAATGTAATTTCCATCGCAATTGTAGCGGCTAACAAAAGTCTCAATGGCCTATTGATTTGTGTATTCTCTTTGGCTATTTCGCAGCGCATTTTCGTTTATGTTGTTGTTATTGTTGTTGTTGTTAGCTAATTAGCATAGATTTTTAAGCGTTCTGTTGTTGTAGCTGTTTCTGCTGCTTCATTTGCCTGAACTTTTGGTGCTGCCTGTCATCGTTGTTTTTGTGTTTACGTATACGCAATTTATTTGGGCAACATGCTGCACGCTCTCGCTCTCACTCGTTGTCTTTATTTATTTTTTACACAACACAAACACACACACACACGAATACACTCACATAGTATTAGAGTACACCGTTGTAATACAAACAAAATGCTGAGTATATTAATTTATGGCTCTGCAGCCACCCACAAACAGCCAAACAGCAACGTCGACGTCGACGTCGCTGTCGATGCTTACTGCGACGCTGACGTCACTGGCTGGCGTTGACTGCGCTGCTCTTCGCTGGACAGCAGCGCAGAGAGGTCAACCGTAAGGCGGCGAATTACAAACAAAAACTACACAGCACAGTACAAAAAAAAAATCGCAACTAAGAACCAAAGCGGCGCATTTAGTACTCAATTAATTGGAAATTGTCGGTTTATATCAAAAGGCCAAGCAAAAATACGTTTGTTGTTGTTGTTGCTGTTGCTTTTGTTGCAGTCTTCTTCTTTTGCTGTGCACTCTGTGTGTGTCTTCTCTCTGTCTGCCGTCTGCCGTCGCGTTCTTCAATGCATCGCGTACGTGCGCCAACTGAATGTGAATCTACATTTAAATCTCTGAATCCGAAATCCGAAATCCCAAATCCACAAACAATAATACTGTGAGCGCCCAAAAGGGGCCGCTGTCGGTCAACGGACTGAGTGCGCACAGTGTGTCGAAACGCATTTGTCACTATTCAATGTAGCATTATACATCATTTTCTATGTCTGTTCGCTTGTCTTATCTGCAAGTTTCTGTTGTTTTTCTTTTGTTTTCGTTTTGTTGTGCATATGTATAATAAATTTTAAGTGCCTAAAAATCGAACAATGATCTCAGCGCCAAATTTATCAATCGATTGATTCCCATTTGCGTTGCCATTTCTCATTTCTCAGAGACCTTGGCACTAAACCGTTAAACTTGACGCCTAATTGCAGTTATGTTCGCTACCTTAGACTTTACTCTCCAGCCCTTTGCCTACCCCTTCTCTCTCTCCTTCTTCTGCTTCTTCTTCTTTTTCTTGGTCTCCATCTCCATCCACGTCTCCTTCCCTTTCCCACTCATCGTATGCAAATAAACAAAACACATTAGCAAAGAAAACTTTGGCGCATTGATTCCCAAGTTTTTACAGTTACAAACAAAACACAAATACACACACACACACACTCGAATACACGCGAGTGCTATTTATAGCTTAGGGGAGAAGAACTAACAACGTGTAGCACAGTGTAATTTGCTTTTTGGTATTTTCGTTTACGGAACGCGCTCGCGATCGCACAACGTCAAAGTCGAAGTTCTAATGGCAACTGAAGCTTCGGCAAGCTTCACAGCGAATGCGTCAACGAGCAACCTACAACAACAACAGCAACAACAACAACAACAGCAAGAAACTACAACAACATTTTGTCACCTGGCAACCCGGCAGCTTCTACAGACACATTAACAGACACAGACAGCGAGCCGGCCACAACGACAACAACAACAACAATAACAACAATAACAAAAGCTGAAACTGCGGCGATAAGTTTGCCAAAGTTGTTAACTTGTCTATTGTTGTTGTTTCGGTTCTTTTTGTTGTTGTTTTTGTTGTTGTGCTCAACAAAAGCTAATTATTGTCGCTCGCTCTGCCTATCGCCCTCTCTTTTAACTGTGTTGCTCTCTGTTTCTCTCTCACTCTTCCGCTGCCTCTCTCTCTCTCTCTTAGGCGCTCTGTTCTGTTTGCTCTCTCGCTCTCTAAGTTCGATTTCCTGGTATTTCTAATCAATCGTATTCACCAATGGAAAGCTTGTCTTTTTAGATACTCTACTTTAAAAAAAAAGCGTTGCTTCAGCTAAGAGTTTGATTTCAAGATTGCACTAAAAGACTTTAAAATAAATTAAACTCACAAGGCATATGCAAATTTTATCCCATAAATCTAATCATGTTTTAGAGATTAAAATTATATTATATTAAACACTGAACTACCAAATATGGTGCTTATGAACACATCAAAATTCCCAAACGGAAAATGAATACAACATTTATATTAACTTTTTCGAATAGTTTAAAAACATATCTCAAAGCTTTATTGGATTAAATTAATTTTATCAAACACAGCTCTATCAAAAATGGTATTAACATGAAAAACTAACAATAGATCTGCAATAATAAAATTATTGCACTTATTGTTCCATCTCCAAAAATGTATTGATTATAATATGAATCTTTTAATGAACCGCCTTCACTTTAAAAAAAATTAGTAATCAATTTTAAATAACTTAATATTCACTTTCAGTATTTATTGGTATTAACATTTTCCATCAATTTAGAAACAATTCTCTTTAAAGTTTAGCTAAAGCTTAGATTGAAAAAAGCTATAAATAAGGAAGAAATTTTTGACATTGTTTTTGCGATTTCAAGGCAAGAAAGCATTATTAAAGTACGTACTAAACAAATAAATAAATTGAATTTAAGTAAGATCTTAAAATTAGAATTTTCATTTTAATAAAACAATTATCACTAAAGAATATTTCTATACAGAAATTCTTAGTTTAACGTATACGTAGTTATAAAATGAAGTATAGCAATATAGAAATTAGAAAAATAAAAGAATTTTATTCTATAATATCATTTTTTTTCTTCCAAAATTTAAAGTTGTTAAAAAATAAATAATTTTAATCTTTCCATCTTTAAAAAAATAAATTGAAGCATTTCAATTTAATATATCATATTACTTTGCCATAAATCCAAGGTAGAGTATTTACACTTCGTGATGCAGCGAACTGCGTTAAGTTCTATTTGCATTCTATTGGTTGAATGATGCCAGCTGTTTTGCTGAGCACCTGGTACAAGCGAATAGAAGGTTTTGGCATTTTGCCAAGCGATTGACAGCTGGAAACAGCTTTCAATTTCAACGCCATCAGCTGGAAGCGTAAAGCGAGACAGGCAAAGAGCGATAGAGAGGCAAGTCAAATGCTTATAAACACAGTTAACACACGTTAATCAGGTATAGAACGTTTATTTTGCCTCTTTTTTTTTTGTTTTTTTTGCTTAGTGGCAATTACGAGTGCAACTTGGACGGGTTTCTTTTGATTTTAAATGCTTTTTTTGGTTGGCGAGATTTTAGCAATGAAATCATGCGCACAAATACAAGAAATATAATCGCAAAAAGTGGAGAGAGAACAAATATAAATAAAAAACTACTTGATAAAAGTCTAAAATCAAAATGTTAACTTATCAGACATGCAACAACAACATGCGTTCAACAAGCGATTATACAATATCTATATATGGTATATGTGTATACATTTGTGTAAGTGTACGTGTGTGCTCGCTGAATTTTGTACTTTTATCAATATTTAATCAAGCATTTGGCTTGTTTTCCTTTTGGCATAGGAAATAAAAATGAATGCGTGTTCGAATCAAGGCTGCTAGACTGTTCAATATGCTGTATTTAAAATACCCTTCTATGCTCTACAGAGTATTCAAAGAAATACTTTGCAAAAGCAATTCAAAAAATGTACATAAAATAATTAGAAAAAAAAGCATGGGCGTATTTTGGGTAACGCCCAGCATTTTAAATTTGAATAATCGCTTGGTCAATAGATAACAAATGAATGCTAATTGCATTTCAGTTCAACTAAAAAATCGTAAAATATATAAATAAGAACAACGCAATATTTTCTGATGCGGGTTTCGGGCTGAATCATATGCCAAAAATCTCTCGCGACTTTTTCGGTTTTTGGCAGCCAAAAAGACCAACAAAAAATTGTGAAAAATAAAAACTGGTAACACAAAATACAAAATACAAAAAATGCCAAAAATGAACAACAATAAACGTCAGCTGTCAGCTGAGCGGCGACATCGACAACAACAACAACAATTGCCACTCAAAGATAGACATAATAAACGAATGGAAATTATCATAATGAAATAATAGCTGTCGAGTTTAGGCCACAACGTCAAGTGTGGGCGCTACAAATGGTCAATATGAAATGGATATTGTGACGGATATTGAGAGCGCGGGGCATGCAACTTAATCAGTCATTCATGCTTCACACCCAATTAATGCGACGCGAAGGCAATTAAATCGACACTTTTCGATTGAAGTTCGTTTCTTGCTTTTGAGTCGCAGGTAACAAGAAACCGCACAACAAAGACAATTAAACTGCCACCGACTGAAAGTTTTTCGATATTTCCTTATTTCGCGTGCCATTGACCGTTGATTTATAAGTGTACAGACCGAAGTAAGAAGCAAACTATTGAGTCACCCGAAAGCCTGAGAAATTCAACAGCCGCTTTAGCTGTTTTCTGGGTTATGCTAAGTTTAAAATACTTTACCTTGGCTTACTTAACTGTGGAAATTTATCAGTATAAGCAATTACCGATTATCGATTCGAAATGCTTGCAGTTATCTATTAGGCAAATTGAAGTTTCCTTTCACGAGTCGAAAATTGGAAAGCAGCAGCAAATTGCCTATCAAAATTGAACAGGTTTCCACATATGGTAAATGCTCTTTCACGACTTTCAACTTCTGTTTTTTTATTTTTAGCTAATTTATGCTGACATTTAGTGGTCATCAACTAGCAATCAAAGGTTGATTTTGGTAATTTAAAATTTTTTTAAGAATTAATAATACAAAAAAAATTAAATTTTCAAAAAGCTGAGATCAAAAGAACATTTTCAATTTTAAAAAAGTTAGAAATTAATATTGAAAACATATTAAATTTTAAAAATGTAATATTAAGAAAAATTAAAAAAAAATATGAAGTGATATTGAAAAGATTTAAAATAGTAATAAAGTGATAAATTAATATTCAGAATCTTTTAAATTAAAAAATGTAAGATTTAATAATTAGAAGATTTGAAATTTGTGCTCTACATTTTAAATTTTAAAAAGATTAAAATAAGCAAATTTAAAGAATTAATATTAAGAATATTTTAAATTTAAACAAGATTAAGAATATTTCAAATATTTTCATTTTTATTTTTATTTATTAAGAACGTTTTTAATAAAAAAAATCGAATATTTGATAATAGGAACATGTGAAATTTTAAGAAATTTAAGAATTCATATTGAGAAATTTTGAAATTTAGAATAAGTTAAGAATTAATATAGCAAAATTTTTAAATTTAAAACATATTATGAATTAATATTAAGAAAATGTAAAATTGTAGAAGAAAATGTATAATAAAAAAAACTATAATGAGTTCCAAACAAATTCTAATTTATTTATAGGTCATTCTTGACTATTATCTTCTTGTCTTGATTAGAATATCCAATTAATTAGGAACTGCTGCATCAAAGATTCGCACAATTTTCAATTCAGAACAGAATTTAGCATTTAGTTTCCATTTAACAACTTAATTATTTAGATTTTTCTTTACTTGAGAATTATTCAAGATCTTCATCAGCTGTCTGTCTCAATTTATTGCTGCTTTAATCTAGTCGCTCGATGCTTATCAATTGTCTTTGTTAGTTTCAAAAGAAGAATTAGCGCCTTTGTTGCTTACACGCACACACACACACAAAGTAACTCAGCAAAATCTCGAGTGTTTACTAAACGAGAGTTTACAGTATAAAGTTGGCACTTTTAAATACTCACACACAAAAGTATTTGCAAGAGACTAAAACTGTTTTTTGCCGGTTGTCTTATCAAAATTTGTGGCATGTCGCTGTGTTGGCAGCGTAAACAAAGGCAGAATAATAAATAATAGCACAATACATAGAAACATTTGCAATGGGCTTTCTTGTTGGCGCACAGTGCGTATGATTAATATGCGCGAAAACAACGCTGTAATAAATAATAAATTAATTGAAAGTTTATTTTTGGGGAAATTTTGACAGGTGAAATTGGGCATTCAAAAATATATGTTGTATAGAGAATTTCTAAAAAAAAAAAAAAAAAAAGCCTAAAGCAGGGCAAACTTCATTTGCATGCGATGTCTCCCTGCAAGCATCCGGTCATTAAACAATTAATTGAACTATGACCAAATGCCGCCTCGTATAACTCTCGTATGGTATAATTTAAAATGAATTAAAATCACACACACTCACGTCACACACATACATACACACAAAAATAAACTGTGCACACACACAGTCAGTAACAAGTTATCTAGATCCATGGACAAATAGGGGCAAAAATATTATATATGCACAATATATGGAGCGTATACCATAAACTGTATATATTATTATTATTATTATTAAGTATTATCATATCATATGCGAGCATAATTAAGGCGAATGTGTTTGTTATATCTTTCACGCGTCCACAATCTAAAACCTTATAGTATAGTATTACTTAATATTTCCTATAAAGTGCTTATCGCACTTGGATTTAAATATTTAATGAATCGAAGGTCGTCGTCGTGTATAACACTTTAGTTTTTTTTTGTAGCACACTTCGAGCTTGCCTCGGGGGGATTAAATAAAAGTAAAGCTCAACGCAACTCAACTGAACTCAACTCTGAACTTTGCGTTCGCAATTTGCGAACTAATTTGATAAGGTTAATTAATAGCTTGGGCCATAAAAATTAATAACTCACGTTGTGCCAGAAAAGTAAACGTTGTTGTTGTGACTGGAAACGCCTTTAGCTGCAGCAACACTCACACACACACATTCACAGAGACGAATGCGAACACTCACGCACGCGCATGCAATTGCAGTGAATTGCCGTAGGACAAGAAGAAGAAGACGAAGAAGCGCAGCAGCAACAACAAACTAAACAAGACAAATTCACTTAAATGCTTACAGAGTGGGAGGAGAGAGGATTAAACGCAATTCACGCGCGCGCTTCTTAACTGTTGTTGTTGTTGTTGTTGGTACTTGTTGTTTCTCTTCATTTATGCTATGCTGCTTCTTCTGCTTCTTAAGAGCTTAGCGATCGACGCGTCGCAGCATTCACTGTTGTTCTTCTTGTTGTTGTTATTGTTGGGTGCAAAATATCACACACACATTCGCACTGCGAACTTTTAGACTCACGACGAAGACGAAGACGACGACGATGACAACGACAACAACGACGACGCCGACGACGATGCCGACAACTTGACTTGGCAAAACTTCTGTAGTAACTAAATAGCAGGGGCCTACGGTATCGTATAGCACAAAACAACGGCGTATTTGGCGACAGCGGCGCAAGCACGCTGGCAGCAGCGGCAGCGCAGCGTCTATTCGGCACAGTGGTTCACACACGGTGCGATTGCATTGAAATGTTGCATTTAATGACAATGTGAGTAAATGTAACAAAATTACAATTTTGAATGATTTGAGAAATTATAATTAAATGCATTGCATTGAAATGTTGCTTTTAGTAACAATGTAAGTAAATTTAACAAAATTATAATTTTGAATCATTATAAAACACTGTAATTATATTTGGAAAAATACTTGAGAGATAAGAATTAAGTTTAAGTATTCGTTTTTTATAAGTCAATTGAGGTTTTGGACCTACAAAAGACCCTTTCATTGCCAACTACTAAGTCAATGATGAAAAAATAATAATTATGTATATTATTAATAAGGTTACTCTACTGTGGCAGGGTATTCAATCTTCGTAGTGCCTAGTTTTCATTTTCATCATCAGATTTACAGCACTTAAATTACATTTACCATACACAATGTAAAATCCAAGCAATGTTTCCAACTCAACTTTTAACCGTATGCCCTTTAACCCATTTTAAAATGAGAAAAAATTGCTAGACTAATTAAACCAATTAAATATGCATATGTTATCATAACGCTGAACCACTGTACGCAGCTTTTTGATTAGTTTGACGTTGACTTGTTGCTGCTGCCAGCGCTAACTGCGACGGCAACTGCGATGCGAGTGGTGGGTGCTATTGGGGGACTCACAACTCAGTCTCCGTGTCTGTCAGCTTCGCCTCACAACGGTCTCTGTCTGCTTTACTCTGCGCTGCTCTGCTCTGTAAGCTGTGTTCTGCAGCCGGCTTTGGCGTGACTTGTTGACGATTTGTTCCTGTTGCTGTTGTTCTCTCTCTATGTTTGCCTTCGACGCTTTGCGCTGCCTTTCGGCGCTGGGCACGAACCACAGATCCGATATTTTCCAATTTGTATGCATAAATTCACACACAAATGCACACAAGCAGCGTGTAAAAAGGGGTGCGGAGTGGTTGAGGGGGAGTGGGACTGGAGTGTGTGAGTCAGGAGACAGCAACAACAACAACATGCGCTTGCCCAGAATCAATGGGTTAGGCTTGTCCAAGCAAAGCAAAAGGCAAAGCGAAAACTGAAAAACTGAAAACCAAAAACAAAACAAAAGAACCCAAACAAACAAAACAACAAATGAGTGCGAGAACGAGTACTCGTCTGAGTACTCACATGGACACTCACACTCACACACTCCCACTTGCACATGTGCGCATCTGGTTTAGGGCAGGCACGAGGCCTGGCGACTGCACATGTGTGGGGCGAGTATTTGGGGAAAGGGGGAAGGAGGTTATAATGATGACAACGACAGCACAGTGCGGGTGGCGTTGCCAGAGTGTCGAGGGTTACTCAACAAGTTCCTAGACCAATATGTCACTTATATTTGGATATAATTTATGGAAATTCCCTTGAATACTATCTTGGTTTTTATAGAGTTTCATAACTTGGCAATCGCACAGCAACTCTGTATGCTTTCGATAAGGAAGGTTATAAAAATGTTGGGTACATGCATGCAAATGTTGAGGTAATAAAGGAACTTTATTGTTTAAGTGAAACTATTTTTCATAGCCAATAACAATCTGTAGATATGGATGTGCTTCACTACGAAATACTTGTTGAAGACACAGATCATTTAAATAAATTGAAAAATTCGTGTGATAATTAAATTATATATTTGTTTTTTCAAAATTATATTCTTCTTGACAAAGATACATATGTGCATGATATCGAATACCAATTCTACCGAAACCACACAATGCACCCTCGCTTTTAAATGGATATTGAATATTGATATGGGAATACTTTACTTCGAAATACTAGCTAATTATTTAGAAAAATATTCTTCTCATATACGAAATTCAGTTAAAATACTCGCATGCTAAGTAAATTAAAAATCTACTATTAAACATTATTTCTTGTAGAATATTTAATTATTGTAAAGCTGGTATAACTGGAATATTACTTTATGCTACATATACACACCTATTTATAGGATATGAAAGCTCTATCTATCTAGCGATATAATGCCTTATAATAAATGAATAATTAAACGATTAAATATATTTTCAAAAGATTAGCTTAGATGTTAATTCTAAACTTAAAAGAAAATGCATTTATTTTCTGTAAATCTTTTCTTTGTATTTAATAAATGTAAAATTGTTCTATAGACAATATAAACTCCACCTCAGAAAGTGGATACGAAGTGAATATTACACAAGAAACGATTCTTAAAATATTTGTAATTTATTTTACGAGTATTTCACTTTGTAATTTATATTTTAAAAAAAGTAAACTCTTTTTTAGTAATGATTACATTATAATAATTGATGATTTTTAAATATATATTCACAATTTCCCCATGACTAATTAAAAAAATGACTTTTGCCTTTGATTTTTCAATTAATTTCTAATTGCAACTATACGACTAAGTTTAGTTTAATTTACTCTTTTATCTCCAAACAATATCCCCTTAATTTTCTGCTAATTTCAGGGGTATCTGCATTTGCCTGTTGCCGGCTTTAAGCGCTGTCCACTCAACCCTCTCCCCCGGTCAATTCCCTTCCGTTTGCCATACAGCAAAGTTCCAGCACATCGTCATCGTCATCGTCAAGCCCCAACAGGCAGCAACAGACAGCGGCAAGGGCGCATTCCCTCAGCGGCAATGTGGCAGCGCATAAGTACTCAGACAGCCACAATACGAATACACTCATATTCACTCGTATGAAAGGGGCTACGGGGTCAGTTTGTGTTCTGTTCTACAGTCTAAAGCTAAAGCGACGATAGTTATTATTGCCACAGCGAGTACTGTATAGTTTTTTTGTTTTGTTTTCTGTTTTTCAGCTTTTGTTATAATTTTTTATGGTTTGTTTTCGTTTATGCACTGAAATGTGTCCCATGAACAACACATAGTGGATTAACAGCAACGAGGGAGGGGAGAAAAACAAAAGCGACTAGCGAGAACATTCCAACATTATTACATATTGTCAATACAGAGCACAATACGAGTATATGTTATGATGGGGGAGGTTCCCAAGCAATGCTGTAGACATGGTGAGCTCATTTGTAGTGAATAGTTGGACAGGTCTAGGTTGCCATGGAAGCTGCATTGCTGAGCCTGTCCACTGATTGACAGCTCCAGGACAACGCAGGACTTACGAGTGGCTTGTTATGGGAAAAGTACTGTCAATTTAGTTGGAAGATAAAGCAAAGTGACGAGAGATTCAGATTACAGAGTGAGGGACCGAGAGAGTAAGTTGTGATTGGTGCTTAGAGAAAATAAATGGAAAGCTAATAAATGAACATCAAACTTGAAAGAGTTGTCGAGAAATTTACGAGAGAATCGAACTCAACAAGATATTGAAGATTCAAAATAATATTAGAAATGAAATATGTAATATAGGTAAAAGTTATACAATAATAATATACGATTTGCTATTGAGATACACACAAAATATATAACATATAGAAAAATAAATAAATAGTGAAATACTTTCTTCGAAAACCGTATTTTTGGATAGTAAATTTAGTAAAAATTAGTAAAAATCACAGCACAAAGATGAAATTTATTTAAGGATGATAAAACAAGTAAAAATACACACAAAAAACAGAACATATAGATAGATATGGTTGGTAGAATAGTTAATTAGAAAATATCTATAGAAAAGCAACCAGAAAGTCATATTGATTTAAAGATGACTAAAGTACAATATGTTATAAAGTTGATTAAAGAATAATGCAAAGGCAAAGACACACAAACTTATTAGAGATACTGGAAAGAAGATTAAATTCTTGAATTTCAAGATTGGGAAATCTAGAATTATTGTAGAGTTTTGGTCTTCTTTTAAGAATAAACCTTCTTGGTTTTATTTTTACATCATATAATCTTGATTCAAGAATTTATTCTTAATTTTAGCACGTTTTTTCTCTCTGTGTAAGAAAAGATTTCAAAGCATCCAAATAAGAATAAAATAAAAGTAAGATTCCTTGACTTAAAAATTATAGAGAAAAAGATTAGAAGGTCGAAGTACCCAAACGTTAATGGAGCAAAAACAAATCAAATAAGTTTCAACGTTAGATAATAAGTAAAATATTACATAAAATTCAAAGATTAAAAATCTTTAAGAAATTAAAATCAAAAGTTAAACTATTGGGCTTTACGGCTAACAAAAATGTGGTAATAATTTAGCGGATGGCTACAAAAGTGAACGTGACAAACAACAAACTGTTAACAACAACAGCGTTAAGCTTAAGCTAAGCTCACCTGCTGTTGCTGCTGCTGCTCTTGTTGTTGTTGCTGGCATGTCGCCATTTTGAAGTGCTTGGCTCTTGCGTTTTAAGTATGGCGTGCCGCAGTGATGGCAAGCTTCCGCTTCCGGTATGGCTGTTGTTATAGCAGTTGGGCTGCAAGCGCACAAATTAGCCAAGCTGCTTTCTAACGTATTGCAGCTGATGTTGTTGCTGTTGTTGTTCACTTACCTGCTGAGTGCCAATATTAAAGGACCGCGTGCACGCTGAGCCTTGAGCCCATTTAATAGCTGTGCATCGCTCAAATGGACATCCTGCAGCCGCAGCGACGACTGCAAAAGGCCAAAAGGCGCATTAGCGAAAAAAAAACAAAAACAAATCGAAATTAAATTTAACTTAAAGCACAGTTGCGCATTTATTGAGTAATAGCGAAACAAGTTGCTTAGGTACTACACACACACACACACACACACTATGAAAAAAAGTGAGTCATACACTTTTGGACACACGTTTGGCGGGCAACGGTGGCGCCTCCGGCTTGGGCTTTGCCCCACGACGCAGCGAACAGAACTTTAGCATTGAATATGGTACAAAATATATGTTATGTGTGTGAAGGCAACAAGCGACACCACAAGACTGACTCGACGGCCAAACAATCTCGACTTCATGTTCGAACAGCAATTTGATGGGCGTTTCTTTCGCCCGGCGATAAGAGCGACAAAGCCAATCATCGCCAGATGAGCGGCGGCTACGCCAGCGCGCAGATGCCACGCCGCTCCATGAAGACCTCCAGACATGTGGCATCCACACGATCGAACAGCAGCGAGCCAAAACGTCGCGCCGTATAGTCCACAATCAGCACCATTTTGCAATTGATGCACTTGTCACGATAGTGAAACAACAGTCCCACCGTCTGGTGAACAATGTGATCCACGAATCCCGGCGCCGAGCGATACACCTGATGATTTCCCATTTCCACAATCGCTCGAGCATTGACAACCACTTTGCTGCGCATGTAAGCGGGCATCACTTCGAGTGTCCTTCGCACTTTCGATTGCGTGTAGAGCAAACGATTCAACGTGTGTCCGGGAGCATTGAAAGTATCGTTGCTATCGCGACGATAGAAGAACACATTGCGAAACACGAAGCCCGAGGTGCGTCCCTCGTCGCATTGCCTCAGATAGTCAGCTAGTGAGTTGTGCTTCAGCGGCATTAGCACCTCATCTAAATCCACGACAGCCGCATAGCGATGATTGTCCACAACATTGGCGCGATAGACGCAATCGTTGAACTGCGCCACAATCCCAGCGTAGTGCACATCGTGCAAATGCGCTTGGACATTCCATTCGAAGACATCCGCCAATCCCAGACGTTGATAGTGATCCAACACGCGACGAACTTCGTCGCTGGCCTCCACGTAGTAGAAGTAAAAGTGTGTGGCGCCTTGCAGGCGATACATTTCCACAAACTCCACGAGTCGCAGCACATTCGAGTAGTTCTCCTGCAGCGGACCGACGCACACGGAAATTGTGGCACGAGATTTGCCAAACATCTCCGTCATGTTGCGTGGATAACTGGAAAATTAATAAGAGATTAATAATCAGAATATAAATTATAAGAAGGTGGGTTGATAAGTAATCGATTCTTTTTTACAAATTATAATTTAGATGGGTTTAATTTACAATTTATGATTTACAACTTTATGATTTATAAAAACTGCGAAAATTTCTAAAAGTTGTTTAAGTTCTAATTTTATATACCAAAAAGTCGGTATATTTTGCATATTGTAGTATATCGATATACCAAAAATATGAAATGGAATATTTAAGAATGTTTTCGGAATATTTGTTTGAAATATTATATGTATATTTAAGTATTTTTTCTTTGTAATTTTTTCGATAATAATACCGCTTCCACATAAATTATGCAAAATGTGAAAGTGATATTATATGTATATACCGAAAAGTATATATATACCGAACAAAGAAGTGCATATATTTGTGATTTATGATCATTTTACCTTCAGATGAATATCTGAGAAGTTGTTTTAAAACTAATTTTATCTGGTACACTATATCTGAATGGAATTTTTACATGTTATCGAAATACCAAATATAGCACTTGGTATATTTAAGTTTTTTCTATATATTATATATAATATATCGCGTTGTTATTCTTAAAATTTGTTTGTGGCTATCTCACTGTCAATCGAATTTAACTTTCTCACTCACTAGAATAATCTAAAGATTCAATTTGAGCTAGAAAATCTCAATGGATGTCACTAACATACTAACACATTACTTATCAGCCCGCCCACGTGACTTAACTCACCTAATCTGTATAAAACTCGGACTTAGATGACTCAGTCGATTGGAGGCATAGCTGAGTGCCACAACTTGTGGCAGCCGCAGCACCGAATTTTTCTTCACGTGCAGCGGACACATGATGCTCCAGGCCGCAAAGCTATTGTTGTGCACATCGTGCATTGCGCCTGCTTCCTCGGCCACAATTTCGTGGCTCGAAAAGTCTGCATAGCGAACTATGCAACTCACCCTCGAGTCGCGCAATCGCTCTGGCAGGATGGCAAAGATGCGCAGGGATCCCACAGTCAACAGTTGCTCATCCAGCTGCACATTGCCTGAAAGGGGAAAAGAATCAGGGTTGAAATATAATTGACAAAACAGTTCAGGTTTTGTACTTATGGCTTCCTTTAGGTTACCAAATAAATCTTGCGCACTTTCTTGTGAAACTACAATTTAATATGGGGTTGGGAATAAAAGGATTTCAGCATAACAAAGAAAGTGTGTATCCCAAAAGAAAACGACACATGTTCGAGAAACATTAACAGACGAGTTTGTTATTACTGGAATAGATAACTACAATCTTATACGCAGGTATAATGTGTCCTTTTTATTCACTATTATTTTAGTATAGGGTAGAAGGTAGAAGTAGAACGCCTACTTACTAAGAGTGTTGGTTTCTTAGGCTGACAATCCGGTATATTTGGCACTTTATGGTATATTTCAAATGTCGTACTATATATCCTATATAGCCTTCGGTATAAATTTAGTACTTTTAATGGTAAATTTAATCAATGAATAGCGGATATCTCAAATCTGAGCACATTCGACTGTAGCTTTTTTAGTTTTTTGTGTTTCTTTTATTTAAGGAAACATAACTCGTAAATTATGACAAATTTTGAATTTTATTTATTTCTGAATTTAATTCGTGTGCGTTTAAGGCTGGCTTCAGTGGCTTCAGATTTATTATAACTACGACTGCATTACTTTTTGTTCGAATAATTGATGGTTCTCACATATAATCTATATTAATTATTATATTATTTAAGACGTATAATGAGCAAATATATTTGTAAATGCCTGACTCCCTTAAAAATAAATTTCAATTTGTTGCTTACAAGTGTTCTATGTAATTTTCTAATCTGTTGAATTAGAAATGCTCAAATTGTACGGTGCCTTTTCTTTTGCATTATACATTTTAGTAATTATATTTAACACTAGCGAAATGTTTATATATGTTATTTAACAAGGTTTAAAAATGAACTATGCTGATCTTTTAGGTTTGACCTTTTGCTATATTTTTTACTTATTGAAATAGAAAGATTAATTTTAAAGAATATGTTTTACATAATAAATCATTTCATTTCCATTCTCAATTGATGCACAATCTACGCCTTGTATCTGATGTGAATATTATCTTTTTTATTTAATAAATTTCTTGCATTTATTTATAGTTATTATTTTGATTAAAACATTTCTCTATTTGTATTTATAAATTTCACGAACTTCATTCATTTTCTCTCTTACTACTTTTCAATTTGTTATTAAACACTCACGTATGATATCAGTGCGCACATCGAAGTAGGCTGAGAATATCTCATGCCTCAAAGTTGTGTTGCCAATGCGTCGCCAGCTGTTGTTGTAGTTCCAATGTGGATTCGGTTTCTCATAGATGAGTTGTCGCTGCAGCAGCTTGAGATCATCGCGCAGGCGTTCGTTCTGCAAATGTGAAAAGAGATTATCCCAGAGTCAAAGCATAATCACACACACTTTCTCACACACACACACATAGAACAGATACTTTTGATAGAGACTCACAATTGTTGTGCGCATGGAGATATAGAATAGTATTAGCATGGTGCATGCCACGAGACCCGAGAGCGTAAAGTAAACATATTGAAAACGATTCTCTTGCGCCGCCAGCATTTTCACAACATATATCCCGATTTCATATATACATATATGATTCTTAATGTATATGCACCACTGTATAAATGTATGTTCTCTTTTTCTTTTTTGTCTCGACTTTTGAATTTAAATTAATTTAATTTGTTTCTAAGCGAACGTGACCTTGAGTGGCGCACGCAGCCGTAGTAACCACTTGAAGCACTGTTCTATATATCTATCCTCTTGGTCAATAACTGTCGATGTCCAGGTGTGAATTACAGTTATGCGACTTGTGCGCCAAGCTGCCTACTCGTGACTACCACAAGTGTCATGCTGCTCAGGAGTCGCCATCGCCATCGCCAACGGCATCGGCATCGCAATCGCCATCGTCTCAGCTGGCGTCGCTGTTTGTTTATTTTCAAACGTCGCCAACTGCGACGCCAACAGCGACGTCGACGCCGACGTTAACGACGACGCCGTCGCCAAACCCCCCAAAGCAACTCCTGTTGCTTGTTTTGTTGATGGGCGGCCATCGATTAACGATAACATGCTTAGCAGCAGGGGCAAGTTCTGGTTCAAAGTGCCACCAGCGGGTGAGAAAGGGAGGGGGTGATAAGAGGGAAGGGAAGGGGAGGCATTTACAACGAGCGCATAACAACAAAACTCGCGCGTCTTTCAGTGTCATCATCGAGGGCTGTCCCCAACCTCGGCATTCTTTGTTCAAACTAAAGCCAACTATTCAGCTACACTCATCAAAATAATTGCTTGAATTATGTGGAATACGACAATAAAAAGCAAGTTCTAATTGGGACATTATTCACACACAAAAAACTTTCAAAAGATTTCAATTTCTTTTTTTAATGACATTAGCTGAAAGCGAACACAAATAAAAGAAAAATCTATTAAAGAAATAAATTTGAATATTGTGAAGGAAACAATAATGTAAAATATAAAATGATCTACCAGAAATATGCTAAATTAATAATAATAGATAAGTCCATTTTCATATTTAGATGCAATACAAAATATATTTTTGGAAAATGCTATAAAAGTATGCAAAAATAATAATAATAAGTAAATAACTTTGGAATATTCAGAAGGAAACAATTAAAGGAGTATCCAAATATTTTGATTTATAAGAAAAAATAATTAAAAATATTTGCAATAGAAAAACTTGCATAGCAAGAGTATTGTTGAAATTATAACTTATTCAGACACATTTTTCTTGGCATCAATTGCAATAGGCAATAAATCTGAATTGTCATAAACATGGCAGAGCTGTCAAGTAAATCTGTTTGGTTGTCCGTCAAAAAATAATTTAAAATAGAAATATATATAAATATTATAGAGAGCTAACTTATAAAATAGCTACATGAAAGAATAATGACTTAATTTTTGTAAAAAATGAAATTCAGTGAACGGATTAAAGATTTGAATTGCAGAAAAATTAATAAACTGTCATAATTAGATTTATTAAACTTTGATTTGATATATCTTTAAGAAAAACACGTAAATAGAATTTAAGAATTCAGTAATACGAATTTTTATTTTAAAATTAATTTACCAAATTCATATTCATCACAAAAATCTTTGAACTAAAAATAAACATGTGAATTTTTAAGCTTGTCTTAAGAACCTAAGAAGTTAAGGAGTTACGTATAACGATAGAAATCTGACCTATACAATAACTGCAGAAAAGGATCACGAATTAAACATTGTATAAAATGAAGTTACATTTACGGATTAAAGATTTAAATTGTACCAAAAAGAAAGGAGAATAAAATAAAAAAAAAACTAAATTTCGATCGTTGAAAAAATAAAATGTTATTCATAATTTTTATATAAAACTATTTGTTGGTATTTTAATTAATTTTGGAATATTTTATTTGTAACTTTAAAAAGTAGCTTCGCTGTGAAATTGAAACTCTTTTAACACTTCTCAGTCACAAAATGTTTGCAGTGCTTTTTGCAATTGCAAAACTTAATCCATATTTGCACATTCAGCTAATGTCATTAGTTTTTATTGGATTTTAATGCGATTTTCTCTATGGTTGGGCATTATTTTTGCGAGTGTTTGTTTTGTGGTTTGTTCGCAAACACACACGCTGACCTGCCGCAGTCGCAATACGCAAATGATGATGACACCCACGCACTCACACACACATACACACACACAAACATAGAGAAGCACTCCACTCCCTCACACAGACGCAGACACAGACACAGACACAGACACTGAGAGAGAGTGGGGCACAACAAGTGTCTGGGGCAGGACTCTAGCGACGCGTATGCAACAAGTTAATCAACGTACGTTTCGCATGAAACTGGCGCCATTGGCGACTCTCTGTCCTCGCGTCATCCGCTGTCGCCAGCAGCAGCGTCAGCTGCGCAGTCAGCGTCGACGTAGCCTTGCTCATTGTCAGTGTATTAGTGCGAGTTGTTGGGGGCAGCGTCGATTTATATGTCTCTGTGTTAGTGGCATGTAAACGCACTTCAATTCAACATGAGTCGACTTTATAAATTGTAGGTTTTGTTTCTCAATTGGAGTGCTCCACTAACACTGTGCGGGGGTGTGTGTGTGCGTGTGTCCCTCAATAAGTATGTATGTCTGTGTGTATGAGGCATTATAAATTTAAGCTATTTTTGAATAGAATATATAGAAGAAAAAATATATATTTATATACTTGTTCCAAAACTCTTAATACATTTGTCTTAGCTGTCCAATAGAAAAATTATTATTTGCTCTGTGGCTACAGATGTAAATATATATAGATTATATATACACGATATTTATGTTGTATCTGTGTTTGTTCAGTAAATTAATTTGCTGTTGTTTATCATTGCCAAGCACCCTGGGCTGCAAGCACAACTTATTTTTTAATCTTAACAAAACTCAAAAAATTCTGAATTAAAAAAAAAATTTAAATATGTTATAATAATTTAGATAATTAAATTTGTAAATAAATAAAAAATTTGATCAATTTAAAAATAATTTTAAAATTTGATAATGTTTGAAATTTTGAAAATTTAAATAGATATCTAATAATACTTAAAAAATATAAATATGATACAAATTGTAAAATATTGTTGTGTGTACTTGGAATTCAAAAAATAATAATAATATCACAGTTTCTTAAATACTGAATTTACTGTCTTTTAAAATAAAACAATAATAATCTATGTATATTTGAAAATGTTGTGTTTATTACCCACTTAAAGATTTGTTTATATTATAAATGAAAATGATGTTGCCTGCCTGGTTAAAAAATCAATAGTATTCTATATTTGAAAATTCTGATTTTATTTTAATTTTAAAATTTTAATAATACTCAGAATTTCCCAAATAATGTTGAGTTTAATATCCATATAAGAATAATAACACTTAATAATGTGTTTACTTTCAGTTTTTCGACATTAGCATTTAAATAGACACAATATAATTAGAAATGAAAGTGTCACTATGACTGAAACATATTACTTTCCCAATTAGAATTCAATAATTTATTAAATTTTTAAATAAGGCGATATTGACTTTCCGTTTAAAATAATGTTGTATTTCAATAAAAACGCTAAAATGATACATGAAAGTGTCACTATGACTAGCACATATTACGTTTACTGATTAATTTCTTAATATTCGCACCACTGTGCAGTAGGCGGTTTTTGGGGCACTTTCCAATGAGAAAACACGAAACGTTTTCATTTCGAATAAGAAAGAAAAACGGGCTGCTTCGATTCATTTGAATTAATTTTTCATTTCATTAAGCACGCAAAAGATTTTCACTTGAATATGACAATATGTTGCCAGAGGGAAACCCCTCTCTCTCGCTCTCTCTGCCTTTCTCTCTCTCTCTCTCACGTTCTTTCTCTCTGTCGGAAAATGAATTTAAAATACTTATAACTTACACGCAGAAATGAGTGTTCGTAGAGTATGAAGAAGTAAATAAATACAACTAAACACAGAAAATGGTTCAACTTTGGCCGATACGATAGACGAAACATTTTCAACGCTTGCCCGTTACAGCAAACATGACTTTAACAACTCGCGAGCCAGGTGAGAACTGGAATCAATATCGAGTCGAATTCATTGTGTCACCTTATCATGCAGTCAACTGATAAGAGCTCTTATCAGTGAGGTGTGCGCTCTCAATGGACTGCGTAAGATAAAGTTAATAGTTAATATTGCCTTTACCTGAGTGCTTGATCGATTCGGCTTTAATGCAGCTGTCGCTCCTCTTCTCCTTTACACTTTTACTTTCACACAATAAAAAAAGGAAAGCCCGCATTTGAGCAGTAGCTATTCGAATGCCATAAAATTCGATAGTCAGCAACCAGCATAATTGTCAAGCTGCCCACCAGTAGCCAAATGTCTGACGCAGTCGCATTAATCTCACCCCAAAAGAAAAAAGAAAAAGGAACTGTGTGAAAAGCTGGCAAATCTCCCTTAGCACAGCGTGAGAAAATGTGTTTTGGCAGATCAGTGCCAAAGGGAAGTTTAAGGAGAAAATCTTGACTGCTTTAATATGCACTCCACTAAAAAAAAAGCGTATCAACTGGTTGTTATTTTCCCATACACCACAAAAAACTATACCATTAATAATTAACCATTCCCATACACTTTATGTTGGAGAGTTCGCGATCTTGCCGTGTTGGCGGTGGTGGCATTTACTTTATTTTTATACCCGCTACCCATAGGGTAGAAGGGTATTATAACTTTGTGTATGTAACAGGCATAAGGAGGCGTAAAGTATACTTATTCTTGATCAGTGTCAACTAGACTAGACTAGTCTGTCTGTCTGTCCGAATAAAGACCTATTCAGATCTCAGAGACTATAAGAGATAGAGTTATAATTTTTTCCAACAGCATTTGTTATGTTGCATGCAGATCAAGTTTATTTCAAATTTTTTCCATGCCCACTTCCGCCTTTACAAATTGGCAAAAATCGAATAACAAGCGTAAATTTATAGAGTTGAATTTAATAATAACTATAGTCTTAGTGATTCCTGAAAATTTGATTGCGATCAGATAAGAATTATTGACGTTATTAAAGAAATACTTTTGTAAGGGCAAAAGCGCCTACTTAATAGGGTTAAGTTGCTTTGGCTGACAATCAGATATATATTTTACTCTATAGAATATCTTGAATGTACTACTATATTATTATACCAAATATACAATTTGACATGTTTTTTAGAAGTATATTATTATAATAACACCGCAATATTTTTCTTTTATTGAAAATGGGTAGCGGGTATCTCACAGTCGAGCACACTCGACTGCAGCCTTCTTACTTGTTTACCCTCCACCAGCAGCAGCAACAGCACCAAAGGCACCACCACCATAGGCACTTAGCAACAACAACTCTTGGGATCGTGTGCATGACATACCAGCATAAACACATTTCCATTTCAATAGAGACCATGAGCTCGTATATCTTCGGAACCCCTAGCTCAGCTGAACCAGGAAACCCAAAGCAAAGGGCACGCCTGCGTTCTGGTCGCACAACATTTTCATTTCATGCGAAAGTATTTTTCAATTGTTGAGTTGCCCCTATTGTGTCAGAATTTTTGCTTTATTTGGTGGTGGGTTTCGAATGTCGGCCTTTTACTATAAATAGCCAGACGATCTGGCAGTCGAGCACAGTTCAGTTTGGAGTTTAACCAAGTGCAGAGCCACAAGCAATCAAAAAGAATTTTTAAGTGCCACAGCCACAAAGTAAAGCAACAGTATTAAAGAAGAGAGAACAAACAATTTAACAGGCGGCTGAGCCGTCGCCGAGTTCAAGGTGGCGGCCAGCTTGGAAATACAAAAAAAAAGTACAGTTTGAATATAAAATGAAATATTTAAATTTAATTTGTGAAAATCTTAAACAACGTTGAATTGCTGTAAGTATGCTTAAAAGTTGCCACAACTAAAATTCTTTAATTAAACAATTAATTTTTATGCAGCTGGCAGCATTTAAAAAATCTTATGAAATGAAAAGAGAACGCTCAATGGCACCAACTGCTTTGAAGAAATACTTCATGAGAGTTTAACAAATCACTCTTTTAAGAACTCAACAAAGCATTTGTCTGAGGATTGAAGAAAACACTCAAGGCTCAACTCTTCTTTGAGAGAGCATTGAAAAACATACTTTGAAAACTCAACAAAACAATCTTTGGAGAAGTTAAGAAAACACTCTTATGAAAACTCAACAAAACATTGTCTGAGAAATGAAGAAATAACTCGAAGGCTTAAGAAAATGTGTCTATGAGAGCTCAAGACAACTCTTCTTTGATAGAGCAACAAAAAACATTCTCATGAAAACTCAACAAAACAATCTTTGGAGAAGTTAAGAAAACACTCTTATGAGAGCTCAACAAATCACTCTTATGATAACTCAACAAAACATTTGTCTGAGAATTTAAGAAAACACTCAACAGCTCAGGAAAATATTCTTTTGAGAGCTCAACAAATCCGTCGTAGAAGACCTCAACAAAATGTTTGATAGCTATAAAAATTACGCTTATGAGAACTCAACGAAAATGTCTCAGCAAGCTAACCCCAAACATGAAAACTTAACATTTATTTACAACTAATAAGTACTATCAACGACGTGTTTGACTCACACAACTAGCCAAATACTGAGTCACCTTCGTCAGTTCGTCATTTCGGATCATCTATGTATCTTCGTATGGCCACAATTCTGGAGCTAAGCAACAAGCAAGCATTTCTTATCAGAGACGTTGCGACAATATTTGTGTAGTTTCCAGAGAAATGTCATAAGAACGCGACACGAACGATTTCCATTAATTTTTTGTGCCTTTTTTAGTTTGAATTTTCGGTTTCGATTGCTGTTTTTTGTTAACTTTCGTTATAAAGCTATAAATTTGTTGGTCTAACAATATCCTTGTTGAAAGTTTCCACCAAAAAAAGAAAAAATCAATTTCAGAAATAATTATTAATTACTTAAAAAATCCCAATGTAAAATCGCGAAATTTTTAACGATGTATATTGCCAATATCAGGCGTGTTTTTGTTACAATTGAAAAAAAAAAAACAAACAAAATATTTGTTAATAATTTAAGTTTAAAAAATCCTATTTTTTACAATTTTCATTTGGTAAGTTTTCAATTTTATTTTTATCATTTGTGTTTCGTTATGTTTCAAGTTTCGTTTTCAACATTGGTTTCTTTACAATTTAATTTATGGGTAAGTTTTTATTTTAATGTCTTATTTTCGTTCCTCTTTTTTATTATTATGTTGTATTCTTTTTAATTCTTTTTTATTACTATATTATTATATTTCTTATTCAAAAGATATTATTATTTAATGTATTTTTTCAAGTTTATTTCACATTTTTTACAAATATTTAAACATATATTTTTTTAATATTAAAAATTTTACATAATATTTTCATATATTATTTTGATTTTGTTTAAGTTTTTCCGTTATTTATTTTATCATTAATTTATTTCGCAAGAATGTTTTTTTAGCTTAATTTATTTTCATTATGATTTATTTACTGCCTTTTAATTATATCCTTAACTTTTTCTCAAGTTTTACATTTGTTGTTTTTTTAAGAATTTTTGATTTATTAAATTTGTATACTTTTTGCTTCAAAATTTTCGTTAAAATTATTATTTTCAATTTTATTAAATTTTTTAAATAAATTTTAATTTTTTTTTTTTAAGAATGTTAATTTATGAAGTATTTATTTTAAATTCAATGTTTCAAAAGTAGTTCTTGATTTTTGTTATTTTAATGATTTTCAATTTTACTTTTCTTTTAAATAAATTTATTTTCTTTAATAATTTGTGAAACTTAATTTTATTATTTTTCGTTTCATTTATTATTGTCTGTTTGTTTTAAAATATTGTTCTTATTTTATAATCTTTTTTTATATATATTTTTTTATTGTTTTCTCTTTTACATTTAAAATATTATTTATATTATTTTTTTAGTTTAATGTAATTTATATTTTTAAAATACATAATTTTTCGTGATATTATATTTCAATATTTTATTTTTTGGTCTCAGTTATTTTATTATTTTGTTTCATATAGATTGTTTTTATAATTTCGGTTGTTTATTCGTTTTTATTTTCATGTTCCTAATTTGTATACTTACATTTTTTTTATATATTTTTTTAGTTATTTTACATCATATCTATTTAATTTTATATCCTTCGGTTTATTTGAAATCTGGTACTTTGATTTCTTTTATTTCAATCATTAAATATTTTTTAATTATTTATGATTTCTATTATTTTATTATAATTTATGATGTCTTGATTATGATACAACATTTTTTAAATTATTTTTGTTTTCCATTAAATTTTTTTATATTTTGATTTCTTGATAATGATATGAAAGGGTTGCCCATGCCATAAAAATAAAGAATAAAAATTTATGTTTTTCTAACTAATTTTGTTTTTTAATATTTATTTACTTTTTAAAGCTTTTTCGATAATTATTTCATTTATATACACATTTTTATTTCTTTTCCCTTGCCCAATCTTTTAATTAAAATAAAGAGTTTATTGAAATGTTCCAACTTTCACTGGGCTTATTTTTATAAATTTGGTTTTATAATATGATTTTTGTTATTATTTTGTTCAGTTTTTGTCATATAATTTCTTTTCGATTATTCACTTTGTTCATGCCCATATTAGTAATAATAATAATTATAATGAAATTTGTTTTCCAAGTTAAACTGGGCCAATTTTATAAAACTATTTGATAAGCTTTGTCTGTTCAGCGCTGACAACAAACAATAATAAAATAATTAATAAATAATTTTAACAATAAACTGTACTTCCAATGCTAAATTTGAATGGTTTTTCTTTGGGGAGAATTAATGAATCAGCTTTGAATTAGTTTTTGAGAATCCTTTTGAATTGTTTATTGAGCAAAATCGCTTCGGCGTGCCACACATAAATATTTCATTTAGTTTTATAATGTTATGTTAGCTTAGGAATTAGGACATAAATAGATGAAATTAAGTTAAAGCCACGCCAATGAGGCTGCTGCGATTGCGGTGGGAGGGTGACATTTTGTTTGCCTCCTTTTCTTTTTCGATCATCACTTTGTTGCCTTGTCCTTGACGTTGTCATTGAGCTGAGACTCGTTGGGGGCAGGCGCTGTTTGTGCCGCAGCCGCTGGCATTTTGTGGCCACCACCATCACCACCCGGACCATCACCATTTGGGTTAGCGGCATCGCTTTGACTCTCCGGGACGGCATTGCTGTCCCGATCGAACAGATAGCTGCCGCCTAATGGGCGAGGTCGGCCACCATAGGAAGAGCTACAAGGGGCGATAAGAGAGCAAGCCTATCTTAATGATTTTAACAATTCGCGGCAGCTTCAACGCGCTACAACAAAGACGAGAGACTGCGAAACTGGGTGAGCTGAGTGTGTGTGAACGGGTGTGTTTGAGTGTGTGTGTGTGTGTGTGGCAGCACCCACTGCAACTTACCTCTGCGCATCACGCTCTCTATCCCGCCCGCCGCCAACTCCACTCGCCACGCCGCTGCCTGCCACACCTGCAGCACCGTTGCTGCCACTTCCACTGCCCCCGTTGCCGTTGCTGCCACCGCGTGAACTCTGCTTATCCTGATCACCGAGGTAGGTCCAACCACCCTGACTCAAGGGTTTGTCACCGGCCATGACGCTGGTGTGGCCACCGCGATAGCCATCGCTGCCAATGGCCGAGGAGGAGACTTTGGTGCCGCGATCGCCGTAGGGACAATTGCTGATCAGTGGGCCGCAGGGCGAGGCGGGGGAGGCGGGCGAGGAGTGCGACTGGGCGCGTTCGCGATCGTAGAACGGATGCGAGCCGGAGCGACTGTCATCGTCATCGCCGGCAAAGTAATAGCCACGCCCCGAATTATCGAAGCCCGACTGTCCTCTGCTTTGGCGTTTCAAAAGGTGCGTTGTTTTGTGCAGTTGTAGTTGTTTTGTAGTTGTTGCAGTTGTTGTTGTTAGGGTTTTGAAAGGACAGTACAGTAACAGTGGGTGAAGAGGTGCAAGATTTTAGTTCCAAGTTTTGAGTTCAAGTTCAAGTTCGAGTTCGATTTGAAGAGCGTAGAGTATCCAGAGTTCATGTTTAATGTGTGCGATTAGTAGACATTGACATTGTTGTTGTTGTTGTTGTTGTAGTTGTTGTTATGTTGTAGTTGTTGTTGTTGTTGTATGTAAGTAAAAAGCGCAAGAGCGTTAAAAATGACAACAAAGTTTACACAATGGTGAGTAAGCATTAAGCATTTAAAGAGCATCTTTAAGTATAGTATGAATAGAAAGTAGGATAGCGATACCTGTAGGTCTCATCCCAAGGACGATAGTTGCGAAAATCATACCTTGAATAGTAGCGATCGTACGGATCATATTTGTCATAGCTGTTGTACGCGGTCCGTGAGCGATCATAATAACGATCTGAAAAAAAATTCGGATTAATATTAAGCCAAGTCTAATGTTTTAAAAAGAAAATCTTTACGTACTTAACAAGTTTAGTAATAATAATATTTCAATCAACATTGATTTACACAATTCGCGAAACCCCGAAACTAGTTAGCTTAATAATTCAAATATTCATATGTACAACTGTGAACATTGAAATAGCAGTGCTTACAATCTATACGTTTAAAACTGAAAAGTACTATTTTAAGCACAACAATGAATCAAAATTTAGGCATAATTTGTTTAATTCTGGATAATTCAATATTTTAGAGAATATGGATAATAACAAAAGAAAATTGATGTTCATTGAAATAGCAGTGTTCAGATAAATAGAAAAATATTTAAAATACCTTATAAATAACTTAATCCCGATAAATGACGATTAATATAATATAATTTAAGTAATCAAAGCCTTATATTTCATATTGTACCCAAAAATAAAATTAAAAAAAAATAATACCAACATATTAAAGGTTTTTTTTTAATTAGATTAAGCTTGTGTGAACGAGTTTGCAAAATCATTAATTTAGATAAATGAGGACAATATTGAATAATCTTAGAAAGTGATTTCATTGAATTTTAAATTTGAGATCAATAAATTTAACTTTGCAATAGGAACCGGTGCACAAATTACCTTACGAAGGCAATGCAAAAATTTAAAAAAATGTTTTAATATTTCAATAAATTTGAATACAAATATTGCTTGTATAAACTTTGCATAATTCATTCTACTATTGTTAAGCAGTTCACATCATTTATTTGCGATATCTGTCTTAAATAGAACAAATGAAAATCACTTTTAAAAAATTTAGATGATTAGCTAAGCAAAGTGTTCAAAGTATATACCGGTTCAATTAAAATGCTGAAGCAATAAATTAAAAAGTGGCAAATGATATTTAGCTTAAACTCTAGAAAAGTAATCAGAAATATGTTATTTGCAGATAAAAATATTAAAAAATATGGAACAAATATTCAGAAAATAGTTACTTGCCAAACAAATATTTTTCAAAACTACTCAATTGATATGGCTATATGAATAACAACAATATAAATATTATATGTTTTAAATATTATGTTTTAGAATATAAAATTAAAATTTAAATCAATATAAAGAATATTCATAAATAAGTTTTTGACAACCAAATATTTTTTAAACATGGCTCTATCATTAATAACATTTTTAAATTATGTTTTAGGTCAATATAATGAGTATTTAGAAAAAAGTTATTTGTAATCAAATATATTGTAAAAGTATGTACTAAAAGTGGTTACAATTACCATGAATACCTAACATATATTACATTTAAAAGCTGCCTTTTACTACTACATTAAATACAAAATATAATCAATTAAGCAGTCAATTGTTTCCATCACCCTTACTTACCCCTTGAATTGTCACTGTAGCGATCACCATAATAGCGATCTCTGCTGTCGTAGGCAGCGTAGCCACCATAACCACCACCATAACCAGATCCGCGATCGTAGGATCCTCGTCGGTAGTAATCATCGTAGCCACGTCCCTCGTAGCGATCATAAGTGCGCGGCGCATAGCGATCATCGCGACCATAGTAACGATCATAGTCACGATCGCGACCAGCACCACGATCATCATAACGATCATAGGAATAATACCACGAAGCGCTGCGAGGATCGTCGCCAGAGCGACTCGAGTAACCGCCATAACGATCGCTGCCCGAGCTATAATAACGATCCTCGTAGCAGCGCACGCAACGCGACTGACGACTCTTGCCACGCAGCACAGAGTCGAGGACACCAACTGGGGCACTCAGTGACTTGACATCCTTGGGCGAAGCACTTCGCGCCTCAGGGCCCAGACCAGAGCCTTGGACAGAGACGACGGCCAGGCAGAGTAGCTGAAAGAGTAGCAGATGAGTTGCATGATCATTAGCTGATTGTTTATGGATAGATTTCACAGTTCGTCGATCAACTGGGCCAAAGCCCTCACAAGCTGAGACTCCAATCATAATTGAGCCGCGTATTAAAGTGCTGGTCGAAATACAAAAGCCACATGTGTAGAAATCATCAGCAGCGTCATTATCATCATTAAAAATGGACACTCGGGCGCCAGCGAGCGTGAAATATGATCAATGCTGAACTCCGTTCGCTTCTCCCCCTCTCTTTTACCTTTCCCCCCGTTGATTATGCAATAATATAGCATAGATTAGGGCTCAAATGGTGACCAACAACACCTCCAAATGCTCGCATTTAATTTGGAAAACAAACAATAGAAGTACGAGCAATGAAAAAAAAAGTTGGCTCAAATAAAACTCATATTCGTATGCATAAAGTAGCATTGACATCATTTTGTTTTCATTCATGGCCTGCAGAATTGAACTCATAAAGCTCGCTATGAAACCACACACACATTGCCCCCTTCCCCCCGCTGACTACGACAGAAAGTGGTAAATAAAAACCAAATATAACCAGAGAGTTAATCATGAATGTGTGTGGTGAGCTCTCCGCCACGCTTTGTTAGTCAAGCATCAGGAACAACTTCCGCTCTGGGGTCGAGACTGGCCCAAAACTCAAAAAAAAAGTAAAAAACTGGCCAATCTCTGTATGTGGATCTCGCAACTTGTGACTTGTCGCTTTATTAGAATAATTATTATATATTTTTTTTATTCGAAATAACCACAAACGAGACGAATGAACAGCAAATTATTTGAAAATTCTACATATTCCATGGCTTGCGGCCATAGGTCGTTGCCATCGACAATTTCAGTTAGAATTATACAGACAACTATTTATTTTTGTTGTATTTTTTGACATTTACGTAATATTATAATCATTAATACTCATTTCCATAATTATTGCATCATAAGGCAAACAGTTACGCACATGGATTTCACTAATAGCTATTACCCTAGGGGTAGGTCAGCGATGGAATCACAAGCTAACCATCTGCAAATATCATCTACAAATTACTCTCACCCATTATTGGGATTATAATCTGACTATCTTCATATATCATCTAGAAATTACTCTCACTCATTAGGCATAAATCTAGTTTAATGTTGAATTTTAATATAAATCTTTCCTTTGTCTATAACTTTTTGCTATCATCTTATAACGCGTACTTAACGATTTTATTATGTCTGAGTTGTATATTAGTTAAACTTCTGAATAATGCTGACTAAGCTAAATATAAAACACATAATTCTTTTTTATGGGCTTTATACTACGACAAATATGTATGAGTATCATTTTATTATTTATAGTAATACAAATTAAGAAATATGTGATTAAAATATTTTTCCTAATGATACCATAAATATTCAATGGAATTTATTTGTAATCATATTCATAGTTTTTCAAAAGGTGAACGATTTCTATTACCTAATTGGTTTTTTAGCCTTTTGCAATTACATACATAACTCAAAAGTCTATTCCCTGATATATTAAATATACATCGTAATAAAATATTTCTTTACTTTAAAATGCTTCTTGAATTTATTCTGAAATTTTAGGAACCGACACTAAAGATAGTTTTCTTTGACATTTTCAATTCTTTTTTGTTAAGTAACAAAACCTATACAAAATCATATTTAGTAGATTCCATAGTATATAAATTCCTATTGTGTATTTTCAACTAAAAAGTATTTTATCTTTTTTTTGCAAAACTTTTTGAAAATATCATTTGATACTTTAAGATCTATATTATCTATTTGCATTTTTTTTTGTAAAATAAATCTAACATTCTTTGAGGCTTTTTTAAAATATCAGACAACAGCTTAATAAATGTTCCAACTCATTGCAGTTTTTTATAATTTGCTATTCAATTCCATTAATTTTTTAAACAATTTACACAATATGTTTCAAAAATGCAAAATTCAATTATCCATTTGTACTTCTATAATGCTTTAAACTTTTCAAATTTAACAGATCACTTCAATATTTGTAAATGTAACTCACCAATTGTATAAAAATGTGCATTTTGAAATTGTTTCACTTGTAAGTTGTAAAATCACTAGCACAAAACTTGATGTGAGGCACGTGTTGTGCCCTTTCGATCTGCGTTTAACACTATAGATAGTTAGGGGTTCACAATCCTTTAGAAATATGTTGGCTCGACGTGTTGCTGGCAACAGAATTGAAATCACGAATGTGCTGTTCAGGCTGGAGACCGAGGTATTTATTTGAAACTGCCGCCAAGTTCGTTGGAGCGCGTTTTGTGTTAGAACCGAATCCGAGACCAAAAATAACTCGCAGAGAGACGCACTGAAGCGCGAGATCATATGGAGCGACCGAAGAGAGAGACTAGAGAAGAGGAGGGGAACTGAAACAGGTCTGCGTTTGGGTTTTGCTTGTGGCACTGAAGTGCGGGCGGCGTTTTGTCACTTCACCTGCAACACCTTTGGGTGTTGGTCCCCAACCCCAAGTCAAAAAAAAAAAAAAAAATGCTGAAAAAATACAAAATAGTGCTGACGCTCCATTTTTGGGGGTTTTCATGGTCAGTTTGGCATTCGCGGAATGACAGGAGGATGTTTTAGCGCTGAGAGACCTGTCATTATTCTTGTTATTTTTTTTTTCTTTTTTTTTATTTTTCTATTTATTGTGCTGTCTTTAATCTGCTACACACCTCGGCTAATTATACATCCACTCGGATGGCGTAATGGTCAAGCGAAATTCCTTCGAACTTTGGCATTTCATGGTGTGGCTCTCCGAACTTCCAACCATGACTCAGAACAGCGGGATATACTTATATAAATAGTGCTTAAGTAGATCTCGACTTAAAGGCGTGAAATTAGCATTGCTAATCGCTGACGAACAAGTTCAGCTTTGGCTCAGTTTTTTGGGGGGCGCTTACATAATCCAAGACCGTGACCATGAAAACGGTTTATCTTTTGGTTTTTGCAATTTGCCAGACGAAAATTTTCAAGATTTCAAGCGAAGAAAATATGAAGATTATTAATGATCTTTGAATTCCCTATATTTTTGGTGCTAAGAAAAGAAAAGAATAGTCAACAAAAAAATGTTAATTTCCGAGATTTACATCTTCTCTAATGTTATCTTTTAAACGACTAAAGAAGCAAGAAACTAAATTCAATATATAAATTACATAATTATTTTCATTTTAATTCTAGCCTAAATTCAGAAATATATAAATTAAATAATTGTTTAAATTTGAATTCTAACGTAAATCAGAATATAAGCAAGGCGAAACGTAATTAATAATTACAATTTAAATTTCATTATGAATAAGAAACTTAATATAAATTGTGGTCAACTATACAGCGACAAAAGAAACCGAATTTAGAATGAAATTTAAAAAGAGGACTGAATTAACAAAAAAAAAAAAAAAACTTTATAAATGTCAGAATATCAACTAATTTCAGGAAATATTTATTTAAAAACAAAATAAAGAATTGGATTAAAAAATAATGACTAATTTTAGAATATATTATATAAATGTTTGCTGTATAAAAATATTTAAATGATTTAATTGATTCAATTTAAATTGTATTCCAAATTAGAATACAAAGAGTTTCACATAATTGTTTTTATAATTTAGTTAAAGTTTAAATATACGACAAAATATATAAATTTAAAATAGTTAAATAAAAGTTACGCAAAATTAATTTGTTCAATTCAAAATTAAGTTATTTCAGTCAAAATTACATCTGAGTACTATTTCATTTTATAAATAATTTGTTAAACATTGTGTTGTAAATTAGTAAAGTGACCCAATTAGAAACGTACTCGATAGATAATTAAATATTATAATTTTTGTATATTTTTATTAAACATAATTTCGTTTCAGTTTAGAATACAGATATATTATATTAATTATACAATAGTTAAATGATAGTCTGCTTGTGTTATCTATGCAACATATGCTAATAAAATTGAGCTATCTAAGTGCCCCACAAACAACATGTTGTAGTCCAAATGCCCCAAGACGAAGGGCATGAATGCCACATGTGAACATGTGAACTTTACGGTAGAGTTGAACAGCGGGGAGGGGGGGAGCGAGGCGACTCCTGTGGCATCTTCGTTGGTCTGCATGCTCGGTGAACTCTCTCGCAATTGGAGGTCGTTGGCATCCAAGACTACACATCCAAAACCATAACCAAACCAAATGGCGACAAGTTTAATTAAACGATTTAATTTTGTTTATCTAATGCGGAGCAAAAACACAAAGTAGTAAGTCGTAATTTTAATGTAATTTCACTATATAGTATGGTATATGATATACATTGCTACAATTTTTTTTTTTGGTTTTGTATTCGTGTTTACATTTATTGTATTCTGTATTTTGTATTGTGTGTTTGAAGATTGCATCTAGTTTGCTTCATGGAAGAACAATTTGTCATAAGTTAGGAGTGTTTAAGTACGAGTATCTAGGCGCGGCACAAAAAACAGAGTCAACAACGATTGGCTAAATACAAGTTACTTATTGTCACATTGTGGCTGAGTGTTATCGGAAAGCAGAAGGCCAATTACAGATACGACTACAATCCAGCAGTATCACGAATGGGTCACAGACATCGCACTTGCTGCTGCAATCTCGTCCTGAAATGCCAGGAAACCCAACTGGGCGTGAGAGGCTTCGTTAAGAGCACGCGATCTGATGCAGGCACGATACTGATCCGCACTTAAGGAGCTGGTGCAGATCTGGAATTAAAATAAATAAATCTATATATAATCGAATTAAAGAAGTTTTAATACCCGCTACGCATAGGTTAGCGGCAAAAAACGACTACTGAATTGGGATCTTAGTTGCTTTGGTTGACAATCTGGTGTATTTTGTACTCTATGATATAGTATATTTAGAGTTTATTATTATATTAATATACCTATTTGGAATGCTGCAGTATTTTTATATGTATTTTGTACTCCATAGCATATTTAGAGTGCAGTACTATATCGATATACTTTTCTTTTCTTTTCTATTGTATATTGCAGTATATTTTATACCCTATAGTATATTAAGAGTGCATTACTATAGTAATATACCAATTATAGTCTTTGGTACGTTGCAGTATTTATATATATATTGTACTCTATAGTATATTTAGAATGTAGTACTATATCAATATATCTTGCAGTATTTTTATATATTTTGTAAGCTAAAGAATATTTTGTAGTAGTACTATAACGACATACCAAAAATAGCCCTTGGTATTGCAGTATTTTTAAATAATTTTTGTAATCTACAGTATATTTAGAATGCAGTACGACATTGATCTACTAAAAATAGCCATTAGTATATTTCTGTATATTTTCGGTATATTAGTTTGGCATATTTTAAAAATAATACCGTTCTGTTAAAATTTACCGCTTTTATTAAAAATAGCTAGTGGTAGACATTGGTATATTTCAGTATTTTTTCGGTATCTTAACTTGGTATTTTTTTAAATGAATACCGCACTGTTTTGCTTTTACTCAAAATAGATAGAAAATATCTCAAGAAAGATTTTGGTATATTTCAGTATGTTTTCGATATATTAATTTAGTAAATTTTAAGAAGGTTATGGCTTTTTCAAAGTGGGTAGCGGGTTCACTCGACTGTAGCTTTCTCACTTATTTATTTCCTTACCTTTGTGTGCCAGCGATGGAAGATGCCCGGATCCGTGGCACGAATTATTTTGATTTTCGATCGCACATATTTGCGATATAGCATCACATCCTCGCCGCCCCAGCCTACAATTTCCTCATCGAAGCCACGTATCTGCAGAAAGTCAGATCGATACTGACAGGTCATCCCGTAGCCAAAGTCTCGCCAGAATCCCGTGTCCCTCGAGATGATCAACTGCTCCTCCTCACTCGGAAGCGGTTTGCCCTGCAGTGTGTACACCACGTGCGGATTGTAGAGACTAAACACAACCGGATAATAAACCTGAAAGTATTCGAAGATAAGTTAGATTTTTAAATAATATCGCACAAAGAGAAAAATTATATTTTAAAATACGAATAAAATTCTTGAATATAAGAAAATAATTAATACAAAACTTTTTAAAGCCAGATTTCAATATTATAAAAATTCTTGTGGATACATAAATCAATCATAATATTTTCGTGATTTTTGTAATCTTAAAGAAGCACGTAAAACTTAAAAAAAAAAAATATAATTTTAAATTTATCATCCAATAATCCAACAACAATCTTCAACTCTGTAATTTGATATGGTTAATTTAGAATCGTTTTTAGTTAGACATTATTTTAGCAAGTACATTTATAATAAAGCAGTTAAATCAAAAATGAAAACAATGACAGTAAGTAGTATTAACGAAAAGCGTTATTAAAAAACTAAAATTAAAAAATAAGAAAGTTGTCTTTATATCTCTTATCTTAAAAACAATCTAAAGTTAACGTTTTGTTCTTTATTTAAAAATGTTGGTTCTCAGTTATTTCATTTTAAAACTTAATCATTTTGTTGAATTGTAACCCCAAGAAGGTAAAACCCATATTTTTTATGAACCACCAATATAATATCCTAGAATCTACAAATATTATTGATTTTATGAATTGAACTTAATCTTTTCTTTTGAATTTGTGTGTAAATTTATGTGTGTGTTAAATTTGGAAATTTTTGGGAAACAAGATTTCATTTTTGATTTTAGGATCTGCGCAACTCACCTTCTTGCCAGCGGCAGCATTCCAACGACAACGCTCCAGAAACTTGGCCGTGAACACAATGTCCACGTCGCACATGAAGAGCAGCGCATCCTGCGACGCTTTGCCCGTCTCAATGTGTTCGGCGCCCACACGCAAAGCCTTGGCTACAAAGATGAATACAGTATTAAGTAAGTAGATCTTCGCTAGCAATTTTTACTCACCTCTGCTGAAGGTTTCGTTGAGAGCCAAGAGCTGAACACGCTCCAAGTTCCCAGCAATGGATTGCGCCTCCTTCAGACCACTCTCGCCGAAGTAAACGATTAGGAGCTGCAGCCGACGATCCTTCAGCTGGCCAAACATCTGCATAAAGCTGCGAAAGCTGCGTAGGCGACCTGCGAGTGGAACTATCACATGGATGACGGCACTGGGCGCCACCTCCGACAGCTGAACCGTCTGCAGTGGAGCAAAAGGACGCATGATCAAAGCTTTGCGCACCACATGCGTCTGATGCTTGATGCTCTGGAAGTAGAGTTCATACTGGCTGCCCGTGGTTGGTTCGGTGCGATAGATGCCCTCCACAAAGTCGTCCAGCGTGTACTTGGCCACCTCATTGAGCGCCTGGCCACCTTTGGCTTTGGCCCGAGCCGTGTGATTGCGATTGAGACTGTCGAGCGCCTTGTTCACAGCCTCGAGGAGATCACGACGACGATAGCCGATGGGCTTCTCAACCACACGCTTTCCCAGGCCCAGATCGATGGGATACACGCGTGTGAAGGTGAAGTGATTGAAGGGCATCATCTCGTATTCGTTGTTCAGTGGCAATCCATGAAGAATTTCAGCTGCGCCAACTTGCTTGCGAATGTAGCTGCTGCAATCGTAATGATGCGTCATCGTCGCAGCTGTCGTCTCGGGTGTCTGTTGTGGGTGCAACAGAGTGCCAGGCACGCTGCTGTTGCTGGAGATCGAGGAGGAGACAGCTGCTTGCAATGGCAGCGGAGGCGGCGGCAATCTGCCGGGCAATCCATTGTTGCCGCTGTGATTGTTCTGTAGCAGCAGTATTTGTGTACGTAGCGTGAGCACTTCTTGCTTCAGACGCTGGATTTGTGCATCTTTAGCATTCAATGCATAATTGTAGCCATTTGCCTCGCTGGGATTAACGTGGGAATCCTTGTCGGTTTGGGCAGTCAGCTCGTCAAAGCCCCATTTTGTGAGTATCGCGATCGATATCACAGTCACTAGTGCGAACAGCAACAAGAGTCGCACTAGCAACCTCGAGGCCAGCGAGTTATGCATTTTCCATACTACGTTTGTTGTTCATGTGCTGCAAGAAATAAACGACAATTTAAACTAGGCGCCAAGACGGAAACAAACACTGCCAGACTGTTGGCTGTCGCTGTCAACGTTGCCACACTACTGAATGCAGAAGAGCAGCAAAATAGTAGCGTAGTAATCGATAACATTTAACAGTGCCTTACGAGCTACGTAACTTACTTATGTTAATTAACAGAAATGTTATTTACAGTTGCGGAAAGCATTATAAAAATTCAAATTAAAATAAAGAATATGCTATCTTAAAACTATCCACCATAGCGTGAATAAATGCTTTATTTAATTCAGATTTAGCTCAGCATTTTATTAACGACTGATTTTATGTAAATTGAACACTCGTTCATTAGAACTTGTTCTTAGTGGTTGAGAAACATCGATGTACATAGAATATATCGTTTGTTTTTAAAATAATAAAAACAAAAATTAGAACATACGCATTTTTATGATCTACTTTATTTATGTGTTTTGGAAATGCTAGGTAACCAAATAAAATATAACTTATTTTTGAGGTGTTTTATAGCTTGGTTCCATTCACGTAAAATCGTATATTTTATAAATGTTGCTTATGGTCACATTCCGACAAATAAAAAAAGATTTAAGAAAGCAATACATTTTATGACATATATGTCTAAATTCCTTTAAAAAAAATTTAAATTTTTATTTTATTTAAAAACATCGATGTCTGCCATAAAATCGATGATTTAAAAATTGTTGAAGCGATATTTCGCTATCGATGTTTCTGCACTTCTACTACTCAAATTAACAACGTTGCGTTACTGACATTTTCGATCAAAATCAAACGAAAATTGCAAAAAGAAACTTAAGGCAAGAAAATAGAAAGCAGCCGTAAAATAAGTCAATTAATTGTACAATTAACGCTTAGCAGGTGAGTAAGGGCGTAAAGAAATAGGGCGAGGTCGCAAACACAATGTAAATATTGTGCGTTGGCAGGCAGGCGGCTGTAAATTGTTGGGCGAGCAACAAGTCATTTTTTTTTTCTCTTTTCGTGCCGCTGGAGCTGACACTATTGTCACTGCCACAGTGAAGAGTCACTACATCAAAAGGACTGGATAACAAGTGAAAATAGATAACAAATTGCCAACTATTCAAAAACGATACAAGGCTACAAGTGAAATGTAAATACAATACAAATGACTCAATAGCAATCAACAATCTCAGCGCTTGGCGTGCAAAGTCACAGTTTTATTAGATTGACGCGCATCACTGTTTTTGTGAGCTAGTCCAAGTTCGGCAATTGATGATTCACTGAACAATATTGCGTAGATAAGAGTGCTTTTCTTGCTATTATTAATCGTCCAATCGCAACAAAACTAGCTCGAATTGTATACAAAATACATTACTTGAAACAAAGCGAGTTCATTGTAACAAATTTATACGCCTTTTCCCAATTGCAGCTTTAACATAGAAAACAACGCACAAAGATGGAGAACAACGAGTCGCCCGCACCTTCTGGTTCCAACAACAATGAGTAAGTGTCGAAGTCTGTTTCTTTTTTTGTTGTTTGTCTGTCCTGCTCTCCTTGACACCGTCGAACGCACAAATGAATCCTGGGTTTTTTTGTTTGTGATGATTCACATAATTTGATTACATTCGTGCGTTTGTCGTGCTCTGTGAGTCGCATATTTCTTTCACAATATAATATTATACAGTTTTCCCATACTTCCGCCACCGCCAAACAACAACAACTACAACAACTTTAACGATCCGTCGAACAGCAACAACAATGCCGCCCAGAAGCGCCTGCAGCAGACACAGGCCAAAGTGGACGAAGTCGTTGGCATTATGCGCGTGAATGTCGAGAAAGTGCTGGAACGTGATCAGAAACTATCGGAGCTGGGAGAGCGTGCCGATCAATTGGAACAGGGTGCCTCACAGTTTGAGCAGCAGGCGGGCAAACTGAAGCGCAAGCAATGGTGGGCCAACATGAAGATGATGATCATTCTGGGCGTCATCGCTGTGGTCTTGCTCATCATCATCATAGGTACGATTGCAACCATATTTTCTACGTCAGCCGACTATTGGCATGCTTTTCCTGCATTAATCAAACTGTCATTACTGTAGTAATTACTTTGAATTGATTTGAAATCAATTTAATACTGAGTAATTTAGTGATTTGTAATGACAGTTTGTGTTTTGCACTCTTTGTGGTTGCTGTTTCATTTTATTTTAAGAACACATTCACCAAGCCACTGTTACATTTTTGGCATACTAATTATCAAGACTGGTTTTCACTTCTGTTCTTTTGGAAAGTCAGGAACACTCACTTAAATGTTTGTTTTTTTTTTTTGTTTGCTTAAAGATTATTGCATTTTATACTACAGTCTTTACCCAACTCCTTTAACTTTCATAATGGAACTTTACATTTGACTCTTTTGCAATTGAAATTGTGTTTTCAAGCAATATTTTTCATATTGTCTCAATTCTCGAACATTTAATTGCAGTTTGTTATTAACAATCAATTAAACTTGCATACAATTTATTTTAATAACTTGTATCTCAGCTAATACTTAAGCTCTTTAAAGTAGTCTTGTAATGCAATAGGTTTTTACATCACCACGAAAGTTCTTGAAAGGCTTCGCAAGTTACTCAAATTATTATGCAAAGCTTACCACGATATAGTGTTCAATTTGATATCACAAAAACCAAAATTTTTCACGTAATAGTATAGTTTATAACACACGTATTTCTGCTAAATTAACCATGTAAATATTTAATGAATTGAAATTAGTTTAATATCACATACTTGAAAATTTAACCACACAATATTTAGAGTTTTAAATTAGTTGTTTCACTACATTTTTTATGAATTAATCACGCAATATTTTGAAAAGGTATTCTACTAAGTTTTCTTTTAAGAATTAACCTCGACACCAATATTGATTAATATTAATAACATTATATTAATATTCATTAATGATTTAAAAACAGTTATACTAAGTTTGTTTACGATTTTGGAGTAGTTATTATACCACATTTCTTAAAAAACTAACCGCCATGATAAATATTTATCATGGCAAATTAGTTTTATATATATTTTTTTCAACTACCCTCACATTAATATGTAATGAAGTGATTTGGATCTAACTAGGAGAATATTTAAAAGTAATATCTAAGGCAAAAGTTCAATGAATCTAAAAATCGAATTCTAATTTAATTTTATACTAAATGCAATTTGGGTTTCTTTGCACAAGAATCGTGTAAAAACTACCGATTGTTTTAAGTGGTTAAGCAAACACACACACACACACAGATATTGGCACACACACACAGACACTAGCACAAACAACACACACACACGTAACACACACACTGTGGCACACACATTTGTTTAGTATAAAGCAACTTGTTGATAAGACGCGCATGACGCGTCGCCTCAACTTGTTTGTCGTCTTGTTGGTTATTGTTTTTTTTTATTTTTTACATTCTTTTGTCCGTCCTTGCGGTTTTTGGGTGTCGGTTAACGTCAGTTGGTTTTGGCCTGGCCAATTGACTAACAACAACAACACAGCCAACGTTAACTTATGACCACAACAAAACTGTCAACCTATTTTTTTGTTCTCTCTCTTTTTTTTCTATTTGCAGTCTCAATATACAATTGATAAACACGAGAAATAGATAAAAACAAAAGTCTAAAAAAAACGTGCAGCAAGGCAACTTGTTGAACTTGCAACATTACGCATTACTCTAAGGCAGCTACTACCACATACATACACGCACACACACACAGATACAAATCAAAATTTATGTATTTGTGTATTAAAAAAAAAACAGTATAATATAAATGAAAACGTTTATAGTCGAAAGGTAAAAAAAAAACATTCGTCGTTGCGTGTTCTATGTGCTAATTTGTTTATTTGCCCCGTTTATAAGCCAAGTTAGCAACGAGATAATTTTTGTTTTATAACTTGTACATATAGATGTGAGTGTGGGCAACGTGCAAAAGAAGCAGTTAACATATTTCCCCAAAAACTAGAGAAAACATTAATAATCACACATTTTCAATTTCAACTTTTACAGTTTGCGCCTTGCCATCGAGCGACAGCAGCAGCAACAGCGTTAAGGCAACGGAGCACGCCACGTAAGACGCCTCTTGCCACGCCCCCCCCAAAGCAACATTCAACAACAAAACCAGAAAGAAACTAACAACGAGGAAAATGCGATAGAACGAAACTCTGTTGCCTTCTGTATTGGCCTTATGTCTAAAGAAAACTTGTCTAAAAAACAATTAATATTAACAAAACTTCAAAACCGATTGTAATTGTTATTAATAATCCTTTGTCAATGTTACCAAGAAAACATTATATGCACAATTAACTATTGTAAACGCAACAATTTTGATGCCAACCCATCGTAAAGAAAATCGTTAAAAAAAAAAAAAAACAATAATAATAATGAGGCATTTGAAATGTCAATGTGCGTGTGTGTGTGTGTGAACGTGAGAGGATTTTCCTTTTGCAGCACAACAAAAAAAAAGAAAGAAAGAAAACTACATTTATATATACACATAATTGTAAACACCAGACAAACACACAACACAACGCGATTGTTCTATAAATTATTTATACTTGTGTGGAACAATTTATACTTTATACATATACATATATCTATATATAATACATATAAACTTAATGGCATGTAATTTGTTATAAAAAAAAAACAAACCAAACTTTTCGGTGTTGAAACTAAATGTATTGCAACGTACGTTTGCCACAAAGAAACGCGAACATCTTTTTTGTAGAAAAACTATTGAAAACCAAAACAAAACATCTCAACTGTTATTATTATTATTTACACATTTCTTATTTTCGCACACTGGTGTATTGTATTGTATGTATTTTACTGCGGAAAACTTTTATCGATCGAAGGATTCAATGTTCCGAAACACGAGACGCAAACTTGTTTACACACGCCGCACGAATGTGACGTAAGTTTTGAGCAACTTGCAACTGAGAAGCGTAAACATTTGTCCGTTTGCCTGAGTAGAGAATCAAGTGGCTGAGTTAAGGAGTTGAATGTGCTTCGCTTCTCTCTGTGTTCGTGTGTCTGTGTTTGCCAAACAGCTGTTTTGTGGACATGCGCCTAGGTGTGCAACTTGCAACGCAACCCTGCCATAAAACACAAATTCAAATCTTGGGGTTAATGCCTGCCAACTCGAGGCCAGCAGCAGTTGTCCACACGTAGCCCATGTAAAGCGCATAGAAGTTCAGATAATACAGCTGGCCGATGAGTATGTGATCTCCGATGGCATCCAGATGATAAAAGTTCGGCTTGCGTATCGAGGCAGCAAAAATAATCACAAACTGCAATGGAAATTTATTAATATGTAGCGTAAGGTGACGAGATTAAAAGAGACTTAAAAAGCAGTAGCTTTCAGATTCTGAATGTTTCATTTCAATTGGATTAATGTGCTTTGTCAGCTTGCAAACAAATAGAACTTTTCGTTCAATATATCTACAAAATAATCACACACTGCAATGGAAATTGATGAATTAATTGAGCTTAGCGATTGAGTTTAAAAGAAACTTAGAAAGCATTTCAAGCTTACAGATTCTGAATGTTTCATTTCAATTGAATTAATGTGCTTTGTCAGCTAGCAAAAAATAAAGCTTTACGTTCAATATATGTATCTAAAAAAAAATAGATATTAACATAAGAAACTTAGAAAGCATTTGCAGCTTTCAAATTCCGAATGTTTTATTACGATTGGATTAAGGCGCTTTAGTTAGCAAATAGAGATTTGCGTTCAATATATCTAAAAAAAAAATTCGTACTTTCTAAGAAGTCAGATATGATTTTTAAAACCTTAACACTTTAGCTATATGGTCTGTAAAAGTGATCAAAATGGACTTGCAAAGGGAGGCCTAAAAGCTCGCTTACTATTTTATAAAGGGCAAAAGTGCACAGGCAAGCAGAAAGCTTCCAAAAGCTGCCTTTGGACTGAATATAGAGCTTTGGGCTTAATATAGCTAAAAATAATTAAATTTCTAAGCCCTTTCAATGAGAGCTTACTATTTTGTAAAGAGTAAAAAGTGTTCAGGCAGCCTTAACAATGGCTTTTAAAAGTGACTGAAGTAATGCGCTTTTAAAAGCACATTAAAGCTTTACGAACTAAGTATGCGAATTTGTGAAAGTTCTATCCCTAAGTTTCTAATTTTATGTCATTCGGAATAATCTGATAGATGGGCTTTTCAAATTTCATTTTGAATGGGTTAATGAAAAAATAAATCCTTACTATATTAGAGAGCATGCTGTACACGAAAAGTGTGGGAAATTCAATAGTCACACGTCTCATTTCCGAACAGACAATAATGCCAAAGCTGGTGAGCACAAAAAGACGTTCGCTCCAGCGTATGACATTGTGACGAGTGACCTAGAAAATGCAGTGAAATTAAAGAAATGTATAGAAAAATTTGAGATTACACTTACAAAAAGTCCACGGCGATGTTTCACTGCAATATTGCCATATATAACACTAACTGCCATGATGAAGAAGGTTAGACCCCAGGACACAAGGAGACTAGTATAAGGAGCACGTCTAGCGGGTTTCATGATGGAAATTGTGTTGACTTCGAACTGCGGAAATAATAAAAAATAACTAATTTATGTAAACAATATAATAATAAAAATAAATTTATGGAAAAAATAAAGATATATTCTTAAATACAAAAATGAATAGTATAAATGGAATATTATAAAGAATGAAAGATATATTTTTATACAAAAATAAATAATAGTATACTCCAAAATAATATATTTTTTTAATGAAACGTGAACTTACCGTCCAAATTCCAGCTAGTATGCGTTTCCAAGTCGAAGTGCGCACAATAATGTGATAGAAGAACACATAAAGTTGTATCGATATAAAGCTCATAAAAAACTGTATCAAACTGACGTAATAATGGCGTCCCAAGAACTCCTTAATCGGTTCACTGCAAATAGATAAATAAATCAAATGAATGAATATATGTATATAATTAATTTTCTTACATTTCCATAACGATCATGACCTGAATCTGGCCAAAAATTAGCATTATTATAGTAACTTTATAAGTTTTTCTTAACAAAACTCTGGCTTTTTCCTTTTCATCTTCGAGATTATGAACTGCATCCATTTGTAAAAATTGTTGTTTCTAACAGAAATTTAAACGCAACTTGAATTATTATTATTATTATTATTAAGACAAAGCCAACTGTGTGGTAAGTAATCGAATATAAATTGAATTTTAGAATACAATAATTTACTAATAATATTTACTGTTTTTAAATTGTTAAAAAATAGCAACAAGCTTCATTGAAATTAAACGGTGGTAAAGTCTTTTGATTTATTATAACAATATATTAAGTTAGTAGATTTATGAAATATATCTTTTAAAAAAAATTTCACTTTTTTAGATCAAACTTGCTTTGAATCTTATGCTGTAGCTAACATAGACATTGCACTAAATATCAGGTATTTTCTAAGCTCATAAAAGTGAATTTTAATTAGGTTTTAAACACACTATTTATATTAGTTTTGTTTTAAATTATAAGTAAAAAATACACAATGGATGAACGAGTCGGAACTTATCAACGTGCTCGACGGAAATTCGCAATGATTGTTTATTTGGTTACCGTTCTTTGGCTGCTCATCGCTTTGGCTCAATGGCTGGTCGTGAGCCTAATGTGCGTATACTTGATATTTTAATGAACTCTTGTAAACTCCTTAATTGCAGCTCGGATGTGAAAGATATATTCGCCGAGTATGAATGGATAAGCCTCATATGCTTTATGCTAGGCATCGCTCTCACTTTGATCTTCATATTCTTCGAGCAGTCGCGTTTTGTGCCCGTCCTCAACTGGGTGTTGACTTTTGTAATTGTGAGTATCTACTTTACTTTGGGTAGCTACTTATATTGAGGTTGACTATGTGTTTGCTTCATAGGTGGAATTTTCCACCATTGGAGTGTTTGCCTTGGTGGCACGTTCCAAGTGGGCGGACATGTTGATGTGGTATTTCGTCTGTCTCCTCCTGCTTTTTCTCTTCATACTTGTGGGTGCCGTTATACCGGTGAGTATTTTAATCTAAAATATAAGATTGTTAATATAATATTTATTAGATATACGTGCACTTCTATTCAATAGTTTTGCTTTGAGAGTTTTTAAGAGCAAATTATAAAAAATTAATGTGCAGATATTGGTATCAAATTTGTAAACTGGTTAAATTGGTATAAATAATAGCAAATATAAATAAACAAAAAAAAGTCTATATAAAGATTAGAGACAATTCAGCATATAATAGTTTAAACAGATATTTTTCGTTTTTTTTTCTAGAAATTTAAGGACGAATGCATAATAAACATCGTAGTTATAAATATTTAAAATATCTTAAAATATTATTATGCTTTTCAGCAGACATTGTTTATATTTTACAATACTATTGTACATTTTAGCAGACAATAATATATTTTACAGGCTTTGTTCCCAACATTTCATGGAAATTGCATGCTACTAAGTATGTTATTTATTAAGATTATTGTAAAAAAATTTCCTTCTAAATATAACAATAAGATTTTAGCACACGTCATATAAAAATATTATTAGTTTGTCCCGAAAATTTCATGACAATTGCGAAGTGTTTAATGAATTTATTGTTGGTATAAATTACTAACACAAGTTATCGACTGTATCAACTATAGGTATTGAAATAGATAACTTTACTCCATTTAAGTACATTATACCAAACAAAAAAATAAATAATTAAACACTTTAGTTTTGTAGGTTTTCTTTATTGTTGCCACTTATTGTCAGATCACGAACCTTAATAACTTTAGAGGGATGCAAATGGAACGGACTCTCTTTTAGCTTTGAAGTTGATATTTATCATTATCGATACTATAGAATACTATGATATATAGCGGCCTTTGCTATGCAATTTTCAACACTTAGTGCATATTCCAATTTGCAACAATCTCTCTTAGAATATAAATTTATACTTACTTATTGTATTTTCTTCAATTCCAGCACGATCTCACGCTGGATGTCGTCATCATATTTGTCATATCCTTTGTGTTCCTCATCACGTCCATCTTCATGCTGATGTTGTATGTGGTAACCTTGGCGCCATATAGCTTTATTCTCTATCAGCTAATTGTTAGCATTATAATACTCTCGGTATGTTATAGATTGAATAGTTTGTATAAAAAGACTGATCACATTTCTTTCCTTAGTTTGTCATGTACCACGCTCAAACAATAACCGGAGGTCGCTTTGCGGAGATGCGAGTCAATGATTATCTGCTGGCCACGATCATTCTTTTCTATGATTTCATAATCATCTTTCTGCTAACTTTCTATGTGCAGACCAAGTACAGGATTGCCTCGGATGCCTTGGACCCAGGAAATACCACAACTGAAGATGGCAGCGCTGAAACAACCATCGCAACAACAACTGCAGAAGCGCGGGCTGCAAAAGCACATGCGGAAATAATTTAAATGCCACCGGAAGCTGAGGTTTCCTTTTAACCAAAATAGACACTTCTCTAATCTGTATTTATTTTATTTGCATTGAATTTCCCATTTGATACACCTGGTTGCATGTTCCAAGAGTTGTTCGCTTGTCGGTTCTATCTTGATAATGATTCCATGTCCATGAACCATTCACAATATTTTTACTTGTAACTAGTATCGCAAGATGCTTTGTAGGGATAAATATTGCAAAATTACCAGCTTAATTAGCTAATATTTTAATAGATATAATTGTAATACCTCCAAGCGAAGGGTAGCTGCACTTTGTGGTAATGTCTGCGATCGAGCATTAGGTTTATTTTGAATGTTAATACCAAACATTTTTTTAAAAAGAACCTAAACAATGTTATATGGATTGATTTTAATGCAGATGATGGGGTAAAGTAACCTATTTAGATTAATAGCTTATCTTTAAATCTTTGACTTTAAATTGTATTCAATGCCCTACTTCTTTTCCTAATCATATCATAATCGAAGAGCTTGATTTCTTCGAAAACAGCTAAAGTTTTATACAGAAAAGATTAGAGCCTAAAATAAATTATCTTATTATCCGATATTTTATTGAAAATACTCAAATACTTGTGTGACTAATAAAATAAAATAAATTAAAGCAATAATACATCAGAAACTTTTTAAGTGAAAGTGTTTAAAAACAGATGAAAAAGAGTTCAAGAAAATTTAGCCTTCACTACTTTAACAGTTTAGATTATTGGAAAATCAATGGGAACCAATATACAATTTTCAGATGATGTCATTTTTAGACTATGTATGTAATTTTTAACAAAAACTTTTTTCCACTATAGGTTTTTGTTTTTTTCTTACAATGATTTCTTTAAATTAGCCTGCTGTTGTTTTTTTTTTTTTGTAATATTACACCTTGCTTAATTGTAAAATGCTTACATAAAATACGTGTAAGATAATAGAAGAACTCCCATAAAAAGACTTTTTATTTTAACTCTGAAACTTTAATCACAATTAGAAGTAAAACTTGGAATTAACTTAATATTTATATTATTATCGAATCATCCTACAGCAAGTTGTAGATGGGCAAAGAGGGAGAGGAGAAGGACGATTGCAAAGCAGATTCATTTAAGTAAGCTAAGTATTGTATATAGAACTGCTTGTTAGACTTAGTTTAAATATATATATTACATGGGATTAGAGTAAGGTTCAATGCTAGAGATAAATTAGTATTTATATTGATATATATATAGCCACGATTTGATACTACGATAAGTAACATTATTCTAAGTGCAGTATTCATTTTAAAATATACCAAATTATTACAACCCAAAAATAGTAAAAATACACCATAGGCCATATTTGGTATATTGCTAAATACTATGGCTAAAATACTTGTTCCAATAAAAATCTTTAAATTATGTTGTTTAAAAATGTTTTTCTTTAAATTGGCCTGTACTATTATTTCGTTATATTTTCTTGAGTTCTACACGTATACAAATAAAAACACCCTGTTCATATTTTCCCCAATAAAGTTTTCTAAAATACAAAAACCGATTAAAAGACTTTATACTTTTAACGCTGAAACTTTAATCACAATGAGGAGTAAAACTTGGAATTTACATAATATTTATAATTATATTGGATCGTCCTACAGCATGTTGTAGATGGGCAAGGAGGGAGAGGAGAAGGACAATTGCAAAGCAGATTCATTTATGTGTTTGATTAAGCTAAGTATAGTATATAGAACTGCTTGTTAGACTTAGTTAAGTATGGGTTTAAATATATATATTACATGGGATTAGAGTAAGGTTCAATGTTAGAGATAAATTTGTATTTATGTTATATGTTATAACCCCGATTTGATACTACGATAGATAACATTATTGATTGCACAGCAGTGAAGGATAGTTACAATTTCTAAGTACACGAATATCATATAGTTAAATATTATGATTATGATTATGATTAGTTAAAGGGACTCCAGCGAAGAGGCCGCCGAGCAAATGGTGGCATCCGAATCGGAGTCACCCAAAGCGGATTGCAGCGGCTGCGAGGGGGAGGCAAAGGAACCGAGCAGCGGCGAAGCCAACTCATTGAGACTGCTGAGGATGCTCGGCGTTGCTGTGATGACTCTGGCCAGACTGAGGCTGCTGCTGTCCGTGGATGAGGAGCATTCACCATCGGCCACCGAATGCGATGAGGACTGAGCGTAACGTTCGAGGAGCAATTGATTAAAGGTTCGTGCGGGCCAATCAAAGTCCTCCGTGGGCGTTGTGATGGGCGTGGGCATGTGATGAATGCTGCTGGTGAAGGAGCTGTTGTCGATCAGGCTGCTCACTGGCTCCAGAAACCGCTTGCCATGATACACATCACAGTGGGTGACCGGCGTCAACAGACTATCCACCGAGACGGTGGCACTGCAAGGCGATTGTGATTGGGACAGTGATTGAGACTGCGAATGTGCGGTGTAAAGTGCAATCGGGCGAAAGTGATTGGCGGGCGTGGCATTCAGATTAGAGATGCTATTGCAGTTGCTGTTGTTGTAGTTGTGTTTGCTGGACTGGGAACTGGAGTTGTTGTGGCTGCTGCGACGTCTGCGACTCAGCTGCAGCAGCAGCAGCTCAGTTTCTGAAGAAAATTGCAAAATTAATCGCAAAGTACAAATATCGTAAATGAATTCTTGCAAAGCTTTATCCGAGCTTGGACTAACTAGCAATAGAACTAATTGGGGGTGCTCTACACTACCTGTGCTTCATACCTTCCGCCGCGAACTCCTCGTTGTCCACATCCTCACGTATGCTCGCCTGTCCCCCGCCCACCGCCACCGCTTGCCCCGCCTCGCGACCTGTAGTGCGTCCATACGAATTTACAGCAGTGCTCTGGCTGTGACTGTGGCTGCCGCTGTCATCAAGTGTAGTCCGCACCACCGCCACATCCATGTGCGAGTCCAGCGAGAATTGTTTGCCAGACATCAGAATTCCTCGCACTCGACGTCGCGTCGAAGGCGACTCCTGATGCTGTGTAGTCATAATAATATTAATTTAATTCATTACTTTAACTTCTTCTTCACTTACTGCTATGCGTATTCCCGCATAGGTCTTGGCCAGAAACTCATCTGCATCAAAGATCGCCGCAAAGGAACCGTTCACCACCTTTGGCGACAGCGGAGAGTTCGACAGCAGCAAACTAGAGCCAAACGCTTCGCTTTTCTCCTTGGTATCTGTATTTCATTTTCAATTATATTAAATTGTATTTATTCTAAAAATAACTAGGAACATTTCTACTTCATATCACAAGTCTGCAAAGTATCTAAAGGGATATCAAATAAAGATTTTAACATGAAATAAGTGTTTGAAGTGTTAAAATTGATCTCAACAAACTTTGCTTTTTATATTAATTACAAAAAACATATATTCCCTGGTGATAAAAATATAAAAAGTAGCTAGCAAGAACTTTGTATTGTTTGACAAGACTTTAAAGTATCTAAATTCTTTAATATGAAATAATCATTTGAATTAGGTGAAACTGCTTTGACCAAACTTTGCTTGTTTTCTTTATTTTTAAGTATTTAAGGCCGTATATAAATAAATTTCCTGCTTTAAATGAATGTCACATAAAAATAAACTAATTTTTTCATATTGAGAATATATTAGAAGTTAATAAAGTTAACCACAGCATTTTAATTTTTACAAGTAATTGTGTTTCTAAAATGTTCTTGCATTTAAATGCATATTCTTCAATTTCTATTCAGTTTATAATTATTTCACTGCATTCACTGTATTCACTAGTATATTTCAGTAAACTATTTTTTGTACTTCATTTTATTAAGAATATTATATTTAATATGCAAATAATTATCATTTGTGCCAAGGGCACATCATATTCCTAGATACTTACTAGAATTTTTTCTCCTATTCTTCTTTATTTTGATAAATATTTTTCACTACAGAATTTTCTTTTTACTGTAGTCTTCTATACTCATATTAAATGCTAAATCTAAAAAATAAAATATTTCTGATTATTTCTATATATTTTCAAATTGATTTTAAAAGGCTTTTCCGCCAATGTTCTAACCAGTAAAGTCAGCTAAGTTGTATTTATATGTATAGAAGTTTGAGTTCAATATGCTGCTGTTAACTACTTTTTGGCCATTTGCATCTTGCAGCTAATGTTGCTAACCAGCAGCTGCAAAATGCTTCTAATTAAAGATAATTGAACTGATGGCTAGATAAAGTGTTCGATAAACTGAAAGAGAATGAGAGTCACATGCATTTTGGGTGGATCAAAGTGTTTTATACAATGGACAAAACATAAACGTAAAATAAGTAAAATATGTAAATTACAAAAAAATGTCAACTAAACTAAAAGAACGTAAAAGAACAAATTCGAAGTGGGGGCAAATCAATTATAATTGGGTAACGCCCAGTGTTTACCCTTGAGATAGACACGATTCGAAATGGTGATGTTCATCTCATCGAGCACCATCGATGCCACCTGTTTGATCTCCATCCAATCCTTGACAATGTCATCGAGTGTGGTGTGCGTCGAGGTGATCGTGAAGCGAATCACATATTGTCCTTTCAGCGATGACGGCACACAGTGTTGATTGCCGCGATAATTCAGACGCTTCAACAGACGCTCGGTGATCTCGTTATCGCCACGAATGCGAAATACAACGAGACCTAGATGGCGCTTTGCGGGCAACTCGAAGCGATGATCGGCGAGCACAAGAGCTTCGAATTTCTGGGCTAAACGAACTCCTTCGCGTATGTGTCGCTGTAGTCCTTTGATGCCAAAGGATCGGAGCACAAACCACACTTTGAGCGAACGAAAGCGACGACTCAACGGAATTTGCCAGTGCATAAAATCGACAGCCACACCAGAGTTCTCATGCTGCAGATACAACGGCTCCACGTTGAAGGTGCGATGCACTGCGGTGCTGTCTCGCACCCACATCGCTGTCGCATCGAAGTGCACCATCAGCCACTTGGACGGATTGAAGGCAATCGAATCCGCACGTTCGATGCCTCGCAGCCAGGTGCGAAACTCGGGACAGATGAAGGCGCTGCCCGCATACGCGGCATCCACGTGCAGCCACAAATTGTACTCGCGACACACGACGCCAACCTGAAAGGGGAGAATGGAATTTGTTAGAGCAGCAGTTTAATATTTAAATGCAGATAAGTTTGATAATTGTACTGAGCACTCACCTCGTCCAGATTGTCAAAACTGCAGCTGCCAGTGCTGCCAAGCGTGGCGCAAACCTGCGAAGAAATTGTAATTAAATTATTAAATACTACTTAAAAGTGATATGGAAATGTTACTTTATAGTTGCAGCCACTGTTTTAGTAATTGTGTGAGTTTTAATTTGACTTACATATAATTTTAACAAATAAAATAAATAAATATTCAAAGTTAAAACTAAGTAAAATGTGCGAAGACATTTACAGCTGATTTTTAGAACGAGTTGTTAATGAAAACTTTGCTTACGTTTGCTATTTTTTATTTTAAAGACAAATTAAACACAGAGAAAACAAAATCAAGACTGAAAAAATCTTGATTTAAGATTTTTTTGGTCTTAAAAAGAACAATCTTGGAATAAGATTTTTAGGTTGCAACAATCTTGAATCAAAATTTGCATTTTAAGATTAAAAATATTTTATTTGAAGATTAAAATCTTGATTTAAGATTGAATATAAGATTGCAAAGCGTAATTTAAGAACTTTTCGATAACTAAAGTTATTCCCGACTAAATAAATGTAATACGGATATTTTGTAAGTGTGAATTTTCACTTTAAACTAGAATTAAATTTGTTACGAATGAAGAGCCTTATTATATTATATCATAGCTATTTTAAGGAGAAATTATAGTTCGGGATACGGAAATGTAACTGCTATTTATAGAACATTTAAGGAAAGTGTGGAAAGATATTATGATATTATTGTATTACTGCGTTTTTGAAGCTAGTTTTTAAATGAATCTACAGTAAACTTAATTAGTAATTCATTTCGCATTATAATTATTTAAAGATATGCACTGACGAGCAAAATTGTAACACGAGTTCAATACTCTAACTTGAAAGCTCTGTAACTTCTGTTCTAATTTATAAATGCAAATAATTTCCTAATATAATCTTTCGGAAAAAACGCAAAATAGAAAATGAATAAATCAAGTATCTGGGTAAAGTGAAGGCAAATTCCTGTTATTTGTTGTCATTACTTTTAAAAAGGAACGAATAATGAAAATTATATTTCAATTCCAGTTTAAAGCAAAGTGCTGTCATGTGTTTTAATCGCAGACAGAAAATTATATTTTTATTTTTATCGGGATGAATCGATAAAGTTTAAAATAAACCTCTTAAATAATTAAAAAAATAATATCCTATCTAATATGCTATCCCTTTTTAAAAATAATGAAAATGTAAATAAACCAATTCTTAACATAACATACCGAAAAAAAACTAAAATTAACCAGGCTACAAAATTAGATTAGAATACTATAGTTATAAACCTAATATCAGAGGCGAATAAAAAAATTTGTTATATTTCTAAAAGATACATAAAGCAAAAATGCAAATATTGTAGCCAAAGTTTTTAATGTTTTTAAGTTACTTCTAGGTTTAGAAAACCTTCTACAGAAGTATTGAATGACAATTGCTCTCCTGAGAGCTGAAGCAATTTGTAAGTTGCCTGCTAAACGTTTGCGAATGAAGGTAGGCAAAGGATAACGAAAGAGTAGCCTCCGGAGAGAGTTAAGTAATCGGCTAAAGAAGCCGCTTAAAATGCGAGCGATAAGCAGAGCGCAACTCGCTTGCTGACGTTTATTAATTGGCTCCGCTGGGAATCAGAGAAGCAGAGAGAGCGAGAGAGAGACAGAAATAGCACGACGGAGTGCTAGAGTGAGAGCAGCTGCTGCTGTCCACAAATCCACTCAGCGCCTAATTGCACGACGGCGGCGTCCAATTAATTTTGACAAGTGCCAGGCGAAGGCGAAAGCGAAGACGAAAGCAAAGTCGAGACTCACCCAGAATGGAACAAGGCCCTGCTTAATGTCGTCGTCGATGGCCTCGCGCAACAGTTTGCCTCGCATGGCCAGTTGCTCGTCTGCCTCAATATAGCGCATACGCACGAGTCCTGCAAAGGAAGAGAGAGAGAGAGGGGAGAGGAAAGAAGAAGGTGTTGGTGTTGGGTTGCATAAGCCGCTTAGATGTGCGTCAGTTGAGCAGCGAACTCACCAATGAGCGCCGCCTTCTCAACGCTCGAATGCGCCTGATCCGAACAATAGGCCACAAGACGTGCATTTATCTCGGCATCCTGATACCCAGGATTATGCTCATGGAATCGCTGAATGGCGCGTGTCCTGCCAGCGAGCAAACACACAAGCGTCGCCTCACTCGCCGTCGTCTGTAGCACTCCGCCTCCCTTGCTGTTGTTGCTCAGATGCAGAAACTCATCCGGCAGCCCAATCATCTTGCCCAGCCAATTCATCACCACAATCTCCAGCTCTGTGCACGCCGGTGAACTCGCCCAGGTGAAGCCCAAGCAGTTGATCGCATCCGCCAACATATCCCCAAGCAGCGATGGCATCGAGTTCAATGCCGGAAAGTATCCGTGCATATGAGGCGACTGCCAATGCGTTACTCCAGGCATCACAATGCGTTCCACATCCCCAAAGATCTTCGGCCAGGATTCGCCCTCCACAGGCGCTGACTCTGGCAGCAGTTGTCTCATGTAGCCGGGACTCACGTCCGGAAAGACGCGACGCTTGCGTATGTTCTCCAAATAGTCGGCTATGTAGTCAACCATCTCCTTGCCTGTAAAATAATTAGGAATATGCTTTGATAAGGAAATTATATAGTATAATATTTGCTTACAACTATTTATTTAACATTCAAGAATACTTTAGGGTAGAAATTTAAATAAAACATATTTTAAAAATAATTTTCAACCATCTGCTTCCCTGTAAAATAATTAGGAATTATATTTTTATAAGGAAATTAAATAGTCTAATATTTTCTAACAACAATATCTTCAGCATTGAAGAACTTTAAATACAACATATTATATAATTATTTTTCTGTGTAGTCAACCATATCCTTGCCTGTAAAATAATTAAGCGTTAGCTTTGATAGGGAAATTAAATACTATAATATTTTCTAACAACAATTTGTTTAACATTGAAGAATAATTTACTTTTCAACCATCTTCTCGCCTGTAAAATAATTTGGAATTGGCTTTGATTGAAATTAAATAGAATAATATTTTCGGACAAGAAATTTGTTAACATTAAAGAATACTTTAGGGTAGAAATTTAAGTAAAACATATTTTATAAATACTTTTCAACCATCTCGTTGTCTGCAACAAAATTGCATTAGTTGAGAAATGAAATATAAAATATTTCTTAAAATTGAATTCAATATTGAGAATGAGCTTTTGGTAGAACCTAAAATATAAAATATTTTCGGAAATTTGCTTAAATATTTTGTATAATTCTGCAACATACCTTTCAAGACATAAGATTTATTTTTGTGGGAAATTTAAATAGAAAATATACAATTCTTCTTGAAATATAATGAGTAGCTTATTCAACATTGAGGATTCTTCTTTAACAGAATATCCTACATATAATATTATTATCTAAAATGATTTTTTTTTTTTACAAACTTCAGCTATGGCCCAAACATGTTCGCACAGCACTTATTTAAATCGTACTCGTTTTATTTAAAACAGTTTTCTTTTATGCATATCTTTAATATTGTTATTTTAATCGTAATAAAACCATATACCAAGGAGAATTATTCGAGTTATTATTGTAGTATAATTCTAATCAAATCTATATCTAAAGCATATTGTTCTGCAAAGTTGCGTGTTGTAAAATATAATCACTTTAGTATTCTTTTGAAAAATTATGCTGAAAATGTTGATATCTGATCAAAAAAATTGAATTTTCAATTATTCTTCAAAAATAATTGAATTTTGTTCTTGAATTTTACACAAAATTTTCTTATTATTTAGAAAATATTAAAAAAAAGGGCTCAAACACTATTTTTTGGATATTTTGAATATCTTTTATAATTTTATTTTCAGAATGATGTTGAATGGTTGCTCAACCAGCAATGCAAATAATATAAGCGAACAAAAAATTAAGCAATAAACAAAATAATAATAATAATAGGCAATGTCTGCAAAATTGTGTCTTTAATTCTCATTCTCATTCTGAATTTTTAAGTTGTGATTATATTAAATGAAATTGAAAGTTTACGAAAAGACTTGAATTGCACATAAATTGCATCATTATTAGATGTTTGCAATATTTCTCAACACTTTTCCATTGGAATGGAAAAGAAACTAATAAAGCGTGGGCACGACGGATTGGATTAAATCAAGATATACGATGCGAAACAGTTGTGAATTGAACTAGGCAAATGTGTTGGGACACATTCGTAATCCTTTTAGGACTGCAACAAAACTGCAAATCAAATTAAGCCCACAAAAGATACAAATGTATCTGTAGCTATAGCTGTATCTTTGGAGCTGCTGCTGTGCGTTTTATTATCACTTACCCCGTTGCCGATACTCCTTATAGTCCATGGCGATGACGTCAGCAGCGAAAGAGTGTGTGTGTTAACTGTATTATTTTCTTCAGAGCGTGGGGCAATAAGTGTGGAACTTAATCCTTGGCTGGCTTTTGCGACTGGAATAACTGTTGCTCTGGATGCTTTTGGTTTTAGATTTGCGCCATTATCTGTGAGAAGAGTTTTATTTTTGCGGTGTTAGCTAGGCAACTTTGATTTTTCGTTTTTGTTATAGAGTAGCAAATTGGAACGTCGACCGTTGACTAAAAATGTATAAAACTTGGACAGAATTTTCCGACGTTGTGGGGCTTCACACTAATTGGAAATGAAAAGCAAAGTCATGGAATGAAAATCGTCGTTGTGTTGTGTTGTGTTGTGTTCTCTCGCCTGGGAAACGTGGCCAGCTGTGAAAATATTGCTGAGCTCTAGGGTTGCACTTTTGTACTATTAACCGTATAATATATTATTGAGCCACAGGTCGTTGTTTAGCAAAAGGGTTTAATGATGTGACTGCACAAATATTTTGATAGTCCACTGCGGTGTTTATGGATCGAGTACCTGGCACGTTCTATTTGCCAATTTATTTAGTCCTCCCTACTAATATATGCAATAATTCCCCATTTTTTTTAATTAATAAACGCAATTTGTATCATATGTTTACAGATTGTCAGTCAATTACGATTACGATTACGATTGCAGCTGCCAAACATGCAATATTATGATATATATTATATATTTCGAATATATTTATTCTAATTGGAGCCAATTGAACATGGTTAAGATCGGCGTGTGGAGATTTTCCAACAAAATTCCGCTTAAATGTTGAGCGCTCTTAATTGTTTATGCTGGTATTTCATTATATTGTTGACAATTTAAATTGCCAAATCGCATAACAATCTCCCATTTATTTACTTTAAACACAATGCATATAGTACTATGTCCATATAAACTGTCGTGTATCTGTGCAAATCCCAAATGCGAGCAGCTGATTGAACTGCATTTTGTCATGCATTCACATTTAATTACCGCAAATAAAAATGTGTATAAATAAATTAAACTTTGAACTTTGCTTGGCAACAAATTACAACATTTATTACAAGCATTTTAATTGAGTTATTATTGCCGTTTTGTGGCGCAGAAAGTAATTAAATTAAGAAGCAAAAAATTTAAGACATATAAAAATTACTCAAAGAAAGAATATGAATAAATTACAAAAATAAAATTTCTATAAATAATGTTCCTTGTTATGGCATAAAATGCAATAAAAATAATAATAAAAAAAAAATATTTATATAAATTATGTTTCATATTTTTGGATTTTTAACTACTAGGTAGTTAAATCAAACAAAAATAATATATTTCTCAAATAATTTATCTATTCTTGGCACACTTTAGTTCATTATTCAGCATCAGAGATGTTGCACTTTTATTCACAATTTACCCAGTTAACACACACGTTTATTACTCGCACTTGTTTTTAATTTCGCTATCTGCGTTCAACTAGGAACTTTCGCTTTACATTGGCCCTATTTATACCCAAAATTATGTGAGCCTGGCCATAGAATCCCTTCAAAAAATTCTCCTTCTCTATAATATGAATAAAAGCATTGGTAACTACCACTGAATGAAGTTGAAGTCAGTTATAGAAATTCTTATGACAAGCAAGTACACTTGTGTATACTCTTTCATTAAATGATCAGCAATTTGATATATTGGTTTTATTAAAGGAAATTCAAATTAGTAATAAACTTTAGAAATCTTTTGTATAACTTTTATTTAAATGTTTTATTACAATGAATTCTGGCACACGAATTTATTAATAATTCAAAGAATCTACATTATTACAAAATTGATAAAACATACTTAAAATAACATTTTCTTCTTCACCATATTTAAAAAAAATAAATAAATAACTTAATCTTTTTTACAATCCACTGCAATACATGGATCTTGTTCGTTTGTACATATGTTGTAACAATATCCAACAAATTTTAAATTTTCATTTCCACTTCTTGAAGAACATAAAATTTGAATTTTTTGACGAAATGTGTTGATATTATAAAGTATACAAAAATTAAACTTTTGCCATAGAATGATATGATTTAAGTTTAAGGAAAATGTATGACTATTTTTAAAGTATTTATTCAAATGTTTATTTAAAAAATAGTATTATTCTAATACATAAAATTTCAAATTTATTTAATATAAATGCACAGTCAAATGCTCTCGCATAAGCCAACAACTCTCACTCTTTTTGAAGAGTAACAGCGCGTGCAACAGGCAAATGAAAGAGGACACTGCGTGGGCAGGACGCTTCGGCCAATGGCAGGCGAGCGAAGCCTGACGCATGAGTTCGACCAATCAGCGCGCAGCGCAGCCGAATGAAGGAGAGCGAAGGAGAGCAAGAGTTGAAGAAAGAGAGAAAAGCACACGCAGAGTAAAGCAGTGAAGCAAAGTGCTGCACAGTGAAACAGGATCAATGTTGCAGGCAATTTGTGCTTAGGTGCAGTTTGCATGCATTACACAAGTGTTGGCCGGCTTTTACTTGGCCAATAACAATATTTGCCAGCGGCTTATCACTATTTTAAAGATTGCAAAAGACACGCGCAATACAAACACACGCAGTCCACATGCAGTCCACACACACAGCCCACAGCGCAGGCTGGGCTCGGCTTGCATAAGCTTGTTGGTGTTGTTGTAGTTGGAGTGCAAGTTTTTTGGGCACAGGAAGACATAAAACTCTGTGCTTAAATTGCTTTAAGCGCGACTTAGAAACGAACGGAAGAAATCAAATGCAAAAGAAAAAGCATAAAACAAAACGTCGGATGACTTCTTGCTTCTCCCCTCTCGCTCATCTAAAAGCTTATTACACAGTTACAACTGTGCTAGCGACGACGGCTGCTGGAGGTCAATGAGCTTTGCTTTGCTTGTTGTTGTTCGACTCAGAAATTTCGTCAATTCATTGGCTTTGTGTGTGAGAGTGTGTGTGTGTGTGTTGAGTTTTAATTGTGTGCGTGCGTATTACCAAATATTGAGCAATATAACAAGAATTTTCAGTTTCTTTTGACTTGCTCGAGAGACAGTTACAAATAATATGATAACGCCCGCTCTCTCTTTCCCACTCTCTCACACGGTCTTCCTCCTATCCTATCGCCATCTTGCTTTCGCCGCAGCTTTTGAAATGCACTTTTGTGTGTTGGGCATGCGTTACAGAAATTCCTGCTAAAAATACATTTCGTTCAGGTTATTTTCATAAAAATACTTTACAAAATGCATATCGCATAAATTTTGACATTTCATTTAAGCGTAAGTACGCTCTCTCTTCTCTTAGGGTGTGCTCTTTAAACGATCTGTTGCGCGCTCTCTCTTCGTGTTGATCGCTTCGCTTCGCTTTGCTTTCTCTCTGCGCACTTTCTTTATGCGCACACTCGCTCTCACTCTGACGATGACGCTCTCTTTGTGTGTGTTGTGCTCACCTCTCTCTTGCGTTCGCTCGCTCGCTCAGTTTTTCGTGTTTTTGTGTTTTGATTCCATTCTTCTTCGCTAAGAACGTTCGTTGACCTTTTTGCTTGTGGGGCTTGTACGAATGTGTGGTGTGCTGGCCTGGCTCTTGTTGCTGCTTCTGCTGCTGCTACTGCTGTTGCCAATGCTGCGAGTGCTTCTTCTTCCCGCTTAGCGGTACTTCTCAACCTGTTTTATTTCATTTTTTTTTCTTTCTGTCTTTCTCCTCCGCTGCTGACTTGCGATAAGTTTTCTCTTGCATGCACGAATGTGAGTCTGTGTATGTGTGTGTGTTTGCTGTAGAAGTCTTCCTGTTTATTTAACGATTAAAGTTAAAGGTGCGCTGTGAGTGATTGTATGGGTGCCTCTCTCTATATATGTACGTATGTGTGTGTGTTTGTGAGTGCAACTGCAGCTGTAGCTTGTTGGAGCTTCGATGACGCGGCCCCCAAGCAAACGTCACGGACTCCAGCCAAGACTTTGACTCTGAATCTGAATTTCAAACTGACTCTGCTGCAGTTTAGCGATGCACACGAAGCGATCTATCGTTATGCAACACAGTTTTCAGTAAAAGCTTAGCTTAGTTAAATGCAGATCACAAAAAACGGAGCTTTTACTTAATTGAGCTTTTGTCTATAACACTTACATTATAAGGAATGTAGAGGAAGGGTGTTTTTTGGGGTAATTTTGCTATTAATTTGTCTTCTAGTGCAGAGCTTTATTTAAAAAGTTTTAGTTTTAGTAAATTTCATATTTTACACACGCTTATCAAATAATTAAGTAAAATTTTGAGCTAAGGTTTCTACAAAATTCCGTTCATTCTTATGCAAGATAGGTTCTCGAGTTTATATAATAAATAATTGAAGAAATAGTGGAAGTTATGTATTTCAGCTTATTAGATCAATCCAATCAAACAATTTCATAAATTTATTTTCATGCCAAATATTGGGTAAGCAATATTTAATAATTTTAATTCCAAGAAGTGAAAACCCTCTTCTTTTAAATAGTGAAAAACCTTTCTTTTCCAATAGTTGTTCCTTAGCTAACTTAAACAAATATTTATTTTGCTAAGTTACTAACTGTGTTGTTAATGAACTTCCTTATAATAGTGGAGAAAGTCCACTTCAATAAGTTGATACATAATTAATATCTATATACTTCAAAAGATTTTCTTTTATACATTTTTATTATTAATTATATTAAGAGGAACTTTTACTCATAGTTCAATTTCATATTGATTCAAATGGCGTTTGATTAACTTTACCAAAGATAATTCTTGCATGCTAACAAAATGTAAATTCTAGAGCTTTTTATTTCGTAATATCATGAAATACAGAAGCTTTTAACTCGTGTCACGCAACCATCTCGAGTTTTGTGTGCTTGTGATGAAATTGTGCGCATGACTCTTGTTACTTTCGTGTTGTCGGGGTGTATTTTTGAGCGATGATCACGCATTTAATTAGCAGGAATTCTTTTGCGCGCAACTCTCAACTGTGTGTGTGTGTGTGAGGCAGGTGAGGGATGCAGCGGGATTTGTTTCTGATAGCGTCTCTCTGGCAGCGCTTGGTAAACTCCTTTCTCCTTTCTTCGAAATGCAATTGGCCGCTGGTCGCGACGTCCGACGTCCGACGCTTGTTTTGGTTACCACCTTCCGCACAGGTTTTGCCTGTGTTGTTGTTGTTGTTTTTACTTACTGGCAGATGACTCCGAGTCAGAGTCAGAGTCTGAGTCGGGGGATCGAATCGGATTCGGATTCAGACTCGGATACCGATTCATCGCCTTGCCGTTTAGTGTTCAAACGTTTGTCCACACGTCCAGTCAAGTCGCCGTTGTCGTTGTCGTTGCCCGTTTTGTTCTTACTCGTATTGTCTCTCTCTCTCGCTCTCTCTCTTTCGTGATCTCGTCCATCACGCGGGATTCGCACTCGTTCTTGGGCTGCACTCGTGTCGTTCAGCCCACTTCGGCTAATTTACCGTTTGAAAACTGTTTGCACTTCGCCTGTTACAAAATACTCGTTTTGCGCCTCGAACTAATTAAGTGTACTATCGATATTGCTATCGATAAACTTGTGTGTGTTTGACATGTGAACCACCGCAGTTCAGTTGTGTGCATTTTACATATTGCAAAAGCTTTTGCAGAAAGCTCTCGAATAACGGTGTTAGATGAGATCAAAGAACGCATGTAACATGCCAAGCACTATCAGAGGTGAGTTTACATCATCGTTATTCCTTATTACCTAATTGCTATTAGATAATCAACACTTTGGCCAATTTCATAATTAAGTTAATCATGCTGCTGAATCTCTTAATCTGTTTTAGTTGATGATTTTTAATCAAAAATCACTTGAGTTGCATAGCATGACAAATCTTGTAATGAAAACGCAATTCGTCATAGTTAATGTTTAATTTTTTTTTTTTTTTGTTTAGGGTTTACCTTCACCTTTTCTTTTACCAATTATCACAGTCCCTTTTGATTTTTGCATATTTGCGATTAGGGTTAAGCGGTTAAATAATTTCAGATCGAAGGAGGAAGTTCAAAATGAATCACTTTTTAGTTGCAATGTTTATTTTGACTGAATTTATGTTTTGGTTTTTGATAAACTATGTTTTAATTAGTTTATGTTCTTAAATAATGTCTGAACATTATATTTTTGAAGTTTGCCTTAAAATAAATAGTTGAGAACTTTAAATAAATTTGAATTATAATATTTTAAGTCAATATTAAACAGTTTAAAATTAAAAAGTTTAGTTACAATGCTCGGATTTGAGTTTTCCATTTCACATCTTGTGAAATTGAATAGTTTGTTTAAGTTCTAACTTCATTTCTATTTTACTATCCTATGTTAATGTAAACATTCGAAATTTAAAATAAAACAAGTAAGAAAGCTACAGTCGAGTGTACTCGACTGTGAGATACCCGCTACCCAATTTGATTAAAGCCAATATATTTTGCGGTATTATTCTCAAAATATACCAAATATACTGCAAATACACTAAAAATATACCAAATGGTATATGTGGTATATCGATATAGTACCGCATTCAAAATATACCATGGACGGCTCAATATACCAGATTGTCAGCCAAAGCAACTCAACCCCTAGTAAGAAGGGGTTTTTGCCCATACAAAAGTATTTCTTTAATAACTTCGACAATTTTTATCTGATCGCAATCAAATTTTCAGGAATCATAACTACTATAGTTATTATTATATATATACCAAAATTCACAACCTTAGCTTTAAAATTACGCTTGTTATTCGATTTTTTTGATTTGCGGGGGCGGAAGTGGGCGTGGCAAAAATTTGAAGCAAACTTGATCTGCGTGCAAACATAACAAATGCTGTCGAAAAAAAATTATAGCTCTATCTCTTATAGTCTCTGAGATCTAGGTGTTCATACGGACGGACGGACAGACACACAGACGGACAGACGGACATGGCTAGATCGTCTCGGCTGTTGACGCTGATCAAGAATATATATACTTTATAGGGTCGGAGATGCCTCCTTCTACCTGTTACATACATTTCCTGTCGGCACAAAGTTATAATACCCTTCTACCCTATGGGTAGCGGGTATACAAAATATTTTTAATCAATTCATTTAAACTTAAGTTTAAATTGAAAATAATTTTTGTTCGGATTTTGAGTTCTCTAATTTACAATTTCATTTTTTAATCGCAATGATGTTTTAAAAGAAGGAAAGAATCTGTAGCTTTAAATGGATAGAAAATTTAATCTTTAAATTTCTAGAGCAAATAAACCGATAGCTGCTAATTTGTTAAGGTTTTAATTGTCTTTGCATTATATATCAAAGAAATCTTAGATTCTAATAAATTGTTTAAATTAGCTGAATTATATTTACATACTTCAATAAACAAATTCAGATTACGTGATTTTAGCTAGATCATTAAATATTCTTTTATGCAACCGTTTATAATTTAATTACAGTCTTAACACTCCAATAAATTTTCATGCAAATATATTTAAATTCTCTGAAAAAAAAACTTGTTCAACTTCAAATTGTTTTAAATTAACAACAATTACACATTCCCTTTAGAGAAATCAAATGTATTTATATTCTTTGCTGGCACTTTCAAGGCCTTAATTCTAATATTTATTTGTTGAGCAATATTTGCATTTAATTATAATTGTTTTATTGAGTTAATTTGGCAGCTTTAAAAACAGAAAATAATGCTGGTGATATTTTTTTGTTGACTTGGCCTTGGTGGCAAACACCAAAAAAAAAAAAATTATAATAATAATGCATTAAATTAATTAATGGATCGTAAACAAAAACCAAAAGGGGCAACTCAAATGCAGTTAGAATTTGAGTTGTGTGGAAAAGTCGCTGGAAAATTGACTGAAAAATGCAAAAACGCAGTCAAGCTTCAACGCACGCAATTGCTTTGGCAAGGTTTTCCATTTATTCAAGTTGTTTTTTTTTTTTGTTGTTTCTTTTCTTGTGCCGCATTTCCGATTCTAGCTGCAGATGTTGCAACATCGCAGCAGCAGCAGCCGCGAAACAAAAGCCAGCTTTATACAAGTTGCGCCTGCGCCCAGCAGCAAACTTGAAGCAAGTTGCCTCATCGACAGCGACGACGACGTCGCGACGTTGCAATAAACCAGTCGTCAGCTAATCTTGCAACACAGTTGCGCAACAAAGAATCCGACACAACGGTACTAACGTGTTTCAGTTGTGGTAGCTAGCTGTTTTTAGCTTTGCTTTGCCTGACGACGTGCTGTTGTTGTTGCCCCCCCTCCCCCCACTCTTTGATTTGTTCTTGGCCACAATCAGAGCCAGTTCCACTTTGCGTGTAACAGGTTTTTCCTCTTGAATAACTGGGACTTTCTTACGGGACTTTCTTACCCTGGACCTGCCTCTCTTTCCCTTTGCCTATCTCTCTTTCTCTCTCTCTCTATGTTTCGCTGTCTTTGGTCTGAGCCAAGAAACAGGTTAGAATCGCGTCTCTAAGCCAACAACTGCCGCTGCTGCAATTGTCTGTAACGTGGCCAACAAACAACAGCAAAAAAAAAAAAGTAGTTGAAGAGGGGGGAGCGAGGAGATCGAGGCATGATCGTTACAACGGTGAGGCACACATTTTCACGTTAGAACCAACGGCGCTTCCACAACGTTGCAGCCACAGCAGCAGCGTCTGAGCCAAATTGTAGGCTTACAGCTTAGAACCAGTTAGCTGCTGATGGCTGTTCGCTGTTGGCTGTTGGCCGCTTGCGCAAGCTCTTCGACCTCCCCCCCTCCCTCTGGGTTCCCCCCTCTCCCACTTGATTCCGAAACCAGCACAAATAAATCTAACATGATTTAAGCCAACGGAAAACATGAAAAATATGAGAAGAAGACGCCGCTTGGCCGATAATAATATTATGGCTAATGATGCGTCAAAAAAATTGCTGATGATCAAAAGGGCCCAGTTATGGCCCTCGCGATAATATTGTGTAATGGCCAATTCTCTAACGGGCCATCAGCTGTTCTTTTGGCTAACTGTTTTGGCCACCAGAAGCTGGCCATCAATTTAATTGATTCGCTTGGTTTTATTTTTTTGGCCAAGTTTATTGCCTTTGCTTTGCCGGTTTCTTCTGTTAGTTTAGCGCTTTCATTGATCTATTTACGGCACTTGACTTAAGAATTTGGGTTAAATCAAATCTCACAAAATGTTGTCAACTATTTAAGCTGTTTTTCTCACTTGCAGAATTTATCTTTGTGAACCTATCTTGCATGGTTTTTAAATCACTTTTATGTTTAAGTCATATTTTTAATGGAATTTGTAAATGCAGATTAAATTTTTCTTTCTTTCTTATCAATACAATTTAATATTAAATTTGTATAAATACAGACATCTCTCAAAATGTTGTCAACTATTTAAGCTGTTTTTCTCACATGCAGAAATTATCGTTGTGAACTTATCTTGCATTGTTTTCATACTGTTTATAGCACTTTTATGTTGAAAATTACATTTTTAATGTTAGTTCGCAAATGCAAAATATATTTTTCTTTTATTCTTCGATATATTTGTTATCAATTAAATTTAATATATAATTTGTATAAAAGCAGGTATCTTTCAAAATGAAGTGAACTATTTTTTTTCTTTCTGACTTGCAGAAATTATCTTTCTGATCAATTCGAGCATTGTCTTTATAGTTTTTATAAGACTTTTATGATTTAATCACATTTTTAATGTAATTCGTAAATGTAAATTTTATTATTCTTCCATTCTTCTATATATTTGTTATCCATTCAATTTAATATTAAATTTGTATTTCTCAAAATGTTGTCAACTATTTGAGCTGCTTCTCTTATTTGCAGAAATTATCTTGCTGACCGCATCGTGCATTGTTTTTATAGCACTTTTATGTTTAAAATTACATTTTTAATACAATTCACAAATGCAAATTATATATTTCTCTCATTCCTTAATATATTTGTTAAAAATTTTATTAAATATACATTTTGCCATGTCTCAAAATGCTGGCAACTTTTTAAGTTATCTTTCTCACTTGCACAAATTATGTTTTTGACCTTATTTTGCATTCTTTTTACAGCATGTTTATATTTGAATTACAATTTTTAATATAATTTGTAAATGCAAATAATTTTATTCTTTTATTCTTCAATATATTAAATTTAGAATAAAATTTGTATAAATTTTCTATATTTTTAAAATACCTGTTTCTTTGCTTACCGGCAGCGATGAGTTTTGATAACTTTGAATTAATTTGAGGTCGGCTCGCGACTGATGTCGTTATCATTGATTCCTAATTTCAACTGAATGGATATATAGTTTTGATTCGTCATGTTGACTTCACATTTCGAGTACCCGTTTCGTTCGATTCATTTGAGCTGACAACTTAACTTAAATGGAATATGCGTTTTTTCGCTTCTTTTAAGTATTTGAATTTTGCAGCACTGTTTAAAGATTATCGATATTTTATATAAAAACAAAAAAAAAAAACGGTTGATTTTCAAATATATCTAAAGAGTCGAACGGGTAAATAAAGAAAGAACAAATTTTGATGATCTTTTGCATCACTTAGACGTGAAGCGGTGCTATTTTTCCATGGAACATTTGGAAAATATGTTTAATATTATGACAAGCCAAAGTAATTTTATAATAGAAATATAAGTTAATTAAAAAAATATTCAAATACAAAAAAAAAAAAAAGAAAATTTGCAAAAATGTTGTTCAAAGATTTTTTAAAAATTTGAAATTAAGTCGATTTTAATTTCATAATCTAATGTCTGTTAAGGAGGGTTTAAAAATATTTGATGATTTGGAAAAACTTTTACTAGTTTACAGTGCCAAAAACGTAAAAAGTTTTCATTTCTTTACATTTCTGGTGCTCAACGATATAGTTTGATGTTTTGTTTTGAATGTGTTTTTTCACTTTATCATATTATCATGTTAAATAATGTCGGCCACAACATTTTCGCCAAAGAATTAGCCAAATAGGAAATATATTTTCTCAATATTAGTCAAGATTTCATAGTAAATACATTTTCAACGTAGCTAGTAACGTCTAATAATAAAAAAGCTGTCAGTAAAGAAAATTTCGTACTCTATAAGAAATATTCTAAATTAAGATTGCAACAAATAAAACAAGTAAGAAAGCTATAGTCGAGAGTACTCGAATATGAGATACCCGCAAACTATTTTTTAATGAAAACAAAACAGTGCGGTATTATTCTGAAAATTGACCAAATAAATATGCTAGAAAAAAATACTAAAAATATGCCAAGGACTATATATGGTATGTTGATATAGTACTATATTCAAAATATACAACAGAGTGTTAAATATACCAGATTGTAAACATAGTTTTCGTATTTTATTTCGTTAAACATTGTAGATTTTTCTGGAAAAAGATGATTGTGTGAATAACGATTTCACACTGTTTTATTAAATCAATTTAAATGGTTATTTGCTTTGTTAATTTTAAGTATTATTCAGTTTCCATAACCTTCATTTCGTTAGACTTCTAATCGAAGTTTGGCGCGCTTAATTCAAATATGTAAATCAACCCCAAATAAAAAGCATCTCAAATTTCCCAAAAGCATTTCACCACAGACACAAACAGACAGACTTGGGGAAATTCCCCAGCTGACACACATATACAGACTCACACGCATGTGTAAATGGAAGGAAAGTTTGCTTAAGGGTAGGAAAAGCTGCGCAACAATGCCGCGCGCGTTTTTCCAGTTTTTCCTGTCGTATGCACTTGGCATTATGCCTACTAACCCTATTTAGCAGCGCAGCGAGTCCCATTTTTCGACTGCATGCAGAACACAAACACACATACACACAAACACACACATCGACACACACACAGATGGAGAATCGTGGTTGGCATTGCGAATTTTCCCATGGCAGAGTCCTTTTTCCAAGCAGCTGAGCCGAGCTGCTGAAAGGCGAAACGGAAAGTGCGGCAACGAAATGTGAAATGTGTTTTTGTGGCGCACTTGAATTTGGGACACATTCCTGCAAAGGACGCAACGCAAAAGGATACGCGGCCAACAAAGCGCAACCACAAAAAATACAAAAAAAAAAACACACACACACATATATATGGAAGATGAAAAACACTTCAAGTGCAATTAGTTAAATTAAAGTGCGTAAATAAATTAGAAAATATGAAATGAAAATATTTGAATTGAATATGTGAAAAGCAAACAGCAAAGTGTGTGTGATAAACAATGGAAAAACCTGTGGAAAACTGCAGTTGCAGTTGCAACCGATAAATAAAACACAAAATGAAATGCAGTTAAATAAATTCAAAATTTGAAATTAAACAGAAAATGCAATAATAATTGTTAATTGCAATGCATTTGAATATTAAATATTAATTGCAAAACTCGAAAAGCGAAAGCAGTGCATTAACATTGTGTGAGTGTGTGCGAGTGTGTGTGTGTGAGGGATTTGCATATGTGTGCGTGCTGAAAAATCGATTATTAAAGCCACCAGCTGGTGGTTGTTGTTGCCGCTTTGTGCGGTGGTTGGCGGCTGCGGGGGTGGTTTGTTGTTGCTCCCCGATTTACTTGGTCAAACTGCAGCAACAACAACAGCAACAGCAACAACAGCAACTGCTAGGGTTGCGTGCCGCAATGTGGAAAACAAGCAGCGACTGCGACGCCAGCGGCAGCAGCGGCAGCGACACACTTCCAGTGACAAATTCCAATGGCGCCTTGCAGCCTTGCAGCGGCAGCGACAGCGACAATAACAACAGCACGTTGCAGCGCCAGGATATGACAGCAACAACAACAACAACTACAACAATATCAGCAGCAGCAGCAACAGCAACAGCAGCAATTGTGGCAGCATTTGCCAGTTACGGCCACAGATACACACTTGCAACAGCAGCAGCAACGACAGCAACAGCAGCAGCACAATAGCCCAATCTAAGGAGCAAACTTATTGCAACAAATCAAATGCATTTCGGCAGCGAGCAACAGCAACAGCAACAGCAACAACAAACACCAACAACACATAAACGCGACTGATTTACTGTGCAATAAAAAACCAAAAAATAAAAATATAAATACAAAAAACACTGACAGCAAACGCACAAAATAAAAACAAAACGCAGCGCGCTGCAGCAAATTAAGTATACGACGCATATTCCACGCGATACAGTGCAAGCCCAAAGAAAATATATACAAAAAAATAGAGACAACATAACAATAATAAAAAGCAAAAAGAAATTGAAAATAATAAGAAAAATATTCAAAAACAAAGCAGAGAAATAAATGAAATGCGCGAAAAAATATATTAAATAAATATTCAAAGCAAAGTTGCAGAGAAATGAATGAAATGCATGTAGAAATACAATAAATAAATATGAAAAAAAAAACAACACAGAAATGAATGAAAGAATAAATTTAAAATAAATAAATGAATGTATGGAAAAAGTCAATAAATAAATGAACGAAAATAAAAGTATTGTAAAAGCAAAAAAGTTAGAAATAAGTATTTAAATAAAATACAAAAAAAAAGAACAAATACCAAAATAAAGAATGAAGTAAAGACTAATTTGAATTAAACAAAACAAAACCCAAAAGCAATTGACAACAAATTCTGATGTGACAAAGTTGTAAATGTTAAAAAAAAAAAACAAAAGAAGAAAAGAAAAAACGTCATAACGCGATTTTAAGTGCACTTTTGTAAGGCTGATTTATCTCTCAATTTATTTTGATGTTGTGCTTCTACACTCGTACTACAAAAACAACAACAACAACAATCCCCCAAGAGGAGAAAACATAAAAGACAAACACCAAAAAAAACAAGGAGAAACCAAATGCAATTTTTAAGTTGGTGAAAAAAAAACGCGCACAAAACCGAAGCGAAACGTTGCAACGTAATTGTTGCAGCAGCATTTTCAAGCATCGCAATTGTTTAGGTAACGGCCCTCACAACGGATAGGCCAAGAGATCTCCTGCTGATACAGCAGGCAGCGCCAGCAACAGTTGGCGCCGTTGCAGCAGCAGCAGCAGCAGCAACCACAACAGCAACAACCACAACTGGCAGCTATCTGGATGCAGATGCTGCCACAGCGGCAGCGGTGGCAAATTTGCGCAGCAAAGTGCCCTCGATATCGATAATACCGTTGCCAGCAGCAACCAGCATTGTGGCCAGAGCAACAACCACTGGTGCTGCTGCATCGGTTGCTGCTGCTTCGGTTGCAGCCACGCCCGCACGTTGTGTGAGCACATCGAACAAAGCCACATCGCCGCCGCTGGCCTTTCTAACGGATGCGGCAAGCGCAACAACAACATCCACAACGGCGGCAGCAACAGCAACCTATGTGCGACCACAGCAGCAACATCAATATCAGCAGACGGACAAATGCACGGTGTTGAAGCTGGATGTGGTGCGTGGCCAGCGGGAGCCGGTGACAACCATACGGAGTCTGGCGAGCGTCACTTGCGATGCCAACAACAGCAGCAGCAGCAGCAGCAACAACAACAATCACAACAGCAATCTGGCAGCAACGACGACAACAACCACGTACCTGCAGATCGAGCAACAGCAGCGAATTGGCTGCCGTCGATGAGGATGACGATGACAACATGGCGAATCTCTTGAACAGCAGCCACAACAACAACAGTAACAACAACAGCAGCAACAACAATCAGACGCACAGCAGCAACATCGTGAGCAATCATCGAGCCAGCCAACCGATCATTGTCAAGATCGAACCAACACAGGCATTTCACATTGTCGATGAGGGCGATACGCGTGTCTTGAGTTTGCCACTCAGCGATGCCGACAAACTGGGCGCCAGTTGGATTGATCTCAAGGATATTGCTGGCCTGCAGACGGGCGGAGGCGCCACGCTGCTCGACGTCTGCTTCGAGTCGGTGACGGGCGAGGAGGAGGATCTGGATGAGGACGATGAGGTGGGGGCAACAATCATAGCGAGCGCATCGCCAGAGCAACTCGAAGAGCCAGCGCCCAAACGTTTGGCTCTAACTGCAACACACCAGCAACAGCAACAGCAGCAGCAACATTCACAGCAGCAACAACATTCGCAGCAACAATCGAAGTACATCTCAGAGCCTCCCGCTTTGGCGCGCACTGGCAGCTTTAGCAGCCTGAGCAGCTTCAGCAACATCAGCAACGCCAGCAACATCAGCAATAGCAACAACAGCAATCGCAAGACAGCCACGCCCACGCGTCGACGCGAGCGTACGCCTCCGCCGCTGCTGTTGACCACAGCAGCAAAGTCAACAGCAACAGCAACTGCTACGGCAGCAGCCACAATAGCAACAGCAACAGCAGCAACTGCCACTGCAACGACGGCAACAACAACCGCAGCAACCACAACTGTTGCTGCGTTGGCGGCGACAGCAACGCGCGACAGAGACAGGGATAGAGAACGAGAGCGAGACAGAGACAGGGACAGGGATAGAGACAGAGATAGCAGCAGCAGCAATGGAGCCATGACAGGTCAGTAAACAAAACAATTTAACTATGCCCCAAAGTACAGTGAAGTTTAGATGCATTACTTTGGGGAATAAAGTAACGGATGTGCTTGACATCGAAGTGTTTTCAAGGGATCGTATTTGGTAATAACAATTTTTAGATTGCATCGAAAGGTTTAACTATGAGATGCAAAACTGTGTTGTTGAAGTGCTGCTTTGAAAAAAACGGATAACATTATAAAATACCATAATATAAAAATAATATAAAAAGTTAGCGATAACTCTAATTTGAAGAAAACATTAAATACTCTGATAAACTCGCAATATAACGTAATTTACAAAGTATTATATAAAAACTGCGATTCGAAGCAAAGTTTTTATATTCTTGCTTTGATATATTGCAATGTCTTCGCATCTAACGAACTTGTCACAGAGTATATAAAGGGTATATGCTAGTCGAATAGTTTACTGCATAAGTCGAGTCTATGTTGGTTTGCATAACAATCTGGTATATTTTGTACTCTAAATAAATATTTTACTATATAAATATACCAAATACATATGGTATTTCGGTATATTTTAGTATTTTTCATTAAATTCATTTAATGGGTAGCGGGTAAATATAACTTTCGGTATATAGTATTTTTGTATTTTTGCAGTTTATTAATTTAGTATAGCTTTATAAGATAGTTTTATTGAAAATTGGAAGCGAGTTTTGCAATCTTGAATTCCTAATTAATCTAATTAAACAACGTTGCAATATTTGGGAATCTTTTCCCAAATTAATAACTTCAATGAATTTAAATTTTTTCAATATCTTACTCTCGCTCTAATACCTTTTCTATGTCCTCTCTACTTTTTAAGTTTCAAATACAAACATTGCAATACTCCTCGACATTTTAGTGTATTAATATACTCCTCAATTTTTGGAAGCTAGCATTTGCATTATCTTGTTGTCCCTACATACTTCTCTAATTTCACAATTCTCCTATTCATAAACATTGCAACAATCGTACAAAGTATTCGGAATATCTTCGTCTCTATGTCGAATAGAATATTACGCTAAAATGATATTTAAATTCCTCAAGAGTTCCTACCAATCAATTTCCTCTCTTCTCTTTTTTATTTTTGTGCTCAATTCGCAAAAGTTCCGTATGCAGCAAAACATATGCTTCAAAGGCAAAGTTTCTTATTAATCTCTATATTTGTCTAATTTTTCACTTTTCTCTTTTCGAAATATTCTCAAATGATGTGTTATGGTTACATTGATATTTAAAATTTCTTAAAATCGCAACAAGTATTCGTAATATATTTATCTCCATGTTCAGTAGGATATTATAAAACAATATTCCAAATTCCGCAAAAATCCTTAACAACCTCTCAAACTCTCTCCCTTTTGTGTTGTATTCGCAAACGTTCTGCTTCGTTGAGAAAGTTTCTTATTAATCGCAAACGTTGATATTTAACTTCCTAAAAATCGCATCAGTATTCGAAATAACATATGTCTATGATCAGTAGATTACTATGATAAAATAATATTAGAAATTCCTCAACAATCCCTAACAACCTCTCTTCTTTCTCTCCTTTTTGTGCTGTATTCGCAAACGTTCTGCTTCGTTGAGGAAGTTTCTTATAAATCGCAAGCGTTGCATTATGGGTACATTGATATTTAACTTCCTTAACATCGCAACAAGTATTCGAAATATCTTTATGATCAGTAAAATATTATGATAAAATAATATACAAAATTCCTCAACAATCCCTAATTTCTTTCCTTTTTGTGCTCTATTCGCAAACGTTCCGTAAGCAATAAAGCAAAGCACTTGCTTCGCAGACAAAGTTTCATATTAAACTTTATGCTATCAATAGTTGGGCTGTGATCTATGCTTAGAGTGTCTACTTTAGTACAGAGTGTCTACTGTGGCCTCGCGTGCAACAACTCAAAGTTTGTGTTTGGGGCATGCAAATGATGGCAGAGCAGAGCGAAGCATTGCTTCGCAGTCATTGCGCAAGCAGCACGGACCACAATTAACACAGAGCCTCTGACACTGCCACCGCAATGTGGAGTCGACTTGAGTTGACGCTGCAACAACAGGTGTAAGTGCGTCTTTAGAGTGAGAAGAAGACAGAGATAGAGAGAGAGGGAGATAGAGACAGAGATAGCAACACACACACCCCGTGCTAAAGAATTTCAATTTACAAGCGTCGATTTATTGGCTATTCACCTTTGTAGCAGCTCCAACGACGACGACGCGACGTTTGCTGCGGCTGTGTCCCACTTTCCATAGACGACGACGACGCGTTGCAGCAGTAAAAAACAACAACAAGCAAACAAACAGCAAAGTAGCAACAACAACAATAACAACAAGAAAACATGTTTTGACATACTAAATAAGCCGCAAAGCCAGCAGAGGCAGCGCAGTCGCAGTCTCCGTCAGCGTCGCCGTCGACTGAGGCGAGTTGTTCTTTATCATTAGGTGCTGTTAGTTTTGTGCGATTCTTGCTGCTTCGACACATTCGCTTTACGGCTCTTTGACTCACTTGCGGCACAAATGAGCCACACACACACATACACATACTCAGACTGACTGACAGGTAGTGCTGTCTCCCCTTCCACCGCGCTGCCTCTTAAAGCGCCCTCTGTGGGCGAGCAGCGTGTTTGGCTAGTCAAGTCACAGTTGTGGGCACCGCACAACATTCTTTTGGCTCATAGTTTTTACCGTAGCACGAACCTTAGCGGTAAAAGCCACAGCAGCAGCAGCTACAAACTATACAGTTAGCTCAGATACAAGTGTGTATCTTATAGATACATTCAGTCCACAATAGAATTGCCAGCAATTCTTCACAAATGCTAATGAGCTGAAGCATGAGAGCATGCTCAGCAAACGAAGTTCGAGGGGAGACTACATAATATGCTTAAGCTGGAAATTGATTTGACTGTTTGAGGCTTGAGGCGGGCAGCAGTTGTCAGTTTTGATCTTCAGCTACAAATGAGCCGAGTCGAGTCGCAACATCGAGTTGTGCCTCAGGCCCACATTGGGCGGAGCCTCGCAAAAGGGTTTTCATTCTTAAAAACAAAAAAAAAATGAAAACATTTTAACCAAAACAAAGATTGATCTACATTTGATGTCTGTCTGGTGTGTTGTTGATATACTTGAGCTGCAGGCGGCTCATTAGCCTTTTAAACTGTTGCTTATGTCATTTGATGATTGATTAACGCAATTTCTTCACATAGATCATATCAATAACTAGTTCAACGCGTTGACTGCTGAGTTTTGCTCTGGGCTGCGACTCGAATGCACTTCAATGAGGGCTGCTAGAAGATTGAAATTTTCAACATAAATGGTTTTAAGTTTCAGTTCTTTCTGGACTGCGGAAATGTTAAGCATGCTGTTAATGAAATTGCTGTTAGTTAAAATGATACAGTTAAACTTTTCTTTAATATTTTAATGATAACAACTGAAAATTAGAGTTATTTTTAAAAGTTCAATATTATATTCGAAATTTAAGATATTCATTAAACTTAGACATAAATTTGTAATTTAAAATTGAAGTTGATTTATTATCATATTAACAGTTAGTTAACATTATTATTTGATATTGGTAACAGAGCAAAAATATGAGAGAAACTTAACACTCTTAGCTTGTTACTAATGTTGACAGATTTGTCTCTGTTAAATTTATATTAAAATGTTAAGGCAATGTTAATGAAACAGGACAAATTTACTTGTTAGTTTAGATGATGCTGTTAGTCAATTCATTTGAATATACAATTTTTCCTATAAATCGGCGAATACGTGAAATATTTGACTGTTTACGACTGATTCAATTCGAAATAACTGAATGATGTTAATACAATGTTAAAGAAACTGCTGTTAGTTAACAGAGCAAAAATATTCTACACTATAGTTAATGTTAAGTTAACTGTTATTAATGTCAGCTATTTTGCTGCCGTTAAATTCAAGTTATATTAATTGTAAACTAATCATTACTTTAACTGGTTTAAATATAAATCTATTTATTTAAATTAAATTAAAGTTGAAGTGTTCCTAATAACAATGAAAAGCATGTTAATTTGCCATAAATTTATTGAAGAGGGGACTTCAAATTGAAGTATGTATAATACTTAGACATACTATAATAATATCTAATTGAAAAATCTCTAAAAGATTTTCACAATATATGATAAGATGATGGTGTAGCTTCTAGGAATAAAAATTTCTGATTAATTACAGCTTATTAAACTGCTGTTAAAATATTAGTTTAGGTTAGAGAAATTTATTAAATTCGTTTAACTTAAACTACTCTTTAACAGTAGAGAACTAGTAAAAAAACTTTGTTTAAAATGAAATTTTTACAACTTTTTCGAAAATGGAAGATAAGTTATTAAAAAAATCTTTCATTAATTTAAATTACGTTTAAAACTATTTCGTATTTCGTATTTGCGCGTATAAAATTGACAGAAAAAAGTCACATGACTTAATAATTAATCGAACATATATTACGATAAAGATTACGCGAATATAAAACATATTTTTGTTGTTTGTGGCAATGTGGAACGCGCGACGCATTAATAACCATATTAGACTTGGCCAAAAACAAAAAGGGAAATAATCGAAAGGTCTTTTGCACTAAGCGAGCAGCAAGTGGCTAAACTAAGCTGCAGAAATGTATCTGTATCTTTGAGATGCGACCCTGAAGTTGTACATTGATCGCGTGGCCCATTACACAAGATGCAAAACCCCCGTACAAAGGTGGTGGCAAGAGGGAAGGGGAGGGAAGAAGCGACTATCACTTTTGCGATAATATATGTTGTATATAGAGATGTCCCCCATCGGCGCTACGAGTGTAGAGTTATGTATATATGAATTGGCTATAGTTGAGTTCATTATAATTTCAGCCAGACAACGTTTGCATTTCATGCATGAATCTGCCGAGGGTTTAACTCCCCCTCCTCCTCCACCTCCCCCTCCCCCTCTCTACTACTCTCCCTCCAAAGGGGGCCCTGTAACTTTGTCCATTAGCTAGCGCCGCATGAGGTTTCTTTCCAATCGACCGTAGCAGAGGTTTCATTATCATATTCACATTGTTTTTTTCTCTTTTTTTTCGATCTTTTTTTTTCGCCAATCTTTATAGTTTGTTAGACATTTCGTAATATCGAGTTAAAGTTTTTTTTTTTTATTTTGTGTGTGTGTTCATCTGTTTGTTTCGTTTATGCAAAGTTTTTTTTTTATGCTGTCCCATAACAGATACCACTGCAGATACAAATACACAGATACAGATACAGATACGGATACAAGTGTGTGCGTTGCGGCAGAGTTAATTGTATGCATTACAACAATAACAACACATAAATTAGCTACAAAATATTAATTTATTAACGTTTTTCGTATTTCTGTGCGACTACGAAACATTTTTGTTGCTTTGCGCGCGTTGCGAATTTTGCAAAACTAAACTGAAAGTCGGATTGCAACATCATCAGCAACGTCGTCGACGTCGTCGATACTTAAAGTTCGACTCGTTTCGTTTAGTTTCGTTTGAAATCGAAGTTTCCTTAAGCTAAACTCAATATTTATATTATTATTTCACTGCTGTGACTGAACTTTGACTCCGGTTTACCTTGACTGTTGCTCTGATTATGCTTTAAATATGATTTCTAATTTTTGTCATTTTCTTTTTCTCTTTGTTTTAATCCATATTATTTAAAAAGGCTTTTTTGCAAAATATTTGATAATATATGAAAAAAAAAAATACAACAGTTTAGCGAATTGGAAATGCTAATTAAATAATCGTAAATTGACAGCACGGCCTTAATAAATCTACGAAATTAACTAAAAGTTTAGCATAAATTATATATATTCATTTACTGAGCCTAAGCAATACTTTTTGATGGGAATTAATGATGGATAGTTTCAATTAACTTTGCCAAATCTTTAAATTTATAATTTTTTAAAAGCCTTATCATGAAATATTTTTGTAATAAATTAAAATTCCAATTTAATGGGGAAATCTTTCAAAACCTTGAAGTTTTTAAAAGCTTCGAAAATAATTATAGGATTAATGTCAAGAAAAATTCAAGATATTTTCCAAAATTTCTACTTATAGAGTATTAAATAAAAATGCTCCTTTTGTTCCTGTTAAAATGGAAATATTTACGATTATAAAAAGTTTAGAAAATTGTGTTAGCATATTAGTTCAGAAAATTAAAGAAGATATATCTATATCTATATCTATATATATATATATATTTTTTTTTAGTGTTTTTTTTTATGATTTTATGTTATTTCAATAAACTAATGATATGGGGCAATTAAAGAAACCATATTTATAAAAATTATTAATAATTACATGTAGCTAACACTTAAATTTGAGGCACAACTTTATTATATATAATCTGGCGCTCTTTTAGTGAATAAAATACATCCTCTCTACTATAAAGCAAACTAAATGCAATAAACATTCAGCACATTTTGGAAGTTTTTATAGTAAAAGCTTTCCTAAGGCTTATAACAATTAAAACTTCATGAATGCGCATTTAATTCCATAATTGAAAGAACAATTTTAGTTGCATACTTCGAGTACTTAACGGCTTTTAAAATGCGTGCAGCAACCAGTGTTGTGAAGCGTCGCATGTGTTTTGTTTTTCTATTGTTGTTGTTGTTGTTGGTTTTTTGGGCGTGCATAACCTATAAAAAATGCATTTGTGCGCAATTCGCAAAGCCATTAGAAACAATTTTCATGCATAAGTAAGTCGTTGAGGAAAAGTAAGCTAAAGCTGTAATTAAATGGCGCACAGGATGATGGCAAGGAAGGAATGAACAATAAAGCCCAAAGCCAGACAGAAAGAGAAAGAGACAGACTCATAGAGAGAGAGAGAGAGAGAGAGAGAAGGGAGGAAGAATGGAAAGAAGTCAACTGCAATGCACACAGTTTGGCCTAAAAAGCAATTGACCTGCTAATTGGGAATTTCAAATGGAAATGACAGTAGACAACGACGACGTAGCCGAAAGAGAAGCGCAGTCCAAAAAGGAAATGAACGAAAAATCGGCAACAAAAAAAAAAAACGCACTCAAAGTAAAAACAACAAAATGCTGTAATAGTAATATGGCACACAGCTTTTTCCGCCTGCAGCGCGCAAAGCTTTGTGTAAAGAGAGAGAGAGAGAGTATGCACTCTCTCTCGTAATGTAAAGAGCAAGCAACGACAACAGCTGATTAGGAAAAAGCGCGCGCTGCTCACTCTTCCCCACACACACACACACATGCACACATACACTAACGACGCTCTCGCCCCAACACACAGCGCCAGTGGAGCGGTTGCCATAGCGAATGAACGGCACAAAGCGTAATGCTGAAAGAAAAAAACACAAAAATTGAAGAAGTCATCGGCACAGAGACACATATACCCACTCAGCAGGCAGCGACGTTGACGTCGTCGTTGTCGTCGTCGTCATCAACAGAGTGCTTTGGCTTTGCTGCTTGGGTTAGCGAACGATAGACAGACAGACAGAGAGAGGGAGCACAAATGAGAGAGCGCAACGTGGCTACAAATATATTTTTGCTCTTTGGCGCGCGCTCTCTTTGGATTTGAGTTACGTGCGTGTGTGTGTGTGTGTGTGTGTGTGTTGTGAGTTGCTGCCACAGTGAGGAGGCCGCAATGCGGCGCGCCTTGGACAACGAACTCGATAACATTTTGAGGCAGTCTTCAGCTACACTTCGTATTGAGCGTATCGCGGCGGCGGTAACGATGCGTTGCGCGTTGTATCTTTATTATTAATTATTTGTTGTTGTTGTTTCACAAAATAAATACATATAAATACGAATACAAAAAAAAAAATCAAATATATATAAATATATTATATATGATTTAAGTGTGTGTGTGTGTCGTCGTATCTCTCTCTCTCTCTCTCTGTCACTCTGTCTATCCGTGTATGCGTTTCTTCAACTGTTCCAACAACACGCGCGTCTCTCGTCTTCGTCTCCAAATTTTCGTGTGCGGTGTGCGGTGCGGTGGTGTCCCGGGTGCAACATCAGCAACATCTGCAACACCAACAGCAGCAGCAGCAGCAGCAATAGATAAAAAAATAATTCAAATGCACAGCAACAAATGTTGCAACATGCCAGGCTAATTTGCTGTTGGTGGCATCTGTGAAGTTGTTCGGTTTCAACCAAAACAAAATATTAATTATAGCAAACAACAACAACAACAAGAATACAAATCAAGTCTAAAGTGTGCATTCAAATTCCAAATCGTGCCTAAATGCAACTGCAACATCGTTGGCGATGCGACAACAACAACAACTGCAGCAACTGCAACTGCAACTACAACAACAACAAAACGGAAGTGCAAGTGACGTAATTTATTACTACAGACTCCAAAAAGTCGTACAACAAAAAATGCAAGAAAATTTATTATGAACTTTTTGGAGCATTTTCCCTCCCCCAACACGTCACGCCCGCTTTCCACAATCACTACGATTGTGTAATAAATTACTGTGTGTGTGTTTGCTCCACTGTGCATGTGTGTGTGTCTTATAAAAAAAAGAAAATAACTCCCCTTTAAAAGGATAATTTGACCGCAAGCTTTAATTGGATTAAAATACCAACAAAAACCAGAATTGGATAAACTATAAAAAAAATACTTTTGAACAGAAAAAAACACAAGAAAAACTGAATTTCAGCTGAACAATTTGGATTAACTATTGGATTACACATGGATTATAAACAGCTCATCACTGTTGCTATATTTTTTATTAATACTATTATTTATTGTTATCTCAAAGCTTTTTCTAACATTTGAATTTGCCTTTAAACACTAGCATTTGGGCCTTTATCTGATTGTACAATTTAGTTTTCTACTTTAACTCCAAACTGAAACGAGGTTGTCCCTTAAAATTGTCGAGGAATTAGACTTTTAAAAGCTTTCAAGCTCCTTTCGAAGTAAATGGATTGTAACACTTGAATTGACTTCTAAAAGCTTTAAAAGCTCCCTTAAAAGTCTATAAATTTGGGCCCTTAATATGGAATTTTATGAAGATTCTTCTTTGCTTATAGATATTATAGAATTGATTAATCTTTTGGATCCCGGATTGGAGTATATTTAAAAAAAAACCTGAAAGAATTTTAATACATTTTTTATAGATTAAATTTCATCTCAATATAGTATTGTATAGTTTACTTGAAACCAACTGCAATCATTGAATTTCCAGAGAAGTGAAATAAGTCTAAAGCAATCCACATAGATCAATCTTTATCTCAATCTTATAGGAATTTTCATAATATAAAAATACTCCAGCAGTTTTCTTGTAAAATGTTGATATAAGCCAGATGACTTTAGGGAGAACCCGGATCTTTACGTCAATCCAATTGAAATGTATGACTGGGAACTGGAAAATCCCGTAAATTCGGAAACAATTTCCCCAATGAATTCCATTTTAAAAATGCTGGTAGACTTCAAAAAAAAGAGTTATAATTGTATAGCGATAAAGAAAGCGCTAAAAACTATACTAAAATTTGTAGCTGAGATAAGATGAGTTGAGTTAAGTTGAGAGTATGCAAATATGGCTCATCATCAACAGTCAGACAACAGTTAAAAGTTCACAGTAATAATCTTTCATAATGGGGAGGGCACATTGTGTGGCAGCCACGCCTTCCCGCCCATTACCCCCAGGTAGAAGACAATGCAAATTGTTTGGCCATTGTGCCCAGTTATGATTATCAGACATTATTATAGTTGTAGTTGTTGTTGTTGTTGTTGTTGTTGTCATAAAACTAGACAGTTTCTTTTTGCAACTGCAACTGTCGTCTAAATAGTTGGCAGTCGACTCCAGTTGGTGGTAAAAAAAAAAAAAAAAAAAAAAAAAACTCCCCACAGTAAGTCACCCAGTCGAGTTCGGTTCAGTTGAGTTCAGAGCACCTAAAGCAGCGCTGTCTACGCCCACAGTGCACCCCCCAACCCCACCCCTCCTCTCATCACTTGGCACTCCCACACTCCTGCTGGTGCTGTCAGCGTCGCAGTCAGCGTCAACTGTTTGCATTAACGTTAGTAGAACAACATTGCTAAGCACACACTCTATGTGTCGTCTATAAGTGTGCCAGCCCAACAACCACCCTAGAGACGCAGCCGCCAAGCGGGCGAACGAGCGAGGGGGGAAAAGTAAACCCAAGGCAGCAACAACAAAAAAGAAATGAAGAAGAAGCAGCGGCAGAAGCAGCAGCAGCGACAGCAGAAAAAGCCTAGCAGCGACAGCAGCAGCGCCTATGCACATGTATAAGTGTGTCTGCTTGTATGACTGTGTGTGTGGCTCTAGCATAGGTCATTGGTCTTTTTCGGCGTCAACGTACTGCGACAGCGGGGCAGCGCAGTCAGCATGTAACTTTGTCGTCAGTTCTTATTGCTGTTGCTGTCGCTGTTGTTGCTGTTGTTGTTGTTGTTGGAGCTCTGTGCTCGCTGTGTTTGCCGCCTCCCTTTTTCGGGCTTGACCGGCTTAGTACCGTTAGTAAGTTCGTTGTCGTGTTCGTGTTCGCTGCTCGCACACTGAGAGAATTCTTTTTTCGAATTTCATTCGCTGCTCTTCTTGTTTTTGTTGCTGTTGTTGTTGCTGTTGTTGTTGCTATTCATTTTCATTTTCTTTTCAGTTTATTTGACGCTGTCGCTGCCCCGTTAGCGCTGCCTAGCGCTTCCCACTGTTTCCGATTGCGACTGCGACTGCGATGTCGGTGTTCTGCTTGCTTCGTTTTGTATATGTAAATTTCTCCATTACAACAATATAAAATGCTGGCGCTGCTTTAGTTACAATTCTCGCTGTTGTTGTTGTTGTCGCTGCTGGCACAATTTCTGTTGTTGTCGCTTTGGTGACGACGGCAACAATAGCAATAGCAACAACAACAACTACAGTTTGTTGGTGACGTATTTGCATGTCTGCGTTTTGCTGGCTTCCGCATTTGGAGTTCCAATAAACTAACCTCCCCTCTCTCTCGATCAGCGTCTCCCTTTCTCCACTTCACCCACACTCGCCGCCTGCCTAAGCTATGTGGCTGTCTCGCTTGCACTGCCAACTCCTTGTTGTTGCTAGTTGTGGAGGAAGAAGAAGTAAAAATGTTTTATATTCATTGCTTTTGCCCGTTTGCCGGCATGCTGAAGCTTTGGGTCATAGAACTTTTTTCACTGTTTACAAGCACACACTCACACTCTCACGCACATGTTATTGCTGCGTTCACTCCCTCTCTCCCATTTCGTCTAGCTCTCTCTCGCTCTCTCGCTCAGTCGCATACGAACTGAGCTTTCGTTGTGAGATTTATGTTGTTGCTTTTGCTTTTGCTGCGTTTGCTGCTTCGTGAACTGCATTTCCATGCTCGTTTCTCTCCTCCTATTCCTCTTCGTCGCACTCACACTCCAGCCTATGCTGCTATTATGACTAGGCGGGCCCCTCTTCCCGCCTCTCCTTCCCCCACGCCAGACGCCACTGTTTGGCTGTCTAGCACCCTTAAATCTCATTTCTATATCGATTTTTCATGTTCATGTTACATTCTCATGCATTTGCTGGTTTTATACTTTTTTTTTTGTGGGCAGTGGTTGGGGTTGTTGCTGAGGGGGAGAAGAAGGGGGCTGGGTTTTGAGTTTGCTCGTCCCGACACAGTTTTCATGTCCTGTTTGGCTTGTTTGATGTCTGTTTTTGTTCCTTCCCTGTTTAAAGGCAAATTCAATTATTGGAAAAATTCATTCACACACACACACACAAGACGCAAACACACACATACAGAGAGGAGTGTGGAAGATTTTTTGATCCACACACACACACACACTAATTGATCTGTTCGATTTCGCAGGCAGTGTTTTGTGCCACGCCCACTAAATTAACAATATGCTGAATGCCATGCATTGGCCATGGCTAACAACGCGCAGCAAAAGCATTTATATAACGGGCCAAACCATTTTATACATCAAAGTGTTTAAATAAACAAAATACAACAATTCAAAATAATTTGCAAAGTAATTATTACAAAAAAAAAACAAACACAACAAACAACAAAAACGAAAAAGAAAAAGAAAACCAACAAAATTCACTTGAAATGCTGTTTTGAAGAATGCCCCTAAATGTCTTCCGGAATTAATTGTCGTGAAATTTTCGTATTTTTGGAAATTTTGATTTGGAATCAAACAAAACAGAGAAATCGACAAAACAATGAGCATAACAACAACAACAACAACAGCATTGCCAACAATCACAGCAGCAGCAACAGCAACACTCACAACAACAACAACAACAGCAGCAGCAAGAAGAAGAACAGCAGCAACAACAACTTAAAAATCACAGCAACCAAATCGCAGTGAAAGTGCTAAATCAACAACAACAACAACAAGCGACACAGCTCACCATTTTTCAAGTGCTGAAAAAGCCGCTGAAAAGGGAAGCAGCAAATTCATAAACGAAAACAAATTCAAAGCAGCAACAAAATTGCTATAAAAAAAGTTAAATATATATATAACATTTCTAAAATAAATATATACGCGAACAAGTGTCTTATTACATAGTTAAATAGTTTACAACCAACAACAAAAAGGAATAAACCAATAATCAGCAAAGCAAAAGAAGAACGGAGAAGAAGAAGAAGAAGCAGCAGCAGCATTATTCAAATAGTTAAATACAGAAAATAAAAATAAAAAAATAAACAAGTTTTAGTACCTACAGGCCTGAAGACAGAACATTAGAACTATATATACACACAAAACAACATATATATACATATATATATATATCTATATATAGCTATAGTTATATACACCTATACAATACATATAAACTTTATAGATTGGCAAGAAGCAGAAGAAGCAGCAACTGCAGCTAAGAACACGCCCCCTGCCCCCCCACTGTGATATTAGTAATTTCACATATATAATAAACAACAAAATAAAAACAAAACTTCAAAGTGCAATAAAAATTCAAAATAAATACAACAAATAAATAAATAAATAATCCCCATCCTTGGGCAATCCTACGCCGTGCAGCTCTACAATAAAATAATAAAATAATAAAACAAAAAAAAAAAAAAAAAAACAAGAAAAACAAATCGGAAAAGCGTTTACTTTAGCCTAGTTACATAATAACAACAACTGGAAAATTGCTGCGAACATTTTTTTGTATCTAAGCGATTGCAATTAAGTTGACACACACACATCTACGGGCTATGTAGCTGTGTGTGTGTTGAAAAGGATAAAGCTAAAGACGAGAAACGAATTCGAAATCAAGAAATCGAGAAATCAAGAATTCGAATTCGAATTGAAGACACGCATTAAATAAATAACAAGTACAAGTTTTGGTGGCAAGCGCGCTTAGACGTCCTTTTAATTATGTATACGCAACGTATGTTTGACATGTGGAGCAGCGTCACTTCAAAACTGGAAGCACACGCAAATAACTTGGGTCAAAGCAACGTGCAATCGCCAGCGGGACAAAATAACTCAAGCGGTTCAATTAAAGGTAAACACACACACACATCAATCCATCAATTAATCAATATAGCATTAAGAGCTTACTTTAAGGGTGTGAGTTTTTTTGTTTTTAGTTGTACATCTTTCGTGATAAGAAAGCTTTGGGTAATCTACAAATAAAAGGGCTTAAATCTACTTTCAAAGTTTATTGCCATTTCGGTAGATAGCTAAAGTTGAAATAGTCGCAATAAAATGAATAAAATTGCAATTTTAATAGCTGATGATGTAAGCCGCAAACAACAACAAAAAAATGATACAAGATTTTTCCAAATGCTGCAGCTCTAAAACTAGCTACTATAAGCATAAACAAACCATAAAGTAAACATTCATAAAAAAAAGAAATTACAGTTTCAATAAAACCTCACATTTGAATTGTACTAAAACGAAAGTTTAGCTTGAGTCCTGATCAGCTGGGGATACCCTGTAAAATATAAATGTTTCCTCCTTGAGAATTTCCAGAAGAAATAAAATTCGATAATATATGGTTTCTATATTCATCTTTTCAATGATAGACATACAGTTTCAATAAAACCTCACATTTGGATTGCAATAAAACAAACGTTTAGCTTGAGTCCTGATCAGCTAAGGATACCCTGTAAATGCTAAAAGTTTTCACTCTGAGAATTTCACTAAGAAATAAAATACAATTATGGTATATGATTTCTATCTTAATCATTTCAATAATAAAATTACAGTTTCAATGAAAGATTAAATTTGAATTCCACTAAAACGGAAAATAAGTTTAAATTCTGATCAGTTAGCGATACCCTATAAAACATAAAAGTTTCGTCTTCAAGAATTTCACTAAGAAATATAATTCTATAATATATGATTTATATTTCAATCATTTCAGTCATCAAATTTCTGTTACAACTAAAGCTCAAATTTTAATTCCGCTAAATTCAAATGAAATTTGAATACTGATCAGCATACCCTGCAATAAATAAAAGTTCCCCCTTTCAATTTCATTAAGATTTAAAATACTTTAATAAATATTTTAAAATTTTAATGATCAAATAACAGCTACATAAAAAGCTCACATTTGAATTCCGCTAAAACCAAAATTAAGTTTGAATTCAGGATCAGGATACCCTGTAAAAGATAATAGTTTCCTCTATGAGGATTTCATTAAAGTTTAAAATACTTTAATATATTATATATGGAATTCCGCTAAATTGAAATTGTAATTCTGATAAACTGTGGATACCTTGTAAATGACTAAAGAACAATGCACTATATAAAAAATAGAATGAAATATAAAAGAACTTTAGTAATTATAACAAAATAAATACTCAAAAATATATTTTTGAATCATTTCACCGATCAAAGCTTAGCAGGCTTAGCTTCCAAATGAAATCAACGATACGTTAGCAAAGTTAAGCTCTGTCTGCTTTGATATTAAGTTAGTTAGTCACTCAGTCAGTCGGTCAGTCAGTCAGTTTGCTCGGCTTGGCTGCCTTGATTAGCTGATTTGGCAGCGAGAGGAAGGCAGGTTGCTGAAATAATTTAAGCTGCTGCTGCTGTTGCTGTTGCTGCCGTCGCATCGTTGGCAGTGAAAGTCACTTGAGAGTTGAGTTTGAGTTTCTCAACAGCAAGCGGAATTATTGTAGGGAAATCCATGAAATTCGTAAATGAAGAAAGACGCAACGCAGTCAAAGCAAAGCCAATAACAACAGCTGAATTACGAAACATTATTGCACACACACACACACACACACACACACACACATGTATCAAGTGTGTGTTTCTCTGTCTCTTTTCAACATTGGTGCTATCTCTGTTGCGCTTTGTGTTTGCATTAACAATTAAACTAATTCGACATGGCAATCAGTTTGCTGACGAGTCACCTCCAATAAGCCTTCATAAAAGAGACCCTTTTTTTTTGTTGTTGTTGTTGTATATACATTTGTGTTGCCATCGCTGACTCACAGATACATTTGTGCGACTTGTAGATACATTTGCAATAGGTGCAGATACTCACACTCGCACACACTCACGTATGTGTTCAAGCAACTGGCAAATTAAAATTCGCGCGCCAGCAATAAAAAGCGATATTGTAATGCCAACAATTTCTTTTGCCTTTTTATTTGTTGCGTTTCTTTTCTTCTTTTTTTTTTATTTTTTGGCTGTATAATAAATTTATATAAATATACAATGCGCATTACGATGAGGGCATAGACTTTTGTGTACCCTGTAATAGGGTAGTAATATGTATGTATTTCTTATATACAAAAGAAACAAAAATAATAAAAATAAATCCAAGTAATTAAAAAAAAGAAAATTATAAAAATAATATTATAAAAGGAAACATTTTGTCTTAAGAAACTATTAAAATTGTGGCCTTATATGATTATCTTTGTATGATGATATCTAATTCATATTTTCTATATTTCTATATTCAATGAAAATTCTAAAGCTAAGGAATAAACATAATAAAAGTTCTCTTAACGCTTTTCGAACTAAATTTAACAATCAAAATAGAATACGATTAAATATAAACATCTTGATACACCTTTCAAATCAATTTTCTATATCTCAAATTTCACAATAAGCGAAATTTCAGATTGCAAAGTAATTCAAAGTCGAGCACACTTGCTTCTCTGTATACACAAAAAATAATGTTTGTCCCCTCAATTTTCATGTTTTCTTTGAAATTTCATTGCACCTAAATAGAACTATTTTTATATCATCTTTAAATTTCACGAAATATTAAATTGCGAAGTAATTCAAAGTCGAGTACACTCGCTTTGCTTTGTGCACAAAAAATAATATTTGTCATTTTTAATTTTCACGTTTTCTTTGACATTTTTATGCATTTTATTATTGTTTATTACACGATTCGTTGTCAAATTAAAACTATTTTTAGCTGCGATGCTTAAGAAGCAAATTGGATATGAAATCCATATATATATAATAATATATATATTTGTACTAAATTTGATTTATATGCTTGCAATTAATGCAGCTAAACTTTAAGCTATTCCTCGCCTCGTTTTGAAGCACTTTTGGTCGCCCATTTTCGAATTTTGTCGCCTAGGGCCAGCTTATCAGAGAGCTGGCGGGGTCAGAACTTTGCGTTCTTTGACCTCTCGCTAGCGGGGTCAGCGGCCCAAATGAATAATGAGCATTTGTCAGGCTTTTTGGTTTTATGGTTAATGCGTATTTCTGGGCCTATCAACGCAGGACGCCCGTCATAAATCTTAATCGCCAGCCCTCAATCTCTCTCTCTCGCCTTTTCTATTCCTGGGTGTGCTTGTGTGTGCTTGTGTCTGTGTAAACCTTTTGGACCGGCAAATGGTCATTTTATCCCCAAAACGCCAACGCCAACCCCATCATCTAAACCAACTCACACCCCATTAGGCAAACCACCCTTGGAAGTCAATCAAAGCACAAAAGTTGCGTGAGCTGCGGGGCCTAAACTAAATATTTAGCATTAGACGTTGTGCGTTTACAAGCGATATACAAGCTATAAAATATGCCTACATTAGAGCACTCATTAATTAGAGAACGCATTAATCTCACATTAATATCTACAAGCATAAACATTGACTTTGTTACCTCAACTAACGCTGGGGAAATTCCTAAGCGGCAAATTTTGCATTAAAGCTTGTATTATTAAGATCATATGCATTATTTGAGCATTAGAATGAGCTTTGCAAGCTTAACAGTTTTCATTAAAAAGCTGCTTCATCATGTTAGCTTACTTTTTAAAGCTTTAAAAATGTATCGAATATTATTAAAACATAATTTATTGATAAATATATTAAAGTACAATTTGTTAATCTAACAGTTTTCATTAAAATATTCAATGAGGTATTTTTAAGCTCTTGTGTAATGCTTAAAAAGCTTATTTTGAAAATTGCATTAGTTTTTAATTGAAAAGTTTGAAAACTTAACAGTTTTTATTGAAAAACTTCTTTATTACTCGTGTTGGAAGAAAATGCGTTGTCTGAAATAAAAAATGCAGTTTTAAATAATTGCATTAGGAAATTCATTAGAAAAAAGCAACTTAAAACTTTTTCTGTTCTCAGAGCATCACAAATTAAGAAATTTCCCACTCATTAAAATGACTCTACACTTATTGAGCTTGCAGTTTACTTGGAAAAGATTTATGTCATTTTTAGAGGTAGTTTTCATCTGCATTTCCCAGCCAAATCTCAAGCCAAGCGACCTTAGGTTTTATATTTATTTTCTGTTTGTTATTGTAACGGTCGTAAAAGCGAAGTTTTCCTAGAGTGTTTGCCACTTCGTTAATACGCAATGTTAGTTTTTCCCATTTTCCCTCATTTTCATTTGTGACTTGTTTTCACTTTGTTGGTTGTTTTTTTTCGGATTCCCTCCCCACCACGAAAAACGAAAAACTCGAACAATTAAAAGCCATCAAAAAGCTGCTACTAAAACTGTTTTTAGCTGCGTGCGTTGCGTGTGCACGCCGCAGGGGGGAAGTTTGGAATGGGAAGGGGAGACAAGAAGGAGTAGGAGAAGGAAGAGTAGAAGGGAAAGAAGGGGGAAGGGGAGGTAGGCCCTAAAGCGCTCGCAAAACTCAACGAAATATGCATGCAATTTGCCTTTATGACTTCCGCGACAGCAGCAGCAACAACAACAACAACAAAGACGACGACAGCAAAAGTGATGGCAAGTTTTTTTTTTTTATTGAAATTTTCACTTTGAGTTTTGCCAAAAAGGCAACAGGCAACTTCCCTCCCCCCTTCTCCATCCTCGCATTTGGCAGTACTTCATAAAAATATACAGCCAGAAGAAACAAAAAAAGAAAAAAGCGAAAGAAAGAAAAAGAAAGAAAAGAAAAGAGCGGCGACGACAACGACGACGACAATAAAATGTGAAACAGAAACAGAAACAGCAAACAGATAGTACGGTACAAAGTGAAAGAAATGCGGCGTAAACAGAAAGCGGCCAAAAAAAAAGCAACAGCAACAACAGAAGCAACGCAAGATTCGTTGTCGAAAGTGGCTGGCGATCATAAGCCCTCCCCCCCTCAGAGGCGGGGGCAGGCCCTTGCGGCACACAGTGCAAGCGAAAACCGTCAAAAATTCAAAAGAGAAACACACAACAAAGCAACAGCAACAAAAAGTTGTCGCTCAACGTTGTTGTTGTCGAGTGAAATGCCTGCGTTGCGTTTGCTGTTGCTGTTGCTGCTGATTGTGTAGTCTAGGCACACACACGCACATAGCTTGCAGGTCGTTCCCTAGCCACCCACCCAGCCAGCGAACGTTCGCTCCCTCCCTTCCTCCCTCTCTATCAGTCTCCACCCGAGCACACACAACGCAGCCATAAACACTAAGCGCGATAGTGCGAACGCCGCAGCAAACTATAAAGCAACGCATTGTAGTTGTATCACTCCCTCTCACTCTCTCGCTATTGTGTGTGTGTAGTTCTCTCAGCAAGCAAAGCACAATACAATCAGCAGCAGCGGACGAGGCAGCGCAGCGTCAACATAGTAAAAGTCTAAAATCGACAAAAAATTTAATTTTCGGCGGTCATTCACCCGAACAGATCCATACGCACTCACACACACACGCACGCACACTCACGCACACGCAAAGACGCGCCAACACAAGAAAGCACACAGCTCTCTCTCTCTGTCGAGCTCCCACTCTCTTATGGTCTCTCACACTCCACTCTCTCATCGCCTGCTTTCGTTCAGTGCGTGAGTGCGTGCGTGCATGTGTGTGTGTTCGTGTGTGTGCTGTCGCTGTCGCTGTCGATGTTATGCGGGAGCGTTGACGCGTCGACGTCATCGCAGCGCATATTACAACATGCGAGTTGCCAGAGGCAGGGGCTGGGTGACTGAGACGGCGGCTAGCAATCGAATTCGCTTTCACACACACACACACACACACACACACACATGTAGAATACGATGCTTTCTATGGCTTGACGATGCTGTCTACTTCGCTGCCTCTGCCTCTGCCGCTGCCGGCAGCAGCAGAAGCTCACAACTTGTATTATTATTATTTACGCATAAGTTGATGAAGAGCGAGCGAGAAAGAGAGCGAACAAAAGAGCACGAGAGTAGCGTTAGTTTTCTGTTGTTATTAGTTAACACAGTGGAACAAACCAAACACACAACTGCAACTAGTGATTAAATAATAACTAATAAATACAAATAATTTGTTAAACGCCATCTGCATAGCGATAGCTTATTAAAGTAATTGCATATAATTGTGCAGCAACTTTGGCATTTTGCCACACTGTGCCAGCAATTTGGCCCTTTTGTTTGCGTTTGACAATTATTGCGTGAATTTCCATTTACAAAAACAGAGAGTGGGAAAAAACAATCTAGAAGCCGCTTGAATTTTACCGTTTGGCTAATTTGATTTTCACGCCATATGCAAGTTTTTCGGCAAATGTCTCAAATATTTGAACAGTGGGGTCAGGGCGATGGAATTATTGAACTCCCCAAACACTCACGCACACAATTATGTATGTTGGAAAATTCCCATTACTCCGACAGCTGTTTGTAATGTGTGCTTTGGGGAAAACTGGGCAATTGAAGCTAGAAAAAAAATATGGGAATAGGAATTTCATTTTTTTTTTTTCGGTTTTTGCTGCTTGGGTTATGGAAATTCCAATTGATATATGGCACATGCAAATATTTTCAAAACTTTCGACTTGTTTGCAAACAAATAGAGCAAATTTTCGGCAAGTTCATTCGCTTTTGTCCCAGAAACTACTTTGGAAACCACATTAGTTTTTGTTTTTTTTTTTTGTTTTCTTTTGTGCGCGATAAATATGGAAATTTTCATTAAGTTTGCGGCCAGACATTACAATGAAACTCAAATAGCACACAGAATAGCAAATACTCTTTAAGTCAAGTATAGCAAAAAGACAATAAAAGAAATAGTTTAAAATTAAATGAATTTTGAAATTATATCAACTTTTGTTTTCGATTTAAATTTCACCTGTTAAATGGAGATTATTATGCTAACCCCTGAATACCCTTCAGGCACTTTTCGGTTTGAGTGTGTGAAAAGGTCATTGAACCTGTTGCTAATGTCTCGTAGCACTTGTCGTAAAGATAAGCCATAGACATAGTTTCTATTTTCTATTGTTAAGTACACCCAATACCTCAAATTCTCTCTCCCTCTCTCTCACTCTCTTTAGAAGTTATCTGAATGTCTGAGGTTTTCGTATTTTGATAGAGTTGTGTCGACAGTTAAACATTCAGATTGATTGCTTGCAATATAATAATATTTCGTCAATTAACAACATTCTCGATGATAATATCATTGAAAGTTTCATTGAATTGGCGTCTCGCATTGGAGTGTTACAGACTTTGTTTAATGATTGTCAACTACTAGACTATACTATACAATATATATATAGTTATAGTTATCTGCTAGAGGAAAATGTGTGTGTATATATGGAAAATGTGCAAGTATATATAGTAAAGTATTTATTAAGTGCTTAGTATTGCGAGATAAGCTAACCACAAATGTGTGTCATAAGGCCACAACTTCAATGCTATTGCACAGACAAGAAAAAGAATTGAAGTATATTCAGCTGTAGTCGAGTCAAGTCGTGTCAAGTGATTACAGCAATTACTCAGGCGTATTACAAGACATCAGAAATGTTTAAGAATAGAGGGTGAGATACAGAAACTACAGACAGTCGAAACTTGTATCCCAAAAGTTATAACTTATAAGAGAATCATTAAGAAATGTTACAAAATAGAAGACAAATTATGCTAAAGTTGCAAGTTAAACGTTTACGAATATGACAAAAAGATGACAGAAAAAATTTTAATTTAATTTGAAGGAGTTTCAAGAAGCTAATAGAATCTTTTCTGCAATCATAGCGAATATGGCACAAAGAGGAAACATGAAAGCTAAATTTGGCCTTAAAAACGTTTACGAATATGACAAAAAGATGACAGAAAAAACTTTAATTCAATTTAAAAGAGTTTCAAGTCGCTAAAAGATTTTTTTCGGCAATCATAGCGAATGTGGCACAAAGAGGAAATATGAAAGCTAAAACTGCCTTTAAAACGTTTACGAATATAACAAAAAGATAAAAAAAAAAAAATACTTTAATTCAATTCAAATTTTCAAAGAGCTAAATAAATACTGTAAGCAATAAAAACGTAGCTTTACGTTTAAGAATATAGTGCAAAGGGAAAAATAGAAAGCTCATTCGAGCTTAACGTTTACGAATACAGCACAAAGAAGAAACATAAAAACCTGTTCATTTTATCTTTATGCTGAGCTTCCAGCACTTTTAATTAGCATATGTTTAACCTATTGGCCTCCTCGTCAAAAAGTGCAATGCAGAAAATAGCTAAACAAATTTTGGATGAATGCAATTTGAATGTGAATAGAAGTGCAAGAAGAAGAAGAAGCAAAAGCTGCTGCTGCTGCAGTAGTTGAACAAATTCATGCATATGCATAGATGCAATAATATTATTCTAGCAATTATCTGGCCAGACAAAATGCAATGCATCAGTGGCCCCCACGGGGCCGAGCTGAGCATACAAAATACATGCACGCAACAAGAGTGATAGAGGAGAAGGCGGAGGGAAAGGAAGAGGAGGGAGGGAAGTCGTGCCACAGTTGCCGCCACAGACTCGCCACAGCAGCCGCAGCAGCTGCTGCTGCGTATCTTATCTATGCAACTCTCGCATAGCATTTAATGTGCGTGAGTTTGACACACACAAAGAGACAGAGACAGATGCAGATAGAGAGATACCTATAGATGTGGTTTACTTGTATGTGTTGGTGTGTATGTGTGTGTGTGTATGGACAGCAAATAAAAGATTGCATGTGCCCCACAATGCGGCGACAAACTACACAACACAACACAACAAAAAAATAAAGACCCAGTGGCAACTGCAGAACTTGTTCTTAGAATTGTTAGATGAGATGATGGTGTGAAGATAAATCGGGTGAATGCTGCAGAAAATAAATTAATAAATAAAAATGAAAAATTAAATAAAATATAAAGAACTGCTTAGCAAATCAAACTCGATAGAGCTGCTATTGAAGTCTCACATTAAAGAACGATTTTTAAATCTCCTCATGAAGTGATCTCCAGCTATAGGCTTAATAAAATTATTTGCTCAATAAAGTTCTCCATAATAATAGCTCCAAAGTAACAACTATTGTATTTTATTTATTTATAAGAAGCACATTATTAGAACAATACTAAATTACATTTTACAAGTAAACGTTTTTCAACTGAAACAAAAAAGTTTAAAGGCGAACTTGGTCTTTATCACATAAGCAGATTAATTTTTTGTAAAAACTATATTGAATTTTAAAATATTAAAAATGTTAGATTTATTTTGTATAGATGTTAGGAAGTTTTATAAAGACAATTTAAAATGTCACAGAATATTAGCTTAACATTTATTGGGATATTTAATGAAAGGTTCTTAAATTATAATAAAATATTGATATTATTGTTTATATCTACTAAAATGTAATGCTTTTAAAGTTTATTAAGAGTTGTAAAAAATATGTTATCAATTGGCAAATATATATTCAACTATGAATTTATGTCTACATCAATATTTTTGTTATGCGAAATTTAGTCAACAATAAGAAATTGTAAAGAAAGCTTTGCCTGAGAAAAATCAAAAATACAAATCAAAAATAAATCAAATACTCATACAGAAAGAAAAAATCCAGATTGAAAAAGTCTTGAACAATCTTGAAATAAGATTTTTTGGGTTGAAACAATCTTAAATTAAGATTTTTATGCTAAAATTGCAGATTAAAACATCTTATATTAAGATTAAAATCTTGATTCAAGAATGTTTTATTCTACATTGAAAAAGAGATAACAAATTTTGACTTAAGATATTATTCTTGACTTTACGACGTTTGTTCATTCTGTGTAGGAATTTTATGTTGAAAGGCTACAAATTCGAAGTGCTTAAGATTATTAATAGAGAACAATTTTAATAACTCCAAAGATAGATGAAGAACTACTCAAACAACTCTTTTCTTACGCTAACTCTGCATTGCACTTGGCAATATTTTCTCTATTTGTTCCACTGCAAATTCATGTGCTAAAATGCAGCCAGAACCTCTGCATATAAAGTGCGTAATTAGTCAACTATTAGTTGGATGTCAACGCAATAGCTATGCTGCTATTTTAGGTCTGCAAAACGCACAAAACAAAAAAGTAAAACAACTACCTTGATTAAGCATACGCGCTGTGGGACGAGCATAAAAAAGAGAAGCAGTCAAAGTCCCACTGGGTGAAGCGAGTCGCGCCAAATGAATAGACGAATGTGTACATATATATTTGTTGGAGTATGTATGTATGTGTGTGTGTGTGTGTCTACGTTGTTGTTGTTGCTGTTGCTGTATGCGCTGCACACACAAAAATGCAACTCGCCGACAAGTTAGAGGCGAACGAGCGCCGCCAACAAATGCGAAAAAACTGGGACAAAGTTGAACAGACGAGCCAAGGACGGATATTAGTGCACACAGTTGCATGATGGAAGCGATGGCAACAACAACAACAACAACAACAGTTGCAGCAGCAGCAATAACAACAACAAAGTTGGAAAAACAAAATGAATGCCTTTTAGTTTTGTGTATTTTATAGACGCTGCTGCTGCTGCTGCGGTTGTTTTTGTTGTTGTTGCTGTTGTTGTTAGCGGCGACTACTATATATATAGTATATATACACATACACATACATACATATATGTATATGTATTTGGTATATAGTTTTCGGATGATTTTTTCTGATTACAATTTGCATGCAACGTCAACGACTTTTTTTTGCTCGTTGTTGTCTCTTCTTTGGGCGGATGACAGCAGAATATTTTCGTGTTTCATGTTTTGTTACTCTCCACAGCAGCAACAACAACAACAACAACAATTGATGCTGCCGCCACCAGTTGTGGCATTCATTGTTATTGGGCATTGCGCATACGCCGCGTTGTTCCTTCATTCGCTTCGTTTCGTTTCGTTCTCTGAAATTAGACAGAACCGAAACCTGTATTTCCAGCATTGCATTTGTTGCATTTTCTTTAAGAATTTTTCGCGCTTTTCGTTGTGTTTAGTTTAGGCCAAGTTAGTTACTCGCTTTAGCCAGTTGTTGCTTTTGGCCACAGTTCGTGTTCAACTTGAGAAAAAAACAAAAAAAAAAAACTGAAATTATATTGACTGCATTTTTGCCATTATGTATTTTGGTTCTATGCAACAACAACAGAATACCATAAATAATTGGCTATTTAAGTGTAAATCTTGTTGCCGTTGTTGTTGTTGTTGCTTTTGTTGTTGTTGCTGTTGCTGCTGCTGTGTTGCAAGTTGCGCAAAAGTAATGCTAAAAGAGTCAACTTACGTGGCTTTGTGTGTGGCTTTTGTGGTTGTCAAGGTATTTCTCTTTTTTTGTTGTTGCTGTTTTTTTTTTTTGTGTTTTTCATTTGCTATTTTTCGTATTTTTTTGAGTTTCATTTATGTCGACGCTGTTGCATTTTGAAGCCGTGCATAAATAATGCATGGGCCTACTTTTTATGGGGTGCAAAACATGCCTCCACCTCGATCTGCACTTTGTACCCTCTCTCTCTCTCTCTCTCTCTCTCTCTCTCTCTCTGTCTCGGTGTTTTATGCTTGCTCTCTGCGCCATTGTTTGCGGCTTTGTTCATTTGTTTTGCATTAGAATAGCAATGACTGCAGTCTGTCGACTGTCCGCTGTCGACTTTAGGGTTTTCCAGAGGGTCTGTCGTAATACTTAACTAGTCAACGTACTTCCACAGTTCTTATGCTCGTTTTTTTTTATGTCACTCCAAAGCATTTACAGTGACCAGTTTATAACAATACTGCGAAAATGCAATGGCCAAAATATATTTAAAGTTTATGGGATCAAAGAAGAAAAAGTGATGATGCTAAATAGATTCATTTCAATTATTTAAAGAATGTGAGATGAGTTGATTATTAAATTTATTATCAGAGCTAAACCGAAATATACATAATTTCATACCAAACTTTAAAATGATATTGAACATAAATAGTAATGATTACATATAAAAATAAATGTAAAAATGGGTAATACAAATGAACAATAGATTTTGCCTGCTTTGATTTGAGTGACAAATATGAAAACTATAAAAATACATAACTTAAATATGCATAAAATTAAGATAAAATTAAAAAAATTATTATTAAACTTAAATTTAAATGAAATATATTATAAATACATACAAAATACATATAAAAATAATAAATTAAAATAAACTATAGATTTTGCGTGCTAAAATTTGTATCGTAGACCAGATTGACGACTGAAAAATATTAGAGTTAAAATTATAAATAATATGAAGCATAAAAAAAGTATAAAATAAAGTTATAATTGCTGATCAAAAATAATACAAATAAATAAATAAAATAATAAAACAATTATATAAATGATAAATAAAAATAAACTTTAGCTTTTGGCTAATTAATATTATAATTATATTAAATATAAATTTCCATAAAATCATACATAAAATAATTGTTAATAAAATTTAATATAATAATATAATATATAATATAAATATATATATGTATATATATATATATATATATATATATAAATATAATACAAATATAATAATATAAAAACACATAAATTAAAAGTTAAGTCGGACTTAAATATAATATGAATATTACATGTTATTAAGGAAAATAGACAAAACATTTTCTTACTTACTTGTCATGCAGTAGAATTTGATTAAAAGCTGATTGTGATCACTGATAAATTTAATAAATATGTATATATATAGATAGTGCCTGAGGAGACGTGAATTTTTAAAGTTCAGAGAAAAATAAAAGCAGTTGTAATGTTTATTACTTAAAGAGTAAAGTGCAATTATGTAAACTTAATAGAAATACATTTCATACAAATAAAGAATGAAATTAAAATACAAAAGAAATACACTTAGTAAAAGTTTAATTCAATAATGAAATATAAAGGAAAAATGCTTAAAAACAGTTGAAACCAATAATGATAATAAAGAGAATAATGAAAATAAAGAGTCATAAAATAATTGTAGTAAATAAATACTCATCGAAAGAAAAAATAAACTAAAGATTTCCGTGATTATTTAAGAAGCGATAGAAATGTATAAAAAGTTCATGTGAAGACTGATAAGCGCTTTTATAAATAAATTTAGATAGAGTCTTAGAAATCATGCAATTATTTATAGAAATAAACTTTACAACTATAAATAAAATACTTCAAAGAACTAAGATTTAAATAAAAAGTTAAATCAAATAACAACAAAGAATTGCATAAAAAATATCAATAAAAATTAGGAATCATAAACTTATTAATATAAATAAACTTTACAACTTAGCCTTAAATAATTCGTCACATAAATAAAAAGTTAAATTAAATAACAATCAAGAATTGCATAAAATAAATATCAATAAAAATAACCATTTTGTGCTCAGCTGCACTTTACACACAATAAAGCCTAATTAAAGCGATTGTAAAGATCAAAATCTGGCTTAAAATCATTATGAGCGACTTGAGCGAATTCTTTTGAAATGTCTCAAGGTATGAATAAAATACAAGCACTCAAATGAAAAGCAAATATTACAAAGCAAAAAGCAAAGAAGGAGGCACATATTATACAATAAATTGGCGGATTGAAAGGCTTTCGATGTAGACAAAGAAAGTGGCTTTAACTTTCGGTTTGTTAACTGTTTATTATGCACAGAAATAAATGAATATTTATGATACTCCTACACATGCCGACTTAAAGTCGGGACAACGCACGACGACAATGAAGATAAAGAAGAAGAAGAAGTGGTAGCCAAAAAAAAAAAAAATGAAGAAGTTAAATGTTCGATTTGTATGCAAACATTTTGACAGAGAAATTTCGTGCATATGAATCATGTGACGAAAATGTATCTTAACTCAGACTCACACACACACACACACACACAGACACACAATCGCATCGGTTTTATTGTCACGTGCGGCGTATACGTGATTTTGTTGCTCGAGAACAATATATACATATATAACGCATACGTCATGTGCACACTCATCTCTAAAACAACAACAATAAAAATTATATTATGCATAGGAAAATAGGAAAATGCAAACTAACTGGCTAATAATAAGGCTAGCGAAAAACAGTTAAGACACACACACACTCACAAAACAAAAGCAAAGATGGAAAAAAATTACATCATTTGTGTGAAATTTTTGTGTTCTTTCTTCGTTTTCATTTGGCTGTGAAATTTCGTGGGTCAATCAACTTTTGGGCAAAAAGAACATATATTTTTTTTTGGTTGCTGTATGAGCCAGATCTTTTGTTGGCAACAAAAGCACGTAGCAAGCGGCACGCACACCGAGAGCGAGACGGAGCAAGAGAGAGAGAGAGAGAGAGAGAGAGAGAGAGAGAGAGAGAGAGAGAGAGACGGGGAAGAGAATTCTGTGGTGCGAAATGTAAACATTACAGAAAAAATGCCTGCGTTGGTCATCAACATCAACTGCCAAAAAAAAAAGAAACGAAAAAAAGAACGAAGAAAGAAGCTTGAAAAAAAAGGCCATTGACTGCAAAGCACCGTTAGGCCTGTGACTTTGTGGCATAACTGCGCGTAAATTAAAATTATATTATTATAATGATTCGCTGCTGATTATTATGGCTGTATTAAGCATGGAAGCAGCGTGAATGAATTTTTTTTCTTCTTTATTTTTTTGCTGCTCTTTACTAATTCTAACGGCGTCTTCCTCAAACACACACACAGCGATAGCATATGCAAATGCGTGTGAGCGAAAAGAAAGCGCCAACATTACGTAGCCATGCCAACGTCGACGTCGCTCTCTAACGGCATTTTTATTATGTATGTGTATGTGTGCATGTATGTTTCTTTCCGTCAGTCAGCCGGCTTACCTACACCCTTCCCTTTTCACTTGTGAAAGCTGTGCGCCATCAAACGAGTTTTTATGTTTAACGTGCGGACGCGAAAGAACGAAGCACACATAAGAGAGCGCAAGCTTAAACTTGCTTCGCTCTCGCTCTCTCTCTCTTTTTCTTAGGCAGGCAAAGAGAGCACGCGCGTGTTCAAGCAAAGAGCAGCCACGAAAGCTATGTGTGTGTGTGTTTGTGTAAAGTTGTGAGTTGGCGCTGTTTTATTATTATTATGAGCTCACTCTCTCACAACAGCAACAACAGCAGCAGCAGCAGTTCAGGCCTGTCAGGCAGGCGGTGCATTGACCCCACAGCTCGCTGACCCACTTACGAAGCTGCTTTTTGCGAATGCGAATGCGAATGTGTTGCGCTCGTGTTCGTTTGCCGAACTCGTATTCGCTTCGTGACAACTTGTGCAATAGCTGACAGCAGCAGCGACTGCGACTGCGACTGCGACTGCGACTTCATTTGAACGCTGCTCTGTTGCTGTTGTTGCTGTTGCTTGCTCTCTTCCCGTCTCTCCGCGTCTACGTCTTTGCTCTGTCTCGATTGCTTTTTGGAGGTGAGGCTGCTGCTATTATGTATGTAGCTTGCTTTTGTTATTGTTATTATTATTGTTTTTGTTTTATTTGATGGCGCACTCGTTGCAGCCGAAAACTGCAAATCATATGCAGTATATTCTACACTGTAGTTTTTTATTTACTTTACTTTTTGTTTTATCTCTTTTTGCTGCGTACTTTTTTTCGCACATGTCGCTGCATATTAATTTTTCATACTATTTGCATGTAGGTATTTTTTTTTATTTTGCTGTTTTGTGTTGCTTTTGTGCCTGCATTTGCAATAAAGAAGAACATATTAATTTTGACTTCTGGTTATTGCTGCACCCAGCGGGAAACGATGACAAGAAAACGCAGCAGCGGAGTGCAGATGAAGTGGAAGGCAAAGACGAAGAAGCAGAAGCAGAAAAAATCCCGCAGGCATGCAAAATAAATTGCATATGCAAAAATATTTTCGCATTTTCTTCCTCCTCTTCTTCTTCTTCTTCGCTGTGTATGTGTGTGATTCTTTTTTGTGGCCCATTCAGAATTTTATTTTATTGTGCATTTTTGCACAACGTTTAAATTATCGTTTGCGCAGCCTGTGGAAAACTTGTTGGCGAATTGCTGTTTGCACTTGCGGCGCTTTTTTCTCTCCCTCTCTCTCTCTCTCTCTCTCTGTCTCTCTTGCGTCGTTTTTCATTTTTCTTATAGCACATACAGCAGTTAATTAACTGTTACTCGTTTTGCTGGCAATGCTTATGGTGCGTATGCGTTATTTTATTATTTTTCATTTCCTCAGCGTTTTCTTTAATGCGCTGAATTTCATTGTGGAAAAACAAAGTCGACAAATTTATGGATTTATCAATGGACGATAATTTAATTAATGCACATTAAATACATGATTTTCGCAGACGATTTTCGTATAAAATTTTCAGTGATATTGTGAAAATTGAAAATAAATTAAGAAATATATTTTATAATTACATTTCAAAAATTTAAATTTTTACTTAATCCATAAGGAGTGCGTCAGACATAGCTTATGGTAAATGTAGAATATCTTTTTCATATATTTAAATACGAAAAGCACTTGCGTGTAATATATCTGTCTTGTTGGTTGTGGGCGGTACTGCCTACATATCCAAATACAAACAGTTATTTCACGATGACAAATAAATTTTGGCAAATATTTGTCACATTTCGAAAGTATGTCACAGAGTTATTTGCTTTTGATTGTGCTTTAGCAAATAAAATTCTAAAAGACAATGGAGAAATTGGAGTATGAGTAGGAATACTTGTTGGGCTGCTTCTATTATTATTGAACAAATTTAGCAAATAGTGGAGCACACATCAATTACGCATTTATGGATCTTTGTGTACACGTGTTTAGTTCGTGAATGTGATGTCTTTTAAAGTTCTTGTGAAGTTTTACATAAAATTTGTTCGATACAAATCTAAAAATGCCTTAAATACAACCTAAAATAAAGATTAACATATTTTTATTATAATTTAAAATTAGAATTAATCGAGTTGTTCCTTAATATGTTTAAAGTATTTGTAATTTTAAATGTATTATCAAAATTTCATGCTTCTAACTCGCATAGTTTTGGATTTATCGGGAAATATGTAAACAGTCAGACGGACAGACGGATTTCAATTCCCTCTCTAAGTTAAATGCAAGGCCATTAAGTCGAAATACGCTTCTTAGCGTGCACATCAACAAAACCTTTTGCATATTGATGCGACAGCATAACGGTAAAGTTGTCAACATGCTGTACAACACACATGTTTAAAGCTTGTTGTTCTTCTTATCCGCCTTCAAAAAAAAAGCACGCACGTACATTTACAGCTAATGCTAAGCCGATAAAGATAAAGATTTACCAACACAAACACACACACACACTCAAACATTCGTTTACTGTTCGTGTGTGATTCGTTCGTTGTGAGGAGGAATTTTGTAATGTCTGAGAACGTTACAAGTTTAAAGCGCTTTAAGCGATGCTCGAAACAACAGTCATACAAAACGAGCAAGTCAACGAACACCCCAATCCCCAGCCTCTTCCCTACAGCCAACAGCGCCCGCTGGTGACGACACACATTTCAAAATAACCAAAAAACAAAAAAAATTACTGTTGTCTGTTGCACTGCACGCTGCGTTTAGTGTTGCTCTTCAATTGCGCTTGCATTCGCTCTGTGCGGAAAGAGAGCGACAGTAAGAGCATGATAACGCATGCGCTTAAGAGAGCGCATTTAAGAATGAAGAGAGCACACGCTATGAACTTTCTTTTCAATATGTTTTTGTCTTTTCATTCGCATCCAGTGTTGCCAGTTTAGCCATTTAGTTGCTAGATCTAGCAACTTTTCAAAATATTTGCAACTTTTTTTTTGAAAATGCTATTAGCTACAAATCTAGCAACTTTTTATTTTTTTGTTAGCTATTTTAGCAATTTTACATTTATATTTTACTTAAAGCCTTTTTTATTTAGTATTTTTGCCATTCACTGCAAAAGTTGCGATTAATAGTTCACTATGAAATCGATATTTTTATTTAACTGAATGCTAAAGTATATGTATTCTTAATCAGTGTCAACAGCCGAGACGATCTAGCCATGTCCGTCTGTCTGTCTGACCGTCTGTCCGTATGAAATACTGGATCTCATAGACTATAAGAGATAGAGCTATCATTTTTTTCGACAGCATTTGTTGCCACACCCGCCCTTGCAAATCAATAAAATAGAATAAAAAGCGTAATTTTAAAGCTACAGCTGCGAATTTTGGTTAAGACAATAATAACAATAGTGATTCCTGAAAAGTTGGTTGCGATCATATAAGAATTGTGGAAGTTATTAAAGAAATATTTTTGTATGACCAAAAACGCCTACTTACTAGGGGTCTTAGTTGCTTTGGCTGACAATCTGATATACTGAGCTGCCTATGGTATATTTTGAATGTGGTACTATATCGATATACCAAATATACAATTTGGTATATTTTTAGAATGTTGTAGAATTTTCGGAATATTTTGAAAATAAAACCCCAATATTTTGCTTTTATTCAAAAGAGGGTAGAGGGTATCTCACAGTTAAGCACAATCGACTGTAGCTTTTTTACTTGTTTTATTATTATTTGTTTTAAATTAAATGAAGATAACAAAAGTATATAAACAACATTTATAAGGTTAGTTTGGAATTTAAATATTTTTAATATAAATAAAACAAATTAAAAATTATTTTTATATATTATATAAAAAGGTATGGGCTACATAAGCATGGAAAATGTTGTTGTTGTATGTACTTCTCTATGAGTACTTACTAAAATGAAAAGTACTCTGATATTTTTGTAATAGGTGTTAACACAAGAAGATACGAAATCCTATTTATTTTAATTATTTTATTTCTAATTTCAATATTTTTTCCTACATTAATATAAAATGAATATAATCTATCAAAACTAACCTTGAAAAGATTTAGCAACTTTTTTGGCAATTTTTTTTATAAGTTTTAGCAATTTTTAGCAACTTTTTTTCTCAAATCTAGCAACTTTTACTCCGAAGAATCTGGCAACACTGTTCGCATCGCGCACTCACGAGAATGGAGAATGAGAATAAGCGAGTGTGTGAGTGTGAATGCGAGTTTGTTTGTGTGTGTGTTTGTTGTATGATTTGTATTATGGTGTGTGATACTGCCGTGTTGGAAAAGTTCATTGACACTTGAAAAACATTTCAGTCAGTCATACACACACACACACTCACACAGTGGCAGACACAGACACTGACAGACGTCTCTTACTCATTCGCTCTGACGCTCATCAACTGTCACACATTTCTCCCAATGCAGCAGCGGCAGCAACAGCAGCAACAACAAAGCGACTTGGCACATTTTTCAACTGCAGCGGAGGCTGTGTCTGCTTTTGCTGCTGCTGCTGACGCTCTGCTGCTGCTGCGCTGCCAGTGCTGACTGCGTCTGTGTTTGTCTGCTTTCGGTTCAGCGCGCATCTTTCATCCTCGTGGGTAAATACGCAAAGCGTTGGATTACACAATACGCCTCAGTTCGAGAGCAGCGCAAATGAATGCGGATTCAGCTGTTGCGATGCTGCTGCTGCTGTTGCTGCTGCAGCACAGGGGCGGAGTGCGGGTAGCTTTTGTAATCGTAATCAACTGTGCCCAAAAGCGCTGCCTAGAACCAGTTCTTCTTTGCGGATGCTGCTGCTGCTGCTGCAAGTGCGCATCTGTGTGCGAGCAAGTGTGTGCGTGTGTGTGCCTGTAGTTGATCAGCAGTCTTAGTTGTTGTTGTTCCTTTTGTTGTTGCTATGCGTCTGCTGCTCTCTTTTTGTTTGCCGCCGCGCAGAAATTACATCATCGTTGAAAAGGATTGTTGCTTTGTTGTGAGGGAATCCCAACAGCTGTCGTTCACACACACACTCACACTCACACACACACATGCTCGCACAACAATTTAGTTGAACTGAAGCTGGCGCTGTAGTCGCTTCTCAGTCCCATTGTCTAGCCGAACAAGTGGCTTAAGGTACTTTACTCATTTTATATTATGTCGTGTTACACTCGCCGAAAATTCGTGTGAATTGTGCAACTAGCAAATATAATTATTATTGTGTAAAGAAAATTAAAAAACATTTTTCAACGTATTAAATTGCTTTTTTTCATACTCAAATATATAAATAATTACACAAAATAAATATTAAGAGATACCAATAACAATAAAAACAAAAAATATTTTTATAACAAGGCTTAAAATTAATATTGATTCTTTTAAGCATTAAAAAACATTTTAAAATATGAAAACGAAGAATGAATAAAAATACTGTTAGTCAAAATATATATAAAAAATATTTAAAATGTTTAAGTGTTTCTCAAAGAAATTTGGAATAATAGCAGAAAATTTAGCAATGAAACTCCAAATTAATTAAAAAAAAAGAAAGAGTAACACAAAATTTTAATATTAATATGAAGACATATTTTACTTCCAGCAGAATTTAAAGAAAATGTTCACATGATCTTGCATAAAAAGATTTTTGTAAAAATGTTAAATTGAGAATCCTTAAGCATTTGTATTTTGTATTAAATCAAATGATAAATATAAATATAAAGACTATTATTTCAAATAATAATTTAAATGTTTAATTATGACATTCTTATAATATATTTTTTTGCCGCATTTTCTTATAAATATATACTATAATCTTGAAAATATGTTCTAAGTTTTATGCTGTCAAATTTCTCAAAGTGTACACTTACCTATTGCGTAATAAGTACTTAGTTCTTAGGCGAATCCCGCATTGTTATGCGACGACAATGGGCAACCTACTAAACCCAAGCAATAATCCTAATGGCGCATTGTAGCAAATTGTCTGCCACGAACAACTTCAATTTGCATTACTTTTGCATGGGGGCCAAGAGGCCATACGGTAACAGTTAATGGTCTTTGAATAATTCTATACCCAAACAGTTAGCCCTACACATTTTTGTGGGCACAAGGAAGGGTGGGGAGCGGGAAAGGTTTACCATAGACAGCAGGCGGAACAAAGTATTTGGGAACAATGTAAATAGGCCTCTCGAACCTAATTCACTTAACAATCGCAACATTTACTGTGTAATATAGTCATCAGTTACACATGGTTGCCACTTTACGAATAACTACTGTACTCAGAACTCAACTGTACGCAACAAAATGTTGCGCTAAGTTAAATATATATTTCTATGTTTTTTTTTGGTATAAGTAAAATTCGTTTTTATATGTTCTTTTAAAAAACAAAATAATTAATTGAAGAACCATTTTTTTTGTTCATTACTTGCAGCTCAAATTGAAATAATTCCATGCAAAGTCTGTGGCGATAAATCATCGGGCGTGCATTACGGCGTCATCACCTGCGAGGGCTGCAAAGGTTTCTTCCGGCGATCGCAGAGCTCCGTTGTGAACTATCAGTGTCCCCGCAATAAGCAATGCGTCGTGGATCGCGTTAATCGGAATCGCTGTCAATACTGTAGACTGCAAAAGTGCCTAAAACTGGGAATGAGTCGTGATGGTAAGAAGATGAAGCAAACACCTTCACATAGATACACAATATTTATATGAGAGATACATTCATTAAGCATTTTTTTGAGTCGAAGTCCCCAACAGCCAGTACACTCTTTTCTATTAAATGTAGTATTAAATACTAGAAATACTAATTAAAATAAGAAAAGCATTTATTATTGTTGACAAATGCAGAAGAAATGTCTAATCTCATAAAGTGTATTTATTCTTGTCTATCCGTCCATAAGAACACTTTCTCTTAGAGGCTACAATAGAGAGACTTACAAGAATGAAACATATTTTTGTCATGCCAACTTCCTCCCACTGAAATTGTTTAATACGAACGGTGTTATTTGAAGGCCTCGAGTTTTAGTTGTTAATATGGTATATTTTCAATGTAGTAGTAAATCAATAAAAGTTTTTTTTTGGTTGCTTGCAAAAATTAGAAATTATTCAAGAAATTATTTTATACGACAAAATCCCTCTATAGATTTGGCTAGTAATATGGTATATTTTTAAATTTTTGGTATATTTTGAATGTAGTAACATATCAATGATCGTTTGCTTTTGCATGATTGGAATTTAACAATTTTTCAAGAAATTATTTTATGCGGCAAAATCCCTCTGCGAATGTGGTTGCTAATATAGTATATTTTTATTATAAATTTTTGGTATATTTTGAATGTAGTAGAATATCAATGACAGTTTATCTTTGTGTGAAATGAAAAATTTGGAAATTATTCTATACTGCAAAATCCTTCTGTAGATTTGGTATATTTTCGAAACTTTGGTATATTTGGAATGTGATGGTACATCAATGATAGTTTTATTGGGGTATTTTAGCATTTTTAATAATATTTCGCATTATTGTAAAGTTTTAGCTAATATCTTACAGTCGAGCACATTCCTTCATAGTTTTTCCGATTGTTTTGTAATAAAAAAACACTTATAAAAGTTATTTTCAATATATATTTTATAATAGTTAGCTAGCGAGTAGAAGGCCAAGCAAACAGTACTCTCTTTTATATCAAATCTAATATTAAATACTAGATTTCATATAATAAAAAAAATAATTGTTAGCATCACCATCAACTAATTACCCCCTCTTTGCAGCTGTAAAATTCGGCAGAATGTCCAAGAAACAGCGCGAAAAAGTGGAGGACGAGGTGCGTTTCCATCGCGCCCAGATGCGTGCCCAAAGCGATGCCGCTCCGGATAGCTCAGTGTACGATACACAGACGCCCTCAAGCAGCGATCAGCTGCAGCACAACAACTACAACAGGTAAGCAAATTATTGTCTTTATATTGTTCCTTGCTATAACTTTTGATTCCTTCACCAGCTACAGCGGCGGCTACTCGAACAACGAGGTCGGCTATGGCAGTCCCTATGGCTACTCGGCATCGGTGACCCCGCAACAGACGATGCAATATGATATCTCGGCCGATTATGTGGACAGCACCACATACGAGCCGCGCAGTACAATGATCGATCCCGAATTTATTAGTCATGGTATGCCAAATGAAATCACGTAATGCAATTCTATTAGAATATCACCTAATCTTTGATTCACTTTTGCAGCGGACGGCGATATCAATGATGTGCTGATCAAAACTCTGGCGGAGGCGCATGCAAATACAAATACCAAACTGGAATCTGTGCATGACATGTTCCGAAAGCCACAGGTGAGATGAGGATGGAAGAACTAGCTGAAATTAGGAATAGAAATTCATTTTATTAACTGTATAACTAAAGTAGGAATTGAACTACAAAGTATTCTAAGGATTGCGTTACAACATTTTATTAGAAATGAGGCGGTTGGAGAAGAAATCTCTGGATAGCTAGAATTACAATACACATAATAACTATTCGAATATTCCTTTAAAGCTACTAAATCAGAGAATTATTGAGATTTAATAAGCACTCTATTGATATTAATTTTAATGTATTTATGTTATCTTTGAAAAGTGGTCAATACTTAAAAAATATAGTGATAAAATAGGAGAAAGCAACTTATAAATTTGCTGATAAAATAATGGAAAGTTATTTCTAAATTTAGTTTATAGATTGTAAATATGAATATACAAATTTTAAAAGAGAAAACTATAGCTTTAACATCAAATAAGAAGCTACTTGTATAAATAATATTAAAATGCATTCTATATTCATTAATTTGTAGTTTGATAGCCAGAATTGAGCTGAGTTCTGCAAAATACTTCAAGAATAGAGCTATTTATGGCCAGGAATATAAAAGAGTATTTATTTATATTTTCAATTAAGCGTCAGTAATGAATCTTTGAAACCTTTTTAATTATACTCAATCTGTTTAGTTTTCTCTTTACCTCAAAATCTTTGCATATGGTTCTAAATCATAGAAGTTCAGTTTATAGCTCAAATAGTTTCTATACGAATATTATGCACAGAATTATAGAAATAGTTTTAAAAATGTGTTTCTGCAGTTATGCAAACTGAAAAGAAGATGGAATTAATATTGAAGCTTTCTTTAAAGTAGATTACAGAATTGAAAAATTGGAAAGATATTGTACGAAAGATTTATAAAAATATGTAAATAACCATTCCTCTAAAACCGAAAATATTAATAATAAATGAAACTTTCCTTCAACTAGGATCTATCGCGCATACTCTATTACAAAAATCTGGGCCAAGAGGAGCTCTGGCTGGACTGTGCCGAGAAGCTGACACAAATGATACAGAATATTATCGAATTTGCAAAGCTAATACCGGGCTTTATGCGACTCAGTCAAGATGATCAGGTAAGTGAACAGAATACATATTAAACTTCAATGAAATTGTATTAAATTTGCTTCAATTCCCCTTTCAAGATATTGTTGCTGAAGACGGGCTCATTTGAGCTGGCGATTGTTCGCATGTCCAGATTGCTAGATCTCTCACAGAATGCTGTACTGTATGGCGATGTGATGCTGCCTCAGGAGGCATTCTACACATCCGATTCGGAGGAGATGCGTCTGGTGTCACGCATTTTCCAAACGGCTAAATCGATAGCCGAACTCAAACTGACTGAAACCGAACTGGCGCTATATCAGAGCTTAGTGCTGCTCTGGCCAGGTGAGATCACTATTTTATATTTCTGCTGTTTATAGAGTAAAAGAGTATAATAACTTTGTGACAATAGATAATTTAGGTATCAGTGGCTACTACCAAAATTTGGTTGGGATTAGATAAAAACTTGAAAAGTTATTTAGGAAAAAGCTACTATTTATTTGACAATCTTGTATATAGATATATAAAATACAGCCTTCGGTATATTTTTATTAATATATTTATTCTGGCATTCGATTTGTGGTACTTATAATAGCAGCCACAGTATTATTCTTGAAAATTTGGATGCGATCAGATAAAAACCCCAAAAAATTATTTAAGAAATAATTAAATTTATTTAAAAAGTAATATTTCATGAAAACAGTTGAATCTCAATGGCTTTGTTTGGCATATATGTATTTAACTCTGGTATATTTTTAACTCTTCAAAATATGTTTAACCCAATATTTGGTATTCTTCGATATTTTTTGTTTTTCGATATATTATATGTATTATGTATATTTAGTTTGATACTCGATTTGTAATACTTGCAATAATAATTACAGTATTTATTTTTTCTAAAAATGAAGTTTCAATCAGATAAAATGTGCAAAAGTTCTTTAAGAAATAATTCGATATAAGAAAAAGCGTCTGATAATGCCAGGTTTTAATGGCTTTGGTTATATTATGATCTCTATGGTACATTCCGAACGTAAAAGTATATCAATATACTACACATAGTCTTTGGTATATTTAAGAAATAATGTTTTAATGATGCGGTTGGGACTTTGCTGTTGTGGTGGACAATCTGCTATATTTTGGTCTCTATTTTGGGTATATTTTTAAAGTATAAGTATATAAATATACTACATATAGTCTTTAGTATATTGGAGTAATTTTTGGTAAGCTAATTTGGTATAATTTAAGAATAATACCATACTGGGTTGCTTTTATTGAAAATGTGTAGCGGGTATCTCACACATTCGACTGTAGCTTTCTTACTTGTTTTTAAACACAATTACTTTTATATATTAAACATATATTCCTTTTTTGTTTTGTAGAACGCAATGGAGTGCGCGGCAATACGGAAATACAGAGGCTTTTCAATCTGAGCATGAATGCAATACGGCAGGAGCTGGAAACGAATCATGCGCCGCTCAAGGGCGATGTTACCGTGCTGGACACGCTCCTCAATAACATACCCAATTTCCGGTTAGTCACTGAATTAACAGATTTCACAATACAAACTCTCTATAATTTTTGTCCACTTCACTTTCAGCGATATTTCGATTTTGCACATGGAAGCGCTGAGCAAATTTAAGCAACAACATCCGAATGTTGTGTTCCCAGCGCTGTACAAGGAGCTATTCTCAATAGATTCACAACAGGATCTGACATAACCAGAGCCGATCTTTATGGACACATCAGCTGGCTCTGTGGCCGATGTTGCAGCCGGTTGTCCGCTGCAGATACTTGCAACAGCAACCGCAACGGCAACGGCAACATCACCGGAGCAGCCACTGCAGCTGGAGGACTGAGGCGGCATAACAACAACAGCAACAACAACAACAGCAACAACAATAATCAACAACAACAAAACAGCAAGCAACATCAATACAAACAAAACTTTATCATCATTTAAGCTAGCATACAACCAAGGATGTGATCCTGGCCGAGGACTCACTTAAAAGCTACAAACAAAAACAAAAAAACAAAGCAAAAATATTTCAAAAATATTATATATACTTTTTTCTAGAAAAAAAATAAAAAACAAAAGGATGCAAATGATGAAAACACACACAGGCTAATTACATCAAAAACAAAACAAAAAAACAAAAGCAAATACAATTTAATAAATTTAAAACGTAACTCAGTTAATATTTCGCTTCATAGACAACAAAAACAAAACAAAACAAAAAAAATATATATACAAAAGAAAACAAAAAGTCAAAATGCATTTTAGCAAAAAAAAAACTAAACAAAACCGAAAATAAGCAAAAATAGTTTTCAGTTATGCAAAGCAAATAAAAGCATGTAAGCAAAACATAGCCACGCCCCCCGCCCTCTAGCCAAGTACTTAATGAACAAGCAATTTAAAATTTTCATTTAATTTTTTTGTAAAACTGAGCTCAGCTTGATATCATGATATGCTCCCCTCTTCCTCCTCCTCCTCCTCAGTTCAAAGTCCCTTAAATAAAAATAAGAAAAACTAAAAACAAAAAAAAAATATAAAACACCGCTCTAACCCTCTAGGTTGTCTCTGCCTTTTGTTGTAAACTAAAAACATGTGTATTATATATACAATATATATATATAAAACCAATTTATATATATAAATATAAAATTACATTACGTACATATAAATATATATAATCATTTATATATTATCATTTTTTATACATAATGCAAATACAATTTTTGTAAACAAAATGCGAAAAAACGAAAAAATGGAAAAAAATGCAAAAAACAAAATCGAATATCTCGGAAAAATGTGTTCTTATATAATTATGATTAATGTTTAATGTTTAAATAATTACAATTACAATTACGTTTAACACTTTAAAAAAAAACAAGTTGCAAAAAACAAAACAACAACAAAACAAGAAAAACACATTTAGGAGCAAAAACTTTTATCATTTTCGTTTAACTATTTTATAGCATTTTTCCCCCAAAAAATTCCGGTTCCAAGGTTTATTAGATTTAAATGAGAATAAAACAAAAAAAACAAAAAAAAATACACAATTTAAATAAAAAGCATTAACAGACTTTAATAGTTTAGCTAAAACACAGCAACAACAACAACAACAACAGAAGATGAAAAATGAACAGAAACACTTTTGATATACAAATACAATAAAAGATACATAAATAAATTGTACTAAATGATAAAGTTAATATTGAGAATGGAAAACAAAAAAAAAACAGCAAAAAACAAAATGATGAAAATTATATCGTAATTATCAAGTTACAAGTTTATTGTTTTAAGCGAAACTTATAAGAAATAAAAAACAAAAAACAGAAAAAAAACCAACAACAAAAAAAACAGAAACAAGAAATATATAAGCAAGAAGAATGAAAGAGATGAAAACAAACAAACAAACAGACTGATGGACCGCACGCCACAACAAAACCCGGACAGTCCCCTAACCACGCCCCCCTTTTGTCGTACGCCCCCTCTCTCATCCTCTCTTTCACCTACATTAATTACATTTAAAGACAAAAACAAAAAGCAAATTGGAAGTCATCATAATTGCATTAGATTCTCGATTTGATTTATCAAATAAAATGACTGACTACACAAAGACGTTACACACACTTGCACACACTCCCCCCTCATACACACACCCCTTCACACACATATACATACATACATAAGTTAAAGTAGCGTTAAACAAAAAGAACAAGAAGAACCACAAACTTTCGTTTTGTAGGTGATAATTGATGTGTCTTAATCGCCCCCCTCGCCACGCCCCCTTCACCGCCGCCCCCCGCTCAAGACACCTCATCAAACCATAAGTACATTGATTTACGTTTGTTTTTTTAGATTAAATTGCAATTAGCCAAATCGATTTGTTGGCAACAAACTCCTCTCCAACTCCTCCCTTCAACAGGCAGGCATATTATTAAATAAACTAAATATACACGTATAAATATATAAACAAATTATAAACAACAACAACAACAAGAACAGTAACAACAATAAATTACCAATTGCAATTCCATCATCATCGTTAATTTAATTAATCTTTTAGCCAGTTTCGTTTTGGGCCTTAAAACATTTACAGCAACACACACACACTCACACACTCACACACACTTTACGTTCGGACATTTTTGGCCTTAAGAATTAAAAGAAAATAAATGATAGTAAATACTTTATATATATACAACACACATATACATGCATATATACACATATGTATATATATACATATATATTATATATATATAGCGAATAATGAATTAGTTATAATTTATACAAAGCAAGGGAGCAGCTTTCAAACCAGCAAAAACAGAAAACATAGAAAAAACATACATAATACATAGAAGAAGAAAAAGAAGCAGAATGGGAAAAACAGATCAATGCAAAATTTGCAGTGTGGAAAAGTTAAAAGTAAAAGAAGTTGAGTTGATGCGAAAAACAGAAAACATGAAAAGAAAACAACATGCAAGAAAGAAAACAAAGAAAAGTATCTATATATAATATATATACAAGAAATAAATATATATATTGTTAAATTTTTATGCTAAGTTTTTAGTGCAAAATGAGCAAAAAGAAAAGAAATGAAGAAAACAGAAAAAATGGTTAAATTTTTAATAATAATAATAATAATTATGATAATGATGAAACACACGAGTAAACAAAAATCTACATTTAAATTTAGCATATAATGGCATATGAATTATGTTACAATATTTACAACAACAACAACAACAACAACCAAGTCCCTCTATAAACAAAAAACAACAAAAACAAACACACACACAAAATGACTTTAAATAAAAGTAAAAAAAAAGAAAAAGCAAATGATGAAAAACTGAAATTAATTATATACAAAAGAAGAAAACATGAAAAAAAGCAGCTGAATAACTTCATTTATTCATGATGTATGATTAAGCGTAGCCATAGTACGACTGTTGCACATTGCAGACACACACACACACACATTCGACACTCACACACACACACGAATACAATCACCCATACATATGCAAATGTAGGCCCAGCCCTGCCACTGACAGTTACAAATGATTTTCAGTTAAGTTTTTTCCTTTCCATTTTTTTTTCGTTTGAAAACCCCTCAAATAATGTAGTAACAGTTCTGCTGGTCATCACAGCGAGTGCATACTGTAGCCCCGGAACCTTTTTGGAATTTTACTCTGGTTGCCGCTGGCGTATACGCAATATTTGGAATTATTATTTCAGTTTTCCGGTTTGTTTCGCTTTTCGCCGCATTTCTCGAACTATTATTTTGCTATTCACCTGTGTATTTTGTTTAATGGTTTTTTAAATGCTTTTAAACGCGAACATAAATAAAAAAAAAAACACACACACACACAAAACGAAAAAAGAACACAGCACATAAATACCATATAATTTATGGCTCAGTTGTATACACATTTTTTTCCTGGATAAAAGCCGAAAGTGGAAAAAGAATATTTGAAACAAAACAAAACAAAAAGCTGGACAAAAATGAAAGCAAAAGCAGATAAAACAATAAATGATCGTTTAAAAAAGATGAAGAAGAAAAAGTCTAAAAAGGAAGCATAAGTATATAGTATATATAAGAATATATATACAATGCGTATAGATCGTTTTTTATATGCTTAGTTTAACTAGATGAATTCGTTTTTTATATATTTGTAAATTGTTTTCTAGGTAAATCGAATTATATATATATATATATATCTCTGCATAAGCTGTGTCTCTATATATACTTCAGAAATATATAGAAACCCTGAGAACAACAACAACACAAACACACACACTCAAACACATATATATATATTATGTCATACTGCATTATTATGATTATTATTATGATTAAATGAATGAAAAACAAAAACCCAATCACAACACGAAGAACAAAACAAAACAAAACAATTCGTAGAGAGTTTTGTATGAAACTTTCAACTAAAATGAAAATGCAAAAATGAAAAAACAAACAAACTAAATAATTCAATTCATTCTTAACAATAAAGTGTAATCTGAATTATACAAAAAAGAAAAACAAAACAATGAAAAGATTCAAATATCTTGCTCGCTCTTTCACTTACTCTATCTCCCTCTCTCACTCGCTCGCTCTGTACTCTTTTTAATTATGCAGTTTTTCCAGCTTGTCGTTAGGTGAGTATTAAAAGCGGCGGATGGAATAAGTCCGCTCTTTTGCTTTTGTTTCGCATTTTCAATTATCAACTAAGTACTTAATGGCATTTTCAATTTGTTCGTTTGTTTATTTGCTGCCACTGAACTGGACAATCAGAAAACAAAATGAAACGAAACACGACAACGGCATTGTTCATTATACCGCCTCTTTAATAGGTAAATTAATGAAACGTTGTATTAACTGCAACCGTTTTGCATTGCTCCAAACGACTGATTGATTGACACAAGGAAATAAAAAAGAGTCATCGAATAGCACAAATTAATTAGCATTGACATATATGAATAGACTGGGAAGCCAATGGCAGCAGGACATCTTAATATACTACATTTACCTTGAATGGAAAAGGATTTAAATTTCTGCTTCGTATTCAAGTTCGTCAAATACTAAAATTTGCCTGCATTTTTGAATTTCTGAAGAAACCAAGTTTAAGTTAGAAGTAGTAAATGCATGCACTTATTATCAGGCGTTTTATGATATACAGTATATTTAGAGATATACAGTATATACCACAGATAAGTTTCAAGTGCATTAGCAGAATGTTTCAGAAAAGTTTTTCGCTTAAAAAATTTGTTTCCCTGCGAAAATTTTTGTTGTTTTATAAAAATGTCTTCGCTCTGCTTTTTATACCCGCTACCCATAGGGTAGATGGGTATTATAGCTTTGTGCCGGCAGGAAATGTATGTAACAGGTAGAAGGAGGCAGCTCCGACCCTATAAAGTATATATATTCTTGATCAGCGTCAACAGCCGAGACGATATAGCCATGTCCGTCTGTCCGTCTGTGTGTCTGTCCGTCTGTCCGTATGAAACACTGGATCTCAGAGACTATAAGAGATAGAGCTATAATTTTTTTTGTCAGCATTTGTTATGTTTGCACGCAGATCAAGTTTGTTTCAAATTTTTGCCACGCCCACCTCCGCACCCGCAAATCAAAAAAATCGAATAACAAGCCTAAAGCTAGAGTTGCGAATGGTATATACAATAAATACTATAGTAGTTATGATACCTGAAAATTTGGTTACGATCAGATAAAAATTGTGGAAGTTATTAAAGAAATAGTTTTGTATGGGCAAAAGCGCCTACTTACTAGGGTCTGAGTTGCTTTGGCCAACAATCTGGTACATTGTGCCGTCTATGGTATATTTTGAATGGTGTACTATATCGATATACCAAATATACCATTCGGTATATTTTTAGTATTTTTGCAGTATATTCGGTATATTTTGAAAATGATACCGCAATATTTTGCCTTTATTAAAAATGGGTAGCGGGTATCTCACAGTCGAGTACACTCGACTGTAACTTTCTTACTTGTTTTTTTTTGGTTACATCAAATTGATTCAAATAATTTAAAAACAAAATTTCGATATTTAATTTTATATTGCTAAATTTTTACAAAATATTTTTAAATCAATTAAATTTCGTGCAGTAATTTCGATACTTAAATTAAAGCCATTAAGCTATTCTAATTTAAGCTGCTGTCGAAGCACCAAAATGTCAGTTTAGCTTTGAGGCAAGTTAAATACGTGCTTTTGTGCTTGCTTAACTGCTGCATGACTGTGCGAGTGTGTGTTTGTGTGTGTCCCTTGCCCCAGTTACTTGTGTGTAGTAAGTAGGTGCCACACACACAAACACGTAATAAACAAAAACAAAAGGCAAATGTAAAGTTTATCTTACAATTTTGGTTTTGCGTTGAGGTTTAAAGGTAAACATTAGTGCCAAAGACTATCACTAGCAGCTGACTTCATCAGAGTGACCTTGCAACACACACACACACACACACATATAGACTGAGGCACATGCCACAGTCTGACAAGTGTATACAAACTACCACAAATGGTCATAAGCGAACAGAGCCACAACAACCGGAGACTGGCCATAAATCTAAGTGGCATTGAGTTCATTTGTGGCCGAGAATGCGAATGAAAGTGTGTGTGTGTGTGTGTGTGTGAGTTGAAATACGTATCTATGTAAGTACATTATTGTATTGGTGTTTATTTCAGACACACACAAAAATAAGTTTAGTCGCAGTTTCGAACATATATATTGCAGGTGTCGACAATGACAAAGGGCGAGGCGAGAGCGAGGGCGAGGGAGAGGATTGAAGTTTTTGGCTACGTTTTTATGGCCAAGAGAGCGCTTTGAATTTATGGCCATCAAGGCAAGTGCCTCACCGCACTGCTTTGCTCTAGTGTTGTGTTGTGTGTGGCAATAGCAAAAGTTTGCTGAACTTGCCAAATAAGTCTTTGCCACTTGGCTCAGCAAAACGCTGATATAAAACCAGTTGCCGCTTAGCCAATGGCCTTGTCAGCACACACACACACACACACACATACAGTGTGGCATCAGTGTCGAAGCAGGACATGATTGTGTCCTTAACACGCTCATAAATTACAGTGCACAATCAAAAAATAATAGCAACAAGCAGCGAGCACCAAACAAACAAATAAACAAATGAGCGTATGAACAGCTTTATTGACTCACAGTTCGCATGCAAATGCATTATGTATAAATTGACAACAAATTTGTGGACCATGCAACATTTGCGAGGAGCCACAGCTGCCGCTGCTGTTGCAACTTTAACGCGCTTCCGTCAATTGAATTTACGAGCCAAACGGGAAAATTGTGTCACAAACAAGAGAGCCACGGCAAACAATGCTCCCGGTTTCAACTTCGATGCGATGCTGTATGATTCGACATGAGCATGCTGCTGCTGCCCCATGCAACTTATTGAATGTTGCATGCCACACGACCGACATAGTTAAGTGAAAATTTATTTGTAAAGGAAATGAAGACAACAACAACTACAGACTACAGACTACAGACTGGCTGATGTATTGGCTTCCGGGACTTACAATTCGATAATCCTTTTTCGCTACGCTCCAAGAGCTGCTGGACGAAGGCGAGCGGCGCTTGATGAGTTGCGTTTCAGCTTTCAATAGCTGTGGCAGTAATAAACACAGTATCAACAACATAATTACAGTGGGCGAATTGCTATATTTTTCTTTATTACTTTTTACTTTTTAGCGCTCACGGATAACATTTAACGAGTGAAAGAGTTTTGAATATTCAAATAATTTACATATGTATTACATTTTACATTTACAAATAGTGTGATATAATTCTTAAAATATACCAACTTTATATACCACAAAAATACTAAAAACTGCTATATTTGGTATATAGAAATAGTAATACATATATTAAAAGCATATCTAATTTTACCGAGTGGTGCGATATTAATCTTAAAATATATCAACTTTATATACTACAACAAGTAGGAAAGGTACAGTCGACTGTGCTCGACTGTGAGATACCCGGTACCCGTTTTGAATAAAAGCAAAATATTGCTGTATTTTTTAAAAATATACCAAAATACAAATATACTAAAAGTATACCAAACTGTATATTTGTTATATCGATATAGTACCACATTCAAAATATACCATAGACGGCACAATATACCAGATTGTCAGCCAAAGCAACTAAGACTCCTAGTAAGTACGCGGTTTTGCCCACACAAAAGTATTTCTTTAATAACTTTCACAATTTTTATCTGATCGCAATCAAATTTTCAGAAATCATAAATATTATAGTTATTATTGTATACACTAAAATTCGCAGCTGTAGCTTGAAAATTGCGCTTGTTATTCGATTTTATTAATTTGCGGAGGCGGAAGGGGGCGTGGCAAAAATTTAAAATAAACTTGATCTGCGTGCAAACACAACAAATGCTTTATCTTTTGTAGTCTCTGAGATCTAGGTGTTCATACTGACAGACGGACAGACACACTGACGGACAGACAGACAGACAGACAGACGGACATGACTAGATCGTCTCGGTTGTTGATGCTGATCAAGAATATATATACTTTATTGGGTCGAAAATGCTTCATTCTACCTGTTACATACATTTCCTGCCGGCACAAAGTTATAATACCCTTCTACGCTATGGGTAGCGGGAATAAAAATCAATAAAGTAAATTTAAAATAAATTTATAAGGTAATTTTGTAGTCGAATAGGTTCATGATTAGTCGTGAACATAAAATTCAATTTTTAAATATGTATATGGTAATTTATTTAGCCTCCAAAACCAGTGTCACCATAGCGAGTTTATTTACCAAGAAGCCTCTCTAAGACAGGCGACAGAAAGTTGACATTCTCTCGACATTGACACTATTTGCTATCGCCTTCTTATTTTCATCTGAACTCACATCCGTTGATCACGTGAAAGCTCAAAAACGCCAAACCTCCAAAACCTGTGGTAAGTTCATGTTACATCCTTAAATATCTTGGCCCATTAATGCTGCCTTCGACATAAAACACAATTATTACAATTACAATTATAAATATATTTCATTTAGCCTCTAAAATCTGAGACTAAATGAATCACTCACAAGCTCTCGCCCATTCTATTTTCATTATCAAGAAGCCTCTCTAAGACAGGCGACAGAAAGTTGACTTTCTCTCGAAATTGACACTATTTGCTATCGCCTTCCTATTTTTATCTGAACCCACATCCGTTGATCACGTGAAAGCTTAAAAATGGCAAAGCAACTCAGAGCTGAGTTCTTCGCTTTTAATTAAACTTTTAGTTTCAAATTCATCTTTCTCGCGTGCAGTTGAAATATTCAAAATGAATGGAATAAAAAATAACTCAGTTTTTTCCATAATAATACTTCAAATATTCTTGGTGGCCAAAGCTACTGAAACTATAAATACTCTTATCCCATCAAGTTGCTCTCCTTTTGGAGATTCTCCTGGCGTTCATCAACTCAATGTTTCTGGTGTAGGTTTCTTCGATGTTTTATGCGATAGTCAGTTAGCTGGACCTGGATGGATTGTAATACAACAACGAGTTGGGGGAAATGAGGACTTCAATAGGGATTCGGCAACGTATCGCAACGGTTTCGGTTCCTTTGAGAGTGATTTCTTCCTCGGGCTCGAGAAAATACATCGTATTACGAGTTTGCAGCGTTACGAACTTTATATACATTTGGTTGATGAGGATGGAAGGACTTACAACGCTCGTTATGATGACTTCAAAATATCTGATAAAGACAATGGATACGCACTGAGTTTGGGTAAATTCAGTGGAACTATTCCGGATGCGATGAGAAGCGGCGAATTTAGTCGCTTCCCAACTAATATGGAAAGTCCCTGGTGGTACCATACACATATTGATTGGTAAATATATCAAATTGTTATTTTTAATGGAATACACATAATTATTGTTGTTTGTTTTTTTCTTATGCAGTAATTTAAATGTACCATATTGGCGACGTCCATTTTGGATGTCTATTAGTCTGAGAGAAGTTAAGATGCTAATTCGCCCCAAAGGAAGCGATGAAGAAGTGAGCAACTGAAAAGCTGAAATTACAATATTTGACTCAATTATGTAATCATTTATATATTATATAATTGGTGCATTAAGAAATTACGTTCTGAATAATAAATTGATTGACTGCTTAATACAGCGATTTATTTGTATAATTCAAATAGATAAGTTTTTCTTGTAATTTATGTTTTGATGTATCAAATTGTAAGTCTCTAAATGCTTTCAATAGTGGTGCAAATATTTAAAAGTAAGTAAACTTATGTTTATGCTGTATATAGTACATCTTTTTAAACAAATTTTGAATATTAAAGTAATTTAATAAATGTTCTACACATATTCGTTTCTCATCTAAACATTCAATAAACAGATTAAATAACGCTTAAATAAACACGTTAATGCAGCAGCTTTTAGTTAATTCAATTAAATTTCCATTAAATTGCATTATCATGAAGTCTCTCGCTCAGAGATGATCATTAGACAATATTGTGAGATCCAATCTCTTATCATTAATGCAACATATGATTGCTTTTATATTAACACATATTAAATGTTAAGAGCTGATTTATTTGTAGATTTAAGAGCATTATTCAGTTCTATATTCAACTTTCTTGAAATTAAAATTAAAATTACGCTTGTTATTTGATTTTTGTTGATTTGCAGAAGCGGAAGTGGAAAGTGAAATAAATTTCACTTTTTAAATATATGGTAGTTTATTTAACCTCCAAAACATGCATCACCATTGCGACGATAAGCTACTTCTAGTATAATTACCAAGAAGCCTCTCTAAGACAGGCGACAGAAAGTTGACATTCTCTCGACATTGACACTATTTGCTATCGCCTTCTTATTTTGAGCTGAACCCACATCCGTTGATCACGTGAAAGCTCAAAAATGGCAAAGAAACTCAGAGCTGAGTTCTTCGCTTTAAATTAAACTTTTAGTTTCAAATTCATCTTTTTCGCGTGCAGTCGAAATATTTAAAATGAGTAGAATAAAAATAAACTCAGTTTTTCCCATAATAATACTTCAAATATTCTTGGTGGCCACAGCTACTGCAGAAGAGGTGAGAACAATAACATAAAGCAGTGTATTACAGTGAGTGCTAAGAATGTTTACATCTTTTTCTTATCAGACACATGAATCCGAGGGACAAATGACAGAAAAATGATGTACCTATGAAACTGTAAAACCATTGCTAGATTATTTTAGGCAGGTTAAAAATGGGTTAGAAGACAAAGAAATTAGGGAAAATAAGTTAAATGAATTAAATTCTGATCTTATGGAAAAGTATCATGAAATTGTGAGAATCCATGAAAAATTCATGAAGGAGGCAGCTCTATTAGATGAGTATAAAAACAAAGTAATTAAAGCGGAAAACGATTTGCAAACTTGTCAAATTAAAGTTGATAATGTAACGTGCAACGAGAAGAAGCACAAGGCGACAGGGCTATCGGCATTTGCGGGGCACGCTTTAGAGTCCGGCTCTAGCTCGTCGGCTTTGGGGGTGGTGGTCTTGCTTATGCCAATAGCCCTTTCTTCGCTGCTCATTATTATTAATTTAAGATCAGAAATTGAGCGTGCTGCGACGAAGAAGGGATTGCTAGAAAACTAGCCGGAAAGAGAAGGAAGATCCAAAAATGTCTCAAAAAAATAGAAAAAAAAACAAAGAGAGAACAAAAGAGAGAGAGAGAGACAGAAAGAGAGAGAAAGAGAGAGCGAGAATTGAGGCAGGCCATCACAGCTGTTAAGTGATGAAGTCCCCTCCCAACCTATGATCACAGCATCAGAGTATGGCTCTGGTGATCCCTTTTAACCCTACGACAGTGGTGTCGCTGGCTTGTTTCGGCTAAATAAAAAGTGAATTATTTCATGGTATACAATATTTAATTAATGATAGATATTAAACAATATGGCATTATAAATAAAAATAGTACAAAATGATCAATAATACCACAAGAGGATAGTTGCAATATTTCTTTTAAAGTTTCTTTTAAATATATAATGTATTTTAATTTCAGTGCTTTGTATTATTTCATGTATCAAATTTTAAACTTCGATTTAATTTTGTAATTTATCTTCAAACCTTTTTTTATATATATTTAAATAGTTTTTAAATTTTTTCGTATGCTTTTCTATAAATTTATATTTCGTGTTTGTACAATGTAAATCGAGGTGAAAGTATAAAGTGTGTGTTTCGCAATAAAAAAAAAACTCACCAACAGAACTCCTGCGGCGGCGATCGATCTCCGACGAAGGCGTGCTGGAACAGTGCTAAATTAAATAAAAAAATACAACTTTCACCGAAACACTTCATATTGTACCTACGCGAAACTGGTACTAGTTATTCAATATAATTTGCATACGTTTTAATTTTTGTTTTAATTTTGATATTTCATAACTTGGCACTGATTTTCATAACTTATTTGTTTAATTTAATTTAATATAATAATTTTCGTTTAGGCATTTTGCCTTCTAAGCTTTTAGCTGTTTTGTTTTATATTTTAAATTTTTTTGTAACTTGTGCACTTCACATTCAACAATTGTTTTAAATTCTCAATTCTCATGGCTCTACAATTTCTTATTTAATTTCAACTATTTCATTTATATTTGTACATTTGTTTTGTTTAATTCTTGTAGCGCTTCAACTTTTTTAATTTGTTGTTTTACAATATTTTAGCGCTTTTATTTTTAATTGAATGTGGCACAATACATGTTCTAATTTTAACTTTTTATTTTTATTTTTTTTTTATCAACAAAACAGCTGCGCTAATTCCTTTTGATTCTAAATCATTTTATCTTTTAACTTTTGAACTTAACTTTTAACTTTTACTTTCTTTTTTGTGCAATTTTGAAATTCTGCAATTGCAGTAGCGCTTTACTATTAATTTGAAATTTTAACTAATTTTGTGAACAAATGCACTTTCAATTTTTAAATAATTTCAACTTTTAACTTTGTATCGTATTCATTTTTTTTAAACAATTTTAACTAAATTAAATTAAATTTAATTATTTTAATTTTTTAATATTTCTGTGCATTTTTTTTCTTGCGATTTGGCAATATTAAATTTCTTAACTTGTTTTATTTTTGCTCGTACTGAGCGGCGCTACACTGTTGAGCTTTTAATCTATCGTATTGTTTCACTAATTTTTCGTTTTAAACAGTGTAGCGCTTCATTTTAAACTTTTTCAGATTTGCTTTTAAATTCTCATAAATTCACTTTAACACACACACACACTATATATGTAAGCGATCTGGTCGCTGATAATCAGGAGTAACGATGAGATGAGATGATAAAGATGAGATGAGATGATAAAAGATGAGATGAGATGATGAAAAAGATGCTGGTGATGATTAAAGTTGAGGTCGACGACGCAGATGCTGGCCAAGAAGTCGCAGGGGTGCTGCGCTGGCGGCTCGAGCAGAGATGCGCTCGCTGGTGCTTTGCTGGCCGCTAGTGCGGCAGCCAAGATGGCGCTCAGTGGCGCTCCGCTGGCCGCTGACGCGGTAGCCAAGAAGACGCGCACTGGCGCTCCGCTGGCCGCTATGCGGCGGCAAAGGTGGCGCTAAGGGCGCTCCGCTGGCCGCTATGCGGCGGCAAAGGTGGCGCTAAGGGCGCTCCGCTGGCCGCTATGCGGCGGCAAAGGTGGCGCTAAGGGCGCTCCGCTGGCCGCTATGCGGCGGCAAAGGTGGCGCTAAGGGCGCTCCGCTGGCCGTTATGCGGCGGCAAGGGTTGCGCAACGGGCGCTCCGCTGGCCGCTATGCACGCAACGGCGGCGCTAAGGGTGCTCCGCTGGCCACTATGCGCGCAAAGGTGGCGCTAAGGACGCTTAGCTAGCTGCTATGTGCCGCAATGAGAGCACTTTGGCGCGCGCTTTACTGGCCGCTAGGGCGGCGACAAAGATGGCGCTTAGTAGCGCTCCGCCGGCCGCTAGCTTAGGCACTGTCACGCTCAAAAAGAGCCAAACCAAAAGCAGAAAATTTCGAAAACGACCTGTGTAAACGACAACAATAAGTAAAGAACACCTACCAGAATCTATTACTATTTATTCTTACCAAGTATCAAATGCACTAAGAGAATTCTAACCTCTAGTGTGTTGTGGTATAAATTTTTACACCAACCAATATGCGTCTATGCACGCTGCCGGTCACCAGAAAAGTGCTTTGACCGGAACCAGCCTAGCTTAAGCTAGCTGCGCATGCGCGTGGTGACACAAACGTCAAAGCTGAGCTTTCCAGTGCAACTCGCTAAACGTCAAATGAGCTTTTCAGCGCAGCTGATGCACTACTTAAAGCTCGGCTTTACAGCGCAGCTGATGCACTTAAAGCTGCGCCCTTGGTTGAAATTTTAACTTGCATACTTTTAGGAGCTACTTGCAGCAACATCAACCTTGACTTAAACTTAGTAAACTTTTAGGCCGAATTCAATACACGTTGCTGTAGGCGCCGTTACAAAACCCCCCCGCTACAATCAGACTAGGGTATTTCCTTTCAATAGATACCCTAGACTGATACCGCCGGAAGCAACATCATTGTCGAATGTCCTTGACATGATAATTGCCTAGCAAATGGCCTTGTAAATCTTCGAGCTCATAATTCGAATTGCCGAGTTTTCTACGAACTCGCGCCTTTAGAAATGCGGGACCAAACTTTGCATTATAACCAGTCTGGAAGCAACTTTGCTTGAAATTTCGACGGAACACTTCTTGTCCTGGCGCGAAAGTTATTATTCTTGACCGCAAATTGTAACGTTTCTCGTTCACATCATGCTTAAGTTGCATCAGCTTACATGCATTCTTACGGATCAAATCAAAAGAGTCCTGTCGATTAAATACTAATGATCGATCATCCAGCATGTTTAGCTTTCTAAGCAATGCATATGTTGACCCCGACGTAATCATGTGCTGGCCGAAAGCCATGTAATATGGAGAAGTACCGATGCTCGAATGCACGGACGATCTCAAAGCACAGCATATTTTGCTTAAGCTTTCGTCCCAATCCTTCTGATCTGGACGCAAGTAAGCTCTTATTCCCGAAATTACCGAGCGATTAACTCGTTCAGATGCATTCGCTTGAGGGGAATGAACAGCGGTGAACATTTGATTTACTCCATACTGTTTCAAGAGCTTTTGAAACGCCTCAGAGCGAAACTGCGATCCATGGTCAGAGACAATAGTTTCTGGAACGCCGAAAGTCATGAATAATTCTCCTTCCAGATATTTAATTACGAGAGCCGCGTTTATTTTTTTTACTGGCTTAAGGAAAACATATTTTGAGAAATGGTCGAGTACTATAAATATTCCAATATTTCCACTCCTTGATCGGGGATACGGTCCAAGAAAGTCAATAAAAAGGCGTTGGAAAAAACCGCTGACTTTCAGGAGCTTTACCCAAAGGAGGTCTCAGAGCATGATTTGGTGCTTTCGTAGTTTTACAAACTTCACAAGCGTTGATGTAAGCTTTAACGTCAGAAACGAGACCAGGCCAGAAATAATATCTCCTCACTCTTTCGATGGTTTTGTGGATACCACCATGTGAGCACAAAGGACTGTCATGCGACTGGAAAAGAATTTCAGGGACCAATTCTTTTGGTATCCAGAGTTTCCAGGCATACTCGTCGTGTATCTGCTCTCCTGTCAAATGCTCAGCCTTACGATACACGTAGCCACTATCAACTTTTAAATCCGGAAAATTTGTACTATTAGCTTTTACGCTATCGAGCAACTCCAAGTACTCTTGAGACTTGAAATGTGGCGAGTCTAAATCCACAATTAAACCCTGTCGTAAGTCTATGGCAGCCACGCCATCTTCATTCACTCTCGACAGAGAATCTGGTACCACATTCATCGAGCCTTTCCGATGTTCTATTTTAAAACGATACCTTTGTAACGATAATGCCCAACGAGCTAGACGTGAATTTAAATCATGGTTGGACATCAGCCATTTTAATGAAGCATGATCAGTCACAATGGTGAACTCGTGTCCTTCCACGTAAGCACGAAAATTCTTCAGTGCTAAAATCGCTGCTAAACACTCTTGCTCGGTGACAGTGTAATTGCGTTGAGCTTTGTTGAGTTTTTTCGAAATGAAAGCCACTGGACGTTCATCTCCGTTCTCATTCAATTGAACTAACACTGCCCCAACGCCAGATTTACTAACATCGCAATGTATTGCGAATGGCTTAGTAAAATCAGGGCTGCATAACACGGGAGCTTCACTAAGGCGTGATTTCAACACGTCGGATGCTGTGCATGCTTCCGGTGTCATACTAAATCTTCGTTTAGTGGTCATTAAATCAGTTAAAGGTGAAGCTAACGAGGCAAAATTCGGAACGAACTTGCGATACCAACCGCACAAACCCATGAAACTTCGCAAACCTCGCAATGTTTTCGGAAGTGGAAAATCTTTTATCGCTCTGACTTTCTCTGGGTCAGTCTTAATTCCACCGTCTCCGATTATGTGGCCCAAATAGCGCACACGGCGCATGCAGAAATGACTTTTGCCAATGTTGATTGTCAGACCTGCACGCTCAATGTGGAGAGCTATCTCTCTCAACACCTCCAAATGGCCATTGAAGCTAGATGAGACTATAAGCAAATCGTCTAAATATACAAATACTTCATTTCTAAGATGGGCCGGTACTACCTTGTCCATCAATCGCGACATAGTGCTAGTCGCGTTACACAATCCAAAAGGCATAACCTTAAATTGATATAACGGCCTACCAGGGACAGTGAAAGCCGTTTTATCTCGGGCTTGAACCTCGAGAGGCACTTGCCAATACGCATCCTTTAAATCTAAGCTGGTGATGAACTCAGCTTTAGGTAGTCTACTCAAAATGCCGTTAATTTGAGGAAGTGGATACGCATCTTTCTCCGTGAAGCTGTTAACTTTACGGCAGTCTAAACAGATTCGCACTTTGCCTGGTTTTGTTACCATAACGATTGGAGAAGACCAGGCGCTTTCTGACTCTTCTATCACTCCCAGTTCCAGCATCCTGTCTATTTCAGCATACATCGCCTTTTCTACAGCAGGCGAGACTGGGAAATGTCGCTGCTTAATAGGCTTAGCGCCGCCCACATCTATAGAATGCGAAATTAAATTCGTCTTCCCTAATCCCTTTCGAGCAAATGAAGGAAAACACTCTATCACAAGAGCTAGCTTGGCCCTGTCACTGCTCGATAATTCATGTTGGTCCTCATCTTCAACTTTGGTGTTAAAATCTTCGACACTGGCTACTTCTAGATTTTTCGGAAGAAGATCGTAAAGCTTCCAGAAATCAATACCCAAATACAGGTCTTGTTTCAGGGATGGAACAATATAAACTTCTAAGAGTTTTTCAAGATTAGCGTACTCTACCTTAACTTTCATCCGCCCTACAACTTGCTGAAGTCTTCCATCGGCAGTGGTTGCGCTTTTCTTAATTTCTTTAAATGCGATTTTATTCTCAATAATTTCTTTTGCTAGCGCTCCTCCGCAACAACTTATTGAAGCCCCTGAATCTAGCAGACCGTACACAGTGCGATTGAGAATTCGAACGGACAAAAATGGTCGAGGATCGCTAGATCCAGGTGAGAGTGTGCCTATGTGTTCTAACCCTAGCACACACTTTTTGACCTGCTGCCAAAACGATTTAATGCGCTTTGTGCTTCGAGTTTTGGATTTCGTAAAATCTGGTGAAAAATCATTTGTAAGAACGGTTTTCTCTTTCAATATTGGTATTTTTTGATGTAGTAATAAACTGACATCGTTCTGTAAGTCCGGTAAAATTTTCACATTTGGTAATGTGTATGGTGGAAGTTGTGAGACTTCCGTCACTCGTCTGTCATTGTCGCTTGGCTTCTTAAGGCACTCGAAGTCTTCGGTTTGTACGCTGACTTCGATGTGCCGGGCTTGGAGTTTTTTGAGCACTTGCCACAACTCGGCTTGTACGTGTTAGCTGCTCCACAGCCATAACAAAAGACTCTTCGGTCTGATACGCAATCCTGGTATCGGTGTCCTTCCTTACGGCAATTCCAACATACCAAGGATAGAGCTTCTATGTCTAACTCGCTTTCGCATTCTGACTCAATACTCTGAGTTTGACAATCTACAAACTCTGCGACTTCACGTCTAAATGGTGTCCTTTTTACGTAGCCGTGAGACTTTTGGACATCGTCCAAAAAGGTTTCGCGTCGACGGCATATCTCCCTCAAATCTGACACAGTTTTTACGTCTACATTTAACAGCTCATGCCGTATTTCAGGCCTTAAATTGTTTTTAAGGACGCGAACGACCTTCAGAGTAGACCACGGCACTTCTAACTGATCTATTAACACATATAAGCCTTCGTAAAAACTGTCAAACGACTCATTCGGTTTCTGTTTTCTGTTCCTAATAAGCTCCTCTATGTCACAATCGTCTCGTGCGATTTTGAACTGTGATCGCAAGGCTGCGCACAATTCTTCCCATTTCACATCATAGACGCTTTTGTGGTAACGCCAATAGAATTCGAGGGCCTTGCCTTCGAAAAGTACGCTAGCATGCTTACATAGAACAACAAAATTCCCGCCTAAGGTCTGATGTGTGAGTGCCTCTGCTCTATATATAAAATTGTCAACGGATACTCCTGTTCCAGAGAATTTCATTTTCCAACCATTTAATACTTGCACTACCTTGTCTGGCCTATTTAATAGGTCGGATACATGCGACATTGGAGTGCCAGAATTGATCCTTGCAGAGTCAGCATTGAAGTTTTGCTCTCTGACATACTCAGGCCTACTTTCCATTCTCTGCCCTATTGGAGGTGTGCTGGTTCTAGCATCGCTATTTGCTGGAGTCGCGATCAACCTTTGCACACTATCTACGACCGAACTCTGAATTAGTTCGGCCATCCTCTCGGAGAGAGTAGTGAGCAATCTTCTCTCCATAGCGAGCAAGGAAAGAGCATTCACGGATTCAGGATTCTCTGAATCACTTACGCGTATGTTCGATCTCATTTGCGATGTGCTAGCAACGTCATACGTCACTGAATCGCTACTCCGCTCTTCTGCCTGACGGCTTTTAGACTGTGAGCGAGTTTGCAACCCTTGAGTATTCGATGGCTCAACTGGCCTGGATTGCACTTGACAAACTGGGCATTTGTCCTTCGTTTTAAAATGCAATTCTATGCACTTTTTGTGAAACTCGTGGTTGCATGCGGTTCTATACGCCTCTGCAACGGACTTAATTTCCTTTTTGCATAAAGGACATGAAGCGATAGGCAAGCCCATTGCTCCCTTGTTCGGCGATCGAGCAACACTCATTTTTCAAAGGGAACGAAACAAACTATAGAGCTAATAAATGTTTCCAGAGTCGATCTTAATCGAAAATTATCAACAGAAGAAAAAACCAAAATTTACTAACCAACGAACAATGTATATAAACAAAAAGAATAATAAATAAATAAATAATAAAAATTAAAAAAAAATACAAAAATGGTACTATTCAAAGGAACCAAAAATAACGTAGAGATATAAAGAAATAATTCATAAATATTTTTAGCCGATAACAAAGCCTGACAACCACATATCGTAGGGTAATTTCATTCACTACCAAAATTCTCAAAAGATAAAAAGAAAGAAATAGAAATAGTGTATTAAATGTATTTTTTCATCAAAATTAGACCTGATTTACGGACAACAAAGCAGTTTACAATACTTTTGTTGTATTCCAGCAAATCAGAGAAGCCTAATTCCTAAGAAGAAGAATTTCAAATTTAGGTATTCCTCAGTCATTCGTGGTTGTAGCATTTTCCAATTAAAATGTCTACATATTCCAAGCCGTCTGACATAAAGAACATTAAAATTTGAACCGTTTCACCAATAATGAGGAATAAATTAAACGGGCCAAATAACCAACCGTAGTTGAATTTATTTGTATTTCCTCATACAAATAAATTCCGCATTATTGGCAAATTCAATAATTAGAAACGAAAATTTCGAAAGAAGAAGAATTCAATTTTGGATATTCTTCAGTCATTCGAGGTTGCAAAATTTTCTAAACAAAAATATTTACACATTCCATTCGACTGACATGAAGAACATCAAAATTTGTGCTGTTTCACCAATACTGAAAATTAATTTAAATGGGCCAAAATAATCTACCGTAGTTGAATTATTTTGTATTTCCTCATAAAAATAAATACTCCATTATTGGCAAGTACAAGAATTACAAGGGAAAATTCCTACACAACTTTTCCTTTTCGGCCTGCTTCACCAATGATGAAAAACCAATTTAAATGGGCCAAATAACCAACCGTGGTTGAATTTATTTGTATTCCTCATAAAAATATATACTTCATCATTGGCAAATACAAAAAAATTAAAAGGGGAAAATTCCAATCCAACTTTTTCTTTTTGGCCAAAAAGGAACTGATTGTGTATTCTTGTAATCCCTAACAAATTTGAGGTAAAGTCGAATTTTTGAAAAGAAAATGAATGAAAAAGAAAATGAATGAAAAGAAGATAAAAAGATTTTAGAGTACGATATTTGAATTTAACCGAGAGTCTTAATGAGTATTTACTGTACTCACTAAGGCCCTACACGTTGGGCGCCACTTTTCTTAATTAATAATAATTAATTATAACTGTAACGTGCAACGAGAAGAAGCACAAGGCGACAGGGCTATCGGCATTTGCGGGGCACGCTTTAGAGTCCGGCTCTAGCTCGTCGGCTTGGGGGGTGGTGGTCTTGCTTGTGCCAATAGCCCTTTCTTCGCTGCTCATTATTATTAATTTAAGATCAGAAATTGAGCGTGCTGCGACGAAGAAGGGATTGCTAGAAAACTAGCCGGAAAGAGAAGGAAGATCCAAAAATGTCTCAAAAAAATAGAAAAAAAACAAAGAGAGAACAAAAGAGAGAGAGAGAGACAGAAAGAGAGAGAAAGAGAGAGCGAGAATTGAGGCAGGCCATCACAGCTGTTAAGTGATGAAGTCCCCTCCCAACCTATGATCACAGCATCAGAGTATGGCTCTGGTGATCCCTTTTAACCCTACGACAGTGGTGTCGCTGGCTTGTTTCGGCTAAATAAAAAGTGAATTATTTCATGGTATACAAATATTTAATTAATGATAGATATTAAACAATATGGCATTATAAATAAAAATAGTACAAAATGATCAATAATACCACAAGAGGATAGTTGCAATATTTCTTTTAAAGTTTCTTTTAAATATATAATGTATTTTAATTTCAGTGCTTTGTATTATTTCATGTATCAAATTTTAAACTTCGATTTAATTTTGTAATTTATCTTCAAACCTTTTTTTTATAATATTTAATAGTTTTTAAATTTTTTCGTATGCTTTTCTATAAATTTATATTTCGTGTTTGTACAATGTAAATCGAGGTGAAAGTATAAAGTGTGTGTTTCGCAATAAAAAAAAAACTCACCAACAGAACTCCTGCGGCGGCGATCGATCTCCGACGAAGGCGTGCTGGAACAGTGCTAAATTAAATAAAAAAATACAACTTTCACCGAAACACTTCATATTGTACCTACGCGAAACTGGTACTAGTTATTCAATATAATTTGCATACGTTTTAATTTTTGTTTTAATTTTGATATTTCATAACTTGGCACTGATTTTCATAACTTATTTGTTTAATTTAATTTAATATAATAATTTTCGTTTAGGCATTTTGCCTTCTAAGCTTTTAGCTGTTTTGTTTTATATTTTAAATTTTTTTGTAACTTGTGCACTTCACATTCAACAATTGTTTTAAATTCTCAATTCTCATGGCTCTACAATTTCTTATTTAATTTCAACTATTTCATTTATATTTGTACATTTGTTTTGTTTAATTCTTGTAGCGCTTCAACTTTTTTAATTTGTTGTTTTACAATATTTTAGCGCTTTTATTTTTAATTGAATGTGGCACAATACATGTTCTAATTTTAACTTTTTATTTTTATTTTTTTTATCAACAAAACAGCTGCGCTAATTCCTTTTGATTCTAAATCATTTTATCTTTTAACTTTTGAACTTAACTTTTAACTTTTACTTTCTTTTTTGTGCAATTTTGAAATTCTGCAATTGCAGTAGCGCTTTACTATTAATTTGAAATTTTAACTAATTTTGTGAACAAATGCACTTTCAATTTTTAAATAATTTCAACTTTTAACTTTGTATCGTATTCATTTTTTTTAAACAATTTTAACTAAATTAAATTAAATTTAATTATTTTAATTTTTTAATATTTCTGTGCATTTTTTTTCTTGCGATTTGGCAATATTAAATTTCTTAACTTGTTTTATTTTTTGCTCGTACTGAGCGGCGCTACACTGTTGAGCTTTTAATCTATCGTATTGTTTCACTAATTTTTCGTTTTAAACAGTGTAGCGCTTCATTTTAAACTTTTCAGATTTGCTTTTAAATTCTCATAAATTCACTTTAACACACACACACTATATATGTAAGCGATCTGGTCGCTGATAATCAGGAGTAACGATGAGATGAGATGATAAAGATGAGATGAGATGATAAAAGATGAGATGAGATGATGAAAAAGATGCTGGTGATGATTAAAGTTGAGGTCGACGACGCAGATGCTGGCCAAGAAGTCGCAGGGGTGCTGCGCTGGCGGCTCGAGCAGAGATGCGCTCGCTGGTGCTTTGCTGGCCGCTAGTGCGGCAGCCAAGATGGCGCTCAGTGGCGCTCCGCTGGCCGCTGACGCGGTAGCCAAGAAGACGCGCACTGGCGCTCCGCTGGCCGCTATGCGGCGGCAAAGGTGGCGCTAAGGGCGCTCCGCTGGCCGCTATGCGGCGGCAAAGGTGGCGCTAAGGGCGCTCCGCTGGCCGCTATGCGGCGGCAAAGGTGGCGCTAAGGGCGCTCCGCTGGCCGCTATGCGGCGGCAAAGGTGGCGCTAAGGGCGCTCCGCTGGCCGTTATGCGGCGGCAAGGGTTGCGCAACGGGCGCTCCGCTGGCCGCTATGCACGCAACGGCGGCGCTAAGGGTGCTCCGCTGGCCACTATGCGCGCAAAGGTGGCGCTAAGGACGCTTAGCTAGCTGCTATGTGCCGCAATGAGAGCACTTTGGCGCGCTTTACTGGCCGCTAGGGCGGCGACAAAGATGGCGCTTAGTAGCGCTCCGCCGGCCGCTAGCTTAGGCACTGTCACGCTCAAAAAGAGCCAAACCAAAAGCAGAAAATTTCGAAAACGACCTGTGTAAACGACAACAATAAGTAAAGAACACCTACCAGAATCTATTACTATTTATTCTTACCAAGTATCAAATGCACTAAGAGAATTCTAACCTCTAGTGTGTTGTGGTATAAATTTTTACACCAACCAATATGCGTCTATGCACGCTGCCGGTCACCAGAAAAGTGCTTTGACCGGAACCAGCCTAGCTTAAGCTAGCTGCGCATGCGCGTGGTGACACAAACGTCAAAGCTGAGCTTTCCAGTGCAACTCGCTAAACGTCAAATGAGCTTTTCAGCGCAGCTGATGCACTACTTAAAGCTCGGCTTTACAGCGCAGCTGATGCACTTAAAGCTGCGCCCTTGGTTGAAATTTTAACTTGCATACTTTTAGGAGCTACTTGCAGCAACATCAACCTTGACTTAAACTTAGTAAACTTTTAGGCCGAATTCAATACACGTTGCTGTAGGCGCCGTTACAATAAATTGGAATCAGTGTTTAATTTACAAAAAAATATTGTTGACAAATTAACACCAATTTCTAAACTTTATGATACATGTAAAGAAGAAGTAGCCAATAAATTCAGCAGCTTAGAATCTTCTGAAGCTCAAATAAAACAACTTAATTAGAGTCTATTCGAAAAGGATGAAAGTATCAGGAGACTTAATGTAAATATCGAAAAGATTACATAGCAACACCAAACACTTAAGTTGCAATTAGATGAGAGTCAAAATATGTTAATAAAGAAAAACAAAGATAATCAGCTATGTCAAGCTGTAGTTAATACATTGAATAAGACTTTACCCAATACTCTTATCCCATCAAGTTGCTCTCCTTTTGGAGATTCTCCTGGTGTTCATCAACTCAATATTTCTGGTGTAGGTTTCTTCGATGTTTTATGCGATAGTCAGTTAGCTGGACCTGGATGGATTGTAATACAACAACGAGTTGGGGGAAATGAGGATTTCAATAGGGATTGGGCAACGTATCGCAACGGTTTCGGTTCCTTTGAGAGTGATTTCTTCCTCGGGCTCGAGAAAATACATCGTATTACGAGTTTGCAGCGTTACGAACTTTATATACATTTGGTTGCTGTGAATGGAAGGACTTACAACGCTCGTTATGATGACTTCAAAATATCTGATGAAGACAATGGATACGCAATGAGTTTGGGTAAATTCAATGGAACTATTATTGACGATGCGATGAGAGACAGTGAAAACATGAAATTCGAAACATCCGATAGCGAAAACGACGGATTTGGTGATTATTATAGTTGCGCAGATATTAACAAAAGTGGCTGGTGGTACAATTTTTGTATTAATTGGTAAATATTGCAAATTGTTATTTTTGATGGAATACACATAATTATTAATTTTTGTTTTTTTATGCAGTAATTTAAATGTACCATATTGGCAAAATCTATCTTGGTATTCTATTGATCTGAAAGAAGTTAAGATGCTTATTCGCCCCAAAGGAAGCGATGAAGAAGTAAGCAACTGAAGAGCTGAAATTCCGATATTTGACTCAATTATGTAATTTATATATTATATAATTGGTGCATTAAGAAATTACGTTCTGAATAATAAATCGATCGACTGTTTAATAGAGCGATTTATTTTTATAATTTAAATAGATAAGTTTTTATTGTATTTTATGTTTTGATGTATCAAATTGTAAGTCTCTAGATGCTTTCAATAGAAATGAAAATACGTAAAAGTAAGTTAAACTATGATTATCCTCTATATATCTTTTCATACGAACTTTGAATATTAAAGTTATGTAATAAATGCTCTACACACATTCGTTTCTCATCTAAACATTCAATAAACAGATTAAATAACGCTTAAATAAACGCGACGATGTAGCAGCTTTTAATCAATTCAATTAAATTTACTTTGAGGGTTCAGAGATGCTTCCTTCGGCTTGTTACGCAAAATTTCCTGTAGGCACAGAGTTATAATATCCTTCTACGGATAGCGAATATTAATATTATAAAATGTATCTAATTTTGATACTGGTGCATGATAAATACAAAAATGTTTTCCAGCGACAGTTCTTCATAATGGTAAATTTAATAATAATATTAAATGTTATATACATAGGCAGCTATCATATTATTCTTTAAGACAATCTGTCAAGCAAGTTCACTTTTGAACTCTTCGCAAATCACAAGACTTGTCAAGCTACCCACGCTGAAAAGCGAAAGGCTTTCTTGCCGCCTGTCGATACGTTACGATTCATGAGTTTCTTTGTGGCGCCGCACGGCCAACAGGTTAGCCAAATGTGGCCCCCACCGATGGGGCCCAATTGATTGAACGAGCGAATCCCTTTTGGCCTTGCGCCAGTTTTTTATTGCACAAATATTGACGGGCAACGAGCGAGCAAGCGAGCGATTGATTGAAAGGCTTTCAGTCTCTGCTCTTTGTGGTTTTGTTGTTGTTTCCGCAGTTGCTGTTGTTGTTATTGTTATTGTTGCTGCTGCCGTTGCTGCTGTCGTTGTCACATTCACTTAATTTGCTGCTAATGACCTGGTCCGAAGACAAAGCCAAAGCTTAAGCGATTTTTGTGTATGCAGCTCAGCGACGTTCAATTAATAATATTGTATTTTTATTTTTACACTTTGGCAATGTGTCCATTATGTATACGCCCCATAACCGGATCCAGAGCTATATATTTTGCACCCGGACTGGGACTACGGCAGTGACTCTATATCCATATCTGCATCTCGGACCCGGTAACCAGCTAAACGTAACGATTAACGAGTAACGAGTCGAACGGAGACGAACCGGTTACCGGTAACCGGTCGCAATTTGTTTACTCAAGCATTGGGATTTTGACTTTGCTATGAATCGGTCTTCGATTATATCATCAAATATAATTGCCAACCAAAAATACGAAAATACAAAAACACCGAATGACCAAAACAAACAGCACACAGCACTTTCATTTGGCCAATAAATCATATCAAATACTCGTATATGTATACACAATTTTTATATAGCTATACTATACTATAATAATACTCATTTCTAACAACACATATAAATATAACATTTTTCACTTGTTATATCATTTGTGGAGAAAACGCAACACTTGTAGTTTTATTTTACCTGCTAATTTGTGCGGAAAATTCACGTTGCAGTTGAATTATCGCAGCGGATGAGCTGCTGACCGACTCAAAGTGTCGTTTTTGGCCATTGTTGTGTGAACATTATGCAATTCGAGTGCTCGACATAAGCAAAAAAAAATGGGTCTAAAACCAGTTAACAAGTCGCAGTTTATGGCCTAAGCTATGCATGACAACAAACAACAACAACAACAACAAAAATGGGATTAAGGCGAGCTCAGCTCAGCAAATTGAGTTTTAAAGTAAGCTACGTGAACAACTTGTCACAAAGCAATGCGCTAATTAATCATGTAATTAGCTTAGATAATTTATTGATTACAACCAAATTGCTCATTTTAATCTTGAGCATACTACTTTTAAGATTTGTATTTAAAAATAAATAAAAATATAAACAAATTTTATTTTTTAAATATTTTTCCATTTGATTAAGTATGACTTTTACGCTAACACTCATCAATTATATTTTTTTAATCGATCTTTAGCTTCCTGCAACTCTGCTTTCATGTGCATTCAAGGCACTCAATGATATGACCCGTAAAACAAGCTGTAACAGCAATATTTTCCATTTCAATGGAGAGCTAAGACAGTTTATTTTTAGATATTGTAACAATTAATTTAGCATTTGCTGAAAATTTTGATGATTCAAATTAATCTTTATTGCACCTAAAGCTTAGTAATGTGAAGTTTAGAGTTATTTTTTATTGTTACAGAAAAAATATAAGCAATATAATAATACACAACTTAAGTTTATAATTTTAATAATCAAGTTGTAATTGAACTTTACTTTTAAAAGTTGATTAATGTTGAAGCTTTAATGTGTTTTTAAACAGTATTTTCCAACTTCAATTTAGAAATAAAATTGATCACAATTTAAGTTTATAATTGTAATAAACTAACTATATTAGTAATACATCATAGTTTTGTTAAGCTTTAATGTGCTTTCAAAATAGTATTTTCTAATAGCAAATTAATTTAATTAAAATTAAGTCCATTATAACATTGTTTTTGTTAATTACAATTATACATTTTTAGCATCTAATATTTTCTCAATTAGAAACTTACACGTGCATTTAAAATAGAACATGTCTAACTCAATTGTAAAACAGTTATGATCAAGTTAAGTTGAAGCTTTCAGGTGATTTTAAAATAGTATTTAATATTTGTAAATTAATCATGAAAATTAAGTTCAATTTCTGTTTATCATAACAATGTTTATCATTGAATTCAAACTTTGCTTCTTTCAATGTACAACGTACTCAGCGATTATCGCTACTAGATTAATCACATGATTAAGTGTCACTTGACGCCGCGGCGGCTCGTCTCATTAAGTATGCAAATACGATTTGCTGCGCTTCCTGTATTAGATGGATTAGCCATTAAATGAAATGCGCCGTTGGCCAGAATTGCAATACCAATCAAGTCAATTGCCATATCACGACGATGTTGTTATTGCAGCCTCGTTGCACATTTAAATTGCCACAGTCAAAAACTGTCAATTCCAGAGGGCGGACAACGTGGTAACCATGAGGAGAACGAGGAGGAGGAGGAGGCGGAGGCGGAGGCAGGAGAGTACTTCATAGTCACAGCTGTGGCAGCTACAGCGGCAGCAATGTTGCCACAAACGGCGACATATTTCAACGTGCCATAGAGCTCGCAATTTGCGTTGACTTTGTTTGTTGCGCACAGGGGGGGAGGGCGGAAGGCAAATGGAATACGGCTGAAAATCAAATGATTTGTTCGGTTTCGGTTTCAGTTTCAGTTAGTGTTTTTAGTATTTTTACTTTGCTTTTTTGTTTTTTTTTGGTGTGTACGTTACGGTTACAGTTTCGGTTGCGGGCTTTTAGGCAACCAGGAAACAGCTACAGGCTGCATAATCCTTGTGGCAAGTTGAACCTGCTGCTGCCAACATGTTGTTTGTTATCTTTGTTGTTGTTGCTGTTGTTGTTCGTTGTTCGTTGCTGCTCGTTGTCTGCGGCCGCCGCGGCTCACCATGAAAAGCCAGTAGACATAATCAACCTGCGTTTAACTGAGGCACAAGCTTCAATTACGCTTTTGACTTTGGCTCTGACGCTTGTTCCTCTCTTTCTCTCTTCCCCTCCCCCCACCTCTTTCTCTCCACTAACGCTTGTTGTTGCTACACGTTTGGCGGCTTTTCACAATGTGGTTGGCATGTATTTGAGGCGGTTCCCATTGCTCTTGCCACGCTTCGCCTTTGAGCATGCCTCTTACTCATTCGTACTCATTGTCTGAGCATTTTCGAGATTGTGCCTGCTAATGTGATTGCCGCCGTCGTTGTGCGTCTGAAATTATTGCTGCCACTGCTGTGGCTGTTGCTGTTGCCATTGCCGTTGCCATCGTTGTTGTAATACTAGTCGTATTTTCACTATCAGTCAAAACTTTTCATGCGCTGCAGGGTATGCGTTGAGGCATATTAAAAACTGAATATTGAATTTTATTCAATTTAAATTATGTGAAACTAACTCCTCTCTTTGATTTCACAATAAATGTAAAAGCCTTAATGACAAGCTTATTAAATCAATACGTATTTATTAATTAGTCATCTTTTTACTTTGCAATTATTTCTTAAGATTCTTGGGATTAGCTTGAAGTAGTATTAAAAATTTTAAGAAGCGATTTCCATTAATTAGCTAAAAATGTGGATACTTCGAAAGCTCTTCATAAATACGAATATCAAAAAACAAAAAAAAAAAATAAATATAATCTGTTGAAATGATGGTTAAAATGTATGTTACTTTAATAATTAGAGCGACGAGCTATGTGTAAGTCAATTCTTTAATATTCTTTATTATTTAACCACAAAATCTACCTTCAAACATTTTTGTATACTATTATTCGTTTAAATACATGTAAGTAGAATTTTGGGTTTATTTAATTCTCTCACTTTGAGCTTCAATTTTGATTTGATATATTTTATTGTTTTAAGCAATTCAAATACATTTATTTTGTAGAAATTGTACTTATATACCAAAAGATTTTTAATTACAAAATATAATTATGGAAGTAGAATTTCTTGTTTCATAAATTTCTTGGATTTTGACATTATTTTTCTTTTGAAATATTCTATTATTCTAAAAAAATTTGATAAATTCAATTTGCTAAATAATTCCAACTTACTAAATATTAAAAATAAATACACTGAATATTTAAAATACAAAATATAATTATTAAATCTTACCTTTATTTTTCTTCCAAAAACTTCATTTTTGTAAACAATTTAGATGAATCTTATTTAAAGTTACGCTCAATATGTAAAAATTATCGCAATTTAGTAAACGATAAAAAATAAATACTTCTAGAGACAGAAAATAAATCAAAAATTAAGATAAGTTTCAAATTTGATGAATTCGTTAACCTAATTTGGAATAAGATGAAAAAAATTAACACTCCGAAAAATTACAAATAAATATCAAATTTATTTAGCCTAAACTACATTTTCCTATGGAAATATTTCATTACTTGATGCTTAATATGTATAGGTTACTACATATGTAAAAGTATGTTTTCTTTTGATAGATTTCATTAATTTAATCAGGTTGAGTTTAACTTAAACTTGTTGCAAGATATAAGTAATAATCTTATACAACGTTTAATAAATGTACGAATTAGTACAACAAATTTTGTAAATAACTGTTTTGGAATTTATATAATAGCAGATAAACTTAACTTAATTAATTCAATTGTTCCATTTCGTTATCTAAAATCTAAGCAAAGACTAAACTCTCATGTTTGCAGCGTCTTTGTGCGTCGCCTAGACACTTGGCTGCTTCAATATTTTTTTTTATTTTCATTGCTGCCACGCTTTGTAGCACTTGTTGTCGCACTCTGCAAATACAAAGCCAATCCCCCTGCCCCGCGCTCCTTACCCACCTCTCAGCCGCAGCTGAGGCTAAGCAAAAAAAAAAAAAAAAAAACCTGGTCAAGTTTTGCAGCCGGTGTGTGTTGATTATGTTTTTGTTTTACTTACTTCCAATGCGGCAACTACATGTCATTATAGCTGCTGCTATTACTATCTCTCTTACACACTCTCCTGCTCTCTCTCGCTCTTACTCACGCTTTGGGGCAGCTGTATCTCGCTCCGTTGCACTCTCACTTGTTGCTAAAGTTTTCATTTGGAGCTGCGGCACGTTTCACTGTACCCAAGCTGTTTTTTTTCTTCGATTTTTTGTTGATATTTAAACGGCGAACACAGCGAGGTCCCAATGCAATTCCATTTCTACGTTTGAAGCAGCTGGAGCTGCCAAAAGAAAAGTATATAACAACAAAAAACCGAAATCAAACCAAAACAAATACTATAAATAAAACGCAATAATCTAAAGGAATCAAGACAATAAAAAACACAGCAAGAATCTACACAAACAAAATAAACAAATTAAAATTTGGCGACAACGTGTTAAGAATCGACAACGTGTTCAAAATGCAATTACCCCAAGGAGTAAGTGTTAATTACAAAACCAAGAACATCGACAAAGTGAATTGAAAAAATGTAAAGCGAAAAAAAGTTAATGCACAATTATCCTTTTTTCTACGAAAGCCTGTGGCAATTAAAACAACATTTTCTCCCTTTGGCATTATTTTAATTTAAATCGACAACGGCAAACAATAATAACAACAACAACAACAACAACAACAACAATCGACTGCAGAGTTCGTCGAACGCGTTTTGGACCCATAAATTATGGGAAAAACATTATTAAGCAGCACAGCACTGAAATGAGATGAAAAAGCGCTTAAAAGCAGCCACAAACCAGCTTAGAAAGTACACACAATAACACACACACACACACAGACTCACACACACAGTCGCATACTCATTCAACCAATTGTAAACCGCAATAACAAACAAAGAAAAAAATGCAAAACAAATTTAAATATTGCAAATGTTGTCGTACTTTTTTTTATTGTGTCGCAAAGCAAATTCATTGACTTTAATCGAGCGTGTAATCAATACGATGATTTGCAAGTTATTTATTAGTGTGTCTGCAATTTGTAAACGCATTCAATCCAGCGTTAACTCCCTGTAAAGTTCTCTCTCCAAAGTGATTTACACAACTAGCACTTCATTAGACCAAGTTGCAAATGTTGGTCAAGTGTTCTCTTCAGACTTGCATCAGTTGTTTACAATTTATTTCATTTGAGAGTTTTAAGGGAAAAATATAAATTTTCATATCGAAAATATGTTTCTCGTCATACGTTAATTTAATATATTTAACCATTCATTGTCACTTTAATCGCCTACATATTTCAGTCATTGTTTTAAGTTCATATGAGCTTAAACTTCATTAAGTTATTTCCAGAAAATGTTATCATCATTTAAGCCATCATTTATTATAATTTCCTCACTCAACTATAATCTTTGCTGAATTTTATTAATATAAATTGTCAATGACTATTTGTGTTGAACCATTTCATTATTCTACATAAATTCTTATTTACGCTGAACAAAATTTATCATTAAACTTTCAACAACAATTGTCACATAAAAATGCACCATAATAATATCAGCACAAACAGAAATACTAAAATTTTTAATAATTTCCATTACTCAACTATAATTTTTATCATTTTTTATGATAATTTCTGTTTTTTCTTCAATTTAATTCTTCTACTTAAATTATACTTTATGATACACAAAATTGATCCCTGCCATTCGAATTCATAAACTCAGATATTTTAGTGTATCAGAAATAATGAAATAATTAAAAATGAACCAATTAACATCTTCATAAACTTCACAAACAGAAGCAATCAATTTATTAATAATTTCCATTACTCAACTCTTTTTGCATTTTATTAATTACAAATTTCTATGATAACTTCGCTAGTTTCCATTTAATTGCTGTACTTAAATTATTCTTTCTACTACTTAAAATGTATCTGTGTCATTCAAATTCATAAATGCAGATATTAAAACAATTTTTTAAGTGTGTCAATAGCAATATAATAATTTTAAATTAAATCCAATAAATTCCAATAATAATTCCATAACTCAACTATAATCTTTGCTGCATTTAATAAATTTATTTCCTCTTTAACTGATCTACTTAAATTATTCTTTATGATACACAAAATTTATCTCTGCAATTCAAATGCAGAAATTCGAGTATTTGAATATCTTTTTAAGTGTGTCAAAAAAAATCAAATATTTTGAAGTTAACCACAATAAATTCTTCACAAACTTAATATTAAATTTTTGGCAATCGTGCTATTAACACTTTCCTGAAATACTGAAACTCTCGCATAACTTAATTATTTTGAATCTCACTTGCTATAAGAATATCTATTTAAATTTGCAGCGCACTCAAGACGAGTGAAATACTCAAGCTAATGTAATCATAATACTCGCACTTGGTTCATCTATTAAACAAATTACTTAAGGCAGCTGCTGTTGCTAGTGCCGCTGCTTTTGCTTTTGCTTCGTTTTGTTGCTGTTATTCTGGCCCTATTGATATAAAAACTTTTAGGCCACATGGCCGAGAACTGTTCAATGTGTTATTTAATGAGTTGGAAAGTGATGAGCAGAGCAATTTGCTGTTTTCAAATTTTCAATTTCATAACAAAACTGTTAATTGAATACGCCTCGGGTGGAACATTGCCCATACACTGCTAAATATTCTCAAGAAAATCGATAGACAAGCGAAACCTTTGACCTTAGCAAGAAGTTTAAAGATGTTGTGACACGCCTACAATAAAGTGCTGCAATCAAAATCAGATTTGCTGTCCTACTAATACGGCATAAACAACCAAATAGCGGCTAAATAGACATTATGCTAATTATATTGTGCTGTTTATAGGCGCTAAACTTTTTATCGCGCATACGCCGCATTGGCAACGCGTCTTCAAGATTAAGGCAGGTCCCAGAAAGCTCGTGTGCTGTTAAATATTCCTGTTTTCTTTTGCCCTATAAAACATTACGAATAGCTAAATAAAACACGAAGATGAGCCTGGAGTGAATAGCTAAGGTTAAGATCATTTTAGTTCCTTTAAAAAAAAGTATGAAAACGTCTTAATTGACTTTTTCAATTCAATTATTCAGCATATATTTGTTTAGCTCTGACTTTCTTGCATTACCTTCTTTATTCACATCTATTTTATTACATATGAATAGACTTGAGAGGCTTACAGCATATCAGAAAGTCGAGCGGACTTCGTACTGACTTGTTTGCTTTTTATATTTGCAGGCATTAAGTTTGCTGTTTATCACTTGCATGATGTTTGTCCTGACAAGCGGCCATCCATCAAACGACAAGCTTAAGTAAGTGTAACGGCCACGCCTTTAACGACATGTCCACCTACCTCACACACACACACTCGCACAGCAGCCACTCACACATATCGAATCACATACTCACCGAATGACTATTCGCATTGACAATCCCCACATTCACATTCACATTGACGTTCACATTGGCATCCTCATTTTGACAGGATACGTATCCACGTGCCGGTGAAGCATCACACGCATGTGCACACCAAGACGGTCATAAAGAAAGTGCCGTTACCCATCCCGGTGCCGGTCAAGGAGCACAAGGAGCCCAAGAAGCACCATCGCAGCAGTCACAGTCATCATTATCACGAGCAGGACGAGCTCGATGATGACTTCGAGGGTTACGAGTATCCCATCAAGGCCAAGCGACGTACGCGGCATCCTTTTGTCTAAGGTTCGGACCTTTGGGCGTGGCTAAATTGTGGGCGTGTCGTGACACACTAGCCCACACAAAACAACAAAAACAACAAAAAGCAAACATCAACATTGAGACATCACATACTCACATCTTAAGCAACATATAAACCAAAATAATGATCAAATCGTATGACGAAACTCACAAAATCTGGGTGTGATTTGTCACTGTTTAGACTGTAAGCGTAACATTTTCTGTGCAATAAATAAACAAATAAACGAAATAAATCTTAAATTTAAGCACAACTTAAAGTCAACTTGAAGTCGTTCCCTCTCTCTATGTCGCAATCTCTCAATCTCATTATTGAGTTGGGCCCATTTCGTCACTTTGTCTTGAAGTTAACAAAGCAGAAAATGGTCTGTCTGCGATGTCAGTTTCAATTAAGACAGTTGCATATTATCATTGTGGGTTACGCTCAGCCCTTTCTATATTGATTTTAAAGTCGAAATAATTAAGCGAAAAACTAAGTTTCGATGCAGATATAGACATAGATATAGATATAGATATAGATATAGATATAGATATAGATATAGATATAGATATAGATATAGATATAGATATAGATATAGATATAGATATAGATATAGATATAGATATAGATATAGATATAGATATAGATATAGATATAGATATAGATATAGATATAGATATAGATATAGATATAGATATAGATATAGATATAGATATAGATATAGATATAGATATAGATATAGATATAGATATAGATATAGATATAGATATAGATATAGATATAGATATAGATATAGATATAGATATAGATATAGATATAGATATAGATATAGATATAGATATAGATATAGATATAGATATAGATATAGATATAGATATAGATATAGATATAGATATAGATATAGATATAGATATAGATATAGATATAGATATAGATATAGATATAGATATAGATATAGATATAGATATAGATATAGATATAGATATAGATATAGATATAGATATAGATATAGATATAGATATAGATATATATACCATATTTACCATATACATATACCATATATATCATATATACCATATATCGAATATACTTTATGTAGATCTTACTTATTCTGCATCATTCGCACTCAATTTCCAACTCAATTTGGCAACGCTCTTTGTCGGCTGTGTGTTGCATGCAACAGTGGCAAAAGTGAAACGCAGCCCTGCTACCATTTGGAACAAATCGAAAGCCACAGAAAGCGAAAGTCGACAGCGGACAGGCGGCAGCAGTTGCTGGTTGGAGGCAAAAGGCTAAGCTGGTCTGCTTATAGCTCTTTGTAGAGTGATAAACAGACTTGTTGATTATGCCACTGCCACACTCATGCGGCACAAATTGAAAATTGCAAATCTTGAAGTATTTGGGCTTTGCAACAATTGAAATTAACGTGCAGCAGTTGGGGAATAAGCTAAAGCACATAAATAAATAAGTAACAAACAATGTCAAGTGAAGAAGGACAGAACAACGACCGATAAAAACGGAAACCGAAGAAGCTAAAAATAATGATGTGCCTGCGAAGCTGTTGCCTTTTGCTGCCCCCTTTCAACAATTGCGATTAGTGGCGACCTGAGACACGGCTGAGACAGCAACAACTAAAGCAACTAAGGCAAACGGCAGCAGCAACAACATCTTCAGCTTATGGCCATATGAAATATGCATGCCTCAGGAACAGGCGCATAACCCAAAGCACCAACAGCAACAACAGCAATTACAGCAACAATAACAACAAAAACATCCATGACACACACAGGCAGAAGCTAAGGGATTGGGCTTTTGGGGGTCAACGGATGGTGTGCTCTGTCAGCACGTGCTGCCCGTCTAGTAAACACAACCGAACAACCGAGCAACACAAATGCGAAAGACGAGAAAAAAGCGAACACACAATCAACAACAACAACAACAAGAACAAAATGTAAACAACGTTGGCAACGTTGCTCTGGGCGGCAAGCGGCAACGGCAACGGCATCGTGAGTGCCACAACCATGTGGCAGGCAGCAGGCAGGTTTGATGGCTCATTTGGGCAGACGCACTCAAGTGCCACCAGACAAAAACGCACTCAAGCAGTGCCACTCAATTTTGAGTTCCGATTGAATCTTTGCGTCAAGAGCCAATCGCTTATTTCTCCTTCTTCTTCGTCTTCTTTTTGTTTTTCCTTTTCCCTTTTGGGCGTCTCTTCCTCGCACAACTTGCCGTATAATTAATATGACGTCAGCTGCAACAACTTATTAGAGCACAACACGAAGAAAAATCCAGCTAGTAAATGAGCTGCTAATGAGACTAAAAGCTAGCAGGACTACGCAACATACCCTATGGCAAAATTATTCTAAGGTTACCCAACGCTGCGCATACTTAATATGGCGGAAAATTGAAATAGTTGAAGTTAAGTAGCCCCAAGCGACAGAAGAGTCTTTCTAGCAAGCGGTAAACATCCAGAGGTAACGTATTAAGAAATATCTGCCACTATAATATTTGAGAAATAAAAGCTTGTGTTATGTATTTCGTGCGCAACTGTATCACTATTTATTGAATTCTTTTATTGTGAACTAAAATACGACATGATAACTTATGGCTCATATAAAAAGTGGCAATTCGATAGTAGTATTTTACAACCATAAAAAGTTCTAACTAAAGCAACTGTAAATACACTTTATATGTCATAAAGAGATGCAAGATATAAACAACAGAGTTTCATTTTGACTAAAGTAGGAATCTTTAAAATCCACTAAAGATTTTTAGCTACTTTAAAAATTTTCAGCATTAAATAAAATAATTATATCTGAAAGTCAATGAAAGTCTTCGCAAAAGCCCATACATAGTGTCTTAAAATTGTCTATGTTTCTACTAACACGCACTAACAAATATATTTACATGTGATTTTGTACTAAACGAAGCTTTAACTAAAGTAACAAAACATATATAATATTTAATTGCACATAATTTACTCTTGCTTAAGAAAATAACTATAAAGATTTTTTGGCACATGTAAAAAAATGCAGGCATTTGCTAATATAGTTTTACGTTTGCTAAAAAAAAAAGTCTGTTCGATTGTCTCTTAAAATTCTCAACTTTTCTTTATATAGTATGAACACGCAATCAATTTCTATACAGGGTATAATGAAGTAAAAAATCATAGCATACTTTGCAGCGCCGCCTGAAGTAGTTTTTCTACACATGTACTTAACTCGATCTTGTTCTTCCTCTCACACTCTTTCCTTCGTCGTTTTTGTTGCTCGCGCTTCGTCTCTGTCGACAAAATCTGTTGTCGAGGTGTCAAACTCATATATTTACTTGTCGCTTGTTAGTTTTTGTAGCTGTTGTTGTTTTTGCGGCTGTTGTTTAATTTGGTGCGTTTATTTGATTAGGCCCGCCTAAGCGAGCTACGTGACTGGGTTAATTTACACACACACACACACTTGACTATGTCTACATATGTATGTGTGTGAGTGAGTGTAGTTGTGTTGTGGAAAAGTCAAATAAATCGCAGGCATGTCGTAAGTACATTTACTTGTACACAAAAATGCGCATAGCACGCATAACAATAGGAAAGCACAGCAGGAGCATAGATTGTAACAGATTGTGAGAGGGAGGGCAGTGAGGAGAACACGAGGACGAAAACAAGTAGCTAACCCCCTTAGATAAACTACTGACGTCGTCTACTTATTGTTTAGCCCATAAGCATGTGGGATATTCAAATAAAACTTATATACAGGCACTTTCAATTGAAGGCATATTAACATAGCTCAGCTCAGGCAAATGGAATGAAATTTCAGTGTTTAGCTAGCTTTAGGCTGGCACTTTAGTTTAATAGAATGATCATTTATTTAATATTAGTGTTGCATGCTTTGGGCAATTGTAGGTGGATTAATTATAGTACAATTTCTATATATTTTCTTAAATTAAATGAATATTTTTGGAGCAGTCTATACATATACAGCTTCAAACATTGAAATAGCAGTGCATACCACATATGCATTTTAAATTGATATATACTTTTATTAATAAAAGACAAAATTTAGTTATTACAGCTTAATGCATTTATTTTTAAATATTTAAACAATTTTTCCTTGTTAGTATCTCAATATTTTAGAAAATATCGATAATAACAAAAAAGTGATACACTATTATTTTTGTTGAAATCGCAGTAGTTAAAGAAAAGTAAAGGTATTATTATTAATTTGTTTTTAAAAATTCTAAGTAAACTTCGCTGGATAGTTCAGTGAAGTGAGCTTTTGGAAGATGACTCGTGGTATTCTAACCCCAAACCACTTTCCTTTTCTTTATTATCACTAACTTCAATACTATTTTCTTATACTTTTTGTATTCCTTGGCTTAGCCACAAAAGGGTTAACCAACTTCCTTGCCCGTGCTAACGAACTGTCGCTTCAGCTGTTTTATTCCCAGCTATAACGTTAACTGCCCAAAAAGTCATAAAAAGCCAAGCCCCTGACCCCTATTCGTATATAGTTTATTTACTTGAATATTGATTTAATAAAAAACCAACTCTAATTGGAAATCACTGTCACGGGCAGCAATTAAAACAGAAATCGCAGCGATTTGCATAAAGTCTAACTTAAAGATCATGTTCTAGTCTACAAATATGCATGGCATATTTATGCAAATTTTCGTTTAATAAGAGCATACATATTTGCTGTCCGAAAATACTCGGAGTCTGCTTTTGTGCCTAGACAAATAGAGAGAGAGCCGACCCCATAATAAACCAAGCACTTTCCACTGTTGCTGTCGAGCAAAATGCCAATTTATGTGCGAACCTCTCTGAGCCTGTGAATGTGTGTGTGTTTGAGTGAGCTCTTCAATGTATGGGTGTGCTTTAGTTTCTTTGTTTGTTTTGTTGTCTGCAGTTTTGAAATACAAACAGAAAATTGGTCAAAACTCGAATTTGCTGACTTTTCTGCATAATTTAAGGAAGAGAGAGAGAGAAGAACAACAACAGTAAACAAAGCGCCGTCTGCACAATCTTAAATTGTATGTTATACCACAATATATAGTATATATATGATAGGAAACAGTATATCTTTTATGCATGCCGTAGTATATATGAATTATTACTGTTTTTACGACCCAATGGCCTCTGGTCTGGGAATTTCAGGAGTTGGTTTGCTTTTACACTGCCTGAGAATCAATAAGCGGCTGACAGTCCTTTTTTTTTTTGTCGGTTTTTATTATTTGCTTACTTTTATGGTATGGCTATTGCCACGCCCATTTGCGCCCATTTTATAGCTGACTGAGCCTAGGCCAACAGACATACCACATAGAGACGAGCAACACTTTTCGCTTAGCCCGTAATGCATTGTGTCTAATACCCAATTAATTTGGGATTTGCTCTTAATGAGTCCCCCAAGCGAGTTGGCAACTCTGGCCAGCGAAATGTGCGTGTGTGGGCAGTTAGAAAATGCACTTAATTAGCGCCAAACGGCCAATAGACTAACGGACAGACGGCAATAAAAATACCTAGCAAATAGCCAGACGAACACACACACACACACACATATACATTTAACCACACATCCAGAAATAATTACTGGCATCTGCCACACATATTAATAATTGTTTATCGACATTTTGGAAATATTATAATTACTCTTCTGGTTTACCACAAAATTAGCAGCAAATGCTAAATTGAGTTTTTATAAAATTTCAACAAAATTGCTAAAGCATAAAAATATTTAAATATGAAAAGAGATTCAAGATAGGGAAACCCTTATATAATTGGAGCAAAAAAGTTAAACAAATTTATTGTACTTTAATTTATTTACATGTTACATGTTATCTTGAAGCATTGAAGCATCTGTAAAATAATTATTTATTTGCTGTGTGTGAAACCTAAAATAGTTGAAGTGAATATTTAAATAAAAATACTAATTTTATTAACATTTTTTTATTTACTTATTTTAGAAGAAGTCTTAGAAAACTAAACAAACTTTTTATAGAATGGAATCACGTAAACTTAACAAAACTTATTGAAGCAAATGATCTGTGGAACAATCCTTCCTTTGTCGTGTGTGAACCCTAAAATAGTTCAAGTAAAAAAATTTACTTAGAAGAAGTCTTTGAAAACTCAACGATACTTTCATTAAATGGGAAGCTCGCAAACTTAACGAAACTTATTGATATTGAAGCAAATGATCTGTGGAACAATGATAAAGTCCTGGCAAACATCTGGAACTGTCGCAATTATCGAATTGCATTAGTTCGAGCATTGATTTTATTGTGTAATAAAAGTTCAAAGTCGAACCCTTTTTTCATTTACTTTGGCATTCACGTAGGAGCCAAATAAAAGCAGAGCAGTAAACCCTTTTCTCTTTGCTTAACGCCGGTTTTATTTATATCATTTCTCATCAAATACAATCTAGACAAGCACGTGCAAATAATATCTATCAACTGTATAGCCGCAGATTTGAATGGGGACCGCACCCAGAGGCAAAAACCAAAACCAAAAAAAAAGAAAAGTGAAAGAAGAAGAAGAGGAAGAGGAAGAGGAAAAACAACATTTGCACAATTTCAGTTCCCATTCATTCAGCTGCTGGTTTTCCTACTACTTACTACGGGTAAATAGGCGAAGCAATCAGTCCCAAAAATTTGAGTATCTCTTACGACTAACTAACGGTCTTCTATAAGTGTGTGTGTGTGTGCGCAAATACACACACTTGCAACACACAACATATGTAAGTATGTAAAGCACCGTTATAAGTTCCATAGAAAGCACCAGCACATGCCGTGAACTGTTGCGCGGTCGCCGTTAATGAACTTAAGCACAGACATAGACGAAACGAACCGAACCCGCAGCATAAACACCCACCCTCACACACAAACACACACATATACATATGTATGGTTAAAGGAGCGCCACACACACACACACACATCGATACAAGGCAGTGACCTACCAACCTACTCAAGCAATTTGGCATGCCATGCACGAAAACTGAAACCAAGGCAAATAAACGCATGCCGCCTCGCACAGACATGCTTGAGAACGGCAACAGTTAGCGAGTGCGACGAGAGTGCTGCCCAACCAATGAGAGTGAGAGTAAGCGCGAGCTCAACGACATGTTTGAGTGCAAAGCACACGCATCGAACATACAACATGTTCGCAGCGAACCACAACGATGACGTATGCGCGCACAGCATGTGGCCCACCAACGCGACAGGTCCAACCACCCACCCAACCGAACGATAGCAACAACAACAACATCCGATGTGAATGACAAAGCCACTCACACCAACGAAGCGCACACACGTTGAGTGCGATTGTGTTTGAGCGCAAACGTCAAGTATTGGCGGCATCTTTTGTAGCAAATTTTTTCGCACAAGTATCACAGACGACGCTGCTCTGTTCACACGCTCTGTTCGGGCAACGCTGCTCTGCTCTGTTCGCTGTTGTTGCCTGTGTTCTGTTGCGTTAGCCAGTTTATTCGCAATCGCAGCAACGTGCAAGGCGGCCGCGCGTGATAATATTCTCAAGTTCAATACAAGTATTTTCGGCATGCGTTAAGAAGAAACGAAGGCGCGTAAGGCGAACAGCCAACAGCCAACGGCAAACAACAACAAATTGAGCAATAAATACAAAACAAATGCAAATGCGACGCGTGTATGAGTTTTTACGAGTGCATTAGTATGTGTAACTGTGTCTGTGAGTGAGTGTGACAAAAAAAAATAAAAACAACGCGCTGATTAAAGGCTTATTTCGGCTTTAACCAAATCAACAACAGCAACAACAATTGCACCAGCAACATAAAATATTCCCAAAAAAAAAAGAAACCGGCGCAAAAGACGCTAAAGCAACAATTCAACAAATCTCAACAACAACAACACAAAATTAATAATCATCATAAAAAAGAAAAACAACAACAAATACAAATATAGATTTTTGCTGATATTGCAAGCAGTTCAGCAAAAAGGTGCGAGTTTAATCATATTAAACAAAAGTAAGTACAATTTAATTTACCATCTTTTATTCTTCTATTTTTCCCCCTTCTCTGCACCTCTATTCTCTTCGTCTTCTTCTGTTGCTATCAGTCCAGTTTTGATTAAGTTAATTGCAAACATGGCAAGAAAATTGTTTAATAAAATTGGCAGAAATTGGTTGCAAAATATTTGACTAGACCAAAAAGCACAACAACAAATAGAACAACTCTCTCTGAAATATATTTCACATTGGCGGCGGAAATAATCGTCCGATTTTATATTGGATATATTCTCAGACACATTCGACACTAAAGAACACGAAAAATTTGCATGAATTTGTCATTAAATTTCATTTGTAGTATTTATAAACTAAATGTCAATTTGTCGTTGGAAAGAAATGTTTGAGATTGTTTAGATGCTTAAAGCAGTTTCTTTAAGGAATTATTTTGAAACCTTTTTTGTTCTTGAACTAACTAAATAAGCGATAAGTTGTGAAAATAAATAAGTGTGAAAAGTGATTTATGCGTGATAAAACAAAAGTGTAAAACATTTTAAATCGTGAAATTTGATTTTCAATATATTGTAAAAAACAAATATTTACACAGTATAAAAAGACTCATTACAGCAGAGAGCGAATGAAATGGTTTAAATTCGATTTTACGGGTGCCATAAATGTGCTCTTTCAATATTTGAGCTTGAGCAATTTGTTTGCTGTCTAGTGTCTATAGACAGTCAGCGCCATTGAGATATATGTTTATACTTTTTATACTTATCTATGTATATGGCTACGCAGCTACGAATTGTATTTTTATATTTTATTTAAATATATTTCACTTGTTAGCGGCTCGTTAAAGCCAACTGCAGGCATAGCAGATAAAAAAGCATATGTTCCACAGCAACAATAACAATCTTTTAAAATATATACGTATATCAATGTATACCTAATTGAAATGAGCACAAAAGACTAAACAGAAATCATTAAAAATTCTTAAGAATTCGCGAGTTGATGCCAAACAAAAAACACGCCAGACAAATCAAACAAAAGACACGACAATAGCAAGTTCCCCCCAAAAAAAAAGAGAAAAAAAATGTTGTTAGCACCAGCTGATAAACCGACGAAAAACGTGAGAATGATGCAGAGCGTAATGCGAGTTTAGACCAGTAGATTGCTCTGGATGGAGTAACCAGAAGTACCTACTACCACACTACGACGATATCAAGTCACTCGACAGCCGGTTATGGCTTTTTCCTGTCATCTCTCTCTCTCTCTCTCTATCTCTCTCTCCATTTCCATTTGCAATACTACGTGCTGGGGCTGGGAACTGAGAACTGAGAACCCGTATGAGCGAGGACGCCGACTTTATAGCCCAGGCACGCCCCAAGGTTCCCCGGGTTCATATCCATCAGCGACTGCTGACAAACCAATTTACAGCTGGCACTTGAAACTACTGTGAAATTGTGTGAGACGAATGCTCTCATGAATCTTCCCTAACAAGCGGCAATAGTGGCATAATTCTCGAATGAAGCAAGCACTTAAAACATCATATGAAATGTGAGCTTATATTATGTTTGTAATTTAATAATGTTTCAGTAGCGAATATCAAGTTATTCACTTAATTGTAAGCAGATTAATCTGTAAAGTACATATTTGAGTTGAAACTGCAACAAGGAGTCTTAAGAGCTCTTGGCAGTTCGGTTACTGCCCTGCCAACTTGCTAACAATGTGCTGCCAAATTGCTAAGAATGTGCTGCCAACTTGCTGACAATGTGCTGCCAACTTATTCAAATTTTCTTTATGAACTTGTCGTGAAAAAGTGCACAAGAAATTGACAGCAAAGAAGTATGCTAAATTTCAACTTGACTTTGAAAACCATTTTTCATATGTTTATTAAGCTTGAAATATATAAAGAAATCATTTTCTAATGTACAGCTTAGCTTTCTTAACTAAAACTTTCATTATTAATTATTCAAATGTAAGAGATTAATTTTCTAAAATCAAGTTTTCACATAATGAAATGAATTTTAGCTCCCGTGCGAATAAATACAAAAAAAAGGAGAAAAGTTCATCAAACTTTTTGATTTTAAGGCAACAAAAAAGTTGCAAATTTTGTTGAGATTTTCTAAGCCGTAATTAGGTCTACACAACGCAAGAACAAAACTGTAATCAATCATAACGTGATACACAATTTTCTCAGCAAGCAAAATTCAAGCCTTCAATTAGCCTTCAAGTTGAGAGGCCCTGTTACAAACACAAATACAAATTGTGTATGCTTCAGTTGTTAACTGCCTTAAAGAGCATAAACAGCAATTACAACATGAGTGGAAGTGGCTCCCATTCTCTCTTCTCTCCCCTAGCCATCTGTCATAACAACAACAACAACAGCAACAACAATGAGTGGAAAACAAAAGCAATTTTAAAGCCACCCACTTCTACCTGATGAAGGGTGTGGAAACAGGCCAGGCCAGCTTCAAAGATAAGCGACAAATTCGGTACGTGCCTGAAATTGTGTTGTTCTCCACTATTCTCTCGAGATGGTGGGGAGGGGATTAAAACAGGCGAAAGCGGGGAAGGGGAAGGGGACACACGTGAGGCAAAAGACATTTGCATTTGTAAATCAATTACAACATTTTCGGTCTGGTCAGAAAAGTTTTCTCTCGTTTTTTCACATTCTGAGCTCCGTACGTATTTGCACCTTATTCGAGTTCCAGCTGTGTTTGATGGCACATTCGGATCTGTTAAATTGAGTTTAGAACCTCTCTGCGAAACTGAGTGCCCGTCTGCAAACAATGGGCTAATCCCACAACAAATTGCTATCACCAAGAGCAGCAGCAGTCTAAGCAGAAGCCATTGCCACCTCAGGGTCTAAACAGACGTTAGTACAATTCAAATAATCTCTGCTTATTTCCACTCAGTTCACAATTTTCACAGCGCGTTTTGCTCTAAATGACATTTGACATTACAAATGGAATTCAAATGCAGCGTGCTTAGAGTTTTGTTCCCACGACAACATTCGCTAGTTGTTGCCACTTGAAATTATTTCAAGGATTTGTAATTCAATCAACAACAATCGGTTGCCCAGATAATTATATAGTTTGTGTCTTAATTGATTTGGAATTATAAGAAATTACTTTCTAATGAACAGAAATAATAATATATAGATTGATTCTAAATTGTTTTGGAATTACAAAATATTACTTTCTAATGAAAAATTATATTTAATATTTATTAAACGTGACCTTTTAAAACAGATTCAAATTTAAGTTCGTAATAAGCAAACGAATTTAATGAATGTCAGCAAAAACAAGTTTTTAATTAAATGTGCTTCATTTGTATATTTATGTCAAATTTGGACCATTAAAATGAATTTTTCAACTTCCAGTGAAATGATTTAATTAAAGCTTAAACGAGTATTACGACTATTTCAATTGTGTTTCGCAACTTTGTGCCACATTTGTCCTTTGTACTAAGGAAACCATGCAACTTATCCTTTTCTGTAACTAAATAAACAACTCGAAAATGAGAAAAACAAACAACAAAGCGAGCATAGAGAGAGTGCTCAACGCTAAGATACCCTACTACTAAGTTTTCCATATAAATAGTTACAAACTTTTAGCCATTCAACAATATTTTTTTATTAAAACAAAATCTATCAAGTACTTGACTTCATCTGTCCATCATCTTGACATTTCATCTGACAATTGCACAATTTACTTGAATTTTTTCCACTTCACAGGGTATGCTTTGTGCACTCAGTCATTCAATCAGTCAAAAGTAGTTGACTTTTACGTATTCTGTTATTTATTCTGAAGAATTGTTTAGCCTTTTGTGTCGTTTTCGTTTTTATTTGTGCAACTCAAAATGAAAATCTAAGCTGTGAGCTTTAAATCAGAATCTCGTTTAATTCAAATAGAATTTATTTGCTTTTAAATAACTCGATTTCAACGAGCATATTTGATAATTTATAAATAATTTCAAAGGCCACAAATCAATGAGCCGAGCAATAAATTTAAAATGCTAGCAACAACAAGAACAACAAAACGATGGGCAAAATAATGCACATAAATTCCATATTATTAAGCCACGAGCATATTAAACAGCAAAAAACCAAAAAACCAGACCCTTCACACACACACACACACACACACTTGTACACTCACCCACACACACACACACTCTCACAAATTGAGTGTGAAATTTTACGCGCCATTTAACAGGGGGCGGCCCCGAGTTTGAAACCAAATGTTTTTTGGGGCCTTTTTAAAGTGAAATATGCCGCAGAGCAAAGAAAACAAGTGGCCACGCAATAGAACACGGCGTTTGACTATTAGATACTCAGTAAACAGTGCGAAAAATCAGCCACTTTCTACAACTAACTACTACACTCAATACAACTAAGTCAGAAGTGAATTTTCTGCCGTTATTTGAATGTGCGTGTTTTACATTTAAAAAATTCATGTTAGTCGTAAAATTTTTTAATTTAACCCAACACTTATCTAGAAATGAATTAAGCAAATTGTTAACTAGGCGTATGCTTAATATGAAGTAATTAAATTTGCACTTGGTTAACATTGGACCGACTGCGTATGAATGTAAGTTATGAAAAGCAAAACAACAAAATTAGGCAGAAAACATTTGTATGTAACCTACGATAATAATATGTTGTAATTATTTCAAAATAAAATGTATACAAGGCGGATGAGTAATGTGACGATGCAGATTGGAAAAATATGACTTATTATTTTTAAGATATTAACTTATAGAAACGGAAAAAAATTGGGCTGAACACATTTTCATGTAAGCTGAAATTACAATTGTATTTATTAAAAAATATTGTATACTAGGCGGATGAGTAATGTTACGATGCCATTTTGATGAATATAAAACAGAAAAGAGTTGAACGAAAGTTACAATTGAAAAACATTTGTATTTTTATGTATTTATTTAAAAATATTATCAACTAGGCGGATGAGTAATGCGATAAGTCAGACTATAAGGAAATTAGACAGGAAACTATATTTTATATAAGTAATTTACTTATTTTTGAAGTTATAGAACTGAAATAGAATTAGGCAGAAAACACATGAAAGTTGCAGTTAATCGTAATTAATAAAAAAAAAGAATACTGGGCGGATGAGTAATGTAACAATTCAGATTATTAGAAAATTAGGTAAAAAACACTTTATGTAAGCTATAATTAACAATCAATAGGATTTATTAAAAAATATTGTGTTTAGCAAAAACAATTTTACTAAGACTGAAATTTACGTAAACCTTTTTGTATTTATTTAAAAATCGTATTGTTAAATATAAATTAAATTTGGTGAGACTTAAAGCACGTTTGTATTGCTGATACCCAAATGCACGTTGTTCATAAGTGCAGGGTACTTAAAGTAGAAGTTAGAGCATTTAGCAGCGCTGCTGTCAATTATACAAAAATATACTCATAGGCAAGTATATAACTAAGCAGAGCGCTGAACAACTCAGAGCAGATGCGGAGTGAGCAGCAAAATTGCACATGACAAATAGACTTGTCCTGCTTTTGTGTGTGTGTGTGTGTGTGTGTGCGGATGATGGAGGCCACGTGTAGGTGTGTGTGTGTGTGTGTGTGCGACTTATAAGCAATACAAGCACAAAACTCAGATGTGAGGGTATTATGATGATTTCTTTTGCCTTCTTTCATTTTCGTCGCCCGTAAGACGCTCTCGAGCAAACTGGCGAGTCGGAACGGTGCTAAGCCGCTGGCTCTTATTGTGCTGTTGCTACTGCTTCTTGTTTGGTGCACAAGGGGAGAGCAGGAAGAGTTCCTTTTAATTGTTGTTGCTGTTGCTGCTGTTGGCTTTCAGGATGTGTGCCACGCAGCCAAGTGTACAAAATGGCGTCAGAGCCAAAGTATTAAACGTAGCAACTTGAAATTTTACAAAATTGTTAAGGCAGTGACACAATAACGCTACACACACCATACACCACACACACTTATACAATCTCATCATCACACACACACACACACAGACATGTGAGAATGTCTGGGCTTACGAATACAAACGTATGCAAATTGTGCAGTGCCACATATGGCACAATGTGTAAATAAGCGCGTTAGACTTTAAAAATCGTTGCCAGCATTGTCGTCTCCTGACGTCGACAGCAGCCACCCCCCTCTCCATCACCCTCTGCCTCGCTTTCAGCTCCTCTGCGGCAGCTTCAGTTTGATATCGCCTCCTTGGTTTACTTATCCGAACCAACGCCTACACAGCGTCTGCTGTTGCGCTGTGTCTGTTGCCACAGCTTATTGCCACAACTTTTTGCCAGCTTTTCGTAAATGAATAGCACTGAAAAGCACAGTACACACACACACACACACACTCACGCCCACTCTCACACCTCTTCGCTTACACCCGCACACACTGATACAACACTTTATATTTGTTTACCTTTTTTTTATACTCGTTCAGATACCCGCACCCATTCTAAGTGTCAAGGGGCATCAACAGTTTTATCTCGGGTTGCGAACCCTTCTTTTTTTAGCTCAGCTGCAGGAAGTAGAATGAATTGTTCGGGAATCATATTAATTATTGTTGCAATTAACTTGTCAATTACTTACAACAAGGATGAAATCTCGTTACCTTGGCCTTGTATTTAATAACCTGCCACAATTTATGTGATGTATTAGTTCAAATTTATGTAATTGCCAAAACAGATGCCGTCAAGAAATTTCGTGATTATTTAAACTTTTTAAAGTCATATAAATACAACATACTTTGCGTAATTACGTCATTAGCAATTTTAATATAATATATCAATAATTGAATAACTGTAATTTTTTGCCAATAGTTTATTTAAATCATGATTACATTTTTATGGAACTAATCAACTGAAAATTTAAGTATATAACGAAGAAGCAAAGTAAATTAAATCATTCAATAAATTGTATGATTATTTAAATCCTCCATTAACAATTTTATAGAACATATTTTGCATAATTAGACAGTTTAAATAAATAAATATTGAATAAAAGCATGTTTACTAAACTGCTGATTCATTAAAATATTGATTACATTTTAATGGAACTCATAAACTGAAAATTAAAGTATATTGTTTTTTCCCCCTATTTTTTTTCATTGTTGTTTTCAATTCTATTAAGAATCACAATTTTATTTAATAAGCTGTATGAAAAAAACAGTTGCCATAAATGAAACCATTATACAATAAATTATATAATTATTTAAATCCTTTTTTGGCAAATTGGTGAAACATATTGTGGATAATTATGCCATGCAGAATATTGATTATATTTTAATGGGAGCGATTGACTGAAAATGAAATTAAATTCTATTAGCAACTCTTTTTATTAACTGCATTGCGCAGTCAACTGCATACTTATTTTTATTTATATGGTGGAAATTTAGGGTAATAAAATGGAAAATTTATTCGTATTCAATTGAAAATATTTAAGAAGTGTTACATTTCCAAACTATGAAATATATTAATCATGTTTGTTCATCAATTCTATCAAAGAAAGTTTCGTTTTCTTTTAAATTTGATTATTTCTATTAGAAATTTAAGTGCTGGTATCACATAGTTGAAACTATTTCACACACTTCTATTTGGCTTTTGTGCTGCGTCTTGGCATTTGCATGTGTGGCCATGTGAAGCGTTTCTCTATAAACACACACAAACAGACACACACACACATGAATGGCAGTGGGAGGCGGGCGCGTGTTTATTTGTTATTGTTACCTTACCTCAAACACATTTTTATGACATTCAACGCAACAACTGAACGCCAAATTGAACCAGCCAGCGTCTATGTAAAGTTTTCTGTTTTCTGTTGACAGCAGCAGGGGAAAAAAATACAAAATAAAATAGAGATGAAAAGAGAAGGCGAGAGAATAAGAAAAAAAAACGTTGCCTGTAAATGAGGCCAACTAAATTGTTGGTGCACATGCGGCGTATGCGTAATAAATCCAATGACAATGACGTCACGACGACAACAACACTGTTGGCACTTAAGCAAATAACACTTTGGTATTTTAACAATTTGCATGCGAACTCAAAGCGAAAGAAAGAGAGAAAGGCTCTGCTTGTCAGTGTGTGTGTGTGTCTATAAGTTAATTTGTCTCAAGTTATTAGTTTAGTTCAACTTGAGCCGCAACTTCAAAGCGAAAACTTTTGAAGACGCCGCTGCAGGAATCCCCCAACGTCGTGGCCTGTGGCTTTTGCGGCCAAACCCCTTTTTTCGGTGGTTGCAACTCTGCCCCGTGCTGAGCGTTGGCTGCGGCGACTCTGCATAAATACGTCTATCTAAAACGTACACGCTGCAAAAAAAAAATAAAATGAAGAATTCAAAATATTTATGAGGCTGTCTTTGATATTGTTTCGCCCAGCACAAAATATTGTTGGAAGACAATTTACATTTCAAGTTGATAAACTATGAAATGTATTCATATTCAAACTTTAATAATATAAACAAGAAATGGACGATCTTGTTCTTCTTCCGAAGTATTCTAAAAATTTGTGTGGAGATTTTTATAAGAAGCGTTTGACGCTATAAAATTATGAAATGTTTTCATATTCAATCTTTAATCATATAAACAAAAAATGTATGATGTTTGTCTTCTTAGAAAGTATCCTAAAGGTTTTCTTGGAAGGGACATTAAACTAAAAAATATTTATAATCATTCTTCGATAATATCAACCAAAAAATGCATAATTTTGTTGTTTTTGAATAGTATTCTACTAACTTGTTAGGCGACCTTTATAAGAAGGCATTTAACTATATTAAAATTGAAAATTTATTTGAATTTAATTTAAAATATTTAAGAAGTCTTATTTTGTCAAACTATGAAATATATTAATAAATAATATCATCAAAAAATCTATAATCTTATTGTTCTTAGAAATTATTCTACAAATTTTTAAGAAAAATAATGTAATGAGATTTGTGAATGTAATAAACTTTGAAATATAATAATATACATATATAAATATATAATATAATAATATTTTATAAGAAAGGATTTTACGTAATAAAACTATGAAATATGTATTCACTCTTTAATATCAATGAAAATATCCTGAAAATTTCATTGTGATCACATTAAAAACACACCAAAGTTATTTTGTTAAACGAAATTCTTCCTGAAGAGCACAAATCTGAGCTGGCGCCCTCTAGCGTTTGTGTTTGACAAACTCAATATTACACAATATTAGCCAAGTGTAGCGACTACAATTTTCAACTTGCAATACATATTTCTGCCCTCCGCCTGTCTCTTCCCATTTACCTTCTCTTCCTTGTAATGCCTCCTCTTCTCAGGTTGAGGCAGCTGCTCCCTGATATCGTTTTGGGGCCATCGTTAAGTTTCGTTTTTCAATATCATTTTTCAGCGCTTTTAACGTTGTATGAAAATTGAAAATTATGCGCGCCTGCTTTCATTTTTAATTTACGTGCAAAACGTTGTGTGCCATTAAGGCCTCAATGCGTCTGTGTGTGTGCGAGCGAGTGTGTGTTTGTGTGTGTCTTTGGCATGTTGGTAAAAATTTGCGCACATTTGTGATACGTTCGTCTTGATAAGCGCAAAACACAATTTATGTTGTATTTAATCAGATTGACGCCAGCTGAAACAAGCTCAAACTTTAGGCACATTTTCAGCACAACTTTGCTGACACCTTTCCCCCTCCCCTTCGTATTGTAGCGACCTGCCGATAAATATCTACAAATTTAGTGTAGTACAATTTAGGTGCTGGCAATTTGTATAATTGATTAAATATGCGTGCCGGAAATCGCACACTGAACGCCAAAAATCCTTGACTATCCCGGGCACACACCAAAAGGGCAAAATACAACATGCAATTAATATGCTCATCCCCCCCTAACGTCAACAACAACAACAACAATATTCCAATCCCAAAAACTACACAAATATCCTTTGCTTTGGCAATATTATTATTAAATTAGTGTGCATAATTATGATGTTCTTTCCCCCCTTTTCCACACACAAACTTTCACATGCTGTAGCTGTATTTCCATAGGTATTCCGGAGGTAGACCCCGGCGATAAGGCACGTCTGGAATTGGGTCGCCGGCTCCCCAAAACTCCGTCGACCTTTTTATTGGCCTGTAGCATGAAATGACGCTACCTGCTCCACATTTTGTTTCTCCTATTTTTGTTTTTGATATTTATTTTTTGTTTTTTTTTGTGCTGTTCTTGTTGACTTTACGAGGCCCAAGTAGAAGGTAAAAGAAAAAAAAAATAAACGAAATGTATGAAGTACACGACAAATTATTTGCCGCTGTAGGTCGCGGGCAAATGGTGGCAAGAGGAGGCGGAGGAGCAGCAGGAGGCAGTGGCAAGCGTAGGCAGCAGTCAAGCAGCCAGTTGACATATACGTCGAGTAACACTCAATAGCAGTTGACACATGGCATTTGATTGCGTTTCTCCATTACGGGAAAAACCCCTTTGGGCCCCACACATTACATTACACCATGTTACTCACCGTTAGTCAACGCCTATAAATCAGACTCCCAATAGGCCCAACAGCAAATTTTTGTATCAAGGCCAACAACATTGCTTCTCAATGTCAAACAGTTTTCTTTCTCCTAACTCATAACTGCGAATATGAACTCATTTCGTTTGATTGAGTTGAGTTGAGGCGACGAAAATGAAAGTAAGAGGAGGGAAATTTTGTTGACAAATTCGATACAATTCACAAAACATTTAGAGACAATTTCATGAAATTAAATTGCAGCAATCGTGTTCAAACAATGCATTAGTTTGACATAATGAAATACTTCTTAATCTAATCGATTTCGTTTTGGCATATTTATATCTGATTGAAGAGCAGCGAAATCAATTCCGTTGTAATCAATTAGGATATCTAAATTGAATTAATTGAAATGTTTCAAAATTATAGAATTTATTTTTTTACAAACGTTTTTACAATAAAATGCAATCAAAAACAAATTATTTGTAAATGTCTTCAGCAATTGTCTGAAACTTTAAGTTAAATAATATGATTAATATTTACTCTATATAAAAGAGGAAAAGAGGTGTTATAAATCCAAAAATTTTTTGTATATTGATAAAACTAAACTAAAACCAAATTTATTCATACTGAAACATTCCTATTCAAACAATCCAAAGTAAAATTTCATATATGTTATAGGTAAATTTAATATAGGTTTTATACAAATGAGCTGGTCACACTATGATTTCCTCTTTCCTTTTTGATCTTGATCTGAATGTGAATGTGGCATGATGTATCGACTGAAAAATATTGAAGTTTTTAAATAAAAATATTAAAAGTGAAATACGGTTTTATTTATTTGGGAATACGCAGTGCAACAATCCATGAATGAATTTTTTTTATGTATGTATGTGTTTACCTTAAAGCAATTGCCGGAAATTTGAAATTAAATTATATGAATAATATATGCTCGTATCTACACAAATTGAAGCAATTGAGTGGCTAGCAAATTAAAGTATCTATTTTTGCAGACAGCAAATATTGCAAAAATTAAATTCGTCCGAAATGAATTTGAAGCAATTTAAGAATTCTAAATTTATAAACATTATTTTTAGAGATAGAAAATATAATACAAATTTAAAAAAAATTTATTTTTTTTAAAGTAAATAATATGACTAATATATACTAGTATTTATAGTAATTATATTCAGAATTTCTGCAAGTTAATCAAGCAGATAAACAAATATTGCTTAGACAACAATGTAGACGCCATTTGAACCCTACAAAAAAGAACAAAAATATCTATAAATATATGTAAATCATGAATACATTGCAATTATACTAGGATTATAAATTTGAATATATGTTAAACGGAAGTTCATGTTTAATTTCAATCTAAAATACAAAACACTAATTATCTGAATGACATACATAGAATAAATGTTGTCGCAAACTTTTCACTTTTACTTATTACTCAAAATTGTGACTCATTGCTGTCCGAGTGAGGAAAATGCTGAGCGAAAAGTGCACTTTTCTATTTCGTGATGAAATTGAAAAAGTTGAAGTGTGCTCCTCTACTATTTGTTCAAATGTGCAACACTTTAGTAATTACATTTTTAGCCCCAGACTTCATAATTGGAACAGAAAATGAAAATGCTACAAAACCTACACACAAAATGTGCCTTTAAAATAACACACACTTCCACACATACACACACATGAGAGGCTTTTGTTGTGCCTGCGACCATAAAATCTGAAAGTGCTGGACGAACCAACAAAAAACAAAAAAAAAATGAAAGTAGCGAGCGAAAAATTGCACAAAATAACTTTCGCTGGTTTTTACCGTCAGGTTTCATAGGTTTTTACGGGCTTGATTGGGCGCAGGGCAATACAATGAGAAGGGGGCGGAGAGAGAGGGGATGTTGCTGCTGTTGCTTTTGTAGGAGCTGCAACTCTAATAAATGTTACGCTGCAAATTGCACTCGACGCCTCATGCGCCAATACATACATATATATCAGCAAATGCCGTTAGCCGCGCTGACCTCGACTTCGCTCGCTTCTATTAGAAGGGAGTGGGCATGTGGCATGCGGCATGTGGCATGTAGCATGCGGCAAAAGCGTCCTGTGCTGTCCAAGCCTTCTTCCCATCGCATCCAAGTGGCGACCTGGCACATATTTTAGCATAAAACATTTGCATAAAACTTTCACGGCTTATGGCGCACGAATGCAATGTAAAAGTTTCATTGTGCGCATTGGCCGTATACTTCGTTCACTCACTGTCCATGCTCCACTCCACTCTACTTCTCCAGGCTGCAAACAAACACCCGACTCCGTTAGACTACTTTCAATTTTTATAAATTTAATCCATAGCAAACAACAGCAACAAGCGCTGCTAGCTTGACAGCTCCAAAGAGTTTGCGCGACTAGACGATGACCTATGTAAAACAGGTTCACTTCGGAAGGAGCTTTTGAAATAATGAGCAAAAAATGTAATTGAAATATTTTTAAATTCATATAAATAGAATAAAATTTTTGTGATCTTAAAAGTTGGCTAACTTAGAAAATATCCGAAAGTAGCTCTTATAATATTGGACAAGAAATGTAATTGAAATATTTCGAAAATCATGTAAATATAAATAGCTTTTAGTTATAATTACTTCAGATCTTTGAATATTTTATATAAATAATAATGTAAAATATGTTATGAAGCATATTTTAGTATTTTATTTTTCTAAAAACTAAAATTTAATAATAATAATTATGATTTAAGATTCGTAAAAACCAGATATGCAATCTATTTTTCAATATTCTCGCTGTGTAAATAAAAAATTTAACACTTTACAAATATATTGATGAGGATTTCTTTTAATATTTTGCATAATCGTAATTATTGAAAAACTTGAGTACTTTCAAATTATAATAAATACAATTCATATTTCCCTTTTATTTGCTTCTTTAAGATATAATTTAAACCATTTGGAATGCCTTACACTATTTAAATTAATTGATTCTATAAATATATATCAACTAAATAAATAGCATGAAATATGATATTGATCTTTCACCTTCTTTTCTGAGTTCTATCTTCTTCACTCCATTCGCTCATGCAACCCTTTAGCTTAACCAGTACAGGGTATGCCAACTACCATTGGCAGTGCAACTTCGCTCGCTCCCTTGAGAAGTCTTTGCAATTTGCTGCCCATCCACACACACACCCACACACACACACCTTCTCTTCTACTTAGACATAGAAATCCCTTAACTAGAACTTGACTTGGCTACTCGCACCTGAGCTCCGCTTTCTTTTTGTTTCAACCATTTTTTTTTTTTTTTTTTGCTTCCTATGCTAGAGTATTAAGAGTACTTTTTTCTGTTCTGTACCTCCATCCACGTAGGTGGTTTGTCTTTGTTTTTTGCTGTGAGTTTTCTTGCGTTTGTCAGCAACAGAAAACTGAACGTGGCAGGTTTTGGCTTCGGTTTTTGGGCTTGGAACATTTCGTTAGCTTCAAACGAGCATTTTGGCCCCGCTAGCAAAAAAAGCTGTTCATAAATTGCATGTTGGCTTTTGTGCGCTGATGTGTGTGTAGTTGTGTGTGTGTGGTGTGTGTGTACTGGCATGTACTCCATTTTGCTTTTTAATAGACCCTCCTCGCATTTAACTGTTATGCTTGGCCTGGCGCCACACACAAAAGACCTTTCCCCTTTTTATCGCTTAAGCCAAATCAGTGTCGAGCTGTCGTATATACCATAGAGTACTTATATATACTATATATATACTACTTATATATGTATATATTTTTCCCTTTCTTCCACTTGTTCTTGTTCTTTTTTTTCATGTTATAGGCCGAATCGATCGACCGTCAACTGAGTGAAATTTACGTTCTTTAGCCTTTTTGGAGCACTAAGCACTGTACAGCCAAACCGTTGCCGCTTAAACTCGTAGATAACTGGGCCCGAAAATCCCATCAATTTCGGACAATTGCCCTGGAGACTCACACCCATATAACGCACACACACACACAGAGCGAGAGCCCGCCACAGGCAATTAGAGTCCAACAAATGTAATTAAAACGAAAAACTTGTTTATTTAACATTTTTTGCCACCCTCCGTGCATATTAGTTAATTAGCCGACCGACGGTCTAAAAACTAAATTAAATTCAAACTTTCATCTAGTTTGGGTTTCATTTCCCCCACACACACATCACGCATCAAAAATAATTGACGTGGGCGTTACATTTATTTGCTGTGTACTCTACAGTATTCGATTAAGAGGCGAGTGTTAAGTGATTTATGCGTATTGTTGTTAGTCTGGCACGATATTTATTTTGTTACTGTCGGGGGTCTTAATGCGATATATGATATATGTATTATTGAATCGCGATGGCACCGATAGCACTGTCTCCCTTATAAATATAAATGACAATCAGATAAAACAAATAATGAACGCATTTCAACGCATTTATGAACATAACAGAATAGTCATAAAAAAGCGTGGGAAGTTACTAAAATGAAATAGGGGGCGAAACAAAAGATTTCGCTCCTATTGATTCTTAATCAATTTAATATAAAGAACAAACATGCTTTAAGAAATCTTTCCATACAGAGCTTCAGCTTTTAAATTTATGCAACTTAATAAATCAAAGCAACTCATTCCCATTTACAAATATAAACTACAACTGCAATTGTGATACAATCTGTAAACATTGCGCTTGCAGCAACAATATGAAATAATAACATAAATAAACAAACAAATTTTTGTAAATAAATAAATAACAAAAATAGCAAAAGCTTAAGCTTAAAAGTACTTGCGAAAAGTCTTTTTATACTCGCCACCCATAGGATAGAAGGGTATCATAATATTTGTGAAATGTATTTAACAGACAAAAGGAGGCATCTTGAACCCTATGAAGTATATCTATTCATAATCAGCGTCAACAGACGAGACTATCTAGCCATGTCCGTCTGCCTGGCCGTCTGACAATTTTGTATATTTCACACACTATAGTATTTTTAATGTAGTACTATATCCGTATATCAAATACAGCCTTTGGTATATTTATATATTATATATTTTTGTGATATATTAATTTGGTACATTTTAAGAATAATACCACACCGTTTTGCTTTTATTTAAAAAGCGTGTATCTCAAAAATAGCCATTGGTATATTTTGCTATTTTTGTGGGATTAATTTGCTAATTTTTTTTTTTAGAAAAATACTGTAATGTTTAACTTTCAGAGTTACTCACAGTCGAGCACACTCCACTGTAGCTTTCTTACTTGTTTTTTGTAGTCCGCCTAAACATAAAGTCTGCGCATTTTGTTTAAGCTCAAAAAGTTTCTAAGAGTCTCAACAGCTTATTGCCTTAAACGCCTGTCTATTTTCATATTTAAAGAAGATTTATGTAACGCTTCAAGAGCTACGCCATTAGCCACGCTCATTTAACAGCTAATTTTGCAATTCTCCAGTAATATTCTAATATTATTCGGCACAATGCAATTAAATAATGCAAATTGCAAGACAAACATATTAAGTGCAACGGCATATATGTAGTAAAAAAAAAAAACAAATCAAACAACTGAAGAGGCAACTTTGAAATGTCCTATTAAAAAAGTCGTTAAATATAATACGTATTTATTCAATCTAATTGAATTGTTTACTTTTACAGGGTATTCGTTTGAATCACATAGCAGTTACAATTGCTGGCGCAGCAATCTACAATTTTAATGAGCTGCGTTTCATTTAATTTACATGAAAATGCATTAACAATTAATTAAAAATGACACAGAAATTAAATCAATGTAAGAGGGCGCAGCATGTGAGTGTGAGTGAGGGAGAGAGAGAGTGTGAGAAGAGTTGCTAGTTGGCGAGCAATTAAAATAAATTTACACAGGAAATTAAAAAGTTCACTTTGGCTGTGTTCGACTGCGGCGCCACATGACGTATACGCAACGCGGTCACAGTTATTGCAGCTGTCCTTATTGTTATATTGTTATTGTGGTTGTTGTTGTTGGCACAATACAATACCCACCAACACAACATACTCATTCGAGTGTTGTTTATTATACTATTTTGAGGAACAGCACGCTGTTAGTTATTAGTTGCGGCTGCCGTTATTGTTGCGGCTGTGTCAAGTGTCAGCGACAAGGCTCGAGTGCATTGTTAGCTGCACTTGTTCCACCTAACGATAATAGCAACAAGAGCGGGGAGAATGTGTTGGAGGCACTTCGGCAATGCCATTTGTTAGTGCCTGCATTCCAAAACACACACACACACTCACACACAAAGCGCAACAACTGCACTCAATACACAGCGCCCAAAATAGTTCAAAGGAATAGTTCGTTCTCTTTCGTCAAAGTTGTTTTCTCCCTCTGGCAATCGTATTTTTCTTCATTTTTTTTTTTTTTTTTTTGGCTTGGTTTCATTAATTTGCATATTTAGTAAGTCATTGAAAATGCGGCTTTCTTGTTTTTACCGCTGCCGCTTCCTGCAGCTGTTCAACCGCACTTGTTATTTTTAGCCGCAAAAACGTTGCTGCAACGCGGCCAAACTTGCAACTGCGACTGCAACACTCATTAAAATTCATTGTCGGATATCGCAATAAGCGCATGCGAGTATCTGCACTTGACTTTGTTTCGCCTTTACCTTTTGAGCCAATATCCGACAAATTAAGTAGGCCAAAGCGACTTTAATACACCTTACATAAATTCAAAGTAAAATGACTTTCAATTTCATTATGAGTTAAGCATAAAAAGTAATAGCAAAATGATTGCTTACATTTGCGTTCTTATAAAAAACTGATTTATGAAAATCGACGTATACTTGATATCTTCTGGTATGTACTGTGCTTTTAGTTAATTTAAGGAGATTCTATTCTAAAGCACTTCCAAACTGTTTTAGTTTGTGCTTATATTAATTTGCAATACACACTTTGATTAAATATTACGTATACTTGATATATTCTGTTCTCATCTGTGTTTTATTTTTTATTTAAAAAGATATTTTTAGCTGCCATGCTAAGACATAGCAAAACTGTTTCACTCCATTTTAATATCAAATTATATCAAAAAGAATTTTTAAATTTGTGTTCTTATTAATTTGCTATACACACATTATTTTAATTTTACGTATACTTGTTATTTTCCATTCACATCTGTGTTTTAGCTTTTATTTAAAGACTCTTTTAAAAATGAAATCAAAAAGAATGTTAAAAGTTGTGTTCTTATTACAAATTATTTTAAGACTTCGCATACTTAATATCTTCTTTCTCAGTTTAGTTTAAAGGAATTTTTTAGCAGCACTGCAAAATTGTTTTATTTCATTTTAAATATTAAATAAGAATAGCACAAAAGAATGCTTAAATTTCTGCTGTTATTAATTTGGTAACTATCAAATTATGTCTTAGTATACTTTATATCTTGTGATCTCAGCTGTGCTTAATATGTTATTTAAGAATTTATTTATCAGTCACTTTAATGCAAAATTGTTTTATTATTTTTGTAAATAGCAAAAAATTATTGCAAAAAAGAATGTTTGTACTCTTATTATCTCTTGCTTTGTGCTTTTATTAACAGGACATCAAATTATATCTTCGTATACTTTATATCTTCTGTTGTCAGCTGTGTTTGATATTTTATTTAAGACACAGCAAAATACTTTATTTTTATTTTAAAACAAAAAAAATCGAAAATAATGCTGAGATTTGTGTTCTTATTAATTTGCTATACATAAATTGTAAGAAGTCTGCGTATACTTGATATCTTCTTTGCTCAGCTGCAATTGTCTTTTATTTAAAGCAATTTTTGGGAGCTCTTTAGCAACCTATTTTACACTGTAAAAATGTTGATTACCTTCCATCAACACATCTTCGCCCAGTTTACGGGCTTTAAAAGCAAACAAAAATTGTTTAGCTGTGCTGCACTTTATAGGTCATTTTGTTGCATGCGACAATCGGCGAAACAGTTGAGGAGAGAGAGTGTGAGCAGCTTATGCAAATGGTCAGCTAACACATAAGTCAGCGGATTATGGTAATGTTGAAACCACAGACGACTGTTTTCGGCTCAAATTGTGCAATGTTTTGGCCCTAATCATGCACTACTGCCATGCAGCAGCAACAACAACAACAACAATGACACGATGTCCTTAAAGATAAGTTGGTTAATTGAATTCGAATCGGAAATCGCACTCGTGACTTAAGCTCTTAAAGTTGAGCACTGGGAAGGGAAGATGTTGTGCATGAAATGAAATGAAAACTCAATCGAATTAAGATTCGTCAGTGCAGCAATTCTGCGTTTGAGTGCTTTAACCTTTGACGACGAAACGACCCAAAGAAAACAAATGAAATAAACGTAAACGAAAATGAAAATGAAAATGTATCAAATGAAAACTCTTTCTTTTTTATCAAAACAATAAAAAATGTGTGCGAAAAGCGAACCGTAAAAAATATTTTATTTGATGTCTGTTTGCTATCAAAAAGTCCGCACAAGAAAACAATAAAAAAAGGAAACACGTTTTGTGAAATTTTCCCTTGCTTTTTGTTGTTGTTGGGCTTTGTGTGTTAGAAAATGTGTGGAAAATATTTATATTTATTTGTAGTATGTGTTAAATATCATGGGTAGGCATTTATTACACTGTTTATAAATACTTAAATGGTAAACGTAAATATTTAATCGCTGCCAACTCGTGTTGACAACGAGAATAATTGCTCCCTCGCAGTTGTTGTGCTGCCAATTTGCTACAATAAATTACCAATGAATAGCAATTGCACTTGCTGGAAATCTATTGTCGAATTTGGCCAGCAACTCGAATATATATTGGCTCAATAAGCTGAGCAAGATTTATTGAATAGTTTCGAAAGCAAAACAAATTAAATATACGTAGAGGAGAGACATTACTTATTTCTGTATTGTAATCAATAACAATGGAAGCATATAATTTCTAAACATTCACATGGTATCTAAAAGTAATTAAGGTTGATTAAAACCTAAAACAGTGGAAATTGAATTGTTGTTGGTAAATCCATCATTAATTGTTGATAGTAATTGTGAAATTAAAATGAAATGCAAGCTCATTAAAATGTCGTCAATTTCGCAAATGAAATGTGCCTCGTAAAATGGTAATTTTGTGTAAGACCCTTAAAGAGGCCGGCTTAAAACCTCAGCCAGAATTGCTAATAGCATGCAAAAGTTGCATTTGAGAAGCAAGATTGTCGAGAAAAAAAGGGGAGGGAGCCTTCTGTTATCGATAGTGTTTGCCTTTCCTGGCATGAAAATGCATTAAGAGCCTTACCTGGGCCTTGCTTCTTTGGAAAAAGAGCTTAGGAAACTGAGGCAACTAAGCCGTATTCAGCAGCTGTTTTGCATAGGAAACCAGTTTAATAGAAATAACCAGCAGAATGTTGACTTTAATCGGATTAGGTTAAGTTCTGTGCCCCGAAAGTTTGTGCGGCAAATCAATGATTGCCAACTAACCGGGATGTTTAAAAATTTATAGAGCCACAGGCACTGTTTCGTCATGAGAGTTGAGTTGAGTTTGCCAAGTGCCTTTGCCTTTGCCACGCTCTCCTTGACATTTCTCTCTCTTTCTCTTTCATAAATATATGTAAGTGTGCATAATCAAATTTCACAAATGAATTCGTGCAATAAAATCCTCTCATCTGCACGAGCAAACAATCAAGCTGGCCAAGGATAAAGTAGCAATAAGAATAGCTGAGTAATGTGACAAGAACTAAGATTAATCATGCATTAAAACAGAGCTTAAATCAATTGAATGAAAGCACAGAGATTAACAAACAGACTAAGTGAAAATATACTAAGATAGCAATTAAAAATACATTGAGAGAGAAAATAGACATTTTTTGCTTTCAATAACATTTTAACAAGAGTTAAGATTGATCATGAACTAAATTAAATGAAAATATATTAAGAAATGGATTAAGAAAATTTGTTTAAAAATGTTACGAACCCTTTCAAAGTGATTTGTATATTTAAAAAAATAAATCCATCGATTTTTTATGTAAAAATTTGGCATTCCAATAATTGAGAAGATTTATAATATTATATAACAAGAGTAAAGATTAATCAGGCATTGATGCAAGTTTAAATCAATTGAACGAAAGCACAAACAGAATAATTGAAAATAAAGTAAGGTAGTGATAGAACATACCTTAAAAATATTCCATATACTCAAAGTGGGATATAAAGTTATTATTTAAGATTAATAACGAAATTAATCAATTTAACGAAAGTCTGGTTTATCAATAATTTAAATGGAAATAGAGTAAGAAATAAATCAAGAAGATAGATTTAAAAATATTACGAACACTTTAATAATATTCTGTTTATTCAAATAAGTAAATCTAATAATAAAAGCCTAGATTGTCCAACAAGTTAAATCAAAATATAGTGAGGAATCAATTAAGAAAATATATTCTAAAATATCGCAAATAAATTCAAAAAATTTTTGGTTCAAAAATAAATTAATAAATAGGAAACACACCTGCAATTGGATGCTCTTCATTTTAGCGAAGAACTTTTAACTGAAATATTTGAAATAATTCAATGAAATAATTTTCCTAAAATTCTACTATCATCATTAAAGGTTTAGAATGGTAAAAAGTTAAATTAAAATGAAATGCTAAGCTATAAAGCACTTAAGAACTTCTAGTTATGGTGATGGACAAACCATTTAGACGCAGTTCAATCAGTAAATGAGCTTGAATGCAATTGCCAAAAGCTTTGCCCTGCATCGATTTGATATTCTCTCGTTAGCCATGTAATGGATAGCTGCCACTGCTCAATTGAGACTTTGAGCTAATGTCATTGGGTTTAGGAAATGCCTTCAATCACACACATGACTGTGAATGTGAATTTCGCATTCACATACGGGCGAATAGAGATGCTGTGTTGTGATTATTGTCGTGTAAGAAACAAACAGTATGTGAGTGAGTGAGTGAGTCCACGAATCATTTGCTTTTGCTTTTGCTTTTGCTTTTGGTGGTGCAGTCAAGTGTGCGACCAGTTAATTTTGAAATCTGTCAAAAGGCATTCAACAAATTAAACTCAATTGGCACATTGGCCCGGGCTGGCTGCTCTGGCTGCACGTTGGCTGCTTTGGCTGGCAGGCAAATAAACATGGCACATGCCAGGCCACCGGATTACATTTCACATTTCATTTGAGTCAGTCAGAAGGCAGGGCACATAGCGCCATGGAGCAGCGACACGAGACACAGAGACAGAGACGGGCCCAGACAGGCTACACACCAAACTCATCATAAAATTGGTCATCATAAAAGCCACAGCGAAGCCTGGGCCCAGGACTTCAGGACTTCAGGGCAGAGAACAGAGAACAGCAGAGAAGAAACTACTGCAGCGCCTATTAAATTTTCAAGTGCAGTCTTTTAGGCTCAGCGTGCGCCAAATGCGAAATTGGACATGAAAATGAAAGGCATAAAAAAACGTGGCAGGCCGTGTTGCAAGTGGCCCCCAAGTAGCAGCTGCCACAATTTGCCAAGCGCGGCGGAGAGGCAAGGCAGAGAGATGTTATGTTCCGGCCGCAAAACACGAAACACACACAAACACACAGACCCACAACAGACATTCAGACATCGGAACACAACAACAAACAAGTACAAGAACAAAACAAAAGCATGAGAAACCCCCAAAGTAATTGAGCAATAACGAACATTTTATGCTCTTGAGCATGTTCTGCTTTTCATTTTCGTATCGCACATTGACGCAACATTTACAATTTGAACTTTATAAATAACTAAATGACAACTTAACTCTAGATTAAAATCCACAACTGGCTGATAGGATTTTTTTGTGCTTCGGCATATGCAATGTCCACAAGGAAATCTTCATAAAATCTCCGGGGAATTTTCTGTTTTTCGTGGCTTTTTTCCAATTCCGACTTTATGAATTACTAATTGAAATGTGGAAATATTATATTCAGTTTCAGGCTTGTCGAAAGTGTATTAAAAACAAAATGAAAATGAATTCGAATATAAAATATGTTCAAGAAATATCTGTAAAAATGAAATTTCTATTAAATTGCTGCAATCTCGAAGAAATGATTTTTAAATTGTTATAATCACTTCTCAGCTAACAGCAAATTTATTTTAAAGAATGTATTCAAAAATCTATGAAAGCTTTATTAAATAGCTGCAATCTTTTTAATGAATAAAATGATTATTCAATTGTTGTAATCAATTCTCAGTTTCTCCAAAAACGTATTTTAAAAGTGCTTTTAAGTATCTATCAAAATTATCACTATATAACTGAAAACTATATTAAATTTCTGTAAATTAAATGGCTTTTACAAATTTTACCATTTTACATTTAAAAAAACATTAAAATCTTTTCATATCTATCAATTTTCGCTTAAGTCTTTGAAATACTTTTCAAATGTATTCGAAATCTCTTTCAATTTGTTTTAATATCTCATCAAAATCTATTTAGCCTGTCTTTATATTTAATTTGTTTCTTTGTTTATGGCATTGCTTATTTTGCTCCTCTTGATTTGCTCATTTTCTCATTAAAATCTCTTTGGCCAGCATTCCTCTTTTCTATTTGAAAAATTGTGCATACTTCGTGGCGACAAAGTAGTGCTTAGTTCGTAATAAACTGCATGGGAAAATCTAATGACCATTTAAGTGCAAAGTGCATTTCACTCTAAGTGGGCCGTGTGGCCGCAGCCCTCTAAGTAGTGCAGCTGCCCAAGTGTCAAAGCGTCGACGACGACGACGACGACGTCACTTTTGCTGCAGTAACCGCAACTATAGCATACTTTTCGGCTGTGTTACAAGTGTGTGTTTGTGTGGACTGTGTCTGTGTGTGTGCCCTAGTCCGAAGAGAAACTGGGAATTGTTGTGTTTCGCTTTCGTTTCGTTTTCGTTTCGAAATGAAAGAAAATGCTGTTTAATGTGCTTTTTATTATTTACATCCGCGGGCGGGAAAAAACCCCTCCGAGAAGTACTGAGCAGAAGAGCCCACAAAACACAAGCTCATCAACTGTTTCCCTTCGTTATATTTTTATACCCGTTACCCATGGAGTAGAGGGGTATTATAACTTTATATATATAAGTATATATACTCTGAATCAGCGTCAACAGTTAAGACGATCTTACCATGGGGTTTTAGTAAATTTGGCTGACAATCTGGTATATTTTGACCTTTGTGCTATAATATAGTATAAAAATTAACAAAGGATATATTTGGTATAGACCAAAAATTTTTGGTATTTTTTAGTATCTTCGTTGCATATTAATTTGGTATATTTAAAAATGAATACCCCACTCTTTAGCTTTCATTAAAAATCGGTAGCGGGTATCTCATAGTCGAGCAACACTTCACTGTAGCTTTTTTTCACTTGTTTTGTTTTATTTTTGTGTGTTTTTTTTCTGTATTATTTTTGTGGCACAGTTCCGGTTGCGGTGCTTTCATTTCTATGCAAATTTTTAATGCCTGCAGCTAAATGGTTTTATTGTATTTAGTGGAAATTATTCACGCCAACTAACTTTGGCCCACAAAACAAAGCCAAACACTTTGAGCCCAGAGATGTAACAAAGTGTAGCCAGATTGTATTCTTGCTGCTTTAATGACTCGCCATCAAAGTATGATGAGTATATTCCTCTTCTAATCATACTTTATATCCTCACACTCATCCATTCATTGCAATCATTGTGCGCTGTGTCTGAGTAATTGCAAATATTTACATGGCACGAATTGCGATTGCAAAATCCGATTGTCCAATCAGTTGTAATGACAAAAGCTGGGCATACACAGAAATATGTGTAAGGCGATTGGCAATACGTAAGGCCAACCATCTGCAAATCAATAATATCGATTACAGTTTTCCATATTCAAACGTACTCAGTACTTGGACTTTTGCCCTCCAACCTAACGCATGCATACTTACATATATATCTACAGAAGACCATTTATATATGTATATGCGATATGCGATTGCACTGCTATTGACAACAAGTGCAACAAGCAAAAATCACAGCGTCAATGTCAATGGGTCAGCAATGCGGCAAAGTCGCAGAGGGACGCATTTCAAATGCAATCTTTTCTGCTAACGGAAGAGGGGGAGAGGGGGAGATGGCATTTGCTGCTGAAGGGGGTTCATCAAACTTGCAACAGCAGCAGCACTTTGGGGCAAGTGCTTAGAGGCAGCAGCTGTTGCATGTGATGGTGCCCCAAAGCACCAAGCAAAACTCGTTGTAAATATTGCAAGTTATCGTCCACAACTTTATCAAAGCAACCTTCAATGCGACATCAAGCGGGTTTTGACAATTTACGAGCGAAGCTAAACCAGAGCCATTTAAATTGTACTTCAACTGCTTTAAGCTTAGCTATATAACGTATACGTAATGATGACATATTTTTCGATGACTTGATAGATATATTACATATTTTCTACCTCAACTTTTTTTAAAGGACTGAATTTATTTATATATTTAAAAATTCATGCAATTGAATTTCATCAAAAAAATATTCTGAAATATTCAGAATAAATTATTTGAATTGATTTTAGCTCAATTTCTAAATTATTAAATGCAACCCCAAACAAGTTTTGAGAATTACGAGTGAAGCTAAAACTGAGCCATTTAAATTGCACTTCAACTGCTTTAAGTTCTGCTATATAACGTATACGTAACGTTGACATATTTTTTGATGACTAGAATTAAAGTTGTCGATAAATTTATAACATATTTTCTACCTTCATTTTTTTAAGTGATTGCATTTCATTTCAAATTCATGCAGTTGAATTCTAATACATAAATATTCTTAAACATTCAAAAGGACAGATTTAATTTCGTAAAGTAAAAGTAAGTGCATTTATTTTTACTACAAAAAACTAATAAATATTCTTAAGAAAAGACTTAAAATCTCTAAATGGATTTTACTTCAATACACTTACTTACACAAATATCAAATGCAGCCTTAAGCAACTACTATTAATAACTACTCCTAAACCAAGGCTATCATTTAAATTAAATTAAAATTTTATTTCAAATATTTAAAGCTTTGCTATATAATGATGTACGCGTAATAATATATATACTATACTATATTCTGAATTGATTTACTTTCCACTTTACAATTAATGAAGGCGAAAGCGAGCTCTAAGAACGTTTAATTATGTTTGAAGCTTTGCTTTATAACGTAATCATAACAAATTACACATTTAATTGATTTACAGATCTATTAACGAACACATATTTATATTTCCTACGGGTCAATTCCAAATATTATAAAGAACTACTAAATCAATTACCTTAATGCATTTGAAATGGGTATCTCAAACTTAATAAAACTCTTTCTACAAATTTTGCATACGTAAAATATTTTGTAATGAGCTGATATGAAATTTTAAATTAGTAATAATTTTCAACTCCATTTGACAACTTAATTTTGTGTCTGCATTTACTTACACATTTTTTATTTTATGCAGCTTAATTCATTTAAATTTATTGCAAAATTCTGGAAAATTCACATGATATGCGTTTTCAAATAAATAAATTATTAATATCTATTTCTCACAGTTTGATTTCGTGCAAAATTTATTTATTTCCTAGTAATTTTTTCTATTGCTTTCACCTCAATTTCACAGCAAAAATGTTGAAATATTCTAAAGAAAAGATTCAATTTCCTCATTCGATTTTATCCCCAATTCACAATTGTGAAAAATCTCGTCTCTATAAAAATCTGTAAAACTAACATCATGAATAATAGAAAATCAAAGTTCCGAAATCACTTTTAGCTACTGCAACGTTGTTTATGTAATTTAGTTGGTAAATTTTCAACAATGTAGTTACCGAAAAGGAACTAGGGAAAGTCAATGACAATGTGTGGGTGCTATGTGAGTGTGTGTGTGTTCGTGTGCCTGTTAATGAAAATGTAACTTTGTTGCCAAAGTTATTGATAAAGTGTCAGAGACCAAAAATGCAATAATATATGGATGCTATGAAGTCAGCGAATATTTTATAATATTCAGAGCACACACAAACATGCACAGACATGCACGGTAGCCTCCATTAAGAACATTGCAAAATGCCACACAAGGGATGCAGAGGGTGGTTGCGTGTGTGTGTATGTGTGTGTGTGCTGTGGTTGCATTTTAATTTATGCATATCAAATGTTCTTGCAGCGCACTTTTACTTTATAACGTTCCACATCAAGTGGCAAGTGGCAAGCAGAGACAGGGCGACGAGAAAGCGAGAAAGTGCCACAAAGATACGAACGACAGACAGAGAAAGAGACGACAGACAGAGAGAGAGAGAGAGAGATAGAGCGAGACAAAAGAGCTCGAGTGCCATTGAAGTGAGTTAATTATTCAAAAGTTGCTCATACGCAACGTTGCGCCAGAATATCTCCACACACACACACACACAGACAGAGAAAGAGACAGCGACAGACACACACCTGTGCAATTTATTTGAATGGCACGCAAATGACAAACGCTTCCTTGGCTTAATACAAGTGCTTACTTAGCGCGCTGTATCCAATTTCAAGGATTAGAGCAAGTAAAAGACGTAAAAGCACCTGCATAATTGTTGCCGCGTCTTTGCAACATGTTGCACGCCACCGCTTGATGGTTCTGCCACTGTCCAAATGCCTGTCAAGCGGCATTTAACCCTCGCCGGCGTTGCACATTAAAAAATAAATAGAAAATGCTAAAGTTGATTGACAACATTTGCCGCTTAAAAGCGACTCAGACTGACTGACTGATAACAGGTTGGCAATCGCATTTGTCTCTCCACGCTGACTTGACATTTCCCAATTAATTACCGCTTACACGTCCTCAAATTTGTGGCCCCTCCCGAAACAATTGCCATTTCCATTTTCTACCGTTTGACATCTGTTTGCATTTGGCAAACAGAGCGAACGAAAGACCGACATGCAAATGTAGCCTCAACCAAATGCCAAATGCTGGTCAATTGTGCGGGCTAAATGCGCGCTAAAGAAGCGGGGAGTGTTGGAAAACTAACAGTTGTTTGCACATACTCTGCAAACAAAATTACGAATTTTCTATATTTATAAAACGAAAAAAATCCATTTTATGTCCAAGAAAAACATTGCGCATTTCGAATTTCGCGACTAAATAATAAGCAACCATAAATACGAAATAAACTAAAAATATAAAATTTATTAGAAATCAAGTGTAAAATAAAGCCAGCCAAAAATGCCCAAGGATATACCCTGAGGTATTTTGAATTTTCTGCATCATTTGCGAAATAAGCGAAATATGTATTTAGAACTCGCTATATTTCATGTATAAAGTATAACTAACCAAAATTGTTCCATCTATGCAAGCAATTTCTAGTTTCTGTATAATTTATTTATATGCATTTTTCGTTATTATATTTTTTTGTTGCTCATACTTTTTATATACAATATTAAAATTGCAAACTCATGCGACTCGAGTGTTGCCCCAAAAAGTATGCTACGTTTTTTCATGAATTTTAAACTTCATCCCATAATGGGGAAATGAAACTTAAATTTGCGTGCTTGTGTCCCAATCAATTACTAATTTGATCAGCAAATGTTTGATAAATTTTTTAATTGGAGCTAACTCATATGTTTCGACTTGGAATTTAATGAAATCTTTTCAACAGTTCTTTCTTAAGGGGATGAGAGATTCTTTTCCACAAAAATTTGACTACTCAAAGTTCTCAAGAACAAAGAGAAGTAGATGATGAAAATGAAAAAGAATAGTGAAATAACTTTGCTAGCTATGCAAAGTTTGTGCAAACTATTTAATTGCAATTGTTTTGTTGGGCCTCCTCAAAGGCGCCATAATTCAAATATTGTAGAGTGGCATTTTGGTTGAGCTGCTACTGAACGCGTTCAGTCTAATGCAAAATGCAATTATAATTAACAATATTTTATGGCATCAAAGTTATAATAATAATAATAATAATGATAAATGTGCATGCATATCTAGCAAAACAGTTTACATATGCGTGTGTGTATTTATATCTGGTTCGTGTCATTACTCATACGCCCTGTGGAGCGATGGCCATGCCAACGCTGACAACCTAACTCAATTTCGTGATAATTATAATTCAGCCTGCCGCTGCGTTATTTCTGTGGTCTACTTGTCAGTGTGTGTTTGTGTGTGTGTGTGTTTGAGTGTGTGTGCGTTGATGTGTGCCACTTTATGATGAGGCCACCTTCATGTTGCGCATCTGGCGTTAAATGCGGATTAAGTCCAGCTAATACAAAACACCAATGACACCAGCTAAAAACGACAATTAAACATTTGATGTGCGCCACATAAAAGTGGCCTTGTAGAAAAAGCAAATAATTTGCTAAGCAACTGGGGGCGTAACAGTGACAATAAGTGAAAATATAAATTAGCTAAATAAATAAAGTTATTTAAACATATTTAAGGAATATACAGAAATTGAGATATTAAACTTTCAGCAAACTTAAAAGCTTGCAAAATACATAAAAAGTTAGGATTGTCCTTGAGTCGACAAGAAAAAAACATTTTTATGGGAAATAAACAGAAAAATTCATTGAAGTCATAAACATTATTTTTGGTCTTTTAAAAAGTGCATTAAAAGTATCAGTATGTGTTTGAGTATGGGAACATAAAAAATAAGGAATATTGGCTAAATGAATGTGTTTGACTATAGAAAAATAATAAGTGATAATGACCAAGAAAGTTTCAAAAATGTTGAAATGTAGAAAAATACAAGAAAAAGTTCAATCCAAGATTAAAGTAAAAAATGGGTTCTCTTCAATTGTGTCAATTGATCATTTGAATATCAATTATTCAATAACAAATTACGCAGCTTCGGCAAGTGCATTAAAAAGCTCAGTTTGTTTTCAAACCTTAAATTAAAGGAAAATAAAATGTTTGCTATCTCAATTACAAATACAGAACAAAGTGAAAGCTTAGCAAGCAGCTTTGAACCGAACTCGACTTGCTGATTAAGCTGGTGTCATTGGCACATGCCGCACATTAATTTGCCGCTCGCCATTGCGACACGCTGAGCCGTCACCTCAGCCACTCACCAGCCACTTACGTAATTATCATTAGGCTGTCATTGCACATTTGCGTGTCTGCACGTAGGCGACGCTTTAAAGTCGCAAAGCAACATCCAAATAATCTGTCTGCAAACAAAGCTACACCGACCCCCGCTCCTTATTCTCTCCCCCTAAAAAGTGAACAGACATCTTCTTCGCTTTGCTGTTTGCATTTTACTTTTGCCCGACAGCTGTTCAAACAAATTACAATGAATTTGCGATTGTTTTGTGCCACCAATCGTTCGGTTCACCACCCCCCGCCACCACCAAGAGAACAAACATTTGATTGATGAAGAGCATCACGTAAAACCACAAACAAGAGACGAGAGCTCACAGATCTTAACAATTTGAATAAACAAATTGTCCGGCAGCCGAAGCAGCTAAAAATATGCAAATTGTACAAAAGTTTTTAGCCCCAAACAGAAAGATATGATAGAATGGATAGACAGTGAAATTAGCGCACTTAAAGTGATTCATTCAAGCGGCATTGATAACATTGTGGCACGCCATCATCAGTGGCAGTGGCAACTGATGCCTAATCAGCGTGCCACCAAATGCAAAATTGCCAACCATTAAACGGACCATCGAGCAAATGGCCAGGCGAGAAAAGAATTTACAATTTACAATTGTAATTGTGACAAGCGCGCTGAGCTAATAAACATTTCAATAAAATGCGAATATCTATAGAATTTACCTAATGCATATTAAATTTATATATTATATAAAATTTCTTATTCATAATAGTATTAAGCGTATTTCTCAATTTCACTTCACTTTCTAAATCAAGAAAAGTTCTAAATGTGCCAAGGCAAATTCACAATCTAATCCCAACTTGCTTGTGAACGCATTTTTTCCGCACAATTAATTTCACGCAAAGACGCTTGCCAACTTGCCAATGCAATTGTCGAAATCTTACTCGACCACAACTTAGGCGAGGCTTTAAATTCAATCAGCAACTGGCCTAAAGCCAACACCCACCAAAAAAAAAAAAAAACGAATTTGAATTTAAAGACAATTTCAACTAGAGTTTTTCGCATTTATTCTTGATTTTAGCACGTCTTTCTCTGTGTGTGACAGTCCACTTAACAAAGTTTTCACGGTTAGCACGTTTCTTAACCGTAAATCAGACACACACACCAACACACACACACTGTCTCAATTGCTGTGCCCCAAAATGCACATACAATTGTCTTGTGGAGAGGTAAAAAGAAGACGCTTTAGTTTGCCAGACATTTTAGTTTGATTAAAACATGGCCCAAAAAAGCAAACAGTCTGCGCAAGTGTGAATGCCAACAATTGATATGCAGATACCTTAAATACACACACACACACACATATACATATATATAGTTGCCTATTCTATTCTTTTCTACTTGCCAACTGGCAGCAGCAGAGCCTTAAGCCATGTAGGCCAAAAACTGGCTGGATATGAAAGAGGGAAAGAAGAGAGTGGAGAAAAAACAACAGTCTACATACGGGTAACTGCAATCTGTAGCTGACAAATGATTTCATTTCCAATCTGGCAACTACAGAACAGTGCAAGGTGTACAATGCACTGAATACGCCTTGTACCCTGTAATCCTCAAAGTGGCTAGCGGGAGGTTAAGAGAACATTCGAGTTTTAAAGAGCTCTTCAAGTGAAAATTTACACTTGTTATATTATAAACCATCAAAAAATATAAAGAGAAAAATAATGAAATAAAATAAAAAAACGAATTTTATATCCATCATATCAAAAAGTTTCTTCGAGTTTGGTAATTTTTATAAATATTCTAGGATTTGCTTTAAATTTGCAAACTTTATTTTTGACAATAATTGAGATATCAAATTAAAAATTAAATATAATAAATTTAAAAATAAAATGACGTTTATTCACATAAACATATTTAAATGACAGTAGGAGTTTTAAAAGCATAAAAAAAGTTCCATAAAAATTATAAAGATAATCTTCACTTATACTTAAAAAATAGTTTGTTATTATGCCGCCTAAATATATTTAGCTATTTATACTTTAACCTACATATGTCTCTTTAAGATATTCATAGAGATTTCTTTAAAGAGACATATTTAAAAGATCAAAAAAAAATAATAAATACATTTAACGATAACTATGTCTTTTAAAAGTAAAAATAAAAATTGTATTTCCTTAAAAAAAAAAGACTGTCTCTTAAAAGTGAAAATAAAAATTATATTTCCTAGAAAAAAAACTATGAAGTATAAATATACATATATAATATTTATATTTTTAAAACTTCATTATTGCAAAAAGCCATAAATAATAATGATATATTGCTGTATATACCCTTGATAGGGTATCTCTTAGTTGGTTAATCTAGAGCGCTCATTCTATATGCAGAAAGCATGAACAAAGTCTCAAGTTGCGCTTGTATGCCAACTGTCAACGATTTTCCTTTGCAAAAATTTTGTCCTAGATTTCATTATTGCCAGCAAATTAATTGCGCCCTGAGAGCTTCACTTCCAACTGACTGCAATACAGCATATTCATGTACTGTACAAGTAAATATATATGAATGTACTATATATTATATGTAAGTAAGTGGACTGCGTTCCTGAGAGTGAGTGAATGAGAGTTGGAGAAGAACATTTCTTTCATGCCAGAGACAGAGACAGAGAAAGATAGAGAGGGAGAGGGAGATATGGTTATGAATAATTCAGTTAGCTAGTTGACTTGACCGGCCCATTTATTGCTTTATGCCCTAGCCAACTGAAAGGGAACCACTAATTGCATATAATGAGTTGAAATGCATTGCAAACGGCAAACGGCAAACTGTAGACTGCAGAATGTTTGAGAAAGTGCAGTGGAAATGAAGGTCTCGATGGTAGTCTGTAGGCTCATTTAATAATGCAACAGCTGATGATTCAGATTCAAGCACTTTGTGTGCTCAATCAACTCGATTATTGCCCACTTACGAGCACGACAACACGAATTACGAACTACAAAATACAAAATACAAAAAAAACCAAATGCGAGCATAAAACATTATCTCGTCCGTCAGCTAAAAAAATCATATTCTTTTTTTAGGCAAACACGATAAGACTTATCAGCGTGGCAATCAAATGATTCAACTGCTTGTTAATGCTAGTTTATAACTAGTTCAGTTTAACTTGAGATACAAGAGTGCTCAAGGCCGCAAATAGACAACTGACAGATACGAAATATTTACAGCCTCGTCAAAATGACACTAGTTTCAAATTATTGCTTTAAAAATTAATTCAATTTCAATTAAAGCGATTGTAAATTAACTCCAAATTTATGGAAAAAATTTAAATCAAACTTATTTTTCAGCGTATATTTTTACGAACATTAAAAAACAAGTGGAGTATGCTCGACTGTGAGATACCCGCTATCCATTTTGAATAAGAGCAAAAGAGTGGGGTATTATTCTTAAAATATACTAATTCATAAAATATACCAAATAATGTGCGGTATTATTCTGAAGATATAACAAATTACAGTCTGGTATTATACTTTAAATAAATATCAAAATAATATGCGGTGATATTCTGAAAATATACTAAATTGATGAGCAGTATTGTTTTAATATAATATATACCAAAATAAATAACACAAAGTACTAGAATTGTACAAAAGGCTGTATTTTGGTATATTTATATAGTACTACAATCAAAATATACCAAAAAGCCACCCAAAGGAACTAAAACCCGTAGGAAGTAGGACTTTTTCCCATACAATTTAGGAATTAAATTCTATAGTTGTTATGTGTACCAAAATTTGCTTATCTAGCTTTAAAATTAGGTTTGTTATTAAACACAAAGTTATAATACTCTTCTACCCTATGAGTAGCGGGTATAAAAAGACAGCTGCCAAAGTGTTAAACTACATGAAGCATAAAGCAATTTTCACTTTTACGAGGCAAGAGCCAAGTGCAGCAATTTAATGGAACATTCGATGCAGAAATAATAATAATAAAAATAGTAAAAAAAAAGCATGAAATAATAAGCGCAACCGCTGGCTAAAGTTAGTCAACAGCCAACAGCGATAGCGATTCAGATGATAGTGACACCAGCAATAACCTCGCACCCTTCCCCTTCATCCCTCCCCTCAAACAAACCAACAACCACTTCTCGTTTGGGGTTGCATCGGATATCGTTGCCTCTCTGACCGAAAAGTGCAAATGTCGCATATTAAATTAACGTTAGCCCTTGGCAGCAAAAACAACAACAGTGACAACCAATTTATGTGAAGCATGAAAAAAGTGAAAACAAGCTACAAAAAATGATTTTTATAGTTATGCAGTGGATGAGCTAGTTGAACTAAAAAAAGACTTCAAAATGAATGCAATTAGTAAATTATTTTATTTAAAAAGAAATGAAGCCACAGATAAATTTCAAATAATTGTCTAACTGCATTTAAAATATTTTTAAGGCAGTTTAAGGAGTTTAAGGAATTACAACATTTTTAGTGCAGTTAAAAACCTGCCACAAAAATGTCAAAGTGAACATTGTGAAGTTAAAAACCTGATGAGCTACAATGAAGTCAAATAGAACATATTTTTGAACTACATTTTAAATATTTGTAATACAGATTAATACAGAAAACTGAATATTTTTATAAAATTATATTTCAATTATTTTTGATCCAAATAAAAGATTGGGACAATGAACTAAATAAGCTAAATAAGAAAGAATTGCTTCATTCTTCTTTAAGGAAAAGGTAATATTGCATAAAATTAACATTCTAAAGTAACTTATTTAAGATCACTAGAATTCCTTACAAACGCTTTCTTATTTCTCTGCCAATTTAAACAAGTTGTATTCGTAATTACTTTACTTAGTACAACCAACTGTTTAATCAAATCTATTACACCCCTTCAGAACGGTTCCTATGGTTACAGGGTATGACCAAGTGTCATTAAAATTGTGAAAATCTTATCTCGCTGCGTGTAAATATTGTGGAAAACTAATGAGAGCTGTCAGCGACAGCAGCACTATCAAATGCACTGGCCAATAAGTCAGTCAATCAATCAATCAATCAATGAGTCAGCCAGGCATAACGTGACGTTATTGTGTCATTTATTCAATTTGTCAATTTTGCCAATTTGTTGCAGAAAACAGCAGAACTCATTCTGATTGCATTGAACATATATTTATTGGTTGCGCAATTTATGGGCATGAGAATAATATTTATCCTTTCAGTTATTTGTTGAACTCTCTGGCAAATAGGTCAACGAAATGTCCCCTCCTTAAATGTATACGATCTATATATATTGTAATATATCAACTTCAATGCTATGAAAACTGTGGCTTAATAGACACACAATAACATTACTCATACGCAAGGTTAACCACTTGTTTGTGGCTAGACAAAGACAGCGCAGATGCTGCTAAAAAGAACCACAAAAACAACAACAACAATATTACGCACAAAAACGATGTAACAAGTCAAAAAAAAAAAAAAAAACAATATGGAAAAAATGCTGTCTAGACTGAACTAGAGAACATTTTTGAGACAAGAAAATTGCTTTTCATGCACTTTGTTTACGTGTGGCGTTTTACTTGTGCCATTCCATTTAAGTCGTTAAATGCCGCCGGTCCAAAAAGTCAAAATTTCCATTTTACACCCGACAATTTATAGAACTTTACGAGCAACAACAACAGCAACCAGAATATCAACTATGCAGTCAGCTTCTTAGGCACATTTATTGACGCAATTGATTTGAACGATTTTTCGTCTGGTTTATTTTTCTCTTTGATATAAATATATGTGCGTAGGTATGTAAATATTTGACTATACTATATAACTACGAATATATTTATATGTATCTGCACATATTTGCATATAAATTTTGTAAACACAAATCAAGCAATAAAATCGCCTTCATTAAATAAATCCCAAGCTAAAGAAAATACATACATACATACAAATATGTACTATTAATGTATGTATTCACTTGTATTTTGTACAATTTCTAATTACAAATTGTTTCGAGGCACGACCATAAAGACCTGACTCAATCGATCTTTTGGAATAACACAAAATAATGATATACGAGTGCTAATAAAATTATGTCAGAGCCCCATTTATTGTTGGCCTATTGACAAATGGGCTTATTTGCTTGTGTTTCGCTCATATTTTCTGCAACAAAAGAAATGCCGGTTAAACCGTCACACAAATCGCATTTGGAATAATATACAAAGTGTTGCGTCTTTGCCAGATAATTATAGACTATATATACGAGTAGAATATATTATATATATTGTATATCGTATATGCATACTTGTAGACAACCATTTAAATCGATGGAATGACTAAATGAGTGTGTGATGCCACAAGATGGCTCAGACAACAACAACAACAATAACAACGTTTCGGGTCGACGACAGCAACAATAAGAATAACAACATCAAGAATGCGAAAAAAAGAGACTACGACACTAATAACGACAAACACATAATTAATGTCTACAATGAGCCCAAATTGTTTTCAACATTTTTTCTGCTGACTTTGGCAAGGGGATTGTCCTTAAGCTAATGATTAAGCAGTCTTTCAAAAAGGCCATTAAACTTTCTCAAATATTCAAAGAAAGTAACATAATTTCTTGAATTGCTTTAAAGTTTCACAAAGAATGTAATTGTAGTTCTCAAAGTTTCGATATTTTATAGCTGACATCAATAAATTTGAAGATCTGCAAGAAATATTATTGCTATAATTATATTTTATTTTGGAAAGCATAATATCAAGAGAATTGGCCTAAAGTTAAAGACAAAGAAGTCTTTTAAAAAGGCATTATAGAACTTTTGTCTTGTTGATAGAAAGTTTAGATATTTTACAGATCTCTTATCGTGTTAATACAAAGTTTAGATATTTTATAGATCTCCTATTATGTTAATACAAAGTTTAGATATTTTATAGATCTCTTGTTATGTTAATACTACTGTGGGCAAAAAGTAAGGTGAATTTATTTGTAAAATGAAAAATCTTTATTTATTCTTCTAAATCAATATCATTCCCTTCAAAGTAATCCCCTCCCGATAAAATACACTTATGCACACTATTTTTCCTATCCTCGAAATATGCCAAATAGTCCATTTTCGGTATAGCCATCACTGCCTTCTTCGATTTAGCTTTTATCTCCTCAATCTACTCGAAACGCATTCCCTGAAGTGGTCTCTTCAGTTTTGGGAATAGTCAGAAGTCACACGGAGCCAAATCAGGCGAATACGGTGGTTGTGGGACGAGATGCCTCGAATTTTTGGCGAAATGGTCAAGAAAATCGTGTACAGAAATTGGTCGTTTTTGGTACCAAACGAGATTTGACTTTTTGTAGGCCCAAATGGTCTTTCAAAATGGTTTTCACAGATCTTTATGATATTCCGATCATATCAGTAAGGTCTCTAATAGTCAACCGACGATTTTTGCCTCCACTTCATTGACGTGTTGGTCATGTGTTGACGTCGATTGTCGTCCGGAGCGCTCCAAGTCATCAACACGTTCTCGACCCTCTTTGAAGTCTATGTACCACTTAAAAACATTTTTTTTTGTGACATGGTAGAATCACTAAAGGTCTTCCGCAACATCCTCAACGTTTCCGCAGCCGAAATTTCATTCGGCAAACAAAATTTGATGGCACTTCTCATTCAGACATTGTAAAAAATCGAAAAATGCACTCTTGGTCGTTTGGAAAACACAAGCGTAAATATATTTCTGATGATGACATTCATATGAAATTTGGCCCAGATGTCATCAACAGTCATGCCAACTTAATAAAAAAAGAATTAGGCCGAATTGTTAGGCCCGCGAAGTTTAAATTGAAAATTCACCTTACTTTTTGCCCACAGTAGTACTATAAATAAATTTTGACAATTTGTAGAATTATTTTTTTATTAGTATTACCCTTAAACACTTTTTGCTGACTATAGCAAGCGAATTGTTCTAAAGTTCATGATTGAACAATCTGTAAGATACAAAATTGCAAACTTTCTAAATAGCAATTTTTTTTAAAGCTTAGGTAAGAATATAATTTTGGTACTAAGAATTTCCATATTTTATAACTCTCAAATATTTTTAATTTTATCATTTTGATCTTGAAGATCTTACAGAAATATTTTAATTATAATTTTTTGGTTATCTTTCTAGTTATTTAGTAATAATTCGTTTTGTTACGTTTTCATTTAATCTGGTCATCAAATCGTACGCTATAATTAAAGATAAACAGCTGCGTTAGATTTGAAAGACAAGTCTCTAAAAGCATAGCGCAGTCTAATATTCAATAAACATTACTCATTTTGTTCATTTGCTACGTGTATATTTATAATATCGTCATGGTTAACGATATAATTAACCCCAAATGCAAATGCATTACAAAACGTAATGGATGAACAATTAAAGAAAATAAACTCAAAAATATTTCGAAATGACTGCATGCAAATATAAATGCAAATGTATAGACATTTATTTTAGATTGCATAAATAAAACAAATAAGTTTGCAACTACTATATTTAAGAATAATTTGCCAAGCGAAATATTGATTCAACAAGCGGCAATAATAGCGCACAAATAAGACATAATATATGGCACAGCAGGTTGATTTAAAAGTTCCGTGAAGCGCAAAGATATGACAGCAATAATAAAATCTACATATGCAAATTGATTGGTACCCTCGTCATACAGTTGACCAAGTGCAACACACACACACACACGCTGCTGCCAGTCAGTCAACTCAACTGCTACAAATATTTCTAGCTGCACGTACTGTGTACAATGTTTCTTTTGCCTTGCATGTTGAAATACTCTAGATATTCTAGATATTCGTATTCCAATCTGACATCGTTGAACATTCGCAGTGGCAAATTGACTTTTGACTCGTAAAAACTGAAAAAAGAAAAAAAAAACGGCGAAGGCGTCAAATGTTGATGCTTTCTGCAAATCAAATTTGTAACGCCCCCCCAAACAGCGACGCCAACAACAGCAACAGCAGCGGCGTTGAACGTGCCCCATTGTCACACAGGGCTGCCATCTGTTTTCGTTTGTCTTTGTGTTGTTGTTATTTTACACACACTTGTAAAAGCTGCGAGCTGGAGGGAGAATGAGTAAAAAGCTCGCTCCACGCAACATGCAATGCAAACGCAATCAGCTGGGCAGCAAAGCTTTTCAACATGCTGCGCAGTTTCGTTCAAAACTCAAATGCAAACAAACATATGTTTGTGTTTTTATATGAGTAACGACAACAAAGCACAGCTGAGCGCACAAATGCAAGAGCTTTGTGCTCACGACGCGTGCTCTCACTTCCTTCTGCCAGAGCTCTCTCACAGCTCACGCGCTCTCTCTCCCTCTCTGTCTCTCTGGTTCACGATTGCCCCAGTTCCCCACCCCGCGCTCATTGTCAAAACGCGCTCACTTATTGCGCACCTTTTTAAGCTGTCAGCAAAGTGAACCCCACTGAGTTGTTACGACAACTACGTCGCACATTATATTTCGTTAGTAATATCATATTCTGGACGAGGTTATGGAAATATTTAATTCGACTGCAACTTTTGTATGCATCCCCTGACACACAATTTAATGCCGTCAATCACAATAAAAACTGCGCTATCTTCATTACAAGAGGGTTGTTTGCTATAGCGTGTTTTTACTGTGACATGACCGTTGACTTTATAACTGGTTTTCCAGGCGCACGCAACGGTGGCGCATTTAGTCAGCATCAGGGCGCCCAATTCAAATTGCTTTATTGTTGTAGGGCCGCTGCCAAGTGCACAACGCACAAGGTCATTGTAAATGTGTGTTTTTATAATTTCAAATATTCTATTTTAGCTTGCCCCAAAAACCATAACAAAAAAAAAACACAACTAAAAGCGAAAGCAGAACACCAATATTTGTTGTTAGCTCGAGCTAAAACAATTTCGTAATTGAGCATCGTATATTTATTTACGTCGCAAGGTCGCCGTCAAAATTTTCAACTTACAACGGGCCCGTTCAGAGCGCCCAAATGGCGCCACCCACTTTTGTCTAAATAACTCGAAACTTAGCAATCCGTGTCGATATGAATAATGGAATCATATCGTAGCGCTTATTTTGGAGTGAATTAAAATTTTCGTGATAGGTTCTTATCTGATTTTCGATGCAGGGGCGGCAAAGCGTTTACAGGTCAAATCAGATGAGAACTTATCCGCATAGTGTAATTTTGGAACTAACTTAGAAAAATCGAACGGAAGCGTTAAAGTGCAAGTGAAAGAAGGTAGCACTGAATCCGCCCCTGTGCGCACGACGTCGACCTACACACAAAAAAAAAAAAAGAAAAAAGCACACAGCGAAGCAAGCAGCGCAGCGCACAGCGCAGCACGACGACTGGCAAAACGGGCCAGAAGAATACATACAACACAACAACACACAGCACAGCTCACGACGGAGGCGAATTCGTTCTTGTGTTGTGGTTTAGTTGAGCGTTTGGTGGCGTTGCGAACGGACGGAGAGACACCAACAGTAAAAACCCAGAGCACCATCAGCAACAGCAACAGTAGCAGCAATAACAATTAGAAAAAAACCTAAACAATAACAACGAAAAGAGAAAAAAAACCTCAACAATTCAGTTTTGTCGTAGTAAACGCCATTGACTGGAATATTAAAAAGAGGAAGAGAAGGTGAAACAAAGAGGGGAGCGCAGGTAGACTGACTGGCAAGTGGCCCCCACACACGCATTTGTTGTGTTTCTTTGTTGCGACAACAACAACAAAAAACCACAACGAAATTTTGTTAAATTAGTGCGCAATTACAACAGCAACAACAAAAGGCAACGCAGACAACGTGCGCAGCAATTTGTTAAAATCGACAAATGCAATAAACTGCGCAAAAATAAGCACAAAACAATTGCATCACGCAACAACAACAACAACCACAACTGCAACAAAAGTTTTTAAATAAAAACGTAACTAAAGTTCTCCAAAAATCAATAAGCAGCGCAGTAGCAGCGCAGTAACTGCAGTACAAGCAGCAAGTAACAGACGCGACGACCAGAAGCTGCGACCACTTAAACTGCAGCAACAACAACTACTACAACAACAACTACGACAGCAGGAACAACAACTGGAAGAAAAAAGCTTTTTTTGGCTGCTAAAAGTCGAAGCTCAAAGCGCAGCAGCAAACGCAGTCAGCGCGCAAACTAAAACAGCAACAACAACAACAACGCGCAACGAAGAGAGACAGCAACAAAAACAAAAGTGAAACGCAAAAACAAAAACACAACAAAAAGAAAATTTACATAATTTGTCGACACAGACACCGTTTAATTGAGAGAGCGAGAGAGAGAGCAAGCTACAAGCAAGATGCCCTCATTGCTCGAGGCGCTCGAGCGCAAATATTTTGCCGAATGCGAATTCGAGAACGCCAATCAGCCGGAGCTGCATAAGCGTTCCGATCTGCCCAATGATTTTACGGTTACTAAATGCGGTGGTCGCATGGAGTTCGCCATCTTCATACCCCGCCTCTCCCCGCTGACCAGTGTGCCCGAGCTGCTGGTGCTCAACGATTGCGATATCGATTGCGCCGGCGATTTCGACAGCATTCGCGAGAAATGTCAGCGAGTGCGGGAATTGGATTTGGCGCAGAACAAACTGTGCGACTGGCAGGAGGTCTTCAACATACTCAAGCATATGCCGCGCATTGAGTTCTTGAATCTCAGCAAGAACCAGCTGATGAGTCCGGCAAGTGCGCTGCAGGCGGCGCCGACGATCAATCTCAAGAATCTGGTGCTCAACGGCACCTATCTGGACTGGATGTGTGTGGATGCCCTGTTGCAGAATCTGCCCGTGTTGCAAGAGCTGCATCTCAGTCTCAACAACTATCGTGCCGTGCTACTCGATGCTGCCCAGGAGGAGGAGGAGTTGGAGCTGTCGGAGTCACAGAACTGCAATCACTGCCAATGCGTGCCACAGACCGAAGTAAGTGCAGCTGAAACGGAAGCGGAAACGCAGACCAAGACGGGATCGTGTTGCAATCTGTGCCAGGCCAGTCGCAAGTTAACACAAGCGCATCCGGAGCTCAAGACACTGCACTTCACCGGCAATCCCATCGAGCATTGGCAAGAGATTTGTCGGTTGGGTCGCCTTTTTCCCAGCCTCGAGGCCCTCGTGCTCGCCGAGTGTCCCATCAAATCCCTGCAATCCAGCACAACGGCCGCCGAACTGGACTCGGCCAGCGGCAGCGAGAGTCACAAGTATTTCCCACGCCTCAAGCTGCTCAATCTCAGTTGCGCTCAGCTGAACAGCTGGGCGGACATCGATGAGCTGGCCAAATACGAGCAGCTGCAGAATCTGCGCGTCAAGCATTGGCCCCTGTGGGAAACCCTGGAGTGCACAGAGCATGAACGTCGCCAGCTGCTAATTGCCCGCTTACCCAATGTCTCCATGTTGAATGGCGGTGGCAAGATCAGTGTGGATGAACGCGTCGATGCGGAACGTGCCTTTGTGCGTCACTACATGGACAAACCGGAGAGTGAGCGACCCGCACGCTATGAGGAACTGTTGGCCGTGCATGGCAAACTCGATCCGTTGGTCAATGTCAATCTGAAGCCCGATAAACGGGTCAAAGTCGTGTTCACGTACAACGATGTGAGCGAGAGTCGCTTTGTGGATGTCTATTTGACGGTCAGCGATCTGAAGATCAAGCTGGAGAAGCTCACCAATTTGGCGCCAAATAAAATGCGTCTCTACTACCTGGATCAGGACTACAAAGAGCATGGACCGGAGGAGATGAGGTTCCCCAACAAGCGACTGTACAGCTACAATTTGCAGTCAGGCGATGAGATCATCATCGATGCCAAGAAGTGAGGAAGACGATTCTCCAGCAGCAGTAGCAGCAGCAGCGGCAGGAGCGAGCGGGGTGCTAACAGTAACAACAACTTGTGATCTTGTATCAAGCTGACGGATACAAACCCGATATATACACCTACATACATATATGGATATACACACACAAAGAGAGACTCACACAGACAGAGCGACAGAGAAATAAATATAAAGTATCTTACATACGAGTACTCGTAAATATATCTCTATAATATAAATACTTTTTATGATTATTATTATTTACCGCCTTCCGAAAACCAATTACTGTACATAAATTAAAAAACGGCCAAACACAGATACAACCCACACATACATACATATGCAAGTATATTTTAATTACCACTTAACCTAAGCCAGGCTACAGACTAAAAAAGCATTACATTAAACTTAAACAAAAAATATTGCTACACTTGTTTTTTCGTAAACAACGAAATTGTTTTGCGCCATGCCAAAATAAAACAACAAAACACTACCAGATAAGATACAATATCTGTGACTCATGAAATGTATCTGTGAGCTTGTTTTAGTTCTGTGGCAAGCTGAATTCGCGTGGTTCGTGTCACTGCTGAGTGAAAAAAGAAAACAGATTAAAAGAGAGAAAGAAACAGACAGAGAGAGAGAGAGAGCGAGCTTTTGCATTAGACACAAAGAGGAGACCGCAATCCGTTTGATGTATTGCCAATGTTGTTAGTGAGGAAAAAAGCTGTCGTCATTTGGTTGAAAGATGGCCAGAGACTTGTTTTTGCTCAGATCCCACACACAATTAGCATGCCAATATGCGCTTGAGTTCCATGTGGGGGAGTTTTATGGCAATTTTTGTAGGTAAACAATAAATGCAAAAACTAGCAAATTATTGCAATTTAATGTTGTGCCATAAAAACGAAAATTGAATCATTCTTTAACAATTACTAAACAATGGATCGCCAATGGAAATTGTGCAATTCGATTGCTTAATGACAATTCAATTGTGCGACTGCAAAATACTCTTCACGTCACGCAGACAACACAAAACGCCAAGTGCTTTAAGCATGCATGGAGAGCTTTTAACGTAATAACTGCACAATTGTGCACTTGGCCAAATAGCTTTTAAGCTTTTAAATGGTAATTAGATTGCCCACAATTTTAATTAATATTTATTACATTAAATGGAAGTAAACATATTCGGTTTCATATTTTACACAAATGAGTTCAATTGTCACAGACTATTTTAAATGTTATAATTAAGTTTTTAATTAACTTAACATTTAAGTGTAATATTAACTATATCAGCAATTACTTCAAATATTGTCATTAAAGAAACACATATTTTTTTAAATTGATTAAAATTGTAAATCAAATCATCAAATCTTTCAAATATCTTTTATCCGCACTGGCTTTACAATAAAGGAAATCAATTGTGCACTTAAAGCTATCTTCAAGACTCACAAATGAGCAATGAGCTTAAAAGCTTTTTAATTCAATAAGCGATGTATTGAGCTTGCAGTTTTAGAGATACTTAATTTTTGCAAGCAATTCGAATATCTTGAAGAATCTATTATAAAATCTGCACTCAAAACTTTGCACACAAAGAAGAGCTTAAAAGGTTTTTGTTTTGTTGTATAGATATAAGCTTTTTTATGAGAAGACAAACACATTGCCTGCATTTTGTATGCGATTCGACAAGCTCACATTGAGAACCGAGATAGCTGATCTCTGCGATAATCACATGCTATGCAAATGAGTTTTGTAGATTTAAACTGGGTCAAGTGCCTGCCTAAGGCTTTAAAATTTGCTTATCTCAACTAAATGTAATTTATTAGCCTTTAAGCACTCTAACATAAAAGTTTTCCATTGTCAAAAACAATTTTTCCAATTAAAAACCGCACCCCTCGGTGGTAAGTAATACACCTATGTTTGCATTATCTATCACTGTTGTCGGGCGGGCGGGTTCAACGTAATGTTAATGACGTACGAAGAACTTTTGACACGTTTGGAGCAACGAAAAAAAAACCTCCAGAGATCGTGACTAAACTAAGGAGCTGCCCGCCCACACGATGACACGCTCCCAACCGAAAGCCGAACGAAATCAACAACAAATTGTGCGAAAATTGAAGTCGTCGCAAAATTTTATGACTTAGCCGAGTGTCAGGTGCAACTAAAAAACAAAAACAAAATCAAAAGCAACAACAACAACAACATAAATGAAATAAAATGCGAAATAAAATCAAATCAAATAAAGGTCTGCGCTCATAATAAATATGCAAGGTGTGTAGAAAAATAAAAAAATAAAACAGTTTATGTATATAATTAATAACAAAATTTACACATGGAGGTTTTTGGAAAGTCTCTAGGCTGAAAAGGTTTTAACATACGAATCGCACAACTGTCGATCGAGTTGTGATTTGAACGCCAAACGCAGCACACGTCTTTGCTTAGTCGTAGCCTCTCTCTCAATATTGTATTATCAGTTATCGGTTTTGTTCGACTGACGCTTTAGTTAAGTGTATTTTTGTTGAGTGTTGTCGGGGAATGCATTCTCAATGGATCCCGAAAACGATGTTTACGCTTTCTACGATATTAGAGGTTTCAAGGGGTACATATAGAACTTGTTGAACTTGTTTCATTCACCCTGTGTCATCTATATTCAAATCTGTGCTTTTGCTTTTGTGTGTGTTTTTTGTAGGAAATGTAGACCGGCGGGACCAACAAAATCGCAACAATTTCTGCAACCGCGAATGTCACTCCTAGGGAAGCCGCTCAATTATAATCGCGGCACACATCGCCGCGATGCGCGCTACCGGCGGATGCAAAGTCGACTCTACAATTTCCTGGAGCGACCGCGGGGCCTGCATGCAATATTCTATCATGTGATGGTGTAAGTAAAACTAACTATCTATATTGTAAGAAAACAAACATTAATACATTCATTACATTGCAATTACTAAATACTTAAATGCCTTTGACAATTTGTCGGCTACTTTTGTTATCTTTTTTCAAGTTTTTTTTTTAAGTTGCAGTATTTGTTAGAAATATGTATGTACCTATTATAAAACTATCATTTTCTAGTTATCACACCTCTTTTCTAGTTAGTTTCATTTGATATCTATGACAAATCATTTGATATATAATTACATATTATATTCGACAGTTTGTCAGCTGGTTTTATTATTTTCATCTTTTGTAAACTTCTTGATTTATTAAACTATCAACTCACAGTTAGTTTGATTTGATGTCTGTCAGAAATCAGTTAATCTATAACACATTGACAGTTTGTCGGCTCGGTATCTTTCATTTTTATTCTTCTTTAAATTATAGTACCCTCCAACATTTATAAAACTATAAATTGCTGGCTATCGCAGCGTGTGATTTGATCTCCATAAAAAAATGGAAGTTTACTAGCATTAAAATTGGTTTATTATATATTATTTTAATGACAAAAATAAGGTATTTAAAGATGTTTTAAATATAATATTCAAATGATCTTACAAATTTAAGAAAATTGTGGTTTTCAAAACATTTTCTTAAAGCTACTCAAAATAATGTTCGTTTTTCTTGGCCATTATAATAGACGCACTTTGGCTAATTAAATATCAATTTATTTAAATTTGTATTTACATATTGTATATAAGTTGACAGTTTAATAGCTTATTTTAATATTTTCAATTTTAGTTAAAAGTTTTGAAGTTGTAATGCTAAGAAACTAAAAATTGCAACCTGTAATTATCGCACTTTATTTCTAATTTTAATTTGTTTTATTATGCGAACTCTTCTCCAAAAACATGAGCGTGAAAAATCATTAGATCAACAATCAAAAATTAAAAAATCTATTATTTTATTTAAATAAAATTAAAAATGGAGCAACTTTTTGATCGATTAAATTCTTCCTTCTTCCTTAAACAAAATTTACCTTTTTTAAATATCGTTTTGTTCTGATCTTTCTAACTCACAGAGAGTAAGTACATTTTCTGTATTCAATAATATTATTTGATTATTTTTTAGTTTACTTTAATTCCAAAATCATACAAGAATAATACTTTTTGCGATAGTAACGTCAACATATTCCTATAATGCAATTAAATTTATAAATATATCCTAATTTTAATCAATTGAATAAGATTTTGTTTTTATTTAATTTGTGGCAAGTTTAAGTTTCCAATTAATACGCCACAGTTAGTTTATAATTTTAATTTTATGAGAGAATTGCCATGTATTAGAGATCATATTAAAATTTATAAAAATTATCCATCACATCGTTCGATCTATTCATGATTATATTACTTGTTCTCCAAGCGAAAGAAAAGTTAATTAAGTTAATTGCAATTCCTGAAATTTCTTTAATTTCTTAAAATTTTTCAAATTCTATTATAAACATTTCTTTCAATCCATTTTTATTGCAGTTTTCTGATGGTGTTCACATGTCTCGCACTGAGCGTGTTTTCCACCATCAAGGAGTACGAGGAGGACGCTGTGTATATATTATTTCGCATGGAGATCATAGTCGTCATCTGGTTCACCATGGAGTTCGGAGCGAGACTTTGGTCTTCGGGCTGTCGCTCCCGCTACCAAGGAACACTGGGGCGACTCAAGTTTATCAAGCAACCATTTTGTATTATAGGTGAGAGTAATTCAATATGTATTCTAAATATATTTACTAAATAACAATCTTACTCTTTACAGATATTATCACCATATTAGCCTCAATTGTAGTATTAGGCATGGGCACCTCTGGCCAGGTGTTTGCCACAAGTGCGTTGCGTGGCCTGCGATTCTTTCAGATACTTCGCATGGTGCGCATGGATCGACGTGGCGGCACCTGGAAGCTGCTCGGCTCGGTTGTATACGCACATAGACAGGTATAACTATATATTTTATATATCTACTTAATTATATCCGTTACCCAAGGGTAGAAGAGTATTAGAACTTTGTGCCGGCAGGAAATGTTTGTATGTAGAAGGCAGAAGGAGGGATATCCGACCCCATAAAGTATATATACTTGATCTCCGTTTGTCCGTCTGTCTGTCCATATGAACACCTAGATTTCAGAGAGTATAAGTGATAGAGATATGATTTTTCGATAGCACTTGTAATGTTAACACGCAGATCAAGTTTATTTTAATCTACTTCTGCTCTCGCGAATCGACAAAATTCGAAAAACAGGCGTAAGTTTAAACCTAAAGTCGCAAATTTTGGAATAGACAATAATGACTATTGTATTTATGATTCTTATGAAATTGGAAGCAATTGTAGAAGTTATATAAGAAAAACTATTATGAGCAAATTACGCCTAATGAGTCTTAGCTGCTTTGGCGATCTGGTATATTTTGACCTCAATGGTATATTTCGAATGTAGTATTTCATTGGTATACCAAAGAAGGCTTTTCGTATATATTAGTATATTTGCAGCATATTTTGGCTATATTTTTAGAAAAGCACTGTTTTGCTTTTATTCAAAATGGGTATTTGGCTAACAATCTGGTATATTTTGACCTCAATGGTATATTTGGAATGTACAATTTCATCTATATACCAAACATGATTTTCCTTATATTCTAGTATATTTGTGGTAAATTATTTGGAATATTTTTAGAAAAATTCCACACTGTTTTGCTTTTATTCAAAATGCGTAGCGAATATCTCACAGTCGAGCAGCCTTAACTGTAGCTACTTAGTTGTTTATTTATTATTATATTAATTTGTTTATCTTCTCTTTGTAGGAGCTCATCACTACTATGTATATTGGATTCTTAGGCCTAATCTTTGCATCATTCCTAGTTTACATGTGGGAGAAGGACGTCAACGATAAGTTCAACAATTTCGCCCAGGCGCTTTGGTGGGGCGTGGTATGTAACATAACTTGTGGCACACACTTTGCCGCACAAACTTGACTGACTATTCAATTATTTAAACTTGACCCAGATTACGCTGTGCACCGTTGGCTATGGCGACATGGTGCCCATCACCTGGCAGGGCAAATTGATAGCCTCCTGCTGTGCTCTATTGGGCATATCCTTCTTTGCGCTGCCTGCGGTAAGTTGAACGGCAACGGCAACGGCAATTGCAGCTGTGGCACAGCGACTGCTGCAATAAAATA